>NW_026535795.1:12200000-14600000 GCF_028551555.1 Melozone crissalis | reverse complement strand
GGTACACTGGTTATGGGGCTTGTTAAGAAATTCAGTGCATTAAATGAGCACTCCTGGGCAGTGAGGAGCTCCAGCAGTGCTGAGCACGCAGAGCCCTCCCCAGCGAGCTGGTGCTAATGAAATGAAGCCATTAGAGCCCCCAAGTGACCAGCAGCACGGCTGGGTGACGTGGCTAACTGCTCCCTGCTGCACTGCCTGCCTGCCAAGGTCTCTCACAAGTCTGTGGAGCTCAGCAGACTCTCAAGTGATGCTTTTTAAATCCTGAAGTGGCTGTCTGACAAACAAAACAAAAATACCCCCAGGCAGGAGGCTGTGCTTCACACAAAGGGGAAAATGGAGCCCAAGGGGCTGCCCAGCAATTCTGACTCTTCTCCCAGAGGTTTGTCAGCTCATCCTGCTCCAGCCCCAGCTGCCAGGAATTCACCCCAGGGACATTTGTGTCTCCCACAGGGGTGCTCAGGATGTCCCTGTGGCATTGCCCTGCCCTGGAGCTGGGTGGCAGAGCAGGGATCCCATCCCATCCCATCCCATGGATGTGTGTGAGCAGCTCACACTCCTCTGGAGGGCCCAAGAACCTTCCCAGAGAAGGATTTCAGCACGGAGTGAATACATATTAATGTGGCCTCATAAAATCCTCCATCAAACCTTATTAAAGGATAATTCACTCCTGTCACTGGGAGCAGCCGGGCTCTGCCTGGAGGGAGCAGCTGACCCAAAATCAGCTTCTGCCAGGGCTGTGGTGCAGAGCCTGCCCTGCTGTTGGATTATAGTCCTCTCTGACCCACAGAGGGGGCAACTGAGAGGCATTTAAAAACTTTTATTATATTTTTAGTCTCATGAGATTTCTTGTATTTTGATGTTGAAATTTCCAATCCAGCATTTTGAGCTCCATCGATGATGCTGTCTCGAGTATGGTCTCAGGTGTGATCCAACACCCTGGTGCTCCATGGACCAGGCACTCCTGGGGGATTCCTTCCACACCAGCAGGAACTGGGGCATGTGGGAAGCACCAGCTCCCAGCTGGGATAGCCAGGACAGCCCAGGATGTGTCACAGCACTGCCAGGATAACCCTGGGATAACAATTACTTGGAGTGGCTGCACTGTAACAGCAATCAGGCTGGATAATAATTGATATAGACTTGGGAAGGATGAAAGCTTGACAAGAAAGTCTCACAGATATCTGTGCTTAGCATAGAGATTATTGAATGTAGAGTCTGAAGAAGGAATAGAGATGGAAGCAAGTTTTGCTATAGAAGAAAAGAATTGCTGAGCCAATCTTACTGGATAACCAAGAAGGCAAAGGGTGTGTTAGTTAGAAGGGTTTTTATGGCTTAGAGCAAAGGATAAACCCACCTCAAACAAGATGTTTTTACCAAGCAGAAAGAGAGCACAGGCAAACAAGGCAGCAAATGTGGCAAGTAGAAAAAAGGTCTCAGAATTTTCCACTGCAAGAAAACTGAAAAACAACTTCTAGCTTAAACTGTAATGAACTAACTTTTAGTGATTGGAGAATTGTAACATGAATATGGTAATTACAGTAGTTACGATAGGCTATAGATAATAGTTACGGTATAGATTGGTTCTGCTGTATCAAGATGCCCATCAAAGAAAAGTTTATAATGCATTGTAACCAAAACCAAAGTGTCTCCAGGCCTGCCTGCAGCTGGAGCTGACAGCTGTGGGCACAGCTCTGTCACCCATGACCCTGGACTGCTGTAACACCTTGGATACAATAAACTGCATTTTGGATACAATAAACTGCATTTTGGAGAGCCCCTGGAGTCCCACACCTCTCATTTCAGCTCTTACAATATACTCCATGTATTACAGAAAGCTGATCAAGAATGATAACCTTTATTAAGAAACCCATACTTTTATACCTCAGTTTCCTACAGGTAGATCTAATTGATCCTCCAATCCAAACCCCATTACCACTGGCTAATTAAGAAACCACCCTTTGGTAAACAAATCTCCATAACACATTCGCATGTTCACAATAGCAGGTGCAGCAGGTTAAGATAAGAATTGTTTCTCATTCTTTTTCCTGATCTTCTCACAGCCTCTCCCTGGCATCGTTCTGGGAATGTTTTCTGTTTGTCTCTGTGGCCAGAGAGCTGCAGAGGGGCTGTCTCTGCCAGCTGTGCTGGGCAGCACCAGATTCCTGCTGAACACAGGGACAGAGCAGGAGCACAGAGACCACAGAGACTTTCCTGCAGCACAGATTCACAAATCCCAACATCCACTGCCAAACCCGTGAGGATGGAGCCACCCAGAGGTCCCTCTCCTGCTCTGCCACAGCAGCTTTCCCTCTCTGCAGCCAAATTCCACCAGCCAGGTTGGATCTGCAGCCCCTGAGGATGCTGCTCACGGGAACCCTCCCAAAAGGCAGCACAGACAGCCCCTCCCTCCCTCCCAGCACAGGGAAAGGGATTTTTGGGAAGCAAGAGGAACTCCCCCCACTGACAGCACATGTGAGCATCTAGCCAGGCCAGGGAGGGGATGAGCAAATGGCACAATCAGGGCAGAATCCCAGGGGAATTCCTGTCCTGGCTGGCCTGGGGCACCCAACACTGACTCCTGAAATACAGTCTCTGGGAATTCCCACTGGTTAGAATCCCAGGATGGTTTGGGTTGGAGGGACCTTAAAGATCAAACCTGCCATGGCAGGGACACCTCCCACCATCCCAGGGTGCTCCAGCCCCATCCAACCTGGCCTTGGGCACTGCCAGGGATCCAGGGACAGCCACAGCTGCTCTGGGCACCCTGTGCTAGGGCCTGCCCACCCTCACGGGGAGAAATTCCTTTCCAATGTCCCATCCATCCCTGCTCCCTGGCACTGGGAAGCCATTTCCCCTTGTCCTGTCACTTCATGCCTTTGGTTAAACAAAGATAATTTCATTTAAAAAAAAATAAAAAAAAAAAGAGAGAAAAAAAAAGTCTTGACAGAATGACAGGTCAGATTCTCAACGAAATTCCTATGCCCCAGAGATCCTTTCCCAACAGACATGGCCACCTTTTTGCTTGCTCAAGTGCAGAAAGAATCCCCAGTTCTGTCCGGTCAAAAAAAACAGCTCTTGTTTTGTGCATCATCTGAAACCTCCACAAATGCACATCTGCTGGGAAGGGATCTCTTCCAAACCCAGCTTTTTCAGTATTATCCACGACATACCTCTTTTCCAAACCTCTGCAGCCTCCTGTGTGCCCACAGCTACACCCAGGTTAAGCTTTCCTGGGTGCTCCAGGCTGTTCCTTGCACTTTCAGCTGCTCCTCAGCTGAGGGAGAAATCAGGGATTTTTTGAATAAAAACCAAAGACATCTTCCTCTTATTTAATTTATTTATTTAGAAGTTTGAAACCTGCATTTGTATTTACTGTAATGTATAAAAATCACAGCAATCCTCTCTATGCTGCCTTCCCCCAAAGGGGGCAGAGCCATCACAGCTGGGGGGAGAAGCAGCTTCTGCTATTAAAATCAACAAATGTGGCTAAACCTGCCCTTGGGGGGAGGAAAAATACTAAAAAATGCTAAAAATCCTTTATCATAGGATAGAACTACACTTGTTCTGGGGAGCCCCCATGTGCCAGGAACAACCAGTGTGTGCAGGACACAGGAGTGTGGTCACCAATTGTGGTGTCAATGTAAGGGTCCCCAGGATGAGGTGAGAGATGAGAATTGACTCCAAGTTCTCAGAAGGCTGTTATTTATATATATTATATTGTATTATATTATATTATATTATATTATATTATATTATATTATATTATATTATATTATATTATATTATATTATATTATATCCTAAAACTATACTAAAGAAAGAGAAAGGAGACATCAGAAGGCTTAACAAGAATGAATAATAAAAAACCTGTGACTGACCAGAGAGTCCTGACACAGCTGGACTGGGATTGGTCATTAATTAGAAACAATTCACATGGAACCAATCAAAGATGCACCTGTTGGTGAGCAACCTCCAGAGCACATCCCAAGCAATCAGATAATTATTGTTTACATGTTTTTTCTGAAGATTCTCAGGAGGAAAATCCTGGCAAAGGGATTTTTCATGAAATATGACAGTGACACGGGGGCACTGCCCGGGATGGAGCCAGGGAAGGGAGCCTCCTTCTGTCCCCTGTCCCCTCCTGCCAGGCAGGGGCTCAGGATTTGGTTCCCAGTCCATGGGGACAGTGGAGATGCAAGGAAAGTGCCAGCCCTGCAAGATGAAGGGTGTATCTTATACATAACATATATACATAAAAAGTGCATATTTTGTGGCTCTATGCAGATATTTACTGTATGTATTGTGTTGTATTGATTAGTAGTGCTGCATTAACATTTTAATAGAATGGTAAATGCAGTTTTGTAGTTAAAAGGTAACTTTTGTAGTTAAAATAGGGAGTATCTATGTGGGATTTCTTTAAAGAAAGGAATGAGGTACTTGTACCAGATGGCAACTATGTATGTGGGGATTTTTTTTTTAAGAAAGGAATGAGGCACACCAGATAGCAGCCCCCGGACACCAAAATCTTTCAGAGAAAGAGAATTTATTGCTCCATTATCAGAAGAAACGAACTTCTTCCTGCCTTGCTTGGACATGAAGATGCTGTTTAGGATTGAGAGGAGGAAGCTGACACTGCCCAGACAGAATCCTGTGTTTGAATGGAATTTATGCATCATGGATGAGGTGTATGAATATGCAACAGGCTGTTGCTTTTAAGGGTTAATCCTCTGTTAACTGTGTCCTTTTTCAGGCTTGTGCTGCCCAGAAGGAGGTACCCAGATTGTCCATAACTCTTTGTTTTTATTGTCTCATATTGTCCTAATTCAAATTGTCCAAAATTTTTATTATTCTAATTATATTGCTATTTTTATAACCATTTTATTAAACTATTAAAATTTTACAAACAAGTGCTTGGCGTTTCTCACCCAGGGCATTCCTGCTGCAGCTCCCCGGGCAGGGCAGGCCCAGGGCACCCAGAGCAGCCCCGGGGATTTTTCCTGCCATCGATTGACCCACATGGGGCTCATTTGCATGGAGGCTGCCGTGCAGCTCATTAGCGCTGCCCTAATGAGGCCCCTGCAGTGGAGCCTCCTGGGCTCTGTGGAGCATCCCCAGCCCTGATTTGCTGAAGCAAACAAACTCCACAATTTGTGAAAGCTGTAAAGCTGCTGTGTTTATTACAGCGCTGGACACATGTGGGAATTGTTCCCCTAAAATGACATGGGTGCCTCTGGGAACTCCAGATCCTTTTTTATCTCCCTCTCAAACACATCTGCATGCAATTTCACAGTAGGTTCATAGATATTCATTCTACTGACTTTGTGTGATATTCGCCACTAATTCTTCTTTATCAGAAAGAATTCCTGGGTCAGGCTGCCCTCTCTCTGTAACAATCTCTCTGTCTGCTCCCCCTTATCTCTGTCCTTTGGCTGAAGCAGTTTCTCCCAGCATCAGCTTTTTATGAGGACAGGCAGTCAGACTAAACAGGCGTCTGCAAGCTACAGACTTAGCTCAAAGATGTACATCTCACCTAAATCAAAACAGATTTTCACTCTGGATAATTTCTGCTCTGTCTGCCCCCAGCCTGGCCGGTGCCCCCCTTGTCCCCAGGGCAGCTCCCAGACCCAGCAGAGCAGCACAGGAGCTCCTGAGGGAGCAGGGCAGGAAGGAATGGCCAGAGCCAGCACATCCCTCCTGCCCAAGGAGCACTGACAATGTTTGACAATCCCAGCAGTGCCAGCAGTAAATGATTTCCCTCTCAGAAAGGGGAATCAAGGAGCTCCACTCCATCTTTTCCCATATTCCAGGAGCTCAGTGCCAGCCAGTCCATCTGCAGCAGCTGGGGCAGGCCCTGCCAGCTGCCAAAGCACAGCAGATATAAACAGTGCTCCAAACAAAGGTGGTGTGTGTCTGAGAGACCCTGGAAAACCTCTCCCTCCTGGGAGCTGCTGGAGGCACAAATGGATTTCTATTGTGTTATTTCTAAAGAAAAATGAGGGTACAATAACAGCAAACACCAGAAAAACCTAATAAAACCTGAAAATACTGGAACTGGTGCACAGTGGACAGAGACAGGCAGGATTGGCTCAGCAAAACACCGAGCAAAGAACAAAAATCCAACTTACCCTTAAACAGGACAAGAGAGTGCCCCAAGGAAGAATTGCTGGTTCAAAAAAAATTTAACCCTGAGCTAACTTCAGATTCCAAACCACAGCACTGCCAAGCTTCCTGCACCTTCCCACCTAACACCACACAAACCCCACAAACCAGAGCTGCTCGAGGGCTGCAGGAATTGCTGCCATGGGGCTGCAGAACCACCCCGAGAGATTCCCAGTGCCAGGGTGGAACCAGGGGCACCAACCCTCCCCAAAGGGGACACAGGTGCCCTGCCTGGTGCCCTGGCAGGGGGCAGGAGGGGTGGCACCAACAGGGAAGTCACCATTGGAGTCACAATGGCCCTGCATGCACAGCTCAAACATTGGCCACATTTCTGCTGGACTGGGGTGTTCGCCACACTTTTGGAATTCCCCATTCCCTCACAAGTCAGGCAATTGTTGAAAGGACACACCACACTCTGAAACACATTCTAGATCAACAGAATGGGGGAGTGGCCCAAGCAACACCTCAGATGAGGCTGAGCAAAGCTTTCTATGTCTTTAATTTTTTTTATTTCTCCCCATTGCGAGAAATTATACTCTCAAAACATTTTAAAGTTTTATTAAAACCTTATCAAAAATACAACAGAAGACTGAATAGAGACAATATTACAGTGCCAGGAGCAGAGGATCTTTCCCACCATGTGCTCACCCATACCATGGAGGTTTTGCCTTTTAACCCTTTAGCTCCTCTCAAAGCTCTGTCCATCGACTCCTCCTTCACTGCCCAGTGCTGGAGATCACTGCCTTAAATCCTGATTGGAGCTCAGGTGCTGCCACAGTGACAAACTGACCCTCCCAAAGGTCCCAAACCCAGGTTACCCCTGATAACAACACAAGGGGGGAAAACATAACTATAAATCTATAAAACTTAACATGTATACAGGATATTTGCCCTTTAATTGTGCGAGTCAGCCACGGCATGGCTCACCTGTCACACCAATAAAAAAGGAGTTGTGCCACACTGTGACAGGAGGGCAGCACATTCCTCATGCCTGGATTTGCAGGTGGATGGGACAAGCAGCAGCAATCCATGTGCAGGACAAGCCAGGTGCCCCACACCAGGAAACTGTCCCTGAGACTGAAAACTCTGATTTGTCCAGCACCAGAGAGCCTGTGGAGCAGGGAGAAGGAATGAAGAGCAGTTTGGGGGTCGGATGATGTCTGGGATTGTAAGATATTGTAAGTGTGTGCTCTATTTGCCATCTGTCAGAGTTGAAGCAGTTCTCTGCTGTTCCAGGGGCAGTTTTCTTTCTCTCTGCCACAGCCAACCCTCCCTCCAGGAGATCTCTGCTGTCCATGGCCACTGAGTGTCCCTGCAGGGCTGATCCAATCCCAGCATCCCATGGGGAGATGCTCCGCCCAGGGGAGGAGCCAAGCATTCCTACCTGGATCCAATCTGAGCCTGGCACAGCACAGCAGCCTTTGCCCCCTGCATTGCCAGAGGAGCAGCTTTCTGCTGCCCTGCATGGCCAGAGGGAGCCCAGGCCCATCTGCAGCAGCCCTGGAGCTGCAGAGGAAAACTCCCCCCTTGTGCAGGATCCCTGCTGCAGCAGAGCCACAGCTGGCACTGCAGGAGGGCTGAGCCCCCATGGCATGGGGCTGGGACACCGCCCTGACACACAGGGGCCAGGGCCTGTGATCACTCTGTGCTTTGTTTTCTTTTTTTGTACTATTGCATTTGTATTTTTAATTTTCCTAGTAAAGAACTGTTATTCCTGGTCCCATATCTTTACCTGAAACCCCTGAATTTCAAACTTATACTAATTCAGAGGGAGGGGGTTTACATTTTCCATTTCAGGAGAGGTTCCTCCGGCCTTCCTCAGCAGACACCTGGCTGTTCAAACCCAGACACCCCTAAAGCAGAGGTGCTCCCCAAGGAGGGATCAGCTGAGCCCAGCAGGAGAGGGGAGCAGGGATGAGAGGACAGCTGAGTGCAGGAGGATTGTGGCAGTGTCACGTTTAGGGCTGAACTCCACGATATCCAAAAGGTCTTCTGGAACTTTAATGACTCTGTGACTTTGTCTGTGGCTTGCATTCCAGGAGGAGACACTGCAGGAGGGCTGGGAAAACCCCAACCTGTCCAAAGGTGCCACATGGCAACGCTCAAACTCCTCCAACACCTCTGGGCTCCTCACAGAGCTCAGCACCCTCCTGGGTTTCCCACACCTGCTTCTCCAGCAGAGAGAGGATCAGCTTCAGACACAGCCCTCAAGTGGCTGGCAGGGCTGCAGAAGAGAAGGAAAGGTCATTTTAGAAGCTGTTTGCTCCTAAGGGCCCCTTGGCTCAGTCCACCTGCACACCCTCAGGCAGCTCCACCACCACAGGGGCACAGTCCTCAGGCTCTGCCTCAAAGTCCCATCTGAATTTCTTTGTCAGGTGAGCCTTGAACTTCTCAGCCTTGTTCCTCAGAGCCTCATCCACAGCAGAGCTGCAGGTGCAGGAGAACAGCACCTGAAACAAAGAGCAGAGGTCAGGCAGAGCCCAGCCACGGCCTCAGCTGGGCACCTCCTCCCTGCAGGGACACCAGGCTGGGATCCTGCAGCTCTGGGGGGACCCAGCCAAAGCCCACAGCTCCCACCTCCCAGCCCAAGCCCACCCTGCCTGCACAGCACTGAGCAGCACCACACACATCTGCACTCAGGGCAGAGCTTGGTCTGAGGCAGGAGGTGTCTGTAACTGAATTTGTACTGTGCAATTCTGAAATAGGCCCAAGGGTGAGCTCAGGAAACATCCTGACAGAAGGCATTTAAAAAAAATTCAAATATGAGTAGGCAAACTTCCAGCAAATGTCCAAAGGCCAGCAAATACTTGCAGCCCTCATTTCCATGGGCAGAGATCTCCCAAAGCAATTCTGTAACAAGGTGTTACCAACACTTCAGGACACAGAGGAAACTTAATGAAAGTAGCTTGAATGTCAGAAAGGAATGGGAGCTCTCTGGAAAAGCTTGGTTATCCCCAGCACAGCCATCCCCTTGTGCACAGGGTGCTGCAGTGTGGGGGAACCCCTGCCTTCCATCCCCAAACACAAATCTACTGACATGTCACAAACTCAGCCTCTGCTGGACTCAGGGGAAAGCACCTGTGTGTAATGAACAGGGCACTGAGCCCAGAGCCCAGCCCAGCTCTGCTCCTCCTGAACTGATCCAGAAATAATTGCCATAAAAAGAAATCTCCTCTGGGAAAACACAGCCTCTTATTTACTGGGAGCTGGATAAAGCACTGACAATGAGCAGCAAAGTTCTCTGCTTTGTGGATGAACATTTGCCTTTTTCTTGCTCATTCTACTGGAAAACTGCCTCTTTCTAACAGAATTCTTACACAGAAATGCTGCTGGTAGGGAAAAAAATTATTAGAAGATTTTACTTCCTACTTCTTCTCAATGAGCTGCACATTGAATTAGCTATTTCACCAAGCTGGTTTGGTTTTTTTTAAGCACTGGTAGGGCTGCAGAGTCACTGGTGGCTGTGCTGTGCTCCTCTTGCCTTGGCTCAAACCCCAGAAAAGAAGTTGCTGCTTCCAGAGCTGAGCAGGAGCTGCAGAGACAATGCCCTCCCCACAGCTCTGCAGTCTGTGTGTGCAGAGGGTAAGGCAAGGCCCAGAGCTTCCCTGGCTCCATTGAGGAAATCCCACAGGAGCAGAGCATGGAGAGCTCAGTGAGGAGGGGCTCAGTCTGCAAGGGCAATGTGGTGAGTCCTGCAGGGCCTAGGGGTGATCCTGAACCAGCACAGCTCCTGTGGAGCTCCACACACTGAGGGAGCCCAGGGATGGACAGGACTCAGGCAGCCAGAAGGGTTTCCCAAATTGTGGGTATTGCTGGGAACTGACAGCACTGCTCTGAGTGTGCTGCAAACACAGCTGGGCTGTCCTGTAGTGCGATGGAAAAAATCCACCAACAGAAATAAAATGCAAATTAAAACCCTCCTGAGACATGTAAGAATCGCAACTGAAAAATCTGAAAGCCACTTGATTAAAGCAATGCTTCCCAGAACATTTTACCCAGCAATTAAACCCAAATACCTTCACCTTCCCCAGAAGTACAGCAAGGACTTGGGGTCACCAAGGAGAGGAATGAACAGCACCTGCAGTAGAGCTTTCTGCTGGGCTGCTTCCCATTGCTCAGCTTTGTCAGTGTCTGATTTGGGCTATTTTTTGTAAAATAAGCCAGCTTGCTGCAGTGCCAGCATGGGCACCAGCAGTGGGTGTTGGGGAAGATGAAACAGGAAAGCCTTATCAATATGATTGCCTGGCAACAGATTTTGAGAATATGGAAACAGTAAGTGAGATTGAAATGAAAGCAAGCTTTGAGATACCTCAGTTACTGAACAACTGGGAAACAATGGCATGGCCAGCTGAAGGTGATCCCCTTTTGATGGAACAACACCCTCTGCTTGCAGACAGCTCCAAGGGTCAGAGCAGACCCTACAGCTTGGCAGAAGGGGCCCAAAGAGGAGTTTTTAGGATTTAAAATGTAATACAGCATGGTAATGTAATGATTCTTATAGGTTGTATGTAAATGCTGTAGGATTTGTATCTTGTACTAGATTGGTTAGTGAGAATTACAATATTCAGCACAGAAGAAGATTTATTGTATTGTGATGGGAACTTCACTCTCTGTCCCTCTCAATCTCTCTCATCCTCTTTCCCTCTCTCAGCCTGCTCTGGGCTGTGTCTGGCAGCTCCCAGCAGGGCCCTGCCCCCAGGCCCTTTGCAATAAACCCCAAGTTCCAGCCCTGGCTGCAGAGATCTCTCGTGTCCGTCTGTCCCAACCATCCTACCCCCATTGCTCCTACAGTGGGTAACTGCTTTCACTGGGCTGAGGCACACACCTGCCCCACCTGTCCCAGCAGAGGCAGCACCTTCTGCATTTTGGAATAACCATAAATTCCCTCTGGAGAAGAACCTGATGGCAGGAAATCCTCAGCTGTGCTAAGCAATGGAAAAGCTTCTTAAACACCATCACTGCCCTTGTCTCAACAAAGCCTAGCTGCAGCTTCGCTGCACACTGAGCAAATCAGTCCAAAAGCCAGCATCATCAGTCCTTCATGCCAAAGCTTTGTGTGTTGTTTTTTCTTTTGAAGAATGAACGGCACTTTGGAAAAATTAAACAAACAGACACTCTGCTGCAGTTGCACAGCCTCTCTTGTATCTGCTGAGCCGAATTTCTTGCTGAATAAAAGAGGGAAAAAGTCAAAGTAAAGCCCTGTGTGCTCAGACAGGCTCCCATCTCCCACACAGCTGGATTCCTTTGGCAGCTCCTCCCCAGATTTGCTGATGCCCCCCCTCCCACCCCATTTCCCAGGGAAGAGCCCCAACACACCTGCAAGGTGCTGGTTAAAAAGTTGTCCTGGGAGACAATGTCCACAAAAAAATCTGCTGGGATCTCGTTGAGCTGGTGATAGAGCACGGAAATGAGGTTGATGTAAAGGTCCTGGTACTTCCCCATGGCCTCCTCTGAGCGGCACAGCATGTTCAGGAGCCTCTTCCAGTGCTCAAAGGCATCATACACGTTCCCAATCAGGAAACAGATGAAGGCAAACTGCAACTCAGCTGAGTGGGTTCAGAGAAGGGAAACAAAACAAAACACGTAAGACTAACAGATATCCTGGGAATGTGTCCTCCCCAAAGCTCTGCAAATGATTTCTAAACTCTGGTTTGGCTTTTGCAAAGGGCATTCATACCTCAAACACTGAGCCTGTGCTGCTCTTTAGACGGAGCAAAGCAAAGCAGGATGGGGCAGGTCACCTGTAACTGTGGTTATCAGCACTGCAGAAGGACTCTACAGACAGCAAACACCACCAAACAACAAGGCAGAGCCTGCTGTTACTCTGTGAGTGTTCAGCCTGCCTGGGCTGAGTGTCCAGCACCACATGGGACTGCAAACAGCCCTGTCCTGGAATTCTGGGAGAGGCCAGCAGTGCCTCAACAAGTGTGTTTGCCTTGTTGAACTAAGAGCCAGGGTTCATCACACTGGATGCTTGGTATCAGCTGCTTTGCCACCATTCCCTAAGGTTCTCTCTACATCCTACAGTTGTCTTTGGTAATTTTGAAAAATAATAAGTTGTATGATGTTAATGTACAAAAATATGAAAGAAGGGACAAACAAAGGCTTATTCCAAACCTGGGTTCCAGCTGGGAGGGCTTCTCCCTCCATCGTGCAACAAAACAAAACCCTGCTCCAGGACCTCCACAAACCCAGCACTTATTTGTATCACAGGTTGCAAAACAGGCTGGGGAGCATTGAGCTCTCTCTGGGGGTGTGGTGTCCCCACAGCAGGGCTGGCACAGCCCGGGCACTGCCCCTGTCCCCAGCAGCACACACAGAGCTGGGCCAGGAGGGCCCGGTCCCTGCAGCAGGAACCAGGCCCACAGCCCTGCCCAACCTGACAGGAACGGGGGGCTGGGGGTGCCCATCCCCACTCACCGCTCCCAGCACTCTGTAAGTCCTGGGAGGTTCCTCATGAGGTTCTCTGAACAGGGAAGGTGCCAGACACCAGGGCCACCTCTGATGGCTGCTTTTGACTTCACCTGGGGCAACCTGGGCTGCAGCACCATGTTCCCACACCAGAGTCACAGAACAGAATGACAGAATTTCCTGAGTCAGGAGGGACCCACAAGAATCACCCAGCCCAGCCTCATCCCTGCCCAGACACCCCAACAATCCCACCCTGGGCATCCCTGGCAGCGCTGTCCAAACCCTCCTGCAGCTCTGGCAGCCTCGGGGCCGTGCCCATTCCCTGAGGAGCCTGGGCAGTGCCAGCACCTTCTGGGGAAGAACCTTTTCCTAATATCCAACCTAAATTTCCCCTGATAACTCCAGCCGTTCCCTCGGGTGCTCTCCCTGGTCACACAGAAGGGAGATGGCAGCTGCTCCTGGGGAGGAGCTGCAGCTCCGGCCTCAGCCTCTGCCAGGCCTTGGGAACAGCCCCTATGGCTGCTATAAACTCCACAAACTCCTGTCCCGCACTGAAGAGGCGCCTCGGCAGAGGCTGCACCCCGAGCACAAAACGCCGTTTCCCGGGCGGGGCTCACCGAGCAGGCCCAGGGGCTGGCCGGGGTAGCGCTGCTCCATCACCCGCTGCAGGGCGTAGCTCAGGTCCATGCTGTGCCGGGTGATCTCCTCGGGGCTGGCCCCGTCGGGGAAGGCCTGCCGGGGCAGCTCGGAGAAGCGGATCTGGGTGCCGGCCCGCGGCCGCATGCGGGGCAGCCGGGCCAGGCCCTCGGCGTAGCTGCGGCACTCGGCGCCCAGCGGCGGCCGGCGCTGCCCGGCACGGTCCCGCGTGTGCCGCCCCGCCGCCTCGGGCAGCACCTCGGCGAAGGCGCAGATCTGGCCGCTCTCGGGCTGCAGCTCCTCGGCCGCCGCCTCGCTGATGAAGTTGCTCAGCGACACCCACTTCTTCAGCGTCTCGTAGGGGTAGGGCCCCAGGAAGGGGTCCAGCTCCCGCAGGCCGTCCCGCAGCGCCTCGCCCTGCTCGGGCGGCTCGGGCCGCACGGCCTCGCCCGCGGGGTCCCAGCGCAGCACCCGCACCTCGCGGCGCCGCAGGCTGAGGAAGCGGCCGGAGCGCGGCCCCGCGTCCCGCCCGCCGCCGCCGGCCGCGCTGCAGTGCACGAAGTGCAGCCCCGGCGGCACCATCTTCACGCCGCGGAACCGCGGCCCCACGGCCCACGCGCTGTAGTCGATGCCGAACTCCGTGCCCTCGGGCACGTCCAGCACCACCACGGTCGCGCCCTCGAAGAAGAGCTGCCGGGCCAGCTCCGGGTCCGAGCGCAGCGCCGCCATGGCACCCAGCACACAGCGGCCCTGCCGGATATCCGGGCTTGGCGGTTCCGGGCACGGCGGCGGGAGGAGCCTGTGCCCGGCCGGCCCCGGCACCGGCACTGCACCCGGGCGGGGCTGGGCTGGGCTGCGCTGCGGCGGTGCCCGGGGAACAGCGGGAAGTGTCCCCCGATCGCCCCGGCTCGGTCCCTGCTCGCTCGCTGTCCCCTCCGCTCATCCCTGGCACGGTCCTTGTCCCGCCCGCCCATCCCCAGCCCCGGCCCGGCGCTGCTCCCCTCAGCCTCTCCGTGGCTGGCGGCTGCTCCCCGCTGAGCCATTGTCCCCAAATCCGGCCCGCAGTCCCCCCAGCTGCCTCCTGCCATTCCCCTGGGCCCCCGCGCTTCCAGCCCCCCACGGACAAGCGCCGTGCCTGGGACTGGTGGACCGAGAGGCTGAACAGGATGAGATTTATATTCCCTTCCAGCCCAAGCCATTCTGGGGTTCTGTGATTTCTATGATCTTCTCTTTAGACAAAGCCTGGTATTTCCATGTGTAGTGCTCCCGTTGCAAGGTTCTCCCTTCCCTTCTCCATCTTCTCAGTAAGGAAAGAGTCCACCGAGGCCCCTGGGTGATTTAGCATCAAACACATTTATTTCACTTTTATTGAATACAAGAACAGTGAGCACACACGCATACACCACCGAGCACTGAAAAGGAGTATGACCAAAGGGGGAGAGGGAGAACAAGGGAAGAGAAAAGGAGAGTTAGTGAAGGAACAACAGAGCGTTGCAGTTGGTTGGTAAGGTGCTTCTCAAAGAAAAATAAATATTATTATTATTATTATTGTTATTGTTACTGTTATTATTACTCATGCAATCGCAGGCCAGGTTCAGAATGAATTTGTGGGATTGGGTAAAAACAGGCACTCATGTCTCCCACCCCTTTCCACAGAAAAGGCCCCTGGAAGAAAACAAGCAGTGGCCAGCTATCTGAAACAGTGTGGTGATGGGCAGGCTGGAGCTGAGCAGCAGTAAGCCACACCTTGCCAAGAAAACAAGCAGTGAGCTTTTTTCTTTCCTTTTTTTCTTTTTTTTAAGGAAAAAAAAGGTTTTGACAGTGCCACCATGAACACGCTGCGGGACCCAGGGGCTGCTCACTGCAAACAGAACTCGAGCAGCCCAAGCACAGGGAGCCTCACTCTGCAAAGCTGCTCAATCCCAGCGCAGCCTTCGCTTCCCGGGCTGGGCACCACGCTGAGAGCAACTCTGCAGGCTCACAGCAGCCTCGGGTGGGCTGTGGAGGTGCCCCAGCCAGGTGGGCTGTGACCCTGAACTGTGCCATGGTGAACACCCTCCACCACCCCTTGCAGTGCCTCTGCTGGGCACGGCTGGCTTGGGTGCACTGGGAAAACAAAGGAGACAAAAGGAGCCTCTTTGCAGCTGCCCTAAGTGCTGTGAGGCTGGGGCTGTGCTCCTTGGAGGTGCGTGGCTGGCACCTGGGCACTGGCACTGGCAGCAGCCCCTGTGCTCCTGCCTTCCACGCCTCTCTGCCAGAGAACAGGCTCATTGGGAGCAGCTGCCAGGGAGCAGCTCCCTGCTGGGCAGTGCAGGTGGGAGCAGGGGCTGCCCATGGCATCCTCGTGGCTCAGGAGCTCCTGCTCGGGCATCCTGCGAGCCCTGGCAGGGCCTGGCACAGCACACCCGGTCCTGGGCACAGCCTATGTCAGGGGTGGGAGACTAAAGGCAAAATGGTGCAGAATCATGGGCCCTTCTGTTTCTGTAGGAGCTAGACATAATTCCAAGAAGGAAACCCATTTCTTTCCTTTCCTTTCTGGTTTTGGTTGGGAGCCTACCTGAACTGCCTGTTCACAGTGTTCAGGGCCCTGGGCTTGGCCCACGGGCCCCTTCCAAAGGCAGCCCTGGAGGAGCCTCGGCTGAAGGCTGAGCTGGGAGCAGCTCCACTGACACCTCCTGGGCTCCCCCATCCAGCCTGGGACACTGGGGACACTGCAGAGATGGGCACAGCACGCTCCCTGCACTGCCCATCCCATGGCAGACAGGGCAGCACTGCCAGCGCTGTCCCCAGCCTTTGCCACCACACCCCTGGCAGTGGGGGAGGCAGGGCACAAGCAGCCCCTCTGCCTCTGACCCTACTACAAAACTCATGTACGTCCATTATTGGGATCCAGAAACAAAGCAAACCCACCCCACGAGCCCTGCAGCTCCCACCTCGCTCCCAGCTGAGCCCGTGCTCTGGGGCTGGGAGCCCCTCCTGCCTCGGGCTGTTGGAGCTGGAGCCTTCCCTGCCCCTCCAGGTGATGCTGCCCCTCCAAACCTCACCACCACACACTGCACATCACCAGCAGGACACTCCTGTCCCTGTCCCTCTCCCCTTCCCCCCCAGCCAGCAGCAGCCAAAACCTTTCCCATTCCTTCCTGCAGGACTCACAGTCCCACGGGTGATCTAAGAGTCTCCAAGTACACCAACCACAGTCAATCCAAGAGTTAACCTTTAAAAATGTTGGCATCGTCTGTACCAGCACTGTTGAATTATTTCAGCATTGTTCCCTCCCTCCCCCTCTGTTATATAGAATAATATACAGAACTGAAATGCACATCCATATGAAACCCCACAGGCTGCTCGTTAGAGATGAGAAACCATGTACATATCATTTGCTTTGTTTGAAATGAAACCCATTCCTAAATACCTTCAGAGAACAAGAGGTTGGACAAGTGCACAGAGAAGATAAGGAAGGGAAGGGGAAGAGTTAACAGAACCCCCAAAAAATGCAAAAAACCAGCATGGAATGAGGAGAAGGGCGAAACGACACTTGTGAATTGGAAAATAACTCTAAGGTCATAACTTGAATGTTTTTCTCTCTTCTTTCCAGAGGTGGGGAATGGTTTTGCTTCTGCTTGTGGTTTTTTACTTCAGTTTGCTTACTTGCTTTGTTGCAAAGCAGTTTTCCTTTTCATTCAGTGTGCAACAAATGAACTCATGATTGTGTGTCCTTTCATGTAACATGCAAGATGGTGGCTTATTGTATTGTTACCAAGATTATTGTTATTATTATGACTTTTTAAATCTGATTTGATCACCAATCCAGGAAATTCTTCAATTTATCTGCAGAGGGTTGGCTTTGTTTGTTGGTGGTGTTGTTTGCTATTCGTTTCCAGCATATAGCAGCAGTGCAAGGATGCATTTTGTTTCCTGTTTTTTTATATATATATATATATATATATATGTATGTATGTATATATATATATAATATATTTGCTATTCCTTTTTTAAAAATTTTTGTCTCTTGCCATGAACATTGCAGCCAGGATGTCTATGTCTTGCTGATAAATCCAGCATGAAGGCTCCTTCTCCCCTGTTCTCCAGGTTGGAATACAGATGTTGGCTTCCAGGAACATGTTGGTCAAGATTCCTGTGCAAGGCAGATGGAAAGGACCAAGTCATGGAGTGCCAGTCCATGGAGGCTCCTCTTTGGATGAGGGCACTGGATAGAAACTTTGCAAACACTTGGGGCCACGGTTTGCATTTAATTAGCAGGAGCTTTGGTAATTAGCAGGAATTCAGGCACTGGGCTGGTGCTGGTGCATGAAGGACATGAGGGGAGCTGTCACTCCCTCACTTTAAGCCATTCAACTAAAACTGGGTGCATCCTATGGGATGCAGGAATGTCTGGACTTGTTTGTACTGTGGGACAGGGTGAGGCAGCTCCACCAGCCTCTCATGGCCTCCCCAGCTGCATTGCTGGTCACTTTTCCAGGCCTAAAAGCTGTCAATCAGAACCTTCATATGATAAAGAAATGGAAAACCCCAGTTCTGAGGAGCCTCTCCAAAGGCACCTGCAGCCTGGCTCTGCCAGAGCCCCCAAACTGTTCCCTCTGTTCTGCACCTCAGTCCCCAGTGCTCCCACACAGGGCTCTGGTGGCTGTGCCAGCCCAGAGGAGCTGCAGCTCCAGGCTGACAGGGGCAATGGGGTCAAAGAGGGGGCTCAGGGTGGGGCAGGACTCCCCAAGCCCTAGAGAAGTGTCTGGGACTGTGACAGCTTTGGGGTGTCTGCAGAGAGGGGCAAACCCTGTGTGCTGCTGCCTACACCTGTGTGTGTATAAAAACTAAACCTGGGCATGAGTGGGACTGAAAGCCTGTACGGTTTTTGTAAAGCAAATATAATTTGTGCCAACATTGTTCTGATACTTTGGCTTTGCATAACCTGTAGCCAAGTGCCTCAGCCTACCCAAAAACCTGAGATCCCTCATTCCCTTCCCACCTCAGGGGGATGAGCAGGTTCTTTCCAGGTCCTTTCCTTTTTACATCAAATGCCTCTGAGCCCTGTGCTGAGCAGGACAGCAGGGTGACATCCACAGCATTGCTTTCAGTGGCATGGTAGTGACTTCCTGACCACAGCCAGGTGGCTGAGCCCAGAGCCACCATGCCACCCTCTGTGGGGACCAGAGACTGTGACCTGTGACACCACCATTACCAGCAGGAGTAAATCACACCTGGCAGCTTCTCCACCTACCTGAGGTTTCTTGTCCCTTTCCTCTGGAGAGGGCTCTGTTTCTCTGTACACCACAGCTTTGGTTACCAGCATGTCAGGGTGCTGGAGTTTTGCCTCTTTGATTGCTAAAGCCAGTGCCTGGAAAGCAGAAGGGTGAGAGAGAGCATTTATCCTCCCTCTCCTGCAATCAGGCACCCTGACTGCAGCCAGAAAGCAGCTGAGCAGCATTCCAGGGAGCAGAGTGGGATTCCAGGAGGATAGGAATGCAGGGGTTCAGAGCTGAACCCACAGCAGCCAGGCAGAAGAGGCTGAAGCCCAGCATGGGAATCCAGCATGATTGGGATTTCATCCATGACTCGGAGCCCCCACGAGCTGCCTTTCTCTGCTGTTTTTCTGTACAGATGTGCTACTGAAACCTGGGCAGAGGAAAACACTAGAAAAATCTACAGGAGTTATCAAATTCATTATTATAATTCTAAAAATTATTTCAGAGCCTTTTAATTACTTTATCTCTTTATTTCTTTTTCTTAAGTAACGAATCCCTGAGGCCACAGGGAAGTGACCTTGTGGACCTAAAGACTTGTGTCAGTCTTTATGATTTCATCCCAAAAGTGTGTCACTTTTGTGCTCTGACACTGAGGCACCGTCACCTGGAGGCTCAATCTGTAGTGAGATTGTGCTGGAAGAGAGAGGTGACCTGGGTCACTTTGGAGTATTTCAACAGAGAAAGGACACACAGAAATGTGTTTATGACTGTAAAAAAGTGGATGCCATCACTCTGTTCTGCACTGGGATGTGGCCTTTGCCACAGCTTCGTGGTGGGAGATGGCCTGAGGGTCACTGCACCCGTGGGAACCCGCCCTGCTGGACAGGTCTGGGCCCACGG
The DNA here is from genome assembly GCF_028551555.1 of Melozone crissalis. Classification (NCBI taxonomy): domain Eukaryota; kingdom Metazoa; phylum Chordata; class Aves; order Passeriformes; family Passerellidae; genus Melozone; species Melozone crissalis. Next base: position 14,580,694 of record NW_026535795.1, on the reverse strand, counting down.
CGGTCAGGTTTTGGCCAAAAGCAGTAAACAGGCTCAGGCAGAAGCAGAAACGTGCAGTGCTGCATCCAGGGACAGCCAGAAGTGGGCAAAGGCAGAGCATCCTGCTCCTACCTGGTCCTGGTCCACATCTTCATCTCCCGTGATGATGATGCGCTTCTCTATCCGGGTCTCGGAGAACCCTCCTTTCACAGTCTGCGTGAGGAGAGGAGAGCTCTCAGGCCTGCCCCAGCAGCCAGCTCCAGGCAGGGGAGGGAACTCTGCCACAGGAGCAGGAACAGCACCAGCATCCCCTCAGAAGTGCCCTGTAATCCAGCAGAGCTCCCACTGCCCCTGGCTCAGGGAGGAGGGAGGCACAGAGCAGTCCAGGGGAAGGAGAGGGGCTGGGGCAGGTGCCAAGCACCCTCCTGCAGCTCAGCTCCCTCACAGAGCTGCTGCTGTCTTTATAGAACCACAGAATCACTGAGGCTGGCAAAGCTCTCTGAGATCACCCAGCCCAACTGTTCCCCCAGCCCTGCCAAGGCCACCACTGACCATGTCCCCAGGTGTCACAGCTACACATCTTTGAAACTCCTCCAGGGATGGGACTCCACCACTGTCACAGACATCTTTTATGAAAAATCCTTTCCTTAGGATTTTTTCCTCCTGAGAAGCTGAGAGGCCTCAGGAACAAAATGTAAACAATGGTTATCTGCTGCTGTGGAATGCAACAGGTGCATCTGTGATTGGTCTCATGTGGTTGTTTGTAATTAATGGCCAATCACAGCCCAGCTGGCTCAGACGCTCTGTCCGAGCCACAAGCCTTGGCTATCATTCCTTCTTTTTCTAAGCTAGCCTTCTGATGAAATTCTTCCTTCTATTCTTTTAGTACAGTTTTAATGTAATATATATCAGAAAATGATAAATCAAGCCTTCTGAAACATAGAGTCAGATCCTCATCTCTCCTCTCATCCTAAGACCCCTGTGAACACGGTCACACACCACTGCCCTGGGCAGCCTGTGCCAGTGCCTGGCCACCCTTTCTGTAAGGAAATTTTCTGAAATATCCAATCTAAACCTCCCCTGGTACAACTTGAGGCCATTTCCTCCCATCCTGTGCCTTGCTCCCTAGAAGAAAAGCATGTATTTCATCTGGGGATGCAACGGCCATGGGTGAGACCCTCTGCTGCAGCCTTGTCTCCTTCACTTCCCACCCCTGGCCTGCCCCTGGCTGAATGCACACCCCTGGCTGTGCCTGCCTGCTGTGGTCCCACCCGGCTGGATGGCACAGGCAGCACTCAGGGCACTGTGGGATTGCCATTCCATGGGACAGCACACAGCTCTTGGCTTGCTGGAAGGAGAGGGGCCCTTTCTGCTGTACCTAGCACAACATAAATGCACCCATCCCCTAATTCCAGTGGCCCTCAGGAAGCCCTGGAGCTGCTCTCACCTTGGTGACGTGGGTGGTGGTGGAGGTGGAGAGTGTTTCTGCAGTGGCACTGAATATGCTGGTGAGCACCTCCTTGCCAGCGGAGCCGCCCGAGATCTGCGGGACACAAGCAATGTGGTCAGGGGACATCCTGGAGCGTGCTCAGGGGACATCCCAGAGCCTTCTGCTCCTGGGGAGCCCAGCCCAGCCCCCAGCCAGCCAGGACCTCCCTCTGGGATGTACCCCCTCAGCCCAGCAGGGAGGGGAGAGCACAGCAAGGGAAAGAGGCAATGAGCTGTGCTTCCAACTGCACCAAGAGCTTGTGGGGACCAGGGAGAGGTTTCCACAGGTATCCAGGCCCACAGCAGCTGCAGAGGGTCTCATGACTGCTTTTGGCTCTTCCCTACCCACCCTCAGGGCCACTCTAGCAGAGAGTTCTCAGGCTGCCTCTCTGTCCATCCCACTTTGCATGCCAAAAGCTGGGAAGGCTGGGAAGGAAGGCTGGGCAGGATGCACTGGTACCCCAGTCCCAGGGCTGCTCTCCCTGCAGCACAAAGGGAGGAGCCTGGGGCAGCACCTGGTGTTTGGCCAGGCTGCACTCCATCAAAACAAAGGGGTGGAGTAAGAAATCCCTTTCCAGAGGAAGGGCTGTGTTGGGCAGGATGGTTGGTGGCCACCACCTCCACTGGGAGTCAGGAGACTTTGTGGGTGGCCTTGGGTGACCCCACAGGACACCCAGCGCTAAATGCATCTCAGCCCAATGCAGCAGGGACTGGGGTATTTTTGGGAATTATCCTTCTCAGGCAGATGCCCAAGGTATGGATCTAGCATAGGAAGAAGCCCACAGCTTGGGGCCTCCTGACTTCTTGCTCCCCAGCCTTCTGAGCATCCTTCTTCCCTTCCCAGTACCAGCCTATCAGTTGGGTGCCAGTGCTGGGAACACAGCATAGGGCCCGTGGGACCAATCCCACCCACTTCCAGCCCCACAGGGGTGCCTTTCCCAGCTTGGCCTTGCTGGTGGCACCAGGTCCCCCCTCACCGGTGACAGGGAGCGAAGGTCTGTGTTGGGAGCGGCCCCTTTGCCAGCCTTGGTGCCGTGATCCTGTAAGAAGAGCAGATGGCACATTGGCTCATGTTGGCATGGGGCAAACGTGGCAGGTGCCACCCTCCAAAGACACCCCCAGCGGGGCAGGGTCCCCCCAGCACAGCAGACCCCGGTCACTCCCACAGGGGCAGAGGGACCGCAGGGGACAGTGGCTGCCCCTCCCTCGAGGGCTAGCCCCGCTTACTGAGGTCACCAGCGCTGTCTCTGTGGTGCCAGCCTGGCCAGTGCTGGTGGTGGTGCTGTCCCTGCTGCCCGGGGTGGCTCCGTCCACCTGCCAGGGCAAAGGAAACCAGGTGAGCCTGGAGGTGCCACCAGGGAGTGGGTGACACTTGCAGGGACAATGTGGCCATATCCTGCTGCCAGAGGAAGCCAGGGAGGGCAGTGAAACTACAGCCAGCTGGTGGCTGTCACCCACTAGAGATGTTCCTGTGTGCCAGCACTGCCCAGCAGCATGGCAGGTGGGGCCAGGGACACTCAGACAATATCTCTTTAACTTGTGTTTTTGGAGGACTTCACCACGCCAAGGGTGAGCAGAGACCCCCAACCACCCCACAAAGCCACTGCCCTCCCAGAGCTGCTGCCAGGGACAGGCTTTGGTGGGCTGAGGCTTTGGGGAGCCTCAGGGCTCAGGCTCTCTGGGGAGCCACCGTGTCACCTGGGCCGTGTCTGTGGCGCTGACCCGATGGGGAGCGGAGCCTTCGGCTTCGGGCTTCTTCACAGTCACAGCGTCTGCCTTGGGGGCTGAGGGCTGCAGGAGGAACAGCAGAGAGTCAGCAGAGCCTGGGGCACGATGCCAACAGCCTTGAGTGCTCTGTCCATGGCATGGTGCTGGAAAGAGATGACCTCTAAGGTCCCTTCCAGCCCAGCCACTCGAATTCTGTGCTCCTTGTGCAGCAGCCCCTGGCGAAGCACCCCTGCCCTGCTCCTTCGCAGGTGCCACACACACAATGGCACACAATGTTCTGTGAGTGTCACATTGAGTCCTGCCTGGGCAAACTGCAGGGCTGGGCTGCTGCCCTGGGCAGACAGGCACCACCCACAGTGCCCTGTGACCCACACACCCCAAATCAGTCCTGCTGCTCTGTCCCTGGGATTTTTTGGATAGATTTATAGACACCATGGATAAGGACAAACTACTCTTCAAAAGCCAAGTGAGAGCCACCAAACCAGTTTCGTGCCTATGCTGCAGTCATTTTGTGATCTGTACCAGCTCCTGGTGGCTCTGGGTACACCTGGGGTGTCAGAGCCTGGGGGGAATGGACACAGGCTGGCAGCACTGCCCTGCTGCAGGCAACTGGAGCTGCCAAGGGCTCCTGCATGGGAGATGCTTCACCAGTGCTCACAATTGCTGAGCCAACAGCCCTGGAGTGGATCACCCATGGTCCCAGCCACACACCAGGGTTTCCAGGCTGGTTCAGAGACAGCTCCCTCTAATTCTGCAGCTCCTTCCTGGCTTTAGGTCTGGACTAACCTCAGCAGCTCTGGCCAGCACTGGGGACTTACCTGCAGGGCTGGAGGCTGCCCTAGGTGGGTGGGCCAGAGATGGCCCTGCCCAGCACAGAGACAAGGCCACACAGATGCTGTTCCATCCCCATGAGTGCACTCAGCCCCACACACATGCACATGCAATTTTGTTAGCCCTGCTATGACCCCTCCCAGCACAGAGTGGCCCTCCATGAGCTCCAGGGCGGTTCCATGAGGCCAATCCCCTCCAGCCCCAGCATGACCAGAGAGGTTAGTGGGCAGCACATGGCTCTGCACTGCACAGACTGGTCACTGAATTCATGCAGGACACGAGGACAGCTCCCATGGTTAGTGCCACGTGCCCTCCCTGCGGCGCACATGCTGCTGTGGGCTGTGCTGGGACAGCCACACGCAGGGACACAGGTGACAGTGACTTCTCCTGGTTAGCAGATGCACCAAGCACGCGACAGAGCCATGCAACACAGACACAGCGTGCACCGGGCAGGAACGGGGGGTGGCAGCCAGCATGCTCCCCAAAACCAGCCAGGAGCACAACGCAGGCACAAGGGACACGGAGGCACGATGGCACCGGGCCGGTCTCAGTGAACGGTGTCCCTGTGTACCTCTGCCTGGGAGACATCTGGGCTGGGCTGGGAGACCTTATCCCGGCCTTTGACATCCTCTTCCAGTCCGGGAACTACTTTGTCAGTGTGCTGCAAGGAAACCAGGCCTTCATCTTCTGTTTCGCTCTTGTCCTTGTCCAGCTCGGGCAGGCTGCGGGAGATGTCCTCGAAGGCTGTGCCGTGGAAGTCCCCGATGACGGTGAAGTCCACCTCCGCCTCCAGGCTGGAGGTTGAGCTGACGGTGATGCTGGAGCACTTGCGCTCGATGGCCAGGTGGTTGTCCTTCAGGAACACCGAGTCCTTCTCCTGGTCGGGCTCCTCGTCACCGGTGTCGCTCTCGGGGGCCCTGTGCCGGGGCGGTTTCACCCTCTCCTCGGGGCCCTCCCTTGCCCCCGCTCTCTGAGGGAGACACAATCGTGGAGAGAGAGACGGGGCCGTGAGCACCGCAGGGCAGCGCCGGCGGGACACGGCAGCAGCACGAGGAGGAGGAGGAGGAGGAGGAGGAAGGCTGCAGCAAACATCACAGAGTAGAGTCAAACACAACTCAAGCATGGAGACCGAAACCTTTCTGACAGCAGTGGCTTTGCTGCGGGAGAGAAGGCGACTCCATTGGACTGTGCCAAAAGTTTGTTGGCAATGAATCATCTCAAAAAGGCTCGGTCAGACAAAAAACAAGCTCGGCCAGCTTGGAGGCACTTCAGTGCACCGGTGGAAGCAGATGGATGCAAAACAATGGGTCTGACAGGAGACATTCAAAAGAGCTCAGACGAAGGGCTATCAGATGTCAGTGACTCAAAAAAAACAAACAAGGGAAAGAAAGAGAGAAGAGTTTGAAAGGAAAGGGCCCATCAGCCAGGCACGGTGAGGGAGAAGCAAAGGAAGGTGCCAATTCCACTGAGGAGGAATGAGCCAATTCCACTGAGCATCCTGTGAAGCATCACCCTGGGGGGAGGTCCAGCCCAACAGCTGCCCCGGGGTGAGTCTGCCCCACTGACACCACCTGCCCTTCCAGAGGCCTCAGGTGAGTCTCAGGGTGACCTGGTCAGTGTAATTGACAGCACGGCCAGAGCCAAGGGATGACCTCCCTCCATCCACTCTTCTCCAGACACGGACATACCTCTCAACTCTGCCATCGGAGGGGACGTGTCCCATTGCCACACTTTGCCATGAAGCCATGGGAATCTACACCCAGTTGTCCCTTAGGAACAGCTCTAAGCTCACCGATGCCAGAGGGAACCCCACCTCCTGGCCTCTGCTCCAGGCATTACAGCCAGGGCCATCCCCCACGGGCCGGGCCTGCCGGCACACCCCTCCCTCGGCACTGTGGGAGGTTGAGAGGTATGGACGAAACACGGGGTGTCCAGCAGCCCCGGGGAACACGCTGCAGACACGTGTGGGGGTGTGTCTGACCAATACATACAGAGAGCCCTGCAAGGGGAGCGGAGGGGCAGCACAGCCCTGGCCGCGGGGCGAGCGCTCACACTGCCGGGAGAAGCACTTAGCAAAACAGCACTGAGACCTGCGAGACCACTGGAACAGCAGCCTTTACATTCTCTTCTTTCAGGCTGGATTTTACTGATGGGTCACATAAATCCTTTTCTTCCCCACTTGGTTGCTGAGATTTGCTCTGGATTAGAGAAAAGGGTTAGTTGGAAGGAAATGAACTCTGCAGGAGCTGCTCAGGCGCTCACGAGAGCGAGGGAAGCTGCTCCATCAGCCGGCCACCAGCTTGCTGAAGGCAGGGCAGGGTGGCAGCTAAGCAAGAAGGGGTAATCAACCAACGTAGGAAATGCAGGGGTGAAGCTGGAAGCGTGGGCCGCGTGTCCGTGACAGTCCCAGCTGCTCCAGCCACCCCCCGGCGCCCTGTCCTGCTCCCGGCCACGGAGCTCGGGTGCCCCTCCTGGGTTCAGCATTCTCCAGGGAGCCAAAATGTTGGGGGGCGCAAAACAAAAGCTGATGAACCGACTGGGCAGCGGCTGCGCATGCAGCCAGTGAAGCCTGACCACACACACAGACAGAGAGGACAGGGATGCAAAGCGCCTGCTGCCAGTCAATGGAGTGTGAGGAGCCACTGGACACGGGCAGAGCCACAGAACATGCGCACGAATGGCCCGTCCGGACGGCTCGGTGCGGTTACCACGGCCTCGGCCAGGGTGAGCTCACAGCCGGAGTCGGGCGAGGCCAGCTCGGCACTGTCTTCTTCGGGCTCGGGCTCGGCAGAGACTCCTTCCTTCAGGGACTGAGGCTGGGAGGTGCCTCCTGAACCCGCCCCTTGCCCGAGGGCCAAGGAGCCCATGCTGGACACAGGTCCCACTGCAGAGGGTGAGGCGAGGCCGGTGCTCCAAGGCAGATCCTGTGCCACATTTGCCTTCCCCGTGGCTGTCACCAATGTCTCAGCTTCAGGCACGTGCTCCTGTCCCTCCTGGCCCACCCTTCGCTCCGCTTCACCTTGCTCAAACATCTTGATCTTGGAGGCCACGGAAGTTTCCCTGTAGCTCTTGCTGTCCTCCTGGCTTCCTGGGGCCAGGGCAGCATCCCTGTGCTCCTGGGCCACAGCTCCTGCCAGCCCAGCCATGCACACCGACAGCCCAGGCCCTGCTGGATGTGTCTCACCACCTGACTGCCCTGTCCTGCCTTCATTCACCCCGGCAGGGAGCTGGGATGCCTCGCTTCCTTGGCACAATCCTGCTGCAGGGGACTGGGAGGGAGGGACATCAGCAGCTGCTTTAGGGACAGAGTCATCCTGTGGTGGCTGCCCTGGAGCCAGGTCACTGTCCCTGGTGCTTTCTGGGACTCTCCAGCTCCCACCCTGTAGATCTTGTCCAACACTGAACTCCGAGTCCCGCTGTGGCTCTTGTGCTTTGGGATCTGCACTGAGGAGGGGCAAGTCCCTCAGGATTGTCTCAGTCTGCTGTTCTGCTTCTTCTCCCTTGGGGGGCACCTCAGCCATGCCAAGGCTTTTGCCATGGGACAATTCTTCCATCCCAGAGCCTTCATCTCTGGTTGGCTTTCCTGACCCTGAGCCCTGGAAGAGCTCTTTGATCATGGGCTTCTCTTCCTGCACTGGCTCTTCAGTGGCAGGCACGTTGTTGTTCTGTGCTGTGTCCATGTCCTGGGCCACCTCGCTGGTGGCCAGGTCTCTAACCTGGACTGACTCTGCTGCAGTGTCTGTGTTTTGGGGTGGTTCTCCTGTAACAGGACTTTTCACCTCATGGGGTTTCCATGAGGCAAATCCCACATCTTGGGACTGCTCTTCAGCTTCAGGATTAGTGCCCATGGGCAATGCCACCTCCTTAGAGGGACTCCCACGCTCGAGCATGGCCACCTCTCTGGCAGGGCTGGTGCCCAGGGACAGGTCTGTGCCCGGAGGCTCCGTACCTGGAGATGGCTCCACAGGGACTGGCCTGGGTTTCTGGGGAAGGGGTGGAGGGACAGGAGCACTGGGTTTGTCCCCCTCCAGCCCCGTGGCGTGAGTGTGGCCCTGCCAAGACCCAGCTGATGATGGTGGTGACTTGGGCTCTATCTCTTCCATCTGAAGAACCACTCTGGTACTTTCCTCCCTGTCACTGTCTGCTCCAACCCTTCCCGAGAGCCCCTCCAGTGCTGGGCAGATGTCTGGGGACTGTTCTGGGCTCCCTCTGTGCTCCTCAGCCCTAGGGCCATCCCCTGCCAGGCCACATGGCTTCAAGCCTCCCACCGAGCTCTGCAGCTCCATCTCCTCTGGTCCCACCTCCTGGGAACACAGCAGGGCTTCACCTCCCATGGGTGCTCCTCCAGGCACCCCAGCACCAGGTGCTTTCTCTGGCTGCAGGGACAGCTCTTCCCACCCTGAGAGGGGATGTCCCTCCAGGCTGGTCCCATCACAGCTCATCCCAGGTGTCTCTGGTGCTCCAGTGGGTTTTTCAGACACTGTCCTGTGCTGGTGACTTGCTGAGAGGGCTTGGAACCCTTCTGTCACAGGTGTGACATGCTCGGATCCCTCTCTGGATGTGTTCACTGGGGCTTCTGGTCTCTCCTCCAAGCCAAGGCACCCACCAGTGTCCAAGACCAGGTGTGCTTTACTGTCCTTCTCCTCCCCCTCTGGATCTCCTAAGTAGATGATCCTCTGGGTTGCAGAAGTCTCTGAGCTGTCATCGCCAGCCTTCACTTTAATTTTCAGGACCTCTGGGGCCGTGGCTGCCACTCTGGCCTCCTGCTTCCTGAAGGCTGCAGAAGCACAGTCCTTGGAGAGCACCTCACCTTGTCCCTGGGGAGGCTCTGGCTCCAAAATCTTGGTCCTTTGCCTCTCTTCAGGCTGCTGACAGGGCTTGGGCAGCCCTGGCTCCCTGGTGGCAGCGCCTCTGCCCGGCTCTTGGGGCTCCCCCTCTGCACTCTCGGCGGGTGGATGTGCCCCCCCTGGGCTGGACTCACCCCTGCTTTCCTTCTCATAGAGCTCATCCTCCCACACAGACTCAAAATCCTCGGGACTAGCAATCATTTTGGCTCTCTTCCTCGTCTCCAAGGCTGCAGCTGCCGGCTCTTCCTGGCCTGTCCCGTCCTTGGCTTTCCCTACCGTCACCACCACTTTGGTCAGGCTGCCACTCGTGCTCCCCTCCAAGGTCCCTGCACGTGCTTCTTCTGTCTTGGCTCTCAGAGTTTTCCTCAGAGCTACAGCTTCCAGCCTAGGGGCTTCTCTCTCTATAAATACCCAGTGCTCCGAGCCCTGCATTGCAATTGGAGCAAGAAGAGTTAAATGCATCAGACACCCAGCCCCGAGTGCTGCTGGCATGACTGGCACAGCTGCTCAGCCTGGCATGGGGCTGCCTACATCATCATCATCATCATCATCATCATCACTGTCATTATTATTATCATTATCATCATTATTATTATTATTACTATTACTATTGTTCTTATCAAGGCCAGAGTTGAGGCTCTGTACAGAGCCCAGCCACTCATTGATGGGGAGAGGGGCTGGAAATAAGGGGCTGATTCCACACTGGGGACCGAGCCAGTGTCCTCTCTGGGGACAGTGCTCTGCTCTGGGTTGTGGCCCCCTGACACACCTGCAATACCTGGGGCTCTGCTGGTGGCACAGAGTGGGAGTGGAGCTCCCAGCACACACGAGAACACCACCAGGGTCTCTCTGGAAGCAGGGGAACACAGCTGGCTGCCCCCTTGTTTGCAGCTGGCTCTGGCAACTCCCAGGGGTGAGATTTCATTGGAAGCAAGGCCCTGGGTTCTGGGTAGCTTCACTCTCAGCATCATCCATGTACCCTAAGAATTTGTCAGAGTGCCAAGAGCACAAGCAGGGAAAGAAACCACTGCAAGCCATCAGCAAGGCCCTGTCCCTCTCCTACCAGCTGCTGCAGCTCAGATTCCCCAAAAGGCCATCCCTCCTTTCCAGCTCACCAGGGACATCTCCTCAGAACCCAGCTATGCTGAACACAAGTGTTCAGCAAGTGTCACCTGAGAAAGGCTCCCTGGGAAGTGTAAAAGATCACAGGTTCAGCAGCAGGACCGAGCAAAGGCCACGGAGCATCCTGCAGCACGGCCACAGCGGGAATGTCACAGTGCTGCTGGCAGGGGACACCAGGTCACTGCTGCCAGGGACACCTTGTACATCCATGTGCTCATCCTGCACGTCAGCTGAAGGCCTCACGAGGGCACAGAACAAAGCACTGCTAGAATCCAGCCACTTTTGGAACAGCAGGTAGGAAATAACTCATGGGATGAGAGTTTCAGGAGACCATCTGCACCATGGGGCAGCTCAGCCACCCCTGGCAGCACATGAGGAGGGCAGTGCTGGGGCTCCCCTGGGGCTGGCACTGCCCATGGCACAGCCTGCAGCAGGGGCAGGGATGGCCCTCGAGGGCACCAGGACGCACTCCAGGCCCAGGGAGGGGCTGCCTGGCCGTGCCCCCTCCAGCCAGGAACAGCTGGAAACGTGAGCCTCGCCCCATGCAGGGCACTGGGGGAATGTTTGGAGCAGTTGCACCAAAATGCAAACCTAGTGACTGATACTGAAGAAAGGGAAACAGGGGGCAGAGGGGAGCAGAGCCAGAGAGAGGAAGGGAAGATAATATTAGAGAGAAAGAAAGGAGGAAAACCAGTTACTAGTGGAAGAGCTCCCACAAGGAAATGAGAAGTCAGTGAAAGCCCCCAGCAGAAGAATGCCATTCCCAGCTGCTCCTTTCTCTGCCAGGTGTCAAAGGAAGCAGAGCTCCCTCAGACAGTGCTGCAGGCCCTGCCCCTGCCCTCACTGCAGCCCCCCACCTGCCCCTGCCCCAGGCTCTGCCAAGATTCCCTCTGCCCCCAGAAACCCCCAGGAGCCTGCAGGGAAGCACCTGGGGGCTGTGCTATGATACAGCCCGTGGGCCCCACAAGAGAGCATCCCACCCCTGAGGGCAGGAAAGTACCAACTCCTTGCAGTGCCAGGGCATCCACAGGGATGGGATCAAGGGCACCCTCCTCCTCTGGGGCCAGAGGGATCCTTGGCAGGGACTCTGCCCCGGCCAGGCAGCCCCAGTGAGCAGCAGGGCCTGCAGGAAACCTGACCCCCAGCCCCCTCCAGCAGGAGCCTCTCCCACAGCCCCTTCCCCTGCGCCAGCTGCTCTCCAGCTCCCTCCCTTCCTCCACTCCTGCCTCCAGGGCAGCTTTTGTTCCTTCCCAGTCCATGGCATTGGGAACAGAGCCCACCAGTGCCTGCCCCGGGGCTGTTCCCAGGTGAGTGTGACCCGTGGCAGCACCATCCCCCCTGCCTGGGAGCTCCCTGGGCAGCCCTGCTGCTGCCTGACCCTCAGTCCCTGTGCTCTCTCTGGCCCTCAGTCCCTCTGTGCTCTCTCTGCCCCTCAGTCCCTCTGTGCTCTCCCTGGCCCTCAGACCCTGTGCTCTCTCTGCCCCTCAGTCCCTCTGTGCTCTCTCTGCCCCTCAGACCCTGTGCTCTCTCTGCCCCTCAGTCCCTCTGTGCTCTCTCTGCCTCTCAGTCCCTCTGTGCTCTCTCTGCCCCTCAGACCCTGTGCTCTCCCTGGCCCTCAGACCCTCTGTGCTCTCTCTGGCCCTCAGACCCTCTGTGCTCTCTCTGGCCCTCAGACCCTCTGTGCTCTCTCTGCCCCTCAGACCCTGTGCTCTCTCTGGCCCTCAGTCCCTCTGTGCTCTCTCTGCTCCTCAGTCCCTCTGTGCTCTCTCTGCCCCTCAGTTCCTGTGCTCTCTCTGCTCCTCAGTCCCTCTGTGCTCCCTCCTGTCCAGCAGCCACGCTCAGCCAGGACACCGCTCACTTTCCTGAGGGTGCAGCAGCTTCTCTCCTGCTCCTGCCCTGCTGTCCCACTGCTGAAACCATTCTCAGCCAGGACAAGGATGGACAGCTTGTGGGCACCTGTACAAATCTCAGCAAAGCCCTCTCATCCCTCTTCTCTGGCTGCAAACCAGAGTCCTTCAGAGGAGATCTTCCCTGAGCAAAGGGGGTGATTTTCTTCAGGCTCCTCTTCTGAGTTAAGGCCCAAGATAAATGTATATCAAAAAGTCTGACCCCTGGAATATCTTCATCAGGACCTTTTCACCAGTCAGGAAAACCCCAAAGTTTCAGATTTATTCCCAAACCAGCTTCCTCCCTCTCCTCAGGCTCTTGAGATGGGCACAGCCCAAGGGGCATCCAGCTCCTCCTTGGTGTGATGTGCATTCTGCTCTGGAGGGCTCTGGCCACAGCTCAGAGCTCAGGGCAGCCCTTTTGTGTCCAGAGCGTGAGGGCTCTGGGGGATGTTTGGGGCAAATCCCTGGACCCTGGGGCACATCCCCCAGGGAAGCAGGAGCTCATGAGCTTTGGAGGTCAGCGGGCTGGAGGATGGAGCCACAGCAAAGTTGCCTCTGAAGGGCTGATGCTGGGAAGGCTCTGTCCAGAAACCAGCCCTGACCTCCCAAGGGATAAGTGACTTTCACATTCCTGCCCTCCCTCCCTACCCATGCACCTGCTCTAGGGACAGGAGCAACTGGGAAGGCCATTCCCACCATGGCCTTCAGCACAAGAGACAGAAAGGAAAGAGGAGAGCAGGGAGCAGAGACAGCCTCTGCTCCTGCCAAGGGGGGCCACAGCCTTGGAGAGGCACATGGGGGCTTCTCCCCTAAGCATCCTTCAGTGCCCCTGCTGCCCTTCTCTGCTCTGAGGGAGACCCAGCTCACCTGAGAGGAAAGCACAGCTTCAGGCAAGGAGAATGAGGGAATCAGATGTTGGACAAAACAGGGGGCTGGAGAGGCTCCTGGCACTGCCCAGTCCAGTGATCCTGTCCTCCAGCAGGAGAGGGGCCAGAGGGCTGGAAGTGACAGACCACCCAACCCCATGGGCACCAGGGGACCTCCTGGCAGTGATGAGAGCTCCAGGCTCTGCAGATGTGCTGTCCTTGTGCCATCACCCCCTTGGGGCCATGACTCTCTCAGGGAGACCCCAGGCTCTGGCCTGTGGGGACACATGGGGACATGTCAGGGCTGAGTCTCAGTCACAGATGCCTGGAGAGAAACCCCTGGTGAGGCACCTCAGCACTGCACCCCAGCTCAGGCTGGGCACACCGAGGGCAAGACTGACTCAGGAGATGTGTGTGCAACTCACACCTGCTGTTTCTGTCCTCCAGCTCCCAAATCCTGGAATGGGGAGGGTGCCAGCATGGACCAGATGCTGCTGCTCAGTTGAAGGTGCCATATCCTTGCTGAAGCCCGGGCTGTGCCCCAGCCCTCCCTGACCCCCATCCTGCCTCCTGGGGATTGCTTCAGCCAGCCCAGGTTCAGGCTCCTGCCCATGCTAGTGACTCTGCATGGTCTAAGGGACACCCACATGGAGCAAGAGTGTGCCCAGCCTGTCCCCCACCCCTCTGCCTCCCCTGGGGTGCTCAGGCAGCACAAGTGTCCCAGCACTGCACACCCCTGGGGCCAACCATGCCAGAACCAAGGCTCAAACCCCAGCCTGCTTTTGCTCAGTGAAGACACCACTCCTGGCTGTCCCCTAAATCCACACACAGGGGGTGCTGGGAGCTCACAGCCCCCACACTGATGGAGCGTGATGTGCACAGGCATGGCTCCAAGGGTGCCCTTTGTCAGGATGCCTGGGCCTAGGGAACCCCAGCTGCAGCCAGGACAGCCTGAGGCTGCTGGAGCAGCCACCCAGGTGTCCAGGCCATCAGGTCACCCCTGCCTTGGGACCCTCAGTACTGAGCTCCAGAACTGGGAACTCTCTCCAGGAACACAGAGCCCTGCAGGAACAGCCAGGGGAGAGGTCCCACCAACAGGAGGGGTCCTGCCTATCACCAGAAAGGGCACCCAGCCATAGGCAGCTCTGCTCAGAGGGCACAAGACCCCTCGGCAGGCTGGGGACCCCCATGGTGGGAGTGAGAGGTGGGGGAGAAAGGGGATGGTGACAACCTCAGGAGAGGAGACAAGGCTTTTCTGTGTGAAAGACTCCATGCTTAGGGAAGTTCCATGCTCAGATGCAAAATCCTCTAAGGTGTCCTCTTCCATCGTCTGTGCCAGCACGGAAACCCCAGCACCCACGGGGAGAGAGAGAGGGAGACAGAGACAGAGAGACAGAGACAAAGAGAGAGAGAGAGAGAGAGAGAGAGAGAGAGAAAGGAAGAATTTGAGAAGGAATGAAGGAACAAAGGGTGAGCAGGTGGGTGAGTGGATGGATGAATGGATGGAAGGATGGATAGATAGATGGACAGAGGTCACAGCTGTGCCAGCTCTAGATGCTCCAATCACATCTCTGCACCTGATATATTCCATGGTAAAAGCAATGTGGAGGAAAGCCCCCCTTTCTCTGAGCACTGTGAGGGGCCACAGCTCCCCCTGCAGCCCCCATCTCCAGGCAGTGCTGGGGCCCACTGGGAACACAGGCACATCCCAAACTCCCCACAGAGCCCATGGCCTCTCCATGACAGGGGCAGCCAGGGCAGAGCAGCCCCACGGGTGGCACCCACCCTCCTGGAGCCACGTCCCCTGCTGCAGGCACAGCACACACCAAGGGAAGCAGGCAGGGAAGGTCCCTGGCAGGGACAGGGCATCCAGGCTGGCAGGGGGACACTCCTGTCACATGCTGCCTGCACTGAGCCCAGCAGGGACCCACAGAGCCCAGCTGTGCCACATCCACACCCCTCCAGCACGGGGGCTCTGTCCTGGCACCCCACTCCAGCACTCTCCTGTTGCTCCCCTGGTCCCAGTGCAAAGCCAGTGTGCACAATGCCCAGAAGGGAGGAAGTGGCTGTGGGATCCAGCACGGCACCACTCATCTTCCACCTCCTCCCACCACCCAAGTTCCACTGCTGAGAGCACCACAGGGCACCCCTGCACTGCAGCCTGGTCCTGCCCTGCTGGAGACACCCCTGGGCAGGAGCTGCACTGGCCCTGCCCCACAGGCTGCTCCTGAGAAGGGCAAGCAAAACCCCACCCCATGGGCCACCAGAGCCACAGCCCACCTCTCTGGTAGCCCCCAAACCCCTCCAGACGAGGGCTGCTCAGTCTCCTCCAGTGCACAGGGAGACCCCCCCACCAGCAGTAAAAATGGTTCAAAAACATAGAAACAACATCCCTGTCCCCAGCATGTCACTCCCACTGAGCTCCCTCAGGAAAGCACAGGAGCTGCAGGACTCCTCTCCAACAGATCCTGATCCTCTCTGGAAGAGAAGCAGCAGAACAAACCTCAGTGGCCTTTTCAGGGGTTCCCTTTGGTGTTTCATCCTCGTGCTTGGGTGAGGAAGAGGCTGGTGAGGATGGCAGCCTCCTGTCCCGGTCCCTGTGAACCAGTTTGCTGTTGGGCTCCTTCAGGGTCCGCTTCAGCTCATTGATGCTTGCCTGGTGCTTCAGCAAAACGTCTTCTGGCTTGTCTAAAAACTTGGGAAGGAGAGAGGAAGAGGGAGATGGTTAAAGCAGCAGCCCAGTCCAAAGGGATGAGCAGGGGCACTGGGAGGGCTGGCGTCACACTGGGCTGGAATTGAGGGGCTCAGGAGCCAAATGAGGAGCAGAATGGAGCACCATGGTCTGCAGGTCCCACTGTAGGACAGGGAGCAGCTCCTTCACTGCAGGCAGCAGCAGAATGTGGGTAGCAGGTGAAGGGCACAGCATGGCCTGGTAGCATCTCCAGGGCTCTGTGTCCTCCTGGCCTGGGACATGCTAAAGCTTCCTGGAGGGGAGAGCTGGCTCTCCCTTGGGACCAGCAAGGAATGGGGCCCTGCTGGAAACACCAGCAGCCTCTGCTGTTGGCTGGTGCCAGGCACAAGGGAGTCCAGGCTCTGTCTCACAAAGGCATTTCCAGCAGAGCTCCCCCAGAGCAGCCTCTGACAAAGGGCTGGAGGTCCAGGGCTGGGCAGGGATGTCCAGCATGGATCCAAGACTGGATCCCCGTGGATCAGCCCAGGGTGGGGTGGGTCTGATCTGCTGTGGAGAGAGGACAGCTCAGAGTACTCAGGGAGAAGAGAAGGGTCAGTGTCAGGGCACGGCACCGGGGTGCCCCCTCATCCTGCCACAGAGGTGGGCAAACCAGGAGGAACCCGGCTTCTGCCTCCAACCCAAACCCAAAGCTCTCCTCAGGTTCAAAAGGAGGCCCCCAAACACCTCCCCAGCACCTCCTCAGCAACAGAGCAGAGACCCGTGAGAGTCCCAGCAAAAGCTCCACCGAATTTTCCCGACCAGAGGGCTCAGCAGCGCTCAGGAAAGTCCCGGCCTGGCCCCGCATGCCCGAGCTGAGGGGGGCTCAGGTGTGCCCACCTCTGGGCTGGGCGCAGCACATGCACATGCAGGGGGCAAGCGATGAGGCGGGCGGGGTCGGGGCGGTGCCCACCCCGCTGGGGCTGCACAGGGAGCCTGGGCGGGGTCGGGGCAGTGCCCACCCCGCTGGGGCTGCACAGGGAGCCTGGGCGTGCCGCCGGCGGTGCCAACCCCATCCCCTGGCAGTGCTTGCTCCCATTGGCAGCTCCAGCTGGGATCTCTGCTCACAGAGGGGATCCCCCGGGGAGCACCCCTGGATTTTAGGCCAGGATGAATCGTTCCTGATGGGGCCATCACAGGCACAATTTGTGCAGGGAGGGTTCAGCCTCCCTCTCTGCTCAGCCCCCCTCAGGGTGGGCAGGCACAGGGCTGGTGTCAGTGCTGCCCCCTCCCCAGGCAGCTCAGAGCCTCTTGGTCCCTGTGGGGTGGGATGGCAGCCACAGTGCTTGGGGAGCCCCAGCCCAGCTCCCCCGGGGGCTGCAGGAGAGCTGGGCAGGGGGGATGAGGCACTTTGGGTCAGGCAGGAGCAGAGCGTGGGTCGGGTGCCAGCAGGAGGATGGGACCAGCTCCACAGGAGAGGAGACACAAGGTGAGGACATGGCGGGGTCAGGAACACGAGCAGAAGCCAAGTCATCCCAACGGGCCAGGGCCTCTCCTGCCCTTGGGAGGGCTCTTGCTCACAGGCACGATCAGGACCACCTTACTTAGTGGGATAGAAGATGCCACAGCTGATTCCCAGCTGTCTGTTCCTCGGGCTCCTCCAGCACCCAACCCCCAGCCCGGTGCATCTTGTATTCCAGTAAATAGGGGGACAGACGGACTTGTTTTGGGAAGGATGGACAATATGATGCACCAATGAGGACTAAGATACTCCAGAGAGAGAATACCTCCTGCTTGTGCCTGGGGGTTGTTTCGTGCTCCGGCTGGCAGCAAAGAGAGGGTTAAAAGTAACCAGCAGGGTCAGTTGAGGGCACTTGTCACAAACACCACAGTTAAGTTGATAGGCTGGTAGGGACCCCCCTCCCCTCCCAGCATGGGGCTGAAATGGGCTGGGACAGCCCAGGGACCAGGGCAGGAGGGGGTGGGCTGTGCCAGGCAGTGGAGGGCACTGATGTGCTCAGCCTGTCCCCATCCCTGTCCCAGAACCGGGCTGCTCCCAGGTCCAGCCCTGCCTGGAGATGAACCTTGAGACCACCTGGAGGGCTCTGGGGAATCCAAGTTAATCTGAACCCCTGTGACAGCTCCACTTCCACTGGTGGGGCCAAGAGCCACAGCCCCAGGGCCCCACCAGCCTGGGGCACAGCTGACACCCACAGGGCTGCAGGGACCCTGCTCTGAGGTGACCCTTCCTGCCTGCAGCCCAGCCCTGCTGCCTGTGCCCAGGTCCTGCCTGCCCCTCCACCCCCACCCTCTTCTGCCCACCTCGGCTGTACCTTCAGCTCTTTGATCTTCGTCGGGGTGGTCACCTCCTCATCCTCCGTCTCAGAGCGTCTCCTGCTGCCAAACTCACCGTCCTCATCCTGCTTCTCCCCCTCAGGCCCGGCGTCGTGGTTCTCGCTGACAGAGGCCGGGCGAGAGAACTCTGCCCACGGGGGACAGACAGGTCACTGCAGCCCTGCCACCCTGCTCCTGCCCCTGCCAGCTCTGACAGCCAGGTCACTGCAGCCCTGCCACCCTGCTCCTGCCCCAGCCCCCTGCTCCTGCCCCTGCCCCAGCCCTGCCAACTGCTCCTGCCCCAGCGCCCTGCCCTGCCAGCTCACACCTGGGGCAGGTGATTCCAGGGGTCTCAGGGCACAGGGGAGGGAGTGATGTGTGCCTGAGCTGGCCGACCCCAGCCCTGCCACCTCCCCCTGTTCATGCACAGTCTGAGCTGCCCCTAGGGGTGGGGACAGCCCCTGTGCCACGGGGATGAGGCCGGGGACAGCCTCCAGAAGGAAGCCTGATGGTGCTGTGAGCCAGCCCAGCGAGGCCAGGCAGCGTTCCCTGTTGGTGCCAGAGGCGCAGCGTTCCCGTGTGCCCCGTACCTCCGTCCAGGCTGCGGGACATGGTGTAGCGTTTGCTGGAGGAGCGCTCGAAGAAGGGCGCGGGCCGGTCGATGAGGGCGCTGGCCTGGCGCGTCTGCGCCTGCGTGCGCCCGCTGTACCGAAACTTGGAGCCCATCACCAGGAAACCCTTGGGGGGTGGCTCTGGGGACACCAGCCTGGGGGTCACAGGGGTGGGACGGTGTCAGCGAGCCCCAGTCAGGCCCCCTGGCATCGCTCCCCACGTGCAGCCACTGCAGCAGAAGCTGAATGTGTCTGCCTCCGGGAAAAGAGGCCTGGAGAAGGCCTAGGGAAGGTGCCTCACCTGAAGAAGGTGTGATGCTCTATGCAGACCTTCCAGAGCCTCTTGGCTGAGCGGTGGTTGGGCAGCTTGAAGCCAATGGTGCTCTCAAACTGTTCGTACTAGGGGGAGACAGAGAGAGGCTGTTACAGACACATCCTGCACCAGGGGACATGCCAGGACCTTGCCAAGGAGCTGTGACCATGCAAAAGACCCTCAAAAATCTTCTTCAAATTCATGCTGGGATGGTCCATGCCCAGCACCATGCCCAGCAGAGTGATAGCCCCCACATCTCTGGGCTAAGCACTTTCCTCAGCTGTAAACAGCTTTTCAGTGCAAGAGAAATTCCCTCAAGAAACAAAAAGCTTTTAAAGCTGTTTTGGTCTGAGGGCATCACTCCCAGGTGTGCTGTCCTTGCCCTCCAGCCTGCTGGAACACATGGGCAGAAATGCATTTTCCCACCATAAATGAGTGGAAATAAAGTCTGAAAATGAATGAAAAAACCTTGTGAAGATGTGACAAAAATGGCCCTTAACCCCCATTCCTGGGCAAGCTCCCTATACCAGCAGGGTCATGATGTCTGTCAGCAATGGGATCCTGGGGTCCCTCAGCTGTTGAAGTCACAAGAGAACATGAAAGAAAATCCATGCCACAGGAAATATGCTCTCTTGGCCAATATGGTCACAAATGTGGCATCCTTGGAGCAGAGGCCAGAGCCAGGTGAGGAAATCCTCACCATCAGCTCCAATCCCTCAGGATAGGCACCCAGGGGCTGCACCAGCACCTGGCACCCACCTCCCCAGGGCGGATCTTGATGTAGAAGTTGCTCCTCTTGTACGAAATCTTGAGGATCTTGGGCCAGGCGAAGCGGTTGATGCGCAGCCGGTCCCTGTAGATGAGGAGGCCGTTGGCACAGACGCCCAGCATGATGTCGATGCCCTCTGAGTCCTGCAGGAGACAAGGGGACAGGAGGGGACAGGTCAGCAGCTTGGCAAGAGCCAGCCTGGCCAGCAGGGCCACATCCCTCCTGCAGAGTGCTGCGGGGGCCTGGCTGGCAGAGGGAACAGTGACCCCCAGGCTGGTGGAGTCTGATCTCTGGAGCTTCTCTGGTGCCACCCAAAGCCACGCCAGGAGCCTTCCCTGCGGGAGGAAGGTGGGCAGGAGCAGGCTGGGAAGGGGCAGCGCTCTGGCAGCCCCGTACCTTGGCGTGGTGCAGGTCCACCCCGTACATGGAGAGCTTCTTGGCGTTCTCCAGGAAATGGATCTCTGCTTCCCCGGGGGTCATTCCCCTGCAGGGAGACACAGAGGAGGACACGTGGCTGGGTGGCCTAGGGCCGTGGGGCAGCTGTCCTGTCCATGCTGTCCCCTCCCGGGGCTCACCGGTAGGTCTTGTGCAGCTCCATGATGCGCTCCTCCAGCTCCCGCGTCTGGTTGGGGGCGAAGCGCAGCTCGCTGACGTAGTTGCCCACGTGCTCCTCGGTGTCGTGGTCCCCCAGCTCGGCCTGCACGGCGTAGGAGCCCAGCAGGGCGTGGGTGACAAAGGAGCAGGGCAGGCGGCCCGTGATGATGTCGGCACGGAGCTGCAGGCACAGGTAGTATCTGCAGGGGGGCAGGCAGTCAGAGCGGGGCAGGGCACCCAGGAACCAAGCTGGTGCCCCCAGGGCAGGCTGGGGCTCGCCAGGAAGGAGAATTGTGCACCCCACAGCAGGCTGGGGCTCCCTGCGAAGGAATCTGGTGCTCTCTGGAGCAGCTGGGGCTCCCTGGGAAGGAATCTGGTGCTCTCTGGAGCAGGTTGGCACTCCCTGGGAAGGAAGTCCATTCTCCTCACCTGGTGATGTCCTCTGTGAGCTGGGCAGGGTCTGGAGGGTAGAACTTCACAGTGAAGGCAAAGTTCCAGGGCCCACCTGGTGAGGGGAGAGAGCAGTTCAGGACAGCACCCAAGGGGCTGCACACATGGCACAGGAGCATCCGTGTGCCCACTGAGGATCCTGCTGCTCCCTCCGAGCCTTGCACAGGGCAGGGACAAGGGGGCTCCAGAGGCTGCCAGGGGCACAGCCCTTGGGACTCCAGCAGAGCTTTTGGGGAATCCTCCCCAGAGAGCTGGGGACAGCAAAGCATCACAACTGCAGGAGCCACAAGCTCAGTGTCCCTGCAAAAGCCTCCTGTGTCCCAGAAGGTGACACCTTGGGCAACAGCTCTTCTGCCATCCTAGCAAGGCAATACCATGGCAAATGCACCCCAGGACCTGTCCCAGCAAGGACCTCCACTCACCCCAACATCCCTGTCCCCCTTGCATGGGCCAGGTGGTGCCCAGGGTGGCACCAAGTGTCAGACAGCTCTCCAATGGCACAGAGTCCTTTGTCCCCTCACCTCTCATGAGTAAGAGAAGAGGTGGGTAACAAACAGCTGAATGAGCAACAGTGTCCCTGTCCCCATGCCAGCTGCCAAAGGTCCCCTCCAGGGCAGAAGGGGAGGTGATCTGCCACAGGACAGCCACACTGAGCCATCCAGGAGCCCCATGGGACACCCCAGGGATGAGGAGGATGGACCCTCCCCAGGCACTTACTGCGGATCTGTTTCTTGATCTCTTTGGAGGGGTCCAGCCAGTTCTGCAATGAGGAGACAGCAGGTCAGGGGGGTCCCAACCTTGGATGGGGGGCTGCAGAGGGACCCCCCCATGCTCACCTTCTGGCTGTCTGAATCGCAGAAGGTGAGGCCAAAGTAGTCCTTCTCCAGGAGGTTGAGGTGCTCGCACACCAAGTCAAAGAGCACCTGGCCTCGGGCGTGTTTCTGTCAGAGACATGGACAGGCTGATGTCAGCTGGTCCCTTGGGCTCCTGGGCACCCTTCAGGTGACCATCAGAACATCTTCTCACCCAGTGTGGGCTTCAGCACATCCCAGCCTTGCAGCCCCAGGATCACCTGTGTGCCCCTAAGGTGGTGCCAAAGGGTGTCCCAGGGGTGCAGAGATGGGGCACCACTGTGGGGACACCCAGGTCCCAGGGCTGCAGGGTGGCAGTGGTGGCTGGATCCCCAAGCACAGCATAACGAGAGCCACCAGGAGCCAGGACCATGTGGAGTGATGGAAAGCACCCTTGGTGCAGCCACTGCCAGGTGTGTGTCCCCTCTGTCCCATCCTGCAGCCACTGCCAGGTGCCTGAACTGCCAGGCAGAGCTGTATCCCCAGCCATTAAGCTTCTGACTTAGACACTCTTTTCTCTTATGAGTAGCTGCCAAATTTGGTTTCACTGGGCTGATATCCCCTGCAAGGGTCTTTCTTTCCAGACTTTTAACTAATTTTGAAATTTCAACTTCAATGGCTATTTCTGTGTGTGTTTTTCTCTAGGATAGAGGTACTACAAAGCTGTTGTAGGAAGAGTCCTGTCCTTCAGGACCCTCTGGACTGGGCAGGGTCCCAGCAGTGTCCCCTCCTTGGTGCCAGCACAGGCCCCCAAGTCTGGGACTCACCTCCACCTCGCACTCATATTCAGACGCATCGAGCAGGGTCACCCTGCACAGGGCACTCTTCACTTTCTTGGTGGTTTTCTGGGGTGACTTCTGGGTCTTGCTGGGAGTTGTTTTGTCAGAGAGCCCGTCGGTCTCGCTGTAGTCCTTGTCCTCCATGTCTGTGCCCTGGAGCAGGGACACACAGAGAGTTACCTTACCTGGCAGCCCTGCCGAGGGACACAGGGGCAGAGGGGGAAGGCTCTGCACAGCAGAGAGGGGCAGCTGCTGATGGACAGTGCCCAGCCAAGGCCAGTTCCACCCACCCACAGTGCCAGCACAGCCCAGCTGCCTGGAAAACGGACACCGGGGGTCAGTTCAGCACCCCAGCCTCCCTGCCCAACCACCAGGGCAGCACTCAGCTCCCCACAGCCCCACAGCCAACAGCGGCTGCGGCCGGGCCCAGGGAGCTCAGTGGGGACACGGCACCCCTGCCCACAGCCACGGCGGGCCGGCAGGGCCCTTCCCAGCCCTGGCACACCACCGGCCTCACCATCACCCGTGCCCGGGCTGCCGGTGCTGCCTGCAGGAGCCGCGCGGGCAGCGGGGGCAGCGGCACAGCCCGGCCGGGCCCGCCTCAGGGGCTGCTCTGGGGCTGCCCCCGAGCGCCGGGCCCGCCTCGCGGCACCACGGCCGGCAGCGAGCGGCGGCACGGCCCCTCCCGTGCTGCTCTGCCCGTCCCCTCCCGCGTTCCCCGGCCGACAGCCACTCACCGGCTCCATGTTTCGGGTGTCCGGCTGTGCCCCGAGCTTCTCATTGGGGTCGGTGTCGCGGCCGGCGGGGCTGGGCGCGGCCGTGGGGCCCTGGGCGGCCGCCTCCAGCTGCTGCTGCGGAGCGTCCTCCTGCGCGTTCCTCACCTCAGAGCCCGGGCCTGTCTCCGTTGTCATGACCGCCGGTCACCGCGCTGCCACCGGCACCGGAGAGAGACAGCAGGTGTCACCCGGGGCCGGCTGGGATGCCCTGGCTGCTCGGGGGAGGCTGGGACAGCCTTGGGAT
Source organism: Melozone crissalis (assembly GCF_028551555.1). Taxonomy (NCBI): domain Eukaryota; kingdom Metazoa; phylum Chordata; class Aves; order Passeriformes; family Passerellidae; genus Melozone; species Melozone crissalis. Next base: position 14,557,555 of record NW_026535795.1, on the reverse strand, counting down.
GTGCCCATCTCTGCCTCACACGGATCCGCTGCCACATCCCAATCCCTGTCCATGCACAGATCCACTGCCAGAGCCCTGTCCATGCACAGATCCACTGCCAGATCCCAGATCCCTGTCCCTGCACAGATCCACTGCCAGATCCCAGATCCCTGTCTTTGCACAGATCCACTGCCAGATCCCAGATCCCTGTCCCTGCACAGATCCACTGCCAGATCCCAGATCCCTGTCCTTGCACAGATCCACTGCCAGATCCCAGATGCCTGTCCCTGCACAGATCCACTGCCAGATCCCAGATCCCTGTCTATGCCAAGAGCTGGCTTTGCAAAGGCAGCAGCACAGGACACCGGGATTTCATACTCTGAGCTGGAGGACAAGAGCAGCAGTGGGGAGGGACGTCAGTGACAGGAACCCACCATGGCCAGGGATGCACCTGGTTGTGCAGAGCTGCTCTGACCCCCTGCTCCCACACCCCTGCACCGGCTGGATCCTTCCCTCACTGTTTTCTAGGAGTGGGAGGAACAGGCAGGCTGTGAGTCAGGGAGGGCTGCAGTGACACAGGAAATGGCAGACACGGACAGTGTACAGCGCTCACATCCGGGCTGGTTGCTCTGCTCCCCTCCGGCCACCCCAGCAGCAGCAGCAGCACGCTGGGTTCCCACGGCCAGCCTGGGACCCTGTGGATTCCTGCCTCCAGCCCCAGCTGCCTGAAAAACAAACCCAGGGCCAGGAACGGGGAGGGGAAGGCACTTTCCTTGCCGGGATGCTCAGCAGTGTGTTTTTGGAACCTTTATGGTTTTGATACGTTTTATGCCAACAGAGCATGGGCTAGCAAGGTGTCCTGGGAGGGTCCACACTCCACAGGTCATGGAGCACCCTTTGGACCATCACCCACTCTCCACTCAGGCTGCTCAGGCCCTGCCAGCTCCCCACCAGGCCGTGTCCAGCTGTGCAGCACCTGCTGGGATCATCCCCGAGTCCAAGGGCTGTGGCTGCACAAGGTGGCTCACTTGGAGCATCTGTGACCCTGTGGTCACATCACCCATCCTGCCCACAGAGTAGCCATGCCAGCAGCCCTGAGTAATGCCTGCAGATCCTGTTCCAATTCCAATCCCTGCTGTGGCAGGGACACCTTCCACTATCCCAGGGTGCTCCAAGCCCTGCCCAGCCTGGCCTGGGACACCTCCAGGGATCCAGGGGCAGCCCCAGCTGCTCTGGGCACCCTGTGCCAGGGCCTGCCCACTCTCACAGGGAAAAACTTCTCCCCAGTATCCCATCTGACCCTGCCTGCTGGCAGTGGGAGCCATTCCCTGTGTCCTGTCACTCAGTCCCACGTCCCCAGTCCCTCTCCAGCTCTCCTGGAGCCCCTTTAGGCACTGGGAGGGGCTCCAAGGTCTCCCTGAAGCCTCCTCTCCTCCAGGTGAGCACCCCCAGCTCTCCCAGCCTGTCCCAGAGCAGAGGGCTCCAGCCCTTGGAGCATCTTTGTGGCCTCTCCTGGACTCAGTGCAGCAGCTCCACATCCTTCTGGTGCTGGGTCCCCAGGGCTGGGGCAGCTCTGCAGGGGGGGTCTCACCTGGGTGGGCAGAGGGGCAGAATCCCCCCCGACCTCTGCCCACGCTGTGGGGTCAGCCCAGGGCAGGGTTGGTTCCTGGGCTGCCAGTGCCCATGGCCGGGTCACATCCAGTTGGTCACCTGCAGCACCCCCAAGTCCTTGTCCCAGGGCTGCTCCCCACGCAGCCATTCCCAGCCTGTGCTGTGCTGGGGCTGCCCCAGGTGCAGGACCTGCCCTTGGCCTGGCTGAGCTCCATGAGGTTCACGTGAGCTCCCCCAGCCTGCCCAGGACCCTCTGGCTGCCCCATCCCTGGCAGATCTGGATCCACTGCACAGCTCAGGCTCTGCTCAGTGTCACTGAGACTCACAAAGAAACCCATCCCACACCACAGCTCCTGTCCCACTGCTGCCCTTCAGGTGTCCTCAGCCGTGGGAAGATGTGAAACCTTCCCAGGAAAATGACTAAAACTGGCTCTGGGGGTGGAGGGAACGGAGAGGAGGTGATGGAGAAGACAGGGAGTCAAGCCTACGCCTTCCGCCGGATCCGCAGCCAGGAGATCCCGGGAACGCTCCCCTCCCGTGCCTGGCTGCTCACCAAGGGGCCTCAGCTCACAGCCAGGGCCCAGCATGTCACCCCTTGTGCCACAGCCACGTTCTCCTGGCCACGACAGGCCAGACAACCCACCCTGAGCAGCATCAGCTCCTCCTGACAGACTCCACTGCTCAGCCAAGGCCACCAGGAGCTTCCAGAGGTCACTGCTGGTTTGTTTTTTCCACAGAGGAAACAGAGCTGCTTTTTTCCACTGCAAATTCAAGCAGTTGCTCACTCTAAGCCCTGGTCCCTGTGTGGATCATTCCCAAGCACTTCTGCTTGGATCTCAGTGTGTGAATTTTTAATCAACGTGAAATCTCTAAAATGACAACGCATCACTTTGGGCCAAAAACATGCTGAGTTTTTCACTTACATTTCTAAACTTTCTTCCAAACTACTTTTCCCCTGCAGTGATCCCTGAGGAAATGACGGGTTTTTTAAGTGTAGTAAGCTGGGAATTCATCCCATCTTACTTCTGCATCTTAAGCTCCAGTTCCAACCTTCTGATGGTGCGCCAGGAACCTGATCCCAGGGACTGCCTTCCAGCTGAAGGGAGTGAGAGCATGGCACAGCAGTGCCAGGGTTCTGCTAAGGGAGCCTGGCAAACCCCCAGGGACCATGTCCCTGCTCCCAGGGCAGGGAATCCCTCGGTCTCTGGCCTTGCAGCCGTGCTGGGGAGGCTCTGCTCCCTCCACAGGGTCATTGCTGGGGGCCAGGAGCTGTTGGAGGGAGCCAGGGCTGGCAGGGGCAGTGGCTGCAGGCACGGCCCCGCTGCAGCTGAGCCCTGCAGCTGCACAGCCCTGACGGAGGGACCACGCTGGCACTGCCACGCTCCCGGGCACAGCCACAAGGGCTGCATTCAGGAGCTGTTCCTGGCCAGCCCTGGGGCTGAGGGGGAAGGCCAGGGCTCCTCCAGCACTGCCACTCACCCCAGTGCTGCTGCAGGCCAGGGTCAGCACCAAGCCCCTGGGGACAGTGGCACCTGCTGTGGGACGCTGCCACCCTCCACGGCAGCCTGGTCACCCGCACTCACCTGCACCCGGGGCTGTGGGAGAGGGACACCAAGGCCCACATTGGCACCCACATGAGTACCAGCACCATCTGTGCCCAGCTGGGGGTGCTCAGCACCCTGGGGGCACCTGCAGGCCCTGCAGGGACCTGAGCACACTCACAGTGACACCTGTCCCAACCCCCTGTCCCTCTGTTACCCCATGGCCTCCCCTTGGCCCTCAAGAGCTGCAGAGGGAGATGCTGCCCTGGGAGCAGCTCTGTGCTGTGGGCAGGAGCTGTCCCTGATGGGACACAGCACAGCACAGACAGGGAGCAGCAGCCATGGAGCCCTGCCCATCCCACAGCACCTTCTCTGTGCAAACTCAGGTCCTGCTGTCCCAGCACAGACCCCAGAGTGCAGGCCATGGGTTCAGAAAGGACACAGGTCCCAGAGTGCTGCCAAAGGGACAATTCCACTGAAATATCTGCTGTTACAAACCTGTTAAAGAGGTTTACACAACTGCATTGAACTTGATGGAGTAGTAAAGTTATTTCTTTCTAAATACTTCCTACAGCAGGAGCAGGACCCCACTCCTGTGGGCACCAGCCCTCCCAGCACCCAGCCTTGCCCATGGCTGTCCCACTGGAGCAAATCCCGTGCTGAGGCTGTTGGAGGCAGTGGGCACAGACTCCCAGAGCTGCCCTGTGCAGGCAGTGGCCAAAGGGCTCCTCCTGGCACCCACAGGCCCTGATGCCCCATGCCTGGTTTCCAGCAAGGGTGAGCTTTCAGCACAAGCCCAGTTTCCATCAAGGGCTGGCTCGATGCAGCTGCAGCTGGAGCCCAGGGCCGGGGATGCTCCCTCAGGGGACAGGGCTGGGGCCGGATGGAGCCCAGGCTACCGGAACAGGCACATGGGAACGGTGACTGCAAAGGAAGCCTCAGCAGGATCACAGGCAGACCTGCTTGTCATGCCTGGAATCTCCTCCCATCATCTCCCTGCCTGCTCCTCCTCCCCTTGGTGTTTTCCTCCTCCTTCCCCTTCAAGCTGGAGTGTGGATTTCCCAGCTGCTTTGCCCCAGCACTTTCCCAGCATCTCGCAGCTCCAGGCGCTGCAGCGCTGCTCTGGCAGAGCCTTCCCTCCCTGCAGGCTGCTCCCCCTCCGTGCCCAGTCACTGCCGGCTGCAGGGCCACTCTCCAGGGCTCAGCATCCCCCTTTGCTCCCGGGCTGCCCCTAATGCCCCTCACTCCCTGCGGAAGCTCTGCCCATCCACGGGGCTTCACCTCCGGAGCCCCCCGGTCCCAGGGGGGCAGCAGCCCCTGCTGAGCGCCCAAAGGGGCTCCAGCTCGGGTGGGGAGCACAGGGGTGGGTGACAACCCAGTGACCTCCTCTCCCACCCCTCCGAGTGGGGCTGATGGTGGCAGCAAAGCCCCATCACATTGTGGGGTCACACTGGGGACAGATGCTGCCACACAGACACACGGACATGGGGGGCACCCTGCGGGGGTGGCAGTGGCTGCAGGGCACGGGGCAGGGGCCGGGCAGAACCGAGATGCTCCCTGGGGCTGTGGCACCCAGCACCCCGACCGGGCAGGGCTGAGCTGGGCACAGGGGACAGGGGCACAGGCAGTGCCGTGCAGCCATCCTGCAAACCTGAGGGAGCCCGACAGGAGACCTGGGAATCCTCCATAGAAATGGCAAACAAGGAAAGCAGCCCCAAAGCCCCGACAGCACACAGCACCCTGAGCCCCAGTGCCACCCCCAAAGCCCCGACAGCACACAGCACCCTGAGCCCCAGTGCCACCCCCGGGCCCCAGTGCCACCCCTGGGACCTCACCCCCCTGGCACGGGACACACAAATCCCCAAAGAACTCCGCAGTGCAGCCCGAGAGTTCTCCTGTGCTGCTCTGCAGCAGGGCCAGAGGATCATATGAGCTGTTTGTGGTGAAGGGGGGGATCAGAAACACAGGGGGTCCCCTGCTCCTGGAGACTGAACCCTGATCTCCTCACGGGGGACTGGCAGGGGCAGAGATTGCAGTGCCCCGAGCTGTAAAAGTGCCCCGTCATAGAATCCTAGAAGCAAGTTTGGGAAAGACCTCCAAGATCAAGTCCAAGCGCCCCCATGGTCCCCGGGCTCCAGGAGCCGCATCCTCCCCATCCTCCCCAGGCAGCCGCCGCTGGCTGAGCCCGGGCCAGCAGCGGCAGCACAGCGGGGCCGAGCATCGCGCCGTGCCCGGGGGGCCCTACCTGGGTGCCAGCTGCCCATGGCTCCGGCTCGGCTCGGCCCGGCTCGGCTCGGCTCATCCCGCCGGGCGGGCGCTGCGGCCGAGGCAGCGCCTTCTGCAGAGCCGCCTCTTCCCACGCCCCGCGCGGTGACGGATGGAAGGAAGGAAGGATGGAAGGATGGATGGATGTGCGCTGCTGCCGCAGCCGGCACGGGATGGGATGGGAGCGGCGAGCGGGGCTGCCCTCCCGGGCGTGTCCCCGGGTGCCGGTGCCGCCCCCATCGCCCCCGGCCCCGCAAACGCCTGACTCATCCCGGGCCGGGCGCTCCCGCCGGGATCTTCCCTGCGCACGCCCGGCAGGGCAGCAGAGCTCGGCTGCTCATCTCCGTGCCAAGGTAACCTGGCACCGTCCTGCCCTCCCAGCCCTGCCGTGGGGCCCGGGGCAGCGAACCCTGCGCTACCATCCACACCCAGGCTGGGCCGGCGGCTGAACAGAGGCTCCTCTTTCACCGGCCCTGCCCAGGGTGACACCGGCACATCCCTGTCCCCAGGGCACGGTCCCCTGCCCGGGACAGCCCCGCGGAGCAAACACGGCACGGACCCTCTGCAGGGGCTCCTGCAGTCCTGCACTGACCCCGCCGGGCACAGGGACAGCTCCTGCTGGCAGGGGGACAGCCAGAGCACGGGCAGGGACACGGCGGGGTCCGGGGGGCAGGCAGGGGCTGGGGGCCCTCACCAGGTGTGGGCAGGACCCGCCAGCTCGGGCACACGCTGATGGGAGCCCTGGGCATGCTGAGCCAGCAGGAACACACGGGGACAAAGCACAAGTCATGGAGACCCCGTCAGGCTCTGGCTGTGGGGTACAGGCACTCACTGTGTGGGTGACCACGCTGGATGCAGAAGGAGAACCCCAGAGTGCCCAGCTGCTCACCAGCACCAGCTCCCCAAGTGGTACCCGTGGGTTGGGATGCTCATGGACTGTTCCCCCAGTCAAGAACATCAGCCCTGGGGGAAGCAGATGGGCAGGGAGGGGGTCCCAGCCCCCACAGCCCTCCCTGAGGCTGGGCACCTTCACAGGGACTCCTGAGCCACTGAACTGGGACAGCCCAGGGGTCCCATTGTGAAACACAGCAGCCTGCAGCCAGGGAGAGCCAGGAATCCCACAGCTCCCAGCAAACTCACACTCCAGAATCCTTCCCTGGTCTGCACTCTAACCCAAACCTCAGCAGTGCAATCCCCACAATTCAGGCAGGCCTGCAGTGGGGCCTGCAGCTCCCCCAGAGCCTGCAGCCCCCCTGGGAGCCCCCACCGTGCCAAGGCAGCCTCAGCACCCCCGATGGCACTACCAGCCCTGAACCTCCCCTTCCCAACCCTCCAGGAGGCTGCAGCCACTGGGGCTTGGGGCTGGGGGTGACCAGTTCTTGGCTGCTCAGCACTGCTCAGGGCTGGGGTCACCCACAGCTGAACAGAGTCTCTGCAGGCTCCATCAGGTATCCTGGGGAAAACAAGGACAGGAGGGACCTTCCCTCCATCCCTGGCAGGAAGCAATGATGGACCAAGAGAAAGGGACCCACAGCATCCACTACCCACTAACTGCAGAGGGGCCTGTGGAAACTCCTCTGGGAAAGGGTGGTCTGGCACTGGCACAGGCCGCCCAGGGCAGTGGTGGAGTCACCATCCCTGGAGGAATTTAAAGGACATTCAGATTTGGGGACATGCCTGAGTGGTGGCCTTGGCAGTGCAGGGATGAGGGTTGGACCTGACACATGGAATTCCTTTCCAGCCTCAGTGGTTCCTGACTGGTGAGACCCCCAAGGTGCCTCCTGGGGGAAGGAGCAGTTTGGGGGCCCCAGAATGCCCCCCAAGCTCCAGAATGCCCCCCAAGCAAGCACTGTGCTGAGCTCCTGCACAGGCAGTGCTGCTGGAGAGTCCTCCCTTGCCCCTCTGACCCCATGGCACCTTTTCCTCACATCCCTGTGATCCCACATGGCACAGCAGGGCATTGCTGCATCCCCCACTGCCACCTGGAGCATGATTTGGTGCCTCAGACAGAAGCAGAGCCAGCACCCTCAGACCACAGTGGGACACAGCTCAAGGCTGAGCTGGGCTTTGGTTTCAGTTCAGAGGCCCAGAAGTCCTTAGATCCCAGCAGAGAATGCTGTGGGGGCGGAGGGCAATGGTGCCAGCCCTGCCCCTCACCCTGGCAGAGCTGCCATCCATCCTTTGGAGGCATTTGGGAAGCTGGGGGAAGGCAGAGCTGCTGATAGAGCCTCTGACTTCAAGCACCAACATGTTCCTCATTAATTGGGTAGCAAGAAAGCTGGGGTGGAGGGAGGAGAGGGATGGCCAAGCTGTGCTGGAAAGGCTGAAAAATCAACTGAAAAACCTGCCCTGAACCAGCCCTGGGCATATCCCTCCTTGGACAAGCCCTCAGGGAAGGAGGGAAGTGTGGGGGCACTGCTGGCAGGGGCTGCCCCACTGCCCTGCACCCCAGCAGAGCAGGGCTGGTGCAGCCCAGGCCCCCCCCTCCCTGGCCCTGGGGGGGATTAGGGTTAGAGTTAGGGTTAGCCCCCCATGCTGGGGGAAAGGACTGTCCTCCCTGTGTCCCCTCCCTGAGCTCACCCAGTCCTGACAGGAAACTGAGGCACGTGGGGCTCAGTCACAGCAAGGCACCCCCTGCCCCTCACCCAGCTGGGGGTGGGCATTTGGGAGCAGCCTGATCCCATACCCAGCTGGGGATGGCATTTGGGAGCAGCCTGATCCCATACCCAGCTGGGGATGGCATTTGGGAGCAGCCTCCTGCCATACCCAGCTGGGGATGGGCATTTGGGAGCAGCCTGATCCCGTACCCAGCTGCCATCTCAGGCCCCATCAGTCTTTGAGGGCTTAAATCCAGGTGAGGGCTCCTCATTCCCTGTAACCTCCAGCCAGCAGAGGCACCCTCAGGCACCCAGTCCCAGCCAGCCACAGGCAGACACTGTCCCCACACTGTCCCCACACTGTCCCCACACGTGTCCTGCTGCCCTCCAGCAGGATCAGGAGGGGAAAGGAGGGTTAAAAGGAGAAGGGAGGGTTTGGGAGGCCAGGAGTTCTGGCATGGCACAGCTGGCCCACACCCCCAGCAGTCTTTTCCCCAAACACCCCCCTTGGACCCTCATCCCTGTCAATGCCTGCTCAGCTCTCCCCTCAGCAACTCCCTGGAAGGGCTGCTCTTTGAGTATTTGTGGGGTTCAGCACAGTTCCCCATTGTTGGGATGCCTGATTCCCACTTTCTGAACACCTGCAGCCACCAGGGCAGGCTTCCCTCGGGTTCCTCCCCTCTGCCCCTCTCCCAGCCAGGTGTGTCACACAGAGGGACCCTGTGGCTGCCCAGCCCCATTGACAGACTGGCACAGGACCAGGACCCTGGAAAACTCCAGAGTGTCCCCAAATTGGACTAAATAACACAAATATGTTCAACACAGGCCCCCTGTGCATGGCAGGATTCACCTCACTGAGGAACAGGGACAGGGACACTGACTCTGGGATGCAGCAGAACAGGAGCAGCAGGGAGCAGCCTGTCCTTGGGCAGCACCCACAGCTCCAAGGAGAATCTGTAGGGCAGATGAGGAACCTCTGCTGTGCAGGGAACCATCCCCTGGTGCCTTGGCACAGGGAGCCCAGGAGCTGCAGGAAGGACACAGCCCCTCTGGGGGAAGAAAGAGGATTTTCAGCTTTTGCCAAGGCAAGGGCAGCTCAGAGGCCTCAGGGGTGCCCAGGCCTCACAGGCAATTATCAAAGATAAGAGAGAAATGTTTTTAAGGGAAGGGATGCCAGAGGCATCAGAGTGGGGAGAAGGGAGAGCGAGTGAGCTTGGGGCTGCAGCGGGGTGGGAAGCAGCACAAGGGCTCCTTCAGCAGCTCTGACCCTCCTTGCAGGGGACACCCTGGGACAGAGGGACACAGAGGGGACACAGGTGCAGAGGAGGAGGCACCTCAGTGCTGCCCTGCAGAGAACCCCCCAGTGCTGCCCACACCGGGCTCCTGTCACCTCCCCCTGCCCCAGAGGCAGGACATGCCCCAGGTCCTGTGGGACAGGGGGGTCCCACTGCTCCAGGGAGCCTCCAGGGCCTCCCACACAGCCAGGCTCACTGAAACCCATCCCTGTGCTCCCCAGTTTGTCTTGGACAGTCCCCATGAGCCCCTGGGTTTCACTGAAGCAAAGCTCCCAGGAGCTGAGACAGGACCAGCATCCATGACCTGGCTCACAGCAGCCCTGGCAGAGATGGATGGCAGGAGGTCCAGCCTGGAACAACCTTTCTCACCTGGCTTTGCCTCTATTCTGCTAAGGAAACATTTCCCCAGTCTCACTCCTGTACAAAGGCACAGCAGCAGCATTTGTGTCCCCACAAAGCTGAGGAGAATCTGAGTGCCAGACAGCACACACAGCCAGGCTGAGAACCCCTCAGTGACTTGCAAAATGCAACCAAAACAGCAAAGCTCCCCAGCAGCTGTGCTGGACCCAGACCCTGGCAGATCCCTGTTTGGGGCAGAATCCCCTTCCCCAGCAGCTCCTTGTGCAGGGTAATCCTCGGGGGCACACAGGAGAGGTGCCCAGCCCTGCCCACCCTCCATGGAGGGGACAGGGAGGGCCAGGCCATGCCACCAAGCCTGGAGGAGCAGAGTGGAGCTGCCCCATGCCCACCTCCATGAGCCCCAAATGCTCCCAGCCCCCCACCATCCCCAGGAGTGGGACCCCTCAGGCCTGGTGCTGCTGCAGGTGGGAAGTGCCCACACCCCATGGCTTCACTGCCATCCCTCCTCCATAACACCCTCTAACACCCTCCTGGCTGTGTCTGAGCAGTGCCCAGCCCTGCCCAGCTGCTGTCTCTGTCTGTTTGCAGGGCAGGGTGTATTTATAATGGGGGGTTTATCTCCATGAATGCAGTCCCACCACCACACTGTGACCCCTCCTGCACAAACCCCAAAGCACCAAAGTGCCCAGAGCCCCCACCCTGACCCTGAGGGTTTGAAACTCTGAGTCCTGCAGCACACGTGTGGCTTAGCTGGCTTCCAGCTGCTGCAGGGAAACTGGAACTTGGAAATTTCCATCCTCTGAAGCATCTCACAGATACACAAAAGGACTAAAAGGGTGTCAAAGGAGATTGAACAAGAGCCAGGAATAGCAACCAAGGAAGGACCATGGCCAGACATCCCCCTTGAGCCGGCTCACAGCAGCCCTGGCAGAGATGGATGGCAGGAGGTCCAGCCTGGAACAACCTTTCTCACCTGGCTTTGCCTCTATTCTGCTAAGGAAACATTTCCCCAGTCTCACTTCTGTACAAAGGCACAACAACAGCATTTGTGTCCCCACAAAGCTGAGGAGAACCCTTTGGTATCCAAGCACTCAGATACCACAAACAGTCAGGCTGAGAACCCCTCAGTGACTTGCAAAATGCAACCAAACCCCCACCACAACCAGGATTCAGCTTGGCACAGGGCACCTGCTCTGCAGAATCCTGCAGAAGGAAGGCAGAGGCTGGGAGCACCAGCCTGGCCATGCACTGGGGGTGCACAACAGCCTCTGAGCCCACTGTGAGCTGCAGCACTGAGCTGGGCCAAGCCTGAGAGGATTGAACCTGTGGGCAGTTCCTGTGGCTCCAGGTGAGGGCATCTGAGCCCAGAAAGGACATGGAAAGATGCCCAAGTAAGATTTCTGAAGTGCTTGGGTTGGTTCAGAACAGCTGAATGGATTTCAGCCTGGAGAAAAGAAGGTTCTGGGCAGAGCATGGAGCCCTTTGCAGTGCCTGAAGGGGTCCAGGAGAGCTGGAGAGGGATGGGGACAAGGGGTGGAGTGAGAGGACAAGAGGGACTGGCTTCCCACTGTCACAGACATATTTTTTGAAAATCCTTTTGCTCAGAGTTTTTCTCCTGAGAAGCTGAGAGGCCTCAGAAACCAAATGTAAACAATGGTTATCTGCTGCTGTAGAATGCAACAGGTGCATCTTTGATTGGCCTCATGTGGTTGTTTCTAATTAATGGCCAGTCACAGTCCAGCTGTCTCAGATTCTCTGGTCAATCACAAGATTTCATTATTATTCCATTCCTTTCTATTCCTTGCTAGCCTACTGATGAAATAATTCCTTGTATTCTTTAGTGAAGCTTTATTATATAATTTTCTTTTAATAAAATATATATCATAAAATAATAAATCAGCCTTCTGATACATGGAGTCAAGATTCTCATCTCTTCTCTCACCCTGGGACCCCTGTGAACACCACCACATCCCACTGCCAGAGGGCAGGGTCAGATGGGGTACTGGGAAGAAATTCCTGCCTGGAGGGTGGTGAGGCCCTGGCACAGGGTGCCCAGAGCAGCTGGGGCTGCCCCTGGATCCCTGGCAGTGCCCAAGGCCAGGCTGGATGGGGTTTGGAGCAGCCTGGGACGGTGGGAGGTGTCCCTGCCATGGCAGGGTGTGGAACAGGATGGGCTTTGAGGTCCCTCCAACCCAAACCAGTCTGGGATTTCCAGCTGTGCCAGATGTGCTGGAGCTCCCTTGGCAGGCAGAGCACATCTCCCAGCTCAGAGCTGCTGTATCTCAGGCAGGCTCAGGAACCGCTGCTGAGATGAGGGAGGGAAAACATCTCCGGCGGCTCCTCCCGCTGCAGCAGGGGGGCTGGCCCGAGCTGAATCGCCAGAGCTGACTCACCCAGGGCAGGACAGGGCTCACAGCCTCTCCTGGGGCTCACAGCCTGCCCTGGGGCTCTCTGCAGCCTGCCCTGGGCTCTGCAGCCTCTCCTGGGCCCCTGCAGCCCCACACAGTGACCCCAGAGCTGCTTTAATCCAGCCAGCTCACCACAGGGAGCACCTCCATCCATCATCCATCCATCCACCCATCCATCCATCATCCATCCATCATCTATCCATGTATCCATCCATCCATCCATCCATCCTCCCTCCATCCATCCATCCATCCATCCGTCCATCCATCCATCCATCCATCCATCCATCCATCCATCCATCCCAGTGAGCTCTGAGCACTCTGTGCTGGAGAGGACAGTGGGACAAGGCTCCTTGTCCAGGGTCTCAGGGCTGGAGCCCTCTGCTCTGGGACAGGCTGGCAGAGCTGGGGGTGCTCACCTGGACAGGAGAAGGCTCCAGGGAGAGCTCAGAGCCCTGCCAGGGCCTAAGGGCACTGGAAATAAAGAGAGAGAGACTTTTTACATGGAGAGGGAATGACAGGACAAGAGGGAACCATTGCAAACTAAACCAAGAGAGATTTAGATCAGATGTTGGGAAGAAATCCTTCCCTGGCAGGGTGGGCAGGCCCTGGCACAGGTTGCCCACAGCAGCTGGGGCTGCCCGTGGATCCCTGGCAGTGCCCAAGGCCAGGCTGGGCAGGGTGGGACAAGATGAACTTTAGGGTCCCTTCCAACCCAAACCACTCTGGGATTCCATAACTCCTCTCCTGCACCACCACCTGCACCAGGGCTTTATCCTCCTCAGCTTTGAGAGTTGTTCTCCATCTCAGCAAATCTCCCTCCCTTGCAGAGATAGACATTTAGCCATTTTGTACCTTGTTAGTGAAATACTACAGAGCCCATGCCTTGTAAGTCTGTGATACAGGTAAGAAATAATAAACACCTGAGTCTGAACACAAAATACCATCCTGAGTGCTTCAGTCCTGACCTTGACAGAGGCAAAAGCAGGCACTCCCCCTCCAGGGAGGAGCCTGCTGCCCCCAGCCCTTGGCCAGGAGCCTTGGGAAGGAGGTCAGAGAGGAGAGCACTTTGTTCCCTGCCCAGCAGGGTGGGACTGAGCTCAAAAACATCACACTGGGAACATGAAGGGCAGCAGGAAAGGCAGCAATTGAGCATTCCCTCTTCACCTCAGCCTGTGACGGGTTTCACAGCAGCCCAGGTGAGCTCTGTCACCTTGTCCTGCCAGCCTGACCTCAGCTGTCCCACCCCATGGCAGCACTGCACCAGGAAGCAGCAGCTCCTCATCTCCAGGGCTGTGCCCAGTTCTGGGCCCCTCACAAGAGAGACCTTGAGGGGCTGGAGCGTGTCCAGAGAAGGGCACAGAGCTGGGAAGGGGCTCAGCCTGGAGAAGAGGAGCTCAGGGGGCCCTTGTGGCTCTGCACAGCTCCTGACAGGAGAGGACAGCCGGTGGGGTCAGGCTCTGCTCCCAGGGAACAGGGACAGGAGCAGAGGGAACGGCCTCAAGTAGCACCAGCAGAGTTTTAAATTGGATATTTGGGAAAATCTCTTCACTGAAAGGGTTGCCAGGCATTGGAAGGGCTACCCAGGCAGTAGTAGAGTGCCCACCCCTAAAGGTGGTCAGGAAATGACTGGGTGTGGCACTCAGTTTAGCTGACAAGGTGATGATCAGTCACAGGCTGGAGTCAATAACCTGGGAGTTCTTTTCCACCCTGAATGGTTGTGCAGCTCAGGAAGGGAAGAGCTGAGAGGTCTGAACCTGCTGGGGGAGGAAATCACCGTGGGCTGGCCACAGGAGGCTGCTCCCATGGAAACCACTGGGACACTGAGACACGTCCTCTCCTGTCCTGGGGCACCAAGGACAGGTCCAGCCAGAGCCTGCCCGACCCGGGGGGCAGCGAGGGCCCCTCCAGGGTGGGTGTACCAGTCCCTTGCTGGGGACAGGGGACAGGCTTTGGGGAGGGCAGAAAAGGGAGGGCAGGAAGGGCCCCTCCAGGGTGGCTGGTTGGTCCCTTGCTGGGGACAGGGGACAGGCTTTGTGGGGGCACGAAGGGCCCCTCCAGGCTGGGTGGTTGGTCCCTTGCTGGGGACAGGCCCTGCAGGGCTCTGCTGGCCATTTCAGCCCCTTTGCCCAGGCAGGTGGTGCTGTCCTGTGACAGTGCTCACAGGGGTCTTAGGATGAGGGAAGGGATGTAGATCTGACTCTGTATTTCAGAAGGCTTGATTTATTATTTTATGATATATATTACATTAAAACTGTACTAAAAGAATAGAAGAAAAGGTTTCGCCTCAGAAGGCTGGCTAAGCTAAGAATAGAAAGCAAAAGAATGAATAACAAAGGTTTGTGGCTCAGACAGAGAGTCTGAGCCAGCTGACTGTGATTTGCCATTAATTATACACATCTAAGATGGGCCAATCACAGATGCGCCTGTTGCATTCCACAGCAGCAGATAACCATTGTTTACATTTCGTTCCTGAGACCTCTGAGCTTCTCAGGAGGAGAAAATCCTAAGGAAAGGTGTCACAGACATCTTTTCATTAAAATCCTTTCGTTAGGATTTTTCCTGCTGAAGCTGAGAAGTTTCAGCAACAAAATGTAACCAATGGTTATCTGCTGCTGTGGAATGCAACAGGTGGATCCGTGATTGGTCTCGGGTGGATGTTTGGATTTACTGACCACTCACGGCAGAGCTGGGTCTCACTCTCTGCTGGGACACAGCCCTTTGTTATTCATTCCTTTTCTATTCTTAGCTTAGCTAGCCTTCTGAGAACTTTTCCTTCTATTTCTTTTTAGTATAGTTGTAATGTAATATATATCATAAAATAATAAATCAAGCCTTCTGACCATGGAATCAACATTCTCACCCCTCTCTTCATCCTGCAACCCTTGCGACCACTGTAACAGAAAGGATTTTCATGAGAAGATGTGTGTGACACTGTCCTGGCCAGGCAGGCTGGGGCTGTGGAGCTGCTGTGCCCACCCCTCTGAGCTGAGCTGAGCTGAGCTGCCCAGGGATGCTGAGCCAGGGCCAGGCTGAGGCACCAGGAGCAGCCAGAGCAGAGCAGACAGCAGCTCGTCATCACAGAGTGTGACAGCCAGGCTGGAGTTGCCAAGGGAAGAACTGGGTCAAGTGGGGAAAAGCAGGAGAGCAGAGGCACAGGGGTGGGATGATCTCATGGGAACACACAGTGACCCTGCGGGACACCTCCACAAGCTTTGGGATCCACCACCCAAAAGGAGCCTGGGTTTGGGGCTCTCCCAGCTCCCTGCTCCCCTGCAGCCAGCCCAGCCCTCCCTGACACGTGTTGAGTGTGTGTTTGGGCAATTATGGATTTACATGATGTCAGCAGCTGCCAGGAGCCCAGACATCTGCTCGCTCATCATGCCCCAGCCAGGCAGCACAGACATCTGACCCTGCTGACAGGCACCAAAGGCCTCCCTCACACCCTCCCCTGGCACCAGGGCCTGCAGGGCACGGGCAGTGCCCTCCTGCCCCGGGGCCAGCCCCTGAGCTGGGGTTAATGGAGCAGCCTGAGCTTATGGCACAAAAGGACATGCTGGAAGTGGAGATCAGCATCCCTGCGGCTCCAGAGCTGGTGCCACATGTCAAAAATGAATCATGAGAAACTTAAGAGGGGGAAAGAAGCCACCAAACTGACAGGGAGCCATCCCCCGAGCCAGGCTGGGGCCAGGCAGCCATGGCAGCTCACCCTGACAGCTGTCAGAGGCAGAGCAGCCAGGGCAGAGCCCATCCGAGACACCAACCCTCCTGCAGCCTGCTCTGGCACCAGGAACAAGCAGGGCAGGGGAGCACAGCTCTGCTGCATCCTGGGGGACAGGGCTGGGGCTCCTCCTCTGGGCCCGGCAGGACGCAAAGGCAGCACCCCCTGCTCCCTCACACAGCCTGGTCCCTCTGCCAGCCCTGGGGCACTCCCAGCAAGGTCCCACTCCCACCCTGCTGGGTGACACCTCCCAGCTGAGCAAACAACTCAGGAATGAGTTGCTGTGTCCCCTCAGAAGCCAAGAAACTCCTTCCACAGGCTCATTAACAGGCAAATGAAGATGTCCCAGCTGGAGGGGGACAGCCCTGAGCCAGCCCCTGTGAGCACCCAGTGCCTCCCCGGATGGAAGCACAGCCCAGACTCCACAGAGCAGGGAGAGGGAAGAGCCAGCAGCCCCCACAGCCCCCAGTGTCCCCTGGATCCTCCCCTGCTCCCAGCAGAGCAGGATGGGACCAGCAGCACCCCCACAGCCATCACTGAGCCCTGGTGTCACCCTCGGGGTGGGGCACGTCCTGCTGCTCACAGCTCTGGGGACATTCCTGCTTTCCTTGGCACCACGGGCCCCTCCCATCCCACCAAGCCCCACAGATGCCCTCAGCCATGCCAGGGCCCGGCTGCCCCTGCCCAGCAGCTCCACAGTGCCACAGCAGTGGGGGTGACACGGGGGTGCTGCTATTGCACAGCTCCCCAGTTCCCTCATCCCTCCCTGGGACACCCACCCAGCAGCACAAGCTGAAGTTTTTCTCTCTCAGCAGTGATGAGAAACCATCCTCTGCCCCCTGAGAGCCATCCCTGCTGCCCAGCAGTGCCCTCCCTGCCTGGGGACAGCTGTCACACAGCACAGCACAGCCCTGCAGCTCCCAGGGACCCCAAAGCTCAGCCCAGAGCACCCCAGGAATGGGCACTTGGGAGCAGGGGGTGCATCAAGGACAGATCCACAGCAACCCCAGCCCAGTGTCTGATCCCTGCCCCAGGGAGGGGCTCTGGCAGCCCCCTGGGGCTTCAGGCTGCCCAGCCTGTCCCTTCCATCACTGCAGGCAGCCCCACAAAGGCAGGGATGTGCCTCTTCCAGGGAAACTCTGACCTTTCAAAAGGCAAGGCTTGCACAGTCAGCAGAGGGGGGAACACACCAGGAGTGGAGAGAGGGGAAATTCATGATCTGGTGGCACAGCTGGGGCTTCCAGCTCCTCCAGCAAAGTCCAGCAAGGGGCACTGGCTGGGCAGGACAAGGCTGGGGATAAAGCAGGTGCTCCACACTGAGCACACAACACCCACCAGTGCCATGGCACACGATGCACCAGCCCTGGGGAGGCACTGAAGGGCTGAAGCCACCCCCAGAACACCCTCCCCATCCTCCAGGCAGACAAGGAAGGCTCCTTCCACCTGCAGGATGTCACCTGAGCCAAACACCCTCCCAGTGCCCTACCAGCACCCAGCCTTGGCAAGGGCACACAGGAACAGGAGCCATGGGCACAGAGGAACAGGAGCCATGGGCACACAGAGGAACAGGAGCCATGGGCACACAGGAACAGGAGCCATGGGCACACAGGAACAGGAGCCAAGGGCACACAGGAACAGGAACCATGGGCACAGAGGAACAGGAGCCATGGGCACACAGGAACAGGAGCCATGGGCACACAGGAACAGGAGCCATGGGCACAGAGGAACAGGAACCAAGGGCACACAGGAACAGGAGCCATGGGCACACAGAGGAACAGGAGCCATGGGCACACAGGAACAGGAGCCATGGGCACAGAGGAACAGGAGCCATGGGCACACAGGAACAGGAGCCATGGGCACACAGGAACAGGAGCCATGGGCACACAGAGGAACAGGAGCCATGGGCACAGAGGAACAGGAACCAAGGGCACACAGGAACAGGAGCCATGGGCACACAGGAACAGGAGCCATGGGCACACAGAGGAACAGGAGCCATGGGCACACATGAACAGGAGCCATGGGCACACAGAGGAACAGGAGCCATGGGCACACAGGAACAGGAGCCATGGGCACACAGGAACAGGAGCCATGGGCACACAGAGGAACAGGAGCCATGGGCACAGAGGAACAGGAACCAAGGGCACACAGGAACAGGAGCCATGGGCACACAGGAACAGGAGCCATGGGCACACAGAGGAACAGGAGCCATGGGCACACATGAACAGGAGCCATGGGCACACAGAGGAACAGGAGCCAAGGGCACAGCTTGGCCAGGCAGGGCTGGGGGCACCCTGAGGGACCTCCTGTGCCAGCCTGGCTGTTCCTGTCACAAACAGCCACACCCAGGCTCCCTGGCACCCCTGTCCCAGAGGGGAAAGCTGCTCCTGCAGCATCCCAGGGCTGCAGGGAGGCTCAGGGTGCTCCTTGGGGCTCCCCTCTCTGGGCCCTGTTTCCCACAGCCAGGCAGGGCAGTGCTGGGGTGGGAATCCCAAGCAAAAGGGCCAACAGAGATTCAAGATATTTTCCTTCCTCAGGGAAAAAGGAGAGGGCAGAGACACCCTAAATCAGGGTTTGGTGATGCTCTCGTGCCCCAGGATGGGGGTGTGGGCAGCAGGGGCGCCCACTGAGCTGCCTGGGAGGATGTGGGGGTGCCAGAACAGGCAGGGCTTAGGCAGGGATGCAGGCAGGGATGCAGGCAAGGATGCAGGAATCAGGCAGGGATGCAGGGATGCAGGCAGGGATGCAGACAGGGATACAGGAATCAGGCAGGGATGCAGGCAGGGATGCAGGAATCAGGCAGGGATGCAGGGCTCAGGCAGGGATGCAGGAATCAGGCAGAAAGCAGCCCTGGTGCCTGGCAGCCCCCTGCTCATCCCACCAGGATGGCTCCACTGGGATGTGCTGCTCTGCCCTGAGCTGCACCCACAGCTCTGCCCCACCCAAAGGGCTCCAGGAAAGGGAGCAGCACCTCCAGATGGGACCCTCCCAGCCCAGGTGCAGCTGCTGCCCCCAGAAACTGATAAATGCCATGTGGGGAAGGGAAAGGACACATGGAAACACCTTCATCCCATCTGAGCCCAGCTCAAGAGCCAGCCCAGCTGACTGGGATCCCAGAATGGTTTGGCTTGGGAGGGACAATAAAGCCCACCAGTGCCACCCCTGCCATGGGCAGGGACACCTTCCACTGTGCCAGGCTGCTCCAGCCCCAGTGTCCAGCCTGGCCTTGGGCACTGCCAGGGATCCAGGGGCAGCCCCAGCTGCTCTGGGCACCTGTGCCAGGGCCTGCCCACCCTCACAGGGGACAATTCCTCATTCCCAATATCCCATCCAGCCCTGCCCTCTGGCAGTGGGAGCCATTCCCTGTGTCCTGTCCCTCCATCCCTTGTCCCCAGTCCCTCTCCAGCTCTCCTGGAGCCCCTTCAGGCTCTGAGTCCTCTCTGGAGGTTTCTCTTCTCCAGCTGAACACCCTCAGCCAACAGAGGCCAACATCCCTCCAAACACCTCAAAATTCATTTGCATGGAAGAAAATGCTGCAAGATCACAGGAGAAGAGCAGCAGATCTGAAAGTGAAACAGGCAGGAGCTCAAGGAAGAGAATTGCTCTTGCAAATATATTTTTGGGCCCTGCCTGCAGTTTATGCTGCTGGTCATCTCCCTTCTGAGGGAAGACAGATTCCCTGGCTGGAAAGAGGAGCAGGAAAGTGCTGTCTTAACCATGGAAAAGCACAGATGGAAAATGGATCTTTGGGGGCTTCCTTAAACTATCCCCAGCACTGGTGTTTGTAGCAGAGCGCTGACCTCTCACAGGTCAGAGGCAGGGAATAAACCCGAGCTTTCCCTTTGACTTGGCACCTGGAAATCTGTCTGATCACTGAGCTGCAGGAAATCAATGCACCCCCAGCACAGAGAGGCTTCCATGAGCTGCCCACCCTGGCACTGCCCCCTTGTACCCTGGCACTGCCCCTGGGCACTGCAGGAGCCTCAGAGCTGCACTGGGCTGCTCCCTCAGCCCAGCCAGGGCACCCATCCCTGCTGGCACAGGGATGTGCTGGGCACAGCATCCCACACTGGCTCACCCACCAGCAGCATCAATCCCTGAGGTTTTTCAGGCAAGTGGAGGAGAACATCTTAGGTGGGTTATTTTGGGGTTTTTTGAAAAGATATGTTAAGGAGATATTTTCTGCAACAAAATGCCTGTTGCCATAAGGGTTTTAAACCACAAGAAACATCCCCAAAAATCCATTTTTCCATGAGTGCAGGTTCAGCAAGGCTCAGGGGCTGGTCACAGCCCCACCAGGAGCCCAAAGGCTGCTCTGCCAAGGCCTGGGAGGTGCAGCTGGCACTGGTTCCTGCCAGAGCCCGAGGTGCTGACACCTCTGCAAGCACTGCCTGCACCCAGCCCTGACACCACAAACCGCCACTGCCTGGGACTGCTCCCATTTGCTTTGCATCACTCCCAAGGACAAAGCTGAAAATTCCTTTTTTGCCCCTCTGGGCTGCAGCTGGAGCCTGGCTCAGCCCAGTGCAGGCAGCAGTTCCACTGCCAGGCTGGGCCCCCTGTGCCCTGGAGACCGTGGGACCCAGGGGTGGCACCAGCTCTGCCACCCTGGGGAGCTGGCACTGCTCCTGCCCCCTGCTGCATCCAGCCAGCACAGGGAGCTGAGTCACTGAGCAGGGCCAGCCCTGATCAATCCCAGCCACAGCTGCACAGAGCCATCCCTGGGGCTCTGGGATCCATCCCAGCGCACAGAGCCATCCCAGGGGCTCTGGGATCCATCACAGCTGCACAAACCCATCCCAGGGGCTTTGGGATCCATCCCTGGGGCTCTGGGATCAATTCCAGCCCACAGAGCCACCCCAGGGCTCTGGGATCCACCCCAGGGGCTCTGGGATCCATCCCAGCCCACAGAGCCACCCCAGGGCTCTGGGATCCACCCCAGGGGCTCTGGGATCCATCCCAGCCCACAGAACCACCCCAGGGCTCTGGGATCCACCCCAGCTCCTGCAGCACAGCTGCTCCAGCCCCTGTTCCCACCCAGCTCCCCCAAGGCCTCAGCACACCAGGGACCCCCAGGCCAGCCCTGCCAGGCCCAGGGCAGACATTTTCTGCAGAGCCAACATTGCTGCTTCTCCAGCCCTTCCATTTTACCTCCTGGCCAAACCTGAGCACAGCAGCTGGTTGGTTTGTTTTTTTTTTTCCCTTGCTGTTTAATCTCTCCCCAGCTCCCAGAGGATGTTCTCAGCTACCTTTGATGTGTCTCAAATTCTACCCCCAGGCAGGTGACAAGCATTCAGGGAACTTGGACAATTAAATGACAAGAGAAGGAAGGGCTGCAGGAGAAGCTTAAAAACACAATAATAAATAAATAAAGGGGAAACAAAAAGCAAACCTGAGCAAAGGCTCCCCACCACACCCAAGGGCAGAGCCCGAGGGAGGCAGAGCCAGAGAGAATCACCAGAACCTGCTCTGAGAGGAGGGTCCCGACCCTGGGAGCAGGGACCCCACTGCCACAGCTGCTCTGGGCCCACCACAGCAAATCCCAGCACAGCAATTCGTGTCCTGAGGTCCTGGGCCATGCACCAGCCTGGGCAGAGGCTGGCACAGCCCCTGCCCTCCCAGCTAAACTGGGAAAGCTTCAGGCAGGACCAGGAGCACACAGCCAGAGGGGCTCCAGCTCAGCCAGGTCCAGCCCAGCCTGAGCCCCCTGTCCCAGCCTGAGCCTGGGCTGGACAGCACCCTGTGCTTCTGCCCACCAGCCCCTGGTCACCTCCTGGGGACCTGAAGGGGATCTGGGACCCTTCTAAAAGAGAAGAGAAGCCTGGGCTTTCTAAGACTTGGGGCTGCCCATCTTGGTCAGCAGGGAACGAGATAAGTGCTGGCAAGGCCACCTGCCCCCCAGACAGCATCCCCCTGCTTGGGCTGGCACAGGGGACACACCTGGGCCCTGCTCCATGCCAGGAGCACCCACAGTCACCTGCCCTCCCAGCCTGCCCTGAGCCCAGGGCACCACCCAGGGCAGCCACAGCCACCAGGGAGGGGACTCAGAGCACCAGGGCCCCACATGGCCCAGCACTGTGTGCCCTGCAGCAGCCCCAGGGACTGGCACTGGGGCTGGTGGCAGCACAAGGGTGACAATGCAGGCAGGGACTGTCACTGGCCCTGGTGGCAGCACAGGGTGACACAATCTCCACATCCTCCACATCCCCAGCTCTGTCTCCCCGGCAACCCGGGCACCTTCTCGCTGGCAGCTGAGCAGCCCTGTGCACAAAGCCCAGCTGAATCCAGAGCAGGATTGGGGCAGCCTCTCCTTCCCTCACCCTCCCAAACACATCCAGCCCCAGTTTCCACCCCAAGCCCATCACGAAGCACCAGCTCACAGTGAGGAATGGGTGTGCAGCCCCACCTGCCCCCTCACCAGGGGCTGTGCTTCCAACCTGGGATTTTGGCTGCAGGAAGGTGGGGCTGGGGCAGGTGCAGTGACAGCCCTGTCCCTTCACTGGCTGCCTTCAATGGCAGCACGCACATGGGAGCTGGGCAGGTGACACAGTGGCCACGAGCCCCAGCCTCCCACAGCACCCAGCAAGCCCAGTGACAGTCCCTGACAGCTCCTCCACAGCGCAGAGCTCCCTGCACTGCCCACCAAGTGTCCTGCATGCTGCACAGGGGGGGAACAATAAAGGAAAGAACAGCAAGGGCTGTGGGAAATGGGCTGGAGGTGCTGTTGAAGATGATGCCCCAGAGCACACCCACACTGGGGCAGGTGCTCTCCTGAACTCAGCCCAGCCTCTGTTGATCCCCTGGGAGCCAGTTCTGCACATCCCTGCCCACATTGGGCCTGCTGAGATGCTGCCCACAGCTCCACATCACCTGGGCCCTGCTGTGCCAGAAAAGCTGTAGAAACAACAATCCCAGGTGGCAAATCCTCCTCGGCAGGGATGTGAGAGCAGACAGCTCCTTCCCTGCAGCCAGCCCCACAGGGACCCCAGTGCAGCAGGGCTGAGGCCAGCCCAGCTCAGCCCAGCCCAGCCCATCCAGCCCATCCAGCCCAGCTCAGCTCAGCCCAGCCCATCCAGCTCAGCCCATCCAGCCCAGCCCGGCCCGGCCCGGCCCAGCCCAGCCCAGCCCAGCCCATCCAGCTCAGCCCATCCAGCCCGGCCCGGCCCAGCCCAGCCCATCCCAGCTCAGCCCAGCCCAGCCCAGCCCAGCCCATCCAGCCCAGCCCATCCAGCCCGGCCCAGCCCAGCCCAGCTCAGTCCATCCATCCAGCCCATCCCAGCCCAGCCCAGCCCAGCTCAGTCCATCCATCCAGCCCATCCCGGCCCAGCCCATCCCAGCCCAGCCCAGCCCATCCCGGCCCAGCCCAGCCGAGCCCAGCCCAGCCCATCCCAGCTCAGCCCATCCAGCCCAGCCCAGCCCGGCCCAGCTCAGCTCAGCTCAGCCCAGCCCAGCCCATCCAGCCCAGCCCAGCCCATCCAGCCCATCCAGCCCATCCCAGCTCAGCCCGGCCCAGCCCAGCCCAGCCCATCCAGCCCAGCCCGGCCCGGCCCAGCCCAGCCCAGCCCAGCTCAGCCCATCCAGCCCAGTCCAGCCCAGCCCGGCCCGGCCCAGTCCTGCCCAGCCCATCCAGCCCAGCCCCAACCCCTGCCCAGGGGGGTGGGGAGGGTGGGACCAGAGCTCCCCATCCCCGGCGAGGCCTTGGCTGAGTACGGGGCCGCTGCCTGCTCCCAGAGGAGGGGGCTCACACAGGGGTGGGCACCCCAGGCTGCCCTGCCATGGCCCAGCTCTGAGTGCTGGGATGTGAGAGGTGAAGCTCAGCCAAGGCAAGCAGGGATCTGGCCCTCAGCCAGCCTTTCCCAAGAGTTTGGGGAGCTGGCAGCTCCCCCAGCCTCCAGGGCCCACATTGCCACACACCGCAAACCTGTTTGCTCAGCTGGGGTGGCACAGAGCAGGGCTCGCTGACCAAGGCTTGTCTTGCAGCCAGGATGGGCCCCAAATCAAGAGGAAAGTGCAGGAGCAGCCCTGGGGCAGGGCAGGGCTCTGCCCTGGTGCCCAGGGGGGGCACTGCCAGCTCCCAGTGCCTGTGCCAGCCCTGCCAGGGCCCTGCTGCAGCACGGGGTGCAAGGCAGGAGCACAGAGCAGCCTCACCCCCAGCTGCTCCATAAAACACCCAATAGCTCCTCTCAGGCCAGAGGGATCTGCGCAGTGCCCTGGGCCAACTCCTCTCACAGGGACCTGATCCTGCCCAGGGTGTTCAGGGGGCACTGGGCAGCTGCTCCCTGCTCACCTGAGCTCTGCAGGCACTAAAACCTGTGAGCAGGGCCGTGGGACTGACCCCCAGGGACAACCCCAGAGCCCGGGGCTGTGCCTGGGAGTGGTGCTGGGACCTGGCCCTGCCCTGCCTGGGGCTGGCCCTGCCCTGCTGACCCCCTCACTGCTTTTTGGGACGAGCAGTGAGTGTCCAAAAGCTGCCCCAGCCAAGTCAGCCCGGGCAGGGAGCAGGACCAGCAGCCTGCAGCCATCCCTGCCCTCCTCCCTGCCTCACCCAGGGATGGCACCAGAGCACAGCCCTGCAATGCTGTGGTGCAGCAGGGCAGGGAGGCACAGCCCAAAAGTCCGGGGAGCCCCGTTCAGACCCCACTGCCCACTGTGTGGCACAGGGCTGCACTCCAGGAGCTGCTGCAGCCCTGGTGGAACAGCCCTCACTCACCCTGCAGGGACTGGCACAGAGCTGCTCCATCCTCCCTGCCCGCAGAGGAAGGCACAGAGCAGGGGTTCAGCTGCCTTGTGCTGGGATGTGCAGCCAGGGCAGAGCAGCTGCTCCCTGGGCAACAAGAACACAAGGCCAGGCACCCTGGGATGCAGTGGGATGGAGGAGGGGAGGACTTGAGGAGAGGAACTGCACCCAGAGCAAGGGAGGGCACCAAAAGGAGCCCAATCCTGGCACAGGCTCAGCCCTGCCTTCCCCATCTTCTCCCATCCAAAGGAAGGGCCAAGCACTTTCCCCACCATCATCATCCTCTGCTCTGCGCCCCACAAGGCCCTGTCAGGGTCTGCAGTGGTGACAAAGTGACATTTTCCCCAAGGGAAGGTGCTACCTTGTGCAGCATTGGGGTGGCTCAGTTGGAAGGACCTGCAGTGACCAGCTGGTGATGTCCATGTCCCAGCCAGCCCCAGGGGGAGGGAGCTGCTGGAACCCAGAGACAGGAGGAGCTCATTGCGAGCACAATCCCTGTGCCATGACCAAAGTGTCACCAACCCTCCCAAAGCAGGGGACACCCCCTGGGCACAGAGCTGCACCTCCCCAGGCCCCAGCACCCAGGAGATAAAGGGACAGCTGTGGAACCAGAGACACCCAAGGGCCCCACCTGCACCCGGGCCACCAAAGCCACCAGCAAGGCCAGGGGCTGGCTGGCACCAGGGCCACCATGGGGATGGCACATGTCCTCCTTCCTGCTCCTCATGCCAGCCCAGCATGGGGGACCCCAACAGGGATTTGCACCCATGCAGGGCCAGAGCTTCCTGGTGGCCTTGCCCAGGAGCAGAACACTCAGAACACTGCCCATGGGTACCCAGCCCAGCACAGAGCCCAGGGCACCCTGTCCAACACGTGGGGGACACTGTGGCCATGCAGGAGCACCTGAAACCCACATGGAACCCACCTGGAACCCACCTGGAACCCACCAGTGACACTGGGCCTGCAGCTCTGCCTGGACCAAGTGCAGACTGCTCACCCCACACCCAAAGCCCTGCACACAGGGGCAGGACAAGGATCCCTGCCACTGCTGGCTCTCCCTGCACCCCTGGGCACGGGTGGAGTTGGCATCTTGCAAAATGCCTGGAGGAGGAGAGCTGGTGAGAAACTGCTCATAAAGCACAGCAGAGACCTGCCCTGCTGGGAGCCACAGGCAGCTCCAGCCCTGGGAGCCCATCCCAGCCCTCAGTAGGGACCCAGACCCCACACCCACAGACCATGGAGCATCCTGAGCAGGAAGGGACCCACAAGGACCATCCAGCCCAGCCCCCAGCCCTGCACAGACACCCCAACAATCCCCCCTGTGCCTGGGAGCGTTTCTAAACCTTCCTGGAGCTCTGGCAGCCTCGGGGCTGTGCCCATCCCCTGGGCAGTGCCAGCACGCTCTGGGTGTGGAACCTCAGATAGAGAACCTGCAGCCATTGCCCTGTGGGGCAGGAGCCCCGTGGGCAGCGGGGTCTGAGCCCTGTGGTGCCCATTGTCACACACTGCTGTCACCTGGGGCAGAGCCAGGACAGGGGGTGCAGCTCTGGGGCTCCTCACCCCAATTTTCAGATAAGGACATGAGGGCTGTGCTGCAGCCCTGCCCAGGCTCACCTCACTCTGCAGCTCAGAGAGCCCCAGCAGAGCAGGACCGTGTCCCCCCAGCCCTCAGGGCTCTGGAAGCTGCTCACATCTGGTTCCCATGGCTGTCACTGTGCTGGGGGGCTCTGCAATGGGGGAGCCCAGCAGCTGGAGGGACTCTGGTGTCCCTGAAGAGGCTGGGCCACAGGCCACGGACTCTTCCACACATTGAATTTTGCAGCTCAACCTTCCCAGGCTGCACCTGAGGCCCGCTGGGAGCCCAGGGATCCACAGCCAGCAAAACCCCAGAGCTGCTTTGCAAACACCCTCAGACCGTCCTCACAACAGAGAGCACAGAACCCCAGAGTGGGCAAACCCAACAGTGAGACCCCAAACCCCTCTGGCAGTGGATGAGGCAGCTGCAGGGTTTCTGTGGGCACAGGGGCTGCTGCCCCAGCCCCAGCCAAGGCAGGAAGCAATCCCAACACAAAGAGAGCCTCAACAAGCCCAAGGCCAGCAGTGTTTGGTGTTTTGGTGGGAGCAGGCCAGATTGCCAGGGGTTCCTGGCAGACAAGGCTCTCCCTGCAGCACCTCTCCGTGCTGAGCAACCTTTTCTGTGCTGTAAAACCCACTCAGCCTCATGTGGGATGTGGAAAGGAGAACAAATGCTTTCAGGATAAACTCACGCTGCTTGCAGGGGCTGCTCTCAGCACTCAGCTCGGGCACGATTTACAACCTGCAAAGAGGAAAGCAGATTTGGTTAAAAGGAAGGGAAAAGTCCTGCCCAGAGATGATGGCAAGCACTCAGAAGGACACTACAGCTGTCACCAGAGGGTGCCTGCCCAGCTCCAGCGCTGTGTTTGGATTCCATACCACTCTCCCTGCTGGAAATGGGAGCTGTGCATTGCTTCAGACTCCTTCTGCTCTCCTGATGTGCAGCCAGCCCCGCTGCCTCCTGGAGAACAGCAAATATTTACTACAGCAGAGCCCACACACCTCTGAGTGCCACCAGATGCCCTGGGCATGGCCTGGCTCTCCTTTCAGGCCATCTGTGCCACCTCCTTGTCCCCATGGCTCCAGGGCCAGCAGGGCTTTGCCTGGGGGGCAGCGGTGCAGGAGCCTGAGCCAGCAGGGCCAGCCCAGCCTGCAGCAGCCTTGCAGAGCCTCTTTACATGACAGCTGCACCCAGCCAGGGAGGAGGATCTGCCCAGCAGCACCACAGGAGCAGGAAGCACGGTCTGGCACAGCAGGGACAGCTCCCACTCCTCCAAGGGTTAAATTTCAAACATCCTCGGACAGACGAGGCCCAGCCTCCCCCCAGGCAGAAGCAAAGCAGGCCTATGCAAAACTCCCTCCTCTGCCATGGATTCAGCAAAATCCTTTCACTCTCCACAAGCAAACATCAGCTGTGTGCAGCCCAGAGCCCGCCCTGAGCAGCACAAAGGCTGCTCCCAGCCAGAAATCCTGATGGGATAAAGCTGTGAGCTCCTGCAAGGAGCCAAACCCACCTTAGAGCAGGTGAGCTGCAGGAGAGGTGAGGTGACAGGAGGGGGTGGCAGCTGTCCTGTGCCTGTCACCCCGGGGAGGCACAGGCAGGATGTCACCACGGGCTGGCTCTGGGTGCCCCCCTGCCCAGCCTGGCTGAGCTGTCCTGGCTGAGGGAGCAGGGCTGGTGCCCATACAGGGCAAGGCTGTGCCCAGCCCAGCACTGGTGACACCAGAGCCCCACAGGCACCACTGCCATGGAGCTGGGGGTGTGTCCCAGTGTCACTCAGGGATGCCACTGGTGTCTGGGGGCTGCTGTCATGCCCACAGTGCTCCACCCCAGACAAAGCTCCCTCCTTCCCCTGCCTGCTCTGCTCAGGAGCTGCTCCTGCAGAGCAGAGCAGACCAAGCCCCTGTGGGCAGGGCTCTGTCTGTCCATGGGTGGCACCAGGCTGAGCTGATCCACGGGCTGGGCTCCAGCAGCAGCACAGGGCACACAGGGGATCTGTGGGATTCTCTCCCTGCTCCAGCACAGCTTCAGTGGCCCTGCTCCTTCTCTGTGGGGCCCAATGATTTCTCTGGGTTCTCCACGCTGCTGCCAGGTTTGTGTGCTTGGATTTCTCTCATCCCAGCTCAAGGGGGTCCATGGATGCCCAGCAGAGATGGGCAGGAGGTGCAAGAGCAGCCGGCTTCCTCCAGACCCCCGAGGAGGAGGATGGCACCAGGGCTCCCAGGGCTGCACCCTGAGGCAGGAGGGAGGATGCAGCCAGCGGGGCAGGGCAGTGACACTCAGCACTATGCTGTCACTGCCACACAGAGCCCCTGCCCTCCCCATGCCCTCCTGCCCTGGGAGAGGCCACCGTGACTGCTGAGACAGCTCTGAGCCATGGCCCCATTGGGGTGGGAGCCACTGCACCAATGAGGATCCCATTAATGCAGGGCTCTGGGAATGCTGGCAATGGCAGCGAGGCCTCCCCCAGCCCTGCTCAATTCTGCCCAGAGCAGCAGCTCCCAGAGCCCAAACCCACAGCAGCCTGAGCCCTGAGCTCCTGCCCCTGCTGCTCCCAGAGCCCAAACCCACAGCAGCCTGAGCCCTGAGCTCCTGCCCCTGCTGCTCCCAGAGCCCAAACCCACAGCAGCCTGAGCCCTGAGCTCCTGCCCCTGCTGCTCCCAGAGCCCAAACCCACACCAGCCTGAGCCCTGAGCTCCTGCCACCCAGCCTTGCTGGTGCCAGGCTGTGTGCACGGCCACAGCCACTGCCCCGGGCTCACAACTATCCACAGTGACCCACATTGTCACCACATTGTCACCACCTCGTCAGCACTGCCAGCCAGCCAGGCCCTGACGGGTCAGGGTGACACTGCCTGGGGACAGACACAGGGACAGGGTGGCACACGGATGGAGGCACTGCTGGCCTGGCTTAGGAAGGAGCCCTGCACTGTCCCAGCTCACCCAGATTGAAAGCAGCCCCTGGCACAGCTGCTGATGGGTCACACCGAGGGACAGGGACTCAGTGTCCCCTCCAGCAGGGCAGGGGGTGCAGCTGGAAAGGAGCCCAGGAGACACAAGGGAGATCATGGACCACCCCAGGGACCATGGACCACACCACCATGGCCTTCCCAGGCCTGCCCAGGCTGAGACTGAGCTCCAAAGCTCCATCAGCAGCATGGAGGTGCCCAGGAGGGCTGAGAGTGCCCCTGTACCCAAAACACAGCACAGGCAGCTGCACCTTCTCTACATCCAGTGGCCCTTCCCTGGGTCACCCCAAGTCAGACAGGTCTTACACCAGACCAAGGTGATGAGCAGGAATTTACTCATCCCAGAATGGTTTGGGCTGGAAGGGACCCCAAAGCCCATCTAATTCCATCCTCTGCCATGGGCAGGGACACCTTCCACTGGACCAGGATGCTCCAAGTCCCATCTAGGCTGGCCTTGGACACTTCCAGGCATGCTGTGCTGCCATGGCCACCATGCCCTACCAGCAGGAAGCATTCTTTGGTTCCCTGAAGAACAGTCCCAGGGAATCTGCAGAGGTCACAGCCCCTGCCCCACGAAGGGATGTGCAGACCCAAGCCAGAACAGCCCTCCCAGGAGGCTTCTCTTGTTCTGGCCACTCCACAGAACCTTCATCTATCAGGACCTGAGTAAATCTGTTAAAGGGAAATACTGCTGAGAATTTGGTCTGGAATTTTCCCCTGCCAAAGTTCACCATCACCACATAACATCAATCTGTATCCCTGTCAAAACCCTCCCACAGGGAGCAGCAGCCCCACCAACCAACCACCCCTCTCCCACCTGGAGCCCTTTGCCACGTCCCTCTCAGCATCCCCAGAGCCCCAAAGCTGTGCCAGTACCCTGATCCCCCGTGCTCCTGCCAGCACAGACACTGCCAGACCCAGAGTGCACCTCACTACAGCATCCAGCTGCTCCCCAGGGGAGAAAAACCCACAGGACCCCTGAGCCCTTCCCATGAGGCCACTGGGGATGGGCTGGTGGAGATGGGCCGGGAGGATGGAGGGGATGGATGGTGGAGATGCTCTGGGAGGATGGAGGGGATGGGGAGGACGGAGGGGATGGGCCAGTGGAGATGCTCTGGGAGGACAGAGGGGCCGGGCCGGTGGAGATGCTCAGGGGAGGAAGGAGGGGATGGGCCGGTGGAGATGCCCCAGGAGGATGGAGGGGATGGGCTGGGCGAGATGCTCTGGGAGGATAGAGGGGATGGATGGTGGAGATGCCCCAGGAGGATGGAGGAGATGGGGGGGATGGAGGGGCCGGGCCGGTGGAGATGCTCAAGGGAAGATGGAGGGGATGGATGGTGGAGATGCTCAGGGGAGGATGGAAGGGATGGATGGTGGAGATGCTCCGGGAGGATAGAGGGGATGGAGGGGATGATCTGGTAGAGATGCTCCAGGAGGATGGAGGGGATGGATGGTGGAGATGCTCCAGGAGGATGGAGGGGATGATCTGGTAGAGATGCTCCAGGAGGATGGAGGGGCCAGGCCGGTGGAGATGCTCAGGGGAGGAAGGAAGGGATGAAGGGGATGGACCATTGGAGATGCCCCGGGAGGATGGAGGGGATGGACCAGTGGAGATGCTCTGGGAGGATGGAGGGGATGGAGGGGATGATCTGGTGGAGATGCCCCGGGAGGATGGAGAGGCTGGGCTGGGGGAGATGCCCCGGGAGGATGGAGGGGATGAATAGTGGAGATGCTCCAGGAGGATGGAGGGAATGGACCAGTGGAGATGCTCTGGGAGGATGGAGGGGCTAGGCTGGGGAGATGCTCCAGGAGGATGGAAGGGATGATTTGGTGGAGATGCTCCGGGAGGATGGAGGGGATGGATGGTGCAGATGCTCAGGGAGGATGGAGGGGATGATCCAGGGGAGATGCTCTGGGAGGATGGAGGGGATGGAGAGGATGATCCAGTGGAGATGCCCCGGGAGGATGGAGGGGATGGACAGTGCAGATGCTCCGGGAGGATGGAGGGGCCGGGCCATCCCCGCCCCCGGCCGGCCAGGGCGCCTCGCTCGCTGCTGGCACGGCCCCAGCCAGGCCGATGAGCTGATTACAAAGGGGAATGTGTCATTTCAAACACACAATCAGATTTCCCGGCCCTTCTGCCCATAACAAAATGTCTCGTGAAATGGCTCGTTCTGTTCTCCCATAGAAACGTGTTTCCCTTCTAAAGCCTGATACGAGGAGCCGAGGGGGGAAAAAAAAAAGGAAAAGGCAAAGCTAAAAATATCACCCGAAAGATACCATGACAGCAACAGATTCACAGGAAAATGAGGTGGGAAGGGGGCTGTGAATGTGTTAAGATCCTGTTTAATCTCTCCCCAGCCACCTAAAAAACGCACGGAAGGCAGAAACGATACCTCAACATTTCCTTTGTGCGGAGCTGACTCCACCCTGTGTTTTCCTCTCCATCTGATGCTCGGGAAGGATAGCAGCAGACATCTCTGCTGCCAGGCAGCGAGGGGCCCGGCAGTGGGTTAGTAGGAGCAGAGGGAGGAAGGAGCCGGTGGGAGGAACCTGGCAGCAGGGCTGGGCTGTGAATCCCCATTCAGCATCGCCTCAGCCGCAGGATGTGCTTTACTCCGGCACAGCACCTGCTCCTGCTGCCCCCAGCGCCTCCCCAGGGCTCCAGGGGGCTCGGGGACAGCCCGGCCCAGCCAGGAGCTCCCAGGGCCCAGCACAGCCTGGGGGAGCGGGCTGGGCACTGAGGGGGGATAGAGCACATCCCGGCCTGCGGCCACATTTCACTGCCACAAAGGGGCCAAGTGACCGAGTGAAACTGCTGACCCGCTGGCAGGCACAGATCTGCAGCTTCAGCCTCATTTGTCTCGTGTTCTGAGCACAATGGGGTCAGCCCAGCATGCCCTGGCTGTGCTCCTGCAGCCCGGGCTCTGGGCAGCTCCTGCACGAGGGTCCCGGGCACTGCTGAGCCCCCAGGAGTGCCCTGCACATCAGCAGGAGGGGGAAAGAAAATCCTCTTCCAGAGAGTTATCATCCAGATTTTAAGGCTCTGTCTGCTGCTTCCATTCCGTGCCAGGACACTGACAACTCTGAGCTGCATCCAGAGCCCCCTCAGCTGAGTACTGGGACAAGCAGACAGGAATTTGTATCAAATGACCCATCCAGGGCTCTGGGGTGTCTGTCCCATTCCACACAGTCCCATCACTCCCTGCCCAGTGCAAACAGAGCAAACCTTGACTCCTGTCCCAGTTGTACCAAACTTGAGCCCAACAGCTCTCCTTAGGACTGGATATTAGGGAGAAACCCTTCCCTGTGAGGGTGGGCAGGCCCTGGCACAGGCTGCCCAGAGGAACTGTGGCTGGACATGTCCAAGGCCAGGTTGGCTGGGGCTTGGAGCAACTGGGATAGCCGAAGGTGTCCCTGCCCATGGCAGGAGGGTTGGACTGAGATGAACTTTAAGGTCCTTTCCAACCCAAACCCATGATTCTATGGCTCCAACATCCCCTTGGAGCAAGGCAGGACAGAGGGAGCAGCTGCCATCCAAAACAAGGGACATCCATGG
This sequence comes from Melozone crissalis, assembly GCF_028551555.1. Classification (NCBI taxonomy): domain Eukaryota; kingdom Metazoa; phylum Chordata; class Aves; order Passeriformes; family Passerellidae; genus Melozone; species Melozone crissalis. The sequence goes on along the minus strand of NW_026535795.1, from coordinate 14,524,944 downwards.
TGCCTGGGCCCAGCACCTGCTTTGCACCAGGGACACTCTCTGTGCACAGGAGCTGCTGCAGGAAGCAGCCACTGCTTCCACACTGGAAAACGTGGCTGCCCAGACTTCCTCCTCTTTGTCTGAAGACACACTTGGGTCCTGGACAACCCACAAGGTTCCCCTCAAGGGCTGGAAGGAGAGGAAGGCTGGATCTGCAGCCACAGGGAGCCTTGCAGCAGGTCCCCATCAGGGACAGTCTCCTCCAACCATGCCTTCCCCCTCCTGTGATCCAGACAGGAGCACCCTGAAGGACCAGCCTGGCCAGCAGCAGTGATGATGCTCAGCTCTACAGCCCTGAGTGGCACAGGGCAGGGGCTGGAAGGGGCTCCTGAGGGAGGCTGGAGATTCCTGCAGCTCACACAGACCCAGCTCCTTCCAGGCTCAAGGGACAGCACGAGCTCCCAGTGCCTCTGATCCCAGGCTGAGAGCCCACATCCCCTGCACAGGGTCAGGGCCCAGCACCACAGACCTGCACAGCCTGTGACAAACCCAAAGCTGCTGACTCAGAGGCACTGAGTGCTCTGAGGAGAACAATGAGCCCCGCAGCCATGGCTGTCACAGCCCCAGCACGCTTTAGGTGCTGCCAGAGAGTCAGGTGTTCATGCATGCACAAGTTCCCCTGTGCAGGAGCTCCCAGCACCCAGGGACTGCCACTGTTTTGTGTTTCTCCTTTGGCAGAGGGAGCTTCAGGCTCAGCTCAGACCTCCAAGTGACAGGCACCGCATGCAAGTCTACTACAGGCAGGCCTGGCAGCCGCCCACGCTGCTCTGACAGAGCTCAGCCCTGCTCCTCGCGCTCCCATCGTGTCCCAGCTGCCACCCTGCACCACAGCCCCGTGCCCAGGCAGCAGGGAAACGGCCCAAGTGCACAGCCAAGGAGAACTGAGGCAAAGGACACTCCAGTGGGGTCTGTGAGCCTGAGCAGGAAGCTCAGGGAAGAGCCAAGCCCAACCCCTGCCCTTTAACCGACAGGTCATTGTCAGCAGCTTCCTAATTTAGAAACCCTAATTAGTTATGGGAAAGATTTCTTCTGTTAGGGACAGAATTAGTCAGGCACCTGAGTGGTCTGGAAGGTTCCTGCAGGAAAGCAGAAGTCCCAGCAGTGCTGGACAGAGGGGAAGACAGGCAGGATGCCCGGAGTGACGGCGGAACCCCGCGGGACGAGGGCTCGGTGCTGCCAGCAGAAATCCTTCATGTAACTCCAGAAAGCAGGGAGGGATCCAGCTCCTCACCAGGACCAAGGTCATCACCCAGAGCTCAACAGGGAGCTCAGCTGCCTGGGGGAAGAAAAAGACTTTCCCCATTCTATGCTGCAGTGACTCCTTCAGCCGAGCCAGCCACAAAGACATCACACATCACCCTGGAAGGTTGTGGTGGGGCTGGCAGCCCAGGGAAGGGGCCCCAGCATGCTCTGTGTCTGCACAGGGAAGGCACCAAAATCTTCTGCACACCAGGAACACTCATACCCCTAGCTCAGAAACCCCATGCTGGACTCCAAAAACCCTTTCTAGATGCTTCCTCCTGACCAAAACATCTCCCCTAAGAGTTCTGGAGAATGCTCATATCTCAAAAATTGGTAAAAATCAGGTAGTCCTAGGCACAACATCCACAAGCAGCCAAAGCAGCAGGGGAAGAACCCATCTCCTGCCAAAGGGAGCCAAACACAGGCTCTGCACCCCAGGGCTCTGCTGGGAACGGCTGCATGGAGGAGAGCAATCCCCACGGCACAGGGATGGAGGGAAGAGGAGAGGAGATGGAATCCTCCCCTCCCAGAGGGGCTCAGGGCCCACAGGAGACAGCTGCACCCTGCTCCTGGACTCCAAACACAGAGGCCATCCTTGGGTAAGGAGGGGAGCTCTGGACCTGCCACAGCTTCCAGAAGATGCCCTGTGTTCCTGCAGGCAGCAGACAGGTCGGGATGGAGAGACCCAGCACCCCGGGGAGCCCCGCAGACGGCGCCGTGCCTGCGAGCCAGACTCCGAACCAACATCATTAGAGTCATTAATGAATTCCCTTCCTGCAAGAACCATCACCCAAAGCCAGGCAGGCTCCCCTCAGCTCCAAACTCGCCCCATGGCAACAAGGACACACAGCTGAAGCCACCAGAGCCGCTCCCCAGCCGTGTCCGAGGGGCCTGGCACAGCCAGGGGACGTGCAGACTCCCGAGGGGCAGAGCAGAGGAACAACGTGCCTCCCCACACCCCGAGCTTTTCTGGAGTAAAATTCCCTTTGGGCAAGTGCAGCAGGAGAAAGCTGGAGGGAAAGTGGCAGCTGAGTGCGGGAAGGAGGTGGAGGCATGGGCTGGTCTCGCTGGGGATGCTGGAGAAGCCACACCTCATGCACAGCAATGGAGAAGGGGCTGATCAGGAGTCACCTCACAGCATCCACAGCTGAATGAAGCACAGCTTTGCCATCGCCTGCAGCACACTGAGACTGCCCAGCCGCACACCCCGACCATTGTCTGCCCACAGGAGGGTCCCCACCGAGACGGGCTGAGGGAACAATACAGAGAAACAGGATGGGAAATACAGAAACCACTGATGGGGAAAGGGCCACGCAGGTCCTCTAGTACAATCTCCCGGGTAACCAGCCTATGGAGAAAATGCTGAGCTCAAGGATACCTCCAGAGCCCACCTCCTGCCATATGACGGTACTCCAAAAATAACCACAGAAATATGCGAGGACCCATTCCAAGTTGTTCCTGGCTCTCTCCACATTCTCCCTCTAATGTAAATCGTCTCCCTCAAATCACAGCCCGGCGGTTCAATGTGCTGCCGCAGCTCGGGGCTTCGGATCCCCGGGGCTCGGCATTGCCGGGGATGGCCGGGTCGCTGCTGCAGGACGGGGCCGGCGCTGCCGCCTGCCCGGAGCCGCCGGGACCGGAGCCCCGCCCGCAGCATCCCGGCGGGACACGGAGCGGGATGCGCCGCCGCCGCCGCTGAGGGCAGGCCCGGCTCGGGGCAGCGCTCCCGGCCCGGGGCTGAGCCCTGCCCGCCTCTCTCCTCACAGCCCGCGCCGCACCTGGGGCTGCCCGGCCCCGCACCCCGGCCGCTCACCTCGGCTCTGCCCGCTCGGCTCGGCTCCGTTCCGCCGCCGTGTGCGGGGCGCGGCCGCCGCCGCTGCCCGTCCGTGCCCGCTCCTGCCCCGCCGTGCGGCGGGCGCGGCGCAGCGCGGGGCGGGCCGGGCGCGGTGCGGCGCTGCGGAGGGGCGGGCCCGGGGCTCCCGCACCGCCCCCGCCCGGGCCCGGGGCTCCCGCACCGCCCGCACCGCCCCCGCCCCGAGCGCTCCCAGCCCGCGGGGCTGCGGGGCCTGCGGGGGCTGCGGGGCTCCCTCTGCCCCCGGGACACCGAGGGCCCCCCGGGTCCCCACGCACGTCCCGCGGGACGCGCCCCCGGCCACGGGCGGGGTCTCCGGGGTCCCGGTACCTTCAGTCCCCGCCCCCCGGTCCCGTCCCTGCTGAGCCTCCTCTGTCACCCGTGCGGGACACGCGGCGGGTCCTGCCCGGCCCTTCGTGGGGCACCCCGGGCTGCCCAGCAGCAGCGTTTGGGGGCACACCCGTGAGCCGGCCCCGGGACATCTCCACACCAGCAGCTGCCAGACTTGTGCATTTTCGGGGTGGCAGGGCAAGCAGCCCCTCAGGAAAGGGGAGGCTGTTGCTCTTCAAAATCTGCGTGCACCCACAGCACTGACACGTGGGATGCATGGGCACACTTGGATGCACAACAGGGATGCACTGGGGGCACAGGGATGCACTGGATGGAGAGGGATTCTCTGGATACACAGCAGGGATGCACTGGATGCACAGCAGGGATGCAGTGGCCACTCCGCTCCCAGTGCAAGCCCTGAGTATGGGGCTGGATCTCAGACAGGGAGGTGCCCACTCAGCCCTCTCTGCCCCGCTGTGTGGCAGACCCTGAGCAGTGGAAGCTGCAGGGAGGTGCCAGCCCAGCCCTGGGCTCTGGGTTCCCCATTCCCAGAGCTGTGGTGGCTCCCAGCTCAGTTCCTGGTGCCCTCTGCTCACCTGCACCGAGCAGGATTCCCAACAGCACCCTGAGTGTCCTGCAGGGCCTGCCTTGTTCCCTTACCTGGTGCCACAGCTGCCCTCGGTGTCTCTCCTGTGTGAGGGACAGAAAAGGCCTCCAGAGGTGTGAGGGAGGCTGGGGACCCTTCCCAGCAGTGAAGCTCCAGCCTGGAGCCAGTGCCCGTCCTGTGCAGCCAGGCAGTCACAGGGTGTCAGCACATGGTCACCTGCTGGCAACCCTGGGTGCCAGGGCTCTGTGCCAGCTGCCTCCGGGTGCTGCTCCTCAGCTTTGTCCCCCCAGCCCCAGGGAATCCTGCAGTTCCCAGTCCCACAGGGAGCCTGACCCCCAGCACCAGGGCTGGGCAGGGTGCTGGGATGAGGCAGGCTTTGTGTGAATGCTTTAGAAAGTGCCTCCTTTATGAGCCACGCTGACGCTTTTTCCCTGACAAACCACATACCAGCAGAGAGTACCAGGAACAAAATGAGGCTGCATGGTCCAGTGGTTCGAGCCAAGGCATCGATGCCAGCGGGATTGTGGGCTCTAATCCCCTGCTGAGCTGTTGACTCACTGTACAAACTCAGGCAGGTCCTGCCCTTTGTGCAGCGGAGAAGCCCAGCTGGAAAGTTGGGTAAATAGCAGGAACCTCTTGGAAAAAAAAAGAAACACCCCCTGCATGGGAGCCAACTTGAGGGAGGGCATTCATTTACAAATAAATATTCCAGCTGGCTGCTGAGATCCCCTGTGCAGGCACAGCTTTCCCTCCCAACCTTCACTGCTGCACATCCTCAAGGGACAGCGCTGAAGAGGTGCTGTGCCTGCTCCACAAGGGACAGCATTTGCTGCAAGGGACACAACTGGTGTGAATTTGTAGGGAATTTATACAGGAGAAAAGCTGCACTGTGCTGTTGAAAAAAGAAATAATTGCAGTTGTGTGCAAGCTGCTGTGACTGTCTGCATTCATCTTGCAGGCCTTCAAAGGGAAAACAGTGATGGCTGCTCAGGGGGTTCTGTCACACTCCAAAGGAAAGTCTGGGAAATGTAAATGTTAATTCACTCTTTGGAGTGAATTTGGGTCAGATAAGTCAGTGGGTGACTGCACTGGCAGCACTCTGAGTACACATATCCTTAATGTCGCTGTTCCCTTGGGATGCTGGATCCCCTTTGGGAGCCAAGGAGCTGGAAGAAGAACTTACAGAACAGATTTCCCCAGGGAATCCTTCACTCCTCGTCTCGCACTGCTGCAAACAGCCCAGCCTGTTTTCCCCTGACCACCAAGCCAAAGCCTGAATCCCTCCCACAGCCCTGAAGGCATGGAAAATGCACCTGCTGAGGAGAGGGAAGGAGCTGCCCTGGCAAAATAATCCCCTGGGAGCTCTCGTGGCCACAGCTGTGCTGGGCTCTCCTGGCTGTTCAATATCTGATAAATGAGCTTTCCTGCATCCCTGCCCAATTCCTACTGCAGTGATGGGAGCAAACGCCACACATGGCAAATGGGGTGGGCAGGGAGGGGACAGCAAGACTTCTCTATTCCCCAGAAAACACTAAGGAAGTGTAAATTTTGCAAGGCTTTCAGGAACTTAACTGAAAATTAAAAGGTATTTCAAGAAATGTAAAGACATTTAAGGGAGCTGGCATTTGTTCAGGTTTTTTTTTTCAGATGAATTGAACACATTTCCAGAAAACACAGCTGTTTTAAGCCCCAAATTCAGGCACTCTCAGCTGGTGGAGCTGCCCTTCTGCCTGTCCATTGTCCAGTGTCCAGCCTGGTTTTCCATGGGTGCACAAGGGAAACCTTGGAGCTTCCTGCAACCTCAGTGTGAGCAGAGGGACCTGTGAGCCCTGGGAGCTGCATGGGCAAATCTCCCTCTTTGAGAGTGAGGTAATCCCAGGTGAGGATGGCCTGACCAGGTTCCCTCTGTCCAGCAGAATCAGCACAAAAACCCCACAAATAAATGAGGACAGGACTGGCCCAGGGAGACATCCTGGGCTGCATTAAAGGGGAGTGAGCAGAGGTCAGGGGGCGATTCTGCCCCTCTGCCCACCCAGGTGAGACCCCACCTGCAGAGCTGCCCCAGCCCTGGGACCCAGCACCAGAAGGATGTGGAGCTGCTGCACTGAGTCCAGGAGAGGCCACAGAGATGCTCCAAGGGCTGGAGCCCTCTGCTCTGGGACAGGCTGGGAGAGCTGGGGGTGTTCAGCCTAGAGAAGAAAAGGCTCCAGGGAGAGCTCAGAGCCCCTTGCAGTGATTTAGGTTTATAAAAATGAGGGAGAGCAGCTTTTTGCACAGGCAGATGGTGACATGACAAGGGGCAATGGTTTTAAACTAAGAGACCAGATATTTAGATTGGTTGTTAGGAAGAAAATGTTCTCTGTGAGGGTGGTGAGGCCCTGGCACAGGGTGCCCAGAGCAGCTGGGGCTGTCCCTGGATCCCTGGCAGTGCCCAAGGCCAGGCTGGACGGGGCTTGGAGCAGCCTGGGACAAGGGAAGGTGTCCCTGCCATGGCAGGCGGTGGAACTGTATGATCTTCAAGGTCCTTTCAACCCAAGCCAGACTGGGTCTATGGCTCTATCTCCTTGAGACTCTCCATTCCAGCTCTTTCATTCCAGCAACTTTTCCCCTCTCAATTTACCTCTGCAGTGACTCTGGCCTGGCTTTATGGGAAGGAAAGCCAAGAGGAGCAGCCCATCCTCCAGCAGTGCCTCTGGAATGCATTTCTGCATGGAAACCTGCTCTTCTCTGAAGGAGATCGATCAGAGGGGTGCAGCTTGGGGCCCAGCTCCAGGGTGCAGCCATGGAAAAAAACCTCCTGCAAGGAAGAGCACCTTGGGGCTCTTGAAGTTCTTGGAGGCCCAGAGCAAACCTTCAGGCAGCCCTCACAGCCCCAGTGCTGGGATGGGCCATGTGCAGCCATCACCAGCCCTGCTGAGGCTGCTCCATGGATGTCTCAGGTCAGAAGATGTGGCTGGGGCTGTGTGTTCAATCCCCATCTGTCAGAGGTTATGAACAGTTATCCTCTGTCCATTGGGCAGTTTTCTTTATCTCTCCCACAGCCAATCCTCCCTCCAGAAGATCTCTTCTCTTCATGGGCCATTAATTATTAATTATCTTCTGTCCATGGCCACTGAGTGTCCCTGCAGGGCTGATCCAATCCCAGCATCCCATGGGGAGATGCTCCGCCCAGGGGAGGAGCCAAGCATTCCTACCTGGATCCAATCTGGGCCTGGCACAGCACAGCAGCCTTTGCCCCCTGCATTGCCAGAGGAGCAGCTTTCTGCTGCCCTGCATGGCCAGAGGGAGCCCAGGCCCATCTGCAGCAGCCCTGGAGCTGCAGAGGAAAACTCCCCCCTTGTGCAGGATCCCTGCTGCAGCAGAGCCACAGCTGGCACTGCAGGAGGGCTGAGCCCCCATGGGATGGGGCTGGGACACCACCCTGACACACAGGGGCCAGGGCCTATGATCACTCTGGCAGAGATGCTTTTTGTATTATTACATTTGTATTTTTAATTTTCCTACTAAAGAACTGTTATTCCTGCTCCCATATCTTTGCCTGAGAGCCCCTTAATTTCAAAATTGTGACAATTCAGAGGGAGGGGGTATATATTTTCCATTTCAAGGGAGACTCCTGCCTTCCTCAGCAGACACCTGTCTGTTCAAACAAACTGACACAGGGCTGCAGCAGGAGCTGGAGCAGGGCTGTGTTGAGCTGAAGGAGGCCCTGCCTGGCACAGGGGGACAGAGCTGGGGCTGCAGGGCTCTGCAGAGGGGCTGGAGGCACCCAAAGCCCACATTCCCCAAACCCCAGCAGGAGGGAAAAGGGGGGGTGTGTGTATGTCTGTGCCTTTTGGGAATTTTGGGTTATTTTGGGAATTCCTGCCTGAGCTGCTGCTGGTGCTGATGCTCTGCGATAACAACCTTTCATGGCTCTTGCTTGTTTATGCAGGGCATGAAAAGGCCCTTTGTGAGCCTGGGGAGCTGGCTGCCAGCTGGGATCAGTGAGACACTCCCTGTGTGCTCCTCTGCTCCAGCAAAACCCCCCACAGGAGGCTTGGGGTGCCCATGGGCACGGGTGGCACCCACAGGAGAGGGGCCACAGCTGCTGCAGCTCCTGGGCACCTCCTGCCCTTCATCCTTTGGGTGGTGGGAATGCTGGGCAGCTCAGGTAAACGCTTCCAGCCAAAGAAAACATTTGCAGCTCTTGATGCCATCTTCCTCCAGGCTGTTTGAGTGGGATCCCAAGCTCAAAGAAGTCTCTGGGACAGATGTCGTCAGGGACTGTCACCAGATCTGGCAATCCAGCCCTTATTATCCCTGCATGTCTGCAGCCCTGGAGTCTCAGGGGATGAGCAGACATCCCACTGCCTTCATCCTCTGCTTCCCAAGGGCTCCCAAGGACCTTCTCACCAAATGCTCTCAGTGCCTGCCCTTCAGACAGTTGGGATACTGTAGGTAGTTATGCACATGGTGGAAAAATAGGAATAAAAGGGCAGGAAATGCATTTTTAATTAATCAAAGAGATTAATGACCAGTGTCAGAGTTGGGACACATCCCACCTGCTGCCTTGCAGGAGGGAAGCCTGCAGTGGAAGCATTGCAGCACCCCTGGGACACTGGGAGGAAGGAATATTTGGTCCAAAGACCCAGGACAGGGTGTGGGGTCCCTGGTGCCACCCAGCACAGCTGGAACCAGGTGCAAAGAGAGCATTGGTGCTGCAGCAGAGCAGAGACAGTGACAGTGCTGCCAAGGCGTTCCTGCTGTGCTGTGGGGTGTGAGGGGCATGGGAAGGGCTGGGCAGGTCCTGCTCCAGCCCCAGCTGTGGCTCCTGAGCCCCTGGATCCGCTCCCTCCATAGCCAGGCTCCCTGCAGGGACCAGCTGGATGCAATCCTGCACCAGCCCTGCAGGGTGGCACTGCCATGCTCTGTGGGGATGCCCAGGCTCTGCCCCAGGCTGTGCCAGGCAGAGCAGTGGATATCCTGTTGTGTCTGCCCATCCTGTGCTGCCCATCCTGAGGCTGCCAGGAAGGTGCAGTTCTCCTTAGGGAGCCCCTGCCATGCTCTGCTTCGAGGGAAGGCTCTAACAGCTCCATTAACTGCCAGCTTGGAGGTGGCAGGGTCAGAGCAAAGATGAGGGACAGCAGCCTGTCCCCCTGGAGCAGCTGAGCCCAGAGGGAGGGCAGGGATGGGTGGGGATGTGGAGACGTGTGCTGCTTTAACCCACCCTGCCCACGTCACCTCATCCTCCTGCCCAGCTCCTCATCCCTGCTGGTGATGGTGAGGAGGATGGAGGCTCCCTAACACTGCCTGTCCTGCCTCCCTCAGCTTTGGGGAGCCCTGTGGAACTCACATACTCTGTGAACAGAGAGAGACATCATTCTCTCTCCCAGAATTTTTTCTGGGGAAGGCATTGAGAAAGCTCAGAGAGAGAAGAGAAAACAATTCTTATCTCTACATGCTGCTCCTGTTGTTTGGCACATGTGGAATGTTTTATAGAGATTGTTTAATGAGACTGATATGTTAATTGGACACTGGTGATTGGTGTTTGGATGGATTGGCCAATTGGGTCAAAGCTGTGTCCTGACTGTCTGAAAGGGTCACGGGGTTTTCTTTATATTCCAGATTGCAATGCAAGGTGTTTCCCATTCCCATCTGCATGGCAGATTACCTTTGTCAAGTGGGCAGTTTGCCTTATCTCTCTTTGAGTGACCACATTCACACCTCCCTCGAGAGGGGACATTGCTGATAACAGCTATTGAATGTCACTGCATGGCTGATAAGAACTCCAGCATCCCATTGGGAGATGTGAGCCCAGAGGGAGGAGCCAAGCATTGCTACCCAGATATAATCCAGAGGTTTGGAGACACCAGCACGGCTTCTCCACTGGATTCCCCAGAGGAACAGCAGCTGCCTCTTCTCCCACTGGATCTTCAGAGGAAGAATAAATACATCCTTCTCTACAGGATCCCTGCTCCAACAGAACCACCCCTGACACTGCAGGAGGGCTGAGCCACAATTCCAATGGGACTGCTGCCAACACCCTGACCCACAGGGTGTCAGGTTGGGTTCTGACTCTGGCAGTGTTGTTCTAGTGTACTGCATTGTTTATTTTATCCTTTTATTTTTTTCCTTTCCCTATTAAAGAACTGTTATTTCCTTCTCCTATAGTTTTGCCTGAGAGCCCCTTAATTTAAAATGTATAGCAATTGGGAGGGGTGGGGAGGGTTTACATTTTCCATTTCAGGGGAGGCTCCTGCCTTCCTTAGCAGACTCCTGGCTTTCCAAACCAAGACACTGTAGTGTGATATAGTTTTAGTATAGTGTAATTAATATAGTATAGCTTAATAAAGCAATTGCTCAGCCTCCTGAATCAGGGAGTTGTTGCAGTTATTCCCTGGTAGGGGAATCCCTGCATGGATGGAGCCCCAGAGGAGGCTGCAGTGCCATTCCCAGCAGGAACCCCAGGCCCCCCTGACCAGCAGAAAGTGGCATTTCTGCCCAAGAGCCTGACTTTGTCCTGCATAACCTTTTCTGCTGCCCAGGCTCTTCCTTCTCACTGCAAACATCCTGAGACTGTATGGATTTTTCTATTAAGAGTCATAGGCATGAAGGGAATGCCTAAAAAAAAAAAAAAAAAAAAAAAAAAAGAAAGAAGCCATCTGTTGTGGGTTTGAGATATCTGAGATGAGCAGCCCCTGGTGTCCCAGCACATGGAGCAGGTGACCATGTGACAGTCTTGGCTTCTAACACTGCTGGGCACAGCACCAGAGGTGCCATCCTGCAAGGGTTCAAAAGGTGTGGGAATGTGAGAATGTGGCATCTGGGGACACGGCTTACTGGTGACCACAGTGGTGCTGGTCACTGGTTGGACTTGATGATTTTGGAGTCTTTTCCAACCTCAGTGGTTCAATGAAAGGCAGGAAAATTGGAAAGCTAAAAGCTGGAATGGCAGAAGATAAATCAAGAGAGGGTCAATGTTGCTTTGATTATTTAAGATTTTTTTCAGCCTTCTGATGTTTACACTTTTGTAATGAACTTTTTTACATACATTTTGTAAATCACTTATTCTATTCTTTTGTAAATAACTTGTTCTATTCTTTCTTATTGTATTCTTTTATAAAAGAAGAGAAATTTGATGGACTGTTAGTTTGTCCAGTATCATTGGAGAGGTGGCACTGTTACCCTCCAATCTACTGTCACTTTTGGAAATCTATAAATGTTAAAGTCAGAAACTAAACTTCCCCTTTTACCTTGAGAACAGCAATGTGTGCATTGTGTTATTTCATGTCCTAAAATAACAGGTCAGGAATGATCTAAGGATCTGCTTATGTGGAAAGTCAGCAAGCCATGCGGAACTTCTTCATCCTGCCCAGCCCAGCCTGGAGAAATGTCCCCAGAGCCCCGGGGGCTGAGCTGGCTGTGGGGACACTCAGCTGAGCCGTGGTGGTCACCTGGCCACAGCCTGAGGGAGTTAATGACCTCCACTCCAGGAGCAGCATCCCGGCCATCATTAACTCTAATTAGCAGCCTAATTAGCGGCTCTGGCTGCAGGTGTCAGGTTACAGAGTGCTCACAGCAGCCTCTTCCCACACCTCTGTGCATTCTCTTGGGGACACGCAGGGTGCTGGAGCTCGCCAAGCTGCTGCCAGGCGGGTTCCCCTGCCCAGGCTGGGCTGGCAGCTCTCAAGGACCTCTCTCAGCTTCATACCTGATGATTTAAATGTCGATGGCTTTAAGACATGCTTGAGACTCAGCTTCATACGGGGAGGATTTGGGATCGCTGTAGGAAGAACAATATTTTCTTCCCCAAGGGTCCCCAGCAGTTTGTGCTTCCTAGCTGGGTTCCACACCTGGGGAGGAGGTGGGGACCCCTCCCCTCTCTGCTGAGGCAGTAGGGATGTGGATCACCACGAGCAGGGGCTGCCTCCAGCATCTCCAGAGCAATCAGTGGATATTGTGGTTGCAGTGTGGTTCCAATCCTTCCTGGGGTGCCAGCTGAATGAAGGGAACCCAGGAAAAGCTTCCCTTGCATACAACAACAAATCCAGCACGGCTGAGTGAGGCTGCAAGGCTTTGCCAGGTACAAAAAAGAAGACTCTGGTGTGGGATCAGCAAATGGGGAGGGCTGAACAGCTTACACAAACCTCTGCTAAAGCCACATTTGGTGCTAAACACTCTGGACTGAGGTCTGGATGTTGCCATGGTGCTTCTGGGTTTGCATGCAGAATTCACATGGCTCCCATCTCTCACCAAGCACCCCAGAGAACATCAGAAACTCACCTAGAGATTGGGCAGAAACAGATCCCAAGTGCAGCTATAGGGTGGGCCAGCCCTCCCTGAAGGCAAAACCCCTGGGCTTGGAGAAGGTGTCCTGTGTGCTCCCAAGAGCCGCAGTGCCACTGCTGGCATCAGTGGGCAGGGATGGGATGGAATGGGCAGGGCAGGCAGGGCAGGGCAGTCTCTCTCCTCGATGGGCACCCACCTCACTCCCCTCTCGGTGCCAGGTACTCTCCAGGTGCTCCCTCCTGCTCTGTGCCAGCCTTGGGCCTGTCTGATGGGAACTGGAGCTCTGCAGCCCCCAGGACAGCAGAGCCTGTCCCTGACCCACCCGGCAGGAGAGCCCTGGGTCAGCCAGAGCCGGGTCAGTGCTGTCCCTGTCCCTGCCAGAGCAGGAGCAGCTCCTGCTCCCTCCATCCCTGCTCCCCCAGGGCAGGCAGGGTGGATGCTGAGGGCTGGCAGCACTGCCCAGCCCTGCCCTCCTGCCAGCCCCTCGCCAGCTGCCCCCCCAGCCCTGGGAGCAGCCTGGCCCTGCCCTTTCCAAGGCACTGGAGTCCCCCAAGCTGACAGGACACTCATCCTGCCCTGGGACACGGGGCTCCTTCCCAAATGCCATAACCCTGATGGGGATGGGGGCCCCAGGGCTGTGCTGCTCCCTCTCCTGCAGCCTTGGCCCGTGCTGTGTCTCCCTGTGGGGCCCAGCCCCACCAGCAGCCCCAGAGAGGGGGGTTCAGGTCCTCAACAAGGTTTCAGTGAGGACACAGGACCCCACAGCTGCCATGGGGCAGAGGAGCATCTGCCAGGGCTGCACCCCACTGAGCCAGGGAGCACAATCCCAGGGCTGTGCTGAGGAGAGAATCAGACCTGGGGAAACAAACCCTGTTTGTCCCAGACCCCTGCTGCCCTGGGCTCCCAGCAACATCCACTGCAGCCTCTGGCATGAGCCAGCCCTGACCCTGTGGCCGAGGGCACTGAGGGCACCAAGGCAGCGTCCCTGGGGCTGCCAGGCTCAGCCCCTCATGCTCTCAGAGCACTTCCAAAGATCCAGAGCCAATTTCCCTGGCCCAGGCACCCTGGCAGCAGCACTCAGCGAGATCCCAGCCTTGTTACTGCTCATCACACACAGGGTCATGAATAATATTTGGAAAATAAAGATCAGTGCAGAGCCAGCCCCTGCCAGGCCTGTCCAACACCCAGCTGGAGCCTCTCCCAGCAGCACAGCACCAGGACTGGCAGTGGGGGCCTCTTTTCAGGGTGTTTATTTGTGGTGCTGAGACCTCCAGCCCCCTGTCAGCTTTGGCTGATGGATGAGTGCAGAAGTGAGGAGAAGGGAAGGGGCAGTGCAGGCTCTGCTCCCTGGCCAGGCTCCTGTGGTCACTGTGCTCTCGTCTGAGCCCTTGCAGCCAGTGCAGGGCTCACCAGAGCTCCCCCAGCCCCAGGGGATGGCAGCTGAGCACAGGACAGCACACAAAGGACACAGGACATGGGGGAGCCACGGAGCCCCCAGTGCTGGCAGCAGCCAAGGGGTTCTGGGCAGGGCACTGAGCCTCTGCTGAGCCCAGGCTGCCCCAGAGTCCTGGGATGGGTGAGGCTGGCCAAGGGAACGTTGTAAAATGGGTTTGTATTTGTTGGGTGTTTTGTGGTGATACTGGCAGTGACACCTTGCATACTGCAGTGTGTGCAGCAAATGATGGACAAAATTATCAAAGAAGTTTTTATTGTACAAGAGAGAGATGCAGGAAATGGATTCACAAAGAGTTCTCAAGATCTCACAGAGACAGTGGATGAAGGTATAGACATGGAGGAAGGCTTTGAATTGAGGCCTTGGAATGGATGAGACTTATTGGAACAGTAAACAGTAACCACCACCAGATCTGGCTTTTATCCTTTGGACAGAGCAGATTTTTTACATCATTAAAGTTGCTGTGGTGAAAATAGCAATGCTTAAAGTGGTGCCTCAAACAAGCAGAGAGAAATACCAATCATAGCAGAGCTGTGCAGGGCAGTGCAGTGAGTGAGTGACCAAGTCAAGGGAGTTTCTCTGTGTTTGTAGCAGAGGGGTCGGCACAGAGCCCTGGGCTCAGGGACACTGCAGGCAGTGACACTCAGGGTCACTCTGGGGGGGATGTGGGTCTGGGTGCTTTGGGGACATGCTTTGTCTGCCACAGTGGCACAGCTGGAGATGCCCAGTGCCAGTGGCCAGCTGGGGCAGGGGGAACTCTCCATTCTGTGCGTAACCCCCCAGCAAAGGCAGAGTTTGAGGGGTGTCCATCCCCACCTGTCCCCTGGGATGTCCCCTGGGGGTGGCTCAGCCTGGAGGGGCCCTGGCTCAGCCTCAGCAGCCCCAGCACATGGGCTTGGCCATCCTGGAGGGAGCCAGGGCCTGTCCCAGGCCTGGCATCAGGGAGCTGTGGCCAAGGCTCACCAGGGATGGGCAGCACTGCAGACTGGCTGTTGGATTGTGCCCTTTTCTGACCCAGAGATGGGGCAACTGAGAGGCATTTTAAAAACTTTTATTCTATTTTCAGTCTCATGAGGAGGGTGAGACAATGCAGATGTTATAATTCACACCATCACAATCAGAAGCCATCTATTTCCTAACACACTATTAGGAAATATTTCCATCTATTTCCAATACACTATTAATTGTTTCTTGGCCTCTCAGCTTTTGCCACACCATGCTGTAAATGCCTTAGAGCAAATAATCTAAAATTACCCTTTGTGGGTCCCACTACAATGCATCTTTCATGGTTCCATTTCTCCAAATTATCCACTCTTATTTGCAAGGCCATCCTTTGGTCCTTGTTTCCAGCTCCATTTCTCTCTCAGCAATGTCTGTCCTGTTCCAGGGCATTTCCAAGTCAGCATTTCCTATCTCAAGGTTTGCACACAGATGCACACACTGTGTGGGCCTTGTGTCAGGCCTGGAGAATTCCCTCCAAACCCATTTCCCACACTGGCACTGGAGGTGCTCACATGGGCAGCTCCAGATGAGTCCTGGGGCAGACACGAGCACCAGCACAGCCCCCAAGGGCTTCCCCTGGCACAGAGATTGTAAATCAAAGGTGGCAGAGAGAGTGATGCATCTGACTCCATGGATATCAGGAGGCTGATTAATTACTTTATTATACTATGTTATTCTATACATCTAAAACTGAATCTGCCAAGCACTCAATCCTGCACAGAATCTTGTGACTGTCACCCAACAGTCCCAACACACACACCTTGATGGGCCAAGGACACAAAACATCCTCACTGTGGGTAAACAATCTCCATGTTGCATTCTACTGTGGCACAACACAGGCACAGCAAGTGATAAGAAATGTGTTTTCCCTTTCTCTGAGGTTCAGAGGATGTGAATCTCAGAAATCCTTGGGAAGAATCATGCCCTGCTTTTCTCTGTGAAGGGAAATGTGGCAACAGCAGAGCCCCTGGCCTGCCTTGGGGAGCCATGGGTTTCACATCCTGCCCTCAGCCCTGCTGCTTTGCCCTGAGGCACAATGCCAGCCCTGCTCCCTGCCAGGCTGTGCTGTGGGCACAGGGGTCACCCAGAGAGAGCAGCCCGGGCTGTGCCCCCCTGCAGCCCCATCTGCTGCCCCTGGCATGGCTGGCACCACTCTTGCCCACAGGCCCTGCAGGCCTGGCATGGCCTGGGCACGGCCTGGGCACAGCAGGAAGGAAAGTGCCTCCTGTGGGGAAAGCAGCTGTGCTGGGGCAATGGCTGTGCCATGCTGCAGGCTGGGAATGCTCCTTCCTGCTGGGAAATGTGTCTGCAAGCACTGGGCACACCCCGGGACAGCATGGGGACACCCAGCAGGTGACACTGCCCCCAGCTGCACCAGACCCAGGGATCAGCCCTGCCTGGAATGCAGGGCCCACCTCACTGACACCCCAGAAGGGACATTTTATGGCAAGGGACATTTTCTGGCAAAAGCTCTTTGCAGGAATCCTCAGAAATGCCCCAGGGAATGCCAGACCTTGGACACAGCCCCAGCTGGCACTGGAGCAGAGCCAGGTGCTGCCACCTGCCCCTGCTGGCACGGAAGGCAGAGGGGGGTCAGAGGGGCTGCTGAGACACCCAGCCCTGAGGCAGAGGTGGGCCAGGCTGTCCTGGCATCCCTCAGGGCCCTCCCTGTGCCTGGAGGGAGCTGGAGAGGGACTGGGGACATGGGATGGAGGGACAGCACAAGGGGAATGGCTCCCGCTGCAAGGGCAGGGCTGGATGGGATATTGGGAATGTGGAATTGTTCCCTGTGAGGGTGGTGAGGCCCTGGCACAGGGTGCCCACAGCAGCTGGGGCTGCCCCTGGATCCCTGGCAGTGCCCAAGGCCAGGCTGGACAGGGCTGGGAGCAGCCTGGGACAGTGGAAGGTGTCCCTGCCATGGCAGGAGTGGATGGTCAGTGCCCTGCCATGGCACTGGATGGGCTTCAAGGTCCCTCCCAACCCAAACCATTCCATGACTCTGTGATTCCAGGGGAGAGCAGGGCCCAATTTCTGACAGCTGATGAATTTCTGATTTCTCCTCCAAAGGCAGAATTTCTCAGTCAGGATTAGCAGCCATGATCCAGGGAGCCTCTGCTGTCTCTCAGCTCAGAAGTGGATGTTCCCTGATGTTCCCTGGCTGTGAGAGCCCTTTGTGGCTGTAATTGCTGGGATCAATACAAGCCCCTCATTTCTATTACAGAAAGGTTTTAGGACCAGAATTAGCATTATCACCTCTTATCAAACGCTGCTAGCACCCTTTGCCAGGCCAGCCTTTCTCCTTGACAAGGCTCTGAGCAGCACAGCAGCAGCTCCCTGCTGTCACATTTGCAGCCCAGGCCCTGCAGCCCAGGAGCAGCTCAAAGGAACTGAAATCAGCTGGAAAATGACTCTCAACCAGCCTTGCTAAATCGCCATGAAAATTTAACAACCCGAGCCAGAGCTCCTTTGCCTGTTTGCTTTCCCTATCATGGCAGAGGGGATGGGGATCAGGGGCTGTTGTACAGCCCAGCCTGAAGGGACACAGCCCTGGGCTCTGCTGCTGTCCCCAGGGGCAGCACAGCCCCTCTGCTCGTGGTGCCAGGGTCACCATGTGCCCATGGCTTGGCACAGAGTCCTGGAATGAGCTGGGTGGGAAGGGTCCTTAAAGAGCCTCTGGTTCCAGCCCCACAACAGGGGCCACCACTGAAACCCTCCCAAGGCCACAGAGTGTCCTTCCCCTGGCTCTGTCACAGCAGAACCTGAACCCCAGGGCAGCAGCTCTGCCTCTGGAGACACCAAATCAGACCTGTGCCCCCCAGCCCAGCTGCCTGCACACTGAGAGTGAGTTTGATCCATGGAAAAGGGCTTGAGGCTCCCTGGGTGCATCAGAGCACCAGCCCTGCTCCCACTCCCTCTGCCCCTGGAGAAGGACACAGCTGGTTCTGATTCCCAGCCCAATGGGGTCCCTTTCCCCAGCAAGGTCCCTGCAGGACCCCCATGCTCAGCTGAACTCCATCCAGCCCAGCCTCTCCATCTGGGTTGCCGGAGTTTGAGAGGCTTCATTTAAAGTCCATTGTTTTGGAAATGCACTCCCATAGATCCTAAAGGAAACATTTCCCAAAGGAGTTGTGGGTGTTCTGTTTGATTGGATCTAACTGAAAATTCATTTGTGTGAGGGATGGGCAGCCTGGGCCCAAAGGGGTCCTTGCCCGTGGCAGGGGTGGGGTGAGATGGTCTTTAAGGTCCTTTCCAACCCCAATCACCCTGTTATTCCATGATTCTGTCCTCCAAGTGAACCTGGCCCCTGTTCTGCCCTGTGCCACAGCTGTGGCTGGAGCTGCCCTGGCACTGGCTGGGCACCTGCGCAGTGGGCACTGCTTCACCTGGCACAGAGAGAATTGCCCAGATACCAACTGGCCCTCTTGGCTTTTCTTTAACCAGGAGGTGAGGGAGAATGTTGAAGGGCTCCCTGTTTGCCAGGAGGAAAGCTCCTGAGGTTAACCATTAACTGGGACCTGCAGAGGGGGACAGGAGCAGCCTGGGGGGCTGGAGGCCCTTGGCAGGGTGAAAACCCCACTGAGCCTGCTCAGGCTGTGGCACTGGGAGGGACACAGGCAGATGTGGTGGGGCTGAGCCTCAGAGAGGCAGCAGGGGCTGGGGAGGGGGGGCAGCCCCTGCTCACAGACCCCCAGCCCAGGGCAGGGAGTGCACCAGGAATGGTTCTGCTCACAGGAAATGCCATGGAATAGGACAGACATTGCTGAGAGAGAAATGGAGCTGAAAACAAGGACCAAAGGATGGCCTTGCCAATAAGAGTGGATAATTTGGAGAAATAGAACTGTGAAAGATGCATTGTAGTGGGACCCACAAAGGGTAATTTTTGATGATTTACTGCAGGGCCTCCCATGTCCATGGGTATCACAGGATGGGATTTCCCAGCTCCATTCTCCACTGATGCAGCTGAGGAGCCCCAGGAGGGCCAGGGCAGCACTGGAGCTGTCCCAGCAGGTCCCAGGCCAGCTCAGGGCTCTCTGATGGATGTTCACATGTGCTGCTGTGCAAGAAGGGAATTCAGGAGTGTGGGAGAGGCCATTTGGACTTATACACAAACTCTCTGGCCCTGGGAGGGCTGGGGACAGGGCCAGGGCATGGCTGGCCTCTGCTTGGGCAGGGTTCTGTGAGACTGGGCACACTGGTGAAGAGGAGGAGCAAACCCAACCCATGTGGTTGCCTGTGTGTTATGAAAATGGGCAAAGATGGCAGAATCTGGCCAAAGGATTGTCCAGTGCAAAGCTCAAATATTCAGCTTGAAACGGGGTAAAGCTTCCTGAAAGGTCACAGCCAGCAGGGATGGTGCCACCAAGCCTTGGTGCCCAGCTGGTGCCTCTGGTGGCAAAGCAGTGGCTGTGGTGGTGCCTGCAGGGCAGAGAGGCTCTGCTGGGAGAGCAGGACATGCCAGGTGCCCTGGGGGCACACAGCAGCCTGGGCAGGCCAGCAGAGATGCTGATGCTTGGCACAGACCAGGGCATTGTGCCCACAGGGCCTTGTGAAACTGCAGAGAGAGAGAGAGAGGCAGCCCCAAAACAGCAGCCCCCCAAAACACCCTGATGAGCAGGAGGATGTGGAGATGGCCCTGGGGCAGGAGCAGACTCTGCCAGATCCTGTGGCAGCTCTGAGGGTGTGCAGAGCTGGGCAGGAACCTGCACTGGGGGAGCCTCAGAGCCCAGGGGTGCCCTGGGTGAGCAGAGCCTTGAGGGGAGCAGAGCCCTGAGGGCGGCACAGCCCTGGGGAGGGCACAGCCCTGGGGAGGGCACAGCCCTGGTGAGGGCACAGCCCGGAGGAGAGCAGAGCCCTGGGGAGGGCACAGCCCTAGTGAGGGCACAGACCTGATGAGGGCACAGCTCTGCTCCCAGAACCCCTGGAAACCCTCTGGGTGCTCCACAGCCAGCAGCCCTTGGGACCCACCCTCACTGTGACCATGTTCTCAGGGGTTTTCAGATGAGGGAAGAGATGAGGATCTGACTCCATGTTTCAGAAGCTTGATTTATTATTTTATGATATATATTATATTAAAACTATACTAAAAGAATAGAAGAAAGGATTTCATCAGAAGGCTACTTAATAATAGAATAAGAAAGAATGATAACAAAAGCTTGTGTCTCGGACTCTCTGTCTGAGCCAGCTGGGCTGTGATTGGTCATTAATTAGAAACAATTAACATGGACTAATCAAAGATCTACTTGCTTCATTCCACAGCAGCAGATAACCATTGTTTACATTTTGTTCTTGAGGCCTCTCAGCTTCTCAAGAGGAAAAACCCTAAAGAAAATATTTTTCATAAAAGATGTCTGCGACACCTCACCAGAGCTCCCTACTCACCTGTGCCTTTGCCATGGGGTCCTCAGTTTGCCAGGGGGGATCCACGAGGATGGGTGGGCACAGGTGGCACAGAGCTGTGTCCGTGGTGCCCTGCAGGTGCTCTGGGAATGGTGGTGAGTCCATGGGGATGTCCCTGGGGAGCACTGGATGCTCCCTGTCACTGCCTCTCTGGACAGGGAATGGGGCTGGGCTGGGGACAGCCTGGGGACACGCTGCCATGGTCAGGGAATGGGAATGGGACTGGGGACAGCCTGGGGACAGCCTGCCATGGCCAGGGAATGGGACTGGGGATACCCTAGGGACAGCATGGGGACACCCTGCCATGGTCAGGGAATGGGAATGGGACTGGGGACAGCCTGGGGACAGCCTGGGGACAGCGGGGGGACACCCTGCCATGGCCAGGGAATGGGACTGGGGACACCCTGGGGACAGCCTGCCATGGCCAGGGAGTGGCACCGGGCTGGGGACAGCAGCACGGTCCCTGTGGCAGCCCCTGGCTCCGCTCCTGCCCGGGATGGAGGCAGGAACGCGATTGAAATGGAAATGCCGAGCTGCTGAATTAAAGAGCGGCTGTGAGACAGAGCGGGGATGAAGAGGGAGAGACTGGAAAGGAGGAGGAGCACAGCTGGAGGGATGGGGGGGATGAAAGATGCGGGAGGGTGCAGCAGAAAGGGAATGACGCAGGAGATGCAAAACACGAGTGGAGAGACGGGAGGGGAGAGGCTGGAGAGGGATGCGGCACAAAGGGGACAAGTGGAGCTCATGGAGATGATTTCCCAGCTCACAGAAAGCTTCCAGCCTCTGGCACAGGGACAGAGCTCCCTCTGCCAGGGCAGGGGCAGCAGGAGCTGGGGAGGGGGACAGGAGGGACAGGAGCCCCCGCTGCCTCCCCTCCTGCCCCTGCCCCTGCCCCGGGGTGGCTCTGCCCTGCCCATCTCTCCCTGCCCAGCGCTCCCTGCCCAGCCCTGGCCCATCGGGGGTGTCCCCCCAGCACCCCCAGCACAGGAGGGTCCCCCCAGGGTGCAGGGCACCCCCAGAGCCCCTGGCACTGCAGGGAGCTGTGGAGCACCTCCATCCCAGGCAGCCTTTGAGGCACCATCATGTGACACAAGGAAAATCTCCTTGCAATATCAAAATCCACCCTGAAACTCTCCAGATGCAAATTAAACCAATTACTGGCAAAAAACACCCTTGGTAGACCTGAGAATGAGTGATCACTAATCCCTTTCTAGTGTTTTTTTTTTTTTTGCATTTTAGGAGGCTGTTCTCACATCCCTGCCCAGTTTACACCCTGCCAGACCCAGATTTTATTTGCTCTTCCCCTTCTTGAAGCTCAAGTCTTTCAAACTTCTAACTAAGCTTGTCAGCATCTCCTCTGGACTTTCACCTGTTTGCTTCCTGCTCCTTGAGATGATCAGCAGAAATCTCTGGCTATGTAGGAAACGGATTTGTAAAGAATTTTTACAATTTGATAGAAAGCTTTCATAGTTTTGTAAGCTTTTGTTTTGTTTTGTTTTCTTTTGTGAGTTTGTTTGTTTTGTATATCTGTAAAAGCTAAAAAAAGCAACACGGCTGAAATTCCCCCTGGGCCAAGCAGAGCAGGGCTGGGGGTGCCCAGAGCAGCTGTGGCTGCCCCTGGATCCCTGGCAGTGCCCAAACCAGGCTGGACAGGGCTGGAGCGGCCTGGCATGGTGGGAGGGGTCCCTGCCATGGCAGGGGTGGAACAGGATGAGCTTTGTGGTTGCTCCCAACCCAGACCATCCCATTGTTCCACCCCTGGGGTCACCCCTGTGGCCATGCCCAGGCTGTGCTGGCCCTGCCTGGCAGCAGGAGGTGCCCAGGCACCCCCAGGGTGCCCAGCAGTGCCTCTGTGCCCAGCCAGGATCTCTGCTCCAGGGTGGTGCATTGCAGGTCGCCTGCTTTGCATTTTGTCTTTACTGAGCTGCTGTTACCAATTCCCAGTCATTTCTCAGCAGTTGGGTTTTATTTTACATTCTGTTCATGTCCTTTGAAGCAGTTGCAGCCCTTTGTGATCTGTTTTTAATTCAGCATTTTATGAGCATGATCACTGCTCCATGCACCTGTGGTTGATGAAGATGCTGCCCAGGACCTGCCCAGGACAGGGCCCCAGTGAGCCCAGCTGGGCTGCCCAGGCTGGGCAGAGCCCTCAGAGCTGTGCCCAGCTGGATTGTGCCCCTCAGCTGTGTTTCCTGAGGAGCATTCCCATGGCACACCCCAAAGCCCCATGGAAGCCAAGGCACACCATGGAGCATCCCCTGCTCCTGTTCCCAGCTGGGCTGAGTCCCCCTCAGTGCTGGGCACTGCATTGTTCAGTATTTTGTGTGATTGCAAATCCCTGCTGCCTGTTCCTCACCATGCATTACCCTTGGGAGGTTTAGCATATCCCAGGTAACAATTCCTTCTGAATCCCTTCAGGACCAAAGCCAGGCTGCCCAGTGGGTTTCCCTGCTCCCTTTTAATGCCACAGGCTGTGCTTCCCCCTGCCCCCCTCCACGAGGACCTCACCTGTGCCTGTGCTTTCTGAGGTCAGAGATGCCTGTGACTG
Organism: Melozone crissalis; assembly: GCF_028551555.1. NCBI lineage: Eukaryota > Metazoa > Chordata > Aves > Passeriformes > Passerellidae > Melozone > Melozone crissalis. The sequence goes on along the minus strand of NW_026535795.1, from coordinate 14,502,206 downwards.
GTTTCCCATGTATGCCAAGGTGAACTTTATGAGATTTTGACAATTTGAATATTCCCATGCTCTATTCCTCCCCATTATTCTGTTCTTGCTCCAAGCCTCTTGTTGCCAGCTGTAATCTGGGCAGAGTGAGCACTTCTGTACATGTTTAAAGCACAAAGGTTCAGCTATTTCATGTGTCACCTGGCATTTCCTTCTCTGTCCCACTGCCTTCACCAAGACTTTCCTGGACAGACAGATTTATATTTTCATAGGCTTATCCCTCTGGGCAGAACTCATTTCTTCCTTGGTCTGCCTGATTTTCCTCTCTGCATTTGTGCTTTGCTCTACTTTCATCTTCACACATCCATCTTTGATGTACAGAAATTCTGCACTACTCCCATTTTCCAGGCTCTCCCTTTTTCCATGGCACACCTGGCCTGTGATGTCCTGCTCCCAGGGGACATTCCCAGCCCCTCCCTGCTGTCCCCATTGCTGCTGGTGCTGGTCTATGCCCTGCTCAGGTGTCAGGAGTCTTCACCCTCCCTCCTTCAGCCCTGTTCGGGCTCCACTGCACCCTCCCATTCTTCCTGAAGGCTTTTATTAAACTTTCGTATTTCTCCCTCTTGGTTTTTTGCCATCAGTCCTTTCAAATGGACACAAACTTCTCCTCACTGGGCAGGAGCACGGGGTCCTTGGGTGCACTTTCATTCTTCATCAAGAAATCCTGTTCTGCTGGGAGGGAACCGGGCCTGACCCTCCCTCCTGCACCTCTCCCACTCCTGGATGGATTTACAGAATCCCAGACTGGCTTGGGCTGGAAGGGACCACAGGCAGGGACACCTTCCACTGTCCCAGGCTGCTCCCAGCCCCAGCCAGCCTGGCCTTGGGCACTGCCAGGGATCCAGGGGCAGCCCCAGCTGCTCTGGGCACCTGTGCCAGGGCCTGCCCACCCTCACAGGGAACAATTCCGCATTCCCAATATCCCATCCATCCCTGCCCGCTGGCAGTGGGAGCCATTCCCTGTGTCCTGTCCCTCCATCCCTTGTCCCCAGTCCCTCTCCAGCTCTCCTGGAGCCCCTTCAGGCCCTGGCAGGGGCTCTGAGGTGTCCCTGGAGCTTCTCCTCTCCAGGTGAGCACCCCCAGCTCTCCCTGCCTTTCATTGGCCCCGGCAGGGACGTGCCTGGAGCTCAGGGAATGTCACACACAGGTGCCCAGAACCTTCTGGAGCACAGAATCACCCCCAGGGCATGGGGCAGGGCAGGGGGGGCAGCTGGGGCTGTGCAGGAGCAGCAAAGGCTCGAGCTGAGCAGAGGCACCTTCTCCTTCCCACACAGAGCTCCCTGCCCTCAGTGCATCCACCCTCCAACAAGGGAGACACCAGAGCTCCCCATGGAGTGGGGCAGGGCAAGGAACCAACAGAGGAGTCCCCTCTGGAAAAGGAGAGCAGGAAGGGTTTGGGTGTGCACCCAGCACGTTCTGCCAGCATGGGAGAGCTGCTGGGGCTTGACAAGCACATCCCAAACGTTTGATATGGGTCAGCTCAAAGTGGTGCTCCAGCAGTGCCAGGAATCCCCAGCTCCCTCCTGAAGGCACCTCCTGCCCGTGGGTGTGCCAGGGGAGTGCCAGGGTGCCAGGCTGAGCTGTGCCCGTCAGGAATGGGGCAGGGCAGAGGGAGGAGCTGCCAGCCCTGGCAGGGGACAGCAGGGTCAGGGGAGCGCCGGGCAGAGCCTCTCTGGGGCTCCTCCCTCGGCAGGAGCTGCCGCTCCTCAGGGACTGTCATCCCTCGGGATTTGAGCATGAGCACACATTGTTCCAGGGCTGCCAGGCCGGGTTTGAGGTGATGTTGTACAGGAGGTTTGAGATCTGCCTGGCACAGGAGAAGGGAGCTGTCCTGGGCTGCCCCCCGGGTGCCCCAGGAGCCCCTGGCTGCTGGCACCGGCTGCTGGCACAGCCTGCCCACCTGGCAGGGACCGTGGGGGTGTCTGAGCACCCCAGACTGGGGGCAGGGCAGGATGAGGAGGGAGCACTGATGAGGAGCCCCCCATGCCAATGTGCTGCCTGCTCGGCTCACTGTCAGCACTGGGGAAAGGCAGGGCAGGGAGCAGCTCTGCCTTCCCTGGGCATCAGGTGAGGCCTGGCACAGGGCTGGCACTGCTCAGTGATGTCCCCATTCCCCAGAGACAGCACAGGAGCTGGCAGGGAGCAGCAGGCAGGGGTGGGCAGCAGCCAGCAGTGGCTGATGCTCTCCAGACACAGCTGGCACCCCCAGAACACTGCAGCCCTGCTGCCCCCGGGGCTGGGGCCACACTGAGGGCTCAGGGGACACAGGGGCAGTGCCAGGAGGCACCGCTGGTGGGCAATGAGCCCCTGTTCCCCCTGGCTGTGCAGGGCTGGGTGTGCCCGGGGGCACCGTGCGGGGCTGGGTGTGCCCAGGGCACCGTGCAGAGCTGGGTGCGCCGGAGGGCACCGTGCCCGTCACCTGCCAGGGCCCAGGGCTCAGGCTGGGTGTGCCCAGCCCCGGGGGCACGGCAGGAGCCCCGAGCCGTCCCTGGCAGGGCTGGAGCCTCGCTGGGGCTGGCACAGGCAGCTCCTGCTCTTTCTTTTGCTCTTTTGCAGGTGGCGCTGCCTTTTTGTGTTCCTGACATGATTGCACCGATGGAACAACACTGACGAGGCTTTTTCTGACAGTGCTTCCTGCCGGTGCTGATGGCTCTCCACCCCCTCACTGCAGATGGGTTTGGCTGCTCGGATGCTTGGGAGGAATCCCTGGAAGGGAGGGAAGGGCTGCACTCTGCTTGCTCCCTGCTGCCAGCACAGGTTCCCACAGCCCCTTTGTCCCTGGCACCCAGAGTGACCCCATTGCTGCCCCAGCCCTTCCTGTCCCAGTCTCTCCCTGCTGCCCCAGTCCTGGTGCCACCCAGCTCTGCCACGTCCTCATGCTGGGGCTGTGCTACCTCCATGTGCCTGCTGGGCTGCACTCACCCAGCACTGAGGTTTCTCAGGGCTGCTGAAGCTCCTCTCTGGACACCAGGACATTCCCTGATGCACCCCAGAGGCCCAGCAGCTGGGAAAGGGGCTGTGAGCAAGGTGCTCGTGGCACCAGCCCAGGGGTGCAGCACTGAGGGCTGGTGTCCCCTGGGCAGAACCCCTGGCACAGCGTGCCCACACACACTGGGATGTGTTTTGTGCTCCCAGTGGAGGACTGGGGCTGTGGGGCGGGAGCAAACCCTCTCCTCACTGCTCAGCCCGGCTGCAAAAGCCCTGGTGATGCCCAGCCTTGTGCCACGGGTGCTGATGGAGCCACAGCAGAGGGGCACAGGGAAGGTCTGCCCTGAGTGGGGCAGGGGAAGGTGCTGCTCCTTCAGGGCTCACAAAGGCAGGGCAGTGATGGCAGAGAGCTGCTCCCAGCTCCAGCCTGGGCTGCACAGGCAGCTCTTGGAGGTTTGGGGACACTCAATCTCCAGCCTGTGTCCAGGTGAGGGGCTCAGCAGCTGGGATGGCAGATGGGTCACAGCTGGGATGGCAGAGGGGTCACTGCTCCTGCAGACTCGCTCCTCCACAGAGCCACCCCGGGCAGGGACAGGCTCAGGGACATCTGCAGAGAGGTGACACCGTGAGCATGGGCAGGGTGCCAGGAGCTTCTCAGCCCTGCCCAGCTCCTCCCTGTGCTGCCATCCCTGACCCTGCACTGCCCAGGCTGGGACCCCACACTGACTCTGCAGCCACTCCAGAGAGCTCCTGTGAGGATGTGGCAGCCTGCTCAGGATGGTGGCACAACATCTGCTGCACACCACATCTGGCTCAGCAGGGCCTGGAACAGGGCATGTGCCCCAGCAGAGCCTTGCCAAGGAGCTGGGCCAGCTCCTGTGGAAATGAGTAAAGATCTGGGTTATGAGAGTGGGGGAAGCAGAATCTGGCCAAAAATTGTCTGCTGCAAAGTTCAAAAGCTCAGGCTAAAATCATAGAATCAAAGAGTATCCTGAGCTGGAACAGACCCCCAGGGATCATTGAATCCTGCCCAGGGCATCCCAACAATCCCACCCTGAGCCTGGCAGTGCTGATCCTCATCTCATGAGGAAACGAAGAGCTTGGTTGGAGTGAAGCAGCAAATATTGGGGGTTCCACTTTGCACCCAGCAAATGACAAAACTTTGAACTTTAACCCTGGAAGAAGCAGAAAGCTGTTCCCAGCTCCAGCTGGAATCTGTAAATGGGATGCAGAGCCAGAACTGAGGTTGTGTGAGTGCTGGCACCTCCACACATCTCTGGGCATGTGGGACTCTGCTTCCAGGAGCCTGAACCTGCTTTTCTCCAGACTCCTGCCCCCACACAATGCTCCCCTTCCTGTCCCTCTCCCAGCTTTGCCAGGTTCCCCTTGGTTCCTGCTGCTCCTCTCTCACTGCTCCCTCCAATCCTGCCTGGAGCTCCTGGGGTTAACACAGCAATAACAAATGCACCATTTGCTTGTGATTTCTGTGGGTTTAATGTTTAAGCATTTGTTCTATGTGGTGTCTCTTAGTTTGGGTTGCACTTAGCAGTCTTGGTGATAAGATAAAAAAAACTTTATGTGGGATTTTCTAAGTTTAGAGAAACCCAAACACTACGAGACATGAAAGACAGGCTGAGAGAAGCGCTGGTGCCTTGGCTGGAGGCCTCAGTACTCAGATCCTCTTGTGCTTTCCTTCCTCACCATCCTCCAGCACATCCCTCCTCACTGCCTCTCCTGCTCCCACCTCAGCTCCCCAGCCATCCCTTCCCTCCCCGCTTTTCTGCTCTCCCTGTCTCAGGTTTGGCCTGAGCTGGCAGAGAAGGAAAGGTAAATATCAGCCTTGATATCAAAGAGGGGCTTCCTAAAGCTGCAGGGCAAACAAAGGCAGTTTCCTTGGACGTCTGGATCCTCCCTCCTCCCTGCAATATCTCCAAGAAATGGTTCCTGGTGTCCCAGCTGAGGCACAGCCAGGGAGGTCCCCTTGTGCCCCAGTTCCAGACTGCAACGCAAGGTGTTTTCCATTCCCATCTGCATGGCAGATTACCTTTGTCAAGTGGGCAGTTTGCCTTATCTCTCTCTTTGAGTGACCACAATCACACCTCCCTGGGAGGGGACATTGCTGATAACAGCTATTGAATGTCCCTGTATGGCTGATAAGAACTATAACATCCCACTGGGAGATGTGAGCCCAGAGGGAGGAGCCAAGCATTGCTACCCAGATATAATCCAGAGGTTTTGAGACACCAGCACGGCTTCTCCACTGGATTCCCCAGAGGAACAGTAGCTGCCTCTTCTCCCACTGGATCTTCAGAGGAAGAATAAATACATCCTTCTCTACAGGATCCCTGCTCCAGCAGAACCAGCCCTGACACTGCAGGAGGGCTGAGCCACAATTCCAATGGGACTGCTGCCAACACCCTGACCCACAGGGTGTCAGGTTGGGTTCTGACTCTGGCAGTGTTGTTCTACTGTACTGCATTGTTTATTTTATCCTTTTTTTTTTTCCTCTTCCCTATTAAAGAACTGTTATTTCCTTCTCCTATAGTTTTGCCTGAGAGCCCCTTAATTTAAAATTTATAGCAATTGGGAGGGGTGGGGAAGGTTTACATTCTCCATTTCAGGGGAGGCTCCTGTCTTCCTCAGCAGTCACCTGTCTTTCCAAACCAAGACACCTCTGGCTCCTTCCTAGTGCTGCTGCCAGCAAACCCTGTGAGACCCAGCAGCCACCAGCCCTCCCTGGGCCGCTGTGGTTGGAGCTGCAGGTACCCAGAAATCCCAGCACCCTCAGGGCCCTCTGTTCCTCTCCCCATGCCCTCCCTCAGGTCCCTTCCCACAGCCAAGCACGGGATCCTCTCCAGGTGGAGGAACCTCCTCCTCCTCACCTTCACCTTCTCTCCATACCCTGCTCCCTGCACCATCTCTTTTGGAAGCCCAGTGCTGCATCAGTGCTGGAGCCAAATTTAGCGGCTCAAAGCTTTCACAATCACTGAGGTCGTGGCATGTGATGGCAGAACCGTGCAGGAGCCTCTGGTGAAGTCCAGCAGAAGCTGGGACAAACTCCTGAGGAGTCAGGCAGGTTCTGCAGGGTGTGGTTGCTCTGCTGTGCTTGTTTGAGACATCCTGACCTGAAAGAAAGAGCAGCAAAAGTTGCTTTGCTGTCCTTTGGTGCACCTTCCACCCTCAGCACCAGGCTGAGCAGGACCAAACCAGCAGGAACCTCTGTGGGGCTGAGGAACACCACGGAGCCTGTGGGTAGCCTGGAGCTGTGCAGCCCCCCAGGGTTAGGGCAGGGGCGACTGAAGGGGGGCCAGGCAAGGCAGGGTCCCCTGGGAGCTGCAGGTTGGTGTGACCGTGTTCACAGGGGTCTTAGGTTGAGAGAAGAGACAAGGATCTGACTCCATGTTTCAGAAGGCTGATTTATTATTTTATGATATATATTACATTAATACTATACTAAAAGAATAGAAGAAAAAGTTCTTATCAGAAGGCTAGCTAAGAATAGAATAGGAAAGAATGATAACAAAGGTTTGTGTCTCAGACTCTCTCTCAAGCCAGCTGACTGTGATTGGCCATTATTACAAATATTCAAGATGGGCCAATCACAGATGCACCTGTTGCATTCTACAGCAGCAGAAAATCATTGTTTACATTTTGTTCCTGAGGCCTCTCAGCTTCTCAGGAGGAAAAATCCTAAGGAAAGAATTTTTCAGAAAAGATGTCTGTGACAGGCTGGGAGGATCCCCAGTCTCAGAGATCTGTTGTGCTCAGTCTGGGTGTCCAGCCCGCTCATAAACGCTCATTAATGTGCATCCATCCCTCTGGCCCTGAGCACACCCTGCTCCCCAGGCTGTGCCCACAGCCCCTGCAGGATCCCTGTGGTGTTTTCCCTTTTCCCAGTGCCCTCCCTCCTCCAGCAGCCTGGGCAGGGGCAGGGGCAGCACAGATGGCACAGGGACAGCAGCAGCTCACAGGGTGCCAGGAGGGCTGGGGGAGCAGAGCCCTCAGCAGAGGGGGCAGAGCAGGAGGAGCCCAGGGCAGTGCCAGGGATGGTGCCCAGCTGGCAGCAGCTGTGCCCAGCACTCATCTCTGACGTTGGTTCCCAGCCCCTCCAAAGGGTCTGCCTGGGTGAGGGGTTTGTGTTCCAGCCAAGAGAATTCCTGCTGCAGCATCCACTGATTGTAGAGCTGAGGCTAAGCCCGCTTCCCCATCTGTGCTCGGGGGTCTCCAGCAGAAAAAGAGGGCAGGAGACACAACTGTGCCTCCCCTTAAAATCCCCTCTGAGCTGTGCAAACCCTGCCTGCTCACAGCCTGTATCCCAAGGGAGCAGGACTGGGGAGCTCCTGTTCCCAGCGTGGTGCCAGAGCAGAGCTGGCCATGCCTGGGGCCATGGCACTGGTGACATTCCCGGCTGGAATGCTGGGATGGAGCCTGCAGCACCCTCAGAAAAGGCAAACTGGCAGGAAATGACAGGAATTCCAGGAGCAGCCACGTTTGGAGCGTGGCCATGTGTGAGCAGCTCTCGAAGCTGTCAGGAAACAGGGAAGAGTGAAAGATGAGCCATGGATGGGAGTCCAGGGGAGATGGGAGGGAGGCAGTGCCAGACAGGGCTGTCAGGGGGTTCCTGTGCCCTGGGAGGGCAGGAACAGAGTGCCAGGGCCAGACAGAGACTGAGGGGGCAGCAGGGTCCAGGTGGGAGCCAGGAGGTGCCAGGGCTGGCCAGGCCCTTTGTTCCTTTGTTGGCACCCAGCCATGTCTCAGTGACATTTGCTGGGCTTTTTCCATGGATCCCTGCGTCATTCCGGGGATGGGGAGGATGCCCTGGGTGAGAAGCCAAGGGGAGGAAGCTGTGTGAGCTCTGCCCTGGGGTGGACCATGAACCAGGGAGGTGGATCTGGGCTGGGAGGCAAAGGGATGTGGGGGCAGAGCCCTGTGTGTGCCCTGCAGAGCCCTGAGGGGGAGCAGAGCACAAACCTCCAGACAGCTGTAGGGGTTCCTGTTTGCAGCCATGGGCTTTAACCCCTGTGGGACCAGCTGGAGGGCAGCACAGCAGGGCACAGCAATCCTGGGAGCCTCTGGAACACTCTGGAAACAATTTCCTAGCACAGTTGGACAAGAACACAAAGAGGGGAAACGCTGTGATGGATCTGATCTGGCGAGGAGCGTGAAGGATGAGGGGCAGCCTTGGCTGGAGAGAGCACAGCTGAGAGTCCTGAGAGAAGGGAAAGGAGCAAAAAGCAGGATCACAAACCTGGGCTCAGGAGAGCAGACTCAGCCTCCTGAGGGGTCTGCGTGGAAGGGTCCCACAGGATGCAATCCTGGGGAGAAAAGGGGTCCAGGAGCCACAATTCATTGTCAAGGATCAGCTCCTCCACTGCTCCCTGACAGGCAGGGAATGCAGCAAGGGCAGCAGGGAATTGAACAAGGAATCCAAGGACACTGTGTGAATACAAATCTAGGAGTGCTGGGATGGGGTCAGGACAGCCAAAGTGCACCTGGAGCTGGGGCTGGCAGGGAACAAGAAAAGCAGCAAGAAAGGCAGCAAGAAAGGTTTCTGCAGCTCCACCAGTGGTTGTGAAGGACGTGGAGGGACTGGAGCAGCTCTGCCGTGAGGAAAGCTGAGAGAGCTGGGAGTGCTCAGCCTGGATTGTGAGGGATGTTAGTGATGGATATAAATAACTGAAGCTGGGTGCAAAGGGGACAGAGCCAGGTTCTTTCCAATGGTGCCCAGCACGAGGACAAAAGGCAACACACACAGACTGAAATACAGAAAATCCTTCCTAAACATCAGAAAGAGACATTTTACCGTGAGGGGGCTGAACATGGTGGGCTGCTCAGAGGGGCTGCAGAATCTCCATCACTGGAGCTGCTCAAAGTCCAGCTGGAGATGGCCCTAACCAAATGTCTTGGTTTGAACAGAGAGGTGTCTGCTAAGGAAGGCAGGAGCCTCCCCTGAAATGGAAAATGTACACCCCTTCCCTATGAAATATTACAATTTGAAATTAAGGGGCTCTCAGACAAAGATATGGGAGCAGGAATAACAGTTCTTTTTTAAGGATAAAATAACAATAAAATAAAAATGCAGTAATACAAACCAACCCTGCCAGAGTGAGACCATGCCCTGTCCCCTGTGTGTCAGGGCGGTGTCCCAGCCCCATCCCATGGGGGCTCAGCCCTCCTGCAGTGCCAGCTGTGGCTCTGCTGCAGCAGAGATCCTGCACAACGGGGGGAGTTTTCCTCTGCAGCTCCAGGGCTGCTGCAGATGGGCCTGGGCTCCCTCTGGCCATGCAGGGCAGCAGAAAGCTGCTCCTCTGGCAATGCAGGGGGCAAAGGCTGCTGTGCTGTGCCAGGCTCAGATTGGATCCAGGTAGGAATGCTTGGCTCCTCCCCTGGGCGGAGCATCTCCCCATGGGATGCTGGGATTGGATCAGCCCTGCAGGGACACTCAGTGGCCATGGACAGCAGAGATCTCCTGGAGGGAGGGTTGGCTGTGGGAGAGAGAAAGAAAACTGCCCAATGGACAGAGGATAACTGTTCATAACCTCTGACAGATGGGGATTGAATCCACAGCCTCAAACCACATTTTACAGCCCAGACACCAACCTGCTCCCTTGGCTGTGTTTTGGGCAGGAGTTTGAATCACGGGATCATTAAGGTTGGAAAAGCCCTTTGAGGTCACTGAGCCAAACCAACACCACAGCACTGCCAAGGTTCCCACTGACCCCTGTCCCCAGGTGCCACATCCACAGGGTTGATAAATCCCTCTGGAAATGGTGACCCCGCCACTGTCCTGGGCAGCTGTGCCAGTGCCTGAGCACTCTTTGTGTGAGGAAAGTTTTCATACTCAAGAGTTCCAGCATTGCCTCCCCACCGCAGCAGTTCTGTGGATTTTTACTGAATTGAGTGATTGTTTAATATCAGACACACACAGAAAGGGCTGTGGATCCCCTGTGGAAGAGGCCACACTGCTGGAGGTGTTCCCAGCTGCTGGTCCATCCCTCCAGCTCTGCTGGTCCATGGCTGTGCTGTGCAAGATCCCAGGTCCAGCCTGCCCTGGAGAGATGGATCCATGTCCTGCTGCCAGAACAGACCCAGCCCAGCCATTCCAGACTGTACCATTCCAGTCAGGACACTCCTGCCACTCCAGGCTGTGCCATTCCAGCTGGGCTGCCAGCTCCAGCTCCAGGCTGTGCCATTCCAGCCAGGACACTCCCCGCTCACACCTTGTCTTGCTTTGGAAAGACAGGTGCCTGCTAAGGAAGGCAGGAGCCTCCCCTGAAATGGAGAATGTAAACCCTCCCCACCCCTCCCAATTGCTATACATTTTAAATTAAGGGGCTCTCAGGCAAAAATATGGGAGCAGGAAATAACAGCTCTTTAATAGGAAAAGGAAAAAAATAAAAGGATAAAATAAACAATGCAGTACAGTAGAACAACACTGCCAGAGTCAGAACCCAACCTGACACCCTGTGGGTCAGGGTGTTGGCAGCAGTCCCATTGGAATTGTGGCTCAGCCCTCCTGCAGTGTCAGGGCTGGTTCTGCTGGAGCAGGGATCCTGTAGAGAAGGATGTATTTATTCTTCCTCTGAAGATCCAGTGGGAGAAGAGGCAGCTGCTGTTCTTCTGGGGAATCCAGTGGAGAAGCCGTGCTGGTGTCTCAAAACCTCTGGATTATATCTGGGTAGCAATGCTTGGCTCCTCCCTCTGGGCTCACATCTCCCAGTGGGATGCTGGAGTTCTTATCAGCCATGCAGTGACATTCAATAGCTGTTATCAGCAATGTCCCCTCCCAGGGAGGTGTGATTGTGGTCACTCAAAGAGAGAGATAAGGCAAACTGCCCACTTGACAAAGGTAATCTGCCATGCAGATGGGAATGGAAAACACCTTGCGTTGCCATCTTCAACACACCTGCAGTGCTGTGACACTGAAGGCTCCTTGCAGGGTTTCAGGCTGCCGTCAGCTGAGCAGCTCAGGAATTGTTTTCCCTTTCTCCTCCTGCTCCAAGGCCCATTTTTCAGGACTGGAAATGCTCCCAGAACACCCCAGTGAGGCTCAAGTGGTGTGGAGGGAGCCCAGCTCAGATCCGTCATATAAGTGACTCATGTTGGATTGAAACAGTGCAAGTGTTGAGCTGAGTGGTGCTCAGAGCCCTGGTTGGATGGACAGGGGTGCTCTCAGCTGAGGGCACAGAGCCAGCAAGGGGGGAAAGGGGCTCTGATGGCTCCTGCTCTCCCAGCTGGAGAGATCAGTCCTGGGGAGCTGCCCTGTGGCTTGGCAGTGACCCTGGCTGGGCTGATGCTGCCCTGACACAGCAAAGACACCTTGGATGAAATGGAAAAAACCACAATCAGGCGTGGCCAGATGTGCCAGAGCTCCAGGCTGGGAGGAGAGGAAATGTAGAGGTAATTAAGGCCCATAAAAGAACATGGGAAAAGCAAGATCCATCTTACATGAGGGCAGAGGGGGTTAACTGCAGTCATTAAGGGGAATACTGGAAAGAAAAACAGGGCACTTTGTCCTCTTCTGATCTCATTTCTGCTCATACCAGAGTTTAAATCAACACTGGGATCTGCTGCCCATCATCCCCTTGTGCCCCACCACGGGGAAACTGAGGCACAGCGAGGGGCTGGTGCAAGCATTGCTCTCCAGCTCCAGTGAACACGGCTGTCCACAGGGGCTCAGGCTCAGCAGAAGCAGCTCTGTTACACTGAGGAGGATCCTGAATCCCTGCAGAGCTCTGCCCCTGCCAAGGTCCCTCTGTGCAGATGGAGGAGCTGCTCCAGCCCAGGATGGGAACATCTCACTGTCCTGAAGTCCTGGGCACAGCGCTTGGAGACAGGAGTAAAATCAGCATCCAGAACATCCTGACACCCCAAACCTTGGAAGAGCTGTTAAATCCATGATTTTCTGAGCTGCTGCTTTCCCAGCTGGCTCTCCAAGGCACTGCCTCAGGCCCTGGGCTGCAATCATGGTGTTTCCAGCCTTCAAGAGTTCCCCAAGTCAGAGCCCAGGCTCTCCAAACCACGAGTTATTTTGAACAGAGAAGGCTGAGGGCCTTTTTAATTCCTCTTCTCCTTTCTAAGAGTGCAATTTTCAATCATCCCAGAAGTTCAAGAGCACAAGCACTGGAGAGTTTTGCTAAGCAAAAGCCCTCAAGGTGGAGTTGAATTCTCTGTTTCTGTGGAAAAACACAGACACCATCACATGGGGATGTGGTTCCTCCTCCTCCTTGCCTGGAATTTCACCTGTGTTGACACCAGACCCAGGGCTGGGTCTGAGGGGTGACGTGGGGACAAATCCCCTGTCCTGGGCAAGGCAGCAGGAGCTGGGCTGGTGCCCCCAGGATCCCTGCTCAGCTGCATTCCAAGGCTGGGCAGAGCAGTCCAGCAGGTCAGGGTGGAAGGACGAGAGCCTCTGACAGTGTCCATCAGTCTGGGTCAGGGATCCTGGCTGCCCTGCATGGGAGGGCTGGGAACCCTCCCCAGGACGTGTCCCTTGAGGGCAGGGTTTGGTCTGGACCTGTCAGTGCTGGCTCAGTGGCTGGATCTGATCACCTCAGAGGGCTTTTCCAACTTGAATGATTCCATGATTTGATGGGGCTTGAGTTCCCTTCTGGCCCAGCTGCCCCAAAGCACAGCCCCTGGCACTCAGCAACAAAACCCCTGGAGCTGTAATGTCCCAGAGGAGCACCTGCTGCTGCAATGTCTGCATCAGCAACCAACAGCCTGAATTCAGGAAATTTGGGGTTTTGCATCCTTGGGGCTCTCAAGCTCAGGGAAAACCACGAAGGGAACCCCCTCAACGAGGGCTGAGCAATTTGGGGTGCACTGAGAATGGGGCAGGGAAACTTTCATCCTTCATCCTAACCCAAGGAAGGAAGGGCCCCCAAGGCCTGGCTGTGCTGCAGGGTGAGGTGAGTGGGTCCCACACAGAGGGCAGTGACCCAGGCACAGGTGACAATGTCCAGGGGCCATTTCAGCTCTGCAGAGCAGCTGAGCAGTGCAAACGCTGCCCATCTGCCTGCAGCAGGTGAGGAAGGAAGGAAGGAAGGAAGGAAGGAAGGAAGGAAGGAAGGAAGGAAGGAAGGAAGGAAGGAAGGAAGGAAGGAAGGAAGGAAGGAGCACACCTGGTTTGCCTTTTTTTGGTTGAATTCTCTCCTGGATCAGAAGCTGGATGTTACAGCAGAAGACTGTAATGTTCATTTTGCCGTGAAATGGGGGAAATTTGGCCATGTTGAAGGCAGTGCACAAAATCCCAGTGCCAGGAAGTGCTCGTGGGGAGGGCTGGGTTAAGGAGGGGTTGTGCATTAAAGGGTTTGAGAGGATGAGCCAAGTGCTGCTTTCACTCCTTGTGCTTCCCCAGGCAGCAGGGTTGTCACCTGGAGCTGTGTTTGTGCTTGTCCTCAGTGCCTGATCCCTGTGCTGCTCCTGGCTCCAGGGCTGGATGCAGATTTCCCCCAGCAGCTCCTGTGGAGCTTCCCCTGGGGCAGCTGGGGATGAGCAGTGCCTGCATCCTGTCCCTGCGCCCTCCAGAGCAGCACCAGATCTGGGCTGGGGCTCTGGGGAGCTCCCCAGGGCTCCTCTCACAGCCGGGCACAGCTGGGCACAGCTGGCAGCTCCCCCTGCCCTGCCCAGGGCTGCCAGCCCCCCCCTCACCCCCGGGCACCCTGGAGCTCCCATTCCCATGGGAAGGGCCAGGTGACAGCAGGGCTAAAGCCAGACTCCATTTCTAAAGCCAGACTCCATTTCCTGTGCCCAGGCTGCTCCCAGAGCTTTCCTGTGCCCTGCCTGGGTGCCAGGCCGGCAATTTGCAGCTGCATGAGCAGGGAATGCTGCCTCTGGAGAAAGCAGGCACCTCCAGCCTGTCCTGGCCAGCAGGGCTGTGCAGGGATGCAGGTGTTGCTGTGCAGGGATGCAGGTGATGCTGTGCAGGGATGCAGGTGTTGCTGTGCAGGGATGCAGGTGATGCTGTGCAGGCTTTGCCCTGTGCCTCAGAGCCAGCCCTGCAGCCTGGCTCACTCCTGGGGAGCTCTGCCTGAGCCCTCAGCCCCTGGGAACTTGGGAAATGCCAGCTGAGAGCTCATCCAGAGGGAAAGCTGGGCAGGAGTGGAGCAACCTGGCCAAGGGATGCCTCAACCTCAAATCAGTGCTCAGAATAATGTGTGGATATGGCTCTTGGGGGCAGGGCTGAGTGCTGGACCTGTCAGTGCTGGGTTAGTCGCAGGACTTGATCATCTTAGAGTGTGACAGTGTTCACAGGGGTTCTTGGATTGGGAAAGAGACGAGGATCTGACTCCATGTGTTCAGAAGGCTTGATTTATTATTTCATGATATATATTACATTAAAACTGTACTAAAATAATAGAAGAAAAGGTTTCATCAGAAGGCTAGCTAAGAATAGAATAGCAAAGAATGATAACAAAGGCTTGTGGCTGGGACAGAGTCTGAGCCAGCTGACTGTGATTGGCCATTAATTAGAAACAACCACAAGACCAATCACAGATGCACCTGTTGCATTCCACAGCAGCAGATAACCATTGGATACATTTTGTTCCTGAGGCCTCCTAGCTTCTCAGCAGGAAAAATCCTAAGGAAAGGATTTTTCCTCAAAATTGGAGGGCTTTTCCAACTTGAACAATTCCATGATTTGATGGGGTGTGAGTTCCTTTCTGGCCCAGCTGCCCCAAAGCACAGCCCCTGGCACTCAGCATTGGCCACACTGTGCAGCAGAGCCCCCTCAGGCTGGCTCTCCTCCCTGACAGGCCAGAGGAAAGGAATCCCTGCGAGCCCTGGAAGGAGCAAACACCACAAGCAAACCCTGGTTGTTCAGATGTGGGGTTTGCTGTGTTTCTCTCAGTGTGGAGGGATTAGCATCAGCCAAGGCACTTCCAGACAGGATGGTTTCAGACACACTATCCCCTCTCTGCAGCACCCTCAGAAACACCAAGAGAGGAGGGGCAGGAAGAAGCTGCTGTCAGAGTGTTCATTGCACAAAGAGTGGCTGTCCTGAGACACTGCCAGAGCCCCAGGGCTGTGTCCCCGTGTCACCCGGGAGTGCTGCCAGCAGGATGGCACTGTCGGAGCTGCTCAGGGCTGCCAGGCACGCACAGAGCAGGGCCCTGCCCTGGCACCCCGGGCACACGGGGCAGGATGGCTCAGGACACACAACAGCCTCAGCTCTGGGAAGGAGCTGCTGGGGTGTGAACACTGCTCAGCTCTCAGCTGGGACAGGGCTCCTTTCCCAGGGATGCTGCTCCTGTCTCCAGGGCACTCAGCAGCCTTTCCAACCTGTCTGCCACAGCAGGGTTGCGGGGGATATTTTGGGTGAAAGCCAAGCTGTTCAGCAGCTTCAGGATCAGAATCTGGAATGGCTTGGGTGAGAAGGGATCTCACAGATAATCTGTTGCCATGGCAGGGACCCCTCCCACTGTCCCACTGTGCTGGGTTGTCAGATGTGGCTGGGGCTGTGGATTCTATTGCATCTGTTAAAGGTGGGGCAGTTATCTTCTGTTCACTTGGCCAGCTGTTAAAACCAGGTGGGGCAGTTTTCTTTATCTCTTCCCCACCCCATCTTCCCTCCAGGAGATCTCTGCTGTTCCTGGGCCATTAATTATTGATTATTAATTATCTTCTGTCCATGGCCACTGAGTGTGCCTGCAGGGCTGATCCAATCCCAGCATCCCATGGGGAGATGCTCCGCCCAGGGGAGGAGCCAAGCATTCCTACCTGGATCCAATCTGGGCCTGGCACAGCACAGCAGCCTTTGCCCCCTGCATTGCCAGAGGAGCAGCTTTCTGCTGCCCTGCATGGCCAGAGGGAGCCCAGGCCCATCTGCAGCAGCCCTGGAGCTGCAGAGGAAAACTCCCCCCTTGTGCAGGATCCCTGCTGCAGCAGAGCCACAGCTGGCACTGCAGGAGGGCTGAGCCCCCATGGGATGGGGCTGGGACACCCCCCTGACACACAGGGGCCAGGGCCTGTTTGACTCTATCAGTGCTTTGTTTTTATGCTATTGCATTTGTATTTTTAATTTTCTAGTGAAGAACTGTTATTCCTGCTCCCATATCTTTGCCTGAGAGCCCCTTTATTTTAAAATTATAATAATTTGGAGGGAGGGGTTTGCATTTTTAATTTCAGGGGAGGCTCCTGCCTTCCTTAGCAGACACCTGGCTGTTCAAACCCAGACATCCAGGCTGCTCCCAGCCCCAGTGTCCAGCCTGGCCTTGGGCACTGCCAGGGATCCAGGGGCAGCCACAGCTGCTCTGGGCACCCTGTGCCAGGGCCTGCCCACCCTCACAGGGAAGGGTTTCTCTCCAGTGTCCCATCTGAGTCTGTCTGAGTTTAAAGCTGCTCCCCCTGTGCCACTGAGCGGCTCCAAGTGGGTCAGAAGCCCTGCAGTGCCCAGTGCCAGCTCCCAGTGCTGCCACCCTCAGCACCACAGGCTGGGATTTGAAGGAATTTGAAGGAATTTGCTGCTTGAACTGAACATCAAAAGCACCCAATGTCCATGGCTCTCTGAGAAGTGAAGATCCTGATGGGAGAAGTCAAGCAGGAATCTGAGGACTGGTTCAGTGGACTGTTCAAAGACTGGGGACTCTCGGGGTGGTGAACTTCAATTTTGTTGGATTTTTTTGGTTCTTTTTCTAATCATGTTAGCATTTGGCATTCTACATCACATATTTTGAAAGCTATCAATGGTTCAGTCTCCACTACCTCAGAAGTCCCAACCACACAGAGTTTGTGGCCCTAAAGCAAATTGACAGGCCTGCAAATGGTGAGAGGTGGACAAATTCATAATGTGTCAGAAATAGGCCGACGCTTTTCCTTTAATTTTTTTTTAACAGAAAAAGGGGAGATGTTGTATTGCACTAAATAGTTTATTTAGTTGTTGCTTTGCACTGGGTGATTGGAGATTTGCAGTGAGTGGTCCTTATATTGCACTGAGTAGTTGATGTTACATCACATGGTTTTTCCCTCACACACCCCTGTCCCCGGTACCCCCTGGTTGTCTCTGCCCTGGGCAGTCCCTCCCTGTTGGGGAAGACGGAACAGGAAAGCCTTATCAATATGATTGTCTGGCAAAAGGTTTTGAGAATATGGAAACTATAAGTGAGATTGAAATGAAAGCAAGCTTTGAGATCCCTCAGTTACTGAACAACTGGAAAACAATGGCATGGCCAGCTGAAGGTGATCCCCTTTTGATGGAACAACACCCTCTGCTTGCAGACAGGCCCAAGGGTCACAGCAGACCCTGCAGTTTGGCAGAAGGGGCCCAAAGAGGAGATTTTAGGGTTTAAAATGTAACACAGAATGGTAATGTAATGATTCTTATAGGCTGTATGGAAATGCTGTAGGATTTGTATCTTGTACTAGATTGGTTAGTGAGAATCAGAATACTCAACACAGAAGATGATTTATTGTATTGTAACAGGAACTTTGCTTTCTTACCCTTTTACTCTCTCCCCCTCTCATCCTCTCTCGGGCCTGCTCTGGGCTGTGTCTGGCAGCTCCCAGCAGGGCCCTGCCCCCAGGCCCTTTGCAATATCCATCCTGATTGTCCTACCCCTGTCACTCCTACACCTCCCCTGGCCCCTCCTCACTCGTATCCCCCTGGCTGTTGCCCCCTTTGCTCTTCCCCCTTCCCCCAGCTCAAAATCCCCCTGTGAGAAGGCAATGCTCTCTTTTCCATCTGGAGTGTCACCTGATCCGGTGTCTCCTGTCAAGTCAATTAAAAGGACATTTGTCCCCACGTGGAGAAGAGCTCTTCTCATCTTTTGCTTTTTTTCCATGTGAGATTGTGTGGGTTGGGGTCCAGGGCTGGATTGGACCCGAACAGTGAGCTCTGGGCAGGGCTGGGATTCCTGCAGGGATCAGGGAGAGCAGCCAGGCAGAAAGTGGGAATTGCTCTGGGTGTACAGGGCAGGAGGAGCTGGGGTGATGCCCCTTCCCCTGCCCCTCTCAGAGCTCCCTGGTGCTGGCCCAGCCCAGCCTGGAGGCTCCTGCAGGAGCCACATCCCCACACACAGCACAGGCTGCCAGGGCTGCTCTGGGCAAGCTGAATTGGTGAGGATGGGGCACCAAAGGCTCCTCTCCTATTTCTCCAGCTTGCAGCTGCTGCTGTGAAGAGCGGGAGCATCCCTGGGATGGGGAGAGGCAGGCGGGAGGGAGGGAGGTGACACCAGGGACCAGGGACAGAGGGGGGTCCAGGGGCAGATGCCAGCTCTGCCCACGGCTGTGCCCCTTCTGCTGCAGGATCTCAGGATAACCCCGGGCTGGGTGTCCTGCCAACCCCAGGGCAAGGCCAGTGCCCCTTGTCCCAGCTGTGGGGTACCCAGGCTCCTGCTGGGAAATGAGCACCCCAAGAGCCTCTGAGCCCCTCTTGGGCTGTCTATGCCCATCCTCAGTGCTGCAGGCTGCCAGGGGCTCGTGAATGTGTGACAGAGGTTAATCCTGTCCTTTCTCTTCCTTCCTTTCTCCTTTCCCTTCCTTCAGCATCCTCCTTTTGTGGTGTCCTTACAGCCTGGGCAGCTGTGAGGTTTCCAGTGCAGACAATCCCCCGCTGGCTCCCTGGGGTTGGCTCTGGGCTTCTCCAGAAGCTTCCAGGGATTTCCCTGCTCTCACTGACTTTGCAGCCCCTTGGCTGCAAACAAAGACAAGACTCATTGTCCCTGTTTTACAGGGAAGGAGCCTCAACTGAGTCCCCAAACTAAACCTGGCTGCAGTCTCCCACTCTGCCTCTTCATCAGTGTCAGAAAAACCTGGCACAGCCCAGCTGGGATTGTACCTGGCCAAAGCAAAGCAGAGACTGCATATGCTCCAATCCATCATCCAGAGCCCATCCCTGCAGGGACCAGCCCCTCTGAGGGCCACAATAAATGCTGAGGGCTGAGGAGGGAGTTCAGGCAGGAAAGAAATCAATAAAATAATTTTTAAATTGTCATTTTGTCAAATGGCAATGAATTGTCATTTTAAAAGCAAGTCACAGTGGGAGAAGCTTCCTCATATTTGGGCCCTGCAGAACAAGAAAGACACTGAGGGGCTGGAGTGTGTCCAGAGAAGGGAACGGAGCTGGGGAAGGGGCTGGAGAACAAGGAGACTGAGGGAGCTGGGGGGGCTCAGCCTGGAGGAAAGGAGGCTCAGGGGGCACCTTCTTGCTCTCTACAACTCCCTGTGACAGGAAGCTGCAGCCAGGTGAGGGTCAGGCTCTGCTTCCAGGGAGCAAGGGAACAAGGGACAGGAGAGGAGGAAACAGCCCCAAGTGCCAGAGGGGCTGTTAGATGGGATATTAGGGAAAATTTCTTCATTGAAATGGTGATCAGGCATTGGAACAGAGAGTGGAGTCACCATGGCTGGAAATGCTAAAAAAAAATCTGTATGTGGCCCTTAGGGACATGGCTTAGTGGTGGGCTTGGCAGTGCTGGGTTAATGGTTGGACTCATTGACCTTAGAGGGCTTTTCCAACCAAAATGATCCTGTGAGTTACTCAGGACTTGGTGCCTTATGTGAGGTGCTCCCAGAGATTCCAATGGCTCTTCACATTGGTCGGTGGATGATGACCTCTCTCCAAGGAGCTGCACAGATCCTTCCCTTCCCTTCCCTTCCCTTCCCTTCCCTTCCCTTCCCTTCCCTTCCCTTCCCTTCCCTTCCCTTCCCTTCCCGGCATTTTTCACAGACACGATGGACACCGGAGGGGACAGAGGGGACACCTGCCACGAGGCCCAGGAGCTGCAGAGAACCTGCCAAGTGCTCTGTGGAACTGCCCAAAGGAGGGGACAGTCTGGGTATCTCTTTCTGGGCAAAATAAGCCCAAAAAAGGACCCCCATTAACAGAGGATTAACCCTTAAAAACAACAGCCTGTTGCATATTCATACACCTCATCCATGATGCATAAATTCCATTCAAACACAGGATTCTGTCTGGGCAGTGTCAGCTTCTTCCTCTGAATCCTGGCAGTGTCTTCATGGCTGAGCAAGGCAGGAAGAAGTTATTTTTTTCTGATAAGGGAGCAATAAATTCATTTTCTCTGAAAGATTTCAATGTCCTATGGCTGCTGTCTGGTGTGAGTACCTCATTCCTTTCTTAAAAAATATCTCACATACATAGTTTCTATTTTAACATTATGTTATAACCTAAAACTATATTTAACACACTACTTAAGAAAATTAATCCAGCATGACTTTCTAACATAACACATATAATATTCATTTTAATATTTGTGAAAAGCCAATCATAAAATACAGATTTTTCACAACCACAACATCCAACCTGTGCACAGGGATGGGTCACAGGCACCCCTGGAAACCACACAAGGAAAAGCTCAGGTATTTCCCACCCAGAGCCCCAGGAGGGAGGGAAGCAGGACCACCATTTTCCAGAAAATTCTGGCATTTTTAAATTCTTCCAAAGGCATATGGGTAAAAGGGGAAAAAAAGGCACATTCATATTTTCATCCCAAAAAAATCATTTTGGAAGTGTGTATCCTAAAAAAGTTGGTACATTTTCTTCTGATACTTTAAAATGTTACACCATTATATAAGACACAATAGAAAATATGCTCTTGGAATATAAATGTCCTTGAAAGGAAGGATTTTCAAAGAACTTTTCTCCAAAGCAGAAGTCACTGACATGGACAATTCATAAAGTGTGATTTCAGTGGAGCAGGTGGCAGAGGAATGTGCTGGAGGGAGGAGTTCACTGCCCTGTGTGGGCTGGGCTGCCTCAACCTGAGGGGCTCGGGGGTCTCCTGTGTCCCCTGCTCCTCTGCCATTCCTTCATTTCCCACTCAGTTCTTCCCAAACCAGCCCTTCTCTCTGCTCAGCACGGCAGGGCCTTCCTTGGTCCCACTGCAGGGTGAGAAACACCAGGGAAAGGGGCTGCAGCTCCTGGGGAACTGCTGAGAGGAGATCACAGCCCATGGAGTGTCCTGAGCTGCAGGGACCCACAGGGACCATCCAGGGCAGCCCCAGCCCTGCCCAGACCCCCAACAGCCCCATCCTGGGCATCCCTGGAGCTCTGGTACCCTCGGGGCCGTGCCCATTCCCTGGGGAGCCTGGGCAGTGCCAGCACCCTTGGGGAGGAACCTTTCCCTGATATCCCACCCAAACCTCCTGGCAGCTCCAGCGTTCCCTCCAGTCTGTCCCTGAACATGTGGGAGGATGGCTTGAGGCAGAGGGACAACAGAGCCTGGGGTTGCCTGGCAGCAGCAGCAGGACAGCAGGGACAGCAGGGACAGCAGGGACAGCAGTAGTGGCAGCGGTGGCAGTGGTAGCAGCGGTGGCAGTGGTGACAGTCACAGCATCTGCCACAGCTCATGGTCAGCAAAGCAGTCTGGAAGTGATGTAATTACTGTAATTTCTTCCATGTCCTCATGCAAATAAAGGAGCAAATCTGGATTTTGTGAGCTCTAAATCTGTACCTGCCAGGGGAGGATGGGCAGAGGTTTGGGGGCTCTGTACGAGGGGCTGGGGGGCAGAGGAGGGGCTGGGCAGCGGGGGCAGCTGTCCCGGCACTCTGGGGCAGGGAGGGCAGGGTGGCCCTGCCTCGGGGGAGGGAGCAGCTCTGCCATGTCCCCATGCCCAGCAGCAGTGGCACCCCGGGCAGGGAGGGGACCCAGGACAGGAGGGTCCCAGCCTGTGTTCGCCAGCACCAAGGAACAGGCAGGTTTGCTCCTCTTTATTGAACAGGTTTGCTCCTCTTTATTGAACAGGATGCTTCTCTTTATTTCCCAGTAAAATGCTGAGGGCTCGTGGCTCTTTCAGGGAATGTGCCAGGAAACAGGGAATGAATGAGAGGTTCCTGCACAGCCCCAGCTGGATGTCACAGCAGGGACAGCCCAGCTCCTCTGAGCACAGCACCACCGTGGGCAGCCCAGCAGGTGAGCACTGGCCTGTTAAAACACAAAGGAACAGCAAAATCCTCCAGCTCCACACCCCAAACCTCAGCTCCAGAGAGTCATAAAGGCATAGAGACAGCAGAAAGGAGAAAACCAGCCTGACACTGTGATCCTCTCCTAAATTGTATCATATCCCTGGGTATTACAAAATGTTTCACCACCCCTGGAAGCGTTCACCAAACCCTGGAAGGGGTCAAAAGGTGTGTGGATGGGGATCTGGGGACATGGTTTAGTGGTGAACACAGCAGTGCTGGGGTAATGGTTGGACTTGATTGTCTTAGAGGTCTTTCCAAACTGAATTATTCCCTGATTCTATATTTGAGCCAATTACATTTTCACTCTCCTAATGTCTGACTCAGAATTTGAGAAAATGTAATGCTGGCACCACTGGAGAAGAAATATGATGTGAAGATAATTTTAGGTTCCAAAGGAGCTGCTTGGAATGGCTGTGATTTTGCTTTCAGCCGCGCAAAGAGCCAGACTCAGAGCTTTTGTTCAAGAATGCATCGGGATGAGCCTGGGCTGCAGGGAAGGGCTGGCACAGTGCCCTGCCCCCTCACACCCTGCTCAAGTGCCATTGAGAGGCTTCCAGGGGATTACAAGCCGGGCCTGGGCTTTGTCCTGGCTCCTGCACAGCCCAAGATGTCATTATCCTCCAGGAGAGCAGCTCTGCAGATGGAGCTCTGTGTTATTCCATGCAAATCAGCTCCAGCAGGAAGTACCCGCTGCTCCTAGCCCTGAGCAGTGATGGACTGATCTGAGACACCTGAAATACAGCAAAAAAGGCAGGAAATGGAAGAGCCAGAGGGCAGGGTGCTTGGGAAGCATCCCTGGCTGTCACCTCTCTCCCTCCACCCCGGAGCCCAGCGCTGATGAGATTGTCACACCTCACCAGGTGACACCAGGAGCGCTGGGGCTGGGTGTCCTGCCCACCCTGGCACCTGCCAGGCTCCCCCAGCAGGATTCAGCACGGCATTAACTCCCCATAGAATCAGCCCCCGAGCCACCCTGCTCAGAATTCAACATGAGGAACAAATCAGTGTCAGGTGACACCTGGGGCTTTGTGTGTCCCTGCAGAGCTGGCAGCGCTCCTGGAGGGGAGCACTGAGCTCAGCTGCTGCCAGCAGCCCCGGGGAGGGTGGCTTTAACAGCAGGGTCGTGCTGATGCTGGCAGGTGAGACAGCCCCCATCATCCACCTGCCTTGGGACACCCAGAGCTGGCTCTCAGCATGGGCTGTGCCAGCAGAGTGGGGCAGCCGAGGGCAGGGGGTGTGTGCCAGGGTGGGGACATCCCACTGGCACCCACTGCCATCCCTGGGCAGGGTGCTGGGCACTTGCTCTGGTTTTTCCCCCAGGCACTCTGAGATGCAGACACAAAACCCTCTGTGGATGCCCATAGAGCTGGCACTGCAGGAGGGCTGAGCCCCCATGGGATGGGGCTGGGACACCACCCTGACACACAGCGGGCAGGGCCTGCTCTGGCTCTGGCAGTGGTTTGTTTTGTAGTACTGCATTGTTTAATTTTTTTATTATTATTTTCTTCCCTAATAAAGAACTGGTATTCCTGCTCCCATGCCTTTGCCTGAGAACCCCATAATTTCAAAATTATGACAATTCAGAGGGAGGGGTTTTACATTTTCTGTTTCAGGGGAGGCTCCTGCCTTCCTCAGCAGACACCTGGCTGTTCAAACCAAGAAAAGGACTTAAAGGTCCTTTCCAGCCTCAATGATTCTGTGATTCCATGCACAAAGGAGTCTGTAGCTGCTTGGACTGGGCACTTGGTGGTCAGAACTTTCCTCCAGGAGTGGGACACACCTGCTGGTGGGACAGGCTGGATGCTGGGCCCTACCCTGGTGGCACTGGAGTGACCCCCCCATGTGGGGCTGGGGGTGCTGTGGGCACAGGAACCTCCCTGGGCACCTGCTGGGCACAGCCCTTGGTAGGGCATCCCTGCTGCAGCTGCCTGTGCTGGCACACCAGGGATTTCAGGGTAGGACAATGCCATCATCCCAGCTCTTGGGATGCTGCTGGTAGCACTGAGAAATGTTTAATAGCAGGGTGGTAAATTCCCTCTCACTATTTTTGATTCTGGGACATATTGAAGCAATTCCTTTTCTTTTAAAAACCTGTGGGAATTCATCTGCAAAAGGTGGGAAAAGACCTGCCTGGAACAAAGGGCACCTTGGCAGCACTGCAGGTGTGTCTGAGCTGTAGGGCTGGAGCTCTGGAATGGAGAAATACAGAAAGGCATGGGATGGGCATGGAATGGGCATGGGATGGGATGGGAATGGGATGGGATGGGATGGGATGGGATGGGATGGGCATGGGATGGTATGGGATGGGCATGGGATGGGATGGGCATGGGATGGGGGATGGAATGAACTGTTCTGCACTAGGGAGACTTTTTACAGAGGCAGATAGTGATAGGAAGGAGGGATTTTAAAGTAAAAAAGGACAGATTTGGATGAGATGTGAGGAATGAATTCCTCCCTGTGAGGGTGCTGAGGCCTCGTTACAGGGTGTCCAGAGAAGCTGTGGCTGCCCCATCCTTGGAAGTGCCCAAGGCCAGGCTGGACAGGGCTTGGAGGAGCCCAGGGCAGTGGAAGGTGTCCCTGTCCATGGCAGGGGGTGGGACTGGCACTCTGTAATGTCCTTCCAACCCAAAGCATTCCATGATGCCTCTGTCAGGTGCAGAATGCCAGGCTGTGTCTGGGCTGTGTCTCTGGGGGTTGGTGGCCTCAGGTGGTGTTTTCAGTGTGGGTGAAAGCCCAGATCCCACTGTGCTGCTCAGCTGCACCACAGCTGTGCTGACAAGCCCTGGTGACCAAAGGCTTTTGGCTCTCACATGCCCCAGCGCCTCCAAACCTGGCAGTGCTGTGGCAGAGCCTGGGCTGCTCTGACCTGCAGCTGCTGCTGGGGGCTGCCTCAGACATCAGCCCGTGCCTGTGTCATTCCCATTTGCTTTGATTTCCTCCTGCTGTTGCTCCCTCCCTCCCCAGTCCCTGGGTAAGGAATGAACTATTGATTCCCACACACATTCCAGAGCAGAGCACTCCTGGCCTGCAGTGCAGGTGGGACTGGCAGGATCCAGCGTTGGGGTGAATGCTGGGTCTGGCTCTGGCTGGGAGCTGAGCAGGGCTCAGCCCAGAGGGTTCCCTGAGGCCCCCTGGCCCGGCCCTGTGTGGGCTCTGCCTGTCCCTCGGGGCTCTGGGGCTGCACAGAGGGGACAGAGCCAGGGTGGCTCTGCACAGGCCCCTCCTGCCTGTGCCAGGGCTGTCACTGTCACACCCCAGTGCTTCAACCACAGGAGCCAAAACCTCCTGCCCGAGCTGTCCTTGGTGTCCCTGCTCCCCTGGCACCCCTCTGTCCAGGTGGGGCCTTGGGATGACAGGGAGCCATCCCGGTACTGGATGCAAGGACCTCCCTCCCCACAGGGAGCTCTGCAGGTTAATTACCTCTCAGGAAACATTAATTTAACCTTTTCCAGCTGTTCTGACCACTGCCTCCATATGAGCCTCAGGAGAACAGGATTTGCCTTTCTAGTGAGGACCCTGAGATTTTCCATTGACCTGATATTCTCCTCCTGCTTCTGCCCCACTGACTATTCTCACAACAGAATGACTTCTTCCTTTCCCCACCCTCCTCTTCCAGAGAGCCACCCAGCTCACCCCAGTGGGTCCCTGCACAGCCCTGGGCTCAGGTGGAGCTGAGTGCAGGGCTGGGGCTCTCCTCGGGGCTCTCCATCCCCTTGCCCAGACCGGAACCTGCTAGAGCTCAAAGGAGCATTTGGAAAATGCTCTCAGGCACTTGGTGGGGTTGTTGGGGTGTCCTGTGCAGGGCCAGGAGCTGGACTCGATGTGGGTCCCTTCCAGCTCAGGATATTCTGTGAACCTGACCTTGGTCACCCAGCCTGGGGGAGCTCTGCTCTCAGCAGACCCTGCACGGCCCCTGCCCTGCAGAGCTCCATCTCTGCTCTCAGGACGTGGAGAAATGTTGGTGCCCGAGTGGGGACAGCACTCCAGGGTTGGTGCCTCAGTGGGAGAGTGACTCCTGTGTTTTCCCACCCACCAGAGACCATGGTTTGACCCACAGGACTTCTCTGGGATACTGGGAAGCTTCAATTCCCCAAGAAGCACAGGGTGCTTGGAGTGACTGAGCAGGGAGGTACTTGAGGAGCAGCCAATTAGCTCAATATAATGAGCCTTAAATACTTTCCTTGTCATCCCCCTCTCCTAGCTGCTGCCTGCTTTGTGCTCAGCCCTGCATCCAGGTTTCCATAGGCATTCACTCCTCTCTTTGCTTCTGTGATTACTTATAATTCCTGTTTAAATTCTTCTCATTTTCACAGTGTAATTAGGCAGATGAGCGGCTTTTGTTCTGCAGTCAAAAAGCAATTAGCTGTGCTTTTTGCTTGGTGGTTGTTTTTTAATTAGGACTTTGTTGATGGCTTTTGTCCTCAACACAAAATAAGGGTTGAGGGGTTTATGGGCTGCAGCTGCTGCCCAGGGCAGAGGGACTCCCTGCCTGCCTGGGGAGGTGGCCCAGGTCTGTCCCAGCAGCCACAACCGTGTCCCAGCCCCTGAGCTCCTGTCCCATGAACCATGCTGGGGTGAGGCAGCTCCGACAATCACGGGATATCCTGGGCTGGAGGGACCCACAGAGATCATCAACCCCAGCCCCTGGCCCTGCACAGACACCCCAACAGTCCCACCTGGGCAGCCCTGGCAGCGCTGTGCTGTTGTTGCTGCAGGTGCTCAATGCTTGCTGTGATGCCCCACAGGGAGATGCCCCTGGGGTTTGTTGTGCTCTCCTTTTTCTCTCACAGAATTGTTTACATTGGAAAAGCCCTCCAAGATCATCAATCCATCACTGCCAAGCCCACCACTAAACCATCGCTCCAAGGGCAACATACAGATTTTTTTTTTAGCATTTCCAGCCATGGTGATTCCATTGTCTGTTCCAATGCCTGATCACAATTTCCATGAAGAAATTTTCCCTAATATCCAGTCTAACAGCCCCTCTGGCACTTGGGGCTGTTTCCTCTTCTCCTGTCCCTTGTTCCCTGGAAGCAGAGCCTGACCCTCACCTGGCTGCAGTTTCCTGTCCCAGGGAGTTGAAGAGAGCAAGAAGGTGCCCCCTGAGCCTCCTTTCCTCCAGGCTGAGCCCCCCCAGCTCCCTCAGCCGCTCCTGGTCACCCCTGTGCTCCAGGAGATCACCCTGTCTGTGTGAGCCCTTCCAGCAGGCCAAGGTTTAAGTGGCTCAGCAGCTTTCCTTAAAAAACAGGAGCACTCCCCAATCCCATCTCTGCTCCTGCAGAGTGGACAGTCCCTCCTCCTCAGCTGAATGAGTGTGAGACAAAGGCACTGCATCTCATCTCACCGTGGCTTTTGGGACTGTGTGTGAGTCACAGCAAACATCCCTGTGGGCAGAGCCCTCATCAGAAATTGATGTATTGAAACTGATGTATTTTTAATACACAATACCCAGCAATTGATGAGGTTGACCTCAATTTCCTCATTGCACCCTTCACCTCCCCTTAAACTCTGCCCTCCTAATGGCACTGAGACAGGGCCCAGTGTCCCATCCATCACTGCATGGCCAGGCAGCCCTGGGGCCTTGGGACAGCTCAGCCCATGCTGTGCAGCCCTGAGAACGGCCAGGTGTCTTGGTTTGGAAAGACAGGAGTCTGCTAAGGAAGGCAGGAGCCTCCCCTGAAATGGAAAATGTAAACCCTCCCCACCCCTCCCAATTGCTATAAATTTTAAATTAAGGGGCTCACAGGCAAAAATATGGGAGCAGGAAATAACAGCTCTTTAATAGGGAAAGAGAAAAAAAATAGCAGCATAAAATAAACAATGCAGTACACTGTAGGTTATACAGCAGGTTCTGCTGCAGCAGGGATCCTGCACAAGGGGGGAGTTTTCCTCTGCAGCTCCAGGGCTGCTGCAGATGGGCCTGGGCTCCCTCTGGCCATGCAGGGCAGCAGAAAGCTGCTCCTCTGGCAATGCAGGGGGCAAAGGCTGCTGTGCTGTGCCAGGCCCAGATTGGATCCAGGTAGGAATGCTTGGCTCCTCCCCTGGGCGGAGCATCTCCCCATGGGATGCTGGGATTGGATCAGCCCTGCAGGGACACTCAGTGGCCATGGACAGAAGGTAATTAATAATTAATGGCCCATGAACAGATCTCCTGGAGGGAGGGTTGGTTGTAGGAGAAATAAAGAAAACTGGCCCATGAATAGAAGATAACTGCCCCATCAGACAGGAGCAGATGCTCACTCCCATTTCCAACCCAAGACAATTGGTCAAGCCCAACCCTCCACCCAGCCCTGCCCAGTTCCCATGTCCCAAGTGCCACCTTCACACACCTTTGGAACACTTCCAGGGATGGTGACTCCATCACTGCCCAGGGCAGCTGTGCCAGTGCCACCCTTTCTGACAGTGGCAGATTTTGGAAGTCCTGCCCTGCATGGCTATGCCAGAATACCTCTGTGGTGGCCAAGAAAAGAAAGATTTGAGGGCAGTCATGTCTGAACCATCTGCATCCCTAAAATCTTGTCAGGAAAATTAATGCACAAACATCAGAGGTTGATGTCCAAAAAGGAGACAGAGGAGTCATTTTCCTTTATTTGACTAAAGGCAGAGGCCATGGGGCATTCCCCTGGGATCTCTCCAATTTTTAGAGGATGCAGCCTCCTTTTTTATCCTAATTTCCTGGCCACATTTCCCTTCTCTCTTGAGAGGTTCAGACTTCCCAAATTGCCTGATAACAGAGATTTCCCTCTAATGTATAACCCTCCCTTTTCATTTTTAATTCTTATGGAATTTAGGGGTTTTTCTTCCTCATTGTTTCATCTTTCAATGTCTAATTTCATTTATCAGCAAAGTGATAAAGTTTATTTGTGAAGGCAAATACCTTTTTCCATTCATCCATCAGTGGAATCCTTCCCAATGTTTCTTTTATCTCCCAGTGCTGGTTTTATCTACCAGCAAACCCACAGCTGGTTTGGAAAGACAAATCTGCCATTCCTCTCAATCTGCAGTGCTGTATTTGCCTTCAGTCCTCAGCAGAAGGCAGATGATCTGCACAAATGACCTGGAGAAGAATGCCCAGCACAGGGAGTCCCCTCTGCCCTGGCCCCAGGCTTGATGTGGCTCTGGACACAGGAGGAGCTCACCTGGGACTGCCTCAAGGGAAAGGTGCTGCAGTGCAGGAGGGGTCCCATGACAAGAAATGTACATTTTTCTGTTGAAGAGATTTTTCTAGAGAGGAAAAACTCATCCATCGTAATCAACCCCTCCTTCTTCCTGCTGCCCTGAACGCTGGGGTTGGGGCTTACGTGGGGCAGCAGCAATGCCATTTCTCATATTCCTTGGAAATGTTCCTCTGTGGTGTTGTGAGGTGCCCAGGACAAGGTGAGAGATGAGAATTTGACTCCATATTTCTTAGAAGGCTGATATTATATTATATTATATTATATTATATTATATTATATTATATCATATCATATATCATATCATATCATATCATATCATATTCATTACATTACATTATTATCTCTTATATCATATATATTATATCATATATGCTATACTAAAACTATACTAAAAAGAATAGAGAAAAGATACATCGGAAGGGTAGACAAGAATGAATAATAAAAACCTGTGACAAACTCAGAGAGTCCAACACAGCTGGCTGTGATTGGTCATTAAATTAAAACATGCTGGGTAAACAATTCTCCAAATCACATTCCAAAGCAGCAAAACAGGGAGAAGCTGAAGCTTCCCAGCTTCCCAGGAGAAGAAATCCTGGTGAAGGGATTTTTCACAAAACATGGTGGTGACATTCCTCTGCCTCAGCAAAGCAGCCCTGGTTTACGTAAGCACCTCAGGGATATTTGCAGGAGGCAGAGCCCTGGAGCAGCAGGGAGGGAGGGAGGGAGGTGTGTGTGTTCTGTGAGGCTGCACACTCTGCAGGGAGCTGGGCAGGCAGAGCCAGAGCCAGAGCCAGTCCTGCTGCTGCCGTGGCACTTCCAGCTCCTTTTCCTCAGAGAGAAGACCAAGGGAGAAGGGATGGAATCCCCCCTGCCAGCTTGTGGCTGTCCAGGATGGCTCTGACAGGGGAGAGCCTGGCAGCAAGAGCACAGAGCTGTCACAACTCTGAAACCTCAGGGTCTGTCTGACACCTGGCAGGAGCATTTATCCAGAGCTCATGGAGCTCAGGAGCCAGAGCCAGAAGGGAATTGCCAGTATCAGCCCTCCTTGTTCAAGCATTTTTATTCAGCACAGTATCTCCTTCCTCATCCCTTCCCTCAACCCTCCCTGCTGCCAAACCTCCCATGTGTTCCAGGCAGCACTGGGGCTGCTGGGTTGGAGGCACCTGCCAAGAATCATAGAAGATTCATAGAAGAATCACAGAATCGCAGAACTGTTTGGGTTGGAAGCAGCCTTGCAGGTGATTCCATCCCCTGCCATGGCAGGGACACCTCCCACTGTCCCAGGTGGCTCCAAGTCCCACCCATCCTGGCCTTGGGCACTGCCAGGGATCCAGGGGCAGCCCCAGCTGCTCTGGGCACCCTGTGCCAGGGCCTGCCCACCCTCACAGGGAACAATTCCTGATTCCCAATATCCCATCCATCCCTGCTCTCTGGCAGTGGGAGCCATTCCCTGTGTCCTGTCCCTCCATCCCTTGTCCCCAGTCCCTCTCCAGCTCTCCTGGAGCCCCTTTAGGCCCTGAATGGGCTCTGAGACTGCTACAGAGCTTCCTCTTGTTCAGGCTGAACAGCCCCAATCCTTTCAGCCTCAGAACCCTGGAGCACTTTTGCTCACCACGCACACATCTGCAGCTGTGACTGGGGACCTCAGGGGAGCAGAGAATCTCTCTGCTTCATTAAACAACTCATATAAAACCTCTGCCATGTTTCATTGACCCTGGTGCAGAAAGCCTGGAAGAAGCTCTGGGTTCCAAAGGCCTCAGACCTGGGAGGGGTAGAGCCAGAGTGTTTCATGGTGATGGGACTGGTGACATTGGCCACAGCATGCTGATGGATTCCAGCACTCATGTCACCTGGATCAGCCGCAGTTCATGTCTGTAGGCCTCTTGTTGGACCCCTTTTGCAACCAAACCCTCAGGAACCAAATCAACCCCATTCCTGGAAGTGTCCAAGACCAGGCTGGATGGGATTTGGAGGGACCTGATGTAGTGGAAGGCGTCTCTGCCCATGGCAGGGGGTGGAATGAGATGAGCTTTAAGGTCCCTCCTAACCAAACCATTCTGTGATTCCATGAATCCCGGACACTTTGGCATCAGGCTGGGCCAGGACTCACCAGAGAGCTGCTGGGCATTGCTGGGGGCTGTGGGAGCTGGGCCTGTGATATTCTGGGCCTCGTGCAGCATTTGTACCACAGGATGCTCCTGCTGAGCTGGGAACCTGGGCCTGTGCTGGACCATTGCACAGGCCCGGTAAATCCTGCCCCCCAGCAGATTCACTCTACTCTCAAACATAAAGAGACAAACGTGGTGGAAAAAGCAAGGACTGTAAAACAGGTTGTTGTTTGACCTCAGAGGTCAAAGCAGCCCCCTCCTGCACTGACAGAGGATAAATACATCCAGGCCAGCCCTCATAGCTGCTCACCCAACCCCTGCCCCAGCCCCGTGGTTAATGGGCTCCAGAAGGCTGGAATGTGAAGTGTTTGGAGCCTGCAGCTCTGCTCAGGGGCGGTGAGCTGGGTGCTGTGGGCAGAGGCCAGGCTGCTCCAAGCACATTCCTCTGCAGTCCCTGCAATTCAGGAGTCAGCAGGGAACTGGTGCTGGCAGGTGGAGGCAGTCTGCTCTTGTGTATGGGCTCACTGAATTTCAGGGCTATAAAAACAGGACTTGCAGCCAGAATAAGGCAAAAGCCTGGTGGATCACTCACCTGGATGGAGTCAGGTGTGATCCCATAGCGGAGGTGGAGAGAAGATTCAATTCCTGCTTATCTTCCAAACGGCTCTTTCTGCACATCCTGGGCTAGCTTGAGCATCTCTGTGATTTTAAGGAGGCCTGTGGCAGTTGCTGAGCAAGAAATCCTGCAGCAGCAGCACCTGAACCCTCTGGAAGAGATGCCTGCACCAAGCCGTGCAGCCCCTCACCCTGTCAGAGTCCTTCCCACTCTCCCCTGCTCCTGGGATCCCCCTCACACCATCCCACTGCAGCCTGGGCTTTATTGTGTTTGCATCCTCCTCTTCGCATTATAGATTTGGCCTTTGTCTTTGTTATTTGTGTCTCCAATTCTTCCCCTACCAAGTACATCAGTCGCTATGGAAACGATTATTTCCTCGGGATGAGTAATCTTCGTGACAGCCCCGAAAACAGCAAAAAGTCAGAGCATACACTGCACCTTCTACTTAATTCAGCGAGTTGTTAATTAGCTCTTCCCTTCAAAGGGATCAAAATCTCTGCCACCAATGATCTGCAGGGAAAAAGAAGGAGTTTTGACTGGCTGCTTTGATCATTTTGTGCTAAGTTGGCATGAATTGGAGGAAGCCAACAGGCAGCTGCTGGAGCAGTAACCACCAGCCTGTCCCTGTGTGTGGGAGGACCAGAGGATGTCAGCTGCATGTGGGAAGCTCCCAGTAACTCACAGTGTAAACCACTGAGCAAAGCAGAAATCCCAGTGGAGTCCCAGCACTCTGGAGCTGACAAAGTCACTGCACCACAGCTGGGGGGTGCAGGATGCCCCCAGTGTCCCCAGGTGGGTAAAAGGCCAGTGGCACCTGGCTCCTGCCAGCCATGGTGTGGCCAGCAGGGCCAGGGCAGTGCCAGCCCCTGCTGCACTGCTGAGGTCACAGCTCAAATCCTGTGCCTGGTTCTGGGACCCTCACAACCAGAGAGACCTTGAGGGGCTGGAGCGTGTCCAGAGAAGGGAACGGGGCTGGGGAAGGGCCTGGAGCACCAGGAGAAGGCGAGGGAGCTGGGAAGGGGCTCAGCCTGGAGAAAAGGAGGCTCAGGGGGCCCTTCTGGCTCTGCACAGCTCCTGACAGGAGGGGACAGCCAGGGGGGTTTTGGGCTGTGCTCCCTGGGAGCAGGGATAGGATGAGAGGAAATGACCTTAACTTGTGCCAGAGGAGGTTTAGATTGGATATTTCAGAAGATTTCCTCACAGAAAGGGTGCCCAGGCACTGGCACAGCTGCCCAGGGCAGTGAAGTCACCGTCCCTGGTGGCATCAGAAGCTGTGGATGTGGCACTTGGGGACATGGGCTAGTGGTGGCCTTGGCAGTGCTGTGGGAGGGACTGCACTCCACCACCTCAGAGGGCTTTTCAGACCTTTACAATGAAAAATAAACTCTGCAGCAGGGCCCCATGAGCCTCTCCATGAGGCACCACAGGCAGCAGTGCCCACCCAGCAGGGACAGCGCTGGCTCTGCCAGCTCCATGTGCAATATCCCAAAGCTTCTCCAAGGCCTGACATTAATGATTATTAAACAGCCTCAGCTCTCACAGGGTGTCTGATGGCACAGCCAGAGCCAGGATGGAGCCCAGACCCCCAAGGCACACGAGTGGTGCTGCTGCTGCTCACACAGGGTGAGGGCTGGGGTGAGACCTGGCCCTGGCTACTGCAGGCTCAGTGAGAACTGTGCTTCAGCTGAGTTCTAGAACGATCCAGGGATGAGAGGCAAAGAGGAGCCCGAGCAGGTATCTCCTCCTGCCTTCTGAGAAGGAGGCTCAGGTTAGGATGTCCCAGAGAGAGCCTGGCTGGTGAGCACTGCCAGGTCTCTGGTAAGAGCTGATGGCACAGGGCTCACATCAGCAATCACAAGAGCTCTGTGGTGTGGAAATGAACAGGCAAAAAGATGACTGGGAAAACTACCCCAATCCCAAACTCCTTCAAAAGAAGTTGGTGTCTCCAGTGATCCATGCACAGGAATAAACCCAGGGAAATGCCCTGGCTGTGATCAGCCTGCACCACTGAGGATGGAGTGTGTGAATGGGGTGGGACACACTGAGCTGCTGCTTTATTTCTCTTTGTACCTACCCAAGGAAAACGTGCTGCAGCTCAAATAATGCCCAGCAATGAACACCTCCTGCTCTCTGCTCTGGCCTCATCCCAGCAGTGACAGGCATTGACATTTCTGAGGGCTGGGGGCAGCACCCCTGCCAGCACCCCACACTCCTGCTCCATCCACTGGGCTGCAAGGCAGGCGCTGCTCCCAGAGCCTGCAGGACCCTGGGCTGCCCCCTCTGGGATCTTCATTCCCATCTGTGGAGAGCCCATGGGACGGTGGGGAGTGCCTGCAGCCCAGCACTGAGCCCTGGCACTGCCAGGTGCCAAGGGGCATCTTGGCAGGTGTCAGGTGTGTGCCCATCCCCAAGCAAAGAGCTTCCCTGAATCCCTGCACTCAGACAGGGGCAGGCCACACCATCTGTTTTCCATCCCTCCCGGCACTGCAGCATTATTGGAAGGTGCTGATGTCTCCAGATCGATCACCAGGAGCAGGGAAGGTCACGTGCAGACAGGCTGATTGCTTCTCCACGTTGCTGAGCCAGGCATTTTGCATCTCAGGTGTCACCTCTGGGCTGAACTTCACCTCTGTGCTCACCTCAGGGCTCTCCTACCCTGGAGAGGACACATGGCCCAGGCACAGGCCAGGCCAGGCTCTGACAGCTTCCCAGAGCTCCAGGCAGGAGATGCAGAGACCCTGCTCCAGGATTGCCCAAACAAACCCTGCTCCTCTCCCCCACAAGCAGCTTGGTGTGTGCTTTCATATTTAGCACCACCACTTCTCACCCTGCACTCTCTGCTTTTCTCCCTCCATCCCTGTGGCCACTGTCTGCACCCACCTGTGCTGGGGGTTTCCTGCAGGGACTGTAAGCCAGGCCTGCACTAATTCCTGGTTGGATTTCTGTAAGGATTTGAAGGCTGGCTCTCAGCTGGCTGAGTTCCTCCTAAATCTCAAGGCTTCATTCCCAGGGTGGAGAACAAGCCACTGGGGCAGCTTTTGGAAGTGGCCAGGGGGCAGTTCCCTGATTCCAGCTCCTTTACCAGCCCTGCCCTGGCAGCCAGGCCTTCATGGTCACACCCTGGTCCTGGCCCTGCAGACAGGGCTGGGGGATGCCCTGCTCCAGGCTCAGCTCCCTGCTGGAGGCAGAGGGAGATCCCAGCACATCACCCTCAGCACCACGCTGTGACACATGCTGAGGCCACCACAGTGACTGCAGCACTTTCAAAGTCCTCTGTGCCATCTCATGGAAAATCTCACATCCACAGCCCATCCCAGTGCAAACCCACTGATCTGCTGTCCCTGGGCATCCCTCTGCACTGCTGTGCCCTCACCCAGGTGCCAGGAATGCAGCCAGATCTGCATCTTCACACCACGTGGCAAATGCTACAGCCATGGGATTTATTTTTCTATGGATGAATTTCAGGTTTTACTGTAAAAAAAAAATTAGCTTATTAAATGACATCCAGACAATCTTTTTAATAAGACACCCAAATATTCTTCCATCTGTGTTTGTGCTATGTGAAAATGAAACCATTTTTATCAATAGACTTGTCAGCAAGTCTTGGGAAAAGGGTAAAATTAAGCCATGAGTGCAAACCTCTTGTTAATATGAGCATCTGTAATGCCCTCAAAATAGAAGGAAAATAAACATCAACTCAGTAAAATCAGGGGAGAAGCAAATTAACAAACTGCTCTTACAGTACAGTGGTTTTTCTTTCTTGAAAAAATCCACAAACTGGTTGATCTGCTCTGTGTCAAAGATACAAAACTCTTCTCCTTTCAGCACCTTCTACCCCAGCTGCTGTAAGCTCAGCCCAAACAATAGCCCAGGTGTACCAGCAGTTACCTGCACTGGGGTCTTTCTTCCAGTCACTTATGAGTGCTATTAAATCTCTGTTTCTTACTCATGGCACAGCCCAGAGATGTTCTGCTGGATTTACCAGGTCAATTCTGAAGTCTGGTCACATAAAGCTGTGGCAGGGAGAAATAAACTCAGCACATCTTAATTCAAAGGCTGAAGACACAACCTTCATGGAAAGCAGTTTGCACTGCTGAGAATAAATCTCTATCTCTGCTCATGTATAAAGATCTAAGAATAAATTATTTGATAATGTTTATCCTTGTGTGGAAGTCTTGTATCATTCATTACATGCTCAGGATAAGCAGCTGAGCTTTGAGCTGCTCTCCTGACTGGACAGGAACGCTCTGAGGTCCTGCCAGGGTGAATTAATGACTCTTCCCCTCCCTGGGCAGTGTAGGATCATTTCCTACAAGCCATTTCCCAGCCCAGCCCCACTCCTGTGTGCCAGATCCCTCTGAGTGTCCCCAGCACTGTCCCAGGGGGACATCCCCTCACAGCTCCTGGCAGCTTCTCCCCACACCTCTGCTCTGCCCAGCACATCTCCCAGAGCTGGGGCTGCTCCAGAGCCTGGGCCAGCAGCTTCCACCCTCCTGCTTGGCTTCCTTGTGCTGCCCCATCTGGAATCCTTGCTGGCATTGCAAGGAGAGCCCCCCACCCACCAGGGGGGCAGAGCTCACCAGAGCTGGCCTCGGCACAGCCTCCCCATCCTGGCAGTGCTGTGGTAACGGGTGGGCACCAGCAGCTCAGGAGTTCTGCTGCCCAGCCTGAACCCTCCACTTCATCCCTGACAGATTCTTACTCCATCTCCCACTACTGCAAACTGTGCCCCTTCCCCATGGCTGGCAAGGAACGCTGACAGGCTGCTTCAGAGAGGAGATCAGCTCTTTGATCTCCTCCCAGAGAGGAGATCAGCCCCCTGGATTTCCACCCATAAGGGTTTAGGTGTTATTAATACTGTTGGGAATGGCATTTTTAATGCTAAATCAGTTTCAGCTTGAGCCAAGGAGGCCAAGTATCGTAGGCAGCACAGAGAAGGACTCACAGGAAGGATTCACACAAGTTAAGGAGGTTTTTTGTAAAAAATAAAGAAATCTGTGATTAATCTCCTTAATGCAAAGAGCATTTTCTGGGACGTCAGTTTAATGACTCAACACTTCTGCCGCAATGTCACAAAGTCCCTCCACTCATCCAGCTCCTGGAGTCCAGGGAATTTCTGGCTTTTTTCAGAGTCAAAAGTGCTGGGCCCCAGTGGAAGGCAAATAGCTGGAGAAGGGAATAGAAGTCCATCAGGAAGGCAGGCAAAGGCACTCAGCAAATCCCCATCCTCAGAGCAAACTGAGGTTTTGGAGTCCCATCCCCTCCCTCCTGTGCCTGCACCAGGCTCTCCCCATCGTGAGGGGGCCCCACACTGGCACAGGAGGGCTGGGAGAGCAGAGCACCAGGGACAGGGACAGGGGCAGGGCTGGGTGAGGGCAGAGCAGGGGCTGGGCTCTGCTGCTCATCCTGGCCACGGGTCTGGCAGCCACGGGGGATGGGCAGTGAGCTCTGCCCGGTCTGTCCCAGGGCGGCTGCACCGCCCAAAGCCACCCCACGGTGACAAATGTCAGCCAGGCCTGGCAGAGCAGATGGACAGAGGCTGGGAAGCAGATGGAGAGAAGGGAATTTGGAGCTGATTTGAAAGGCCCTGAAGTGCCTCGTTAGGAAAACACATCCAGGCATGGACAGAGCAGCCTGCAAAGGTGGGGAGGACAGGGTGTGAGAGGAGCTGCCATTCACGGCCTGCTGCTGTCACCCATGGGGTCACAGGACAGCCAGAGCTCCCAAGGGACACCACTCACTTTCGTTCCCACAAGATGCAGACCCAGCTGGCAGCTTCCTCAACCAGCCACACACTCCAAGCAAATCAATCCAGGAGAGGCTGGGAGCCCCATGGGGGTTCCCTCACCCAGGACTGCAGCCATCACCCCGGTGTCTGTGCCCTGCCTGTGCCCAGAGTGGTGCCCAAGGCACAGCCCCGCCTGTGCCCACACCGGGCTGTGCCCAGGCCCAGGTACCAGCAGCTCCTGGGGGGCTTGGCCGGCTCCTCCTCACCCCCTCCATCACCTCCCTGCCTCCTCCAGAGGGAGGGACGGGATCTGGGGGCAGCGGGGAAGGAGCTGGGAGCAGTGGGAGTGGGTTTGGTGCCTGTGCTGGTTTCTACACCCCTCTGCTGGGCAGCCAGCACAATCGCTAAGGAATGCGGCAGGAACTTCAGGGAGAAGCCCAGCAGGAAAAGGAATAAAACCAATATGCTTTTAAAATGAAAATGCTAGAGGAAAAACCCCAAGTTCTTTAATTCCCAGTGTGGAAGATCACCACCAGCACTGTGGCCAGACAAACTGAAGTCCGTGTGAACATCCCTTGGCCCAGCTCTGCCTGAGGGGACAGAATTGATCTGAGATTTTCACCTGAGGAATATCTGAAGGAAAAATAAGCTGGGAATCCTTGCCTTGCTGCTCCAGATATTGGATATCTAGAAGACCTTCATAGGATCCATATAAAAAACATCACTCATCTTTTATATTCTTGTAAGGCAGCAGAGGCTGGGGATTTGGGCTTGGATACATCAGTTTTTAGTCTAAGCTCAGGCAAGGTTTCCCACATGTTCTGTGACTTTTCTGTTGTGGCTTAGTCCCAGCTGGAAGCTCAGCCCTGCACAGCCACTCCTTCACCCCAGTGAGAGAGGACAGGGGAGAGAATCAAAATCAAGGAAAAACTCATGGGCTGAGATAAGGAGAGTTTAATGGGGAATTAAAGTCTACACACACAAGTAAAACAAATGAAGGAATTCATTTCCCCTGTCCCCAGGGTAGGCTCACCCATCCCCAGAACAGCCAGACTCCATCAGGGTAACATCACTGCTGGGGAGAGGAGCAGAACAGCCCCTGGCTGTGCCAGCCCTGCTCAACAGCAACTAAAACATCTCTGTGTTATCAGGAGTTTTGTTTTCAGTACAAATCCAAAACACAGCCCTGTTCCAGCTGCTGGCAAGAAAATTTACTCCATCCAAGTCAAAAGAAGCACATTCCACCCTTTATTCCATGCCAATTATGTCCTGCTCAGGTCCCACAGAATCCACAGAAGCTCATTAACCACCAGCCCACTGCCCATCTTTTGCTATAATACACAGACATTATTCCCCTAGTCTTTGGACCACTGTGTAAAATGTCCACCAATGTCCACAAAGAGAGCATTGAGCTTATTTAGTCCATGCCTTTGGGCTCCATGGTGTGGTGGTCACTCAGGGCTGCTGTCTGTGGGCAGTTACTGGGCACCCAAGGCAGCCCAGGCCAGGTCACTGCTGCCCTGCAACTGCTTCTTGTGTAGCTCCTCCACTGATCCAGGTGGTTCCTGCTGCAATAATTCCATAGCCTGCAACTCAAATCCTGGGTTACAACAATTTAAAGATATTTCCATGGCAATCTCCACCTCTTTGGATCTGATTATCAGGTTTAACACTGCAGTGAACTCTTCCCTCTTTCCCTGCCCCTGCTCCAGCTTGCATTTAATCACAGACTGGAGTCCCATAGGGGTGTCCCTGCTCCAAGTGGAGCTTTATCCATGAGCCACAGTCTCCACAGGGATATACCTGCTGTGGCACAGATCTATCCAGAACCACAGAGCTCTGAGTTGCACCTGCTCCAGTGTGGCCTCATCCAAGGGCTGCAACACCTTCAGAGACACACCAGCTCCAGCATGGCATTATCCACAGCCACATTCCCTTCAGGAGTGCCCTGCTCCAACAGGGCCCTAGCCCTGCCTCCATTCCTCTGGGTGTGCTAATCCATGGGCACACAGTTCCAGGTGCTCCAGCACGGCCTCATGCCCAGCCAAGGATGTTCAAAGTGTACCTGCTGCAGCATGGCCTTATCCCACAGCACCAGATACCCTGAGATGTCCCTTCTCCAGTGTGGATTTATCCCTTTGGAGGCACAGCTTTTGCAGGATGAACATGCCTACAGCCACACAGTTCCAGAAGTACCTGTCCTGGTGTGGAGCTATCACAGACACTTCAGGGTGTCCTGATCCTGTGTGGACTCATGCCCAGGTCCTTTAATAGAGAACCTGCTCCTACTCAGGCTCATCCCAGTCCCAGTCCCTTTTACACAGAACCTGCTCCTGCTCAGGCTCATCCCAGTCCCAGTCCCTTAACACAGAACCTGCTCCTGCACAGGCTCATCCCAGTCCCTTTAACACAGAACCTGCTCCTGCACAGGCTCATCCCAGTCCCTTAACACAGAACCT
This sequence comes from Melozone crissalis, assembly GCF_028551555.1. Lineage (NCBI taxonomy): Eukaryota > Metazoa > Chordata > Aves > Passeriformes > Passerellidae > Melozone > Melozone crissalis. The sequence goes on along the minus strand of NW_026535795.1, from coordinate 14,462,228 downwards.
GCTCCTGTACAGGCTCAGCCCAGTCCCTCTGCCTGGAGCTCTCCTGGGCTCCCAGCCTGCCCAACCAGCCCAGCACAGACACAGCAGTGGTGCCACATCTCCCTGGCTGTTATCGAGGTGTTCCCAGGCACAGCACAGTGAGATGATCGGCACCACAGCCAGCAGGGAACGCCAAAAGCTGCCACTAATGAGCACAAGATTGCAATCTGAGCGTGAGCCGAGCCCCCGGCAAGCACAGGAGCTGCCAATTAACAGCTCAACAGCGCTCACACCTATAGATTCCACCCAGCACATTCCAATCGAACCTGTCACTCTCCTGAACGCTTGCAGCCCCACAGCAGGCACCAGAAAGGACTCCTGTGGGCTGCTGCACACACAGGCAGAGCAAAGCAAGGGATTAATTCCCCACTTCCCGTGGGCAGGGAGGTGCTCAGCCATGCCCAGGACAGCCAGGCTCCATCATGGTAGCAGGGATTTGGGCAGACAATCATCATCACTGAATATCCCCCACCTCCTCCTTCTTCCCTGGCTTTACATTATGGTCTGCGATGTCCCTGGGGTACTCCTCTTGCTGCAGGAGTGAGGAGCAGAGCAGCTCTGGCTCAGTAACTAAAACACCCCTGAGTTATCAGCAGTTCCAGCACACATCCCAAGCACAGCCTACACCAGGCACTGTGAGGAGAATTAACCCCACCCCAGCCCAAAGCAGCACAATGTTATTAACCCAGCAGTGTATCAGCTGGGTCTAGACACTCCACATGGAGACACCAATTGATTTTCTGTGTGTACCCACAGCAGAAGCTGACAGCCCTTTCATACAGCCCCCAAAGTGAATAAAATGAGAAATTTGGGTTCAGAGTGCAATTAGTGCTTTTTGTGAGCACAGAATTGATGGCATTCCTCCTGCAGCCTTTTCAACCTGGAGTACAGAGAGAATTTTGGCTGGAGTCTGTGACCATGCTGGAGGTGCAATAAGTCCACAAAACATCAAATGGTGCCACTGGGCAGAGGAACAAACACTTTCAGAGCCCAAGGATACCCATTTCCCTCAGCATGTGTGAGCTGTACCAACACCCACTCTGAGCCATGCTGGGAGCCCCTGCTGACATGGAGGGACCATGGGGGAATGAATCCATTGGCAGAAGAGAGAGCAGGAGTCTGAGAGCCAGCACAGCCCACGTGCATCCCTGCTTGGCTGCTCTCCTGCACTGACCACTTCAAACACCAAGCCCAGAGGGGACCCACAAGGCATATGAGGACATTCCCTCACATTTTGCAAAGGAAACAGTGGGGGAAAGCCCCATTCCAGCAATGCTGCACAGAAACAGTCACAGCCAGTTCAGCAGCTCTCTACAAACGTGCCAGGGGGTCCCATTTTGATCCAAACCCAGGAGTCAGTGGCTGGGATGGCTCTCAAAGAGGTGCTAAGGCACAGCAGATGGATGAGCTGCTTGGTCAGCTCTTGGAGCTGGTAACATCACCTGACTGAGAGGCAGTTTTAGCTTGTGCCATGACTGGATGCCAGTAGCTTTTGGAGCTCTCATGTTTTAACAGGGCAGAAGACTTAAAATCCTTAGGAATTGCAGCTGGAGAACTAAAACTCCACAGAAAAATCATTCAATTGAAGCTCACTGATTTGCTGTGGCCTGTCTCTGAGATATTGCCTCTTTACCCCTTTGCTTTCTTCCCCCCATCCTATGGAAGAGAACATTATCCCCTGCAATGCTCCCTGATCCTGAATTTTGGAGAGAAAAAGCCACATGCAAGAAGGGACCCTTGTAGGCAGGGCCACACTTTCAGGTGCCATGGGGACACCTCTGCCCTCTGCTCTCCCTCCATTCCCCACAAACACAGGGAAGATGAAGGTGAGACCCTCAGGGAGGCTGGGAATGACCCCAACAGTGCGGCACCCCAGGAACACCTGAGCTGAATTGGGGTGTTTCATATGTGAATCTTTCTGGTGTCACTGTCTATGGGATCCCCAGGAGGAGCTATGGGAAGATGGGAGAAAATCTGCTCATTTTGCCTCTGGAGCAGGCCTCATGTTCAGAACTGGGCTCCCAGTCAGAGAAGTGTGACAAGAGCAGGGTGATGGGGGAAGGAAATGCAACAGAAACAGTCAGACATTTGACAGCAGCATCCTGACACACCAGTCTTGCAACATACAGCTGGTGGATAATAAATTCATAATTATGCACACTTTGGACTGTTTTCATGAGCCATTCCTATATGGCCATACCTGCTGCTGGAACAGCTGGAGAAAGAACATGAATTCAACACTGAGGGCTCCTCTGACAACAGATTGTAAGAAATAATGACAAGCCAAATATGAGGCCCCAACAAGACAGAAAAATTACATTGAATTTATATTGGACTAACAATAAAAGGCCTGTAGAAGGTTACCAAAGCTCTGCTTCATATGTCCCAGATTATGATTAATTACAGATTTGAACTTTTTTAGCAAGAGATCAGAGCCTTTCCCCCTTAGGAGGGAAAAAGATGAATGTAATTTTTTCTTCTGACACTCCTCCCTCCTTCCACTGTGGCACAGAAACACCATGATACTCATCTGTCTTCATTTCTCTTAAATGCCCAGGGAAAAGGAATAAAGGCTTGAACTACAGAGTTGCAGCTTCCAGTTGTGCAGCTCCAGCTGATTTGGTGGATCAAACCATAAAACTCCCAGGTTTGGGCTTTATGCTGAGTCCCAGGAGCACACATCCCTCTGGGTGTGAGGAAAGCTGTGGATTCAGGGCTGAGCCTGTGCTCGTGGGTGCCAGGAACAGGACTGCCAGTCAGGGCTGTAAAAATGGCAGGGCACACAGAGAGAGGTCAGGCACTGATCCAGAAGGATGAAGATAATTGGATCTTATCTGCTCTGAACACCCTCTGCCAGCCTGCCTGTACTGTGGGAGAGATGAGGTTCACCTCTGGTCACTGTGTCACTGTTTCACAGACAGTTCTTGTGTTCCAGGATCTCCAAGAGAGCAAAAAAGAAGGAATAAGACAGCACAAGGGTGAGGCCATCCTAACTACAGCCAAGGCTGGTCAGAGAGGTCCCTAAATGGCCTTGGAATAGGGGGAGGTTTTGCCATTCACCTTCTGGGCCCCAGGCTGGTCCTAATCCAGGACCAAGGTGGGACAAAGCTAGAGGAAGAACAAACAATGTGAAAAACACATCACTGATTGTGGGGGACTAACACTGAAAAAAGGGCAGAGGATGTGAGAAGGAAAGATTTGCAAATGTCTTGAGAGGGCACTGGAGGGAGATGTGGTACCAAGTGAGGAGGCACCTTAAAGACTCTGGATTCCTTCTGAAGGACAGAAATGGAAAAAAAAAAAACCAAAAGGACGAGATCCCAACATGAATCCTCCCTCCCTTTTCTTGTGGCCTCAGCAAATCTCACTCTGCTGCCACCTGCCAGGGGCCTTGAGATGTTCCACCAGAGACAGCCACCACGTTGTCAGGGCCCCTGAAGCCTGAAAGACACAACAGCCAGTGCTGGTGTATCAGCATCCCGTGGGACACGGGACCCCTCATGCTCTGCATGTTGCAAAGAGCACACAGAGCCCAGGCACTGATGCTTTGGAGAAAGGGGCTCTGCCTGTGGAGCTGCACCACCCAGGGAGGTGCCTGTGCTGAGATCCTGCTGGATCTGCTCACACACAAGCAGGAAGCAGGGAACCGTGTCCCCTTTTCCCACCTAGACACTCTGTGACCCAGCAAATGCACTCCTAGTGCTGTTTGTCCTTTCCTGATCTGTCTCACTCTGGTCTTGTTTTGTTGCCAACTGGTTTGGGGATTTTTCTAACCTGACTTTGATTTTGGGAGTGGGTTTGTCAGGTTGTCTCATTACAGGAGAACCAATTCCCTCCTGTACTGTTCCCTCTGTTTGCCACCACCTGTGGTCCCAGGGTGGGCAGGGCCAAAGCCCAGCTCTCTGTGTGCACAAACCCAGCCTGGAAGCACAGGGCTGTGATCATTCCCACTCTGTGCAGCCCTGAGCTGAACAGGCAGCACTTCACCCACCTCCAGGGCACAGCACTGGGATGTTCTCCCCAGAAAAGGTGCTGATGTAAACACCAGCTGAGGGCTCAGAGCTCAGAGGTTGCATGGATAGCACTTTTGCCATCAAGAATTTATTTTTCCCTGTTGGAACAAGGAAAGAAATTCCTTATACTGAGAGGTAGAGATGTTGAAATGAGCACCATCATCTCTGAGAGAGCAGCTTTTATGGGCTGTGAAAACAGCACTGAAGGGCAGATATTTGGAGAAAGGCAGTTCCCCAGGGCTCTGGTCCAGAAGAGCATCCATCTGCAGGGAAGCCCTTAAAACCAGACTGAGTTTTCCTCTTTATCCTTGGACCTTAGTCCAGGCTTTCACACTTTCACTGGGCATGGGATGGTTTAGCTGCTCCTGTCTGATGGGGTTGTTTCCAGTGGGTCTCACAGGCAGCTCCATAGGTGCCAGCACAGACAATTCCAGATGAATGCCCCTACCAAAGGTTTTTAAATTTGTGCCAGGAAGATGTTATGGGGAGAACAGGAGTGGAAAACAACAGAACCCAGCTATGGTGGGGAGAGGAGCTGTGGGACTAGGCACTGCAACCTGTAGTTATCCCAGAGGAGATAAAAATTACTTAAATAATGGGGTTTTTTTACATTTTAAGTCTTTGGTAGCATTCATCCTTAGTTCTGTGTATGCCCCACTCAGTGCAATGGTGTTGCTGCCCAGAGGAGAGGCTCAGAGACACTGTGACACTTTTGTAACAAAGAGTTTTCCCACTTAGCAGTTTCTGAGAAAGCTCTGGCGCTTCAGAGCTTGTTCTCCTACAGAACAGCTAAAGGTGGAAAATCCTGACTGTGAGCTACATCCCAACATTCCAGGAGAACTTTTACTTCAGTAGGCTCAGGGACAAGATACTACATCCCTCATACTGTTCCTCTCTGTGTTGGGCTATTAAGGACTTTAAAAAGGCTTTTTGAATTTTCCACACAGAGATGTGTAATGGCTAAATTTAAGTCAAAATTTCTGTATATTGTAGGAAAAAAATAATACAGCAACATGTAAATTACTTGCTGCAACTGCACACAGAAAATACTCCATGAATTTGTGAAATCATCCAAGCCCTTTCCACTGTAACACTGCCTGTTGCACTCATGAATCAAGCTTTTATTAAATGAAAAAAAAAAATTAAGAGATTCTCACAGTTCTTTAACTCAAACTCAGGAGTTGCTTTGTTACAGATTCACTCAGAGCAACACCCTGGAAAGGGAAGGCAGTGGTGGCACCCTGGGCTGTCACAGACAGGGATTTTCCAGCATGGAAGCATGAGCTGAACACAAGCTGCTTTTAAAGCAGCTGGGAAAAATCCTGGAGTACAATTAAATGTAGCCTTTTTTATTATTTAGATTATGTAGTATACAACATGAAAATGTTACCTGTATTAGAATAGAAATGCTTATATAAAATCTAAATATTTAATGTAATACAATATAACAATTAGATATATAGAAGTTTGTCTCAAATATAAAAATCATAGCGTACACTACAAATACTTTGAATATAAAGCCCAGCAGACTGTAACAGTGCATTTATCTACATATTGAGAGGTTTTTTTATCAACAGATTGGGGGAATTTTCCTAATTCAGACCATAAAGGGGATGTCAGGACACAGTCTTGGTGACTCCAGGCAGATGTTTGGGATTTTCCTGTGCAGCCATGCCTGGAAGGGACTCCACAGACAGAGCCCTTGGAGCAGCCTGGGCTCTCAGGAGGCTGTGACAGAGTTCTGTGGGACTGACCCTGGGGTTTTCTCAGACTTTCCTTCTAGGCTGATCCTGTCTCTGGAGGAGAAGAACCAGTGCCTCAGAATGCTGGAAGAACAGAACCTGACACTGAAAAATCGTGTGTCTGGCTTATTTTCTGCTCTTAAGCAGGCAGAGCTGCTCCGTTCTCAGCAGAGAAGAGAAATGCAGCAGGTCAAAAACCAGGTAAGCTGTGCAGTGGCATCCTCTTCTCCAGGGACACACAACAGCGCCTTTGCCTTGGAGGCCCCAACCTCTTTCCCCTCCCAGCAGCATCCACAGCTGCCGTGTTCTGCCCGGGGCTGCTGCTGCACCCTGAGCCTGAGGCTGGATCTGGTGTCAGCTGCAGAAGTTTTCCCCCATCCTCTCCCAGGTCCCAGCAGGAAATGTGGGAGGAGAAGCTGCAGCAGACTCCTCTGGAGCTTCTCTGTCCCTCTATTAGCAGTGTTGTCCCAGACAGTTGGTGCCTGTACCGGGCTCTGAGCAATGTGGGGACACAGAGGTGGCTGTGGCAGGCTGGGCAGGGCACTTCCAGCACAGCCAGTTCAGCCGCTGTTCAGAGCTGCAGCCCCATTGCCTCCCTTTCCCTGTTTTCTCTCCATTTGTCTCCATTGCAATCCGTGCTTCTGTGCCTTCTGGGTTTGGCATGATTTTGCCTGAAATAATTTCTCCTTTGTTGCTCTCCCTGTGGCCCACTCTGCTGCCTCAGGAGCAGCCCTGTCCCTGAGGCTCTGTGCATCCATCTTCCAGGTGCAGGCCACGCTGCTGGCAGAGCTAGAGAAGAGAGAGCACCAGGCAAGTCAAGAGAAGCAGCTGCTGGAAACTGAGGTGTCTGAGCTGCGTGAGAGGCTCCAGAGATCTGAGGAAAGAGCAGAGACCATGGCCACACAGTGCAAGGCCGTGGTGCTGGAGCTGAGGAAGACACAGGCTCAGAGGAACAATCTCAGAGCCCACAGTCAGGAGCTGCAGAAACAGATGGAGGATTATGAGCAAGGTACAGCTTCTCCTCTCCCAGCCGCTGCCCCATCTTGTCTCACCAGCAGGGATCTCTGATGCCATGCAGAGGAAAAGGGCACTGGCCTGAAATGGCAGAGAGGGAAAAACAGCCAGCAGGAGATTTCTCCATCCAAGTGCCAGTGAAAGCTTTCTCTTGAGAAAGATGCTGTGGCTGGCAGTGCCATCTGGTTGTGCTAGGGCTGATCCCGTACACAGCTGGTGCCTCTCAGGTGCCGTGTCTGTGCTAAGGAGCTGTAGCTGGATGCCTCAGCTCCATTCCCCCAAACTCCAGGCCCTGCCAGAGTCTCCAGGCTATTGGCCTCCCTGGAGCAGGGCTGCACAGGCATCCCCTCTCCTTTGTCTCTCTTGAATTGCTCACTCTGCACAAGGCCAAGAGCAAACACACTTTCCTATCTGTCAGAACCTTGCCCATTTCATTCCTGCCTTTTTCTCTGCCTGGAATTTTCCTTCATTTCTGTCAGCTTTGGAGCCTTTGGAGCTTAGGGCCTGGCAAACACAGTCAGGTAGAGAAGACAGTGCTGTTGTCTCTGCATGATGCACATCAGTTTGCCTTTGCTTTACTTATCTCCTTCTACTTCTCCTTCCTCTTTCCTTCTGCAGAGTGGGTGCAGGCAGAAGCCAAGCACATCTCTCACCAAATTGCCCTGGAGAAAGAGGCCAGTGAAAGGCAGGAAGAGGCTGTGGCTCTCCATCAGGAGGTGGCATCTCTGAAGAGGAAATTGGAAAAGCTGGAGAAGGAAAGATGTGCTGGTGAGATTGGCAGATGCCACAAAGTGCCATTTCCTAGCTATGGTTGGGCCTTGTGTTCATAGTTCTAAAGAGCACCTTTTCTCAGTTTAACTTTTGTAATTGCATTCTTCTGAATAAGGAGGAGAAGATGTTGTAGTCATGGCAAAGCCAGTTAATGCTGAGGCTGCTGATTTTCCTCCATGCGGGGCTTCTGTGCCCTAGGACCTTTAGTTCTCAATGTCCTCACTGTCCCTGCAATTGACATTGCATGGCTTGGGGAATTCCTGGTGTCCAATCTCATGTTCAGATTTCTAAATATCTGGATCTGGAAGGAGGGGGGAGAGTCCCAAGTTTGCTGTTAATAGAAAGGTGTTTGGCCTTGGCCATCGGAGAGCAGCCAGTGGGGAGAGAGGAGAGGAAAGGCAAGTGCTGATCCCCAGCAGGACGTGTGCCTGCAAGGGGAGAACTCGTCCTGAGTGGCAGCAGAGAATGACAGACTGATGTGGCCATTGCTGCTGCCAGAGAGGGCAGTGGGGCTCTGGGGGATGGAGCCATGGAAACTCTACACAGGAGAGGTGGGAAACCACTGCTGTCAGCCCAACTGCAGGGAATGAAAGGCTGGGGCTGTTTGCTCTTCCCTTCCTCCCTGATGGAGAGCACATCCTCGTGGCACTGCCTGAATCCTGCTTAGCGTGCACTTGCAATCCTGGCTGCAGTTCTGGCAGCTCCTGCCCAAAGGAGCACTGGAGTGGAGCTGCAGGAGGCCAGGGAAGGGCAGAAGGGAAGCTGGGACGGGCTGAGTGAGCTGGGAAAGATGCAGCATCAAGGGGGGCCCAGCAAAGCTCTGCAGCATCCCGAGGGGCAGAGAGAGAGGGGCAGCCTGTGCCTGCCTCTGTAGCAGGAGTCTGATCCCGGTGCTCTCTCGGATTGATCCCTTGCCGCTGTGGGACTGATCCCGGTGCTCCCTCGGATTGATCCCGGGGCTCTGCCGGGCTCGCCCCTGGAGCTGTGTGGGACCGACCCCAGTTCTCTGTGGGACGGATCCCGGTTCTCTGTGGGACTGGCCCCGGGGCTCTCTCGGGCTGATCCCGTGGCTGTGCCGGGCTCGCCCCTGGAGCTCTGTGGGACCGAGCACACTGGCTGCGCATGCGCAGAGCTGCGCGCAGCTCCCGCGCGCCCGCCGGACCCCGCCCGTGCCCTCGCGCGCGCGCAACGCCCAACCACCGCCCCCCGAGCACGCGCGGCGGCGCGGTGACGTAAGCGCGCCCCGCCTCCCGCTATAAAAGCGGCGGTTGGTGGCGGGCGCCATTGTGGTGCGCCAGGCCCGGCCGTGCGGAGCGGGCCCGCAGCGCCTCCGCCTCTCACGCCGCCAGCGCTCTCGCTCCTTCTCTCTCTCTCTTTCTGTCTCTTTTCCTCCCCTTTCCTCTTCTTCCTCCTCTCCTTTCCTCTCCCTCCCCTCCTCCCCCCCGCGCCGCGGACATGCCGCGCGTCTACATCGGCCGCCTGAGCTACCACGTCCGGGAGAAGGACATCCAGCGTTTCTTCAGCGGCTACGGCCGCCTGCTCGAGGTCGATCTCAAAAACGGGTGAGCGCCTTCGTCCGTGCTTCCCTCCCGAGGGCCCCGGGCCGGCCGGGCCCGTCCATGTCGCGGCCGCTGCCGCGTGGCGCCGGCGCAAGATGGCGGCCGGGGGGGAGCGGAGCGGGGGGGCCGCAGCATCGTCCCGGGGCCTGGGCGTGCTCCGGGGGCCGGGGAATGGACCGGGGGCCACGGAATGGACCGGGGAATGGCCTGGGGGCGGCGGTGTGCACCGGAGATGGCGGAATTGGCCGTGGAATGGACCGGGCGCCGCGGCGTGGACCAGGGACCGTGGAATCGACCGGGGAATAGACCGAGGGTCGCGGCGTGCACCGGGGACCGTGGAATGGACTGGGGAGTGTGGAATAGACCGGGGAATGGATCGTGGCCCGCGGCGTGCACCGGGGCCCGTGACATTTTGCTCCCCCCGCCGCCGCCTTACCGGGCCTTTCTCCTGTGCCCAGCTACGGCTTCGTGGAGTTCGAGGACTCCCGCGACGCCGACGATGCCGTGTACGAGCTGAACGGGAAGGACCTGTGCGGGGAGCGGGTTATCGTGGAGCACGCCCGCGGCCCCCGCCGCGACAGGGACGGCTACAGCTACAGCAGCCGCAGTGAGTCCGGGCCCGTCCCTCCCCGCGGGGCTCGGGGCGGCGGCGGGCAGGGCCGGGGGCGGGCAGGGCTCGGCTGGCACCGAGCCCCGGGCTGGGTGGGCAGGGTCGTTAGCGGGGGGTACCCGGTGCACCGCTGGGGCTGCAGCGCTTTCCTCGGCGCCAGCGGCGCGCTCGGGTATCCCGGAGCAGTTGTGGCTCCCAAATCGTGGCCTTGTAGAAAGGGTTCGCTGTGCTGATTAACGGCTCCAGTATTCCTGGGAGCATTTAAGATGTGACAGCGATGTTGCATCAGTAATGTTAGTGTATAAATATCGTTGTGTAACTGGGGGAGAATCGCTCAGCTGTGAACTTTGATGTGATTGATTCAGTTGGATATATGGGTGGGGCGGGGGGAGGTTTTGGAGCAGGAATCTGTTGTGCTGAAGGGGGGGTATTGTAAATATTTCTGTGCTCAGCTCGCTCGTGTAGCTTCTTGAGCTGAGCTGTGTAGAGCTTGAACGGCCTAGTACTGTAACTAAAAGTACTACGGTTGATTTTTCGGTGGTGTTTGGAATCGTGGTGTTGGGGGGGGTGGGTTTCTGTCTTTTTAAAAAAATCAAATGTATGTTGTTTTAAAATTGTTGCATGTTCAATTCAAACTTTTTAACAAGTCCTTGATGTTTCAATTTAAAAGTGACCAGTGGGGCTGAGGCTGTGTCCACTGAGGCTAAGATGACTGCCTTTCCTGGCCATGGCTTTTCCATACATTGTGTGACCCTTGCCCTATGACCCTTTGGCTGACCTTACCGGAAGCCATGACGACAGCAGCCTTTTGCCATTAGACGCAGGGTGATGGTGAGGATTCCAAGGGTTAGACAAAACTGGTTAAACTGAACTAGGTGACTGTTACCTTGCGTGTTTTGTGGCCAAACCACCACCAAAAACCTCATACTGTGATGTAAGTACTTAGTGTAACTAGTAAACGTTTTTGTAAAATGTAGAAATGCATGTAATCAGTTAAGTTTTATATTTTACAATGTTCTGTAAAATAAAACTTAGCAAGGTGAATCTAATAAGGAGCAGTCACTCTCTAACAGATCATAGGAGCACAGACTTGTAGGATGTTAGTCTGTTTGATTTGCCATTAATATAGATTATGGCAAAATTGCAAAGTTTATTGGAGGCTTAGCGAAATAAAGTCCTACTCCAGTAAATATGACTGTTAAACTAACTTTTTCAGAACATTGATCCTCCTTCGTGCTAGGAGCCAACCTAACTTTGTTTCTTTGTACATCAAGGTGGGGGTGGTGGCGGATATAGCAGTCGGAGACAATCGGGACGAGATAAATACGGACCGCCCGTTCGTACAGAGTTCAGGCTGATTGTTGAGAACCTTTCCAGTCGCTGTAGTTGGCAGGATTTAAAAGTAGGTATTGATGTTCTGTGTTTGGAGTCTGTTGTGAATATCAGGAAGCAATAGCTTCCTTTAATATTTAATAATTTAATAATATTTAATATTCCTTTAATAGCAATGTTGGTTTTGTTGCAGTAGAATAATTTGAAAGTGTTTGTGTGCATTGAGTGCTGTTTGCAGAACCTCCCCGTTCTGTAGCTGCCCTGTGCTCCCTGCAGGATTTCATGAGGCAGGCTGGGGAGGTGACCTATGCAGATGCCCACAAAGAACGTACAAATGAAGGAGTGATCGAGTTCCGCTCGTACTCGGACATGAAGCGCGCCCTGGACAAGCTGGATGGCACAGAGATAAACGGCAGGAAGATCAGGCTGGTGGAGGACAAGCCACGCTCCAGCCACAGGCGATCCTACTCCGGCAGCAGGTCCAGGTAACTCGGGGGACACACTGCAGCAAAAATGGTGACAATCAGCATGGGGATGGGTGCCCTACCTGCAGCAGTCACCTTCAGCTGGTTGTTTAGGAGTAGGAGGAGGCCTCAGTGTAGAAGGAAACATTTTACATCAAACAGCAAAGCCAGGTTTGAGCAATTTTCCACGTGTGAAACCTCAGATGTGATTCATTTACAGTATGTTAAAACCACCGTGGTGGGACCACCCTCGCTCTTGAGAAGTTCTGTAGCAGCTTTTCTCTGTTAGATTATGCTGCTGGATAGCACAGTGTATTAGATGCAGTCAGGAAGGTTCTTCCTGTGAGGATGGACTTCCCAGAGCAGCTGTGGCTGCCCCTGGATCCCTGGAAGTATCCAAGGCCAGGCTGGACGGGGCTTGGAGCAACCTGGAATAGTGGAAGGTGTCCCTGTCCACGGCAGGGGTGGAACACAGTGATCTTTAAGATCCCTTCCATCCTGTACTTGATGATGGGAGGGCAGAACTAGGCAAAGAGAAAGGGAATGACATTTTAAATGTCTGCAGGTCACGATCCAGGAGACGGTCTAGAAGCAGAAGTCGGAGGAGTCGGAGCAGCCGCAGTAGATCCCGTAGCGTCTCCAAAAGCCGTTCCCGGTAAGTGCCCCCAAGTTAACACTGTCAGTGCAGGAACTGCCTTGCTGACAGATGTTTACAGCTGCTGGAAGTGCACTGCAGGCCCTGCAGAATAAACTCTCTCCCTCTCTCTCTCTTTGAAAGATCTAAATCCAGGTCACGAAGCAAAGACCGCTCCCGTTCCCGATCCAAAAGCAGGAAGTCCAGATCAAAGAGCAAATCCAAACCCAAGTCTGACAGGGGGTCACGCTCACACAGCAGATCCAAGGAGAAGTCAGAGAAGTCCCGGTCCAGATCCAGGTCCAGGTCTCGATCTCCCAAAGAAAATGGTAAAGGGGATGCTAAGTCTAAGTCCAGGTCCAGGAGCAGGTCTCGCTCCAACTCTCCGCAGCAGCAGCCGTCGGCCAAGGCTCGCTCCGAGTCACCGCCCAAGAGAGCCGCCTCCAGGTCCCGCTCCAGGTCCCGCTCAAAGTCCCGCTCACGATCAAGATCCAGTTCAAGAGATTAGGACTACAACTCTCCTCTCACCTTGCACACTATTATGGAACATTTTCCTACCTGTCAGGCCATTAGTGTTATGTTAGTACTTCAGAAGTTGGTTTTTTCTCTTGCAGGAGTGAATGGCCTAAGAACTAAGGCATAAAGGTTTAATTTCTATCCCAAATTTGACAATACCAGGTGGAATGGTCGTACAAAGCAGGAAGAGTCCCCATTTTGTAGAAATTGAGCTGAAAGTTTGATTTTATAGCATTTCTGCAGGAGTAACTTAACTACTCTTAAATGCAAAGTGGTTTTTATATTAAAAATAAACTGAATATAAACAGGCTTAAATATGGGCTTTTTGAAAATATCCTTTTTTCCTATTTTTTTTTCATGGCATTAGAACCATGGATGTCATTAGCTTCATAGGTTTCAGCTTGCTGCCAAAGGCAGGATTGCCTTGCTGGGCAGGTCACACAGTTTATCTTAATTTTGGAAGGAGTCAGCAAACTGTATAAACCAGTAACAGTACTAGGAAGATTTTAGACCAGCAATAAACTCAAGTTGGAGGACTTATGTTGTACCTTGACTTGCCAAAAGAACATTCCCCCCCATACTGAGACTGTATTAAAGGTGACAAAGGTACTCTGGAACCTGTATCCTACAGTATTGCTGAAAACCCCTTTGTTCCAGACTTGAAAGAATAAAAGCTTTCTGACGTTTCTTGCTTGAATCTCAAGTGTCACTGTTGTCAGACACGAAGGTGTCTCTTGGCTGTGGTCCAAGTCCTTAGTATGCTGTATGGTTTGTCAGCCTCTGAATCCCCATTGGACATGAAACCCAGGTAAAGAAATCTGTCTTCCCTCCCCTTTGACTCACTTATGTTAACGTTTTGCTTCAGACTAGGAGAATATAATCCTCTTGTGTGTAGGTCCGAACTTTATTGGAAATGTAATCTCTTGGAGCTAGAGTTCTAGTTTTAACAAAGGCTTTGCTAAACCACAGTTGCCAGTTCACTTAAATTGTGGAATAGGACTCATCCCAAAAAATCCCCTTTATAGTTAAATTGATTTTTGTAACATGCAGTAGCAAACATTAGAACTGCCTTGTACTCTTTATACAACGTGTAGTTTGACTTGTATAAAATTAAATTGGTGATTCAAACTCTTGTGTTCATTGCAGTGAAATGGGATTCTTGCACTGCCTTGTGCTGGGGAAATCACAAGGCTTTTATGGAGAAAACTTCTTTGGTTTAGTGAGAGACTTGGTAGCTCTTGACAGGCTCTTGGTGGTGTGCTTGAAACCAGCACAAGCTCTTTGTGTCCCAGTGTGTCACCTTGTCCTTTCTGCAGGCGTGGCTGGGTGTGACAGCTGCACCTCTGGTCCCAGCTTCCACACCTGCCCAGAGGAATTGGGTCAGCACAGTGCACATGGGAAATGTGACTTGATGCCAACTTGTCTTTCCTGGAATTTCTTTATGCTGTAAACAATTCTCCTGAAATTTCAGTTTCTCACCATTTCCTGATGGTCTCTGAAAAGCTGCATTTTGCCTGTTGCAGGTGAGTGTCCATGCTGGGGTCCTAGGGAGAGTGGTCAGGTCTGAGCTCACGTTCCTGGAACCTGAAGTGGTTCTGTGCCTGGTGTTGCCACAAGACCAGGTTATCAGCCTGGCTGCTGCAGTGCTATCTGCACCTGACCCTGGTGGTAATTTGTGATAAGGAGTTCTTGGGTTAAATTGGAGCTGTTTGCTGAGGGTGGTGCATGTTAGCATGAGTACAAAAATGGTCTTGCAGTGTTGATTTCTGCAGGATCTCAGGTGGGGGGGAAGTGCAGGGGGCTTCTTTCAGAATTCACCCTGGGCAAGAACAGTTAAGTTCAGGTTTACAGCCTAAGATACACTTGAGGACATACTTACTTGAGTTAAGCTGCTTTGGTTATACTTCTGATCATGGAGTAGGTCAGACTCGAGAGAGAACTGCTCCTCTTTGTAAAGCAACTTCACAGAGAACTCTGGTAAAATACACATCACAGTCCTCAAAAGAGGGATTGAGCTTGGAGCTCAGCAGGTTGAATGTGCATATTCCCAGTCTGTGTGATAACAAGATATTGACCATTACTTTTTTGTAGATACATTTCCTTCTTTTTGAATCTGACCCCAGTGCCAGCTCGAGGCTGTCCTGGCCACTCTGGGGCCGTGGGCACCCCAGCCTTGGTCAGCAATGCAGAGATGGCTCCTAACCAGCTGCACCCAGCTTTCTGAGCCAGGATTTTTTGGTTTGAGCTGTTTTGAGTCCTCCTAATTTATGAATTACAGGTCCCAGCTAATGTATGACTCAAAGTGAAATTCATTCACACCACTCGTACTAAGACTCAACTTCTGGGCATCATTCTGGGTGATTTTCTGACTCAAGGGCAACCTGACTCTTGTTCACAGAAAGTGACTTTTGCAGGGTTGTCTAATTTAGAATATCTTAAATACTCTTTATATTCATTGTAAAATGAATGCCAGATTGCGTTTAACCAATTTACCTGGAACTCCTTTAAATGTCAAGATTTCTGTGTTACTGGAGCCACACTGTCTTGTCTCCTTTGGCTGCTGCCCTTCACTGTGCCAGTGAAGCAGGGATTCCTTGCCATGGCTCACCCTTCTGGATGGGTTTCCTCTGGAAAGCCGGGAGGATTTTGGTAGTGCCAGATCCTGAGTCAGGCAGGGAGGTGCATGGCTTGTGATAATGCTGTAAGGAACCAGCAAAACCCAAACACCCTCAGTGTTCCAGCTCTGCCAGCAGCACTTTTTGTGGGAGTGGAACACTCTGAGGCTGGTGTGTGCTGGTAATCACAAGTGTGATTATTCCTGAGATCTGTTCTGGGTGTGATGGAAGGGGTTGGGATTAATCTCCATACAAGAGTAAAAGGCTACAGGACCTGCATGTGGTTTGCTTTGCCTGCAGTAGCAGCAATAGTTTGATGAGGAAACCACCTGACCTTGTTATAACTCCGTTTATAACCTGACCCTGGACAAAGTCTTTTGGGGATGTGGTTCAGAATTGGGCTACCTGACTTTTTTTTTGGGGTTGGGTTGGTTGTTTTTTTTTTTTTTTTTCTGTTTGGTTTGGTTTTTGGTTTTTTTGTTGTTGTTTTTTTGTGGGTTTTTTGTGATTTTTTTTTTTTTTGCATTTGGTATAATAAATATTAGGTTGTCTTTAAAAATACAGAAGAGAAACCTGCCTTGTCATCAAATGTAGGGTGCAGGATTGACCAAATCTAAGTGTCCTGTAGCAAATTGTGAAGGAGAAATCAACACTACAGTTAAAAGTGAAACTCAGAATCTGGGACTGAATTTGCAGTCTGGTGTGACAGTGTTCACAGGGGTTTTTGGATGAGGGAAGAGATGAGGATTTGACTCCACGTTTCAGAAGGCTGATTTATTATTTTACGATATATATTACATTAAAACTATAGTAAATGAATAGAAGAAAAGGTTTCACCTCAGAAGGCCAGCTAAGTTAAGAATAGAAAGGGAAAGAATGATAACAAAGGCAGCTGCCTCAGACTGTCTGAGTCAGCTCTGCTGTCATTGGCCATTAATTATAAACATCCAGGATGGGCCAATCACAGATGCACCTGTTGCATTCCACAGCAGCAGATAACCATTGTTTACATTTTGTTCCTGAGGCCTCTCAGCTTCTCAGGAGGAAAAAATCCTAAGGAAAGGATTTTCATGAAAAGATGTCTGCAGCACTCCGGTCCTGGCCTTTTCCTATATTTGAAAAGGCATCCTTCCATGTGTTTTGTTTTTGACATAAATGCAAGTCTTGTCCTTAAATCATAGAATTCCAGACTGGTTTGGGCTGGAGGGACCTCAAAGCCACCCAGTGCCACCCCCTGCCATGGGCAGGGACACCTGCCACCAGACCAGGGTGCTCCAAGCCCCCTCCAGCCTGGCCTTGGGCACTTCCAGGGATGGAACAGCCACAACCTCTCTTTGATTCACTTTTTATTTGAGTCTATGTCAGGAAGAGCTGTGTTGCTGTAAGGAAGGGCACAACTTCTGTGTCTGATGTACACTAAAATAAGTCTCTCACCCTGCAATATTACTGCTTGGAGCAGAGCTGAGGGGCCTGAGTAAGTGACCCTCCTTTTTTCTACTATAACATTTCTACCTCTCCATTCTGTGGTTTCAGATTTTATTTACAATTGGGAGATGACTCTGGCCCAATGCTGATTGTAGCCACCTTTAGATCAGCAATGGGGAGGAGCATTTAAAACAATTCTTGGATTTCTTCTTCACACATGGAATAACTTGAACTATTTCCAATTCCTACTGAAGTCTAGTTTAGGTTGGCACTGTAACATCCACAGAGCAATTTCATACATCAAAGAGCAAAGTCATGAAAGCAGGAACTTGCCTGAGGAGCCTGGAAATCCCAACAAATAGCTGAGGTGCTGGGAATGTCTTTGAGAGGTGATGCAAACCATGGGATCATTTGAAACATTCATCATTTGGATGTGGTTGGTGATAAAGTTTTTCCTTTGGTAAGAACTGAGTACAGTGATTTCAGTCCAAAATACCAAAAACAGTGGAGGGAAAGCTGCAGGTGACACAAGGGCTGGAAGTGACAGCCTGTGCTGGCATGTGGATGGAGGGGGGGGTTGTAGATTTATTACTGGTGTGTGCAGCTCCTGGAACAGGATCATCCTGCAAATGGGAATAAGAAGTTAGTGCTGTTAAGCCAGGAGGCGTTCAGTGGGTCACAGCTCATGGTGTGAGCTGTGTGACCACAGTGCACAACTGCACCCAGGGAGCTGCTGGGGCAGGATGTGGTAAGGTGCAAAGTGCTTTCACAGCTCTGGTACTCCTTGTTCTGCTCAGCATCAGCACGAGAGGAAAACAGCAGAGTCTCTTGTGATCACAGTGGTGACAGGGATGCTGTACAATTCACCTGGGGGTGCCACAGCAGCTCCTGTTCTGCTCAGCTCTGGTTCCAGCATGGAGCACGTGCTGACAGTAACAGGAGACACGAGAAAAGTGTTTCTGAAAGAGCCTCTCCAATTACCTTGTCTGAGTCTCTTTGCTGACAATTAAAACCAGTTGCTCTGTGACACTGAAAGTGTAATCCACCACTTGCCATCATTCAGGTGTCAGCTGTGTATATGTGGCAGCCCAGACCACAATTGCTCTGTAATTCTTCACACACAACATCCTCCTAGAAAGCATGAAACTGATACACAGCATTGCAGCGACCTTCCCAGTGGGAATGAGAGCTGTGGATGGCAGCAGCTTCCTGGTGCTTCATGTTTTAGGCTTTGGGACATGACTGTGGGTGAGGACAGGAGTGACAGGCGCTACCCCATGTGTGCTGCCATCCTGTGAATAGCAGGATGTTGTGGGGATGAATCCCAGCAAAACAAGTCCCAAAGCAGCACAGCCCTGCACACACTGGGTCTCGTGGGACTAATGGACCAGCAGAGTTGAAAAATCTCCAGATCAGAATAAATTAAGTCATAAAAGCATTACAAAGAGATAGGTTTAAGTAAACAAAAGTTCACAAAATCCCAGAATAGCTCAAGCTGGAGGGGATCCATAGGGATCATTGAGTCCAAACCCCTGCTCCTGGCAGGAGCACCCACAATGAAACCATAGGAACTGAGTGTTGTTCACACACTCCCTGATTTGGTGCTTCCCTGGGAGCCTCTTCCAGGCACTGAGCAGCCTCGGGGTGAGGAACCTTTTCCTAATGCCCCACCTGAACTGCCCTGAGGCAGCTTTGCTCCATCTCCTTGGGTCATTGCTGATCCCAGAAGGGGGAGATCAGCCCCTGCCCCCAGAGGAAGGTGCAGACAGCAATGGGGTCACCCCTCAGCTTCTCCCCTCCCAGCTGGATGGGCCAGATGGCCTCAGCTGCTCCTCCCAAGTCCTGCCCTTGGACCTTTCACCATCCTGGTCCCCTCCTCCAGCCCTCAGCTGTCCTTGGTGTGCTGAGGGGCCCAAACTGTCCCCAGGACTGCAGGTGAGGCTGCCCCAGAGCAGAGCAGGACGGTCACCCCCTCAATGTCCCCTGGGGCAGGGCTGGCCCTTGGGGCTGCCAGGGCTCCTGCCCCACTTGCCCTCAGCCCAAAGCCCCTGAGCCTCTTCCCCAGGAGAGCTCCCCAGGGTATCAGTTCAGTTCCCTTCCAACGGAGGTCACAGAAGTGGAAGTTGAGACCAGAGAGGGAAATGACCTATGTTACATCAGCCAGAGGGCTCACTGGGAAACCAAAGCTGTTTCCTCTTTTTTACCTAATGTAGCTGTTCCCTAGGAATTCATCATTCTGAATTCCTGATTGTTTTTTTGCAGAAAGCTTAGCCAAGAACATGGAACTGATGGGCTGCTTTTCAAGTAACTGAGTTTCACTCTGCTCCTGATTCAAATCTGTTTGACCTTCCCTCTGCAACATAAAAGGATTGATATGGGAAAACCTTTTTCTACGCTGTGCCACTGGAGTTTGATTTGAAAATGGGAAAGAAGACAGTAGCAGCAAAGGAAATATATTGTTACTTCCCTCCTGATTTGCAGGATCTGTTGCTTCATCAGAGTTTGCCTTAATATTTTTAATGTGGTAAAAATTTTGGAGCACAAAACTCAAGGTGGCAAGGAACTTGCAGATACACTGAAGCTGTGAGGTTGTTCCTACAGTCTCCAAAGTGAGCAGGAACACTCTGCACCCCGGGTTGGGGCAGCCAGAGCTGGCTGTCAGGGTGAGCAGGCAGACACCTCTCCCCAGCCCGTCCAAAACACAGCGAGGGCTCTTCTCAGAAGCTTTTTGTACATTTGGTTCTTGTGCTTCCAGCCTTGGTTCCTTCCACTCCTGCTTTCTGCAGCTAAGTGGGACAGACCTTGTGTGTCTGAAGACACTTCCTGTGTGGCCACAGAATACTGAAGGGTGGCCAGGTGAGCAGCCCTGGGCTTGAGCAGAGCTGTTTGTTTGGAAGTGCTACTAGAGTGTGTCCATCCTGCATTTCCACCTCAGGACCAGTCAGAGAGATCCTTTCACTTCCCAGGGATCTTGGGGATGCCACCTTAACATCCCCTGGTCCCTCTCTGGGGCTGGGGAAGGGATTCTCCCCTGGCACCAGAGCCAGACAAGGCCTGGGGAGCTGCTATGGTCTCCTTGGCTGCTTGTGAAGGACACATCCCCACTGGTCTTGTCTGATTCCTTTCAGAGGGGTGTTTGGTTAATCACACAGTCTTAGAATTGTTTGGACTGGGAGAGACCTTAAAGCTCATCTCATCCCACCCTCTGCCATGGACAGGGTCACCTTCCACTGTTCCAGGCTGCTCTGAGTCCTGTCCAGCCTGGCCTTGGGCCCTGTCAGGGACACAGGGGCAGTCACAGCTTTGCCAGGGCTTGCCCACCCTCATTCCTTCCCAGTATCCCATCGGCAGTGGGAGCCATTCCCTGTGTCCTGTCCCTCCATGCCTTGTCCCCAGTCCCTCTCCAGCTCTCCTGGAGCTGCTTTAGGCCCTGGCAGGGCTCCGAGCTCTCCCTGGAGCCCTCTCCTCTCCAGCTGAGTACTCCCAGCCTGTCCCAGAGCAGAGGGCTCCAGCCCACCCACAGCCCCGGTGCCTCAGTGAAGCATCACCCCGTGGCTCCGCGCTCCCCGTCCCGTCACACCGCGGCCCCGGTGCTGCCCGGCCGGTCGGGGGGGCCCCGCTTGTTGCCATGACGACGCCCCCCTTTCCCGCATCCCCCCGAAAAGCTGCGGCGGGGCTGAGCGCGGCCCTGCGGATGCGGCCCCGCGCGTTTCCACGGCGACGCCGCGGCTGAGCCGCCCCCTCCCCGCACTCCCCGCGCACACTCGGACCGGCCCCGCGCCCCTCCCGCTCCGCGCCCCCCGCACCCCGGGCCGGGCCGGGCCGGGCCGGGCAGCGCCGCCGGGGCTCGCAGCAGCGCCCGCCCGGGTGCAGGTAAGGAGCGCGGCCGGGCAGCGCCGGCCCGGGCTCGCCGCGTCCCCGCCCGGCCCCGCCGCAGCCCGGTGCCCGCACGGGCGAGGCCCCGGCCGGGCCAGCGGGGCCGGGCCCGGCGCCGTGGGGGGAAAGCGCCGACATCCCCCGAGCTGGAGCCGCGCCGAGGGGCTGGAGGGGCCGGGGCTGCCCTGGAGGGGGGCGGCGGGGCCGGGACGGCGGGAGCGGCTCGCTGGCTCCGGCCGGGCCGCCGCCGTGCCGCGGACACCGCCGCGCTGAGGGCGCGGGCCGGGCTGCGAGGTGTGAGGTGCGAGGTGTGAGGCGCTGCCCAGCCCAGCCCAGCCCTGCCCTGCCCGCGGGGACCGCGCTGCCCCGGGGGAGCCTCGCCGGGCCGGGCCGGGCTGGGAGCGCCTCGCACGGGGCACGCCCGGCCGCGCTCCTTCGGGTGTTTGCGGAACAGCGGGCGAGCAGCGCTGTCCCGGAGCCCGCAGTGACAGCGCTGCAGCCCTGGACAGGGCCCTGCGGCGTGCACGGCTTTGGTCCAGCCTAGCAGTGCACAAACAGCCCAGTGCACAGCTCATGGATTGATTTTATTAGTTTTAACCTGGATTTTTTTTACTAGTTATAAAAGAAAATAAAATACTGGACAGTTAAAAATATTTTGAGGTCAGGTATCCATCCTGTTTAGATGTTTCCATCTGTGTGTGGAAAAACATCCAAAGTGGGCAGGTGTGGGTGGTGAGCGGGGCTGGTGCCCTCAGGGGCAGTGGGAGGTGGGGCTGACAGTTCCCATTGTGCCCCTCAGAAGTGCCCGGGCTTCAGGCTGCCTGCTGGCCTTGGATGGTGTCACCTCGACCCCTTTGGAGTGGCACATGGGATTGCTGGTGACTGCTCATCCTCCCCACCTGTGGGTCTGAGCAGATCCACAAGCCTGAAAGCTGGTCCTGGTGCCAGCGAAACTCCTGGGGACAGCAGGTGACAGCCAGCCTGAGTGTCTCTGCTTTGTCGTCCGTGTCTGAACCTAAAGCTGAAGGCAGCTTGCTGCTTTATTGCCCTTCTCCCTCTGATCTCTATTTCCACAGAATCTGTTTTCTCTTTTAAAATGTGTAACATGAACAGCCTCTTACTGCACAGAGGGACATTTCATCTGGTTTTGAGATGTTGATAAATACCGTGGCCCACTCCAAACCTCACCATGCTGCTCAAGAACCCAGGAGCAGAACTTTGAGGCCTCTGGTTTGTTACAGAGCAGGCATTTGCTCCTGGCTTTGGAGCAGCAGTCATTTGGAAGGGAAGAAGTATGTGATTGTCTTTCTCCACTGGGCCACCTGCCTGTGCCAATGTGTTCCTGAGTGCTCCGGTGTGTATACAAAGCAAATATTTTCTGCAGTGCCATTAGTCTCCTAAACACCTGCCCTGGGCAATGCCAGAAGTCAGGGGAAGGTCCAAGAGAGCAGCTCTCAGTCCTGCAGGTCTCTGTAGTGCTCTGGTGTGCCACTTGCAATTTTAGCATGATCCCAGCTGGTGGTCTTTCTTAAAGGCTGAATTTTGCCACTGGAGGTAATTAAAAATCCATATCTCGGCTGATGGCAAGGATGGGGAAGTTCTCTGTTATGGCTGAGGAAATTCCTGAAAAAAGTAATTTACAGAATCTCAGGCTGGGGGAGGCTGGAGGGACCTCTGGAGGTCACCTTGCCCAGCCCCTGCTCCATCAGGGCCAGCCAGAGCCGGCTGCCCAGGATGTGTCCAGGTGGCTTTTGAGTCTCTGCAGGGATGGAGACTCCCCCAGCTCCCCGGGCACCTGCGGCAGTGCTCGGCCACCCTCCCAGTGCAGCAGCGTCTCCTGAGCTCGGAGGGCCCCTCCTGTGGGTCACTCTGTGCCCGAGGCCCCCGGGCTGTCCCTGGCCCTGTCCCCTCTGCAGCCTCCCCCTGGCTTTTCATGCCCAGGCATGAGATGCCCTGAGCCTGCTCTGCTCCAGGCTGGGCAGTGCCAGCTCTCTCAGCCTCTCCTCATGGCAGAGACGCTGCAGTCCCTCCATCAGCTTCATGGCCCTGTGCTGGACTCTGTCCAGTCTGTCCCTGTGTCACGTCCTGGGCAGCCCCGCTCTGGGCCCAGCACTCCAGGGCTGCCTCACTGCTGTGGAGCAGAGGGAAAGGATCCCCTCCCTCTGCCAGCTGTGACACAGCTCCCAGTGCAGCCCAGGACGCTGTTCTGCATTGCTGCAGGAGCACATTGCTGCCCCATGGGCATCCTGGTGTCCAGCAGGACCTTTCCTCCCAGCTGAGCAGCCCCCAGCATGTACCAGTGCAGGTTTTAGGAATATTTAAAATTCTGAGAAGCCAGTAAGTGAATACCTGTCAATATTGTTTGAATTAGAGTACTTCAAGCCAATTTTGTGATGAGCAGGAGCACCTCTCTCGAGCAGATCCTGCTTTATAAGCACTGTCAGGGCTGTGCAGCAGCTCCATGCTGGGAGCTGCTCTCTCCATGCTCCTCCGTGCCCTGTTGCACACAGCATGTCCCTCCTCTTCCCAAGGGATGGATCACTCCCTGGTTCTGCTGTGGTTTGGTGTGAGGGTGAGGCTGTGGCAGGGCTGCAGGCTCCTGTGTACAGCAGCCCTGGAGATGCTCTGCCAGCCCCAGGGTCACTGCTCTGGAGCGTGGCTGTGCCAACACCCAGCAATCCCTGCTGGATGAGCTAAACCTCTGTGAGCAGCAGGGCCAGTGATCCTGGTTGCCTTTAAGTGTGTGTTTTGTGACCTGTGTCCCTGTCTGTGTGGCTGTGTGCACAGGCTGGTGTCCCCAGCTCTCTCAGGGTGGTCAGACTCAGGAGCCTTGTGCTGATGCCCTTCCCTGCTGGGCCGTGCAGGGACCCCTTCTCTGTGCTGGTGCTTTGTCTCCTGAACCTGGGGCTTTGTGTCTGACAGAGACAAACTGTTCAGAGGCACTGATCCTGCTGTCAGAACTGGTTGGAGTAGGCTGGTAGGGTCTGGCTGCAGACAGGCTCCATGTGCACAGCCCTACCCTTACACAGGGCACAGGATTCCAGGAGCAAAGCAGGAGGGAGCAAAGCACTCCCACGAGAATTGTCTTGAAAAATTCCACCCTCCAGCAGCGCATTGTGGTGTTCTCTAGAAGGACCGTGTAGGGGTTTCTTGGGGTGGCTTTCCTCCTTCCTGGCTTTTCCAGCCAGGGATCCTTGGCTGTCCCTCAGCAGAAGGCAGAAGTGAGGAGTGGATGTGATCCAGTCCTTGTGGATTGGATGGGCAGCTGGCTGAGGAGTGGGGCTCACCTGCACTCTCTGTAAGATGTGGAGTTACACCCAACACCAGGCAAAATGGAGAGCTCAGGGCCTCACTGTTTGGGCCAAAACAGCTGCAGCTCCACTGTTGCTCTTTTAAAAGCTGGTTTGGGGAGTGGGGGGTTTCAAGGCTGCTGAGCAGCCTGATTCTGGTTTGTCTGGGTGGGCACGGCTTTATGAGATGCCACTGGGACAAGTGTAAGCCAAAAGCTTTTTAAGACAACAGCTAAAAAAACCCACAAAGATAAATAAATGAAGCTTTTGTTCAATACTTAGGGCAATCAGCAGAACAAATCATAGAATATCCTGAGCACAATAATCCTGGTCCAACTCCTGTCCCTGCACAGACACCCCAGCAATCCCATCCCGTGCCTGAGAGCTTTGTCCAAATGCTCCTGGAGCTCTCCTGGGGAGCCTGTTCAATGCCTGACCACCCTCTGGGGTTAAAACCCTTTCCTAACACCCGAGGAAAAGTGTGAGTTTGGTTTGCTCATTGTTGTGCTAATTTGCAGATTTGCATCCTGGTAGGCTGAGTAAAGACCAGGCTGGGTAAAGACCAGGCTGGGTAAAGCCCTGAGCAGCCGGGTGTGATCCCACCCTGCTGGGAGCAGAAGGTTGAATTACAGACCTTGGGGGTTCCTGAATTACCCTGTGATGATCTGGGTCGCTCCAGGGCTTGCAGGATCCCCTGAAGGTTTCTCTGAGGCAGTGGTGCCTTCCTGGGCTCTGGCACCAGAGCTGTCTGAGCTCTGGGTCCCCCTCCATGGCCTTTTGTCTGCCCCCAGAAGGAGCAGGGTTATCCAAGTGCCTTTGTCCTGCTGTGGCAGTGGTGCTGGGGCAGGTCCTTGCTGTGGCTGAGCCCCTTTTCCTTGTGTAGCACTCCTGACCTGGGATACTTCACCCCAGGTTGTTTTTATTACAAAAATTAGTGAATTTACATTATATAATTGATATATTAGTAGTAAGTGTTTGAAGGGGTTAATATTTTTTAAACATTTATGTAATATTAACAATAGTTACTATTTATTGGTATTACTTATAGAAAGCAGAAACAACAGAAGTTATGAGTTTATTGCTAACAATTCTAAAGCTTTGAATCATTGGGGAATCAGCTGATGACTTTGTAGATAGAATTTGATTGACTTTTTAAAATGTTTTGTTTTTAGGGAGATTTTTGGTAGTTGTATTATTAGTAGCACTTGTATCTTTATATGGTGATTTCATTCCTTGGGAAACACTTTTTACAGTAAAAGATTTGTGTTTATATTTGGGACAGTACTGATTTGTATAGTGTCCTTCCAGGGACTTTTATACCAGAATTTAAAAAACTGTGAGCTGCAAACAACTGTGAGCTCCAATCCTGATTCTCAGTCCTCCAGGGGATGGAGCTCTGCAGCCCAGGTATTGTGCCATGCCCACACGTGTGGGGTTACCCCAGGAATGCTGAGTTAAAAGTTTACCAGTGTGTGCTCTGGCTGATGGGAGCAGTGTTGGTGGGAAATTCTTGTCTGACACCATGGAAGCCCCTGACAAGATGTGGGAGAGCCCTGGGAGCTGCTGAGTTTCAGCTGTGGCAAGAGTGTGCTTACCGGTTCACACCAACAGTGTTCTTGCTGCTCATGTGTGGCCTTGGAACAGTTTTGGGCTTGGAATAGAATTTGTGCTCCATGTGTGCTCAGAGGGCAGGAGCTGGGACAAGGAGTTAGGGAGAAGTTTCCACCAGCAGCACAGAAATTGCTCCAGCCAGGGGTGCTGGGGAGAGCACTCACACTGCTGCTGAGGGACAGGTGAGGGGAACAGGAGGCTCAGTTGGTGGGAGAATGGTGGCATTGTTCAGGTTGTAGAGGATCTGTGAGGTCACTGAGTCCAACAGCAGGGCAGGGCCGTGGGCTGGATGGGCTCCTCTGCCTCCTGGGGGGCTCCCACCCCTCTGAGCTGGGCTGCCCCAGTGCTGGGACATGGCCCTTGGCTGCAGAGAGGCCTTTCCCAGGAGGCTGCTGGAGGAGGGCTTGTCTGGAGTTAAGGTCTAAATCTCAGTTGTTTAGCTTTTCCAGTTTAAAGAGCAGCACCACAATCTGTAATCCAAATTCATTCTGTTCACCCTGAGCTCACAGTGTCCACAGCATCAACCTAGACCTGTAAGGATTTGGAGAGTGACCCACAATCACAGAATATGTCAAGCTGGAAGGGACACCTAAGGACCATCAAGTGCAACTCCCTGCTCCTGGCACCCAAAATGAAACCATAATGTTGACTACTGCTTCACATTTCCTGTGCAAATATTTGCTTTTGTGTTCACATCAGAGACTGTGAGAAAATCAGGTGGAGCATCATAAACCTGAGCACTGGACCTCGTTATTTCTCTTCATTTCTAGGCATTTCCAGTCCCAAGTTCTGTTTGAATTTTAAAAAAAGGCAGAAGTTCCCACAAAATGAAGAGTTGTCCTTGTAATATTTGACCCAATGATAAATCAAGGATTGACTGGATTTAAATGCCAAAAAAAGCAGATAGATCCCTACTCGTTATTAGGAAGCACTGAAGCAGGTTGGCTGCTAAATCCATTTTGACTTTCACTTGGAGTCTGTTGTCCAGATTAGTTTTTCAGTTCCTTCAGCTGTTTTGACACTTAACAGTGCTTTTCTACACCTGGCGAGCCTGAAAGGTCTGTGCTGTTTGCCAGTTGAGCATCAGGTGTTTCTGGTCACAAACCTGACAGAACCAGGAGAAGTAGATCCTCCCCTCAACGTGATTGCACCTTCCCACTCTGTGCCCTCTGATTGTAAGACCTTTATCTGAATGTCTCAGGTTTTAAAATTCCAGACTTTGTCCTTTGTAGCCCAATTCTTAGCTAACCCTGCTTCACTGAAATGAGTATCCTGTTTTCCACATGGATGTCTTTCCTTTCAAATTCAAATTGCATCAGGAGGGGCCAGGCCATGGCTGTGGTCCTCTGTGTGGCCCTGCCTCCATGCTGGCAGCAGGTGCTGTGGAGAGGGTGCTGCTGACACTGGAGCCCCTGGGCCCATGGCTGGGGGCTGTTCACAGCCAGCCAGGGCCAGTGGTGCCCTCGAGGCCCTGACACTGCTTCCTCCTTGAGATTCATGGCCAGACAGTCTTGGTTTGGAAAGACAGGTGCCTGCTGAGGAAGGCAGGAGCCTCCCCTGAAGTGGAGAATGTGAATCCCTCCACCACCACCTCCAAATTGTCATTTTTAAATTAAGGGGCTCTCGGGCAAAAAATATGGGAGCAGGAATTAACAGTTCTTTACTAGGGAAGAAAATAAAATTATAAAATAAACAATGCAGTACACTAGAACAACACTGACAGAGTCAGAACCAAACCTGACAACCTGTTGGTCAGGTTGTTGGTAGCAGTCCCATTGGAATTGTGGCTCAGCCCTCCTGGAGTGTCAGGGCTGGTTCTGCTGGAGCAGGGATCCTGTAGAGAAGGATGTATTCTTCCTCTGACAATCCAGTGAAAGAAGAGGCAGCTGCTGTTCCTCTGGGAAATCCAGAGCTGTGCTGGTGTTCCAGAATCTCCAGATTGTATCTGGGTATCAATGCTTGGCTCCTTCCTCTGGGCTCACATCTCCCAATGGGATACTCTAGTTCTTATCAGCCATGCAGCGACATTCAATAGCTGCTATCAGCAGATGATCCCCCCCCCGGGAGGAGTGGGTGTGGAAGAGATAAGAAAAACTAAAACTGCCCAGTTAATAGAAGACAACTGCCATCCAGATGGCAAATAGAATACATCTTGCCTTGCAGTCTGGGACAGACAGGTTGAGCATCACCAGTCCTGTGAAAAACTCACAGCTGGGGTACAGGGACATCAAGTTCCCCACAGTAACTCACACCCCCAGTAACTGCTGTCACTTGTGAAATTCTCTTGCAGCCACTTGGAAGATCAAGGGTGACACTCGGACGGGAGAACAGGAAGGGGCCTGCAGGGAGCTCTGCCTGCTCCTGGGTGGGATTTGGCAGCCCTCAGTCACAGTCTGTCATTGTGGGCCCCCGTGGGAGCCAGCAGCAGCTTGTGGTGGACCTGTGCTCGTGCCATCTTATGGTGGTGCCAGGTGAGAAAAAACCCTCAGCATTTGCAGGCTCTGAGCTGGCACCTCACAACAAGGGCTTGCATGGGGCATGCTGTGACCTTCATGTGGGTTCAGTAGACCTTGAATGCATCTCGCAGGGGTTTCTGCTGGGAGAGACCATCCTGTGCAGTTACTTTCTCGCTCCTTTGTTGTGTTTATACTGGTACCCAACTTGATTTCTTCCCTGCTGCCCTGCAGGGCCTCGCTGTGTGCCCAGGCAAGGTGATGGAGAGCAGGGGGGAGATGGAGGTGGTGAGGAGCTCCAAGGGCAGTGCTGCTGGGGAGGTCAGTGTCCACGTGGTCACCACCGAGAGCACGGTGCAGAGCACCCACCTGCCCACCACTGCCTTCATCATTCCAGGTATGTGGAGCAGCCCCCTCCACCTGCTGCCTCCCCAGCCTGGACACCCACACTCCTTGTGGAGCTGTGCTCCTCCCAAACCTTGGGAGGCAAAGCCAAGCTGCTGTTACCATCTTGGATGTTCTCTGTGGCTATCCCACATCACTTGGACTGTTTATGGTCAATCAAATCTTCCTGAGCTTTAAACTGAGGCCCTGATGGGAGGGGCCCTGAGCCAGGGCAGCGCAGTGTGCTGGTGCCTGCTCTGCAGGGCTGTGGCATCCTGGGCTGCTGCATTAGCAGGGAATCCCAGAATAGCTCAAGCTGGAGGGGATCCATAGGGATCATTGAGTCCAAACCCCTGCTCCTGGCAGGAGCACCTACAATGAAACCATAGGGACTGAGTGTTGTTCACACACTCCCTGATTTGGTGCTTCCCTGGGAGCCTCTTCCAGGCACTGAGCAGCCTCGGGGTGAGGAACCTTTTCCTAATGCCCCACCTGAACTGCCCTGAGGCAGCTTTGCTCCATCTCCTTGGGTCATTGCTGATCCCAGAAGGGGGAGATCAGCCCCTGCCCCCAGAGGAAGGTGCAGACAGCAATGGGGTCACCCCTCAGCTTCTCCCCTCCCAGCTGGATGGGCCAGGTGGCCTCAGCTGCTCCTCCCAAGTCCTGCCCTTGGACCTTTCACCATCCTGGTCCCCTCCTCCAGCCCTCAGCTGTCCTTGGTGTGCTGAGGGGCCCAAACTGTCCCCAGGACTGCAGGTGAGGCTGCCCCAGAGCAGAGCAGGACGGTCACCCCCCTGATGTTCCCCTTGGAACTGCCAGGGCACTGCTGGCTCCTGTTCCACTTGCCCCCAGTCCCTGAGCCCCTTCCCCAGGTAGCTCTCCAGTCTTGCTCCCCAAGTCATACAATTTTCATGATTATCCCATCCTAGGAGCAGAATCCAGGTCTTACTCTTGTTTCATGTACATGGTGATTGGATTTCCCAGCTGTCTGGTCTATCCAGATCTCTGTGTAAGGCCTCTCTACCCTCAAGGGTGTCCACAGCTCCTCCTAATTTAGTGTCATTGATAAAATTACTTAATGGACATTCTGCATCCAGATTATAAAAAATTTAGGAGCACTGTCCCTAAACCCTGGGGAGCCCCACTGGCGATGGCCACCAGCCTGATGTGCACCCAGTTCCTGTAAGGCTTTGAGCCCAGCTGCAGGAGAGCCATCATCCAGTTGTTCACCCAATGGACAGTGGACTGGATGAGCTCTGTACTGGACTCTTTGTCCAGAAGGCCACTGTGAGAGGCAGCATCAAGGTTTTGCTAAAATCCTAAAAACCACATCTATTGCCTTTGCTTGGTCAGCTTAGTGGGGTGACCTTTCCATAAAGGGAAACTCAGTTGGTTAACCAGGACTTCCCCTTGTGAACCTGTGTTGGCTGTGACCAAGGACTGCCTTGCCTCTCCAGTGTTTTTCAGTAACTCCCAGAATAACCCTCTCCCTAATTTTACCAAGCACTGTAGTGAGACTTACAGGCCTGTAATTATCAGTCATCCTTCTTACCCTTCTTGAAAATTGGGACAATTTTGAGCAGCTGACCAGTGTCTTTTAGGAGGTGTTTGAGCAAAGCATGGTTGTGTGTTAGGTGAGATCAGGGGTGTTCTCTAGAAGCAGATCTCCCAATTTTTCCTGGTGCCTCAGTTCTCATTGCAGAGAGGTCCTGCGTTGCACAGTATATTCCTTTGAAACATAACTAAACTGAAAATTGCAGTGCAGGAGCAAACTCCAGTCACATCAGGGCACTCTGTCACATCAGGGCACTCTGTCACATCAGGCACAGAGACAGTCTGAGATCAGGCTGAAGTGGAAACCCTTGAATGTGGACAGTGTTGGTGCCACCCCCCAGCATGAGCCATTACTGGCAGCAGATTTTTTTGCGTCACTCTGCTTCCTTTGTGCTTTGGCCCACAGCAGAGCCCTCACCTGGGAGGCCATGTCCTCTGGGATCCTGGGCTGCCTTTGAGCCTTGTTTGCATCTGTGAAGTGTTCTGTGTATGCCTCTGGTTGTTTGTCTCCTTTCTTCCCCTCTCAAGCAAACGCCACTGCCATCAACCTTCCCACGAGCACCTTAGAAATCCAGCGATTCCCCCGGGAGCCCCAGAGGAGCACAGGGGCCGAGAGGCCAGACAGGGGAGCAGGGAATGAGCCCATCACTGCTGCTGTCATTCCCCAGATCAGCGGGGTGCAGACCTGCAGCACAGTCCGTGTGCTGGAGTGGAAAGATGGGGTGGCAACTTTGCCTGGGAGTAACCTGCGGGTAAGTGTAGCCCTGGGCCGCTGGCTTTGAGCCCTCTGCCTCTCCCCACAGCTGCTTGTGCTTGTAAATCCCACAGGATGTGCCAGGAAGGGAGCACCAGGATGTGCCCTGATCCCCCTGCACCCCAGCTGGAGGATCCCTCAGCTGCCCCAGCTCTTTTCCTGCCCCATCCCTGTGGCCCTGCCATCCTGGCAGCTTAGCACAAGCTCACAGAGGTGCCTGGGGGGCTGCAGCAGCTCTGCCCTGCACAAGGAGGCACAGGGGTGCTACGTGCTGTGCAGGACATCTTCCCTTCCAACCTGTGCTGTGCCCCAGCTCCTGCCCTCACCCTGGGAGCAGCAGCCTTGTGCTCATCTGGCATTGGGTGCCTCAGGGGTACCCTCAGTGCATGACAGCTTGCAGAAAATACTCCCATTTCTCAGCTGTGGCTCAGCCTCAGGACACCTCATCCTCCAGCTCCCCACCTGCCAGCTCCAGCTGAGTGCCCAGTACGGGCTGCAGGCAGGGCACCTTCACAGGGCCTGGGGTGCTGTGCTCAGAAGAGTTGTCCTCTTGTCAGACACACCGATGACCATCCCTGTCCCTCATTTGCAGAACAGCCACCAGTTGTATGTCTGTCTGCTGAACTCTTTCCTTGCTTTTTGTCCATTGCCAGTTTCGGATCAATGAGTACGGCACGCTGAAGGTGGTGAGTGCTGATAAGCTGCCTCCTGTGGAAGCCGTGAAGGAGGCTCACACAGACAAAGATGGGGACTCCGAGGTGGCACCCCCCAGCAGAGACAATCCTACTGTGGCTCAGGGTAAGGGCACCGTGGTGGCACTTGCGGGGTGGGTACCAGCATGCAGCAGATGCTGCCTGGTGTCTGTCTGTCTGTCTGTGTCCCTCGGCGTGGCTCACTGCTGCTCCTGCTGTCGCAGACGTGCCGGAGCAGCCCGCGGCAGAGGGGCTGTGCCACTGCGATACCTGCGGCCGCAGACACGTGTGGGACGGCGCCCGCGAGGGCAGGGGCTTCTGCAGCGAGCACTGCCACCAGCAGTTCAAAGAGAGGTAAGGGAAGGGGGCTCTGGGCCCTGCCCATCCCTCTGCCCTGCCCCACGTGCTCCAGGGAGGGCTGGGAGCGCCTCTGGCAGGTGCTGGGGGTCCTGTGTGTTCCGCTTGTTCCTGGAGCCAGGCTGGGGGAGGAAAACTTCCCAAGGGAGCCAGATTCTCTCCTGCCCAATGTGTGGCCTGGTAAACACATATCTGCTGCAGCAGGAGGTTGCTGCAGTGGCTTCCAGGCTGAGCAGCAGTGGAAGGCCACAGGTCATGGGGGCATTTCCAGCCCTACTCCTGACCAGTGTGTGACTGTCAGGATTTGTTTTCCAGCATCTCTGGTGCAGCTTAGATCCCTGCTACTAAACTAGATCCCTTTTGATTCATCCCTGGGTTCAGGTTTCTAACACCCACGTGTGTGAGGGTGACTCTGGCCTGTCCCTGGCTCTGACTCTCGGCAACTTGTGTGCATATGTCCCTTCACAGGAGGAGTGGGGGCATGTATGAGTAAGAAATAGGGGGACAGGGATTGTCCAGCAGCCCCTCCCTTGCTGAAACCCCAGGCAGTGTCACCGTGCTGCACTGGCTGCAGTGCTTGGCCCTCCCTCCCTCTGTGCAGGTCTGTCATTGTGGAAAACTCTGCCAGCAGCACCAATGCCACAGAAATCCTCAAACCTGTGAAGAAACGAAAGAGGAAGGACTATCAGAGCCCCTCGGAGGAAGAATATGAGTCTGAGCAAATGGTAGGACAAAGACAGGGAGGGGGTGGGTGTGGCCAGTGTCCAGGGGGATGGAGGCCAGCCCTGTGTGCACAGATCTCATCGTGCTGCTCTGGGCTCTGGCAGCTGCAGGTCAAAAGGGAAACAGGTTATCCAAAATGCCAAAAAGACTTGGATGTGTGGAGATGAAGGCTGGTTGTTTGGCATGTGGAGCACTGAGGCCTGGCCAGTGCCAGACTCTCCCGGCTGGGCTGTAGGCACTGACCCATCTCAGCTGCTCTCTTGAGTCCAGGCCACCACAGTAAGGGTTGCAGTAGGAGGGTGTCTGTCTGTGTGCTGGGTGTCCTGGGGAGGGGAGAGACTTTGACAAGGTAAGGAAGCTCTGCTTGCCAGCCCTGCCTGGAGCAGGTCCAGTCCAGGTGTGATGGCTGCCAGTGAGCATTGAAGTCCCTGCAGGCTCCCACCACCAGATTCTCTGGCATTCCATCTCTGGGCCAGGCATTGGTCACACTGTGGACCTTGTGGGGATGCACTATGGCCCTGGGCACCAGTGTGAGGATACAACACACAGCCAAAAGCCTCTGGGTTCTGTTCTGTCTGTTCTCATGTCAGGAGGAAAAGCAGGAAGAGAGGAAAAGCTCGGTGGAAGACTCTGCCATGAGCAATGTGGAGGCTGAGGCGTGGAACGGGAGCCAGCACGGTACGGAGGGCGGGGTGGCTGTGGGGTGAGCACTGCTGCTGGGGCTGGGGTCCCCCTGCAGGGCTGGACCCTTCTGGTGCTCCTGCAGGGTCACACACCCACTGCAGTGCGCTGGCACGTGGTCCTGAAGGCTTGTGAGCTCCTCTGCTTGCTTGATCCTGCTCTCTCTGTCTCTTTCCATTTCTCTCCTTTCCTCTCTCTCTCTCCATGGGAAGGGGGCACCCCACGGACACGGCACTGGCCCCTGCTGGGCAGAGCTTCCTGTCCCTCCCCTCAGGAGCTCAGTTTGTTACTGGCTCCTGGGCACTGTGTTTGCCACCAGGGACGCTGTCCTGAGCACAAACAGGACTGCACCACGTGGGGCTTTGCCCTCCTTTGGGATGGGCTCATGGGGAGCTTCCCTCCTGGCATCAGGAGCTCACAAGTTTGGGAGCTGCTCATGTAGGTGCAGTGCCACTGAGGCCATGTGATTTGGGGTTGTCTCATCCTGTGGGATCTATTCTGTATCAGAGATCTCAAAAGCAGAGCTGTCAGCATGGAAGGAGAGGAGACAAGCTGAGGGATGCAGTGTGTGCTTGGCTGTTTTTTTTCCCTGTAGTGTCAAGGAAAACTTTGGGAAACATGAAAATTAACATTTATGGAAAATAGACATTTATTTGTCTTTGAGTACTGAAAGTCATACGCAAAATAATTTTAAAATTAAACCGTTTCAACTTCATACTCTTCTCCATGACCAAGTGCAGGGACAGTGGCAGGGCCAGGTGTCATTAACCCCTGATGTTACAGTCAAAAAGGAATCTCAGATATCATACCTGCTTCTCACTGAGCCCTGAGCATGTAACCTTCCCTGCTGCATACAAGTAAGCAGTGATGAGCTTTGTTACTTCAGCATTTTATTTTCTCTTATTTTAGTAGTACTTCAGCAAACAAAATACACACCTGGATGCCTCAGTGCAGCAGTCAGTGTATGCTCTGACTCTTGGTGTATTTGTCATTCCCCAGAAGTGCAGAGGTTGTACTCACAGATTCCCCAGCAATGCCTGGCACATTTTTTATGTCCTAAGGAATAGTAAAAGTATTTTTCACTCTGAACATGTCAGCAAAGCAAGGTCAGTCACCTTGCTCACTGAAATCCACCTTTAATGTCTTCCCTAAGTTTCTGGTTTTTTTCCATCTCCTCTTCCCCTAAGCCCAAAGGAGGGAGGAGTTGGTCTGTTTTCCCCCTGCATTTCTAGCCTGCCCTACCTGAGGCTGGCTGCCATGGCTAATCTGTGTCTGAAAATTCCTCAGCACTGGAATAGGCACAGCACCCCTGGAGTCCCTTCAGCTGCTGCAAATTAGGGAGACAAAGAAGCTGGAGAGCAAGAGACTTGGGCTGTGTTTCACAGGTCTTGGGCAAGGCCTTTGTGGCCTTCTCAAAGGCATGAAGGGTCACCTCCCTGCCTGTGAAGAGACAGTGCTGTCTTCTTTGTCACATGGGCAGGCACATCTCTAGGGCATCAGAGTGGCCTTGCTGTGCCATGGGGCTCAGGTGCTGTCTCAGAGCAGGGGATGGCAGAGCTGGGATGTGAATCTGCTGCTGCTTTGACTGTCTAGGAGCCCCTTGCAGCTGGGAATGATTCCCAGACCTGTGCATGGATCCTGCTGGCTGCCACAAATCCATCCTGTGTGGACATAGCAAAAGTTCTGGCTGGAAGAGAGTCTGGTCAGGTGTGGTGTTCTCCTGGCTCGTCCCTCACACTCTCTGCAGTCCCAGACTCGTTGGAAGGGACCTTAAAGCCCATCTGGTCCCACCCCTTGCCATGGGCAGGGACACCTTCCAGCAGCCCAGGTGCCTTCCTAGGACATGGTTCAGGACATTTGGGTCACGGGGGGCTCCTGGCTCTGCCCCTCGTGGTGCAGCCAGCCAGGTTTGCTGCAGAAGGGGCTCTGGCAGGATGGTGCTGAGCTGAGCAGGGATGCAGGACCCTGTGTGAGAGTGGGGCAGGGCTGGAGCAGCCCCTCAGCAGCGTTTGTGTGCGTTTGTGCTGCGCTCAGGTGCCAGTGAGGAGAAGAAAGAAGGCTGGTCTTGGGCGTCCTACTTGGAGGAGCAGAAAGCTGTCGCTGCCCCTTTAGATCTCTTCCAGGATGTGAGTTGGGATTTTCCTGTCTTTTTCCCTCTTTCATCTTCTCTTTTCTTTCCCTTTTTTTTCCCACCCCTCCTCCTTCTCCTCTCTTCCTTGCTTCCCTGTTTTGGGGGACTCTGAGCAATACCCAAGCTCCAGTTGTCAGCTGGAAGTGCCAGGGCAGCCTCCAGTTTTGATTTGCCCAGAGTCCCACTCCCCAGCAGGTGCTGGCCCCATCCCAATCACCCCACCTTTGCCTAGGACACTGCTGTGGCTCTGGCAGGGTGGTGGAGCCTTTCCAGCCCTTCCTGGAGCCACGTGGGCTCTCCTGAGGCTGTGCTGCAAACAAGTCAGGCCTGTGTCCTGCTCCCCCTGCTGCAGCTTTTACCCCAGGGACACCTTGCCCTGCCAATAGCAAGAGATGTAAATCCATAAGGAGATGTAACACTGTTTTTTTAGCTATGGGAAAAAATAAAATTTGGATGATAACATAACCTGTGGCCCACAGTCTCTTGGTCCCAGCAGCTCCCATTGCCTGGTGGTTGCTCCCCTGGTGGGTTCTAGACCCAGCTCCCTGTGTTGGTTTTACATTGTAGTTTAATTTTTGTTTCCAGTACCAAGTAGCTTCCCAGCACAAGAATGGCTTTAAAGTGGGGATGAAGCTGGAGGGGATCGACCCACAGCACCCATCAATGTACTTCATCCTGACAGTGGCTGAGGTAAGGAGCCTCCAGTGCCCCTGTTCCTTGGTTCCTCCTGGCTCAGCCACAGGCTCTGGGGCAGGGGAGGTGCTGCCAGCTGGCCCCTGGAGGAGACAGGGCCTGTCACTGCAGGAGATGAGCTGCTGCTGCAGCAGCTCAGGCAAACAAGCAGGGAGTTCCTTGCCAGCTTGGAGGGACAGGACACAGCACTGTGGAGCTGTGTTGGTCTCTGTCACCCTGACACAGCACAGGGGGAGGGATTGTGGTGATGGCAGCAGCTTGTGTCCCTAAGACAGGTCTGAGCACTTGAGATGCAGGGTATGGAGGCATCCCACTGCTCCTCTTGTGTCCTTGCAGATCCACTTTCCACTCAGCCTTGTGGCAGCTGGACCAGCCTTTCCTTGCAGAGCTCCCCGGGCAGCCAGTGTGGCATTTAGCCAAAATCCCTGCACCAGCAGCTTCCCAGGCTGCAGAAAAGGGAGTCTGTGCACTTGCTGGATCCAGCAAGGCTCTCCACCATGGCATATAAAGCACCAGCCTGGACATCCCTCCTTTGGGCTGGCTTGTGGTGCCTTTGCACTGACCTTGTTCCATTCTGGTCACCCTTTGAGTCTGGTTTGTGCCTCCCAGTTTGGGCACCGCTCTGTGGTTGACTTTTGGCTTCCCAAAGTGGCCCATGCTGAGCTGGTGTTTGGGAGGGGGTGTGATGCTCAGCCAGGGACAGCAGCAGGTCTCCATGGCCCTTTCCTTCTCCTCCCTCCCTGCTGGCAGGTCTGTGGCTACCGGATGCGTCTCCACTTCGACGGCTACTCCGAGTGCCACGACTTCTGGCTAAATGCTGACTCCCCTGACATCCACCCTGCTGGCTGGTTTGAGGAGACAGGGCACAAACTCCAGCCCCCCAAAGGTAAGGAGTTCATTCAGCTCGGGTGCTGGGTCCTGCTGAAGGAGGAGGATGAAGAGTGGGCCAAATGTAGAGCTCGAGGTGGGGACACGGTGGCTCCATGGGGCCATGGAGGGATGCTGCTGTACTGGTGGAGTTCCACAGGACAACATTTCAGGCACCCATCTCTGCTTGCTCACATTTTCTGCAAAGCCCTGTTGCTCTGGACCTCCCAGTGCCACCAGCTGTGCCCCAGGGCAGGCAGGACTGGAGGAGGAGCTGTGCTCTGGATTTCCACTCCACTGCTCATGTTTCCTAACACCCCTTCAAAAGCACCCATCAGCTCTCAGCCATAGGCATTGGGCACCCCAGGGCTGCTGCAGATCCTGTCTGCCCACAGCAGGGTATGCTGGCAGGGTGACAGTGGCTCAGGGATGGCCAGGCTCACCCTCACATCCTCCTGGCTGTGAGCTCACTGCTCTCATTTCTCTTCCTGAGGGGTTGTAGGTTATAAGGAAGAGGAATTCAGCTGGACAAACTACCTGAAGTTAACAAAGGCTCAGGCAGCTCCTAAGCACCTCTTCATGGTCCGAAACACTGTGAGTAGCAGCATCTCCTTCCTGCCAGAGCCTACAGGTTCAGGTGTGATTCTTCCCCTCCAGCTGAGCAAAATGCTTCCACCAGCATTGGGCTTTGCTTTGTCCATCCCACACCCCTCAAGCCCACAGTGCTCAAGAGCCAGGAGTATGTGGCACACTTTGTTGCTCAGGATCTGTAGCTTGGGCACTCTTTGGTATGCCCAGAATTGCTGCTGGTCTGATTCTATTTCCTCTAGGTTATCTCATGGACAATTTAAAATCAAGTATTGATGAGGAGAAGTAACTGCTATTCTCAACAATTACTTAGATAAAATATATCACCTAATGTTTCAGAAGTATAGTTCCTTTGTCTCTTTGTATCTTTGTTGTTTCTGTGTCTGCCTATTTTTTTTCACATGGAAGCTTGGGTAAGGGAAGTGGGAATATAGGAGAATGAAAATGCTGATTATTCCTTTATCAGCTGCAGAGGAAACTCACCCTACTGACAAATCAGCCTCTCCAAGTTATTTATTGTGTCTAAACCCTGCTGTTCATTGCTGCAACAACCCCACCAGTGTGTGTGATTGTCCTAGGGTGACGTGTGAGTTTGCTTTCTGGAGGGGCCCTCTTTTGGAAGTTTTCTCCCAAATTTGCCCTAAACCAGGACAGTGATGCAGTGTTTTGTACAGAATTTGGATCTAAGAAATAAAGGCAAGGAAGGAAGAGTGCCCCATGCCAGCTCCTCCTGCCATGCCTGAGGCATTGGTCGCTGCTGACTGTGACCACAAACAAGTGTTCTGGGACAAAGCAGAATTAGTGTCAGTTTTCTTGGAATTTACTGGTTA
The DNA here is from genome assembly GCF_028551555.1 of Melozone crissalis. Lineage (NCBI taxonomy): Eukaryota > Metazoa > Chordata > Aves > Passeriformes > Passerellidae > Melozone > Melozone crissalis. The sequence goes on along the minus strand of NW_026535795.1, from coordinate 14,424,010 downwards.
TAGAAGATCCTGAGGGTCTGAAGATCACTTTTCCTCTTTCTTTTTGTGGCCCAGCTGAGTTGCTCACCCACTTCCTCTTTCCTTGCACGGCAGCACACTGCCCATCCGGGAGCCTGAGTGGCCCCAGGCTGTCTGGAGGCCAGACAGGGTCTGGTTTTGGGAGGGTTTGGGCAGTGGTGAGGAAGGAGCTGGGGCTGCAGCTCTGAAAAAGCCCTGCCCCTCTCTCCTGCCAGCACGAGGCTTCTCCAGGCTTCAAGGTGGGCATGAAGCTCGAGGCCGTGGACCGCATGAACCCGTCCCTGATCTGTGTGGCCACAGTGACTGACGTGGTGGACAATCGCTTCCTGGTGCACTTTGACAACTGGGATGATACTTATGACTACTGGTAAGGCCACACAGGCTCTTGGGGGCAGGTGCTGGGGAGACACCCACAGAGGGCCCTGTGTAAGAGCTTGGGTATGTTTTCTAGGTGTGATCCCAGCAGTCCATACATCCACCCAGTTGGATGGTGTCATGAGCACGGCAAACCCCTCACACCTCCTCAAGGTGAGTCAATGATCAGTCAGGTGCAGCCTGGGAGTGCATCCCTTTGGGAACAGGCTCCACAGGGTGGCATGGGGGTCCTGGGGACACAAACTTCCTGCCAAGGCTCCTGTACACATGTTCAGGTGCAGCATGGTGCTTGTGTTAGGCCAAGTCTCCACTCAGAGATACGAGGAGACCCCAACTGTGTGTGCACACCCAGCTGTTTCTGCTTCCTTGCACTGTGGGTTTCATGGGCCATGAGAAAATAGCAGCACTTCTTGATGTCTCTCAGGTTCCTGTGTGCCAAGCAGACTTGGGTGGCCCTCGAAGGCAGTGGGGCATTCTGGGGCACTTTCTGACTTCCTGCAGCCTGTCTCACCTCCTGCATCTTCCCCCTTCCAGATTATCCTGATCCTGACAACTTCACCTGGGAAAAGTACTTGAAAGAAACTGGAGCATCTGCTGTCCCAGCTTGGGCCTTTAAAGTGGTGAGTGTCACATCATCTGCTCCACCCCACCTGGACAGGAATTTGGGTTTGCTTCATTGTCAGATCTTTGCTTTTGTGATGAGTTCAGTGATGTTCTGTATTCTCCTGCCACAGGCCTAGGCCAGGGTTCAGAAGTCAGGGCTATCCTGGGCAAAGACTTAAAAATTGGGAAAAATGAGGAGTATGACTGTGCCCTCAGCTAAGCAGGAGCTGAGTGATGGAAAATAATTTAGGTTTGCTTGATTAGTTTTTGTCTCAAACTGCACCACCAGCAGCCATGTCCAGCCAAGCATGGTTGCAATACAGATCCCCAAAATGTGTCTCTTAGAGACCTTCTTCCCTGGGGCACATCTGTTAAAGGCAGCTCAAATGCAGGGAGGCTGTTTCTGCTTTCTCCTGTTGCCACTGTGAGCTGGGATGGCTCCTCCCTGGCCAGGCCAGGGCTGGGAGCTGGGCTCGAGGAGGACACAGTGCTGGGAAAGCTACTGAGGGGGCAGGAGCCTGAAGCTCCCTGCTCCCCCTGACTGGGCCCTTCCAGCGCCCGCCCCACGGCTTCCTGGTCAACATGAAGCTGGAGGCAGTGGACAGGAGGACTCCTTCCTTCATCCGAGTGGCCAGTGTGGAGGACGTGGAAGATCACAGGATAAAGGTGGGTGCTGGAGTATGGTGAGCCTGTGTGCAGGCACTGTGCTGGCTCACTCTGCCCTTCCCCTCTCTGGGAGTGTGCAAATGTGGGCAGGTGCCAGTGCCTGGCTCCAGGAGTGCCTTGTGAGCCTTGTGCTGCACTCCAGCTCTACCCTGCTTCTTGCACTCAGCTAGGAGGGCTCCAGAGCTCCTCAGAGATGTGTGCTGGCATTTGAAGGGTGACCTCTCTCCGTGCTTCCCCAGGTGCATTTTGATGGCTGGAGCCACGTGTATGATTTCTGGATTGATGCAGATCATCCGGACATCCATCCCATGGGCTGGTGCTCAAAAACAGGACACCCACTGCAGCCTCCTCTCAGTAAGTGCTGCACCTGTGTCAGCTCCTCCCCACAGGGCACAAGCACGCCAGACACTCTGTCACTGCCACCTGCCCATGCACAGAAACAGGAGGGCAGGTTCTGGCTGAGAATGGGCAGGGAGGAGAGGCCACTCCATGGATGTGTCAGTAGGAAAAGCCCTCCCTGTTTGGTGCAGGCAGGGAGCCCAGAGCCCTGGCTCTGCCTGGGCTTGCAGCCTTGACAGCCTTTCTCCTGTTCCTTTCCTCTGCCTGCAGGGCCAAAGGAACCAGCCTCCTCTGCCCATGGGGGCTGCCCAAGCCTGGGCTGTAAGAGCATCCCTCACTCCAAGAGCTCCAAGTACAGCTTTCACCACAGGTGAGCTCCCTGGCACAGCCTGCAGGGGCACAGCTGCTTCCCTGCCAGGCTGGGCCAGCTCTGCCTCTGCTCCTCCTCACCTGCCCCACCACCAGCACCCAGCCTGTCCCTGCACTCACCCACACCTGGCTCTGCCCCTGCTGCCCTGGACCCCAGCTGGAGTAACCCCTGTGAGCCCCTCCCGTGCCTGTCCTGCAGCCCCAGAGCCCCTGGAGGTGTCCTGTGTGCCCACCTACCATGGGCACCTGTGGGCTGTGCAGAGGACAGTGCAGATGCTGTTCACTGGCACCAGCTGTGAGAATGCTGTTCCCTCCACCCCTCCTGGATGCCTTTCCCTGTCAGGCTTTGAGCTGGCAAGTCCCCAGAAGGAGCAGTGCATGGTGCCAGCTCAGGCAGTCCCTTGAGGGGCCCTTTCCAAGGGAAGCCAGGCTGGGTCTAGAGCCAACCCAGGACTAGGCTGGTGTCAGGAAGAGCCAGTGTGGTGGAGGATGTGTGAGGATGGGGAGGGCAGGTGTGCCTCCTGGGCACATTCCTGGCACACACTCACTGCTCGCTCTGAGGGTAGTCTGGGTGCCTGTGGGGGCCAGGGAAGATGGAGACTCTGGGAGCCCCAATGAGCTGCTCAATCAGCACACAGATTCCTTGCCCAGGGTTGCAGGTATGGCAGAGGGCCAAGGTTTGTAGCTGGAGGGACTGGCTGTGCCCTGCTCCTGCCCCCAGCAGCCTGGCCACGGGAATTGGCTCAGCACATCATTCCTCTGCCTTCCATGGCCAGGGCAACGGCTGCCCGTGCTCGGGGGCAGAGGGGTGGCCCCACTGGCTCGTCCCCAGTGCTGCTCCAAGCTGGGCCCAACGCTTGTGTCCCCTCTGTTCTCCAGGAAGTGCCCCACGCCGGGCTGCGATGGCTCAGGCCATGTGACGGGGAGGTTCACAGCCCATTACTGCCTCTCAGGGTGCCCGCTGGCAGAGAAGAACCAGGGCAGGCTCAAGGCCGACCTGTCTGACACCGAGGCCTCGACGCGCAAGAGGAGCCCCATGGGTTTCCCTCAGCGAAAGAAATCTCGGCACCACGGCAGGTAGGGGCACGGCCAGCGTGCAGGGAGGGCCCTGTGCCAGCACTGCCCACCCTGCAGGGCTCACCAGCCCCCAGAGGCTCCTTGGCCCTGCTCCTGCCAGCTCTGCCTCTGTCACTTTCTCTTCCCACGGCTTTGGCTGTCAGCCCTTTGGGTCAGGGCCCTTTGGGTCCCTGCTCCCACTGCCGAGGTGTTCTCTGGGCACTGGGGAGGAGGGCCCTGGGCCAGGCCCAGCCCAGGACATCAGTATTCCTGTCTCTTTAGAGGGAGACCTCCAAAGTACCGGAAGATCCAGCAGGAAGACTTCCAGAGTAAGTGCCATCGTTTGCCATGGTGTCACTGCAGGGCAGGCTGCAGGAGCTGGGGTGGCTGGGGGTGCTGGGTGCTCCCTTGGCTCCCACAGGTCTGCCCCAGTGAGGGGCTTGTGGTCAGCTGCCAGAGTTGATAAGGGACGTCCCCACCTTGTGCCAGGGCTCACAAAGCTCCCTTGGTTTGGCTCTGGGGTTATGCCTGGGAGTCTTTGAGTGCTTTAGGGCATAGAATTAGGATCCTCTCTAGGGCATGTATTTTCTGTGGTTCTATGGCATGTATTTTCTGTGGTGCTTTGTCCTGTTCAGACAGAGATAGTGGGAAGTTGTGCCCCAAAATTTCAGTGTGGTTGTGAACTGCCAAATTATTGCTGCCACACAGAAACTGGTGCTGGACAGTTGGCTTGGCATTTGGTTCTGATGCAGACAAGCAGATGCCTGATGTATATTCCATCCAACATCCCTTTCGCCATGGGCTGTCCTGCCACCTACCCCACCACTGGGAGTGAGTGGAAAATGAATGATTAAAAGTCATAAGAACAAGGCAAAGCCAAGCTTGTCTCAACTTCTTTTCCCAGGATCCCCAATCCCATCTAAGGGAGCACTTGAATACACTGACACCCTGTTAACTCACAGGACAGCCACTAGCTCTTGATCCCTGCATGGGATGTTCTCACCTCTTACCTTGTGTCACACGTGCTTTGTCCCCAGCTATTTCCTCAGACAATGTGCACCAGTCGCTCTTCATGTCCGCCCTGTCCGCCCACCCCGACCGCTCCCTGTCCCTGTGCTGGGAGCAGCACTGCAAGCTGCTGCCCGGGGTGGCTGGCATCACAGCAGCCACGGTGGCCAAGTGGACCATTGATGAGGTGAGGTGCTTTGGATGGCTCTGATGTGCCAGCGTGGCTGGGAGTGCCCTGCCTGGCTGTGGCACAGGCACCAGGCTCTTCAGTGGCCACGTCCCTGGGTTAGTGAGGAGGGGTCTGCTGGAGACACTGTTACCTTTGTTCACTTTGTTGGGCAGCCATGGTGACCCCTGTTGAGGCCTGAGTAGGTGGAGGAGCTCAGGCACCAGCCCCAGCAGCCCCTGCCTGCTCTCAGGCACTGGCACAGCTGCCCATGGCAGTGGTGGAGTCACTATCCCTGGAAGTGTTCAAAAGCTGTGTGGATGTGGCACCTGGGGACGTGGTTTAGTGGTGGCCTTGGCAGTGCTGGTCAGTGGTGGCCTCGATGATCACAGAGAGCTCAGCCAATCTTAGTGATCCCCTGATGTCCCCGTGACCCCTCTGGGTGCCCCTCTCAGGCCCGTGCCTGTGCCTGGGGCCAAGGGTGAGCTCTGGCATGGGAGGGCAGAGCAACTGCAGCCTCTGCCCCTGTGGCACCCTGCAGGGCTCAGAATGTGAGGATGTGGGCTCAGGAGGGGTCTCCAGCCAGAATCATTGCTCTGTCTTGACATTTCTCTCATTTATTCCAAGGTTTTTAGCTTTGTGCAGACTCTGACGGGTTGTGAGGACCAAGCCAAGCTCTTCAAGGATGAGGTGAGAAGGGCTGGCAGATGAGAGCAGGTGGTCAAGGACAGCTGTTTGCCACCAGGGCTGGGAGGAATTGGCCACTGGCCTTCCTGCAGTGGCCTGCTGCTGGGTGCTGAGGGCACATCCAGCACCTGGCAGTGCTCCTGCCCTGCAGCCCCACTGCATGGGAGGGTGCAGCTGTCTGGCTGTGTCCCCACGGGGCAGGAGGGAGCTGCTGAGGCCCAGGGAGCTGTGCTGCCCTGTTCTCCCAGCATGGGGGGATCCCCTCTGAGGGGATGTGGATGGGGGGCAGAGGAGGAGGATGGTGCTGCAGCCTGAAGAGCACCATCACCTCCTGCAGGGAGCTACTCCTCCTCACCCCTTCATCCTCCCCCCTCTGCCCCTCTCACCAGCACTGCTGCCTGTCAGGGTTGGTGGTTTTGGGCAGATGTGATGGGGGTGGCTCTGACACCCGGGGCTGATCCTGGGCATCCTGGCTACAGCCACTGTCACAGCCTGTCTGGGAATGGCCCCAGTGCCTTAAGGGTGCTCAGGCAGGCAAAGCTGAACCAGGGCAGTGTCCATGAGTTCTGGTCCCTGGAGCAGGGAATGGATGGCTGCTTGCCCAGACCAGGTTGTGATGGCTCTGTGCTGTGTCATGGGGCTCCAGCACAGGATCCCAACCTGGCTGCAGTGTGGGCTCCTGGGATGGCCCCTGAAGGGCTTCTCCCCCTCTGCCCTGTTCCTGGGCACATCAGCTGCCAGCTGGGGTGTCCCTGGGGAGTGCTGTGGATGGGCCCTGCCCTGGTCCCTGGGGTCACCCGTGGCTTCTGCCCAGGTCCTGCTGGTGCTGTCTGTGCCCAGGAGTGCCAGCCCAGGTGTGCAGTAGTGCCTTTGTCCTGCTCTCCTTCCCAGATGATCGATGGCGAGGCGTTCCTCCTGCTGACACAGGCTGACATCGTCAAGATTATGAGTGTCAAGCTGGGCCCGGCACTCAAGATCTACAATGCCATCCTCATGTTCAAGAACGCTGATGACACCTTAAAGTGACTTCTCTTGGCCCACCTGGGACCCTCCCTCATCACTGGTGCTGCCAAACTGTCCGCTCAGGACAGAGATCCCCCAGCCGACCGCAGCTTGTCCCGTCCTGCTCATATCCTCCCGGTGCCACACGTCCCCTCCCAGCTCCCTGTGCCATCCCGTTCCCTGCCCGCTGCCCTTCTGCCCACCCTCGGGGGCAGGGAGGGAGGGTGGAGGTGGCACTGGCCCAGCTTGGTGCCACAGCTGCCCCACTGTGTCCTGCTGTGGGTCAGGGGTGCTGAGGGAGCCCTGTGGAGGAGTCACAGCGGGGGCTGGCACCCACTGGAGCCCCCCAGGCAGGGAAGGGACTGCCTGCCTGCAGCCATGCTCACACCCACTCCAAGGCTGCTCTTGCCTTTGCTCAGCAGCTGAGAGAGATTTGGGGTTTTCCCTCTGTGTGATCCTCTGGGGCTACTTGTGCTAACACCGTTTCCAAGGAACGTTCTTGAGGAGCTTCTGCTCATTTTGCCTTTTTCTCTGAATTCTTTTGACTTCCCCCTTTTGAGGCCAGTTGATGACTGCTTTGCCCCTACACTGCACTGCAAACCAGTGGCCACCTCTTGTCCCTTCGGGGAGCAGCTGTCCTGGCAGCTGCTCTGCCCATGACCAGCACCTGTGCTTTCTTCCTCTTTCCTGGAATTCAGCAGCCTCAGGGCCCTGCCAGGTCAGGGCTGGCTGGATGCAGAAAAGGCTCCACTTCTTGCACCTCAGACTGTTCTGTCCAGCTCTTCTCTGGGAGAAAGGATGCTCGGATAACTTGTTCCCCTCACACCTATTAAAGAGTCCTCTACAAAGGAAGTTGGGCCCTCTTTGGTCCTTGTATTAGGAGCAGGGCCCTCTCTAGGGTGGGGACAAGTGCCAAGGACAAAAAGCATCCATTGCTCCAATAGGCAGATCCAGAGTCGCTTCTGAAGGCATTCCTGAGTTGGCTGAGTCAATTCTACCAAGCTGCCTTCTCCCCACTCTTTACCCTCACAAGGCACCCAGGTTTTGCTGCCTGAAGAGCAGGATCTTCTGCTGTCCCTGGATCCCTTACCTGCAGAGCTGAAAGAAATCCAGCACTTGGCTGGTTTGTTTCTCTCCTTTTCAGAACATAGAACCTTTCCAACAGGGCCACAGGCAGTTTGGGAATGCTCATGTAGCACTGTCCCTTGTGATGGAGGAGGGACCAAAGGGCTGCAGAGCCAGAAAAGCCAACATTGCTGGGGGTGCTGGCAGAGTCCCAGCAGCTTCTGAGAAGCCCCTGTGCCTCCTGGCAGGCCCCACACTGCTCTCCATGGTCCATCACCTGGCACACCTGTGGAGCTGTTGGAGCAGGGGCTGGCCATGCAGTGCTGGAGGGTGGCTCAGATGGCCACCTGCCCAGATGGCCACCTGCCCAGGGCCCAGCCCAGGTCCGCTTCATTCTCCTTTCCCAACAATGACATTCCAGTAATCAAACAACTTCCCCCCTTTGCCAGTGCCCAAAGACAGGGATGCAGAGGTGTGAGCAAGTGCACCAGCAATGTGTCCTGGAGCTGTGCTGCCTTGGGAGCTGCTGTCACATCTGGGTCAACCTGTTTGAGGCTTCCCATGGAAATGTAGCATTTTGTCTCTGTTATTGAATTTTTGGGGTCATGTTTGACCTGCTCTTGAAACGTCTGCTGCTTGCTCTTCCCGCAGGACTTGCAACTTGTCCATGCCTTTGTTTTGTCATTGCTTGGGTTTGATTTAGGCAGCTTTCCTTCTCCTTTCCTTTTTTATGTCCTTGCATCTTTTCAAGCGCTGCCGTGTGGCCAGCTGTGGAGAGAGGGAGTGGGAAGGAGCAGCTGTGTCCCTGGGTCCCAGAGTCACTCCCCCAGCCACCCTTCCTCTGCAGGAAGTGGAGGTCGGTCTCTTCAGCTGATGGAGAGTCTCTTTCTGGGCAACTGTGTGCAGGGAGGAGGCCTGGGACCTTCAGCCCAGGCTGTGAATGGTGCTGAGACTTTTCCAGGTGGGATCTGGAATGAAAAAGCTCCCTCACACTGGACACAGCCCTTGAGCTTGCACGGACCCATTTCAGGAAAGCATCCTATTCTCATCTGCTGTATTCCCATGTGTGAAGTCATTCCTCCTGCTGGGGAAGGGACTGAGCACCATCCCAGGGACAGGAGCTGCTACCCAGGCACCAGATCTGAAACTGCTGTGAAGGAGGGAGAGCCCTGTGTCTCACAGGGCAGCCTGGGAGAGCAGAGGTGGTGAGGAGCTCAGAAGATCCTGCTGAGGGGCAGAGGAGCCATGAGTCAAGCCCTGGCTGCCTCCAGGGCTGGCTACAACCAGCACCACTGGCTCTTGCTCTGCTGCTGGCTGCAGCCAAGCCCTGCTCTGCCTGGCAGAGGTGCATCCCCACGCTGTGCCAGCACAGCCCTGCCAGCCCTGGGCTCTCCTCACCTCCCTCTTGGAAACAGACATGACCTGGGCCAGGGTGCTGCCCCTCCTCTGACTGCAGGGCTGGAGCCCAGGGGTGAGCTCTGTGCTGGGAGCAGCTGTCAGGAGCACCAGTCCCACTGAAGGGTGGGGGGAGCTGTGTCACACTCCTGCTGCATTGAGCATCCTCAGCCTCTCAGGCTGATGTACCTCTTGGGGTACAGAGCTGCTGGGTTTGTCTGGGTGAGGGAGTTACAGGGTTTGTAGGTGGTCAAGGGCTATTTACTGTTAAAACTTATAACCTTCTGTGTCCTTTAAACCAAACCCAAAGCATTGTGTACATGTGGATGGGTGATTGTGGGAGTACCATGACGCCATTCCCCTGCTGTTGGTGTGTTGCTGTTTTAGGGTGGGGGTCTCTGGGGCTGTGGAGGCAGCAGACACCCACCCCAGGGTCTCATGTGATGTGTCCTCTGTGAGCAGTTGTCCCTGGTCCCAGCAGGGAGGAAGGTTTGCTGCACCCCTGGCCTTGGTAGGTCCTCCAACCCCACAGAGCATGGAGTGGGAGTCCCCCCTCAGGGACTGTTAAGGACAGCTGTGACCAAGGCAGAAGCACCAAAGTTTTCTGTCCTTCCCCTGCTGCCTGACCAAATTCCTCACAGAGACATTTACTGCCGTGTCACTAAGAAGCCAGAGAGGACAGTGGGCTGTGCTGACCCACAGGTTCTCCTCTAGGGCCTTTCTGAGGGTTGTGATTGCAGCCAGCATTTCTAAGTCAGTGAAGAATTCTTCAAGTGGAATGTTTTTCTGAGTGGAGGTCCCCAAGTCTGTTTCTGCCATTGCTGCCCCTGCACTGGTGTTGGCAGGGCTCAGCTGGAGCCATGGGGGGGTCCCACTGTGCTGCAGCCCCAGCTGTGGGTGTCTCCTGGGGGCTCACTCTGGCTGCGGGGGAGCAGTTGGAGCCTCTTGGGAAACTTTTCCTCCTCCCAGTGGAAATGGGCAGCATTGGGACAGTGCGAGCCAAGGTCTCCATTCCCATGAGAGCAGCCAGCCTGGAGCTCAGCAGGGAGGGTGGCACAGCTGCCTGCCCTCTCCCTCCTCTGCTGCTCTCCATGGCGATCACAAGCACTTTCAGAAGAGAAAAGCGCCCTGCAATGGTCCGGGAGCGCTGGGGGCTTGGGGCAGCTGCTGCCTGCAGGGGCACATCTGGGCCCTGGGTGTGGTGAGGTTGTTGGGAGAGGGAGCCAGGAGAGGGGTGTGACTTTGCCACTCGGGTTCCTCACTCCTCATCCGCCAGGAGAGCTCCTCGGTGCACAGAGGGAAGGACAGGAGGGCTGCAGCCTGGCTCCCTTCTTCCAGCCTAGCCCTTCCCTCTGGGGCCTGAGGCTCGCTGGTACTTGGAGGGGGGAATGGGGACCATATTGTGGAGGGAGTGTGATTATGGTAACAAAAGCTTTTTTGCACTTTCATTCATTTTGCACTCTTTCTTAATTTCTTTTTTTCTGTGTTTTTGATATTGGCGCCTCCTCTCTGTGTTTTCATAATGAAAATCCTTCTGTTGTAGCCAGTGCAGCTATTCTGGAACTGTGTGTCCTGAATGTACAGAGATTTAAAGGCTCTATATATATAAATTTATAGTGGTACAAAGGTAAATTTATATATATAGATGATGGTGTGATGTGTTTTGTCAGTGTTTTAAAATAATAAACGAATGTGAGCAACAGAGGCCTGTGAAGCAGGAGTGGTCACTGTGCTGTGGGAGCGGTCACTGCAGGGCTGGAGCTGTCACTGTGCAGTGGGGTAGCAGGGGCGGTCACTGCGTGGGTGCCACTCGGCATGGCCAGCAGGGTCACTGTGCAGCACGGGAGGTCACTGCAGGGGTCACTGCAGCAAGAGCAGTCAGTGCAGGGGTCACTGTGTGCCCAGGGATCAGTGTAGCGGTCACTGCAGGGGTCAGTACAGCAGCCAATGCAGCGGTCAATGCAGTGGTCAGTGCAGGGGTCAGAGCAGCAGTCAGTGCAGTGGTCAAGAGCACGGGTTAGAGCAAAAGTCAAAGCAGTGGTCAGTGCAGGGGTCAGAGCAGGGGTCACTGCAGCGGTCACTGCAGCGGTCAGTGCAGCGGTCAGTGCAGGGGTCAGCGCAGCGGTCAGTGCAGCGGTCAGTGCAGGGGTCAGTGCACTGGTCAGTGCAGTGGTCAATGCAGCGGGCAGTGCAGGGGTGAGAGCAGCAGTAAGAGCAGTGGTCAGTGCAGCGGTCAGTGCAGGGGTCACTACAGCGGTCAGTGCAGTGGTCAGTCCAGGGGTCGGTGCTGCGGTCCCCGCTCCGCCCGGGGCGAGCCCCCCGCCCCTCTCCGCGTTCCCAGGTGTTCCAGCGCCCGCCCGCCCGCGGGACCCCCGAGGCAGCCGGGACAGGCCCGGGACAAGCACCGCGAGTGGGACAAGAAGCAGGCGGGGTTGGCGGCAGGGCCGGGCCGGTTTATTGATCCCAGCGCGGGGTCCGCAGGGCGATGAGCGCGGCGGGGCCCGGCGGGCCCGGGCGGCTCCCCCAGCCCCGGCAGCGGCCCCGCGCCGCCTCGGCCGCCAGCAGCCCCAGCAGGAGCAGCAGCGCGGCCGCCAGCGCCAGGCGCACGGCGTTGCACAGCGTGTAATCTGCAGGGACAGAAGGGACCGTCACTGCCCGGGAACCCACTGCGACACCCCAGTCCTCCCACGGGGGCAGCAGGGGATCCAAGGGGACCCACAGGGCAAGGGGACACCCCAGGGAGGTCCTCGGCTAAAGAGACACAAAGGGAAGTTCCTAAGGAGCAAAGAGAGCCCCGAGGGGGCCCCCTATGCACCTCCCACATCCCTGCTCCCTGGGACACCCTCTACTCACAGCCTCTCACCTGTGACCCCACCAAGTGGCACCAAAGATGGAAAGGAGGGAAGAAACATGGAGCTGGCCCACTGCCAGCGAGATGGTGACACTGAGCTGTGACAAGACATTATGACTGTTCCTGGGGCTGGGAGGTGCAGGGAGAGATGTCCTTTGACTCTTATCCCCGCCTATCAGCCCAGCAGCCCTGGTCTCCAGGTCATCTATAGGGTCTCTGAGGAGTTGGCCAGGCTCAAACGCAGGTGAAGGAAGCTGGAACCCTCTCTTTGGTCCCTTCATACAGCTGCTTTCCTGCCCTAAACTCTTTCTAGTTCCCCCAGGATGTGACAGATTGCAGGGAGGAAGAGTGGAGCAGGATGTGGCTGGGGCGATGTCTCACCTCTCACCACCAAGTCCAGGGTGTTGCTGACAGCAGACCACTCTTTCAAACCATTCATGCACTGGCAGCTGTAGCGGCCGCTGTGACCTTTCTGCACAAGGGAGAAGTTGTGGTTCCCTTGTTCCCTGAGGAACAGCAGCACTTTCATCTGGCCCTCCAGGTACAGGTAACAGCCGGTGCTGGGCTGTGTGGTGGTGCAGCGGAACATCACCTCAGCTCCCACATCCACCTCGTGCCCAGGCAGGACAGAGAGGTCAGGTCGGGGCAGACGGAGCTCTGGGGGGACAGGAGAGGGAATGAGAAGGTGCAGAGGGCTTTGACGTGGTGCCAGGAGCACCAGGATCTCTGTGAAGCCACCAACTGCCTCAGGCAGAGGTGAAGATGGTCCCCACCTCTCCAAGCCAGGAAAGAGGAGAAAAACCTTGTCCATCATGGAAATGGCCACAGGCATCCTGGTGTGCCCTGGGGCGTGACCCCACAAGAGGGGAAACAGCACATCCCTCACCTTCCACTAAGACTTCCAGTCCAGCGCTTCGAGCCAGCTCAGTGTCTCCCTCCAGGTAATGGCAGACGTAGTTACCTGTGTCCTCGTAGGTGGCATTAGAGATGGAGAACTCGGCCCTGCCACCACTCTGCTCCAGGGTGGGGAGCTGGTGGCCGCCCTTGTACATCCTAAAGCTCCCACTGCTGCACTGGCAAATGCAGTAGATGGTGGTGGAGCCTCCAGGTGGGATCACCCCTGGTGGCTTCTGGAAGATGGAAATTGTGGGGGCACCTGCACAGGGAGAGAGATGCTGCCAGCCAGACAGGGAGCCCCAAGCAGCTGCCCTGCTATGAGCCCGGGGCTGCCACCAGGCCCCATCTCCACACAAGGGTGAGTTTTGTTCCAGGGGGCTGTGGAAGAGCCCTGGGAGATGGGTAGGCCCAGAAATATGTCCAAACTCCCCATCTACCTTCTACCTCCTCAAGATACTCACTTGGTGTAGCCTCGCCCAGTGACACCAGCCAAGCGCCTGCAAGACAAGCAGCCGTGTAACACCTCCATGGAGTGTCTGGGCAACACCTCCCGTCACCCTCTGGGAATCCCCACAGCCTCTGGTACTCACCCAAGGCCAGCACATGGGTCACAGGCAGCATCACGTCCCTCTTGGCTCCCTCAGTATTCGCTCGAGCAGGGCTTCTGCAGAGGGAAGCGTTGGCCAGAGGCACCGAGCAGCTGCGGGGCTCCTTGTGGCTCCTGACACAAGCTCGTTGTCACAAGCCGCCTCCTGTCCCACGGCTTGGCTTTCTGCAGCACGACTGCAGGGCTGGGGTGGCTGAACTGGAACCACAGTGTCCAGTCACATGCTCAGGGCAGGGCCCCTGTGACAACTTAAGACCCAGCAGACCTTGGGAGAAAGGCTATCAGGACTTTTTGTTTCTCTTTCTTAGATCCGGTCACTTGATGGTGAAATGGCTTCTTCTCCGCCTTATGAAATAGGGATTTGTTTTGCAACCACAAACCCACAAGTTTGGTGGCTCAGCAGATTGAAATAGGAGGGAAGGAACTTGACTTCCTTTTTGGTCCTTTCCTGGCCTACAGGGTCCATCTTTGTAGGAGGGGCAGCAACACCTCCTACCTGTAGGTCTGGGTGCACCCCACAGCATTGGTCCCACTCCTCATCCATCCAAACCCCCTCAGTCCCACACTGGAGCAACCCATGGTCCTTACTGCAGACAGCTGCTGCCTTCCACCCACACCTGGAGCCAGGTGCACCTCAGCTGCATCTTCCCTGGGTTGCCAGTGATGTAGACAGAGCTCCCTTTGACAATAATGAGGGGCTAATGAAACAGGGACAGTCGCTTGCACCCCTGGATGTGGGAGAAGGGAATGGATGAGTCCTGGCACTGGAGCTGTGTGGGACATGTGCAGCTTGGCCAGGAGTCCTGCTCTGAAGGTGTTTGTAGCTCCCTGCCCTCCTGTGAGCTGCAGGCAGCACATCCTGTCCCCTCTGCATCTGCAGCCTCTGCCACAACCGGCCCCTGCAGGAAAAACAGGGAAGGCACAGGGCTGGGGGTGTGGGGGTTATATGGGTGTAAACCAGGGGGGAAAGGCAAAGCTGTGCTTCTTCCAGACCCTTTTCTACCCTTTTCCTTCTTCCCCCTTCAGCCCTTTTGGTCTCCCTTGGAGATTCCATGGGCAAGGAGAAGTTTTGGCAGCAGGGTGCCCTATGGCCTGTTCCTGTTCTGGGCACCTCCTCTGGCCCTCTCTCCTGTCTCACCACCCTTTGCCTCCCCCAGCCTCAACTAATTCTTGGCATTGATGACTTAGTATTTGAGCTTTGATATTTTTCATATATTTATAATCCTGCAATTCTTTAGTGTATAACTCTAAACTCCATACTCAGTGTGAGCTGCTGCTTTCCCATTTTGGTCAGACACAACAATTCCTCTCCAGGCCTGGCAATCAAGGACTCCTCACTGTGTCAGGCCCCAAGAAATGCAAACAAGTGAGTTGGGGGGAGCAAACTGGGGGTAAATGACTTCATTACCTGAAGCTGTAATTGGAAGATTAACCCTCAATAGGCAAATGGACCAAGCTTATAAAAGTTATAAAACTATGAAAACCTGTGAACCATTGTCCATTTTGGGTGTAGCCTCTGAGGGGCTTTATCTATCTGAAATAGACAAAGCCTGAAGGCCCTTCAATACATACAACTGTATTCCCGTTATTTTGTCTGGCCTCTGTTTTTAGGTGGCCCCAAAAAGGCATCAGCATCTCCTTGGGGAGCCTCCTTTGAGCCCCACAGCCCCCACTGGCCACACCAAACTGCTCTGGGCTCACCAGTGCCCAGTAGAGAACAAGCCCTGGCCATTCCATGGCTCTGGCCTGGCTCACACTGTCCAGGATGATGTTGGTGGCATTGCTGTGGGCCCATCCATGGGCACACTGGAATCCCTGCTCCCCTCTCCAGAGCCTTTTCTCACATCCCTCACCCTGAGACTGACCTCGGGGTGCACATCTAGAGCATGGGACTGTGGAAAGAGCTTTCCCCCTCCATCCCCACTGCTGGGAGTTGCCTGATCCAGCAGCCTGAGAGACAGGAGGCTACCACAGCCCCAAGCCCCAGGTCCAAGCAGTTGTGAGTCCCCAGAGGACAGGTGAGGTCACACACACACACACAGCCAGTCCCTGTCGCGGTCCGTCCCAGTGAACGGGTTACGCGGTGATTCTGAGGTGCAAAAATAACCAACCAAGGCACAGGGGATTTGCAGTTACCAAAATCAACAAATACAGTTTTATTGAAATAACCACAACAGAAAATGTGTTGGTGAGGAGAACTGGGGAAAAAAGGAGAAGATAAGGAAAAGAGGGAGGAGAAGGGGGGGAAATGGGTTATAGCTACCACAACGTGGTGCTGCTTTGTTCTCCAAAGGTCCAGCCGTCGAAGCTCACCAGGTCACGTCCGGGGAGATCTCAAAATCTCTAGCTAACTCAGGGGTTTTTATTACTTGTGAGGGCGGGGAAACAGATACAATAGGGAATAGATGTAACAGGTAGTCCATGTTCTCAGCAGTAAATGAGAGCCGCTGTCTTCTTGGTCCATTGGTCACAACATCTCAGTCTGTCAGTCACGGCGGTTGTAAACCAGGTGAGGGTCTTCTGTGGGGGACCATCCGAAATTCAGGAGAACTCCAGCCAGGCCGAGAAGTGAGACGGCTCCCTATTGAAAGGGAAATAGAGCATGGTGCCCCTTCTTCTTCATACAGCAAACACACCTGTGACAACAATAACTTAACACTGTCCTTTCAGGTCTCAGGGCATGTGACTTTCTCCTACAGAGCCAGAGATTCTCTTCAGGGTGGGGTTTTCTCTTCAATGGTCCCCCAATGACAATTGTGAGGCAGATGAGGGAAAATTCAGACAGACTCTCACAGTTCCACAGGTCTGGGCAGGCACACAGGGCCTCCCACAAACAGCACCAACAGGATGTGCCCCTCACTGTATCCCTGCAAGCACATTTGAGCTTAAATTTAAAAAGCTTTAATGAACAATGCACTGTCAGAATCCCACCACCATAAACGATTCTACAGGCAGTATGGAAAGATGTGACTGGAGACAATTCCTCATATCCAGTTCAGCAACCCCAAAGAACTGCCCTGTGATCTGGGCTTCACCCCCAGCTGCAGCTACACCTCCCTCTACTGCCCAAAGGTGGCTCCTCAGCAGCTGCATTGCCAACAAGACGAGGATGCCACCCTCTGACAGGAGTCAATGTCCCCAGCGTTCCTGATCCCAGCCAGTTGAGCCCTTTCTGCCACTGGACATTCTCAGCTCAGAATCACAGAATATGCTGCCTTGGAAGGGAGCCATCAGGATCATCGAGGCAAACTCCTGGCTACAGTGCAAATATGTAAATCAGTAGGTTCTTCTTTTTTGGCCCTGAAGGAAACCATTATCACCTGACATTTTCCTTTCAGTCATCTACCTTCCCCAGTTCAATTCTGCAGCCTCAAGTCACTGGCTAGAGCAGAAGTATGTCCATACTAGAAAAAAAAAAAGCAACAGGGAAGGATAAAGAAACACAAGCTGTTTCCAAACCATGCAAATACCACAAGAAACCACCCCTGCTGCCAAAATCCAGCAACTGCTGCAGTGCTCCCGCTCAGCAAAGCGGACTCCAGCAATGATTTGGTGGGACCATCATGTTTGTAACACCTGAGCCATGTCTCCCCATAGCCCCGCTGGCCTTGGCTGTCTCTTCCCACCTGGATTCCCCCTGGCTGTTGGTGGAGGCCCTCATCACAAACTCTCAACAATGCAGAAGCATCTTCAGACAAGCTAAGCATGAAGTAATCTCTGTCTGCCTGTTCCCACAGCACCAGGTGAGCGTGCAGCCGTGCTCCCAGCCTGCCGCAGGAACCAGCCTGCAGCAGCTTTCCCAGGAAAGGGCTGCACAAATGTCAGGGCAGACTGCACAGCCTTCTAGCCTGCCTCTGCTGAAGAGAGGCAGCACACTCGGGCTCCCACGGCAAGCAGCAGCAACCCACAGTTCACTGAAGTACACCCAAAATGCTACATGGTGCAACCTTGACTACAAGTTGTGCCACAGACATTTTTAGGTTTTAATCATTAAACTAAGCTGTCGCAGACATCCTTTCACTAAAAATCCTTTCTTTAGGATTTTCCCTTCTGGGAAGCTGAGGCTCCAGAAAAAGAATGTAAACAATGGTTATCTGCTGCCGTGGAATGCAACAGGTGCACCTGTGATTGGCCCATGCTGGATGTTTACAATTAATGGCCAATCAAGGACTGAGCTCTCTCAGACAGAGTCGGAGAGAGCTCCTTTGTTATCATTCTTTTCTATTCTTAGCTTAGCTAGCCTTCTGAAAACTTTTCCTTCTATTCTTTTTAGTATAGTTATAATGTAGTATACGTATCATAAAATAATAAATCAAGCCTTCTGATCATGGAATCAACATTCTCGTCTCTCACTCATCCTGAAAACCCTTGTGACCACGGTCACACTAAGCCACAAATGGTTTTTTACCTGTCACAGAAATTTTAGAACTGTGATAAAAAAAAGCCAAAAACTTGGGAAATAATGCTGTTCAAGAAGACAAATGAAAAGACATTCCTAAGATAAAATTTTAAAATATTTTATGTAAATGATATTTTTATCTTCTTTTTTTTGTTTATTTTTTCCCACTTTAAACTATGCATTAATTCAAATACTGTGATAAAAGCATCATCTTGAATTATAAAATAGTAAAATGGTCTTCTTGAAAATATCAACAGGAAAATGTTTTTTCCACCTGAGTTGTTTCAGATTAGTTCAGAATAATAAGAACTGATTCTTACAAGCAGCTTTTATTGGTTTTTCAGCGAACCTGCATTTTCCAAAAGAGAAAAAAAAAATATAATGTCAGACTTGTTTCGGGTTCTACTTTCTTTGCTTATTATCTACCTAGTTTTGCCTTTCATTTTCAGTTTCAATTCTGAGAGCCGAGATGCTGGAGAATAAATGTCTCGTTAGATCCCTCCCTATCCCTCCTCTCTGGATGCTGGTGTTTGTTCTGGCTGTGCTACATCCAGAGAGAACTACAAGGAAGACTTTGCTCCAGACATGCAAAACTGCTCCAAACAGCCCAGGAGGTACCTCAGCTTGCTCTGTCCACCTCTCAGCCCAGCAAATGGGAAAAAGCAGGGAAGAGAAGGGTCAGTTTTATTGCACCTATCAAGGGAAGGACTCATTTTACTTACCTTCTGTCATGGTATAATCCCAGACACAACTGAGCTTCGCACACGATCCTCGGTGGGGCACTGGAGAGAATCAAATGGTCAAAGTGAAAAACCCCCTTGTGGTTTGAGGTAAAGGTGTTTAATAAGGGAAGGAAAAGCTGCACAGGGAAGAAAAGCAAACCAAGGGATTCATTCCCCACCTCCCACTGGCAGGTTCAGCCATCCCTGGGATGGCCTGGCTCCAGCATGGTTACAATGATGGCAGGGCAAATGCCACCACCCAAACACCCCCTTCTCTCTTCCCCAGCCTTCCCTGGGAGCACAACGCTGCTGTGTCCCTCTGTCCCCGGCTGGCCAGGGCTCCTGGCAGCGCTGCAGGACCCATCCCCACCCCTGCAGAGGCCCATGGCTATCTGCAATCCCACCACAGCTCTGAGGGTCACAGGGATGAGGGTCTGGAGGAATGGGAATCTGCCTGGAGAGGGGTCAAAGCCGGGGAGCACTGACCTGCACACCATCATCACACTCAGCAGCAAGGTGAAAGGAGGAAGAGGTGAGAAGGCTTCCCTGCAGAGGTGCCTCACTGCATCCCCTGAGATTTCTCCTTCAGTTGCCCCGAGTCACCGTGTCCTGCAGGTTCCTTCTTCACACATTCCAAGTGGTCTCACGTCTCTGTGGTCTTTGTGCCTGCACTCCGCAGTCCAGGCAGCCTCAGTGTGGTGTTGTGTGGTCCCCAGATGGTCTGTAACAGTCCATGGGGCTGAAATTTGTCTTATGTGATCTCTGCAGTGCAAGTGATCTCCATCTGGCCCCATGATCCATTAGATAGAGCCCCTTCACCCAGGACAGTCTGGTTGTTTCTGCAGGCCAGTCTGGGACAGGAGACCAGGCCCTGATGGCCCTGGGCCCACAGCAGTGTCCCCACACAGTCACACCCCACACCCCTGCAGCCATATCCCCACACATGCCCGTATCACATCCCTGTAGGTGCATCCCTACATATTTCCACATCCATGTGGCCATATCCCCACATGTGGGAAATGGATTTGTAGAGAGTTCTCAGGGCCTGACAGAAGGCCCACACAGTATACATCCATATCCAAACTTCGAGATAAGAAAATGCTGACTTAGAAATGCCATGGAACAGGACAGATATTGGTGAGAGACAAATGGAGCTAGAAACAAGTTTCAAAAGATGGCGTTGCAAATAAGACTAAATACTTTAGAGAAATAGAACCATGAAAGATGCATTGTAGTGGGACCCACGAGGGGTCGTTTTAGGTGATTGGCTTTAAGGCATCTACAACACAGTGTGGCTAAACCTGATAGGCCAAGAAACACTTAATAGTATATTGTAATTAGGAAATAGTTTACTTCTGATTGTGATGATGTGAATTATAACATCTGTATTATCTCACCCTTCTCATGAGACTGAAAACAGAATAAAAGTTCTTAAAACACATGTCAGTCACCCCATCTCTAAATCAGAAAAAAATATGATCCAACACCCACGTGTTCCCATATCCCATCCAGGTATCCACATTCCCATTTCCCTGCCGCACAGGCGAGTTCCCGCCCCGGTCCCGCGCACCGCCTTTCGTGTCTCCTTGCTCCCCGCCGCTATTATTGCAAAAAACTTAGCAAAAGCACATTTCCCCGAATGCGCGTCTGCAGCGGGGAAACGAAACTCTCGGTCCGGGAGGCGGGACCAGGGAGGCGGAGAAGGGGGCGGACCGGAGCTCCGGGCAGTGACAAGGGGCAGCGGCGGCACCGGGCAGGGACACCGGGGAGGGACACCGGGCAGTGACACCGGGCAGTGACAC
The DNA here is from genome assembly GCF_028551555.1 of Melozone crissalis. Taxonomy (NCBI): domain Eukaryota; kingdom Metazoa; phylum Chordata; class Aves; order Passeriformes; family Passerellidae; genus Melozone; species Melozone crissalis. The sequence goes on along the minus strand of NW_026535795.1, from coordinate 14,403,983 downwards.
CGGGCAGCGGCACCGGGCAGTGACACCGGGCAGCGGCGGAACCGGGCAGTGACACCGGGGAGGGACACCGGGCAGGGACACCGGGCAGCGGCGGAACCGGGCAGTGACACCGGGGAGGGACACCGGGCAGGGACACCGGGCAGGGACACCGGGCGACGGCACCAGCAGCAGCAGCAGCATCTCCATCTCCAGGAGTGGGCAGGGGTGCCCCGCAGTGCCCACCATGGCCCTCAAGCAGCCAAAGGCGTGAGTGGGTCTGGGGGTTTGTGGGGGCACACAGGGCATGGCTGGAGCGCTCTGGGGGTCACGGGGGGCTGTTGGAGGGGCAGGGGCTCGGGGGGTGCTGGGGAGAACTGAAGGGTGACTGGGGGAGGTGGGGACTGCAGCGGTCGGGGCTCACAGGGAGGCATTTTCAGGGGCTGCTGGATGTCTTGGTTTTGACTGAGAGAGAGAATTTTCTCCCAGAAGCTGCTCCAGCGCTGTTTTTGGTATTCAAAGTGAGAACAATGCTGGTAACATGCTGAATCAGAGCCCTGTTGAGCTCACTCCAAGGCAAGGACTTTTCAGTGTTCCATGCTCTGCCAGCAAGGGGAGCATGGCCAGGAGACCCGACCCCAACTGGCCAGGGGGATATTCCGGACCCCGGAACCTCCTGCCCAGTACAGAAACTGGGAGGGGGTTGGGAGCCAGCGATTGCTACTGGGGAACGGGCTGGGCATTGGTCAGTGGGTGATGAGCAGCTACTGGGCACTGCTGGTTTCTATTGCGTTTTATTCTGTTCTCTCTCCTTCCCATTACTATTCTTAATAGTAATAGCAGCAGTAATATCAATTTATTTAGTCTTGTTTCAGTTTTTTAACTGTTCTTATCTCCACTCATGGGTTTTACCTTTTCTGGATTTGCTCCTCCATCTCACCAGAGCAGCGAGTGGCTGTGTGGGACTGAGTTCCTGGCTGGGGTTAAACCACAACAGTCCTCTCTTTGGGTCACAAAGAGTTGAGATCTGAGCAGAGTGTGTTAAAACACAGTTGTAAGTCATATTTATTTAATAGCTGTGGGTCACAGTTTGCTCTCGTGGTTCCTGCCCGTGCGCTCACAGGTGCATTTTATAAAACCCTTCCTGGTGTGTGTGGTCCCATGGAAATGTTCATCCTCCCTGGCTCTGGGCTAAGGTTATCACTCTGTTGTGGTTGATAACACGGGGCTGTAGAGGACGGCTGGATCAGAGCTGCCGGCTGTGCCCGGCATTGCCGTCCCCGCTGGGCTTTGGGAGCCATCCAGTGGGAACTGCCAATAATTACACCTTTAGGCTTTTCTGCGAGAGCCAAGCCATGAGACAAATCTCCCAGCTCAGCCTTTCCTTTCCTTTTCCCTTCCCCCTGTCCTTCCCCTTCCCCTTCCCTTCCCAATACTCTCTGGTTACCCAAACCCTCAGGACAGTTTAGCCCAGAGCTCATCTCATAAAGCCACTCACTGTTCCCAGTGGGGGAGAATCAAAAAGAAAAGGTAAAACCTCTGAACTGACACAAGAACAGTTCAATAATTGATACAAAACTAAATATATTGATGTTACTGCTGCTACTAATAGTAATGAAAAGGAGAGAGAATGGAATAAAACCCAAGAGAAACCAGCAATGCCCAATAGTTGCTCATGCCCCACTGACCAATGCCCCACCCATCCCACAGCAGAGATTGGTGACTCCTGGCCAACCTCCTCCCAGTTTCTGTACTGGGCAGGAGGTTCTGGGGTCCGGAATATCCCTCTGGCCAGTCGGGGTCGGGTCTCCTGGCTGTGCCTCCGCTTGCTGGCAGAGCATGGAACACTGAAAAGTCCTTGACTGGGCTCCAACTCAAACATCTGTGTGCAACTGACACTGTTATGCTAAATCCTGAACATAGCCCTGTACACACTTCTGGGAAGAAAATTCTCTATCCCAGCCAAAAACAGTGCTCTGGGACATCCCAGGAAGAGATAAGGGTTTGGGGAAGTCTAGTTGTTGTCCTTGAAGGTGATTGTTTCAGTGGATCCTGGAAGGAGATGGGATCCTTGACCCTTTCCAAGCAGAGGCACATCCTCTGGGATCCAAGGAGGATGTGGGTGTCCTGGTTACAGAGCCTCCCCCACACCTTCTCTCCCTCTCTGTGCCTTACAGGGGCACCTTCTGCCAGCGGGCACCCACCTTCCTTGACTACCTGCACAGCATCCTGCAGAAGTACCCAGATGGAGGGCAGATCCTCAAGGTCAGACCCCCAGGGAACCCCATCTGGGATCTCCTGCCCAGCAGGGCAGGCACTGCAGGCAGTGGGGCTGGTCCCTGTCCAGCCCCAGGACCTTGGTGCCCAGCTGGGAGAGGGGTTCAATGCTCTTCTCAGGGCCTGGAGGGCCCAGGTGACCGAGCACTGATCTGTAATTCCAGGAGCTGGTGCAGAACGCGGACGATGCCGGCGCTACCGAGGTCGTGTTTGTGTCTGACGAGCGGGAGTTTGACATCACCGGAGGGGGACTGGAGGGCACCCAGGGTGAGAGGCACTGTGGGCACTGGGAGAAAAACTGGATGAAGCCTTGGGGTGGCACTGGCTGGTGCTGGGAGGGACTGGGGGAACTGGAACTGGTGAGGGGTTCTGGGATGTGGTGGGGGCACTGAGGGTACTGGGAGGACTCAGTGCTGCTGAGGGGGGTTTTGTGGGACTGGAGCTTGTGGGGACAGTGAGTGTGAATGACAATTCCCACTCCTTGTCCCAATTGCCCCTAACCCTTGCATGGTGCTGACCGCCAGGCCCAGCTCTCTTGGCCTACAACAACGCCGTGATGTCGGCCCGGGACTGGACAGGGATTCAACGCCCAGGGGTGTCACACAAGCGGGAGGATCCCCACAGCGTGGGGCGCTTCGGCTTGGGCTTCATCTCTGTCTACCACCTCACCGGTGAGTGGCACTGAGAGCCTAAACTGGGACTGAGCTGGGCGTGTAGGTTTTACTGGAGGCACTGAAATACAAGTGCTGGGGAGAACTGGGAGCACTCGGGGTGTGCAAAACGGAGGGCTGTGTCCAAAGTGAGGAAACCTGGAGCATTGGGAGGCTGGCTGGAAATGGAGAGCAGAGCTAGGGGGACAAACAGAGGGAGGACTGGTGAATTGGGATTAAGCTTTGGATCATGGGAGGCACCATGGGGATAAACTTGAGGCCATTGTGTGGGCATTGATGAGTTGGGATGATCTGGGAAGGCAGTGGTGTCCATGTCATCTCTGTGGCCTCATGGTTTCCATGTCTCCAGACCTGCCAGGTGTGCTGAGCCCCCCGTACCTGGGGGTGCTGGACCCCGAATGCCAGGTGCTGCCTGGTGGTGGCAAGCGCTGGGACATCTCTGAGGCCCAGGACCTTCCTGGCCTTTTCGAGCCCTTCTGGGCTGGGCTGGAAGCTGTAGGACAACACCGTGCCTCAGCCCAGGGCACCCTCTTCCGCTTCCCCCTTCGCCGGCAACCCTCAGAAATTGCTGCAGGGGTCTCCGATCCTGAGCGCATCTGCAACCTCATCCAGACCTTCCTCACAGAGGCCCCTCTTGCCCTCCTCTTCCTCCGCCATGTCCGCCGCGTGGCCCTGCACCGTGTGGCCCCTGATGGGGTCCAGACACTCGTGGGAACACTTGAGGCATCCCCTCAGCCTCTCCCTGTCCCGGTGCCATCAGGGGCTGAGGGGCTGAGTCTGGAGTGGTGCCTGGTGGCCCTGCGCTGGGATGAGGTGGGTGCTGGGAGCGAGTGGCTGGTGGCCACAGGCAGGGCCACTGAGGGGCCAGCCGTGGCTCTGGGCACACAGCTGGGGTGCTGCCCTGAGCTGAGCCTGGCACACCCCCTCTGCGGGGCCTGCCAAGGGCGGCTCTGCTGCTTCCTGCCACTGCCAGCCACTGACGAGACGGCCACGGGGCTGCCCGTCCATGCCAGCGCCCCCTTTGCCCTCTCCGATGATCGCCGCCACCTGCGCTGGCCCCAGGAGGGCGAGGAGGGTGAGGAAGATGCCCGCTGGAATGCTCTGCTACTGCTCGACCTCCTGCCCCGGGTCTACAGCCCCTTGGCCGCCGTGGCCGTGGCCCTGCCCGGTGCAGATGCCTACAGCCTGTGGCCGGACCCCGAGCGCACGCCGAGCTGCGGCCGGATGCACAGCCTGGTGAGCCGCGTGTGCCGGGAGCTGGCGGCCGCCCCCGTCCTGCTGCCGGCCGGGGGGCAGGGGCGGCTGCGGGCCCTCGAGGCTGTGCTGCTGCCGGCGGCCGCGGGCGATGAGGCCGCACGGCGGGCGGTGCAGGCCTTGCTGGTGGCAGCCGGGGAGCCGGTGGCCGAGGTCCCTCCCCACGTGTGGAGGGCGCTGGCTTTGGGGATGCCGAAGGGTCTGCGGGAGGCCACGGCGGGACACGTGCGGGAGGTGCTGCGGCGCCACGGGGCCGCAGCGCTCCCGGCTGCCGGCCGCCTCTCCCTGCTGCGCTACGTGGCCGGGGATGGGTGCCATGCTGAGCTCCGCGGCCTCCCCCTCCTGCCCCGCGCCGACGGAACCTTCGTGGCCTTCGGAACTGCGTCGGCCATTGTCTACGTGGACACACCCGACTGCCCCAGGTGAGCCCGCGGCCCCCGGCGGCTCCGTTCCTTGCAGAGTAGGCAGGACTGCCAGCTGCCCACAGTCACAGCTCTCGCTCTTGAATTGGGAAGGGGGGGCATGGCCAAACCTGGATATTTGGCCCTGGATATTTGGGCTCCTCACTACCCTCCTTCTCTAGTGTCACCAAGTGGGAGCTAAGGCAGGTGTCCAGAAAACTGCTCCCCATTACCCCTCTGGTCCCCCAGCACCTCTGTTTGTCACCACAGGGAGCTCCTGCCTGGCTTGGCTGGGTCCTTCCTGCCCTCAGACCTGGAGCCAGGCTTGGACAGCCTCCTGCGAGGCATTGCCAAGAAGGGTAAGAGATGGGGGTCCCTGGATCACCTTTAGGTCCCTGCTTGCCCCCCCTAAGCCCCAACACGCCCAGGCAGCCTTGTACACCTTGGGGTTCCTCTGCAGCCCCAGTATCTCCCTGTACGTCCCTGTCTCTCTGGGGATCCATGTCCTTGCTGTTCTTCCCACATTCCCCTGTCCCCTTTGTGCTCCCTCAGGTGCTGAGTCTCACTGTGTTCCTCCTCTGAAGACCTCTGTGCTCCCCAGTGCTGGTCCCCCTAACACCTTTTTACCTCCCATATCTTTCTTATATCCCCACCCACCCTGAGGTTTCTGGGTTCTCTGTGGTCCTGTTGAGGGTATCCACCATCCCTCCAGAGCCCAGGTCCTCCCAAATTCCATATGGGGGCCACCCATCCGCTGCAGGTTCTTTCTCCCCCATCCTGTGTCCCCCTGCCAGGTCCCAGGTCCCATGTGTTTCTAGTGCAGCCTCTGCCTCTTGTACACAGGTCTCTTCTCCAACCTGGTTCTGCTGGATCCAGCCGTGACTGTACAGACCCTGCGCTTGGCTCTGCCCCCCACCTGGACATCCCAGTCTTCAACCCCAGTGACGTGGTGCCCAGCCCAAGGCCTCCCCCAGCCCCCAGCCTCCTGGTTCCCAGCCCTGTGGCAATTCCTGGCCCACCGCATGGAAGACCTGGGCCCTCTGGAGGGGCTTCCTCTCATAGCCCTGTCCTCACTGGATGCCCCTACGGTCCGTCTGGCTCCACTGATACCCGAGTCCAGTCTTATCTTCCAGGCATGGGAGGGCCAGCTCCTGCCACTTGATGTGGCCTCTGTGCTGGAGATCCTGGGTTGCCCTGTGGTGCCACCAAGCACGTGGCACCGCTCGCTGCCCCGCTATGTCCTGCCTCCATCCCCCCTCAATGCCCTGCGGGCCCTGGGCAGGCAGGGGGCTGCCGCAGTGGCCTCCCGCATGGCCTCGCTGCCTGATGCAGATGTGGTCACCCTCCGGCACTACCTGTCAGATGTCCCATCCCTGACAAAGCAGGACATGGCCACTCTGGCTGCTCTGCCCCTCTTTCTGCCACTGCCCTGCTTGGCCACCCCACAGCCCACGGAGCTGGTGCCAGCCGCTGCCACCCCGGCGCTGGAGCCAGAGCTGGAGCTGCCCCAAGGTGTGGTGCTGCCGGAGGCTGTGTTGCGGTGCCGGGATGAAGTTGACCGGCGGCTACTCGGGAGGCTGCAGAGGCCCCTCATCAGTGCAGCCTGTGTGATGCTGAAGGCTGTCAGAGCCGTGGCCCAAGGGGCGTATGCGGGGCGAGCAGCTGAGACGCAGGCTCTGCTGCTCTGGGTGCTGCAGCACGGGGACACTGTCTTTGCACAGAGCCCCTCGCTCCAGCAGGCCTGCAGCACGCTGGCCTTCCTGGAGACCCCTGACGGCCCCGCATGCCCACAAGACCTCTATGACCCCTGTGACAGCACCTTGCAGGCGCTGCTGGGACCCGAGCGCTTTCCTCCTGCTGCCTTCCACAATCCATCTGTCCTCCGTGCCTTGAGGGCCGTGGGCTTGCGGCACGGTGAGGGGTGCATGCTGCCCTCAGACATCCTAGCAGCTGCAGCAAAAGTCAGTCAGGGTGGCACGGCAGCTCTGGACAGGGCTGAGGCACTGATCACTGTCTGCAACCACCCCAAGGCACTGCATGGCTTCAGTGCTGCAGAGCTCGGGCAGCTTCAGGCCCTGCCCTGGGTGCCTCGCTCCAAGTGCACAGGAGAGCCTGGGCAGCCCTTCCTGCCCCCTAAGGAGCTGAGGTCCATGCAGTACCAATCCCTGGTGGGGCTTGCCATGCCCCTGACTGACGCCTTTGTGCCAGAGGCAGAGAGGAAGCTGGGGCTGAGCCAGACCCCACCGCCGGAGAGAGTGTGGGAGCAGCTGAGAAAGCTGGCAGGGCGCAGGAACATGGATGAGGTGGGTCCTGCTCTCCAGCCCATCTACTGGCACATGCAGGAAAACCTGAAGGCCTTTGGGACTGCCCCGGATAGTGCTGTTGTGTGGACTGGGTCTGGGCTTGTCGTGCCACGTGATGCTGTGCTGGGCTATCCTGAGAAGCTGGAGCTGGGGATGCTGGTGCCCCGGGTGCCCCCTGACTTCCTGTCCTACGGCTGCCTCTTCAGGGCTTGGGGAGTGGCAGATGGGGTGAGTGAGGAGAGGGCAGTGTCAGCCCTGCGCGCCCTGGGGCAGGACATAGACAGGCGCAGCTCCAGAGCGGGCACTGCCGCAGAGTTGCAGGTGGTTGTAGCTGTCCTGGAGTGGCTGCAGAGGCGAGGCCACCACGGTGAGGGCACTGTGCCGGTTCCTGTGAGGATCCCTCAGGGCTCAGGCTTTGCCCTCCGTCCAGCTGCCTCTGCCGTGTACCTGGACATGGAGCTGGAGGAAGAGGAGGATGTTCAAGAGGTGGTGCACGAGGCAGTGCCTTCCAGCACAGCCATGTTCCTGGGCACGGAGCGTCTCAGTACGCGGGTGCTGGGCCCAGAGCCGTTCACAGCCTGTGGCCCCTCAGAGCCCATCACCCGACGCCTCCGCAACATCCTCCAGGAGTACGGCGAGGAGGGCGACCTCTTCACAGAGATGGTCCAGAACGCAGAGGATGCCAGCGCTACCGTGTGCCGCTTCCTCCTGGACCTGCGGTGCCGCAGAAAGGCCTCCTCTGGGCTGCTAGACCCAGGCATGGCTGCCTGCCACGGCCCAGCCCTCTGGGCCTACAACGATGCCCTGTTCACAGAGGATGACCTCCAGAACATCACCCGGATTGGGGCTGCCACAAAGGAGGGCCAGGCAGGCCGGATCGGGCGCTTTGGGCTGGGCTTCAGCTCTGTGTACCGTGTCACGGATGTGCCAGCAGTGCTGAGTGGGGAGACACTGCTCATCTTTGATCCCAATGGCACCCATCTGGGCAAGCACATCCCCAGGGCCGGCTCCCCTGGCATCCGCCTGGACTTCTCCAGCCGACCACGCATCCTCCGTGTGTTTGCTGAGCAGTTCCAGCCCTACCACGGTATCTTTGGGTGCTGCCTGCCTGAGCCAGGACCCTTTCCAGGGAGCCTTTTCCGCTTGCCCTTTCGCACTGAAGAGGAAGCTGTGACATCACAGATTTGCTCTGAGGCCTTTGGTACAGAGCGCATCCAGTCCCTTGGAACTGCTTTCCTTGGCTCTAACCGGCTCCTGCTGCTCTTCCTGAAGAAAGTGAGGGAGCTGTCTCTGGAGATGCTGCCAGACACAGCCACTTCTGCAGAGGATACCATGCCTCTGGTCACGTTGCAGAGAAAGGAGATCCGAGACTTGGGGGCCCCTGGGGATCCCCCAAGTTGGGCAGCCATCGAGCAGCTCTCAGCCTGTGAGGAGAAATCCAGGACCACGTGGCACTACCTGGTTTTGGTGTGTCGGGGTGATGGGGAGTTGTTGGAACTGTTTCACCAGAACACACAGGCAGGACTCCATCCTCCCCTTCCCATGGCTGGAGTGGCCTTTCCCCTTGCCCCTACTGAAGATGGCAAGTGGGTGCCACGTCTGGACGCTGAGAAGGGGCAAGTTTTCTGCCACCTTCCCATGCCAATCATGTCAGGGCTGCCAATCCACCTGCATGGGGCCTTCAGCATCCTCTCAAATCGCAAGGGGCTGTGGGGCACGGCGGAGCGGGGCAAGTGGAACCGGGTGCTGCTCCACAATGCCGTGCCACTGGCCTGGCTCCGGGCACTGGACCATCTCCGTGCCATGCACGAGGCAGGCGAGTTAAAGAACTATGAGTATCATCTCTTCTGGCCAGACATTAGCACTGCCCATTACCCCTTTACAGAGGCTGTGACTGGTTTCTACCAGGCTGTGGCAGCCAGGAGTGGCCCAAGGCTCTTTTCCGATGGCCACTCCTGGTGCTCACTGCAGGACGCCCGCTTCCTGCACCAGGCTGTGGAGAGACACCCTGAGCTGGGAACTGTGGCACAGCGAGTCTTTGCCATCACCGTGCCCCGTCCCCTGTTGGCTGTGGCCTTGCCTGGGAAGGTGCAGGAGGGCCTTGGGAAGGCGCTGGATGCTGGAACCTATGACTGGAGCCACTTTCTCTGTGAGCTTGTGCTTCCCAACTTGGAAAATCTCCCTGATGTTGACCGGAACCTGCTGGTGCTCCATGCGCTGGATATGTCTCATGAGGATGTGGACAAAGTGCTGCGGACAGTGCCCTGCATCCCTGTCACCCCTCATGGCCACCTGCAGTTCATCAATTACCTGGTGCATCCCAGAGGCCGTGCTGCCCCTTTATACAACCCTGAGGATGGGCGCTTCCCCACTGGGAATGCCTTCCTGGAGAGACTAAACCAGCTAGAGAGACTGGGCATGGTGAAGAACACCGTGGCTCTGCCAGAGCTGCTGGAGAGGGCAAAGACTGTGCAGCTAGTCTGGACCAAGAATCATGCCCAGGGCTGCCAGAGGGCTGCCTGCATCCTTGAGTTACTTCGGGATGCAGTGAAGAAGGGAACAAACGACACCCTGCAGGCCGCTTTCCAGAGTGTGCCCTTCCTCCCTGCTGCACAGCACACCGGTGACCCTGTGCTGCTGCCAGCTGCCCAGCTCTACCATCACCTCCATGAGCCACTAGTGGGACTCATCCAGCCTATCTTGGCTTCTAAAATGCTGGGGGAAAACTTCAGCCTCTCCAAGGAGGTAGCGTCCTTCTTGGGACTGGACCGGCAGGTACCATCAGCTCAGGTCCTTGAGCAGCTGCGAGCACTCCGTCGTTTCTCTAATACTCTCCCTTTGGAGACCCTGCAGAACAACACCAACTGCTGCTACAAGCACCTGAACATGCTGCTCCAGGAACATTCCTCCAGCCGGGATGAGGTGGCATCTGCAGTGGCCCCAGGGGAGCCCTTCATCTTGGTGGGCTCCCGTTTTGTGCCAGTCACAGCTGTGGCTGAGACACTGTCATTTGAGGCTGTCCCATACCTTCATCAACTTCAAGACCAGTACAAGTCCTACAGAGAGCTCTGGGAGTGTGTGGGGCTGCGCCACACATTCGCCTGGGATGATTATGCCCGAGTGCTCTGCACCCTGGCAGAGACACATGCTGGAAAGCCACTGCCTGCTGCGGAGCTGAATCTGGCCCTGCGGCTTGTGTCTTGTGGCTTGATGGAAGATGGCAACCAGCCTGATGCCTGCCAGACCCAGCAACTCTTTCTGCCTGATGAGGAGGGCATTTTGCACCCACGGGACAAGCTCTACTTCAATGATGCACCATGGATGCCGTTGGACAGAGATGTCCTGCTGTGCCATAAACAGCTGTCCCGAGAGACAGCCCTGCACTGTGGGGTGACCACCACACGCCACCGAGCACTGGAGAGGTGTGTAGTCAACATTGATCACCTGAGCCTCTGGGCACAGCCATTTGGTCCCCATGAAGATTTGCCAACGCGACTGAAGAACATCTTGAAGGAGTATCCCACTCCTGATCTGGTGAAGGAGGTGCTCCAGAACGCGGATGATGCTGGTGCGGGGCTTTTGCACTTTGTGTGGGACCGCCGGCAGCACCCAGCAAAGGCCACCTTTAGTGAGGAATGGAAGACGCTGCAGGGCCCTGCCCTCTGCATCTACAATGATCGTCCCTTCCAGGAGCAGGACATTAAAGGCATTCAGCATCTGGGGGTCGGCAGCAAGCAAGACCGTCAGGATGTCACAGGCAAATATGGCCTTGGCTTCAACACTGTCTACCACTTTACTGACTGCCCAGCCTTCCTGACCGGAGACAGTACCCTGTGTGTCTCTGATCCCCATCTCTTCTATGTGCCCACAGCCACAACTGAGAAGCCTGGTAGCATGTTTGCTGTCAACACTGACTTCAAGAAGAATTTTCCAGACATTTATGACACCTTCCTACCATCCTTCTTCAACTTGAAACAGGGCGTCCTTTTCCGGCTGCCGCTCCGCACTGCAGATGAGGCTGCCAAGTCCAGGGTGTCTGACATTGTCGTGCGAGACCAAGACCTCAAGAACATGGAAGAAACACTGGCTAAGGAAGGTGAGGACTTGGTGCTCTTCCTCCGGCACGTCCACACCATCATCTTCTCTGAGATCCCCCCAGATGGGAAAGAGTTGGTGGAGAAACTGCAGGTAACCACGGAGCTCACAGAGGATGATGCAAAGTTGAGACGGGATTTTCAAGCAAGATTAAGCCAAGCCATGGATGGGAACAGCCCCACCCCTCTCTCCTATACCATGAAAGTCAAAAATAGCAGGACCAAGACCACAAGTTTGTGGCGGGTGATCTCCCAAATTGGGGTGGAGGATGGGGCTGAGGAGTCTCCAGAGCTTAAATGGCTGCCCTATGGGGCTGTGGCTGCCCGCCTGGAGCCTCTGAACCGGGTCAAGGGCAGAGCCTTCTGCACCCTCCCACTGCCCTTAGTCACTGGGCTGCCTTTGCACATCAATGCCAACTTCTCTGTGGATGCAGCCAGGTGCAGTCTCCACTGGGACAAAGGCGGCACAGGGGCAACCTGGAATGGCTTCTTGCTCCGGCGCTTGGTGGTTCCACTATACTGTTACTTTCTCACCAGGCAGTGGAAAGCCCTGAAGCCAGAGTGCCAGTCCCTGGAACTCTGCTGTCAGCACCTGGACTCCCACTTCCTCCAGTTTTTCCCTGTTACGAAAAGTGTGTTACCTATGTTCCAGGACATGGTGAGAGAGGTCTACAAGTACCTCAGTCATGAACGCCTGCCCCTTGTGCCTGTGTACAGGGAGTCATCTGACGGGGTGACAATAACCTGGGCCTCTCCAGGTGGAGGGGACATGCTAACAGAGCCATACTTTCTCAAGGAGATGCCTGAGCCAGAAATCCAGAAAGTGCTGGAGCAACTGAACATGAAACTGGTTCCCGCATTCCCCCACCTGCAGCAGATCCGCGAGGAGTTCATTGAAGCCCAAGTGAACACTGTTGTCTTAGGGCCAGCCTCTCTCCGGTGCTTCCTCAAGGCCTTGGCTCTGCCTGTGCCCTGCAAGCTGGCTGACACACCCCTGAGGACCCCAAAGAGCTGCACCTACCTGCTGCAATACTTAACAGGACGGAACAGCCACTCCCAAGGTACTCACAAGGATGGGGACAAGGCAATCCTGGAAGGCCTGCCCTTGCTGGCCACAGAAGATGGTCTTCTGCATGCTTGCAGTAGCCACCACCCTGTCTTCAAGAACTCCTTTGCTGACCTCTTCCCCAAGCACAGCCACCGTTTTGCCCAAAAGTGTGTTCCTGCATGGATCCCACCTTGCTTTGTGAAGGAACTTGACCTCCCACAGGCCATACCACTCATCCAGGAGGTGTTGGGTCAGTGGAAGTGGACCAAAGAGGGGGAAAAGTGGCTCGGGGGGCTGTGGACCTTCTTTGAGAAGGTGATCCGCTCCGATACCTCAGATGCGGCCATGAAGTCATTCATGAATCATCTCCAGAATATGGCAGTGCTGCCTGTTCAGGGGAATAAGAAAGACTCAAAGCACCTACTGCCACTATCCTCCCTCTCCAAGGTTCTTTATGAGTGTTACTCTGAAGTGGGAAAAGTGCTGCATAAAATGGGCATCCCTGTGCTCCAGAAGTCCCTGCTGCCCGGGAGTTTTGCCTACGATTTCCTGAAGCCAGAGGCACTGCAGGTCAGAGATCCCGGGGCTATAGTGGCCCATCTGGCAGACACAAGAGCTGATCTGTGCTGGGGGGATTTAGAGGAGGAGGATGTGTCAGCCCTGCTAAGGTTTGTCAGGCAGGGAAAGGAAAAGCTGGATTCACGTGCACTGGAGCAGCTCCAGCGCCTGCCTCTCTTCCAGAAGTCTGGGGGGGGCTATGTAGCTGTGGCTCCCTACCGCAAGGTGCTGTTACTCCGCAAACAGGTGCCCTTGAATGCCCAAGCCCTGTATGACTTGGATAAAGACATGGTGCTTCTCACACTAAGCCTGTCCCACAAATGGCTGGCCGAGCGTTTGAAGTGGGAGGTCACAGATGACCAAAAGCTCTTCATGACTGTGGTACTTCCCCAGCTGTCCCAGCTCACACAGCAAAACCTCATGGAAGCTGTACGATTGTTCTTTGTCCTGAAACCTTCCTATGATGTTGAGAGTGTGAAGGCCATTGTGGCAGCTTTTCAAAAAGTGGCCTTTATACCAGATGCCCACGGAACACTGCGCCTGGCCTCCTACTTCTACCTTGACATGCCCTCCTTCCACATCCTGCGGCTCCAAAACCGCTTTGTGCCTGAATCTTTCTTTAAGGAGCTACGTTTGAACCAGAAAGAAATTGTGCAGTTCCTACTGGAGGCAGGTGTCCGCACCAGCCTCTCTGTAGAGGATTTTGTGGCACTGGCTGAGGAGATAGAGCGTGAAGCCACTCAGGCTACATGCCATGCTGCAGAACTGCTGGAGCGACAGCAGGAGATGGTCGAGCAACTTGCAATCCTGTTGAAAAATCCTGAGTCAGAGGGTTTCCTGAGGAAAATTGCCTCAATCCAATTCCTGCCTCCACTGGATATCCCCGCAGACTTAATGAACCTTCACCCTCCTTTTGCAGACTGCACTAAGGCCGTGGCTCTGAAAGGCAGCGTTTCCTACTGCAACAATGTGGCTGAACTCCTGTGGACATCAGTCACCATCCTGCAAAAATCCCTTGAACTTGAGAAGACATCCCTGAAGGCCATGGGAGTCCTTGTAGAGATACCCACTGCCCTGGTGGTGGCCAACCTGGAACATGTGTGCAGGGCAGCTTGCTCGACACAAGGACAGCTAAGCACACGGGCCAAGGTGCTCCATAGTATGTACAGCTTCCTGCAGGACCATCTGGAGGAGGTGGATGCAGAGCACCTCGCTGAGCTGCCCGTGGTGCTGGCCAAGTCATGTGACATGGCCAGGCCATGGCAGGTGGTGGCAGCACTCCCAGACGAGGCTGACTTTTACCCCTACCTCCTCATGCCTCACCCCCAAATTGTTGTCTTTAGAGATCTCCTGCAACACCTTGGCGTTGTCCTGGTCCCCACACTAACTCACTACAGCCGTGTCCTGGCCCAAATCTACCAGGAGAGCCATGGCAGTGGGACCCTTTCCAGTAGCCAGAAGAAGACGGTCCTGGTGGCCACACAGCATTTCTTCCAGCTGCTGCGGGAGAAACCAGAGCCCCCTGATTGCTCTGCTGTGGCTGAGCTGTACCTGCTGAGCACTGCTGACTGCCTGGAGCTGTCCCACAAACTCTGCTTCAACGACTGTGTGCCCTCAGAGACTGCTCGGGCCCTGGAGAAGACCTTTGTGTTCATGGCTGCTCTGCCAGTGTCTGGGTGTAATGCCAGGTGGCTGCTGCAAAGGCTGCCACCACACCTGCAGCCACGGGTGCTTTCAGAGGTGACAGAGAAGCAGCTGGAGGAGGGTGGTCCACAGCCATGTCAGCACGGCTCTCAGTGTCCTGCGCAGAGGCGTCTGCAGACCCTGTTGGTATCCCCGTGGTTTAGGCTGGGGCTGGAGTCCCTGGTGCAGTGGCAGACCCCCAAGGCTATGATGGGAATGGAGGGGGATGGTGGCTTTGCAGTGGAGCAGGTGAAAGTGCAGTGCTGCAAGAACATCCGCACTGTGTTGGTGCACAGCGGGGCAAAGGTGGAGGGCAGCTCCCAGTCGCAGGTTATCCACGTGTGCCTGTCTGGTGGTGCCCAGCGGCTCTTCTACATCCAGCACGCAGAGATGGTGCTGAACCGGCAGCAGCTGAGGGTGGTGGAGACGCTGGTGCAGGAGATCAATAACATCCTGGGTGGGCAGCTGGAGACACACGCTTTGTCCGTGCTGCGTGAAATGCTGGTCTGCGAGGAGCCGCAGGACATTGCCTTGGTTCTGGAGGAGAACAATGTGGCACTCGTGGAGGCTGCACCAGAGCCAGAGAAGAGGCTGCAGGAGGAGGCTGAAGCTGTGGCAGAAGAGGGGCCATGGAAGGATCCCAGCCTGGCAATGAGGCCTCTGCATGGTGTCAGGGGGCCAAAGGTGTGGGGCCAATACAAACCTGTGAGCATGCCCTGGCACCACGGGCAGGGAGGCAGTGGCTCCTTGCTGAGCAGTGAGGAGCTCATGGTCCTGACTCCGTCCATCCCTGAGGCCCTGCGTTGGCTGTGTCAGGCCACGAGTGACCTGCAGGCCGCCAACAATGACATCTTGCACAGCTGCCCCAACTGGGTGCTCTTCAAAGTGCACCAGGCCCTGGAGAAGGCGCTGGTGGCGGCCGTGCTTTGCCGTGGGGTAGCCTTTGCGGGCCATAGGGGGCTAATGGGCATGGCCCGAAGCCTGGAGGCCGAGGAGCCGGAGCTGAGGGGCCTCGTCCTGGATGTGCAGTGGTTGTGTGACTGCGGTGTGGACAGCAAAGCCACGCAGTACCCGAGTTACCATCCCTTTCCCATGATCCCCAGTGAGGCCTTCCCCAGTGTGGATGAGGAAGAGGTCCTGAAGCGGGCACAGAAAGTGCTGGTGACACTGAAGAACTATGTGGGCAGAAAGTGAGAGGTCCCTACCAAGGGGCATGGCACCTGGGGCAAAGGACCACCAGGCGCCCATCAGAGACCCACCATGGACCTGTTGTGGACTCACCGTGGACTTGCCACAGGCAATTCCAGACTGTCCAGCCCTGGTAGGGGAGTTTTGGTGGCAGATGAAGGCCTAGACCACTGGACATCACAGAGTAGCCTGAGCCATTGGCATGTCTTGAGTGTGCAGTAAATAAAGTGCAAAATAAATGTTGCAGTGCTGGTAGATATCCTTCACTGACAGTGGAGTCAGGGACATGAAGAAGTCATGGGAAATGGGTGTTGAAGGTGGAGGTGGTGATGAAGGCATTTGGAGAGCTGTGGTGGGTCAGTTTTGTCTAGCCAGGTGCCCACTGAGCCACTCCATTACTTCCCCTCTTTGACTGAAAAGGAGAAGAAAATGTGATAAAAATCCCATGGGTCAGGGAGATCACTGACCAATTACTGTCACAGTCAAAACAGACTCACCTTGGGGAAATTAATTTATTTTATAACCAATTAAACAGAGTAGAAAAATGAGAAATAAGAATAAACCTTAAAACACCTCCCCCTACCCTCCTTTCTTCCCAGACTCAGCTTCACTCCCAACTCTTTTACCTCCTCCCCTTGAGCAGTGCGCAAGATGGGGAATGTGGATTGCTGTCAGCTCATAACACTTGTCTCTGCTGCTCCTTTCTCCTCACAGATTCCCCTCTCCATGGGAGACAGTCCTGCACCAACTTTTCCAATGTGGGTCCTTCCCACGGGCTGCAGTTCTCTAAGAACTGCTCCAGCAAGGTCCCTTTCCATGGGGTACAGTCCTTCAGGAACAGACTGCTCCCGTGTTCTGCCAGCTCCTGCATGGACTCCTCTCCACAGAGCACAGCCCCTGCCAAGGAGCCCGCTCGAGCGTGGGCTCCTCCCAGGCTGCAGCTCCCTTCAGGGCATCCCCACCTGCTGTGCTGTGGCGTCCTTACATGGGGTGCAGTGGGGATCTGTTCCTCTACTCACCTACATGGGCCATGGGTCAAAATCGTCCCTATGGGCTGCACCACGGGCTGCAGGGGAATCTGCTCCAGCATCTTCTCCTTCCTCAGCCTTGGTGCCTGCAGGGCTGTTGCTCTCACATCATCTCCTTCCTCCCTGCTAGCTGCTGTTGCACAGCAGTGTTTACCCCTTTTTTAGTATCTAATCACAGAGGCCCTCCTGGCATCACTGGTTGGCTCAGCCTTAGCCAGTGGCAGGTCCATCCTGGAGCCCTCTGGAGCTGGCTCTGCCCAACATGGGGGCAGCTTCTGGTGTCTCCTCATAGAGGGTCACCCTGCAGGCCCCTGCCACCCAGACCTGGCCATGCAAACCTGTGACAAGGATGATGAGGTAGTACCAAGGGGAGCATGAGGGTCTCAAGAAAAGCATGAGGTAGGGGAAGCAACAAGAGGAGCTCAAATGTCAACGAGCTGGAGTCATTGCCATAGGCCCAGAGATCACCACCAAAGTCCCAGTGTGACTCTGCTGTATGAGGCCAGGTACACGGCCTGGCCCTGGGTCAGGGCAATCCCAAGCACAGACTCGGGCTGGGCAGAGCAGGGGTTAAAAGCAGCCCTGAGGAGGACTTGGGCATGTTAGTGGACATAAATTTCAGTGTGCCTCAGCCTCTTGTGCTGTTACAAGAAAACCCCATGTCCTGGGCTGGCACCACAGCGTGGGCAGCAGGGGACAAGGGGGATTCTGCACCTCTGCCCTGCTCAGGTGAGACCCCACATGCAGAGCTGTCTCCAGCCCTCGGGTCCACCATCAGAAGGATGTGGAGTGAGTCCAGAGAGGCCAAAGAGATGCTCCGAGGGCTGGAGCCCCTCTGCTCTGAGCCGGGCTGGGAGAGCTGGGGCTGTTCAGCCTGGAGAAGAGAAGGCTTCAGGGAGACATTTCCAATGCCTAAAGAGCTTAGAGACATTTCCAATGCCTAAAGAGGCTCTAAGAGAGCTGAGGGGTGACCTTGGACGAGGGGTGACCTTGGACAAGGGCCTGGAATGCCAGGACAAGGGGAATGGCTTTCAAATGGCAGAGGGCAGGGTTAGAAAAAACTCTTCCCTGTGGGGATGGTAAGATTCTGGCACAGGTTGGCCAGAGCAGCTGTAGCTGCCCCATCCTTACAAGTGTCTGAGGCCAGGTTGGAGGGGACTTGGAGCAGCCTGGTCTGGTGGCAGGTGTCCCTGCTCATGGCAGGGGGTGGAATAGGATGACCTTTGAGGTCCCTCCAGCCCAAACCAGTCTGGGATTCTGTGCTGAGGTGAAACATCACCATGGTGATGACAAATCCAGGGGCTGCCAAGCTGCCATGGCATCATGTCCATTGGGTGGTCCCTGACCAGGCCAAAGGGCAGCTCCTGAGGAGACCTGGTCATCTGATTGGGCCAAGGCTGCAGAAGTGGGATGCCATCACTCAGTGCTGAAGGCTCAATGTCAGGTGCCCTGACCCTTGACCAGTAGAACGTGGAGGTTTTTGTGCCTTCAAGGCAGAGCAGCCCAGGCACATGGCTTCTGCCTCTCCTGCCTGTGTTTCTCCCCTGTTTGGGCAAGGGATGTGAGCTGAGCTGAGGCTGGACATGACATCAGTGTGTGGCATGTCTGCCAGCCTCAGGGACCATAGACAAGGGGTGGGGGGGGGCTTCAGCCACCAGGAAGATGCATTGCTACCACTCACTGTGACAGAGAACATGGAAAAGAGAAAGTTTTGGTTGCAAAATACAGCTTAAAGACTAACTAGAAAATTAGATAAAAGAATGTAAAAGTAGACACATAGGATGTTGAACAGAGCTGGAAGCAGTGGAAAAACAGATTATAAAGCACCTAAGTGAGGTTTTTGGCAAAGTTATGTAACAAGAAACAAGAGTGTGTGCCCTAAGAGAAGTTCAAGGCAAGGGCACTTCCAAATTTGGGGACTCACAGTGAATATGACCACCAGAGACCCCTTTAGACGACCCTCCAAGACCATAAAAGGAGTTCCAGCAAGGGACAGAGGTGGGTAAAGTAGTTCTAGGAAAAGTAATGTTTGTGTATGAGCTAGGAACTACCTTGTGATACGTATGATCATGGTGGAATAAATCCCTGTTGTAAAGTTTCTTCACTTAGAGGAGACATCCTCGGCATATAAATATTAGTCATTAATCAAGAGTAATACTAGATCCAGGGATGATCTGAAATGAGTGCTGTCACCATAGCCTGGCCACTTCATACACCTGATCCAGCAGCACTGAGCATGCTGGTTTGGGAGATTTTCCCTCAGCCATTCACTTGGTATGTATCTCACTAGTCCGGCTGTAAGGAAACTGTGTGGCTGTTGAATGTTTTACAATGTCCAGCAACACCATCCCTGGTCTGCCATTATTTGCAGAGTCAATCAGGTTGGCCAGGCACCACGTGCCCCTGGTAAATCTCTGCTGGCTGTTCCCAATGCCCTTCTCTCTCACTTGCTTGAAAGGGTGTCCAGGAGGATTTGCTCCATCACTTTCCCAGGGATTCCAAAGCAGATGATTAGCCTGTAGTTCTTCAGACCCTCTGTGCCCATCTTTAAAACTGGCGTAGTGCTCTCTGAAGTTCTCAGGAACCATCTCCACTGGCCAGCCTCCTCTGAAGACAATGGACAGCTGCTGTAGCTTCCTCCAGTCTAGACCTGGTGTATGCCTGGCTCAAGAGCTCCCTAACTGTTCTCCCCCTCCTCTACTGCTGTGGCATAGGAATGTGAGAGACACAAGCTAGAAGCAAGTGAATCTGCTTTATTGCAAAGTTAGGACATTATTTATACATTTCAGTGTGAATAAGTGTTCAGCAGTTTGCTCAAAAGCAGTTGCAGGCCTGTAATAAATCCATCGTTTTGACAGCTTGTAATTCTTCTCTCAAGGTTTACAGGCTTGACAAACAGGACCTTTACAGTTTTCAGATCATGTGTAATCAGCTTTCTTCCCCATTTCTCACCATTCTTGTTTGCATGATGCAGGGCAGGCTTCCTGTGTAAGTGCTTCCATAAGTGCTTCCACAGGAATGTCTGTACACTCCTCCTGGATAGCTTGATTCTTCTTCCACATTTTTTTCTTCCACATTCCTCTTTTCTGAGCTGAGGTTGATCAGAAGTTTCCGGTTCATTTGATCTCCTGTCACCCAGGGTTGTGATTCTGCTTTTCACCTTGCTAAGTTATTTTAAATTATGCCCTCAACCCTTGACCTTCTCATCCTCAGCCAGTTCTTGAGTATTTTCAGGATCAGGAATTCCTCCCTCCTATCAAAGGTCATAGAGAGACGAATGAATTAAACACTGGGCAAGTTTCAACTTTGATCTGTCATCATTAATGGAGAAATTGACCTAGGAGGTAAAGGAACTCACAGATGTATGCAGCTTCAGCCCTTGCCTAGGAATTGTTCCTGATCTTCACAAAACACGGCCTTCTATGGCTTGCAGAATAGTCTTGGAATGATCTCTACAGCCCAGCTTTTACCTCCCTCAGAGTGCTCCTTCCCACAGTATGTCACACCAGTCTGGCACAGTTCCTGTGCAGGTGACATCCACTGCCACCTGGACCACTTTACCCACCACCAGTGAAGGAGCATGGATCATTCCATTTTTTCCCACATAAGATATGGAGCAGAAATTACTGTTGTAAATCCTGCCAATTCTTTCTGAATAAGTACATACAAGCAAAGACATCTTGCACAGGATCTACCTTTTTGGAACCCTGGTGATCAGTGGCACAGAGTCCAGTGGTGGACTGTTGCAGCCTGAAGAGCTGCTAGTAAAGTCCAGGGTAAGGAAGCAAAAAGAGCCTTTGCATCGTCTCCAGAGATGTTTAATTCAGCCTTGCGGGGAGATATTCCGAGTCCCCAGGGACACTCATGGGAGACTCGAGGTTTCTCCCTCCCGAGGGCCATGGGGTGAACCTGGTCTGGAGGCAGTACAAAAATGAGGGCCAGTCAGGGAATAGGGAGGGAGTGGCTCAGGGACATAGGAACAGGCATAGGGACAGGGGAAGGAGCCAATAGGGTCTAAACAGCTTTTTGAGGGATGCTTGTTGTGTCTCCCTAAGCCAGGGGATGCCCCCCAGGGTCCCCAGAGTGCACCCCGGAGGACAAGGCTGAGCCCAGTCCTTCCTGACACCTTTGTTACTGAACTGGGTGAGGGGGCCAGGCTGTGCCCTCCCACACACCAGGAGCAGTGGCTGATCTGCCAGAGAGAAGTGCTGCCATGCAGAGGGACAGTTCAACAAGGGGGACAGTTCAATGACAAGTGCTGAGTCCTGTCCTTGGCAAGGAACAGCCACAGGCAGCGGTGACTGCTGGGGGCCACCCAGTTGGAAACGTGAAGTTTGGCAGGGTTCTGCTGGACACCAGGATGCCCATGGGGCAGCAATGTGCTCCTGCAGCAATGCAGAACAGCGTCCTGGGCTGCACTGGGAGCTGTGTCACAGCTGGCAGAGGGAGGGGATCCTTTCCCTCTGCTCCACAGCAGTGAGGCAGCCCTGGAGTGCTGGGCCCAGAGCGGGGCTGCCCAGGACGTGACACAGGGACAGACTGGACAGAGTCCAGCACAGGGCCATGAAGCTGATGGAGGGACTGCAGCGTCTCTGCCATGAGGAGAGGCTGAGAGAGCTGGCACTGCCCAGCCTGGAGCAGAGCAGGCTCAGGGCATCTCATGCCTGGGCATGAAAAGCCAGGGGGAGGCTGCAGAGGGGACAGGGCCAGGGACAGCCCGGGGGCCTCGGGCACAGAGTGACCCACAGGAGGGGCCCTCCGAGCTCAGGAGACGCTGCTGCACTGGGAGGGTGGCCGAGCACTGCCGCAGGTGCCCGGGGAGCTGGGGGAGTCTCCATCCCTGCAGAGACTCAAAAGCCACCTGGACACATCCTGGGCAGCCGGCTCTGGCTGGCCCTGATGGAGCAGGGGCTGGGCAAGGTGACCTCCAGAGGTGCCTCCAGCCTCCCCCAGCCTGAGATTCTGTCACTCTGAGAACAAACAGGCTGCAGCTTCCTAAGGACAAATGAAAAAGCTCCACACATGGCAGCTTTCTCCTGCCTTCACCAAAGTGCTTCATGGCACATGTCTCCCTTCTGCAGATTCCTCCCTGGAGTGAGGATGCTCCTCAAGGTCACGCCTTGAGCCTGAGAGAAATGTTTGCTCGTGGTCATTGGTTTGGGTGAGTAGCAACAATCTTTAATTAAGACTTGGCTTTTGCTGGCTGGACTGGAATTGCTTCAATGTTGCTTCAGACATAATGCACTATACTGGAAGATATAAGTCTCTGCACTGTGGAGTAAATAGCCCTGACAAAGATAGTTTACTTTATTCATGATCATAATAAACTCTTTATTTTCCTATAAATATATCCTTAATCCTATGGAACACAGTTGTATAAAGGTTCAATTACACCTATACTATCCTATAAACATAAACTACTGACTAAGTCTAAAACTATATCCAGCTGCAGCCTGGCTCCTCTCTGAGACGTTCAGGAAGCAAGGAGGTCCCTTCTGCACCTTGTGTCTCCTGCCTGCTCCCTGCACAGCTCTCCAGGTGGTGCTGTCGCTCTTGGGCCAGCTGTGACTGCAGCGGGGACACCTGAAAGAGGCACAAGGCCCCGCTCAGACAAGCCCACGCTGGCAGGAGCACCTGCAGCCCCACGGTACCGGCTCTCTGGGCACACACAGCCTCCAACTCCAGCCCTCACCAACACTCTGCCCTTGGGCAAGGGGAAAGGAACAGGCTCCCACACACAACAGAGCTCAGAGCATCAACAAGTCCAGCTCAAGGCTGCCAAACCCTTCCCACGTACATCCCTCAGCCACCACAGGTCTATTACAGAGACTCCCAAAGGGATTTAGGAACCCAGCCCTGATTTCCAGACCACACATTTAGGCCACTGACCCCTTTCTCCACAGGCTGTGCCTCAACACAGAGGCTGCTGCTCCTCTGAGCTACTGGAGGACTCTTCTATTTCACAAGTCAACCAATTTCCATCGGTAGAATCATGGACAGGCAAGGTATAGTAGTCTGGAGGGAACACTCTCCTAAAAGTTCTGATTCTTCTCCTTTCAGGGTCCACCTGCACATTGGATGGGAGAGAGGGTCACAGAAAGCTGTCAGCAAACATGGAGCAAAAGCACCTCTGGACATCAAGGAAGGAGATCCCTGCTCTGAGACCCTGAACTGCACCAGACCACACTGGGGGCAAAAAGCTCTCGCTGGAGGCTGTGCAAGAGAGGCCAGTGTGTGTGTGCAGGGACACGGGGCCAGGGAGGGAGGCAGCGCAGTGAAAGCCCTTGTGAAAGCCATGGGCTGCCACAAGAGAGAGAACAAACAAAGGGCTGGGCCACAGCAGGGACAGGGAGAGGCAAGGGAACAAGCAGAGGTCTCCAAAGCACTGCCTGGCCTAAGGTGCTAAGTTGCAGAGGAGCCTGAGGCTGTGCAGAGGCAGTCAAAGCCCAATTTACCTGCTCACCACTTCTCCTGTGCACAGTGGATAATTCAGGCCTCTCTCTCTTCTCCTTCTCTGCTGATGCAAGCGGTTTCTTAGATTCCAGGCTGGTCCTTGAGCCACATAACAGCTGCTCCTCTTGTGCTGCAACAGCCTGCTGAGTGTTTAGAGAGGAGATAATGCCCATATTTCAAACATCACAGAAGCTGTCCCTCAGAATTCTCCATTTCCGGAAGCATCCTCAAAGCACCAGCAGTGCAGCTGCTGTTCAGCCCTCTCGGTACAATACTCAGCTGGGTTTAGTTCATCACTCGGCTCACCTACTCCATTCCTTCCCACACCAATCCAAAACGCCAGATGTCGCCTCCCCTTTTGTGGGCACAGGAGAAGCAACTCCCCATGCCCAGCTTTAGCCTGGAGATGTTTGAACAGCAAGCTCCAGAGCTGGATCAGTCATTCTGGGTGTGCCAGGAAACAATCTGGCAGTCAGTGGCCTCTGGCTGGAGCCAGGCACACAGACAAGGTTGCCTGCTGCAGCCCAGGCTGCTTTACCCAAGCAGGCCTGGACTGACAGGGATAGAGACCCACCTCTTCATGGGAAACATCTCTGGAATAAGTCAGGGACACTGGAGTGGACTGAAGGTCAATGCCAGTGCCTGCCTGGATAGAAGTCTTTCCCTTCAGGAAGGCCAAGTGTTTCTGCAGAGCCCCTTTGGCAATTTTAAACTTGGTCAGTGCAGCACTCAGAGTGCTCCCTCTTTCATTCAAAGCAGCAGCACTATGCTCCAAATATTCCTGCATGGTTTCCTTTTCATTATCCAAGTGTTGAAATCTTTCCTGCTGACTTGGCATGTTGAGTGAATGCATTTCATTCTTCTTTTCCAGATCTCTCATCTGCTGCTGGTACAATTCCCGTTCATGCTGCCAAAACAGGGAGAAAAAGGGTCACTCATTCCCTCTCTCCCTTTGCTTTTCATACCAGATCTGGACTCCTGCTGCAGGGGCAGGCACAGGCTGCCCCTCTCTCTCTGCCCCTCGGGATGCTGCAGAGCTTTGCTGGGGCCCCCTGGATGCTGCATCTTTCCCAGCTCACTCAGCCCGTCCCAGCTTCCCTTCTGCCCTTCCCTGGCCTCCTGCAGCTCCACTCCAGTGCTCCTTTGGGCAGGAGCTGCCAGAACTGCAGCCAGGATTGCAAGTGCACGCTAAGCAGGATTCAGGCAGTGCCACGAGGATGTGCTCTCCATCAGGGAGGAAGGGAAGAGCAAACAGCCCCAGCCTTTCATTCCCTGCCCTTGGGCTGACAGCAGTGGTTTCCCACCTCTCCTGTGTAGAGTTTCCATGGCTCCATCCCCCAGAGCCCTACTGCCCTCTCTGGCAGCAGCAATGGCCACATCAGTCTGTCATTCTCTGCTGCCACTCAGGACGAGTTCTCCCCTTGCAGGCACACGTCCTGCTGGGGATCAGCACTTGCCTTTCCTCTCCTCTCTCCCCACTGGCTGCTCTCCGATGGCCAAGGCCAAACACCTTTCTATTAACAGCAAACTTGGGACTCTCCCCCCTCTTCCAGATCCAGATATTTAGAAATCTGAACATGAGATTGGACACCAGGAATTCCCTAAACCATGCAATGTCAATTGCAGGGACAGTGAGGACATTGAGAACTAAAGGTTCTAGGGCACAGAAGCCCAGCATGGAGGAAAATCAGCAGCCTCAGCATTAACTGGCTTTGCCATGACTACAACATCTTCTCCTCCTTATTCAGAAGAATGCAATTACAAAAGTTAAACTGAGAAAAGGTGCTCTTTAGAACTATGAACACAAGGCCCAACCATAGCTAGGAAATGGCACTTTGTGGCATCTGCCAATCTCACCAGCACATCTTTCCTTCTCCAGCTTTTCCAATTTCCTCTTCAGAGATGCCACCTCCTGATGGAGAGCCACAGCCTCTTCCTGCCTTTCAGTGGCCTCTTTCTCCAGGGCAATTTGGTGAGAGATGTGCTTGGCTTCTGCCTGCACCCACTCTGCAGAAGGAAAGAGGAAGGAGAAGTAGAAGGAGAGAAGTAAAGCAAAGGCAAACTGATGTGCATCATGAAGAGACAACAGCACTGTCTTCTCTACCTGCCTGTGTTTGCCAGGCCCTAAGCTCCAAAGGCTCCAAAGCTGACAGAAATGAAGGAAAATTCCAGGCAGAGAAAAAGGCAGGAATGAAATGGGCAAGGTTCTGACAGATAGGAAAGTGTGTTTGGTCTTGGCCTTGTGCAGAGTGAGCAATTCAAGAGAGACAAAGGAGAGGGGATGCCTGTGCAGCCCTGCTCCAGGGAGGCCAAGAGCCTGGAGACTCTGTCAGGGCCTGGAGTTTGGGGGAATGGAGCTGAGGCATCCAGCTACAGCTCCTTAGCACAGACACGGCAACTGAGAGGCACCAGCTGTGTACGGGATCAGCCCTAGCACAGCCAGATGGCACTGCCAGCCACAGCATCTTTCTCAAGAGAAAGCTTTCACTGGCACTTGGATGGAGAAATCTCCTGCTGGCTGTTTTTCCCTCTCTGCCATTTCAGGCCAGTGCCCTTTTCCTCTGCATGGCATCAGAGATCCCTGCTGGTGAGACAAGATGGGGCAGCGGCTGGGAGAGGAGAAGCTGTACCTTGCTCATAATCCTCCATCTGTTTCTGCAGCTCCTGACTGTGGGCTCTGAGATTGTTCCTCTGAGCCTGTGTCTTCCTCAGCTCCAGCACCACGGCCTTGCACTGTGTGGCCATGGTCTCTGCTCTTTCCTCAGATCTCTGGAGCCTCTCACGCAGCTCAGACACCTCAGTTTCCAGCAGCTGCTTCTCTTGACTTGCCTGGTGCTCTCTCTTCTCTAGCTCTGCCAGCAGCGTGGCCTGCACCTGGAAGATGGATGCACAGAGCCTCAGGGACAGGGCTGCTCCTGAGGCAGCAGAGTGGGCCACAGGGAGAGCAACAAAGGAGAAATTATTTCAGGCAAAATCATGCCAAACCCAGAAGGCACAGAAGCACGGATTGCAATGGAGACAAATGGAGAGAAAGCAGGGAAAGGGAGGCAATGGGCATCCTGGGGCTGCAGCTCTGAACAGCGGCTGAACTGGCTGTGCTGGAAGTGCCCTGCCCAGCCTGCCACAGCCACCTCTGTGTCCCCACATTGCTCAGAGCCCGGTACAGGCACCAACTCTGTCTGGGACAACACTGCTAATAGAGGGACAGAGAAGCTCCAGAGGAGTCTGCTGCTGCTTCTCCTCCCACATTTCCTGCTGGGACCTGGGAGAGGATGGGGGAAAACTTCTGCAGCTGACACCAGATCCAGCCTCAGGCTCAGGGTGCAGCAGCAGCCCCGGGCAGAACACGGCAGCTGTGGATGCTGCTGGGAGGGGAAAGAGGTTGGGGCCTCCAAGGCAAAGGCGCTGTTGTGTGTCCCTGGAGAAGAGGATGCCACTGCACAGCTTACCTGGTTTTTGACCTGCTGCATTTCTCTTCTCTGCTGAGAACGGAGCAGCTCTGCCTGCTTAAGAGCAGAAAATAAGCCAGACACACGATTTTTCAGTGTCAGGTTCTGTTCTTCCAGCATTCTGAGGCACTGGTTCTTCTCCTCCAGAGACAGGATCAGCCTAGAAGGAAAGTATGCAAATCATCATTACACGGTATCACATTTTAGCAACTCTTAGGACTTGCACAACCTCAGGGAAACACTGCTCTGCCTGATGAGGTTTGTCTCAACAACTTGGCTGTTCGTTCCCCCTGCAGTCCCAGCCCATATTGTGCCTACTCTGCTTTTGTCCCTGAAAGAACAGCGAGCCCCTGCCTCCATGCCCTACCTTCTTTTTGAGATGGGAATGTGAATAGAAACCTAACAATGTCTTGCAATGAAGACATTAGGGGAGAGGAACAATTTCCTTCTCTCTAACCAGGCTCCAAAGCAGGGAGGTTTGGTCAGCACATTTCCTCCCCCATCTTACATATCCAGGTACGAGGAGCAGCACCCTAGAGCCAGGGCATCTCTGGCAACTTCCCTAACATTTACCAGCACCCATCCTACTTTCAGCTGGAGAAACAAAGGCCAAAGTGGCAACAGAGACTTGGAGCACAACCTCATGGAAGATGCAGAAGGCTCCAGGCAAGCAGGAGTGCCCTGCCTTTCCTTTGTCTCCTTCTTGGAGGAAGAATCCTGTGGCACTGAAGCCTGGCAGGACTTGATTGGCTGCAGGAGCCCCCCATACCTTGGTCCTGTTTCTTGCATTCTTTGCACAGTCAGAAATGCCTGTGACTGTGCAGGGTGGCAGGGACCCTGCTTGACCCCCTGCAGGCACCGGGGGACATTTGATGAGGAACGATGCAACAGAGACATTCTTGTTTCTGGGCTGCCTCCGAGGCCAATCTGGCCTAGAGCAGCAATCAGGGCCTTAAGATGGTTCTGCCCAGAAAAAGCATCAGATGCCAGGCTGATCCAGACCCCAAAGGCTTCAAGTCACAGGCCCCAAGGTGGAGCTGATGGATGGATCCAGCTCCTTACAGTGCAGCTTGGGCAGTGTCAACACACCCACCTAAAAACACAATATCCCCTAGAGGGAAAGGGCTACCACAAAAGCCTTTGTCTACAGAAAAACTCTATCTGAAGGCCTAAAAGAAAAGAAAATGAAAGAGAATATCCAGACAATGAGACATGTCTGCACAGAGAGTTCAGAATCTGCCACTTAGGAAATGCTGCCAGAGCCCCTGGCAGGTGCAAAGATGGCAAAGAGGGAATCCATTCAGCACAATGCAGAGTGCCACAGGCTTTATTTACTTGGTTTTTTCCCTTTCTAGGGCATTGACAGAAGCCTGCAATTCTGGATTTGGCTGAACCACTTCTTCCCATTGACTCCATTCCTTCTCCAAGTTCTCCAGATGCACTTGCAGCTCCTTTTTCTGATGTTCTGCCTCCTCCAGCATCTTAAGGATCTGCTCAACCTCCAACAGCTTCTGCCTGGACTCTTCCTGGGCCTCCCTCACATCTTGCTGGGCTCTCTGCACAGTCCTTTCCTGGCACTCTCGGGAGGCTGCCAGCTGAGATGTCAACTCTCCCACCTCCAGTCAAAGAGAAGAACAAAGCAGTCAGAGGCTACAGCCACAGCTTCTCACACTCAGCTACAGTACAGGCTGTGAGCAAAGGTAAAGGACAACTTTCCACTCCTCCCTGTCCTGAGAGCACCAGATTCACAAAGGATATGGACAACTTGTATCAGACTCTAAGTGGCCCACCACCAAGCAGTGCACCTGAGAAAACACCTGCCAAAGCAAGGCTAGCAAGAAGAGGCCAGCAGGAATCCATGCTGCTGCTTGCTGGCCAACAGCACAGAGGACTAGCCCAGCTGTCCAGAGCAGCAGCTGACATTCAGCAGAGCACTGAGTGTCCTTCAGAGCAGCTGCCATGGAGCCCCCAGAGCACGAGACAGCCCCAAGGCTCAGCCCAGCAGCTGCTGCTCTGCCATGGAAAAGCAAGAAGGCCACAGACCCCTCCCAGCATGACTGCAGTGCCACTGCTCTCTCACTCACCTGCTTTTGTAGAGCCTCCCTCTGCTCAAGGAGGAGATTCATTTCCTCTTTGTAGTCTTGTAGGTCTTCGTTGTGCCTCCTCTGAGCTGCCTGGACTTCTCTGCGAGCTGCCTGCAGCTCCCCTTGCAGCTCTACCTCCACACACTTCATGCTTATCTCCAGCTGTGATATCTGCTGCTGAGCAGCACACAGCCTGGATTGCAGGCTCTCCTTTGCTGACCTACAAGTTGCAAATATGGACAGACATGAGTTGCTTGCTCCAGACACCCACATCCACTTATTCCAGGACGATGTGGCTCAAGATCCCCACGCCTGAGGATGGAAAATGGGTCACCTGGAAACTTGTCCCGAGAAGGCACATCTGGGCCATTTCCAGAGCAGAGCAGGGCCTCTGAGGGACTGCCCAGGCCTTCCTTATGGCCTGCCACAGCACAGCCTGCCCAGCCCAAATTGGCCACAACAGCCAAACCTTCACTTGCTGTTCCTGACCTGTGACTCTGGGTAGCTGTGCCCAAACAGGCTGGAGCAACAAGCAAAAGCCCAGCCCCTGCTCACAGCCCTTCTCTCATCAGCACTTCCAAGCTGCTCTGCAGGGGGACAGAACAGACTCTTGTCCTGGCTGACTCCTGACATTTTAATGCTCTTGGTAATGGACAGAAAGGTATGTCATGTTCCAGACACTCGGTATTTAACGAGGCTTCAGAACTACTTTGCAGATCCAGTAAAATCTCATGGCCATGGCAGCACTTGTAAATAATCAGAACCGTTTTTTGTTCAAATTACAACTACCTGAATGCAGAGACTGCAGTTTCAACTCTTGCAAGGTCAAGCAGTAGACTTGCTGCCTTTATTTGAGTGTTGCTGAACAAGCAGGCAGGAGCCCAAGGGACTTGTCCTTCCTTACACAGTGAGAGGGACCATGCAAAGGGACCTTGGCAGGTTTGGCAGCTGGGTGCCCATCAACAATCAGCAAGAATGCCCAGAGGCTGTTGACAATTCCAAAGAGCTTTCCCTGCTGCTCTCTAACCAGCTCTAGGTCCTGTCCCTCACGTCTCAAGAGTGTGCTTGGAAGCAGAAATGCCTCAAGATTTTCAGCAGGAGCCTCTGCCTCCACCCTGAATGGCAGCGTGCTACTCCCAGCGTGCCAAGGTAAGAGCCTGGAATGCTGAAGATGAAGCTTCCTGGTCTGAAGATCAGGATCATGGCAAGCTACTCAGAAAGGAACGAGGGATGTTCAATGCCCAGAACGAGGAACCAAACCCAAGAGAAACTTGGGGTTTCAGTCAGCATCTGCATGGTTGAAGTACTCCTCAGTTCAGGGCTGGCTGGATTGCGTTTGACATCCCACAGGAGTGTGCTCGGTGGCACAAAAAGGAGCCCAAGGCTCACAAGAGCTTTGCTGGCTTTACATGCCAGAAAAATCACTCTCACATCGTGGCTTTTTGGTATTTTTTTTTGAGATTCTTCCATATTCTGTCCACGGAATGGAAAAACATCTGAAAAATTTCAACTCCTTGCCTTTACCTGGTCTCTGCCAGCTGCCTGGAAAGGTCTTCCCGGAGCCCCTCACAGGCTGCCAGTCGCCCCTCAAGGTCAGCCTTCTGGGCCAGCAGCTCCTCCTCTCGCCCCACCTGGGCCACTTCATGCCCTTGGCCAGAGGATTCCTGGCTCAGCTGCTCCAGACACCGGCTCGGTGACTCTTGCTCCTGGGAAACCTGCAAGTGGGACAAGGTACAGCTGGAGCCCTTCCTGGGGAGCCCTGTGCAGAGCCAGCCAGTGCCACCTGACAGGCAGCCAGAGGACAAGGAGCATCTGTGCTCTGGGCTCAAAGTTTCACAGCACCTGCCCCATGCAGCTCTGATAGCCTGGCCTGCCAGAAGCCTCTGGCACTGTTACCTTGAAGTGCTGTGTCAGGCCCTGCTGCCTTGCCTGGGACCAGACAGCTCCTTCCCAACAAACATCCCTACTCCAAACTATGTGTTGTCTCTGAAAACAATTGCATCTTCCACAACTGCCACTTGGCTAACAAAATTGCTATCTGGATCTATTTCAGTGCTGGACATTGTCAGGAAGGTTTGGGAAAACAAATTTGCTTGCTGAATCAAGGGAAAATATACAGGATTTCCCCTTTCAAGAACAAATCCCACATCAAAGTGTCACCTCCTCACATATTCCAAGCAACTCTCCAAAACAAGAGGATGCTTGGCAGGGAAATGATTCTTGTGCTGAGCAGACATTTAGGGACTGATGGATGTCTGTCTGATGTGGCCAAAGCAAAACCTCTGCTGTGCATTTGCCAAACCTACCACATTCCCCAGAACTGAGACTGTCTGACAGAGACCATCTGAAACACAGCCTTATCTTGCACCTATCCTCTAACACCCAATGCAAACCTCCCCTGCCACAGCTTGGGGCTGTTTCCTCTTCTCCTGTCCCTTGTTCCCTGGGAGCAGAGCCTGACCCTCACCTGGCTGCAGTTTCCTGTCACAGGGAGTTGTAGAGAGCAAGAAGGTGCCCCCTGAGCCTCCTTTCATCCAGGCTGAGCCCCCCCAGCTCCCTCAGACGCTCCTGGTCACACCTGTGCTCCTGAGCCTTCCCCAGCTCCCTTCCCTCTTTTAGAGGCTCTGTGGCTGCCCAAAGCAACACATTTTGCAGAAGCATGCAACACTTTGCTGATGAACATGCATATCCCTGGCTAAGAAATGTGTGTGCCATCTTGAGCCAGGTGTGCACAGCAGTGTGCCTGTCTTCTAGTGCCAGAAAGAGCATCTGGGCTGATCTGGCTGCCACAACTCCCACTCCCACAGGTGCTGCCTAGCAATAAGGTGTTCAGAGCCCTGCTAACATCATCCCTCTCTTGTTCCAGTACATCCCTCTCAAGCTGGAATTCCTCCAATGTCTGCCTCTTGACTTCCAGCTGCCTCTGCAAGGATGGCTCTTCTCCCCCGAGTGCGGCCAACTCCTCCACTGTACAACAAGGGGCAAGACAAGTTTTCAAGGGAAAACCAGTCTCATTTCCAAAACCAACCTCCATCCTGTCCTGCTGTTTTGCCTCTTCTGCCTGGGCTGATGCTTCCTTCTGCTCAGGGGCTCTGGAGGAACGTCCCTGGTGAGAAAGCCCTCGAGCTCCCTGCAAGTGCACAGGGAAGAGCACACTCAGACTGCATGGCTGCCCGAGGCAGTTGCCTCTAAGCGCTTCCCAGCCTGTCCCAGAGCACAGCACTTCCAGCTGAGCTCTTCCTCCCCTCCTTGGCAATATTTTCAGCCCAGGACTTTGACAGCAGCACAAACCAACAAGCTGGAAGGTGTCTCATCACTTCTAAGAACACCAGAAGGGGAGCTGCCCAGAGCCCAATCCAACCTGGCCATGAACACCCCCAGGGATCCAGGGGCAGCCACAGCTTCTCTGGCACCCTCAGAGGGCAGAATTCTCCCCCAATATCCCATCCATCCTTGCCATGTCTTGGTGGGAAGCTTTGTCCTCTCCCTGCAGGCCCCTGGCTTAAGTCCCTCTCCAGCTCTCTTGCAGCCCTTTCATGCATTGGAAGGGACTCTAAGGTCACCCTGAAACCTTCTCCAGCCTGGACAACCCCAACTCTTGCATCCTTTTCCCTTGGCACAGGTGCTCCAGCCCTTGCAGCATCTTCCTATCATCCTTGTGACCTTCTCTAAGCCACTGGGGATCATTTTGGAGATGTCAGGGAGAAACTCATTCTTAACTCTGGGAAGCACTGAGGCTGTGCTGTTATTTGGGTCAGTGGAAGGCAATGAAAAGCTGCTCCCTTGTTTTTGCCCATGGCCTCGAGTGGGACAAGGACAGTGGAGGAGGTGTGGCTGCACTCTGGGATAGCCAGGAGCCCCCCATTCCCTGCCAGGCCTGTCCCCAGGTCAAGCACCACAGCTGCTGCCAGCTCTGCAACAGCCAACTGTCAATCCCTTGCTAATCCCAAAGGGAACTGTTCCCCAAGGCGCAGCCCAGGCCCTGCCAGGTCCCGGCTGGGCTTGGCACAAGGAGAGCAGCGGCTTTGTCACGCACCCTCCGGGTCTTCATACGCCCCTCGCACAAAGATAGAGAAAATATCAGTAATCAAAGACCCTTGGTCTATGCAGGGTCTAAACCCCGATATCCAAAGGCCCTTGGCCTTTGTAGGGTCCAAACCCCAGTGACCAAAGGCCCTTGGCCTTTGTAGGGTCTGAACCTCAATATCCAAAGGCCTTGGCCTTTGCAGGGTGTAAACATCAATGTCCAAAGGCCGTCGGCCTTTGCAAGGTGTAAACACAATTTCCAAAGGTTCTTGGCCTTTGCAGGGACAATAGCACAAAGTGCCCTTGGCCTTTGCAAGGTCCAAGCCCCAAAGTTCATGAGCTGTTGACAGCTCCAGGGTACAAACACCAACAGCCAAGAATTGTCGATTGTTGCCAGGATCCAACCCCCAGCATTCCATGGCCTTTGTGATGGCTGCCAGGGCCCAAAGCCCAGCATTCCAGGGGCTGTTGGAGAGGCCCTCCCTGGCTCTCTCCCCATCCCAGCTCCCTGCTGGTCCTGGCACGGGCCCTGCCTCCCCCAGGTCCCCAGAGCCCTCCTGGGCAGCTGGGCAGGGACCTGGCTCAGAAGTCAGTTTGAAGGCTCAGCATTCTCAAGACCTGCAGGCTCTTTAAGGATCTGCTTCATTCCTGAGTCACAGGAATTCTTCTGTCTTCCCTGACAAAGGGGACATGTACGGAAAGGCCTAAAAAGATTCTTGGTGCTTACAAATATTCATGGAAAATAAGGTTTGCCTTTAGAACAGCTACATGAGGAGGAAGAATGGTGTTTCAGAGGCTTTTCAAATTTCTACAGAGAAATGCCAAGAGCTGCAGTGCTTAAGGCGCACAAAATAGATTAAGAATTCTGAGAAAGCCACTGACCTCTTTCTTCACAGACTGTGCCTCAGCACGAGGGCTGTTGCTCCCCTGAGCTCCTGGAGGACTCTTCTACTTGAGCTGCTGGACCACCAGCCCAGCCATGAGGGGAGTGGGTGCTTGGGGCTTTTTGATGCTTTCTTGAGGCATTTGAGCACCCCAAGCCTCATTTGACACGTCCCCATTTTTTACCTAGTTGGTATTTATGGATTTCATTGATGTATATTTTTTCATATTTCTTAGGCTTCTACTCAATTTTACTTAATTTTGAGGGATTCTTAAAGGGGCTTTGGGTTTTTTCCTGCTTTTGCCACATTTAGCGCACAACCTGCCTTTTCTACACTCCATTGTTTAAATGTAACTAAAATATAGCCCTAAATATTTCATTCTTCTTCTAATATATTCCATTGTGGTCAGTTTTGTGTAAATTTCGGGGAAATGTTGAGGCTTTTGGGGGTCATTTTGTGGAGCCGCCCGAGCAACGCCTGAGGGGAGTTGGGCTGGGGCGCTCACTGCTCAAGCCCCGCCCCAGTCCCGCCCAGCCAATCGCTGAGGGCGCTTTTCCCCGCCCGCGCTTTGGGCGGGAGCCGCCCCCCGGTGTCAATCCCTGAGGGGGGTTCGGCTGAGGCGGGAACTTCTCCCCCCCTCCCGTCGCCGATCCCTCCCGGCCCTGCCCTGCCTCGCTGCCCGTGGCCCCCTGTGCCTCTGAGCTTGCCCCAGCTGCCCCAGCAGCCTGGGCTGCTCTGTCCTGGTTCATTCTCCCCCCTCCCCAGGCAGTGGAGCTCCAGCGCCCCCCGCCCCCCGGAGCGGAACATTGGCGTCGCTAGAGGGTCGTGTCCACAAAGGAGACACAGGAGTCCAGTAAATGTGACTTGATAATGTGAAAAATGCATGTATTTTATGATTGGCTTTTCGCAAATATTCAAATGAATATTATATGTGTTGTGTTAGAAAATAATGCTGTATTAATTTTCTTAAGTACTGTGTTAAATATAGTTTTAGGTTATAAAAATTGTTAAAATAGAAACGATGCTATGTAGGATGCTTTGTTTAACAGAAAGGGCTTGCAGCGAGATAGCAGCCACAGGACACCTAGATCTTTCAGAGAAAGGGAATTTCTTGCCTTCTCATCAGAAGAAACGAACTTCTTCCTGGCTTGGAGGCGCTGTTAGGATTAGAAGGAAGAAGTTGACACTGACCAGACAGAATCCTGTGTTTGAATGGAATTTATGCATCTTGTATGAAGTGTATGAATATGCAACGGGCTATTGTTCTTAAGGGTTAATCCTTTGTTAACGGGTGTCCTTTTTCGGGCTCGTGATGCCCAGAAAAAGGTACGCGGACATCCGTAACTCTTTGTTTTTATTGTCTCATATTGTCTTAATTCAATTTGTCCAAATTGTTATCACTCTAATTGTGTTACTATTTTTATAACCATTTTATTACTATTAAACTTTTAAATTTTTAAAAACAAGTGATTGGCGTTTTTCACAATAGGAACAAAGGGAGAGAGTCCATCAGGCATGTGCCCAACGGGGTCTCTCTCAATTCCTTGGAGCAAGTAGCCTTCTTTGCTCCTTTCCTGGCTGCATTTTCTCCTCATTCCCTTTCCCCCTTGGCTGAGTTCCTTGGGAGGCACTCGGGACTTCCCCTTCTGCCCCTCCATGTCCCCCTTATTATGTGCCCTCTATAAAACACATGATCCATGATCATTTCAACTAGCTACATCAATGGATATTTTTTGTAAGCTTTACTAATTGACATGGACTGCTCCTCAGACAAGGTCATGCTAAAGTCCCAAACTTTAGAAGATTGTGAGAGAGGAGGCGATATTTTGCTGAAGTCAAAAGGTTAAGTAGAAGAATGAAAGTGGTTGGTTCTATGTGTTGCTGTTTGTGGCTTGGATATGTTCTGGTTGGTTTGTTGGGTGTTGCTGGAGAGGGGCGGGCTTGAAGCCCTGACTAAAGAGGAATTCCCATGAGAGGGGAGAGGACAGAAAAGTGGGTGCTCAGGAGAGAATGGAAGCTGCCGAGTACCCAGGCAATGGGAAAGGGGACAGGAACTGCCATGGCTGGGAAATGCCCAAAAATTTTCCACTTTCTTGCAACGTGTGTGTGTTTGGCTCTCGGGAGGGAGACGCAAATTTGGCTCAGCTGAATCGCTACTAATTAACAGTTTTCTTTTGCATTGGGGACATAGGCGTCATTTAATTGTGTCTAAAAGCCAGTTCATTTCTAACAGGATTACAAATATTAAGTTCTTCGCCCAGGGTGGATTTAAAGCTAAGTAGAGCCTCCCAAACTCCCATGTCTCCACCCCCAGACTTCCGGAACATCACCAGAGCTACCCCAAACCCTCATGTCAGCCCCTAGAAACACCCCCGAGACCTCTGAACCCCTGTATCAACACCCCAGCTTCCCATAACTCCCCCAAAGATCCACCCTCCAGCTGCCCAAAACTTCCCCAAAGCCTCCCCAAGCCCCATATCACATTCCCTGACCTCAAACAAACACTTATTTCCCCCTCTCCCCCCTGCAATGCCACTCACACACAGCCACGGCCTGAAAGGACACCCTGGTGGTTTTCAGAGGGGAGCTGGCGAGGGCATCCTGACCAAGGACCTGTGGGCCTTCAGCCTTTCCAGGGGAGGCTGGCAGCAGCGGCATGCCCGAAATGGCCCCCGCAGCTCCCTCAGCCATGCAGCTGCGCTGCTGGATGACTGGATAAACGTGTTTGGAGGTGGAGAGGGGGCTCAGGGCATCCTGGGCTGCACTGGTAGGATTTTCAGGAGGCTACAGGGAGCCTGGACGATTTGGAAGTGCTGGGGGAATTTGGTGAAAGGGGAGGTTGGAGGGTTTTGGGGAGCTGAGGGGTGACTGGTTCTATGTATTTGGAAATGGGAAGGGGTCTTCAGGGGGCCTGGGGCGACTTCTCGAAGGGCTTTGCAGGGACTGTAGTGGTTGAGGAAACTTCAGGGCACCTTGGGGAAGTTGGGAGCATTTTGGAATCAGGGGGGATATGGGACGCCTGGGGAGCAACGTGTTCTATGTCTTTAGAAGTGAGGAGGGGAATGGGGGCTGTTTTCAGGGCCCCCTCTGATAACTGGGTGCGTCCCTCCAGCAAAGGACAAAGGGTGTTTTCTCCTCCCATCTACGAGGGGGGTCGGCTTTGAGGATCCCATCTTCTTTGAGCGGGGTCCATTTCTCACTGAAAGTGTGGGAAAATGAAAGAAACCTCCTCAACAGCATTTTTAGTATTAGAAAATCAAAGGCATTAGCTTATGCAGGCCAGGATCTTGCTCTGGCCAGGATGTGCAACAGAAATCATTGCATCTACACATTGCTGGGCTGTGCAGCCAGCAACACATCCCAGGAGGACACGGATGGCCCTTCCTGGCTGGGAAGGAGGGCTGGTGGCCATCTCCAGGCACCAGGCCGGCAGCGATCCCTGCAGCTCCGGCCCCTGCCCAGCCGCTCTGTGGCCAGCACAAAGGCTTCAGCAGAACCACTAAAGGCCAAGGGGCTTCTGGCCATTTTCTCTTCCCCAATGCACACCTGGGCAGCTCACTTGGCACAAGGACCCGTTTTCTCCTCTTACCCCGTGCCCAGTGGACTCTGAGAACTAAAGAAAGCTCCTGGGAGTCTGGGTATTAGAACATATTCTATATTTATAGCCAAAAAAATAAGGAATAAAACCAATCCTTAAGAAAAATCCCCTCTGGCTCAAGTGGCCCCAGCAGACAGAGAGCCTCTCAAATCAGCTCTCCTCAGAGCGCCAGCAGCACAGCCAGCTGTGGCCCCAGAGACAAGGCCGTTTCTTGCGGGCCCTGCGAAACTGATCTTGCAGCTTCTGCAAGATGGAGCCCGGAGCTCTCTCCACAGCGCGGAGGACAAAGGCTGTTTCGAGAGCCAGGCTGCTGGTGGCAGGGCTGATGTCATCTGCCTTGTCTTCAAGGGCTGCAAGAGAGAGGAACAGAGGCACGGTCAGATCCCGGATCTTTGGGGAGCCGAGGAGACCCCCGAGGCAGGGCCATGCCAGCCGGCTCTGGCCCTGGCCAGGAGGGAGCCGGGAGCAAGGGGATCAGCCCGAAGCTGCCGGACACTGTTGCCCCACGTGGGCCTGAAATGGGAGTGTGTGTTCTGGCCACGGCAGCCGTGCTGCGCACAGGGAGCAGAGCCCTGGGCAGCGGGGCAGGGATTGCAGCTGCCCCCGGCAGCCGGGGCTGGCAGCCCTCTGGCCTCACTCACCCTGACAGATGTGGCGGAGCTCTCGTTTGTGGCCCCTGAGGTGCTGCCCGGCCATCCCTGAGAAGACAGAGCCTGTCAGGGGGCCAGCGGCACGGCTCCCTGCCAGCGCAGCGGCGCTGCCAGCCCTGTGGCCACACGGGCTCCTGGCCCCGGCAGGGCTCGGGCCGGGCCCTAGCCGCTCGCTGCCGCCCAAGGGCACGGCTGCGAGAGGGCGGCAGCAGCGCCGAGGGCAGGCGGGGCTCCACGGCGCCGGGCACGGATGGCGCTGCCGGGGCAGCAGCCGGGGCCGGGCCCGAGCTGCGGCGGCGCGGGGAGGGGAAGCGCAGCCCAGGCTGGTGGCTCACCGATGAACCTGATGGCCGCCTGTCGCAGGGATTCCTGTGGGCTCTCCAGGTACTGCAGGGCGTGGCGCACGTGCTCGGCCGCTCGGCTCCTGTCCCCTGCCAGCTGGAGAGAGCGGCAGGAGGGTGCACTTGGTGCAGGCTCAGTCCCTGGGCCGAGCGCTCCGTGCGGCCAGCACTGTCCTCTCCTGCCCGCAGAGCCCTGCCGGGCGGGCAGCAGCCGCCGGCGCCGGGCTCTGACGGGGGCAGCGGGGCGGCTGCTGCCCGGGGAGCCGCGGTGCCGCTCCTCAGCCCAGCTGAGCCGGGGCTCCATCGGCACCCGCTTGGGGGCCACAGGAGCCTGGAGCAGAGCCCGCGCGGCCCGGGGAAGGCAGCGGCATGTGGGGCGCAGGGAGGCGGCCCTGGCTGCAGCGCTGGGCAGGGGCGCAGCTGCCAGCCGCACTCACTGAGCAGCGCCGCCAGGGGGCTTCTCCAGCCGGAGGCTGGGGCTTGCCGGCCGTCCTTACCAGGGCCTCGCCGAACCTCCAGGTCTGATCCAGCTGCAGCATGTGTTGCAGATCCTTCCTGTGCAGGAATGTGGCTGAACAATGGAGCGTTTCCCGGGAGGCCTGGAGAGCAGCAGAAACCCAGTGATGGCACCACAGCCCAGGACACAGGAGCCGCCCAGGTCCCTGTACCAAGGCCAGGAGGAGGCTGCAGCCCACGAGGCGCCAGAGCAGGAGGCAGCCGAGCCCCCTGCCAGGGGGCCAGCGGCAGCCGCTGAGTCCTCACCTCTGCCACGCGCTGGTTCTCGTCATGGCAGTGGAAGGAGAGTGGGAGCAGGCTCTGGCGCACGTGTGCCTTCAGGGCCTTTTTGTCCCCTTCCGGTAAAAAATACAGCATCTCTCGGAAGATGAACATGGAGCACAACTGCACCTGGCTGTCATCCTGTATGAAAGGAAGGGACACCTCGGCATCGGCTGCTTCACGCCCACCTGGGCACAGGCCTGAAAATGCACAGGGCACAAAGTTTGCGGGCAGCAGCCGGTGGCCGTGGCTGGAGGCGCAGAGCCTTACGTTGTCAAAGAGCGGCAGGAGCGCCCCAGCCAGCTGCAGGGCAAGGGGGCTGGCTATGGGAGCGCCATTGCACAGGAACAAACCGCTGAGGAGAACCATGGTCATCCTAAGCATGTCGCTGTCATTTTCCTGCAGGAGCTCCACCAGCCTTTCATGCAGGCTCCACATTCTTACGGCCTGCGTGGAACACAAGTGTGTGAAACGCCATCCTGCTGCCACAGGGCCCAGAGGCCAAAGTGCTGTGCCAAAGCACTCGGGCAGCTGGAGCGGGAGGCAGGAGAGCTGGGAGCAGCTGCCTCAGCGCCCAAAGGCCAGCCAAGGCCAAGCGACTGCCTTGCCCAGCCCCACGCTGGCAGCATGGCTTCAGCCGCTGCCCTCTTCTCACCGAGACACTGGTGCCGAGCACCAGGAGGCCTCTGAGGGCCAAGCGACGCATCTCCCTGCACTCGCTCTGCAGGTTCTTGGACATGACCTCCAGGACGCTGTCACGGCATTCACTCCAGTCCAGGCAGTCCAGGATCTGAAAGGCACGAGGCCGGTGACGAGGGAGCCGCACAGGGCCGGGCCCAGGCAGCAGCACAGGCCGCGGGCAGCGTCCCGGGCAGCTGCGGCCACGAGAGGGCAGAGAGGCGGGAGGCAGCTCAGCCAGGCAGCGCTGGCCTTCAGGCTCACCTCCACAAGGAACGCCATGGCGGCCAAATCCCGGGATGGCATGTCTTTGCTGAGCAGCCCGAGCAGGTGGAATGCAATCGCCGAACACAGGCCTTGGGATGCGTGGTGCATTTCTCTGAGAGGAGGAAATAGGAAGCAAAACCCTGAGACAGCAGGGGTAAACCTCTGCCAGGACTGACTGGCAGAGGTCTGGCCTTTCTCCAGCACCCTGCAAGGGGGAGCCGGGCCCTCTGGGAGGTGGCTGCTCTTGGGCACGCTCCTCTCCCAGGCTTTTGCAGTCTCCTTGGCCGTCCCTTGGTGACAAGGCCTTGTGGCCCACGACCACGGGGACTGTGTGGGGCATCCCAGGCACAGGGCACAAATGCCAGGGGCCGCTGGGGAGCAGCGGGTCTCACCTAGCCAGCATGCCCACAGCACAGTGGTGGGTGTCAGCACAGAGCAGCGTGTCCCAGCCACGCTTGTCTTCCATTGCCGCCACCACATCCTCATAGTGCAGTCGGCAGAGCAGGGCCTTCAGGGTCTGCTCTGCAAAGCTGTGTGCAGATCAAAGCCCAGGTCACGCTGGGGGCACTGGCACCTGCCCTGGGCACGTGGCAGGGACAGGAGGACTTGCATGGAGCACCTGTTGGGGTCGGTGGCAAGGCCGTGTTGCTGCTGGCATCCCTCCCAGAAGGTATGGGCTGCCTCGGGCATATCCAAGGTGCTGAAGAGCACTTGGAAGAGCAGGCACACAAAGAGGCGGGGGAAATGCACGGTCACCACGTGTGGGACACAGGGCATCTGGAGGATCTTCCACATCACCACAGTTGCCTGCAAAGGACAGAGCAGCCCGAGCTCAGTGCCGAGGTGTCAGTGTGGCTGAGCCCGGGCGTGGGAAGGAGAGGCCAGCGCAGACGCAGGGGGAGCACCGGGCCTGGTGCCTCTGAAGCTGCCCCTAGGCCGGGTTTCTGCCCAGTGCCTGAGGCAGGTAGACACTGTGGGGGAGGGAGGATGGAGAGCTGATGGAGAGGTGAGCTTGGGGTGAGCAAAGGCCAGTTGCAGAAACTCACAGCCAGGGCGAGGACAGCCGTGTGGTCCCCATCGGAGGTGCGTGTGCTGTGCTCTGGCCAGCTGGCCAGTACGTCAAGGAGTATGAGCATGGCCGGCTCTGCAGCCCTGCACGAGCACATGATGGTCTTCCACATGGTGGTAGCAGCTCTGTAGGGTCAAAGCTCTGTCTCAGGGGGGTCTGCCAGCCCTGCCTCTGCCCCCTGTCCCTCAGCACACAGGCAGCCCAGCCCTGTGGGGACCGGCCCCTGAGGAGCGGGGAGGGAGCATGGCAGCACGCTGGGGGCTGACATGCCAGGGTGGGCAAAGGGAGGAGCCAGAGGGCCCTGGAATTCTCTGTGTGTCAGACACCTGGGACAGGCTGTACAGGCTGATGGGCTGCTGAGGCCTGAGCCTTGTGGGCACGTGGACCCCGTACCTGTCACACGATGGGGCCACACGCAGGAGAGCCATCACCACATCAGCGGGCTGTGCCTCTGTCAGATCCAGAAGGGGCCTGTACAGGTTGTACTCAGGAAACTCGTTGGCTGCGAGCCACTGGTGGATGTACCTGACCATGGCGGGCACCTGGAGAAGGCAGGGGAGGCTTGGAAAGCTGCCAGAGGGAGTCACGTGCCCAACTGCCCCAGAAAAGTGCTTCCATTGCCACCACACTGCCATGGCCTCAAGGCTTCCAGTGAGCAGCAGGTGTGGCTTGGGAGGCCAAGCAATTGCTGGGAGGATGGAAGGCAGGCCACAGGCTGCTTACTTGCTTTGGAGTGGAAGGCCCCTCCTCCACAAGCATATCCAGCAGGGCAGCACTGGTCTTGGTTGTGAAGATGGGAGGGTATGATCTGAGCACGCTGCCCATGCCGCTGGTCTCTTCCTCCCGAATCCTCTTGATGAATTTCCCAACCATCTGTAGCAGAAGGGCAAGAAGCCAGGGATGTTGCATGGAGTGCTGCGAGCACGGTGCTGGGCTGAGCAGTGACAACAGGCCCAGCCCGGCCGGGGATGGCTGCAGGTACCTGCGCTGTCCTGCGGAAGAGGCCACGGGCGCGTTGCTGCTCTTGTGTGCGCTGCACGGCTGCACCTGGCAAAGAGTGAGCGCAGCCCGAGCTGAGGGGCTGCGGGAGAGGCCGGAGAACACAAGGCCAGCCCTGCGCTGCCCAGGCAGGGACAGCCCCGCCACGGCTCAGGGCACGGAGCACGGCTGTGGGGTGTCTGCCCCGGCCCCTGCTCTGTCCTGTCCATGGGAATGACCCCAGGGCATGGGAAGGGATGGGATGGGATGGGATGGGGTGGGATGGGATGAGATGGGATGGGATGGGGCCAAGCTGGCTTCAGGCACCAGCCCTGTGGCCCAGCTCTGGCACTCACCCTTCTGCGGTAGCTGGAACTGCTCCACCTCTTCAGGCTGCTGTGCTGGAGCAGTTCCAGGGCCTTCTTGCTCCTCCTTCGCCCAGGCCAGCTTGGGCACGCTCACAGGTCTCTGCTCTATGTCACTGCCTGGATTCATGGCTACTTGCAGGGAAGATGGCTGGGAAAAGCTCGGAGTCAGCAAGTGCTGGAGCCGTGCCTTGAAGGCACCTGCAAGAGTGGAGTCTTGGCAAGGCTACAGGAGAGCAAGTCCTGCACTCTGGTCTCGAGGGCTCCAGCCACAAGGACAGGAGACTCCTCGTCAAGGACCGTGCTCAGCGAATGCCACGGTCTGCCCTCAAGGGCACCTGCAGAAGAGAAGCCTTGGCAAGGCCAGAGGTCACCAAGTGCTGTGGGCTGGCCACGAGGTCACCTGCAGGAGTAACGCCTCGGGAAAGCTCCGGGTCAGCAAGGAACGAGGGCACTGAGCTCTGTCCCGTCCTGTCCCGTTGCGTGCACCGAGCACTGTGGGGTGGCCACCTCGCTGCCAACACCTAGGTCACTGCATGTCACAAAGGTCCCGTTCCATGGCACGGTGACCATGCGCCACCGTGTCACAAAGGGCCCTTGCACACCCTGCCACCTGCCCTGGGGCCGCCCCCTGCCCCCCCAAAGTGGCCCAGGTTGGAAGGAATGCCTTGCCCCAAGTGTCTCAGGCAGCCCGACAGGATCTTTAGGAACGGCTCAAACCATAAGCGAAGGCTGCCCTGCTCGGCAGGCTCAGGGCAGCAGGAGCCCCCATGGCTGCTGACCCAGCCGTGGCGGGAAGGGCACGGGGCCTTCCACAGAAGCTGGCACGGCCTCCTCGGGACACGTCCCGCATGGTGGCCACGCTAAGCACGGCCCGGTGACAGAGACAAGGAACGCGTGAGCCAGGGCACAAATGCTGCTCTGAGCCCTGGGGCCCAGGGAGCACTGACATCAGCAGGTGTGGCAGAGTCCCCGCCAAAGCAGAGTCCCCCCGAGCCCTGGCAGTGCCCATCTCCTTCCCCAGAGACCTGTGCCTCGAGAGGGCTGCTCTGCCAGAGGGCAGCCAAAGCCAACGTGCACTGGGGGCTGTGCTCCATCCTACAGGGCCTCTTGGGAGGAGCACCTGGAGCAACTGGTGGCAACACTTGGTACGTGTCA
Organism: Melozone crissalis; assembly: GCF_028551555.1. Taxonomy (NCBI): domain Eukaryota; kingdom Metazoa; phylum Chordata; class Aves; order Passeriformes; family Passerellidae; genus Melozone; species Melozone crissalis. Next base: position 14,360,725 of record NW_026535795.1, on the reverse strand, counting down.
GATGATGTTGCTCCTTCCTGGAATGATTTTTTCAAGGAAGGGATTAGGAGTAGCACAGAAAGACCAGCAGCTGCAGAATTTCACAGGACAAAGAGACTCCACCAAAACACTGTCATGTTTCCATGTGCTTTTCTGTCTGTCTTACACTCGGAAAGAAAAAGAATTGGCCCAGCCTCTGCTATTCAACTGTCCACTTACTGTGTGTCTTCCTGTGGCAGCTCCCGTGCAAACACAACTGGCTGCCTGCTGAGCACGGCAATGGACGGCCACAAACAGGGAGGTCCCCGGTGAACATCAAGGCAGATACCCGGGGAAGTGCAGAGGATAGGGATAACTCTGGGAGAAGAAGCCGTTCTGTGTGTCTGATGGTGGTGCAAGCACCATGAAGGAGCAGCCAAGACAAGTGCTGGAAGCAGCCATGTCCTGCTCTTTTCTGCTGTCAGATACACACAGGACAGACTTGTTGCCCACAGGTCCAGCAGACTTGATTCAAGAACGATGGAAGCCCATGCATTGGTAGGGAATGGGCTCCAGCAAGAGCAAAGCAGGATCTTCCAGCAGCCAAGCCTGAGCTCGTTAAGCGAGCCATGTGCTCAGCAGACAGCAAAGTGCTTCCCTCCAGCCCTGAATAGTGGCCACAAGTGCCTGCCTTTCTTCAGCGCCTCCTGCTGCTTCCTTTGTTCCAAGCCAGTCCAGGATTTAGGTTGGAAGCTCAGGCATGTGTTTTTAAGGTGCCTGCATGGAGGAGAGGGATGGCAACTGCAGCTCAGGGCTCGTGCTGCCTCTCACAATCGCATCAATGTCGCTGCCTTGGGACACCTGCCAGTGGAAGGCGAGTCTGCCCTCAAGCACAGCCATTGTAGCCAGTCAGGGGCACAGGCTGCAGCAGCAGCTGCCAAGCATTGCAGTGAGGCTGGTAAACCAAGAGAAAGCCATTGTGGCCGAGCGTGCTGAAGCCTTTTGCTAAACCACGTGCAATAGTGCCCACAGCATGGCCCCTTTGGAATGGCGGCTGGTGCAGACGCCTCCTGGAGCAGTTGCCGGCGTTCGGGCTGCTGCTGTTCCTGTGCGCGCTCTGGTGCTGTTTCTGTGGCGTCCAGAGCCGCTTTGGCAGCAGCGACTCAGCAGCCCTGCTCGAGGAGACATCGCCGCCCTGGCCACGGAGGCAGAAGCTCTTTGGGCCCAGAGCTCTGTGTCAGGAGGGCCTCATCCTCAGCACCATGGCCTGGGCAGCCGCGGGGGCCCGGGCTGGCCGCCAGCCCTGCTCTGCCCACTGCCCTGGTGGCACCCAGTGACCGTGCCCCGGCAGGGCCCCCTTGCCCTCCGTGTCCCCAGCCAGCCCCGTTTGGGCACATCGGGGTGTCCCCACCCTCCTGCTGAGGCCCAGCCTCCAGGGCTTCTGCCCCAGGCGTGGGAGCCTCTCTGGGGAAGCGCCAGAGCAGCCGGCTGTCAGGAACAAGGCTGACACCCAATTCCTCAGGGCTTCCCACCAGCGCAGCCCCTCAGGGGCCTCCTGTCCCCTTGGAGCCTCCTGCCACCCACTCCCTCTCACAGGACCCTCGTGCCTTCCCAGCGCCTTGTCCCGTCAGAGCCTCCGCAGCACCTCATGCCTTCACGGCCTCCCACCGCCCCGTCGTCCCCTCAGGGTCTCCCCCAGCCCGGCCCAGGTGCCCGGCAGCGGCGCAGCCCTGAGGGAGCTCCAGAGGAGCCGCATCGAGAGGCACCTCAGAGGCCTCAGCAATGCAGCCAGCAACACACGGGCAGGAGGACACAGATGGCCCTTCCTGGCTGGGCAGGAGGGTTTGTGGCTATCTCCAGGCACCAGGCCGGCAGCGATCCCTGCAGCTCCGGCCCCTGCCCAGCAGCTCTGTGGCCAGCACAAAGGCTTCAGCAGAACCACCAAAGGCCAAGGGGCTTCTGGCCATTTTCCCTTCCCCAATGCACACCTGGGCAGCTCACTTGGCACAAGGAGCCGTTTTTCCCTCTTTCCCTGTGCCCTGCAGATGCTGGGCACTAAAGAAAGCTCCTGGGAGTCTGAGTATTAGAACATATTCTATATTTATAGCCTAAAATAGAATGAAAAAGAAGGAATAAAACCAATCCTCAAGAAAAATCCCCTTTGGCTCAGGTGGCCCCAGCAGACAGAGAGCCACTCAAATCAGCTCTCCTCAGAGCGCCAGCAGCACAGCCAGCTGTGGCCCCAGAGACAAGGCCGTTTCTTGTGCGCCCTGCGAAACTGATCTTGCAGCTTCTGCAAGATGGAGCCCGGAGCTCTCTCCACAGCGCGGAGGACAAAGGCTGTTTCGAGAGCCAGGCTGCTGGTGGCAGGGCTGATGTCCTCTGCCTTGTCTCCAAGGGCTGCAAGAGAGAGGAACAGAGGCACGGTCAGATCCCGGATCTCTGGGGAGCCGAGGAGACCCCCGAGGCAGGGCCATGCCAGCCGGCTCTGGCCATGGCCAGGAGGGAGCCGGGAGCAAGGGGATCAGCCCGAAGCTGCCGGACACTGTTGCCCCACGTGGGCCTGAAATGGGAGTGTGTGTTCTGGCCACGGCAGCCGTGCTGCGCACAGGGAGCAGAGCCCTGGGCAGCGGGGCAGGGATTGCAGCTGCCCCCGGCAGCCGGGGCTGGCAGCCCTCTGGCCTCACTCACCCTGACAGATGTGGCGGAGCTCTCGTTTGTGGCCCCTGAGGTGCTGCCCGGCCATCCCTGAGAAGACAGAGCCTGTCAGGGCGCCAGCGGCACGGCTCCCTGCCAGCCCAGCGACGCTGCCAGCCCTGTGGCCACAGGGGCTCCTGGCCCCGGCAGGGCTCGGGCCGGACCCTTGCCGCTCGCTGCCGCTCAAGGGCACGGCTGCGAGAGGGCGGCAGCAGCGCCGAGGGCAGGCGGGGCTCCACGGCGCCGGGCACGGATGGCGCTGCCGGGGCAGCAGCCGGGCCCGGGGCCGAGCTGCGGCGGGGCGGGGAGGGGAAGCGCAGCCCAGGCTGGTGGCTCACCGATGAACCTGATGGCCGCCTGTCGCAGGGACTCCTGTGGGCTCTCCAGGTACTGCAGGGCGTGGCGCACGTGCTCGGCCGCTCGGATCCTGTCCTCTGCCAGCTGGAGAGAGAGCCAGGAGGGTGCACTTGGTGCAGGCTCAGTCCCTGGGCCGGGCGCTCCGTGCGGCCTGCACTGGCCTCCCCTGCCCGCAGAGCCCTGCCAGGCGGGCAGCAGCCGCCGGCGCCGGGCTCTGACGGGGGCAGCGGGGCGGCTGCTGCCCGGGGAGCCGCGGTGCCGCCCGCAGCCCAGCCGGTTCGGGGCCACAGGAGCCTGGAGCAGAGCCCGCGCGGCCTGGGAAAGGCAGCGGCATGTGGGGCGCAGGGAGGCGGCCCTGGCTGCAGCGCTGGGCATGGGCGCAGCTGCCAGCCGCAGCCACTGAGCAGCGCCGCCAGGAGGCTTCCCCAGCCGGAGGCTGGGGCTTGCCGGCCGTCCTTACCAGGGCCTCGCCGAACCTCCAGGTCTGATCCAGCCGCAGCATGTGTTGCAGATCCTTCCTGTGCAGGAATGTGGCTGAACAATGGAGCGTTTCCCGGGAGGCCTGGAGAGCAGCAGAAACCCAGTGATGGCACCACAGCCCAGGACACAGGAGCCGCACAGGTCCCTGTACCAAGGCCAGGAGGAGGCTGCAGCCCACGAGGCGCCAGAGCAGGAGGCGGCCGAGGCCCCTGCCAGCGGGCCAGCGGCAGCCGCTGAGTCCTCACCTCTGCCACGCGCTGGTTCTCGTCATGGCAGTGGAAGGAGAGTGGGAGCAGGCTCTGGCGCACGTGTGCCTTCAGGGCCTTTTTGTCCCCTTCCGGTAAAAAATACAGCATCTCTCGGAAGATGAACATGGAGCACAACTGCACCTGGCTGTCATCCTGTATGAAAGGAAGGGAGACCTCGGCATCAGCTGCTTCACGCCCGCCTGGGCACAGGCCTGAAAATACACAGGGCACAAAGTTTGCGGGCAGCAGCCGGTGGCTGTGGCTGGAGGCGCAGAGCCTTACGTTGTCAAAGAGCGGCAGGAGCGCCCCAGCCAGCTGCAGGGCAAGGGGGCTGGCTATGGGAGCGCCATTGCACAGGAACAAACCGCTGAGGAGAACCATGGTCATCCTAAGCATGTCGCTGTCATTTTCCTGCAGGAGCTCCACCAGCCTTTCATGCAGGCTCCACATTCTTACGGCCTGCGTGGAACACAAGTGTGTGAAACGCCGTCCTGCTGCCACAGGGCCCAGAGGCCAAAGTGCTGTGCCAAAGCACTCGGGCAGCTGGAGCGGGAGGCAGGAGAGCTGGGAGCAGCTGCCTCAGCACCCAAAGGCCAGCCAAGGCCAAGCGACTGCCTTGCCCAGCCCCACGCTGGCAGCATGGCTTCAGCCGCTGCCCTCTTCTCACCGAGACACTGGTGCCGAGCACCAGGAGGCCTCTGAGGGCCAAGCGACGCATCTCCCTGCACTCGCTCTGCAGGTTCTTGGACATGACCTCCAGGACGCTGTCACGGCATTCACTCCAGTCCAGGCAGTCCAGGATCTGAAAGGCACGAGGCCGGTGACGAGGGAGCCGCACAGGGCCGGGCCCAGGCAGCAGCACAGGCCGCGGGCAGCGTCCCGGGCAGCTGCGGCCACGAGAGGGCAGAGAGGCGGGAGGCAGCTCAGCCAGGCAGCGCTGGCCTTCAGGCTCACCTCCACAAGGAACGCCATGGCGGCCAAATCCCGGGATGGCATGTCTTTGCTGAGCAGCCCGAGCAGGTGGAATGCAATCGCCGAACACAGGCCTTGGGATGCGTGGTGCATTTCTCTGAGAGGAGGAAATAGGAAGCAAAACCCTGAGACAGCAGGGGTAAACCTCTGCCAGGACTGACTGGCAGAGGTCTGGCCTTTCTCCAGCACCCTGCAAGGGGGAGCCGGGCCCTCTGGGAGGTGGCTGCTCTTGGGCACGCTCCTCTCCCAGGCTTTTGCAGTCTCCTTGGCCGTCCCTTGGTGACAAGGCCTTGTGGCCCACGACCACGGGGACTGTGTGGGGCACCCCAGGCACAGGGCACAAATGCCAGGGGCCGCTGGGGAGCAGCGGGTCTCACCTAGCCAGCATGCCCACAGCACAGTGGTGGGTGTCAGCACAGAGCAGCGTGTCCCAGCCACGCTTGTCTTCCATTGCCGCCACCACATCCTCATAGTTCAGTCGGCAGAGCAGGGCCTTCAGGGTCTGCTCTGCAAAGCTGTGTGCAGATCAAAGCCCAGGTCACGCTGGGGGCACTGGCACCTGCCCTGGGCACGTGGCAGGGACAGGAGGACTTGCATGGAGCACCTGTTGGGGTCGGTGGCAAGGCCGTGTTGCTGCTGGCATCCCTCCCAGAAGGTATGGGCCGCCTCGGGCATATCCAAGGTGCTGAAGAGCACTTGGAAGAGCAGGCACACAAAGAGGCGGGGGAAATGCACGGTCACCACGTGTGGGACACAGGGCATCTGGAGGATCTTCCACATCACCACAGTTGCCTGCAAAGGACAGAGCAGCCCGAGCTCAGTGCCGAGGTGTCAGTGTGGCTGAGCCCGGGCGTGGGAAGGAGAGGCCAGCGCAGACGCAGGGGGAGCACCGGGCCTGGTGCCTCTGAAGCTGCCCCTAGGCCGGGTTTCTGCCCAGTGCCTGAGGCAGGTAGACACTGTGGGGGAGGGAGGATGGAGAGCTGATGGAGAGGTGAGCTTGGGGTGAGCAAAGGCCAGTTGCAGAAACTCACAGCCAGGGCGAGGACAGCCGTGTGGTCCCCATCGGAGGTGCGTGTGCTGTGCTCTGGCCAGCTGGCCAGTACGTCAAGGAGTATGAGCATGGCCGGCTCTGCAGCCCTGCACGAGCACATGATGGTCTTCCACATGGTGGTAGCAGCTCTGTAGGGTCAAAGCTCTGTCTCAGGGGGGTCTGCCAGCCCTGCCTCTGCCCCCTGTCCCTCAGCACACAGGCAGCCCAGCCCTGTGGGGACCGGCCCCTGAGGAGCGGGGAGGGAGCATGGCAGCACGCTGGGGGCTGACATGCCAGGGTGGGCAAAGGGAGGAGCCAGAGGGCCCTGGAATTCTCTGTGTGTCAGACACCTGGGACAGGCTGTACAGGCTGATGGGCTGCTGAGGCCTGAGCCTTGTGGGCACGTGGGCCCCGTACCTGTCACACGATGGGGCCACACGCAGGAGAGCCATCACCACATCAGCGGGCTGTGCCTCTGTCAGATCCAGAAGGGGCCTGTACAGGTTGTACTCAGGAAACTCGTTGGCTGCGAGCCACTGGTGGATGTACCTGACCATGGCGGGCACCTGGAGAAGGCAGGGGAGGCTTGGAAAGCTGCCAGAGGGAGTCACGTGCCCAACTGCCCCAGAAAAGTGCTTCCATTGCCACCACACTGCCATGGCCTCAAGGCTTCCAGTGAGCAGCAGGTGTGGCTTGGGAGGCCAAGCAATTGCTGGGAGGATGGAAGGCAGGCCACAGGCTGCTTACTTGCTTTGGAGTGGAAGGCCCCTCCTCCACAAGCATATCCAGCAGGGCAGCACTGGTCTTGGTTGTGAAGATGGGAGGGTATGATCTGAGCACGCTGCCCATGCCGCTGGTCTCTTCCTCCCGAATCCTCTTGATGAATTTCCCAACCATCTGTAGCAGAAGGGCAAGAAGCCAGGGATGTTGCATGGAGTGCTGCGAGCACGGTGCTGGGCTGAGCAGTGACAACAGGCCCAGCCCGGCCGGGGATGGCTGCAGGTACCTGCGCTGTCCTGCGGAAGAGGCCACGGGCGCGTTGCTGCTCTTGTGTGCGCTGCACGGCTGCACCTGGCAAAGAGTGAGCGCAGCCCGAGCTGAGGGGCTGCGGGAGAGGCCGGAGAACACAAGGCCAGCCCTGCGCTGCCCAGGCAGGGACAGCCCCGCCACGGCCCAGGGCACGGAGCACGGCTGTGGGGTGTCTGCCCCGGCCCCTGCTCTGTCCTGTCCATGGGAATGACCCCAGGGCATGGGAAGGGATGGGATGGGATGGGATGGGGTGGGATGGGATGAGATGGGATGGGATGGGGCCAAGCTGGCTTCAGGCACCAGCCCTGTGGCCCAGCTCTGGCACTCACCCTTCTGCGGTAGCTGGAACTGCTCCACCTCTTCAGGCTGCTGCGCTGGAGCAGTTCCAGGGCCTTCTTGCTCCTCCTTCGCCCAGGCCAGCTTGGGCACGCTCACAGGTCTCTGCTCTATGTCACTGCCTGGATTCATGGCTACTTGCAGGGAAGATGGCTGGGAAAAGCTCGGAGTCAGCAAGTGCTGGAGCCGTGCCTTGAAGGCACCTGCAAGAGTGGAGTCTTGGCAAGGCTACAGGAGAGCAAGTCCTGCACTCTGGTCTCGAGGGCTCCAGCCACAAGGACAGGAGACTCCTCGTCAAGGACCGTGCTCAGCGAATGCCACGGTCTGCCCTCAAGGGCACCTGCAGAAGAGAAGCCTTGGCAAGGCCAGAGGTCACCAAGTGCTGTGGGCTGGCCACGAGGTCACCTGCAGGAGTAACGCCTCGGGAAAGCTCCGGGTCAGCAAGGAACGAGGGCACTGAGCTCTGTCCCGTCCTGTCCCGTTGCGTGCACCGAGCACTGTGGGGTGGCCACCTCGCTGCCAACACCTAGGTCACTGCATGTCACAAAGGTCCCGTTCCATGGCACGGTGACCATGCGCCACCGTGTCACAAAGGGCCCTTGCACACCCTGCCACCTGCCCTGGGGCCGCCCCCTGCCCCCCCAAAGTGGCCCAGGTTGGAAGGAATGCCTTGCCCCAAGTGTCTCAGGCAGCCCGACAGGATCTTTAGGAACGGCTCAAACCATAAGCGAAGGCTGCCCTGCTCGGCAGGCTCAGGGCAGCAGGAGCCCCCATGGCTGCTGACCCAGCCGTGGCGGGAAGGGCACGGGGCCTTCCACAGAAGCTGGCACGGCCTCCTCGGGACACGTCCCGCATGGTGGCCACGCTAAGCACGGCCCGGTGACAGAGACAAGGAACGCGTGAGCCAGGGCACAAATGCTGCTCTGAGCCCTGGGGCCCAGGGAACACTGACATCAGCAGGTGTGGCAGAGTCCCCGCCAAAGCAGAGTCCCCCCGAGCCCTGGCAGTGCCCATCTCCTTCCCCAGAGACCTGTGCCTCGAGAGGGCTGCTCTGCCAGAGGGCAGCCAAAGCCAACGTGCACTGGGGGCTGTGCTCCATCCTACAGGGCCTCTTGGGAGGAGCACCTGGAGCAACTGGTGGCAACACTTGGTACGTGTCAGATGATGTTGCTCCTTCCTGGAATGATTTTTTCAAGGAAGGGATTAGGAGTAGCACAGAAAGACCAGCAGCTGCAGAATTTCACAGGACAAAGAGACTCCACCAAAACACTGTCATGTTTCCATGTGCTTTTCTGTCTGTCTTACACTCGGAAAGAAAAAGAATTGGCCCAGCCTCTGCTATTCAACTGTCCACTTACTGTGTGTCTTCCTGTGGCAGCTCCCGTGCAAACACAACTGGCTGCCTGCTGAGCACGGCAATGGACGGCCACAAACAGGGAGGTCCCCGGTGAACATCAAGGCAGATACCCGGGGAAGTGCAGAGGATAGGGATAACTCTGGGAGAAGAAGCCGTTCTGTGTGTCTGATGGTGGTGCAAGCACCATGAAGGAGCAGCCAAGACAAGTGCTGGAAGCAGCCATGTCCTGCTCTTTTCTGCTGTCAGATACACACAGGACAGACTTGTTGCCCACAGGTCCAGCAGACTTGATTCAAGAACGATGGAAGCCCATGCATTGGTAGGGAATGGGCTCCAGCAAGAGCAAAGCAGGATCTTCCAGCAGCCAAGCCTGAGCTCGTTAAGCGAGCCATGTGCTCAGCAGACAGCAAAGTGCTTCCCTCCAGCCCTGAATAGTGGCCACAAGTGCCTGCCTTTCTTCAGCGCCTCCTGCTGCTTCCTTTGTTCCAAGCCAGTCCAGGATTTAGGTTGGAAGCTCAGGCATGTGTTTTTAAGGTGCCTGCATGGAGGAGAGGGATGGCAACTGCAGCTCAGGGCTCGTGCTGCCTCTCACAATCGCATCAATGTCGCTGCCTTGGGACACCTGCCAGTGGAAGGCGAGTCTGCCCTCAAGCACAGCCATTGTAGCCAGTCAGGGGCACAGGCTGCAGCAGCAGCTGCCAAGCATTGCAGTGAGGCTGGTAAACCAAGAGAAAGCCATTGTGGCCGAGCGTGCTGAAGCCTTTTGCTAAACCACGTGCAATAGTGCCCACAGCATGGCCCCTTTGGAATGGCGGCTGGTGCAGACGCCTCCTGGAGCAGTTGCCGGCGTTCGGGCTGCTGCTGTTCCTGTGCGCGCTCTGGTGCTGTTTCTGTGGCGTCCAGAGCCGCTTTGGCAGCAGCGACTCAGCAGCCCTGCTCGAGGAGACATCGCCGCCCTGGCCACGGAGGCAGAAGCTCTTTGGGCCCAGAGCTCTGTGTCAGGAGGGCCTCATCCTCAGCACCATGGCCTGGGCAGCCGCGGGGGCCCGGGCTGGCCGCCAGCCCTGCTCTGCCCACTGCCCTGGTGGCACCCAGTGACCGTGCCCCGGCAGGGCCCCCTTGCCCTCCGTGTCCCCAGCCAGCCCCGTTTGGGCACATCGGGGTGTCCCCACCCTCCTGCTGAGGCCCAGCCTCCAGGGCTTCTGCCCCAGGCGTGGGAGCCTCTCTGGGGAAGCGCCAGAGCAGCCGGCTGTCAGGAACAAGGCTGACACCCAATTCCTCAGGGCTTCCCACCAGCGCAGCCCCTCAGGGGCCTCCTGTCCCCTTGGAGCCTCCTGCCACCCACTCCCTCTCACAGGGCCCTCGTGCCTTCCCAGCGCCTTGTCCCGTCAGAGCCTCCGCAGCACCTCATGCCTTCACGGCCTCCCACCGCCCCGTCGTCCCCTCAGGGTCTCCCCCAGCCCGGCCCAGGTGCCCGGCAGCGGCGCAGCCCTGAGGGAGCTCCAGAGGAGCCGCATCGAGAGGCACCTCAGAGGCCTCAGCAATGCAGCCAGCAACACACGGGCAGGAGGACACAGATGGCCCTTCCTGGCTGGGCAGGAGGGTTTGTGGCTATCTCCAGGCACCAGGCCGGCAGCGATCCCTGCAGCTCCGGCCCCTGCCCAGCAGCTCTGTGGCCAGCACAAAGGCTTCAGCAGAACCACCAAAGGCCAAGGGGCTTCTGGCCATTTTCCCTTCCCCAATGCACACCTGGGCAGCTCACTTGGCACAAGGAGCCGTTTTTCCCTCTTTCCCTGTGCCCTGCAGATGCTGGGCACTAAAGAAAGCTCCTGGGAGTCTGAGTATTAGAACATATTCTATATTTATAGCCTAAAATAGAATGAAAAAGAAGGAATAAAACCAATCCTCAAGAAAAATCCCCTTTGGCTCAGGTGGCCCCAGCAGACAGAGAGCCACTCAAATCAGCTCTCCTCAGAGCGCCAGCAGCACAGCCAGCTGTGGCCCCAGAGACAAGGCCGTTTCTTGTGCGCCCTGCGAAACTGATCTTGCAGCTTCTGCAAGATGGAGCCCGGAGCTCTCTCCACAGCGCGGAGGACAAAGGCTGTTTCGAGAGCCAGGCTGCTGGTGGCAGGGCTGATGTCCTCTGCCTTGTCTCCAAGGGCTGCAAGAGAGAGGAACAGAGGCACGGTCAGATCCCGGATCTCTGGGGAGCCGAGGAGACCCCCGAGGCAGGGCCATGCCAGCCGGCTCTGGCCATGGCCAGGAGGGAGCCGGGAGCAAGGGGATCAGCCCGAAGCTGCCGGACACTGTTGCCCCACGTGGGCCTGAAATGGGAGTGTGTGTTCTGGCCACGGCAGCCGTGCTGCGCACAGGGAGCAGAGCCCTGGGCAGCGGGGCAGGGATTGCAGCTGCCCCCGGCAGCCGGGGCTGGCAGCCCTCTGGCCTCACTCACCCTGACAGATGTGGCGGAGCTCTCGTTTGTGGCCCCTGAGGTGCTGCCCGGCCATCCCTGAGAAGACAGAGCCTGTCAGGGCGCCAGCGGCACGGCTCCCTGCCAGCCCAGCGACGCTGCCAGCCCTGTGGCCACAGGGGCTCCTGGCCCCGGCAGGGCTCGGGCCGGACCCTTGCCGCTCGCTGCCGCTCAAGGGCACGGCTGCGAGAGGGCGGCAGCAGCGCCGAGGGCAGGCGGGGCTCCACGGCGCCGGGCACGGATGGCGCTGCCGGGGCAGCAGCCGGGCCCGGGGCCGAGCTGCGGCGGGGCGGGGAGGGGAAGCGCAGCCCAGGCTGGTGGCTCACCGATGAACCTGATGGCCGCCTGTCGCAGGGACTCCTGTGGGCTCTCCAGGTACTGCAGGGCGTGGCGCACGTGCTCGGCCGCTCGGATCCTGTCCTCTGCCAGCTGGAGAGAGAGCCAGGAGGGTGCACTTGGTGCAGGCTCAGTCCCTGGGCCGGGCGCTCCGTGCGGCCTGCACTGGCCTCCCCTGCCCGCAGAGCCCTGCCAGGCGGGCAGCAGCCGCCGGCGCCGGGCTCTGACGGGGGCAGCGGGGCGGCTGCTGCCCGGGGAGCCGCGGTGCCGCCCGCAGCCCAGCCGGTTCGGGGCCACAGGAGCCTGGAGCAGAGCCCGCGCGGCCTGGGAAAGGCAGCGGCATGTGGGGCGCAGGGAGGCGGCCCTGGCTGCAGCGCTGGGCATGGGCGCAGCTGCCAGCCGCAGCCACTGAGCAGCGCCGCCAGGAGGCTTCCCCAGCCGGAGGCTGGGGCTTGCCGGCCGTCCTTACCAGGGCCTCGCCGAACCTCCAGGTCTGATCCAGCCGCAGCATGTGTTGCAGATCCTTCCTGTGCAGGAATGTGGCTGAACAATGGAGCGTTTCCCGGGAGGCCTGGAGAGCAGCAGAAACCCAGTGATGGCACCACAGCCCAGGACACAGGAGCCGCACAGGTCCCTGTACCAAGGCCAGGAGGAGGCTGCAGCCCACGAGGCGCCAGAGCAGGAGGCGGCCGAGGCCCCTGCCAGCGGGCCAGCGGCAGCCGCTGAGTCCTCACCTCTGCCACGCGCTGGTTCTCGTCATGGCAGTGGAAGGAGAGTGGGAGCAGGCTCTGGCGCACGTGTGCCTTCAGGGCCTTTTTGTCCCCTTCCGGTAAAAAATACAGCATCTCTCGGAAGATGAACATGGAGCACAACTGCACCTGGCTGTCATCCTGTATGAAAGGAAGGGAGACCTCGGCATCAGCTGCTTCACGCCCGCCTGGGCACAGGCCTGAAAATACACAGGGCACAAAGTTTGCGGGCAGCAGCCGGTGGCTGTGGCTGGAGGCGCAGAGCCTTACGTTGTCAAAGAGCGGCAGGAGCGCCCCAGCCAGCTGCAGGGCAAGGGGGCTGGCTATGGGAGCGCCATTGCACAGGAACAAACCGCTGAGGAGAACCATGGTCATCCTAAGCATGTCGCTGTCATTTTCCTGCAGGAGCTCCACCAGCCTTTCATGCAGGCTCCACATTCTTACGGCCTGCGTGGAACACAAGTGTGTGAAACGCCGTCCTGCTGCCACAGGGCCCAGAGGCCAAAGTGCTGTGCCAAAGCACTCGGGCAGCTGGAGCGGGAGGCAGGAGAGCTGGGAGCAGCTGCCTCAGCACCCAAAGGCCAGCCAAGGCCAAGCGACTGCCTTGCCCAGCCCCACGCTGGCAGCATGGCTTCAGCCGCTGCCCTCTTCTCACCGAGACACTGGTGCCGAGCACCAGGAGGCCTCTGAGGGCCAAGCGACGCATCTCCCTGCACTCGCTCTGCAGGTTCTTGGACATGACCTCCAGGACGCTGTCACGGCATTCACTCCAGTCCAGGCAGTCCAGGATCTGAAAGGCACGAGGCCGGTGACGAGGGAGCCGCACAGGGCCGGGCCCAGGCAGCAGCACAGGCCGCGGGCAGCGTCCCGGGCAGCTGCGGCCACGAGAGGGCAGAGAGGCGGGAGGCAGCTCAGCCAGGCAGCGCTGGCCTTCAGGCTCACCTCCACAAGGAACGCCATGGCGGCCAAATCCCGGGATGGCATGTCTTTGCTGAGCAGCCCGAGCAGGTGGAATGCAATCGCCGAACACAGGCCTTGGGATGCGTGGTGCATTTCTCTGAGAGGAGGAAATAGGAAGCAAAACCCTGAGACAGCAGGGGTAAACCTCTGCCAGGACTGACTGGCAGAGGTCTGGCCTTTCTCCAGCACCCTGCAAGGGGGAGCCGGGCCCTCTGGGAGGTGGCTGCTCTTGGGCACGCTCCTCTCCCAGGCTTTTGCAGTCTCCTTGGCCGTCCCTTGGTGACAAGGCCTTGTGGCCCACGACCACGGGGACTGTGTGGGGCACCCCAGGCACAGGGCACAAATGCCAGGGGCCGCTGGGGAGCAGCGGGTCTCACCTAGCCAGCATGCCCACAGCACAGTGGTGGGTGTCAGCACAGAGCAGCGTGTCCCAGCCACGCTTGTCTTCCATTGCCGCCACCACATCCTCATAGTGCAGTCGGCAGAGCAGGGCCTTCAGGGTCTGCTCTGCAAAGCTGTGTGCAGATCAAAGCCCAGGTCACGCTGGGGGCACTGGCACCTGCCCTGGGCACGTGGCAGGGACAGGAGGACTTGCATGGAGCACCTGTTGGGGTCGGTGGCAAGGCCGTGTTGCTGCTGGCATCCCTCCCAGAAGGTATGGGCCGCCTCGGGCATATCCAAGGTGCTGAAGAGCACTTGGAAGAGCAGGCACACAAAGAGGCGGGGGAAATGCACGGTCACCACGTGTGGGACACAGGGCATCTGGAGGATCTTCCACATCACCACAGTTGCCTGCAAAGGACAGAGCAGCCCGAGCTCAGTGCCGAGGTGTCAGTGTGGCTGAGCCCGGGCGTGGGAAGGAGAGGCCAGCGCAGACGCAGGGGGAGCACCGGGCCTGGTGCCTCTGAAGCTGCCCCTAGGCCGGGTTTCTGCCCAGTGCCTGAGGCAGGTAGACACTGTGGGGGAGGGAGGATGGAGAGCTGATGGAGAGGTGAGCTTGGGGTGAGCAAAGGCCAGTTGCAGAAACTCACAGCCAGGGCGAGGACAGCCGTGTGGTCCCCATCGGAGGTGCGTGTGCTGTGCTCTGGCCAGCTGGCCAGTACGTCAAGGAGTATGAGCATGGCCGGCTCTGCAGCCCTGCACGAGCACATGATGGTCTTCCACATGGTGGTAGCAGCTCTGTAGGGTCAAAGCTCTGTCTCAGGGGGGTCTGCCAGCCCTGCCTCTGCCCCCTGTCCCTCAGCACACAGGCAGCCCAGCCCTGTGGGGACCGGCCCCTGAGGAGCGGGGAGGGAGCATGGCAGCACGCTGGGGGCTGACATGCCAGGGTGGGCAAAGGGAGGAGCCAGAGGGCCCTGGAATTCTCTGTGTGTCAGACACCTGGGACAGGCTGTACAGGCTGATGGGCTGCTGAGGCCTGAGCCTTGTGGGCACGTGGGCCCCGTACCTGTCACACGATGGGGCCACACGCAGGAGAGCCATCACCACATCAGCGGGCTGTGCCTCTGTCAGATCCAGAAGGGGCCTGTACAGGTTGTACTCAGGAAACTCGTTGGCTGCGAGCCACTGGTGGATGTACCTGACCATGGCGGGCACCTGGAGAAGGCAGGGGAGGCTTGGAAAGCTGCCAGAGGGAGTCACGTGCCCAACTGCCCCAGAAAAGTGCTTCCATTGCCACCACACTGCCATGGCCTCAAGGCTTCCAGTGAGCAGCAGGTGTGGCTTGGGAGGCCAAGCAATTGCTGGGAGGATGGAAGGCAGGCCACAGGCTGCTTACTTGCTTTGGAGTGGAAGGCCCCTCCTCCACAAGCATATCCAGCAGGGCAGCACTGGTCTTGGTTGTGAAGATGGGAGGGTATGATCTGAGCACGCTGCCCATGCCGCTGGTCTCTTCCTCCCGAATCCTCTTGATGAATTTCCCAACCATCTGTAGCAGAAGGGCAAGAAGCCAGGGATGTTGCATGGAGTGCTGCGAGCACGGTGCTGGGCTGAGCAGTGACAACAGGCCCAGCCCGGCCGGGGATGGCTGCAGGTACCTGCGCTGTCCTGCGGAAGAGGCCACGGGCGCGTTGCTGCTCTTGTGTGCGCTGCACGGCTGCACCTGGCAAAGAGCGAGCGCAGCCCGAGCTGAGGGGCTGCGGGAGAGACCGGAGAACACAAGGCCAGCCCTGCGCTGCCCAGGCAGGGACAGCCCCGCCACGGCTCAGGGCACGGAGCACGGCTGTGGGGTGTCTGCCCCGGCCCCTGCTCTGTCCTGTCCATGGGAATGACCCCAGGGCATGGGAAGGGATGGGATGGGATGGGATGGGGTGGGATGGGATGAGATGGGATGGGATGGGGCCAAGCTGGCTTCAGGCACCAGCCCTGTGGCCCAGCTCTGGCACTCACCCTTCTGCGGTAGCTGGAACTGCTCCACCTCTTCAGGCTGCTGTGCTGGAGCAGTTCCAGGGCCTTCTTGCTCCTCCTTCGCCCAGGCCAGCTTGGGCACGCTCACAGGTCTCTGCTCTATGTCACTGCCTGGATTCATGGCTACTTGCAGGGAAGATGGCTGGGAAAAGCTCGGAGTCAGCAAGTGCTGGAGCCGTGCCTTGAAGGCACCTGCAAGAGTGGAGTCTTGGCAAGGCTACAGGAGAGCAAGTCCTGCACTCTGGTCTCGAGGGCTCCAGCCACAAGGACAGGAGACTCCTCGTCAAGGACCGTGCTCAGCGAATGCCACGGTCTGCCCTCAAGGGCACCTGCAGAAGAGAAGCCTTGGCAAGGCCAGAGGTCACCAAGTGCTGTGGGCTGGCCACGAGGTCACCTGCAGGAGTAACGCCTCGGGAAAGCTCCGGGTCAGCAAGGAACGAGGGCACTGAGCTCTGTCCCGTCCTGTCCCGTTGCGTGCACCGAGCACTGTGGGGTGGCCACCTCGCTGCCAACACCTAGGTCACTGCATGTCACAAAGGTCCCGTTCCATGGCACGGTGACCATGCGCCACCGTGTCACAAAGGGCCCTTGCACACCCTGCCACCTGCCCTGGGGCCGCCCCCTGCCCCCCCAAAGTGGCCCAGGTTGGAAGGAATGCCTTGCCCCAAGTGTCTCAGGCAGCCCGACAGGATCTTTAGGAACGGCTCAAACCATAAGCGAAGGCTGCCCTGCTCGGCAGGCTCAGGGCAGCAGGAGCCCCCATGGCTGCTGACCCAGCCGTGGCGGGAAGGGCACGGGGCCTTCCACAGAAGCTGGCACGGCCTCCTCGGGACACGTCCCGCATGGTGGCCACGCTAAGCACGGCCCGGTGACAGAGACAAGGAACGCGTGAGCCAGGGCACAAATGCTGCTCTGAGCCCTGGGGCCCAGGGAGCACTGACATCAGCAGGTGTGGCAGAGTCCCCGCCAAAGCAGAGTCCCCCCGAGCCCTGGCAGTGCCCATCTCCTTCCCCAGAGACCTGTGCCTCGAGAGGGCTGCTCTGCCAGAGGGCAGCCAAAGCCAACGTGCACTGGGGGCTGTGCTCCATCCTACAGGGCCTCTTGGGAGGAGCACCTGGAGCAACTGGTGGCAACACTTGGTACGTGTCAGATGATGTTGCTCCTTCCTGGAATGATTTTTTCAAGGAAGGGATTAGGAGTAGCACAGAAAGACCAGCAGCTGCAGAATTTCACAGGACAAAGAGACTCCACCAAAACACTGTCATGTTTCCATGTGCTTTTCTGTCTGTCTTACACTCGGAAAGAAAAAGAATTGGCCCAGCCTCTGCTATTCAACTGTCCACTTACTGTGTGTCTTCCTGTGGCAGCTCCCGTGCAAACACAACTGGCTGCCTGCTGAGCACGGCAATGGACGGCCACAAACAGGGAGGTCCCCGGTGAACATCAAGGCAGATACCCGGGGAAGTGCAGAGGATAGGGATAACTCTGGGAGGAGAAGCCGTTCTGTGTGTCTGATGGTGGTGCAAGCACCATGAAGGAGCAGCCAAGACAAGTGCTGGAAGCAGCCATGTCCTGCTCTTTTCTGCTGTCAGATACACACAGGACAGACTTGTTGCCCACAGGTCCAGCAGACTTGATTCAAGAACGATGGAAGCCCATGCATTGGTAGGGAATGGGCTCCAGCAAGAGCAAAGCAGGATCTTCCAGCAGCCAAGCCTGAGCTCGTTAAGCGAGCCATGTGCTCAGCAGACAGCAAAGTGCTTCCCTCCAGCCCTGAATAGTGGCCACAAGTGCCTGCCTTTCTTCAGCGCCTCCTGCTGCTTCCTTTGTTCCAAGCCAGTCCAGGATTTAGGTTGGAAGCTCAGGCATGTGTTTTTAAGGTGCCTGCATGGAGGAGAGGGATGGCAACTGCAGCTCAGGGCTCGTGCTGCCTCTCACAATCGCATCAATGTCGCTGCCTTGGGACACCTGCCAGTGGAAGGCGAGTCTGCCCTCAAGCACAGCCATTGTAGCCAGTCAGGGGCACAGGCTGCAGCAGCAGCTGCCAAGCATTGCAGTGAGGCTGGTAAACCAAGAGAAAGCCATTGTGGCCGAGCGTGCTGAAGCCTTTTGCTAAACCACGTGCAATAGTGCCCACAGCATGGCCCCTTTGGAATGGCGGCTGGTGCAGACGCCTCCTGGAGCAGTTGCCGGCGTTCGGGCTGCTGCTGTTCCTGTGCGTGCTCTGGTGCTGTTTCTGTGGCGTCCAGAGCCGCTTTGGCAGCAGCGACTCAGCAGCCCTGCTCGAGGAGACATCGCCGCCCTGGCCACGGAGGCAGAAGCTCTTTGGGCCCAGAGCTCTGTGTCAGGAGGGCCTCATCCTCAGCACCATGGCCTGGGCAGCCGCGGGGGCCCGGGCTGGCCGCCAGCCCTGCTCTGCCCACTGCCCTGGCGGCACCCAGTGACCGTGCCCCGGCAGGGCCCCCTTGCCCTCCGTGTCCCCAGCCAGCCTCGTTTGGGCACATCGGGGTGTCCCCACCCTCCTGCTGAGGCCCAGCCTCCAGGGCTTCTGCCCCAGGCGTGGGAGCCTCTCTGGGGAAGCGCCAGAGCAGCCGGCTGTCAGGAACAAGGATGACACCCAATTCCTCAGGGCTTCCCAACAGCGCGGCCCCTCAGGGGCCTCCTGTCCCCTTGGAGCCTCCTGCCACCCACTCCCTCTCACAGGGCCCTCGTGCCTTCCCAGCGCCTTGTCCTGTCAGAGCCTCCGCAGCACCTCATGCCTTCACGGCCTCCCACCGCCCCGTCGTCCCCTCAGGGTCTCCCCCAGCCCGGCCCAGGTGCCCGGCAGCGGCGCAGCCCCGAGGGAGCTCCAGAGGAGCCGCATCGAGAGGCACCTCAGAGGCCTCAGCAATGCAGCCAGCAACACACGGGCAGGAGGACACAGATGGCCCTTCCTGGCTGGGCAGGAGGGTTTGTGGCTATCTCCAGGCACCAGGCCGGCAGCGATCCCTGCAGCTCCGGCCCCTGCCCAGCAGCTCTGTGGCCAGCACAAAGGCTTCAGCAGAACCACCAAAGGCCAAGGGGCTTCTGGCCATTTTCCCTTCCCCAATGCACACCTGGGCAGCTCACTTGGCACAAGGAGCCGTTTTTCCCTCTTTCCCTGTGCCCTGCAGATGCTGGGCACTAAAGAAAGCTCCTGGGAGTCTGAGTATTAGAACATATTCTATATTTATAGCCTAAAATAGAATGAAAAAGAAGGAATAAAACCAATCCTCAAGAAAAATCCCCTTTGGCTCAGATGGCCCCAGCAGACAGAGAGCCACTCAAATCAGCTCTCCTCAGAGCGCCAGCAGCACAGCCAGCTGTGGCCCCAGAGACAAGGCCGTTTCTTGTGCGCCCTGCGAAACTGATCTTGCAGCTTCTGCAAGATGGAGCCCGGAGCTCTCTCCACAGCGCGGAGGACAAAGGCTGTTTCGAGAGCCAGGCTGCTGGTGGCAGGGCTGATGTCCTCTGCCTTGTCTTCAAGGGCTGCAAGAGAGAGGAACAGAGGCACGGTCAGATCCCGGATCTCTGGGGAGCCGAGGAGACCCCCGAGGCAGGGCCATGCCAGCCGGCTCTGGCCATGGCCAGGAGGGAGCCGGGAGCAAGGGGATCAGCCCGAAGCTGCCGGACACTGTTGCCCCACGTGGGCCTGAAATGGGAGTGTGTGTTCTGGCCACGGCAGCCCTGCTGCGCACAGGGAGCAGAGCCCTGGGCAGCGGGGCAGGGATTGCAGCTGCCCCCGGCAGCCGGGGCTGGCAGCCCTCTGGCCTCACTCACCCTGACAGATGTGGCGGAGCTCTCGTTTGTGGCCCCTGAGGTGCTGCCCGGCCATCCCTGAGAAGACAGAGCCTGTCAGGGCGCCAGCGGCACAGCTCCCTGCCAGCGCAGCGGCGCTGCCAGCCCTGTGGCCACACGGGCTCCTGGCCCCGGCAGGGCTCGGGCCGGACCCTTGCCGCTCGCTGCCGCCCAAGGGCACGGCTGCGAGAGGGCGGCAGCAGCGCCGAGGGCAGGCGGGGCTCCACGGCGCTGGGCACGGATGGCGCTGCCGGGACAGCAGCCGGGCCCGGGGCCGAGCTGCGGCGGGGTGAGGAGGAACAGAGTTGGGTGGAGCAGGGCGGGCAGGGAACGGTGGGAGAGGGTTTGGCAGGGCAGGGCAGGGCACGGCTGGCTGATGCAGAGTGGGCCGTGGTAGGGCCGGCTGGGGATGGGGCGGGGTGGGGCTGGGATGGAGTGGGACAAGGCGGCATAGAGAAGGGAGGAGCGGGCTTTGGTGTGGCACGCCAGGGTCTGGTGGAGCTGGGTGTGGCAGGCCAGAGTTGGGTGGAGCAGTGTGGAACAGGGTGGGGCAGGGTAATCCCAGGCTCGTGGCTCACCGAATAACCTGATGGCCGCCTGTCACAGGGACTCCTGTGGGCTGTCCAGATACAGCAACACATGCCACAGGTGCAAATGGATTGCCCTCATCACACAGCACTCCAGTATTGGATACACACACTGCTCTGGGGTCTTGGAGATAATTATGAGTTGGCCTGAATGTGACAACTTTGATCTACTGGAAGAAGAGGGGCAGGAACAGGTGTCCTGTGCTGAGGAAGCTCCACCTTAGAACCAACTGCCACAAGCAGAAACACGCTCTGCTCTTTTCACTGACAGTTCCTGTCACATTGTAAGGACAAACAGTAAGTGCAAAGCAGCTGAATGGAGCCCCACGGGACAGGTTGCAGAAGGTATTGAAGGAGAGCGTGGATCGAGCCAACTTGCTGAACTCAGAGCCTTCCATTTGGCCCTGGACATTGCTGAGGGAGAGAAGAGGCCAGAACTGTCTCTCTCCACTGACTCCTGGATGCCAGACAATGCTCTTTGGAGGCCTTTCCTGGCTGGAAAGGGGGAAAAAGGAAAATTGGCAGCATAGGGGAAAAGCAGTCTGGGCTGCAGACGAATGGCAAGACATTGCCACTCAGGTAGAGAAGCTACCTGTGAAAGTCTGTCATGTGGGAGCCCACGTGCCCAAGAGTTGAGCTAATGAGGAGCACGGAAAGAATGAAGAGGTGGATCAGGCTGCAAACATCAAGGTGTTACAGATAGGTTTGGATTGGCAACACAAGGGACAGTTGTTCACAGCTCGATGGGCCCATGGTGCCTCAGGCCATCAGCGCAGAGATGCCACCTCCAGGTGGGCACGAGAGCCAGGGCTGGATGTAAGCATGGGCAGCATCTCCCAGGTTATCCATGATTGTGAGACGGGAGCTGCCATCAAGCAAGCTGAGCGGGTGAAGCCCCTGTGGTATGGGGCCATGGTTCCAACAGAAGTATGGCCAGGCCTGGCAGATTGACTACATCAGGCTGCCTCCAACCCGCCAAGGCAAGTGCTACATGCTCCCAATGGCAAAGCCAGCACTGGATGGTTGGAGACCTACCCTGTGCCTCATGGCACTGCCCAGAACACCATGCTGGGCCTTGAAAAGCAGCTCCTTTGGAGGCATGGCACCTGTGAGAGAACTGAGTCCAACAAAGGGACTCATCTCAACGACAGCCTTATCAACACCTGGGCTAGAGAACATGGCATGGAGTGGGTGTATCACATTCCCTACTGTGCACCAGCGGCCAGGAAAGGTCAGCAGTGCAATGAACTCTTCAAAAACACATTGAAGGCAATGGGGTGATGGGACCCTCAAGCAGTGGGAGCTGCATTTAGCAAAGGCTACATGGTTAGCTAATAGCAGAGATTCCACCAACCAAGCTGGCCATGCCCAATGCGAACCCCTGTGCACAGCAGGTGGAGACAAAGTTCTGGTGGTGCACATGAGAGGGGTGCTAGGAAAGACTGTTGGGATTAATTCTGCCTCGAGCAAAGACAAACGCACCTGTGGGGTTGTCTTTGCTCAGGGACTGGATTGGACTTGGTGGGTGATGCAGAAAGATGGATAAACACAATGCATATCTCCAGGGGACCTTGTTTTTGGGGTGAATTGCACAAGACACTGTGCCTGTATCCATATCTGCATGTATGTATCTATGTATGTATATAATTGGGATAAAACACGGATGTATATAGTTAAAAAGTCAGAGTTTAAAGTAACATGTTGGTATGGGAAAACAGTCAGGGTGGAATATGTTGTATGTTTGTGGGGGTTGGTGAATTTTCTCTCATTCTCTCATTTGTTACTTGAAAAGTGGGAATTGGTGAGGAGAGGGCAGTTGACACCAGCCCGTGAGGAATGAATTTGCCATAGGGCAATTGAAATGCAAAAGAACTGGCAGGTGTGTGTTCTATTGCCATCTGATAGACATGGGGCATTTGTCTTCTGTTAATTAGGCTGCCTGTTGAATCCATGTGGGCCAGTTTTCTTTATCTCTTCCACAACTATCCTCCCTTCAGAAAATATCTTCTGTTCATGGGCCAGTGAGTGTCACTGCATGACTGATAAAATTACATCATCCCTGTGTGAGAAGCTTGTCCGAGAGGAGGAGCCAAGCATTCCTCTCTAGATATTATCTGAAATCTGGAACACCACAGCAGCCTTTTTCCACTGGATTCCCAGAGGAGCAGCTTTCTTCTCCACTGCATTTCCAGAGGAAGACCAAGCCCATCTACAACACCACTAGAACTTCAGAGGAAAAGTTCACCCTTCTACAGGATCACTGCTCCAACAGAACCACAGCTGGCACTGCAGGAGGACTGCAGCCACCATTTAATCAGACTGCTGCCAACACCTTGACCCACAGGGTGTCAGGTCATATTCTGATTCTGTCAGTGCTGTTTTGTATTACTGTGTTTTTATTGTTATATTTTCTTTTAATTTTTTTCCCCTAAAAAAGAACTGTTATTCCTACTCCCGTATCTTTCCTGAGAGCCCCTTAATTTCAAAATTATAATAATTTGGAGGGAGGGGCTTTGCTTTTTGTGTTTTAGGAAGGCTCCTGCCTTTCTTAACAGACACCTGTGTTTTCAAACCAGACAGGTACCTATATTATACTAGCAAAGAAATGGTAGAGATTATGAGTCAGTGTAATTTACCACCAAATTGATGATGGTGTTCACAGAGTGCTTTCACTCAGCCCTCAAAGGATTAACTGCAAGGTGGCATCCCAACTCTGGGTAGAGACTCCCACACATTTCCAGGGAATGTGCAGAAAACTTCTGCTATGTGAAAGTTTGATGTAGCTTTCATAGTTTGAAAAACAGTGTGTTTGCCAGTCACAAATTGCATCTTACCTTTCCACATCTTGCTTCCACAGCAAGAGGTTTACTGTCAGCTACAAGTGTCACTTCCATGGCACCTGACGAGACAAGCAGTCTTTAGAGAGTTTTCCCACCAATTAGCACAAACAAGCAACAGATAAGCTCTTGTGACAGGGGAGATGCCCTGCCACACCAGGGCACCCTGCTGCGCCTTGCCCAGTTTCTTACAGGCAGAGCACGGCCTGGGCTCTTCTCCAGCTCTCAAGCTTCCCTGTTTGAGCATCCCTGAGGCACTCTGGCAGTCACACTCCCACCACCAGACTTTTCCTGCGGGGAACAAATCCCCTTTGCAGTGGGTGGCTCAGGTGAGCTGAAAGGGGCCCTCACTGACTCCCCGCACTTCCCCCACTCTCACACAGTCAGACCAGGTTTCCCAGAGCAGAGTCTCCCGTGTCTCATTCCACAAAACAATTTATTTGCGGTGCAAGAACACAGAAACAGCTCAAGCCGGTGCCTCCAGGGAGGGACTTTGAACCCCTGGGCTGTTACGCCTTCACAGTCTGAGCACAGCAAAGTCTCAGCTCTTCCTCCCAGGGCTTGGCATCTGCCCTGTCTCTGAGTGGCCGCTGACCTGGCCATGCCACAGGTCCTCGGGCTCTTTGTCCTGCCAAGGGTCAGCAGGTCATGGGCTCTTCCCTCGGGCTCCTGCCAGCCAGAGCTCAGCCTGGAGCTGGCAGTGCAGCTGCACCCTGAGCTACCTGCACCAGGTGTATTCCTCAGCACCTGTGCTTTGCAGCTGCCGAGGAACTGCACACAGGGCCTCCTGCTCGGCCTCCGGGACCGCACGCTGGAGCTGCTGGAGCTGCCTGAGCACAGCCCCAGGTGTGGATGCTGTGAAGGCGCTGGGAGCTCATGGCCCTGGGGGCTGAGCAGGACCCGGGGCACAGGGAAGCTGGGGCACAGCCGATGCTGCTCCTCCTCTGGCCAAGATGGAGAAGAGCTGCAGCTGGAGCGTGTGCCAGAAACGGCTTTGGGAGCCCAGGAACACCATCCCTGGGCTGCGCCCCTCGCTGTTTCCCGAGAGCCCCGTGGGGATCAATCACTGCATCTCCAACAGATTGCTCTGCCTGTCTTTGCCTTTGTGCAAAGAGCGAGGCTGGCAGGGCTCTGCAGTGTAAAAGCTGCCCCAAGGAACCAGACAGGCTGGAGGAACGGGCACCAGAGATCTCACCAAATCCAGCCAAGAAGCTGTAGGAAGTGAGAGTGTCACCAAACAGGAAAAAAGAAACTTATCCAATACCAATTTCATGTGAAAAAGCAGACACTTCTTTATTCAGGTGCTGGCAACACAGGGGTAACTCCTCTGGAAATGTGTTCCACCTAACCAACAAAACCCATCCATTTTATATACTTTTTCTGCTGAATCATCATTACATGCGTTCTTTACATATTACGCATACTATGCCCACTCTTAAATCTAACCTTTACATTGATTGGTTCTAATAGTTAATACTTCATCAATATTCTTATTCTAAAACAATCATTGGTCATGTCTCCTGAGGTCTACGGACTGGAATTCTTAATATTAAAATCAAGATGGGAAGGATAGTGGTTTCCAAGCAGTCTTACTGGTAAGCATGACTCCTGATATTTCTATACCTTTTATTTCACAGTTGTCTACTCATAATCATAGCTTTTATATTATCAACTATTTGATCAAAACATTCATAACAAGAGCAGACAGGAGCAGCAGAAGCCAGGGCAGGGGAGATCAGGAAGGCGGCAGAGAGATGTGTGGGCTGAAGGGGATCCTGAGGAAAGGGGGGGAGGGGGCTTTCCCTCAGCCCATGCTTCTCTTCTGTTTCTCAAAACATGACCAAGGAATCTCATGTTGCCAGGGATGGGCCAAATATCCAGTGTGCTGCAGTTTCCCCAGTTGTGACTGCTTGGCCATGACAAGGAAGAAGGTCTAAAAAGGGAAAGGGGGAAAAGCAGCCCCCAAACTGGGCATCTTTGGAGAGGCAATTCCTGCCATTCCTTCCTGTTGGTGAGGAGGCTGTGCCTGACAGAATGACACGACAGGGGAGGGGGAAGGGGCCTGTGGACAGGAGCTCTCAGAGCTGGGTCACAGGGAGGGGGTGGCCCACAGGGCTGCCCAAAGGAGCCTCCAGGTGGCCCCCCTCCCCCGAGGTGTGGTGGGCAGCTTCCGTGGGACACAATGTCAGCACATGATGTGACAATGCGGGGATGTGACATCACCATGATGTAACAATGCCCATCGCTGGGAAACCTCTGGAGCACCAGGAGTCAGCATGGGATTACAACACCACGAGAGCTCTTGGAAGGAGCACTGCTCAGCATCACAGCACCATGAGAGCTCTTGGAGGGAGCTGTGGGGCTCC
This sequence comes from Melozone crissalis, assembly GCF_028551555.1. Lineage (NCBI taxonomy): Eukaryota > Metazoa > Chordata > Aves > Passeriformes > Passerellidae > Melozone > Melozone crissalis. Next base: position 14,335,734 of record NW_026535795.1, on the reverse strand, counting down.
ATCTCACTGCTGGTGTCCTGCCAAAAGGCAGAGGCACTGCTGAGTGCCCTGGCAATTACGGGGAGGAGAGCAGTAGGCGGGGAGAGAGAGCTTAGCTGGGGGACCTGGGGCTCGGGGGTCTGCTCCAGGGATCCTCAAGACTCTCAGCTCCTTCTCTTGCACCTGCTGTGCAGGAGGCCTATTGAGCTACTGCCCAAGTGTCTGTGTCTTCCCAGCTCAGCCCCGGAACTCCACACCTGGGAGACTGAGCCACCAGGCTGATGGATCCTGATCTGCTGCAACTCCCACTTGGAGTCAAGATCTATGTGAAGCCCAAGTCCAAGTCTGTCTTCTCCAGGGGAAAGCTGGGGGAAAAGGTAAAGGAAGTAAAAGAGTGCAGAAAAGCTCTCCTCTTTCATGGGGTCCCCATCATGCACAGAGTACTTGTGGCCACCTCCTCTACAGCAGGGGCTGCAGCCCTACAGTCAGGCAGGGCTGGGCAGAAGAGTGAAGGTCCAGGTTCTCTGTGTTCTTCTCCTGGAACACAAAGAAGCACTTGTCAGCCTCCTCACTGGTTTCTGGCACTGTGCATGTATGTGGCTGGGCCCCTGCCTGCAGTAGGCAGCTGTGTTTGTCCTGGTGCCAGGGCAGTGAGTCTCTCCAGCTGATCCTGCCATGTCGACTCAGGCTCTGGTGCACCTTTGAGGGACACTTCCACCTTCTCCTGCTTATTCTGTTGGCATTTTTGGAAGAGCTTGGCTTTTCCTGGTTGGGGAATGCACACACTGCCCTCCTCCTCCTCCTCCTCCAGCTTGCACTGCACCTTCCCACGGCAGAGACTTGCCAAGGGCCAAGGCAGAGGCAGCTGACACAGCCCTTGAGCCTGCCTAACCCGAGGAGATTGGTTTCATCCACTCTCCACTGGCTGCATTTGAAGCACTGGGCCTGACCTTTTCAGTTGTGGGTGGGTCAGCAGCTCCTCCTGATGGCCTAAGGTGTCTATTTGCTGCTGGGGTTTGTCTTCTGTGCCTCAGCCCATCCCATCACAGCCCAGCCTGGCCCAGCACAGCCCTGCAGCCTTTCTGTGAGGGTCTCTGTGTCTTCAGAAGGACAGCGAAGAGTGTTGGTCTTCAAAGTACCTTGCTCTTCTCACAAGTACCGCATGGCACCTCTTTGCTGCTCTCCTGCCTCCTTCATACTCTGGCAAATGTCTCTTACAGCTATATGGGCTATCTCCTTCTTTCGATCTGGACGATCCCTACATGCACCAGCTGGACCTGCAATACAACTGCCTGCATGACCCCCACCTTCAGGACTACCACAAGCGCAAGGACATCCTGCGGATGCTGAAGAAACAGGGCTGTGTCACCAGTGAAAACAAGGTAGGTTTGGACATCAGGCTGATCAAGAACAGCCCTCTTCAAGCAGGGCTCCCACAGCCCTTGCTGCAGCTGCTGCTGCTGCCAGAGGACAGGGCTGTGCATTGCTGTCCCTGGGAGCAGAAGCAGCGCCAACGTCCTCCTGGCAAGCCCCAGTCCTGCCCTTCTCAGCCTGCCCCACGCTGCCTGTTCAGCCCTGGCTGGGGGGACAGCAGTGGCCCCAACACCAGGGTATGAGGGGAGGGCTTGGGGGCAGCTCCTCTCCCACTGGGCTCGGGCGGTTTTGGGGAAGGCCGACTGCATGGCTTGACAGTTTTTGGGGGATTCTGCCCTCGTCCCTCCATAGGTGATTTGCACTGTGAAGGAGTACAACGACTACAGGCACTACCTGACCAGGACCAAACTGCAGGCAGAGAAGATCTTGGCGCAGCAAAAAGTAGGCAAAGCGTTGTGTTCAGGGGCATGGGACTGTGCAGGGCGGTGCTGCTGGGCCGGGCGCTGTGGTGGGGAAAGGACTCCAGGGCTGGGAGCTGAGCCAGCACAGGGCACTGAGCTGGGCACGGGCAGCAGGGCCATGTGCAGGCACACACCATGCTGAGGGAAGCCCTTCTTCCCTGCCCTTGTGCCTGGCTGAAGCAGAGTGCTGGCCTGGGCCTGCGGGAATCCTCAGTATGCAGGGGCTGAGTGCTTGTCCAGGCACTATGACCCACAACCTGGTGTCACCTTTCAGGAAGGGTTTGTGCCACTTTTGGCCACATTAAAGGATGGCTCCAAACTCCCGGGAACCACTGACACTTCCAGCTGGGCAGAGCGGCAGCTGCAGCCTCAGAAACCTTCTTGCCCACCTCCACAGAAGAGCAAAGAGACCTCCCTGAAGTCTGGGATATTCAGAAGAGAGAAAATGCCTTTGGATGAGGGCCAAACCCACTCCACAGCTGAGCTGGGTCAGGAAGATTCCAGCAGAGCTGCTGACTCCCAGCACAAGTCAGACAACACTGCTGACAGCTTCTTTAAAGCTGTCCTTGAGCAGCTGACTGCAGCAGAAGCTCAGAAGCTCCAAGACCTGGTCATGACTGTTGTGTACAAAGTGTTTGCAAGGCTGATGGTTCCTGGGGACCAGCGTGTCAGCTTTTTAAGGAACGCTGCTCAGGGGATCAGAGGAAGTGGTTTTGGCAGCTCCGTGAGAACAGAGCCTGCAGAGACACCTCTAGACCACCACCAGGAACTAGAACTGGTGGCCAAGGAACTTGTAGCGACAGTGTTGGAGATCTTGGGGGACTGTGTGGACACCAGAGCTTCTGAGCCAGGGAGGGCAGCCAGGCAGAAGGAGCAGCCTGTTGATGGAGGAGCCACCCAATCAGACACATCCAAAGAAGCTGAAACATGCAGAGAACGTATACATGCTCTCCTTGATGATCTCACCATCCAAGTCGTTAAGAATGTTCACAGCCTCTTGAAATCCATGATTGGTTTTCAGTTTGGAGAAGACTCCAGCTGTGAGTACATCGAAATCCTGAAGCTTCCCAAGGGTAAGGTCTCCAACAGACAGATGCAGCCAGGATTTCCTGGATCATCCGAAGAACAGAGCCAGGAAGAAAGCACAGGAGTAAAGATGCCTGCCTTGGGACCACAGCTCCATGCAAAAGGGACTGGATATGCCAAAACCATGGAGCCTGAGAATCCTGCAATGGTGAAGGAGAGCTCGGTGAGAGAAAGGAATCCAGCAATTTCAGGCAACACTTTGGACATAAGGACCATGGCAGATCAAATCGTTCACTCTGTATTAGAGCAGGTTGTTTGGCATAGGCCTGTACCAACCTGCAGACACAGTTTTCAATGACCTGTCCCAAGCTCAGCCACATCCAAAGGCGGAGAGGAGAGCTGTGCTGCTGAGGACAGCCTCCCCTCCGTGGACCCACAGTTTTCCTGACAGCCCACCCCTCCAGAGGGTCCGAAGCCCCCTGCCCAGGCCGGAGCACGGCGCAGATCAGTGCACATAAAGTTCGCCGGAGGCGAGTGACACGTGTGGCAGGAGAGCTGAAGGGCCTCTAGTCAGCAAACTTCACACCCTTGTTCCATCAATAAAGAGCTTACTCCTAAGGCCTTGCTTGTGCTTCCTCCAAACCAGGCCAAACTGCATCCATGCATTTTCCCTGTTCCTCCATATGTCCCTGCCCAATCTCCTCCCACAATCTGCCCAGAAACCCCCAGGACCTCCCAGAGTCACCCAGGACCCTCCCAGGACCACCTACCCTCCTATATCTCCCACCCAGGACTCTGTACTACCCACATGCCTCTCATATCTCTCTTCCCAGCCCCTCCAGGACTGCCTGAAATCCCTCAAGGAGTCCTCAGCTCCCTGTGCCTGCCATATCCCATATCTCCCCTCCATGACACCCCAGCACCCTGTACCCCCTTGTATCCCCGCAAGTTTCTCCAGCCATATCCCCACTTGGGACCCCCTAGCTTCCTGTATCCCCTCATATTCCCCCCATATCTCCCTTTATTTCCCCTACCAGACCCCTGAAGAACCCCCCCAGCCACCACCAGGTAGTCCCAGATTTGCCTGGCCCCGCCCCAGGACTGCCCCAGGATGACTTGTACCTGATGGTGGAGAGCCATTGTCCCCCATACCACCCCCCACAGAGCCCCCAGGATCCTCCCCAGATCCCCCTCAGCAGTGGAGTGCAACCCACACAGGACGAGAGTGCGGGAGGGGTGGAAGACCATGGAGTAGCTGGTGGTGGCCAGGGGGCTTCCTTCTGCCCCAAGCCTCAACCACTCCCAAGGGCCCTGTCACGATCCGTCCTCACGGACGGGTTTTGGGATGGTTTGTCGATTGATCTCAGGTTGCAAAAACCGACACGGCACAGGGGATTTGCAGTGATAATCAAAACAAATATACCTTTGTTGAATGACCACAGCAAAATGGAATAGCAAGAGATTAAGGGAGAGAAAAGACAGAGAGAGAAGAGAAAGAGAAAGAGGCGGGTATAGCTACCAAATGTAGAGACGAAGTCCTTTGGTCTAGTCCAGTTGAGGGTCTGCCTGTTACGTCGGGGAGATCTCAAAATCTCCAGCTAACTCAGAGGTTTTTATTATGATAATTCTATTGAAAATTGTGACGTGCGGGGGAAACAGATACAATAAGGAATAGATGTAACAGGTAGTCCATATTCTCAGCAGAAAACGAGAGCCACTGTCTTCTCAGTCCAGTGGTCACAACCTGCAGGCAAGCATCTCGCTTTGGTCAGCTTGCCTCCCCCACACACCTCCCCCGGGCTGGGGGTTTCTGTCTCACTTCTTGGAAGGAGCAGAGGGGCCTTTTCACATAAGGGTCTCAGTCCTTGATGGAGAGGCTCCTTACATCTCAGTCTGTCAGTCATGGTGGTTGTAAAACAGGTGAGGGTCTTCTGTGGAGGACCACCCAAAACTCAGCAGAAGTCCAGCCAGGCCAAGAGGTGGGACAGCTTCCAAGGCTACTGTTGCAGAAAGGGCACGGTGTCCCCTTCTTCTTCTCATTGGGCTCAGTGTAGCATTCAGCAAACAACACCTGTGAAAACTGTAGCTTAGCAATGCTCTCAGATCTCAGGGCCTTGTTTGCATGTGACTTTCTCCTAGAGAGCCAGAGATTCTAGACAGAGGGGGTTTTCTCTTCAGTGGTCCTTAAATGACAATCGTGAGGCAGATGAGGGAAAATTTGGATAGACTCTCACAGGCCTCCTTCACAGCAGGAACTGGAACATCTCTGAGGAGAAAACGTCCTCAGATGTGCAGCCTGGGGAGGGGACCCCAAAATCAAGGGGTCCCTAAAATCAGGAAGGGACCCTGGACCCTAAGAAGCTGGGACCCCTTAAGCCCCCACCCAGATGAAAGGAGAAATTGGCCTCAGCTCTGTGGTCTCCCCCCAAAAATCAGGAGGGGCCCCAAAATCACCCTCCCCAGCCCCCTCCCCACCTCTAAAGATACAGAGCAAGTCGTCCACCAGCCACCCCAGGCCTCCCATATCTGCCCTATTTCAAATTTTCTCCAGCCCTCCAGATCCCCTGAAGGTCTCCCAGCCCATTTAGCCCCCCTCAAAATTCCCAAACCTCCTCTCAAACTCCCTGAAGCTCCTCCCCATCTCCAAACAAGCAGACCCAGTTGTCTCCCAGCCCTTGGAAACCACACAACCACCCCTCCCCAAATTCCTCCAGCGCCTCCAACTCCCCAGCCACCCTCTGTCCTGTAGAACCCCAAAACTTTCCCTAAACCCCCCTAGAACTCCCCTCAGGGCTCCTCCTGACCTCAAATCATTAGAGCTGCCAACCCCAGCCTCCCAGACGCCACCACCTTGCCCCCATTCTGAATTTTCCCTGGCTCCCCCAAACTCCCCATGTGCCCTGGTCTTGTAGTTGCCCCAAATCCCCCTAGGATTCACCCAGGACCCCTCGAGCCCCCTCCCCACTTCCAAACACATAGAGTCACTCATCCACCAGTGCAGCAAGGGTTGGGGGGTCTCTGGGGATGTTTTGGGGGTCTGGGGAAGGTGACACAGGAGTTTGGGGGGCTCTGATTAGCTTTAAGTTGACTCTGGGTGGAGAAGTAGTTATAGATAGGTAACATGATGAATTGGCTTTCACAATTAAGGGATGAAAATTGTAGATACGTTAAAAGATGTGTAGTCATGTTATCATAATCTTGTTGTTTAGACATCCTCTGTTCTCTCCATAATCCGCTTCCCCCCGCAGTACTGTTGCTGCCAGACAGCCTTGGTTGGGAAAGTCTTGTGAAGAGAGGCTGTGTACATGTCCCTTGCATGGGATGGGAAAAGCTTGCTGCTAGCGGCGCAGCATGACAGCACGTCACCTCCAGTCAAGTTGCAAGAAAGTCTCCACCAATGGACGGCGAAAAACAGTTGACAGACAGACTTTGGGAGGGGCCAGGTCTGGCTGACGCAACCCCCAGGAACAGAAATACTTGTAGATGAGCACATGGCAGTTTGGTTCCATGCTCCCAGCTCTGCAATTTTTCCTTATGCAGTCTTGTGAGAAACAGAGCTGAGGATAAAGAATTTTTTGTAAAGTTTAATAAGGGATAAAATAAGAGACAAAAATCCAGTGCTGGGGTGCTCCTGGCCAACAGCCAAAGAACACACTGGTATATACAGACAGTGTTATCTTTATACAGTTACATCACTGAGATACATGCATTTTCAGGTTATTCAAACATTCCTTTGGACTTTCTGATGTTTTGGGAACTCCTTTGTTTGATTTCTTCTAACTCCGGCTTATCTGCATGACATCCTGGGTATCAGGTCAATGTATTTTATTTTTTCTTGTGTCCCCATCCTGCTGTTTTACATTCTCTGATAGATTTAGTATGTCCTCCTTAACTTTAACATGGTATCCTCTAATTGTCCTTGGGTGCTCTGGTTTGTGTCACGGTTATCTTATCACTTCGACGGATCAGTCAGTGAAAGCCCTACACTGTTCTTCTTAGTTACACAGAAGCCTTTTCTATAGGACAATACTCCATAAGTGATACATAGATATTATATTCATTACACTACTATTTCTATGAGCAATACAGTGCATACTTAAGCTGATAGATTATATTATATTCACAAGCACATAAAAAGAGGTACAATTGGCACTGTTTCTAAATACTTAAAATCACTGATAACATGCAAAAGCTAATACATAAATGTAAATGCCAAATATTATGTAGTCATTTTACACAGTCTTTTGTTGTAATTTTGTTAAGGTTTAATAAACCTTGGAAATTTTAAAAGTGAGCATCATTTCTCATAAAGTTAATTTTCAAAAGCCAATTAAGTTTTTATTCTTCTTCTCTGAGAAGAAGCCCATGCCAATTAGTAAAGCTTTCTAAAATACAATAATGGATTCAGTTGATTGCAATGATAATTACTTGTATGTCTTACAGAGGGCACACAATAAGGGGGACATGAATAGGCGGATCGGGAAGTGCCAAGTACCTCCCAAGTAGGTCAGCTATGAAAAATGCCAATCATGTTTTTTTTTAAATTTTAAAACTTTAATAGTAATAAAATGGTTATAAAATAATAATATAATTCGAGTAATAAAAATTTGAACAATTGGGATTAAGGCAGTATGAGACAAAAACAAAGAGTTATGGACAGTCTGGGTACCTCTTTCTGGCCAAATAAGCCCGAAAAAGGACACACATTAACAGAAGAATAACCTTTAAAAGAAATAGACTTGCATATTCAAACACCTCATACATGATGCATAAATTCTATTCAAACAAAGGATTCTGTCTGGTCAGTGTCAGCTTCTTCCACTTAATACTAGCGGCATCTTCAGGGCTGAGCAAGGTGGGAAGAAGTTGATGAGAGAGCAATAAATTATTTTTCTCTGAAAGATTTGGGAGTCTTGTGGCTCCTGCCTTGGTGCAAGGGCTCTCTTAAAAAAAATATCTTACATAACATAGTTTCCATTTTAACATTATGTTATAAACTAAAACTAAATTTAACATACTACTTAGGAAAATTAATACAGCATAACTATCTAACCGAACAAATATAATATTCATTTTAATATTTGTGAAAAGCCAATCGTAAGATACCCATTTTTCACATCCGCCAAGGGGAGGAAAGGGAATGAGGAGAAAATGCAGCCGGGAAAGGAGAAAAGAAGGCTACTTGCTCCAAGGGATTGACAGAAACCCCGCAGGGCACACGCCTGATGGACTCTCTCCCTTTGTTCCTACCAAGGCACATTTACAGGACTCCTGTGTCTCCTCTGCGGACACGACCCTCTAGCGACGCCAATGTTCCGCTCCGGGGGGCGGGGGGCGCTGGAGCTCCACTGCCTGGGGAGGGGGGAGAATGAACCAGGACAAAGCAGCCCAGGCTGCTGGGGCAGCTGGGGCAAGCTCAGAGGCACAGGGGGCCACGGGCAGCGAGGCAGGGCAGGGCCGGGAGGGATCGGCGACGGGAGGGGGGGAGAAGTTCCCGCCTCAGCCGAACCCCCCTCAGGGATTGACACCGGGGGGCGGCTCCCGCCCAAAGCGCGGGCGGGGAAAAGCGCCCTCAGCGATTGGCTGGGCGGGACTGGGGCGGGGCTTGAGGAGTTCCCGCCCTAGCCCAACTCCCCTCAGGCGTTGTCCGGGCAGCTCCACAGAATGACCCCCAAAAGCCTCAACATTTCCCCGAAATTTACACAAAACTGACCAAAATGGAATATATTAGAAGTCTGAAATATTTAGGGCTATATTTTAGTTACATTTAAACAATGGAGTGTAGAATAGGCAGATTGTGCACTAAACGTGGCAAAACGAAGAAAAGCCCCAAAGCCCCTTTAAGAATCCCTCAAAATTAAGTGAAATTAGTATAAGCCTAAGAAATATGAATAAATATAAACCAATTAAAACCATAATTGGCATACAAGTAAAAAACGGGGATGTGTCAAATGAGGCTTGGGGTGCTCAAATGCCTCAAGAAAGCACGAAAGAAGCCCCAAGCACACCATTCCCCTCATGCCTGGGCTGGTGGTCCAGCAGCTCAAGTAGAAGAGTCCTCCGGGAGCTCAGGGGAGCAGCAGCCCTCGTGCTCCTCAGCCTGTGGAGAAAGGGGTCAGTGGCCCAAATGTGTGCTCTGGAAATCAGAGCTGGATTCCTAAATCCCATTGGAAGTCTCTGTAATAGACCTGTGGTGGCTGAGGGATGTAGGTGGGAAGGGTTTGGTAGCCTTGAGCTGGACTTGTTGATGCTCTGAGCTCTGTTGTGTGTGGGAGCCTGTTCCTTTCCCCTTGCCAAGGGCAGAGTGTTGGTGAGGGCTGGAGTTGGAGGCTGTGTGTGCCCCGAGAGCCGGTACCGTGGGGCTGCAGGTGCTCCTGCCAGCGTGGGCTTGTCTGAGCGGGGCCTTGTGCCTCTTTCAGGTGTCCCCGCTGCAGTCACAGCTGGCCCAAGAGCGACAGCAGCGGCAGAACTACACTGAGAGCTGTGTAAGGACCAGGCAGGAGCTGTCAGACCTTCACCAGGAGCTGTGCTGCTCCTTTGCAGCTGTGCAAGGAGCCCAAAGCTGCTCTTGTGGAAGAAGAGACTTGAAGCTGCATCACTCTCTGAACCTTAACTTGGCACTGACATCCTTGGGCCGTGTGTCTCTGGAGAGACAGGCCTTACAGAAGGCAGGTGCAGCTCTTCTATTCCATGCAGGAGTTGTGCCTCGCTCAGAAGCCAATTTCTGTAAACAGGGGGATGTGAAAAGGCCCCTCTGCTCCTTTCAAGGAGTGAGACTGAAACCCCCAGCCCGGGGGAGGTGTGTGGGGGAGGCAAGCTGACCAAAGCGAGATGCTTGCCTGCAGGTTGTGACCACTGGACTGAGAAGACAGTGGCTCTCGTTTTCTGCTGAGAATATGGACTACCTGTTACATCTATTCCTTATTGTATCTGTTTCCCCCGCACGTCACAATTTTCAATAGAATTATCATAATAAAAACCTCTGAGTTAGCTGGAGATTTTGAGATCTCCCCGACGTAACAGGCAGACCCTCAACTGGACTAGACCAAAGGACTTCGTCTCTACATTTGGTAGCTATACCCGCCTCTTTCTCTTTCTCTTCTCTCTCTGTCTTTTCTCTCCCTTAATCTCTTGCTATTCCATTTTGCTGTGGTCATTCAACAAAGGTATATTTGTTTTGATTATCACTGCAAATCCCCTGTGCCGTGTCGGTTTTTGCAACCTGAGATCAATCGACAAACCATCCCAAAACCCGTCCGTGAGGACGGATCGTGACAGGGCCCTTGGGAGTGGTTGAGGCTTGGGGCAGAAGGAAGCCCCCTGGCCACCACCAGCTACTCCATGGTCTTCCACCCCTCCCGCACTCTCGTCCTGTGTGGGTTGCACTCCACTGCTGAGGGGGATCTGGGGAGGATCCTGGGGGCTCTGTGGGGGGTGGTATGGGGGACAATGGCTCTCCACCATCAGGTACAAGTCATCCTGGGGCAGTCCTGGGGCGGGGCCAGGCAAATCTGGGACTACCTGGTGGTGGCTGGGGGGGTTCTTCAGGGGTCTGGTAGGGGAAATAAAGGGAGATATGGGGGGAATATGAGGGGATACAGGAAGCTAGGGGGTCCCAAGTGGGGATATGGCTGGAGAAACTTGCGGGGATACAAGGGGGTACAGGGTGCTGGGGTGTCATGGAGGGGAGATATGGGATATGGCAGGCACAGGGAGCTGAGGACTCCTTGAGGGATTTCAGGCAGTCCTGGAGGGGCTGGGAAGAGAGATATGAGAGGCATGTGGGTAGTACAGAGTCCTGGGTGGGAGATATAGGAGGGTAGGTGGTCCTGGGAGGGTCCTGGGTGACTCTGGGAGGTCCTGGGGGTTTCTGGGCAGATTGTGGGAGGAGATTGGGCAGGGACATATGGAGGAACAGGGAAAATGCATGGATGCAGTTTGGCCTGGTTTGGAGGAAGCACAAGCAAGGCCTTAGGAGTAAGCTCTTTATTGATGGAACAAGGGTGTGAAGTTTGCTGACTAGAGGCCCTTCAGCTCTCCTGCCACACGTGTCACTCGCCTCCGGCGAACTTTATGTGCACTGATCTGCGCCGTGCTCCGGCCTGGGCAGGGGGCTTCGGACCCTCTGGAGGGGTGGGCTGTCAGGAAAACTGTGGGTCCACGGAGGGGAGGCTGTCCTCAGCAGCACAGCTCTCCTCTCCGCCTTTGGATGTGGCTGAACTTGGGACAGGTCATTGAAAACTGTGTCTGCAGGTTGGTACAGGCCTATGCCAAACAACCTGCTCTAATACAGAGTGAACGATTTGATCTGCCATGGTCCTTATGTCCAAAGTGTTGCCTGAAATTGCTGGATTCCTTTCTCTCACCGAGCTCTCCTTCACCATTGCAGGATTCTCAGGCTCCATGGTTTTGGCATATCCAGTCCCTTTTGCATGGAGCTGTGGTCCCAAGGCAGGCATCTTTACTCCTGTGCTTTCTTCCTGGCTCTGTTCTTCGGATGATCCAGGAAATCCTGGCTGCATCTGTCTGTTGGAGACCTTACCCTTGGGAAGCTTCAGGATTTCGATGTACTCACAGCTGGAGTCTTCTCCAAACTGAAAACCAATCATGGATTTCAAGAGGCTGTGAACATTCTTAACGACTTGGATGGTGAGATCATCAAGGAGAGCATGTATACGTTCTCTGCATGTTTCAGCTTCTTTGGATGTGTCTGATTGGGTGGCTCCTCCATCAACAGGCTGCTCCTTCTGCCTGGCTGCCCTCCCTGGCTCAGAAGCTCTGGTGTCCACACAGTCCCCCAAGATCTCCAACACTGTCGCTACAAGTTCCTTGGCCACCAGTTCTAGTTCCTGGTGGTGGTCTAGAGGTGTCTCTGCAGGCTCTGTTCTCACGGAGCTGCCAAAACCACTTCCTCTGATCCCCTGAGCAGCGTTCCTTAAAAAGCTGACACGCTGGTCCCCAGGAACCATCAGCCTTGCAAACACTTTGTACACAACAGTCATGACCAGGTCTTGGAGCTTCTGAGCTTCTGCTGCAGTCAGCTGCTCAAGGACAGCTTTAAAGAAGCTGTCAGCAGTGTTGTCTGACTTGTGCTGGGAGTCAGCAGCTCTGCTGGAATCTTCCTGACCCAGCTCAGCTGTGGAGTGGGTTTGGCCCTCATCCAAAGGCATTTTCTCTCTTCTGAATATCCCAGACTTCAGGGAGGTCTCTTTGCTCTTCTGTGGAGGTGGGCAAGAAGGTTTCTGAGGCTGCAGCTGCCGCTCTGCCCAGCTGGAAGTGTCAGTGGTTCCCGGGAGTTTGGAGCCATCCTTTAATGTGGCCAAAAGTGGCACAAACCCTTCCTGAAAGGTGACACCAGGTTGTGGGTCATAGTGCCTGGACAAGCACTCAGCCCCTGCATACTGAGGATTCCCGCAGGCCCAGGCCAGCACTCTGCTTCAGCCAGGCACAAGGGCAGGGAAGAAGGGCTTCCCTCAGCATGGTGTGTGCCTGCACATGGCCCTGCTGCCCGTGCCCAGCTCAGTGCCCTGTGCTGGCTCAGCTCCCAGCCCTGGAGTCCTTTCCCCACCACAGCGCCCGGCCCAGCAGCACCGCCCTGCACAGTCCCATGCCCCTGAACACAACGCTTTGCCTACTTTTTGCTGCGCCAAGATCTTCTCTGCCTGCAGTTTGGTCCTGGTCAGGTAGTGCCTGTAGTCGTTGTACTCCTTCACAGTGCAAATCACCTATGGAGGGACGAGGGCAGAATCCCCCAAAAACTGTCAAGCCATGCAGTCGGCCTTCCCCAAAACTGCCCGAGCCCAGTGGGAGAGGAGCTGCCCCCAAGCCCTCCCCTCATACCCTGGTGTTGGGGCCACTGCTGTCCCCCCAGCCAGGGCTGAACAGGCAGCGTGGGGCAGGCTGAGAAGGGCAGGACTGGGGCTTGCCAGGAGGACGTTGGCGCTGCTTCTGCTCCCAGGGACAGCAATGCACAGCCCTGTCCTCTGGCAGCAGCAGCAGCTGCAGCAAGGGCTGTGGGAGCCCTGCTTGAAGAGGGCTGTTCTTGATCAGCCTGATGTCCAAACCTACCTTGTTTTCACTGGTGACACAGCCCTGTTTCTTCAGCATCCGCAGGATGTCCTTGCGCTTGTGGTAGTCCTGAAGGTGGGGGTCATGCAGGCAGTTGTATTGCAGGTCCAGCTGGTGCATGTAGGGATCGTCCAGATCGAAAGAAGGAGATAGCCCATATAGCTGTAAGAGACATTTGCCAGAGTATGAAGGAGGCAGGAGAGCAGCAAAGAGGTGCCATGCGGTACTTGTGAGAAGAGCAAGGTACTTTGAAGACCAACACTCTTCGCTGTCCTTCTGAAGACACAGAGACCCTCACAGAAAGGCTGCAGGGCTGTGCTGGGCCAGGCTGGGCTGTGATGGGATGGGCTGAGGCACAGAAGACAAACCCCAGCAGCAAATAGACACCTTAGGCCATCAGGAGGAGCTGCTGACCCACCCACAACTGAAAAGGTCAGGCCCAGTGCTTCAAATGCAGCCAGTGGAGAGTGGATGAAACCAATCTCCTCGGGTTAGGCAGGCTCAAGGGCTGTGTCAGCTGCCTCTGCCTTGGCCCTTGGCAAGTCTCTGCCGTGGGAAGGTGCAGTGCAAGCTGGAGGAGGAGGAGGAGGGCAGTGTGTGCATTCCCCAACCAGGAAAAGCCAAGCTCTTCCAAAAATGCCAACAGAATAAGCAGGAGAAGGTGGAAGTGTCCCTCAAAGGTGCACCAGAGCCTGAGTCGACATGGCAGGATCAGCTGGAGGGACTCACTGCCCTGGCACCAGGACAAACACAGCTGCCTACTGCAGGCAGGGGCCCAGCCACATACATGCACAGTGCCAGAAACCAGTGAGGAGGCTGACAAGTGCTTCTTTGTGTTCCAGGAGAAGAACACAGAGAACCTGGACCTTCACTCTTCTGCCCAGCCCTGCCTGACTGTAGGGCTGCAGCCCCTGCTGTAGAGGAGGTGGCCACAAGTACTCTGTGCATGATGGGGACCCCATGAAAGAGGAGAGCTTTTCTGCACTCTTTTACTTCCTTTACCTTTTCCCCCAGCTTTCCCCTGGAGAAGACAGACTTGGACTTGGGCTTCACATAGATCTTGACTCCAAGTGGGAGTTGCAGCAGATCAGGATCCATCAGCCTGGTGGCTCAGTCTCCCAGGTGTGGAGTTCCGGGGCTGAGCTGGGAAGACACAGACACTTGGGCAGTAGCTCAATAGGCCTCCTGCACAGCAGGTGCAAGAGAAGGAGCTGAGAGTCTTGAGGATCCCTGGAGCAGACCCCCGAGCCCCAGGTCCCCCAGCTAAGCTCTCTCTCCCCGCCTACTGCTCTCCTCCCCGTAATTGCCAGGGCACTCAGCAGTGCCTCTGCCTTTTGGCAGGACACCAGCAGTGAGATGGAGCCCCACAGCTCCCTCCAAGAGCTCTCATGGTGCTGTGATGCTGAGCAGTGCTCCTTCCAAGAGCTCTCGTGGTGTTGTAATCCCATGCTGACTCCTGGTGCTCCAGAGGTTTCCCAGCGATGGGCATTGTTACATCATGGTGATGTCACATCCCCGCATTGTCACATCATGTGCTGACATTGTGTCCCACGGAAGCTGCCCACCACACCTCGGGGGAGGGGGGCCACCTGGAGGCTCCTTTGGGCAGCCCTGTGGGCCACCCCCTCCCTGTGACCCAGCTCTGAGAGCTCCTGTCCACAGGCCCCTTCCCCCTCCCCTGTCGTGTCATTCTGTCAGGCACAGCCTCCTCACCAACAGGAAGGAATGGCAGGAATTGCCTCTCCAAAGATGCCCAGTTTGGGGGCTGCTTTTCCCCCTTTCCCTTTTTAGACCTTCTTCCTTGTCATGGCCAAGCAGTCACAACTGGGGAAACTGCAGCACACTGGATATTTGGCCCATCCCTGGCAACATGAGATTCCTTGGTCATGTTTTGAGAAACAGAAGAGAAGCATGGGCTGAGGGAAAGCCCCCTCCCCCCCTTTCCTCAGGATCCCCTTCAGCCCACACATCTCTCTGCCGCCTTCCTGATCTCCCCTGCCCTGGCTTCTGCTGCTCCTGTCTGCTCTTGTTATGAATGTTTTGATCAAATAGTTGATAATATAAAAGCTATGATTATGAGTAGACAACTGTGAAATAAAAGGTATAGAAATATCAGGAGTCATGCTTACCAGTAAGACTGCTTGGAAACCACTATCCTTCCCATCTTGATTTTAATATTAAGAATTCCAGTCCGTAGACCTCAGGAGACATGACCAATGATTGTTTTAGAATAAGAATATTGATGAAGTATTAACTATTAGAACCAATCAATGTAAAGGTTAGATTTAAGAGTGGGCATAGTATGCGTAATATGTAAAGAACGCATGTAATGATGATTCAGCAGAAAAAGTATATAAAATGGATGGGTTTTGTTGGTTAGGTGGAACACATTTCCAGAGGAGTTACCCCTGTGTTGCCAGCACCTGAATAAAGAAGTGTCTGCTTTTTCACATGAAATTGGTATTGGATAAGTTTCTTTTTTCCTGTTTGGTGACACTCTCACTTCCTACAGCTTCTTGGCTGGATTTGGTGAGATCTCTGGTGCCCGTTCCTCCAGCCTGTCTGGTTCCTTGGGGCAGCTTTTACACTGCAGAGCCCTGCCAGCCTCGCTCTTTGCACAAAGGCAAAGACAGGCAGAGCAATCTGTTGGAGATGCAGTGATTGATCCCCACGGGGCTCTCGGGAAACAGCGAGGGGCGCAGCCCAGGGATGGTGTTCCTGGGCTCCCAAAGCCGTTTCTGGCACACGCTCCAGCTGCAGCTCTTCTCCATCTTGGCCAGAGGAGGAGCAGCATCGGCTGTGCCCCAGCTTCCCTGTGCCCCGGGTCCTGCTCAGCCCCCAGGGCCGTGAGCTCCCAGCGCCTTCACAGCATCCACACCTGGGGCTGTGCTCAGGCAGCTCCAGCAGCTCCAGCGTGCGGTCCCGGAGGCCGAGCAGGAGGCCCTGTGTGCAGTTCCTCGGCAGCTGCAAAGCACAGGTGCTGAGGAATACACCTGGTGCAGGTAGCTCAGGGTGCAGCTGCACTGCCAGCTCCAGGCTGAGCTCTGGCTGGCAGGAGCCCGAGGGAAGAGCCCATGACCTGCTGACCCTTGGCAGGACAAAGAGCCCGAGGACCTGTGGCATGGCCAGGTCAGCGGCCACTCAGAGACAGGGCAGATGCCAAGCCCTGGGAGGAAGAGCTGAGACTTTGCTGTGCTCAGACTGTGAAGGCGTAACAGCCCAGGGGTTCAAAGTCCCTCCCTGGAGGCACCGGCTTGAGCTGTTTCTGTGTTCTTGCACCGCAAATAAATTGTTTTGTGGAATGAGACACGGGAGACTCTGCTCTGGGAAACCTGGTCTGACTGTGTGAGAGTGGGGGAAGTGCGGGGAGTCAGTGAGGGCCCCTTTCAGCTCACCTGAGCCACCCACTGCAAAGGGGATTTGTTCCCCGCAGGAAAAGTCTGGTGGTGGGAGTGTGACTGCCAGAGTGCCTCAGGGATGCTCAAACAGGGAAGCTTGAGAGCTGGAGAAGAGCCCAGGCCGTGCTCTGCCTGTAAGAAACTGGGCAAGGCGCAGCAGGGTGCCCTGGTGTGGCAGGGCATCTCCCCTGTCACAAGAGCTTATCTGTTGCTTGTTTGTGCTAATTGGTGGGAAAACTCTCTAAAGACTGCTTGTCTCGTCAGGTGCCATGGAAGTGACACTTGTAGCTGACAGTAAACCTCTTGCTGTGGAAGCAAGATGTGGAAAGGTAAGATGCAATTTGTGACTGGCAAACACACTGTTTTTCAAACTATGAAAGCTACATCAAACTTTCACATAGCAGAAGTTTTCTGCACATTCCCTGGAAATGTGTGGGAGTCTCTACCCAGAGTTGGGATGCCACCTTGCAGTTAATCCTTTGAGGGCTGAGTGAAAGCACTCTGTGAACACCATCATCAATTTGGTGGTAAATTACACTGACTCATAATCTCTACCATTTCTTTGCTAGTATAATATAGGTACCTGTCTGGTTTGAAAACACAGGTGTCTGTTAAGAAAGGCAGGAGCCTTCCTAAAACACAAAAAGCAAAGCCCCTCCCTCCAAATTATTATAATTTTGAAATTAAGGGGCTCTCAGGAAAGATACGGGAGTAGGAATAACAGTTCTTTTTTAGGGGAAAAAAATTAAAAGAAAATATAACAATAAAAACACAGTAATACAAAACAGCACTGACAGAATCAGAATATGACCTGACACCCTGTGGGTCAAGGTGTTGGCAGCAGTCTGATTAAATGGTGGCTGCAGTCCTCCTGCAGTGCCAGCTGTGGTTCTGTTGGAGCAGTGATCCTGTAGAAGGGTGAACTTTTCCTCTGAAGTTCTAGTGGTGTTGTAGATGGGCTTGGTCTTCCTCTGGAAATGCAGTGGAGAAGAAAGCTGCTCCTCTGGGAATCCAGTGGAAAAAGGCTGCTGTGGTGTTCCAGATTTCAGATAATATCTAGAGAGGAATGCTTGGCTCCTCCTCTCGGACAAGCTTCTCACACAGGGATGATGTAATTTTATCAGTCATGCAGTGACACTCACTGGCCCATGAACAGAAGATATTTTCTGAAGGGAGGATAGTTGTGGAAGAGATAAAGAAAACTGGCCCACATGGATTCAACAGGCAGCCTAATTAACAGAAGACAAATGCCCCATGTCTATCAGATGGCAATAGAACACACACCTGCCAGTTCTTTTGCATTTCAATTGCCCTATGGCAAATTCATTCCTCACGGGCTGGTGTCAACTGCCCTCTCCTCACCAATTCCCACTTTTCAAGTAACAAATGAGAGAATGAGAGAAAATTCACCAACCCCCACAAACATACAACATATTCCACCCTGACTGTTTTCCCATACCAACATGTTACTTTAAACTCTGACTTTTTAACTATATACATCCGTGTTTTATCCCAATTATATACATACATAGATACATACATGCAGATATGGATACAGGCACAGTGTCTTGTGCAATTCACCCCAAAAACAAGGTCCACTGGAGATATGCATTGTGTTTATCCATCTTTCTGCATCACCCACCAAGTCCAATCCAGTCCCTGAGCAAAGACAACCCCACAGGTGCGTTTGTCTTTGCTCGAGGCAGAATTAATCCCAACAGTCTTTCCTAGCACCCCTCTCATGTGCACCACCAGAACTTTGTCTCCACCTGCTGTGCACAGGGGTTCGCATTGGGCATGGCCAGCTTGGTTGGTGGAATCTCTGCTATTAGCTAACCATGTAGCCTTTGCTAAATGCAGCTCCCACTGCTTGAGGGTCCCATCACCCCATTGCCTTCAATGTGTTTTTGAAGAGTTCATTGCACTGCTGACCTTTCCTGGCCGCTGGTGCACAGTAGGGAATGTGACACACCCACTCCATGCCAGGTTCTCTAGCCCAGGTGTTGATAAGGCTGTCGTTGAGATGAGTCCCTTTGTTGGACTCAGTTCTCTCACAGGTGCCATGCCTCCAAAGGAGCTGCTTTTCAAGGCCCAGCATGGTGTTCTGGGCAGTGCCATGAGGCACAGGGTAGGTCTCCAACCATCATCCAGTGCTGGCTTCTGCCATTGGGAGCATGTAGCACTTGCCTTGGCGGGTTGGAGGCAGCCTGATGTAGTCAATCTGCCAGGCCTGGCCATACTTCTGTTGGAACCATGGCCCCATACCACAGGGGCTTCACCCGCTCAGCTTGCTTGATGGCAGCTCCCGTCTCACAATCATGGATAACCTGGGAGATGCTGCCCATGCTTACATCCAGCCCTGGCTCTCGTGCCCACCTGGAGGTGGCATCTCTGCGCTGATGGCCTGAGGCACCATGGGCCCATCGAGCTGTGAACAACTGTCCCTTGTGTTGCCTATCCAAACCTATCTGTAACACCTTGATGTTTGCAGCCTGATCCACCTCTTCATTCTTTCCGTGCTCCTCATTAGCTCAACTCTTGGGCACGTGGGCTCCCACATGACAGACTTTCACAGGTAGCTTCTCTACCTGAGTGGCAATGTCTTGCCATTCGTCTGCAGCCCAGACTGCTTTTCCCCTATGCTGCCAATTTTCCTTTTTCCCCCTTTCCAGCCAGGAAAGGCCTCCAAAGAGCATTGTCTGGCATCCAGGAGTCAGTGGAGAGAGACAGTTCTGGCCTCTTCTCTCCCTCAGCAATGTCCAGGGCCAAATGGAAGGCTCTGAGTTCAGCAAGTTGGCTCGATCCACGCTCTCCTTCAATACCTTCTGCAACCTGTCCCGTGGGGCTCCATTCAGCTGCTTTGCACTTACTGTTTGTCCTTACAATGTGACAGGAACTGTCAGTGAAAAGAGCAGAGCGTGTTTCTGCTTGTGGCAGTTGGTTCTAAGGTGGAGCTTCCTCAGCACAGGACACCTGTTCCTGCCCCTCTTCTTCCAGTAGATCAAAGTTGTCACATTCACGCCAACTCATAATTATCTCCAAGACCCCAGAGCAGTGTGTGTATCCAACACTGGAGTGCTGTGTGATGAGGGCAATCCATTTGCACCTGTGGCATGTGTTGCTGTATCTGGACAGCCCACAGGAGTCCCTGTGACAGGCGGCCATCAGGTTATTCGGTGAGCCACGAGCCTGGGATTACCCTGCCCCACCCTGTTCCACACTGCTCCACCCAACTCTGGCCTGCCACACCCAGCTCCACCAGACCCTGGCGTGCCACACCAAAGCCCGCTCCTCCCTTCTCTATGCCGCCTTGTCCCACTCCATCCCAGCCCCACCCCGCCCCATCCCCAGCCGGCCCTACCACGGCCCACTCTGCATCAGCCAGCCGTGCACTGCCCTGCCCTGCCAAACCCTCTCCCACCCTTCCCTGCCCGCCCTGCTCCACCCAACTCTGTTCCTCCTCACCCCGCCGCAGCTCGGCCCCGGGCCCGGCTGCTGCCCCGGCAGCGCCATCCGTGCCCGGCGCCGTGGAGCCCCGCCTGCCCTCGGCGCTGCTGCCGCCCTCTCGCAGCCGTGCCCTTGGGCGGCAGCGAGCGGCAAGGGCCCGGCCCGAGCCCTACCGGGGCCAGGAGCCCGTGTGGCCACAGGGCTGGCAGCGTCGCTGGGCTGGCAGGGAGCCGTGCCGCTGGCGCCCTGACAGGCTCTGTCTTCTCAGGGATGGCCGGGCAGCACCTCAGGGGCCACAAACGAGAGCTCCGCCACATCTGTCAGGGTGAGTGAGGCCAGAGGGCTGCCAGCCCCGGCTGCCGGGGGCAGCTGCAATCCCTGCCCCGCTGCCCAGGGCTCTGCTCCCTGTGCGCAGCACGGCTGCCGTGGCCAGAACACACACTCCCATTTCAGGCCCACGTGGGGCAACAGTGTCCGGCAGCTTCGGGCTGATCCCCTTGCTCCCGGCTCCCTCCTGGCCATGGCCAGAGCCGGCTGGCATGGCCCTGCCTCGGGGGTCTCCTCGGCTCCCCAGAGATCCGGGATCTGACCGTGCCTCTGTTCCTCTCTCTTGCAGCCCTTGAAAACATGGCAGAGGACATCAGCCCTGCCACCAGCAGCCTGGCTCTCGAAACAGCCTTTGTCCTCCGCGCTGTGGAGAGAGCTCCGGGCTCCATCTTGCAGAAGGTGCAAGATCAGTTTCGCAGGGCCCGCAAGAAACGGCCTTGTCTCTGGGGCCACAGCTGGCTGTGCTGCTGGCGCTCTGAGGAGAGCTGATTTGAGAGGCTCTCTGTCTGTGGGGCCTTCTGAGCTGGGGGGGATTTTTCTTTTCTTAATGATTGTTTTATTTCTTCTTTTTCGTTGTTTTTTTAGGATATAAATATAGAATGTGTTATAATTCGCAGACTCCCAGGAGCTCTCTTTGATGCCCAGCGTCCACAGGGTACGGGGGAAGAGGGAAAAAATGGGTCCTTGTGCCATGCAAGTGAGCAGCCCAGGTGTGCATTGGGGAAGGGAAAATGGCCAGAAGCCCCTTGGCCTTTGGTGGTTCTGCTGAAGCCTTTGTGCTGGCCACAGAGCTGCTGGGCAGGGGCCGGAGCTGCAGGGATCGCTGCCGGCCTGGTGCCTGGAGATAGCCACAAACCCTCCTGCCCAGCCAGGAAGGGCCATCTGTGTCCTCCTGCCCGTGTGTTGCTGGCTGCATTGCTGAGGCCTCTGAGGTGCCTCTCGATGCGGCTCCTCGGGGCTGCGCCGCTACTGGGCACCTGGGCCGGGCTGGGGGAGGCCGTGAAGGGACAAGGTGCTGCGGAGGCTCTGATGGGACAAGGCGCTGGGAAGGCACGAGGGCCCTGTGAGAGGGAGTGGGTGGCAGGAGGCTCCAAGGGGACAGGAGGCCCCTGAGGGGCCGCGCTGTTGGGAAGCCCTGAGGAATTGGGTGTCAGCCTTGTTCCTGACAGCCGGCTGCTCTGGCGCTTCCCCAGAGAGGCTCCCACGCCTGGGGCAGAAGCCCTGGAGGCTGGGCCTCAGCAGGAGGGTGGGGACACCCCGATGTGCCCAAACGAGGCTGGCTGGGGACACGGAGGGCAAGGGGGCCCTGCCGGGGCACGGTCACTGGGTGCTGCCAGGGCAGTGGGCAGAGCAGGGCTGGCGGCCAGCCCGGGCCCCCGCGGCTGCCCAGGCCATGGTGCTGAGGATGAGGCCCTCCTGACACAGAGCTCTGGGCCCAAAGAGCTTCTGCCTCCGTGGCCAGGGCGGCGATGTCTCCTCGAGCAGGGCTGCTGAGTCGCTGCTGCCAAAGCGGCTCTGGACGCCACAGAAACAGCACCAGAGCGTGCACAGGAACAGCAGCACCCCGAACGCCGGCAACTGCTCCAGGAGGCGTCTGCACCAGCCGCCATTCCAAAGGGGCCATGCTGTGGGCACTATTGCACGTGATTTAGCCAAAAGGCTTCAGCACACTTGGCCACAATGGCTTTCTCTTGGCTTGCCAGCATCACAGCAATGCTTGGCAGCTGCAGCTGCAGCCTGTGCCCCTGAATGATTACCATGGCTGTGCTTGTGGGCAGATTTGCCTTCCACAGGCCAGCATTCCCAGGCAGCAACATTGATGCCATCGTGAGCGGGAAATGAGGCTGCGCTGAAGCTGACGTCCTTCTCCTTCGTAACGGCAACTTAAAAACACTTGTATGAGCTTCCAGAGCAAATCACGGACTGTCTTGGAACAAAGGAAGCAGCAGGAGGCGCTGAAGAAAGGCAGGCACTTGTGGCCACCATTCAGGGCTGGAAGGAAGCACTTTGCTGTATGCTGAGGACATGGCTCACTTCATGAGCAAAGGCTTTGCTGTTGGTAGATGCTGCTTTGTTCTTGCTGGAGCCCAATCCCTACCAATGCATGGGCTTCCATCGTTCCTGGATCAACGATGGGAATTTGCTGGACCTGTGGGCAACAAGTCTGTCCCGTGTGCATCTGACAGCAGAAAAGAGCAGGACATGGCTGCTTCCAGCACTTGTCTTGGCTGCTCCTTCAGGGGCCTGGCACCATCATCAGAGGCACAGAACAGCTTCTCCTCCCAGAGTTATCCCTATCCTCTGCACTTCCCCGGGTATCTGCCTTGATGTTCACCGGGGACCTCCCTGTTTGTGGCCGTCCATTGCCGTGCTCAGCAGGCAGCCAGTTGTGTTTGCACGGGAGCTGCCACAGGAAGACACACAGTAAGTGGACAGTTGAAAAGCAGAGGCTGGGCCAATTCTTTTTCTTTCCGAGTGTAAGACAGACAGAAAAGCACATGGAAACATGACAGTGTTTTGGTGGAGTCTCTTTGTCCTGTGAAATTCTGTAGCTGCTGGTGTTTCTGTGGTACTCCTAATCCCTTCCTTGAAAAAAATCATTCCAGGAAGGAGCAACATCAGCTGACACGTACCAAGTGTTGCCACCAGTTGCTCCAGGTGCTCCTCCCAAGAGGCCCTGTAGGATGGAGCACAGCCCCCAGTGCACGTTGGCTTTGGCTGCCCTCTGGCAGAGAAGCCCTCTCGAGGCACAGGTCTCTGGGGAAGGAGATGGGCACCAGCGCTGCCAGGGCTCGGGGGGACTCTGCTTTGGCGGGGACTCTGCCACACCTGCTGATGTCAGTGCTCCCTGGGCCCCAGGGCTCAGAGCGGCATTTGTGCCCTGGCTCACACGTTCCTTGTCTCTGTCACACAGCCACCCTTAGCACCAGTGTCACTGAGTCCTGTTCAGACGATGACTTTGCCTTTCAGAGTCATTTTGCATTGGCATGTGGGGCACTGATTGGTAATACATTGTGTCCAAAATTTCTGCCGCACCCCTGTGGAACCAAACCCCCACCCCTCTGTTCAGTTATCAGGGGTGCAGATATGGGTGCTGTTGGGGAAAGTATTTTTATAGATACATATTATATTATTGGTTTTTACAAATATTAAGATGGATTCTATATGTGTATTAGAGTAACTTTTCTATAAAAGTATAGAGTTTTTTCTCTTCTTAACGAAACCTAGACATAGTAGTTAAATAGCTGATATAGGATGCCTGTGTTAAACTTCCTGCTTGGTTGGGATAACATTCAATGAACATATGATGGAGACCCCCTGCTGCTGACATGCCAATTATCAGTACCCACCATCTGTAGAAAAAATGGACCAAGCCCAAACAGGAGGTGATAACAAGGGCAGAATCAAACCACAGCCATGAAATGGACATGCTCTGAAAAGGTGGACCCGAGGAGGAGCCATGCTAAACAATATTGACTAGTTTGGGGAAAAGTTTAAATATGCATTATTGTTTATTACTATGCAGTAGGCTGATGCAGTAGAAAGGATATGTAAAGGATATCTCTGAAATAGCAGGTGTGCTCTTGGCTGAATGCCAAGCACCTGGCCACAAAAAATTTTGCTTTATTCCCTTTGTTTCTTATTGTCCTTTATTCAACTTTTAAATTTATACTGTAGAGTGAACCTTGTTTTCCACAATCAGCATGTGTAAAATAGGGCTTGGGGTGCTCAAATGCCTCAAGAAAGCACCAGAAACACCCGAGCACCACATTCCCCTCATGCCTGGGCTGAGGGTCCAGCAGCTCAAGCAGAAGAGTCCTCCAGGAGCTCAGGGGAGCAGCAGCCCTCGTGCTCCTCAGCCTGTGGAGAAAGGGGTCAGTGGCCCAAATGTGTGCTTTGGAAATCAGAGCTGGATTCCTAAATCCCATTGGAAGTCTCTGTAATAAATCTGTGGTGGCTGAGGGATGTACGTGGGAAGGGTTTGGCAGCCTTGAGCTGGACTTGTTGATGCTCTGAGCTCTGTTGTGTGTGGGAGCCTGTTCCTTTCCCCTTGCCAAGGGCAGAGTGTTGGTGAGGGCTGGAGTTGGAGGCTGTGTGTGCCCCGAGAGCCGGTACCGTGGGGCTGCAGGTGCTCCTGCCAGCGTGGGCTTGTCTGAGCGGGGCCTTGTGCCTCTTTCAGGTGTCCCCGCTGCAGTCACAGCTGGCCCAAGAGCGACAGCAGCGGCAGAACTACACTGAGAGCTGTGCAAGGACCAGGCAGGAGCTGTCAGACCTTCACCAGGAGCTGTGCTGCTCCTTTGCAGCTGTGCAAGGAGCCCAAAGCTGCTCTTGTGGAAGCAGAGACTTGAAGCTGCATCACTCTCTGAACCTTAACTTGGCACTGACATCCTTGGGCTGTGTGTCTCTGGAGAGACAGGCCTTACAGAAGGCAGGTGCAGCTCTTCTCTTCCATGCAGGATTTGTGCCCTGCTAAGAAGCCAATTTCTGCCAACAGGGGCACAAAATCCTCCCTAGGACACAGATGAACACTGTCAAAGATGAGGGCAAAAAATACCTGCCAAAGATTCTGCAAACAAACCCATTTGGTTCTTGAAGGTCTGTTTTAGTGAGGAATCTTTGATGGAAGCAGCAAGACTTTTCTTCTGCCTACAAGACCTAGTGATTTATTGCCAAACAGAGAGCAGAGAAAAAAATGCACTCGTGGCTGTCTCAGAATTCTTAATCTATTTTGTGAGCCTTAAACATTGCACCTCTTGGCTTTTCTCTGTAGAAGTTTGAAAAGCCCATGACGCACCATTTTTCCTCCTCATGTAGCTGTTCTAAAAGCAAATCTTTCCATGAATATTTGTAGGCACCAAGAATTTTTTAGGCTTTTCCATACATATGCCCTTTGTCAGGGTAGACAGAAGAATTCCTGTGACTCAGGAATGAAGCAGATCCTTAAAGAGCCTGCAGGTCTTGAGAATGCTGAGCCTTCAAACTGACTTCTGAGCCAGGTCCCTGCCCAGCTGCCCAGGAGGGCTCTGGGGACCCAAGGGAAGCAGGGACAGTGCCAGGACCAGCAGGGAGCTGGGATGGGGGGAGAGCCAGGCAGGGCCTCTCCAACAGCCCCTGGAATGCTGGGCTTTGGGCCCTGGCAGCCATCACAAAGGCCATGGAACATTGGGGGTATGACCCTGGCAACTGTCACAAAGGCCATGGAATGCTGGGAGCTGGATCCTGGCAACAATCAACAGCTCCTGGCTATTGGGGTTTGGACCCT
Organism: Melozone crissalis; assembly: GCF_028551555.1. Classification (NCBI taxonomy): domain Eukaryota; kingdom Metazoa; phylum Chordata; class Aves; order Passeriformes; family Passerellidae; genus Melozone; species Melozone crissalis. The sequence goes on along the minus strand of NW_026535795.1, from coordinate 14,310,391 downwards.
GGAGTTGTCAACAGCTCGTGAACTTTGGGGCTTGGACCTTGCAAAAGCCAACGGCACTTTGTGCTATTGACCCTGCAAAGGCCAAGAACCTTTAGAAATTGGTGTTTACACCTTGCAAAGGCCAAGGGCCTTTGGATATTGTTGTTTACACCTTGCAAAGACCAAGAGCCTTTGGAAATCGGGGTTTAGACCCTGCATAGACCAAGGGCCTTTGGTCACTGATAGTTTCTCACTCTTTGTGGGAGGGGCGGATGGAGACCCGGAGGGTGAGTGACAAAGCCGCTGCTCTCCTTGTGCCAAGCCCAGCCGGGACCTGGCAGGGCCTGGGCTGCGCCTTGGGGAACAATTCCCTTTGGGATTAGCAAGGGATTGACAGTTGGCTGTTGCAGAGCTGGCAGCAGCTGTGGTGCTTGCCCTGGGGACAGGCCTGGCAGGGAATGGGGGGCTCCTGGCTATCCCAGAGCACAGCCACATCTCCTCCACTGTCCTTGTCCCACTCGAGGCCATGGGCAAAAACAAGGGAGCAGCTTTTCATTGCCTTCCACTGACCCAAATAACAGCACAGCCTCAGTGCTTCCCAGAGTCAAAAATGAGTTTCTCCCTGACATCTCCAAAATGATCCCCAGTGGCTTAGAGAAGGTCACAAGGATGACAGGAAGATGCTGCAAGGGCTGGAGCACCTGTGCCAAGGGAAAAGGATGCAAGAGTTGGGGTTGTCCAGGCTGGAGAAGGTTTCAGGGTGACCTTAGAGTCCCTTCCAATGCATGAAAGGGCTGCAAGAGAGCTGGAGAGGGACTTAAGCCAGGGGCCTGCAGGGACAGGACAAAGCTTCCCACTGAGACATGGCAAGGATGGATGGGATATTGGGAGAGAATTCTGCCCTCTGAGGGTGCTGAGGCCCTGGCACAGCTTGCCCAGAGAAGCTGTGGCTGCCCCTGGATCCCTGGGGGTGTTCATGGCCAGGTTGGACTGGGCTCTGGGCAGTTCCCCTTCTGGTGTTCTTAGAAGTGATGAGACACCTTCCAGCTTGTTGGTTTGTGCTTCTGTCAAAGTCCTGGGCTGAAAATATTGCCAAGGAGGGGAGGAAGAGCTCAGCTGGAAGTGCTGTGCTCTGGGACAGGCTGGGAAGCGCTTAGAGGCAACTGCCTCAGGGGCAGCCAGGCAGTCTGAGTGTGCTCTTCCCTGTGCACTTGCAGGGAGCTCGAGGGCTTTATCACCAGGGACGTTCCTCCAGAGCCCCTGAGGTGAGTAAACTGTGCTGAGCTGGCTGGCCTTTTGAAACTGGTTCTCCATGAATGGACAGTGGATCTTGTGGGATCGGAAGAGGCATCTCAGTGCTACTTTGGAACAGGAACAGAAAACCTGACTAACAGCTGGATGTGGGCTTTCAGGTGCTGGTAGATGACGGTGACAGCATGGCCAATTCCATCATCTGCACCAACAATCCTGGAAACATCCTCTCAACTTTGACATCCACTGATGAGCAGCATCCCTTTGAATTGGCTCAGGAAGCTACAGAGAATTGTGAGCGCATGTGGCAACAGTTTGATCAAGTAGAGGCAAGAACCCAGAGGATCAGAAGCCAATACCAGATCATAGACTCTCTGCTAGAAGAAATCAGAAGGTGAGCATTTCCTCCTCCTCCTCCTCCTCCTCTGCCTCCTCCTCCTCCTCCTCTGCCTCCTCCTCCTCCTCCTCCTCCTCCTCCTCCTCCTGCATCCGAGAGGCAATGTGCTTCCAGGTCTGGGAGGTCAGAGGTGTCCCGGGTGAAGAAATCACCTGCCCACCATCTGTGGGCCTCAGTGTGGCTCTCGAGCATTGTCCTGTCTGGGTTTTTCATGCTCTACTGTGACTCCCAAGGCTGTCTGGGAAATGCAGAGCCATGTTGGAATAGAAGACTCCTTCCTTTTGTCGTGCTGCTTCCCTGAATTCTGTTCTTTGTGTGCCCCTGCCCAGCCACTGCTTCTGGCTGAAGGAAGGCAAAATCCTGCCTTCCTTTCCCTTTGCCTCTGGAGGATTTCCTTGGAAGGGGAAGAGAAAGGTCTTCCTTAGCCCACTGCCCCCAGCTCCATCCTGGAGTGCTGAAAATGGCATTGCTGACTCTTCAGGCCTCTTGCTTCTTCTGACTGAGCCTTGTCTCTGCAGTGACTGTGCAAAGTTTGAGAAGTCCAAGGAAATGCTGCTGCAATGCACTGGAATCCCGGAGACAGGAGCCTTTTGTCTGCAGCAGAAGAACACCAAGCAGCAGAAGGAAGCATCAGCCCAGGCGGAAGAGGCAGAGCAGCAGGACAGGATGGAGGTTGGTTTTGGAAATGAGACTGGTTTTCCCTTGAAAAGTTGTCTTGCTCCTTCTTGTACAGTGGAGGAGTTGGCCGCACTCGGGGGAGAAGAGCCATCCTTGCAGAGGCAGCTGGAATTCAAGAGGAAGACATCGGAGCAATTGCAGCTTGAGAGGGATGTGCTGGAGCAAGAGAGGGATGATGTTAGCAGGGCTCTGAACACCTTATTGCTAGGCAGCACCTGTGGGAGTGGGAGTTGTGGCAGCCAGATCAGCCCAGATGCTCTTTCTGGCACTAGAAGACAGGCACACTGCTGTGCACACCTGGCTCAAGATGGCACACACATTTCTTAGCCAGGGATATGCATGTTCATCAGCAAAGTGTTGCATGCTTCTGCAAAATGTGTTGCTTTGGGCAGCCACAGAGCCTCTAAAAGAGGGAAGGGAGCTGGGGAAACTTTGAGGCCAGAGCACAGGTGCTCCTTGCCCTCTGGCTGCCTGTCAGGTGGCTCTGGCTGGCTCTGCACAGGGCTCCCCAGGAAGGGCTCCAGCTGTACCTTGTCCCACTTGCAGGTTTCCCAGGAGCAAGAGTCACCGAGCCGGTGTCTGGAGCAGCTGAGCCAGGAATCCTCTGGCCAAGGGCATGAAGTGGCCCAGGTGGGCAGAGACGAGGAGCTGCTGGCCCAGAAGGCTGACCTTGAGGGGCGACTGGCAGCCTGCGAGGGGCTCCGAGAAGACCTTTCCAGGCAGCTGGCAGAGACCAGGTAAAGGCAAGGAGTTGAAATTTTTCAGATGTTTTTCCATTCCATGGGCGGAATATGGAAGAGTCTCAAAAAAAAAAATTAGGCCACAATGTGAAGGTTATTTTTCTGGCATGTAAAGCCAGCAAAGGTCTTGTGAGCCTTGGGCTCCTGTTTGTGCCACCGAGCACACTCCTGTGGGATGTCAAATGCAATCCAGCCAGCCCTGAACTGAGGAGTACTTCAACCATGCAGATGCTGACTGAAACCTCAAGTTTCTCTTGGGTTTGGTTCCTCGTTCTGGGCATTGAACATCCCTCGTTCCTTTCTGAGTAGCTTGCCATGATCCTGATCTTCAGACCAGGAAGCTTCATCTTCAGCATTCCAGGCTCTTACCTTGGCACGCTGGGAGTAGCACGCTGCCATTCAAGGTGAAGCCAGAGGCTCCTGCTGAAAATCTTGAGGCATTTCTGCTTCCAAGCACACTCTTGAGACGTGAGGGACAGGACCTAGAGCTGGTTAGAGAGCAGCAGGGAAAGCTCTTTGGAATTGTCAACAGCCTCTGGGCATTCTTGCTGATTGTTGATGGGCACCCAGCTGCCAAACCTGCCAAGGTCCCTTTGCATGGTCCCTCTCACTGTGTAAGGAAGGACAAGTCCCTTGGGCTCCTGCCTGCTTGTTCAGCAACACTCAAATAAAGGCAGCAAGTCTACTGCTTGACCTTGCAGGGGTTGAAACTGGATTTTCTGCATTCAGGTAGTTGTAATTTGGACAAAAACTGTTCTGATTATTTACAAGTGCTGCCATGGCCATGAGATTTTACTGGATCTGCAAAGTAGTTCTGAAGCCTCGTTAAATACAGGGTGTGTGGAAGATGATGTACCTTTCTGTCCATTACCAAGAGCATTAAAATGTCAGGAGTCAGCCAGGACAAGAGTCTGTTCTGTCCCCCTGCAGAGCAGCTTGGAAGTGCTGATGAGAGAAGGGCTGTGAGCAGGGGCTGGGCTTTTGCTTGTTGCTCCAGCCTGTTTGGGCACAGCTACCCAGAGTCACAGGTCAGGAACAGCAAGTGAAGGTTTGGCTGTTGTGGCCAAGTTGGGCTGGGCAGTCTGTGCTAGGCCAGGCCATAAGGAAGGCCTGGGCAGTCCCTCAGAGGCCCTGCTCTGCTCTGGAAATGGCCCAGATGTGCCTTCTCGGGACAAGTTTCCAGGTGACCCATTTTCCATCCTCATGCGTGGAGATCTTGAGCCACATCGTCCTGGAATAAGCGGCTGTGGGTGTCTGGAGCAAGCAACTCATGTCTGGCCATATTTGCAACTTGTAGGTCAGCAAAGGAGAGCCTGCAATCCAGGCTGTGTGCTGCTCAGCAGCAGATATCACAGCTCAATATCACCAGGAAGTGTGTGGAGGCAGAGCTGCAAGGGGAGCTGCAGGCAGCTCGCAGAGAAGTCCAGGCAGCTCAGAGGATGCACCAGGAAGACCTACAAGGCCTCAAAGCGGAAATGAATCTCCTCCTTGAGCAGAGGGAGGCTCTACAAAAGAGGGAGTGGACTCAATGGGAAGAAGTGGCTCAGCAAAATTCAAAATTGCAGGCTTCAGTGAATGCCCTAGAGAGGGAAAAAGCCAGGTAAATGAAAGCCTTGGGGATTCTGCATTATGCTGATTGGATTCCCTCTTTGCCGTCTTTGCACCTGCCAGGGGCTCTGGCAGCATTTCCTAAGTGGCAGATTCCGAACTCTCCGTGAAGACACGACTCGTTGTTTGGATGTTGAGTTTCATTTTCTTTTCTTTTAGGCCTTCAGATAGAGTTTTTCTGTAGACAAAGGTTTTTGGGGTAGCCCTTTCCCTCAAGGGGACATTGTGTTGTTAGGTGGGTGTGTTGACACTGCCCCAGCTGCACTGTAAAGAGCTGGATCCATCCATCAGCTCCACCTTGGGGCCTGTAACTTGAAGCCTTTGGGGTCTGGATCAGCCTGGCATCTGATGCTTTTTCTGGGCAGAACCATCTTAAGGCCCTGATTGCTGCTCTAGGCCAGATTGGCCTCGGAGGCAGCCCAGAAACAAGAATGTCTCTGTTGCATCGTTCCTCATCAAATGTCCCCCGGGGCCTGCAGGGGGTCAAGCAGGGTCCCTGCCACCCTGCACAGTCACAGGCATTTCTGACTGTGCAAAGAATGCAAGAAACAGGACCAAGGTATGGGGGGGCTCCTGCAGCTGATCAAGTCCAGCCAGGCTTCAGTGCCACAGGATTCTTCCTCCAAGAAGGAGACAAAGGAAAGGCAGGGCACTCCTGCTTGCCTGGAGCCTTCTGCATCTTCCATGAGGTTGTGCTCCAAGCCTCAGTTGCCACTTTGGCCTTTGTTTCTCCAGCTGAAAGTAGGATGGGTGCTGGTAAATGTTAGGGAACTTGCCAGAGATGCCCTGGCTCTAGGGTGCTGCTCTTCCTAACTGGATGTGTGAGATGGGGGAAGGAAATGTCTCTTCCATGCTGACCAAGCCTCCCTGCTTTGGAGCCTGGTTAGTCAGAAGGAAATTGTTCCTCTCCCCTAATGTCTTCATTGCAAGACTTCGTTACGTTTGTATTCACATTCCCATCTCAAAAAGAAGGTAGGGCATGGAGGCAGGAACTCGTTGTTCTTTCAGGGACAAAAGCAGAGCAGGCACATTCTGGGCTGAGACTGCAGGGGGAACAAACAGCCAAGTTGTTGAGAGAAACCTCATCAGGCAGAGCAGTTTTTCCGTGCAGTGGTGAAAGTCCTAAGAGTTGATAAAATGTGATATAATTTAGTAATGAGTCACGTGCTTCCCTTCCAGGCTGATTCTGTCTCTGGAGGAAAAGAATGTGTGCCTTACAACACTGGAAGAACAGAACCTGACACTGAAAAATCAGGTGTCTCGGTGTCAATCTGCTCTTCAGACAGCCAAACAGCTCTCTTCAAACCGCGCTGCACAACTGCGGGAGCTCAACAAACAGGTAAGCTGTGCAGTGGCATCCTCTTCTCCAGGGACACACAACAGCACCTTTGCCTTGGAGGCCCCAACCTCTTTCCCCTCCCAGCAGCATCCACAGCTGCCGTGTTCTGCCCGGGGCTGCTGCTGCACCCTGAGCCTGAGGCTGGATCTGGTGTCAGCTGCAGAAGTTTTCCTCCATCCTCTCCCAGGTCCCAGCAGGAAATGTGGGAGGAGAAGCAGCAGCAGACTCCTCTGGAGCTTCTCTGTCCCTCTGTTAGCAGTGTTGTCCCAGACAGAGTTGGTGCCTGTGCCAGGCTCTGAGCAATGTGGGGACACAGAGGTGGCTGTGGCAGGCTGGGCAGGGCACTTCCAGCACAGCCAGTTCAGCCGCTGTTCAGAGCTGCAGCCCAAGGATGCCCATTGCCTCCCTTTCCCTGTTTTCCTCTCCATTTGCCTCCATTGCAATCCGTGCTTCTGTGCCTTCTGGGTTTGGCATGATTTTGCCTGAAATAATTTCCCCTTCGTTGCTCTCCCTGCGGCCCACTCTGCTGCCTCATGAGCAGCCCTGTCCCTGAGGCTGTGTTCATCCATCTTCCAGATCCAGGCCCTGCAGGATGCAGTGCTGCAGATGGAGGCTTCCCAGGCAACTCGGCAGAAGCAGCTGCTGAAGGATCTGGAGGAGTCCCAGGCAGGAGAACGCTCTTTGAGGGACTCTGTGCACGTGCTGGAGGCTGAGGTGTCTGATCTGCGTGTAAAGCTCCAGAGATCTGATGACAAAGCTCATGCCTTGGCCATACAGTATGAGGCTGTGGAGTTGGAGCTGAGGAGAACACAAGCTCAGAGAGACAACCTCAGAGCCTTCAACCTCGAGCTGCAGAAGGAGTTGGAGGAAATTGAGCAAGGTACAGCTTCTCCTCTCCCACTCACTGTCCCATGCTGTCTCACCAGCTGAGGAGCTGTAGGTGGGTGCCTCAGCTCTATTCCCCCCAAACTCCAGGCCCTGACAGAGTCTCCAGGCTCTTGGCCTCTCTGGAGCAGGGCTGCACAGGCATCTCCTCTCCTTTGTCTCTCTTGAGTTGCACACCGTTTACAAGGCCAGGACCAAACACACTTTCCTATCCCTCTGAACCTTTCATTCCTGTCTTTTTCTCTGCCTGGAATTTTCCTTCATTTCTCTCAGCTTTGGAGCCTTTGTGGGTTTAGGGCCTGGCAAACACAGGAAGGTAGAGAAGACAGTGCTGTTGTCTCTGCATGATGCGCATAAGTTTGCCTTTGCTTTGCTTTTCTCCTTCTACTTCTCCTTCTCCTTTGCTTCTGCAGAGCAGCAGCATCAGGAAAGCCTCAGGCTTCAGGGAACTGCTCAGCAACTGGAAATAAAGAAGCTCCTGCAAGACCTGGTAGGGGACAATATGCTTGTGAATTGTCCCAGCCAGCCCTGTGGGTTGGTGTAGCAAAAGCAGAGGCTGAGGGTGTGAAAGGGCAGCAATTCTCTGCCAGAGGCCTCCCGCTGCTGGGCTGGGCAGCAGAGCCAGCAGCTGAGACTTGGAGGAGCATGAAGGCCCCCAGGGTGGTGCTGGGACAGTAAATGCAGCCATGGCTTCAGGGAGGGTGTAAGAGGAGTTCCAGAGCAGGTTGGGCTGTGCCCACCCAAAGCGTGGCAGCCCAGGGCAGGATCATCCCCGAGTCCCACCTGCCACAGAGCAGATGCCAACGTGGAGCAGATGCCAACGTGGAGCAGATGCCAACAGTGCTGGTGGCTGCAGGCTTGGGAACTCATTTCCTTTCTTGCTGTGCTCCCATGGTGGACAGAGGGATTAGCTTTGGGCTGGAAGCAAATGGAACAGGCCCCTTGTCCCTGGTCCTTCAGTCCTTGTGACTGGGGCAGCAGAGAGGGGAAGGTGACACCTCCTCTTCTGAGTGCTTGGACTCGGTGCTTGGGAAGGTCTTTGCCAGCAGAAGAGATTCCACAAGTCTGTGAATCCTGCACCTGCTGAGCCTCCTTTTGAATTCCCTGACAGGACACAGTTTCTGGTGTGCAGAAAGCCAGTGCTGTTGTCTTTTCCAGTTGGGGGTTGTGGAAGGGATGGAGCTTCACATCTTTCAGCCATGAGCTTGCCTGAGACTTCATCTTGCAAATTTTTCCTCCCCTCCTCAGGCAAGTGAGCGTGAAAGGCACTGTGCAGAGATGCAGGAGACGCTGGAGCAATGGGAAAAAGAGAAGGCAGAGAGAGAGCAGGAGCACAAGAAGGAGCTGTCTGAGATGAGGCAGAAAGTTGCCACCCTGCTGGCACAACAAGAAGAGGAACGAACTAGATTTGAAAATGCCAAGCAAGAGGTAATGATTGTGAAAGGAGAGAGAACTGGTGTGATTTTTTGCAAGGCTGGAGCTGTGGGAGATGGCAGGATATGGGGCTGTGTGGAGCATGCCCTCCGTGTCTTCTGCACTGAATTAGGGGAGGTGAAAGCTGAACGGGGCTGTCTTTGGCACCAGGAATGAGCCCTCTCATAGGAAGCCAGGCAGAAACATCAGCTGTCAGCTGACAGTTTTGTGCTGCTCTTGTGCTCTGTTGTTCCAAGATGTACCTCAGGGTATCTTCACTGTTCTCCTTCTGCTGCCCTTTTGGTGTGTACTGGTAGATGTTCATGGCCAAGGTGAGTTTGTAGGACTTTTCTTTTGTGGGCATGCAGAGGGTGCAGCAAGAATGCTGACAAGAGAACAATCTCTTTAAAGGCTTGCCTGGAGTATTTCTGAACAGCAATGCAGAGATGTCTTCTGGGCTGTGTTTTAAGTCACTTCCTGGGAAGCTGTGTCTCCCCCAGGGCAGGCAGTGGCCCAGGGCAGCAGCAGCCAAGTGCTCTGAGAGCACGTGAGCCCATCAGTCTTTGCCCCTTGCCACGGGGATGTTGCAGGAGGAGTGTGAAGCCCTCTGCTCTTTCCTCCTGTGCAGGTCCTGCTGGAAGAGCAGAAGGAGAAGAGTGCTTTATCAGAGGCACTGCTCCAAACTCAGGGAGAGCTCAGCCGAGCCCGCCAGCAGGTCCAGCAGCTCAGGCAGGAGGTGACAGAGCAGCGAGAGAAGGGGCAGGTAAGTGTGAGTAGGCAGGCAACAGAGGGCAGGGCAGTGACAAGGGCACAAAAGGCAGCTCCTGGGACTGAGGAAGCAAGGGCTGCTTCAGGCCCTGGGAGCACAGAGCCTGGTAAGCTCCAGAGCTCAGCCCCAGGAAGGAAGGCTTGCACTGGAAGCAGAGCTGGGTAGAGAAGCCAAAAGAAGCAGCCGAGGGAATGGGATTTTGAGGCAGCAAGTGGAAAAAGCTGAGCCTGAGGGCAGGTCCCAGGAAGTTGCTCTGCATTTTGTTGCCAGACCATGAAGGCAAATCTGCAAGCTGAGCTGGAGGAAGCTCACAGTGAAGCCCAGGCAGCGCAGAGGAGGCACGAGGAAGAGCTGCAAGGCCTCAAAGAGGAAATGAATCTCCTCCTTGAGCAGAGGGAGGCTCTACAAAAGCAGGTGAGTGTTGTATTGCACTTCATAATCTGTGTCAGAAATAGGCTGATGCTTTTCCTTTAGTTTTAACAGAAAAAGGGGGAGGTGTTGTATTGCACTAAATAGTTCATTTAGTTGCTGTTTTTGCACTGGGGGATTAGAGTATTTGCACTGAGTGGTTGTCATATTGCACTGAATAGTTGATGTTATATCACATGTTTGTTCTTCCCCCCATCACATGGTCTCTCCTTCAACCGCCCCAGTACCCCCCCGGTGGTCTCTTCTTGGGTTACCCTTCCCCACTCCTCACTGGTATCCCATGGGCTGTGGACCTCTTCCTCTGCCCCCACTCAGTACCCCGGGCATAAAAGTCCCCTGTCACCAGGGAACGCCCTCTTCTGCCATCTGTCCATCTGAAGTGTCCCTTGGAATAAAGAGAGAATGTTACCACGTGCAGAAGAACGCTTCTCAATCTTTTGCTTTTGTCTATGTAAGACTGTGTGGGCTGGGGTCAATAGTTAGCCAGAGTGGACCCCAAAGAGCCCGTCCGAGACACAGTCTAACAGGTGAGTGAGAGAGCAGTGGCACTGCAGTCATGCTGGGAGGGGTCTGTGGCCTTCTTGCTTTTCCATGGCAGAGCAGCAGCTGCTGGGCTGAGCCTTGGGGCTGTCTCGTGCTCTGGGGGCTCCATGGCAGCTGCTCTGAAGGACACTCAGTGCTCTGCTGAATGTCAGCTGCTGCTCTGGACAGCTGGGCTAGTCCTCTGTGCTGTTGGCCAGCAAGCAGCAGCATGGATTCCTGCTGGCCTCTTCTTGCTAGCCTTGCTTTGGCAGGTGTTTTCTCAGGTGCACTGCTTGGTGGTGGGCCACTTAGAGTCTGATACAAGTTGTCCATATCCTTTGTGAATCTGGTGCTCTCAGGACAGGGAGGAGAGGAAAGTTGTCCTTTACCTTTGCTCACAGCCTGTGCTGTGGCTGACTGTGACTGTAGCTGTGGCTGTAGCCTCTGACTGCTTTGTTCTGTTTGACTGGAGGTGGCAGAGTTGACATCTCAGCTGGCAGCCTCCCGAGAGTGCCAGGAAAGGACTGTGCAGAGAGCCCAGCAAGATGTGAGGGAGGCCCAGGAAGAGTCCAGGCAGAAGCTGCTGGAGGCTGAGCAGACCCAGAAGATGCTGGAGGAGGCAAAACATCAGAAAAAGGAGCTGCAAGTGCATCTGGAGTACTTGGAGAGGGAATGGAGTCAATGGGAAGAAGTGGCTCAGCAAAATTCAAAATTGCAGGCGTCAGTGAATGCCCTAGAGAGGGAAAAAGCCAGGTAAATGAAAGCCTTGGGGATTCTGCATTGGGGTGAATGGATTCCCTCTTTGCCACCTTTGCACCTGCCAGGGGCTCTGGTAGCATTTCCTAAGTGGCAGATTCCGAACTCTCTGTGCAGACACGTCTCATTGTCTGGATGTTCTCTTTCATTTTCTTTTCTTTTAGGCCTTCAGATAGAGTTTTTCTGTAGACAAAGTTTTTTGGGGTAGCCCTTCCCCTCTAGGGGATATTGTGTTTTTAGGTGGGTGTGTTGACACTGCCCAAGCTGCACTGTAAGGAGCTGGATCCATCCATCAGCTCCACTTGGGGCCTGTGACTTGAAGCCTTTGGGGTCTGGATCAGCCTGGCATCTGATGCTTTTTCTGGGCAGAACCATCTTAAGGCCCTGATTGCTGCTCTAGGCCAGATTGGCCTCGGAGGCAGCCCAGAAACAAGAATGTCTCTGTTGCATCGTTCCTCATCAAATGTCCCCCGGTGCCTGCAGGGGGTCAAGCAGGGTCCCTGCCACCCTGCACAGTCACAGGCATTTCTGACTGTGCAAAGAATGCAAGAAACAGGACCAAGGTATGGGGGGCTCCTGCAGCTGATCAAGTCCAGCCAGGCTTCAGTGCCACAGGATTCTTCCTCCAAGAAGGAGACAAAGGAAAGGCAGGGCACTCCTGCTTGCCTGGAGCCTTCTGCATCTTCCATGAGGTTGTGCTCCAAGTCTCTGTTGCCACTTTGGCCTTTGTTTCTCCAGCTGAAAGTAGGATGGGTGCTGGTAAATGTTAGGGAACTTGCCAGAGATGCCCTGGCTCTAGGGTGCTGCTCTTCCTAACTGGATGTGTGAGATGGGGGAAGGAAATGTCTCTTCCATGCTGACCAAACCTCCCTGCTTTGGAGCCTGGTTAGTCAGAAGGAAATTGTTCCTCTCCCCTAATGTCTTCATTGCAAGACTTCGTTACGTTTGTATTCACATTCCCATCTCAAAAAGAAGGTAGGGCATGGAGGCAGGAACTCGTTGTTCTTTCAGGGACAAAAGCAGAGCAGGCACATTCTGGGCTGGGACTGCAGGGGGAACGAACAGCCAAGTTGTTGAGACAAACTTCAACAGGCAGAGCAGTTTTTCCGTGCAGTGGTGAAAGTCCTAAGAGTTGATAAAATGTGATATAATTTAGTAATGAGTCACGTGCTTCCCTTCCAGGCTGATTCTGTCTCTGGAGGAAAAGAATGTGTGCCTTACAACACTGGAAGAACAGAACCTGACACTGAAAAATCAGGTGTCTCGGTGTCAATCTGCTCTTCAGACAGCCAAACAGCTCTCTTCAAACCGTGCTGCACAACTGCTGGAGCTCAACAAACAGGTAAGCTGTGCAGTGGCATCCTCTTCTCCAGGGACACACAACAGCACCTTTGCCTTGGAGGCCCCAACCTCTTTCCCCTCCCAGCAGCATCCACAGCTGCCGTGTTCTGCCCGGGGCTGCTGCTGCACCCTGAGCCTGAGGCTGGATCTGGTGTCAGCTGCAGAAGTTTTCCCCCATCCTCTCCCGGGTCCCAGCAGGAAATGTGGGAGGAGAAGCAGCAGCAGACTCCTCTGGAGCTTCTCTGTCCCTCTGTTAGCAGTGTTGTCCCAGACAGAGTTGGTGCCTGTACCGGGCTCTGAGCAATGTGGGGACACAGAGGTGGCTGTGGCAGGCTGGGCAGGGCACTTCCAGCACAGCCAGTTCAGCCGCTGTTCAGAGCTGCAGCCCCAGGATGCCCATTGCCTCCCTTTCCCTGTTTTCCTCTCCATTTGTCTCCATTGCAATCCGTGCTTCTGTGCCTTCTGGGTTTGGCATGATTTTGCCTGAAATCTTTTCTCCTTTGTTGCTCTCCCTGCGGCCCACTCTGCTGCCTCAGGAGCAGCCCTATCCCTGAGGCTCTGTGCATCCATCTTCCAGATGCAGGCCACGCTGCTGGCAGAGCTAGAGAAGAGAGAGCACCAGGCAAGTCAAGAGAAGCAGCTGCTGGAAACTGAGGTGTCTGAGCTGCGTGAGAGGCTCCAGAGATCTGATGAGCAAGTTCTTGCCTTGGCCATACAGTATGAGGCTGTGGAGCTTGAACTCAGGAAGGCACAAGCTCAGAGGGACAACCTCAGAGCCTTCAACCTCGAGCTGCAGAAGGAGTTGGAGGAAATTGAGCAAGGTACAGCTTCTCCTCTCCCACTCACTGCCCCATGCTGTCTCACCAGCTGAGGAGCTGTAGCTGGATGCCTCAGCTCCATTCCCCCCAAACTCCAGGCCCTGACAGAGTCTCCAGGCTCTTGGCCTCTCTGGAGCAGGGCTGCACAGGCATCTCCTCTCCTTTGTCTCTCTTGAGTTGCTCACCATGTACAAGGCCAGGACCAAACACACTTTCCTATCCCTCTGAACCCTTACCCCTTCCATTCCTGTCTTTTTCTCTGCCTGGAATTTTCCTTCATTTCTGTCAGCTTTGGAGTCTTTGTGGGCTTAGGGCCTGGCAAACACAGGAAGGTAGAGAAGACAGCGCTGTTGTCTCTGCATGATGCACATCAGTTTGCCTTTTCTTTGCTTTTCTCCTTCTACTTCTCCTTCTCCTTTGCTTCTGCAGAGTGGGTGCAGGCAGAAGCCAAGCACATCTCTCACCAAATTGCCCTGCAGAAAGAGGCCACTGAAAGGCAGGAAGAGGCTGTGGCTCTCCATCAGGAAGTGGCATCTCTGAGGACGAAACTGGAAAAGCTGGAGAAGGAAAGGAAGAATTGGTGAGATTGGTGCTGGTGAGATTGGCAGATGCCACAAAGTGCCATTTCCTAGCTATGTTTTTGGACCTTGTGTTAACTGTTCCAAGGAGCACCTTTTCCCAGTTCAACTTTTGTAATTGCATTCTTCTGAATAAGGAGAAGATGTTGTAGTCATGGCAAAGCCAGTTAATGCTGAGGCTGCTGCTGGTTTTCCTCCATGCTGGGCTTCTGCGAACTTAAACTTTTAGTTCTCAAAGACCACACTATCCCTATTGACATTGCAGGGTTTGGGGAATTCCTGGTGGCCAATCCCATGTTCAGATTTCTAAATATCTGGATCTGGAAGGAGGGGGGAGAGTCCCAAGTTTGCTGTTAATAGAAAGGTGTTTGGCCTTGGCCATCGGAGAGCAGCCAGTGGGGAGAGAGGAGAGGAAAGGCAAGTGCTGATCCCCAGCAGGACGTGTGCCTGCAAGGGGAGAACTCATCCTGAGTGGCAGCAGAGAATGACAGACTGATGTGGCCATTGCTGCTGCCAGAGAGGGCAGTGGGGCTCTGGGGGATGGAGCCATGGAAACTCTACACAGGAGAGGTGGGAAACCACTGCTGTCAGCCCAAGGGCAGGGAATGAAAGGCTGGGGCTGTTTGCTCTTCCCTTCCTCCCTGATGGAGAGCACATCCTCGTGGCACTGCCTGAATCCTGCTTAGCGTGCACTTGCAATCCTGGCTGCAGTTCTGGCAGCTCCTGCCCAAAGGAGCACTGGAGTGGAGCTGCAGGAGGCCAGGGAAGGGCAGAAGGGAAGCTGGGACGGGCTGAGTGAGCTGGGAAAGATGCAGCATCCAGGGGGCCCCAGCAAAGCTCTGCAGCATCCTGAGGGGCAGAGAGAGAGGGGCAGCCTGTGCCTGCCCCTGCAGCAGGAGTCCAGATCTGGTATGAAAAGCAGAGGGAGAGAGGGAATGAGTGACCCTTTTTCTCCCTGTTTTGGCAGCATGAACGGGAATTGTACCAGCAGCAGATCAGATATCTGGAGAAGAAGAATGAAATGCATTCACTCAACATGCAAAGTCAGCAGCAATGATTCCAACCCTTGGACTGTAAAAAGGAAACCCTGCAGGAAGAGCTGAAGCCTGGGGCTGCTGCTTTGAAGGATGGAAGTGAGAGAACTCTGCTGGCTGCCCTGACCAAGGGTAAAATTTCCAAAGGGGCTCTGCAGAAACGCTTGGCTTCCTGAAGGGACAGACTTGTATCCAGGCAGGCACTGGCATTGGTATTCAGTAGAAGAAGAGAGAGAGACCTGAATTGTCCTCTGTGCCCAGGAGAAGTGGTGAGCAGGTAAATTGGGCTTTGACTGCCTCTGCACAGCCTCAGGCTCCTCTGCAACTTGGCACCTTAGGCCAGGCAGTGCTTTGGAGACCTCTGCTTGTTCCCTTGCCTCTCCCTGTCCCTGCTGTGGCCCAGCCCTTTGTTTGTTCTCTCTCTTGTGGCAGCCCATGGCTTTCACAAGGGCTTTCACTGCGCTGCCTCCCTCCCTGGCCCCGTGTCCCTGCACACACACACTGGCCTCTCTTGCACAGCCTCCAGCGAGAGCTTTTTGCCCCCAGTGTGGTCTGGTGCAGTTCAGGGTCTCAGAGCAGGGATCTCCTTCCTTGATGTCCAGAGGTGCTTTTGCTCCATGTTTGCTGACAGCTTTCTGTGACCCTCTCTCCCATACAATGTGAAGGTGGAACCTGAAAGGAGAAGAATCAGAACTTTTAGGAGAATGTTTCCCCCAGACTACTTTACCTTGCCTTTCCCCAAGTCTGCCCATCAAAATCTGTCAACTTTTGAAATTAAGAGTCCTCCAGTAGCTCAGAGGAGCAGCAGCCTCTGTGTTGAGGCACAGCCTGTGGAGAAAGGGGTCAGTGGCCTAAATGTGTGGTCTGGAAATCAGGGCTGGGTTCCTAAATCCCTTTGGGAGTCTCTGTAATAGACCTGTGGTGGCTGAGGGATGTACGTGGGAAGGGTTTGGCAGGCTTGAGCTGGACTTGTTGATGCTCTGAGCTCTGTTGTGTGTGGGAGCCTGTTCCTTTCCCCTTGCCCAAGGGCAGAGTGTTGGTGAGGGCTGGAGTTGGAGGCTGTGTGTGCCCAGAGAGCCGGTACCGTGGGGCTGCAGGTGCTCCTGCCAGCGTGGGCTTGTCTGAGCGGGGCCTTGTGCCTCTTTCAGGTGTCCCCGCTGCAGTCACAGCTGGCCCAAGAGCGACAGCACCACCTGGAGAGCTGTGCAGGGAGCAGGCAGGAGACACAAGGTGCAGAAGGGACCTCCTTGCTTCCTGAACGTCTCAGAGAGGAGCCAGGCTGCAGCTGGATATAGTTTTAGACTTAGTCAGTAGTTTATGTTTAAAGGATAGTATAGGTGTAATTGAACCTTTATACAACTGTGTTCCATAGGATTAAGGATATATTTATAGGAAAATAAAGAGTTTATTATGATCATGAATAAAGTAAACTATCTTTGTCAGGGCTATTTACTCCACAGTGCAGAGACTTATATCTTCCAGTATAGTGCATTATGTCTGAAGCAACATTGAAGCAATTCCAGTCCAGCCAGCAAAACCAAGTCTTAATTAAAGATTGATACTACTCACCCAAACCAATGACTACGAGCAAACATTTCTCTCAGGCTCAAGGCGTGACCTTGAGGAGCATCCTCACTCCAGGGAGGAATCTGCAGAAGGGAGACATGTGCCATGAAGCACTTTGGTGAGGGCAGGAGAAAGTTGCCATGTGTGGAGCTTTTTCATTTGTCCTTAGGAAGCTGCAGCCTGTTTGTTCTCAGAGTGACAGAATCTCAGGCTGGGGGAGGCTGGAGGCACCTCTGGAGGTCACCTTGCCCAGCCCCTGCTCCATCAGGGCCAGCCGGAGCCGGCTGCCCAGGATGTGTCCAGGTGGCTTTTGAGTCTCTGCAGGGATGGAGACTCCCCCAGCTCCCCGGGCACCTGCGGCAGTGCTCGGCCACCCTCCCAGTGCAGCAGCGTCTCCTGAGCTCGGAGGGCCCCTCCCGTGGGTCACTCTGTGCCCGAGGCCTCCGGGCTGTCCCTGGCCCTGTCCCCTCTGCAGCCTCCCCCTGGCTTTTCATGCCCAGGCATGAGATGCCCTGAGCCTGCTCTGCTCCAGGCTGGGCAGTACCAGCTCTCTCAGCCTCTCCTCATGGCAGAGACGCTGCAGTCCCTCCATCAGCTTCATGGCCCTGTGCTGGACTCTGTCCAGTCTGTCCCTGTGTCCCGTCCTGGGCAGCCCCGCTCTGGGCCCAGCACTCCAGGGCTGCCTCACTGCTGTGGAGCAGAGGGAAAGGATCCCCTCCCTCTGCCAGCTGTGACACAGCTCCCAGTGCAGCCCAGGACGCTGTTCTGCATTGCTGCAGGAGCACATTGCTGCCCCATGGGCATCCTGGTGTCCAGCAGAACCCTGCCAAACTTCACGTTTCCAACTGGGTGGCCCCCAGCAGTCACCGCTGCCTGTGGCTGTTCCTTGCCAAGGACAGGACTCAGCACTTGTCATTGAACTGTCCCCCTTGTTGAACTGTCCCTCTGCATGGCAGCACTTCTCTCTGGCAGATCAGCCACTGCTCCTGGTGTGTGGGAGGGCACAGCCTGGCCCCCTCACCCAGTTCAGTAACAAAGGTGTCAGGAAGGACTGGGCCCAGCATTGTCCTTCCAGCATCCTCCGCTAGACTCTGTGCTACTGATCACCAGGGTTCCAAAAAGGTAGAGTCTGTACAAGGCATCTTTGCTTGTATGTACTCATTCAGAAAGAATTGGCCGGATTTACAACAGGGATTTCTGCTCCATATCTTATGTGGGAAAAATGGAATGATCCACGCTCCCTCTCACTGGTGGTGGGTAAAGTGGTCCAGGTGGCAGTGGATGTCACCTGCACAGGAACTGTGCCAGACTGGTGTGACATACTGTGGGAAGGAGCACTCTGAGGGAGGTAAAAGCTGGGCTGTAGAGATCATTCCAAGACTATTCTGCAAGCCATAGAAGGCCGTGTTTTGTGAAGATCAGGAACAATTCCTAGACAAGGGCTGAAGCTGCATACATCTGTGAGTTCCTTTACCTCCTAGCTCAATTTCTCCATTAATGATAGCAGATTGTCCTGGTTGAAAAGACAGATGTCTTCCAAGGAAGCTGGGAATCTTCCTGGAATGCACAGATAGCCCCCTCCCTCCAAATCATTACAACTTGAAAATTCCGGGCCTCCAGGCAAAGATATGGGAAGAGAAATATCAGTTCTTCACTAGAATATAAAGATACGTGTATACAGGTGAAGAAGAGAGAACAAGCAGCAGTGCCCCCAAAGCAATGCCAGACTCTTCCCACCCGTTGGGCAGTTCTGCCTTTGCTGTAGTTCTGAGCACACCGGGCAGAGGGCGCTGTGAGCTGAGGCGGGGCAGAGGGGCTGCAGTGACTCTGCCCTGGCTCCAGGGGGCGCTGTCGATCTTAAATTCTAAGCTCGCATCAACTCACAAATTTTTTTTTTTGTTTTGAATCTACTATAAATCTCTTGTGCACTTTGGTAATCATGGTTACTTAACCTTGTTACTTTCCTTGGTTTCTTCAGGTTGGTCTGCACGGCAAGTACTGTTCTACTAAAACAGATAAATAAGCATAGTAAAAAGAGCAATCCTCCAAGTATACACACAGCGAGAAAAACGACCTTTTCCCATACATCCTTTTTGAAAATCTCTAGGTTCTCCCACCCACTGGGATCAAGTGTAGGAGTTTGATCTCGATTATTTGCACATGTTAATCTTTTTATTTCGTTTGAAATGTTCCTAATAATTGAATTCTTTATTTTTAAAACTGCCTGGAGCCGGATTACTTTGTTTAACATAGATATTGAAATCCGAATTTTACAATCCGGGCTTTTACTATTTTGGATTTTCTCAATTTCTATTTCACTTTCCCGGTTCTGTTTATTTTCTCCCAAATCATTATATATAGGAACTCCCAAATTTGATCCAGTTTCTTTGGGTAATAAGAAAATTGGTTTTATCACTCCAGCAATGCAGCTGCCAGACGAGATCAAACCTAGGGGTTTAGAGCTCCCCTGAAATGTGTTCCAAAAGGGGTTTATCTCCTTTCCAGTACACTCATATAAATACTTGTAACAAACAAGTTTTCTTACCATTTTCACCATTTCTTTGCTTTTTACTAGTTCTGCTGAGCTTGTTTCAGCAGCATCACATTCAAAGCACAACCAGGCTTCCCCTATAGGGCACTCTCTTAGGAGTGGCTGCCTAAAAGTGGCAGTATTGTATGCTCTCCAATACACTTTCTTATTTTTCTGTTAAAGGACCAATTGGGAGGGGTTGACACAATCAGGGTCAGAACTGATGTGGACTCTCGACAAGGAGCTCACTTCCTCCTCATAGAGGGGTTGGTAGCATTCACTGCACGGCTCAGCTGGGCTTCCCAGAGCACCACCAGCAATCAGAGCCATCAGTACTGCCCTTCCCAAGAGTCCGGTATGGGTCATCTTGCACAGCCTGCCCACCCGGCCTTGCCTCTTGGGGAATTTTACTGAGGAGAAGCTTCCAAGCTCTTTAGAGTCCCTTCTACCCGCTTCTCTGGTTAAACCTCTCTTGGTCTGTTCCCTACCAATTCTGGTTTCCCCTCCCAGGGGAGTGCTCTGTAGAGGATTAACCTGGAGTCTTTAGAAATAAATTGGGGAACTTAACCAGAATTACTTATTTACAGTCTTAAACTTTTTACCGACATAGTTTACACATAACAGTTTTGAAACCTTTTAAACAATATTAGAACTCTTGATACCAATTTTTTTCCCACACAGTTCAGTCTTTTTGACTCTTCCTTCTGAGAGTCAACTTTAAATCACAGTATACTCAGGTGAATTAACTTGTGAAGCAGATGAATCCTTATCCAGTGCCCGGAGGTGAGAGTGGTGTGGACTCTGGCCCAATGCCAGAGGGAAAAACTGGGAGTCTGGCCCAATGCCAGAAGGAGAAAGGGGTGGAGTCCGGTCCAATGCCAGAGGGAGAATGGGGTGCAGTCCGGTCCAATGCCAGAATGCCAGAGGGAAAAAAACCTGATGTTGAATCCTGGTCCAATGCCAGGGGGTGAGAGTGATGTGAGTCCAACCTTTTTCTTTTAGTCTGCACAGTCGAATTAGTAATGAAGAGTACCTGAAACGGGCTTTCAAACACAGGCATTAATGGTCTGCTATTTAATGATTTTATCAAAACTCAGTTTCTCTGTCTAATGTTATTGCTTAACTTCTCTTTTTCCATAGAATGTTTGAATGTTTCTCTCATCAACTTCTACATACTCTGTATTTTGCAAGGAGTTGTATTTCTGTTAGCTAACTTAACTCCCAAAGTACTTTTATTCTCCTATTTTTTCTGTGTATTTAATTCACTGGTTTTCTGTTCTATTTTTCAAGATCTTATTTATCTCTTGCTTCTGTTTCTTACTTTCACTTAGAGCCTAAATATTTCTTTCAACCCCTTACACTTAAATTTTTGGGGTTTTTTCTTACACCATTCTTCTACACAATACACTTCCCTCTAAGGAAATGTGGTAAAACTTATAATGCACAATCTACATTACCTCTATTCTAATTTGTCTATATTCACTCTCACACATTCCTTCACACCCTCAAGACACAAACTGGATCCTTATTGCTAGAAAATCACGGGTCCCTGTAGCCCCCCTCACCCTGGGGTTGGCCCACAGGTCTCAGTATCCCTGGGCCTCTTGGAAGGGCCCTGACTCTGGTTGCCTCTGGTGCCCATTCAACTGTGAGGCTGTCTGCTTGTCACTCACACTCTTACAGCTACAGCTCCCTCACACACCTGAGGAGAACTAGTCTGGTTTGCTGGTCACACACACACTTCAGTCACAGCCCCGACCTGCCTGGGGAACAGTATCCTGATATTGCAGGTCACACACACACACACACACACTTCCACTGCCCCCTTCCCACCTGCCCGGGAAGTTGAGGCTGACTTTGCTTGTGACTCGCTCTCACACACAAGACAACAATAAGGTACCTTTTACTTTCACATCACTTATTACAAGTTAAGTATTACTGGCCAGTTTTGGTGCTACTGGATATTCTTTCTACCTAGCTGGTTTTTGTCTAACTTCAGATGTTTTTCACTATTCTATACTATACTTCTTAGTACTTTGTTGAGACAGGACTTACCTGCTCCTGTATCTACTCAAAAATTCAAATTCTTCATTTAGGGGGCCCACCTCAAAGTTTACCAAGGGGCTCTTCTAGATGTTGCATCGGGTCCCCTATAGTGTAAAGCCCCTGACCCTCTAATCGTCACCTTTAAGGATCTTCCCTAAATTCTCTTGTTCCCTGGCTATTGCAGCATCGAGACTGAGCTTTCTACAAAACCTCCTGATGTGTCCTGCCTTTCCACAGTAAGAGCAATGTCGCTCTCTCAAAGGGCCTTGGGGTCTCTCCATCCCTCTTGCACCTGACAGTACTGACCTATCCTTGCCTCCTCCTGGTGGTGGACCCGCCCACCCTGCACTTTCTCTAGCTACAGCAACCATGATCTTAGCCTTGGCCTTTGCTTTTTCTTCCTCCCTCCTTAAATACACCTTCAATGCCTCTTTTAATAATTCATTAATGTCCTTCTCTTGCCAATCTTCCATCTTCTCCAGTTTTCTCCTTATATCAGGCCAAGATTTGGTAACAAATTGGACTTTTAGCAGCATTTGACCTTCCGGGGTGTCTGAGTCTATTCTAGAGTACAACTGGAAGTTCCGCCTTAGGCGATTTAGCCAAGCAGCAGGAGCTTCATCTTTCTCTTGTGTACCCTCAAACGCCAATTGGGTGTTAGCTCCTTTGGGAACTGACTCTTTGATCCCCCGTATTATCAAAGACTTATATTCCCTCATGGCCTTCCTCCCCTCCTCCTGGTTAGGGTTCCAGCTGGGCTCCGTTAGTGGCAATTTCTGTTCACCTGATGGCACCTGGGGTCCTGGATGGTTATCTTTCTCCCAAGTTCTTATGCCAGCCGCCCTTATCATCTGGACCTCTTCTGGGGAAAATAATATACTCAGGATGGAATTCATCTCCCCCCAAGTGTAGATATTTGGACCTAGAAATTGATCCACTTGGTTGGCTATGCCCACTGGCTCCTCAACTAAATGCCCCAACTCTTTCTTGAATCCTCTCACCTCAGAAGCAGTTAGGGGAGCATTCACAAAGCCAACACCTCCCGCTACTCCTCCCATAGGAACCTCTCTGAGGGGAAACAGTCTCTCCGCCTTGGAGGTCTTGGATCTGGTGCTGCAGTATGGCCCATCTTCAGATGCCAAACTACTTTGAAGGGCATCTGGGTTACCCTGAACTTTCTGCCCATCAGCAGGTGTATTTGCTGATAGCTGTTTATCGGGCAAGGAGGCATTTGTGTCCCAACTAGGAGGAGGTAAAGGGACAGCAATAGGAGGGGGAGAAGAGCCTGAGTGAATATTAAGCGGAGCTGGAGAAGGGGTGGATAATGCAGCAGGTGGAGTAGGCACTTGTGGTGATGCAGAAGGAACTGGAGGGGATACTGGGTTTATCATAGCAGAAGCTGAAGAGGTAGAAGGAGGAATTTGAGCAGGTGGTAATGAGATGGCAGCCGGGGGAAGAACCGGACCTGCCATTTGAGGTGCTTGAAGAAGAGGATTATAAAGTGGAGGGGCAGAGGGAGGCAAATAATCCAGGGGGTCCCATCTTTTACTAGTTCTATCATCCCCTCCTTCATTCCCCTTTCTTCCTCTGTACCTTACAAATTCGCACCCCTTCATCCCCAATAGCGCTCTTTACCCAGCAAGATATATACAGTAATTGCTCAGGATCCATATTGCCTCGAGCTGTCAGATAATTATTTAATTGTTGGCACATCCACTTATCCTTTGTCCCACACCAAGGCCATCCTCCTTGCACCTCTAATTCTGGCCACACTTCCATACAATAATGGATCATTTTCACTTTATCTAATCCCTCTGTGGCCTCTATAGAATCCCATTTTACTAACAGTTCTCCTAAGGGACTATTGGGATGCATATACCTCAGTCTCTTGCCAGTCTTTTTACTATTACAACCTCCCATTTTACAGGTCTCAACACTAAAAAGTCCCAAAGGTGCCTTAACTGACCGTTAATTTCAAAAAAACCCTTGTTTGAGGAGCTTCAGCCTCCTCCACTGAACTTCAAATTTCTGCCTGATGCTCAGGACTTTATACTGAAACAACTGCCCAATCTCTTGATTGCCCAACTTCCCAACGTCACGTCTTACATCTATCGGGACTTGAACACACGAAGCCTCGGCCTAAGAATCCGGGTCATGCCTGACTCCCTCAGTCAGGAAAAACAACTGCCTGATTTTTAGTTTGCCTAACCCACCAATTTTTAGGCTTCACTGTATCAAGACTTAAAAGCAAACCACAGCCTCCTTCGCTGGGGTTTGTGCCTGACTCCCTCTGTCAGAACTTACTTTGCCTGCAGGGCCTGTGAAACACCCGAATCCTTCTCGGGACTGACAAATCTTACTCGGATCCTTCTCGAGACTTACAAAGGTGCCTGACCTCCCTCTGTCAGGACTTACTTTGGGTGCGTGCCACTCAAACATAAATTCCCTTCGCACGCCTGAAGGGGGGGGGGGACCCTTTATTCCCCCTTGGGAGACTCACTCACACTAATTCCACTCGCTTCCCCCTGTTCCTGGCCGGGTTTCTTGTGAAAAACCGGAAACGCAGTACTAAGGGGTCCACTCTCAGGTCGAGAGTCCGGCTGCCAGCCCGCATCTCACTCACACACACATGCGCACGTCTCCCACTCCCGCCACCAGATTTCTCACCAGTCCGGTGCTCCGGTGCTCCTCTGCGTCGCTGTCCTGAGCTGATCTCTCTGGTCCTGGTAGCCAGCTGTCCTCTGAAGATCCAAGATGGCCAGTCCTGAGTCCTCTTGTGGCGTGGCTATCCCGGACGAGCCCCCAGCTGAAATAAACAGAGCCAGGAGACTTCTTCTCCTTTTTAATGCCTTTATTAAAAGTGATCAGCTCAGGATTGGGCGGCTCAACGGGTCTGCAGCGTCCCGTCGTCTCCCCAGGCGACTCAGAGGAGGAGGATATGCACAGCTCTGTCCACCAGGGGCAGAGCTGGGGGATCCAGTCCTCGTGGGAGCCTTTAGGGCGTGGTGTCCCCGCCAGATGTTACTACTTTTGCCAGCTGTCTTAGCAGGCCCTCATCTCCGGGGGCTACTCCCATGGTCAGGGCGAGAGGCTCCGAAGGTGTTCCGCATCTCTGCAGGCTCAGCACTCGGGTCCTCACGTCCAGACATCACTCCAGTCTCTCAACTCTTATTTGGCTTGTTGTTTTTGGGGTTTCTTCGTGGGTTTGGAGTCAGGGGTCCCACAAAGCATTCTGGTCCTTGGAGTCACTTTGCATAACCCCTCCCCTCTAGGTCTCTTCTCCTCACTGTTCGGGAAGGTCCCCACCCTTCACTGTATCAGGAGAAGGGCCATTAACTCGCCCCAGCCAGGGCTTTTACTAATACAAAAACAACCATTAACGACAACGACCTGAAATTACCATAACACAGGCAGCAGCCCAGCAGTAGTGGTAACTTTTTTCTCACAGAAAAAAATCAACTGAATTTTTGTTCATAACATTGGCATCTCAATTTGTCTGATATGGTGGGTGACGCACCTCTGAGGTGGAAATTGGTCCTTGTTACTCTCCTGCCTTCAAGAGTTCAACCACAGAAGGATTTTCAGACAGTCCAGGCAAGAACTTTCATTTGCCTAACACCCTCTGCCTCCACAGCAACTGTTCCAAAAGCCCACCTGAGTCCTTTTGTGTCTTTGAAATAACCACTCCAGAGGAAATCTCTGCCCAGAATAGAGGGGCCGCTGGGTCAGCCACATAGAATGTTTCTTCCACTCTTTCCCAGTCCAACTCACCTCAGCTTCCAGCAGGGACAACTGCTGGCATCCCCTGTCACGCCAGCAATAGAAACGGGTTCTGCCCCCACATGTCCTGATGGGATTGGAGTACACTGTGCACCAATGTCAACAAAAGCCTTGTATACCTATGGCTCTGCTGTGCCAGGGATCCACACAGCCCAAAAGACACAATTTTACCTGGCCTCTACCTGGCTAGAGACAGGGCCTCTCTAGTCCTGGCTACCGTTCCCTCCCTGGGCATATATTCTGGATGTTCCTTCAAGGGGATCTGACATATCATGCTCCCTTCTGTTATACCTGGCAGCTTGGTCACAGGAAGCTGGGGCTGCATTCATTTGGGTGGAAATCCCTCTGTTAGTAGTTTCCTCCTTTAGCTTGCATACCCATGCTGCTAGGACAGACATGGGTTTTCCATTCCACCCTCTCATGTCTTCCCCATGTTCATACAGGAAGAACCACAGGTCAACTCATGTGGTGTACTCCCTCTCCCTAGCTGGGGATGTTGGGCACTGACACTGAGGCCTCTGGTTTTGTTATAGATGGATAATGGGATGATTGTCTCTGGCAATTCAGGGATGACTATTGCGTAAACATTAAGAAAAGCTTTAATGATGTATAGTTATGTTATTGTAGTTTAGATGTCCTCTGTTCTCCCCATAGTTCCCTTTTCCCCCTCCTGTAGTGTTACCATCAGACAGCCGGGGTTGTCTAGGACAGGTACAAAGAAGGCTGCACATGTGCCCCTTGCATGGGGCAGTTGGGAATGGAAAAGCTTGGTGCTTAGGGGGTGAGGCATGGCAACACCTGATCTCCAATCCAGTTACATAAAGCAGTCTCCACTGATAAATGGCAAAGAAGAGCTGACTGACAGACCTTGGGAGGGGCCAGGGCTGGCTGATGCAACCCCCAGGGGTATAAAAGACTGAGCATCCATCTTGAAGATGAACCTGCCACATGGTATGCACGAGAACAGTCCCCAGCGCTGCGAATTTTTCTATCTATAGTCCATTTTTTATATTTTTGTCATGGTTTAATAAACCTTTTTTAAATTTTCAAAGCAAGCAGTTGTTTTTCAGAGGTTTTCACCGATGTCATATGGGAACTACCCTTGCTTATCTCCTTTCTCATCTTCTCTCTGAATTTTTCCTGTTCATCCTTGAGACTCAACCACAGCAGAGACATGAGTGTGTATCAGGCCATGGACGAAGGTCTCATCATTCCTGAGCTTGCTTGCTACAGAACTCACTGTCTCTTGGTTGTCCACTAAATGCATTGTTCCCATGAAGCTGGAATATTCCGATGGCCCATGCAGTGTAAGGCTCCAGCCCATTTGCACTGTGCACCTGACCTTGTCAGGGTCATTATGCTGTCCATCCCTTGCAAAATGTTTCTCCATTGCTGCCATTTGTCTTAGTGTTGGAGGTCAGGATTTTTTCTTTTTTTTTTCTTTCTCTTAGGATATTTTCTCTCATTTGTTGCTAAGAGATTGATACTTAAGAGAACAAAAGATGTGGCTGAGAGGAGGAGGAGGCAGAAGGGGAGTGTCTTACTGTAGGGGTTTTCTCTTGGGAAGGGCAGGGATACCACAAAATTGAGGCCAGGGGGTGAGGGGCCAGGCTCTGCTCCTTTCCCTCTCTCGAGGTCAGAGGAGGGGCAGCCTGGAGGATGTTATGAGTAAAAAAAGAGTTACACATTTTTTTTAGAAGAAATGTTGCTGAGTTACAAGTTGAGTTGGGAGCTGATTGCTGGCCGAGGAGAGTTCTTTGTTAGCTGCATGTTGTAACCACCTGTTAAGTGTCAGTCGTTAAGCCTCTTTTGTTGAGAATTCCCCTTTTTGTATCAGTACTGCCCCGCCTAAAGCCAGGTTGATGGCCCTTCTCGGACAGTGCAAGGAAGAGACATCAGAGTACATGCAGATAACCTCAGATCCAGAATGCAACAAGAGAGGACCCCCACCAAACTTACCAAAAGACCCCAAAACCAACGAGCCAACACAGAATTAAGAGATCAAAGTGATGTCTGGACGTGAAGAACAAAGTACAAGAGCCTGCAGAGACGCTGAGACCCATTTTTGCCCCTCGCCCTAGCTAAGGAAGGACCCCGGCTAGAGGCAGGGCCCTGGGAGGCAAACCCAAAAGTTGTAACACCGGGTTTACCACACTGCTCTCGTGAGGATAGGATCCCCACAGCTCTGCCCCCTAGGGGACAAAGTTGCTCATTCCTCCTCCTCCAAGGCACTCCTGGGAGCGATGACGGCGAAACCATGGACCGGTCAAGCCTCCCAACCTTGAACTGATCACTTTTAATAAAGGCATTAAAAAGAAGAAAAGATCTCCTGCCCTGTTTATTTCAGAGGATTCTCTGCCACTATAGAGCTTTTGTCCTACCACTGCTTCTCCTACCATGGCTCGCTGCTGCCAAGGTTCCTGCTGCAGTCCATTTCCCCAGCCGGAGGTGCAGCGGGCCCGGCCGTCCCTGAGGGTTCCAAAGGCAGCCCCTTGTGCATCCCTTCCGCCAGCCCGGCCGCCATTGCCGTGCGCAGAGAGGCGGCCGAGCTCGCGCCACAGAGCCCCCTGCAGCCCCGGGGGAATCATCGCCCCGCCCTGCCCGGCCGGGAGCCACCAGCGCCCCTGCCGGCTGTGCCCGGAACTGCACCGCAGGGGAAGGGGCCTGCAGCCGGGACAAGGCTGGCCCTGCACCTCTGCGTCTGCTCGTCGGTGCTGCCGGGCTTGGGGTTGGTTTGCCACGTTATACACACACACGCTAGCAAGGAACTGCTATTCCTCTTCTCCTGTCTTTGCCTGAAAGCCCCATCATTTCAAAGTTATACGAATTTAGAGGGAAAGGGGTCATATTTTCCATTCTAAGGGAGCTTCCTGCCTTCCTTGGCAGACACCTGTCTTTCAAACCAAGACACTCAGGCACTGGATCCTTTCCTTCCTGGTCTTCCAGGGCTTTTTATGATGGTGTTTCTACAGGCTGTCCCTGTAAACAAAAATCTCTCCTTCATTTGTTATAAGCTGCTCCCAGAGAGAAAGGGCCCTTAAATTTTCATCCTTTACCTCTTTTTCAATTGCTGCAGCAATTTTTTCCTCAAACTGCAGAAAAGGCTCTTTAAGACCTTGTCTTATAGTTACATTTCTTGGTTTTGGAGCTGTCATTTCCATTGTTTTAGTGATAGGACTCATACCTAATTGTTGAGCCTGTGTTAAAACCAGGGGATCCCATCATGCCTGTAAATCTGGATTAGAAAAAGGCCCTTGACCAAGCAAAACATCAACTCCTACAGCATGGCGAGGGTCCTGCTGAGGTAGTTGCATATTATTTAAAGCTGTTCGCTCGGCTAATTGCCTCCAATTGTCTTGAAATATTCCATGCTGCACTGGTTGAAACAAAACTGCAGCCAAATGCACAATATCATAAGGAGACAGCAAATCTGTATTAATAATACTGATTAATTGCATTGCTTCAGCAGAATTAATACCAAATTTAGCTACTTTAGACTGAAGATCGTGCACAACCTTCCATGCAAAAACCTCATAACTATCATTTTGTCCTGAATTAGGAACTGTTTTAAACACAGGAAAAGCCATTTTACCATTAGCAATATCCATATCAACAGCATCTGAGCCCTTTGGTGGGCCTATTTTCTCCACTAAATCCCAGTCTCCTGTCTCAACTGCTTTCCTTTTAACATATTCCCAACACTGAAAAGAATGACAAACAGTTACAATAACATTATCAGAAGGCAGAGTTTTTGAAACACCAAGCTTATTTCTATTACCAGTTTTACCAAGCTTATTTCTACTACCAGTTTTACTAAGCTTCTCTCTATTACCAGTTTTACAGCAATCAGAAGTATGCATTAATTCAGACCTTTTAATCCCTGTAATTTCCTCATTGTCACTATCAGAATCAAAAGTCAAAGGAGGAAAAAGATTTAATATTTCCTTATGTTTGTGCAGTTCAGAATCAGAAGCAAGCAAAGGAGCAGATGGCTCAATTTGTTTCTTTTTTAAGGTCATCTTAGCCAGCCACTGTGCCAAGGACTCAGAGCTAGATTTAACATTGAGTTCAGCTAGTTACTCTGTGGGTGAGGGGTACATGGATTTAAAGCCTTTTGCAGACAAACACGAAGAAGCCTTATCAACTTGTTGCCCATTTCCCGTAGCAACAGACCCAGCAACAGTCTCTGCAGAAAAAATCCCAGCAGAACTCTCAGGCTGAGCTTCTCCCCTTTGCTGCTCCCCAGCAACTTCGAGTTCCTCCTCCGATTCCCTTTCTACCTCCTCCAAGTCTTTTTTATTCTGCTCCGCTTTCCACTCCTTTAAGGTGTTATAAAGCAACCTCCCAGTAGAAGATAAATCTGCAGCTGCTTTTTCCCCATTCTGAATGACTTCCCAGAGTGTTTCTCCAACTTCTTTCCAGGATCTAACACTAAAAGTAGTAGTTACATCAGTCTTAAAATTTTGAGACTTTGCCCATATTAAAATATTACGCAGAGCATAGTCTGTAGTTTTAACTCCTTTTCTTTTGAAGAAAGTTTTCCATGTAGATAAAACAATCTGTTCTTCACTTGTTAAATGATTTCCCATTGTTCCAAGCGGCTCACCTCTTTTCCAGGTGTCAGAATCATATCTGGACTGATAGCTGCAGCCCACTGCTCTCAGCTTTACTGGGCTCCGACCTCACTGCCCCTCGCCTGGCAGTTCCATCATGCCAGGTAGGCACCAAATGTCACTGTTAAGCTGGATGTGACATACATACGTGATCAGGGTCCAAAAAGAAAAAGTTCTTTTTATTCTGCATGTTCTCCAGTTTATATACTCTTAACAAAACGTGCTCTTAAGTCATTAACTACATCACAATAACCTATTATATTCATTGGTGCAAAGCAATAAGCGTCAATATCATTGGCAAAAGTTTTACAGAAATTTAATAAGGCACGTATACACATCTACTTAGGCATGTGGTCTAGCTACAAAAAGTTTCATGTTTCTTTTCTAATCGGTTTCCATGCTGGCGGCGTTGTCTTCTTCCTTGCTGTGGATACACTCAAAAATCATCTATTGTTATTTCTTCTACTAACTCAGCTTTGCCTGCAGGCCAGCTGTCAAGGCCCTCCATATGCAAGCTATTCCATCCTCCCCTTCTCGACTCTCTAAATTCTCCGCAGCTGGGTGCCCCCAGTCCAAAGCCACTAATCTCCCAGCAGACATCTGATATAAACCTTCTAAATATATTCTCTCATTTCCCCTGTCTGTCCACTAGTTTACTAGTTTACTGAATTCACAAACTCTCACAAGTCGAGCCCAAATCACTGAAGCAAAGGAGTTCCTCCTATCTGTCTGTCCAGATTGGATTCTCAGATCAAAACTACCCCTATTATGTTTACAAACACAAACCCCGTACCTAAAACCACAAGTGAGCCCTTAGCAAAGTCTTCAAACAAACCAGTTTAACGACTTCACACTCAACATGTGCTACACTTACAACTTTTGGCACAGGATGGCAGCGTTGCCTCAAAAATACACCACAGCTCCAAACATGACTACATCAACACACTCTTCTTATTCCCGAGGGAAACACTTCACACAATCTAACAATCCAAATACATTACACTAAAGCACTCAACTTCTATTTTTCAAATTCCGCAAACATAAACACCCTTTTGCCGTGAACACCGGCTGTTACCGTAAATTCCGTCCCCCATAACTAAAACACAGACACACACACAGTCACAGTGGAGAGGGGATTTTATTAAGGATCATGCACCCCACTCGCTTTGTTTCAGTCACCCAAAAAGGGAACCGTGGGCCCAAGCTCCCACTTGCATCATGCTAACAGCATGTCTCAACAAGTGCTCTCACAATTGTTTTCACTGTCAGGACACATTCACAACAGCACAACCACTTTAGATTTGCCCTTATGACTGGTAGCCCCAATTGCTACCAGACTGAGCCCTCTACGATGAAACAAATGGCAAAATCCTCTTCTGTCAGCAACAGAAGCCCAAGCTCTGTACAACAGTTCAACAAATCTTTCTGCTGACAACCAGATTTCAACTGCAACTT
This sequence comes from Melozone crissalis, assembly GCF_028551555.1. Taxonomy (NCBI): domain Eukaryota; kingdom Metazoa; phylum Chordata; class Aves; order Passeriformes; family Passerellidae; genus Melozone; species Melozone crissalis. The sequence goes on along the minus strand of NW_026535795.1, from coordinate 14,279,864 downwards.
CAGTCTGCAAGCACACTACAGAGGCACAAGTTGTGCACGGAACGTCTCCCACGACTTACCAAATGGCCTTTCCTGACCAGGCGCATGCCTTACAGACCACTGCGTACAACTGTTAAATTTTTAAACATACCATTTTGTCCAGAGTTTTAGTAGTCAGGGGTCCTTGTCTGCTGCTGGATGAACAGTCTGGGCAGCAGAGGCTGCTTTTCCAGGAATATCCCTGGGGTCATCCTGAGGACATCCATGTCCTGAGCTGCTCTCACAGCCGAGCAGAGTCTCCTCCTGACTTGGCTCGCCAATTGAATCGTTAGAACCGAAAATCACGGACAAAGACTCTCTAAACTCATCCAAGTTAGAAAGTGTTATGCTTATTATGCAGCAGGCGGCACTGTAGGGGTCATCCCCAAAATGCGTGACTGCGCCACACAAGGATTTTTGGCCTCTATTTATTTCCCAAAATAATACATATAGATAACCATAACCCCAGCACCTCCTATCCCCGCTTTGTATTAAAATGAGTTTATTATTCCCTCATGCCTGCGCAATTTTTCTCTTGAATTGGGTGGGTGATCTCAAACTGGATCAGTGGTCCCAGGGATTAAGTCAGGAAAGCCTTCGTCAGGTCTCTGGGACCCTCTGACACAATCCAAGCCCCTCTGCTTCATGATGGATTGACATAGAGTCCAGGTGATGAGCATTGTCCTGGTTTCAATAATGGTTCCTACAATGGTTCACTTGCTCTACTTTCTTCCACAAATCAGTTCATAATATAACAGTTAGCTTTAGCTTAAGCATCTTATAATCCTTAACCTATCGCTGGTGTATCTAACTTCAATGTGAATTGCCTCTAAATCTGAGCTGAAATCTTAGCGCTTTAAAATCATTATTTAATTGGTTGTTGCTGCTGTCTCTGCCCCTTTATAGCAGTAGATATCTATATCTCACTGTCTTTGTTCCTGGACCCCTCCAGAGTGTCGGTGAAATAAACTACCACTGGAAACCAATACAATGACACTCCCTGCCTCTGCCATCATTGATAACCAGCTGCTGCGCCTGAGTGTGGTATTTGCTGCGTGCTTGGTGGTGCGCTCTCCTTGTGGGGACACTTTAGGAAGATTGCAACAACCAACCATCAGCCCACACTGCAACATGCACCCTCCGGGAGCACTCTCCAACTGGCAGAGGAGAGGAGCCAAAGGGACGAGCACTTGCACCAAGCCCTGCCATACCTGGACAGCCCACAGGAGTCCGTGGGCTCTGCTACCTGTGCGCAGCAGGGCTGCCTTGGCCAGAACACACACTCCCATTTCAGGCCCACGTGGGGCAGCAGTGTCCAGCAGCTTCGGGCTGATCCCCTTGCTCCCGGCTCCCTCCTGGCCATGGCCAGAGCCGGCTGGCATGGCCCTGCCTCGGGGGTCTCCTCGGCTCCCCAGAGATCCGGGATCTGACCGTGCCTCTGTTCCTCTATCTCGCAGCCCTTGAAGACAAGGCAGAGGACATCAGCCCTGCCACCAGCAGCCTGGCTCTCGAAACAGCCTTTGTCCTCTGGGATGTGGAGAGAGCTCCGGGCTCCATCTTGCAGAAGGTGCAAGATCAATTTCACAGGGCCCACAAGAAACGGCCTTGTCTCTGGGGCCACAGCTGGCTGTGCTGCTGGCGCTCTGAGGAGAGCAGATTTGAGAGGCTCTCTGTCTGCTGGGGCCATATGAGTCAGGGGGGATTTTTCTTTTCTTAATGATTGTTTTATTCCTTTTTTATTTCATTCTTCTTTAGGATATAATGTTAGAATATGTTCTAATACCCAGACTCCCAGGAGCTCTCTTTGGTGCCCAGCGTCCACAGGGCACGGGGGAAGAGGGGAAAACGGGTCCTTATGCCAAGCGATCAGCCCAGGTGTGCAGTGGGGAAGGGAAAATGTCCACAAGGCCCTTGGCCTTTGGTGGTTCTGCTGAAGCCTTTGTGCTGGCCACAGAGCTGCTGGGCAGGGGCCGGAGCTGCAGGGATCACTGCCAGCCTGGTGCCTGGAGATAGCCACAAACCCTCCTGCCCAGCCAGGAAGGGCCATCTGTGTCCTCCTGCCCGTGTGTTGCTGGCTGCATTGCTGAGGCCTCTGAGGTGCCTCTCGATGCGGCTCCTCGGGGCTGCGCCGCTACTGGGCACCTGGGCCGGGCTGGGGGAGGCCGTGAAGGGACAAGGTGCTGCGGAGGCTCTGATGGGACAAGGCGCTGGGAAGGCACGAGGGCCCTGTGAGAGGGAGTGGGTGGCAGGAGGCTCCAAGGGGACAGGAGGCCCCTGAGGGGCTGCGCTGTTGGGAAGCCCTGAGGAATTGGGTGTCAGCCTTGTTCCTGACAGCCGGCTGCTCTGGCGCTTCCCCAGAGAGGCTCCCACGCCTGGGGCAGAAGCCCTGGAGGCTGGGCCTCAGCAGGAGGGTGGGGACACCCCGATGTGCCCAAACGAGGCTGGCTGGGGACACGGAGGGCAAGGGGGCCCTGCCGGGGCACGGTCACTGGGTGCTGCCAGGGCAGTAGGCAGAGCAGGGCTGGCGGCCAGCCCGGGCCCCCGCGGCTGCCCAGGCCATGGTGCTGAGGATGAGGCCCTCCTGACACAGAGCTCTGGGCCCAAAGAGCTTCTGCCTCCATGGGCAGGGCGGCGATGTCTCCTCGAGCAGGGCTGCTGAGTCGCTGCTGCCAAAGCGGCTCTGGACGCCACAGAAACAGCACCAGAGCGTGCACAGGAACAGCAGCACCCCGAACGCCGGCAACTGCTCCAGGAGGCGTCTGCACCAGCCGCCATTCCAAAGGGGCCATGCTGTGGGCACTATTGCACGTGGTTTAGCAAAAGGCTTCAGCACGCTCGGCCACAATGGCTTTCTCTTGGTTTACCAGCCTCACAACAATGCTTGGCAGCTGCTGCTGCAGCCTGTGCCCCTGACTGACTACAATGGCTGTGCTTGAGGGCAGACTCGCCTTCCACAGGCCAGCATCCCCAGGCAGCAGCACTGGTGCCATTGTAAGAGGGAAACAAGGCTGCGCTGCTGCTGGCATTCCTCTCCTTCGTGCAGGCGCTTTAAAAACACATGCATGAGCTTCGAACCTTAATCCTGGACTGGCTTGGAACAAAGGAAGCAGCAGGAGGTGCTGAAGTAAGGCAGGCACTTGTGGCCACCATTCAGGGCTCGAAGGAAGCACTTTGGTGTCTGCTGAGCACATGGCTCGCTTAACGAGCTCAGGCTTGGCTGCTGGAAGATCCTGCTTTGCTCTTGCTGGAGCCCATTCCCTACCAATGCATGGGCTTCCATCGTTCCTGAATGAAGTCTGCTGGACCTGTGGGCAACAAGTCTGTCCTGTGTGCACCTGACAGCAGAAAAGAGCAGGACATGGCTGCTTCCAGCACTTGTCTTGGCTGCTCCTTCATGGTGCTTGCACCACCATCAGACACACAGAACACCTTCTTCTCCCAGAGTTATCCCTATCCTCTGCACTTCCCCGGGTATCTGCCTTGATGTTCACCGGGGACCTCCCTGTTTGTGGCCGTCCATTGCCGTGCTCAGCAGGCAGCCAGTTGTGTTTGCACGGGAGCTGCCACAGGAAGACACACAGTAAGTGGACAGTTGAAAAGCAGAGGCTGGGCCAATTCTTTTTCTTTCCGAGTGCAAGACAGACAGAAAAGCACAAGGAAACATGACAGTGTTTTGGTGGAGTCTCTTTGTCCTGTGAAATTCTGCAGCTGCTGGTCTTTCTGTGCTACTCCTAATCCCTTTCTTGAAAAAAATCATTCCAGGAAGGGGCAACATCAGCTGACACGTACCAAGTGTTGCCACCAGTTGCTCCAGGTGCTCCTCCCAAGAGGCCCTGTAGGATGGAGCACAGCCCCCAGTGCACGTTGGCTTTGGCTGCCCTCTGGCAGAGAAGCCCTCTCGAGGCACAGGTCTCTGGGGCAGGAGATGGGCACCAGCGCTGCCAGGGCTCGGGGGGACTCTGCTTTGGCAGGGACTCTGCCACACCTGCTGATGTCAGTGCTCCCTGGGCCCCAGGGCTCAGAGCAGCATTTGTGCCCTGGCTCACGCGTTCCTTGTCTCTGTCACACAGCCACACTTAGCACCAGTGTCACTGAGTCCTGTTCAGACGATGTCTTTGCCTTTCAGAGTCACTTTGCATTGGCATGTGGGGCACTGATTGGTAATACATTGTGTCCAAAATTTCTGCCGGACCCCTGTGGAACCAAACCCCCACCCCTCTGTTCAGCTATGAGGGGTGCAGATATGGGTGCTCCCAGGAAAAGCATTGTTATAAATACATATTATAATATAGACTTTTTGCAAATATTAAGATGGATTCTATATGTGTATTAGAATAACTTTTCTATAAAAATATAGAGTTTTTTCAGTTCTACACTAAACCTTGACATAGTAGGTAAATGGGTGATATAATATGCCTGTGTTAAACTGCCTGCTTGGTTGGGATAACATTCAATGAACATATGATGGAGACCCCTCTTGCTGACATGCCAGTTATCAGCACTGACCATCTGTAGAAAGAATGGACCAAAGCCCAAACAGGAGATGATAACAAGGGTGAGCTCAAACCACAGCCACGAAATGCACATGCTCTGAAAAGGTGGACCTGAGGAGGAGCCATGCTAAACAATTCTTGGAACATGTAAACTAGCTTGGGGAAAAGTTTAAATATGCTTAATTGGTTATGACTATGCAGTAGGCTAATGCAGTAGAAAGAGTATGTAAAGGACATCTCTGAAAGAGCAGGTGTGCTCTTGGCTGAATGCCAAGCACCTGGCCACAAAAAAATTTGCTTTATTTGTCTCTTATTGTTCTTTATTCAACTTTCAAATTTTACAGGAGAGTGAACCTCATTTTTCACAATGGGGATGTGTAAAATGGGACTTGAGGTACTCAAATGCCTCAAGAATGCACCAAAAAACCCAAGCACCACATTCCCCTCATGACTGGGCTGGTGGTCCAGCAGCTCAAGTAGAAGAGTCCTCCAGGAGCTCAGGGGAGCAGCAGCCCTCGTGCTCCTCAGCCTGTGTAGAAAGGGGTCAGTGGCCCAAATGTGTGCTTTGGAAATCAGGGCTGGGTTCCTAAATCCCTTTGGGAGTCTCTGTAATAGACCTGTGGTGGCTGAGGGATGTACGTGGGAAGGGTTTGGCAGCCTTGAACTGGACTTGTTGATGCTCTGAGCTCTGTTGTGTGTGGGAGCCTGTTCCTTTCCCCTTGCCCAAGGGCAGAGTGTTGGTGAGGGCTGGAGTTGGAGGCTGTGTGTGCCCAGAGAGCCAGTACCGTGGGGCTGCAGGTGCTCCTGCCAGCGTGGGCTTGTCTGAGCGGGGCCTTGTGCCTCTTTCAGGTGTCCCTGCTGCAGTCACAGCTGGCCCAAGAGCGACAGCAGCGGCAGAACTACACTGAGAGCTGTGCAAGGACCAGGCAGGAGCTGTCAGACCTTCACCAGGAGCTGTGCTGCTCCTTTGCAGCTGTGCAAGGAGCCCAAAGCTGCTCTTGTGGAAGCAGAGACTTGAAGCTGCATCACTCTCTGAACCTTAACTTGGCACTGACATCCTTGGGCCGTGTGTCTCTGGAGAGACAGGCCTTACAGAAGGCAGGTGCAGCTCTTCTCTTCCGTGCAGGAGTTGTGCCTTGCTCAGAAGCCAATTTCTGTAAACAGGGGCACAAAATCCTCCCTAGGACACAGATAAACACTGTCAAAGATGAGGGCAAAAAATACCTGCCAAAGATTCTGCAAACAAACCCATTTGGTTCTTGAAGGTCTGTTTTAGTGAGGAATCTTTGATGGAAGCAGCAAGACTTTTCTTCTGCCTACAAGACCTAGTGATTTATTGCCAAACAGAGAGCAGAGAAAAAAATGCACTCGTGGCTGTCTCAGAATTCTTAATCTATTTTGTGAGCCTTAAACATTGCACCTCTTGGCTTTTCTCTGTAGAAGTTTGAAAAGCCCATGACGCACCATTTTTCCTCCTCATGTAGCTGTTCTAAAAGCAAATCTTTCCATGAATATTTGTAGGCACCAAGAATTTTTTAGGCTTTTCCATACATATGCCCTTTGTCAGGGTAGACAGAAGAATTCCTGTGACTCAGGAATGAAGCAGATCCTTAAAGAGCCTGCAGGTCTTGAGAATGCTGAGCCTTCAAACTGACTTCTGAGCCAGGTCCCTGCCCAGCTGCCCAGGAGGGCTCTGGGGACCCAAGGGAAGCAGGGACAGTGCCAGGACCAGCAGGGAGCTGGGATGGGGGGAGAGCCAGGCAGGGCCTCTCCAACAGCCCCTGGAATGCTGGGCTTTGGGCCCTGGCAGCCATCACAAAGGCCATGGAATGCTGGGGGTATGACCCTGGCAACTGTCACAAAGGCCATGGAATGCTGGGGGTTGGATCCTGGCAACAATCAACAGCTCCTGGCTATTGGGGTTTGTACCCTGGAGCTGTCAACAGCTCATGGACTTTGGGGCTTGGACCTTGCAAAGGCCAAGGGCACTTTGTGCTATTGACCCTGCAAAGGCCAAGAACCTTTGGATATTGGTGTTTACACCTTGCAAAGGCCAAGGGCCTTTGAATATTGGTGTTTACACCCTACAAAGGCCAAGCGCCTTTGGATATTGGTGTTCAGACCCTGCAAAGGCCAAGTGCCTTTGGTCACTGGGGTTTAGACCCTGCATAGACCAAGGGCCTTTTTTATCAGGATTTAGGCCCTGCATAGGCCAAGGGCCTTTGGATATCGGGGTTTAGACCCTGCATAGACCAAGGGTCTTTGATCACCGATATTTTCTCTATCTTTGTGCGAGGGGCAGATGGAGACCCGGAGGGTGAGTGACAAAGCCGCTGCTCTCCTTGTGCCAAGCCCAGCCGGGACCTGGCAGGGCCTGGGCTGCGCCTTGGGGAACAGTTCCCTTTGGGATTAGCAAGGGATTGACAGTTGGCTGTTGCAGAGCTGGCAGCAGCTGTGGTGCTTGCCCTGGGGACAGGCCTGGCAGGGAATGGGGGGCTCCTGGCTATCCCAGAGCACAGCCACATCTCCTCCACTGTCCTTGTCCCACTGGAGGCCATGGGCAAAAACAAGGGAGCAGCTTTTCATTGCCTTCCCCTCACCCAAATTACAGTGCAGCCTCAGTGCTTCCCAGAGTCAAAAATGAGTTTCTCCCTGACATCTCCAAAATGATCCCCAGTGGCTTAGAGAAGGTCACAAGGATGACAGGAAGATGCTGCAAGGGCTGGAGCACCTGTGCCAAGGGAAAAGGATGCAAGAGTTGGGGTTGTCCAGGCTGGAGAAGGTTTCAGGGTGACCTTAGAGTCCCTTCCAATGCATGAAAGGGCTGCAAGAGAGCTGGAGAGGGACTTAAGCCAGGGGCCTGCAGGGACAGGACAAAGCTTCCCACTGAGACATGGCAAGGATGGATGGGATATTGGGAGAGAATTCTGCCCTCTGAGGGTGCTGAGGCCCTGGCACAGCTTGCCCAGAGAAGCTGTGGCTGCCCCTGGATCCCTGGGGGTGTTCATGGCCAGGTTGGACTGGGCTCTGGGCAGTTCCCCTTCTGGTGTTCTTAGAAGTGATGAGACACCTTCCAGCTTGTTGGTTTGTGCTTCTGTCAAAGTCCTGGGCTGAAAATATTGCCAAGGAGGGGAGGAAGAGCTCAGCTGGAAGTGCTGTGCTCTGGGACAGGCTGGGAAGCGCTTAGAGGCGACTGCCTCAGGGGCAGCCAGGCAGTCTGAGTGTGCTCTTCCCTGTGCACTTGCAGGGAGCTCGAGGGCTTTCTCACCAGGGACGTTCCTCCAGAGCCCCAGAGGTGAGTAAACTGTGCTGAGCTGGCTGGCCTTTTGAAACTGGTTCTCCATGAATGGACAGTGGATCTTGTGGGATCGGAAGAGGCATCTCAGTGCTACTTTGGAACAGGAACACAATACCTGACTAACAGCTGGATGTGGGCTTTCAGGTGCTGGTAGACGACGGTGACAGCATGGCCAATTCCATCATCTGCACCAACAATCCTGGAAACATCCTCTCAACTTTGACATCCACTGATGAGCAGCATCCCTTTGAATTGGCTCGGGAAGCTACAGAGAATTGTGAGCGCATGTGGCAACAGTTTGATCAAGTAGAGGAGAGAACCCAGAGGATCAGAAGCCAATACCAGATCATAGACTCTCTGCTAGAAGAAATCAGAAGGTGAGCATTTCCTCCTCCTCCTCCTGCATCCAAGAGGCAATGTGCTTCCAGGTCTGGGAGGTCAGAGGTGTCCCGGGTGAAGAAATCACCTGCCCACCATCTGTGGGCCTCAGTGTGGCTCTCGAGCATTGGCCTGTCTGGGTTTTTCATGCTCTACTGTGACTCCCCAGGCTGTCTGGGAAATGCAGAGCCATGTTGGAATAGAAGACTCCTTCCTTTTGTCGTGCTGCTTCCCTGAATTCTGTTCTTTGTGTGCCCCTGCCCAGCCACTGCTTCTGGCTGAAGGAAGGCAAAATCCTGCCTTCCTTTCCCTTTGCCTCTGGAGGATTTCCTTGGGAGGGAAAGAGCAAGGTCTTCCTTAGCCCACTGCCCCCAGCTCCATCCTGGAGTGCTGAAAATGGCATTGCTGACTCTTCAGGCCTCTTGCTTCTTCTGACTGAGCCTTGTCTCTGCAGTGACTGTGCAAAGTTTGAGAAGTCCAAGGAAATGCTGCTGCAATGCACTGGAATCCCGGAGACAGGAGCCTTTTGTCTGCAGCAGAAGAACATCAATCAGTGGGAGGAAGCGTCAGTCCAGGCAGAAGAGGCAGAGCAGCAGGACAGGATGGAGGTTGGTTTTAGAAATGAGACTGGTTTTCCCTTGAAAAGTTGTCTTGCCCCTTCTTGTACAGTGAAGAACCTGGCTGCACTCAAAGAAGAGCCATCCTTGCAGAGGCAGCTGGAAGTCAAGAGGCAGACATTGGAGGAATTCCAGCTTGAGAGGGATGTACTGGAACAAGAGAGGGATGATGTTAGCAGGGCTCTGAACACCTTATTGCTAGGCAGCACCTGTGGGAGTGGGAGTTGTGGCAGCCAGATCAGCCCAGATGCTCTTTCTGGCACTAGAAGACAGGCACACTGCTGTGCACACCTGGCTCAAGATGGCACACGCATTTCTTAGCCAGGGATATGCATGTTCATCAGCAAAGTGTTGCATGCTTCTGCAAAATGTGTTGCTTTGGGCAGCCACAGAGCCTCTAAAAGAGGGAAGGGAGCTGGGGAAACTTTGAGGCCAGAGCACAGGTGCTCCTTGCCCTCTGGCTGCCTGTCAGGTGGCTCTGGCTGGCTCTGCACAGGGCTCCCCAGGAAGGGCTCCAGCTGTACCTTGTCCCACTTGCAGGTTTCCCAGGAGCAAGAGTCACTGAGCCGGTGTCTGGAGCAGCTGAGCCAGGAATCCTCTGGCCAAGGGCATGAAGTGGCCCAGGTGGGCAGAGACGAGGAGCTGCTGGCCCAGAAGGCTGACCTTGAGGGGCGACTGGCAGCCTGCGAGGGGCTGCGAGAAGACCTTGCCAGGCAGCTGGAAGAGACCAGGTAAAGGCAGGGAGCTGAGCCGTTTCAGATGTTTTTACATTGCATGGACAGAATACAGAAGAGTCTCAAAAACAAAACAAAACAAAACAAAACAAAACAAACAAACAAAAAACAAAACAACAAAAAAAACCCAAAAAAACCAAGATATGAAGGTTATTTTTCTGGCATGTAGCACCAGAAAAGCTTTCATGAGCCTTGGGCTCCTGTTTGTGCCACCGAGCACACTCCTGTGGGATGTCGAAAGCAATCAAGCAATCCAGCCAGCCCTGAACTGAGGAGTACTTCAACCATGCAGATGCTGACTGAAACCCCAAGTTTCTCTTGGGTTTGGTTCCTCGTTCTGGGCATTGAACATCCCTCGTTCCTTTCTGAGTAGCTTGCCATGATCCTGATCTTCAGACCAGGAAGCTTCATCTTCAGCATTCCAGGCTCTTACCTTGGCACGCTGGGAGTAGCACGCTGCCATTCAGGGTGAAGCCAGAGGCTCCTGCTGAAAATCTTGAGGCATTTCTGCTTCCAGGCACACTCTTGAGACGTGAGGGACAGGACCTAGAGCTGGTTAGAGAGCAGCAGGGAAAGCTCTTTGGAATTCTCAACAGCCTCTGGGCATTCTTGCTGATTGTTGATGGGCACCCAGCTGCCAAACCTGCCAAGGTCCCTTTGCATGGTCCCTCTCACTGTGTAAGGAAGGGCAAGTCCCTTGGGCTCCTGCCTGCTTGTTCAGCAACACTCAAATAAAGGCAGCAAGTCTACTGCTTGACCTTGCAGGGGTTGAAACTGGATTTTCTGCATTCAGGTAGTTGTAATTTGGACAAAAACTGTTCTGATTATTTACAAGTGCTGCCATGGCCATGAGATTTTACTGTATCTGCAAAGTAGTTCTGAAGCCTCATTAAATACCGAGTGTCTGGAACATGACATACCTTTCTGTCCATTACCAAGAGCATTAAAATGTCAGGAGTCAGCCAGGACAAGAGTCTGTTCTGTCCCCCTGCAGAGCAGCTTGGAAGTGCTGATGAGAGAAGGGCTGTGAGCAGGGGCTGGGCTTTTGCTTGTTGCTCCAGCCTGTTTGGGCACAGCTACCCAGAGTCACAGGTCAGGAACAGCAAGTGAAGGTTTGGCTGTTGTGGCCAAGTTGAGCTGGGCAGTCTGTGCTAGGCCAGGCCATAAGGAAGGCCTGGGCAGTCCCTCAGAGGCCCTGCTCTGCTCTGGAAATGGCCCAGATGTGCCTTCTCAGGACAAGTTTCCAGGTGACCCATTTTCCATCCTCAGGCGTGGGGATCTTGAGCCACGTCGTCCTGGAATAAGCGGCTGTGGGTGTCTGGAGCAAGCAACTCATGTCTGTCCATATTTGCAACTTGTAGGTCAGCAAAGGAGAGCCTGCAATCCAGGCTGTGTGCTGCTCAGCAGCAGATATCACAGCTGGAGATCACCAGGAACAATCTGGAAGCTCAAGTGCTCACAGTCACACAGGCCAAGGAGGTGATTGAAGGTGAGAACCTCGTGTGCTTTGTTTGTGGTGCTCCCCTGCCTAGAGAAGCTGAGCACCCTGCAAAGCTGTCTCTGTCCACGGAGCTTCTGAGGAGTGGTGGGGCTGGAGGCCCTGAAAGGTCCTGAGGTCAGTAAAGTCAGTAAAGAGCGTGACTCTTGCTGTTGGTCATGTTTGCAGGAGAAGTGAAGGGCCTGCAATGTGAGCTGGAAGCAGAGAGAGCTCTCAGGAGGCAGGAACAGGAAGACACAGCTCAACAGCTCCTGCAGGCAGAGCAGCAGCATCAGGAAAGCCTCAGGCTTCAGGGAACTGCTCAGCAACTGGAAATAAAGAAGCTCCTGCAAGACCTGGTAGGGGACAATATGCTTGTGAATTGTCCCAGCCAGCCCTGTGGGTTGGTGTAGCACAAGCAGAGGCTGAGGGTGTGAAAGGGCAGCAATTCTCTGCCAGAGGCCTCCCGCTGCTGGGCTGGGCAGCAGAGCCAGCAGCTGAGACTTGGAGGAGCATGAAGGCCCCCAGGGTGGTGCTGGGACAGTAAATGCAGCCATGGCTTCAGGGAGGGTGTAAGAGGAGATCCAGAGCAGGTTGGGCTGTGCCCACCCAAAGCGTGGCAGCCCAGGGCAGGATCATCCCCGAGTCCCACCTGCCACAGAGCACATGCCAACGTGGAGCAGATGCCAACGTGGAGCAGATGCCAACGTGGAGCAGATGCTAACGTGGAGCAGATGCCAACGTGGAGCAGATGCCAACAGTGCTGGTGGCTGCAGGCTTGGGAACTCGTTTCCTTTCTTGCTGTGCTCCCATGGTGGACAGAGGGATTAGCTTTGGGCTGGAAGCAAATGGAACAGGCCCCTTGTCCCTGGTCCTTCAGTCCTTGTGACTGGGGCAGCAGAGAGGGGAAGGTGACACCTCCTCTTCTGAGTGCTTGGACTCGGTGCTTGGGAAGGTCTTTGCCAGCAGAAGAGATTCCACAAGTCTGTGAATCCTGCACCTGCTGAGCCTCCTTTTGAATTCCCTGACAGGACACAGTTTCTGGTGTGCAGAAAGCCAGTGCTGTTGTCTTTTCCAGTTGGGGGTTCTGGAAGGGATGGAGCTTCACATCTTTCAGCCACGAGCTTGCCTGAGACTTCATCTTGTAAATTTTTCCTCCCCTCCTCAGGCAAGTGAGTGTGAAAGGCAACGTGCAGAGATGCAGAAGACGCTGGAGCAATGGGAAAAAGAGAAGGCAGAGAGAGAGCAGGAGCACAAGAAGGAGCTGTCTGAGATGAGGCAGAAAGTTGCCACCCTGCTGGCGCAACAAGAAGAGGAACGAACTAGATTGGAAAATGCCAAGCAAGAGGTAATGATTGTGAGAGGAGAACAGGTGTGATTTTTTGCAAGGCTGGAGCTGTGGGAGATGGCAGGATATGGGGCTGTGTGGAGCATGCCCTCCGTGTCTTCTGCACAAAATTAGGGGAGGTGAAAGCTGAACGGGGCTGTCTTTGGCACCAGGAATGAGCCCTCTCATAGGAAGCCAGGCAGAAACATCAGCTGTCAGCTGACAGTTTTGTGCTGCTCTTGTGCTCTGTTGTTCCAAGATGTACCTCAGGGTATCTTCACTGTTCTCCTTCTGCTGCCCTTTTGGTGTGTACTGGTAGATGTTCATGGCCAAGGTGAGTTTGTAGGACTTTTCTTTTGTGGGCATGCAGAGGGTGCAGCAAGAATGCTGACAAGAGAACAATCTCTTTAAAGGCTTGCCTGGAGTATTTCTGAACAGCAATGCAGAGATGTCTTCTGGGCTGTGTTTTAAGTCACTTCCTGGGAAGCTGTGTCTCCCCCAGGGCAGGCAGTGGCCCAGGGCAGCAGCAGCCAAGTGCTCTGAGAGCACGTGAGCCCATCAGTCTTTGCCCCTTGCCACGGGGATGTTGCAGGAGGAGTGTGAAGCCCTCTGCTCTTTCCTCCTGTGCAGGTCCTGCTGGAAGAGCAGAAGGAGAAGAGTGCTTTATCAGAGGCACTGCTGCAAACTCGGGAAGAGCTCAGCCGAGCCCGCCAGCAGGTCCAGCAGCTCAGGCAGGAGGTGACAGAGCAGCAAGAGAAGGGGCAGGTAAGTGTGAGTAGGCAGGCAACAGAGGGCAGGGCAGTGACAAGGGCACAAAAGGCAGCTCCTGGGACTGAGGAAGCAAGGGCTGCTTCAGGCCCTGGGAGCACAGAGCCTGGTAAGCTCCAGAGCTCAGCCCCAGGAAGGAAGGCTTGCACTGGAAGCGGAGCTGGGTAGAGAAGCCAAAAGAAGCAGCCGAGGGAATGGGATTTTGAGGCAGCAAGTGGAAAAAGCTGAGCCTGAGGGCAGGTCCCAGGAAGTTGCTCTGCATTTTGTTGCCAGACCATGAAGGCAAATCTGCAAGCTGAGCTGGAGGAAGCTCACAGTGAAGCCCAGGCAGCGCAGAGGAGGCACGAGGAAGAGCTGCAAGGCCTCAAAGAGGAAATGAATCTCCTCCTTGAGCAGAGGGAGGCTCTACAAAAGCAGGTGAGTGTTGTATTGCACTTCATAATCTGTGTCAGAAATAGGCTGATGCTTTTCCTTTAATTTTAACAGAAAAAGGGGGAGGTGTTGTATTGCACTAAATAGTTCATTTAGTTGCTGTTTTTGCACTGGGGGATTAGAGTATTTGCACTGAGTGGTTGTCATATTGCACTGAATAGTTGATGTTATATCACATGTTTGTTCTTCCCCCCATCACATGGTCTCTCCTTCAACCGCCCCAGTACCCCCCCGGTGGTCTCTTCTTGGGTTACCCTTCCCCACTCCTCACTGGTATCCCATGGGCTGTGGACCTCTTCCTCTGCCCCCATTCAGTACCCCGGGCATAAAAGTCCCCTGTCACCAGGGAACGCCCTCTTCTGCCATCTGTCCATCTGAAGTGTCCCTTGGAATAAAGAGAGAATGTTACCACGTGCAGAAGAACGCTTCTCAATCTTTTGCTTTTGTCTATGTAAGACTGTGTGGGCTGGGGTCAATAGTTAGCCAGAGTGGACCCCAAAGAGCCCGTCCGAGACACAGTCTAACAGGTGAGTGAGAGAGCAGTGGCACTGCAGTCATGCTGGGAGGGGTCTGTGGCCTTCTTGCTTTTCCATGGCAGAGCAGCAGCTGCTGGGCTGAGCCTTGGGGCTGTCTCGTGCTCTGGGGGCTCCATATCAGCTGCTCTGAAGGACACTCAGTGCTCTGCTGAATGTCAGCTGCTGCTCTGGACAGCTGGGCTAGTCCTCTGTGCTGTTGGCCAGCAAGCAGCAGCATGGATTCCTGCTGGCCTCTCCTTGCTAGCCTTGCTTTGGCAGGTGTTTTCTCAGGTGCACTGCTTGGTGGTGGGCCACTTAGAGTCTGATACAAGTTGTCCATATCCTTTGTGAATCTGGTGCTCTCAGGACAGGGAGGAGAGGAAAGTTGTCCTTTACCTTTGCTCACAGCCTGTGCCGTGGCTGACTGTGACTGTAGCTGTGGCTGTAGCCTCTGACTGCCTTGTTCTGTTTGATTGGAGGTGGCAGAGTTGACATCTCAGCTGGCAGCCTCCCGAGAGTGCCAGGAAAGGACTGTGCAGAGAGCCCAGCAAGATGTGAGGGAGGCCCAGGAAGAGTCCAGGCAGAAGTTGCTGGAGGTTGAGCAGATGCAGAACATGCTGGAGGAGGCAAAACATCAGAACAAGGAGCTGCAAGTGCATCTGGAGAACTTGGAGAAGGAATGGAGTCAATGGGAAGAAGTGGCTCAGCAAAATTCAGAATTGCAGGCTTCTGTCAATGCCCTAGAGAGGGAAAAAAACAGGTAAATGAAAGCCTGTGGCACTCTGCATTGTGCTGAAAGGATTCCCTCTTTGCCATCTTTGCACCTGCCAGGGCCTCTGGTAGCATTTCCTAAGTGGCGGATTCTGAAATCTCCAGGTAGACACATCTAATTGTCTGGATGTTGAGTTTCATTTTCTTTACTTTTAAGCCTTCAGATAGAGTTTTTCTGAATAAAAAGGCTTTGGGGTAGCCCTTTCCCTCTAGGGGATATTGTGTTGTTAGGCTGGTGTGTTGACACTGCCCAAGCTGCACTGTAAGGAGCTGGATCCATCCATCAGCTCCACCTTGGGGCCTGTAACTTGAAGCCTTTGGGGTCTGGATCAGCCTGGCATCTGATGCTTTTTCTGGGCAGAACCATCTTAAGGCCCTGATTGCTGCTCTAGGCCAGATTGGCCTCGGAGGCAGCCCAGAAACAAGAATGTCTCTGTTGCATCGTTCCTCATCAAATGTCCCCCGGTGCCTGCAGGGGGTCAAGCAGGGTCCCTGCCACCCTGCACAGTCACAGGCATTTCTGACTGTGCAAAGAATGCAAGAAACAGGACCAAGGTATGGGGGGCTCCTGCAGCCAATCAAGTCCTGCCAGGCTTCAGTGCCACAGGATTCTTCCTCCAAGAAGGAGACAAAGGAAAGGCAGGGCACTCCTGCTTGCCTGGAGCCTTCTGCATCTTCCATGAGGTTGTGCTCCAAGCCTCGGTTGCCACTTTGGCCTTTGTTTCTCCAGCTGAAAGTAGGATGGGTGCTGGTAAATGTTAGGGAACTTGCCAGAGATGCCCTGGCTCTAGGGTGCTGCTCTTCCTAACTGGATGTGTAAGATGGGAGAAAGAAATGTCTCTTCCATGCTGACCAAACCTCCCTGCTTTGGAGCCTGGTTAGTCAGAAGGAAATTGTTCCTCTCCCCTAATGTCTTCATTGCAAGACTTTGTTAGGTTTGCATTCACATTCCCATCTCAAAAAGAAGGTAGGGCATGGAGGCAGGAACTCACTGTTCCTTCAGGGACAAAAGCAGAGCAGGCACATTCTGGGCTGGGACTGCAGGGGGAACAAAGAGCCAAGTTGTTGAGACAAACCTCATCAGGCAGAGCAGTTTCCCCCTGAGGTGGTGCAAGTCCTAAGAGTTGCTAAAATGTGATATCATTTACTAATGAGTCACTTGCTTCCCTTCCAGGCTGATTCTGTCTCTTGAAGAAAAGAATGTGTGCCTTAGGACACTGGAAGAACAGAACCTGACACTGAAAAATCAGGTGTCTCAGTGTCAATCTGCCCTTCAGGAGACAGAACTGCTCTATTCTGAGCATAGAAGAGAACTGCTGGGGCTCAACACACAGGTAAGCTGTGCAGTGGCATCCTCTTCTCCAGGGACACACAACAGCACCTTTGCCTTGGAGGCCCCAACCTCTTTCCCCTCCCAGCAGCATCCACAGCTGCCGTGTTCTGCCCAGGGCTGCTGCTGCACTCTGAGCCTGAGGCTGGATCTGGTGTCAGCTGCAGAAGTTTTCCCCCATCCTCTCCCAGGTCCCAGCAGGAAATGTGGGAGGAGAAGCAGCAGCAGACTCTTCTGGAGCTTCTTTGTCCCTCTGTTAGCCGTGTTGTCCCATACAGAGTTGGTGCCTGTGCCAGGCTCTGAGCAATGTGGGGATACAGAGGTGGCTGTGGCAGGCTGGGCAGGGCACTTCCAGCACAGCCAGTTCAGCCGCTGTTCAGAGCTGCAGCCCCATTGCCTCCCTTTCCCTGTTTTCTCTCCATTTGTCTCCATTGCAATCCTTGCCTCTGTGCCTTCTGGTTTTGGCTTGAAGTCATTTCTCCTTTATTGCTCTCCCTGTGGCCCACTCTGTGGCCTCATGAGCAGCCGTGTCCCTGAGGCCCTGTGCATCCATTTTCCAGGCCTGGGCCCTGCTGGAGGCAGTGAAGGAGAAGGGAGCTTGCCTTGAACCTCGACAGAAGCAGCTGGAAACTGATGTGTCTGAGCTCTGCATGAGGCTCCAGAGCTCTGACCAAAGAGCACAGGCCATTGTCACACAATGTAACGCCTTGGAGCTAGAGCTGAGGAAAAGACAGGCTCAGAGAGACAATCTCAGGGCTCGCAATAGGGAGCTGCTGAAACAGCTGGAGCAAAGTGAGCAAGGTACAGCTTCTCCTCTACCATCCACTGCCCCATGCTATCTCTCATCAGCGGAGATCTCACTGATGCCTCGCAGACGAAAAGTGCCCAGAGATGGCTGAGGAGAAAAACAGCCAGCAGGAGATTACTCCATCCAAGTGCCAGTGAAAGCATTCTCCTGAGAAACATGCTGTGGCTGGCACTGCCATCTGGTTGTGCTAGGGCTGATCCCGTACACAGCTGGTGCCTCTCAGTTGCCGTGTCTGTGCTAAGGAGCTGTAGCTGGATGCCTCAGCTCCATTCCCCCTAACTCCAGGCCCTGCCAGAGTCTCCAGGCTCTTGGCCTCCCTGGAGCAGGGCTGCACAGGCATCCCCTCTCCTTTGTCTCTCTTGAATTGCTCACTCTGCACAAGGCCAAGAGCAAACACAGGTTCCTGTTCCTCTGAAACTTGTCCCTTTCATTCCTGCCTTTTTCTGTGCCGGGAAGTTTCCTTCATTTCTGTCAGCTTTGGAGCCTTTGTGGGCTTAGAGCCTGGCAAACACAGGCAGGTAGAGAAGGCAGTGCTGTTGAATCTGCAGGATGCACATCAGTTTAACTCGACTTTTCTTTTCCCCTCCTCCTTCCCCTTCCCTCCTGCAGCAATACTGAAGGCAGAACACCAGAAAATCTCTCTAGAAAGCACCCAGAAGAAAGACATCATTGCCCTGAAGGAAGAGGATGTGACTCATGGTCACTCTCTGCAGAGGAAATTGGAAAAGCTGGAGAAGAAAAGGAAAGATGTGCTGGTGAGATTGGCAGATGCCACAAAGAACCATTTCCTAGCTATGTTTGGACCTTGTGTTCATAGTTCTAAAGAGCACCTTTTCTCAGTTTAACTTTTATAATTGCATTCTTCTGAATAAGGAGGAGAAGATGTTGTAGTCATGGCAAAGCCAGTTAATGCTGAGGCTGCTGATTTTCCTCCATGCTGGGCTTCTGTGCCCTAGGACCTTTAGTTCTCAATGTCCTCACTGTCCCTATTGACATTGCATGGTTTGGGGAATTCCTGGTGGCCAATCCCATGTTCAGATTTCTAAATATCTGGATCTGGAAGGAGGGGGGAAGAGTCCCAAGTTTGCTGTTAATAGAAAGGTGTTTGGCCTTGGCCATCGGAGAGCAGCCAGTGGGGAGAGAGGAGAGGAAAGAGGCAAGTGCTGATCCCCAGCAGGACGTGTGCCTGCAAGGGGAGAACTCGTCCTGAGTGGCAGCAGAGAATGACAGACTGATGTGGCCATTGCTGCTGCCAGAGAGGGCAGTGGGGCTCTGGGGGATGGAGCCATGGAAACTCTACACAGGAGAGGTGGGAAACCACTGCTGTCAGCCCAAGGGCAGGGAATGAAAGGCTGGGGCTGTTTGCTCTTCCCTTCCTCCCTGATGGAGAGCACATCCTCGTGGCACTGCCTGAATCCTGCTTAGCGTGCACTTGCAATCCTGGCTGCAGTTCTGGCAGCTCCTGCCCAAAGGAGCACTGGAGTGGAGCTGCAGGAGGCCAGGGAAGGGCAGAAGGGAAGCTGGGACGGGCTGAGTGAGCTGGGAAAGATGCAGCATCAAGGGGGGCCCAGCAAAGCTCTGCAGCATCCCGAGGGGCAGAGAGAGAGGGGCAGCCTGTGCCTGCCCCTGCAGCAGGAGTCCAGATCTGGTATGAAAAGCAAAGGGAGAGAGGGAATGAGTGACCCTTTTTCTCCCTGTTTTGGCAGCATGAACGGGAATTGTACCAGCAGCAGATGAGAGATCTGGAAAAGAAGAATGAAATGCATGCTCCTGAGATGAGAAATCATAAGAGAAATACTCAAGAATTGGAGATGGAGAGGGAAGAACAGCAGGAAGATTTGGAGCATGGTGCTGCTGCTTTGAAGAAATTGAGGGACAAAACTCAAGTACTGAGTGCTGCACTGAACAAGTGTGAACTTGCCAAAGGGGCTCTGAAGAAAGACTTAGACATCCTGAAGGGAAAGACTTCTATCCAGGCAGGCACTGGCATTGACCTTCAGTCCACTCCAGTGTCCCTGACTTATTCCAGAGATGTTTCCCATGAAGAGGTGGGTCTCTATCCCTGTCAGTCCAGGCCTGCTTGGGTAAAGCAGCCTGGGCTTCAGCAGGCAGCCTTGTCTGTGTGCCTGGCTCCAGCCAGAGGCCATTGACTGCCAGATTGTTTCCTGGCACACCCAGAATGACCGATCCAGCTCTCAAGCTTGATGTTCAAACCAGCTCCAGGCCAAAAGCTGGGCATGGGGAGCTGCTTCTCCTGTGCCTGTAAAAGGGGAAACATGGGGGTCTGGAATTGGTGTATGAAGGAATGGAGCAGGTGAGCAGAATGATGGACTTAAGCCAGCTGAGTTTTGGATCAATGGCTGAAAATGTTCAGCACTGCTGGTGCTTAGAGTAAATTGTATTGGCAGATGTGGAAGATGCAGAGGTTTGGGGTGACAACACAGAGTTTGGAGTAGGGATGTTTGTTGGGAAGGAGCTGTCTGGTCCCAGGCAAGGCAGCAGGGCCTGACACAGCACTTCCAAGGAAACAGCGCCAGAGGCTTTGGGCAGGCCAGGCTATCAGAGCTGCATGGGGCAGGTGCTGTGAAACTTTGAGGCCAGAGCACAGGTGCTCCTTGCCCTCTGGCTGCCTGTCAGGTGGCTCTGGCTGGCTCTGCACAGGGCTCCCCAGGAAGGGCTCCAGCTGTACCTTGTCCCACTTGCAGGTTTCCCAGGAGCAAGAGTCACCGAGCCGGTGTCTGGAGCAGCTGAGCCAGGAATCCTCTGGCCAAGGGCATGAAGTGGCCCAGGTGGGGCGAGAGGAGGAGCTGCTGGCCCAGAAGGCTGACCTTGAGGGGCGACTGGCAGCCTGCGAGGGGCTGCGAGAAGACCTTGCCAGGCAGCTGGAAGAGACCAGGTAAAGGCAGGGAGCTGAGCCGTTTCAGATGTTTTTACATTGCATGGACAGAATATGGAAGAGTCTCAAAAAAAAAAATTAGGCCACAATGTGAAGGTTATTTTTCTGGCATGTAAAGCCTGCAAAGCTCTCGTGAGCCTTGGGCTCCTGTTTGTGCCACCGAGCACACTCCTGTGGGATGTCAAACGCAATCCAGCCAGCCCTGAACTGAGGAGTACTTCAACCATGCAGATGCTGACTGAAACCTCAAGTTTCTCTTGGGTTTGGTTCCTCGTTCTGGGCATTGAACATCCCTCGTTCCTTTCTGAGTAGCTTGCCATGATCCTGATCTTCAGACCAGGAAGCTTCATCTTCAGCATTCCAGGCTCTTACCTTGGCACGCTGGGAGTAGCACGCTGCCATTCAGGGTGAAGCCAGAGGCTCCTGCTGAAAATCTTGAGGCATTTCTGCTTCCAGGCACACTCTTGAGACGTGAGGGACAGGACCTAGAGCTGGTTAGAGAGCAGCAGGGAAAGCTCTTTGGAATTCTCAACAGCCTCTGGGCATTCTTGCTGATTGTTGATGGGCACCCAGCTGCCAAACCTGCCAAGGTCCCTTTGCATGGTCCCTCTCACTGTGTAAGGAAGGACAAGTCCCTTGGGCTCCTGCCTGCTTGTTCAGCAACACTCAAATAAAGGCAGCAAGTCTACTGCTTGACCTTGCAAGAGTTGAAACTGCAGTCTCTGCATTCAGGTAGTTGTAATTTGGACAAAAAACTGTTCTGGTTATTTACAAGTGCTGCCATGGCCATGAGATTTTACTGGATCTGCAAAGTAGTTCTGAAGCCTCGTTAAATATAGGATGTCTGGAAGATGATGTACCTTTCTGTCCATTACCAAGAGCATTAAAATGTCAGGAGTCAGCCAGGACAAGAGTCTGTTCTGTCCCCCTGCAGAGCAGCTTGGAAGTGCTGATGAGAGAAGGGCTGTGAGCAGGGGCTGGGCTTTTGCTTGTTGCTCCAGCCTGTTTGGGCACAGCTACCCAGAGTCACAGGTCAGGAACAGCAAGTGAAGGTTTGGCTGTTGTGGCCAAGTTGGGCTGGGCAGTCTGTGCTAGGCCAGGCCATAAGGAAGGCCTGGGCAGTCCCTCAGAGGCCCTGCTCTGCTCTGGAAATGGCCCAGATGTGCCTTCTCAGGACAAGTTTCCAGGTGACCCATTTTCCATCCTCAGGCGTGGGGATCTTGAGCCACGTCGTCCTGGAATAAGCGGCTGTGGGTGTCTGGAGCAAGCAACTCATGTCTGTCCATATTTGCAACTTGTAGGTCAGCAAAGGAGAGCCTGCAATCCAGGCTGTGTGCTGCTCAGCAGCAGATATCACAGCTGGAGATCACCAGGAACAATCTGGAAGCTCAAGTGCTCACAGTCACACAGGCCAAGGAGGTGATTGAAGGTGAGAACCTCGTGTGCTTTGTTTGTGGTGCTCCCCTGCCTAGAGAAGCTGAGCACCCTGCAAAGCTGTCTCTGTCCACGGAGCTTCTGAGGAGTGGTGGGGCTGGAGGCCCTGAAAGGTCCTGAGGTCAGTAAAGTCAGTAAAGAACGTGACTCTTGCTGTTGGTCATGTTTGCAGGAGAAGTGAAGAGCCTGCAATGTGAGCTGGAAGCAGAGAGAGCTCTCAGGAGGCAGGAACAGGAAGACACAGCTCAACAGCTCCTGCAGGCAGAGCAGCAGCATCAGGAAAGCCTCAGGCTTCAGGGAACTGCTCAGCAACTGGAAATAAAGAAGCTCCTGCAAGACCTGGTAGGGGACAATATGCTTGTGAATTGTCCCAGCCAGCCCTGTGGGTTGGTGTAGCACAAGCAGAGGCTGAGGGTGTGAAAGGGCAGCAATTCTCTGCCAGAGGCCTCCCGCTGCTGGGCTGGGCAGCAGAGCCAGCAGCTGAGACTTGGAGGAGCATGAAGGCCCCCAGGGTGGTGCTGGGACAGTAAATGCAGCCATGGCTTCAGGGAGGGTGTAAGAGGAGATCCAGAGCAGGTTGGGCTGTGCCCACCCAAAGCGTGGCAGCCCAGGGCAGGATCATCCCCGAGTCCCACCTGCCACAGAGCACATGCCAACATGGAGCAGATGCCAACGTGGAGCAGATGCTAACGTGGAGTAGATGCCAATGTGGAGCAGATGCCAACAGTGCTGGTGGCTGCAGGCTTGGGAACTCGTTTCCTTTCTTGCTGTGCTCCCATGGTGGACAGAGGGATTAGCTTTGGGCTGGAAGCAAATGGAACAGGCCCCTTGTCCCTGGTCCTTCAGTCCTTGTGACTGGGGCAGCAGAGAGGGGAAGGTGACACCTCCTCTTCTGAGTGCTTGGACTCGGTGCTTGGGAAGGTCTTTGCCAGCAGAAGAGATTCCACAAGTCTGTGAATCCTGCACCTGCTGAGCCTCCTTTTGAATTCCCTGACAGGACACAGTTTCTGGTGTGCAGAAAGCCAGTGCTGTTGTCTTTTCCAGTTGGGGGTTGTGGGAGGGATGGAGCTTCACATCTTTCAGCCATGAGCTTGCCTGGGACTTCATCTTGTAAATTTTTCCTCCCCTCCTCAGGCAAGTGAGCGTGAAAGGCACCGTGCAGAGATGCAGGAGACGCTGGAGCAATGGGAAAAAGAGAAGGCAGAGAGAGAGCAGGAGCACAAGAAGGAGCTGTCTGAGATGAGGCAGAAAGTTGCCACCCTGCTGGTGCAACAAGAACAAATAAGGAGATTTGAAAATGCCAAGCAAGAGGTAATGATTGTGAAAGGAGAGAGAACTGGTGTGATTTTTTGCAAGGCTGGAGCTGTGGGAGATGGCAGGATATGGGGCTGTGTGGAGCATGCCCTCCGTGTCTTCTGCACTGAATTAGGGGAGGTGAAAGCTGAACGGGGCTGTCTTTGGCACCAGGAATGAGCCCTCTCATAGGAAGCCAGGCAGAAACATCAGCTGTCAGCTGACAGTTTTGTGCTGCTCTTGTGCTCTGTTGTTCCAAGATGTACCTCAGGGTATCTTCACTGTTCTCCTTCTGCTGCCCTTTTGGTGTGTACTGGTAGATGTTCATGGCCAAGGTGAGTTTGTAGGACTTTTCTTTTGTGGGCTTGCAGAGGGTGCAGCAAGAATGCTGACAAGAGAACAATCTCTTTAAAGGCTTGCCTGGAGTATTTCTGAACAGCAATGCAGAGATGTCTTCTGGGCTGTGTTTTAAGTCACTTCCTGGGAAGCTGTGTCTCCTCCAGGGCAGGCAGTGGCCCAGGGCAGCAGCAGCCAAGTGCTCTGAGAGCACGTGAGCCCATCAGTCTTTGCCCCTTGCCACGGGGATGTTGCAGGAGGAGTGTGAAGCCCTCTGCTCTTTCCTCCTGTGCAGGTCCTGCTGGAAGAGCAGAAGGAGAAGAGTGCTTTATCAGAGGCACTGCTCCAAACTCAGGGAGAGCTCAGCCGAGCCCGCCAGCAGGTCCAGCAGCTCAGGCAGGAGGTGACAGAGCAGCAAGAGAAGGGGCAGGTAAGTGTGAGTAGGCAGGCAACAGAGGGCAGGGCAGTGACAAGGGCACAAAAGGCAGCTCCTGGGACTGAGGAAGCAAGGGCTGCTTCAGGCCCTGGGAGCACAGAGCCTGGTAAGCTCCAGAGCTCAGCCCCAGGAAGGAAGGCTTGCACTGGAAGCAGAGCTGGGTAGAGAAGCCAAAAGAAGCAGCCGAGGGAATGGGATTTTGAGGCAGCAAGTGGAAAAAGCTGAGCCTGAGGGCAGGTCCCAGGAAGTTGCTCTGCATTTTGTTGCCAGACCATGAAGGCAAATCTGCAAGCTGAGCTGGAGGAAGCTCACAGTGAAGTCCAGGCAGCGCAGAGGAGGCACGAGGAAGAGCTACAAGGCCTCAAAGAGGAAATGAATCTCCTCCTTGAGCAGAGAGAGGCTCTACAAAAGCAGGTGAGTGAAAGAGCAGTGGCACTGCAGTCATGCTGGGAGGGGTCTGTGGCCTTCTTGCTTTTCCATGGCAGAGCAGCAGCTGCTGGGCTGAGCCTTGGGGCTGTCTCGTGCTCTGGGGGCTCCATGGCAGCTGCTCTGAAGGACACTCAGTGCTCTGCTGAATGTCAGCTGCTGCTCTGGACAGCTGGGCTAGTCCTCTGTGCTGTTGGCCAGCAAGCAGCAGCATGGATTCCTGCTGGCCTCTCCTTGCTAGCCTTGCTTTGGCAGGTGTTTTCTCAGGTGCACTGCTTGGTGGTGGGCCACTTAGAGACTGAAACAAGTTGTCCATATCCTTTGTGAATCTGGTGCTCTCAGGACAGGGAGGAGAGGAAAGTTGTCCTTTACCTTTGCTCACAGCCTGTGCTGTGGCTGACTGTGACTGTAGCTGTGGCTGTAGCCTCTGACTGCCTTGTTCTGTTTGACTGGAGGTGGCAGAGTTGACATCTCAGCTGGCAGCCTCCCGAGAGTGCCAGGAAAGGACTGTGCAGAGAGCCCAGCAAGATGTGAGGGAGGCCCAGGAAGAGTCCAGGCAGAAGTTGCTGGAGGTTGAGCAGATGCAGAAGATGCTGGAGGAGGCAAATCATCAGAACAAGGAGCTGCAAGAGCATCTGCAGAACTTGGAGAAGGAATGGAGTCAATGGGAAGAAGTGGCTCAGCAAAATTCAGAATTACAGGCTTCTTTCGATGCCCTAGAGAGGGAAAAAAACAGGTAAATGAAAGCCTGTGGCACTCTGCATTGTGCTGAATGGATTCCCTCTTTGCCATCTTTGCACCTGCCAGGGCCTCTGGTAGCATTTCCTAAGTGGCGGATTCTGAAATCTCCAGGTAGACACATCTAATTGTCTGGATGTTGAGTTTCATTTTCTTTACTTTTAAGCCTTCAGATAGAGTTTTTCTGAAGAAAAAGGCTTTGTGGTAGCCCTTTCCCTCTAGGGGATATTGTGTTGTTAGGTGGGTGGGTTGACACTGCCCCAGCTGCACTGTAAAGAGCTGGATCCATCCATCAGCTCCACCTTGGGGCCTGTAACTTGAAGCCTTTGGGGTCTGGATCAGCCTGGCATCTGATGCTTTTTCTGGGCAGAACCATCTTAAGGCCCTGATTGCTGCTCTAGGCCAGATTGGCCTCGGAGGCAGCCCAGAAACAAGAATGTCTCTGTTGCATCGTTCCTCATCAAATGTCCCCCGGTGCCTGCAGGGGGTCAAGCAGGGTCCCTGCCACCCTGCACAGTCACAGGCATTTCTGACTGTGCAAAGAATGCAAGAAACAGGACCAAGGTATGGGGGGCGTGTGCAGCCAATCAAGTCCTGCCAGGCTTCAGTGCCACAGGATTCTTCCTCCAAGAAGGAGACAAAGGAAAGGCAGGGCACTCCTGCTTGCCTGGAGCCTTCTGCATCTTCCATGAGGTTGTGCTCCAAGCCTCGGTTGCCACTTTGGCCTTTGTTTCTCCAGCTGAAAGCAGGATGGGTGCTGGTAAATGTTAGGGAACTTGCCAGAGATGCCCTGGCTCTAGGGTGCTGCTCTTCCTAACTGGATGTGTAAGATGGGGGAAGGAAATGTCTCTTCCATGCTGACCAAACCTCCCTGCTTTGGAGCCTGGTTAGAGAGAAGGAAATTGTTCCTCTCCCCTAATGTCTTCATTGCAAGACATTGTTAGGTTTGTATTCACATTCCCATCTCAAAAAGAAGGTAGGGCATGGAGGCAGGAACTCGTTGTTCTTTCAGGGACAAAAGCAGAGCAGGCACATTCTGGGCTGAGACTGCAGGGGGAACAAAGAGCCAAGTTGTTGAGACAAACCTCATCAGGCAGAGCAGTATTTCCCTGAGGTGTGGTGCAAGTCCTAAGAGTTGCTAAAATGTGATATAATTTAGTAATGAGTCACTTGCTTCGCTTCCAGGCTGATTCTGTCTCTGGAGAACAAGAATGTGTGCCTTAGGACACTGGAAGAACAGAACCTGACACTGAAAAATCAGGTGTCTCAGTGTCAATCTGCTCTTCAGACAGCCGAACAGCTCTCTTCAAACCGTGCTGCACAACTGCGGGAGCTCAACAAACAGGTAAGCTGTGCAGTGGCATCCTCTTCTCCAGGGACACACAACAGCACTTTTGCCTTGGAGGCCCCAACCTCTTTCCCCTCCCAGCAGCATCCACAGCTGCCGTGTTCTGCCCGGGGCTGCTGCTGCGCCCTGAGCCTGAGGCTGGATCTGGTGTCAGCTGCAGAAGTTTTCCTCCATCCTCTCCCAGGTCCCAGCAGGAAATGTGGGAGGAGAAGCAGCAGCAGACTCCTCTGGAGCTTCTCTGTCCCTCTGTTAGCAGTGTTGTCCCAGAGTTGGTGCCTGTGCCAGGCTCTGAGCAATGTGGGGACACAGATGTGGCTGTGGCAGGCTGGGCAGGGCACTTCCAGCACAGCCAGTTCAGCCGCTGTTCAGAGCTGCAGCCCAAGGATGCCCATTGCCTCTCTTTCCCCGTTTTCTCTCCATTTGTCTCCATTGCAATCCGTGCTTCTGTGCCTTCTGGGTTTGGCTTGAAGTCATTTCTCCTTTGTTGCTCTCCCTGCAACCCACTCTGCTGCCTCAGGAGCAGCCCTGTCCCTGAGGCCCTGTGCATCCATCTTTCAGATCCAGGCCCTGCAGGATGCAGTGCTGCAGATGGAGGCTTCCCAGGCAACTCGGCAGAAGCAGCTGCTGAAGGATCTGGAGGAGTCCCAGGCAGGAGAACGCTCTTTGAGGGACTCTGTGCACGTGCTGGAGGCTGAGGTGTCTGAGCTGCGTGTGAGGCTCCAGAAATCTGACGACAAAGCTCTTGCCTTGGCCATACAGTCTAAGGCTGTGGAGTTGGAGCTGAGGAAGACAAAAGTTCAGAGCGAAAACCTCAGAGCCCGCAACCTGGAGCTGCAGAAGGAGTTGGAGGAAATTGAGCAAGGTACAGCTTCTCCTCTCCCACTCACTGTCCCATGCTGTCTCACCAGCTGAGGAGCTGTAGGTGGGTGCCTCAGCTCCATTCCCCCCAAACTCCAGGCCCTGACAGAGTCTCCAGGCTCTTGGCCTCTCTGGAGCAGGGCTGCACAGGCATCCCCTCTGCTTTGTCTCTCTTGAGTTGCTCACCTTGTACAAGGCCAGGACCAAACACACCTTCCTATCCCTATGAACGTTGTCCTTTTCATTCCTGCCTTTTTCTCTGCTTGGAAATTTTCTTCATTTCTGTCAGCTTTGGAGTCTTTGTGGGCTTAGGGCCTGGCAAACACAGTCAGGTAGAGAAGACAGTGCTGTTGTCTCTGCAGGGTGCACATCAGTTTGCCTTTCCTTTGCTTGTGTCTTTCTCCTTCTCCTTTCCGCTTTCCTTCTGCAGACTGGTGGAAGGAGGAAGCCAAGCACACCTCTCGAGAAACTGCCCTGGAGAAAGAGGCCACTGAAAGGCAGGAAGAGGCTGTGGCTCTCCGTCAGGAGGTGGCATCTCTTAGGACGAAACTGGAAAAGCTGGAGAAGGAAAGGAAGAATGTGCTGGTGAGATTGGCAGATGCCACAAAGTGCCATTTCCTAGCTATGGTTGGGCCTTGTGTTCATAGTTCTAAAGAGCACCTTTTCCCAGTTTAACTTTTGTAATTGCATTCTTCTGAATAAGGAGGAGAAGATGTAGTCATGGCAAAGCCAGTTAATGCTGATACTGCTGCTGGTTGTCCTCCATGCGGGGCTTCTGTGCCCTAGAACCTTTAGTTCTCAATGTCCTCACTGTCCCTATTGACATTGCATGGTTTGGGGAATTCCTGGTGTCCAATCTCATGTTCAGATTTTTAAATATCTGGATCTGGAAGGAGGGGGGAGAGTCCCAAGTTTGCTGTTAATAGAAAGGTGTTTGGCCTTCGCCATCGGAGAGCAGCCAGTGGGGAGAGAGGAGAGGAAAGGCAAGTGCTGATCCCCAGCAGGACGTGTGCCTGCAAGGGGAGAACTCGTCCTGAGTGGCAGCAGAGAATGACAGACTGATGTGGCCATTGCTGCTGCCAGAGAGGGCAGTGGGGCTCTGGGGGATGGAGCCATGGAAACTCTACACAGGAGAGGTGGGAAACCACTGCTGTCAGCCCAAGGGCAGGGAATGAAAGGCTGGGGCTGTTTGCTCTTCCCTTCCTCCCTGATTGAGAGCACATCCTCGTGGCACTGCCTGAATCCTGCTTAGCGTGCACTTGCAATCCTGGCTGCAGTTCTGGCAGCTCCTGCCCAAAGGAGCACTGGAGTGGAGCTGCAGGAGGCCAGGGAAGGGCAGAAGGGAAGCTGGGACGGGCTGAGTGAGCTGGGAAAGATGCAGCATCCAGGGGGCCCCAGCAAAGCTCTGCAGCATCCCGAGGGGCAGAGAGAGAGGGGCAGCCTGTGCCTGTCCCTGCAGCAGGAGTCCAGATCTGGTATGAAAAGCAAAGGGAGAGAGGGAATGAGTGACCCTTTTTCTCCCTGTTTTGGCAGCATGAACGGGAATTGTACCAGCAGCAGATGAGAGATCTGGAAAAGAAGAATGAAATGCATTCACTCAACAGGCCAAGTCAGCAGCAAAGATTTCAACACTTGGATAGTGAAAAGGAAACCATGCAGGAATATTTGGAGCATAGTGCTGCTGCTTTGAATGAAAGAGGGAGCACTCTGAGTGCTGCACTGACCAAGTTTAAAATTGCCAGAGAGGCTCTGCAGAAACACTTGGCCTTCCTGAAGGGAAAGACTTCTATCCAGGCAGGCACTGGCATTGACCTTCAGTCCACTCCAGTGTCCCTGACTTATTCCAGAGATGTTTCCCATGAAGAGGTGGGTCTCTATCCCTGTCAGTCCAGGCCTGCTTGGGTAAAGCAGCCTGGGCTTCAGCAGGCAGCCTTGTCTGTGTGCCTGGCTCCAGCCAGAGGCCATTGACTGCCAGATTGTTTCCTGGCACACCCAGAATGACTGATCCAGCTCTGGAGCTTGCTGTTCAAACATCTCCAGGCTAAAGCTGGGCTTGGGGAGTTGCTTCTCCTGTGCCCACAAAAGGGGAGGCGACATCTGGCGGTTTGGATTGGTGTGGGAAGGAATGGAGTAGGTGAGCCGAGTGATGAACTAAACCCAGCTGAGTATTGTACCGAGAGGGCTGAACAGCAGCTGCACTGCTGGTGCTTTGAGGATGCTTCCGGAAATGGAGAATTCTGAGGGACAGCTTCTGTGATGTTTGAAATATCTCCTCTCCTAAATATCCTCTAGGGCATAATCTCCTCTCTAAACACCCAGCAGGCTGTTGCAGCACAAGAGGAGCAGCTGTTATGTGGCTCAAGGACCAGCCTGGAATCTAAGAAACCGCTTGCATCAGCAGAGAAGGAGAAGAGAGAGAGGCCTGAATTATCCACTGTGCACAGGAGAAGTGGTGAGCAGGTAAATTGGGCTTTGACTGCCTCTGCACAGCCTCAGGCTCCTCTGGAACAGAAGCCTGTGGTGTCAGGAAAGAAGAGTTAGAGGAGTTTCAAGTCCTCGGCATTGCTTCAAGGCTCATTCTTCCCCTGGGCTTGGTTGCCCACATTGTGATCTGATCCCATGTGGAATGCTCTGATGTTTGGGAGAGGGAGAATTTGCTCCCTGACCCTGGGCTGCCTGTGCAGGAGCTTGCTGTTCAAACATCTCCAGGCCAAAGCTGGGCATGGGGAGCTGCTTCTCCTGTGCCCACAAAAGGGGAGGCAACACGTAGGGGTTTGGAATTGGTGTGGGAAGGAATGGAGCAGGTGAGCAGAGTGATGAACTAAACCCAGCTGAGTTTTGTGCCGAGATGGCTGAACAGCAGCTGCACTGCTGGTGCTTTGAGGATGCTTCCTGAGATGGAGATTTCTGAGGGACAGCTTCTGGGGTGTTTGAAATATGGGCATCATCTCCTCTCTGAACACCCAGCAGGCTGTTGGAGAACAAGAGGAGCAGCTGTTATGTGGCTCAAGGACCAGCCTGGAATCTAAGAAACCGCTTGCATCAGCAGAGAAGGAGAAGAGAGAGAGGCCTGAATTATCCACTGTGCACAGGAGAAGTGGTGAGCAGGTAAATTGGGCTTTGACTGCCTCTGCACAGCCTCAGGCTCCTCTGCAACTTAGCACCTTAGGCCAGGCAGTGCTTTGGAGACCTCTGCTTGTTCCCTTGCCTCTCCCTGTCCCTGCTGTGGCCCAGCCCTTTGTTTGTTCTCTCTCTTGTGGCAGCCCATGGCTTTCACAAGGGCTTTCACTGCGCTGCCTCCCTCCCTGGCCCCGTGTCCCTGCACACACACTGGCCTCTCTTGCACAGCCTCCAGCGAGAGCTTTTTGCCCCCAGTGTGGTCTGGTGCAGTTCAGGGTCTCAGAGCAGGGATCTCCTTCCTTGATGTCCAGAGGTGCTTTTGCTCCATGTTTGCTGACAGCTTTCTGTGACCCTCTCTCCCATCCAATGTGCAGGTGGACCCTGAAAGGAGAAGAATCAGAACTTTTAGGAGAGTGTTCCCTCCAGACTACTATACCTTGCCTGTCCATGACTCTACCGATGGAAATTGGTCGACTTGTGAAATAGAAGAGTCCTCCAGTAGCTCAGAGGAGCAGTAGCCTCTGTGTTGAGGCACAGCCTGTGGAGAAAGGGGTCAGTGGCCTAAATGTGTGGTCTGGAAATCAGGGCTGGGTTCCTAAATCCCTTTGGGAGTCTCTGTAATAGACCTGTGGTGGCTGAGGGATGTAGGTGGGAAGGGTTTGGCAGCCTTGAGCTGGACTTGTTGATGCTCTGAGCTCTGTTGTGTGTGGGAGCCTGTTCCTTTCCCCTTGCCCAAGGGCAGAGTGTTGGTGAGGGCTGGAGTTGGAGGCTGTGTGTGCCCAGAGAGCCGGTACCGTGGGGCTGCAGGTGCTCCTGCCAGCGTGGGCTTGTCTGAGCGGGGCCTTGTGCCTCTTTCAGGTGTCCCCGCTGCAGTCACAGCTGGCCCAAGAGCGACAGCACCACCTGGAGAGCTGTGCAGGGAGCAGGCAGGAGACACAAGGTGCAGAAGGGACCTCCTTGCTTCCTGAACGTCTCAGAGAGGAGCCAGGCTGCAGCTGGATATAGTTTTAGACTTAGTCAGTAGTTTATGTTTAAAGGATAGTATAGGTGTAATTGAACCTTTATACAACTGTGTTCCATAGGATTAAGGATATATTTATAGGAAAATAAAGAGTTTATTATGATCATGAATAAAGTAAACTATCTTTGTCAGGGCTATTTACTCCACAGTGCAGAGACTTATATCTTCCAGTATAGTGCATTATGTCTGAAGCAACATTGAAGCAATTCCAGTCCAGCCAGCAAAACCAAGTCTTAATTAAAGATTGATACTACTCACCCAAACCAATGACTACGAGCAAACATTTCTCTCAGGCTCAAGGCGTGACCTTGAGGAGCATCCTCACTCCAGGGAGGAATCTGCAGAAGGGAGACATGTGCCATGAAGCACTTTGGTGAGGGCAGGAGAAAGCTGCCATGTGTGGAGCTTTTTCATTTGTCCTTAGGAAGCTGCAGCCTGTTTGTTCTCAGAGTGACAGAATCTCAGGCTGGGGGAGGCTGGAGGCACCTCTGGAGGTCACCTTGCCCAGCCCCTGCTCCATCAGGGCCAGCCGGAGCCGGCTGCCCAGGATGTGTCCAGGTGGCTTTTGAGTCTCTGCAGGGATGGAGACTCCCCCAGCTCCCCGGGCACCTGCGGCAGTGCTCGGCCACCCTCCCAGTGCAGCAGCGTCTCCTGAGCTCGGAGGGCCCCTCCTGTGGGTCACTCTGTGCCCGAGGCCCCCGGGCTGTCCCTGGCCCTGTCCCCTCTGCAGCCTCCCCCTGGCTTTTCATGCCCAGGCATGAGATGCCCTGAGCCTGCTCTGCTCCAGGCTGGGCAGTGCCAGCTCTCTCAGCCTCTCCTCATGGCAGAGACGCTGCAGTCCCTCCATCAGCTTCATGGCCCTGTGCTGGACTCTGTCCAGTCTGTCCCTGTGTCACGTCCTGGGCAGCCCCGCTCTGGGCCCAGCACTCCAGGGCTGCCTCACTGCTGTGGAGCAGAGGGAAAGGATCCCCTCCCTCTGCCAGCTGTGACACAGCTCCCAGTGCAGCCCAGGACGCTGTTCTGCATTGCTGCAGGAGCACATTGCTGCCCCATGGGCATCCTGGTGTCCAGCAGAACCCTGCCAAACTTCACGTTTCCAACTGGGTGGCCCCCAGCAGTCACCGCTGCCTGTGGCTGTTCCTTGCCAAGGACAGGACTCAGCACTTGTCATTGAACTGTCCCCCTTGTTGAACTGTCCCTCTGCATGGCAGCACTTCTCTCTGGCAGATCAGCCACTGCTCCTGGTGTGTGGGAGGGCACAGCCTGGCCCCCTCACCCAGTTCAGTAACAAAGGTGTCAGGAAGGACTGGGCCCAGCATTGTCCTTCCAGCATCCTCCGCTAGACTCTGTGCCACTCAGCACGAGGGTTCCAAGAAGGTAGAGTCTGTATAAGGCATCTTTGCTTGTATGTATAAATTCAGAAAAAATAGGCAGGATTTACAACAGTAATTTCTGCTCCATATCTTATGTGGGAAAAATGGAATGATCCATGCTCCTTCACTGGTAGTGGGTAAAGTGGTCCAGGTGGCTGTGGATGTCACCTGCACAGGAACTGTGCCAGACTGGTGTGACATACTGTGGGAAGGAGCACTCTGAGGGAGGTAAAAGCTGGGCTGTAGAGATCATTCCAAGACTATTCTGCAAGCCATAGAAGGCCATGTTTTGTGAAGATCAGGAACAATTCCTTGACAAGGGCTGAAGCTACATACATCTGTGAGTTCCTTTACCTCCTAGCTCAATTTCTCCATTAATGATAGCAGATTGTCCTGGTTGAAAAGACAGATGTCTTCCAAGGAAGCTGGGAATCTTCCTGGAATGGAGAGATAGGCCCCTCCCTCCAAATCATTATAACTTGAAAATTCCGGGCCTCCAGGCAAAGATATGGGAAGAGAAATATCAGTTCTTCACTAGAATATAAAGATATGTATATACAGGTGAAGAAGAGAGAACAAGCAGCAGCGCCCCCAAAGCAATGCCAGACTCTTCCCACCCGTTGGGCAGTTCTGCCTTTGCTGTAGTTCTGAGCACACCGGGCAGAGGGTGCTGCGAGCTGAGGCGGGGCAGAGGGGCTGCAGCGACTCTGCCCTGGCTTCAGGGGGCGCTGTCGGCACCGGCGGCCTCAGGGGCCACGGCTGCGAGCCCTGAGCCAGCCCCGGGGTTAACGGCAGCCTCGGGGACACAGGCAAGCTGGGGCTCTGCTTTTCCCAGCTTCTCACCTGGCTCTTGCAGGATCCTGGCGATGGCAGCTCTGCTCTGGTTCCAGTCACGCAGCCCCTGGGGCTCCCTCTCTCCAGAGAGAGAGAGAAAACAGGTGAGGTGGTCCCATTTCCCATGAAGCACCCACACAGATGGTGAGGATCTTCCTTGGCGATGGCGAGTCTGTAAAAGTCTCCTTCAACCAGCAGCTGCATCAAGCAATGGGCTCACCTATGGATGGCAAGGAGAATTCTGAAGCAGTGCCGGATCAAGCACCAAAAACTGCCCAAAGTGCCCTGCTCCTAGCATGGCCAGCTGGTTCTTCCCTCGGCAAGCCAGTGCCCAACCCTTCCCTCCCTCCCTGGAATTTTCCAGTGGAATGGGAGAGTCAGTAGCCAGCTCTTTTGCATCTCAGTTGCCCCACAGGCAATTCATTCCCCACAGGCATCAACTGCTCTCTCCTCGTCACATCCCACTTTTCAAGTAAGAAATGAGAGAAAATTCACCAAAAAAACCACCCCAAACACACAACATTTTCCACCCTGAATTCTTTCCATAACAACATGCTACATCAAACTTTGACTTCTAAACTATATACATCGATGTATTATCCTAATTATATACGTACATACATAACATGCAGATATGGATACAGGCACAATGTTTTGGGTAATTCACCCCAAAAACAAGGTCCCCTGGAGATATGCATTGTGTTTATCCATCTTTCTGCATCACCCACCAAGTCCAGTCCAGTCCCTGAGCAAAGACAACCCTGTTATGGATATGAACGAGGCCAAACTTTCTCCAGAGAATGAGGTTCTCGTTTATTAAAATAGCTACAAGGAACGGAGTGCCCAGGATAAGCCCAGGCACCCACACAGCGAGCCAAAAATGAAAACAGTGCGCTCACCCCAAGTGCACTGGGTTCTCCCAAAAAACAAGTACCCCAAAAAAAGAAGAACCCCGACCCAAACAAACTCCCCACATTTGTAGTCCCCCTCGGGTCCAGGATTGGTGCATTTTGGATCCTCATGATGATTGGTCCATTTCCAGGCTTCTCATTGGCCTTTACCGCCGTTCATTCTGGACCAATCGTTTCTGCAGGGCTTCGAATGATTGGTCAGATGTCTCATCCAATCTCTCTTCGACCTTGCCTTGCCCCATCAGACCCCTGTTTCACCAAACCCTGGACCCTTCTAGCACATTCTAATAAGCCCCTCCCCTTTAACATAACACAAATAATAGAACATAATTAATACAATATAATTGAACTATATCCTATTTTAAATTAACGTAACTTTTACCTATAACAACTCCCCCCTCTAAAACTTTGATCAGGCTTTAGCCCGCATCAACCTCTTGACAGTTATTCAATTACTCTCTTGACCAGTCTTTTAATCAGTTTGTTAACGTGTTTCCTCTTCAGTCATGTGTAGTTGTCTCAATGTGTGGTAAATCTGTTTCATAAGCCACATGAATTACTTCTCCTTTAATTGATTTCCTTTCTGATCCATTTTTCTTTCATAGGGCATTCCCCCAACAAGTTCTGTTTAAAAATTCCCTATATTTTTGAATTGCGAATACACTCTGCCGTCCTCTATACAGGTGGTTAACGATAAAAAGTTGATACAATTGGGGCTCAGATTCGAGTGTGTTCTGAGGACGGCTGTCCGAGACTCTCCTGCATACAGAGGATGATAGCACTTTTCACACGGTTGTATCTCCCCTTATTCATGCTGATAAGTAGGAGGATCAATAGAACTGGGGGTCCAGTACAGGCTACTCTCCCATTCATGTCTCCTCTCCGCAGAGGATCAGCGACTCTTGTTGGTAAGAGTATATCCTGATCCGGTCTTGCCCCCCCTTCTCTTCTCTTTCCTTACTAGTGCTGTTCTTACCAGTTACTGTTGCAGAAGTCTACTTCCCCTTTTGTATCAACGTGTTCTTTCTTTTAGAGCCAGATTGCTAGGTGCGTGGGAGAATGCTCTATTGCTTCTCAGATCACAGGATCAGTAATAGGGATCTCTTCCTTTTTTTGATCTTTCTCATTCCCATCTCTTACTTCATTTAACCTGAAGATCTTTTCAGAATCTTCTAGAGCGGCCCTTTTTGCAGTTATGTCTGCTAAGTTGTTCCCTTTTATTTCTCTAGTATCGCCTTTTTGATGTCCCTTTATATGTATCACTGCAATTTCTTTTGGTCTTTTCAAGGCTTCTAACACTGCCTTTATGAGGCCTTCATGAATTAGGGTTTTTCCCTTTGAGCTGACAAATCCTCTCTCTGCCCAGATCTTCCCAAAAGTATGTACTACCCCATAGGCATATTTAGAGTCAGTGAATACGGTACCACTCCTTTGATCAAGCCATTTTAGCCCTTTTAATAATGCATATAGTTCACAGCATTGTGCAGACCAACTATTGGGAAGCTTTCCTTTTTCTATGACTGTCATCGTATGTCCATTTACAATAGCATACCCTAATACTCGCTTACCATCTACTACCCGTGATGAACCATCTATAAACAGTATATCTCCTTCAGGCAAAGGTAGTTCTAATAAATCTTCTCTAACTTTTAGCTGCAAATCTATGGTTTCAAGGCAGTGATGTTCCAACTCTTCTTTTGGTTCTCCATATAAAAATTGTGCAGGATTTTGGATCCTTGTTGTTGTCAATTCTATATTTTCACTTTTGTTTAATATCAATTCATATTTTAAAAGTCTGCTATCTGAAATCGATTGGCAGGCTTTCTTACTTAGTATACTTTTTATATCATGGGGAGTATACACCTTGATCTTGTTTCCTAGTGTTAACTTGTAACCTTCCTCCACAAGAGTCACAGTTCCAGCCACTGCCTGGAGACAAGTGGGCCAGCCTCTAACTACCGGATCCAGCAACTTGGAGAGATAAGCAATGGGTTTTCACACCCCACACCATTCTTGTACAATAACTCCATAAGCTATTCCTTCTTTTACATTGACGAATAGTTCAAACAGTCTATTTAAATCTGGCAAACTTAGCACTGGAGCATTTGCCAATTTTTCTTTTAGGTCTTCTAACTTTTTCTCATCATTTTCATCCCAACTTATGGGCTCATTTTCAACTAATTTATCATATAGAAACTTAACTAATTTTGTGTGTCCATCTATCCATAATTTACCATACCCAATTAATCATAGTAATTTTCTCACATCTGTTTTTGTTTTTGGTGCTGGCAATGATAGTATTCCCTGAATTCGGTCAGCATCTAATCTCTTATATCCTTTCCCAATTATATGGCCTAGATACTTCTGATTCTACAAATTGTAACTTTCTTTTAGGTACTTTTAACCCCTTTCCCCCTAGGAAGTTCAGTAAATTAACAGTTGTTGTTTGTACCTCTTCTTTCTGTTCCCCAGAAATTAATAGATCATCTACATACTGTAGGATTTGAGATCCTTCTTCAGGTATAAACTGTTTCATTAGTTCTTCTAGAGTTTGGCCAAATAGGTTTGGTGACTCTGTGAATCCCTGAGGCAACCGTGTCCATTGTAATTGTTGTTTTGTCCCGGTTTCCTAATCTTCTCATTCAAACGCAAACCATTTTCTACTTTCTTTCTCAAGTGGACAGGACCAAAAAGCATCTTTTAAATCTATAACACTAAACCATGTATGTCTCGATGGTACTTTGCTCAATAAATTATAGGGGTTGGCTACTACTGGATATCGAGTAACAGTTTGCTTATTTACTTCTCGTAAATCTTGGACTAATCGATATGTACCATCGGGTTTCTTTATGGGTAATATTGGGGTGTTATGTGGAGACATGCATGGTTCTAAAATTCCTTCTTTAATTAAGTCTTTAATTACAGGTGTTAATCCCCGTTTCCCTTCTACAGAAATTGGATATTGTTTAACTCTTATTGGGGGAATGTCAGGTTTCATTTTGATTTCTATGGGTGGAATTTCCAACAGCCCACGACCCCCTCCTTCTGCCCACACTCTCGGATCTATCTCTCTCTCATCTTCTTCTTTTAAAACCATCATTTTCACTACCATACATTTACCTTCAGGGACTACCCCTATTCTTAACTGCACTTGTAAATCCCGGCCTAAGAGGTTAGAGTCTAATTCAGGCATATACAGCAGGTCAGCACAGCCTTCTCTGAAACTTCCTTTTATAGGTACTTCTTCAATAATGGGTACTTCAAAAGGGTTATTCTCAGCACCTTTAACTTTACAGGTTTGGTTACTTAATTTGCATCCCTTGGGAATCTTTGAAATACTTGAACGATCAGCTCCAGTATCCACTAAAAATTCCATTTCCTCGCTCTGAGGGCCTATTTCTAGGTTTACCAGGGGCTCCTTTTGATGTCCAATATCATCCCTCAGAGCGTAGAGCCCCTGACGCCCCTAGTCCTCTCCTTCCAGCCTTCTCCCTAAGGTGTCTTGTTCCTGAGAAATAGCCTCATCCATCTTTCTTTTTCTACAGAAATTTCTGGTATGTCCTTTCTTACCACAATAAAAGCACATGACTTCTGCCCAAGGTGGTCTTTTTTCAGGCCAAGGGGACTTATTATCTCTGTCTGGCTCATACCTTCTACTTGGCTGATCTTTAAACCCACTTATTCTTGGACCTGTGTACTTGCTTTTTCCATCATCTGGTGACTCACTATTCCCAAATCTAGCACTCTCTCTAGCCACTGCTACCATAATTTTTGCTTTTGTCTTGTTCTTCTCCTCATCCCTCCTTAGATATACTTTTTGCGCCTCTCTTAATAACTCGTTCATTCCTCTTTCATGCCAATCATCTAACTTGTCCAATTTCCTTCGTATATCCACCCAGGCCTTAGTTACAAATTGAATTTTAACTAAAGCTTGTCCTTCTGGACTATCTGGATCCACACTTGAGTACAACTGAAAGTTTCGTTTTAATCTTTCTAACCAGGCGCTTGGTGATTGATCTCGCTCCTGGTGACTATCAAATGCCAATCTTGCATTATTTGTTCTTGGGACTGCCTCTCTTATCCCTCTTACAATTAGCGTCCTATATTGTCTCATGCTCGCTCTTCCCTCTTCCTGGTTTGGATCCCAATTAGGTGGGTTAACAGGCATTTTATCTTCTCCTCTAGGACCTCCTCTATTTTCTCTTTCCCAAATCCTTATACCTGCAGTACGAATCATTTGTATTTCTTCGGAAGAGAACAGTATTTCTAGGATAGAATTTAATTCCTCCCACGTAAAGATGTTGGGCCCTAAAAATTCGTCTAATTGTTGGGAGATGCCTATTGGGTCTTCTAATAAAGTCTTAATTTCTTTCTTGAAATTTCTAACTTCAGAGGCAGTTAATGGGGCATTCACAAAACCAATACCACCTCTGCCCCCCCCCCATAGGCACTTCTCTCAGAGGAAACAACTTTTCAGTTCTCCCACGTTCACCTTGAATTTTCTTTGCTTGGAATCTTGTATTATACTGATGGCTTGCTACAAGCTCATCTGGTTCAATTAATTTCCTTTCCCCTATATCTTTACAACAACAGGCCTTTTTCACTTCCCTGACCTTTTGTTTGCAAACTTTCCTCCTGCTTGTGACTCTCAGTATGTTGGGGTACAGGGGATAAATAAAAAAGAATGTTTTGTGATGTTCCAGGAATATGAATAGGGGAAGAGGTACTTTGGGTTATGGGCTGAAATATGGGGGAAAAATAAAAAGGATTATTTTGGAAAGTTTTGGGAGCCAAGATTGGGGTATGGACACTCTGAATGGTACTAGAGACCAGTGTCTGGGTACTTGAGGAACTGGAGGGAATCTGCAAAACTGAAGGAGTACTAGAATGGGCAGGTTCTGGTATATTTGGGAAAGGAGATGATACAGAAGAGGGGATGCTGGGAGCAGGACAACTTGAATTAGAAGGTTGAGGCGATTTTAAAACTCCTGTGGAAGTAGATACTGAAATTGCATCCACCTCGTGAGATGGTACTGAGGGGTACAAGGTTGGAGGGGGAGGAGGAAGGTGGTCTATAGGAGCAGTTGGTTGAGGAGGTAACGGGAGGTCATCTAAGGGATCAGGAGGGGGAGGTGGAGGAAGATGGTCTAAAGGATCCCACCTCCATTCTGGTAGCTTAGTTTCTTCTTTTTCTTTTTCTCTGGATATTTTATATAATTTTATTTCCTCTTCCTGTTTGTCCCTTTCTAACCAACATTTAGCATATCTAATCTCTTCATCACAAGGTTCTATTCTGGTATTGACATATCTAATTAATGCTATACATAGCCATCTTTCTTTTGTCCCGTACCAGGGCCAATAAATAGGTCCTTCAGCAATACTCTCTTTAGGCCATATTTCTGTACAGTATCTTATCATTTTTCTCTTATCTAGATCCTTCATTCCCTCATTAGTATCCCAATTTATTAAAAGTTCACCTAAAGGACTACTAGGAGGTATTTTCTTAAAAACATCCTTCCCTTTTCTCTTCCTGCTGGCACTTTTCCCAGCACATTGTCCCATCTTTAACTAGCAATTGGTATCCAAATATAATAATTTCTTTTTTTCCAATAAGGGATATGCATTAGTTACAAATGAGGAAGAGAAAATAAATATTAATTATTGTGAAAAATGTAATAATAATGGTTACTTAAAAAAAAGTTCCTTATCATAAGAGACAAGACACTTTAAATAAATATTTGATGCGGGAAACAAAATAAATATGGCGGCTTTGGTGGGAAACAAAACAAAAAGGTGGCCCAAAGAAATATTTAGTGTGGGAAACAAAATAAATATGGTGGTTTAACAAGGATTTTAGAATAATAATGTTAATTCAAATGAACACTTATACCCTAAGAAGAAATATAACATCTATCGTTTTAGTGGGAAAACTAAACAATAGTGATGGCTATTTCAAGAAATTAAATAACTTACAACCACCTGCTCAACTAAATATAAAATAGATGCAGCAAGCTACTTACTCTACACAAGTGGCCTCTGCACAGCACACTCAACCACGTACAAATTGGCTTCAATGAGCCGCTTACTCAAAATGCCACTTCACACCACACACAAAAATCAAAATGGCCACTTCTCGGCCCACTGTATAGAAAACTCAAAATGGCCGCTTCTCGGCCCACCTCACAGCAAATGCAAAATGACCACTTCTCAGCCCACCTCACAGCAAACTCAAAAATTCCTAAGGAATGGTCGAAGGACTTTTGGCCTGCCCTCACCTCCAAACCTCATTCCTTAGGGGCCGCGACTCTTAACATACAAACAAAAAAAAGAAAAAAATTCTCCCTAACGTGAGCCGGTTCTAACCTCCCCCTCAGCCCTAGTGCCCTAGTGACTGAAAGGGCCCTTCCACAGCCAGTGGCCCACCTCCCCCCCTGTGGGTCACCGTCCCTGTGAAGTATTTTTCAGCCACCCCTACGACCCCCTTTAGCTGGGATCCTAGCTCAGGGTGAGCCTACTTCCCCTCTATGACCCCCTTTCCACTGGGGTCCTGGTTCAAGGGGACCCTACTCCCCTTGGGTTGGGCACCTTCCCCTTCCCCGGCCTCAGAAAATGGGCACTCCCCTACACGGTGAACACTTTATTCAGTGGTCTCCGTATAGGAGTATTTTCTCCCACGCCCAAGGTCCTAGTTCCTCAGAGAGTAGACTCCCCCGGTCTATCCCTGAGGAACAGCCCTCCAGGTGGTTTGAGCTAGTGGTCGGAGCTCTACCCCTCACTGGGCAAGTCCGCCCCACTAACCCCCCTCGGGTACCCCTATGACCCCCCAATGGGATCCTAGTTCAGGGTACCGAGTGTGTCCCCGTCTATGACCCCCCCAATGGGATCCTAGTTCGAGGGGTACAACTCGGGCCAATGGCTCAAACCACCCCTAGGAGCCTCCAATCACTGGAGGAACGGGAGCCTGAGCGGGTAAGGGCGGCTATAGGTGGGTACTCCCCGTCTCCCCTACTCCTGGGGGTCCATAGGGGTACACACACTCCACAACAACACTCACTTCCCTCCGTTACTGGGAGCACTGCACTCGCTTCGGGGGTCTGTACTCACAGCCCCCATCTCATTCACTCACACGCACTTCGCACCCCCTATTGCCTTCAACCCCACTCACATTGCTCTGAGGCAACGTGAGCCCCGCTCCCTCTCAGAGAGCTCTCACCTTTTGGGTCGCTGTGTTCCTTGCAGCCTCAGGTATAGGCGCAAACCCTTCTGCAGTCCGACGTACTCCAGTCTCTGGCAGCCAAAAAAAAAGGTGGCTGGACGCGTCTCCCAGGTCCTGGGCTACCCCGGACTGTTTCGGGGCATGGCCTATCGCGGACGAGCCCCCAAAAAAGATGTTATGGATATGAACGAGGCCAAACTTTCTCCAGAGAATGAGGTTCTCGTTTATTAAAATAGCTACAAGGAACGGAGTGCCCAGGATAAGCCCAGGCACCCACACAGCGAGCCAAAAATGAAAACAGTGCGCTCACCCCAAGTGCACTGGGTTCTCCCAAAAAACAAGTACCCCAAAAAAAGAAGAACCCCGACCCAAATGAACTCCCCACATTTGTAGTCCCCCTCGGGTCCAGGATTGGTGCATTTTGGATCCTCATGATGATTGGTCCATTTCCAGGCTTCTCATTGGTCTTTACCGCCGTTCATTCTGGACCAATCGTTTCTGCAGGGCTTCGAATGATTGGTCAGATGTCTCATCCAATCTCTCTTCGACCTTGCCTTGCCCCATCAGACCCCTGTTTCACCAAACCCTGGACCCTTCTAGCACATTCTAATAAGCCCCTCCCCTTTAACATAACACAAATAATAGAACATAATTAATACAATATAATTGAACTATATCCTGTTTTAAATTAACGTAATTTTTACCTATAACAACCCCACACGTGCATTTGTCTTTGCTCGAGACAGTCTTTCTAGCACCCCTCTCATGTGCACCACCAGAACTTTGTCTCCACCTGCTGTGCACAGGGGTTCGCATTGGGCATGGCCAGCTTGGTTGGTGGAATCTCTGCTATTAGCTAACCATGTAGCCTTTGCTAAATGCAGCTCCCACTGCTTGAGGGTCCCATCCCCCCATTGCCTTCAATGTGTTTTTGAAGAGTTCATTGCACTGCTGACCTTTCCTGGCTGCTGGTGCATGGTGACATTCCCACTGAATGCCATGTTCTCTAGCCCAGGTGTTGATAAGGCTGTCGTTGAGATGAGTCCCTTTGTTGGACTCAGTTCTCTCGCAGGTGCCATGCCTCCAAAGGAGCTGCTTTTCAAGGCCCAGCATGGTGTTCTGGGCAGTGCCATGAGGCACAGGGTAGGTCTCCAACCATCATCCAGTGCTGGCTTCTGCCATTGGGAGCATGTAGCACTTGCCTTGGCGGGTTGGAGGCAGCCTGATGTAGTCAATCTGCCAGGCCTGGCCATACTTCTGTTGGAACCATGGCCCCATACCACAGGGGCTTCACCCGCTCAGCTTGCTTGATGGCAGCTCCCGTCTCACAATCATGGATAACCTGGGAGATGCTGCCCATGCTTACATCCAGCCCTGGCTCTCGTGCCCACCTGGAGGTGGCATCTCTGCGCTGATGGCCTGAGGCACCATGGGCCCATCGAGCTGTGAACAACTGTCCCTTGTGTTGCCAATCCAAACCTATCTGTAACACCTCGTTTTTTGCAGACAGGACAGAGTGGTGGCGTGAGGAGCCCCCGCAGGGCACACTCATTTCTTGCTGAGCAGAAACGAGTTTAACTCACACCCCCAGGAAGGTTTAATCAGACCTCTGTAGTTCTAGAATTTTGAAAAAAAGATCAGTTCAGCTTTGTAGTACATTTGGGTCACAGTAAGGATTCTCAGAAGCGTCTAAAAGCTCCATGTCAGCTGGCGTAGACTGTGTTGTTGAGAGCATAGGGTTGTCCCTGCAGAGAAATACAATGAAGTTTACAGAGCAGAACTGTAGGAGCTCAGGGAGAGTGGGAGGAAGGAGTTCTCTGCCCAAAGTCCTGGCAGGGGCTGGTGGTCAGAGGGGACAGAGGAACAGACTGCTGCCTGCCTCCATCCTCACAGTCCCTCTGGTTACACGGTATGGCCCAAATGGAATGTGGGCTTGTCATTCCTATTCCAGGAGAGGACATGAAAAAAAGAAAACTCAGAACAGAACAAAGAGTGATTTTGCTGGGCTGAAGCAGCAGAGGGAAGATCTTCTGGCTGCTGGTACTGTTCAGTGCTTACCTGGCTGAGAAGAGGCTCCAAGGTGCCAAGCTGCTCCGGGGCAGAACTGGCTGCCTGCAGCAAGCAATTCCCTCCCTGCAAGCAGACCGAACTGCGGGGGAACAGGAGGGAGCTATGATTTGGCCTGGCAGGAGGGAAGGGCTCCTGCAGCCTGTGAGAGATGGGGCTGGTTGTGTAGGTGTCAGGGGGAGTCCTGCTGATCCTGATGTGCTGGAAGTGTCTTGGGAAATGGGGTGCAATTGGAAGGAGAGAGACTGGTGAAGTTCGTGGCTGAGCTTGATCCGCCGCCCGCTACCTCTGGTACATAGCAGTTCATCTGGGAAGGCCTTCCACAAACTAGAGCTAGTAAATATCTGCACGACACAGGCCTCATTCCCTGAGAAATGTCCCTGCTGACCGCCCGTCCAGCTGCCCCGCTGTCGGCTACCCGCAGCCGGTATCACATTCTCTCCGGAGATGGTCACACCGTGTAACAGCCTTTCTTAAGAAAACTCTGCATATTCCTTGCAACACGCCGGCCGGTCACGGCGACCCGCGGCCG
Organism: Melozone crissalis; assembly: GCF_028551555.1. NCBI lineage: Eukaryota > Metazoa > Chordata > Aves > Passeriformes > Passerellidae > Melozone > Melozone crissalis. Next base: position 14,236,059 of record NW_026535795.1, on the reverse strand, counting down.
CACTCCCCGCGGGGCAGCCCCCAGCCGACCGGCAGAGGAAGCAGCGGATTCCGCTGCCCGCCTTCCCTTTCCCTTTCCTCTTTCGCCGTCCCCCTTCCCCCTTCTCCTTCCGGGCAGCCGCGCAGCCGCAGCCGCGGCGCCGGGGCCGGAGCGCTCCGAGCCGCGCTGGTGCCGAGCCGGGCCCGGGCCCCGCCGGGGCCATGGCGGGCTGCCCGCGCCGGGCGCTGGGCGCGGCGGGGCCGCTGCTGCCGCTGCTCTGCGCGCTGCTCCGCGCCGCCGCCGACACCAGCACCGGCCGGGTAGGTCCGCGAACGGGGCCGGGCGGGGCCGCCGCTGCCACCGGCGTCCCGGGGCCGCGATGTGCGCCGGGTGTCTCGGGGTGGGCCGGAAAGCTGGGCGGGCAGCGGTTCCTCCGCCTCCTCCGCCAGAAGCCTTCCATCATCTCCCGCAGGGCCGGGCTGAGCTCGGGTGTGCGGGCACAGCTCCTCCGGCCGCGCCTCGGCAGGTTGGGACCGGCCGGAGAAGCAGCCGTACTCCTCCTGTGTGATCATAAGCTTCAGTCTCCGGGAGCAGCTTCTCGGGGTGTCCGGGTGGCCATCGTGTGGTGCCCCGTTCCCGCTGCCGCCTCCGAGTGCGGCCGGGAGCTAACGAGGTTATACGCGAGGGCAGCCCCGCTCCGAGCTGTTTTGGTTACTGTGCTCTCGCTGCTCCAGGCGAGCTAATGTTGGTTAGAATGAAGTGTCCCAGCATTGTTGTGCTTGTCAGAGGCCAAGGCAGGGATAGCAGATGGTCTTGGAGCAGTTTTGCAGCTTGGCTTTGTCTGAAGCCATTGGTGATGTCTGAGTTTAGTAGCGTTGTATGTGCCCTTGGTGAACTTGGGCATGCCCGGTCCGTGCTCTCGTGTCGCTTCCCTGCCCCACCCGGAGCACTGCCTCCGGCTCGGGGGCTCCTAACGCAAGACCATTAGGGAGCTGCTGGTGCACGGCCAGAGGAGGCCATGGAGATGTTCCGAGAGCTGGAGCTCCACTGCTCTGAGCCAGGCCGGGAGAGCTGAGGATGTTCACCTGGAGACGAAAAGTCTCTGAGGAGACAGTACAGCCCCTTCCAGTGCCTAGAGGGGCTCCAAGAGAGCTGGAGAGGGACTTTGGACAAGGGTCTGGAGGGACAGACACAGGGACTGGCTTCCTACTGCCAGCAGGCAGGGTTAGATGGGATATTGGGAAGGAACGTGAGGGTGAGGAGGTACAGGGTGCCCAGAGCAGCTGTGGCTGCCCCATCCCTTGAAGTGTCCAAGGCCAGGTTGGACAGGGCTTGAAGCACCCAACAAGACCATCGTGGCAGATGTCCCTGCCTACAGCAGGGGAGTGGAATGAGATGGGCTTCTAGCCCTTCTATGATTCTTTCTCCTGCTTTGGAAGCAGGGCCCTTCCCTCTCCCTAATGGCTTCTGGCATCTCCTTGTTGCCACAAAGAAACAGGGATTGTTCTCCCACTTTTGCTTCTCCTGACTTGAGCCCCTTTCCTGCTCCTGTGTTATGTTAAGGGAGAGCAAGCATCTTCCCTCCCCCTTCCCTGAGCGATCATGCTGTCAGTGGGAGAGCAGGTCAGGCAGATGATTTATCAGTGCTGATGTGGTGAGGACTGTCCTGTGGGTCACATTGATTGGGGAAAAGCTTACAGGATATATGCTGGTCTCATAATAATCCTGGTCTAAGAATTGAATCAACCAGAAGAATGAAGCACTAGGGAGTGTGCACGAAAAGTTATGGAGAAAAGTTAATGAAAACAAGTTTTTATTCTACTACTGCTATTGTTGTTATTGTTACTTAATGTTCTGGTTTCTCCTCATATCAAAGTGAGGGAGGGGACGACAGGAGAGGAAAAAGATCCTGAATAATTGTATGTTTTTGAAAATGTTGTCCTTAGCATTTTGACAAGTTTGATATGCAGTTTTATCTAAGGCTGCATTTTAGGTGGAGGCAGGGAAAAGGGATAGAACTCCTTGAGGAGAGTTGGCTATTTTCCTGTTCTGACAGTTGGCTAGTATTAGCTATTAATTGAGGAAACACCCACCTAATCAGGTTGCTTGATTTTTTTGTGTGTGTTTTAGGTTTTTTGGGGATTTTGTTGCTGTTGTTTGTTTGTTTGTTTGTTTTGGTTCATTTGGGTTTTTTTAGAATTACTCCTGTGTTCGTTTGCAAATGCAAAGGTGAACTTGTGTTTCCAGGGATTTCTCAGGACTGTTAAGCTGTTTTCTTGGAATGATGGTCCACAGACAGCAGTGTGTAGTGGGCTCTTGGGAGCTTGCTGCTGTGGGGACTGAGGAGTCTCATGGTGGCAAGAGGACAGGGTGCACAGGAAGTCCCTGGAACAACAACAAAGCTTCTTGGGCATTTCTGGTGCTCCAAAGATTTAAGTCTGCCCCAATTACTCAGTACAGATGATGCTTATTTTTAAGTGGCAGGTCTACCTGTCCTGTCAGGACAGGTGATATTAAGCTGGGTCTTCAGCCCTTCCTAGGAATCATCTGATATTACCAAACCTAACCAAAAAAAGAGAGATGACTGAATATTTTGGGCTAGTTTGTCACTTTTTCTTTTGAGGAAATGTTCTGAACTGTTATGTTGAAAAATTACTGTGGCATCTTACCATCTGTTTCTTTCTTTTTCAGGGTTGGTTAAAAACTTATGGCTACTTACTTCCATCTGACAGCCAAATGTCTCCCTTGCAGTCAGGAAAAGCTGTGCAGTCTGCAGTTGCCACTATGCAACAGTTTTATGGAATCCCAGTAACAGGAGTTTTGGACCAGACAACTCTTGAGTAAGATTAATATAGGCTACTTTTGTCTTTCTCTTTCTTAATGCACTGTCATATTTCAGTATGAAATATGTATTTCATACTGACAGTATTTTTTGTGAGTGTGAGGAGAAGCTCTTGTTACTGTTGTTCTTTGAGCAGAGATCCCCATTGCTGGTGCACAATCAAAGCGTGAATCCTGTGAGCTTTTGAAAGTGGAAGACATCAAGGTTTTAATTTACTTCCATCTCTGTCTGAATTTAGGTTAAAATTCTGGCTCCAGAAATGGCTTCTAATCTATTTCCTAATTAATGTATTTGTGCATCTCCATAGATGTTATTTGTGGAGATCCATAATTTGAACTGAAGTGAGTTATTGTAGTATGATGATGGTAGTCAAGGCTGCTTAGCTGCCCACAGTTGCCATTTGTTGGACATTAGATGTTCTCTGCTGGATGTTGGCCATGCGTCGTTGTTGGTGGTCAGGGTTTTGATAGCTCAGATGCATTGGTGTAAATTGCCAGGGCTGGAGGGACTTTGTTTTTTCATCTTCTCTTGAATGTGGGCTCCAAAGGGTGGTGTGGAAGTGGCTCCTTGTCTGGCTGCCGGGTGTTGTGTAGCGGCTGGATCCATCTGCTGTTGGTCTGGGGAGCATCTGCTAACTACAGCAGAATGCAGAGAAGGTCTTACTGAGGCTGTCTGGGGAAAAAAGCATCTCATGGTGAGCAAAAAGAGAAAGTCTGATGGAACTTGCTTGGGCCCTGCCTTGCTACATTAGGAGACCCTTTCAGAGCATGCTCTGCCTGGTTCTTCATCTCTCCTCAGTGGGCGTCCTGCTGGCAAAAGGGGTGTGGTAGCCCAAAAGAAAGGGCCATAAAGTTACCAAATTAAAAGTAACCAAAGTAAAGAACAAAGTGGCTTGGTTTTATGCCTTCCAGACTGCAAGAAGAGGGAGAAAGAGAAGAAATCAGTGAGTTGGGCAGGAGGGGATCATCCTGGGCTGGGACTACCTCTCCAGTGAATGTAGCATTCTCTCCTTTAGCTCACAGGAAAAGCCCCTTGTTCTCCACTGAGGAGCAGAGAGAATCCTGTATGCTTTTCAAATGACTTGAAAACAAAGTGCTTTTTAAAGGTGGGGATTTTCCTCTGAGATCTCTTTGCTATTTATAACATGGTTTGTAGGTGAATGCTGAAGCAGAGCCATCGAGCAATGCTCTGTGTGTGCAGTTGGTGTGTAGAAGCTTGGATTTGGGATGCTGATGATTTGGAAAGGGATGGGGAAAGAAGGGACTGTGATACTGGGGTACTAGTTTGGAAAGTTAAGGAGCTGCTTCTGCTGCCTTGTGGGTGATAGGGGAAGGGTGCAAACTGCGAGTGGGAGTCCCTGCTTTAATGAGTAAAAGTTTTTCTGAAAGAAAGGAAGGTATTGCCCACATTTTAAGACTTTGTATTTATGGGCAGGGCTTGATCAGTGCATGAACACCCAAAGGCTGATGAGTGGAAAACCCAGATGGTTCCCTCTTCTGAAACTCAAGTCTCGAAAACTTGAGACCTCAGCTCCTGCCAAACACTGGTGTGCTTTGGAGGCATGTTGGGTTGCTCTGCCTCCATCTGTCCTGAGTCAGTGGGTCCATATGTTGTATGGCAGGGTGGAATTTGCCTAGAATTTGGATGAAGGGGAAAAGAGGTCCAGATTGCTGTTAGCAGTGAGCCTGTCGTTTGAGCTGGAGGGGCATCTGCCTGGGCTGTGTTGGGCTGTCACTTCCTCAGACCTGGCTGTGGAAGCTGAGCAGGAGGAAGAGAGCTGGCAAGGCAGCCTGCCTCCAAGGGCTCTGAATTACTCAAGCATTCACTGAGCCATTGTTTCAGTCTGTGTTAGGAGTTTTGAGATTCCAATTAGGAATTTTTCTGTCACTTCTGTCAGTGTCATAAGTTCTGTCTCTTTAAAGTGACTTTAAGAATCAGAGTTATTTACACTTAGTATGGAAGCCTAAAGTTTCTTATCTCCTTTCACACATGCCCTCAAATCTGGAGCTTGTTTTTTCCTCCAAGATTGGTACCCAAGCATGTGGAAGCCACCATGCAGGTGCTGCTAGTGGGAGATGAAAAGGAGCATCACCACAGGTGATGCTTTTTAGTACCCAAAAGGAAGTTTGAGTGGGGGTCCATTCAGCAGAAGATAAGTAGTTTCCTGTAAAGAGAGCAGGGAGAACGCATAAAACAGCTTCCCCAGACCCTGCAACTGATGATGCCTCAGCAAATCTTGTGTCTGCCTGCAGCTGGTGGGCTGAACTGTGTTTTTGTGAGCAGCTGGGCAAGGAAATAATCCTGGAGCATGCTGGAGAGAAGGCACAATAGTGCTGAACAAAAGTGGTGATTTGTCTCTGTCATGGTCAATCACATGGCCTTAGAAGGAACCAAGAAATGATCTTACTTCTGTTGGAAGCATCTTGTGCTTTGTCTGGAGCCTGTTGTGCAGGTCTGTCACCTTGGGGTGCACCACAGCTGTTTAAAGATACCACTCCCACCAGCTCAAGAGTAGGGGATTGAGAGTGACAGCTCCTTCTCTTTAGGAGAGTCTTGTGAAAGACTTGGAGCCTGAGCTGGGGAGAGCAGCTGTATCTGGACAAGAACTGGATGTCACTGCTTTTGGAAATTGCTTGTTTCCTGATGCCAAGCAGCTGGAGGAATGCAGTAGTCTGTGCCTCAAGAGTGCCAAGTATAAATTTTGATGATCCAGTGTTAGTGGTGTTCCCATTTAAAAAAATAAAGAGGGATTCATAAGTAACCATATTCAGATAACCATAAGTATCTGAATCTTGCTTCAAGTAATTGTCTTTTGTTGTTTCTGATGTGATGATTTCCCCTGGAAATAGAGTGGGGTATCCAAACTGCTCAGTAGAGAATGACTATCATAAAGCTCAGCTACAGATGATTAGCAGCAGCAGCTACAGCTTTGTGGATATTTTGCCACAGACCTGCTCTGCTGAGAGGAGGAGAGATGGCTGCATTTGTACCATGTGATGAGAGCAGGCCCCATATGTCTGGGAAGTAAGTTGAAGCAGGGAACTGATCCAGATAAACATTCTCAGCTTGACATTAGCTCAGGCTGACGACAGCTCGGGTGCTGCTGAGCTCCAACCAGGTAGCTGAGCTCTGTTCCTTGGCTTCACACAGGCAGTATCTGAGCTCTGGAACAAACTGTGGGGGAATATGGGGGTTCAGACAGGCCTAAGTTAAATGGGGTATTTATATAGTTTAAATGAGGAGTTAGGGGCCATGGGCAGCATGAGTCTCAGCAGCTCTGCCTTGGACGCTTTGACTCAAGAAGTCCTTGAAGGCCCAGGGTTTGGTATTGCAGCTTCCTCTGGAGCAGCCCCATGCTCCTGTGCCTGTACCTGGAGCTGGCAGACAGGCAGGGAATTTGGCTGTTGGAGGGCATTCACTTTCTGTGGGGTCTCTGTGCAGTTCTGGCTTTGATAACAATGGGCTGAGCTGTGTGGGGGTGAATTCATGTGGCCATCTGGGCACAGGGCAAGTGTTGGGAGCTTGGCAAGGTGTTCTTACAGGACACAGATGCTGAGGTGTGAGGTCCTGCTGGTGTGTCAGCACAGCCCTGGACAGCCCCAGTGACTTCTCTACATGTGCAGGCTGGTTTGGTAGTACTGCTGTGTTAATTCTTTATCTTCCAGATGATACTGGTAAGTATAAAACAGAAAGTCATTTTCTGACTGTAGTCAGGGCCTGATGATGGTGGTGTTCAGGCTACTGGAGTTCCCATGAAGCTCAAGCGGTGAAAACCTGATTGAGACTATGGCTTGTGTAAGGTTATGATGAAAACATTGTATCATAACATATGAGTGGAACTGAAAAAGACCCTGACAACTCAGGAGGTAATCTGGGAGAATACAGGTGACAGAAAGCTTGAGGTCTCTTTAGGAAAGTGCTAGAAGCAATGCAAAAGAGCACAAATAAAGGACACTTGGAAAAACACAGTGTGTTCAGGTTGAATTGATATTTCTAAAAGCAAATCTTAGATGTACTGATTTTATTTGAAGGTGGCAGCAGTTGTGTGGGCAAGACAGATCCAATTTCCACAGGTTGCCTGGATTTCTGAAAGATATACAGTGCTGATAAATGTGAGGTGATGTAAGTGGGGAAGATCTGTGCTGGCTTTATATACACAGCTTGGGTTCTTGTCAGGTACAGTGCAATGTGTATAACAGCTCCCATTTGCTCTGTTCTTGGTGGGGAGACGATGACAGATGACTGCATTGAAATTTATAAGCAACCAGAATTACATACAGGAAGTGGAAGCAGGAAAGGGCTGCATGGCTGCCTGAATAGGGAGCAGGTGTGTGTGTTCTGAAAGAATTTTCTGCTGAGGCACAGTGTCTGTGTGTCTGGTTGGTTTTAATTTAAAAGGTGTCCAAAAGTCTTGTAAACCATCTACTGGTGATGGGAGACTCTCCCTTCCTGAAGGTCTGGGGTTAATATTTTTTGGTGAATAAGATGTACATTGTTTAGGCACAAGTGTGGACTGCTTGCCATTGGCTGGCTGCAGTTGATGGAGGAGTGTCTGTATTTGGAGGCCAAAAATTGTCCCCTGGATAACCAAGGATGTGGGAGAAACCTTATTGAGGAGGGGGGAGAGAATTTGGTGTCCTGTGAGAAATGGGCCAGCACCGGCTAGAATGCTTTTCAGTGGCATGTCCTGCAAAGTGTTCTTAAGAGCTTTGTGTCACTTGTCTTTGCCATCCGAGTGAGTGGATCAAATGCATGAAATGCCTGAAGAAGTCCAGTGGCTGAGGCAGTGCCAGTCTGCTTAAGGGGAGGCTCTGGCCAGAGATTGCTTGTGTTGTTCCTGGGCTCTGCTCTCCTGGGATGCACTGCAGAGTCTCAGAGGATGTGACTGGGCACTGTGGAGACTAGTACCTGCAGTTCCTCAGCCTCTGCCCTTGTCTCCTTCTTCCCCAGCTGCCACATGCAGTGATGGGCAGATTTGTTCCTCCATAAGCCACTTCTGGCTTCTCTGGAGTGTATCCGCATGAACAAGTGTAATTTGAGGAACAGTCTATTTCTCCTTGATTTTGTCAGAGAATCATTGAAGGAGTGTCTTGAGTTCATCTACTCTGACCCTCTGCTAAAACTGGGACGTCTAGAGCAGGCTGCCCAGGACCATCTCCAGTTGGGTCATGAATATCCTCACGGATGGAGATTCTGCCACTTCTCTGGGCAACCTCTGCGAGTGTTTGACCACCCCCAAGCTGCTGTAAGAAAGAAACAAAAGATCTGTCAAGGGCTGGAGGTAAAGGAGGTAGGGAAGGAGAGTGGACTTCTGTGATAATACTGCCTGGATCCCTGTGCAAGGGACTTTGCTCTTGGCAGTAGAGATTAGAGTTTTCTGCATCATGAGTGACATCAAGAGTCAGGGATTATGGGGAGAACCTAATGGAATTTGGTGTGTGTGATCCAGAGACTGGAGGGATCTGTTCTGGTCATTCCAGGTGAAAGCCTTAGTTATTATCTGGGAGGGCCGTGTTTGCACTTGTTCAGTTTTACCTAGTGAGGTATGAACTGGATTTTTTTTCGGTGGCACAGGACGCTTTACCAAATGGAGAGTGGATCCAGTGGGTGATGGGTGAGTTTGATCCCAGGGGACACCCACCTGCGATTTTGATTTGGGTCTCTTGTGGCATTATCGTGATTGAGCTCTTGTTGAACATAGGGACTGCCTGATCTGGGCTCTGTGTTTCCACAAGGAAAAGTGAAGTGGTTTTGGTGTGTGGATTGCCAGCAGAGGTGGGTAGCACAGCCCTGTGCAGAGGACAAACCTGACAAAGGGAGGACTGAACCCTTCTTGCTGTCAGCACTGGCCATCTCTCAGAGGTCACCCCCTGAGTTGTTTGGAATCTCATTTCCAAACTCTTAGTGTAGCTTGTTGTTTTGTTCCCTTTACTTGCAGGTGGATGAAAAAGCCTCGATGCGGAGTTCCGGACCATCCCCACCTGCGTCGCAGCCGGAGGAAAAAGCGGTACGCGCTCACCGGCCAGAAGTGGAGACAGAAGCACATAACCTACAGGTACAGCCCCCTCCCTTCCCCTTCTGGATGGGGAAAAAATGGTCTGGACTGGTTTGGCATGCAGAGTTTGTAAGTACTTTTGAATTGAAGCTGGATCCTCCCTGTAATGTCTAGTCTGGGCTTTGGTTCTCAGAATGTGATGGGGGACAATACTGTCAGAGCACTGGAGTAACTGAAGAGTGTTATCAAGTCTGTTATTATTTATTAGAAAATAACTGATCAGTAAAGGCACCTGAATTGCAGCCATCAGTTGTGTCATTTTGGTAGAAAAATCTTAGTAAAAGGCCCTTTTTCTTCTATTAGAAATCTAAAGCTCTAGCCTTTAGATCATGTGTCACCTTTAACAAACCATTAAAGCAAAAGGAACATCACTGTTTGGGGATGAGATGCTTTCTCCTTCTATTGGTTTGCAACATTTATTTTTGCAGAGGTTTTATTTTTGCTCCTGTAGTAGAACTCTTGCTTTTATCCAGACTTAGGCCAGCTGAGGTTAGGCCAGCTGGGGTGAGCTACAGTGTCAGGGGAGTGTTGCAGAGGGGCAGTTGTTTCCCAGAGGGGTGTTCTGAGTCAGTCAGGCTGTGAGCTTTTGGAAGGCAGTTGCTCAAAAATGGTCAGTGGAGGTTCCTGGCAATAGGAATGTCACTTCAAATTAAAACTAACCCACCCTCTAGTTGAAATTGCAGCCTTTTATATTGTTTGGAGGGGAGAAAGGAGATTGCAAAGGAGTGAAAATTAGAGATGTAGTCATTAAGGAGAAGATCTGGGTAAGACTAAGACAGAAAGAAGGTGTGTAGTGAAGAGGTAGAAATGTGAGTGACCAGCACAGGAAAAGTACCAGAATGTGTAGGAAAGAACATGATGGTGTGAAGGGAAAGAGGATCAGGGCCTGGGGCCCTCTGTCTCTTCTGCCAAGAATTCTGAGAAAGGAGGAGGATGCTTCAAGTTACAGTGAGGGGCTACAGAGACTGGGAGGAAGGACTAGTTCTGGGCACTAGTTCAAAGCTTCCATCAATAATAATTGCTTTAACTCAAATTGTAAAGGGACGCCTTCTGTATGCAAAGGTCTGAGAATCAGATCCTTCTTCTAACCTTTTTCTGGACCATAGGGGAAAGTGGTATGGAGTCATATAAATAAAATAAGTCTTAAGCATATGCATAAGCAAGAGAAGCAGCTTGGCAGATGACTGCACTGCTGCCCTTGTCAAACCAGTAGTTGTTTGGCTTTCCAATTTCAGTATTTGTTGTGTGCATTCAAGTGATGGGTGTCTGGATTCACCACTGAATGTGTTACCGTGTGTTTATATTAAATTGAGCCAGCTTCATTAAAGACTGAAAATTGTTCCCATGGCATAGATACTTTATATTCCCCAAGTCAAGTTTAATAGATCATGAGGCTATTATGTGCACATGCACAAAGCATCTCATGAACAGTATTTTTAACATAAGGTTTAGAATTATGGGACATTTAGGTGCAGTTAAATGCCCCTTACTCTCCCCAAACTCTGTATCTTTAGCTCTCATGGACTTGAGCTGCACAAAACTGGCAGATCCATCACCCTTATGACCTCTAGAATATTTTAAGTAGTTTGGAGAATGAAGCAGGTCATATAAGTAAGGTTGTGTAGTTTGCTGCAAGTTTGTTTCTCAAAATGAATTTTAGTGATCCGTTTTTTTCATGTAGTAGATTCCGTCTTAGCATAACTTCAGACAAAATCTGAAGTAACTTACATTTTAAAAAAAGTTACTCAGCTGTCTACACCCAGATTTGAAAGGTTTTTAGGAAGCGATCCAAAATCAACCAAAGCATTATGAAGGTTCTTGTTAATAAATGTAGAATTCAGATCAGGGTGGTAGTTCTGTTGGTAACTTTCTTTGTAACAGCCAAACTTTGCATGCACAGACTAAAAAAACTTCCTGTGGGAAGTTGAAACTGTGTGGTTATGTATTGATAAGTCTCAAATGAGTTCTGCAAATTGAAACATCCCTTCTTTCTCATTCCCACAGTGTACACAACTACACCCCCAAGGTTGGCGAGATCGATACCAGGAGAGCCATTCGTCAGGCCTTTGATGTTTGGCAGAGAGTGACACCACTTACCTTTGAAGAGGTCCCTTACCATGAAATTAAAAATGACAGAAAGGAGGCAGATATTATGATCTTTTTTGCTTCTGGTTTCCATGGAGACAGTTCTCCGTTTGATGGAGAAGGTGGATTCCTGGCTCATGCTTACTTTCCTGGACCAGGAATTGGAGGAGACACTCACTTTGACTCAGATGAGCCATGGACCCTGGGAAATTCTAACCATGATGGTAAGAGTGCAGGTCATCTTTCCCAGCAAGGATAAGTTGGATGCAGACACACTGACAGGCTTTCAACTAGAAAGTATTTGCTTGGTGGAGCTTTCACCTCCCATACATTGGTTCAGGTGCTTTCTAAATACATATTCTATCTTAAGTGGGAAAACGATAGTATTTATTTGTTTGTGGCTGTGCATGGTGTGAATTTTAGGAGTGAAGAGAAGAGTGTGTCTGCTGGCTTCTTACATCTCTCAAGATTTGAGCCTTAATTGCTACAAAGACCACAGCTCTGGGAGGGAAAAGATGAATAAAATGGTGTTGAAATTGTATCAAATGGAATACTTTCCAAGGGCAAATAAAGTTAGTTGTAAAGGTGAATAGAAAGTTGAGAGTGAAGACATTTTGAATTGCCAATTTGTTTTGATCCATATTTGTTTTCTCACACTCTGGAATTCCTTATTCTGTCACAGTTTGGGGCTGGCTGATCAGTTAAGGGAGGCTGGTGATTGGGACAACTCTTTTTATCTTATTAAGCATGAAGAGTTTCTGCATCTTTCTAGCTTTATCTTACTCTCTAAAGGCAATGAGCTCTTTCTGTTCTATTTTCAAACCTTTGATTGAGGGTAGTGATGTCTTGTAAAAAGTTTAGGCTGATAATCAGAATTTCACAGTGGCCTCACCAAATATCTCTCCAATTTCCACAGTCCTAATGGTTTGGGAAGAACGAGGTGTCTTTAAGCCTTTGGGGATTCAAAATCATGTTTTAAATTTTGATAAGGACTAAAAGTTTACTTGGACTGTAAATATGTCTTGATTTTTGAACTATATAAAAGCAGCAGTATTGTGCCCATGATGCCTAAGGACATAGGCAGAGGTGATGTCTTTCTTTAGACCAAAAAGTGTTGTTTTACAATAAAAAGCTTCCAGGCACTCAAGCCACCTTCAGGCCTGGCTTAAAAGTGACAGCTTGCTTTCAGACTGGGTTGCAAATGGGGAAAGTCCCTCAGAGTTGAGAGTTGGTGTCAGATCATCTCTGCCAGGAAATGGAGCTGTCAGGTTCAGCGCGGGAGTGCTGATTTGTGGGAAAGCAGAGATGAGACAATACTTGTCTTTGTAGGGAAAGAGGAGCAATGTTTCCTGGCATGTGCAAATGACTGCAGGAGGTGTAGGCTGAGAAAGGGAGGTGGGGTGTGGTGAGGGGGAGGGTGTGGAGACTGTGGGAAATTATAATGTGGCTGAGAAAAGCTGTGTTTTGCTGTCTTGGAATGTTAGCAAGTTTTATTCCTAGGTTTGTGGCTGGAGGGCTCCCTCCAGGATCAGGAGTGACAGACGGGCAGAGACTGAGTGGTTTCTGTGTGAGAGCTGCAGCAGTGAGGTGTGTTTGTGTGTGCCAGTGCTCTGTGCCACTCCAGTCTGGTCTCAGCAGTTATTTGAGCTCCGCTGTGGCAGCGTGGGAGCCCCAGGTATTGGATATGACTTCCCAGGAAAGCTCCTGTATGAGACCTGGGGGTGGTGGTGTCTGGGGTAGAAGGTCCTTGCAGGAAGGTGGAAGGGAAGGTTTTGACAAGTTGTTCTTGCTTTTTTCTGTTCTCATTTTCTGCACAAAATGCTTCCTTCTGAGATAAGCTTAGGAAGGTTGGCTGCCAGCTTAAAGGCTGGCAGGGATGGCTCTGCAGAAAATATTCCATCCCTTGGTAGGATGTTCCACCATAGGTGGTCACTTCTTTGAGGATTTTTTTGATGCAGTTTTTAGGATGGTGTTTGAGTGCAATGCATACAATGAGTAGAGTGTCTCTCTTTTTATAAAAGCTTTTTAATGCTATTCTTATCCATGTGGCTCTTTTAAAAACATGCTGTATTTCTCTGCTTCTGAGTGACTGTCGTGAGTGGTGTCCTCAAAGTTCACGAATTGGTATTTGATGGGCTGGTGTGCTCTTTGTGTAAGAATTGATGGAGGAATTGAGATTTCCTTTTCAGAGGATGTCACCTGTGCATTTACTGTGCTGCACAGACTGGGCTGCACAGGCTCTTTTCAGAAGTCACCAGTGAGGAAGCTGAGAATAGTGGGGTTGTATTTGACCCTTCCATCTGTGGGAAGTATTGGTGGTAGAAGGAGATTTGAGGTTTTGAAGGTGACAGGGGTAAGGCTGTAGTCAGAGCATTATAGACATGTTGTTTTTGGTTTTGCCTGCATCCTTATTTTTGGTGTGCAATTGAGAAGGTGTCCTGCTTCCTCCCTGGGTGATGCAGGCCTCTTTAGGGAGGAGTTTCCTTCTGTTTCACTATTCCTTGTCACTGGAGCACTCACTAGCTTCAGGTTCTCACCTCTGATGTGTTCTATTTGAAATGCTTTTAGGAAGGCTTTGAAGAGTTTCTTCCTGGTCAGAGGTTTCTTGCTCAGTTCACTGCCAGTTTTCATTGAAAATAATTTATTAGAGGGGACAATATAATCTGTTTAACAGGAAGTGTTTCTTCAAATATGATCTTGCTTGTCCTTAAGATATGTATTTTCTGGCAACGGGGTTGATCAGGCTGGAATTGAAGAAGCCTCAGTAAAAGAACAAAAGAAGCCCTACCAAAAATCATTAGCAAAGCTCTCATTTATTCACATGAATAAATGTAGCAAAAAAGGAACTGGCTTGGCCATTCAGTATCTGTTCAATGATTATAAGAGTCTTGAAGTAAGATTGAAGTAACAGTGGTATCTTTTCATCAACCCACAAAATACCACAGTGTAAAATGTTCACTCCTGACAAGAATGTGTCTTAGTTGAAGGGAAAAGTTGAGCCATCTACCTTAGAGCTCTCTTAGCTTTGCAGTTGTGAAGGTAAATCTCCTGTCAGCAGAGCAGAATGCTGGAACTGCTGCCATAGATCCTTAGAACATTTTGCTGACCTTTCACTCGTATAGTTTTATTACAATTATTCCAGTCTGAATCCTTGCTTTTGTGGGTCTGCTCTGTTTCACTGTATTGTGGCACCTGCAGAGATCCAGTGCATCTGTGTTTGGAAGCAGCTCTCACCCCACAGAAGAGCTGCTTTGCAGTCTTCACTAGCAACAAATTATATGGATAGAAGTGAAATGTTTCACATGAAATTTCATCCACTCAGGAAAAATAAGAATGATTTGATTTGAGCAGATCTTTCTATGCAAACAGCCATCTCAAATTTGTACATGGAGAATGTGGTATATCCTGTTGATGAAAGCTTCTGTCTTGTAAAGAGGCCTTGTGGTAATCCACTGGGGTTATTGACAACTTTATCATCCCAGCTAGGATATATTTAGTTGGGATTTATATACTCATTATCACTTTGCATTGTTATTATTATACTGATTTTGCCCTTGTGGGCAGCATGTCCACTACCACATCCCTTAAAATTATTGGTGTAATCATAGTAGCTGTGATGCTGTTGTTGTCCTCTTGAGCCCTTGGTAACAGGGACACATGCACCAACCTTTCTGTTTTCTTCTGCTGTGAAGAGTGACCCCTGCATAGGCTTTCAAAGTGAATGCAAAGTTTCCTTCCCCCTGGATATTACAGTTCCACTCAGACATTCAGTTTCGTTAGCCAAGTAAGACTGTACTTTCCATTTATGGTTGCTGATTTATCTTCATAATTGTACTGCCTTCTCTGGCATTCTCATAAGTAAACTCTGGAAGATTAATTTAGATAATCTTATGATGAAGATGGGCAAAACCAGGTAGGAGGTTGAACTCCTGGAGTGACTCTTATTAACTGGGACCATGGGATAAAGAATTTGTTTGTTTTCCCATGAAAATGTTGATGAGAGCAGCTCGAAGCATGAAGCAGAACGTTGGAATTTGGAGGAAACAAGGGAAATCAGAGAAGTGATGCAGCAAACAAGATGCAGCTGAAAAAGAGAGGGCACATTTAGAGATAAACCATCTACAGAACCCCACATGAGGAGCAGCTGGCACGGTCACAGTGGTGGGGACTGACCTTGTGATTTTCCTGGAATGTGCTCTTCAATAGGGATGAAAGCAGCTGTTGGCTGCCCAGCTGGTCCCAGCCCTGTTGGGCTTTGGTGCCTGGCAGCTGGAGGCAGTGAGGCTGTGCTGGGGTCCCTGTCCCTCAGCAGGACCTGGGGTGCAGCTGCTCCCTGCCCACGGGGCCCCTCTCTCTTGGCTGCTCACATGCAGCATTTGGAACCTGCACGTGTCAGCACAGCCTCAGTTCCCAGTGCTGGTTTTATCAAAAGAACACCAGACTTTCCTCTCCTTTCTTGAGGTTTTGGGCATTTTTTACTTGAAATGTGCTGTAGAAACAACCAAGCAGGCTTTGAACTGCTCACCTCAAGACTCACAGCACCAACACGTTGCTCAGGCAGCGAAAGCCTGAAAGGGGATTGTCACGGTTTGATGCTGGTACAATGTGAGTGCCTCCATGAAAATAACTTCTCCCTGGTGTCTTCAGTGAGATGGGACCAGGAATAGAGCAAAACAGGCTCTCACTTAGAAATAAAGAAGAGAAAACTTTATTAACTTACAACTATATGTAAAAAGAAGCACACAGAAAGAATGAAAACCTTCCAAAAACATTTCCTCCTCCCCCCCACCAAAAAATTCACTTCCTCTCAAACCACAACACTGATGAACAGACTTGGCAGGGCTGGGGTCTCTCTCCCTTGGCTCCTAACTTGGCTCAAGCATAGAGGAGATGCATGGAATACATTATTAACTGGCCACATTGAACACTTGCTAGCCTTTATATGGAAATAATAATTATAGATGTATGTAACTCCAGAGTTGAAAAGGAATCCTGAGTGACTGAAAGTTCTGTCACTTTAAATATCCACATGACACTTAGAACTCTTACACACCTCTGACAACTCAAACATTATTTTGATCCAGATTAATTACAGAAAGTAAATTTTTATCTCCAGTTTAACATTACAAACAGTATTAATAATAATCCCAGGGAAATCTCCCTCCTGCTGTTTTAAAAACAAAAATACATTGCTGTTATGCATGTCACTAACACCATACCACTAAATCTGTGGTGTCTGTCAACCCCCTGCAGCTAGATTAGAGAATCTTTTTAATACTAAGGTGAGGTAAGACCTGGGGTATCCATACTCTGCCAGGGATCACTAGATTTTATTTCTTTCACCATACCCACAGTTGGCCTCTAAGAGCCTCCCTGTCATCTGTTGTCATGTGGCATTGTGGCTGGGAGTGTGCCCAGGGCAGCCACTTCAGCTCCTTCAGGAAACACCCACAGCTGATGAATTATTTCTGTACCAGCTCCAGTGTGGCTCAGCTTCACATTGTGTGGTCACTGTACAGACCACAGGGTTCATCTTCCAGTGCCTCTCTTCCACACCTGTACCAAGTTTTCTCTGTAAATGTTGGATGACCACTGTGGCAGCTTTTTAGATGTTGGCAAGAAATGCTGAGCTTTGCTAACAGCAAGTAAACAAATCTTATAATTGTTGCAACTGATTGTGTCCCCCACAGATCCCAGTGGGTTCCTGCAGAGATTTCTTTGGAAAGCTTCCTGTTCTTGGCTTCTGAGAGAAAGCCAACCAAAAATACTGCCAGAGTTTGCAGGACACTGGCAGAAGCAGCACAGGAGATGAGACTCCCAGGTCACCTTCAGTTAATTCAGTGCTAATTCAGCACAGGAGCTCTGGAGGAAAAGGGCCTGAAGCACCTTTGGGAAGGTTCTGTTAGCCACAGAGCAGAGGAACTGGGCAGCTTTTTCCCTATGATTCTGCCACAAGGAGAAGCATTGTTTCAGTGGACACAGCAGAGCAAGCACTCCTGGAGTCACCATCTGGACATGGCATATGTTCAGGAGCCTGACCAGGTTTTCCAGGACAGCCAAATATTGTCTAGGCTGACGAATGTGAATATTCAGCAAGGATCTGAAGGAGAAAATTTTGATTGGAAAAGCTAATTTTGGAGCTTACTGACAGCCAGTGATCATGACATGCCTGTTTGAGGAATGCAGAGCTTTAAGCCAACATTTGCTGGTCAGTGTGTTCAAAGCACTGTCTCACTAGAGGTTTTCTGTTTTCTGTCCTGTCAGTATTAACATCACAGACCTCCTTGATTCTTTGGACATTTGTATCCCTGTAAGCAAGATGAAACCAGGGGAGATGGGCTTGGTCAGTCTAGTGAGGAGAAGGAGGATGGGGAGGAAGCATCTAATAAAAGTCTTCCACCTGAGGAGATATTAGGAAGAGGAGGGAGGCACACTCTCTTGGAGATGGAGGAACAGAAAAAGGAACAAAAGGCAAGGGGCACAAGCTGCAACAAGAAAAGCTCCACCTGGGGTGTAAGGTAAAAACTTCTTCAGCTGCAGAGTGGTAGAACTCAGAGGCTGCACCTGGAGAGGCTGTGGGGACTCCATCCTTTGAGACTTTTGGAACATGGCTGGATGATGTCCTGAGCAACCTGATGTAGTTTTGGGATTAGTCCTGCTTGAAGGAGAAAGATAAACTTGGTGACTTCCAGCCATGCCTTTCAATCTACATTTTTCCATAATTCTTTAGCGCTGCCATAGACACAATTTGAGTTCCTAGAACTTGAAAGCAAATTGTAGCTATTTCTCATGGCAGCTCTGAGCCCTAACAAGGTATTCAGCTCATAAAATTCTCTGTTTCTATCAGCTAGTTCCCTTCTAAAAACAGGACTGTTTAACATTGAAATTGCTCATGAGGGAGGACTGGTGATGCTCACAGGTGCATGTAAAGGTAGCTGGCAATATTTTTTGCCAGCTGCTTGATCATTTTGAAGAAACACCTCTGACTGTTCCTTTTTCTTTTTTTTTTTTTTTCCATGCCTGAATGTACAAGTTTTCTGGAGCATTGACTAGACTAATCCTATAAACATAGAATGTATAACATACATATCCAACAGATTCTCTGGTATTTAGGGGGGATGTGTCAGTAGGTTTGGCTTTTTCTAGGTAAAAACTAGTCATACAATTCTTCTTTATCAAAGACTTCCAGGTGTTTCCAGTCACTTTGGAAACACTGCTGGCTAAACATGATTTATCCTATTTGTTTTTTTTGATTACAGTTGTGATATTTTATGTGGGGGGAGGGAACTAAGAGGAATGCAGAGTATCCAGCTGTAGCTTTCTTGTTGTGTTTGAGATTTGTGTTGGTATCCACTTTCCTAGACTGACTCTCTACTCTGCTTGCTCCCCACTTACCTGACTTGTGCAAGTGCAGTGCCTGCTTGAAAAGAAAATGCACCTTGACCCCTGTGCCTTCACCTAGCAAATTGCCAGAACTTGGCACTCTTTTCTCCTTGATTAATTCCTGTTTTCTCTGCGTCTTGCCTCACTATGTCTCATTTCTTACTTATTTTACCACTTTTTCTCATGTTCATTTTCTACAGAGGTACTGAGATTGGCAATCTACAGAGAACATGTGCAGTTTTTGTGCTGTTTGGCTGCTAAGTAGATTTTTAATTTTCTTGCTTTGATTTCTCAGATACAGAACATGTTCACATCTAAAGAGTTTTGTTCTAACAAATGGCATTTTGAATCCATCATTATTTTTCAGGCTTTTGACACTGTTGTTGAAAATGAGCATCAGCGTTTTCCAGAGCAAAAACCAGAGCTGCTTTGAAGTTACTCACGTGTCCCTTAACACAGAAGACCTGGAAGACTTTCATGTACACGTTGGAAGTCAAGTGGGGCATAAATTGTATTAAAATTTCAATTTATTCTCTCATGCCTTTTGATTATACATCACTAGGTCATGCTGTTGCTTGGTATTTTGTTCACTGAAGACAAGTTCAGTGTTTAATCTCCAGGACATACCTATTTAACTGGTTTCACCCTTTAGCTGCTTGGAGAGAGACTCCTTCCCATAAGCCAGAGCTCTCTCACATCCTATGCTAATGTTGAACAGATTTGTGCAAGGATATAGACACATGATTTCCAGACAACCAGCCACAATAAAAAGAAATCAAATCAGGCAGCTTAAATCAGCAGCAGTTTGAGATTATATCCCTGTCCTGTCAACCTGAAGGAGAAGAGAGGAAGCCCATCAGCACACGGGGAAGATTTCTGTCTTGAGATTCTCCTCTCCACTCCTGGACAGCTTCTCTGTAAGTAATGCTTTCTTTTGGTGTGTTTGCTGTCATTGTACAAACAGGGCAGTGGCTTCACAATGCAGGCTGGATTTTAAAGCTTGGCAGTGCTAGTTATTGATTACAGCTGAGATTCATTAATAACGGTCACCTCCAAATTCCAAATGTTCAAAACACTGTAATTGTAAATACACCTGATGGTACTTGTCAATACCTGAAGTTCACAGTGTTTTTTAAAGAAAAATGTTAGCCCATTGCATTTGTTACTAGTCTTTCAATACACAGAGTATGAATATAGTTATGTAGGTATTTACAGTCCTATTAATTTATGTATAACCAAAATTAAGTATTTTACTTCTTTTCACAGTGAATTAAATACTCTGGGATTCACAGGAAAGAGCCAGTAAGGACCAAAATGGTGTGTCATTCCCTTAAAAAGGAAGAAGAAAAAAAACAAAACTGTGGAAAAAAACAGGTCACAAGAATCAAGGTGAGCCAACAAAAATTCTCTTTTTATCATTTTCCTTTTGTAAAGCAGAAACTGATGATGTGAAATGAGCCAAAACAGAGCCGTGTCTTTAATAAAGTTGTGTCATTCCACTTGCTGAAGGGCAGAGGAGAAAAACAACAGGCCATCAGGAAAAATGAAAATAAAAATAGAGGAATTCTTGAAAAGAGTTTGCGAGTCATCAGAGGCAGATTGTAGCATCAGCAGGGAAATGACACCCAGTACTCTGGATTTTGACATCACACACAAGCAGCAAACTTGGGAGGCGCTTAAATTACTTTTTTCTTTGCTGTTTCTGAAGGAGAGCTCACAGTGTGAAAACAGTTTGACTAGTATTGCCTTCTCTACCCAAATCCACCAGAATATCACTCTGAGGGGGAGATCTCTTCCATCCCAGCTCTCTTGTGTCTCAGTCCTACTCAGCCTCACAGCCCCATCAGGAGCGTCTGTGTTGGGGGAGGACAAAGACAGAAAGTCTCCTGCTCCAGAGAACACCCTGGCTGTGGCACAGAGCTGCTCTTAGAGCCTCCAGAGCAACACTTGCTCTGTTGCCAGCATCAGGAATTAAATATCATTTCAACCTGATGGGCAAAAAAGGATTCCAAATGTCACAGACTGGATTGTCGACACTGCCTGTGCCAAGGCCTGGGGTTTTTTAGTTACCTTCCAGTGTTTCCACAGCTGGCTCAGAACTGAATTCTGTCAGTAGACTCTGCTGTTTAAATACTTTTAAAATACAAACAATAGCTCATTTTCAAGACTGATGGAATGAAGGTCATACCTACATTTTTTTGTGTTTCTATGATTTTTTTTTCTTTACTGCTTTACCGTCTGTTCTACCAAATTCTCTGCTGGTATAGGCAAATAGGAATTTTCATTTTGGGATTAGTAATTCTTTGATATTGAATTGTTTATGGAACTACAACCTACATTTGTGAAAGATGGGTTTAATTTTTCAGCAGAACACACTTGCTCCACTGACTGTCAGGCTGCTGAGCAGCAGAAATGGCACAACTGCCCCTCCCTCTGGCTGCCCCCTCTGTCAGTTTTGGTCTCACCATTCCAGACCATTAGTTTGTATTTTTCCTCTTGAGTTTCTACAGGAGGTTGTGCTCATAGTCCCCTCTGTGCATGTCAAATAAAGCACAGCTTTGCACCATTAGTAAGGTGTATAGCACAGCTACCAGCCCTGATTTGCACACTGCCTTTGGGCAGTAAAGGCAAATTACCTTTCACGTTGGTAACGTGATGTGGTTCTTGTCCTTCTGCAGTCCCTTGTTCTCGTGGGGATCAGTTTAATATGGCTGTGGTGCAATTGCTGTTAAAACTGCAGATCATTCCTCCTTTCTGCAGGGAACCTGTTCAGACACTTTTCAGAGTTTTCAGTTATTCCTTAAGAAGCAACACATAACAGTAATTGCTTATGAACAGAGGAACACCTGTATTTCATTTTAACATGTATTTTCTTCCTTTCTAGATAGAAAAGCTGTTTTCCACAGGATTCCACAGAGCAGTATCACCCCTTCTTCAGGGTCTTCAGAAGATTGGAAAGCTTTCCTTGAACAGAGAGTGTCGTGGAGGTGAATGGAGGAGCACAGACAAATCACATCTTCTTCTCTTGGACAGGTCAGACCTGCCAGGTCTGAAGATGCAAGAACCAAGGCACAGCTTAGAGTAGCCCTAAAGCTTCTTAAGTTGTGCTTGGGAAACAGTTGTCTCTGCGTGGCTGTTGGGGTAGAAGGAACATAAGCATGTTTAGTTCACACCATCTCTTCTGTAATTACCTGAGGCATGCTATTGTCACACACAATCAATCCTCTGACTTCTTAAGTATCATTCTTACTTTAATAAAATTTCAAAATATTACCCTCATATGTCTTTTTGTGTCTGAGTACACTGCAATATGTAGATTTGTTGGCAGAGTGATACAGTTCATAAAGTATAAAACTAACATGACAAAGAGCAGAGATTTAGTCTCTTTTCTGCTGTTAATCAGATAATGCAATATTGTTGATACTTCTGTTGTCTTAGAAGCTGTGTCCTGGATTTACAGTCCCCAGTGCAGTGTGCTCTCCAGAGCCTACCCACATGCACAGCTGAGGGATAAACACTGATGGCAGTGGCTGATAGCACTGCCCTGATGGAGTCTGTGACCTGCTGCTGTGTGCTGACAGATTGTTTTTAATTAAAAAAATTAAACTTAAACCTATGTTTCAAGTTGTATAGAGCCATTGAGCTGGATGTAAGGTAAGCAGTGTATTCACCTGTGTGTCATCCCAGGATGCTTTTATAGTGCTATAGGTGTGTCCTCAGTTGTCATTTTCTGTGGTGATAACGTGCTGGTAAGGAAAACACATCAGCAACTTCAAAACTAAATCAGCTGTGTTTCTTTGTGTTTGGTGTAGCAGGTCAAACTGTTTCATTCAATGAGCCAACTTACCCCTCCAATTTTGCAGCGTCATCCTCTTCTGGTGCTCCCTGGTGGACTTTTGGCTGCCTCCTGAGAGCTGGGAAGGGGAAGCTCAGGCAGGTCTCTGACCAGACCTGTTTGTTTTGTGCAGATGGTGCAAATGAGCAAAAGTTGTTGTATTCCTCTAGGGACTGTTTCCTCCAAGTACAGATCCTTCCTAACCCTACTGTTTTACCCAGGTCCTGAGATACTCTGAGTGCAAGTTTTTCTTGTTACTTAAGTGGGTTGAGCAGGAAATTAAGGAGCTGTATCCCATTGCTTGACCATGTTTCCATGGCAAAGCATCAAGCTAGGCTGATGCTAGCCTAACATCCATCTGAATCTTTCTCCAAGAGGTTGGACACTATGGGGAATGCTTTTGGATAAGAAATGTGGAGAACTGGGAGGTCAGAGACCTTCTTGTACATTCAAGAACCAACAGAAACAATGTGGGAGGTACAAGCTCCTTTCCAGACTCGTCCAGCTCAGCAGTGGGTGAGAACACAGAGAGCCCTCAGAGCCCCAGGCTGAGTTCTGTGGAAGGAGAGAACTACACTGGTGGTTTTATACCTCAGTATTTTCTTTTCAGAGCAAATCCTAGCCTACCCCTTCGAAAGGAACAATGTGTTCTCTTCCATGCTATGGAATTTGCTACTGTTAGCAAATTAAAGGGAATTTGTTGCTTAACAATGTTATTGATTGAGTAACCCTTCAAGAGAAAACAGGATGATGAATCCAGAGCTGGATTTTTGAGAACTCTGGGCTTCTGAAATGGTCTTAAGGCTTCTCTCTCCCATCTCCTCCTCCCATGAAATGCTGTTTCACTTGTTCTCTGAGAATGATATGGTAATTTCAGACCTGGGACCCCCTTAGAGTGTGCAGCAGGATGGAGAAAGGAGATAACAGGGGCATGCTGGAAGGAAAAGATCAACAGATGTGTCTGGGAGGAGGCCAGAATAGAAATATGCAGGGATTAAACAGAGGTGAGAGATTTTTGGCCAGGGCAGGGAGCAGAAGGAGAGGGAGCTGTGTGTGCTTCTGCCACGGCTGCCTTTCAGCAAAGGTAGATGAGAAGCAACCACAGCAGTGAGAATCAGGGCACTTGGAGAGAACTAAGGGGAGCTTCTTGTCCTGCTTTCTGTGGAGATCAGTTCACTTCCTAGGAATTCTCTTGAGCTCTACTTCCTCTGCTCCAGCCATTGCCCAGGGTTTATCCCTGCTTTGGTTCAGGTGGTATCCTGGCCATGGAGGAGGAGAACTTTTCCACTCCACTGCTGACCTGCCTGCTGTGGCTGTGCTGAAACTGGAACACTTCATTTCTTGGAGTTTCTTATCTCTAGTTGCAACAAAGCTTCCCAGCCAACATTTTCTGTGCTCTGTGACATCCTCACACACAACTGTCAGCCAGAATGGTGGTTTAAAACTGGACAGCAGCAGCTGTTTTCCACAGCTGCTTTTCCAGGAATATTTCCTAAGCATAGCTGGGAAAAGGTGTGTATCTGTTCCATAGGGGAAGAGCTGGCCTGACCACCGTGGTGGTTGAGGTACTTCTTCAGGAATGAGCCTTCATCTTGCTGATCATCGCAGAACTCTTACTGGTTATCTCACTGGTGATCAAAGAACAAACAATGATCTGCTGGACCTGACAGCTGAAGAAGTGTGGGTAGTGTGAAGATCAGTTGCATCCTGGGCTGTGGTAACCACGAGATGGACAAGTTCAGGATTTGTGTCACAGGAGCTGCATGAGATCAGTGCTGACTAATACCTTGATGAAATGACATCAGTGATGCAGCAGAGTGCACATTCAGTGAGTTTGAAGATTGTCACTGTCATATTTTCTGAAAAATCCGTTCGCCGGGATTTCTTCTCCTGGGAAGCTGAGGAGCCTCAGAGAAAAAGGAAAACAATTTTATCTCATTTGCTTCTCCTGTGTTTGCTGCTTTGGAATGTGGTTTAGATATTGTTTATCCTACATGTGAATTGTTTTGACTTACTGACCAATCATGGTCCAGCTGTGTTGGGACTCTGGAGAGTCATGGGGTTTTCATTAGTATCTTGTTAAGCCTTCTGTAAGAATCCTTTCTCTATTCTTTAGCATAGTTTAGTATAGCATTCTTTAATATAATATCATAAAATGATAAATTAACCTTCTAAGAACATGCAGTCATTCATCATTTCCTTCCTGCTACGGAGGACCCCAGAAAATGCCACAGAAGATGACAGGAACTTTGGAGGAGTGTTTGATAACACTGCCCAGTGATGCTGTGGTTCAGAGACCTCGAGAGGATGGAGGAGCAGCCTGACAGGAGCCATGGGAAGGTGAGGAGTGCACAGCCCTGCCCTTGGACTGCTGGTGGCCCAGGGCCTGGAAGCAGCTTTGCAGAGAAGGACCCGGGGCTCCTGGTTGGCAGCAGGTGGAACATGAGTCATGAGCAAGGAGATGATCCTTCCTTTCCACTGGCACACCCGGAGTGCCCTGTGCACCCCAGTATGAGAAACTTGACACTCAAACCTGACCGGACAATTGGCTTCACCTGAGCTTGCTTGAGCTGGGCATTGGACCAGACAATCTCCAGAGGTGCCTTCCAGCCTCAACCATCCTGTAAGTCTGTAGGGCTTATTTTCCACCTGTAGAGTGGGCTGGCATTTACTTTGGGCAGAAACAAATGATTGAAAGCTATTTTAAAGTAATTTAACTTAAGGTAGTGTTTGATCTTGTGCTCTTAGTGAAGGATTAGCACACAGAGGCAAGTCACTTCCATAAGTTTATATATAGACTTACACAGAGACAGGTTCTAGATCTGCTGCAGCACCAATACTGCAGGTACTTCAGCAAGGAGGGAAATGCCTCCAAGGGAAGGTGAGGGAAGATGTCCCTGAGCACGGGCACAGCCTGTGAGCCTGTGCTGAGCAGTCTCATGAGGTCAGCTCTGTACTGAGTGACCTTTGCTGTGGGCTTCCACATGTGAATAGTTGTGGCAGCAGTGAAAATTATGCTTTCATTGGCATTTAGCTGATACAGGAGACTAAGTCCATTCAGTTTTGCAAAAGGACATTGATTCTCTGAATCCCATTTGGAATCTGGGTGCATCTTCGAAGCTTGAGTGTTTTTGAAAACCTGTGAGGAATGATCAGTCCTCCAACCTTTACCATAAAACTACTTCATGGATTTTATATTGTGCTGTTGGACATTGTATTAACGTGTTCTGCACACACCAGAATTTTCAGCAACAGATGAGAAAAAATTACTAAGTAGGTACTTATTTGAATTTCCCAAGTACAGAAATTCTAAAATTTTCCATAAATATGTGGCTAAATTTTAGGCTTTATATGTTTTTGGACAATTGTATTTGAAAATTTATTTGAAATGCATTTGTGTATTTTAACGCGTCTTGCATATTCAGATGCTTTGACCATCCAACTGAAATGTTTAGAGCATTTAACCATTTTGGTGTGTTATGTGTGGCTGGGGAGCACTGCTTGGTACTGACTTCAGGTATCTTCTGCTGGCAAAGCTCCCTGCTGAGGAGGCTCACAGACCCCTGAAACTGCTTTGTCATGTTTTTATGGGTAACAGTGAAGCAGTAACTGTTTGAAAAGTGGGGATGGCTCTGTATGAGTCACTGTTGCAACTCCTGTCTCAGGTAGAGCTCAGCGCAGAACTGAGCTTTGTTCAGCTGGAGGCGTGAGGAAGCTCTTTGGAGACACTGACAACTAGTTGCAAATGCTCTTGGTTTCTGCCTTGCCATAAAAACCCAAAACCAGAGGAGCCCAAATTCAGGCAGAATTGAGGGCTCAGACATTTTACTGCCGTGAGAAGACCCTTACATCCGTCCTTGTTGGCTGTGTCTTCATCCCTGCATAGCACTGCTGGGCCACTTCCCAGTGCCCTTATGGAGCAGGACACCCAGGGACCGCTCTGGATCAAAGGGATGAGGGTCCAGGCCCGTGGGGCTGAAGAGGAATGTGTGCCTGTAGAGTTGAAGGTACCCCCACGTGGCGCTGCTCCCAGCTTTGCCCCACACAGGGCTCCTCAGCCCTCCTGCCTCCTGCCAGGAGGAGTCCTGGCCCTTCTCTCCTCCTTCTTCCTTCTGTCTTCTGCCACTGGGATCCAGCCCAGCCTTCTCCCTGTGTGGGAATGGGGCAGGATGGAGCTGCCTGTGCTCAGCTCCTGCACACGTGGCAGTGCCAGGGGTCCAGCAGAGTGAAAGCCCTTGCTGGAGGAGATGGGGCTGCCCATGTGGGACAGTGAATGTTACCCTGCTCTTCTCTGTTCTTCCTCCTGCCTTGCCAGGTGCCTGCAGACCTCCCCTGCCATTTGTTGGTCCAGAGCTGATCAGAGAATGGCACCAGAGGACCCAGCAGGGGCACAAGGCACTCACCCCGCCACTGATTAGCAGACTGTCTAAGAGGTGAGAGCACATCTCACCTCTCCTGGCAGCACTCTGATAAGGAGCCAGTGGTGTCAGTGACCATTTTGTTGGCCATTTTCTGTAATCTCTCTGCAAAGGAGTCTACAGTCAGTATCCCTTCACTCCAGGCACTGCCTGTTTTACCTGCTCTGGAGCTGGCAGCGTCTGGCCCATTCTTTGACAATGGCTAAAGGCTGTGCAGACTTTTGGGACTAAACCCATCTCCAGGAGCTGACCCTGCCACTGTGACCTGCTGTGCAGTAGGAGAGCAAAGCATTTGCTTTGGCTTTATGGGCAAGAGGGGCTTGGAATGGGCTGAGGGTTGGCTGTGTGTGCTGACCGGGCTGTGCCTTCCCCCCACAGGGAACGATCTTTTCCTGGTTGCTGTCCACGAGCTGGGGCACGCGCTGGGGCTGGAGCACTCCAACGATCCCAGCGCTATCATGGCTCCTTTCTACCAGTACATGGAGACACACAACTTCAAACTGCCCCAGGACGACCTCCAAGGGATTCAGAAAATCTACGGTGAGCAACCCTACCTACTTCTTTCCTTACACCAGCCCTGAGCCTAGGGAGTGTTTTACAACTCACCCCTGCGTGCTGCAGATGGGGGCTGCATTTCCTGCCAGAGCTGAGAGGGGAACTGCTTAAAGCCCTGCTAAAGGACTAAGTGCCAGATGACTGCACAGGTCAGGATAACCAAAGCTGTGTCATCCCCCTGCTGCTCCCTCCCTCACTGTGCCCCCCTGCTGCAGAGGGTTTGCTGTATCCAAGGTTTGTCCATTAGGAACAACCAGTGCAAGTAAAGGAAAAGAATGCAAAGAGCCTGGAACATCAAGGAAAGGTAAAAAGTATTTTTGCTCTTCTTTTTTTCTCATTATTTATAAGGTAAGGGAAAGAAAGTTTGGATCTGCTTAGGGAACACTTTGCTTGTTTCAGTCTCCAGCTGAACATGTTGTACAGCATGTGCCACAAAGATATTGGGCTCAAGGGAAATAGAAAAGGAGCAGAGAGATTATGGGAGAAAGCCTAGAGGCTGCCTGTGATGTGATGCCATGTGATTGGATCATGGATACCAGGGTGTGAGGACAGGAATTCAAAGAATTATTGGCTGAAGGAGACTCTGAGAGCAAAGAGAAATCCAGGTTTTAGGAACACAAGGGGACACTGAAACTGGTGGCCACAGTCTGTGGCAACCTGTGATAAATAGGTTTCATCAAACATCCCCGATTTCATTCTTTATGGATAGTACAAGTTTGACAGAGAGGTTACCTAATAAATGCAGCCCAGAGCAGTTGTGCTGTGTAACTGTGCAGCTGGAGTCAAACATCAGCTCCCAGAAGCAGCAGGCAGACATGGTGTGAATTAAAGGTGAAAAAAATACTTGTGAGGTGGTGGTCACTGGGAAGGCTGGTGTTTCTCAGGGCTTGCTGCAGAGCTTGGTGGCAGGCCTGGCACTCAATGTTTCCATCCATGGTCTGCCAGTGAATTTGAAATTGCTGCTAATAAAATGTGTGCCAAGACCTGTGAGACTTTAAAGCAGCGTAGCAAGACTTTGGACATCTAAATTACATGTCAGCTGTTTGAGTCAGATTTGATGTTTGTTTTTTGTGACTGGATTGAGATTCATTGTTTAAATGCAGATGCCTGGAAAAGTCTTTTTCTGGGCTAATTTTTCTGACTTGTGAGGGCAGTGGGGAAAACCAGGCATTTGTAGAGAGCAGTCCAGCCTCAGTGTGAGGCACATATCCAAGTAAGGTCCAACATCTAAAATAAGATGGCTTAAAATACACCCAGGATAACTATCTCATCTCATCTCATCTCATCTCATCTCATCTCATCTCATCTCATCTCACTGCTGCATCTTCTTACTGATCATTACCAGGTGAAGTTGCATGTTAATTGTCCTGTGTATTGTTTAATTATGAATACTTTAACACAGTTAAACACAGTTACATGTTCTGGTGCTCAGGATAGCAGAAACTCTGGAGGGTTTTGAAATAAAGTGCTGGGGTAGTCAGTGTTAAACTTTCATTAAGTAATAGATCTAAGCGTTAATTTTTGAAAGCTGCCAAAATGCCATTATGCTGTTTCTATTTTGAAATGTTGATTTAGTTCCTGTGAACTTTGATTAATCAGAAAGAAAAAAACTTGCAATTTATTGCAGACAGTGGAAGTACAATCAAGAAAAAATGACTGGTTTCTCTGTTTTCAGACACGTTTTTGGAAGGGGAGCAGATGAGGAACTGACAGCCTTCCTGCTTCACTTTTGGGATTCAAACCAAGACCAGCAGGGGCTGAGCTGGGACCAGCACTCCCCAGAATGGGGCTCTCAGGCCCTGGAGCTGGGATGGGCTGGGGTGGTGTTGGGGGTTGTAGAGATAACTCATTGTGTGGGGAGAAGAAGGAGCAGCTTCTGCAACAGGAGCTTTCCTTCCCCAGGGAGAGATTTCAGCCCTTGGTACAGAGTTACTGTCCAAACATCAAAGTTGAATTTAAAATTAGGTTTTATGTTATGCTTCACAAAGAAATTATGGAAAATGTGATGTTTCTCCCTGGAACTAATGGTGAAAGAATAGAACCCTTCATCTGATCTCAAAACTGAGAAGGGCCTGCTGAAATATCCTTTTTGTAGCTTTAGCAGGAACATTCAACTAATGTATTTTATTTCCACAGTGCCATTCTGCTTTGTTATGCCTTGGGAATACCAAAAGCCCATCTACCAGAGAACCTCTCCAAAAACCAAAATCTCCTGCTTTCCTGCTGCTTTGACATTCTCTAACACAGCAGCATGTGCTCAAGATGTATTATTTAGTTACCTACTCTGCAAAGTCAGACACAGAGCCACTGTCTTGCCTGTAGGGTCCTTTTTAAAAATATTTATAATCAAAACTTCCAATTTTTAATTCCACTGAAGTTGCTAGAATGAGGAACAGAGGCTCTACTAAAGCTGAAGTCCATTTTGTTGCCTTTTGAGAATGATGCATTTCAAATGTGGTTTATATTATGGCCATGTTTATCCATTAGAAAAGAAACATGTCCAGATCTGTCATATAATGCCTTGTTGAACTTTTAATTTATTTTCTGCTGAATTTATTTCAAAACTCACCCTCAGAGACAGTGGGTGATGTGAACTCTTGTTTGTGCTTCATGCTGATCAGTATAAGGTCAATGTTTAAAATGATAATTCCATTTTGAGCTGCTGAGAGCAAGGCCAGCAGCTCCCTGTGTGACAGAGCTGTGACACCAGTCGGCAACATTCCCATCTCCTGAGAGCTCCTTCCTGCAGCACATTGCTTGGCAAAACAAGGAAATAGCAGGGCTCTACTTTGTGTGTGTTTTTCAGAAGGGTTTCCCCCTCTGTATTTATGTGCCTTTGTCACAGACGACATGCCCAGGAGGGAATTAAACTGGAAGTGACACCAGTTTAGAGGTCCCCTGGATGTCCTGCTGAGCTGCCTTTCCTTTGCTGGAGCTGGGGCTGCAGATGGAGAGGGCAGAGCTGTGGCTGTGTCACAGGGCCTGAGCTGGTCCCTCTGCAGCCCTGTCCTGGCAGGAGGTGACAACTGGCAGGACAAAAGGAAACAGCCTCCAGTCGTGTCAGGGCAGTTTCAGGCTGGGTATTAGGGAGAATTTATTCACTAGGAGGGTGGTCAGGCATGGGAACAGCTGCCCAGGGCAGTGGTGGAGCCACATCCCATTCAGAAAATGTGTGGATGTGGCACTTGGTGACACGGTTTGGTGGTGAGCTTGGCAGTGCTGGGTTAAGGGTTGGACTCGATCACCTCAGAGGGCTTTTCAGCCTGAATGATCTTGTGATTCCATGATTTTCACATGCTGCTCTCTGTACTGGTCTGCAGGGGGTGATGAGGGAGCCTCCCATGGCAGTGGCTCCTGTGGCCCTGTCTGAGGACCTGGCCTGAGGTCCAGGGAAAGCTCATGATATGAACAGGGCTGGTTGGCCAGGCCAGCCTTCCAGGCCTGTCAGAGCCTGAGGTCTCAAAGGGGACGTCTCCTAATCACTCAAAGGTACACCTGGCCATTAACCCTGGAGACAGCCTCAAAGATCTGGGACATCCCAAACCTCACTGAGGAACTCCCAGCCTCACACATCTTCAGGAGAAGAGATCCCACTCATGGCACATGCTGAGGGCTGAGGTCCAGAGGGGACATGAAACCACTGCAGGCCCTGCCTGAGGAGCTGGACAGAACCAGCTCTGACATGCAGGATCAGCAGGGCACAGTGTCCATAAGCAACCAGGGCCTTCTGACGGCCTCACCCCCTCAGTGCAGCCCTTCCATCACTTCCCCTTTTCCAGTGGCAGCCATGGAGATTCTTGTAACCTGCAGACGCTTGTGGCCATCCCAGGGCACTTGTGAGCTGCACCCCTGTGTGAGATGGCTTGTGAGGGAACAGCAGAAAGACCTGGTGGAGAATTTCCATATGGTGACACTGCGCTGTGAGTGGGACCATCAGAGCAAGCTTTGCTGTCATGTGGGACCTGGAAATGTTCTCTGGAAATGTCCTCTTGGACATGGGGAGGTAACAGAGTAACATCCAAGACCTCATCTGTAGAAACTGCAGGATTTGGGACTTGTGGATCCGTGCCCCGTGGTCCTGTGCTCCCAGGAGGAGAGAAGAAGGAAAATGCTTGGCAATCAGGAATCTGGAGGGATGTGCCCTGGTGCCACATCTCTGGCACATTGTAAAGATACCAGACACCCTCTCTATGCTGCATCACTTCATTTGCACTTTTCCTCCTGTCCACAGACTCTGTTGGACCCAGCAGGAAACACCAGACAGAGCCTCCCTCACCTGCCAAATGCCAGATCTTCATTCCCACTCCTCTGAAACACAGGGAGCAGCTGCCTGGCTCCTGGTGCTGTCCTTGGGCTCACCTGGATGACTCTGCCAGGGGGGAGGCTGAGAGGGAGCCCATCTCGCCTGGGAGGTTTCTCAGCTGGTGGAAAAAACACTGGTGTGTGTTATGGCTGGGCAGAAAATACTTTTCTCATCCTACAGATTCTTCTGAGTATAGAAAAATGTTCTGTTTTTCTGTGGAGCAGATGTCAGGCTTCTGAAAGCTTTTCCAGAAGGAAACTGGAGCATCTTGCAGAGCCCTAACCTCTCATCATTTGCCTGCCTAAGCCTGGGAGTTTCTGACCCAGTTTTCTGGCACCCAAGTGCAGGGGGAATCCAGAGCCCAGGAAAGCATTCCTTTGGCTCAGAGCAAGAATGTCTGCTCTGGACTCTGCTCTGGACAGAGCATTCACTTGTCTCCCAGGTGAATGCTCTGTCACCTGGGTGGCAGCTGTCATCCAGAGGAGAATGTCTGTGTGAGAAGGGCTTGAGAAACCCTTCCTGCCACCCAGTGATGATCATGGGGGCCTTGACTGTTCCCCCCTTGTTCTGTGGGTGCTGTGGCCTGTTCTGCACTGTGGCATGGTCCCAGGCTAACTGGGACATCTTAGCTCACTTCAGCCCTGAAGGCTGAACCCAGAGGTGCAAAGTGCTCTGTGGGTGGGTGTGTCAAGGGACGAGGAGCCCTTCCTGCACTTGGAGTTCTGTGGACAATCTCTGGCCCCTGAGGCAGCTTGTTGGCAGCTACATCATGTGGTGTGAGCAGGGGCCTCTCTGCACTGCCCTGGAGCCTGCAGAGCAGCTCCAGGTGGTTTCTCTTGCTCTCCCTGGCTCCCTTGGATCATAGGCTGAGGAGCCTTGCCTGTGTCCCTGGACAGCTGCACAAACACACTGGCAGCTCAGCTTTTTCAAATCAGAACCTCCCTTGAGTTATTCAAACCATAACAGTAGTTTGGAGGAGAGTTTTCTCCTCAGAGTGAAGATAAGAAGAGAAGGACAGGCCTTTGTTTGCAAGTGGTTCTGTCCCCTGAGCTGACCCAAAGCCTCCTCTGTGCTGGCAGGCGTGGGGAGCTGCTGGCTGGGACTGGCTGAGCCAGGCAGGTGCTGTGCAGCTGAGGGAACACTCTGTCAATAGCCAGGAGGACAGTACAATTATATTTTGTCCTCAACTATCGACACAGTGGCTCCTAAATGCCTCCTCTCTCTGTGTTATCTTCACAGGTCACCTTGGTATTCAGATGGGCTGCGACAGAGGAAGCATGAAGGGAGGAGGCTAAGTGCCAGTGGTGGAAGTCACATTTTAAAGGTGATCTGCTGTGACCCAAAAGCTTTCTGACATCCTTTGCCTTGCTTCTGATAGAGAGGAAGAAACTCTTCTTCTCCACACAGTGTCCATAGAGTCCCAGCAAGCTGCTTCCCTCCAGAATGGAGATTTCCAGCTCCAGGAGATTTCTTACCTGCTTCCCGTGGGGAAGTGGCTGCAGGATCAGTCCCAGGCATGGACTTGGCTCTGCTGCTGGGATCACACATGATAACTAGGTGACTCTTTTCAGGCCCATTTGCACTCCCATGCAATAACCTCTCTCACTTAGATTTTTCTAATTAGATACTTTTCCTCCGTCTGATTCTTTGAAGCTGCTCAGAAGTGTAGTGGCAGAGGATGTGGTTTGTGTGCTCTGCTGCCTGCTCAGGCTGGTGGATGTGATCAGTCTCTGCATTAATTACCATAGTGCCAGCACATCTTAAGTGACTTTTTGCTCACACACTCAGGTGAACCTGTTCCATCCTGCCTTGAGCTGTTACTGTGATGGAGTCTGGAAATAGGAATGACCAGTGGCCTTTCCCAATGGATGGGGTCTGCTTATTCTGCTTTTGTGCCAGGTTGGACTCTGCAGTGCCTCCCATATGAGGGAGCACTGTCTCTGCCAAAGGACAGGCTGTGCTTCTGCTTCCCATCCCCATAGCTGTGCACCAAATTCTGCCTGAGTGGCACTTGTACCTGAGGATTTCCATGTTTTCAGTGCACTCCTCTACTCTTCACATGTGCACAGCTGAGGGATCACCTCCCACCCTAAGCCGCACTCAGGGACTAAGTGGAGGCAGCAGATGAAAATGAAAATGCAGTCTAGAGAGACAAATCTTCAATCAGAATGAATTAGAAGGCCTAGGTTATAAAAACAAAAATGAGTGCAAGGTAGCAAGGAAACATCCGTGGCTAGCAGAGAAGGACAGTAAGAGGAATATTTGAAGTGAAATGGCAAAGTCTGCATCCAAGCAGGTTTCAGACCCCCTGCAGCATGTGTGGGAAGCCTTGCCAGGGCTGGTTTGGCCATGGCCAGCATTGAGTACACACAGGGCCAGCTGCCCTTGTTGGGCTTGACTTGAGATCTCTCCACTGGTCTAGAAAATGTTTTCCTTAAAGCAAATCCCTGGTTCATCTGAATCTTTGCTGCTTGGCATCATCCTGACCACGGTGTGCACAACTGCTTCTGCGATGCCAGTTCTTCAGTGGCATTTTAGGGCTGATTAAAACCTTTACATTGGTGCCCTGGGTTGCAGGTGCTGTGACTCTTCCAGGCTGTGAGGATGAGCCTTGTCCAGAGCAAGTGTTCACCTCCAGCTGGGGTGCAGCTCCTTGGCCCCAGTGTGTGACACTGAAACAGCACCCATGACAGCAGCCCCCACGGTGGGGCTTTGTCCTACAGGCTCAGAATGAAATTGAAACCATGATCCCTGCAAATAAACCATCTTCACATCTCAAGCTCACTAAAATCCCTTGCTCTAGTGGCCTTCTGATTATTGCCATCTTAACTCATGGCCTTCTTTGAGAAGCAACAGGACATGTGACTCTCTGAGTGAGATTTGGTCCAGATTTACCGCTAACAGTTAATGAAAATATCCTATGGCAAGTGGCTGTTTAAGACCTCTGCTCCAGTCTAGCTCACTTGTATTTTTATTTCTCTGGCCCTGTCAGATCCCAGAGCTGAGTTTGGGAAGGATGGAAAGGCAGAGCTGTGCTGGGAGGTTGTCAGCTGGGTGGGATGAGGTCCCTTGTCACAGCTGCTCACCAGGGACAGCGCAGGTTGGTCACTGCTGTGTAATGAAAAGCTCCCTGCAGTTCTCCTTACAATGTAGCATTGGTTTTCACAGCCTCTTTTTTTTTTTTCTAGTTTTGCTTTGGTTTCTAGGGTTTTTTGTTGCCTTTTTTTATGGTCTACTAAACAGTTCTATTCAAGGGTTACCACCTTTCATTTCAGTTGGGAACGTGACTGGTGTGGCTCTTTCTTCCTTTTAGCTCCAGCCTCCCTGGGAAGACCTGCAAAAACATTCTGGCTGTTCTTCAGTTCTTATCACTTGTCTGTTTTGGGGCAGTTTTCACATGTGGATGCATCTTGTTCTGCTCCCCATTTCTAGGGAATGAGCTCTGCATCCGGAGTACCCTGGCAGTGCTGTCCATCCAGCCTGGAGCCTTTTAAAGCTTACAGAAAAAACAACCTTGTCTACTTTGCTAAATATATTCCTTTTCACTTCTAGGTCCTCCTATAGAGCCCCTGGAGCCAACCAGGCCTTTACCAACTCTTCCTGTTCGCAGAATTCACTCCACTTCAGAGAGAAAGCACGAGAGGCAGCCACGACCCGCCAGCCCTCCCCTGGGTGATAGGCCAGCCCTCCCTGGCTCCAAACCAAACATCTGTGATGGCAACTTTAACACTGTGGCTCTCTTTAGAGGAGAAATGTTTGTTTTCAAGGTACTGAGAATTCCCACTTACCCATGAGTCTTCCCTTCATTTAATTGCTGGAAAAGGTTAATAGAAGTATTTGGTAGTGAGATTTGAAATGTCTGTGAAAATAGCTCTGTTCCTCTGAGGGTGATGACTGAGAAATATTGGAAGGAAGTGTGAACAGATTGGTTCTGTAATATTTGGAAACAATGCCTGATGGGATTTACAGAATGCCCAGGCATCCTGTGCTCCAAAATGTGAATGGGGTGCATTGGCAGAGAATTCAGATGCCACCAAGCCTGACAGGAGCCCCCTGTAAAGCCAGGGAGCAATACCAGTACCATGGGTAACCATTAGAGTGGGTTGTGTTGGGAGGGACATTAAAGATCACCTTGTCCCACCCCCTGCCATGGACAGGGACACCTTCCACTGTCCACCATGCCCTGTCCAAGCTGGCCTGAAACACTTTCAGGGATGGGGCAGCCACAGCTTCTCTGGGAGCAGCCTCATTGTCTCAGAGGTGACATGCATGGAACTGGGGCTCTGGGAGCACTCAGCCTACCTGGGGAGTTGGAGTCAACCTTTCTTGTACACCACAGCCCTTGCTCAATAACCCATTAGAGTATCAATGGAATATGGACATCCATGATCCCATTCCCAAAATACCAGCAGTTTTATCTCTGCCCAATGGGTGTGAAGTGTGGAAAGGGACATATTGAAGGTTATTAGATGGACAAACCACATCAGTTGCAGAAGATTCCTGAAATGAAACTAGTTGAAGGTTGGGATGGTATCTTGGAGAAGTGTCAAAGGTTCTGTCCTGCTCATGCTCTTCGCTGAGCATCCCCTGCAGCTTTAAGCAATGATAGAATATCTAAAGGGATATTTCATACCTCCTTTGTGCCTTTAAATCTTGTGTGTTTCACACAGTCACCAGGTGATGTTCAGGCTGTCTGGCTCTCCTGGGCTCCAGGAGCTTCAGCTGAACCAGGACAAGCATGACACCTCAGTGACAAGACATGGAGAGGTCACAATGCTTACAGCTGTGGACTCACTTCCCCCTGCTCCTTTCCCCTCTCCTTCTTTCCACCCTTTTCCACAGCCCCATCAATCAACATCTCCCCCTTTGTGCTGCCATCTTCCCCCCACA
Organism: Melozone crissalis; assembly: GCF_028551555.1. Taxonomy (NCBI): domain Eukaryota; kingdom Metazoa; phylum Chordata; class Aves; order Passeriformes; family Passerellidae; genus Melozone; species Melozone crissalis. Next base: position 14,199,714 of record NW_026535795.1, on the reverse strand, counting down.
GCACCTCCCACACTGGAGACAGTGTTGGGCTGGGTTGGAGCTGTCACCTGAAGCAGGACTTGTGTCCGTAATGGTTGTGGGGCCTGGGCAAGGATTAGCAGAGCTGGATGCTGGACCCAGCCAGGTCTGACTGCAAGACAAGAGTGCTCAGTCTCAAGAGGCTTCTGGTTTCCTCAGGATCGCTGGTTCTGGCGTCTGCGCAACAACCGCGTGCAGGAGGGGTACCCCATGCAGATTGAGCAGTTCTGGAAGGGCCTCCCTGCCAAGATCGACGCTGCCTATGAGCGCTCTGATGGCAAATTCGTTTTCTTCAAAGGTACAGTACAGCTCAGCACGAGCCAGACACTCCTGCCTCAGCTCAGACTGCTTCTGTGGCATGAAAATGTGGAAAACGGGTACGCTGCACCCTTGCCCTTCTCCGAGGGGGCACTTCAAGCAGCCACTGATCCTTAAAATACAGTTCAGTGTGGGCTGGCCTTGCCAGGACCATCTCTGTATAGAGTTAATATCAATTAGGGGAAGTTGGCTTTCATGTGACAAGAAACAGCTCCTATTTCCCAGCGAGTGCCAGTGCCCTGCTTATCTCCTTGAACACCTTTTGCCAGGGCATTGAGCCCTCTCCAGGTGCAGGGCACTCCCAAACCTCATTTCTGGACAATTGTCTCCTAAAGAGACAAAATTACCAACCTTGTGCTGGGGCCCACTATAGCTCTTTGTATGGTGGCAGTGCCTGAACAGGATCCTGTAACTTGAGAGCAAATGGTGAGCAAGGAAAAGTGGCTGGACAGCATGGCTGGTACAAAACCACAGAACCTGGGCTTCTGGGTTTGTGTCTGCAGCTCACCTTTCTAAACTGTACTAAAACTTGGGAGGCTCAGGGAAAGGCAACAGAAATGTCTGAAAAGCTTGGGCTGATCAACAGCTCAGCCTGAGCAAAGGATGGCAGACAGGGGATGAGACAAGTCTGAAATCATGACTGGCCATGAGAAGGTAAATGGGAAGGGGCTGTTCAGCAGCTCTCCCAAAACAAGAGCTGAGAAGCAGCAGATGAAATGAGGTTTCAGATTCAAAATGAAGTGGAGGAGCAGCTTTTCACAGATTGCAGTTAAGCCTGGAAGCCCTCAAGATGCTGCAGTCCACTGGTTGGTTTAGGTTCATATCGATCCGACTCCTAACAGGCCAATGTGTTTGTTGTTGTGTCCCCGCTCATCTTTAGGAGATAAGTACTGGGTTTTTAAGGAGGTGACGGCAGAGCCGGGCTACCCTCACAGCCTGGTGGAGCTGGGGAGCTGCCTGCCCCGCGAGGGCATCGACACCGCGCTGCGCTGGGAGCCCGTGGGCAAAACCTACTTCTTCAAAGGGGACAGGTACTGGAGGTACAACGAGGACAAGAGAGCAACGGACCCAGGCTACCCCAAGCCCATCACCGTGTGGAGAGGAATCCCTCAGGCTCCTCAGGGGGCTTTCATCAGCAAGGAAGGCTGTATGTGTCTGCAGGCATTGCACCTGTTAGATCGGGAAGAGCTGGTCTGTGCTGGGAGCTGGGCGGTTGGATGTGGAGTGTTTTGAGTATTTTCTGATCCAGGAATCAAGTCTCAGAAGCCCTGGGGTCACCTGGGCTTTGTGAGCAGCAGCAGTCTGGGATTATTCCTGGCCCTCATCCCAACCCACACACCTCGTCAGCTGCTAAACCACAATTGGGACAATCCAGCTCTGTGGGAATGGGACTTTTTTCTGCCACAACAGACCCTACCCAACTTTTCCTGGGCCCTGGTTCTGGGGGTGCTGGAACTTATATTTCCTCCTAATCTACCTGTAGTGAGCTCTGGCTCTCTGCTAAAGGCTCCAGCCTGTCTGCTGTCAGTAGTTAGCCTTGAAGTTATGCTCTGAGTAGGGGCTTGGAGCTCCAGAGGCTCCTTCCAACACATTTCTTTCTCTGAGTTGAAGATTTCCTCCTCCAGCAAAGGAAAGAGCCAACAGAAGGGGTTTGTGCCATTGAGGCTGTGTTCAAATTTGGAGCTGTGGTGTGAGAGGAGGGCTGTAGAGCTGGGCCAGGCTGGAGGGATGGCAGTGAGAGTCAGCTAAGCTGGGGAACAGTGCAGGAGACCAACACTTTCACCACAGCTCCCTTCTCCTGTTCTCTTATTTTCTAATAACTTGAGAGTCATTAGAAAATGGGTCATCTCGGGAGAGGGAGGTGCTTCAAACAACATGTAGCATAAAGCATCACCCTTGTATTAGCAGCAGAACAACACTGCTCCTTAACACAGGCCAAATCTTCGGGATTCTGGGGCAAAAGGATTAATCTTACTCAGCATTTGCTCCCTCAGGCTGAATGAACAGAAACAGGGTGTTCTTCCAAACACTGTCATACCCAGGCACATGCTGGCACCCTGCAGACAGTGTTAATCACTTAGCAATGATAAGCACATACTTACAGATACCTTAGTTAAAAAATACCTCACTGCAGAACCCTTCCTTTAAAGATAGTAGAGTTTTCTTTTTTAATTCCCAGCTTGTCTTGGCCAAGGGGAATGGTGTTCCATGGGTAATGTTGAACATGATAGCCAGGGTTACAGCTTCTCCTTTAAATCCCACCTCCAAAACCACCTTCACTTTCCAATGGCTGGGGAATGTTCTGGATAAATATGTTTTATTGACTTAGCTAGTGTCTGTCTTCAGGCTCCCTTAAAGTCCTCCCACAAGCACAGCTCACCAACGGGAAATAGTGAGAAATACTCTCTGTTTTGTCTCCTAGTTTACACCTACTTTTACAAAGGGAAGGAGTACTGGAAGTTCGATAACCAGAGGCTGAGTGTGGAGCCAGGCTACCCCAGGTCGATCCTCAAGGACTGGATGGGCTGTAACCAGAAGGAAGTTGAGCGGAGCAAGGACCGGCGCCTCCCGCACGACGACGTGGACATCATGGTGACAATAAATGACGTGCCCAGCACTGTCAATGCCATCGCAGTGGTGATCCCCTGCATCCTGTCTCTGTGTATCCTTGTCCTGGTATACACAATCTTCCAGTTTAAAAACAAAGAGGTGCAGCAAAATGTCGTGTACTACAAAAGACCTGTCCAGGAATGGGTATGACACAGCCTGCTGCACATTTCAACTCATTGAGCTGATGAGGACTATGGACACACACAAAAAAGTGGAAAAAATGCATTGAAAAGCCTACCAAACAAAACTACTTCAGTGACCTACAAGTTTTGGACACCCTGGGATGGAAATAAGCAGGAAAACTGGAAAAAATACAGGCAGGCAGCCTTGCAGTGTGGAGCCTCTTTCCTTTGTACTGCTTTGGTCACCTGCCAGCCGCGGTGCCATCCACTGGCTCGCTCTGCCAGCACCAGAGTCTTTGAGACAGGTTTCAACTGATCTGGGAAACTTCCTTCAGTTCCCTGCACCAGTGCTCCCTGTTAAACCCAGCATTCTCCAGTGTAGCTAAACCACCTCTGAACAGAACCATTTTTTTAATAGCTCTCTCATAAATTAATTAAGATCATGAAATCTATGAACAAGAACAATTTCAGTGTCATAAGCAGAAGACATTCTGATGCTGAATCATTCTAAAAAATCTTCTTAGTTTATTAAAAAATCCAGGGATCTACCTGGATACGATTTTCCAATACCTGCTGGTCAGATGTTTTGTACATTCATAACTGATCAATGCTGCCACTCAGCACAGTGCACGAGGAACCACCAAGCACTCAAAGAGGTACCGGAGTGCAGAGCAGAAGCTCAAGAAGCACCAAACCAGACACCTGGCAACATCAAGCCCTAGACTGGGACAATCTGAAGACAAAGTAATTGGGTCTTAAAAAACAACCAAACCAATCATGGTTTTTGTTTTGGGAGCCACTCATGAAAGAAATATTTAAATGTTATGTAAGTTAGTTTAAGCTCCCGCCAGCAAGAACCGAGGAACCAATGGTTACCAAAATACGGGGAATGAGTATAGACAGACTGCACTCTGCCCGTTCAGACGCTGGGAAAAGATGAGTTGTTGTTCCGTGGCATGTGTAACTAGATTGTGGAATTTGTATGTTGGGTTTCAGGAGAATGGAAATGTTTGTTTGGAGTGAGGTCGTCATTATATTTTGGTGAAATAATCAAGGTTCGGTAAGAATTAGGCCTGTTTATAAAACTAAATCCAACCCCCGTAGATGTTTCAAACATTGTATGCCTTCAGAATTTGGGGGTTTGTTTTGCCCACTTCTTCACAGGCAAATATTTGGCAAGGACCAAAGGAAGCATGCCACACAGTAGAATGAGTTTACCATGTTTGACAGAGCCATAAAAATCAGGTAAAGGCAAGAAAAATACCTTAACTTTCAGCTAGTGACTTTCCACAGATCTCTTCCTACAACAGTAGCTTCTGCTTGTCCCTCTTACAGTTGTGAGTGGTTCAGGACATTGTGCCCTAGCCACAAACTTTTGATTTTCGTGTTGATGCTGATATTTTTACCATGTTGAATAAGAGTGGAAGAGCCTTTTGCAGTGCAGTGTAATGGTGAAGCCCAGCACTGTACAGAAGTGCCATCCATGTCAGCACAGGAACTGCTTTGCCCGCTCACCATGGGGAACAGGTGATTAGCCTAAACCCCCTGCCTATAACTGAATTTTATTGAGTGCAATGAAGTGCAATGCACAGAATGTCCACTTAGTATAGAAAATTACAGCTTTGTAATGTCAGCTCTAAAAAAAAAAACCCCAAGGACAACAAACACACTAAAACTATTCCTAATTACAATGAGGAACAAAGCAGCAGAGAGATCGTTAGCATTCTGGATTGCTAATTAGTGCTCAAATATTGCTCTGGTGAAGCAGGATAGACACTTAGATTCGTCTGGTGAAGCCCACTAGGACTGCATTAACATGTGGTCTCAAACTGTATTTTGTCCTTCATAACTGATTTCTATAGCCAAGCTGTTTATTGTGTTTAAACATAAACTATTACCAACATATTACAAAGTAAGTGAGAAGCTCGTAGATGCAAAACTTTGAACTGTAGTGACAAAACGTGCTAACATCTCCTGGTGAGTGAAGGAGTGCGAAGGACCAAAGGAAACCAGAGCTCCTGATCAGACAGCCCCACGCTACTCCGCGTTGCTCTGTGCACCAGAGGTGTGGTGGGACACACCACGGCCACCACGGCCACCTGGCACCTCGGTCTCATCTGTACGCTGCCATCTCGCCGGGACTGCGACAGCCCAAACCTTTGAGCAACTTCCAACAGCCATCATTAAAAAAAAAATTATTAAAAAAAAAATTTACAATGGAGAACAGTGTCTGGATTTGTTTATATTTTCTCCCCCTCACCCCAAAGTTAGGGTTTGGCCTGCCCAAGAAGGAGCTGATCGGGCAGAGCAGTGCCCTGTGCCCGAGGTGGCTGCAGCAAGGTGAGCTGCTGCCCTGGGCTGCCAAAACCCAGCCCCAGCTGCTGCTCCAAAGCCACAGAAATACCCCAGGGCCTTTTCCACCTGCCCTGTGCCCCCTCCTGGGGCAGGTGTTACATATGGGAGTTCCCAGGGGGTGAGAACAGCCCTCTGCAGCCACAGGGGGCTGCAGGAGGGGAGGCAGCTTTCCTCCAGCACAATCGCATTCATTATCACCTCTGTTTTGCTGAGATCAGCCCATGGGCAGTCCTGGGGTAACTTGGGCACAAACATGGGGTTTTTTGTGGGACAGTTCCCACCCCGAGCTCTTTGCAGGGATCCTACAGGAGCACTGGGCTCGCTGCCCATCAGCCTGGCCAAAGCTCTCTGTGGGCAGGGGCTGCGTTCCAGCTCCTGTCTAGAAATGCAGGACACATTGTTCCCACACGGGAGCAGGGATCAGCAGTGCTAATTCAACTCTAACAAGCAAAAGGCTGTTTTGTGTTTGTGATCCTGCTCTGCAGCATGGGGATTTGGACAGCCCAGGGACCTTGGAACACTCTGGACAAACTGCCAGCCACACTCAATATCCTATTTGGGTTTTTTCCCCGCTTTTGACTACTTTGAACAATTTCATCACCATTGAGGTTCACTTTCACAGGCTTGTTTTTTACATTTTACATCCTCTGTAAAGGATCCTAACAAGTTTTTGGCCATTAAAGCACACACAGCTACGTACCCCAAGACCTTCTCACTGAACCCACTTATGAGACTTTCATAACTTTCTCCCTCCTGTCACATTCACCTCAAGGCTGGATTCCAGCCCTTCTCATAGCATCACCTATTTGTCCAGCATTCCTTTAGTTCCTCTGATTGTTCCTGCAACCCTTCCCAGCACCTGAAGTCATCCTGTTGCCTTTGCCTGATGGCAAAGGTACCAGGTGGCTTTAGTCATGCTGTGTAACCCACACCTTTGTAGCTTAATTTAAGAATCCCAAGAACCCATAGGATCCAAGTTCTGGGAACATTGATTTGATTGACTATTGAACGTACAATTTTATTGACTATTCCTTAACACCTGTTGGCATCATCAGCACACATGCTGTGCTGCCTTGGAGATGAAAGCCATGGAAAAGGAGCAGGCAGGGGCTGCACTGTGCCTGTGCTGTCCCCTGGGATCCTGCCTTTCTGGAGCCCTTCACCTGGGCTCTCATGTCACCCTTGCTGTGACACAGTGCTGCACTCAGCCTCCTCAGCACCCTGCTCCTGCCAGCTCTGGCCCTGCAGGGCAGATCTCAGGGCAAGCAATGGGCAGCAGCATGAGAGTTTCACCCTTCCTTTCCCCAGCCTCTTTTGGAGTTTGAGACCCAAAATCTAATGTAGATGTGCATTACTCCAGAATATCTATTTGCAGAAACACTTGGCAACCACTGTGCAACACTTGCATCTCATCTACACGATGCATCTTTATCCCTTAGGATAAAGATACATCTTGGATTTCCAGCTAATGCTGCTTTGGGCTCTGTTTTCCTCATTAGCTCCAGACATTGTTTGCTTTCTTGACCATTACTGAACCCAGAGCATGTCTGTTCCAATATGGAGCTTCAGTCAGGAGTGTGCTCTTGCACTGCTCAGAGTTCACCACTACTGGGTGAAATTTGGATTCTTAAGCACAATGTGCTTCACTTCACACTCAGCTGCAGTTTCCCTTTCTATCCAGTCCTGATCCTCACTAGTCTGAGTAAGTCAGCATGGCCAAAATTCCCTGCCCTAATCCATTGACTTTCCTAAACCAGGCAAGAGGACTTCCCTCATTCCATGAGATCACTGACCCAAGGTCCCCAAATGCCTTTTGAAAATACAACAGTACAAGAGACCCTTTCCCTATCCCTGTGGACTCTTTTAAGAGCTGCACAGGTCCTGTGGGACACAACTTGCAATTGAAACACCATGTTTATCCTCTCTCATGATCTGTGTTTCTAAACCCATTCTTTATTAGTTTGTTTTCTTGTACACAGCTCCATCTCACTAGCTCAGGATACCCACAGAGCCACATTTAAAACAGGTATCACATTTGTTCCCCCCAAGAGCTGAGCCCTGTGAGGTGGCCAAGGAGAAGCAGCTTCTCACTCTAAATCTGAGACAGGCTGAGGGGAGACCTGGAGTCAGGGCCAAGACAGGTGGTACATATTCAAGGGCTGATATCTGATCACAGATGATCATGGCAATCTTTATTTTGAAGTTTAAGGAGCAACCTTTTAATCAGCCAACTCTTACAAAGTCTTTCCTAAACATCCAGACAGTAAAACAAAAATGGAAATTTGCTCAATTTTCTACAAAGCCCAAAGCAGCTGGGCCAAAAAGAGCTCTGCCCATACAGCCCACAGGTCACCATACCCCAAGAAAACTCAGCTGAGAGCAAGACAGCTTGCTCCAGTGTGGAGACAAGTGAGGGCTTCCTCTTACCCTCAGGATGGGAATGGGAGACACTTCTATGCCTTCAGTGTACCCTTAATGGGCAAGCAGGAAAGCAACTGAAATGAGATATCCTGACTAACAGCTGTGTAGAAAGAAATTACAATCTTCTGCCTGAAAGCAGCACCTACAGCAGCTTTCATGTGGCACAGGCAGAGCTCTTCATGAGGAAGCTCCCAAATCTGTAGCCCTTGACTGACTGCTCAGAACCATGCTATTTAACCTCTGTCTCCAAGGTAACTCCAGACAAGGTGGTCCAAATCCATTGAGATTTGCTGATTTCTAAGTTTCCTGTTGTAGGGGGTGAACTCCTGCAGGACAAATTAAGCCCACTGGCAAGTGTGCCTTTTGGACCCTCTCCTGCAAGTGCCCCAGAACCAGCACAGGTGACACCAGGTCAAACATTGACCCTGGAGGTCCAGGGACTCCCACAATGTTATTGTTAAAAGCCCTTGGATTGACACTGAAAAACTCCAGTTTTTAACCAAGCTGATCACTTCAGAATCACCATCCCATGGGAACAGCTGCAAGTCAGGGCAAAAGAGCAGTTGATAATTTTTGAATTATTTTGTGGATTTTTGAATTATTTTGTGGCAAGTAAACTACTGTATTTTTGGTAGTGGACATACAAAGGGGTCTTACATGTACCTAGAGCAGAAACACCACTCAAGCAGGAGTGTGGAAAGAGAGGGCAGCACATGTAGTGCCAAAACAAACTTTGTGCAGCAGGACACTGGTGCAAGACTTAAGGCAAAATAATCTCTAGTGATCAACATCCAAGAGCCACAAGAGTAAATATTGTGGGGTAATCTGAGGGGCTCAGTTGGCATCACAGAACCAGAAAGCAGAGCTGAAGAACTGAGGAAAGGGATAGAGAGCATTCCGTATTTGTAACTTATGCATGTTATTTGTCAGTTTTTGTGGTAACAGTTTACAAAAGATGACAAACATTTGGTTTTGTAGCCTCTCCTTTGGGCCAGGCCTGCAGAAACATCATCAGAAGTTCTGGATGTCTGTGATCCAAAGTGCAGCTCAACACTTCACTCCTTAGGAGCTTTCTGGGAAGTAGGAACCAACACTGCTCATGTCAGGCTAAAAGAGAAAACAGAAAGAAGGTTTAGTTGTGCCAGAATGCTGAAGGCATTTCAAAATACCAGCTTCGGTCAGTTCTCACCTTCCCATTACAAACACCCAGAAGAAATTTCCCTTTCTAGGAAAGGGAAAGCAAGGGTAAGAGGGAAGCAAGGATAAGAGGGAAGCAAGATGTGGCTGCTAGCAGTCAGCCACAGGATCAGACCTCTCAGGCTGGCAAAGGCAAAATGCACATTCAGCCTGGCCCAGGTAATGATCTACAGCTCAGAGCAGGTTTAATTACAGCTCTGATATGCTCACAGACATCAAGACTTTGTACCCAAAGTGTAACAGGGCAATGAATAATTTAAAGGGCTTTCCACTGAAGGAACTCTTTATGCCATAAACAATTCCCAGACTGTGGCTGAGAACTCAGCAATCAAGTTACAATGCTCAGGGAGTTCAGGAACACACTTTCAGCACCACATCAGTGGTGCTCAGGGTTGGAACTCAGGGCCCAAAATCAGTTCCCACAGGACATTCATCTATGCTTCTGCCTAAATGTAAAAACATTTGCTTATGAAAAATATTTATATACATTAATGAATGGGGAAGGTCCCATATCATTATCAGTCCAGATGAAAAACAACATCTGCCTCACATTAAAAAGTAACTTGAACAAAGCCTTTAGCAAAAAGGCTTAAAAAAAAATTCAAGTTAGCAGTTTTAAATGTAAGAGGTTTATGGCAGCAGGCTGAGAGGAGACCTGGAGTCAGCTGACAAGTTCCACAGTCTTTCTGGCTCCAGAAATGGTTACGGCTAGCATTTGAAATAACAGTTGAATAACTACAAAAGCCAAGATGACAAGCAAAGTCACTGGTATTTTAGCTTTTAAAATAAGATTTGTTTTAAAAAAACCAATTCATGCCATAGCTGAGTACTGAACAGTTTGGAAAGAAAATATGCCAGCTGAAACAGATGTTAATTCTCACAAAAAGGATTCTCATTACAACAGCATATTTCATAACCCAATGAGTAACCGCTGCCAGTAACCAACAAAAGGGGAGAAGAAGTGAAAAAATGATGATTAAAGCAGACAGATCAAGTTTGAAACCAGCTGCTTTCATAACAAAATCTTGCCTGTTCTGCCCATGACTCTGGATCCTCCTTACCTGTCAATGAGGGAATCCCTCATGTTGGTGGCGATGGTGCTGGGCTGAGCCTCGTTGAGCCTGAAGATGCTCTCGATGACGGAGAGCTCGGTGCTGGTGGTGTCCAGCCCGCAGAAGGCGCACCAGTCATTGACCACCATGCCCGCGGCGATCACCTCGCTGCCGCGGTTCACCGTGCCCGCCTGCGGACACAGCGGCCGTGAGAGGGGCTGCCCCAGCTCCCCACACTGCCTGGCACAGCTCCTCACACAGCTCCTCACACTGCTCTGCCACAGCTCCTCACAGTGCCCTGGCACAGCTCCTCAAACTGCCCTGGCACAGCTCCTCACAGTGCCACACTGCCTGGCACAGCTCCTCACACAGCTCCTCACACTGCCCTGCCACAGCTCCTCCTCACACTGCCCTGCCACAGCTCCTCCTCACACTGCCCTGGCACAGCTCCTCCTCACACTGCCCTGCCACAGCTCCTCCTCACACTGCCCTGGCACAGCTCTTTGGTGGGGGGCTCAGCTCACTCTGCTGAAGAGAGAAACTCTGCCACCAGCAAAGTTCTGAAGGTGTCAGATGAAATGATTAATGAACTGCCTTTACTCTCTGGTGAGAAACTGGTGTGGCATTCAGTGACAGAGAATCCAAGGAGCAGGAAGGATAACAGCATTTACACATCCAACTGAGCAGGCAAAGGAGTTTCTTACTTAATTTTTTTAAAAACTGGGTAAAAATGCAGGTGTTAGAATGGTAGGTGCTGCTGCCTAGTTTTGTTCCCAACAAGCCTCTCCTGTCGAAAGGCAAAGTGAACATTCAGGCAACGCAGTCAAACCTCCACTCAACACTCACCACAGCTGGCACAGTGATAGTGGCAGGAAAGGCTCTTTTGCAAGGTTTATTCCAGCAGGGTAACACAGTAGCTGAAGGGCAAACCCCAGGAAAAGAGGATGAACCACGTGGGGCAGGCCGCCTATAAAGGGGAAGGGGTGTGGGGCTGAGCCAAGGGCTGGGCAGAGGGGCCTGGCCTCCAGGGGAAGGGGGGTGGCCACCAGGGTGCCCAGCCAGTGACAGGGGAAGGAGAAACCAGAGGAATTTGTGACACCAAGTCCATGGGGGAGTCTGTTTTTCCCTTTGGGAGGGCTAACTCCATGGTAAGCAGTTAACGATGTTTCCAGGGCTGAGGGCTGGGGGACTGACCAAAGGGAGAGAGTTCATGGGATGCTACAACTGGCTTCAGCCAAACCACAAACAGCCTCACATTCTGTATCTGCACAACGTGCACAATCCCAGCAGAGCAACATTTCAGAGGGCAGCTAAAAGCACTGAGCAGCTTATGCAGACTCAGGAAGGATGAGAAACTGAATGGAAGACTTGGTTCAAGTCTTTTCCTCACCTCCCACTCAAAATCACCTCACAGAAAACCTGTATCTGGGAGCCCCTGAGCTGGAGAAACATTGCACTGGAGCTGGGAGGGAATGGGAGCAGCAAACACTCCACAAAGGCCTTACCACGAGTGGGACCTGCAGCAAAGAAGAGAGCTCATCCTGGTCATCGATGGAAGTCTTGGGGTGCACGATTCCTCCCTGGTTACTGAACACACAGTAACTTCCAACCAGCACCTGGTCTGCTACTGTTTGTCTGAACACCTCCACCTTCAGCACATCTGCCAGGATCTCTTCTGTCTCCTGCAAATGGAAGGAGGATAAAGCCTTCAGCCAAATGGAATTGTGGAGTGGGAAGTGAAGCTATTCCTGCACACAGCCCTCAGCTGGGAGCCTCCCACTCTGCACAGCCCAGAGCAACCCAGCCACAATAACACACACAGCCAAGCTCCACACCTTCCCAGCTTCCTGTGTCACTATAAACACAACCTCCTGCCTCTGCTGGAAAGTGCCCAAATCCCCCCTCTCTGCTGGCAGTACATCACTTGTATCAATTCTCAGCAAACCAGTCCTCTTTGTTCCTAAACCACTGGGACAAAATGGTCTTATGCTCCTCATAACTCTAACAACTCTTTTCCTCTTCTGATTTCACTGTGAATTATTTTGATTTCTCTCTCTTTGGTCATCTTACATTACTTTTTACACTTTTTAAAAACATATAGTACAAAGCCTTCTCCCATCCCCTTATTTTTCCTTCTGCACTCCTGCCACTAAGTCCCATTCCTTCATCACCTTTAGCACAAGCTGGAAGCAAACACTGTCAGGACCTGCAGCCACACAACATATCTCTCTCAATGCTATTAAGGTTCCTGTTCTCAGGCATAAAATGGGAGTGACACTGTCTCCTCTGCCCTTATTTTAACTCTCATACAAGAACCTTCTATTTCTCTTTCAGACCCCTGTAATGATGCACATCTATATGCACATCTATGGTCTCTTTCAGCTATGACATGATCTGGCTCACTCAGCCGTAGCTTGTAACTCCTCCTGCGCTCCTCCTTATGCTCCTGATTAGACCCAGGCACACTCTACCTCACCCAATTTTATGCACCCAAAGCAAACCCCACCCAATGATCACTGATTCACAGAATGCTTTGGGTTGGAGGGACCTTTAAACTCATCTCATTCCACCCTCTGCCATGGGCAGGGACACCTTCCACCACACCAGGGTGCTCCAAGCCCCATCCAACCTGGCCTTGGGCACTTCCAGGGGTGGGGCTTGGAGCTTCTCTGGGCAACCTGTTCCAGACCCTCACCACCCTGCCAGGGAAGAATTTCCTCCCACCATCCCATCTAGCCCTGCCCTCCGTCAGTGGGGAGCTGATCCCCCTTGCCCTGCCCTGTGACACACAGGACCCCTCCCACTCCCTCCCTTCTCCAAAGCACATCCACCCCCTCTGCACCACAGGGAATAATTCCAGCCTCAGCCAGGGCAGCATTTCTCAGCCCCCTCTGGATGAGGGAGCATCCCAGAGCGCTGTACCCTGTCCAGGTCGGGGTGCACCAGGGCCACGTAGTCGTTGCAGGTGGTGACGTTGCCCAGGGCCGAGAGCCGCTCCTCCACACGCTGGATGCGCACGGAGTCGGGGAGGCTGTTCCTGATGTGCTGCAGCTCCTGGTCTGTCGTGCTGCTCGGCACCAGCAGCCCGTGCCTGTTCCCTAGCAGGACAGCAGGAAACAGGACAGAATGAAAATTGTGTTCCCACAGGGTGTGTTAGCACTGCCCTGCTGTTCACACATGGCTTCAGCTGCTCGTGCTCTGTGCATTTCTTTCAAACCCAGAATTCAGCCTAGGAGATGTAAAAATAACCAGCACCTCAGGAATGGAAAAGCCAGGCTGAAGCTCAGAGTGTGGGTGAAAGGCACTATCGTTACCCCTTCTCTCTTCCAACAGGACAAAAGGAGCCCCCAGGCTCTCAGTGAGACACTTAACAAGGAACTCTCCGTGCAGATGCCATTTGCCCTACAAAAGGCCCAGGGCTACTGTTTATGTGACTGTGGCAGCACGGTTGAATGGTTGAAGAACAAGCGGTTCTGAATGGTTGATCAGAACTAACAGGTCTCACCAGGCACAGACACGTGAAAGGCTTTTCCCTGACTCACATTCGGTATCGCCTCCCCCTCCCTGGGCACCGAGGAGCAGCCGAGCTCCCCCGGCCCCGAGAGCCAACACCCCACCCCGTCTCCGGGCGAGTCTCTGTTTCCAACTGTCCTTCAAAGAACCAGCCACGTTGGAAAAAACCTTTGAGCTCATCCTTCCCTCTGCTCACACACTCGAGGCATTCAAACAACCCTCGAGGGCGAGGGGCGCTGCCCCACGGGCCCCCAGGCACGGCTCAGCCCCGCTGCGGCTCCGAGCGAACCGCGACCCCTCCCCGTCCCCGCCGAGGCTCCCCCGGCTCACGTACCCACACACATCCTGCCGATGATGCGGCAGCCAGCGATGGAGGCGTGAACCACCGGGATGGTCCCGAAGAGCTCCCCCTCGAACACGCTGCAAGGAGAAAGCGCCGCGTCAGGGCCGGGCCGGGCCGCGGGCAGGGCCGGGCCGGGCCGGGCCCGCCTCACCTGTAGAAGTTCTCGGAGCCGCCGATGGCCACGAGACAATAGGCGTTGGTGAGCTTGGCGAAGCAGCCCAGCTCGTTGTTGTTCTCGAAGCTGGCGCGGACCGCCATGGCAGGAACGGGAACGCGAGCGGGGCCGGGAATGGGAGCGGGAATGGAGCCGGGAACGGGACTAAGAAGGGAGCCGAGAACGGGAATGGGAACGGAGCTGCCTCCGGGAAGGAAGCCGGAACGGGACCAAGATTGGGGCGAGAACGGGAACTGGGCGGGGCCGGGGCCGGGGCCGGGAAGGAGCTGAAGCGGGAACAGGGACGGGCCACAGCTGCTCCGAGGGCCTCCGCCGGAACCACGAGGCGCCGCCGATTCCGCTTCCGGCGGGGCGCCCGCGGGGCAGAGCGGCGCCGGCCGCCCCTGTTGGGGACAGCGCCCCCCAGCGGCCGGGAGGTGAGAGCGCCCAGGGCGCGCCGCCGTGAGGGGAGCGGGGCGGGACCCGCTGAGGGACCGTGCGGGACCGACCCCGGGCCACGAGGGACCGGCCTGTGGCGGCAGCACCGCCCCAGGCACCGCTCGCCAGCTCGGGCGCCGCCACGGCCCTGTGGGACGCAACCCGTCCCCGTGCGCCGGATCCCGCCTGGGGCTGGGCCGGCCCGTGTGTACCCACAGCCTGGAGAGGCCGCCACGGGTCCAGGGGCGGCATCGCTGTCCTTGTCCCTGGTGTCCATCACTGTCCCTGTGCCGGGTGTGCCATGCCTGTCCCTGTCCCTGTGCCGGTGACCGGGCGTGCTGTGCTTGTCTCTGTCCCTGTGCCAGGTGTGCCATGGTTGTCCCTGGCCACTGTGGGCCACCCCCTCTGTGTACAGCCCGGCCCATGCCCTGGTGCTCCCCAGGTTCTGGCACTGTCCCTGTCCCAACAGGAGCCATGCCTGGGCGCCCCTGCCCTGCTGACACCTGTGGTGTAGGACAGCAGATGTGTCACCCGTGAGCTGACAGGCCACCCACGACCCGGCTGCCACCCGAGTGCCTCACTCGTGTGTAGGGGACACCTGTGTCAGCTGCCACCAGTGTTCAGGTGTGACCCCATCCGTGTGCTGACACCACTGCCGTGCCAATGTCAGCCGTGTGCGGATGCCCAACGTGTGCCCAGACACGTCCCTGTCCCCTCCTGGCCTGGCACGGCTCAGCACGGCCTCACCCCCTCCACCAGGACCCAACACAGCTTTTTCCAGCAGAACAACTCCTTTATTTTTTACATCCCCCTGCCTTTGGCCATTTCATTTTCACCATATGGATACAGGGAGAGGAATTGCTCAGCATGGAGAGAACCAGGGCTCACCCTGAAGACCTCAGTGGCCAGTTTCCAGGTGAAGCAATGGCTTTGTGTAATTTTGAGGGGAAATGGTTCTTTCCCAAATGGGTAAAAATAATGTGGATTATATTTATGTGCTTTTCTCACTCTTGCCACAATCATGTAATTGAAAATTTGAGCTGCAGTTGCTAATCTCGTCTGAATCAGTCATCTACATAGATTAGACACCTTTTAACAGGAACAAGACCAATGTTTTGATTCCAAGCCCCAGGCATGATGATTGGCGGGGAAAAGCAACCCCTGGAAAATCAGAGCAGAGGCCAGCTGGAGGCCCGGGTCAGAGTTCGAACCGACTGTGTATGTGTTTGGATTTTAGTTTGTTGTACTTGGTGATCAGGTCCAGCTTGCTGTGCCCCAGAGTCATTCTCTTCTCCGCCCCGTACGCGCTGTTCTTTTCCAGCAGCACGTCCTCTGGGAACTTGTCATAGCAAGGCACTACGGACTTTTTATCCCGTTTGAGGTGGTTGTATGGGGAGAAAAAGTCAAAATGGCCATGTCCAGGGCTCTGTCTCTTTTCTACCCCGTAAACCATGTTCTCATTTTCAGCTGGCAGCTCCCCAGAGGTGGCCACAGGTGCTCTCTGCTTCAGGCTGCTCCCGTTGCTGCTGGTGCCCTCTGACAGGGACTGCAGCGGCTGCCCCGCTCTCGGTGGGGAGCAGTGGCTGCTGCTGGCCTTAGTGTCCCCCTGGTCACCAGGTTTATTGGAGTAAGGCTCCGGCTGCAGGAATGTCCTTGCTATTATGAGGTTTGATTTGGAATACAAGACTGGGATGGGTTTATTTGGAGGACTGTTCGCCGAGTCTGGTGGTTCTTCTTGCTGTTTAGGGCAAGTGGGCTTCAGGAATGTGTCCTCCTTCCCCTTCTTATTGCCAGAATCAGAGCTGGAATCTTGCTTTTCCTGGTGTGCACTGCAGCTGGAGTTTTTCATGAAGGGAGACACTTTTATGCTCCTGATGCTCACATTGGAAAGACTGCTGGAGGGGCTGAGGGTCTCAGTATCATTCCCCTGAGTGGGTTTTAGAAGACAGTTGTCAACTTTTGAGGTATTCCAAGAAGAGAGACACGTCCCGGGATCTGGCACACAGAAGCTGGTCACTGCTCTGGACTCTGCATACAAGAACCGGAATTCCTTCTCAAACTCTGCAACAACTTGCCCGCGGAAATGGGTCACCAGGCCAGTGTGGACTTGGCTGCAAAGCCAGGTGAAACTGCAGGAAAAGAAACAAAACACACGTTAACTTCAGTTCACGGAGTGCCGGAATGCCCAGCATGGGTTTTCACATTCCAGTGATGGATTCCTACCCGATTTGTGAGATTGCTCATATACATGAATGTGCTTATCAACAAGCACAAAAGAACAACCCTAAAGGGGTTGTTTGATCTCTGCTTGGGGTCCCCTGCTCTTCCCTCGCCTTGGCAGGAGCTGTGTTCTCATGTCCTGATATCCATGATGGGCTTGTAGGAGCTGCCGGGGCAGGCAGGAAATGAGGAACTGCCTTGAGGAGTGGAGGTCTCCAGAGACTACAGGAATACCTCAGGACAGGAAGGATGATGTTGTTTGCTGCAAGTATTGCTGTGGGATTCCCAAATGCAATAGAAATTAATTCTTGGCTCAACAAGTCCAATCCCTGCCCTCACACTGAAGTGTTTTGGGATTTTTTCTGGGAGCTCATCATATTCTACGCTAAAACCAAACTGGTTTTGCCCTAACTGGGTAAAAACTTTCATTAATTGCAACTCTGCAAATTTTCCTTATCTGTTTAACCCTACCTCTTGTTTGTGCCCAAACTGTAACCTAATTAGCTCTTCCCCAATATAGGTACAGTTTGTAACCACATTCTCTTCATCTTCCTTTTTCTGATTAAGCAGGGAAGTTCCTCTCCAGAGTGGGATCCCCAGGCTCCTGGTCATCCCAGTCATCAGCTGATTTTTTTTATTCTTGCTATAGTCAAACCAGACCAGTACACTGAATGTGTCAAATAAACCAGAATTTTCAGAGGTGGCAGGACCAGCTGAGGGGTGCTAAAGCAAGACACTGATTCTGAAGAGCTGGGTAAAATTACAGGAGATCCAGGAGAGCAAATGTCATGAGACAATACATTCTCAAATAAATGCCATTTCAGGACAAGATACTGGAACTGTGTTTTGGGACCTCATCAATGTTTAGCTTGCAAGAAAGCTATTTGGGAATTTCTAGTAGGAAACACAGCACCTGGCCAGTCCCTGAGCACTCTGCAGTTGTTTTGAGTCAGACTGGTGTTTGGTATGTTGACACTCAGCAATCACACACCAAAGAGAAACATAATATGGGAAACATACTCTGCTGCTTCATATCAAACCAGGTAAATTAGGTAAGAATGCAAAAGTAGTAAAAGAGAAAAAAGATCTTTGTGGGTGTCATGAAGAGTACTCAGAAATACCATCCTGGAGGCTCAAAGCAAACACATCCCTTCACAGAGATATTAGGGTGAAAAAATCAAACCAGAAACTCCCTGGGATTGCTAAATGACAGAGGAGGAGCTCCAGAGAGATCATCTTTGAAAAAGGTTGGGTCACATATTGCAAAAGGGGAAAGAAGAAATATTCAGCTTTTTTTGAGGCAACAGGAGTGTTCAGATAATTCCTCTGCATCCCTTTATTGTACAGGAGCTTGGGCTGCCCTGAGCCCCCTTGGCACAGAACACAAGGGAGGATCAGTCTCCTGTTGAGCTCTCTGTAGAAGAGATTAGAAAACATCAACAGAGCAGATATCAGCACCTGGGCAGGAGCAGAGATCATCAACATAAGAGCACCCAGGGAATGAAATAGCTCAGCTCCTAACCAGGCTGTGCTATCTCCCACTTGAAAGGGCTCTGGCTATCAGGGGAGTGCCAGGGTGGTAATGTGATATTATGGTTTTTATGTTATAGACAATTAAGTCTCACAAATTAGATAGACATAAGTTGTGTAGATACACAAATTAGTAGAGACTCCTCTCAAGAATACAATTAATGGCCATATAGGAAATATGAGATAACAAGCTGAAAGGCAGCTTTGGCAAAGGAATGTTATCTCTCAGAAAGCCCTGAGAGTTCTTTGAGAAGTTCCAGGAGTCCAGACAGGGGAGTTTTCATGGTTCGACACTGTCAAAGGCGTCTGTCCCAGGGCACTTCCTGGCTCCACTGATGCCTCTGGCCCCGGTTTGGGCATTCCTGTGTCCCACTTTCCCATGCCGACCCAATGAGGTCCTGCTCACTCTGTGTCATGACAGGATCTGGAAGGAATCATCCAAGTCCCCTGGTGGCACAGCCCTCCTTGCCACAGCACAGGTTTCCAGGATGTGAAATGAGGTCTTGCAGCCGTGGCTATTCCCATCTCTACAAACTGATAAAGAACATTTTCCTCCCTGACTGGCATAGCCAGGGAATGATTTCTGGTATAAAAATGAGGCACTGGATGAAGTTCACAAGTTAAAAATCGAATACAGACAGGAAGAAGTGCTGTGCCTTGCACAACCCAACACCCACGTGGGCTTTGCAGCTCCTCCTGCTGCAGGCCACCCTGGATGCTAAAAGATCATAGGAGCTTCCAAGAGCGGCAGGATTTTCCTGGCATTATTTTTTCCCTGTAACAAACAGCTGCTCACAGCCGTTCTAGACCACCCTGGGACACAAGGACTCGGAGAGGATGGCTGTAGGTTCGGATCCCCTCCGTGCCTGCTTTCGGGCTCTGCGGGAGCGGTGCAGCTCAGCCCTTGGCCGGGAGATGGAGGTGCAGCATCACCCCCTGCCCGGGGCTCTGCCGTGCAGGGCCGGGCAGGAGCGGGAAGAGCACCTGCGGTGTTCCACGAGCCTCCGTCTCAGCAGCATTTTCGGCACCCGGATTCGTTCCCTGCGTGCCCCCCTGTACAGCCGTCACTGCTCTGGGCTCACGGTGGCCTTTGCCTGTCCTCAGGTGTTTGAACAGGTGACTCCACATCCCACACTCAGCCTCTCTGCTTTAGCTCTTTCCAACAGACGAGATACCAATCTGCAGCAGAAGATTTTTTGCTTCCTTCAATAGTTTCTCAAACTCATTTTTATTGCTCTTCTGTCACTTGGGCTGTCAAAGCCATTCTTTGCTTTCCATATGCCAACACAAACTTGTGTTTTGTTTTTGCTCATGGCTAAATGCATGTACCACATAACACTCATTACTAGACCTTTGATTTCAAGTGACATTTTCTTTGATAAGGTACCAACAACCTGCCTTTATTGCAGCAACCTCTTTTAGCTTGCTCCCAACACACTTGAAATAATTTCCATTCCTTGATTATCATCTTTGTTTTGATCCAAACCAGTGCAATGTACTCACTAATTTGGGCACCCATGTCTGTTATCTCTTATTTCTTATTCATCCTTCCAGCAGCAGACCTTGTCTCTTTCTCCTGGATTCACTTTTTAATTACACACCCGAGGACTTGCTCTTCCCTGCTTCGGTGTGCCCAGCAAGGCTGCACATCACTCATCTCCTGGCAATGTCACTGCATTGCTGCGTGTGTCACCTGGGGTTCCCTTGCTGATGCACTGTGCTTCCCACTCCTTACACGCTCCCTTTCTGCTTAATTAGAATTTCTTTCTTGAGGTGAGTCCTCATCAAGCTAGATCTGAAAATCCCTCTTCAAAGCTCTTTTCTCTTGCTTGGGCCATGGATACCTGTGAGTATAAGCACCTTTCTTTGAAAGAAATGCCAGGCTTCCTTTAGATTCAAACCCATGTAACTTTATCTGTCCATTGCCAAACACTTCTGTACTTCAGTTTTATTTCTCCTGAAGCCATGCATGGAAGCTTTTGCACTCTTGTAAACTTTTGCCTCTCATTTTTCAGTTTCAGCTGCTGTGTCAGCTTCAACCCCAGATCTTGAGTTTCTCCCTACAGCAAACACTGGGCTCCTTTCTCTCTGTGCCCGTGGCAGGACACAACGATACTGTGGCCATCTGTCATTTTCAGCAGGGAAATTTAATCTCCTCTAAGGCAACTCAGCCACATAACTCTCTCTCAGGCTGACAATACCAGTCTGGTTCTAGTCCATATTTCCTGTTCAAGATCCTGTTTAGCTCTAGCCCCTATTGGCCCTTGGGTTCTTCTCACCTGCTGAAACAGTAAATATCTTAAGTGTTCAAATAAACACTCTATTTCTTCTGTAACCCAGAATAAACCTAAATAACTATATACTTAATTACATTTAAGATTTTAGATTATTGCTTTGCCTAGATACCTTAGTCTAGTTTTTATCCTTTATTTAGAAGAAATATCATGTTAGTAAGTGAAAACATAGGAGTTGAAGAGTCTAAACTGATTTGCCTGCATTTGTTTAAGATAAGAGCTGTGAGCTTGGCTTCCATATTTAGAGAGTGCTGCAAAAACGTGCTTGATCTGCACCAAGAGACAGCATTTTTTAATTTATCCTGATATGTTTATCAGAATAAATTAAAGAATCATGGAATCACAGAACATCCTGAGTGGGAATGGACCCACTGGGATCACAAAATCCAACCCCATCCCTGCACAGACACCCCAACAGCCCCACCCTGGGCATCCCTGGCAGCTCCTGGAGCTCTGGCAGCCTCGGGGCCGTGCCCATTCCCTGGGGGGCCTGGGCAGTGCCAGCACCCTCTGGGGAAGAGCCTTGCCCTGATCTCCAACCTAAACCCCCTGACACAGCTCCATGTGGTTCTTACTGTATCAATGAATAAACCTGTGAGACCACAGGGACAGTTACACTGTTTCTGCATAGTTGGATCCTTTTCTTCATTGCTCATCTCCTCATTGCAGAGCTGCCAGGCTGGAGTGACCCAGTGGACAGCAGGGAGCTGTGGATTGCTACAGACCAAAGCTGGGATGTGTAGAAGGTCACACAGTTAGGGATCACCCACTTCACTTTAAAAACAAATGCAAGAAAACTGTATTCTGATAAAAGGACAGGATGGAAATCAGTGACACTTGGGTAAGGAATTAGAATCAATGGAGAACATCTGAACAAATAAAGTTTTGTTTAGAAAAGTGCATGGTGGCTGTACTGGGAACTTTCTCAGCAGAGTGCTGATGGTAAATAAGCCACATTGAGGGGGTGCTGAGAGACTAAGAAGGCAGAAAGCAGAGGGATAAAGGGAGATCCTGCCAGGTTGAATGGGGACCACAATGAGGAGAGTTGCCAAAACTGCATTTTAGACACTATAAATGACCACTTATTGGTAAAACTAACCAGAAAGCCAACAAAAGGAGAAACAACATTACCAGTTCAGAGAGTTTCTTTGGCAAGTTCACTCAGCAAAAAATAACCATGACCTGCCATATCAAATATTCTTTCAGGACCAAAATAATCCACAACAGTAATGCTTAACTTCAAAGAGAAAGTGAGGAATGCTATTAAAAAGAAATTTAAAAGAGCAATCAAAAAGGTTAAATGCTTGAGGCAGTAAGAAGATTGTTTAAAGATGCTATGTTAGAGTCTCAGAGAAAACGTACCTATCAAAATAAAGACATTTTAAATAATCTAAAAATCTCACCATAGTTAAAAGGTGCATTAAATGAAAATATTAAAGCAGAAAGCCTTCATAAACTGAAGTCAGCGATTTTCCAATTATAAACCAGAGAATAACCTATCATTTAATATTGAACATAGTAGCAGAGGAATGGAAAGTTTTAAATGTGAACCTTTTAAAGAGCTCCTGGAAAACTACAAACCAGCCAGTCCTATTTCCATACTGAACAAACTGGTAGAAGCAAATAGAGAGTAAAATGATTAGATGCATAAATAACTATAATCATAATGCTGAAGACTCAGCATGTTTTTGTGGAAGGAAGCCATGCCTCAAAAGCCTCTTGCAGATCTTTGAGGGAGGCAGCAAGCACACAGATGTGCTTGATATATCAAACTTGAACTTTCAAAGAGATTTTGACATAGTCACTCAGCAAAGACAATTTTTGTTGTTGGAAAAATTAAGTGATCAAAAAATACATACAAAGGAAGGTCTTCCCAACAAGTAGCAGCTGATTAAAAATACAAACACTAGCAGTGGGTTCCATTTACCCATTGAAAAACCACAAGTTTTGTACTGGGATCAATGCTGTTCAACATGTTGAGAAAAGTACTAAAAAACAGTAGAAACTGTCCGTGTCAGACTTCATGACAAAATTATTGTGAATCAGAAGAAAACTGTATAAACAGAAGCTGCAAGAGGATTTTATGGTAAGGGGAGGAATATGTGACAAAATTATGGACAATTAAATGTCAATAAATTCAACCTCTGGATACAAGAAATGACTGGAAAGCCAAGGATGCTTCACCTGGAGAAGAGATGATTCGCATGAGGGATTATAATGGAGGAGGACAAAATCATGGATGCAGTCAAGAAAGTAAATAGGAAACACTGATTTTCTGTGCCCAGGTTGTGGGAATTTGGGGACATCAAATATAATTTTCTGGCAGCAGGTCTACTGTAAACACCACAGACCACTTCTTCACACAAAACATAAATTAAACTGCATAACCCATTGCCAGGGGGTATCATGGAGGCCAGACACGGTGGGAAAGAGTGTCCTACAGCAAACTGAACATAGAGAAGCACATACAACATAAAACCCCAGAGTTCTGAAACCTCTGATCCTTGCACACAGCATTGCTGAACTGCAAAACCTGCTGCTGGGTAAGAATACTCTTCCCCTTGTCCCTGTATCATCCTGAGACACCCCTGGTTCCACTCTGGATCTTTGGCTTTACTCAGTAACTGTTCTCATCCTTTGCTTTCCCATCTGCAGGGACAGTAATCTAAATATCTCCTATACAGGTTGCACTATACCAGAAGCAGACACCCTGATTTTCTGCATGAAAGTGTTTCTGACAAGTGAACAAACTCCTCAAGAAGAGACTGTCTCTGTTAGTCCAGAATATCCTGTGCTTACTGGCACAGCACAGAATCAGATGTAAAACCCTATTCAGCTGAAATACTATCTTCCAGAATTCCAGAAGTTTCAGCTCTGCAGAGCTCTGTAGAAAGGGAGCACATGAGAGCCCCCAGTCCCTGCCCTTCACAGCACAGGGAGGAACTGACCCACAGAGCTGCACCTGCATTTTAAGCAATACCCTGACTCTGGGCCACAGGGAAATCAGATGTTCCTCCAGCTGTGCAGTTCAATCCAGCTGACACATGCTCAGCTTTAGTCATCCAAAAATGAGTGATCCTGATGAGTTATGCAATCCCTGCCCCTGGAGCCAATGGAGATGGATAGAGGGATTTAAAAGATGAGTATATGTGACATGGGTTAGTTGTGGCCTCAGCAGTGCTGAGGGAACGATTGGACTCAAGGCTCTTAAAGGGCTTTTCTACCTGTGATTCACTCCATTGTTTTTCAGTGTCTTAGGATGGTAAAAATGCCACCAGACAATGCTCTCCATGTTGTTTAGAGATTTGACACAACCAGTTTCAACTATATACTCCCATTTTTCATTCATTTTGCCTGAGTTTGATGAGGTGAGACCTCCACTCTTGGAGATGATGAAGTCAACAGCAGAGGAGAAGGTGCAGCTTGAAGCTACAGCCCTGATGAGGACACTGGTAGCCTGAGGGTCCAGCATGTGCTCACAGAGAGATGGAAACTGAGAGAAAGGGAGAGGGAGAGCAGCGTTCAAGGAGATGTGGTGGAAGAAGAATAAAAGTGTTGACAGGACAACAAATTCACAGAGCAGGCTTGTCCTGAGGAGCTGCACTGTTTGTGAAGGATCATATAATGTTCAGCAGTGTGAAAATACTGTGGGGAGGATCTGCAGGTGGAAAAGTAACTAAATAGAGTCTAGTAATAAAAGCATAGGACAAGAACTGTAGTCCTGACCCTCTGATCAGAACTGTGGAGAACAATGTTAACTGAGATCACAGAGGCTGCAAAATTAGGATGGGCAGCAACAGGGGGAGATTTCATCCATTCATACACATAGAGGTTAATGCTTCACTGGGATGAACCATGGAGAAAAACTTTTTGGAAGCAATAAATGATTACATGCCAGAATTAACTAGTCTAAATTGTTTGACCCACAAGAAAAGATGTGATTCAGGATGTGGTCTGGAATGGGGCATAAGACTTGGTTCCAGAGGCAGAAGTGGAAGAACCCGTTTGTAAGAATGATCACAACACCGTTTTAACTCTTTAGTGGAGAGCAAGCTAAATAAATGCAGCATGTGGAGGTTCAATTTCAAGAAAGGTAGCTATGTAAAAATGCAGCAATCTGTCAAAAAGAGCTGAAAGGGAGCAGACCAAAAAGCCCCAGGATGACTGGGGCTGTATGTTGTTCACAAATGCTGGACTGGCAGTCAAGGAATCATGGGCTCATTTGAGGCCTGGGTGTCACAAGAGTGATGGCAAGGCCACAGCTGAGAACCTCAATGAACTTCCTGCATCCATCACTGGTGCTGGTGGCACTGAGATCTGCTTCACTCCTGTGTATCAGCACCACCAGGAAGGCCAAGGGCTGAGAGGTTTCCCCTCTGATCCCACCTACAGAGAGGGCTCTGAGTGCAGTCCTGAGGCCCACACACCCCTGGAGCTGCCCTCTACCCTGGGGCATGCAGAGCGTGCTGAGAAGAACAAGATTCCTGCTAGCATGGAGAATCACAGCCTCTTGGAAAAGGACAACAGGGCAAAGGCAAGCCCAGCTCACCAACCTGCTGGAGTTTGGTGAGGGAGCCAATGAGCACATGGATGCCTTCAGGCATGGAGGGGTGCAGTGAAATTCCCTGGCTTGCAGGTGATCCTCAGGTCCTTCAGGTGGTTGGATACCTCACTGAAGGTGAGCAAATCCAGAAGAACCTCACAGAACTGAGCAAGTGGACAAATATGTGGCAGATGAACTTCAGTAAAGAAAAATGTTGTGTATATCCATTGGGGAAAATTATCCGTGTGATGCTGAACCTGGAACAGCTCAGGAAGTTGTCTGACAACATCAGCTCAGAGTGCCACAGCAACTAAAACATGCAGTGAATGTTGGCCTCTGCCAGCAAGGGCCACAATCACAATCCAGAGTCTGGGCATCTTTGAGCCCTCTGGAAGACCTCGGTGCAGCCTATCAGGGGGGCCACATGCAGTTCTTGTCTCTGCACCTCAAGAAGGAGGTAGTGAGGTCACAGAGGGTGCAGAAAAAACAGAATTAAAAAGGCTGAGGGATGCAGCAGCCACTGTATGAGGAGAGACTTCTGAAAAGTTTGAGGTCTTCACTTCAGGTAAGAAAAGGGAAGGGAGGGTCTATAAGATGGAGGTTTGGAAAACTGTGAAAGCCCTGACTGAGGTGAATGCAGGGTAGCTCTTGAACCATCATGCAGCACCAGGAGTTACATTATTCGGTATTTTGGTAAGGATATTTCCTCAGTGTCACCAGTCTCTGCCACAGTAGTTGCTGTATTTTCTTACCTGTATGTACCAGCAAGAACTTGGTCACAATCAACCAGGACAAACTTCTCCAGAACCTGGCCTGCAAATTTCTTGCCTGCTTTGCTGTAGTACGTGTCTCCGCTCAGGCACCTTATGCGCATGTTCTGAAACCAAAGCAGGGAGAGTTGGTAAGGGGCCGTGTACTGAGCTAAACTGAGATGTTCCCTTGTGCATCACTGCTGGACTCCCTCAAGCTCATGCTCTGCTCTGAGAGGTAGAACTCAGCAAGGCATTAAGTATTTCTTGGCTCCTACATACCAAATATTTTGTCATACTGCCTGCTTCTATGGGAGAAAAAACCAGCAAAAATTAACAAGTTGCACTTGAGTGCAAATTCTGGTTTAAAAAAAAACTTTGGAGAATCCTATGAGCCTACAGATCATTTCTGATGTATGTAAAACTATCCAATTTCTTCCAGATTATTCAGCACCCCACTAGCTGATGGCTCTGCATTAAGTAAATTTTGATGCATAACAACTAGCTAGTTTCTAATCAATAGAGTGTGCTGCTCTGATTTTATACAATTACAATCTTAAAATTAAAACATCACTCAATGAAAAAAGACTTAGAGGAATGTCTACATTTTAAGGAATTCCTTTTATCAATACATTTTAAAATTATATTAACTTTTTCAGCTGCTATACTCAGTTGAAGAAGATCTGATGCTCCACTGCAAATCCTTCTCTGATACAACATTGACCTGTAAAACCAGCTGCCCAGAATAAACTGGATTATATGGCTCTTGGTATCCATTGGGAGCCTCTTTCATAATGCAAGGCGTTTGCCCATAATAAAGTTATTTTGCACCTCAGGTGAGGAAGGCAGAAGAGCACAACAGTCACTGGAAGTTGTTAGTGACCTGCTCTGTGTGATACAGTGCCAAACAAAACATCTGGCATGTAAATAAACATCCCCAAGGCTACACCTCGTTGGGGCTGCCAGGTCATCCCTTCCTGCCCTCCAGGCCAGCTCCCCTGACACCTGTCACACCTCTGGTGCAGCAGGAGCTGTCACAAGCTGTCACCACCTGCACTTGACCAGGCAAACCCCTCTGTGAGCAGCCCATTCCTGCCGAGCACCAGCCCAGCTACAGCCAAAGCCTTAGAGCGGCTGGTGGGGCCGATTTGCTCCTGGCAGAGCTGGGTGCTCAGGGAATGTGGCGCTGCCCCTCCACACCCAGCAGGTTTCTGGCCAGGCCAGGCAAGGGACAAGCACCAGCAGGGATTTGCCGGCAGGTGTTCCCCGCAGAGAGCATCCCACACCCCTTCCAGCCTGCCAGAGCTGTCCCTGGGCACCCCGGTGCCCCCTTCGCCTTCCTCCCACGGGGCTCAGGGCAGGGACCCTCTGGGTGATGAGGGAGCAGAGACCCTACAGCTTCCTCTGCTGTCACAGTCCCCACAAGCAGGAGCTGAGCTTCCCTCCAGGAGCGCTGCCAGGTGGGAAAGGCTCAGATCCCACACTGCAGTGAGGGTCTGCGGGTGAGAAAGGCAGAAGCAGCAGCAGCAGCAAATCTGCTCCTGCCCAAAGCCCATCCAGGCTCTCTCTTGCAGTGGGCAATGGCAGCTGGGGACAGCAGGGAGAGGGCAATCATTTATGATGCTGCCCCTAATATTGCCCCTATTTTCTGCTCAGGGGATTTCCTGAGCTTCTTGTGGTTTGTCTCAGTGGGAAGCCCACCATTATCTCTTCTCCATGTGCTTTTCCACTCTTCTCTTGAGTTCATGGAAACCTCTAGCAAGTACAGAGCTGAAGCTTCAGAATTTTGACATTGTGGCTTTCACTTGTTGGCTTTTTACGTCCCAGAACATATCCTCATCTGCCACACATGAAAAGGGAGAAATCTTTTCCCCATAATGACAGTCTTTGGAACAAGCTACCCAGAGAGACTGTGCAGTCTCCTCACTTGGAGATCTGCCAGATGAGACCAGGTAAAGTGACCTCACAGGTGACACTGTTTTGAGTGGGAGGCTGGGCTGATGACATCCTAAGGTCCCTGCCAACTTGCATGAACCTGTGATCCTCTGAAATGACACCACAAGTTGCTGATTCAGACCAAGATAACACTGGATACTTGGTGAGGTCTTCACCTTATCCTGTGGCCACTCAGCACAGGGATTTTTTTCTTCCAGTGGTAAAGTTTCAGTAATACTGGTTTTCATTGGGAGGAGCTTCCTCCCCCACCACCTTCTTCCTGGGGAAATTAAAACAACTTCAGGTAAATTCCATGAATTTGCCACCACAATATTTCTTCACTCCCTTTATCCTTTCCAAGTCTGGGTGAGTTTTTGATATCTGGTTCATTTTCATCATAATCTTCTTCCTCTTGTCAATCCAGACCCTGAATAATCCCCATAAGATGAGAATCCTGAAGTCTTGCAGGAAAGACACCCTGGTTCTACTCTTGCTCCATCCAAACAGTAGCTCCAGGTTCAGCAGACAGATGTTTGAAAATTCCAAGTTAAGGCTTCTGCTGTCTCTGCTGCCAGTGCTTCACGCAGGATTTTCCGATGCTCAGCACTGGAATTTGCCACCAGCAGACTCACATATTGTTTTCAGAACTAAGATGCTGGAGGAGCAATTACCCCAAATTCCCCATTCAAACCCAAATTGTCACCAATTATTCCAAATGGAGATTTACTGCCACATCCTGTCACAACTTGGAGGCAGGAATAAAATATGTACCCTCATTCCACTCAGATGTGTATTCAGCCTGCAGGTAATGGACTGCACAGGTGCATCAGGTGAGAGACACTTCAGATGGAGAGCTGCTAGTGAGTCATGGAATGGGGAGCAGGTGCTAATTACCCTTCAAGCACACGACATGACATCAGGCCTAACAAAGAGACACAGATATCTCCATGGATATAAACTGATTCTAATTTTAATTTTAACAATGGCTACCTCTTGGACAAGAAGGAATAAAATATATTTTGGAGAGATGGAATTCATCTGAATGCACCAGGTCACTTCAGTGTGGAGCTCTTTATGAAAACAAACACGCCCCAGCATGGAGGAGTTTTTCCCAAGAGCTGCCATCTCAAGGGTCAGGATGAAATGGGTCTGGCTTGTAAGAAACAAGACAGGACAGAGCTTCACCAGCACGGTGGAAGAATCACAGAATCATTTAGATTGGAAAATACATCCAAGGTCATCAAGTCCAACCTTGTCAACTGGACCAGAGCACTGAGTGCTTCTCTAAAGAAGCCTCTGTAAATTAACCTTTGTGTAGACAGGTTAAAATCAGGGAAAACTAAGACACCTTAACTGCATCTATTTCTAATATCCTGTAAAAGATTGTTTTTGCATTGTCCCTAGCTTGTTTTTAGCTAGGAATACCTTTGAGCTAACTGGAAAATTTCCAAGTGTTCCCCACAAAAATGAAGGGAAGACCCATGAAACTGGAGGCTGGAGTGGAGTCAGTGCTCCAGGGAATCCTGCACACCTAGGGAAGGATCACAGCCAGCACTGCTGGCCTTACAGGAATAACAAATGACAGCAAAAAATCCAACTTCCATTGAGAGGGGGTGGCCAGAAATGGGGATCTGCAGGATACAGGGGTGCATCTCTGAGTCTGCAAGTTCCCAAGAGAGCTTGTGGCACTGTCACATTCATTTTTACTGTTTATCTGCTCTGGGCACCACATGCTGGGTGATGGGCACCCACTGAGCAGGAATCAGGATTTTCATAAATCCAAATCATGGGCCCACAACTGAATTGCAAAGCCTAAAAGCAAATCTTAACGTGAGATTTTTAACCTGTGGGTTCAGCAGAAGGAAGTGATGGGGTTTGCAGCAGGACATCTGAGGGGACTCACTGCTTCCCTTGCCCTCCCAGCTATTGCCCTGCAGGAACTCTGGGCAGAATTTGAATCCCTGAGCTCAAGGATCTGAACTATGAGCAATTTAAGTCTTGCAATTCTATGTCCTAGAGCAGGGGCTGTGTTCTTTCCCCCCATGTCCAGATGATACAGGTTCACATAAACTAAATTTCCAGACCTCCCCCTGCATCTCTGCACCAGCCCAGCAAAGTGTTCAGCCACTCACTGCATCTCATTGGCTCCAGCTTCCCATTCCCTGCATGGAAAACTGAAATGAGGACCATAAAACATCCATATATGGGACTAGGAGTCTCCTGCATGCCTTCCTCTGTGCTTCCAGCCAGATCTCAATTTCCTAGAGCAAACAGCCTTGGTTCCCTAGCCTGGGACAGGGAGGGAAGGGATAGATTGTGGGGAAAGGGATGAGTCCTAGGGACCAGGCAGGGGGAACAGAATGCAGGGTACATCATTTTTATCAATTCCAAGACCTGTTTATCATATCCAGTGTATGACTGAAAACTTACTGGGAAGCTGTCCTGAGTTAGAGCCATTTTATTGCACATTTCCACAAAATGCTTCAAGTACTCTTCATCCAGGATCAGGTAAACGGGGATGTGCCGTCTGCTTGAGGCCTCCAGCAGGTCACACAGAATTTCCATGTCTGTGAACAGATCCATCACAATTGCTATCACCTGGCCAGAAGAAAAGAGGTGTGGGGGGAAAGAAACACAAGAGACTGTTGAAATCTCATGCCCAAGTGAATTGTGATTTAAACTATGTGCTATAAACTATTCAAACCTCCTGAGTTACTGAGATGCCGTGGCCACCTGAATGGAGATGATTCTGGACCTTTGTGTTTAAGGTCCAGAATTTAGTTTAATTTGTGGTTAGCTGCCACAGCCCTTACCCTGCTGTGGCAGCTAAAATCAAATTTTAATAACTGTGAAGACAATTCCCACCTGGGTACCTCCTGTCTCATCTGCTATTCACAGAAAGGAATAGCTGAAAGGATAACACATGCACAAACTCTGAATTTCAGTGGTCCAACAAGTACGTGTTGCCTTAAGAAAATATGCCAAGAATAAAGCATATAAACAAGAGCTGAGACTGAGCAAAATCATTGTTCAATCAGCAAGAGTGACTCTACATGACTAATTAAGATTAATACAAAAAAGTACAATTATTTTTCAAGACAGACACACTACCAGGTGAGGGAGAAGGTACTGTGATAAAGTATGTGCAAATCCTTATGTCAAGATTAGATCCTAGGGGTACCTAGACAAAATCTGAGAATAATGTGTGTGGAAAGGATCCCTCCCCTTTCCCTGCTGGCAGAACTCCTGCTCATGCAGCCAGGGATGCAAGAGATGGGTATGAAACCTGACAGGAGGAAGAAGGAATAACGCTAAGATTATTAAAAAATAAAAATATATGTATCGCAATAAAGTGAAGATAAGGTCTTCAAGGAAGGAGTTTAAAATAGGAAAATAATTTTAAAGGGAACTGCCAGTTCTTTAAAGAATGAGGTTGAAAAAGACCATGGTGATCCATCCCACTGTGGAGATAGAGTGGGAGGCAGCAGAATGTCATGGCTACGTGAATTCTACAAAAACTGGAATGAAAATGCAGAAAACAGAAGGTAAATCATGACAAGCAGTGACAAGCAGTTACGACAAGTGAGTTGACCCAAGACTAGACAATCCAAAGTATAGAATGACCTGCAACAAGAACAATGCATGAAGGGAAATCAGCCATAAATAGATTCAGATGGGATTGGAGACCCTGTTGCTCTGTTCCTCATGGAATGAAGTTGCCAGCAGACAATGCTGAGGGGACCCTTATTTGGATGAGGAAGTGAATGTTGGGATCCATCTGTTGGCTGTCACTGTCAGGGTCGGGGGGATGCCTTGGAGAAGGAAGGAACTGACAGCAGAGCACCTGCTGAGCAGGATAATTTGTCACTGCACCTGAGGGTGCAGAGCACCTGGTGACTCAGACCTTGAAGCATCAGCAGTTAACACTGAGAACTCATGGCAGATGGGAACACACTGCATGATGGAAAAGGGTAGGGGAGGATTTACCATCAGCCAAACTTCTTTTCAAAAGCTGAAAAAAACCAGTAAAACTACTGCCCAAGTACTTTGGTCCAAGTCTTACCATATCATAGTGAATAAGGTAACTGGTGCTGGTCAGTTGGGTGTATAACCCTGATTTGTGTTTCTGCACCTGGCAGAGAATGCCCAAACAAAGATGACTCAAAGCTCACTAAATTTGGGAGTGAAGCTCCAGTAACCTATTCTGTTTCTCAGTGCTCATGCCCTGCACCACACCTGGCACAGAAAACCCAGTCAGCCCTGCTGCCATCGTGCCCCCACAAGGAGGGAGCCTGTGCTCCAGCACCTCCGCTGCCTGTGTTACGTGCATGGCCACAAATGCAGCTCTCCATAGTCTAAATCACCCCATGGATCTCACCCCTGCAGGGTGAGCCTTCCTCTGCCACTGCTGCTCACCTGCTGCTCACCTTCAAACCAAGAGCTAAATGCAGCAGATGGCAGTGAGGTCAGATTTTACAAGTGCAGTGGTTCAAGCTGTAAATAGGAGCAGGGGAAATTGCAATCATGGCATGGGGCTGACTGGGAATAGCTTCAGAAAAGAGGAGAGGAGCTCCAAGTTTAACTGTCCTTGGATTTGTGCTCCAGACTGCCACACTGGCCCAGATTGCTCCCTGCCCAGTAGCTCCTCTGCTCTGATTTCATTAAAAGCTGCCTCTTTCCAGGCTCACACTCATGGCCTCAGAGCAGTCACAGGCAGAGCAGGCCCCCTGAGCTTCCCTGTGCTCTCCAGCCCAGTCTTCTGCTTGGGAGCTGGCTGCTCAGCCTGTCCAGGCCATGGAGAGACCTTCGCACGGAGCCACAGTGGAGAGGACAGCAATGTCAGAAGGCTGATTCCTGCTCCTTTGGGGATTGTGCCCTTTTGCAGATGGACAAAGGTACCATGGCTGTGTTGTGTCCCCAAAACCCATCCCTGTGATGATGCCCAACACAGTGTCATTGGTCCTCAACATCTTGCAGGAGACCCCAGGCCCAGCTCACCACAGCAGGGTTTGGGGAAGAACCTTCCCAGAGGATGGTGTGATCCCAGACATCCATGTGGGACACAAGGCAGCTGTCAAGGGCTAAATATCATTCCTGCTGTCCAGGCCAAAACCACATCTCCACCCTCTCACCCTGGCCCTGGGAGATACAGGCTCTAGAACCTGACTCCAAAGGACACCTCTTCTGTAGCCCTTGCCAGTGTTGTCTTCCCAGAAGCCTTCAAGGGTTTATCAAACTTGTCTCTTGAAATGTGCCCATCTCTCATGGAGAGCAGAGTCAGGCTGAAGGAACTCTGCAAGCACCAAGAAGCATCTTCAACTTCCCAAATTAATGTTGCTGCTGGTCTATCAGCACAAGGTACCACTGAGACCCACAGTATAAAAGGACTTTGCCACATCTCTCCACACTGTCCTCCAGCCAAAGGCCAACTGCAATTTAGCCAAACTTCTTTGATGGGTCACACATCCTCTGATGATGAAGCACCATGAAAAAACGATAGCCCAGACCTTGTGTGAAGCCTCAGGCAAGTCCCTCTCAGTCAAACTTCACCTCATGGTATTTGAGCTCATCTCAAGCTTAGGTTTGAGGCAGGTTTGTCCTGGGGAAGTCTGTCTGCTTGGGAAGTCAGTGTGATGGAGTTAAGGAAGACCCAGGCTCCTTTGTCCCCAGATCCCACATGCTGAGGGGCAAGGGCTGTACCCGGGGTGCACAGGAGATCACACCACTTGCTCTCCTCTGCCAGTGCTTGCAGGCTTTGGCAGGGCTGGTTGCCACAATTGAGGCTGATCCTTGCCCGAGACCAGCACTGCTAGGGCCTCAGTGCTCCCCGTGAGAGGATGGGGCTGAGCAGGCAGCGCACACAGCACAGAGTCACCGTGGCAGCCGATGCCAGGCTGGATGCAGCGAGAGCCCCAGGCAGCAGGGCCAGCCTGTGCAAGCTGGGTGCAGCCCTGATAGTCACACTCAGCCTTTCCAAAGCGGGTCTTGGCTTGGTCTGGAGGTGGGGCAGGCTGCAGCTCTGCTCACACCTTCCTTCCCCGTGCTCCCAGTGTGCAGCACAGCCGGTGCTGGCAGGAAGGACAGAGCCCGTGTGTGCTGCACTGGGCCCAGAGGGGAGGCTGTGCCCTCCCTGCAGGGGGAGATGCCCGTGCGGGGCTGCTCTTTATAACTGTGGGTGTCCATAAGGGCTCTGAGATCAGCACACCCTTTTGAAAATCAAAGCAGGCAGCTCTTAAAATAACATCAGTCAACCCCAAAGCCAAGAAATTTTGGGGGAAGAAGACCCTGGAAGTTTTTTCCCCTCAAATTCCCTAAAGCAGTGAGAGTTCAGTATCCAAGTACCATCTGCAATTCAGGCTCCAAACAGCTCATGTCTCACATTTAAAGCTTTGGGCATTCAAGTCAGTCAGACCATACAAACCTAAACCTGTGTCAGTGCCTCCAGCCCCTCTGTGTCAGTGGTGGGGGCTGCAAGGCTGGCTTGGGGCATCCCTGCTCCTCACCATGCCCACCCCAACCTCTGAGCCCATGGCTTGGCCTTGGCAGGCTAGGATGTTACAGACACAGCTGCCCCACAGGCTTTAAAAAGATTCACACCTTGCCATTGTAGGGTTAAACCATGACATTTCCAAACACACTTCTGGAAACTCACAATTCAGCAATTACTGGAGTCATCACTTTAGGAATTACAGCACTTACCAGATCCCCACTGGGGTTTGCCATCTGTCTGGTTTGTAACCAGCACAGCTGGTTTTACTGGTATTTGCCAATAGCAGAGTGGTTTGGGTCATTACTGCAGTGGTGCCATTTGATCTCTTGTTTCCCTGGGGACCATCAGGGACCCTTCTCCCACCAGGCACAGAGTCCAAGGGCACAAGAGGGGTGAAAAAAGCAGCATGGACCGTTCAAACCAGATTGGAGCTTATCCAGCAAGAGAAAAATTTTAACAGTATTATCAAATGAAGGCAAAGGTGTGGCTGTGCTGCATCTTCTTATGTCTGCAAAGAGAAAAGCTCAAATCTGAACATCAGTCTTCAAAGAGAACTGGCTAAATACAGCGAAGGCAAAAGACCAACCTCACCAGCCAAAGATAGCCATGAAACAAATACTCCTTTTGCTAATTTGTCAGCACAAACATGCTGTTGCAAGAGATGTCAGCTGATGTTGTTCTGTGTGACTCTACTGGGAAGAAGCAAACAGCATTTCAAGACACACACCTCCCTGGCTGCAGGACCTGGGAAAAGCAGCTGGGGACCTCAACATCTTTCCCACATCACACCAGCACTGTGTCCCCCCTGGGAGGAGAAACTCTCTAAAAAAGGAATCTATGACAACAGCTAAAAGTCTAGTGGCAAAAATATTGGAAATGTAGAAACAGCAGCTGCAAACCAAAACCCAGGTGGTTCTCCAAATGGTCCATAGTGGCACTTCAAGCAAAGGAAGTTTTTCCCTCTGGTAGTAGCTCTTTTGTCAATTAGACACATAAGTAACATCCTTTTGGATGGTTTGTTGAACAAAATGACTCAGTAAGTACTTTAATATGGGTAACTGAGATTGTGAGTGAGCTGGAGTTGCCATCAATCATAGAGTTAATCGTGGGAAGCAATGGCCAGAGCTGCTAACCCAAAAGCCAGTAGAACACCAGTAATAAATCAGTAAGATACTTAAAAACTCATTCTCACATTTTGCATAACAGTAAAAAGCACTGTGGGAAACCTCCAACTCAAACATGAAGGGCAGAAGATTGTCAGGGCTTTGTCAACCCAAACAAAAAGAAAGCAACAAGCTCAGAATGTACTGAAAGTACAATAAAGCAGCCACTGCCCAGGCAACTTGCCCATAGAAACTGAGAAGTTCCTGTGTAGTGAGAAAGCAGCAAGATGTTTTTCCTGTGGCTTAAAGGATCATTATATCACTGAAGATCCGGGACACGTGCTGAGGGAGGGGAGGACACTTCTTGGTAGTCATTTACTCTGTGTATTCTACCATGACTGTGCCTTAATCCCCACTCCTGACAAGGATGGGGTCAGTATCACAGAACTTTTCAGATCATTTAAGCTACCATAAATCAGCTGCCTGCAAGGACAAACAAAGCTTTTTGTCACTTATTTCCTGGACCAAAACTTCCTGTAATTGCCTATCAGATGCAGTGGAAGCTCAGGCATTAAGCAAGGGCTGCTTACAACTGAGCAGCAGTTCATGTGGCAAAATGGTCTTTTGGGCAAAAGAAAAAAGATCCCCATTCACCTCATACCAAACCCAAACTTCACTGATATCTGGCTCTTTGAGTATGTTTTAATGCTGTGCAGCAATTTGAGCTGCTGGGAATACATAAATTCATTTGCTCAGCTCAGCTGAGCGTTATAGAAGAACACACTTGAGCTGCATTGATCCAGGTGATTCCTTATCTCCAGCTTTTACACAAGCAACAATGAATATAAGGAGTGACTGAAGTTAAATAGGAAACTACTGGAGTGATAAGAGGAACTGCCAGAAGTGGACTGGTTAAAGTGAACTTTGCTCTAAATGTTTCTTCAATAACTCAACACAAATACTACAATAGAAGATTGATGTGAAACAGCTGAAAAGAACCATGAAGAGAACAAAAAGCTGGAAATGTGTCTGAGATAGTTGTCTGAGCTGCTGCTTTCACACAGACTACAGTGGCAAAGTGAAAGAAACAACAAGCAGCATAATTGAGTGAATAAATTCATGCCAGCATTGTGCTTGGTAGGCAGGCACTGTAATCATCCAGTTTTTATTACATCCGAGGGTTGTAATAACACACCAGAAACTGTGCAATGGGGCAAAATGGGCTGATCTTACTCATCCCTGGGGAGGCACAGACATCAAACCTAGGAGACAGGATTCTAACTTAATTCAAACCACTGGCAGGGATTTTCAGTCCCACAAATTTACTCAGGTCATATGTGGTGAGGTCCTGGCCTAGGTTACCCAGAGAAGCTGTGGCTGCTCCATCCCTGGTAATGTCCAAGGCCAGGGTGGACAGGGCTTGGAGCAACCTGGGATAGTGGAAGGTGTCCCTCCCTGCCCATGGCAGGGCACATAATGAGATAGTCCTTAAGGCTCCTTCCAACACAAGCAAAAAGTTCTGAGATTTTCTCTGTGACAGCAGCTCACCAGTGGCACTGTCTTGTCCAGCTTAAAATGATGTCCAGGGCGGGAGAAGAGCCCTGGCTGTGTAGAGGGAGGAGAGCTGGGAGGACACACAGAGTCAGGGACACACAGAGCCAGGGACACAGGGCTGGCTGGGACACACAGAGCCAGGGACACTGCAGGCCCTGCCTGCACCTCACTGGGCTCTGGGACTGCTGTGCATCCCTGGAGCTGTGGACACAGAGAGCCTGCGAGGGCACTGCCTGCGTGATGCGAAATCCCAGGCAGAAAGAAATGACAAGGAAGGAAAGGAGCAGGAGCAGCTACAGGTCTGCTGCAGGAAAAGCAATGCCATCATGCCAGACACGGAGAGAGCAGCGACAGCGTGGAGCGTGTGGTCACAGGTGTGGGAGCAGCCCCGGGCGCTGTGGCACAGGGCTCCCCTCAGGGACACAGCTCGGTACGTACCGTCCGCGCCCGGCTGATCAGAGACCGGACCAGATCCTTAATGCTGTTCGTTTTGTTTCTTTGGAAAATCACAGTGGCCTGAGTCTGGCCAGACAGCGTGAGGAGAGGTGTCCCTGGCCAGCCCAGCTCCAGCTCCGGAGGGAGCACGTCTGACATGAGGGGGAAGTAGGTGCCCGATGTCAGTTCAGAGTTGAGGGAGACCCTGTCTCCAGTGTCCGCATCACCGGGGTCAGCTTCTTTGTCTTTCATTGCACTGGGGTCTGGGAAGCTTTGGTTCCTCTGATGGCTGATGTATTCCATGTCCAAGGCGGACAGAAATGGCAGCTCCCTCTCCTCGGCGATGGCGCTCAGGTAGCCGCGCTCGCCCTGCTCGAGGAAGGCGTCGATGGCCAGCCTGGCTGTCTCGCTGTGCTGGAGCACCAGCGGGGTGGGCTCCCTCCACCACGGCTTCTTCAGCTGCTCCAGGCGGCTCTTCAGTGGCCCAGACACCCCTTGCTGGCTCCCATAGCTGCGGGGGAGCTGGGGCCTCACCTCGGCTGCCAGGTAGTTGAACATGACTGGAGCTGCTGATGCCGAGAGGTGTCTCTCCTGCTGGATTAGTCCTGTGTCCGTCTTCACGTCTTTTCTGCCCCTCCTGCGCTCCTGAGCTCCTCCCAACAGGTTCCTCCAGGATTAAGCATAAGCTCAACTCCTTAATCACCAGGTACAGCCTCCCACTCCGGGGAGGAGCCGCCTTTCCCAGCTCCCTCGCCCGGCTTCCCCAGACACACACACCTGGTACTCGGGGCTCAGAGCGTCCCTTTTGCAAGAGGAAGAATATCAGCTCTTCAAGCTGCTCCTTCCTTTTCCTTGTAACTGATTAATCTGCTGTTCTCCCCTTCCCTTCCCGTCCCTAGAGAGGTCCCCACCCTTGGCCTAGCAGGCTCTAACCTGTTTTGTCCCTCACTGTGCTCGCAGTGGAAATGCAGATGCTGGAACTTGTTCCTGCTTGAAATTTGTTTCAAATCAAACACACTGCTTAGTGTCAGTTATAATGAAACACAAATATCCCAAGTGGGTAATCAGATTCAGCAGAGAAACTTACTCATCCCTGAGCCACAGATAATGCTCCTCCTTAGCATTTCCTGGGAGCTTGGCTCTGCTACACCAGAACAGTCTATTTCTTGACACACAGAGTCGTGGTGTTTGTAGGAATCCCAGCAGGAATCTTGGTCATTAGATGCTGCAGGCGAGAGGAGCAATATTTCACATGCTCATTTAGCATCTCCCTGGAAATCCTTCAAGGACATTCAGCTTTAGGAGTCTGGTGCTGTGTGAATGATGACACTGCCCACATGCTGCTTATTGGGGATTTGTTAATTCCAGCTTCCCAAATGCATCATGGAATTATTTTTGGAGGAACAGGCAGACATTGCTATGTGAAGTAAGGCACTGTTTAGGAACACACCAGGAGAACACAAGGTGTGAAGAACTGCAGAGGAGCAGAGATCAGCTCACCTTGGAGCTACTGAACTCCACACAGGCAACCAGGGAATGAAAAACTGGCTGGAGAGTTGATGGAATCAATTAGCTTTTTACGTACAAATTCCCCTGGGATTAAATTAAATTAAGTAATGTAAAAGCTAAATGTGTGCCCTGGAATAATCATGGACATGGAATAATAGTCAATGGAGTAGGGATGGCCATGCCTGAGTGTGAACCAGCACATCCAGATACCAGGCTCTAAAACAGCTGGGATGAATCATGTCCCCAAGGGACTATCACTCTCCATGGACTACAGCTGAGTGGGATGGTTAGTTTGGATTAGCTGTCTGGTCTCTGGATGCCTGAATTCAGGATGAAGCCTCAGCAGGACTGCAAATGGCAAGAACACTGCATTGATTGAATCAGAAAACAGAAGTTGGCTGCCAGTTGGCTGTGAGCAAGGGCAGAGTAGGGATGGGACAAAACTATGACAAAGCTGCTGGCACAGAAGTGTTAGGGGTGAAAGTAAATGTTAGAACAGCTTAAAGACACACTTAAAATGTGAAGTGAACAGCCAACCCAGTGTAAGGAAGTTTGGGGGAGTAACAAAGGGAAGGAGCTGTAACATGGTGAGTGTTTTTCTGGAGCTGCTTTGCCAGGGTGATAACAGAAGTGTACCATCACCCTACTTTTTGCCTTCCTAAAGAGCTTAAAAGAGTGTGAATTTTAAAAGAACTAATCAAATGCATATTTTCTGCTGCTGATTCGGTAAAGGAGATTTGTAAAGGGATTTGCACTGTTTGGTAATGATCTTCTCTCCCTCCAGTAATTTCTCATGTCTTCAGCACATGAAAGCACACGCGATGTAAACATCTCCAGCCCAGCTTGTCAGGCTGGACTCCTCTAGGGTTGGTGGGGAGAGGCAGAGACTTCCAGGAGTCAGTTACCTCACCCTGCAGCAGACACCTGGAACAGGTTGGATGAAATGTGCCTCGGAAGCTCTTATCTCCCCCCACTGACAGCAGGAGCTCGGGCTGCCCGAGTCAGTGACAGAGGTTTGCCATGCAGACATCTAAAATTAGATGTGTCCTGTCCCTGCTGTCTGGCAAAAGGGCTCTAATTGGCACTCCAGAGGCTGATTGGCCAACACAGGATGTGGGAATCTCATCAGCCCATTTTTGCCAGCTAAAACCTGGGATCTTATCTGGAAGTCTTGTCTACACACCTTCTGCAATCAACAGAGAAGGACAAGGGGAAAATTCCCTCTGGCTGAACGCTACCCCCAAGTGCCACTGCCAAGTCCATGTCCCTGGGCAGCTCTGCTCTGGCTGATAACTGAGCTCAGCCAAGCATTAGGCAATACTTCATTCTTCCATCCCACAGATGTTCTTGGAGCTCAGCAAACACAAACACCTTGCCTGGGCTCTCCACAGAATGTACCTGCTGCTTCCTCTTCACGCACACATGGAGGCAGCCTGCCAGTCTGTTTCCTGATAGATCTTGGAGAGCACTCACCCGGCAACACAAGAAGCCAGATTTGCTTTTTCCCCCCCTCTATTTCAGACTGAAACCCAATCTTCCATCTCAAAACATCAGGGTGCTCCTCGGTGCTGTACCAGCATTTCTGGAAGGCACTGCACAGCAGTGCTCCACTGCAGAATTCACTGGCCAGATGCACTCAGCCAGCACAGCTGGATGAGAGAAGTCCCAGTTTTAGTTCCTGCACTGAGCTCTGTCAGCACTGAACCCACAGAGCAAAGTCAAATCTCCCCATTTTTTGTCCAACATTCCCAACCATGGTGTTACACAATCCAAGCACAGTGGCAGCACATTAATTCCATGTTTCATCTTTACCATTCATTTGTTAAGACCCTCTCAAGTCAGGGGAGAGGCAGCCTCACACCTGCACAGCTGAAGGGGGGCACTGGACACCAGTTGCCAGCCAGAGGCCAAATGATCCAACACAAAGGGTGTCAGGGGAGGCAGGGACCCCCCAGCCCTGCTGCCCCTGCCCAGGGGTGTGCCCAGCACAGAGGTTCTGTCCCTCTGCAGCCCCAAGGTCTCCACACCCCTGTGCCATGCAGGGAAGCCAAGGTGAGTCCATGGAGCTGCTGTGGTGCAGCCCTGAGCTGCCCGGGGGGCTGATGCACAGCTGCCAGGAGAGGGACACAGAGCTGCTTCCTTCAGCTGCTGCCCCGTCCTGAACATGGGAAAAGCACTTCCAGACACCCCTTCTGTGTCTCCTTCCAAAGGGAATCCACAGAGACAGAACTGGGTGTTGTAACACCACTGGCTCTGGCTACCAGCAGGAAGAGGGTGCACAGGGAAGGATGTGGCACATTGAGTAAATCTGCCTAAGATGCCTGGTTTTGACAGGATGTGGAGCAGCCCAGGAGCTGGCAGGTGGGATGAGGCATGAAGGATCCCAGCTCATGTGATGCAGTCATTAATGAAGGCTCTGAGTGTGCAGAATTCCTCAGTTTTTCAATGAGCACGAGGGAGCTCTCACCTCTGGAGGAGCTGCAGTAGCTCCCAGCAGGATCCAGGCTCAGCAGCTTGAGCAGGGCCCTCCCAGGTGAACACACCTGCACCAGACAGCAACAGCAG
This sequence comes from Melozone crissalis, assembly GCF_028551555.1. NCBI lineage: Eukaryota > Metazoa > Chordata > Aves > Passeriformes > Passerellidae > Melozone > Melozone crissalis. The sequence goes on along the minus strand of NW_026535795.1, from coordinate 14,158,246 downwards.
GACAGAGGATGCTGCTGGTTACAGATGTTGCTCTTTACATGACAAGTTAAACTGAGGAAAAAAAAAAAACCAAAATGCCTTTTTTTATATGCAGAGGGCTCCCTAAAAGATTAAAAAAAATTCAAGGCAGTGTTTGGGAGTGTTTCCACTAACCTGCCCCAGGTCCCTCTGACAGTTCTATTGCCACTTGACCTGAACTCCCTGGCTGCTCCCAGCAAATCACATCTGGAGCAGCCACTGAGATGTAACAGCAGAAGGTGGAATCACTCCCATGTGAGCTCTGCATTCCCAGGGGAAGGATGAGGCCCAGCCATCTCTTCTGTCCCACAAATGAGCAGAGCAAGCTGCCCAGCAGGTTGAATGACTGTAAGCAAAACAAGCACTCCCTCAACATGTTCAGCAACTTCAGGAAGACACATGTGGGATGCACAGGGCAGCCCTGAGCGCCTGAAGAAGGGGCAGTGGTCAAAAAAACCCTCACCAGAGGAGTCGGGAAGGATCACAGGATTGTTAACACCCAACTGCCCCCTCAGGGTGCAGGAGGCCAGGCAGCCCAAGGCACCCACAGGTGACAGTCCCTCTGCAGGCAGAGGAGGGGTGGGCACTGTGTAAGCAGCAGAGCCCACTGGTCACCCCTGCTGAGCCTCAGGGTCTCTCCTATGTCCTTGCCAGCTTTCCCAGGCTCTCACATAAGCTGCTGCCCTCTCCTTGCCTTCCCAGACCTTCAGGAGAGCATGCTGAGGGCCAGGCTGTGCAGACACAAAGTGCCCAAAGATGCTGATCCTGTTCCAGTGGCACAGGGACATCGTCACCCAGAGAGCTGGGACAGGTGTGCCCCCAGCCTGGAAGAGCTGGGCACAGTGCAGGTCAGTGGGAAGGACAGGACATGGGTTCATCACAGCTTTTTGCAGAAAAAAGAGCAAAGAAGCCTTGATTGGAGTTCATTAACCAGGGAGACAACAGAGATCAGACAAAGCAGGGCAGATGTGAAGAGGCAGATGGGGAGGGAAGGAACCCATACAGAGAAGTTTCCACCTGGAGCCCTGGACAATGCTCTCAGGCACAGGGTGGGATTCCTGGGGTCCTGTGCACAGCCAGGAGCTGGACTCAGTGACCCTGATGGGTCCCTTCCAGGTCAGGGTGTTCCATGATTCTATGATTCTAAATTAGCTGCCACCAGCATCAGCCAAGAAAAATGCTCGTGCACAAGGCTGTGGCCAGGACCAAACCCCACACTGGGGCCTGAAATAACCACTGCATTTGTGGCACAGCTCGCTTAGCAGAATTAGGAAGGCACAGCAGTTCTAGGTATGGATTAACTTAAACACTTACAATTCCCTACAGTGGGACTTTTCTCTGCCTGGAAGGAAGGAAGCACCCAGTGCAGCTTGGAGCTCAATGCCTCATTCAGCACCCCTGGAGAGGGGATCAGCAAACCTCTCGAAATGCTCAAGCAGGACTTCAGCACATCACTGGGATGCAGGCAACCACCAGGATTAAACCATTCTCCAACAAGTAGGAGAATGTGGAAAACACAAGTGGGTCACAGGGTAGGGCATGGCTCCCTCTGCTCCTCAGAGTGGTGCCTGGCACAGGTCACAGGGACCAAGCTTGCACAACCAGTCCCCTCCCAGCTGATGCTCACACCCCCCAGCTTTGCTACTCTTCACCTACTCTACATTCATCTCATTTACAGCTCTGGTTCTTGTTCTGTGTCCAGTTTCTGCTTCCCACGTCTGCTGAGGCATGGGCAGGGAGACAGGACAGTGGTTAATTCTGACTGCCAGGCCAGGAGCAGCAGTTCTGACCTAGGACTTGGTGGGGCAGACACGACTGAAAACATCACCCTGTGCAAGGTGGGGATGGGAGTCACAAATCTGGGAAGTGGCAACAGCACAGGAGGGTGGAGATCATGGAGGATGGCTGTGCTCTCTGCACTGCAGCACCTTGAAGATGCAGGAGAAAACAGTTCAACACCCAAAGGTGGTGTGAGCAGGTGACACAGGAAAACATTTAACCACCTAAAACAGAGAGGGGGCATTGAAGAGTATCAGATGACTCCCCCTACTCCAAAACATCTCAAAAATACCAGCCTACAGCAAGAGACTTCCCAAGTTAGACCCTGAGAGGCAAAACATGCTTCTACTCTCCCATGGTGCAAAACAGAAGAGAAGACAGTGAGTGCTGATCCTCCTACCCACAGGGAGCAACCCAGGATCCAGCTGAAATCATGAATGATTCCTAGGGGCTCATGTCTCTTCATTTTAAGACATCTGGAAAAGTTGAAGTCCTTTGGAATCCTAAGTGATGTCCAAATGCTGTCTGTGAGACAGGAGATCAGGCTGGATGGTGATGGTTCCTTCCAGAAGAAATTCACATGGATATGTTCATTTAGATACAGTAAGTGCCTCTAAGCTCATGGTCTGAGACCACTTTCCAAAAACCCAACAGCATAAACAAAGAACTGTCCATAAAAGATGGGCTTTACAATGTTTGGTTTAACCCCCTCTGTTCTGCTGCCCTGGAAGCAGAGCTGTGCATAGGAATCACTCACCTGCTGGAACACTGCAGAGGGCAGATTTTGCTACTGGGATTGGATTTTCTTTCATTCTGTCTTAAGTAAGATACAGGCAATGGCAGCTCTCCAGCTCACCTTTCTTCACCTCTTGAGAGCAACAGGGGTCACAGTAAAATCCCAGAATGGTTCAGGTTGGAGGGAACTTTGAAGTTCATCTCACTTCACCCCTGCCATGGCAGGGACACCTCCCACTGTCCCAGGCTGCTCCCAGCCCCATCCAACCCAGCCCTGGGCACTGCCAGGGATCCAGGGGCAGCCACAGCTGCTCTGGGCACCTGTGCCAGGGCCTCACCACCCTCACAGGGAAGGATTTCTTCTGATCTCCAATCTAATACTGTAGGATCCTGGCTCTGGGTAACTAATGACTGGGAAGCAAAGTCTCCCCTGGTCCTGTGTAGCCTCCAGTGGATTTTGCCTCTGTAACAAATTACCCTTTTAGCTCAGAGACAGTATCTGCCTTGTTTTCTCCGCAGGCCCCACACGCCCAAGCACAGCCCTGTGCTGGCTCAGCCCTTCCAGCGGGCGGTGAGGGCATTTCATGGCCAGGCAGAGCTGTGATTACAGCCCTTCATCCTCACCCTAATAAAAGGTGCAGGGGCAGATGCCAACGACTCCAATCTGGCACCATCACTTGTGGAGTCTCCTGCCCATAAACACAGGGGAGGGTTCAGCCTGACCACACGCTGTCCCACATCCAGAGCACGGAGCTGTTCTCCCCTCCAGGCCAGCCCAAGGACTCCAGAGCTCTCCAGCCTCGATGGTGCTGTGCTCCCAGCCCCTGTTCCCATGGCATGGAGAACATGAGCTCAGGTTTAAATTCCACAGCAGGAAAGGGGTTAAAGTTTAAATAACTGTTTTGTATATGAATTAATGTATGTAGTTTTGAGCCAAAATATCTACCATTAATTTTTCCACCTATTTCAGGAGCAGTAAGATACACAAAGTAAAGTTTATTTTGGTACTTGGTATACTTCACTCTCATTAAAAATAAATTAATCAGCAAATTCCTACACAGCTCAGCCTTCTTTTATGTAAATACAAGCCAGCTGTAATGAATTACAAGGTGTTATTATCTCACACACACTGTATAATACTTCACACATAAGAGGTTTCTCTGCTTAGCTCAGCTTTCAACAAAAGCATCTTAAATAAACTGCAAGCAAGTTGTTTGGGCTGTAATGTTTTCACAGAGAAGGGATACACCTCACACAGAGAGAGGGGCTCTTTACATGCCTCATTTTATAACAAGTTAAACTGAGGAAGCTCGTTCTGGAAAAAAAAAAAACACCTTTTTTATACACAGAAGGCTCCCTAACAGAAGATTTTAAAACAACCCCACAAGTCAGTGTTTGGGAGCCTCTGTGCTGCATCCCACTGCCTTTAAAACAGGGAAGGGATGGCAAATATTCCCCAACACGCACACACAAAGAAAGCAACTTGGGAAGGAAGAATAGTCACAACCAGGCACAGTTTCACTTTCACCAGACTAAGGAGTCACAAATTAAGGATTAAATTCATAAATTAAGGATTATCACCTTCTACTTTTGCTTAATACTTTTATTAGGAATAAGTCCTGATTTTATTGGGTTTATTCTTATCAAAAGCACACATGGCACAGAAAACAAACACACAGCAATTTAACCCAGACTGACATTTATTATTGACTCAGATTTTGGACAGGAGAGAAATAAAAACTCTTTTTGCCACTGACCTGGAAACAGCCTGGTGAACCATCCACCCACACAGAGCACCTCAGCCTCTGCTGATCTCATCAGTGCAGCTCCTGCTCCCCTAATTGCTGTGTTGGCACCATTTGCCTGCACAGCCATAGAAAGTTTTCACTGGTGTTGAAGGATCTTGCTAAAACCCCTGGACTGCTGCTGCAGGGGATGGAGGTCCTGTCCCAGGGACACAACAGGGATGTTCTTTTCATAAAGGAGTTCCTAGAAGACAATTCTACGAAGAATGTGGAAGTTTCAGCAAGGCAGACTGAACATCAGGTTCTGGGGCAGCTTTTAGCGCCAGCCCAGTCAGAACTGGGGCTTTAATCTCCCTCAGACAGCCAAAGTCACAGAGGATTGCTGGGGACTGTGCATTATTCTTTGCATTCTCTCACCCTTGTGCAACAAAGCGGTGAGTTCCTAAAAGGGATTTTCACAGAAAACCCTTCAGAATGTTAAAGCGATTCTTAACTCCACTAATGCAAAGATGGACCATTCCATCTTGGCATCAGACATTTAAAATATATACTTAATATCTAGGTATGCAAAGCTCACATTTACAATTACAACCATTCAGGGAGCAGAGGACACCACTGTGTCTCTGAGTAGCAGCTCTTTAAACAAGGCAAGGGACAGAAATGTCTTTTTGAGAGAACTCTACATCATGGTGAATACCTGGTTTCCTAAAGGCAGAAGGCAGCTCTGTCCATGTCAGCAAGGGCCACTCGGGTCCATAAAAAGGACAGAGGTTCTTAAAACAATGAGCATTTATTTGCAGGTGAAGATTCAGGAGTACGGCTGCTCGGGAGGCTACCGAGGCACCACGGCTGGGAGAGCTAATGAAATATCTTCCTTCCAACAGCAAACTGTTCTTCCCAACCACGCAGCCTCAGCCCAGTCCCATTGCAGCCACGCTTCCCAAGCTGTCCTGGCACGTGGATCTCAGAGTCCTTCATCGTTGTACACGGGGGACAGGGGCTTGAGGATGCTGCGGGCGTTGCTCTCCACCAGCGGCCGCCAGCTCACCTCGCCCGTGAGCAGCAGATCCTCCCCGCTCAGCGCGTCCAGGTGCTGCACCTGCAAGCACAGCCAGTCACTGCCACGTGCCCGTGGCCCAGGCAGCTCCCTCAGCAGCTACACACACACCTCGCTCCAAAAAGCAGCACAACAGGGACATTTCAGCCTACTCTGCCATTTGGGTGAGGTGGACCTAAAACGGTCACTTCCGACTGGCAAGGCCAGGATAAGGATCTGCAGATCCTCTGGAGCCACCTGCGTCACTGATGCCTCCTCTGAAGGTTTGGCAACAGGGCAAAGAGGAGCCAGCAAAGCTGCAGTGAGTCACTTCATCCTCCTGGTGGTTCCTGCAGGGAACACTGCCCAGGCCAGAGCCCCATGGAGAGCTCCCACCCTGCACACAGCCGAGGCTTCAGCCACAGAAAAATGGCCTGAGCAGGAGGGAACACCTGGGATTTATCACATCAAAGCACATGAGCTGGAAAAGGTGAACATGCAATGAATGCTCATCCTCCCAACAGAAGAATTCCCTGAATGGTTTGGGTTGAAAGGGACCTTAAAGCCCATCAGGAACATCTTTCACTATCCCAGGTTGCTCCAAGCCCTGTCCAGCTTGGCCTTGAACACTTCCAGGGATGGGGGATCCACAACTTCTCTGAGCAAGATAGTTGGGACCTACTGTAATTTTAGGGTGTAATATAAGCAAGATGAAAAAAAAAAACCCCTCTCATCATATAGCAGAGGGTCAACTTGCTGCCACTGGTCACCCTAAATATGGGAAATGAGAAAAAAAAAAAAAAGTCATTAAAGGATGAGTCAAAGATAATCCCAGCACCATTAGCTCAGGAAGGCTGGGAGAGCTGATCAGGGGCACAGTACATGCTGTGCTGTCAGTATGTTCTCCTCTGGCACCCACTAATAGCCACTGTTAAAGACAGGACCCACAAGAAACTGGGGACAACCTGGTACACGGTGTTATAGAAACAAAGGATAATTGGGCAAGGAGTTTCTCAACAGGGGAATGAATGACCCATGGTCACAGAGGGTCACACTGGGAAGCCACCTAGGGACAATGTCCTGTTCCTGACAGTCACCACCAGCAGCTTCCCCAGGAGGAGTTAAACACAGCACACAATGCTCTTTTCCTTGTCCATTTTCCCTCCCTCTCAGAATCTGTTCATTCACAGATTTTGAGTCTGAAGTGGTTGTGGATTTAATAGCCCTGGGCAAACTTTTCTTCCATAAATCTTGCCAGTGGCTTTGGAACCCCATGTGCAATTGCAGCATCCCAATCAACTGTGCCAATGCTCTGTCCCCACATTCCTGTGTCCCTCAATACCTTTCCTTCCTCACCTTTCACATGCCTTCAGGATTTCCCAGAGATGTCTCCATTTTTTCTCCCATTCTTTTTTGGGCAGGGGATTCTACTCATTGCTAAAAAAGGAGCAGTTTCACTGTCACCCTTAGTCCTCCTGTCTGAGCCTTCTTCAGGTAACGTTGGATCTGTTCTGGTGGTCAGCACCCAAACCAGACACATTATTCCAGCTCACAATGGTACTAGACATGTAAAACTGGCACCACAGCAGGATTTTATCCTCTATTTCATTCCCAGTAGTTCTGAGGATTTGTTTTACATTTTTTAAACGCTATGGAGTGCTGAACTGACATTTTTATAATGGAACTCAAGGCCTCATTCCTGTGTAGTAACAGTTCAGAGCTCACTGGTGCCTATGCAAAGCTGGGAATGTTTTCCTCAAGTGCACCACTGGCCTGCAGGAATGATCTGTCTGCACAGAACCTGTGCTCATTCCTCCACAATGTGCCACATTTTCCTGCCTGATCACTCTTTCCTATTCAACTGCTGATTGCTTCAGACCTATCCTTTGCTTGAATATCCAGAAGTGCAGCAAATTCCCCATCTGGCAAGAAATGATCCCAAATTACATATGTTTTATATGTTCTTGTCCCCAGCAAGCTTTCCTACAGCTTCACCACTGAGCATCAGCAACCTTCAGCATTTAATTAAGCCAGTCCCTCCTGAGAACGCTCTGGCATTCCCAAAGTGTCCTCAGTTCCTTAGGAAGCTCAGCCCTTTATTTCCCATTTTCTCAGACACACACTTACATACTGTCTCTCTATACCTCTATCTGATCCTGAATATGGTATTGGAAACATTACAGAGAATGATGTTGTGAAAGTTCTGGTCTTCAATTTCCTGTCCAACGCCCTCCACTTTTACTCCATAACCTCTTTCTTTGGTGCCCACATGGATTTTATCCCACCAACATTTCCTAGCGATCTGGTTCACAAAACTCCTCAGGGCTGAGAGGACAAACACTACTCAGTGCTGTCTCCTCCAGGTAATAACTGAAAGAATCAGAAATAATTCTGGAAAACAAACCTATTTGTTTCCTTTCCTCAAAGGTCACCAAGAGACTTTCAAGCTCTATCTGTTATTTCACCATGTGGAGAACCCTAACTCTTTAACACTGGTAACAATTCTACAACAAGTTTGCAGCCTATTTCTGGCACATTTTGTCAAGCCACTCTGTAGCACAGGTCCAGAAATAGCTGAGCAGGACTGCTTTCAATATTCCACTAATTTCTCTGCAGCCATTTGTCATCAAACTGCAGCAATGATCTGTTCTCTCTGGTGACCAGGGACAGGACCCAGGGCATGGCTGGAGCTGTGTCAGGGCAGGCTCAGGCTGGATACCAGGGAAAGGCTCTTCCCCAGAGGTGCTGGCACTGCCCAGGCTCCCCAGGGAATGGGCACGGCCCCGAGGCTGCCAGAGCTGCAGGAGCTGCCAGGGGCTGCCAGGGGTGGGGCTGTTGGGGTGTCTGTGCAGGGCTGGGGCTGCCCTGGGTGACCCTGGGGGTCCCTCCCAGCTCAGGACATTCCATGACTCTGTAATAAATATCACCCAGTTTTCAGATTTATCCTTTCTGCTCCTTAAAAACGATCACTGGCTATTAGAATGAGGTTTATGATGAGAATGAGCTGCACAGGGAAGCAGTGGGAGCTCCCCGAGCGGAGCAGAGCGGGGCCACACCTGTTTGCGCACGTACTCCACGAGCAGCTCCAGGTGCCGAGGGTCCTCACAGTTCCTGTTAAAAAGGTTTCTCCACAGAGCTGATGCCAGAACACGATCATCACACAGGATTCCCTAAAGGCAAGGACAGAGGGGGATTAAAAACTGCACGTGAAGAAGGTCTGAACACGAGACACCCCCAACTGGTGCACTTGGCCCCTGGCCACAGCACCTGTCCCAGAGCCGCAGCTGCCGTGGGCTCTGCACATGGAAAGGCAGCAACATCACTCTTTCCCAGAATGGAAAAACAGCCCTGGCCTTAAATTAATCTACAGAGCAGCCTGTAACCAATTTTCTGGCAAGTTAATTTGGAAAAAACCTGGGTCAGGGTATTCCTAACGTCAGAGTTGATAACTGCATTTCTATGTTATGAAATCTTTACCATAAAAATGGTGATCTTACAGAGAAGGCAGCACCACCTCATGGGAATGTGTGAAGCCTATGACACTTTAAAAAGAAAAATTAAAGGATAATTAATCCAATGTTGCAGAACTGTAGTCTGGAGTTTGCTGTTTCTCTTTGCTTTTTATTTTTCATTCTAAATGAGAGAGAAATCCTGCTCATCAAGAACTATCTAGATTTTTCCAGTTAAATCAAATTTTAGCTTTGGTTTATAAAAGAACCACATCCATTAATGTTTTTTGTCCAAATTCTCTTGAACTTTTATTGTCTTTTTAGGTTATGTAGTGCTGTCACCACAAGCTCATAACTCCTGTCTTCTGCTGACACATTTACCAAAGGCAAAAGACTTTAAAATATTCAGTTAAAAAATTTAAAAAGTCAACATTTGTCTTTAATCAAAGCAAACATTTTGTTCCCAAAAAGAATGTCAACAAAGCACAAGCAGACACATCCTGGTTATACTTATAACTAGATTAAACCTTGCATGTGTAACACTGCCCACAACTCTATGAGGTTACATTTATAATATAATAATAACACAAATCACTGAGCAAAAATCAGTATCGTGATATTAATAAGAGCATCTGAAGAGCAACACTCACAAGAGCAAAAAACCCCAATGTAATTGTATTTTCCTCTTGAAGGTCCTGCAGACACTTGTGCAGAGGTGCTTTTGCCTCCCTGCCTTATTAGGTACTGCCTGTAAATATTCTTGCACAGACTCCCTATAAATACTCTATAAATCCTCTCTTTGCTTTCAAAGTATGGCTGAGTACAGCAGGATTCAGAGGGAGGAAATGACTTAGGGGTGGCCAGTAAGGGATGGTGAAGCAGCAGAAAGAACACCCTACCTTCCACACCCATGGTTTAAATTCATATGCCCTGTGCAGTTTTCTTCTAAGAATTTTCATCCAAGGCTGCTTCCCTAACATAATATTTCTCCAAAGAAATGGACAGTGATGTCTTCCCCACCTGGACTATTCTGTGTTCAGGAATTAGATGGTTTACTTGTTGTACATTCCCTGAAAACAGCCTTCTTACCTCATCGTATCCAAACAGAGCTGCATAGAAATTTTCTGCCATCCTTTTCAAGTCTTCTTTTAGAACAGTAGAATTAATCTGAAAAACAAACCAGAAAACCATCAGCAGAGGCTTTAAGGAAGAGGTGAGGAGAAAATATTCCCAGTTTCACTGTGAGTGGACAAAGAGCCACCAGTGCCCCAGCCCACCTGAGTGAGATTTGGCTGCAAGCAGGAGTGAGTCCCTCTGGAACCCCTTGGGACACAGCTCCATCAGTTCTGACACACCTGAGGTTGGTGTGAGCTCACAACTGGCAGGAGCATCCCAGCCCACAGCTCTGCCTCCAGCTGCAGGAGGGGAGAGAAAATGCTGCTGGGGGAGAGTGAGGCAAGGCTGCCCTTGCAGTGGCAGCACAGCCCAAGAGCATGGGGACCCCTCTGTAGTCAGCTACTGAGCAGCTACTCCACACCTTCATCCATCCATAGAAACCCTTTGTTTTTCAATGGTTTTTTTGTCCCCAAAGCACAGACTGCAGGGATGGATGTGCTACTACAGTGGAAGTACAGGAATGCTAAAGACAGAGACACCACCCTGCCACTGCTCCTCCTGTGCTGTCCACACTGACTCTCAGCCAGCAAGAACATGAATTCTGCCTCTCCAGCATCTCTAGCAGCTCAGACTCCCAACTTCTGGACTATGATTAAACTTCTTTCAGAGTCTGTGATGACACAGCAACTTCTCCCATGCTCTAAGTGTGACTCAGTCCAAGTTCCATGCTGACCTTTAACTAAATTTAGTAATTGCTTCAGTATTTGCTGGGTTGGCCTAAGCCACCCATTGGTGTGAGAACTGACCCCATGTCAGCTTAAAATGGGACTGGACCAACTGCTGGGTGCAGAGGGATGGCTGAAATGCCTCCTGTGCATCTCCCTCACCCACACTGCCTGTCCCTCTTGCCTCTGCTCTTTACCTCTGCCAACAAAGTGATGCAGTTCCTCCCCCAAGGGCCCAGCTACACTTTGGTAAAGTTTCTTCTTTGTACTGACTCCCATGAGGGATCCAAGAGACACAAGGCATTTCTTTTCTACAGCTCTCACATGCTCCAGAAGTACAAAAGACAAGGCCAATAAGCCCTGCACACCAGCAGGACACTCAGGTGTGACACTGCACTCTGCAGAGACAGGATTCACAACCAGCCCAGCACATCCACCACACTGGGAACCCCTTGTCCTGAATCCTCTCTCAGTATCCTTATGAGTATTCACCTTGGCAATTACACAACAGCTTTTCTAACAAAATATGAGTTAGTTTCTGTCAAGTGAACAAATTTCCAGTTCATATACTCTTCCCTTAAACCACTGTCTTTTTTCATCTGTTGATTTTTATAGCAATGCACATAGTGCAAACACAAGGAAAATTCCTTTTATGTCAGTTACTCATATTTTTCCATTAATATAAACTATTAAAATTCATGCAGATATTTTATAGGCTATCAAGATTTGGAGACTGGTTATTACTGAATGTTTAAAAAAAGAACTAAACATAAGAAATCAGAGGGTTAAATGATGACTGCAACTTCTGTAATGACTTAATTAAATTTTTATTGAGTACATAAACTATGATGTCATTTCTACCCAACCATGGTCAAACCTTCTATGCATGTCAGAGATCGTGGTTTTTCTCAATAGAACATACTTCTAAATAAGCTGCACTTCTACAGCTCTAATAAGGGGGAGCAGGTCTCATGTAACACACTCAATAAATTATCCTTCCATTTTAAACAAACAAATTCCATGAGTTATTATATATTTGCCACGCACTTTTTATGACATAATAAAAATGTTACCTCAAGGATTACTTAACACATACTACAAATGTTACAGCAGGCAACTGCAAGGGGCAAAGAAAACAAATAGTCCCATTACAGAGACAAGTCCTGGACTATACATCCCTGGGGAAGCAGCTTTCCCTACTAAAACCAAAGAGCAGCAGCTTTAGGTTAGCAAGAAACAGACTGATGAAGGAGATAAGCAAGTTAAACAAACATGGCAATAAATACATCTTAAAAGACAGTTTCAGATAAAAAATCTGAGTTTGGGGATGGAGCTGTATCTTATGCAATGAAATGATATTTAAAGAAATATTGCAGTTTCTGAAGAATACAACTGGCATCAGTCAAGTACAAACACTGAAGGGAAAAAAAATCCTTCTTTATAAATCAAGAAAAATGAGCAATTCCAAAGCAGTGTTTGCTGGAAGTGCTTCCTCCTTCAAAGCTTGTACAAGTTCTTGCCACTGGCAAGCTTCAGGATCTGGTTGGTTGTGATTCTGCTGACTCTTCCACAGTTTGTTAGTAAGAAGAATAACTGCTAGAGAATTCCAAGTGAGTAATTGCTAATAACAAGGAAAAAATCAGTAACATCTGGAGCTCTTCTTGGGACCTTGCCCCTTTGCCTTCCTTGGAGCAGCCCAGTGCAGAGCTGCCACTGGACAGATTTATGGGCTGAGTGACACAGGACTGTGTTAGTTCAAAACAAGGAACCCATTTTTGGTACACATCCCACCTTTACAAGACCTCTGACACAAGGAAATGTGCAGCTAACGTTATCTCCCTGCTACAGGTCACAACTGTTCTCTGAAAGGCTCCATGAGCCTTTCTGTGGGAGCCTTTCTGTTCTGCCTGTGGGACAAGTGCAGCAAGCAGCTGCTGGATTTTCCATGTCACTGTGAAAAAACCATCTCCAGCCTCAGGGAGTTCATGTGCATCATCCAACAGCCACGTGCTGAGGGTGACTCTGCAGCAAAGTCTCAAAGAAGGTTTTGTATTCTAAGAAGATTTCTAGGGAAGGAAGAGCACAGTGCTCTCCTGTCCTGCTGGACACGTAGCAAAAGACCTAACACATGGCCATGGTGTTTAAAGGGAATGCTGCTCTGGAATTAGCCCATGTCAGTGTCCTCTGAAGGACCAAGAGCTTCCTCTGGAAATGCATCTCCTCCTCCTCCTCCTCCCCACTTGATTTGGCTCATGGTGCAGAGTAGGATCAGTGCGTACAGACTGGAAGGCAACAAACGACAGGGCAAGAGGAACAGCCTCAAGTTGTGCCAGGAGAGGTTTAGATTGGACATGAGGGAAAAGAAACAACAGAAAGACTTTTAAAACACTGGCACAGGCTGCCCAGGGCAGTGGTGGAGTCACCATCCCTGGTTCAAAAATTGTGTGGATGTGGCAGTTGAGGACATGGTTTAATGGTGAACATGGAGGTGCTGCTACTGACTGATGGGGACGGGATGATTTGGATGGGGCTTCCCAACCTTAACAATTCCATGGCCTCTGATGTGCTCTGCCTGCTCAGAGCCACCAGCCCAGGGGCTGAGGGGCAGCCCATGCCCTCAGAGCAGGACAGGGGATCCCTGGCAGTGTCACTGCCCCAGCTGGGATGGCCATAGGCTGCACTGCCTTGAGCACTGCACCAGGAGCTTCTTTCTGCTTCAGCTTCTGCCAGCATGTGTTGCACCCTTAAGCTACTTTAACACATTAATCCTTCCATAGACTATAAAGCCAGAAGGGGCACTTCTAACTGCCTTGTACAAGCACTAGTCATTGAATTCCAGGCAGCAATTCCTCTCTTTAGGCTGCAAGTTATGCTTGAACTAGATTTTTTTATGAAGAGATTTCAGCCAGAAGAAATGATTAGATCATAGAACCTGACCCTCTGCATATCACAGACCATTACATTTCACCGAGTTCCCCCTGTACTAAGCTCACTAAGTTGTGTTTGGCTAAAGCATATCAGCCTCACAGTTGAACATGTGTATCTCATTTCATATTTGAATTTTCTGGCTTGGGTTTCCACCCCCTCATTCTCATTATACCAATCCTGCTGGAATAAATAGCAGGATTTATTCTGTACAATGTGTTTGCTCCTGTACCTGTACAGGATGGATGTGCCAGCAGAGTCATCTCTTCAAACCAGGACTGGGCTCTTCCAGGTGTCACCCCACACCAGCAGCACCCTCCTGGAGTGGGCAAAGTTGCAACAGCAAAGCAGTGGTTTATGCTGATAGAGTACAAATTAATCCATGCCTTGTGCAAAACAAGTTCCACAGGTCTGAGTGCACTCATCTTGTCATGGCTGAGTCCACTCTGGGGGCTCCTGCAGCCCCACTGCCATAAACTTCAGCCACTCTCACTCACTTCTGACTGCTGGAGCAGGAATATCAGCAGAAGTTCCTCAAGGAGATACAGGACCAAACTTCCATGGTAAAAAATGCCACTCCACAAATATTTAGGCTTTTTAATGCCCCCTCTCTCAAGTTGGAATAGGACAGAATTACTTGTAATATGGTTTATGTTATTTATAAATAATATATAAGCACTTGCAGTTATATATGGGCTTTTTGAGTGTTTGCTCAAAACACTGTGTTAAAACACACATGACCTTAAATGGGCAAACACAGCCCTTTTATTTCATCCTGTAACATCAGCACTGCTTGCAGGACAGTAATTTTAACATGACTGAGACTGTAGCTAGAATAAAAATGATTAAATAAAAAAGATTAGGAAGATTCCTGTAGCAAGGAGCCATAACAGCCAGCTCCTTCAGGCGCATACTTGTGAAATGACAAAGATATTAAAGAAATTATTTTTCCAATCTTCAATTTTTGAGCCTTTTATTAACTGCTCTGCTACTTTGTCTGCAAAGCAGATCACTGTTTGTAATTGGCCACAGCTTGAGTCCTGTATGTTTTAAATATGAACTCTTCTGATAAATTCTCTATTTTTTAATTAGAAGTAATTTTGCAATACACCTCCATAACCATTAACTTCAGAGAACAATCTTCAATATTCAGTGATAACCTACCCCAATATTCTTTTAACCTGGACAAAAGGTAAACGTTGGGTTGTAGCAGAACCAGCTCCTGCCAAAATCTTCAGTCCATAAAATACAACATGTTAATGGAAAAAGTTGTGCATGCTCTACCTTCACAACAATTGTGCAATCATCAATAAGTTATACAATATTACCTACATCTTTCAGCAAAAGCAGATGCTCACCCCTACCTTTCTGCTACCCAGAAAATGAGGTTTGTTCCCATCTTGCAGTTCATTAATTTGGAAGCTCTGCCATGGTAAGAATTACAGATGCAGAGCAGATCACAGTACAATCTGAACTGTATTCAGTGGCTTACTCCAAATTCCTGCTTCCCTGCAGAACGTGGCTGGCAGAGCTCACCGATAACCTCTCAAGAGAAGGATCAGGGAGAAGAGGTCAAATTGTTGGGCTCTGTCAAGTTGTGCTGATTCTCTGTAAGGTGAGCAGTTGTCAAAGGATTTTCTTGTAATGTTTCCTGAAAAACCTAGTTGCTAAAAGCCTAAAGCTAACCAATGTGTCTCTGAACACACTAGAATCAGGAATTCAGCCTGATAAACTGCTAAGGGAAATTTCAGAACCAAGTTTGAAAGAAGCACCTGGAGAAGACAGTAGCAAAGGCAGATAAATCATTAAGGTAAATGTTCACCATGAGCACTCACAGAGTTCCTGTAAAGCTCCAGTTCCTCACTGAGACAAACCCCAGGGCCTGCCAGGAAGGGTCACACACCAGGAACACTGACCAGACCAAGGGGCCACCTACCAGGGTATCCTGCCTTCAACAGCAGCCAGAACCCCTGAGAAAAGGCCAAACCCTAGAGAAGCTGATATATACTCCCTCCAAAGATTCTCCCAACTAATTCCAGCTAGGAATACTTCCCAACTCTTGCTATTTGTTTAGACAGTAACCTCCAAAAGGTCTCCATGTCCAGCAGCTTGTGCAGGGAGCTTTCTGCACTCACCATGTGCTTCAGCAAGAAGCGCCCTGGTCTGTACCCCTGAGGAGATCCATCTCCTCCTGTGGGGACCCCTGGCTCCTGCTGGCTGCATCTGCTGGCCCAGTCTTTCCACAGGATCAGGCAGTGAACACTCATTGCTCCATCACCTTCTCACAGCACTCAGGATTTTGAGAGTCAGAGAATGATCCCAGACTGGTTTGGGTTGGAAGAAGGGACCTTCAAGCCCATCCATTTCCAACCCCTGCCTTGGGCAGGGACACCTTCCACCAGACCAGGCTGCTCCAAGCCCTGTCCACCCTGGCCTTGGACACTCCCAGTCCATCATATTCCAGATGTGATCCACTCATAGAGAAAGGCTTCTGATTACTTAATAAAAACCAAGAACAACAAAATTCCAGGGATCATAAAGTACTAAAATAAATTAAACATCTTAGCTAACATTACCAGAGAGACAGGAAAGGTGGCATCCATTCTGAAAAGTCTTTCAGCAGAAACAGATAAGTACAAATTAGTAGAAAATACAGTAGATGAAAATAAAAATCACAGATAATTATGACCAGCAATATTCAATGCTGATAAAGGTACCTGTAGTAGGTGTTCAAAAAAAAGTCCATAAAACCTATTTAACAACATGCACACATCTGGCAGTTACAGTTTTGAAATGGATCTTTAAGAGAAAAAATTAAGTTGAACAATTCAATAGTGAAGAAAAGACACATCAATTTTAGGAATTATTATGAAAGGAATATAAACCAAAAGAGGAACCCTATTCTGCATAAATCCATAATGTACTGCATATAAAATGGTGTGCATAATTGTCACCTTTTGATCTCTGAACAAATCTAAAAGTAGTAGAAAACACACAGAAAAAACCATGATGACATGATGACACATATGAGCAAACACTCAGGAAACTTTTCAGGATGAAGTGAGGAAGAAGAGATGATGGAGAGGCAAAGTCATAACTGGTATCAAGCAGATAAACAAGGAATTACTGTCCACTGTTTCTCATTAAAAAAGATGTAGAAAAGAATCTAATGAAATGATGAAATAATATGTTAAAATATAGGTGTTTTCTCATGCAATGCATTTAAATGGCAGGAGTCACTGCCACAGGGCATTAAAGAGCAAAAATTATGGAAGAGGCAACAAAGAGCTGCACATTCCTGGAGGATTCCTGTCAGTGATCCCCGTGCAGCTCTCGGGTTACTCATTAGTGAATGCCAGGAGAATGTACCAGAAGGAACTGACCCACAGTTCTGCTTCTTATCCCTTATCCCAACTATCTCTGGTCATTGGCAGCCACAGCACACACTGGATCTTCATCTGACAGCAGCAGGAGCTCTGAGCATGTTCAGCTTTGTCCATATTTTGCTGACCTTTGCAGATACTGCTGGTATCTCTCCTCTCTGGGTCTCTGTTCTTTCCTGCCCTGACTTCCAGCAGGACAGGCACAGCTCATAGATGATCCTGGGCACCAGACTCAGGTCACTTTGCTGACTTGGCAGGAATTTCACCTGAAAAGTGCTAGTGCTATTAAAAAACCTGGTCCCTTACCATAGCCTTTAATGCCCTCATGGAAAGAGGCCACATTTTATGTAGCAGTATGAGCAAAAATGATCCCGCTTATACCAAATAGGTCATCCTACCCTAGGGGAAAAATAGTTAAGAACATAAAAAAAAAAATTTTCTCCAGAATTTGGGGCCAGGACCAGCTTCTGTTGGAGGGGAACAGCAAGGCACCCATCTCCTCTCCTAAAAAAGCTGTCCAAAAAACGTTTGTTTCATTTCAAATGGAGTGGCAATTGCTAGAGTCCATACAATTAGTCAGCAATTAACCAGCCTAATCCTTACTGCTACAACCTTTATCCAGTGACAGAGGCCAGGATAAATGCAAATACTCACAACTACTATCACTTTTTCAAATTCATTTCTGGATGCCTGGCAGTCTGGCTGATTTATGTTTGCTCCATCAGCCTCCCCTCTCTCTCCTGGCAGGGCCCTGCTCATACGTGACCTGTTTGACATTCTCCCATCAGTTCCACATTTGGGTAAAATTCTAATTTGAAGTCACATTGCT
The DNA here is from genome assembly GCF_028551555.1 of Melozone crissalis. Lineage (NCBI taxonomy): Eukaryota > Metazoa > Chordata > Aves > Passeriformes > Passerellidae > Melozone > Melozone crissalis. The sequence continues at coordinate 14,140,506 of NW_026535795.1, read as the reverse complement.
TTCACCTTCTACCAATATTCTGCACCTTCTGGTTTCAATCATAAGCTGAGAAAAACCCGATTTCCCCAAGCATTCCTCCTCCCCAGGGCTTCAAACACACACAGGCCACAGAACAGTTAACAGTTAAATATTTTCTTGCCAATATTTTAAGAGTGCAGAAGGTTCCAAATTGCTGGTAAAATAAACAATGCCAGACTGTGAAAACTCCTGCCTGCCATATACTCTGATGTTAACAAGAGTTTCTTTATTACTGTAACCTTTCAGAAGAGAACAAAAATTATTTCTCTACCCTAGTTCTGCCCTCAAGTAAAAGGCAAAGGAGGAAAGCGAACCATGAAAAGGCTGCAGGGTAAGATATTGTGAGTTTTCCATCTTACTTCTGCATTTCATTCGGATTCGATGCTGCTGTGAATAAATAAACTTCCAGAAGATCCTAAAAACATGGGCAAGGATTTTTCCTTACACAGTTTCCTGATTAACACAGATTAAACCTATATATGGGTTATCTTCCCTCCTGCAAGGACATAATAAAACAGGAAATACAAAAGTGTAAATTTAGGGTGCTCTCAAGGAGACATATAATTTTTAAGCTCTTGGTACCTGGCTTTGTCCTCTGGGGCTTTAGTCCTGTATTTCTATCAATTACAGAGGCTCTGACTCTTGCCCACTTTTAAAGAATGAAGTCTTCAAACAGCACGTCCAAACAGAACTGCTGGTACTCAGCATCAATGAGACAAGTGACTCCAGAGCTCAGGGGAACCCCCAAAACCCCTGCTCACCCACAGGCCTGCCTTGTGCTCCCTGCCAGGCCCTTCTGCATGCCCAAGCCCTGTGAAAACCCACTCAGACCAGGGCTGCTCATTTCACATTACAGACCAAGACTGCAGTGACCCCATCTCCCATCCATGACAGCCCAGCCATAAAATTGTCCCTTTTGTGTGCATTTGCCCTCCTGGCCACAGGGCTTCCCGACTAACTTGAAAATCAACATGATGAACACTTGCTACCAACTAAAAGAGATCTCCAAGATTATCTATGCTGGTATTTTAAGCTTTGGCATTATTTCCTGACCTTTGAATAAAATAAAAACATTCAAGTTCTTATGGCAGTGTAATCGGAATTAACTAATTAACAGAGACAAAGCAAGTGCTGTGTAAGACCAGGAAGAGAAGAGGAAGATTGAGGACAGAAAAAGGAATAGAATCCATTGAGATTCCCAGACCAGAATGGAAAACAGCAAAGCACCTCAGTTTCCCTAGACTGTACAGAAGTATCCTATGCTGTGGCTTTAGTAGGGCTGTAAAAGAACCCAGAGGAGTCAGCAAGTGTGGAAGCAGGCACTGGGATTACTGCAGGGATTGCACTTGCACTTCCTGATCATTATCTTTTCTTCTCCTGTGGGAGCAGTTAGCAAAGGCAGTCAAAAAAAAAAGTTTCAAAGAGTTGCCAGTTCTGTAAATGGATAAAATGGGCCAGAGGACTCAGAAAATTGAAGCAAAAAATAAACAAAGCTCCAGCAATAAAATACAAGACTCAATCCTGAAGTGGAAGAAGATATCAGTGACTTTCTATCTGCAGAGAAAAGCACGAGCAACAATGTGATTAAAATGTATGGGAACAACAGAGCAGCTCTCAGTGGTTTGTTTGGCTCAATTTAGAACAGACTCTGGTCTTGGTATTATTTCTGTTTTTATGGAGAAGCTTGAAAACACATTCTGAGGGAAGAACTTTCCCTATATAACAGACATAGAGTAATATAACACTGAAAAATACATCATTCTGAAAAAAAAGGTATCTCTAGAAAAGGTGCCACAAGGCAGCTTCCAGTGTAATTCCTGCAGGCACTCAAGCAAGGCACAGAACATGCCAACAACACCACCTTACAGTAACAGGATCCAACACATCTGGGAAATTTAAATTGATTTTTTTGTGCCAGAATTGATTTTTTTATGCCAGAAAACTGGGGCAGGCCGTCTGAAGAGAGCCCAAGAATTTATTATTATACTTTGATTTCAATACCAGGTATCCTCAGCATGGCCCAAACATTTCAGCCAGGTGTGCTGGTTCCACAGATGCTGTCTCTAGAACAACTGCATAACAAACACCTTGAGAGAGAGATCCATATTTCAAAGCTCCAGGTGCTGGTAAAGCTACATTTGCATCATTACAGTTTGTTCCAGACATCATCACAGCTGAGATAATTCAAGGTAACATTCCATGCATGTGCACTATCCTGCATATTTAAGTTATTAAGATTTCCAGAATCAAGTTTACTGAATTTCCTCTGGAAAAATACCTACTATTATTCATCCATGAAATGACAAAGTACTGGAAACTTAGTGTGAACTTTCAAGCTCTTTGAGAAAAGATCAAGGGTTGATGAACTTTTTTTGGTGATGTTCTTAAAACAATAACTTCAGGTAAAACTAATCATACAATGTCTGGTATCCTATTTTAAAAATGCCACAAAAACTATACAGAACAATTTTCTATCTCACTACTCTGGCAAGGGTTTAGTTTCTTTGTTGTTTTTAAAGGGAACTAGAAACTGGTGAAATTTTATATATTCCAACTGGTCATCAAAAATCATAACATTTTTCTCCTTAAAATGTCCTAGTAAAGCACTTCAAAATATACATAGATAATTTAAAACTCAAACTTCTCTTCTTTAGTTTTATAGGTATTTAAAAACCTTTTTCAACTGTACTGAACACTATCCTCTGTCTCATAACCCAGTCCATTTCCTCAAACAAAATCAATACCTTCTCTGCAATGTTTTGCTTCAGTGCATTCCCTTCATCCCAACTCCCCATTCCAGCCCCAAAATACTGCACCCACTTTCCTCCTGCCCCATTCTCTCTCAAAAATGTAGTTTCATTTGATATCCTGTGTATCCAAAACTGACTCCATGACTTCCCATCAGATTTTAGAGCAGGCCTGGAGAGGACCCCTGGACACCCCAGGACAGCAGCTTCCCACTTCAATTCATTATTTCAAAATTGTATCCATTTTACACCCTGTCCTCTCATCCTCTAAAGCCATTCTACAACTTGCTGGTCTCACCCTGACCATGCCTTCTGAGTCTTTAGTCACAAGGCTCAAACTTTTTGTTCTCCACAGTAAGAATAACTTAAACAGAATGAAACTGAGTTTAGGAAATTCTGTAGCTCCTGTAAGGTAAATAAGCATTTTTAATCAACTGAAATTTTCTGATTATGAGAAAAGTATCAAGACAGAAAATAGTGCTCAAGTTCCCAGAGCCAATTTCAGCTCTCAGTTACATGTATTGATTCTGATGCTGTTACTTCAGATGTACATGAGTGTAATTGAGAGCAAATTATGGGTCACTGGGTATAAACAGCTTCAGCTAAAAGTGTAACAAAGGCTGTATTGTGCTACACACAGCAGAGCCAATAAACGAATTCAAAAGACACCTAGATGTGTTCCTGGAAAAAAAGGGGGTAGGAGCCTAAGTGGTCTGGTGGGAAAACAGGAAAGTGAGATTATGACAAATTAAAACAGGTTTGGCACACTGGGCTGGACAGCCCCTCCTAGTCCCATCTCTTTTAGAACATTTATTTATTATACAATGAATTTGCAGCTTTAAGGACATTTATTAATTATAAAACCGATTGTCATTTTGCACTGAAAACAACTTTAATTCATTTCAGCAGCAGAATGCCACCACCACAAACACGACCAAGGCAGGTAAAGTGAGCCTGCAACCAGTTACAAGTACTGGAATAAACCCTGGTGGATCTTCCTGAGACACCACAGGATTTGTACCCAAAAGTATTAGTGTGGGGTGCTTGGAGGAGGGAGAAGGGGTGTGGAGGTTTTTTAGGGTTGGGATTTTTGAGTGGCTGAAAGTCTGTTATTTATTCAATTTATTTTTTTTATTTAACCCTCATATCTCCTGCCCTGTTATCAGCTGAAATCCTGTTCCAGGGAATACCCACATGTCCTTCCCATCAACTCTGCAGCTTCATCTAAGGGTATTAAAACACACTTCAACTTTTATCACAACTTTAAAATCCACACTTTTACTAAAGCACAATACTGATATCAACCAGGTTCATTCTCAGGTGGCTCCAGACTCCCTTAAGGAGAAAACAGCAGCAACATCCAGTCCTGAGAGAATTCCCTCTGCAAACTGATGAGGCAGCTGCCAGCTTGCACAGTGCAAATCCATTCCCTGCAGGCCACGAGGTGGAGATCTCTGGCAAAGCAGGATCCAAAGGAAGTCTTTTACCCAGCCTAATGTTACTATTAACACTTGGAGCCATTGCATCAAGCCAATTTTTCTGTTTGTTTTTAAAGTTTGATAGAAATGTCACTAGTGGAAAAATTAAGTAAAGAGCACTGGTTAGCCACAGAACTGGACACACCTGGCTGCAAACCCACCAAAAGAGACTGACTTCATTAGTACTAGGGACAGCAGAGTAAAATTTATATCTGAAATATGCCTGCACCAGTAGAATTTGCTGAGGCCACAGACTCTCGGTGTGTTTTTACAGCTGTGTCAAGTTTGGGTTTCTGACTCTTGCCGACATTCAGGAGTGCTGAAGGAGCTCAGGCTAACAGGTCCCAAAACTTTGTAGCAGAGATTTAGATCTCAGCAGTTTTAACAACCGGGTTTTGAAATAATACAAACTCAATTTGGAGCTGGAGCTGATGTAAATTTGCAGTTAAAATGCTTTACATTCTACCCCTTTGGGCTCCAAAGAACCAGTTAAGAGCAGATGGCACATTTCAATAAAGCATCAGCATCACCTCAGGAATACAGTGTCCATTTTCTGCATCAAGTGCCAGCATTGTTGCTAGATTGGAAGCAAGCTTAAAGAACTGCAACTTTGCATGTCAGCAAGTTAAACTAATTGCATGCAGGCAGCAATTCCACCCGGATGCTCTGTCACTTGTACCACAATACAGGAATCTGAGTTAAATCTTTACCTTTGATACACTACATGAGAGAAAAGGCAAGGAATGGACCCCTAGGATCTATGCAAATGAAAATTTAGTTCTCTGAATGTACTCAGTAAAGTTTCTTTTCACTTATCTTATTTCTGAGAAAGACTCAGATTCTGAAATTTAAGAGCATCAACACAGGAACATTAATGTCTTCTTTTTATCTATTATTCTTGATGTATTTGACCACCTTCTTTTGGAGGCAGAATATTTACTGATTGCAGGATTATATTACTTGAAAATAAATTGCTGCTATACATATCCTTCCATCAGGTCACATACCCTCTGTCATTACCTCAGCTTCAGTTTAAAAGAATCATTATGGATAAAGAGGTCAAGATGAATAAAAAGCATGTAGCACTTGGGAAACTGCCCTTTATTGGTCACTCAAAACTCCTTGCAATTGCCAAAGGTGAGAAGTGAGAAAGATTTCAGCCAGGGTACAGCTCTGTGAAGGGAAGGAAGGTGAGTGGAGAAGAGTGAACAAGCATGGAAAAAACAGGAACTGCCTGTGCAGGGGCACGAGTGAAGTGGGATATGAAGCCAGAACCACTGGCAAAGACAAAGGAAAATGAAGCAGTGACAAGGAGCAAGGGAACTGGCAACATCTTCAAACATCAGGGCAGAGATAATTTTCATCTAACATACAGTAAATGCTACCAGAAGAGACCAAAAATTTTGCTCATCTCAACAAAATCCCAGAACTTTTGGGTCATCCCATTCCACCTCCTGCCATGGCAGGGACACCTTCTACTATTCCAGGCTGCTCCAAGCTCCATCCAACCTTCCAGGGATCCAGGGGCAGCCACAGCTTCTCTGGGCACCATTCCTGACAGGGAGGAATTCCTTCCACATGTCTACCTAAATTCCCTCCCTTTCACTGTGAAGCCATCCCTCCTTGTCCTGTCACTGCAGTTCCTGAGGAAGGGTCCCCCTCTGGCTTCCCTGCAGGTGCTGGGAGGTCTCCACACAACCTTCCCTCCTCCAGCCTCAACAGCCCCAACCCTCTCAGCCCATCTCCATAGGGGACTGACTGTGAATAATGACTGAGAGATCAGGAATAAATAAAAGATTAAAAAATCAAACCAAACCACTGCAGATAATGAAAGCCCTCCCCAAGACTACAGTGAAGAGAACAGTCCTGATTTCCAAATTTACCCCCCAGGAGAGTCCACTCTGCTTTCTCACCCCCCTCAGTGCCTGCTCAGGAGTGCTCACCCAAGGAGGTTCATTAAACCAAGGGGCCCCTGTGCAGCTCAGCTGTACTAAATAGACCCAGGTGTAACTGCCTTGCAGATTAATCCCTGAAATGTGCAGCTTCTTCCTCTGAGCATCTGCTATGGCCACATAAAGGCTGTGTTAGCACCAGGCCACAGTCTGGTGTGTTACAGGAATCACAGCAGGGCCAGCTAAGCACAAGGGAGATTCCACTGCAGGGTCATTCCTACAAGAACTGCACAATTTAAATTCAACGGTGAACTGAGCAGATGCCTAACCTGACAAGACAGGGAACAAATGGCATTTCAGCAATTTTAGAGCCCCTTGAGTTGCATCACACAGCAACCATGCTACTGCAAAATGCAAGTATAAACACTTCAGGATACAGACTGGATGAAAAGATAAAGACACTGATGGGTTTTTTTATACTTCAAGGAATTTCGTGGAGAAAAGGGATAGTTTAGTTTGCATCAATGGAAACCCTGTGCATCCCTTTAAAAATAACTGACTGCAAACACTCTTTTTTTTCCCCCTAAGGTTTACTGTAAAGCTCTCAGTGCAGGCCTACCCTGCAGCATTCTTCACTTTGGAGCCCTGCATGGCTTAAAGGACAGCAAACAGCCAAATCTGCTCCTCTTTTCTGACTGCTGCTCCCAACCCTGCACAGAAAACTACAAGCCAGCACTTTGTTAATATAAGACAAAATTAAGGACAAAAGAAACAGACAAATCATTTTCTTTTCCAAAGGTCATTTTCTCTATGGAATCAGACAGATACTTCCAGGCGTTCTGGAAGGTGACATGTTTGGCTGGAGTTTGTTTTGGATTTGGGGGGATTTTTTGCTTTTCAAGAAGAAGAACCTTAAATTTACACCCAGAGTAAAGATCTGAGCTGTGTATAGCTCCTAGAGAAAGCAGAATGAACCAGAGATACGATATGGAAGGCACTGGATAAGGACAAAAATGCAGCAGCTCTTTCATTCAGTCTTTTTCTCCAGTACATCTGATTTGTTAGGCTCACTCACACTGCCCTACCAGAAAGAGGAGATTCCCACACTGGAATTTATCTAAGCACATTAACATAGCGAAAAATCCTCAGATGTACGAATTTAAATTTAATTCAAAAGAAGATTAACAGGATGTGTTGTCTATAAGAGCAATGTGCAACAAAGTAAAGCTACAGAAGTCCCAACAACTAGGAACAAACCCATTGCTAAAGGAATAACTGAAGTTATACCAGAACCAACACCTTCTAAAACCGCATACAAAATAAAGAATCAGAGTGAAACTTCTTGAATTTCTAATGTGATTGCATCCCAAATCCTGACTCACTGGTTAATTCCCTTGTCTGGCACCACCAGGAACATCCTGGCAGCTTCTCCAATAGAACTGACAGCGAAGGCTTAACAAATAAGGAATTAATTACTGCTATATGAAAACTATCACTTCTCTAACACTGAATCACTGAATAGTTCTCTTCCTTTTTGACAACACAGATGTTGCCAGGCCTGTTCTCCCACAGAAGTGCCCTGAACACAGGCAGCCTCACCTGCATCAGGTCTGCTGTCACCTACTACCACTGCCTCTGCAATGCCTTCTCTTCAGGCAAACACCAACACAGGGCTGGAGAACCACATTTTCATACTTTAGCTACAGAAATTACCATTACAACCAATTACCATAACCTTCCTCAGAACAGGCCAGAATGATCCAACCTTCCTCTTCCTTCAAAATTGCAAATGAACTCTCCTTGGAACTACTCTCTCTTTAGAACTTTCTTCTTTTTTTTTTTTTTTGTGATAAAGATTAGGTATAGTGAAAATCCAATATTAAAAACAGACTAAGGACTAGGTAAAGTCATGTGCAGGAACTTGACAAAAAACCCTTGTTGATTAATTTCCTTTTAGCACTTTAGATACAGAGAACACTCAGAGCTCTGCTGGAATTACTGAAGTTGTTGCTATAGATTTGGCACCAGTCACATTCCTCCCTACCAAGCTGCTCATTCCTATCCCCATTCTGTTGTAGCAGCATCCACTCCTGCAATCACATTGCAAATCATGTAGGAAATGAATCAATTTCAGACAAATCAATACCTTTATCCAGGCCACAATGCACTTTCAGAAACAAGGACAGTGCTCAATACAGCAGCTGAGGGAACGAACGGTCAGGAGTGAGGGCTGCAGGTACCAGCTTAAGCTAGAAAAGGAATCAACCAGTTGGATTCTTGGGCATTTTTCTAAGATATTTAAATCCAAAAGAGCACTGAAAGATGGGAATCATGAGGATTAACACCAGCAGAGAGGACTGTGGTGGTTTGACCAGGAAGAAGTGGGAATTCTGGGATGTTGGAAAAAAATGGGGGGGACAGATGTCCCAAAACAGAGACTGTGCCTTTTTGGAGTGAGACAAGGCATCCTTAAAAGATAACCCTAAAAGCAGCTCTGGTCCATGCCAGTGGTGAGAGCACTGGGCATGGAAGGGAGATGTCACAAGCGGCAAAAGGACTTTCCGGGCAGTGCCAAGTGACATGGAAGCACACGAGGTTTCAGCGTGTTTCCAGGGGAAGCCTATGGTGCAAGAAGGACTCCTCTCCTCTTCATGGACTGAAGTTTGAATATCCTAAAGGGTGGTGCCAGACTGGGCAGTTGGTGATTTGGGGGAATGTATTGGATTGGGAAATTTTTGGGTGGTGGGGAGGAGGAAAGCGCTTTTTTGTAAGGTTTTCAATTTCAATTTTTTTTTCCTTATAGGTTTTTTTTCCCTTCTTTTCTTGTAGCTTAGGTAATCAAGTTTTCTTTATGTTTAAGCTGGAGCCTGCTTTGCTTATTCCTGGTCACATCGCACAGCAGACACCAGAGAGAAGGTATTCTCATGGGGGCACTGGCTCTGTGCCAGGCCCAAACCATGACAAGGACTTACCCCCATCACCTTCCCACGCTGCTCCACGTCCTCCCACATGCAGTGCACGATGTAGCGGCACATGTACTTCCCCGTGCGGCCCTCCTGCTTCAGCCGCACCAGGCACATCCTGCAAGAGCACACACCACTCAGCCCCCGGGCTTTTGTTCAAGGGAGAGAGTAAATTAAATACATTCCAGCTCATTTAAGAGTTTTCTTACAGTATATGTTTGTGATCAGGAGGAAAATACACACGGATTTTTTTTTTTTTTTTAAATAAACCACTACAAACATTTCCATTCTGTACTCAGGAGCTGCATCTGCTGGATTTTGGCCAATCCAGCCATGGAAGAGTGACAGTGGACTCTATTCTTGCTGACAGTACGGTAATCTAGTTAAACACTACTGCAACCTGAATTCCTCAGCCTTAAGAACACCTCACACTCTGGAGCAGGAACACATGGCTTGTCTAATCCAGGCTCCGAGCCAGCTGTAGCTCAGTTGGTCACTCAAGGGCTGTAAGAGCCCAACTAGCCAAGCTGGGAAAGCTTAAGCAAGTTACAGACTCCAACCAATCCAAATTAACAATGTCCTAAATTACTTCAACTACAGGGGTGTTAGGATACATGTCCAACCACCAGGCAAAACCTCCACGTGCAAGACCAGCTCAGAGGTTTGTAAGTGCACTGTGAGATCTTAATGAGAACATCAGGTTGAGTTGTTTTACTTTGGTTTTAAGCATTAAAGCCACTTAAAACTTCATTGCTGCTGTTCTGTCTACAAAATAAAAGAATAATTTTATTTTGCCTCTCATAAAACATCTGTAAAGAGCACAAACTGAAGCCCAGGCTGATTCCTCAGTGGGCAGGGACCAGTCCTGTCACCTGTCCCATCTTCTCTACCTCATTCAGCAACTCCTGTGCTGAAAGACAGAAGTGCCTGTCCAGGGCTGACTGAGTGACTGCAGACAAGGTGATGCTCAAACACTGGAGCTCAGAGAATCTACTGCTTTTCACAGACATGCTAGGAAGGAAACTGCTCCCTGTAAAACCAACAGAGCAGAGCTGCTGGAGGCCACTGTGGAGCTGGTGCACACTAACAATGGTGAATGTGCCACAAGAGCTAAAAGGAAAATACGATTATTTATTGTTAATAGATTCATTTCTTTAGTGAATATAAGATCTGCAGGCATTAAAAGTATTTGGTGACCCATGAATGCCAGCTCCACAGGGAAAATCACAAACACCTGAAGTGTGCTGAGATGACCTGTAAAGTGACAGATGCCCATCTTTATCATGGATTCTATCTTTTGTATGGATTAGTAAAGGAAACATTTTCTAACCTATTAAAGAAGTAAAACTTACTGCCAGAGACAGTCAGAGACAAAAGATGAAGGCAGCAAAACCCACAGCAGTCCCATATTCTTCTTGCTAGTCAGAATAACTGTCCCACCACACAAATGCACTTAAGATGGCACCAAAACCAAACCCTCATTTTCTCACAGAAAGATGGCAAAGCTTTCTGTTCAAACAGTGGTCAGAGAGCAGCTGTCAAAGAACAGCTGTCCAGGTACCAGACCTTCCACAAAACAAATGCACAAAGAGCTTAAAACTTTCAGTTTACTTCCACCAGTTTCAAAACCTTTGTTTCTCTTGTGCATTTACATAATTGAACTGTACAAAGAAGTGAATTACTGAGTTGAAAATTCTTACTCACTCTTAGCAAGTCAAAGAGAAAAAGACTCAGTTAAAAAGACTAATTTTGTGTTAAGAAAAGCATTTTTATGCTTCTCTTGCTGAACAGCTGAACTCAGGGGTGAAAAACTCAGGGGCAAGAAAAGCTCCCCCTGAGCACAAATAGTGTTTCCTATCCTGTGTGCCTTGGGTGGTGGAGAAGCAGGAGGAGAAAGCAGTGCAGAGATCAACAACTGGTCAGTGATGAGCAGGACTGGGCTGGTGTGCAGGGGAAAACCTGCTACTCATGGAGCCTAGAAGGGAGCTCTTGTGTTTGGATGCACAGTGCTGACACAGAGCTGTTCTGCAGCACCACCAGTGAGATCATGGAATTTTGCAGCTTATTTGGAAGTTTGGTGGTTTGTTACTACACCTGCTGTCTGAGGTGACACAGACTCTTTAAAGCCTGTAAACCTCCTAACCAGATCACCATGGCCTGAAACATTTCATCATTTCACTGCACAATCTGCTCTGTAATTTAGTCAAATACTGACTCATCTCCATCAAACCCTGAAAGGAAAATTACTCCAAACTATCTTTAGAAAGCTGTCCACCTCACATTAGTTGGGTTGGATAATTTTTGCTGTATTTAAGTTATGCAGAGAGATTATCTTAGAAGAAAATCTTAGAATCTTAGAAGAAAGGATAGTGGAAAAGGATCAGGAGCATCTGTAACTCAACCCTCATCAGCTGAGATGTTGCAGTTCCTCACAACAGCCTCAGCCAGGTTCTGTCAGTGCTCCCAGAGTGCCCGACTGGCCTGAACACCAGAAGTGGTGGTTGACACCTCCTGATCACTGCTGTGAGGTGCCCTGTGCCATGCATCAAGGTGTGATCAGCCATTAAGGGTAAAGTGAACCTTCCTGTACCTGGCCACTCATTCCTGCTTCCTCAGTTGCTCCAGAGCTACTATTTCTGCAGCTATGCTATAGCTGCTCAAAGAAATTACTCTGGCTTTTAACACCACAAATATCAACAGCATTTTTGGAAGGCTTTATTGTGTTTAACCCACTCATGAACAGCTGCCAGCTTGGGGGATGGCAGGAAACTCCTGAACTGGCTTTTCCATCAGCTCCCTTGTGACATTGCACTTCAGGGAATGATGATGATCAGCAGAATTCTGAACAGCTCCTAATTAGGTTTGCATGTTCTCCTGTGCTCCAGCCTGGCCAGCTCCCCAGCACTGCTGTATCCAGCACACAGAGCCCAGCCTGGCTCTGCAGCCTCCTCTCCCCTGGGGCCTTTCTCAGGCTGCTGTGGCCCAGTCCCTCATGTTAAGGTAGGAGCAACTAAATGCTGGAGACACTCCAAATAAACTTATTCTTAAAATCTCTCTCAAGTAAGACTATCCTGATGCAATTAAGACACAAAACATAGAGTTTATTCCCTTTCTTCTGAAGCACCACATTTCAAAATGGCAGTGTGTCCTCAAGCATCTCTGTGCTGACCAGAGAAATCTTTTCTGGCAGGAGTGGTTTTCTACATATACTTGGTAGTTTTCACTCCCCTCTGGACTTCCTGAGGCTGATCAGAACTTTCCTAAGTGCAGATTTCCTTAAGAAAAGCAATGCTCAGATGAGTTTTTGCAACAGGTCTCTGAGTCTTTCAGAACAGGAGTTGTAGCACCACTCTATTTGATCCTAAATACTTCAGAGATGTCACCATGCTTGGTGTGGTGACAATACAAAGGGAGCTCCAGGTATCTACATGGCAAATACTGAACCAAGACATTCCTCAGCAGTCACCCAAGTAATTTCTTTGGCAGTTTGGTGACAGCTCTGGATTCAGCCAATACTCCTTTTAAATGCATGGGAAAATGCAAACCCAGCAGAAGAAATAAAGAGCTTTTCTAAAGGTCTGGGCTTCTAAATATAAACCAAGAGTCCCTCTGACATCAGAGGTGTAAAGTAACAGAAAGGGCCTATGAAAACATGACATTCAGGAAAGAATAACCATGGGCTGGTTTTCCAAGTAATATTGATGGGTTGACTTTTTAAAGCATGATTTTAGCACTGCATTGGAAGGCACTGGAGTGTTTCTAAAGGAACATTATCTTCTAAAGAAGCTTGCAACAGCAGAGGCTAATCATGAGAGCCTGAATTCCTCTCTTTTTGAGTGGGGTCAGGAGGAACATTCTATTCACAGACAAGAAGAAGTAGGAGCCAGAGATTCAAAGAGAACCCACCAGAAAATGTGTAACACAACAACCTGCCCCGACAAGCACCTTAAGTCTGTAAAAGCTGGGATGCAAAAAGCATGGAAAAATAGACTAGACATGCTGGGCAATGGCAACAGAGAAGGAAACAAAGTTTACCAAAATGGGGAAAATTATCAACTTCTCTGGCTCCAGAAGACAATCTAAATCAGTTGAAAATAGGCTGCTGAAATAAGAAGGAAGAAGTATCTGAGAAAGTTGTGCAGACTGCTCTGCTAGGGGCAGCAGGAGCAGATGGTGATCAGAATCTCCTGGCTGGCTGCTGCCCACCAGATCAGGAGGATTTCTACCCCCTGAGGAAAATGGTCCAGCAGGAAAGAGGAGAACAGGAGCCTTCACACAGGGGTAGGATGTCCTTGGCCTTGTCAAAGCTAGCAGAAGCACTTCTGCTCCCAATTTACTGAGGTCAAACTGCCTGAAGAAAGAGATCCCAGAGAACAGCAATAAAAGCAAAGCATGGCATGGCAGGATGCTGGTCACTGTTCTCATCACAGGCAAAGCCTACAGCATTGCCCAATGAGCCAGGCAGTGAGCAGCCCTGTCACAGGCTTCTCTGTGTCCTGGAATATCAAACCAGAGCTCTGATTTGTGGTCCAGAATGACAGTGCTGCCAGGAACACAGAGGAGCCAGGCTCATAAACCCTAGAAAAAGTAACCTCTAGTGCTAACCTCCACACCTGAATTTTCTCTGCTGCCACAATGAGGGCAGAGAGATTTGGTTCTTTCCTGCTTGTGCAGGATATTGCTGTCGAACTGTCCACCATATCTCACATGTAAGAGTATTTCAATTCTCAGCAAATCTCCCCATAACATCAGCTCAAAGTGCAGCAACTCTTGGCCACCTTCAAAAGAAACCAATGTAGCTTTGATCTTAGAAACTTATGCCTGTCCTATACCAGTTTCATCTCTGTCATAGTTCTCTTGTTGATTTTTATAGTTATTCTTGAATTTGATGCTGTGTATTAATCACAGGAGGCACTGTCCCATCAATGAGAAATCAAGATAAATAAAGTGTGTTCTCTGCAGATTCATCTTAACTCTCTTTGGTTTTCCCAGATACTTACAAACAGTCTGGTTTTTAACACTTATTGCACAAGTTTTCAAAATACTTATATGAATTATTAGCTCATCAATTCAATTTTTCCCACAAGGAACAGTAGGAAATAAATAAACTGCAGATTTCAAGGGTCATCCTTACTTTGTTCCACTGATTTCATTAACTGATTATAATTTCAATGGTTCTGCTCACTTATTCACTCTTTAGCGTAATGAGCTGCCCCATCTTTCACTATATTGAGGAGTCAGGAAATTAAAAGGAGAGAAGGGAAAAAGGAGGAGGCAAGGAAACAAGGGGCCTTAAGCGCAGCTATTTCAGTACAAACTTCCTTTCAGGCTTTGGACAGCTGAACCCAAGTCTATGGACTTCAGTTCCCTGAAAGATCTGGCACTTAGAAAATTACTGTAGTCCCTTGTGCATCCTCTGACCTTTATAAGTATGTAATGCTAGATGAAAACCTGATTTTTTTGGCTACTATTTTCACAAACGAAAAAGGGAAAAAACTTCACGTTTAAGGTGTTAAATATTTTCACATGCAGCCAAGCTGGCATTCACCACCCTGCACGTACCTTTCAGAAGTGAAAGAATAAATGCCAGCGCTATAATTTGTTAAATGCTTCTCATCACCACAAACTCTCCCAATTTAAATGACTTTTACATAAAGTTAAACCTTTCCTAAAACACCCAAGTAGGATTTTTCCACACAGCCTGAGCAAGGCTTTTAGAAAACTCATGGCAAAGATCATTCCACTAGTGAGGGATTTTGAGATGTAAGAGATGTCAGCTTCTCTATAGGACTTACTGTTCTTCAGCAGAAAACAGCTTAAATTCAGTCATCAGTAAAATGAATATAACCTCTATTATCAGCCATGGATAGAAGGCTGTACTTCTTCTCACATTAAGTTGTATACAACTCCATTTCCTGAAAATAATTGTATTACTATTTTGTCTTTCACTTACCAGACATGAAGCTGGGCTACTAGAAACCATGAATTCAAAGTATCAGGCATTTGGCATCCTTGATGGAAGGGGAAAATGAAAAAAACAAAAAACCAAAACAAAACATTAAAATTAATTTAATCCCATTTTGTGCTTAACAGAAAATCACTGCACCAAAATCTAAAAGCACTTTAGTAATTTATTTTCAGCAATAACAGTACATAAATAGTGGAAGCAAACATCATTTACTGTCATGTTTGTGCTTAAACTCTAGAACATACAGCCACAGGATGCTGTGGATTCTGAAAGATTTCAGGTGTTTAGAACCCACTTGGATAACTTTTACAGAGGGGGAGAATTCCACAATGGAGAATGAGACAAACATGTGGCTTCTAGCCTGGAGAGTCTCAAAGCAGCAGTGACTAACACAGAGGAATCAATGGATGCTTTGCTCCATTCTTACACTCTTCCCTCCCATGTGCTGCTGTCTCCTGCCAGGCACAGAGTTCTGTGTTACCTGAGTCCGCTCCCACTGCCCTGGCTGGATTCACTCCATGGCTGCACAGCCCACAGCACTCTGAGTGCTCCAGCCAGGCTACACTGGGATTAAACCCATCAACCAACCACAGAAAATCTGTTTCCAGATTCAGCTCTACTCCCACAGCCACTGCTTTCCCAGAGATGGTTTGTCCATATGTGTGTTCACAGGATGGATTTTCATGTGCTGCTAGGATGCGAGGTTGGAGATTTAGGCCACGTGGCACAAAAACCATATTCCTCTTCCTCATGCTTGAAAAAAAATGAACCTGTGGGTTCTGTGCATGCCAAATCCTTTAGTTCCTGACAATCTCAAACCTTCCCCCCAGGCACACTTCTGCATGTGTTTCCTGGAGAAGGTTTTAAGGCAAGTCCCTAATGAGAAGGATCTGAGGCAGCCACCTTGGCCTACCCAGCACTTGGTGTTCCCTTCTGAGCTGTTCAAACCTAGCTGGAAGAAGGCCAGAGAGCCTTCAGAAAGTGACTCTACAGTCAGATACGCCCTAGGGAAGTCAACCTCATCTTTTCATCTTTTCTGTGCTAAATAGATTCCTTCCTGGCTCCTATGCTTCTTTGCTGTCAAGTATTACAAAGGAGATTCACCCAGATCATGAAGCAATGCTTTCACAGCCTCTTTCTTTTCACATGCCAGCTCTGGTCAGAAGAACCAAACAGATCACCACTATTCCTCCCTCCCCAGAGAGATGACTCCATCAGGCCTAGGAGGTGCCAAGGTGCAGCACCACTGCCCATACATCACCTCTAAGGCAGTACAAAGACACAAACAGTCCATGTTTGGAGATTAAACACAGGTCTCCCTCACCCTTCTACCCTTCTGGCTCTCTCATTCCTATTAGAAATAATTCCTGTGCCTAGAAATGACTACTCTGACCGAAAGCCACGCCAAGGCATCTCTAACTAGGGCAGCAGCACACAATGCCTGCATTAACCAAACCATCTCAGTAAAGGAAGGTTCCACAGGCAAGAGGCAAACACTCAGTTCAGACAGAGGTTTCTCCAGTAGGAGCTCCCATGGACCAGTCCCCACCACAGAAATCACTCTGCAGTGGAAAGCAAAGCTCACACCTCCACTCCTGGAAACACAGAAAGCTTTTAAACACCTATTCAGTACCCAGGAGGCAAGAACTTTTTCTCTAATTTTCCAAGAGTTGCAATTCTATTTTTATAAATCATTTTTAACTTCTATATTTGGACTGTCTGCATGGTAAATTTAAAGGAAGGGTGGCTCCTTTAAGCAAAAGCAAGAACTTTTTCAAGATGGATCATCTTTGCCACTACCACAACTTTAGGAAGGACACAATGGGATAACACCCACACATCCTGCACAAGAACAGGAGTGCTGTGTCAGTGCTCCCCTGAGTGTGGCAAAAGCAGCAAGAGCCTGGAAGGCACTGAGCGGTGCCTATTATGGGAGACACAAGAATTAAGAGTCCTGTAACCTCCAGCCTTTTTTGAGCTGCACTGAGCCCCACTAGGAGCCATCCAAAAGCCTGACTTGGTGGGACAAGCTCTCTACTGCTGCAGCTGCCTGACTCCAGAGAATTAACAGCATTAATAGTTCAAGTTCAATTCAAGGTAACCCTACAGTCCATATTCATCAGCCAAACTCCAGTTCAGCTCTGAGTATTACCTGCCTGATGCTAAAAGTTCTTTTGACCTTTCAAGTCTGAGGTCAGGCATGAAACTCTCTCCTCACAGGCTGCCTCCTCTGTTGCATGGGAACTACCCAAGCTCTGTGCCAAACCTGGCACCAGCAACTTTGCTATTCCCTCTGCTGTTTCTGTCTTCTCCTTTAAACAAGAAACAGCTGACATCCTAAAATAGCTCCACTTTCCCCATAAGCAGGACAGTGCAGACATTTGGGATATGGGCTCCAAAGTTTTGTCCATGAGTGATCCAGTATCAAGAGACAAAGGGATGGCAAGCATAATAAAATTAGCTGCAGTTTTATACTCAAGAGTCTCAATTAAAACACCTTCTTTATATCCTACAGCAGCCTCATGACTTGCATAGCCACAGTCAGTATTATGGGAACTGCTGTTCCAAGACATATACAGAGATAAACAGCTCACAGGGCTCTCATACTGTGCCACAAAAAGTCTCAGAAATTCCACTGGGCACCAGCAGGAATGCAGTGAGATAGAAGAGAGCCCATAAGACATGAAATGGACACTGTCCTAGCCCTCCACTACACCACCCACTCTTTACATGGTCACCTCTGTAAGACAGCGACCCTACAAACCCCCCACAGCAATCCAAGTTCCAGAAGGTCCCAGTGCAATTGTTCCTTATGCCCCAACAGAACCACACCACAAAAGCACACCCAGAAAACACTGAGAAGGGCTCTGTGCAGAACTGTTCTGCTCACTCAGGTTAAGGAGCCCACAAGTGGTTTCACACATGAAGGGCTGCAGGTTTCCCAGGTCAGCTCTGCAGGTGAACAGGGCTCACACACGGCCAGGAAGGAGCTAACAAGCTCTCCAGAGAGCAAAGCTGACTCTGAGCAGTTCACCTGATATCAACACCCTCCTGCTGGAGCCAGAAGGGCAGCAGAGCACAACCACAGCCCAGGTGAGCACATGGCTCAGATAGCACCACCCTGCCCTGGGGCTCCTGTGGGCACTGGGTGGGGAGCAGCACCCATAGAGCACAGGCTGGGGCACTGCTCTGCTGCTGCAGCACAGCTCACAGGTACCTGCCTCTCCTCCCACCAGCCCCCCAGGCTGCTCCTTCAGCAGTGAGCAATGGGCTTAAGCAATGTCCATCTTCAAAACCAGCTCCCAACTGACACAGTTTGATGCAGACATGGTAAACTCAAGTGAAATTTGGGTATCCTGCTCCATGCTATGTTCCCCTCTCAGTTATGCACTCCCTAGCACCTGCTGGGTGCCACAGCTGCTCTCCACCAGACCCCTCCATGTCCCACTTTAGCTCACCAACACAAACCAGGGCGTCAGTACTCCTTCTGACCAAGGACATACCTGTGCAGTCCAGAACAGGGCACAGGAAGATGGGAGATGTGAGACTTTCCCCTTTGGCTGCTACTTCAACTCAGCTGCCCATGGAACCACAGCCTAAAGCTTCTCCATGGCAAAATCCTGTTTAAAGCTTCCCACCCATCCCACACTGCTTGTTTTAGGGGAGCTACTTTTTAACATGGATCACAAGCCTGTTAAATTTTTGAGCTAATCCCCCAAAATAGTTTAATTTCTATGTGACAGAAGTAAAAGAAACTTCTTTTACCTGTTGTGGCAGGAAAACAATGATTTCTTTGGAACCACAAGCACTGACCCCCCACAGCACAGGTGATCCTATACCACCAACAGGTGCATCATGCACTCCATCAATCTCAGAAAACCACCTTGATCCTTAGGCAACAACTGTCTCAAGTCCATACAAACATATCCTACTCTTTAAATACATGC
This sequence comes from Melozone crissalis, assembly GCF_028551555.1. NCBI lineage: Eukaryota > Metazoa > Chordata > Aves > Passeriformes > Passerellidae > Melozone > Melozone crissalis. The sequence goes on along the minus strand of NW_026535795.1, from coordinate 14,121,493 downwards.
TTTCTTTTTAAAACAATAAGACAACATCAAAAGCACAATTGAAGCTATTTTACTCTGTACTGAACCTGAAAATCTGTGTCAGAATTTTTTCCACAAACAAGTTTAGAAATTCCTTTAAATTTTAAGCTAGGGCAACATTTATAGATCTTTGTACAATTAAACAGGGATAGTGAAACACCAGTTAAAGACAGCAAAGCCCTTGTTTGAGAGGTAAATACCACAAACAGAGCAGACCCTATCTGAGCAAGCCTGGGAGGGCACTCAGCTGGGAGAGGGTGTGCACAGGCAAAATGAGGTTCCCAAGTTTTGATCACTAGAAATGAATCCTACTGCTCACAGAGTTCTCTCACTCCTACAACCACTGAAACCACATCAGAGGTTTGGAAAATCTTCTGAAAAACACTTGAAAATTTTGCAGTAGCAACACCATGTAACAAACCACCCTCACTATGCTCTGCACTGGATGAAGGTGTTCCTTCAGCTGATCTCTCATGAGGCAGCAGCCCCAACCTGTGCTGTAAGGAAGCATCTGGCAGCTCAGGAATCCAGGCCAGACCCAGCTAATGGCTTTACTACCAGCTAAATCACACTGACACGAGAAATAATTCACCTAAGCAAAAAATACTATTGCAGCTTACATAATTGTCAAAGAACATCTTCCCTCTTCACCAGCCAGGTTTGAAACTATTCAAAGCTGCAACAGATTTTTCAGCTGATAGTTAAAAACCACTGTGTACAACATTAAAAAATCATCCCAATCCAAGCCACTAATATGCCTATATACTTATAGGAGGGACTTGTTCTACCTATGTTCTAGTTATATATATATATATATATATGTATATGTATATACGTGTGTGTGTGTATATATATATATAGACTGTTCTAGTCATACTCTCTACCCAGTCAAGAGATGTGTCCTGATTTAATGGTGTCAGGGTCAGTAAAAAATGTAAAAATTCTCTTAAGTTGTACCCAAACCTCCTCCAGCCATGACAGAGACAGGTGATCCCTGTGACCTAACTGACCTTGTATCATTAAAAAGTTGTGCATTAGTGGATGGGGGTGATTCCCTTACCTGCATCCCAGTTGTACTGGGGATGGCACAGGGTAGGACACAGAGACCACAAAAAGGGAAGGGATATTTGGATTCTTTGTTTATCCCACCCTGGTAATAAAAAATGGCAATATCCCTTGAAGTTCAGGCTATTCCAAGTTCTTCCCATCCCATTCCTGTTCCTGTTGCCCACTGCAGCAGGGAAAATGTAACAATGCCAGACTCCAGGGTCTGCCCTGGTACCCCTGGCACTCCAGAGCTCAGGGGAACGCTGCAGTACAGTTCCCTTCCAGCTGACCATGCCCTGCTAAGGTCTGACAAGACTCTGTTGTTGCATTTATCATGACAAATAGACCCAGTGACATGACTCCAGTGTGTGTTCCCTTCCCAGGGCAGCAGGCACACACAGCCTCAGGGCAGCACTTACTGTTGAAGAACTCCTCGAAGTCGGTTTTCTCCACGCAGCACGCGTACATGCGCAGCGCCGCCACCTTCAGCTTCTGAACAGAAGGAACAGACAGCACTTGAAACATTCATCACCGGGCTGGGGAACACTGCTGGCTTTGTCCCTGAACACTGGGAACACTGGTGAACACTGTCCCTTTGGCCCAGTGCCATTTTCTGAAAACACTTCTTTTGAGAATCTCATCGCTTGAGATTTTCAGGAGCACATTAAACTGTTAGATCTGCCAGTAATGGCATGAGTATAATTCATTTTGCCTTGAAGGAAAAAAAAATATTAAATGTCCTCCTGAATAGCCTTCCAAATCTAGTGTGTTAAAATACTTGATATAATTACAGAAAATATAAATTAAATGTTTTTCCTTACAGAGTCTCTGAAGATCCCAATTCACAACTCCTGGTTTCCTCCAATAAATTTAAGTGATGCATACCACTAAGAGTGTTTTGTGTAATTTAGGTTTTAAATATTAAAGAAGTCACATACCAGATATGTCCTAAAAATAGCCTTTTTTTTCCTAGAAAAGTGACATTGGACTGATTATGAGAGTGAGAAAGGAATCCCAAATGAACAACATGAGGTATTCCTGCGTGCTTTGGCGCATCTCATTTTGTTCCCAGCCTGCTACTGCACCCAAAACATCTCCAGTGCATCATCCAGAACACAGACAAGTGTGCTGAAGCTTCAAAGAGCACAATAACTAATAGCAAAAATCTTAAAAATAAATGGCATTGGGTTTGGATTGCTCTGGTCTGGTTTTTTTTGTTTTTTTTCTAGTGACATATACCAGTGATCATCTCAGTGCTCAGGGATGAGCACCCTACCTGCTAAAAGGCAGTTCGAATCACCAAAGTAATTATTTGTGTCTCCTCCGACCAAGAGGAAAATAAAGAAGTTGCAACTGATTGCTGAGGAAACACAGGAGCTCATTATTTTTCTCATTCAGTAATTTCAGGCTTCTGTCAAAAATCAGACATACATCCAAACTTCTCGAAGTAAAATGATTTGCATTGCTTACAGGAGTTCTGAAGGTTTCCCTTTTAAAGGAAACACTGCCTGGTCTGTGAGCAGAGATCTCCCTGGTGAGAGTCACTGCCCCAGAGCAGGCATTACTAGACATTAAAAACATATTGTAAAAAACAGTCCCCACAATCCAGCCCTTAAATAATGCAGGTAACAAAGGAGAAACTGATGAAATTTAATCATGGAAGTTTTAGGGTGTAGAAGAAGCATGGGGGAAGGGAGAGTAACACAGAAAAAAGCAAGAGAAATATTAAGAAACTTCCCAAAGATCTCCTAGAGAGCACGGGCAAGGCCAAAAATGAACTCAGGTCTCTTGGGTCCTAACCACAAAATAACTCTCTCCCAACCCAGGATCTCCAGCCAAAAGCAGGCAGTAAAGAGCAGCAATTAAGGAGAACTCTGAAATCAACACTTAGAGCTAACAAGAATCTTTATTACAACAATATGTACACAAGCACATGGGAGAGAAACTATACTCTCAAGAGGTTTAGCATCACCTGATTAAAGCAACTGATTTTAACCAAAATAACTAAGCCTGTTGCAAGTCATTTATCTTTGCTTTACACTTTCTGAGGAGCAGCATGCAATCAGCAACAGTTTCAGATCAGTCTCTGAAGAGGTGCACTCTGCCTTGCAGCTATTCAAAGCACCTTAAAACTTCCATTATTTTTAATCTTTTTATTCAAATAACTGGTTTTCATTTCAACACAATTGAGCTCAGTCCTTCTTTCAAGCTGCCTTCTCCTCTCATTCTTTTGTACTATTCCTTAGTTCAGAGAAAAGAAATTATGAATTTCATCTTTTTTTCTTCCACATAAGGAACCAAAAGCATCTCTCACAGAGCTGCTCTCACTTAGTCAATGTTAACAACTGTTTTATGAAAGGGCTATTTAAAAAGAAAAGGAGAAAGAGCAGGACCTGTTTGTGACTCTGCCCCAGTCAGCTACCACTGAACAGTGATTTGAGCAGCAACCACACCATATCTCAGCACTGCCTGCTCAGCAGACCCTCCTGGTAAGGCTCTGACTCTCTGGTGCACAAATGAAGTGAAAATCAGATATCTGAAGACATTCAGGAAGGATTTAGACTCTACCCAATACAGCGCTGTTGCATATGTCAATGATGGCAATACATAATGGAGGTTCAAGATCTGGATTATTAATTCCTTACACCAGAAAAGAGAAATTTACATTAAAACTTATCTATTAAGTACTGCTCCTATCATAAGAAAATAATGTGGAGTGTTTTTGGTCTGCTTTATAGAATTATGAAACAAACAAAAGAATTATTAAATTACTGCTTTACCCATCTGCTGTACTTGAGTGGTCCTGTGAACCCAAAGGCTTCCATTATCCTTGTAAAAGCACCCACTTTTTCTTCAGATGACAGCAAGGAATCTTTTGCAGAAAGATGCTGTAAAATTGAAATAGCACATACTTCAGTCTCAGCACTTAAATCTGACACATTTTAGATAGCAAAGTTACCAATTTAACAGATAATTTTAGGGCTTTACTGCCTGTTTTCTTTGTTCAACAAAACAAAACATGTTTAGGTCTCCCCTGAAAATATTTCACTGGTTTTCATATGTGCCATTCCTCTGTTTATGAATACAAACATTGCATAACCATTGTGATAACAACATCCCATTGAAAGCTCACATTCAAATATTTACAGAAACCTGCTTTCCAAAATATGGCTCCTATCCTAGACTCCCATATTCATTCTAGGTGTCTTTACTTGGGCTTAAGTCTTTTGCAGATAAAATGAGCAAACAAATCACAGAAGCAGAGTAAATAAAGCTAACCTTTCACATTCCCTCTCTTCCTCTCACAGGCATTCTACAGTAATTATGCATTACACAAAGCAATCAGCTCTGTTTTAAAACCAATGAAGATACATGAACACACCATTCTTACCAAAGAGCTCCCCCAGACTCTTATTTCCTTTACAGTTGATCTACAGAGTACTTGCAGAAAATCCAGATCAGCAAAGTACTCAGTCAGCAATGATTTGCAGTGTCTGCAAACATGAAGATAAATGTTCTCTTCCACACTCACTACACACCTTAAACACCTCTGAGCTGGTGCTGTGGCTTTAGCCCAGTGGACAGGTGGGAATAAGGGAGAGAATTGGGAGGGTAAAAGTGAGAAAATTGAAGGGTTGAGATAAGGGCAGTAAAACAAAAGCTAGAGACACAAGCAAAGCCAAAGGAGGAATTCATCCCCACCTCCCCAGGGCAGGCAGGTGCTAAGCCATCCCCAGGGCAGCTGGGCTCCATCAGAGTAACATCACACCAAGGTCCTCCCCTTCCTCCTTCTCCCCAAGCTTTAGATGTGAGAATGATGCTGGATGGTCTGGGCTGTCCCTGGGGCCAGCTGGGATCAGCTGTCCCCACTGTGTCCCCACTGTGTCCCTGCAATTCCTTGTGCACCCCCAGCTGCTCCACTGGTGGGGAGAGGAGCAGGAAAGGCCTCAGCCCTGTGTCAGCCCTGCTCAGTAACTCAAACATGCCTGGGAAATCAGGGCTGTGTCCTGCAAAAATCCAAACCACAGCCCACACCAGCTACCAGGAAGAAAATTTACTCTCCCCCAGCCCAAAGCAGCACAACTGGTAAGAAAACTTTATGGCATTCTGCCCCAGCAGCACCATCAGCCAGCTGTAATCACCACTGGTACTCCAGCAAATCATTTCCATGAATTAAGTATGCAGTACAGACTTTTTGCTATCAACAAATTACTTTTAACCTATCTATTGCACATGAACCTCCTAGGTATGATTTGAGGAAATACAGCTGAGAGCCATTATAACCTGTGAGAGTAATGAGAGCAGGATGCCAGCTCCAGCAAGGACCAGGAGCAGACGCTTGGGGATGACACAAAAGCAGAGAAATACAGCACACACCTCCCCAGCCCTCTGGGATGTACCTGCCCAGCTTCTGACAGACATTCCTGCACAAGAAAATGTATCTATTAATTTTTTTTTGTCAGCTCCAACTGGCTGCACCTTCAGTATCCCAGTGGCATTTGAAACTATTTAACCTCAGTAACACAAAGTCGTGGTATGTTTGGTTTCACAGTTATATCATGTTAAAAAAAAAAATCCCTTGTGCCTTTTTAAAATCCAACCTTGTAATTTGGACTAGATGACCTTTAAAACTCCCTTCCAACCTGAAGTATTCCATGATCCTTGGATGCTCCCAATTTCCCCATAAGAACCTGCAAACAACGGTTTCCTATCCCGCTTTTCAGTAACTTTTATTACTTTTATAGGCCAGTATCATACATGCATTCCTTAGTTTAGAAGGGTCCTGAAACAGGCTGAAAGAGGCTGAAACAGGCTATTCTCATATTGAAAGCTTTTTCCCTTTCTGATCATTCTCTATAGACTTCCTAGCACTAATACAGTGGTGTTTGAAATGGCACGAATGGTAAGTAAATACATACAGATTAAAATACAGATTCATACTCTGCACAGATTGCTATAATTAATTAAAAAATAACTGTAAAGGTTACAAAATTATAGGTCTCAGACAGAATCCATCCCACACACAAACCTGAGCACTTGAGATAAAATACCCTACACTCATGCACTGTCCATGGATGGCTGCCAGTGCCTTGAATCCTGCCATGCCCAGCGTTCAGGTAAATGGGGAGAAACACACCCAGCACCATTTTAATATCTGTCAACCTCCCAGCAGTGTAACACTGCCCAGGAGCTCCTGTGATACTCAGCTCCTCTGAATGCTGGCCATTAACCCTGCTCACCAGGTGCCCAATGTCTGCAGAGACACATCCCATCCTCTGCCACACGTGATGGACCCAGTGATTCCCTGACATGTACTGGTATTTAAACCAGCTTTTATTTCAAACTCCTCTTCAGGATTATGCAGTGCAATACTCCCTGCTACTCTACAAATGGCTCCTAACCTTCCATCCTAACTCTAAAATTCCCCTCCAGCCAGGCAATGGTAGGAATTGCTGAAGGCAGAGCTTGTGTCCAATAACCACTGCCATGCTCACCAAATCAACATTCATCTCCTCCACAGGAATTCAAATCACACTTAACCTCTAATGAACCCAGGCAGTACTTCACTACATGCCTCTTATCTATAAATGCACATGAAGTCTCCCTCTGTACAGGTTTTTTGTTATGCAGAGAAAGTTAAAAACCAAAATTATCTCAATTTGTCTGTTGTTAGCTCATCACTAAAACAAAGGCTAACCAACAAGCAGGTTTCTCTAGGAAATGCCATGTTTCTTGCTTCTTTCTTCTGCAAGGCAGCCTGGACTAGCTCAAGAGATGGTGAAGGGATATAAGCACAGTGTGCTTGGTTCAATCTATGGACAGAGGCCTGAAGGTCATCCTGTCAATGCCAGGACTGCAGCCAAATGCAATTAAACAATCCTATAAGTGTCTGTAAAATCAGATCTAGGAAACACTGGGGTGAGGGGGGGGAAACTGTGTGGTGCTTAGTTGCCACCTGGGCTAAAACCACAACAGAGAGAAAGAGAAAACTTTAAAAATGTATTTTATACCTCACTCCAAACAAGCTCATGAAGACACTGCAAGGGACACAAGCCTACCTCAGGCTGCCTTTCCTGCTCAATACCTGAAAGGCAGTGCTTAAAGCAAACAATCATTTTAATTTTGACACCAAACATAAACTGAAACATCTGGAGCTCACTATTAATTCCAAACCACTTTCCCACCAGGACTGCATAGTCAAGTTCACATTTCAAAGATGAGTAAGTATTTCTCTATTCAAAATAATGAAGTTGCAGTCCAAAAACCCACCTCAAACCTACAGTGTTGTAAACTGCTTCCTCTCTGGTCATAAATCCTGCCTGGCTTCTTACACCATGGCTATTTTAACTGGGAAGTTTCCCCATCCATCTTTCAGCCCTTGTACCCCTCTCCTTGACCTTTCCAATACACCAAAACAAATCTTGAGTCCTGCCTTGAAGATTTTCATGGCACTCCTGGTTTGTTTGAGGTACTGTCCTGTTACCCACTGCTCTCCCAGGCCTGCTCTGTAAGTGCTGCCTGTGCAGGGCTCAGAGCAGTGCAGGCAGGATGGGGATTAGGGGCAAGCACCATCCTTGGGAGTCTGGATAACAACTTCAGCTCTGGCCATGATAAATTGCCCAATCCCTTTGTATATGCTTCAAACTCTGTCTGCAAAATGTTTGGTTTATCTTAATAGCTGAAAAATACTGAAAAATTGACTATAAGAAGGAAAAACCCCTAGGTGAGAACTAAATGCAAAGACCAGGCAGGGGCTCTTCCCTTGCACACTTCTGGTTTTACTTCATTTTTTCTATCCATGTCAAAATAACCAATTTAAAATCCTTCTTAGTATGTACCTCTAACTCCACACCAGCAAAATGCACTATTAGCTAGACAGCAAACTGGGATTATTGTTTACATTGAAGTTTTACCCATCAGTCCCTAACTCTTTTTCCTTCTGTCGTCTCACTTCTCATGCATGTGTTCCATTTTGCCATATTCTTCACACGGGATTAACAAGATATCAGGATATTTATTAGTTGAGAGATGCTAACACCCTTAGTTTAAGGGGTGAACTGATATTATGGAGTTGATTCATGCCTCAGAAAACTTCTACTCCAAGACAAAAGACAATGCATGAACAAGACACATAGACCACAGATTAACAAAACAGTACAAATGAACAGTAAATTGTTACACAATAATTAGCTGTTACTAATAGACTGCATGACAATTTTTAGTGTTTAGAAGACAGCAAAACTGTCACCACACATTATTCCCAAACCAAAGAATAAGGAAACATTTTGTCACTTCTAATATGTGTAGAAGGAACATTTGCCCCCAACACCTTGACTTAATTTCTTCCCTGACTGGAAGGAAGCCCTCAGCCTTGTCAATGAACCTTCACCCTGATCACCCAACTGTAACTGCATCTTCCTATGCCAGCCCCTCCTTTTCTGGAAAGGAACAGAATTCCTTCTCCAATCACCAGACCCACTGTGCACATTACACTAAAACATCTTAGAGAAAGGCTGAATCCTCTCCTATGTGTTCTTAGAAGTGTTTTGCCTCTTGTCTCTGTAGAATCCCCAGCCCATGTGTCCTCCAACAATAAAACTTCCCAACTCTTCTCACCTTACTCGTATTGTAAAAGGATCTGCTTTGCTGTCTGATGGCTCCATTGGCTTGAATCAATCCACCACAGAATTTGGAGAGTTGGAAGGTGCCAGCCTTGTGTCTCTAGTAGAAATGAAAAAAGAAAAGAAAAAGAATTAAGAGACCACTGATTTTGCATCAACCACCTGTAGTTTTCTTCCAAGTCAATTAATTCTGGCTAATCCTGAAAAACTCTGCATCACAAATAGCACAAATTTATTACAGCAACTGTTACAAACAAAATGGTTGTCTATCCTTAATGCTCCAGACCACATTTTCCAGTGTTCCATAAATGCACTGATGGAATGGACTGGTAGAACACTGTACTCAAAAGCCACAGCCTCTCTGCTTTGGCTCTCGCACCATTTCTAATTATGGGGTTTGTCTCTTAATAAAGAACAGTTGTTTTCTCTGACTCAGCAGACAAACAGCTATTTTTATCTACACCTTTATAGCCTGTTCAATTGTTTTTGTGGCCAAGACTTGAGAAAACACAAATTGCAGTGTAAATGCTACCACTACAGCCCCTATGACTTCAATCCCAGATCTAGAGCACAACAAAGAAAATTCTCAAGCAGGAGCAAGTGAGCTCTCCAGGAAAGAAGCTGCACACTGAACAGAATATTCTCAGTCTCCCAGCACATCCAGCTCAGCAGTACCTTATTTATCAATTAATTCAGACAGAGTAAATATGCTGTTCAGAGCAGTCATCCCCAGATGTGTACTGAATGTAGAGTAAGCCCAACTTCATTAATAATTTCACAACTGCTCATTTCCACCTCTAGTCCCAATATCAAGTGCTACTGGTGCAAACTGGTGCTTTAATAGTAGGGTTAGCATTCTATGTCTATTCCCATTTTCTACATATTTTTCACCCCTTTATCATTAGCTGCTATTACTTGATGCTCTAGTTGATTTACTCTGGACAGACACACTCTGGCACTATGCTGGTGTCCCACAACAGTGAGCCAAACTGCAAAGCTTCCACTGCAACAACACTAAATGTGCTGTGCAAGGTAAGCATCCATCAGTATTGGGAAGTCCAAGGTCACTGCACAGTGGAGATGCCCTATAAAATAAAGTGTTCTCTAAAATAAAATGCTGGAAGCAGCATGCAAATATGACTGGCTTGTAATAGCTCGTTTGGAAACGTAACATCTCCATTTGGACTTCTGCATTTAATCTTCTCATGACAGATCATCTGGATCTATTAAAAGACACACCTGGACATGTAACAAGAGTGGGAACTCACTCTTGCAGCAGCAGAGAGCTCTAGAGTTGCCTTGGAATTTCCACAATACACAGTGAAGACATCACTTTTGGAAGCCTCTTTATTGAAAAACTCTTACTTTTTCTTGGTAATTTCAGAACATTCCATTTTTAAGACACTTTAACATGCAGTGATGTCTTACCTGGAAAGCACTGCAGAGCATCCACCTCCAGGGGCCTGGGACTGCAGGGCTCTGCAGCAACCCACAGCACCCTGCTGTCCACTGGGTCACTCCAGCCTGGCAGCTCTGCAACGAGGAGAGGAGCAATGAGGGAAAGGACACAGATGTGCAGAAATAGTGTAACTGCCCCTCTGCTCTCACAGGTTTTATTAATTCATATGACAAAAACAACATGGAGCTGTGTAAGGAGGGCAGGGGGGTTTAGGTTGGGTGTCAGGGAAAGGCTCTTCCCCAGAGGGGGCTGGCACTGCCCAGGATCCCCAGGGAATGAATGGGCACAGCCCCGAGGCTGCCAGAGCTCCAGGAGTGTTGGGACAGCTCTGCCAGGCACAGGGGGGATTATTGGGGTGTCTGTGCAGGGCTGGGCATGGGACTCACTGATCCTTGTGGGTGCCTTCCAGCTCAGGATATTCCATGATTCTAACAATCCTCAGATTCAACTCCCAACTTGTGCTTGACAAGAGTATAAATTTTGATTATGAAAATATTTTGCCTTCCAGTACAAGTATCCAACCCGAGTCTGATGGCAGAAACAGATGAATGGAAGGAAATGGTGGGCTGTCTACATCATAAAACCACACCACAATTACTCTGTCTATACAATAAATTCAAATGCTTAAGAAGCATTCTTCAATTGACTGAGTAAGCTCTAAAAAGCCCTCATCCAACTCAGCTTTTATGCATCTTTCTCTTACTTTACTCAGGCACAGCTAAGAATTTTCATATTCCAAAAGTATATTGTCCCCATAAATTTTAGTGAAGATCATTATTTTCTGTCCTGAAAATGTCAGCAATACAAAGAAGAGGGGGAGCTTTTTATTCCTGCACCTTCTTTGCACCTTTCACCTTCTGCAACATTTAAGTTAGTACAATATTTGCCTCCTTCATACATACACTACATCAACATTGGAAATAATGTATGGAGATGCCATTTTCCAATAAAAATAGCTTCATTTTTGGTTGGCCACAAAGATGATTAAGAGACTGAAGTATGCAATGTATGAGCAGAGAAGACTTCAGGGAAATCTTATCAATCTGTATTAACATCTGGAGGGGTGGGCAGTCAGGCTGTCCCGGGGGTGCTCAGCGAAAGGACAACCACGAGAGCAGCAGATCTGCCCAGAGACCAGAGGAACCAACACAAAGCACCCCGAGTTCCTGTCCCCCTCCTGTGCCCTGCACTGCCACCGCTGTCCCTCAACTCCAGAGCTGCACCTTGAATCCATCAAGGGAACAGATTTGGGGTTTTAAACACCGCCCAGGGAGAGATGCTGTCCCATGCCAAACATGGTGAGTGTCCACTGCTACTCCACCTTCTGATCTACTCAGGCTTCTGATCTTTGCACCTAACATCACCATCAGCAAGTGAAATGATGAAAATGACACATTTCTATCCGAAAAACCATTTCAGCTGAGTCCCACAAAATACTTCTTGAGACAACCTAGTGTTCTGACCCAAACAGTTTAATAAACACTTAATTGAAAAAGAAGTTTGGTTGGTTTTTTTTGCGAACAATTACTACAAGATCCAAGGATCTGACACAGTTTTTTTGAGGCTTTCTCTCACTAACATGCCCAGGTTATGGCTTAGAGCTTGAACATACTGAGGTTTGGAACTGCTGAAAAGCACAAATGCAACAAAACTGGACAGAGACATATGAAAACAAACAAAAAAAAAAAAAAAAAAAAGCATAAGCACACTAAAAAGCTGAGATGTGATAAACAATCCAGTAATAAAGAAAACAGACACCAGGACATAGCAGGGAATATGAGGAGCTAAGGAATTTTCTCTAAGCCAGCATCACTCTGCAGAACACAGCCTTCCTTTCAAACTGCAAGTGCTTCTTTTGCTTCCCCCCTGGGCTGAAAGAAAATGTACCAAGCCTAACCTGAACAGGATTACTCAGGAATGGTCTGCAGACAGCTGCCTTGTCAAGACAGAGATGAAAGAATATCACTAGTCTTCTAAATCCTCTTGGCAAACTTTTGGAAAGTCTAAGGTAGCAGGCAAGCTATTTATCAAGGTATCTTGGGCAAAAGCCAGATTTATCATAATGCCAGTATTAAGGAGCAGAGCTGAAATGTCAGGGCTGTATCATACAGCAGGAGCTCAAAGTCAGACAAAAACCAAATTTTCCTTATTTCCAGTAAAAGGAAGAAAGACAGAAAGTTTTAAGACTCGTTTTCATACAATTAGGAAACCACAGAATTCTAATGCAGAAACATGTGCTGAGAAATGCCAGGGATGAGCAGCTCTTGAGCTGAAGCTGAGCATACTTCAGATCACAAAAATGGCAGATAACTACATCATCTCCTCTCCAAAGAGAAACCTTTCTGGTCTGGCTGAAAAACCAAATCAGCTTGCTTTGCCACAGGAATGCCAGCAGCAGCTGGCTGAGGAGCTGCCCAGGGACAGGTAAGCCCAGGAGGCAAATTCTTCCCCTTCAGAAGCAGCTTTCATTGCAATCCCTGCCCCGGGGGTGAGGCTCCACAGACAGCTGAGCCCTCCTGGTGCCTCACTGCACCCCTACTGCCCTCCCTGCTCCCTTCCTGCCTGGCTCCCCCCTGGCTGACCATTGCCTCTAACCCTTTCAAACTGCACAACCTGTTGTCACTGTTCTGCTGCTCCAGCACTTGTATCATGGGGCCAAGAAAAAGGCAAGGAACAGAGCAAGGACAAAGCACAGAGAAAGGGCAGGGGCGGGAGGAAAAAGCAGGAAGTCAAGGTCGCTGCATTTGAGCTGCTCTCGGCAGGTTTGTGTGTGGCTGCTCTCATCCTGAGCTTGGAAAGGGCAGGGCTCAGCACGACTGGGGAAACCACACCCTGAGCCATCGGCTCAGAGTACCTGGGAGACTGATTTCATAAGAGGATATTGCCCCTATACTAAAGGCCTTTGCCGTTCCTGGGACATCTGTCCCCACCTAGCAGTGCTGGCCACCCTGTGTGGTGACGTAAGATCATATCCAGGTACAAAATTCCGTGTTCTAGACAATATGCTAAAGAGAGGAACTCTGCCACAGATGCTTTAAAGGCTAATAGAAAGAAAAAAATGCACACAAATGAATGGGAAAGAAGAAAGGAGTGGAGGCAGTGGAAACCCACACTTTCACAGGAACCCATACACTTCCAATCTGAATCACAGAACCACTAGGGCTAGAAAAGTTCTCTAAGGTGATCAAGACCAACCATTACTAAACCATGTCACCAAGTGCCATATCCACATGGTGTCTGAACATTTCCAGGGATGGTATCTCCACCACTGTCCTGTGGTGGTGCCAGTGCCTGGGCAGTAACACAAGAACTGGAATCTTTACCCTTGCTATCAAACAGCTCCAGAGTGAGAGGGGAAGGTCCCATAAGGGCAATGCCCACCCCTCAGGGCACACACTGAGCCCACGGGCGGGCTTGTGTCTCCAGTTCCCAGAAGGAGCCCAAACCCTTACACAACAGAAACACAGGATCAATTAACTTGGAAAAGACTTCTGAGATCACCGAGTTCAACCTACGACTGCAACACCATCATGTCAACTAGACCATGGCACAGAGTCCCTTAAACACCTCCAGGGATGGTGACTCCACCACCTGCCTGGACAGCCCCTTCCAATGCCTGACCACCCTTTCAGTGAAGGAATTCCTCCTGATGTCCCAGCTGAACCTCCTCTGGCACAATTTGAAGCTGTTTCCTCTCATCCTTGTTCCCGAACTCCTCCTGTCTGTTCCCTCCTATCAGGGAGTTTGTGCAGGTGCCCAAACTCAGGCTCAGGTGCCTTCTGAGCCTCCTTTTCTGCAGGCAGAGCTCGCCCAGCTCCCTCAGCCACTCCTGGCGCTCCAGCCCCTTCCCCAGTTCCGTTCCCTTCCCTAAACACACTCCAGCCCCTCACTAGCCCTTCAGCAAACACAAACTCCAAAGGAAAAGCTCTCCCCGCTGCTTCTCCAGACATCGGGCGCGAGGCCACAGGGCGGGAAGCAGGAGCAGCCCCCGCTGACGCCCCTCGAGCTGCGGGGGGAGGCCGCCACAGGGGCGGCGCGGGGACATCCCCGGCTCCACACGCCGCTCGCCCCCTCAGCACCAGAGCTCTGTCCCCTCCTTCCTCCCCTCCCTCCTCCCTTCGCTCACCAGGGCCCGCGCCAGCGCCGCCATGAGTCCCCAGTGCCGTTTCCGCCGGCGCGGCCCGGCCCCTTCCGCGGGAAGCGCCGGGCGGCGGCGTGAGGCGGGCTGGCAGCGATCGGGAGCCTTCCCCGCCGTGAAACAAACCGATAATGGCACGCTTGAGAGAGTGATTATGTAGTGTTTCTATGGGAGGGAGAGCACCTTTCCCTGGTATTTAAAGCGCAGGTCGTAAGCTACCCATGGGAGGTAAACGTTAAGGAAGATTTCCATTGTGAAACGCCCTGGCAGTCACACTGCCAAAGGTCAGACATACTCGCTGCTGGAACTTAAGCCCCTCCACAGTGGGAGGCTCAAATGAGCGGAAGGGTGTCCGTGCATTCCCCACTCCCACAGAGTCAGACCAGGTTTCCCACAGCAGAGTCTCATGTGTCTCATTCACAAAACAATTTATTTTCGGTGCAAGAACGCAGAAACAGCTCGAGCCGGTGCCTCCAGGGAGGGACCTTGACTCCCTGGGCTGTTACGCCTTCACAGTCTGAGCACAGCAAAGTCTCAGCTCTTCCTCGTGGCTCTCTGGCTCCTGTCCCCCTCTCCGTGTCCATCCACTTCCCTCGCTCCTGCTGTTTCTCAGTGTGATCACCTGGACCTGTCTTTGTGGCCTTTGTTAACCAGAGGCTGGCAGCTCATGGCTTCCACCCAGAGCTCAATCCACATTTCAATCTGCCGTCTGCAGGCCGAGTTACTTGAACCAGATTTATTTCTCAACAGTAAAGCCTAGCAACAGTTTTCTGACATCTCACATCTTGTGTAGGAGCAACCCCTGGATCTATTCAGTTTTGGAGCAAATTTTGCAGCCAAATTGCAGATGTCCAGTCCAGAAAGTGAATCAAAGCACCTTTCCTGGGAAAGGGCAATACCTGTTCGTCCTGTTGGTGCTACAGGTAATCATCTGCCTAGTGCTGGAAAAGGCCAGCAAGACTTTTCTGCCTTGACACCTTTTGTGTGTGAAAAATCTTTGGATGTATTCAGTATTGGAGGTGGTATCATAAATTTTGGAGATGGACCCCTGAATGGAAATGACTGTGCTTTTCCATGGGAATGAGAGCCAGTAGCCCCAGTGTTCCAGGTGCAGATGATGGGCTGCCCAACAGCAGGAGAAGCCAGCAAGGCCTTTCTTTCTTGGAGCCTGTTGTGTTGTAGCAATCCCTGTGCGTGTTCAGCCTTGGAGCTGAGTTCCTGATGCCAAACTGGGATCTGCATCTAAATGACGCCACCTTTCCTTGAGAAAGGGAGTACCTAGTCCTGTTCTTGGTGCTGCATATGATCATCTGCCCAATGGAAATGAAGGTCAGCAAGATTATTTATTTCAGAGTTGTGCAAGCCTGGGAGCTTGGTGATATTCAACAAATCTAGCATACCCTAGCAGAATTTGCACCACATTTTTTAGACACGGAAATTCAGAATTAGGAACTTCCCATTAGGATCAGTTTATAGTTTCCATACAGTTACATAACCCAGGAGTCTTTTTGACCTGTAGGCATGATGTAGGTATTACAATGAACATAGTTCACCTATGGGTACATAGACCTTGAGTATTTTGCCAGGTTAGCAATGTAGACATAGACATACATCAACATCTTGATTTACTGTGTTCCTTAAAGCTTGTTAGTTACAGGATGTCCACAGGTAGGGGATGCTCCTGCTCCCTGTCCCACTGATAGGCTTTCCTTTGTTGATCATTAGGCTTGAAAGTATACAAAGACTTTACACCAAAGAACATACTGACTTAAGACAATCTTGACATATTCCACATTTTTGCAACAGCATGGGAGGCTCCAGGTCTGTGCTGGGGTTTGGTTTGGAAGGGGCAGAGGTGGCAGATCCGTGCCTGCCCAGTGCTGTCAGCATGTCCTGGGGGACAGTGGCTCTGCCCCGGGGCAGCAGGGAGAGCAGCATGGAAGCAGCAGTAGCTCCCGTGGCTGAAGTTGGTGAGGCCATGGTGGCTGCCCCAAGTATCAGTGTGAGCCTGCACTCGTGTCACCAGGAAAACATGGCAGAGTCCCTCACCCAGAGTCCCCCAGAGCAAACAGGAGCCATCCCATCTGTCCCTGCTGCATATTCCCTGCCAGGAGCCATCCCACCTGTCCCTGCTGCATATTCCCTGCCAGGAGCCATCCCGCCTGTCCCTGTCCCGCGTTCCCTGCCAGGAGCCATCCCGCCTGTCCCTGTCCCGTGTTCCCTGCTCCTGGCTGCTCCTGGCTGCTCCTGGCTGCTCCTGGCTGCTCCTGGCTGCTCCTGGCTGCTGCTTTCACGAGGCCACAGAGTGAGCCTGAGCAGTGACCCAACGGGCTGAGGCGAGCTGGCTTGTTTTGCCAGGTTAGGCTGAATCTGGATCACATCCACATCACCTCACAAACGCCAGTGCTGGTGCAGATGTGAGCAGCAGCAGCCGCAGCTGGGGCAGGCAGCGAGGCTGCGCGGCCGGCGGCAGCGCTGGCTCAGAGGGCTTAGGGAACTATAACATTCTCCTCCTCTCTTTCCCAGCACGTTAACTGGGATGTCAGCTTCTCAGGAGAGCAGTAGCAGCTGCTTTAAATGGCCCTGAAACTTCACAGTAGTCCTTAGAAATCTTTCATATGTTCTTAAATATCAGGCCTCAGGGGGCCAATGGAATCACCTGTCTGGAGTTCTTATCCAAGGCATCCCAGGTCCCTGTGCTTGCAGCTGGTCTTTCCCGAGATGTTCTGCCTCCCCACAGCTATCTGCTGAAAGGGGTTTAACTGTGTCTGACAAGCTGTTTAGTGAACAAGTTGTTCTGACACGAGGCAGGATGTTGAACAATGCAGGGGACTGTGGGATCCCTGTTGGCGAAATGCTACATTTCATTTTGTTCTTGTCCCTGCAGTGAATTCCAGGCAGGAAGGTTAAAGCTGCTTTTGTTGTTTCATGTTTGCTTAGCTGCCCTTTCATGCATTACACTCAAACCAATATTAAATACCATTATTAACAGCAATTTTTTTGGTGAGAAGGTGATGGAGAGGAGTGATTGCACTTTTCTGAACTCTCTTTGCCATTAATGAGTTACAGTCATTAAAAATGATGATCCTCAAGAAGCCCTAAAGTGTGTAGTCATGCAGAGAAAAGGCTCTTGCCACCAGCAGTGTCTCTCAGTGATGTGACATCGTCTGTCCACTACAGTGGACACTTTCCAACTCAGAGCTGTGTCTGATAAATATTGACACTTACCTGGGTTTGTGTTAGTCCTACCTAATGATGCACATGAAGATTCTGACACACTTCAGTTGGAGAAAGTTCCTGTCCCACCTAAGATTCCTCTGCCTGTCACTGCTCCATGTAGCACCAAACCCTTTCCCTGTCAGTCTGTCTGATCACAGCTCCCTGAGGGAACAGAACAGCCTCTGATGGGACATGAACCCAGAAGACTTCACTGTGGACCTGAATTTCAATTTAATTTCAGTTCTGAAGGGATTCCCTCAGTCACAGCACTGGCAATTTATTCTCCTTTGCTCACATTTTTGCTGTCCTCAAGCTCCTCCGCTCAGCTCTGCTCAGCGGGCAGCTCCACAGCTGTGTGGGTCTTACATCTGAGATAATGAATCTTCCACGTGGAACATTCCCTCTTCCTGGGAGATTGTCACCTGAGGCCACTAAACAGACTGAGAAACTTGTTATGTGTTTTCTGCAAGATGTTGGGGAACATCAACAATGGCCTCAGGTGCTCATGTGGCTGAAGAGGAAAGAAGAATCAGAAAGGATATAATAATGTTTAATGTATATAATGAATTATAAAATATTTTTCTTATTATTTATAATAATAATTCATTTATTAATACATTATATTTAATGGGCCTCCTGATTTGGTCTCAATCCTGTCTTCTCTTTAACCTCTCCCATGCTGGTTCAGTGGTCATTACTACAAATCTCTTTCCTTTTTGTCCAAATTAGCAAGGAATGATAAATAACTTTTAAACAAAGATATTTAAATACTTGATCTTCCTGTCCTCCTCATTCCCCATCAGCACATAATTTTCTTTTGAATGTTAACATAGCACATGCTCTTCCTGTTTTCACACAGAAAAGCAGACTGATCATTTTTATGCAGGCCTGTGGTTTTATATTTCAAAATGTTAAATATGCAGGTTAACTGACCATCTTGAAATAAAGTCCTGTAACAGCATCTTGTATTTTTCTCTTCTTGGACACATGAAGAATAAAAGTCAAGTGGATAAGGTAATTGTTAGCCCAACATTTGCTGTAGGGAGCTCCCTCCTTCTGAAAAACAAACAGAGCTTTAGATCAGGGCAGAAGTACAAATCTTTCAACTTCAGTCTTTCCTCAGCTCATTCTGAAATTCCTGTCTAAGTAAAGATTTTAAATTGTATTAATTTTCCTTCTCTACCACCTGCTCCTTCTTCTGCAGAAGTAAAGTCAAAGGACTCTCATGGTCATGTGAGGAAAGAGGAACTATCCATGTTGCCTGGGACAAGCAGGGCTGGGACATTCTTGCTAACAAGAAGGAAAATAACCCATATGGGTATTCCAGGACACTCTGGAGATCATGATAAAGAGAAACCCAATAGAAAACATTCAGTTCAAGTCCAGCAGATCTTATTAATTCTGGCTCTGTGCCAATAGTGCAGGAGTGCCAGCTGGCCCCACAGCTACGTGAGCGTCGTTCCTGGTGCTCCAGGTCCTGAAGGGGTTGTTCTGTACGTCCCACCTGGCACTGCCTCCTGTCTCATGCACTCCTTCAGGACTGGAAGTGCAGATCAGTGATAACATACACCTTGGAGCACTGGTATATGTGGATTGACTTCTTCCAGAGCTTTCCTGGATGTGTCTGCTCTGCTCTGAGCAGAACTCTGAGTTCCAGCAGAGTGGTGAGGGGCCTGACCGCAGGGGAAACCCAGGTTCACTGGATTCCTGTCTCTGGCTGTTGCTGAAGGAAAAGGGCTTTTCTAAGCTCGAACTGGTAGTTCATAAACAAATTTGTCATACTTCGCTCTTGCAAAATTTTTCTCCTTTTCATATGGAGTAAATCTGAACGCTTTGAGGCCAAGTCCACCCTTAGGAATATGTTACAAGCTGAAAAAGGACTTTTAATGGGAGAAAATTATATTTTAGCAACATAAAGGTGATTAGTTCTCCCCATAAAACTCAGTTTGGGGTGTCAGTGTGCATACATTTTTCTATTGCCATTTCTCAGGAAAAATGCTATATAAAAGTAAGAAATTAAGATGTATTTTTCAATAAAAATACAATGCTTACAATTCACTCTGGACTTTAAAAGGTTTGGCAAGTATGGAGATCAGTTCCCTGATCTGGAATTCCTTGGCTAGAGGTGCACAGCAGTCCTTGCTCTGGTCTCCAGAAGGGAGTTACCCTTCTTCTGCACCAGTGCTGCAGGAGGAAAAGCAGACATGAAGCAGAGCAGGCTGCTCAGGGCTGCACCTCGCTGAGTTTGGTGAAGCCTGGCAAGCACAACCTGAACTCCATGGCTGAACTGTTCAGGAGGAGTAGAAATAGGACCTGGTTACTTTTTCCAGGCTTTTATATCCTAATGGCTGCTGCTACTGTTAAATATGATAAACTCCTATTTGTTCACATTAGCCAGCCATCAATAGTCCCTGTTTGCTGGGCAAGCCCAGGACGTTCCCCTCCCCACCTGTCAAATCTGGAGTGTGCTTTGGCACCCTGCCACTGCAGAGCCTCAACGACTTGAGCAGAAATGAGACATCCCAGTACTTAAGCTGCCTCTGTTTCATGAGCTTTTCTTCCCATCTGTCTGCTTTCAGAAGAAGAAAGTGTTTGCTGGTCAGAGAGGTTTTCCACTTGCGCCTCCTTCGGCTTTCCATTACCTCTCCGAGGTTATATGGGGTGCAGGGCTATACACTGTACTGTACTATATGCAGAGGTGTTCAGACTTAATTTATTCCCTTCTCCTGGATAAAGATTATTGCAGCTGTGTGTTTTGGAAAACTATCAATGAAGGGAGTTCAGCTCATACAACACACTTTCAATAGGGTACTGTACTCTATATTTCCAGGTTCTGTTTTAATTACACTTGCATATTACCTTGGAGGAAGCTGAAATCTGGAAAATGTTTTCTCATATACCATGTCTTAAACCTTCCTGACCTTCTGTTTTATACCAAGTACTTTTATGTTTGTGATGAAAACCATATAATACGGGGCAAGGTCTGGCTATCCGGGATAATCTACCAGAGACTGTCAGTCCTTCCTAGCAAAGACTGAGCAATTCTAACTGAGAAATGTCCCCACCATCCCTCACCCCACCACCTTCCCGCAGTCATTCCTTCTTCCCTCCCTTCACATGGCTCCCAACAAGAGCCCCATGCTGTGAATAGGGCACGCAGTGGCAGGGAGAGGCTCCTGCTGCTTCAAAGAATCTTGAGGGACTGAGTTACAGGATGGCTCATGCAGTGCCAGCAGTCTGCCTGTATCCCAGAAAAACAAGGAAAAGGCCCAGACTCATTAGAGGGGCTGTGTCCAGCAGTGCACTCCTACAGCTTCTTGGAGGCTGGCGAGCCAGAGCAGCCCAGGAGCCCCTTGGGGTGCCTGAACAGCTCCTCCTGGGCCAGGGGAGCAAATGCTGCTCTGGGGTGTCTGTACTGGCTGCACTGGGCACCACTGGAAAAAAAACAAAAACAAACCTACCACCCAGTGTCCAGAATTTAAACCTCCTCAAGACAGCTGGCACTGGGCTGGGGGAGCATGGCACTGTGAGAACTCTGGCATGGCATGTGCCCTCTGCCAGGGAGAAGTGGCTACAAGCAGGTTACAAGCAGGTTACAAGCAGGTTACAGAGGTGCCCTATGGACTCACAGCAAGAGGTGCAAACCTCCCCCAGGGATCTCAGAGCATGTGATTCCCAGGGCTGACAGCAGAACAAAATGTGTAGGAACCAGGCAGCTCCAGAGTAGTTTTCAAGCCAACTTCAAATCCATGCCAAAGAGAGCATCTTGATTTTCACATCCTTGGGTTGTCTGGAGAATGTCCTGGGACAAAGGGTTTTAGTGAATATGTGTGAGCAGCAGAGGGTTTGTCAGTCCCCTGCCCAGCCCTTGGAGCCCAGCGCCCCACAATTCCAGAAGCACACATTGCTCCCTGCATCCTTCTTCTATGACTTCTTGAGGAGCTTGCTCCTCCTGGAAGCATGGGATGGTAGCAAACCCTCCAGTCTGGGACCTTGAGCTCTGCTCTGGAGCCTGGCACTGACAGGGCTCATGAGGTCCCACCTTCACTTGTCCAAACACCTCACCCTAAAAAGAAAAGTAACTTTTACTTAATAATGAATAACAGGAATTACATAAATCATGTCAAGCAGAGACTTTTTAGTGGCACTGAACTGGTTTTTAACTCAGCTGTAAACAAGGATTTTCAACTCTGAGGCAAGAACTTATAAAATGGAAAGCTTTTCATTAGACAGCAGTGATTATGGAAAAGCAGGGTTGGTCATAATAGAAAGCTGATTCTGAACTCCTAACGTGATGCTGGAACTGAGAGGGAAAGCTGATCCCCAGACTGTAAAGGTCAAAATCCAGTAAAAGTAGAAAGTTAGCAGTGCCTCTGTGGCATTGATGAGACTGTTACTGCAACATTAAATGAGTTCTGGTGTTTACATATTAAAAGTATTTGGAGAAGTGAGAGCCTAAAGGAAAAAACCCAAGAAGAAAAAAAATCTGGTAATGAAGGTGCATAGCAGAAGCAGAGCAAAGTCGATCGACCTCTTCCACAGAAAATAAGAGAAAAACATTCATCACAGTCTGCACAGGTAGAACAATGCCCATGGGAGTAAGTTTTTTCATACAGCAGACAAAGAAGCCAATTCAGTAATTCAAAGTGGAAACTGGACAGTAAGTAGAAATAGCTGCTTATTAAAAAATGAAGTGCTAATATTCCCAGAATTAGCTTAGAGCTGAATGTGGTGAGCTTTTTAAAACTTTCGGTCTTTAAATCAATCCTGGATCTCTCTTTCCAAATATGTAATCCCCAGCTATTACATAGCGTCATTTAATTCCACAGAACTCTAAATATAGAGTCTTTAAAAAATAGATGGGAAAAGAGGCACCAATGAGACAGCCATGCTCCTCTGAAGGACAGCGGCCAGCCCCTGTAAGTCCCACTGGTTTGAGCCACCATGTCCCAATTTTCTGGTTTACTCCGAGTTTTGGGCTTCATGTGGAAGAATGGTTTTGCCGAGTTAGACCATGGATCCATGGAGCTCATCTTCTATAGGGAACAGCAGATCCCTACAAAGAAAATAAAGACAGGACAAATGTGCAGCAAGGTTTTCTTGGCAGAGCTTTTGAACTTCCAGCTGCCAAGGGCTCAGAAAGTCCCATGGACTGATGGTCAACAGCTTTTCATGGATTTTTCTTCCTTTTTTTTTTCAAACATATACAAAATTTATCATCCCAACAAGGGTATGCTCAGGACTTCTGCAGCTGGGCAACCCTGTGGGAATCAGTGTCTCTCTGCTTGCTTCAAGCCTGTCCTGAGCCACTATCATTTGGTACTGTGGTTCTTGTTTGGGAGAAAACTTGCTCCCAGTTCTAAGTACATTCTTAGTCCTCACCACTTTTCCTTCTTGCCCCAGACATCTTTCACTGAAGGGCTTCAGTCTCATTACTTCTCTCACAGAAGCTGTTCCATCCTTCCTGTCCTTCTTACTGCCCTTCTCCCGCTCTTTTGTACCCCAAAGTATTTCAGAGTTGTGTGCAGTGCCTGCATATTGTCTTCTCCTTTATTCTCTATTTCCTTTTCAGTCATTCCTAAAGTTGTATTTGCTTTCCTGATTGCTGTAAAAACTGAGCTGACACTTCAGGGACTCAGAAATATTTTTTTTTTTACCTGGAGTAGGTAGAGTTCATCAGGCCAAATGATCCTCATTGTTCTTCATGCCCTTATCACCTGCAAATTAAATTGCTATTCTTCAACAACATTTTTAGATTCAGTCAGAATCAACAGCCCAATAATTTGATTATGATTGCCAGTTCAGAACAGTCGCCCTTTAAAGTACTGAATTAGTTCCTTTTCTCTCAAGACTCCCAAACCTCTGGAATTTCCCCAAAATCCCAAGATTTATTAAAAATCAGTAGGCTTACTGGTGCAGGTGAAATGTTTTAAAACTCTGACAATGCCAGCACATGCTCCTCATCACTTTCTTATCTTACTGGCATGGGGAATATTTCATTACTGTTGCAAGAAGTGCATTGTTCCTTATGGCTTTTTCTCTTACCAAAAATATGTTTTGAGAGACAGATAGCCCCACTGTGTTTTGAGATAAAGAGCAGGTTGTTTTTCTAGAATTCCAAAGAATCAATTTGTGTTTAAAGTTTCTGTGCCACTGGAAGATTCCATGTTATATTTTCTGGAGCTTACTGATCAAATATTATTATGCTCCTGCCAGTTTCTCAAGTCCTTTCTTTCTCTCCTCTCTCCTTCCTCACACTCAGTGTTTGTTGCCCATCTCTGACTAATCCAGCAGCTCTTCTCACCATGCTCCTGAAGCACCAGCCTGATGAACCAGCTATTTACTAACAACACAGGAAGTAAAATAATTAGTCAGATGTGGAAGCATGTACTTTAAGTCCTTCCTCGAGGTCATATCAGCTATTCCCCAGGGGTGTACAGGGTAGGTGTCTGTCTCAGCCCTCTAGGTGTCTGTCTCAGCCCTGCTCTGCAGTCTGTCCAGCTTCATGCTTGTGGGGCACAGGCAGGAATGTGACTTTCCCAGTAAGTTCCCCCTCCTGGTGCCTCCAGGCAGGCAGAAATGCAGCAGGGAAAAGGAACTGGGCCCAAGCTCTCATCACCTTGGCAATTAAAAAACCTCCCAGCAAACCCAGGGACTCTTATGTT
Source organism: Melozone crissalis (assembly GCF_028551555.1). NCBI lineage: Eukaryota > Metazoa > Chordata > Aves > Passeriformes > Passerellidae > Melozone > Melozone crissalis. The sequence continues at coordinate 14,097,325 of NW_026535795.1, read as the reverse complement.
TAACAGGAGCCTCTCCACTCCTTTTTCTCCTGCACAGTGTGATCCCCTCGTGCCTGCAGCTGCATCCCAGCAGGTCAGAGGGGCCCAAAACCCAGCCCCTGTCCCCAGCCAGGAGGCTCATGTGGGACACTGTGCCTGGTGTCCCTCACCAGCTCCTGCCTGGCACAGAGGCTTCAGCTCACTGTCCCAGGGCCTGGCTCTGCCCTCGTGATGCTGGGAATGCTGCTCACTTTAGGGCTCTGAATCAGCTGCTGGAGCCAAGGGCTGCTGAGAAAAGCACAAAAATGCCAAATTAAGCACTTTGTAAAGTCCAGAGCTACCTTTAACCCCAGTCCTAGGAGAAGAGAGACTGCTTGTGCCTGGGGCCCAGCTATGACATCTGTGATCCACCTGAGGTCTCATAAATGAAAGTCCCTCGTTCTCCAGACTCAGGTTTCTAACCCGTGTGAGTTTGAACTCCCACCACAGCACCCATGGCCACAGTCAGTGTTGTGGGAAAGTTACTGCTGGTTCTGTCTGTTCAATGCCACTGTCAGAAGTTACTTGCCTCTGCTGAGCTTGTGAAGTATTATACCAGCAAAGGTGCAGCCAGCAGGACCAGGGCAGGGATCATCCCTCGGCACTGGTGAGGCTTCACCCCAAATCCTGGGACCAGTTCTGGATCCCTCATGGCGAGAAAGACATTGAGGGGCTGGAGCATGTCCAGAGAAGGGCAGTGGAGGTGGGGAAGGGTCTGGAGCACAAGTGTGATGACAACAAGCTGAGAGACGTGGGTGGGTTCAGCCTGGAGAAAAGGAGACTCAGGAGGGAAGGAAATTGTAGCCAGGTGGGGGTTGGTCTCTTACCCATGTAACAAGTGACAGGACAAGAGAAAACATCCTCAAGTTTTGCCAGGGGAGGTTTAGGTTGGATACTGAGGTCAATTTTCCATAGAAGGGATGGTCACTCATTGAACAGGCTGCCCATGGCAGTGGTGGGGTCACCATCCCTGGAGGTGCTCAGAAATGTGTGGATGTGGCACCTGGGGACATGGGTTAGTGGTAAACCTGGCAATGTTGGGTTAAGGGTTGGACTCCATGATCTTGGAGGTCTTTTTCCAACCTTAATGATTGTGTGATTCCATGATCCAGCCCCTCTTGCTCTAAGCCTGCAGCAGCTTCTGGCCTGGAGCTCTCAGGAAAGCCCTGGAAGCCACCAGCATGGGGAGGACAGGAAAGTGTTAAGAAAGAATTACCTTCACCAAACCCTCAGAATAAGAAGTTTTTTACCTGGTAGGCACATAGACAGAATCATAGAATCATTTAGGTTGGAAAAGACCTCTGAGATCATTGAGTCCAACTTTCGACCGATCCCTACCTTGTCAAGTAAACCATAGCACTGAGTGCCACCTCCAGATGTTTCTTCAACAGCTCCAGGGATGGTGACTCCACACCTCCCTGGGCAGCCCCTGCCAATGCTTGACAACTCTTTCTGTGAAGAAATTCTTCCTGGTGGCCAACCTGAGCACCCCCGGCACACCTTGAGTCTGCGTCCTTTTGTCCTGGTGTTTGTCACCTGGATGTGTCAGTTCCCCCAGCAGCCCTGCCACCCACCCAGCTCCTGTACACGTGGAGGAGCATCCACTCTGCAGTTCCTCCTGTGTTTGCCCCACCTTAATATTCAGTCTTTCACCCAGACTCAGCCCCTGCTGTGTCCCCCTGAGAGCCACTTGTCCCCAGGTCCTCTCCCCCAGCCACATTCCCTTGGAGCACCTCCTCCTGCTTCTCCCCTCACTGCCTTTAGCCCTTAAATCCTCCCTAGCTGGGTTCCTGTAACCTGATCACCAACCCCAGAGTTAATGACTTCTTTGCCATCTGAAGTTTATGAGCCTTGTTTCACCTTTGCAGAAAAGAGAGCTGTGGGGAAGGTATCCGTCCCCTTCTCTCAGCATGGGAGGACCCAAGTTGTGCTTCTCTTCTAAAATTTCTGGAGAAAGATTAATGTTTTGAAGGCATTTGCATGAGCAACCTGAAATGTCTCTGGTTTTATCAGTTAAAGCCTTATTTCTGACTTTATGCCACAATCAATGGCATTGTGTAAAAACAGGCAGATGGAAACTGGATGTGCAGAAGCAATTCCTTCATTCCTCCTTTTAGTTCCATTTAATTAGTTTAATAACATTTCTCTGGCAGTATGATGGGCAGAGGCTGCTCAGCCTGGATTCCTGGATGGCAAATTATGGCTTAAGATATTATATCAAATAGATTCTAAGAGAAAAAAACAGTGAAAAGAACATTTTCTATCCCCTAGCAGAGGGTCAGCCAATTAATCACTGTTATTGTTGACTAAGTAATTTTTTCTTGACAGCTGTGCCCTTCAAAATGACATCAGGGGAAACTGAATCCATTTGCATTACTTCAGCTGGCCAAATCGCTGCAGAAAGTTGAAACTAGTTCTGAAAAAAAACAACCAGGCAAACAGGGACATCAGTGAACTCGGAATGACAGAATAAATGGGCTATTCTGAGTACTCAGCAAAGTGCATTTACTGCTCTGTATTTACTGTTTTTCAAAAAATCTTAAGATTATTGTTTATTGGATTTGTTGAGAAGCAATGAAGTCTCCTGCAATTTTATTTTTAAATATCATTTTACTACCCAACAGCAATAGTAAATCCATAAAATAACACGATTGACCAGGACTATGGAGTAAAAAAAAATATTGTTTGCTTTGTACATTCTTATTAGTCTTGGCTAAGATGTTATAAAAGCAGTATCTTTTAACACCTTTTATAATACAAGGGTCAAGGGGTTTTTATGTTTCTTAAAGAAAGCTTCAAATAGCCCACATAGCGGGTTCCTGCATCTTTCATATGGCTGCTGTATAAACAAGCCCATTTTACACAGGAAATGACATAACCATGTAAAAGTGTACACGGAGTTTAGGCACATATTCAAACACTAATGGGAATGCATTGTTTTCAATGGCATACTTTTATGTTTACCTATTGAGCTTAGTACCCATATTTTAGCCAAATACAACAAAAATTATCCACACATACCTGTCTTATAGTGTACTGTTTATTTGAAATTTGGACCTTCACAAAGACTCTCGTGGGACAGATAATGACCCTAAAAAGTAAATACAAATGAGGCATTCTCAGTGAGGGAGTGAAACCTGCCATCATAAAGGTGGAAAGCTAAACTTTTAACCTGTATTGCTTTACAGCTCAGGTTTCTGCCATCCAGTTGCTCACACCAGCTCACCCATGGGAAGAAAGCCGTAACAATAATTTAGGGTGTCTATCTTTGCACATTATATAATGACCTGGCTGAAGAAAGTAGTGCCAAACTCCTGGAGTCATAGAATCACAGAATCACTCAGGTTGGAAAAGACTTCCACTGAACCACATCAGCAAATGTCACATCTGCTTGTTTGCTGAACTTCCAGGGATGGGTGACTCCACCACTTCCTTGGCCAGGGTCAGGTTCCCTGTTTCTCTCCAGTTTCTGTGCCGAGAGTCAACTCCAGGGTGTGCCTTATTCCTAAACCCCAGGGTTTGGAGGGGAATGAAGATTGAATGAACCCTGCCTGGGTCTTTCTTTTGTGCTCATCCATGCCATTCATGTACCTGGGGAAGTTTCAATGCCTTTTTCTGTCCACTTGCCAGGTAACTGGAACTGAGACTGCCAGGTAAGGCCTTGACAAGATTGGCAACAATTTGTGAGAAGACAGACGTTTGTGCCAGGGGATTCCAATGCCTCCAGCAATGCACCAATAAAGCACCTACAGGCTACTACACATTTACACCATGGGCAAAGTGAGTAGAGCTTTCCAGAACAAAATAGTGTAGAACTGCAATTTCCAGACTTATCAGCCAATTTCACAATGTAAATGCAAAAGGACACTCTGGACATGACAATAATGGTTTATAGCTAATGGTATCAACCAAGAATGCTCAAATTAAGATCTAAAAGTGAAAAAACCCTACCTTATTCCTATGCCCATGATTATAAACTCCTCACTTTGAGCTGAACCAAACTTGAGCAGTGCCAGGGCTGTCCCTTCTGGATGTCACCACCTTTGAGAGACCAAACTGAATGTCATGTTACCTCCTGACCCAGAAACTTGGGCTTAAACTCCTTCTGTTTTGTCAAAAGCCATTTTTGAAGCAGTAACAATCCATAATGACTCCAGCATTTTACTGTCTGTACCTTCAAATTTGTTTAAACGGACATGACAGACCTACTGATGGTTTGTTTTTTTATTTTCCTTTCTAAACTCCTACCAAGCAGAATGTAGGCTTTTGAATGATTACCAAAAGGGTGTTTGTTAAGACTTTAGTTTGACAGTATTTCTTTTCATTTTTCCTCAGATCATACTGTTTGCTTTGGGATAATTGCAAAACCATGGCATATTTTTCCATTTAGATGCTGATACATACTCAATTTAAATACCACTTACCTGAGCTTTTATTTTGATTTATTCATGCATTGGAAAACTCATACAAGGACAGCAAGAAAGAACCTCAGAGAGGTTTATACCTATTAGGCTTTAGAAACTTTCTATTGTGACCAGCCTCACCAGGACTCTCAGGCTGGTCACCAGCTCTGCAGTGTGAACTGAACAGGAATTTTCCTCCTCAGATTTCCAAACTATCATGCCTCATGTGTAACACCAGTGCTCCCACCCAGCACAATTGTTACAGCACTTGATGAATCCAGGTGTACTGAAGCAAACTGCCCCGTGCAGGCAGTCCTAATCCCAGGAGCTAACTTGTCTTAGCTTAGATTTGCTTCAAGTGTATTTAAATAGGCAGTATTTGCTATTTTAAACTGATCACCCTCAGCCATTGAGGAACGTGCCTGTGTGGTTAGTAACTGGCATGGCACAGCTGTGTCTCAAAGGTCAGAGCAGAGATTTCCTTGGGAATGTGCAAACAGCATTCCCAGAGTGGGAGCAGCACTTGCCTAAGGAAGAAAGGAGACAACCTTTGTCATGGCCATTGAGCAAACCTCTCCAGGAGATAGCTGGAGCCAGTGCTAGAGAAAGCTGCAAACACACCTGAGAACAGCCAGGAGCTGGAAAAGAACTGCTTGAACAGATCAGGAAAAAAAAAAAAAGCCTGAGCTGCCCTCCTGGCTTTGGACTTGGCAGGGGAATGTTTTCCCTCCTACTGTAGCAACAGTAAAAATCAGCAGTATTTAAATCAGGTTTTAGTAAAGCTTAGACTTGTAGTTTTGAAAGACTGGCTGGTGAAGGCAGGTAGTGCTGGGGCCAGTAATGCTGTGCCTGGCCTCAGGCTCCATGAGGATGAGGAAGAGCAGGACCTGGGACGGGACACCGAGAGTCCTGAACGGAGAAGGGGAATCCCTGCAGGCAGCCCTGGCCCACCAAAAAGACCCATAAAACACCTGGATTTCTCACACACTTGGTACAAAGGACCTTCAAGTGTTCCTCATTCTTGTGCCTGCTGCCCTGCTGGGCATTCACCATCTGGGCAGGGGCAGCTTTCTGGTCCCCAGGTTTGCAGCAGGCGGGCAGTGCCTGCAGGCAGGAAAACCAGGCAGTGTCAGTCTCTGCAGGCAGGAAAACCAGGCAGTGTCAGTCTCTGCAGGCAGGAATGATGGCACTGCGCAAATCCCACAGACCAAAGCTCCCTGCAGGGCTGTTCTGCATCCCCGAGCTGCAGGTGAGGGCACAGGGCAGGTCCCCTGCACTGGGGTTCCCCAGGTGTCTGGCAGCAAGGCTGCTTATCCAGGTACATTAAGCTGGTTAAAGGCTGAGCTGCCCAGAGAGTGCAGGAGGAAGGGCAGAGCTTTATGTCACTGTTTATGGCCATTGATCAGGAATTTAGGATGCTTTGCTGCTGGTGTGAGCTGCAGCATGTCCAGACTGGGGTACTGAGCAGAAGGACCTTGGGGACTGTACTCAGCTCCCTGCCTCTACCACACCAGTGATGCTGTGCAGAGCCAGGAAATCTTATGACTCGATGGTCTAAGCAATATCAAAATTTAGCATTTATATTTTGTACCATGGATAAACTCCTTCAGTAATTTCTGTTGGTTCACAGCACCTTTCTGATCCATCTGTAGTTGAACATTTGGTACCTAGTTTTGTGGGTGGAAACATACAGGGGCAATCCCATTTATAATCCATGTCTGTAATAGATAAAGGAGATATACGAGCACAGAGCCCTTGGAGGCTGGAATAAATGGATACCAAAGCTCTTTTGCACCCATCTGCATAACTCATTTTTGCCCCAAACACATCACGTCACAGTGTCATTCCCCACCAGATCAAACCAGGCCTTCTTTTCAGATCTTTCCTTCAATGTTTCCACGGTTTCTCTCTGTGGCAGCAAAATGCACAGACATGTTTTACATACCCCTGGTATTCTGCTGCATGGAAAATTACCTTTCACTTGTATTTATTGTACAAAAACATAAAACAATTTCTTAATTGTGTTATAATTAGGCAGAGTTGGACAGCTAGGCACAATGCAGCACAGTGTCAATAATTTATTACATCTTATGCCATAATTGAACACTTTTACTATGAGCACTTGAGAACAACTTGGACCTTATACAGAATAATATATTTTGCTACATAATAATGGAAAGGTGGATACTTAAGAAAGATGTGTAGCTTGGAGGAAAACATACATGGAAGCAAATACCTCCTGCATCACCCATCTTTATGTAAAACTTAAAACTAAGCCAACATATTATATTTAATGACCCCTTTTTATAAATGCATAGTTTCAAGAGCTAATCAGAAGGAAATCATATTACAGTGCAACTATTTACACCAAGATGGGGGCACACCAGAACACAACAACTCTTGTCAACATTGGGACTCTTTTCTCACATTTATGAATGGACATAGCACATGGAAATCAGACAGAAATTCATTCTCAAGAACAATGTTCAAGGAACAAACAGGTCATATCCACAGCTCACTGATATCATCTCCATCCACTGCCTTGAGGCTAAAAGCAGGAGATCTCAAGGTGTCCAGGTATCATCTTCTCTGTCATGGACTTCACTTAGAGTCAGTCCTGTGTTGCCAGCGGCACAGGGCCTTAAATCCAGCTGTGTGACAGCATCCAAATGCATCTGCAATATGTCCATGGAGACACACAGAAACACTGGATTTATTGCTACATCCTTGTAAACACACTTACCCTAAGGGTAAGAAATCTAGTTAACCTTGTTTGAGAAGTTATGTCCAATGTGTCAAACTACCTTTCATAACATATTCACGTGAGCAGCTGTTCTGCTACCTGCAGCCACAGGACTCCACCACCATGTCCTCGTACTGCTTGTAGACCACGTTGTTTGCAGAGTCAATGAAAAGGATGCTGATGGGGCTCAGCCGGGTCGGGACGCAGCAAGTCGGGGGCGTGGACTCGGGGTCCATGGAGTTCATTAAAGTCTGGATAACCGCGTGGTTGGTGGGCTCCAGGTGGGAGCGGAGCGGGAATTCACAGAGCCCTTCACAGTGATAGGCCTCATACTCCAGGGGGGCAATTATCCAGTCATCCCAGCCCATATCCTTAAAATTCACGTGGAGGGCTTTTCTGCTGCACCTCGCCTTCAGGTTCTTGGTGGGCCTCTTGCCTTGCCGTGTTGCTAGAGGAGCTCTTCTCTTCCGCCTCTGGTTGAATAAGTACTCATAAACAGTTTTGTCATCTTGGCCGGATCTAGCTTTGATTTCATTGAAGAATAAGTCTCTTTTTTTCGTCCTCCCAAACACCAAGAACAGAGCCTTCTCATTGACCTGTCTTCCTGTTCTATTAAATCCCACACTCCTGAGATCAACAGCTCTCCCCCTGTCAAAAGTTTCCAGTTCAAAACACAAGTTAACCAAGTTTTTAAAGTTTCTGAAAAGTTTCCAGATGTCAAACACTTCCCACTTGGGTGTATCGGTGATGCTGACAGTCCGAGAGTCCAAGAGTGTTGAGGCTTGTCTGTTTGTAGAGCAACTAAATAATTTTACTTGGGAAGTTTTTCCAGAAGAATGAGACTTCCAGGTATCAGAAGGTTTTTTTCTCAATATTCGAAGCTCTGCTCCCAGCAAACCATCTTTTTCTAATGCACTGATGTCAAAAATATATTTTTGTTTTCTTATAGTTGGTGCTCGCTCATCTAAAAAAAGCACACAGATTTTTAAATGTGTATCAAGCACAGAGCAATATCACTTATTCAGTTCTTAATGGTTTTTACTCAAATTTGCTTATAAGCCTCGAAGTTAGCCCACTGAACAGAAAGAGCAATTTTTGTCTAAGGGATCAGCCCCATGCAGGGACTCAGAAGAACTCAGGGACTCACCAGAGAAATTAATTTCTGAGTCTGCCTTGTAGAAATCTTCTTTATATTACCAATGGGCATTTTCTACCTTCAAAGGTAGCCAGTTAGCCAGTTGACAAATAATACTATTTCAGGGCTGAGCATTCACATGACCTATTTACCACTTATATCCTACTTAAATTACTGAAAGAGAGCTTCAGGCCTTATGCTGGCTCCAAACACGAGCAAATTTACCCTTAGATGATGCAATAGTAAATTAGTCCTTTAAAACCAGCCTCCCTAGGAACTGCCAGACATAAGGATAATTGCCTAATTAACTAACCCCAGATAATTCACAATTTTTCAAACTGAGCAGAAAAAAAATTCCTCTCTTTATCCTGCCTTTACATTCACTTGCTTCAGGTGGTGAAGAATATGGCTGAACCATATTCATTCCAGTGAGGTGACATTAACAGAGCCTTCCAGGGGCAAGCTGGGAACCTGAAGGCAGCACTTGTGAGCAGTGCATCCTCCCTTCCCAGCAGCCAAGCTATTAATGAAGGGATGGCAAACAAATCCAGTCCTGGTGAGTCTTTCATCACAATTCCTTCACCAGCTGTGTTGCTTCCTTGAGAACGTAACAAAACTCTTACAAATGTCACTGGAAGCAAGAGGGGGCTCCCAAAGCAGGGTGGGGAGGTGAACACCATTCATTGGGAGGCTGGTTATTTCTCCTGTGAAAGCAGACAATAGCCCAAATTTCCAGAAGTGTTTGGAACAGGAATGTTGAGCTGCAAGTTCTGGAGTCCTGGATGTTATTACCCTTGGTAGCCTGTGCTGAGCTGCGGGCTCCTTGGTGCTACCTGAATGTTTTAAGGTAGTTCAGATACACCCCCCCACAGGATAATGACCCCTGGGTCTGCAGTGTAGTTCCTCACAATTCTACCTTGAACAAACCAGGCTGGTTTTTTGTTTTTTTGATTTTTTTTTTTTATCACAGAATAGCTCTGTTCTTAGCATATTGTATGTTTTTAGGCACACTACAATCTAACATTAGTTGTTTCCATGAGCTAGTTTCCAGCTAGCTAGAAAGAAAAAATAAGACAAAAATCCGAAAGGTTTTTAAACACCTAAGCATGCAAAGACTGATTGATTTTCAACAATATGCATCTAAAATACTTCCTAAATGTTTTCTTTGGCTGCCACACAACCATCTAGTTCTGCCTGTAAATGAGTTTTCCAAGATAAGTCAGGAGGACAAAATCTGCAGCAAAGTTGTGTGATTTCATTTACATTAAAAAGAGCTCTTTGACTTTTCCAAAGCATGATTATTTTCCAATACTCTCTGCATTTACAAGCACGCTCAGACATCTCTCTCTGTCCACACTCACTCACACACAAGCTCCTTTCTTACCTTGTCCTTTGTCTATAAAGCTGGTTATTGTATTGGCAAGTCCAGCCTCCAGTTTTACACTTCCATTAACACCCTTTCTTTCTGCATCTGAGAGAGTCCTGTACAAAGAGAGCATGTATTCATGTGGCGTTATCGGGGGATGTCGGAAAGTTTCCTTAGCTTCCCTCTGGGTTACAGGCTCTTTAGTCTTTTTGGATTTGAGAGAATCACTGTCAGTACTGCTTGTGCCAGTTTTTTTCAAAGCCACCTTGCTGCTAAGATTTTGAACCTTTGGAGTGACTGTCCTTACTCCAGAAGGTCTGCTGGGGAGATGTCCTACCTTGCCCTCCGTGGCTGCTGTTCTCGAGGGAACCTTCTTTGAGTCATCGTTCTTGGCCAGCAGAGCTCCAGCCTGAACAGCACTGCTTTTAGTCCTGGCCTTTGAGGTCCCAGCACTGTATCCATGGCTTGCAGTCCTCAATGTACCTGCCCGTGCAGAGGGATTCCTCTCCTTTCCTTCTGCTTTCAAAAAACCTAGTTTAGATCCTGGATTACCCTGGCCTGCTTCAGAATTACTCAGCGCTCCAGGAACTAGATCCAGAGACAGCCAAGTCAAATGCCAAAGCAGTAAAGTGAGAAAATGCAGGATTTTCATCCTCTGGTCTTCCTCTGAATGCCACTAAAGAAAAACTCAGAAAAGGTTCCTCCAGTTTGGCAGAAGAAAACATGAAAGAAATTAAAAACCAAAGTTAGCAAAAATGGTTTTCGTTTGAGATTAAAACATTTCAGATATCGTTGTTCAATACTTGTATCCAGTCCCATAGTGGAAATGCTCATGTACTCAGATATGATCTCCCCTGACTTCAGTTAGCAGCTGTAAAGAAGTTGTTCTTGAAAAGAGAAAGTTTACCACCTCGTTTTCTTCTGTAAAACTGACTGAAAACTTGAAGGAGTCTTGTTTAAATCCAAGGGTTTTTTTTTTTTTTCCAAGAAGGAAGAATGGCGTAATGCTGCCTCTGTGTTAAAAGGTTTTTTTAAAGTTTTGAGTTTTGAATCCTTTCCAGTGAAAATATTTCACACACAGAGGCCTGCAGGTGCTCAGAAATCTTTTACAAACCTGAACTCTGGAATTGGAAACGGAATTCCAACAAACCTATTTAATTACTCTCTGATGTCATGCTGTCTAAACTAATTTAACTGCGATATATTTCTTAAAAAAAAATCTTCTTTACCCTTTTCATTAGCATGAGTCATACTCTGCCTCATGTGAAACAGCTCCACAGGCTCAAAACTCCAGAGGATGCCTTTTCAAGTGGCAGTATGACCTCTGCCTCAGCCCTCGATGAACTTCACGTTTAGACAGGACAAACTGCAAGATCAACAACTGAGAGCTGTCACACAGTCCGCTGGACACATACATAAACTAATTTAGAAATAACTCATGTAGCTCTTTTTCCAGAGAACTTCTGACAGTGCTTTCACTTCGTCCCCCTGTGACTGAAGGGCTGTGCTGCAACGCCGGCGCTTAACGAGGGTAACATTTAATTTTACACAAACTCAACAGGGCCGTGCCCGCAGTCAGTGTATTTTGGCTTATTTATTGCTGTGCTTTAAAAACCCCGTGTCAGCGCAGCTGGAGCAGCAGCTCCTGCCGCAGGGGATGCCCCCGGGGCGCGGTGCGGCGGGGCAGCAGTGCACCCTGCAGGCAGCCATCCTCCTCCTCCTCATCCTCCTCCTTCTGCAGGGCCTCTCGGGAGCTGGAGATAGCCCTAACCCCGTCTTTCCTCCCGAGACTGCTGAACACCAGCCTTTGTTTAATTTTAGATGCAAAATGCCCAAGAGCTGCTGACCCTGGGGCCCCAAGAAGGCTGCGGGTCAAAACCAGCGCTCCTCGCTGTCCGGGCTGTCCTGCAGCTTTCAGCCAGGTGTGTCTTTGATAACCTGCACAAAATGAACTGTTGTTCTAAAGGAGCCTTCGGGAAAGGAGGCACTGGGCTGGACTCAGCAGGGATTACTGGGACCCATCTCTCATCTTGCACTGATGCTAAGCCCATTCCTTCTGCAATTGCTTTTCTTTCTGAGTTAAGATGAAAGAAAAAAGGGACAGCACCTTTTAGCTTGTTCTGTGTGTGCTGTAGCATTGCCCACCCACCCTGACAGGGGTCTGACCCTGACAGTATCAGCAGCAGTGAACTGCTTTCATAAATAGCAACCTGCATGAAATAAGGAGCTCTGAATGCTTCTTCACTTGTTTTGGTGGAGGAACTGAAGGATAGAAGAGTCCAGTGATTTTACAGATGACACAAATAAGGTAGATTTGAATCATGATCCTCCTGATTTTGATCTAATGGCCCTTCCTCTGCTGTCAGTTGTACTTTTTGTATTTCCCTACAAAATAAAGCAGATCTCCTGGGAGTTACCTCTGGTGAAACCATTCCCCAGCAGTCACTCCACACCATCCCATGGCCCTCCCAGCCACTTTATCCCTCCCATATTACCCACCTTTCTGCTGGGTGGTGTGCTGTGTCTGGTTCTGCACCGTGGGGGTATTGATCAGCTTGCCAGTAAGCCAGAAAAGTATCTAAATGCTGAATTTCCACTTTTAATCTATCCAGCTTCCAGTTTTCACATTGCTTGTAAGAATTTAATATCTTTAAAAGGTCATTTGCGCTATCAAACTTGGCTGAGATTTGGAAACAGATTTACAAATTATTTAAGAGATGGGACGTGAAAGAGCAGGAGGTTGGACAGTGTGATTACATGGGCCTTGTCGTAGTAAATCAAATAAAGCATGATCATTGATATGTTCAAAGAATATTTATGTGTCTGAGATGAAAAAATCTTAGTGGGCTGGACAGAGCTAGACAGAAAGAAAAAAGGAAAAGCAAGCAAAACAAGGTGTGCAAACTAATCTCTTTCTTTGAAAGAGGCTCTTTTGAAGCAAACACCATCCCAGTGCTTGGAACCACGGGAGCACGGATGCTGTGGAGTGCACTGAGCCCCACAGACCCCACAGTGGAATGCTGACCCTGAACAAGACCCACAGACTGAGAGGTTCCTATGATCCCTACACCATTGTGGAGTCATTCCAGCTGGCTAAACTCAAACTCCACTGCAGGAGTTCAGTGTGTAGCTGGAAACCCTCCTGCTGGTGAGGCTCTGGATACACAGGGCACAGTGGCAGTGGTGCTCCAAGCCCTTCACTGCTCACCACCAGCCACATTTCTGTGCCCCTTCCCTCGAGTGGCCAGGTTCATGTAGCCCACCTGTCCTCCCCAGCCTGTTCTGTGACAGCAGCTCCTCCCTCACACGGTCTGGGTGGGATTTGAAAAGGGAGGAGCACCTGTGTCCCTGCTCCCTGAAGTGCTCTGCCTCCTGTTCTCCAGATCCTGACATTATATCATGCCTACATGAGCTGTGATGCCTTCTCAGACAATCTCAGCCCTTCTGGATGTCCAGCATGGTCTAGAGCAAGGGATCACTCTGGGGAGCCAGAGGAAGATTTCACAGTGTTGAAAACGCTGCCATTCCCTGGGGATGAACAGCTCCACTGGATATGTGATGCCAAGAGTTAGAATTTGCTCTCTGCTGCAAAGTTGCAGTTGAAGCTGCACATGGAAGTCTGTGGAGTGATCTATCAGGAAATTCATTGTCCTTTCCCAGGTGCACTAATTTCCAGAAAGGACTTAGAAGATTGAGTTAACTCCATGTATTAGGCCACTTGCTGTCACATTGTTTTGCTTATTGAAACTAATTCTATTTCTGTGAGGATTTAGACCTCTGCACCACAGCTCTTGGGCAACTGCTTTTTAAAAGTGTGAAGTTATAATTTAGGAAGGAACTTAACAGCTCTGTACTTTTCAGAAGGAAAGAATTGCACAAAACCTACAGATGTTAAAATTAAAACTTGCTTGTCTTGGGCCAGAGCAAAACAAATGTAATGATGTTTCCACTTCCATGTGAAGGTGGCATAATTTAAAACAATGTTGTGCTCTTAAATAAAAAGTTGGAAGTCCAAAGAAATAATTTTGTTACTGGTTATCAATAAACTTGGCTACATCTGCAAACAGTAGCGAACTACAAAGCACAGAATCATAGAAACATGGAATATCCTGAGTGGGAGTGTTTTGTTTCTTGATTCCACAGATGTACCTAATTTCCCCAACTCTGAATCAAGTAGATTTTTTTTTTCTTATTTTTGGTACCTCTGCCTGTTACTAGTTAGAGAAATTCAGGGTTTGTTTCAAGCTTCTTCAGGCCTTTTCACTGAGTCCTCCCATTTGATATACAATGTTAATTAGCCTGAGTTGCCTTTGATAGGTATTGTTCATCTTTGCAATAGAAGCATATTTAAATTATTCAAGACTTGAGAGGGAGATCCTGAGATCCCGAATTACTTTGCTGACCAAAGACAATTTTGGTGGCAATTAATTTATTCCGCATCTTAAAAAAAAAAAAACAAACAGAATGTCATTGATGAAGCATTCACTGTCACGGGAAAAAGCAGGGACTGAAAACAAGCCAGTGTCATTCAGCAGCCAAATAAAAAATGAAACATATTTTTAGCAATGGGTTTAATTTAATGTGAAAAATGCATGTATTTTATGATTGGCTTTTTGCAAATATTAAAATGAATATTATATGTGTTATGTTAGAAAGTAATGCTCTGTTAATTCCCTTAAGTAGTGTGTTAAATACAGTTTTAGGTTATAAAAAATGTTAAAATAGAAACTATGCTATGTAGGATACTTTTTTTGAATAAAGGACTCGCAGTAAAATAGCAGCCACAGGACACCTAAATCTTTCAGAGAAAAAGAATTTATTGCTCTCTTATCAGAAGAAATGAACTTCTTCCCGCCTCGAAGGCGCTGTTAGGATTCAGAGGAAGAAGCTGACACTGACCAGAATCCTGTGTTTGAATGGAATTTATGCATCATGTATGAAGTGTATGAATATGCAACAGGCTGTTGCTTTTAAGGGTTAATCCTCTGTTAACGGGGATCCTTTTTCGGGCTCGTTCTACCCAGAAAAAGGTACCTGGACGTCCGTAACTCTTTGTCTCTATTGTCTCATATTGTCCTAATTCAAATTGTCCAAATTATTATTACTCTAATTGTATTACTATTTTTATAACCATTTTATTACTATTAAACTTTTAAAATTTTAAAACCAAGTGATTGGCGTTTTCCACACTTAACTAACTCCCAGAACAATTCCCGATGGAATGCAGAGGGTTCACTGTCACTGTATTTTCTGATTATATTCCCTGCCGGAGCGGAAGCGCCCACAGCGGCCCGCGCTGGGCCCGCCACGGGCAGGCCGCGCCGCCCCTCACGGAGCCTGCGCTGCCTCCGGCCGGCCCCGAGGAGCCGCTCCTCCCGCGGCCGGCGGGGCGGGACCCTCGGGGCGGGCTGGGCCGGGCCCGGGCTGGGCTGGGCTGGGCCGGCCATGGCGGGCAGCGCGGGCTATGGGGAGCTCAGCCCGGGCTCGCTGCGGCGGCGGCTGCGGAGCGCGGAGGAGGCGCAGCAGCGGCAGGTGGGGCTGGTGCGGCAGCTGCAGGACGAGGTGAGCAGCGGGCGCTGCCCGGCGGCGGGGAGGGGGAGCGGGGCCGCCCGCGCTGCCCGGGGGGACTCGGCGGGAACTCGCGGGGCCTCCCCGGGCGGGCGGCGCCGAGCTCGGAGCTGGGAGGCCCCGGGAGCGCCCGTCCCGCCGCGGCCTCGCTGCCGAGCCCCTCCTGATCTCGGTGCCTGCAGCATCGCCGCTGTTCGGCCCCGTTAGCGGGGTTTGTCCCGGGCAGGAGTTGGGCTGGTTGGCTTGCAGAGCAAGTTTGAAAACTCGTTTCGGTCGCTTCAAGGACCCCCTTGAACAGCCAGATGTTGGCTCGGGGTACGCGGGGCCCGTCGGTCAGGTAGAGCTGCCCGCAGCTGTCCCATGGTTCTGCTTGCTGCCGCTGTCTCAGGTGGGCAGACAGTGCCTGAGGGAAACCCCGCCCCAATTCTGTCCTATTACAGTGAAACTTCCCTGTATTGCAGTGACTTCTTGTGGAGCGTATCAGAATCACTCTTGTACAGAGTCAGAGAAAAGTTAATGTGGGGTGAGTGGAGTCTATAACAAGCTGCTTCTCTCATCTTCATTTTCTGTATCCATTCAGGTACTGCAGTACCAGACCTGGTGTCGAGAGTTGGAGCAGCAAGTGAAAGCTGGAGGGGTGAGTGTGCTGCAGGTTGTGAACTAAAAAGGATGTATCTAATGTTCCCAAATGTAGACCAATAAAAACTCTCTACAATCCAATTTCAAGAAAGTAAATTTTTACTGTCTGAGGGCTTAGAGAAACACTCTGAATTTTCCCATCAGTGTTTTGTCCATTTGTGGTTCTTAGAGCAGCCAGTAGTCCCAGAAAAACAAGTCCAGAAAACCCAGTTGAGGATTTTAATTTTGTGAAAGAGTGCTTCATTGGAGTTACATTTGTCCTGGGTCTCAGGAGAGGACTGTGCTGTGTGTTACATGGTACAGCTGTCCTGGAGAAAGAACCAGTTGAAACAGCTTTTTGGAAGTCTGGTGGTCAACATACAGAACTGGCCCTATGCATTTCTTTCTGCTTCATAGCTAAAGTAAACCTAGAAGCCAAGGGGTGGAAGAATAGGAGAGCACTCCCAGGCTTCAAGTCCAAATCAGCACTTGAAGTCATGAAGCGAGGACACGTAGCAGTGGGAGAGTGAGGAGAGCTACTCACACTAACATCCTTCCCTTCCTCCCTGTAGTCACAACACTGTTACACCTGGAAGAAGCCGTGACCTCCTGAGATACCCAACAAATGGATGGGAAAGTGGTGGATGCTGACAGTGGTGGAAGAAACACTATCATTTGACTAAACCTTTCCTTTCTTCTTAAAGGGATCCCTTCCAGGCAGGTGGAAAGCCACAGCAGACCACAGCCTGGAGAAAGCACTGCTTCAGGTGGAAGAGGAGCAGCACAGGTACAAGGAAGAAGCATTTCTTCATACTTGGTATCCTGGATGCTCATGGAAGTGAGGGAAAACCTGTCGGTGCTACCTGGTCTCCCCAAGGGAAGCGGTTGGGCAAGCTGCTCTGACAGGAGAAAGGTCCACAATCTGCTTTCTGTGGTGCAGTAATAGTGCTGTGTGCTGAGTGGCTCTGCTTTGAGTGGGGAAGTGGGGTGTGTATTCTGGTGAAAGGTCCCTTTCCAGCCAAAATTATTCTGTGGTTCAGTAGGGGAACAACTCTGGACAGTGCTATAGAAAAGTGATACATCCAGTGACCATCAGCATGAAGAGGGGACAAATTGTTACTTGTGAGCGTCATCAGGGTTGAAGGGGAAACCAAAATCATGGATGGAAATTGAAGGCTCAAAGCACAGAGAAGCAAATGAGGTTTTCATCACAGAGAGATCTTAGTTAAGCCTGTAAAGTGCTTTTACTGCCTCTCAGACAACAAAGTCACTGTTAAGGGAGCTGGAAAATCACAGGGGTGCTGGACAGCTGTTGCTCAGTGACCTCATTGTTGTTTCTCTCCCTCTCCAAGGTGTGAGAATCTGGCAGAAGTGAACACTCTCCTGCGGGAGCACCTCGATAAAGCCAGCGAGGTGAATTCTGCCCTCAAGGAAGACGTTGGGAAGCTGACGGTGGATTGGATGAGGGCCCGGGAGGAGCTGGAGCTGAAGGAGAGTGAATGGCGCCGTGAACGGGAGGTGAGGATGGGCACGGGAGTGCCAGAGGGGAGTGAGAATGGGAGTGGGAATGCCTTTTGTTCCTTGTTGGGTACCTGCTGTTGATTCCCCGACTTCTGGGACTCTGGCTGGGCCCTCCCAGGGGGCTCCTCTGTTGGGGGAGACCCTCCTGGAGCAGTCTTGTGTCAGGAAACAGAGACACACTCGCTCTTTTCGGTCTTCAGGTTCTTGTTTATTGTTATCTTATCTGGAGTTTTGCATGCTGTCCACACCAGATCAGTGCACTGGAAAGGCACTGCAAAAATGGCTAACAATATTTTGTTACAAGGTCTTTTAAAGCTAAACTATCCAATTAAGAACGGACACCTGGATTATTTTCCCTTTTAACCCAATAACTGATCCTAAAGAGCTGCAATGGGGACTTTTCCACCCAATTACAAAATGCCACCCAAACCAATGAGGAAGGAGGAAGAAGAAGCCCAGGATGACACCCTGTGCCCTCCATCTTGCTTCTGTCCACTACGTACTAAAAATCCTAAAACCTAAATTTCCCACCTAAGTGATACCACCTACACTACTCTCTACAATCTGCTTCACACCCTAGTAGATTCTAGTCTATTCTGGAGTTTAGGAAACTTTCTCTATGAATGAGGGTCAAAGTCAGTGTTCCCCTGGGGGTCAGGGCACCCCAGAGCATTCAGGGAAATATTCCTGGTGCCCTGGGTTTCCACAGTTCCTGGCATGGAGAACTTGCTGTGTGGAGGCTGTGGCTCTGCTGAGGATGCACTGGTGTTGGACAGGGGTGTGGGAGGGAGTGTCAGCAGAGGGTGCTGGAGGAGATGCCCACCTTCTGTGACTGCAGTGCTTGGTCAAGAAGATAGAGCTGGGCACTGTAGAGCAGTCACAGGAACACCTGTCTCTTTAATAGTTCCTTAATCCTTGTTTTGAGCAATTGAGACCAGAGAGGTCTGCGTGTGTTCGGATTCAAAGTGGCCAACACAGGAACAAGACAGGCCTCTTGTACTGACTGCCTGTTGTAACCTGGCACTGGCCTTGAAGGAGTTTGTGTTCCTCTGCTGTGACTTTGAGGTGGTGAATCACCATCAGCTTGCTGCTGCCACCCACTGCCACGGGAGAAGTGTGGGTGCTCCCCTCTGGGCAGGTGTTCCCTTCTGTGGGCCTCTGTGGTGCCTCTTCAGTCCCTGATGGCCCTGGTGCAGTAGTTACTAAAAGGCAGTGGGTGATGGTGATTCACTCTCTCCTGTCTGAGAGATGCTGCAGTGACAGGGAAGGCTGAATTGGCATTTCTCTTTGTCCTTGCACGTTTAGCTTTATGACAGCTACGTGAGGGGGGAGCACGGCCGCCTGCTGGGGCTGTGGCGGCAGGTGGTGACCTTGCGCCGCCTCTTCCTGGAGATGAAAACGGCCACGGACCGGTGAGTCGGGGCTGGGGCGACATCCCCTGCAGCCAAGTGTGCCTTGCTTGCTTTGGGTCCTGCCTTTTGAACCTCCATGTTGTTGCATTAGGTACAGCAGAGGTGGGATCGCTCCTTTGGCAGTCCGAAGCAATGCCATTCAGCTTTGGGCTGGTCTCAGAGCAGTTGTTGGCTGCTGGTCTTCTGTCAGACATATTTTATGAAAAATCCTTTTATTAGGATCTTTGAAAAGCTGAGAGGTCTCAGAAACAAAATGTAAACAATAATTATCTGCTGCTGTGGAATGCAACAGGTGCATCTTTGATTGGTCTCATGTTGTAGTTTTTAATTAATGGCCCATCACAGTCCAGCTGTCTCAGACTCTCTGGTCAGTCACAAGATTTTATTATCATTCCTTCCTTTCTATTCCTTGCTAGCCTCCTCATGAAACCCTTTCTTTTATTCTTTTAGTATAGTTTTAATATATAGTTTTCTTTTAATATAATATATACCATAAAATAATAAATTAGCCTTCTGATACATGGAGTCAAGATTCTCGTCTCTTCCCTTGTCCTGGGACCCCTGTGAACACCACCACATTCTTCAGGTAAAGCTGAAGGGCTTGGGTCATGAGGACAGCAGAGGCTGTGAGCAGGCAATGACTGTGGTGATGTGTGGGCATGTGAACACAGGCATAGAAATGCATGGACACCTGGGAAGAGACTCACTAAAGCTGTGTATGCAGCATATGGAGTGTTCCCTTTTATGAAATTATAAAAACCTGCCTTTAAAAAATCTTACCAAATTTCTTTTCCCACTGCTCCTAAGAGAAAGATGATTAATGCATATTTTTTTCCTTTTTCATTTCCAGGATACATTTATTCTGGTCAGTTTGTATCCACTTACTCCTCTTCCAGCATTACTGAGAGAAAGAATAGCTTCTCTACCCTGTTACTTCATTTGTCCAATTTGTTTTGTTTAGTTTGATACCTCTTTTTGTGATTGTTTTCTAGTTCTTGGGCTCTCTGAAGTTCTTTTCTCCCAAGAAAAATAGTGTAGCCATATTAATACCTTCTGGTGTCAACATGCACTTTCAAACTCTGGGTTACTGTAAGCCATTTGTCTTAATTATAAGTCTTCCCTATTGTGTAGAGTCTGCCTGACCTGCTGTTTAGTCCTTGTATTGTTTGTGCTTTTGTGTTACAGCATTTCAGGCTGATTCTTACACCACCTTTCTGAAATGTTTTATTATATAGGTATAGTCTTGAGCTTCTCAGCAGTCCAAGTGGGGATAACAGAGCACTCAAGAGCAGAGTATATAAAAGCTGGGGATCTTCGTAAAATTCCTAATATCTAGTAATGATAATTACAGTATTGTTAGTAAGAGTAATTAGAGGTGCTTCAGGCCTTCTAGCCTGTGCCATATCTCACTTCTTATATCAGAAGAAAACAGACTCCACACTTGGCTACCTGGTAAAGTCATTGTTCAGCTGTCGAGATGTGTCCTGGTCCCCAAATGTCATATGAATGACTTGTCCCCAGCAAAGACATCACCTTGCCTGCCAGCTCTTCCTCATGCATGATTGCATGCTTCAGAAGTGAATCAGCTGATAAAGATGGTGGAGTGAACATTGGCTCTTTCTTGGTTCCTCTTCAGAGATTTGTCAGAGCTGAAGGCAGAACAGATGAGGCTTTCTGGATCTATTCTTGTGAACTGCTCTCGCCTGAACTCCTGTGTGCAGCTCAGGGAGTCCATCCCTCTGGGTAAACCTGTCCTGAAGGATCAGGCAGAGCAGCAAGTGGAACCAAAAATAAACCAGACAGCTCAGGAAGTGATAGCCTTACAAGTCAGGTGTGACATGGAGAAGAAAGAGCTTCAGGACAGGTAAAGGTGTTTTAACTTTGCTATTACCAGTATTAACTTTTGTGGCAGCTTCTTGGGTTCACAGATGGGCTGTGCTCACATTTAGAACAGCCCTGCACAGCCCTGTGTCTGTCCTCAGTCAAACTCTTCCCTTCAACAAAAAGGATGGAAAAAAGTATTTGCCTGACAGAAATTCTTCCAAGTAAGACAAGACTGAAAAACAGAGATAGCCTCTGATAGTGCTTTTGCTGTTAAGTGATTCTTGGTAAAAAACTGAATTCAGCATAAAGAGAGTTGTGTTTCTTGTACAGTCCTTTTACTTCTCTGGGCTATGCTGAAGGAATTGAGAGGAATTTGCCCAGGGCCACCACAAGCACTGCAGCACCTCTGTGCTGACAGTTCCTTGCAAGACTGAGTGCAGAGGCCTTTGGGGCAAGAGGTGCCATTGTGCAACACCAAGCCTATTAACCTGTAGAGATGAATGCTGCCTTTGCTGTGTTTCCTGGGTTGAACTTTGCTATGCTATGCTTTGGGGAGCTGCTTGGCTCTTTAACAGGTGCTGGTGTGCAAAGCTTTTGGAATGGCACATAGACCTTCTCTTCTCAGGGTGATGGAGCTCTCAGCCTTGCTTGTACAGTCTCAGAAGCAGAACGAGGAGAAGGAGAAGACCATGAAAACACTTAACGACACAGTGGAGATTCTAGTATGTTTTACCTTTACCTGGGAGACAGCCCAGTGTTTGCTCTTCAGCCTGAACACAGAGGTGTGGCTTCCTCAGGAGAAACAGTGGTAAAGATGCCCAGTGTATGGGAACATCAGGCACCTTGCCAAAATATTCCTTGTGTGTTCAGCAGATGTGGAGTCAGTCCAGATGCAGGCAGTGCCAGAGGAACTGCAGACAGTTCAGGTGTCATCCTCTGAGGGGTGCCACCAGTGCTCTTCTGCCTGTGACTTCAGGTCTCTGGGGATCAGTGTTCCTTGGAACTAACCATTTAATAGCAGTCTATAAAGACTAGCTTTTGGTCTTCCTTGTAGTTTTAGTAGAGAAGAAATGGAATAGATATGGACAGGGATATACTGGAATCACTAGGGCTGAGACTCAGCAGTGTGACTGCTGCTGAGGATGGGAATGCTGCAAATGGGAGCAGCTCTTCCATGCCCATCCTTTCTTTATTCTGTTCTCAGGAATCAAGTTGGATAGAGAAAGAATTTACAGCTTCATTGACTAACAGTGCCAAAGAAGAGAATATTTTCCTTCAAAAGCTCATTAAAAATATCACTGAGGTGAGTACAGACCTGGTACAGGGACCACATCCCTGTAAATTTGATTTTGAAGTATTTGAGGAAGGCAACAGACTGGCCTGAGGATTAGAGATACATGTTGTGTACTATCTGTGTTAACTGCCATTGCCTGTTTAATTTTTAGACCTCTTTTCTGACACAGAACCTGTTCTAACTTGTGAGTTGCTGTGCTGTGACAGTTCAGTGAGCCATTAGACATTTCAGTACCTTTGGCTTCACCACCCCACTAAGGTCTCTCTTGGACTGTGTTTTTGGAGTGTGCTACTTGACATTTGTGTTCCTGTGTTTCTTGGGCAATTCCCTCACCCTCTTTGAGCAATGACTCCGTTGTTCTTCAGATCTTTATGAAAGGTCACTGACTCAGTTGATGCACTTGCCAGCTCTGCTCCTTCCCTCAGTGTTCACTGACCATTATATAATCTCCCCAGAATGACAACTTTCAGGGGTAACCTTAACTTAGCCCTAAAGTTCTCGTAATAGAGAAGGGTTTAGTTGTCAGTGATTGTTCAGGCAGCCTCCAGCCATGTCACACTTGTGAAGAGTAGCTGTATTCAGAAATCCCAGGAGTACGTGTAGCCACAGGAACAAACCTTTGTGGACTGAAGAAACAAGAAAATTGAGTTTTTAATGACGCCAGGGTAAAGTGGGAGGAAAACAAGAACAAGACAAAGAAAACCAAGTAAAATGAGCAAAGACTAACAGCTGGATATGGGCTTTCAGATGGTGCTAGATGACAGTGACAGCATGGTCAGCATTATCTGCACTGGCAGTTCCCAGCATGCAGACTCTGGGCACATCTCAGCTCCAAGGTCTGTTGATACAGGACGTGCCTTTGGACTGGTTCTGGAAGCACTGGCAAGGATGCGAGGGGCAACACGGGTGAGAGCTTTGTGTCTTCCCCAGTGGCCACAGGCTCAGTGCTGAGGCCTTGCTCAGCTCAACACCTTTCCATTTGCTCAGCCACTTGAGGCACTTCTTTGCACCTTCATACTTCTGCACTGCTTTGCTGGTCTTCCCAGCTCTGTGTTCTGCTGCTTTTCTCTCCTTGATGCCCACCCTCTCAGCACAGCTTTTGCCTTCAGGGGAGCTGTCTCTGCTAGCTGTGTCTTCCAGCTCTCTGGAGCCACCTTCCCTGCTCCTTACTGCTCATTTTTGCTCCTTTCCTGCCTGTTCCTGCAGGCCCTGAGAGAAGAGCTTTCTGCTAGGCAGGACTCAAACAAATTCCTGCTGCAGCAGCAGAGGTATCAGGAAGAGAAGTGCAGGGAGGTGCAGCAAAGGCTTGAGCAACTGGAGGAGAAATGCAAGAAGTCCAGCAGCCACCAGCAGCATCTTCAGTCTTTAGTAGAAACACTCAGAAGGTGAGTGTCTCCTTCTCCTGCATTCCAGAAGCAATCTGCTTCCAGGTCTGGGAGGTCAGAGGTGTCCCGGGTGAAGAAATCACCTGCCCACCATCTCTAAGCCTCAGTGTGGCTCTCGAGCATTGGCCTGTCTGGGTTTTTCATGCTCTACTGAGACTCCCAAGGCTGTCTGGGAAATGCAGAGCCATGTTGGAATAGAAGACTCCTTCCTTTTGTCGTGCTGCTTCCCTGAATTCTGTTCTTTGTGTGCCCCTGCCCAGCCACTGCTTCTGGCTGAAGGAAGGCAAAATCCTGCCTTCCTTTCCCTTTGCCTCTGGAGGGTTTCCTTGGGAGGAAAAGAGCAAGGTCTTCCTTAGCCCACTGCCTCCAATCCATCCTGGAGTGCTGAAAATGGCATTGCTGACTCTTCAGGCCTCTTGCTTCTTCTGACTGAGCCTTGTCTCTGCAGTGACTGTGCAAAGTTTGAGAAAACCAGGGAAGAGCTGCAGGAACAGCTTGGATTAAGGGAGCGAGAAGCTTCATGTCTGCGTCAGAGTAACGCTGAGCTGCAGATGAGGGAGGAGTCAGCCCAGGCAGAAAAGGCAGAGCAGCAGGACAGGATGGAGAGAGCACGCCGTGAGCAGGAGCTCCTGTGAGTGTTAAAGCTTTTTCTGGAGCTTGAGGAGGCCCGGTGTGAAGGAACAAATGGTGCCTGCTCCTCTCTTGTGGCATAGACTGTTTTTCTGTAAAAACCTCTTTCCCCGCCTCATAGAGTGAAGGACCTGGCTGCACTTGAGGAAAAACACTCATTACTGCAGAGTGAGTTGGTAGTCCAGAGACAGACACTGGAGAAATTGCAACTTCAGAAGGATCTGCTGAAGCAAGAGAAGGATGAGTTTGCCATGGCTCTGGAGAAGGTATGGACACCTTATTCCTAGGCAGCACTTGTGGGAGTGGGAGCTGTGCCACCAAGATCACCTGAGATGCTGTTTCCGGCAGTAGAAGAGAGGGACACTGTTGTTCTTCTTGGAAAATGATGATCCAACCAGACAGGCTCTTTGGGATCATTGGTCCCCATGATCTTACTGAGAGCTCTGCCCTGGGAATAAGTCAGAGACACCCAGGAGAGGTGGAGTGGCTGCCTGCAGTCCTGGATTTTGCTGCCCTTGTTGTCCCATTGTCCTTTTGCCTCTCCAGGCACAGCGGTCAGTGGCAGAGCTGACAGGGGCTCAGAACAAGCTGAATGCTGAAAGAGCTGATCTGCAGGCTGCAGCAGCAAAGATGAGCAGCATCAATGAAGCTCTTGCATTGGACAAAGTGCAGCTGAACAAATACGTGTGGCAGGTGAGCAGAGTTGCCAGAGATGTGCCAGATGTTTGTCTCCAGCTGCTGCTGCTTCTCAGCCTTCTTATCTTGGCACAGTCTGGCCAGCTGACTGTGGCAGTGTTCCTTTTGTGTCTGAGAATCTTTCATAGTAATTCTTCCTGTACTTTATTTCTTCTATGTTTCTGTGACTCTAGCTGGAGCAAGAGAAGGAAGCTTTGTCTGCTAAAGTGGATGAGATGGAGAGAGCAAAGATCTGTGAGCAGGAGAAGCTGAACTTCTGTGAAAGAGCAAACAAAGAGCTCTGTGCAGAGAAAGCCCGGCTAGAGCAGCTACTGAAGGAAGCAGAGGAGCAACGGGAGGAGCTGTGGCTGGAGCTTAGGACACTGGGAGAGGAGAAAGCAGAAACCCAGGAGAAATTCCATCAGGTGACCTAAAGTATGGTGCATCCATGTGGGCACTGGGCTGCTTGGATGAGGGAAGCTTTACCTGGTGGATTCTGCAGTGGTTTTGTCAAGGGAACATGTGGTGGTGCTCGGGGTCACAAGGCTTTGCTTGCTCCTTTTTGGAAATGTGTGGGTGGCTTGCAGAGCTGTTCCACAGTTCTCGGAGTTATTCTCTGCTTGTACAGAGTCTTTCAGTCCACCTGTCTTTGTTGGCCTCTTTTTTGGCTCTTGATAAGTTGCAAAGAGATAATTGTGTTGTCCATGAATCTGAGTGGGTGGCGAAGAATCAAACTGTGGCAAAAGGATCAAATTCTGTAGCTCTGAATCCTTTTTCTGAAGAAAACCCCAGGTCTGCACATTTCTGTTGATGCTTTTTGTCATGAATTGGAGCATGTCCATAGAAGGGAAGGGAGCTGGGGAAGGGTCTGGAGCACAGGTGTGACCAGGAGCACCTGAGGGAGCTGGGGGGGCTCAGCATGGAGGAAAGGAGGCTCAGGGGGCACCTTCTTGCTCTCTACAACTCCCTGTGACAGGAAACTGCAGCCAGGTGAGGGTCAGGCTCTGCTCCCAGGGAACAAGGGACAGGAGAAGAGGAAACAGCCCCAAGCTGTGGCAGGGGAGGTTTGCATTGGGTGTTAGAGGATAGGTGCAAGATAAGGCTGTGTTTCAGATGGTCTCTGTCAGACAGTCTCAGTTCTGGGGAATGTGGTAGGTTTGGCAAATGCACAGCAGAGGTTTTGCTTTGGCCACATCAGACAGACATCCATCAATCACTGAATGTCTGCTCAGCACAAGAATCATTTCCCTGCCAAGCATCCTCTTGTTGCAGAGAGTTCCTTGGAATATGTGAGGAGGTGACACTTTGATGTGGGTTTTGTTCTAGAACGGGGAAATCCTGTATATTTTCCCTTGATTCAGCAAGCAAATTTGTTTTCCCCAACTTTCCTGAAAATGTCCAGCACTGAAATAGATCCAGATAGCATTTTTCTAGCGAAGCAGCAGTTGTGGAAGATGCAGTGTTTTTGGATGAAAACACAGAGTTTGGAGTAGGGATGTTTGTTGGGAAGGAGCTGTCTGGTCCCAGGCAAGGCAGCAGGGCCTGACACAACACTTCCAAGGTAACAGTGCCAGAGGCTTCTGGCAGGCCAGGCTATCAGAGCTGCATGGGGCAGGTGCTGTGAAACTTTGAGCCCAGAGCACAGGTGCTCCTTGCCCTCTGGCTGCCTGTCAGGTGGCACTGGCTGGCTCTGCACAGGGCTCCCCAGGAAGGGCTCCAGCTGTACCTTGTCCCACTTGCAGGTTTCCCAGAAGCAAGAATCATTGAGCAGAGCTCTGGAGCAGCTGAGCCAGGAATCGTCTGACCAAGGGCATGAACTGGCCCAGGTGGGCAGAGAGAAGGAGCTGCTGGGCCGGGAGAAGGCTGCCCTTGAGACCCGATTGGCAGCCGTGGAGCGCCACCAACATGACCTTTCCAGGCAGCTGGCAGAGACCAGGTAATGGCAGGGAGCCGGCCCTGGGCAGGACAGGGCTGAAGACCTGTAATGATAAAAGTGATAAACACTACACAGAGGTTTACTGTATCCTCTGTGCTTTTCAGATGTAGATTTGGCTGTTGAGGCCAAGTTGGGCTGGGCAGTCTGTGCTAGGCCAGGCCATAAGGAAGGCCTGGGCAGTCCCTCAGAGGCCCTGCTCTGCTCTGGAAATGGCCCAGATGTGCCTTCTCGGGACAAGTTTCCAGGTGACCCATTTTCCATCCTCAGGCGTGGGGATCTTGAGCCACGTTGTCCTGGAATAAGTGGATGTGGGTGTCTGGAGCAAGCAACTCATGTCTGTCCATATTTGCAACTTGTAGGTCAGCAAAGGAGAGCCTGCAATCCAGGCTGTGTGCTGCTCAGCAGCAGATATCACAGCTGGAGATCACCAGGAACCATCTGGAAGCTCAAGTACTCATAATCACACAGGCCAAGGAGGTGATTGAAGGTGAGAACCTCGTGTGCTTTGTTTGTGGTGCTGCCCCTTCCTAGAGAAAGCTGTCTCTGTCCACGGAGCTTCTGAGGAGTGGTGGGGCTGGAGACACTGAAAGGGCCTGCGGTCAGTAAAGTCAGTAAAGAGCGTGACTCTTGCTGTTGGTCTTGTTTTCAGGAGAAGTGAAGTGCCTGCAATGTGAGCTGGAAGCAGAGAGAACTCTCAGGAGGCAGGAACAGGAAGACACAGCTCAACAGCTCCTGCAGGCAGAGCAGCAGCATCAGGAAAGCCTCAGGCTTCAGGGAACTGCTCAGCAACTGGAAATAAAGAAGCTCCTGCAAGACCTGGTAGGGGACAATATGCTTGTGAATTGTCCCAGCCAGCCCTGTGGGTTGGTGTAGCACAAGCAGAGGCTGAGGGTGTGAAAGGGCAGCAATTCTCTGCCAGAGGCCTCCCGCTGCTGGGCTGGGCAGCAGAGCCAGCAGCTGAGACTTGGAGGAGCATGAAGGCCCCCAGGGTGGTGCTGGGACAGTAAATGCAGCCATGGCTTCAGGGAGGGTGTAAGAGGAGATCCAGAGCAGGTTGGGCTGTGCCCACCCAAAGCGTGGCAGCCCAGGGCAGGATCATCCCCGAGTCCCACCTGCCACAGAGCAGATGCCAACGTGGAGCAGATGCCAACGTGGAGCAGATGCCAACAGTGCTGGTGGCTGCAGCCTTGGGAACTCGTTTCCTTTCTTGCTGTGCTCCCATGGTGGACAGAGGGATTAGCTTTGGGCTGGAAGCAAATGGAACAGGCCCCTTGTCCCTGGTCCTTCAGTCCTTGTGACTGGGGCAGCAGAGAGGGGAAGGTGACACCTCCTCTTCTGAGTGCTTGGACTCGGTGCTTGGGAAGGTCTTTGCCAGCAGAAGAGATTCCACAAGTCTGTGAATCCTGCACCTGCTGAGCCTCCTTTTGAATTCCCTGACAGGACACAGTTTCTGGTGTGCAGAAAGCCAGTGCTGTTGTCTTTTCCAGTTGGGGGTTGTGGAAGGGATGGAGCTTCACATCTTTCAGCCATGAGCTTGCCTGGGACTTCATCTTGTAAATTTTTCCTCCCCTCCTCAGGCAAGTGAGCGTGAAAGGCACCGTGCAGAGATGCAGGAGACGCTGGAGCAATGGGAAAAAGAGAAGGCAGAGAGAGAGCAGGAGCACAAGAAGGAGCTGTCTGAGATGAGGCAGAAAGTTGCCACCCTGCTGGTGCAACAAGAAGAGGAACGAACTAGATTGGAAAATGCCAAGCAAGAGGTAATGATTGTGAAAGGAGAGAGAACTGGTGTGATTTTTTGCAAGGCTGGAGCTGTGGGAGATGGCAGGATATGGGGCTGTGTGGAGCATGCCCTCCGTGTCTTCTGCACAAAATTAGGGGAGGTGAAAGCTGAACGGGGCTGTCTTTGGCACCAGGAATGAGCCCTCTCATAGGAAGCCAGGCAGAAACATCAGCTGTCGGCTGAGAGTTTTGTGCTGCTCTTGTGCTCTGTTGTTCCAAGATGTACCTCAGGGTATCTTCACTGTTCTCCTTCTGCTGCCCTTTTGGTGTGTACTGGTAGATGTTCATGGCCAAGGTGAGTTTGTAGGACTTTTCTTTTGTGGGCATGCAGAGGGTGCAGCAAGAATGCTGACAAGAGAACAATCTCTTTAAAGGCTTGCCTGGAGTATTTCTGAACAGCAATGCAGAGATGTCTTCTGGGCTGTGTTTTAAGTCACTTCCTGGGAAGCTGTGTCTCCCCCAGGGCAGGCAGTGGCCCAGGGCAGCAGCAGCCAAGTGCTCTGAGAGCACGTGAGCCCATCAGTCTTTGCCCCTTGCCACGGGGATGTTGCAGGAGGAGTGTGAAGCCCTCTGCTCTTTCCTCCTGTGCAGGTCCTGCTGGAAGAGCAGAAGGAGAAGAGTGCTTTATCAGAGGCACTGCTCCAAACTCAGGGAGAGCTCAGCCGAGCCCGCCAGCAGGTCCAGCAGCTCAGGCAGGAGGTGACAGAGCAGCGAGAGAAGGGGCAGGTAAGTGTGAGTAGGCAGGCAACAGAGGGCAGGGCAGTGACAAGGGCACAAAAGGCAGCTCCTGGGACTGAGGAAGCAAGGGCTGCTTCAGGCCCTGGGAGCACAGAGCCTGGTAAGCTCCAGAGCTCAGCCCCAGGAAGGAAGGCTTGCACTGGAAGCAGAGCTGGGTAGAGAAGCCTTAAGAAGCAGCCGAGGGAATGGGATTTTGAGGCAGCAAGTGGAAAAAGCTGAGCCTGAGGGCAGGTCCCAGGAAGTGGCTCTGCATTTTGTTGCCAGACCATGAAGGCAAATCTGCAAGCTGAGCTGGAGGAAGCTCACAGTGAAGCCCAGGCAGCACAGAGGAGGCACGAGGAAGAGCTGCAAGGCCTCAAAGAGGAAATGAATCTCCTCCTTGAGCAGAGGGAGGCTCTACAAAAGCAGGTGAGTGAAAGGGCAGTGGCACTGCAGTCATGCAGCGAGGGGTCTGTGGCCTTCTTGCTTTTCCATGGCAGAGCAGCAGCTGCTGGGCTGAGCCTTGGGGCTGTCTCGTGCTCTGGGGGCTCCATGGCAGCTGCTCTGAAGGACACTCAGTGCTCTGCTGAATGTCAGCTGCTGCTCTGGACAGCTGGGCTAGTCCTCTGTGCTGTTGGCCAGCAAGCAGCAGCATGGATTCCTGCTGGCCTCTCCTTGCTAGCCTTGCTTTGGCAGGTGTTTTCTCAGGTGCACTGCTTGGTGGTGGGCCACTTAGAGACTGAAACAAGTTGTCCATATCCTTTGTGAATCTGGTGCTCTCAGGACAGGGAGGAGAGGAAAATTCTCCTTTACCTTTGCTCACAGCCTGTGCTGTGGCTGACAGTGACTGTAGCTGTGGCTGTAGCCTCTGACTGCCTTGTTCTGTTTGATTGGAGGTGGCCGAGTTGACATCTCAGCTGGCAGCCTCCCGAGAGTGCCAGGAAAGGACTGTGCAGAGAGCCCAGCAAGATGTGAGGGAGGCCCAGGAAGAGTCCAGGCAGAAGCTGCTGGAGATTGAGCAGATGCAGAAGATGCTGGAGGAGGCAAAAAATCAGAACAAAGAGCTGCAAGTGCATCAGGAGTACTTGGAGAGAGAAAGGAGTCGATTGGAAGAAGTGGCTCAGCAAAATTCAGAATTGCAGGCTTCTGTCAGTGCCCTAGAGAGGGAAAAAGCCAGGTAAATGAAAGCCTGTGGCACTCTGCATTGTGCTGAATGGATTCCCTCTTTGCCATCTTTGCACCTGCCAGGGGCTCTGGCAGCATTTCCTAAGTGGCAGATTCTGAACTCTCTGTGCAGACACGTCTCATTGTCTGGATGTTTTCTTTCGTTTTCTTTTAGGCCTTCAGATAGAGTTTTTCTGTAGACAAAGGCTTTTGTGGTAGCCCTTTCCCTCTAGGGGATATTGTGTTTTTAGGTGGGTGTGTTGACACTGCCCCAGCTGCACTGTAAGGAGCTGGATCCATCCATCAGCTCCACCTTGGGGCCTGTAACTTGAAGCCTTTGGGGTCTGGATCAGCCTGGCATCTGATGCTTTTTGTTGACATAAGACATTTTATACCCATGATTTTTTGTCTAAGCCAGATGAAGGCAATCACAGAAAGGGTAAGTTTGGAAGCACCACAGTGGCTCATCTGGTCCCACCTCCCTGCTCACACAGGGCCATCCCAGAGCACATGGAACAGGGTTGCATCCAGATGGTTCTGGAATGTCTCCAGTGAGGGACACTCCACACCCTCCCTGGGCAGCCTGTTCACGGTCACTGCACAGGAAAGAATTTCTTCCTCCTGTCCAGGTGGAACTTCCTGGGCATCGGTCCCTGCCCGTGGCTCTGGGGCCATCGCTGGGCCCCAGGGAGCAGAGCCTGGGCCCTGCTCTGCCCCTCCTGCACACAGGGACAGCCAGGCCTGAGGCCCCTCTCAGCTGGGGCTCCTCTCCAGGCTGAGCAGCCCCAGCTGCCTCAGCCTTTCCTGGGCACCCAGATGCTCCAGGCCAGTGCTCAGCTCCAGGAGCTCCTGTCCCTGCTGTGCTGAGGAGCCAGAGCTGGACCCAGCACTGCAGATGTGCCTCCCAGGGCTGAGCAGAGGGGCTGGGTCCCCTCCCTGAGCTGCTGCCAACGCTGTTCCCAGTGTTTTCCAAATCCCAGGAGCCTCCTTGGCCACAAGGACCCACTGCTGGCTTGTGGAGAGTTCCTTGTCCTCCAGGACCCCCAGGTCCTTCTCCACAAAGCTGCTCCCCAGCAGGTTGGCCCCAGCCTGTGCAGGTGCCTGGGGCTGTTCCTTGCTGTATTTCAGAAGGTTCCTCTCTGCCTGCTGAGATCCCTCTGAGGGGATGCACAGTGACCCTCATGGGCAGGCATTGCCCACCTCATCCAAGCCATTGATGGGCAAGTTCAACAACTTTGGGCCCAGGAGTGAACTCTGAGGGACACCACTAATGACAGGCCTCCAGTGAGACCCTGTGCCACTAATTACAACCCTCTGGCTTCTGCTGTTCAGCCAGTACTCAGTCCAGCCCATTGTCCACTCCTCCAGCCCCTGCTGCCTGAGTTTCCCAAGGAGGATGTTGTCAGTGACTGTGTCAAGAACCTTGCTGATATCTAGGTAAACAATATCCACTGCTCTCCCTTTGTCCACCCACGTACATGTTTCATTGTAGAAGGCAACCAGGTTGGTCAGGCATGACTTATCTTTAGTGAATCCATGCTGACCATTCCTGATCATCTGCTTGTCCTTCCATGTGGGAAAGAGGACATCTCCAGCATGAGGTACTCCATCACCTGTCCAGGGATTGAGGTGATTCTGACAGGCCCATAATGCCCTGGGTCCTCCTCCACGCCCTCTCTGAAGACCAGAACGATGTTTGCTTTCTTCCAGTCCCCAGGCACCTCCTTATCTCCATGACCTTTCCAAGATAATGGGGAGTGGCCTCACTCTGGTGTCCACGAGCTCCCTCAGCACTCATGGTCACATCTGTCAGGGCCTGAGGACTGGTGGATGTTGAGTTTGCCCAGGCATTCAGTAACCCAGTTCTCCTTGAAAGCAAAGTCTTGCTAAGGGATAGTCTTCCTTCCAACATTCCTTCAGCCTGGTCTCCTGGGCCAGAGATCCCTGAGGGCTGGTCTTGTCCAGTACAGACCAATGCAAATAAAGGCACACAGGAACTCTGCTTCTCTGCATCCTCTGTTACCAGGGTCTCCCCTCCATTTAGGAACAGACAGAGACATCATCCTTGGTTTTCCTTTTGTTGCTGATGTATTTTAAAAAGCCCTTCTTGATAAGGACATCAAGATTTAATTCCAAGGTGGTCCTTGGTCTGTGTCTCATTTCTACTTACTCCAACACTGTCTCTATGTTCATTCCAAGTGGCCTGAGCCTGCTTCCATCTCCTGTGTATGTCCTGCTTGCACTTGAGGAATGACCGAAGTTCTTTGCTTATCCACTCAGGTCTCTTGCTCCCTTTGCCCAGTTTCTTGCTCACTAGGATGCATTGTTGTTGAGCCTGGAGGAAGTGATCCTTGAATATCAGCTTGGACCCCTTTACCCTGCAGGGCCTGTTCCCATGTGCTTCTTTCAAGAAGGTCCCTGAAGAGGCTAAAGTTAGCTCTCATGAGGTCTGTGGTTGTAATCTTGCTGCCCTGCTTTTTCCTCACCCCCAGCTGAACTCCACAGTCTCACTCATAGGCAGTGCAGCCAAGGCTGACCTCAGGCTTCACATCTCCAGCGAGGCCTTCCCTGATGCTTAGGGTAAGGTTGAGCAGCATGCTGTTCCTTGTGGGATCCTCTACTGCCTGTGGCAGCAAGTTGTCATCAGTGCTTTCCAGGAACATCCTGCACTGTGTGCCTTCTCCAGCTGATGGCAGGGAAGCTAAAGTCCCCCACAAGAACCAGGGCCTGTGACTTTGAGATTGCTTTATGTTCCCTGTAGAAAGCCTCATCTACTTCTCCCCCTGTTCTGGTGGCCTCTAGCAAACACCCACAGCAATGTCACCCTTACTTGTCTGTCCTTTTATTCTGACCCATAAGCTCTGGACTCACTCATCATCTACCCCAGACAAAGCTTGACACATTCCAAGTGTTGCCTCGCATAGTGGTCAACTCCACCACCCCCTCTGAGGCACCCAAGGATATGAATGTCTCTCATGGCCATCTGTTGCCTTGTTCTACAGGCTGACTCTGTCTCTGGAAGAAAAGGATCTGAGCCTCAGAACCCTGGAAGAAAACAACCTGGCCCAGATCAGTCAGGTGTCTCAGCTTCGTTCTGCCCTTACCCAGGCCGAGGAGCTCCACTCAGAGCACAGAAGAGAAGTGCAGGAGCTCAACACACAGGTAAGCTGTGCAGTGGCATCCTCTTCTCCAGGGACACACAACAGCACCTTTGCCTTGGAGGCCCCAACCTCTTTCCCCTCCCAGCAGCGTCCACAGCTGCCGTGTTCTGCCCGGGGCTGCTGCTGCACCCTGAGCCTGAGGCTGGATCTGGTGTCAGCTGCAGAAGTTTTCCCCCATCCTCTCCCAGGTCCCAGCAGGAAATGTGGGAGGAGAAGCTGCAGCAGACTCCTCTGGAGCTTCTCTGTCCCTCTGTTAGCAGTGTTGTCCCAGACAGAGTTGGTGCCTGTACCGGGCTCTGAGCAATGTGGGGACACAGAGGTGGCTGTGGCAGGCTGGGCAGGGCACTTCCAGCACAGCCAGTTCAGCCGCTGTTCAGAGCTGCAGCCCAAGGATGCCCATTGCCTCCCTTTCCCTGCTTTCTCTCCATTTGTCTGCATTGCAATCCTTGCTTCTGTGCCTTCTGGTTTTGGCATGATTTTGGCCTGGAATAATTTCTCCTTTGTTGCTCTCCCTGTGGCCCACTCTGCTGCCTCATGAGCAGCCCTGTCCCTGAGGCTGTGTGCATCCATCTTCCAGATCCAGGCCCTGCAGGATGCAGTGGTGCAGATGGAGGCTTCCCAGGCAACTCGGCAGAAGCAGCTGCTGAAGGAGCTGGAGGAGTCCCAGGCAGGAGAACGCTCTTTGAGGGACTCTGTGCACGTGCTGGAGGCTGAGGTGTCTGATCTGCGTGTGAAGCTACAGAGCTCTGATGACAGAGCAGAGGCCTTGGCCAAACAGTATCAAGAGGCCAGTGGTGCCCACCAGGAAACTCAATCCCAGCTGGACAAACTGCTCTTAGCTCTCCACCACATGATCAGGGACAGCAGGGACTTGGTCGCTTGGAGCTCAGGTAAGTGTGGGAGGCTGGGTGAGCAATTGGAGTGAGGGGTGTTCCTGGTCACCCTGGTATCACACACTCACCCTGTCAGTTTAGGCTGACTCAGGCCTTGGGATGTCTTGACAGCTTGACTTCCCTGCAGAGACACAAGTCCATGTTTGTATGTAGAGAAATGATCAGAGTCAGGAGGGAGAAGGGACCAAGTGCTGTCAAGCCCAGGGCCCATGCAGTTGTCTCTGGGGCGGTGCTGACGTTAGTGGTTGTCAGAATAATGTCAGCCTGTGACATCCTGCTGCAAGGCGAGCTCTAGGACAATGACCAAGGCACCTCCTCCTAGGTAGAGAGGCCTTGTTTGTTGGAGACCACTGGATTAAATCTTGAAACAGAATATCTTCTCTTTTCAGAAGAGGATCATGTCATGGGCCTAACTGCTTCTCAGGCCAGGGATGTCTCCACAGAGCTCACAGTGGACAGAGTGGCAGCAGCTCTGCAAGACCTGCAGCAGCACCTGGAGCATTCCCAGAAAGATCTGGTAATGTGTGCCCAGTGCACCCAGAAATCCTGTGTTGCTGTTGGGCTGCTGCACAAGCACTGTGCCAAGGCCAGGATGGGTGTCAGTCCTTGTAGGGGGGTTGGTTCACTGGCATGGGGAGCAAGGAGGATCACAATCACATCCACCAGTACTGCCTAGCTGCCCTCTCCCACATGGGCTATTTCTTCTTTAGTGTTTGTAGCCCTTTGTCTCCTGCCAGCAGTGGCAATGACAGGTGATTCTGCTCTGCTTGTCCCTTCCAGAATGATGCAAGGAACAGGATACAGGCCTTGGAGCTGGAGCTGGGCATGCGGCAGGATCAGATGGACAATCTCAGAGCCAGCAATCAGGAGCTGCAGATACAGTTGGATGAAAGTCGGGCAGGTACAGCTTCTCCTCTCCCACCCACTGTCCCATGCTGTCTCACCCGTGGGGGTTTCACTGTTGCATCGCAGAGGAAAAGTGCCCAGAGATGGCCGAGGAGAAAAACAGCCAGCAGGAGATTACTCCATCCAAGTGCCAGTGAAAGCATTCTCCTGAGAAACATGCTGTGGCTGGCACTGCCATCTGGCTGTGCTAGGGCTGATCCCGTACACAGCTGGTGCCTCTCAGTTGCCGTGTCTGTGCTAAGGAGCTGTAGCTGGATGCCTCAGCTCCATCCCCCCAAACTCCAGGCCCTGCCAGAGTCTCCAGGCTCTTGGCCTCCCTGGAGCAGGGCTGCACAGGCATCCCCTCTCCTTTGTCTCTCTTGGCTTTCTCACTCTGCACAAGGCCAAGAGCAAACACAGGTTCGTGTTCCTCTGAACCTTGCCCCTTTCATTCCTGCCTTTTTCTCTGCCTGGAATTTTCCTTCATTTCTGTCAGCTTCGGAGTCTTTGTGGGCTTAGGGCCTGGCAAACACAGGCAGGTAGAGAACACAGTGCTGTTGTCTCTGCAGGATGCACATCAGTTTAACTTGAATTTTCTTTTCCTCTCCTCCTTCCCCTTCCCTCCTGCAGCAATGTTGAAGGCAGAACACCAGAAGACCTCTCTAGAAATTGCCTTGAAGGAAGAGACCATTACCCTGAAGGAAGAGGCTGTGGTTCTCCATCAGGAGGTGGCATCTCTGAAGAAGAAATTGGAAAAGCTGGAGAAGGAAAGGAATGATGTGCTGGTGAGATTGGCAGATGCCACAAAGTGCCATTTCCTGGCTATGTTTGGACCTTGTGTTCATAGTTCTGACAAACACCTTTTCTCAGTTTAATTTTCCAGTTGCATTCTTCTGAATAAGGAGGAGAAGATGTTGTAGTCATGGCAAAGCCAGTTAATGCTGAGGCTGCTGATTTTCCTCCATGCTGGGCTTCTGTGCCCTAGAACCTTTAGTTCTCAATGTCCTCAGTGTCCCCATTGACATTGCATGGTTTGGGGAATTCCTGGTTTCCAATCCCATGTTCAGATTTCTAAATATCTGGATCTGGAAGGAGGGGGGAGAGTCCCAAGTTTGCTGTTAATAGAAAGGTGTTTGTCCTTGGCCATTGGAGAGCAGCCAGTGGAGAGAGAGGAGAGGAAAGGCAAGTGCTGATCCCCAGCAGGACGTGTGCCTGCAAGGGGAGAACTCGTCCTGAGTGGCAGCAGAGAATGACAGACTGATGTGGCCATTGCTGCTGCCAGAGAGGGCAGTGGGGCTCTGGGGGATGGAGCCATGGAAACTCTACACAGGAGAGGTGGGAAACCACTGCTGTCAGCCCAAGGGCAGGGAATGAAAGGCTGGGGCTGTTTGCTCTTCCCTTCCTCCCTGATGGAGAGCACATCCTCGTGGCACTGCCTGAATCCTGCTTAGCGTGCACTTGCAATCCTGGCTGCAGTTCTGGCAGCTCCTGCCCAAAGGAGCACTGGAGTGGAGCTGCAGGAGGCCAGGGAAGGGCAGAAGGGAAGCTGGGACGGGCTGAGTGAGCTGGGAAAGATGCAGCATCAAGGGGGGCCCAGCAAAGCTCTGCAGCATCCCGAGGGGCAGAGAGAGAGGGGCAGCCTGTGCCTGCCCCTGCAGCAGGAGTCCAGATCTGGTATGAAAAGCAAAGGGAGAGAGGGAATGAGTGACCCTTTTTCTCCCTGTTTTGGCAGCATGAACAGGACAGGCTGCAGGCAGATAAAGAAAAACTAGAGTGTGAGATAAAACTTCTGGAGGAATCAGTCACAGCCTCTGAAACCCGAGCAAGTACAGCAATAGACAAGAATCACTCTCTTGAACAAGAACTCCAAACTGCCCTGTCCATGTTAAAAATTAAAAATGAGGAAGTGCAAAACCAGGGGAAGAAAATGGAGATTCTTCAGAAAGAGGCAGAAGAGACCAAAGCTTTGCAGGTGCATCTCACTCATGTGACTGCCATCCTGTCAGAGAGGGAGGGAGAAATGAAGTTGTACCAAGAGCAGATGAGAATGTTGGAAAAGCAGAAAGAAATGCATAAAACTGCTCTTAATCAGGTTATTAAGGACATAACAGAGAAAGAACAGAAGACAGAATCCCAACAGGAACAGATACAGGAGCTGGAGAAGCAACAAGAAAAGCAAAGGGTTGTTTTAAGCAAAATGAGCCAAGAGCTGGAAGAGAAGGACCAAGAGATCAGGTCCCAGCAAGAGCTGATAAGAGAGCTGGAGAAGCAGTTAGAATTGCAGAACTCTGCTGTCAGCAGGGTGAGCAAAGAGCTGGAGGAGAGACACCTGGAGATCAAATTCCAGGAGGAGAAAATAATGATTCTAGAACAGCATGGTGCAGTACAAGTCAGAAATCTGCTTGTGGATCTTGATGATATGAAAGGAAACCTGAAGGAGAAAGGGTTGGAGCTTCTTTCTCTGACTCAGCAGATTCAAGAACTGGAAAAGGAGAGAGAAGATGTGAAATCTCTAAATGCTAGCCTTGAACACCTGAGAACTGTTCTTAAGGACAGAGAGAGTGAGTGTGATGCTCAAAGGAAAGAGTTAAGGCTCTTGCAGCAGCACAAGGAACAGCAAGACAGGCATCTGCAAGAGCTTCTTGATAAAGTAGAAATCATGACACTTTCTTTATCTAAAAAAGAGCAAGAGCTTGAGTCACAGCAAAAGCAAATGCAAGAAGTTGAAGAAGTGATGGAAATGCAGTTAAAGACTGTGCGTGACCAACTGGAGCAGACCGTAGCAACCTTAAAAGAAAAAGACAGACTTATGGACATCCAAAAGCAACAAACAAGGAGCTATGAGGAAAAAAAAGAGGAACAGATTAATGTCTTGCACAGAGACTTAGAATACTCTCGAACAATATTGAAAGAAAAGGACTTAATGATTGAATCTCAGAAGGAACTGATAGAGACCTTCCAAAAACAAAAGCAAGACTCTGAACAGCAGAAGCAAATTCTGCATTGTCTTCAAGTGGAACTAAAGGAAAAAGAGCAGGAAATTTTGTCCCTTAGAAAGCAATGTGAGGCATGCAAGGAAAAGGAGGAAAAGCTTGAAGCTGAGCAAAGAAATTTCCATGCAACAACACTGAGTCTGAAAGAAAAAGAAGACAAGATTTGTGTTCTGGAGGACACCATCACAAAGCTTCAACAGCGGAAGGAAGAGACAGCAGTGCAGGCTAAAGCCATACTGCAAAAACTAGAACATGCTGAGTCTTCTCTTGAAGCTAAACATCAAGAGGTAGTGGCTTTGCAAGAGCATGTCCAGGACCTTCAAGAGCAGAAGGAGGTGGCAGGCAAGCAGGCCAAAAGTCTAGAGCAGGATCTAGACAAAGCAAGCCAGATGTTGAAGAAGAACCATTTGGAGTTCCTCAAGCAGACAGAGCAAATGAACACGTTCCAGCTTCGTGAAGAAAGCATGAAAGTAGCGCTAACATCATGCCAGAAACAAGTGACTCTACTTGAGGAAGTGGTGAGGAAGAAAGATGAGGACAATGACACTCTTAGGCAAAATCTACAGCATGTAGAAGAAGAACTGAAGACTTTGCAGAATCTCCAGCTTAGGTTAACTGAGAAGAATGAAGGGGTTAGACATGATGGAGAGCAAGAGTTCCTGAACAAAACCTTCCCTGAGAGAGAAGGAGAGATCAGGGCTCAAAGTGAGCGGAAGCAGATAGAAGTGGAAATAAGAGCCCTTCGGGAAGATCTCCAGCATGTTCAGCAGACTCTGACAAAGAAGGATAAAGAGGTCAAGTACCAGACAGACAAAGTCAAGTATTTAAAGAAGACTCTAATAGAGAGAGAACAAGAGCTTAGGAGGCAGAGTGAACTCCTGAAAGAATTAACATTGGCTTTGCGATGGAAAGATGAAGGGGAAACTCTAAAGAAACAAATCCAAAAACTCCAAAAATGGGAGGAAGAGGAAGCAGAGAAGAGGAAAATTCTCCAGGAGAGGGACTATCTCTTGCAAAGGCAGAAGGAAATTACCCAACAGTTAGAAGCTGAGAGGGAAGCCAGTGGCAAAGACCTGGAGTGTGTGGCTGCTGCTTTGAAGCAGAGGGAAAGCAGAGAACATGAATGGAGAGAGAACGCTCAAGTCCTGAGTGCTGCACTGAGCAAAAGTGAAATGGCCAATGGGAATCTGAAGAAGGAAATAACCATCCTGCAGAGAATGATTTCAGAGAGAGACACAGACCGATTTCATCAACAGGTAGGCACTGGCATTGATCTTCAGTCCACTCCAGTGTCCTGAATTATTCCAGTGATGTTTCCCAAGAAGAGGTGGGTCTCTATCCCTGTCAGTGCAGCCTGGGCTTCAGCAGGCAGCCTTGTCTGTGTGCCTGGCTCCAGCCAGAGGCCACTGACTGCCAGATTGTTTCCTGGCACACCCAGAATGACTGATCCAGCTCTGGAGCTTGATGGTCAAATCATCTCCAGGCCAAAAGCTGGGCATGGGGAGCTGCTTCTCCTGTGCCCACAAAAGGGGAGCCAACACATGGGGGTTTGGAATTGGTGTGGGAAGGAATGGAGCAGGTGAGCAGGGCAGTGGACTAAAGTGAGCAGAGTTTTGTACTGAGAGGGCTGAGCAGCAGCTGCACTGCTGGTGCTTTGAGGATGCTTCCCAAGATGGAGATTTCTGAGGGACAGCTTTTCCTGTGTGTTAAAAGAATGGGATTTCTTTTATTGCCTGGTCAGATTAGATGCTTAATTATGCATTCAGGACATGTTTGTACTGCAATCCAAAAATCACAGAGACAAACTTGTGTGTATTTTTCCAAAGTGGACTTAGTCAGATCCTGCTAGTGGAACAGTTGCAATAGCCTGTGCTGCAGCTTTGCCAAGAATTTGCCTATATTCTGGTGTCCATTAGTATATTGGCATGTAAAAAGTGCTGCTAAGAAAACACTGTTTATGCATTACACATTTACTTATGACTTAAGAAATATTACTTGCAGCCTGATCCAGGATGCTGACAAGTATTGAGATCTGTTGATGGGAAGTAAAGATGTGACAAAGGCAAGAAATGTGAAAAGAGCATGAGATTTCAGTTACATCCATGTAGGTCAGGTATGCAAGAACATTCAGTCAGGTAATGCAGTGGCATCCACACAGATATTTGTTTACTGCTGATACCAAGACTGCATTTATAGATGCTCCAAGGAGCAGTTCGTGAAGAAAGGCACAAAAGAGAAGGAGGAGGTGGCTCCTGACTAAGTTCCAAGCAATGCTTATGGCCTGATTGATAACGTGGTATTTTCAAAGAGCAGTTCTGTATGAGGATGTGACAGGTAAAGAGAATAGGGAAAAAAACTGCACTGTTTTATCACTGCAGAAATGCATGCT
Source organism: Melozone crissalis (assembly GCF_028551555.1). Lineage (NCBI taxonomy): Eukaryota > Metazoa > Chordata > Aves > Passeriformes > Passerellidae > Melozone > Melozone crissalis. The sequence continues at coordinate 14,056,816 of NW_026535795.1, read as the reverse complement.
TCACCCACATCTTGCACATTTGGTTGTCTAAGGACAGAGAGCAGAACTGTAGGTAAGAGAATTTACAGTCATGATCAAAAAGGATGACCAAAGATGGTAATTAACTTCCCCAAGGGGAGTAAATGTTTAAGTATTCACAACTGAGAAGAAACAGCTGAGAGAGAGAGAGAGGGGTGGAGTCACTACAGAGCTTTGTAAAATGGCTGGATAGGAAATTAATGCTTCCAGTCTCTGAAAACCAGAATGGGGAACACTGAAAAAAAAACCTAGCAGGAAGCAGATCCAGAGCAAAGTACTCAATTCTCTAAGGGGATTTGGAGGAGGGTCCCTAGAGAGAGGGTGTGTTGTTTTGGCCTGTGGACAAGGAGAAGAAGAAGGCCCTTAGCACTGTCCATTCCTGCTGTGGTCACTCTCCCCAGTGTATCAATTCTGACACCCTTCTAACCTTTATGTGGCACCAGTTCATGGCATCTCCTTTCTGAATGCCCAGCAGGCTCTTGCTGAAGGGGAGCAGCTGTCATGGCTGTCAGAGAAGAGACTCATGTTGCAGAGCCTGGAATGTCTGCAGCGAGCAGTTGCAAAGCTGGAAGATGAAAAGGTGGAGCTCAACCAACAAAACACTGAACTCAGGAGGACTCTTGAGCAGGTAAATTGGGCTTTGACTGCCTCTGCACAGCCTCAGGCTCCTCTGCAACTTGGCACCTTAGGCCAGGCAGTGCTTTGGAGACCTCTGCTTGTTCCCTTGCCTCTCCCTGTCCCTGCTGTGGCCCAGCCCTTTGTTTGTTCTCTCTCTTGTGGCAGCCCATGGCTTTCACAAGGGCTTTCACTGCGCTGCCTCCCTCCCTGGCCCCGTGTCCCTGCACACACACTGGCCTCTCTTGCACAGCCTCCAGCGAGAGCTTTTTGCCCCCAGTGTGGTCTGGTGCAGTTCAGGGTCTCAGAGCAGGGATCTCCTTCCTTGATGTCCAGAGATCCTATTGCTCCATGTTTGCTGACAGCTTTCTGTGACCCTCTCTCCCATCCAATGTGCAGGTGGAACACGAACGGAGGAGACTGAAGAGATGTTTTAGGGGTCGGTTACTCCCAGATGCCTCTGGATTTTCTCTCTCTGAGTCTGACCAGTGCAAGTCGCCCGCTTCTAGACAGGTGAGAACATTTTCTTTGGTACGAGGAGGCTTTGGTCATACAGAGGAATGATGAAAAATCCCAGTGGCAGCAGCCCTCCAGTAGAGACCTAACAGAAGTCAAATATTGCCTGTGGTTGTGACCAAACAGACTGAAAGAGAATCCTTTCCTTTTATTCACAGGAGGAGTCTCATGCTCACTGCAGTCAGCGCTTAGCTGAGTTACAGAACCAGGTGAGGAGTAGGAAAACTTTCCTCCAAAGGCTGCTGTGGCTCTTCTCATGGGCACAGCTGTGCCTGCTGCTACAGCCTGAGTTGTGTTTGGCTCTCAGGAAGTGAGTACAGCAGGTGTTGTCAGTTGTGCACCTGTTGGCAACAACCAAACATCCTTTTCCTTGGTCTTGTCTCTGACTTGTCTAGATCAGGCGGTGGGGGACAGAGATAGGATGAAATTCAGAGCACTGGAAGTTACCTGAAAATATCAGAATCATAGAATCATAAAATGCTTAAGGTTGGAAAAGCCCTCTCAGATAATCTAATCCAACTATTAAGACAGATTGTCAATCCCAGCACTAAACCATGGCCCGTAGTGCCACAGCCACATGTTTTCTGAACACTTCCAGAGACAGTGATTCCACTACTTCCCTGGGCAGTCTGGACCAGGATGTTCTCCTTTGTTGCCTGTTTCCATTTTCCCTTGACTCTGTAACAGTGGAGCTTGCATTTTAGCAGAAATCCAGGGACCTGAGACAATGCCAGAGGTTTATTATTCCACTGGGCTTAGTTGTCCACATTGTGCTCTGCTCCTGTATAGAAAGCTCTGAAGTTGGGGAGAGGGAGAGTTTGCACCCTGTCCCTCAGCTGCCTGTCCAGCAGCTCAAGTAGAAGAGTCCTCCAGGAGCTCAGGGGAGCAGCAGCCCTCGTGCTGAGGCACAGTCTGTGGAGAAAGGGGTCAGTGGCCCAAATGTGTGCTCTGGAAATCAGAGCTGGGTTCCTAAATCCCCTTGGAAGTCTCTATAATGGACCTGTGGTGGCTGAGGGATGTACGTGGGAAGGGTTTGGTAGCCTTGAACTGGACTTGTGGATGCTCTGAGCTCTGTTGTGTGTGGGAGCCTGTTCCTTTCCCCTTGCCAAGGGCAGAGTGTTGGTGAGGGCTGGAGTTGGAGGCTGTGTGTGCCCCGAGAGCCGGTACCGTGGGGCTGCAGGTGCTCCTGCCAGCGTGGGCTTGTCTGAGCAGGGCCTTGTGCCTCTTTCAGGTGTCCCTGCTGCAGTCACAGCTGGCCCAAGAGCGACAGCACTGTCAGAATTACATTGAGAACTGTACAAGGACCAGCCAGGAGCTGTCAGACCTTCACCAGGAGCTGTGCTGCTCCTTTGCAGCTGTGCTCAAGGAGCCCGAAGTTGCTGTTCTGGAAGAAGAGACTCGGAAGCTGGATCAGTCTCTGAACCTTAACTCAGCACTGACATCCCTGGACCATCAGTCTCTGGAGAGACAGCTGGAGCATCCAAGAGCCAGACCTGCCAGAAGCAATGATGACCTGAGGTAACAGCACCTCTGGTCTCCATTTGAATGGAACAATCTCTCCTAAGACAAAGAGCTCATGGATGTGAGAAATGGGGTCGGCTCCTCAGGACAGGGCTACTCCCTGCCTTAAACATCCGTTGGTCTCACATTCGGCTGGTGTCAAACCTTACCTTATGTTGAGGATTAGGATCTACGAAACATTATTTCATGAAGTAGATGATTTCTGGGACCAAAATGTGAATATGTGAGAACAACAACATAGGTAAGGAGAAGGAATGATGCATGGAGAATGAAGCCGGAACAAAAAAAAAATAATCCTTGAACAGTAAGACTTGTGGGTGACATCTCTCTGAGGGCAGCTACTTAAAATAAAAGGACACAAAGAGTGTGCTACAAACAATTAAAGTAACATAACAGTTGGTGGTGTTTGCATTTGCAGGCATCTCCTAGGGACAGGTATTTTAATTTTTTTAATAAAATGTTTTTCAGAAGAAAATTGTACTCATTTTCACTGGCACAGTGAGGCTACTGCAAGCTCTTACACAATTTTCCTTCTTGAGGGCAGAGGTCTTCCCTGCAACAAGGAACGAGAATTTGAGGTGTTATCAAACAAAGGGGTGAAGAGTGCACAGCAGGGATCAAAGTTCAATGAGAAATGAGGCTGCTCTTCCCTTCTCCCTTTTCTTCCCTTTTTCCCTCCAAAGCACTGATGGCTTTGCCCCAACAGCAGCCCCAGGGACAGCTCAGCTGCTCTCCACAGGCTGTCAGTGCCCAGCTCCAGCCCTGCCACAGCCCGAGGCCACAGATGCGTGGGGAGGGTGTCCTGGTGCATGGTTAAACTGAAAATCACAGACAAAGACTCTCTAACTTGTCAAAGTTAGAAAGTGTTATGTTTATCACACTGGTGGGCGGCACCGTGGGGATTGTCCCCAAAATGCGTGACTGTGCTGCACAAGGATTTTTGCCTTCCATTTATTTCCCAAAATAATACATATGCGTAACCCCAGCACCTCCCATCCCCGCTTTGTATTAAAATGAGTTTATTAGTCCTTCATGCGATTCTTCCCTTGATATGGGTAGGTGATCTCAAACTGGGTCAGTGGTCCCAGGGATTAAGTCAGGAAAGCCTGGTCAGGTCTCTGGGACCCTCTGACACAATCCAAGCCCCTCTGCTTGATGATGGATTGACTTAGAGTCCAGGTGATGAGCATTGTCCTACTGGTTTCAATAATGGTTCCTATAATGGTTCCCCTGCTCCATTTCCTTCTACAAATGAGTTCATTGTGGCCGCAGCTCTCTTCACAGAGAGCAGCAGGCACAACTTCCCAAGGATTTTTCCTGAGGAAGGCAGTGAGAACCTCAGAGAAGAAGAAAAAACAATTCTTATCCCTAGTCACTGCTCCTGTTGTTTTTGCACATGTGGAATGTGTTATGGAGATTGTTTACCAAAAGTGATTTGGTTAATTGGACACCAGTGAAAGTTGTTTTAAGTGATTAGCCAATCACTCAAAGCTATGTCCTGGCTGTCTCAAACAGTCATGGGTTTTTCTTTACTAATATAGCAATAGTATAGTATAGTATGGTACAGTACAGTATAGTATAGTATCGTATCGTATCGTATAGTATAGTATCTTTTTAGTATGTAATTTAATATAGTATTAGTATAATACAGTATAGCTTAATAAAGCTCATGGAGTCAGAGGACATTACTCCTTGCCAGGGGATTGCCTTTCTACCATAGCTCATAATATAACAATTAGCTTTAGCATCTAATAATGATTAACGTATTGTTGGTGTATCTAACTTCAATATGAATTGGTTCTAACCCTCAGCTAAAATCTTAACCCTTTAAAATCATGATTAACTGGGCAGAGGGAGCTGCTCTCCACAGTGGCTGAATCTCCTCCTTCCTATGCTGCCCACACTGCTGGGAATGCAGTCCAGGACATGGGTACTTTCTGGGCCAGTGCAGGGAGAGGTGTCCTCTGACTCTTATCCTGTCAGAGTCTTATCTTATCCTCTTTGCTTACTTGTCAGCCCAGCAACCCTATATCTACAGGGTCTCAAGGTCATCTATAGGGTCTCTGAGGAGCTGGCCAGGCTTAAACACGGATGAGGGAAGCTGGAACCCCCATGCTTGGTGCCCTCATACAGCTGCTTTCCTGCCCTAAATCCTCTTTTCTAGTTCCCCCATGAGGTGCCAGGGCTTCAGTGCAGGGGGCAGAGCAGAGCGCTGGGTGCCAGGCACTGGGCAGCAGCAGCAGCATCTCCATCTCCAGGAGTGGGCAGGGGTGCCCCACAGTGCCCACCATGGCCCTCAAGCAGCCAAAGGCGTGAGTGGGTCTGGGGGTTTGTGGGGGCACACAGGGCATGGCTGGAGCGCTCTGGGGGTCACGGGGGGCTGTTGGAGGGGCAGGGGCTCAGGGGGTGCTGGGGAGAACTGAAGGGTGACTGGGGGAGGTGGGGACTGCAGCGGTCAGGGCTCACAGGGAGGCATTTTCAGGGGCTGCTGGATGTCTTGGTTTTGACTGGGAGAGAGAATTTTCTCCCAGAAGCTGCTCCAGCGCTGTTTTTGGTATTCAAAGTGAGAACAATGCTGGTAACATGCTGAATCAGAGCCCTGTTGAGCTCTTCCAAGGCAAGGACTTTTCAGTGTTCCATGCTCTGCCAGCAAGGGGAGCATGGCCAGGAGACCCGACCCCAACTGGCCAGGGGGATATTCCGGACCCCGGAACCTCCTGCCCAGTACAGAAACTGGGAGGGGGTTGGGAGCCAGCGATTGCTACTGGGGAACGGGCTGGGCATTGGTCAGTGGGTGATGAGCAGCTACTGGGCACTGCTGGTTTCTATTGCATTCTCTCCCCTTTTCACTGGTCAAAGCAGAAGTGGTAATAGAAGTAATAAAAATATGTTTAGTTTTGTTTCAATTATTACACTCTTTTTGTGTCAATCTATGGGTTTTACCTCTTTCTAATTTCCCCAATCTCACCAGAGCAGAGTGGCTGTGTGGGACTGAGTTCCTGGCTGGGGTTAAACCACGACAGTCCATCTTGGTGCTCAACTAGGGGACAAAGAGTTGAGATAACAACAGATCTGAGGAGACCATGTTAAAACACAGTTGTAAGCATCTCTCATATTTATTTAATAGCTGTGGGTCACAGTTTGCTCTCGTGGTTCCTGCCCGTGCGCTCACAGGTGCAAAACCCTTCCTGGTGTGTGTCGTCCCATGGAAATGTTCATCCTCCCTGGCTCTGGGCTAAGGTTATCACTCTGTTGTGGTTGATAACACGGGGCTGTGGTACGAGAGGATGGCTGGATCAGAGCTGCCGGCTGTGCCCGGCATTGCCGTCCCCGCTGGGCTTTGGGAGCCATCCAGTGGGAACTGCCAATAATTACACCTTTGGAAAGAGGCAAACTAGAAATCAGGCAGCTGTTTTTCCTGACAGAGGGGAGTCAGGCACGAATGGGCTCTTAGGCAAAAGTTTCATGGTTTTAAGTCCTGATAGATACAAGACCTGACATTGGTAAAGTTGGGCAATCAAGAGATCAGGCAGTTGTTTTAGTGTAAAGTCCTGAGCTTCAGGCAAATTTGAAGTTCGGTGGAGGAGGCTGAAGCTCCTCAAACAAGATTTTTCTTGAGATTACCTGTCAGTAGAGGCACCTTTGGGATTTTTTACTGTTGAGACCCAAAAAATGGGAGGGTGTAATAGTAAGAAGACAGGCAAGAGATTGAGGAATATACCTCCCAATAGTCTCTTAGGGGAACTGTTAGAGAGATGGGATTCTGTAGAGGCCACAGAGGGATTAGATAAAATGAAGATGATCCACTACTGTGTAGAAGTCTGGCCAGAATTAGAGGTGCAAGGAGGATGGCCTTGGTGTGGGACAAGGGACAAGTGGATGTGCCAACAACTGAGTTATTGTCTGACAGCTTGAGGGAGATGCTGATCCTAAGCAATTATTGTATGTAGCTTGCTGGTTAAAGAATGCTATTGGGGATGAAGGGGTGCGAATTTGTAAGGTACAGAAGAAGAAAGAGGGGAATGAAGGAGGGGATGCTGGAATTGGTAAAAGATGGGACCCCCTGGATTATTTGTCTCCTGATGCCCCTCCACCTTATAATCCTCTTCCTCGGGCACCTCAAATGGCAGGTCCGGTTCTTCCCCCGGCTGCCATCCCACTACCACCTGCTCAAATTCCTCCTTCTACCTCTTCAGCTTCCCCTGTGATAAACCCAGTATCCCCTCCAGTTCCTTCTGCATCACCACAAGCGCTTCTCCACCTGCTGCATTCTCCACCCCTTCTCCAGCTCCACTTAATATTCACTCAGGCTCTTCTCCCCCTCCTATTGCTGTTCCTTTGCCTCCTCCTAGCTGGGACACAAATGCCTCCTCGCCCGATAAACAGCTATCACCAAATACACCTGCTGATCTGCAGAAAGTTCAGGGTAACCCAGATACCCCTCAAACTAGTAGTTTGGCATCTGAAGATGGGCCATACTGCAGTGCCAGATCCAAGACCTCCAGGGTAGAGAGACTTTATCCCCTCAGAGAGGTTCCTATGGGAGGAGTAGTGGGAGGTGTTGGCTTTGTGATGAAACTCCTGCTACTTGGGCTAATGCAGAACTTCCAGCTGTACTCCAAAATAGACCCAGACACCCCAGAAGGTCAAAGTGCTACTAAAGGTCCTATTTGTTACCAAATCTTGGCCTGATATACAGAGAAAACTAAAAAAGATTGAAGATTGGCAAGAGAAGGACATTAAAGAGCTATTGAGAGAAGCATTGAAGGTGTATTTAAGGAGGGAAGAAGAAAAAGCAAAGGCCAAGGCTAGGATCATGGTTGTGGGAGCTAGAGAAAGTGTGGGGGCAAGCAAGGTAACAAAAGAATGGGCAGGTCCACCACCAGGAGGAGGCAGAGATAGGCCAGTATTGTCAGGTACAAGACGGATGGAGAGACTTCAAGTCCCTTTGAGTGAATGACACTGCTATTATTGTGGAGTTACAGCTAGGTGGAAAGATATCCAATAGCACCGGGACTGGCCAGCAACACCTAAACTTGTAATAAGTGATGTGAAAGTAAAAGGTACCTTATTGTTGTCTTGTTGTGTGTGTGAGAGTGAGTCACACACAAAGTCAGCCTCAACTTCCCAGGCGGGTGGGAAGGGGGGCAGTGGAAAGAGGAGTGTGTGACCTGCACACCAGGCTATTGTCCCCAGGCACGTGGGGACTTTGGCTGAAAGCTGTGTGTGACCTGCACACCAGGCTATTGTTCCCCAGACGTGTGAGGGGGCCATAGCTGTAAGAGCGTGAGTGACACGCAGACAGCCTCACAGGTGAACGGGCACCAGAGGCAACCAGAGTCAGGGCCATTCCAAGAGGCCCAGAGATACCGAGACCTGTGGGCCAACCCCAAGGTGAGGGGACGGCCACAGGGAGCCGTGATTTTCTGGCAATAAGGATACACTTTGTGAAGGAATGTGTGAAGGTGAATGAGAAATAAAAGTGAATGAATGTAGAAGAATGAAAGTATAGGTAATGTAGATTGTGCATTTTAAGTTTTACCACATCTCCTTGGAGGAAGGTGCATTGTGTTGAAAAGTAGCGTGAGAAAAAAGTTTGTTTTAGGTGTAAGGGGCTGAAAGAAAAGTGGTATTTAAGCTGTTAGTGAAAGTGAGAAACAGAGGCCGGAGATGAATAGATAAGATCTTTAAAATGGAACAGAAAACCAGTAAGTTAGATACAGAGAAAAATGGGAGAATAAAAGCATACTAGAAGAGATACCCCCAAAATAGCCCTTTGGGAGTTGAGTTAGGTAACAGAAATACAACTCCTTGCAAACTACAGTGTATGCAGAAGTTGATGAGAGAAACATGCAAGCTATGGAAAAAGGGAAATGAACCAATTATACATAACATTAACCCAAGAAATTGGGTTTTGAGAGAATCATAAAATAGTAGACCATTAATGCCTATATTTGAAAGCCCCTTTCAGGTACTCCTTATTGCTAATTTGACTGTGTGGATCAGAGGAAAGGGTTAGACCCACATCACCAGATTCCACACCACTCTCCCTCTGGCACTGGACCAGATTCAACATCAGTTTTTCCCTCTGGCATTGGAACAGAGTCCACACCACTCTCAGCCCCTAACTCAGGACAGGATTCAACCACATCACGAGTTAATTCACCTGAATATATGATTATAAAAGGACCAAAAAGACTTAAAGTTGACTCTCAGAAGGAAGAGTCAAAAAGACTGATGAACTGTATAGGAAAAGAGTTTGGTATCAGAACCATACCATATCTTAAAGTGTTATAAGACAGTTCTGTGTTAAAAATAAGTTTGTAAAAAGTTAAAGATTGTTAATAAGTAATTCTGGTTAAGTTCCCCCAATTTAGTTCCAAAGACTCCAGGTTAATCCTCTACAGAGCACTCCCCTAGGAGAAACCAAAATTAGTGAGGAACAGACCAAGAGGGGTTTAACCAGAGAAGCGGATAGAAGAGACTCTAAAGAGCTTGGAAGCTTCTTCTCAGTAAAGTTCCCCAAGAGGCAAGGCCGGGTGGGCAGGCTGTGCGAGATGACCCATACCGGACTCTTGGGAAGGGTAGTACTGATGGCTCTGATTGCTGGTGGTGCTCTGGGGAGCCCAGGAGAGCCGTGCAGTGAGTGCTACCAACCTCTCTATGAGGAGGAAGTGAGCTCCTTGTTGAGAGTCCACACCAATTCTAACCCTGATTGTGTTAACCTCTCCCAATTGGTCCTTTGTCAAGAAGATAAGAGAATGTATTGGATAGCTCAGAATACCGCCACTTTTAGGCAGCGACTCCTGGGAGAGTGCCCTATAGGAGAAGCCCGGTTGTGCTTTGAATGTGATGTTGCTTTTAACAATTATACAATTACAATACATATAACCCACCATTACTCAACGGCCACATACCTCCACAGCTCCTTGACTCAAAGGCCATGTTTCTTCACAGCTCTTGGCTGTCTTAACCTCCATAGCTCTCAGGCTGCCACCGCTCTCGGCTGTCCTATCTTCCACCGCTCTTCAGGCTGCATATCTCCATGACGTCGGGGTCACCACTTGTTTTTATTATATGGTTGTTATCATATTTCTAGATTCCCATACCTTCTGGGTGGTTTTCTCACAAGCAGTTCTTTACAGCAGTGTTGTTCCTGCCTCTTCATCAGGGCTCCTCCAAAGCTCTCCCTGACCAGCCAACCCACCCCCTTTTATCCCAGTTATCTTCACTAGCCACAGCTGCCGCCCAATTAAGGACATCACAGCTGCAGCCCATCAAGAACAACTAGGATGGGGGCAAGGCCACTTATACAATACATAGATTTTACTGAGACTCATAGGCCACTTATACAATACATATATTTCACTATGGCTCAAAGGCCATCTATACAATACATACTAAGATTCAATGGCCACCTATAATATGATGCTGCTGAAGCAAGCTTAGTAGATCTAGTCAAAAGAAAAGAGATAGTAAAAGCAGTAAGAAAGATGGTTTGTAAAAGGTATTCAGCAGTAAAGAATTCTGCTACCTGGTGGATCCCAAGAGATCCAAATAAATCAGAGTCTGTTGAGAAAAAAGAAAGAGACAAGTGTACCCACCATGAAGTATATGAACTTTATGAGTGTACTGAAAAAGGGATAAACTCCTTCTGGAAAATGAAAAAACTGTGTATATATTGGGAATGCCCAACAGAAACTAATAACACATTTCGGGAGAGCCCTAAACACCTGGTTTTGATCTCTGGTACTAGAGCATACACTAAATTGTCAGGAGACTGGCCTGGCAGTTGCACCATGAAATGATAAGACCAGCTTTCTTATTACCCAAAGAAACTGGATCAAGTTTAGGAGTTCCTATATACAATGATTTAAGAGAAACCAAACAGAAGAGTCTAAGTGCAATAGAAATTGGGAGAATCCAGAATTGTAAGTTCGGACCCCAATATCTATGTTAAACAGAATCATCAAGCGCCAGGCAGTATTAGAGATAAGGAATGCAATCATTAGAAACATCTCAAACTAAATTAAAAAACTAGCATATGTAAATAACCAAGAACAAACTCCTACACTTTATTCCAGATGGTGGGATAACCTATGGACTTTCAAAAAGGATTTATGGGAAAAAGTAGCTTTCTTCACTGTGTGCACACTTGCTGGTTTGCTCTTTTTACTATGCTTACTTCCCTGCTTCATTAAAATAGTAGTATTGGCCATGCAGACCAACCTAAAGATCTCAAAAAATTTTAACCTGAACAAACCAAAAAAAGTAACAAAGTCAAGTAACCATGATTACCAGATTGCTCAAGAAATTTATAATCAATACAAAAAATTAAAGAAATATGATACTCATGAATCATGTTATAAATGATCAAATCGATAGTCAAATTATTAAAAATTTAACCACGATTTATTAGGTCAATTACAAAAAAAAAATAGTATTTCGAGCAACCACCACAATCAAGACAGTGTCAGTCCCGGGTACCGGGCACTGGGTGAGACCAGATGTTCTCCGACAGAGTGACGGCGTCCCCTCTAAGGTTCACACTGAGTGTTTCCAGCGTCCAGCTTATCTACAGTTTATTCTGCCTGAGGCAAAGATGACCACATCTTTCTATTCACTTCTTCGAATGTAAATCCACTTCCATACATATGTTGAAATAGACAAAGACGGGCCCCAGTTTGCAGACAGAAGTCTAGGTAGACAGGGGAAGTTTGCTTTCACATGTAATAAGTTGGTATCCTGAGTACCCAGATGCAATCAGGACGGGTCTGAATCTTGTGAGATTCCTGGGACACAGCAATTAATCATGGGCCAGGGAGGCTCCTGATGTTATCTCCCAGGTGCAGGAGACGAGGAAATCATCACTGATGGTCCAGGAAGGCTCCATTCAGACATTAAACAGGTCGGATGCTATCTTGACATTGCCAGGAATTAGTTATAATTCGAATAGAGCTTTATTCCTGGCTGGGAGGTTAAAACATTATTTCTACTATATTTTATACCTACATGTATCTATTTATACAGCATGAATTAACTACATGACATATAACAAGTCAGAAATTGCAAGTTGATGCGAGCTTAAGTGTGGAGAGCTTTGTTCAGACATGGCTTATAGAAAAAGGCCATGATCATATATAGCTGGTTAAGCAGTAAAAAGCAGCTGTAAGTAGTAAGTTCTTCTTACGAGAAAAACAATAAACACTGTGTCCTTGGTTAAGTGATGAGAAAAACATGGTGGAAAACATGGAGTCCTTGAGGATGGTCAATAACAAGTCAACAGCAGGATGAGGAAAACAAGTATTAGCCTCAACAAGAAACCACAGGTATTAGCAACAAAGGAGGGGTTGGCATGTAATCTGTAACCAATGATGAGCTTGGTTTTTGCAATATGTATGAGCTTAATTAACACTACTATAAAAGTATGTAAGCTGGATCAATAAATCTGAGACCGATGATCATTGATCAGACGTGTAAGTCTCCCTTCACTTTCGTCACTTAAGTTTAAGCTCGATCAAAGAAAAAAAGGGGGGACTGTTATAAGTAAAAAAAAAGCTGCAAATTTTTGAAAAAGGTTGCAGAGTGAACAGGTTAAACCATTTGTTGCCTAGGTGGAGTTCTACCCGTTTGTTATTGTAATCACCAGTCGTTTTTGTTAACTACCCCTTTTGTATCAGTAGGCCCTGCCTAAAGCTAAGTTGATAGCCCTTCTGCTTGGACAGTGAAAGGAGGGGACATGAGGAAGGGACATCAGAGGGCATGCAAAATAACTTCAGAACCAGCACGCCATGGGAAAGCCACCCAACCAACCTTACCAAAAGACCCCCAAAAACACGAGCCAACACAGAATTAAGAGATCAAAATGATGTCTGGACGTGAGGAACAAAGTACCGAGCCTGCAGAGATGCTGAGACCCTTTGTTGCCCCTCAGCTGGAGCCAAGACCCCAGGACAGCAAAACCCGAAAGTTCTAACATGGGGTTTACCCCCACGGCTCTCGTGAGGACGGGACCCCCCAGCTCTGCCCCCCAGGGGACAAAGCTGCGCTTTCCTCCTCCTCCGAGTCACCCTGGAAGCGACGACAGAGAAGCCGCGGACCTGTCGAGACTCCCAACCTTGAGCTGATCACTTTTAATAAAGGCATTAAAAGGAGAAAAAGTCTCCTGCCCTGTTTATTTCATGCCTGTCTCTTGCCTTTGTGCAAAGAGCAAGGCTGGTGGGGCTTGCAGTGTAAAAGCTGCCCCAAGGAACCAGACAGGCTGGAGGAACGGGCACCAGAGATCTCACCAAATCCAGCCAAGAAGCTGTAGGAAGTGAGAGTGTCACCAAACAGGAATAAAGAAACTTATCCAATACCAATTTGATGTGAATAAGCAGACACTTCTTTATTCAGGTGCTGGGAACACAGGGGTAACTCCTCTGGAAATGTGTTCCACCTAACCAACAAAACCCATCCATTTCATATACTTTTTCTGCTGAATCATCATTACGTGCGTTCTTTTACTTATTACACATACTATGCCCACTCTTAAATTTAACCTTTACATTGATTGGTTCTAATAGTTAATAACTTCATCAATATTCTTATTCTAAAATAATCATTGGTCATGTCTCCTGAGGTCTACGGACTGGAATCCTTAATATTAAAATCAAGATGGGAAGGATAGTGGTTTCCGAGCAATGTTACTGGTAAGCATGACTCCTGATATTTCTATACCTTTTATTTCACAATTATCTACTTATAATAATAGTTAATCCTTTTATATTATTTGACTATTTGATCAAAACATTCATAACAAGAGCAGACAGGAGCAGCAGAAGCCAGGGCAGGGGAGATCAGGAAGGCGGCAGAGAGATGTGTGGGCTGAAGGGGATCCTGAGGAAAGGGGGGGAGGGGGCTTTCCCTCAGCCCATGCTTCTCTTCTGTTTCTCAAAACATGACCAAGGAATCTCATGTTGCCAGGGATGGGCCAAATATCCAGTGTGCTGCAATTTCCCCAGTTGTGACTGCTTGGCCATGACAAGGAAGAAGGTCTAAAAAGGGAAAGGGGGAAAAGCAGCCCCCAAACTGGGCATCTTTGGAGAGGCAATTCCTGCCATTCCTTCCTGTTGGTGAGGAGGCTGTGCCTGACAGAATGACACGACAGGGGAGGGGGAAGGGGCCTGTGGACAGGAGCTCTCAGAGCTGGGTCACAGGGAGGGGGTGGCCCACAGGGCTGCCCAAAGGAGCCTCCAGGTGGCCCCCCTCCCCCGAGGCGTGGTGGGCAGCTTCCGTGGGACACAATGTCAGCACATGATGTGACAATGCGGGGATGTGACATCACCATGATGTAACAATGCCCATCGCTGGGAAACCTCTGGAGCACCAGGAGTCAGCATGGGATTACAACACCACGAGAGCTCTTGGAAGGAGCACTGCTCAGCATCACAGCACCACGAGAGCTCTTGGAGGGAGCTGTGGGGCTCCATCTCACTGCTGGTGTCCTGCCAAAAGGCAGAGGCACTGCTGAGTGCCCTGGCAATTACGGGGAGGAGAGCAGTGGGCCGGTGAGCCTGGGGCTTGGGGGCCTGCTCTAGGGCCTCAGGACCCTCAAGAATCTCAGCTCCTTCTCTTGCACCTGCTGTGCAGGAGGCTTATTGAGCTACTGTGTCTTCCCAGACTGGCCCCAGAACTCCACACCTGGGAGACTGAGCCACCAGGCTGATGGATTATCTTCTGGACCTTCCACTCGGAGTCAAGATCTTTGTGAAGCCCAAGTCCAAGTTTGTTCTCTGCAGGGGAAAGCTGGGGGAAAAGGTAAAGGAAGTAAAAGAGTGCAGAAAAGCTCTCCTCTTTCATGGGGTCCCCATCATGCACAGAGTACTTGTGGCCACCTCCTCTACAGCAGGGGCTGCAGCCCTACAGTCAGGCAGGGCTGGGCAGAAGAGTGAAGGTCCAGGTTCTCTGTGTTCTTCTCCTGGAACACAAAGAAGCACTTGTCAGTCTCCTCACTGGTTTCTGGCACTGTGCATGTATGTGGCTGGGCCCCTGCCTGCAGTAGGCAGCTGTGTTTGTCCTGGTGCCAGGGCAGTGAGTCCCTCCAGCTGATCCTGCCATGTCGACTCAGGCTCTGGTGCACCTTTGAGGGACACTTCCACCTTCTCCTGCTTATTCTGTTGGCATTTTTGGAAGAGCTTGGCTTTTCCTGGTTGGGGAATGCACACACTGCCCTCCTCCTCCTCCTCCTCCAGCTTGCACTGCACCTTCCCACGGCAGAGACTTGCCAAGGGCCAAGGCAGAGGCAGCTGACACAGCCCTTGAGCCTGCCTAACCCGAGGAGATTGGTTTCATCCACTCTCCACTGGCTGCATTTGAAGCACTGGGCCTGACCTTTTCAGTTGTGGGTGGGTCAGCAGCTCCTCCTGATGGCCTAAGGTGTCTATTTGCTGCTGGGGTTTGTCTTCTGTGCCTCAGCCCATCCCATCACAGCCCAGCCTGGCCCAGCACAGCCCTGCAGCCTTTCTGTGAGGGTCTCTGTGTCTTCAGAAGGACAGCGAAGAGTGTTGGTCTTCAAAGTACCTTGCTCTTCTCACAAGTACCGCATGGCATCTCTTTGCTGCTCTCCTGCCTCCTTCATACTCTGGCAAATGTCTCTTACAGCTATATGGGCTATCTCCTTCTTTCAATCTGGACGATCCCTACATGCACCAGCTGGACCTGCAATACAACTGCCTGCATGACCCCCACCTTCAGGACTACCACAAGCGCAAGGACATCCTGCGGATGCTGAAGAAACAGGGCTGTGTCACCAGTGAAAACAAGGTAGGTTTGGACATCAGGCTGATCAAGAACAGCCCTCTTCAAGCAGGGCTCCCACAGCCCTTGCTGCAGCTGCTGCTGCTGCCAGAGGACAGGGCTGTGCATTGCTGTCCCTGGGAGCAGAAGCAGCGCCAACGTCCTCCTGGCAAGCCCCAGTCCTGCCCTTCTCAGCCTGCCCCACGCTGCCTGTTCAGCCCTGGCTGGGGGGACAGCAGTGGCCCCAACACCAGGGTATGAGGGGAGGGCTTGGGGGCAGCTCCTCTCCCACTGGGCTCGGGCGGTTTTGGGGAAGGCCGACTGCATGGCTTGACAGTTTTTGGGGGATTCTGCCCTCGTCCCTCCATAGGTGATTTGCACTCTGAAGGAGTTCAATGAGTACAGGCAGTACCTGAGCAGGATCAAGATGGAGTTAGAGCAGATGTTGAGGGAAGAGGTAGGCAAAGCGTTGTGTTCAGGGGCATGGGACTGTGCAGGGCGGTGCTGCTGGGCCGGGCGCTGTGGTGGGGAAAGGACTCCAGGGCTGGGAGCTGAGCCAGCACAGGGCACTGAGCTGGGCACGGGCAGCAGGGCCATGTGCAGGCACACACCATGCTGAGGGAAGCCCTTCTTCCCTGCCCTTGTGCCTGGCTGAAGCAGAGTGCTGGCCTGGGCCTGCGGGAATCCTCAGTATGCAGGGGCTGAGTGCTTGTCCAGGCACTATGACCCACAACCTGGTGTCACCTTTCAAGAAGGGTTTCTGCCACTTTTGGCCACATTAAAGGATGGCCCCAACTGCCAGGAACCACTGACACTTCCAGCTGGGCAGAGTGGCAGCTGCAGCCTCAGAAACCTTCTTGCTCACCTCCACAGAAGAGCAAAGAGACCGCCCGGAAATCACGGAGATTCAGAAGAGGGAAAGGAGCTTTAAACAAGGGCCAAACCAACTCCACAACTGAGCTGGGTCAGGAAGATGCCAACAGAGCTGCTGACTCCCAGCAGAAGTTGGACAACACTGCTGACAGCCTCTTTAAAGCTATCTTTGAGCAGCTGACCACAGCAGAAGCCCTGAAGCTCCAAGGGCTGGTTGAGACTGTTGTGCATGAAGTCTTTGGGAGGCTCAGGGTTCCTCGGGATCACTATGCCAACTTTTTAAGGAGGGCTGCCCGGAGGATCAGAGGAGTAGTTTTTGGTGGCTGTGTGAGAACAGAGGCACCTCTAGACCACGAACAGGAAATAGAACTGGTGGCCAAGGAGCTTATAGCGACAGCGTTGGAGATCTTGGGGGACTATCTGGAGACCAAAGCTTCTGAGCCAGGGAGGGCAGCCAGGCAGAAGGAGCAGCCTGTTGATGGAGGAGCCACCCAATCAGACACATCCAAAGAAGCTGAAACAGGCAGAGCACGGCTACACGCTTGCCTTGACGAACTCACCACACAAGTTGTTAAGAATGTTCGCTGCCTCTTAAAATCCTTGATAGCTTCTCAGTTTGGAGAAGACTCCAGCTCTGAGTACACCGAAATCCTGAAGCTTCCCAAGGGTAAGGTGTCCAACAGACAGATGGAACCAGCAATCTCTGGATCATCCAAAGAACAGAGCAAGGAAGAAAGCACAGGAGTAAAGCTGCCTGCCTTGGGACCACAGCTCCATGCAGAACGGACTGGCTATGCCAAAACCATGGAGCCTGAGAATCCTGCAATGGTGAAGGAGAGTTTGGTGAGAGAAGCAAATCCAGCAACTTCAGGCAACACCTTGGACATAAGGACCATTGCAAATGGGATTGTTCAGTCTCTGTTGGACCTGATTGGTCAGCATTGGCCTGCACCAACCCCCAGACAGAATTTTCAAGGACCTGTCCCAAGCGCAACCACATCCCAAGGTGGAGAGGAAAGCTCTGCTGCTGAGGACAGCCTCCCCTCCATGGACCCACAGTTCTCCCGACAGCCCACCCCTCCGGAGAGTCCGAAGCCCCCTGCCCAGGCCAGACAGAATTTTCAAGGACCTGTCCCAAGCCCAGCCACATCTCAAGGTGGAGAGGAAAGCTCTGCTGCTGAGGACAACCTCACCTCCGTGGACCCACAGTTTTCCCGACAGCCCACCCCTCCAGAGGGTCCGAAGCCCCCTGCCCAGGCCAGACAGAATTTTCAAGGACCTGTCTCAAGCCCAGCCACATCCCAAGGTGGAGAGGAAAGCTCTGCTGCTGAGGACAGCCTCCCCTCCATGGACCCACAGTTTTCCCGACAGCCCACCCCTCCGGAGAGTCCGAAGCCCCCTGCCCAGGCCAGACAGAATTTTCAAGGACCTGTCCCAAGCCCAGCCACATCTCAAGGTGGAGAGGAAAGCTCTGCTGCTGAGGACAACCTCACCTCCGTGGACCCACAGTTTTCCCGACAGCCCACCCCTCCGGAGGGTCCGAAGCCCCCTGCCCAGGCCGGAGCACGGCGCAGATCAGTGCACATGAAGTTCACCGGAGGTGAGTGAGGCGTGTGCAGGAGAGCTGAAGGGCCTCTAGTCAGCAAACTTGATACCCTTTTCTGTCAATAAAGTATTTACTCCTAAGGCCTTGCTTGTGCTTCCTCCAAACCAGGCCAAAGTGCATCTGCTCATCTTCCCTGCTGTAACCTGTCCCATCCTCTTCCCTTCTACAGCCTCAGCCACACTGCAAGCCAATTTTACTGAGCTAGGGAGGCAAGGAGTAGCCCGCATTTTTGTCTTCTACAGCAAGCTTTGCTGTCGGGTGCGTGGAGGGATGCATCCCATTGGACACAGCCTGGCTTTCACCTTGTGTGAAGGACAATGACGTCTTTGCCTTGCAATCCTTTTTGTAGGGCCCTTTCTGCTCAGACCAAGCTGCCCCAGAAGCTCTGCACGAGCACTTGCTGTCACTGTGCTGCAGATCAACAGCAGCAGCTGCATCTGGGATTGCTCTGCCACCTTTGGGTCTCACCTGCCCCAAGGAGGGAGGCAGGGAAAAGGTGGTGGCCCGAAGCTAGTTCTGAGTTTTCTCCTTTTTTTCACACCCTGTCCTGGATTGGAATGGCCAACCCACATCCCCGTGGGGTAGTGTAACGCAGCTGCTCAGCAGTGGTGGTCTGTGAGTGAGGGCTGCTTTGGCACGGCTGGTGGAACGGTGCCACTGCAGGGGGGTGAAACGGGCTGGAAGCCGGGATGCCAGAGCACAGCTGCCATCCAGGGCCTGTCCTCTTCCCAGGGCATGAGATAAGGAACAGCTGAGAACCTGGGGAAGGCAGCGGCTCCTGCCGCCTCCCCCGCCGCTGGGGCTCGGCCTGCCCCGCAGGAAGGGCTTGGAGCCCGCCCAGCAGCCCCGGTCTGGCCCGGCAGGGCTCGTTCCATCTCCGGCCTCAGGCTGCGGGCAGGGCCCGGGGGAGTCACAGCAGCCCCGGCCGTGCCGCAGCTCCAGAGCGGAGAGGCCGAAGTGGCTTGGCGGGCGCTGCTCCCCTCAGGGCCCGGCAGGGCCTCGCACGGGTCCCGCTCCTGCCGAGGCTGCCTCGCCTGTCCCTGGCTGCAGCCCGGGGTCCCTCAAGGCACGCGTGTCCCGCATTCACCTCATCAACGTGTGCGAACATCTAAAGAGGCAGAGGCTGGAGCAAGGCCCTGCTCGGCTGTGCCCAGCAATGGGACAAGAGGCAACAGGCAGAAACCCTTAACCTGAGACTGAGCACAGGAACAGACTGCCCAGAGAGGGTGTGGAGTCTCCCTCACGGGAGATATTCCAGAACTGTCTGGACACAATCCTGTGCCACCTGCTCTGGGATGACCCCTGTCGAGCAGGGAAGTTGGACCAGATGAGCCATTGTGGTCCTTTCCAGCCTGACCCGTCCTGGGATTCTGTGGGAGCAGGAGCCTGGTGGTATCATCAGCCCCTCATGCCAGCCTAGGGAGCTGTGGCACCGTCAGGCTAGTGTGGGCTGCAACTCAGGCAAGCCCTAAGTCTTTTCAGTGCCCAAACCCTTTTCTGCTGGGCAGTGTAAAGGAAGGAGAGTGAGCTGAGGAGCAGGGAGACACTGACCAGCCCATGGTCCATCAGCCCCTGCCTTAGCCTGGAGAAAAGTCTGATGGAGGGTTCAGGATAAGCCACAACTTCCTGCCCTGCTCAAAGCTTCCCTTAAAAACACACTTCACAAATGCCTCCCCCTCAAGTTTTTGTTCCCAGATAAGGAAGTTTAATCAAAGGACAAGAGACTCTACACAGGTAGGGCAAGGACAACCATGTTTCCTGTCACTATCCAGTGCTTTGTTCTCCAAACCAATCTTCCCCCTTTGTCCCAGCCCCTCATCCCAACCAGCTGCTCTTTTAACCAGCTCAGAAGCCTGGCCAGGTACACACACACACACCAGTGAACATGGGGAACACACATCACATTTGATATACCAGAGACATTAACACAGACAAATGAGATGGGAACAGAACATTCCTACAAGACACAACTTGAATTTATGTTTATTTTATATATATATTTTTATATATATATATATATATATATACCTTTGTATAGATTAAACTGGGGGGGATTTTGTCATATACATTTTTTTGGTATAATACATGAGAAACAGGGACAGGAACATAGCAAATATAAATCAGTACATTCCTTCAGTGAACTCCTTGACACAGTGAGAGTGAAAAATTGCATGCAATGGGGAGACAGAGAGAAGGGAAATCAATTTTATTAGAAAAAACAAAGAAACAAGATAATATAGGTACAACTGTCAACAGAGGAGCAGCACTATAGATGGCAAACCTGTATAAATTAAAAGAAAATTCCACTCTGACATCTACTATGCTTTAAAGTGCAATGAAGCCTGATTTATTACCTACAGAATACAGGAAAGTTTCCCCCTCTCCCCATTCCAATCTATCCCTAAAAAAAACCAAACCAAACAAACAAACCCAAACAAACAAACCAATAAAATAAATCTAAAGGATATACATTATCCACAGTCCTATAGAGACGCCTACATCTACTCAGTAGCACCAAGAATCTGATATGGGTGTAATTAAAATCAATTAAAACTCGGGAGCAATGGTAACATCTGTTAGCTGCTTCTGCAGACCTCCTGCCCTTTGTGAGTGCTTGGGGAGAGGAGGCTCCCCCTGTGCTGGGTGACAGCGGCCCAGCGGGTCTGGCAGCAGCAGAGCACACACAGCACAGCGAGAGCAGCGCGGGGACAGGGGGACAGAGGGAAACGGGGACAGAGGGACAGGCCCCAGCAGGGTCTGCGGGGCTGGCTGGGGGTGTCACACGCCTGGGCGGGCGCCTGGGAGAGCGGGACTGACCTACACAGGGGAGGGGTTGTGCGAGTCCAACACGCGCCACGAGCCTCTTTGGTGACAGGGAGGGTGACAGGGAGGGTGACAGGGAGGGAGGGAGGGGACGGGGGTCAGCACAGCCCCCCTCTCGTGAGCCTCTGGCTGCGTTGTCCTCCGAGGCCAGGGGCCTCTGTGCCACAGTTCATCTGTCTCCACAAGCCGACTGTCAGCAGCCCTCAGAAGCCAAAGGTCTCCTGGGAAGCATAGACCATGTAGAGGAAGCCATCCTCGTCCTTCTCCTGCTCGTAGATCTCCGAGATGGGGGTGGACACGCTGACCATGCTGTGCTGGTTCACCAGCAGGAAGAAGGCCTGGGTGGGGTTCAGCTGCAAGCGGCGCCTGTGGGGGCAAGGGCAGAGGGGGCAGGGTCAGGGTGGGTGCCCTCACTGCCTGCTCCTCCTCCCCAGCAGTGCTGTTCCCTTTGGGCCAGGCCTGCACAGCCAGGGCCTCCTCTGGACCTGCTCCCACCCCTCAGGACATGGTGTCCATGAATCTGAGCTGCCCAAGGCTCCAAGGCCTCCTGAGCCAGGATTCTGCAAAGCCCTCCTACTCCAAGTGCTAGCAAGGGCAAAGCAGAGGGGCCTCTTCCCTCTGAGCTGAAGAATAAAAAGGGGATGGGATCCCTTCATTGCTCATGAGTGTCCCCTTGAGGGAAAGACCCCAGCCCTTCCCAAGGTGCTCAGAACCTGCCCTCCCCTGCCCCCCCACAACAGCCTGTACCATACCCAAGGATGCAGGGGCTGCCACGTCCCCATCCCTGCCCTCAGTAGCTGCCTCACCCTCACCCTCACCCCAGCACCCTGCAGTGAGTGGCCTGTGGGCAAGGACAGGCTCACTAACCCCACTCACCGGATTATTTTGACCAATTCACTCATGTTGACATGGTCTGGGACAAGGAACTTGGTCTTATCCAGCACTGGCAGCTGTTTCTCCCCTTTGTAGCGTTCAATGATGACCTGGGGGAAAGTCAAGGGCAGGATTAGTCATGTTCATAGTGCCCCCACACTGGTCCCAAGGTCAGATACAAATCCAACTAGCATGGGTAGAAAAGCTGAGGTACAGCCTCACTTGGCTTCACTCTCACAGGAAACAAAACAAAAAAAAGACATGAGCAGTGAGCAGCAGGCTGGCTGCAGATGGCTCTTCATCCATCACCTGTGCCTGAGGCAGGCAGTGAACAGTGTCCAGAACAATGAACTAAAGCACCAAGTGCTCTGATAGGCTGAGAAACAGTGGGCACCACTGGACCGATACAGATTCTGTACTCTGGCATGCAGGACATCTGAAGAGGAGTGAAATATTTTACCATCACTTTCTGACTGACCAAACCCACAGGTTTTGCTGGCTTGAGCTACAGACAGCTCATGATGCAGTTTGCTTCCTGCTGCCATTCAGCATCCCTCTGCCTGCTCAGGAACAGCTGTGGATATTCCCAAGCAAGCAGTTCTCAAGTTCTCACAAGTTCCAGTGAAGCCACTCAGGCATTCCTTCAGGAAGGGGGGTTTGGATCTCACCAGTCCCACTCCTTACGTTAACAGCCAGACTCTGAGAAGGATCAGAAACCCAGGGCCACCCCAGCTGTGCACTGAGCTTCCCAGGCACTCCTGCATGGTGTCACCACAGGGACAACCCAGCCCGTCCTCCTCTGCCAGACATCTTGCTTGGAACAGTTCTAACCA
The DNA here is from genome assembly GCF_028551555.1 of Melozone crissalis. Lineage (NCBI taxonomy): Eukaryota > Metazoa > Chordata > Aves > Passeriformes > Passerellidae > Melozone > Melozone crissalis. The sequence continues at coordinate 14,034,361 of NW_026535795.1, read as the reverse complement.
TCCCTACATTCTGAAATGGCTGAATGATGATTTCTGATCCATTTTCCTGCTATTATAGTTAATGATTTTCTTCTGTGAAGCTGTTTGCTGACAGCTACAATTGCTGTTCTAAACCAGCCTGGAAAGGTACCTTTGTATTCTGAGAAAAAAAGTGGCAGGAAGTTAAAATAGGGAATGTACTTCTAAGAAAAATGAAATAAGTGAAGAATATACAGCTTAGTATGTTCCCATTGCAGTGCTGTTGTCTCACATCTGTCCAGCAACCTGCTGACTTTCCCACAGAGAGACTCTTGGATACTCATCAGCCCATTATCCTCTCCCACCTGACACTGAACAGTATTTTTCATTATAAGGCAAGGAATTGCCAGAATTTATTTTCCCAGGTCCTTTCCAGAAATACTCAAGAGCTGCAAATGGCTTTTGGCAGCAGAGGGACGGAGCAGGGTGCAGAGAGGAGGATCCCCAGGAGATGGCTCTGCGGAGCCAGAAGGACCAGAGAACCCCTGGAACACGGATTTCCCTTCCCTGATTTCCCTTCCCTCTGATCCCGTGTTGGCACCTCAGCCTCTGCAGCAGCAGCAGCAGCAGCGGAACCCGTGCCCGGCTCCCCCCGAGGTGGATCAGAGTCCCCGGCTGGGACAGAGCGGAGCCCCGGAGCTGGGGATGGCTGAGGAGCCCCAGGCTGGTGGGACAGGCTGGGCTGCAGGCTGATGATGGGCTGATGGCTGAGGCTGGTGGGACAGGATGGGCCGCAGGCACCAAACACAGAGGGGATAAGGGGCCCTGCTGGGGCTCTGCACCAAAACAGCCTCTGCAGAGCCCGCCCTTGTCGGGGTCTCTCGCTGGTCACAGTGACCCCGAGAAAAGTTCCAAAGTCTCTTTTCCCAGCCCTGCGCCTGAAGGAGGAGTCAGGGCTCTTAATTTCTCGGTCTCAAGGTTGTTTATTGTATCTTATCTATAAAAAATTTTCTCCTGCCCTGCCGAGGTCCATCCAGCAGGACAGCCCCAGGCACTCTGCCTGCCCCCAGGGCAGTGTTATGTCTTTATACTAAAAACTACATGTACTATGTTTACAATTACTTTCCAATACCTATCACCTGTGTTAAGACACTGAGCTTCCACTCTAAAGCAATCTAAAAGTGCCACCATCACAGCAGAAGATGGAGGCCAAGAAGAAGGAGAAAGGCTAGACACACCCAGTTCCCTCCATCTTGCCTCCTGAATCCCCATACCAGAAACCCCAAAATCTACTTTTTCACCTCATGATATCTTCACTATCATTCTTAAACTGTCGTGACTTACTGGTCTTCATATAACGTTGGTAACTTGCTCCATGGGTCACAATCAAACCCACAGGTGTTTTGGGCTCCGTGCCAGGGCTTCTGAGCCCCCTGGCATGGTCCTGGACAGACAGAGGGATGTCCTGGGCTCCCACACACCCTGGACAAATCTCACCCAAGGGGAGACCAGCACTGGGCCAGCAGCATGTGAACACCAGGCAGCCTTCGTGGGCAAAGGAGGATCTGAATAAAGAACCCCTTTCTGCAAAAGAGTAAATCATGCATTGGGACATCCCCCACCAAGCTGTTAATGGCCCACCATCCCCGCAAGGAGGGCACAGGGAGGACAAGATGAGCAGAACCATCCTACTGCATTTAACTTGAATCTTACAGGACAGGTGTGACGGTGTTCACAGGGGTTTTTGGATGAGGGAAGAGACGAGGATCTGACTCCATGTTTCAGAAGGCTGATTTATTATTTTATTATATATATTGTATTAAAACTATACTAAAAGAATAGAAGAAAGATTTCATCAGAAGGCTAGCTAAGAATAGAATTGCAAAGAATGATAACAAAGGTTTGTGGCTCAGCTCTCTGTCTGAGCCAGCTGACTGTGATTGGCCATTAATTAGAAACATCCAACATGGGCCAATCACAGATGCACCTGCTGCATTCCACAGCAGCAGATAATCATTGTTTACATTTTGTTCCTGAGGCCACTCAGGTTCTCAGGAGGAAAAATCCTAAGGAAAGGATTTTCCATAAAAGATGTCTGCGACAGGTGAGTATTTTGGCTTTTGCGAGAGGAGTCCTGAGGGGCTGAGTCCTCCCAACACCACAGACAGGGATCTGCTGGGAAACACAGGCAGCAGTGGCCCCTCAGCTTTTTGGTTTGCATGGAGAAGCAGCTACACAGCAGCTGTTTGTGCATCCACCTTCACCTGCAGAGAGGGCCCTGCACACCTGGATGGTGCCTCAGCTCTCACAGGAGCAGGACCACAGGCTGGTGTCTCTCATTACCAGCCAGTTCCATCCCAAGAGGAACCACCTTTAGATTAATCCAAGAATGGGATGCAGTGGCTGTCCTGGCTCCTGGAGCAGCAGCTGCCTTGTGCCCCGAGCAGACACAGAGCCTCTCATGTAGAACAACTCCAAGAGTTTCTGCTCCCAGAACACGAGCTGCTATTTGGGTAACCCAGCTATGAGAACAAGTGGCCAATGGACAAAACGTTCTTGTCTAGCCCTGGAGGGAAAAGCATGATCAGATGCTAAAGTTACACCCTGTGGCCCCAGGGAGGGTGTGCACAGCCACCTCCCAGCCCATATCCTTTTCCAAGCTGCTGCCTCCAGCCAGGCCTTCCTCAGCATGGGACACCTGCTCTTGCAGAGGGAACCACCACAGATCTCTGCAGAAACCATGAGTGGGCACAGGTGGGGAGGAGGAACACTCAGGGCAGAGCCTGAAGTCCTGGTCCTGCTGCAGAGGGGCTTGGACAGTGTTGATGAATACAGAATACACCCTTTGTTCTGGGGAGATGGACAGGGAGTCTGGTAGGGAATATGGCCAGATGTGGGGGTCAGCAGAGGCAAGGTCCAAGCAGGAGTGAGGCTGGGAATGCATTCCCAGCAGGCACAGAGGCTCAAATGTGTGCATGCAACACCTCCCTGACATCCACAGGCAGGCACAGACTGACACAGACACACAGACATCACACCAGCACAGCCTGCACCAGCCCCACCCTGTCCCCTCTGGCAGGTGCTTTAGTGGCACCAGACAAAGCAGCCCTCAGTCACAAAGGTGCTCTGGTGTTAATTCATCCAGAGTCATGTCAGTGCTGGACACTGGATCTGCAGCTCCCCAGAAAAGCACTCCCAGGAGCCCAGAGAAGGTTGTCCCTTCCTCTGAGTCCATGATTTGGGTTTCCATCCACCCCGTGCCAGGCCAGGGCATCATGTGGGCTCTCCCAGCTGCCACTGTCTCTCCATGCTCCTCTGTGGGTGCCCAGATGAACCCAACAGAGCCCAAATTCCCCCTCAGCCCTCCCTGCCCTCACCAGGCCTGCCTGGATTTAGCACTGCAGGGCTTTGGGAAGGGGTTTGCTCCCATTGCTGCCCAGAACCAGCTGCTCCCCAGCAATGTCAGACTCTCTGAGGGTTCAATCATCTCCAGAAAGGTCTCTGGGGCTGAGAGAGGCAGGGATGGTGCAGGGGCACAGGCTCCCTGTCCTCTAACAGGACAGAAATGATTTTGAAAACATATTGAAGCTGTGGATGGGGGTCCCAGTGGAAAGGCTGAAGTTCTCTACTTGCTCTGACTCCCAGGGAGGAGCAGATGGAGATTTCCTCCCAGCAGAGCAGAGCGTGAGCAGCCCCTGCTGCCAACACAACCATCTCACCTTGCCTGCAGGTGTGCCTGTGGTCAGCAGCTCCTGCCAGAGCAGGCAGCTCTGGGCCTGCAGGGACAGCACAGGAGCCCCTGGCATGGACAGGGGACCTGGCTCCTGCTGTCCTCACTGCACGTGCCAGGGGCAGCCTGGCATGAGCCTTCCGTGAAACAGAAGCAAAGAACTCCACGTCAGTCCCTTCCTCAGCTTTCCCTGCAAGTTCCCTCATGGAAACAGGAGAGATGAGCTCTTCCCTGGGCACACGGCCAGGCCATGCCCTCTCAAACCCTCCTGGCCCCCTCTCAAAGCCAAAGGGACTTGCCCAAGGACTCTGGCTGGAAACTGGAGATGCAGGAGGGCAGCAGGTGCTGCACAGCTTTGCTGTGGTTTCTGTCAGCACTAAGGGTGTGACCTTGGACCTCCCTCACTGCCCTGGCTGGGGGCTCAGACCCCTCTGCTGATTCCAAGTGTCTCTCCAGGGAAGCCAAGCACTTGGAGAACACAGCTCCTGACTCTCACAGATCACCAAGACTTGCTACAGTGATGGGCCTGCAGTGCTTGGACCATGGCAGTGCCCACACCACCCTGCTGCACCAGGCTCTGACCACTGCCCTGAAACCTCCCTGGGACAGGAGAGACAGCTCCAAGCTGTGTTGGGCTCCAACAGGGACCGGGACCAGAGACAGCAGGGACACAAACACAGCTGGGCCCCACGAGCCTTCATGACCCTTCTCACCACCTGATTCTTTCTACCCCTCCAGCAAAACTTGGGGTGTTGACCCAAACACAAAGAGCCCTCCATCCATGGGAACCTCCCACCATGTCCCAGTAATGCCACAGAACTCTGCCTGTGGATGCTCTGGCTCCTTCTGTCCATCCCCCAAGCAACACACATTTGTATGCAGGCACCTGACACGTGCACATGGGTGCATTTTATGTACAACTCATTTCTAGCCTGGCCTTGCAGCCAGAGCCTGAATGCACTGCAGTCAGCTCTGCCACAGCTCTGGAGAAATGCAGAGCCAGTCTAATGCCATTGAAACCATGTTAAGAGCAGAGGTAATCAATGTGCTGACAACCTGAGCACTGGCCCAGGGTGCTGTGAGGGGCAGCCCTGCCCTGCTGAGCTGGAAACACGTGAACATCACATGAACACCACAGTGCTGGTGGGAGGAGAGGAGAGGAGAGGAGAGGAGAGGAGAGGAGAGGAGAGGAGAGGAGAGGAGAGGAGAGGAGAGGAGAGGAGAGGAGAGGAGAGAGAATTCTTCTGGCTAGAAAACACTGTGCTAAAAACAAAACAAGAGTGAGGCAGAAGAGGACTAAGATGGGCTAGAGCAGTTTGAGACATTCAGTCTTGAAGGCCAAATACTGATAGTGTACAATTTTAAGACAAGGTTGATGTTCATCCAGCACTGAGAGGGAGCTGAGCTAGGAATCCTGTCTTTCTGGTCATTGATGCTGTGATACAGCAAATAGTAAGCTGAGCAAGCCCCAAGTACATAATTTCATTGAATCATGGAATCATTTGGGTTAGAAGGGACCTTAAAGGTGAGCAGGGACACCTGCCACTAGACCAGGCTGCTCCAAGCCCTGTCCAACCTGGTGCTGGACACTTCTAGGAACAGGATGTTCCTCTAAGTCCTCCATCTTCTCAGGAAGAGATGCAAATACTCAGGTAGAACTCAAAAGCAGACTCAGCCAAAGAGCAACTCAGCATATCAGGTGTGACATGGGCAGGAAGAACTGCAAGCTCATGGTGTCTCACCTGTGCCTGTCATCCACAGGTGCTGGGACAGCACAGAATGGCTCTGAATCATCCTAAAAGAGCCTCTGTGCTTTCAGAGCAGTGAAGATCAGCCCACACATCTTTCTCTGGGCAGAGAAATCCTTACCAGGCTATCCAGGACAAATCAGGTAGCTACTACAGCCAAAACAAAAGCCATTTCAGAGTCTTCTCCTACTGCACTCACTTGGAAATAGGTTTGAGATGAAATCAGCCCCCTGCCTCCAGGGCAGCAAGGAGCTTTGGAGCTGTGCTTTGCATGCAGAGAACACGGCTGCTGTTGGGCAGCTGGCACACACAGGGCACTGCAGGTTCATGGGGACCATCCTGTGCTGATTCCAGGCAGCAAAGCTTTGCAAGCTCCATGGAGGCCACCCAGGAGCACAGAAGGTTCTGAGAACAAAGCCTGACAAGAAGAGTGAGAACAATTCACTTACTGGGATCTTGTTTGGATGCTGCTCTCGGATCTGCTGCACTTCTTTACAACGATCCGCTGGAGGGAGAGAAGTGAAGAAATCGAGTTAGAAACCCCTGTGGGGTAGGGCAGGCAGAACTGAGGCACCGACCCTGCCAGCCACAGCCTGACCCAGAGAGGGACATTTCCCAAGGAATGCACATCCTGCTCCCCAGAGGCCTTTTGTGAGCATGCTGTGCCAGGTGTCAGCTCCAGTGACCAACCCTTCATGGGCTCAGCCACCCCAGGCTGGGACACTGCCCTGCTAAACCTGGGCACCACACCTGCAATCAGGACAGTGAAAGGACACCATAAAGATCACAAAATTCACTTAAATCCACCCTAGGCACGTGCAGCTGCTGGCAGTGGGTGCAGGGCAGAGCACAGCTTTGGGGGCCGTGCTCATTGTGTCTCCTGGATGCCTCCCCCAGGGGACAGTTCTCCAGCTGGGGATGGGTTTCAGCCATTTCCTCCTGCCTGCTGCTCACTTCCAAGCACTCCCTGGCACAGAGCCTGGCTCCACAAGAGCTGCACCAAGCCAAGGAGGACTCCTGCCCTAGCACAGACCTGTGCAGCAGCTACAACAGCTCCTGGCCTGACATTGCCAGGCCTGGAGGCAGGAGGAAAATCTGAAGCTAGGAGATGACCCACATGCAGAAAGACTTCTCCTGCAGTTGTTCTCACACTTTCTATTCCTATTCCATTTTCCTCCAGAGTTTACTGACACACACAACAGGCAGCAAAGCTTGTGCACTCTTCCAGTTGACAGGAGAATTCCCATAGCCCTCACTGCTTTACCAGAGGGCTCTCCTCTTCCCACACCCCAGAGCAGCAGAAAGCAGAGAAGCAGCAGTACCAGGGTATGTTCTCTCTGTGCCTGCTCCTCCTGGGACACCACAGACCTGTCCTGCTCCTGAACTGCCACTGCTCTGGGAGGTGCCTCACAGCCTGCACTGAAATGCCCAGAAACCAAGGCAGGGGTGAAGGTCAGTGACTGAGCATTGCTTAGAAAGGAGATCTGGGTACTGCAGGATCTATCACAGAACCATCCTGCCACAGCCCCAGCCCCAGCCCAGCTCCCCTGAGCAGCTCACCCAGCCCCAGCTCCCCATGGCCCACTGTGAGAATGGAGGGCTGGGTAAATGCATGAGTGTTTTTGCCTCAGAAATATTGATAATTTCTCCTCTGAGCACTCAATAAAACTTTATTTCTTATATGTTGAATTTGGCTAGATATGACCTTGGGAAGAAACTGGAGTTTCCTTAAAAGCCACAAGACTACAAAATCACCAGATCATAGAAAGTTTTGAGCCCCATTTCTGCCTCCTCTGAGAGGAAAATACCACTCTGCTAGGAGCTGTTAGATCTTTTATTCTGTAGGACTCCATAGGCAAGCAACACAGAGCAAGATTATTTAGATTGCATGAAAAATTCAGGCATATTTATTTTGGGGTTTATGACTGAAGATGCAGACTGAAGATGCAGCTTCCCATGTTTCCTTTTCATCCAATCCAGTGCTCCAGGGATCCACAGTCATCCTTGTGGTACAGACAATTTTCTCCTGAGGTACCAAGCAGCCAGGGAATGACAGAGACATCAGCAGCAACGTGACACTGGCACAGAGACACCTCCCTGGCAGTGCTGAAGGGCACGGTGCCAGCAGCACCCAGCCCACAGAGCCCATTCCTACATGTCACTTGTATCCAGGATGGAGCATCCCAAAGGCTGCAGAGATCCAGAGCTCAGCTGGACAGCACTGATCACCATGGAAATTGCAGCAGCTTGACTGCAGCCAGCTCAGAATTGTGGGTGTTAGCAGAGCCTGCAGAGCTGTGTCCTCACATCTGGCCAGTCATGCTGGCTTCAGTGTCACCCCAGCCTGCTTCTCTCTCCGTGCTATCATGTGCATGAGCTTCCTAAACACCACAAGCTGCCCTGCAAGGTCTCAGGGCTGTGTGCACAGAAGCCCCAACAAGGCAGGTAATTGTGAGAAGGGTCAGAGAAGGAATTTGCTGAAGGTATGTTATCATGGCTAGTAAATGAAGGTAATCTTGGAGCATCCAGCTGGCCCAGGCTGCATGTGCCAAAGGGCAGCCACATGCCAGACACCCTCCCTGCTCCCTGGAGGCATCACCAGCTGCAGCACAAGGTGACAGAAGCCATCAGCACCTCCATTTATACAGTGGGAACAGAGGTGCCTCCTGCCCATTGCACTGAAAATGGTGCCACACAGAGAGGAAGAGGGTCCATCATCACTCCAGCTGCACATCAGTGCCTCAGGATCCCAGCCCTGGGACCACATGGGGAGCAGATGGGGTGCAGTCCTCTGTCCCCACGGGGAGCAGATGGGGTGCCCTGGGCAGAAGGTGGCTGCTGCAGAAAGATCCTTCCAGCTCCTGCTGACTCCGTGCTCAGGAGGAATAAGGGCACAAGACACCAGTGACAGAGCTCTCAGCTGCCCCAGGTCTGCTGGGCCACAGTGGGAGCTCCCCTGTCCCAGCCTTTAAAACCTGCCCCATGCCCAGGAGCTGCTCCCTTTGGCTGCAGGCCCCGGGTATTCACACCTCCCTGACCTCAGGGCAGTCTGTGGCAGGAGGCTGATCTGCAGGTGACACAGGGCAATGGCAGCAGGTGCTGCTTTACTCCAGGGGCTGCTGCATCCCTACAAACACCTCAAGCACTGCACTTCTTCCTCTGGAATTGCTCACTTCAGAAACTCCATTGGGAATGCAGCTGGGAGCAATCCTACCTCAGGTGCTCAAGTTCCTGAACCTACAGGCAGAAGTGTCCAGGACACCTGAGGCACTGCTGAAGAGCACACTTTGTCCCATCCTAGCCTAGGAGAGCCAAGGAAGCAGGGTTGGCAATCAGGAAAAGCTGCATCAATCCCTTGGTGATTCCTGTGCACCCAGGTGTTCACATCCAAGGGATCTCCAGCAGGAGACAGTGATGGTCTGATGGTCACCCACACCCTCCTCAGCCTGGGGTGGGAGCCAGAGGTGGAGCCTGTGACTCATGGAAGCACCAACATCACACAGCAGGAGCAGCTATAAATACCAGCCTTAATTCAGTGTCTGTGCAGTGTAATCTAAGTCACAGGGATACAGAGAAAATGGTTAAAGGGCATTTAGAGAAACCTGGCTGGAGGTGCCAGCCCAGCACTGGAGCCCCCACAGCTGAGGACAGGCAGGACCCCCCCACCCCAGCACCTGCAGTGTTGGCACTCTCACATTCACACACAACAGACCTGACCTTACAAACTTTGTTCTCCTCCTGCAGCTCTCCCAAACTGTGCTGAAGTTGAGACTTTCCCCATCCCTGCAGCACCTGGCCACAGTTAATCCTTAGCCAATGTGCAGAGCAAACCAGAGCTGTTTGCACAGCCCTGTCCCCATCCATGCTCTCCTCTGGTCCCTGCTGGCTGCCAGGGCAGCACAACACCAGCCCTGGGTGCAGCACAACACCAGCCCTGAGTGCAGCATCTCAGGGCTCCAGGCTCCTGCTGCTCCCGCTGACCTGCACGAGAAGGAACAGCCCCATCCTTCCCTTCCACAGCTCCAGCTGTGGGCACCACATCCCTGCCCTGAGGGGAGCCAGCCTTGTCTCCAGCGCCAGCATGGCAGATCTCAAGATGGCAGCACGATAAAAACCACACAATTTTATTGGTTTTTCCCAGGGAAACTTCTCTGCTAGGGCCTATTGAAAGCCAGGAGTATTTTTGTAGCATTGCATATGCCGGGAAATTGCCTATTTCTCCTCCAAGTACCAACAGCAAAGCTTGCAAATTGCCCAAAACACCAGAATCTTGGCTGTTTTCTTGACTGAGGTCCTTCCCAAGCTGTGCTCCAAAAGATGCGAGCACACAGTGTATCCCATGGCAATGCAGGGTGAGATCATTTCGGCGCTTGAGGAGAACAGTGGAAAATTTGGAGGCACACTTTGCAAACATTAACCTTTGTTATCAGCTGTGCCCAGGAGCCCTGGCCACGGGAGCCAGGTCCCTGCTGTGCTGGGCGCTGTGCAGGCACGGGATGAAAGGACAGTCCTGGAAAAAGAGCCTCAGCAGACAAAAGATACAGATGGTGGGACAGAAGGAAAACACATGGCAAGTCCTCCAACAGTGCTGTTGCATAAGGGGCACCATTTTCCAGGGATTCTGGACAAGCAGTGCTCAGGCCCTGGTGCTGCCCCAAGGCAGCAGATGGACAACAGGGAGAGGCCCTGCTGCCTGTGACCAGCAGGAATGCTGTCAGGAAAACACCACTAAGAGCAAATACCACCTGGAAACGTCAGCAGTGTGCAGATCAACAGCTCCTGAGCTGGGCAGGGCTGAGAGCAGAGAGCAGAAATCAGCCAGGAGCTGCTGCCCCTCCCTGAGTGCCACAGCTCCAGAGGGCACAGACACATCCCTGACACCTCCAGCCCTGTGGCTTCTCCCTGCCATCCCCACAACACCCTGCCAGCCAGCCCGGACAGGGATCTGCCTGAGATTTGAGGAGATGCAAAAATGAACCTGGTTCTTCAAGAAGCTGCTGTGGTCAGTCCCAGGGCAGAGTGCTGCTACAGGAATTGGATGGTTTGAAATCAGGATGTGTGTGGGGTGAGCTGGCAAGGGCTGGAGACACAGGCCAGTTATGCAGGTCATTCCAGATGAACATCAATGACTATTTCTGTAATATCACACCACCCTAAGGCCAGACACCTCTAACCACCAGGAAACACCCAAATTGTGAGTGTGTGTGGCTCACCCAGCAGCTGACCTGACCTGTCCTTGCCCAGTGCTCCTTCTGAGGCCAGTGGTGCTGTGGGAGGAGTGAGAGGAGATCCCACATGCAGGAAGGAAGGAGGCTGTGCCCAGGGCAGGTTCCTCAGCACCCCAGAGGGTGCCTGTCCCAGGCTGCACAGGACAGTGATTCTGACTGTCAGGTTTATTTTATTTGTCTGTCTGCAAAGCTGGGTGCTCCAGACAGAAGAAATGACTCAGGACCAAACCTACACTGCCCTGAACCTAAAAGCTTTGAACTGATAGAAACATATCTCTGCATGACAGAATAGGTGGAGCCTGAAGCTCCACTGTCCCTGAAGTTATTACCAGCATAAACATGGAGCAGTGGATGCTCTGTCTTCATGGCTCTCCATCCCATCACTACAGCTGCAATAATACCACATGTGCAGTGTCTGGGGGGATTTTGGAGTGCCAGGTTCTTGGGCCCTGTCATTGCAGAAGCATCCCAGCATTCATTGGCAAAAATTCCCAATCTTCCTGGCTCCAGAACAGAGCTTGAAAATGGATTTTAAGACACAAAGAGGAAACACCTTCATTTTTCTTAGCATTTAAAAGTGTGACAGGAGTATGATTTTGAGCCTGGCTCCAGGAATGAGCATTTGCATCTGGCAAATCATGATAAGGGCTCAGCTTGTGATCAAACAGAGCCACACCACAACTGTGAACTCTAAATAAATGTCAAGACACTTGTCCTCTGATTGCACAGTACCACTGTGACAGGACAAGGCAGACTGGCATTAAACTGACAGAGAGCAGGGTTAGATGGAATACTGGGGAGGAATTCCTCCCTGTGAGGGTGGGCAGGCCCTGGCACAGGGTGCCCAGAGCAGCTGTGGCTGCCCCTGGATCCCTGGCAGTGCCCAAGGCCAGGCTGGATGGGGCTGGGAGCACCTGGGCTAGTGAAAGGTGTCCCTGCCATGGCAGGGGGTTGGAATCAGATGATCTTTCAGGTCCTTTACAATTCAAACCATTGTGGGATTCTGTGATCCACCCCTGCCATGGGCTGTGCAGGATGAGCACTGGACCTCCAATCACCCAAACAGCTTAAAATTTACTGTACCCTCTGAGCGTGAGGGGGAAATGGGCAGCACCTTCTGTGTCATGTCAGGATGGCAAACAGAGAATTTACATCACAGTCTCAGATAAGGAAGTGCTTTTTTGCTCAACATTTAATCACATTTCACTATCCTTGGTAAAGGAACAGCAAGTTCCCTCTGTACCCTGGGGAGGCTGTGCCAGGGTTTCCCTCTGCCTGCTGTGTGACTTTCCACCTGCACAACCTTGCCATCCATCCCCATCCATCCCCATGACAGCAGGAACACTCTCAGATTTCTCAGGACTACTCAGGACACTTCAGACTGCTCAAAGAAAGCCCTGGCCCTGCTGGCAGGATTGTATTTTGGTGCAGCCCCCCGTGCACCTGCAGGCACCAGGAGCCTCTGCCCAGCACAATTCCCTGCTGTTTGTGCACAGACAGGCCTGGACATGCACAGCTGCTCTGGGGACACGTGCCAGACACCAGAGTCTTGGATGCATTCCTGCATTTTCCCTCACAGCCTTAAAGCACCTTCTGAGGACAAAAGGCAGCAAACAACAGCATGACAGAGCTGGTGGTGTTTACACACTGCCAGTCAAGCACAGAATGTCACCCGAGCAAGTGACACACTGTGAGACCTCTCAGGTGACTCTCCTGGCTGTGATCCTGCTGAGACTGACCACAGAGGGAACACCAAAGCAAGGGACATGACTTATCCATGGCTCATGGCTGCTCACTGGCAGAGGTGGCAAAGGCCCACCACCCTGCATTCACCAGTCTCCACCCTTCTGGCTCAAAGGAAGATCTGAAGTTTTTATAGTGAAAAAAAAAATTAAGTAATAAACAAAATACACAGGTTTTATTATTCCTGGCTGCCAGTCAGGACCTTGTGTTATATAAAAGAATAATAATAAAAAAACCAAAATTTGTGGTCTACATGTCAGTTTGGCTTTTGTTCTGCAAGCCTGTTCAGTTCTTCAATGCTGATAATGACCCCCACATGCAGTCACGTCACAGAATGTCCTCAGTAATTAATCCAAGACACAGGCAGCTAAGCAGCAGCTTGGAGCAGTATCCTCCTCTCAGGGAACCCCAGCTCTCAGAGCACAGACACCCAAGGATCAGCCCAGGGCCAGCGAGGGCTCACAGACCAACCTCACATCAATATCCAGATGCTTTCCCAAGCCACCAATGAGCAGAACTGTTGTGATAAGCCCAGGATGGTGTGTGAGGCAGACAATCCAGGCCCTGCTGGTCTCTCAGTGGGTCCAGGCACTGGGTGAGCCCCTAGGGATGCCGTTCTCCAGAGCCAAGAGGGGATTTGCTCCACACCCACCCCTGCCTTTCCTCTGAGGAGGGGTGGCTCCCCCAGCCAAGGGCAGATCTGCCAGAGGATGGAACCTGGGATGGGAACACTCTGTCCACAGAGGCTGAGGTCAAACCTCTGTGTTTGTCCCCAAGCCAGGGGCTCCAGCTGAGCCAGCAGACACACGTGGGTGTGCCCCAGCCTCTGTTCCTGCCGGACACGGGACCGAGGGGCTCTGGGTCACCAGCCAGCCCAGGACCCAGGCCTGTGTCCATCACCACGCTGTTCTGTGCTGCACTGAGGACACAGCTGGCAGCTGCTGCCAGCCCAGCGCAAACCCTGCTCAGGAGCAGTGGGACAAGGCTCCCAAGGACTCGTGTTCCTTTCGGGAAGAGCAGCAGTGCCGTCAGGCTGCTGCACGCTCCCAGCACTGCCAGGACAGCCTGTTCCTCTGACAGACCACAGCTTTGTTCTGGGAACTGTTTTGGACTCCTGCAACAGATCTGAACACGCCTCAGCCTCTGGGTTCAGCACATGGATGCAGAGGGTGCTGCCACATTTTCCCCCTGCACCCACAGCAAGGAGGTTCTGCTGCCCAGGGCCGGCCCACAGAGCTCACCTGACAGCAGGGACAGCACCTGAGGCCATGGCAGAGTCACTGCTCCGTGCCCTCCACACACCTCAGGTCAAACCCCTGCTGCTTCCCAGCCAGTCCCCTTCTAAGTCCTCACAGTGATTAAGAGAAATCAGGAAATTTTACTCAGGAGAGACCCAAGACCAAGCAGATGAACAAACACAAGGAATTAACAGAAAAATTCCAAAAATACAAGAAGGGGGAATGTGGGGGCCTGAATATATGTATTGTTATGGAGAGAGTCCCTGTTAAGATCTATGTATTGTAAGATCTATGTGTGGGTCCTAGTTACCTTCACAAGCCACAGCTGCTGCCCAACTAAGGACTTTGCAGCTGTAGCTCGTTTGGAGTAACTAGGACCCACACATAGATCTTACAATACATAGATCTTAACAGGGACTGTCTCCATAACAATACATATATTCAGGCCCCCACAGGGGAACACAAGCATTGAGGAAAGCAGAATCTTTGCTGAGGAGCAGCAGCCCAAGACCTAAGGCAGCCACTTGCCATGAAACTGGAGCCTGGGTGCCTTTGTAAACAGCCATAACCCTGACTCTGCCTTTTCACTGATTTTTTGGAATGCTTCCATTTCTGTAAAGTTTTGAAGCCTTAAAAATCAAGCCATTCTGAGGGTACAGAATCGCTGGAGATGTTTTCCACCAGCCCTCTCCAACTGCATTGTAAACAATCGCTTCCTGCTCCTGTTGTGTAATGATTCAAAGACAAAAACAAGCCGTATTTACTTTCTCCAACAGAGTAATTCCAGCCCTGACCCAGAGCAGCTGCGGGGGCTGCCAGGCCTCCTCCTCCTCCTGGCTCAGCTCTGCAGCCCAGTCAGCTGAGAGAGCAAAAGGGCAGAGGAAAGTACAGAGAAACAAGGAGCACTTGCAGTTGCCGGCACCAAACTCCCTCACCCCCTCTGTCCCTCCTGGGCTATTTTAATCCTGCTTGCTTTCAACTGCTCTGAGCCTCCGATTTTGTTTTCCTTCTGGCTCAAAGAAAGTCTGAGCAATCCACGAAGGCAAACCCGTCTCCTCTTAACCATAATAAGCTGATTCTCACCAGTTTAACAGTAGGTAGTTACTGAAGGGCTGATTTAGGACTTTGCTGGTTTTAAGACAGAGCTTAGGAGAACACAGCAGGCTCCCAGCAAGGATCCCAAGCTCCCAGGCTTGGGCTGGTTCTTGTTTGTGCGTGTTCCCTTGGCTCGGTCCTGTGGCAGGGGAGGGCTGGGTAAGCATTCAAGGCCAGAAGGGTTGTGCCAATAAAATACCAAATATTTACAGTTTCCAGGAGAGCAGCAAGGGCCTGGATCAGCAGTTTCCAGCAGGCAAAAGCTCCAATTTTAAATCTCATGTAGGAAACGCCCTCACCTACGTTCAGGCAGTCTCTGGTATAATATGAGGGAGTTTTATGGCATGAAAACACTGATTTCAGCATTATACAGCAAGTAAAGCTCAAATGCTACCCCTTCCCCAGGAATTTAACCTGCCAGAAACACACACCTCTCCCTGCGCCAGCTGGCAAAGGTCAAGGGAAAGAGCAGTTGGTGTTTCTGTGGATTCCGCTATCGGGTCTGGAGATAAAAATCTGGGACTTTCTACAGTCACCTCCTCACCTTCTGAGCGTCCCCAGGACGCACCTCTGACAAAGGGGTGGGGAGGGTGTGAGCACTGAGCCTCCACAACCATCACTGACTCCGTGCGGCACCCTGCAACACCCGCCCGAGGCCGCCGGGATGGGGAGCGCGGGGGGCGATTTTTGGGGAGGTCTTTGTCCTCTGACAACCAAAAGGGACCCCCGGCCACCCCCTCGTCCCGGACATTGCACGGCCCCTTGCGGCCGCCACCGCGCCCCGGTGACGGCGGTGCCCGGGAGCAGCGGAGACACGGCGGGGATGGGGCCCGGGGGGGGAAACGGCGGGGATGGAGCCCGGGGGGGCACGGCGGGGATGGGGCGGGCGCGGCCCCCCCGGAGCGGGCCCGGCCGGGATGACAATGACATCACCGCGCGGCGGCTGCGGCACCGCCGCCCCCGGCCCGGGCCCCGCTGCTCCCGCGGCCGCGCCCGCCGGGAGCCGCGGCGGCCGAGCCCGGCCCGGGCGGGGCCGGCCCGCAGGGCAGCACGGCGGGGGCGGCGCAGGGCAGATCCCCACGTCCGTCCGTCCGTCCGTCTGTCCCTCCCTCCCTCCCGCGCGGCCGCTGCCGGCCGGTCCCGGCTCACCGAAGGTGCGGCGCTGCTTGAAGGGCCGGTCCGAGGGCATCGCGGCGGGACCGGGCGGCACCGGGACCGGGCGGCTCCGTCTGCACTGGGGCTGCGGCGGAGCGGCGGTGACGTCACCAGGCACCGCCCATATGGGGCGGGGCTTTGCCCGACCGGGGCCTCGCCCACCCCCGCGACCCCGGAGCTCGCCCCGGACGGGCCCCGCAGCGACCCGGGGGCCACGGGCAGCACCGAGCCACGGGCAGCACCGAGCAACCCCTGGGGCCAGGACAGCACCGAGCCACCGCCGGGTTGGGGCCGTACAGCCCAGCCCGTGCCACCCCTGCCATGGGCACGGACACCTTCCACTGTCCCAGGCTGCTCCAAGCCCTGTCCCACCCGGCCTTGCACACTCCCATGGATGGGACAGCCGCAGCTTCTCTGGGGACCCTGTGGCAAGCCTCGCCACCCTCACAGGGAAGAATTCCTCCCCTAATCCAATCGGTATCTCACCTCTTTTAGTCTAAAACCATTCCCTCGTGTCCTATTATTATCTGCCCCTCTCTTTTTTATAAGCCCCAACATGTCAGAGAGCGGCTGGTGACACGAGGATGGCTGTGCCGTAGGAACACCATGGCAGAGCATCCCCATTTCCCAATGGGACATGGTGGTTTATTCAGAGTTGACCCCAAACACGAGCATTTGTTCCAGTTCTGATGGAGCAGAGCACCTGAGGGCCCTGCTTAAGGCAGCAGCAGTACCCCTGGGCTGGGGTTTCCAGAGGTGCTCAAAGCACAGAGGTGTCCGTGACTCTGGCCTGCAGTGGCATCTTCTGACTCAAACACCTTCCAAGTGTCACTGCCAGCTCTGGGCAGCAAATGTGGCTGCTGTGAGAAGGGTGGAGAAGGAGGGATTGGGTGGGGATGAAGCCACAACAGCTCGGAGCACAGATTCCAGCCAACAAACCTGGACAGAAACTGCTCTCTCAGAGGAACTCCGACATTTGTGATTCCCACATCTACCCCAATCATCTCCCGCTAACGAGCCCCTTGTTCTCCCTGCTGCATCCACAGCCATGGCTATGCTGAATATATTAAAGCCTGCAGCACAACTACAAATAGGGCAGCTATTTCTGGAGCTGGTAAATGAATCAAAAACAACTGCAAACAGAGCGTCAGTGTTTCACCAGGTCCAATATCCCTCCTCACTGCACACCACAACAGGAGCTGTGTCATTTGGAGCAGTGTCTCGTTGTTACAGTGAACTGGCACAAAGCAGGAGTGAACACAAAATGTTAAAGGATTAAGTATAACCTTGGTTTTTTTTAAAAAATGGAAAGATGCAGTTTTTAAAGAACTGTCATGATTATTGTGTCACCAATTTAAACAAATATATGTTTAACAAGAATTGAAGATATTCTTGTTTCCTTGTTGAATTTACCCAAGAAAGAAAACACTTTCGTGGCCAATATAATGGATTTTCCTTGACCAAGCAGTAGTTAAACAAGCACACACTGGTAAGGAAGTATAAACTCTTCAGATTCACTTTCATAATTAAGATACAAGTAGAGATATTAATCTCTGATATAGGTCCTGTTAATCAGAGAATACTGAAGGGAAAGCAGGAATGTTGAATCAGACATGGCAAGTGATGACCCTTACAGACTTCATCCTCAGCAAAGGGACTTTTACTGTTGCTATAAAGTGTGAACCTCTTTTCCATGACAGGAATGTGAAAGTCTTTCCAATTTAGTGATGGGGCCCCTGGTTTTATCCATGCAGACCTCATTGCAGGACTGGGGCCATAATGCCACAGAATATTATCCAGACACCTGGGAAGGGAGAAAAAACTCCATTTCATAGGAGCTCTGGAGCTTCTCAGCATGTTAGTGTGCTTCCAGAAGTGGGATGTGGATCAAATAAGTTTGATTTAATTTATCTACTTCTTCCTTCAGCCCTCAGCTTCCCGAACAGTTCTGCACACATAAATGCCTCTATTGTCTGGTCTTCCAGATGTCACTGGCAAAACTCCTCATTTAAGGAGGTGCATTTCAGATCCAAGCCCCCTCTCTCCCAGTCAGTCAAAGGTTTAAGGCACCTGTGAGCTGTCCTAACATGATCTGGAATCATCAAGGAGCTTCCCACATGCCAGCATTCCACAGGGTAGCACCACTGATAAGGAGCACTCCTGGATCTTGTGAAACCACAGCAGTGAGGGAAATCTCCCTGGAGGAATCCTGTAATCCTGGCAAAGGAAGTGTATTTTTGCCAACAGAACTGTGCTGATGCTCAGGCTCCTGCTGGCCAGGGCAGTGTCTGAGCTCCTGCCCCTGCAGCCCCAGTGCTTCTGCTTCTCCTGCAGCTGCTGGGTCCCAGGATTTGTGTAGCTCTGCTCACCTTAGCCCAGCCTCTCTTGGTGTGAGATCTTTGTCCCCTAGAGAAGTAGCTAAGACAAGATCAAACATAAATCACAGACTGGTTTGGTTGTAAGGGACCTTAAATCAGTTTGGGAAGGACTTTGAGACGCTCAAGTGTGTCCAGAGGGGACAACGAGGCTGGAGAGGGGCTGGAACACAAACCCTGTGAGGAGCCCCTGAGGAAGCTGGGGGTGCTCAGCCTGGAGAAAAGGAGACTCAGGGCTGCCCCCATCCCTCTCTGCAGCTCCTGAAAGGTGCCTGTGCTCAGCTGGGGCTGGGCTCTGTCTGCAGCAGCACTGACACAGCCAGAGCACACAGCCTCAGGCTGCACCAAGGGAAATACAGGCTGGAGATTGGGAAAAATCTTTTACAGAAAGGGTGATAAAGTTCTGGCATGGCTGCCCAGGGAGGTGGTGCAGTCCCCGTCCCTGGGTGTGTTTAACAAAGCCTGGATGTGGCACTGGGGGCCAGGGTTTGGGTGAGGGGCTGGGGCTGGGTTGGACTCGAGGATCTTGAAGGTCTCTTCCAACCTGGTCATTCTTTAATTCTGTGAATTCTGTAAACTCTTCCAGTCCCACCCCTGCCTGTTACTATAGGACACGAACACCACAACACACACCACTGCTCTCAAGGCAAAGAAAAGGGAAGTTTATTTTCTGACTCCAACATTTATAGATTTCTAAAAGTGACAGTGGATTGGAGGGTGACAGTGCCACCTCTCCAATGACACTGGACAAACAAACAGTCTAACAAACTTCTCTTCTTCCATAAAAGAATGCAAAACAATAAGTTATTTACACAAAGTGTGTGAGAAAGTTTGCTACAAGAATGTAAACATCAGAAGGTTTAGAAAATCTTAAAAAATCCGGGCAACACCTGCCCACACTTTCCACTGTCCCAGGGTGCTCCAAGCACTGTCCAGCCTGGCCTTGGACACTTCCAGGGATGGGGCAGCCACAGCTGCTCTGTCTCCTGTATGTGAAGGACACTCATCAGCCACTTTAGGCAGGGCAGGAGTTTCCTGGGAGGGCTCTGGAGCCAACACAAATCCATACAAGGTGTCTACAAGCTCAGCTTTTACAGGGTTACCTCCACTCCTCTATCAGAGCCCTATCTCAGCAGAGGCAGCTCATCCTGGGGCCTCCAGTGCTGCCCTTCCCAGCCCAGGGCAATCCCCAAACTCCCTTTCATTGCCTTGTTAATCCATCAGGGTTTGTTTCCCAGCAGCAGATGTTTCCCCAGCCTTCAACAGGGATCCCCCAAAACCAAAAGTGACTTTTCCAGGACAGCAAACCAGGCCAGTGTCCAGCCCCAGCACAGAGCAGCTCCAAGGTGCAGGTGGCACAGGATGCCCAGGCATCCTCTGATCCTGGCTACAAAAAAGGACCAGAACCAAAATGCTCATTTTTCTGCTCTTCCTCACTTTGGCAGTAATTTTACCATACAAGTAACCAGGCTCAGAGTCACAAAGTACAGGACCAAAAACTGAGCTCCATCCATCCTTTCTTTTGACCCTGTTTGTGATAAAGTAGGACAGTGAAACCCTCCCCTAACTTTCATACATGGAAATTGCTGCCAGCTCTGTGACCCTCTAATGGTCCTGATCCAAATAAACTTCAGTTTAGTTTATTAGTTTAGTTACTATTTAATTTAGTTACTTTTTTCCATAGTAACTAAATGGAAGTTGTTGTTCTTCAGCTTCCTTCACCTCTTGCCAGTTTTAAAAAATAAATCTGAATTAATTTTGGGTGCTGGTGTAAAGGTGGCACTACATGGCCCAAGTAAGGCCCTGCCCAGATGGATCTGACAAACTCCTTGACTCCAAACCCAGCTTAAGAGCCTTTCATTCAAATCCCCAAGTATATTTCATGCCAGGCTGCTCTCAATCCTTGAGAAAAAATCCCCAAACCAACCCCCAACCCTCCAACCAACCAGCACACAGCAGCTCAGTCATTTCACTGCTGTTTTATGATCTCAACACGACAGAAAAGGGCCATGATCTTTTGTTTCACAATAGGTTATCTATTACAGCTTGTTTTAACTAAAACCAACACTCAGCACTCTCTGTCCCAAGCTACTGTAGGACAGCTGTTCTTAAGGAAGTGTCCAGAGGAATGCAGGACACTGCAGATTTTCCTGTTCAGAGAAGTAGCACTGCCACCTACTTGGCAAAGCCAAAATCCATAAGCAGGTCACCACTTCCAAGGAAATATTTCTCTGGGTTACAAAGAACAGAGAGAGATCACTGAGGTCACTTTTTTCCCTGCCTTGCCTCAGTGCTCAGTTTTTACCCAGACTTCAGCTTGCTGGAGGTAATTTCTTTGGGAGGCAGCATTCAGTTATTGCAGATCACAGGCATTATGTAAACTGCTGTGTACCAGGAGCTGCTCCAAAGGCCAGGCAGGATCCAGACCCTATTCCCTGTTTTGATGGAATGGCTCAAACCAGACCTAATGTAAAGGGAGCAGCAGCTGATGAACAGCACCAACCAGCACTGAGTCACAGGGGCAGTGGGACACCCAGAGCTACAGACCTCAGCAGGCATTTCTGACCTTCAGAGTCATGGCCACCACCTGGAAAATTAGACACAGTCTGAAAATGCATGTCCAGGTCTGAAAATGCACAGAGAAAACCCCAAACATGAAGCTTACCCTGGCTGAGTCCCCACACACCCACCCTTGCTGGGGCTCTGAAAGCCACAAGTGCCCAAGTCAACAACAACATTTTTGTTGTTGTTGTTTGTGTTTGTTTGCTTTTGTTTGTTTTTTCTTCCTGAAGAAAAAGTCCACCAAAATAACCCCTTGAGCATTTTGGAGTAATCATGTGGGGTTTTTTTTTGTCTTTAATGGCATCAATAAAAAACTACTAAAGGAAAACAGCAGATCAAACTGGCTATTGAGCTGTGACAGTGTGAGACCTCCCATGGGTGGGCTCAATGGCCTTCCTTAGCCATGAAAATTCTATCTGGAGCAGAGAGAAAGTGGCAGGAAAACATTTCAACACAAGAGCCAATTGTGAGCACATGCCCTTGTGCCAAATCCTTGTTCAGAGAAAGCAACAAACAAAAACAGTCCTAGGAAGGTTCTGGTTTTTGAAGAAAAACTCAATCAATCACGAGAAGAAAAACACATAAGACAAAACCAGTTACTGGTGACACTTTTTAATTTCTTTTGGTCAGATTTTTTTGAAGTAAAACCAACAGAGTAAGACAGAACTAGAGGACAGGCAGTCATATTTACAGCCACTCGAAACTAAGAGTTTAAAAGCAGAGCTCAGTGGTGAAAGAAGCACAGAAGCATACAAAGAAAGGGATTTTTGGTTATTATTAGAATTTTATTATATTATCTTAGCTATTAAAAGAATCTGTTGCATTTTTTGCTGCCCAATTCCAACTCACCAGCTCCCACTCAAAAAGACTTGTGATACAAAAAGCGACATTTTTTCTGTTTGTAGACAACAAAACCACCTGCTTGAATTTCCCCAAACCTTACTGAAGAGTCACAGCACAGTTAACACTAATGCTCTATCTTTTACCATTAAATAAAAAATAAGACAGGGAAAATAAAACAGGCAAAGAGAATAAACCAGACTGAGTCAGTGTAATCATTCAGTTGGATTCTGGATGACAATCAGGAAATAGTCTTTATCTGGAGAGGAAAAAAAAAAGAAAATTATTCTTTCACTGCTGGTATTTGTTCACAGAAACAGTAAATTCCAACATTTTTCACATCTCTCTGATGTGCTGTGGGAACTCCAGAGCCCTGACATTCATTCTCAATGAGCAAAACAGGCTCCAAGTGTCAGGTCATTTATTTTATGGGTTTTACTGAGAAAAACTCTCAGCTTTATAAACTCCACATTCCCAAGGCAGCTGAATTTAACCCAGTTTGTGCCAGGAAACTCAGTAACTGGCATGTGCCACACTGGTGCATGGTGGCCACTGCCCTTCTCTCACAGGCACCCTGGGGCTGCAGCTGTTTTTGCTGGAGCAATGCTTATTCCTTTTCCATCCTGCCTGTGGAAATCTGAGGCTGTCTCAGCACGAACCAGAGCCTGTGTTAAGATGTGCCCTGACCCAAACCTGCCATGGGGAACTGCCATCCTCTGCTTGGCCTCTCCACCAGCCCCATGCCAGCAGGGAGCACGCAGGGACAGGGCTGAATTCCTGCCACATGAGCAACCTGCACTCATCCTGCTGCTTCCCAGTCTGGAATTCAACAAAATACTGAGGATTTTTCCTGAAAAGAAGGCTGCTGCTGCTGTATACCATGACTCATGATAGCAGCTACAGTGTGCTCTAATACTTTTCTCAGAACTGGAAAATTAGGACTGTCTTGTTTTATCACTCAGTCCACAGTTCTGAATGGAAATTGCTCCCAGAATGTATTTCTTTCCAAATCCTAGGGGTTTATACTGAAAAATAAAGCATGAGAGGACACAGCACCCTCTCAAGCATTATCTAATACTTTCTACTTTGATCTACACAAAAAGAGGGAAGGGATTTGCCACATTCAAACATGACAAAGGAAACTTAGGTCAATGATAAAGCTTTCAACTCTCCAGAAAGTAGAGCAGCTTCTTGGAGCGAAGGGATTATCCAATGTGAACACAAGCAGCAGGCAGACTCCTTCCAGGCTGACAGTGTCAGTTTTAAGTGAGAACAATCCTGCTGGATTCCCAGAGTGCTGCTCTCCCCCTGCCCTCTCCTGTTGAAAGCGAAGGGAGAACGACCCATCTTTGTTGATCAGCATCGACTCCAATTTATTGATTCAATCAGTCACTTTTTATAACCGTGTTAATTAAGTTCATGCATATTGCAAAATCCGAGCTCCTCACAGGCTACAGCTAAAACATTAATCCCTCCTTTTGTTTTCAATACCTGTGGTTTGTTATTGAATCCAAGATTTGTGTTCTCACCCTGATATGAAAGTTCTCAAGGCCTCCATGTTTGCCAACTTTTGCTTTCCCAAAACTTATCCAAGGACAAAGTTTACTTGTTATTAAAAACAACCTGAGAACTTCTGCTGTTTACATAAACATGCCTGAGAACTTTTGTTGTTTACAGAAACAGGCTGTGAGAATCCGCTCCTCAGAGCTGCCTTCTACCTTTCCATCAGCTGTACATGATTATGGCATGTCTGAACAAAACTCTATGAGCCATTTCTGAGCAAAACTCTCCAACACTCTCCTACCTGGAGCAACCATGATTTCGTTTTTCTTGGAGCGGATGCGCAGGAAGGTGAGGTCGTTCTGGGGGTCGATGTCCCGCACGGTGCTCCGGGCCTTCATGATGAAGCTGTGCATGAGCCCGGCGTACTGGATGGTGGTGGCGTTGTCTATGGTGCTCTTGATGGGAATACCTGCAGGACAGGGACAGCAAGGCTCAGGGACAAACCTCCAGAACCAGCCCTGCACTGGGCACCAGCGGTTGCCACTGCACCAGGGGCCAGGAGTGTCCTCTTTGAAGGCAAGAGGAAAACATGAAGAAAAACAAGGTAGGAAAAAGCTGAGATGTGGGACAACAGGTGTATTACAGTGTCCTGAGTGGGTCACTGGGGGTGAGAGAAAGACGAGAATCTTGTTTCTTGATCAGAAGGCTGGATTTATTGATATATGATATATAATACATTATAACTATACTAAATAGAATAAAGAGAGAAGTTGCAGATGCTGCCTAAGCTAAGAATAGAAAGAAAGAATCTATAACAAAGTTGTGTCCAGGGACTCTGTCCCCAGCTTGCTCCTGTGATTGGCCCTTAATTATAAACATGGAAACATGAACCAATCACAGGTGCATCCTATTGCATTCCACAGCAGCTGATAACAATTGTTTACATTCTCTTCCTCTGGGGCCCTCAGCTTCCCAGAAAATGCAGAAATCTGAAAGAAAGAATTTCTGTGAAAAAATGTCTGCGACACAGGTGTAGGTGAGAACTGTTTACCTCTAGTAGCACCAGTGCTTTACTTTTTCATTTTGCGAGTTAAAAATAGAAATAAAATACACAAAAATAATCTGTAAAGGAGAGAAGAAATACCAACGTTGCAGTTTTTTCTCCTGACTGGGAACACTTTTTTTACTACAGAAAGGATCCCCTACACCAGTTAAATGATATTGAGCTACACCAGGCTGTGATCAGTGATTATGGAGGACATCAGCTGCTGCATCACACAGCTCCAACATTCAGCCCCTAAGAGGGGTGCAGTCCTGGCAGGTCCCTGGTTCAGTGATAACCAGCCTGGAGGGCAGACACACTGTTCAGCCAGAACTTTACAGAGCTCCCTTACACTTCAGCCACCCATTAGATGTGTTTTCCCTCCAAAAGCCAGTCAAACCCCAGCTCCTGGGTCAGAACACAGCAGCCAAGTACCAAATTCTGCAGGGCAGAACCAGGTGTCTGTTCCAGTAACTGCAGCTGCAGCACAGAGAGCACAAACCACTCAACCATCATAGAAAAGCAGTGAGCAGGAGCCAAGGTGCATGATGTGATCCTCAGTATATTCACATGTAGCTGCTGTCATCTTTTCTAAGGATTACTTCTAGGAAATATTCAATTTTTGGGCTGCTCACAGCGTATTGAGAATGCTCTGAAGAAATTGGTCTGTTGAACTCTCCAGAGACTCCACAAAGAGACAACTTGCTGATGAGTTCCACAAGCACCAGACAGTGCTGAAGAACTGGAGCCTGCCAGGCCAGCAGGGCTCTGGACAGGCCCAGCAGCAAGATTTCCCTCTAGTGAGAGCCTCACTGTTACTGATGAAAGTTTTTACAGACTCAATTTCAAACACTGCCATAATTCAAATATTACAACGCTTTTGCAAATTATTTCATTTCCTAAAATAATAATGTGAGCTTCCAGAAACTGGAAACCAATTTTCTTTTGCAGCCTGACTACTGTCTGTCTCCTTGGGCTGCAGGAAAACCTCTCCCAAAGCCAGACTCTAAGCTAAGTGCAGGTGGTACAAGCAGCAGCCCTCAAAGGGGGTGGTTGGAGTGAGTGATAGGTCAGAAAAGTGAGGCTGACACGGCACCTTCTGCATTAACCACGATGATTCCCTGCACTCCCTTCTGGCTCTGGATTCGCTTCAGTGTTTCCTCCACCTCAGCCTGCAAGACAAAGCACAAATCAATGCAGGGTTACAGAGTTACAGCTGCTCCTTGCCTCCCACCAACGCTTTGGGATAACGTGGCTGAACACAAAGCTGCACAGGGATGATTAAAAAGCCACTGCCTACACTGGTTTATACAGCCAAGTGTCTGTGCTTGGGTGCCATCTTTTCTGCATGACCTTTCCAGCTATTTTCCATCTGCCTTCTTCACTCATTTGTGATTATCATCCTGGAACTCCCCTCTCTCCTCCTCCCTGAGCCTCCTGCTGAAGGCTTGCAGCTGGAAGCTGCAGTCAGACTGCTACAATTTAGGTGTCAAACAAAAATCACCTTTGAAAATGGACGTGGAATTTATGAAAAAAGTAGGAAAAAGATAAATTGTGGGTGCAAGATGACCTTCCCTTTTAGCAAATGAATGCCAAAAGCAATTACAAATAAGAGAAGTGAGGGGAAAAACAATGAATGAACACTCCTGGTTTGCAATTCTGATTTGTGCTGGGATGGCTGCAAGGCTGTAACCACTGCCAATGATTTACACCTTAAAAAGGAAAAATGTAAACACAGGCCATGGCAATAGTCCTTTGTCTGCTCTATAAAAACCATCAATAGAGGTTTCAGTACCTTCTGCACAACCTTCCTGCCACAAGACACCCATCTAAATGTAACTGTGGCATCTGTAGTAGGGTGAGAAACCCTCCCACCTGAGCTGATTTCCACAGCTGGATGAGTATTTGGCATTTTTTATTCCCATTAAAGAAAACAGAAACAAGTAGCATCTTTCAGATCTTGCAAGGCAGAGTCCCCCAGAAATGGTTTAGGAAGGGAGGCCAGAATCACCTGAACCAGGGCAGGTGAGACCTACAAGGGGCATTTGGCCAGGGCTGTGTTCCCTGGACATCCGAGCAGCCCTCTCCACTTCCTCCACAGCAAATGGGCACAAAGATCTCACACGCCCTGTTCCCTGGGAACAAACCTCATCCAACAACCAACACAACACAACAAACACCAGCTCAGCCCCAGCACTTTGCTCAGGGTGCTGTTGGTAACACAGCCCGTGGCTCATAAGAGATGGGAGCCCCCAGGCTGGTCTTTATGAAGCAGAAGTTTTTCTGTGTGATCCAGCACAGAAAAATTCAAGTATTTTCAACAGAACTCTTGATTATTTCTGAATGCTGGACTGTTCTCAAATTGAAGTCAAAGGAAGTTAAACAAAGAATTAAATGAAAGGGTGTACAAATGCTGGGAAAATATAGTGGAAAAATGTTAAATCTATTAAGAAATTAAGATCTGATTTCCTGCCTTCTTACTAGTACTATTTAAATCCTGATTAAATACTTTCCTTCACAGGACCTTAACAAACCTTTTCAGATGCAAAGCAGCATCCATAAAGAAGGATAACAGTTTTAAATTTCCTCTTAACACCTTCAGCTGACCTAACTCAGAGGTGGGTGATCTGCTCTGACAGTTCACTGCTGCTGATATGGGAAGGTCCTGCTCCTCCAATTCCTCCTCAAGCCAGTGCAGCTCACCAGACCAACAAAAATAGTACTGAGAACAAAATTACATATTTAATTCAAGAAACACACAAACCCCACTTTAATGAAGGGCTGGATGACTGCAAGAGACAGCACATGGAGGAGGAGAGATGCACTCTAGAAAAGGAGAATAAACACTCCCTCAGCACCATTTTGCTGCTAAATATCCTTTGCTATATGTACAACAGCAGCCTGTATCTTCCTGCCTTCATCTGGAATAACTGAACTGCTAGGTTTGCCTAAAGAATACATCTTAGTAGATAATTTCAATTTTCCCTCTGGAACTTTGGTCAGCATTTATTTCTTTACAAATTTTGATATACATTTGATCCCCAATTTCATCAACATGCCATAGTCAGCCATACGTCTGAGCAGAGAGAAGCCTTCAATACAATCCCAACAGAACAAATACAGCCGCGGTTATTAAACATCCAAAACCAGTCTCTTTTTCCTGACTGCTCCCAGCTGTGGGGCAGTGCCCTGGCAGCCGGAGGAAATGCAGGTTTCGCGGCGAGCGTTCCCCGGCACGGGGCCGGGCTGGGTTCGGCCTCTCCCCGCGGTGACTCAGAGCCGGGCAGAGCCGGGGCAGCCCCGCGGAGGCAGCGCCGGGACCCGCAGCGCTCCCGGCCCGGGGCTGGGGGGGACGGGCGGGACCGCCGGGCCCGCCCCGCACAAACACGGCCCCGCCCTGGAGCCCGACACAGAGCCCGACACGAACCGAATCGAACCGAACGGGGCCGGGCGCTCGCAGCCCCCGCAGCGGGGTCTCGCCTTTACCCGGGCCCCGCCCGCGGGGCAGCGCCTGTGCCTGAGGGAGCCGGGACCGGCACCGGGACCGCCCCGCCCTGCGCCGGCCGCAGGAGCCCCCGAGGCCCGGGGAGGCACAGAGACCCCCGGGGGCGGCACAGGGGCCCCGCCCGGACTCCGGACCGGCCTCACCCACCATGATGGAGCTGCCGCTGCCGCCTCCGCCCCGTGTCGGCCCCGGCGCTGCTCCGGAAGCGCTTGGAGCGCGGGGCGGGCCCGCTCCGAGACACCGCCCCGAACCCTCCGAGCCCGCACAAATCCCCGCCGAGCGCCCGAGGCCGCTCAGGGGGCGCGGTGGTCCCTGATCCCGCTTTAGGGACATCAACCCCATCCTCCCAGTACCTGAGAGAGACTTACAGGAAAGGTGGGATGAGTCTGTTTACAAGAGCCTGAGGTGACAGGACAAGTTGGGTTTGGTTCACGTTGAAAGAGAGGAGGTTTAGAGTAGAGATTAAGAAGAAATCCTTCCCTGTGAGGGTGGGCAGGCCCTGGCAGGTGCCCAAGAGAAGCTGTGGCTGCCCCTGGATCCCTGAGAGTGTCCAGGGCCGGGCTGGACACTGGGGCTTGGAGCTACCCGGGGCAGTGGGAGGTGCCCATGGCAGGGGTGAAATGAGATGGCCTTTAAAGGTCCCTTTCACCCAAACCATTCTGTGATTCCATGATAACCGGTGTGCGGAGTTCTTCTCCCCACAAATGGCCGCAACCTCTCAGCTGCTGCTGGAGCCCCCCGGGACAGGGGCAGAGCCACTCCAAGGCACGGTGCACCCTAAAGCCCTGGGACCTCCCTGCCACAGCTCCTGGATCCGTGTCCCGAGGGTAAAGGTGGGTGCTGCCCCCGACATGAGAAAGGGAGAGCTCTTCACTCCCTTGGAGGAAGGACTGGGGATGACGCACAGTCTGATGGCAAAACAAAGCAACACATCCAAGAACTGCATCCCCATAGCCCCAGCTCTGTTCTACACACACAACAGCAGCAGCTGGGACTTTCCCTCAGACCTCAGGCACTGCTAGAAGTGAAACGGAGTCCCAGAATGGTCTGGGATCTTTAAAGGCCATCTCATGCCACCCCCTGCCACGGGCAGGGACACCTACAATTCCAGGTTGCTCCAAGCCCCAGCCAAGATGGCCTAGGACACTTCCAGGGATCCAGGGGCAGCCATAGTTCTCTGGGTGATTTGTGCCAGACCCTCATGACCCTTACAGGGAAGAATTTCTTCCCAATATCCAATTTAAACCTACTTCCTATCAGTTTGAATGCTCCTTCTTTTGAGACCACAATCAGCAAACAAACACAGGGCTCACACTGAGCTCCCACAGCGGTCACAGAGATGGTATTGGGTGAAATGTAAAACATGTCCTCAAAGTGTTTTTAGATTTTTTTCCCCTCTGAAAGCCAGGATTTGACACAACAGGTAAGCTCACTGGCCTCTCCAATCTGTCAGAGTCTGTATTCTCCTTAAAGAAAACAAGATTTCTCCAATGAGTCCTGTCATTTGTGCCCTGCTGGGCTGACAGGCTGAGAATCAAAATTGGATCAGGCATTGCCAGAGATCAGGAAAAAAATCCTTCTTTAGGATCCAAGAGATATGGCTGTTTCCTCTTCTAGTGGCTGTTTACAGCTCTGCAACCTAATTCAGTTATATTCTTATTTCTCTTTCCAGTCCAGCAGCGAGTTTTACAGCTTGGCTACAAGAAGTCATTTGGCCGTGGATGGATTTAATTTCTCGTCTGTGCAATGGTAAGATTTGGGCAATAGTAAGGATGTGGTGGATAATTTGGGCAATAATAAGCAGCACACAGCTGCCATCAGACACCCAAGCAAACATGGGTTTGCTTTAACAACCACTCCCATCCTGCCATGAACAAAACCTTCAACACTCCCACCCAGGGCTGGTGCTGACATTAGCACCCTCATCATTAAAGTAAATAGAAAAAAAAGTGGGGTAGCTGAGATGTACATTTTTCATACACTGCACTGTGATTAATTTTTGCCTTTTTAAAATAAACATCAGATGTATGTGAAATACCCTTGTAGCTGTATTCACATATAGCTGCTCAAAGCAGTATCTAAGTTTGGGTTTACACAACTTACTAGGATGCTTTTAAGTGGTTCCATTCAAAGCTTGGAGGAAGTGACTCCACACCAACCTCCCTGCTGCAGAAAAAGGCAGTTGTTATTGCATGTACTTGCCTGGCATGGAAAATCTTCCTTGGGATTTGCTGCCCCTGACAAAATTGAGTTAACTGAGCCAGTGGGAACAGCTGGGAAAGTCAGCAGAGGAGAACCCAGTGGGAAGGTCTGCAGCAGGGAGCATCACCCTCAGGGAAGGATGACCACTTTAGGGATCATTCCACCAAACTGGACAGAATCAAGTCCCTGAGACAGCATCACAAAATTAACTAGGGTAATTCTGGATGGAAGAGACCTTTGAGATTATCAAGTCCAGTATTTTATGACCCTAAGACCTGATGGGACATCCCTGTGAGCACTGAGGGAACTGGAACCTCACTGCAAAGCCCATCTCAATCACCTGGCAAAGCCTGTGGCCATCAGGAGAGATCCTCATGACAGCAATAATCTCAGTGCCACCTGCCCCTTCAAGGAGGATCAGGGACACTACAAGGCTGGTTGGTTTCAGTGGAGCTTCCCCCCTCCTCTGTGGCAATCTGCCACTCCAAACCCCTTGCAGTGTCATTCCTCACTGCTGGCATCCCTGCACCAGTGCTGCAATGGATGTTACAGCTGTGCCTCCTGCAGAACCTCTCTCAGGCCTCAGCAGCCTCACAGCCCTCACTGGCTCCTC
The DNA here is from genome assembly GCF_028551555.1 of Melozone crissalis. NCBI lineage: Eukaryota > Metazoa > Chordata > Aves > Passeriformes > Passerellidae > Melozone > Melozone crissalis. The sequence goes on along the minus strand of NW_026535795.1, from coordinate 14,003,824 downwards.
AGGGCAGCATCCACAAGCACTAAAAATCCACAAACTGTGTCCAAAATCTCCTCTTCAATATCCAATGCAATGAACCAGGGTGGATGAGGTCTTGGGAAGAACTGTTCCTGAAGAATCCCAGTGGAAGGACAAGTCCAGGCAGCCTGACCCTCACCCCCAGGAGCACACAGACAATTAATTCATTTCCACCTGGATATTCTGTCCCACATAAGGAATAAGGACCAGACCACCAGCTCTTTAAGTAGTTTTATAAAAGTATTTGACTTACTGAGATACTGTTACAGTTACCTGAGTATTTGAAATTACAATGCAAGGAAATATCGACAATGAATTTCAGTACAGTATTTTACAATCCAGTGCTGCTGATCCCAGTTTCTACATGAGTTCACTAGAGCACATACACACAAACAGTGATTCTTGGAGAAAATTAAAAGACACCACAAAAAAGGGGGCTGGAGATACCAATATAACAGAGTTGAGATTACAAATCCAGTGCAGCATGTAGTAAAATAAAATTTTTTAAAAACCCAAAAAAAAAAACCCCTAACCCCCAAACAATTTTTTATTTTTCTCAAAATAATAAAAAAGGTTGTTCTTTTTAAAGACAAGCAACTGGATTAAAAAACCCCAAACTTCCATACTAGATCAGATAAAGAATGTATTTACTGTGCATGTCATTAGTAAATGAACAGTTCCTGAGCTACTTGTAGCAATAAGGCTTTGTTAATTCTCAGTATTTAATTTTCTCATGGCATTCTCATGAAGGAAAATTCTAAATAAAATTTCTTTTAATACTTGGTAATTAGGATCAACTGACAGTTGCATATGAATGTACATCTGTGACATACTATGAATTTATGCAGCTCAGGTAGCTAAAACAGTTGAAGCAATGGGAGACAAATTAATTAATCTCTGCTGAAAATCTCACTTGTAAATCCAATCCACAAAAACCTGTTATCTGGGATAGCAGCTGCTCTGGGCTCATCCCTGTATTGCTTCACCAGATCCCCAGAAAGAACTGAAAAGTGCACCAGTGGCTTGTATAATTCCTTTTAACTTATACACAACATGCTGTAAAAATTTAACAGATTTGTTAGTATTCAAAAGTCAAATGCCTAAGGAATCTAAACTTGTGCCTTCAGAAATATTGTCAATGTAATGCTGTAAAGTTGCTTTAAATTTTTTTCTATTTGGCCAAATCCAATGTTTCACTGATTATTTTTCCCCCTCAATGAATTCTTTATTTGCAATATTTTAAAATCATATCTGGTGCTTGGAATATCCAGCCCCCTTTCTCCCATCCTGGTACAGCAGAAAAGACATATAAACATGCCATTTAAATTAAAGAAACAATGGAATAAGTGGAATCCTGGACATCAAAAATATATACAAGCAGGTATGTTTTTCCTGAACTAAACATTTCAACCATAAAAATATTCAACAGCCAAACCCTATAGAACTAGGGCTAAGGCTATTTCAATTATAACTACTCTTTATTTTAAAAATATAGGGCTGACAGCCTTTTGGGTGATATTTATACATGAACAATAGTTCTAGGTTCCCTACACGAATTGTAAAGCAATATGCAGAACATAGACTATTTTTCATAGCTTAACCTTGCATTATCTTGCTTAATTTAATCTCTCTTGTAAATATGTTAGATAACTACATTTCACTGTAAGAATTAATATAAACAGAAAATATATATAAGGCTTTTATTTTTTCTCATGAGCTGTATACTGTCATAGATCCAAATATTGTGGAAGTTGGCAATTCTCCTCCCAGTTACACCTGAAGGTGAATTCTCACCATCAATGAAACTTTAAATGAGGGGCATTTCTGTATCATCAGCACCTCTCCCCAGGCTTTCCTTCAATTAAGCCTGATAAGTCCCACCCTCCTGCCTTCCCAAAGCATTTATCACTGAGCCCTGACACACTTGTGAAGTCAGCTAAAACCTGTAGTGTCTTGGTTCTTAGGCCTGAATCAGTTTTTCCCTCTTGCAGTTTAGATGGATAAGACAGCAGGAAAGAAAGACTCTTTTCCAGACTGAATGTTCTGTGTTTCACTTTCCCCCTGTCCTGTTTCAGCTCTGTTATCTGAAAGAATCTTAAACGCAGCTCCTGCCCCAGTGCTCTGAGCTGCAGGTTTGCTTTACTATGTGCTACATGTTATTTCAAGTGTCACATCTCTCACTGTGGCTACAGCTCATTTCACTGGTGTCTGACTTCCTCCCTTCGGGGGAAGGGAAAGGGCTGACCAGACCCAAAAAGTGCATTCAGTCTAAAGGAGCAGTAAAATGCAAAATGTTATTGTAAACCAGAAAAGAATTAACAGATTCTGAAAGGAAATAGCAGATGTTAATTCAACAGGACCTTGCTACAAAAGTTACTAGCTGTAAGCAGCTTAGGGTGAATTAGCTTAGAAACTTCCCCAAAAACTTGAGTTTCAAACTTTATAGAACTATTTACTGACGCTCCAGCTTCCCAAAAACCTGTAATCCGTGTCTGATCTTTCTAATCCTCTTGGCCTCAGCCAGTCTCACACATCAGTTCATCCACAGAAATGATGAGTAGGATCATTTTTTCAATCCAGTTGTTTTGTGCTTCTTCCTGAGAGCCAAATGAACTCTTCGGAGCAAAGTGACTGCAACACGTAGGAAAAACACCGAGGGGAATGTCCATTAACACTGCTGACAAACAGCCTGCAAACAGGAACCTCCATGGAATCAGTGCAATCCCAGCTGGGCTTGTCTTTTGCAAAACAAATGAAGTACCACAGTGTTAACATTGATTTCAAAGTTAAAACATGTTACACAGCAAAAGCTCAGAACCCTGCAGAGGGCACAGAGCAGTGTTCCAACAACTTTGGGCAGGTGTCTCTTTTGCTGACAGGAGCAGGATTGGGATAAACCAAAGCGAAGCTATGCCCTGGATTTGTGCCACAGTTTGACATCCCCTTAACAGCAGCTTCAGTCCAGCTGGCACGTGAGCAGACTCTAGGCTAGGAAAAACAGTCTGGCCACACTTGAGCTAGAAAAAGGAGCTTAAGGATTGGAGCTGCTCACGGCACGGAGGGGGATCCAGGCTGGCCCTGACACTGCTGTTAGGAGGCTTAGGATGCTGCTGCAGCATTGCAGCTACCAATGAACTTCCCAGTGCATCAGTAGCAAAAATGCTACTAAAAAGGAAAGACAAAACTATTGTTAAAAATCTGTCAGTCATTAAGGACACATTCTAATTAATGAATGGTAAAACAAAGCAGAGCCCAAAGCTGTATTAAACCTCTACTTCGGTCATTAGTCGCTTGTAGCCACATCGGATTGCGCATTTGATTTCTGAAAGTGCTCAGTAGAAATCCAGAGTTAAGGTGGATAACCTCAGGATAACATCCATTTATTTACACATTAGTACTGTTAAATAAATCCAAGTCATGTCTACTTTACAATGAAGTGTGCAACAAGCAGAAGAAGTGAAGCACATACATCGTGTTGGGTTCACATTCTTCAAGGTGCAAATTTCAGCTACTCTTGCCCAAATCCTTCTGTTTCTTCAATTGCAAATAACAGCTTTTCCTTCAACTGCTCATAATTTTTATATGGTGGAAGGTCTAAGCGATTGAAACTGCAAAATAAAAAAAAAATACGTACTGAGGAAGAATTTAATAGGAACAAAAAATCCATTATGAATATGGGTGATTAGAATTTTTGCTGTGGAGACTGATACTGGGATTTATACCCTGAAAAAAGCTGACTACTGATATAAATGTATTTGTGAGGGCAGAGGTTAGTATTCAAGTGCTGATACAGTGATAGTTTTCATTAACTTTTCCTAGTTGGAGGAAAACCAACCTCTAGGTGGTTAATTAGAGTCATCATTCAGATACAAAATTTTCACTTTGTGTGGTTTTGCCTACCCAAAGAAAAGAGGAGAAGCGACCTTTTCTCTGGAAGTGTGTGAATGTGGCTATTTTACTAAGGAGTGCAGTGATAACAAAAGATAGTCCCAACCTAGTTAGATACTACAGATAATGACTTTAATTGTTCAGTAATATATTACACAAATCCATGGAATTCCCAGTGGAATCTATTCCATGCCACAAGAGCTTTTCAGAAGTTCAGCTATCATTTAACAACAGAGTTCACTGGTGTAATTTGTGTTTGCTTTCACAGAGTCTCAACCATTTCAGCATATTACCCATTTACTAAAATGTCACAGCAGACTGTGGTCACCAAAACCAGAGCAATAGCAATACTCTGATTTGTTATGTACTCACCAGGTATGACTTCTGGGTAACCAGTTTTCCTTTCCAACTTTTTCGATACAGAATTTTTGGGGTCCATTGCTCCCTGTAACAAATTCCAATAGACAAGGCATAGTCCAGCTACCTTTCTATCACTGTAACACACCTGAAGCATGCAAGGCTTAAATAAAGACAGGATTACACTTATTTGCACAGAGAAGGGACATTTGTCTCACTCTACAGCTCTGCCTGGATCAAAGTCTACATGTGGAGAAATGCATCAATCTGAAGTGAATTTAAAGTGCAATAAATAGGTGTAAACATTCCTTCCATCTCTTTCCATCATAGCTCAAGGAGATGCATGGCTTACAAAACAGCATTTAATATAAAACTCATTAAAAATGCCATAAATATATAATTAGGTTCTTTTTAGAAGTATGTCTCCTGCATTAGAAGGGTTATTAATACATACCCATGAGGTCAGCAAATCCTCCCACTGGCAATCTGCAAGTTCCAGTCACAAACTGCAAGAGTCTCATCCTCTTCTCATTATCTATTTCTTTCACAAACTGAAAAACAGTAATGGAAATAAACATTTAGGGATAGATTCAATCTTCAGATCTTTACATCATCACCATCCACAGATGAACAGTAATGCTGGGAACAGCTGGGTTAGCAGTAACAGTTTCTATCTGCACTCTGCAGGTGTGCTCAGTGTTCTGACCACTGTTCAATGAGCTGTGCTCTGTAACTTTTGGTCTGAGAATAAAGCAAAATCTGCAAACCTGCCAGAACCACACAATCTGCCTGCTGGTCCTGGTGTAGTGCCTGTAGATGGTGTGTCTCTGCCAGTCATTCAGGTCAATTTCTTGCATTCCACAGAGAAGCACCTTTGGGGCAGAAAAAGGGAAATAAGCAGAGGAGTACAAATTTCCACTTTCCTTCTGTGACCTCACACACAGCAAAAGAGAACAACTGGACCCCCCTCCCCCCCCAGCAGCATCTGCAAAAATAGTGCACAAGGTTTTAATTTTAAACTTCATCCAAAACTTCTATAAACAATGACTGATGATGAAGTGGTTCAAAGGCTGGTCCATGAAGTGTATTTGGAGAGGTCACAAATTAGAGAGCATCTCTGTTGTGAAAAATGGAGTAATTGTTTGCAATTTTAGGAATAAATTCTCCCCTGTGAGGGTGTGCAGGCCCTGGCACAGGGTGCCCAGAGCAGCTGGGGCTGCCCCTGGATCCCTGGCAGTGCCCAAGGCCAGTTTGGACAGGGCTGGGAGCACCTGGGGACAGTGGAAGGTGTCTCTGCGTATGGAAGGGGGCTGGAACAAGATTATTTAAGATCCCAATCCAAACCATTCTGGGATTCTATTCAAGCCAGTTTATCTTTGCCCAGCCATACAATTCTTCACTAGGGATGGGATATTTTGTTTTGATGGCTTTACTTCTCAAACTGAACAGATGATTCAGGAAGTGTAATTTTGAGTGATCAAACCCAAACCAAGAACTTGGCTCAATCTATATGCAACCATCCATTGCATATCTGGCTTTATCTCTCAGTCTGTCAAGTTACTCATTCTTTGAACACAGGCAAATCAAAGAATCACAAAAACAAAGTAAGACATTTCTGCTGACAGAATCTTGGCATTTAGAAACACTTAAGTTGGCTGCAAAGAGCAAAGTTAAGGAAAACACACTAATCTAATTCTATTCCATGAAGTTTTCCCCATATTCCCTATAACAGTTGTCAGCCTCAATGAGTTCTGCTCTTCAGATGTAGTTTATTTTATTTGTAATGACCTGGATCCAGCAATAGCCAAGCAATCCTTTACCTCCAGTTCCTTTGCATCAAAATACTGCAAATACTGTTGTGGCAGTATTTCATTGAAGCCTTCAAAGAAAGCCTGTGTCTGCTCCTCAACACCCCGGGACAGTCTCCATTCTGCCACTAGCCTGGAAAAGAAGACACACCAAGATCATTTAAATGGCTCATGCTAACCCAAGTCCACATCTTTACCTATTTTGAGATGAACTGTAAGCTAAGTTAAAAAAAACATGGAAAGTCTGGAAAGTTCTGGGGATAGAGCACCATATAATTTTATCAGCAGCCTTTACTCTTTGCAAATGATTGCATTTTTTCTCTAAATTACCCTAAGTGTTCAACTGTTCTGCTACAGAAGTATTTTGGACTTGAAGAGGAGTCAGCATCTCTTCACTGATTACATTAATGAGAGCACAGCAGTCCTGAGGTGTTTGAAGGTTTTGTCTGATATTCTCCCCAGAAATCTCAGTTGTTATCCATGACAAGGTGAAAAACAAGTCAAGTTGTACTGGTGAAGAGCAGCAGGACTGCCAGCTTACCAAGCAGTGACTATGTCCATTTGGAAAGTTCCATATTTGTTTCTGTTAATCATGAAACTTTGCTCTGTGGCAGAAACTCCACTCTCCATTAATAAAAGGGTGAAAAGCAGGCAGGAGACCCGGAGAACCTGAACCCAGGGAGAAGCAGATATTATGCTGAATTCAAGCCTAACCTGTCAGGAGCACTGGATTCTAAAGGAGAGGTGGCTATTTCTCATTTCTGACCTAGAAACTTGGGGGACTTAAAGGACTTGGAGTAAGGCAAAAGAATCTGAATGAACCTGTAATCCAAGCTCTCCCTGGGTTCCTAGGAACTAGAGAAGAATGATTTTCTGCAGATCCTTCCTCCTGCCAAATGCCAGTATGTTTCTGGTGCAAACATCACCTCTTCAGTGATTTTGTGAATCACTGAAATGTCTGCAGATTTCTCATGCAGATGAAAACAGAGCCCACTCCCAACTCCCTCCCCTGCTCATGGAAAAGCCTTCACAGAACACACTGTAACAAAGAGGAAAATTCTCTGTGATTCAGTTTAGTTTGGGCCTGCAATGTGTGACAGCTCTTTTTGCAAGCACATCCTCCAAGCTTTTATGTTGAAGTTCACACCTTAAATCAGAGCTGTTGTAGTGCTGCACACTGAGGAAAAAGGGGATATTTCAGGACAAAGCAGGTCACTGTTCACATGTTTATTCCTTAATCACTCTTATGCTCCTTCACTCTTAATCTATTGCTTTAAAACATTTTGGTGCTGCAAACAGGATCCATCCTTTATGACAATACAACCTATGACATCATTCAAAACACTGTTACAACTACAAGACCAGTTCACATAAAAGTAATAGCAATTCCAAGTATCTTTGAAAAATAAGAATCTTCACAATAAATCCAAAAAATGTTCTCAAAAAAACCCCAACAAAAAAACAACCTCTCAAAACCCCACATGAACCAGAAATGGCTGGCTAGAACATCAGCAGGCTATAAAGCAATATAATTACAGTAATAAACAGATGTAACATTTCATTAAATATATGACAGCCACAACTCTTGTCATGGTATTCTGCAAAACTCAGATAACTCTAGGAAAAAAAGTGGACTTTCTTCTAACCATGATCTTTAGGAAAAGTGGATTTTAGGAACTTATTTCTATCAATATTCCTCTTTCAAATACGGGATCCAAACACCTGCCACTTGTTGCCAGCATCAGCAATTTCTCAGCAATGCTTTAGATGACACAGACACTCTTTTGTTGCTAGAACTCAAAGAAAGAAAATGACAGGGTATTTTAAAGTCTTCACTTATTCTTACCTGATGTAGTCTTCTTTATTTTCTTCTGTGACCAGAATGTTACTACCATTTGGCTTCAAATCATGGCTTTTGATTTCACCTAGTATTTCTTTATCAACAGAAAAAAACATTTCCAAGCCACATTCTTCAATATCATTCTCTCTGGAAGGAAAAAATACCATTTTAAATAACTGTGTTGAGAACTTGCACACAGCAGAGGAGAAGGGTATGAAGAACCTGAAGGTAGAGGGTTTGGAGTTAAATAGTCAAGGTAAGGAAATGTTCTTTACACAGGAAATGTTCTTAATTATGGCCTTGCCAGAAGTCCTGGAGTTTATATGTTGATTTATGCTTTTGGAAAGTGAAGAACTGCCTGTATATACAGAGGTTTTGATGATGGTTTTCCTCCAAAATCAAGTGCAAAATCCAGATATTTATTCTGACCCATAACACAGAAATGCCAGTCTTGAAAACATGGCTGTGGTTTATTGAGCCCCATGATGCAACTGCACTTCTGAACTTCATCTTTCCAAAATATACAGTACTGCATGAAACCTTGGGTGAGGAGGGAATGCTTCAGATGAAAGGCTGATTTTATTTCATCATCCACCCCTTTTAAAATGAAGGCTACATGCTCTAGCTCAGTTTGGGCACTGAGGTTCGGCAGGTGACCTCTAAAAATCTCCTTCCAAACTTGGCCAATCTCTGAAATCCTCAAACTTGTGGGAATGAGAAAAACAGCCCCCTGATACAAGTGCCAAGGAATGCTTCCTGCAAAGTTATAAAATTTGCCTTTTTTTTTGAGGAACAAAATTATATCTGTCCTGACAGCCATGGCTCTTCTCCCCTGCAAATGTGCAGTCCCATCCTCAGGGGTACCTCCAGCAGCACTACAGAAAAGCAGGGCCAGTACACTGAAGTTTGGCTCTGGACTGAGAGGACTCTGCAGCCCTTGGAGGTCTGAAGCCTTTTCTCCAATTTTCACATCCTTAAGTGATTTTTCAAAGGGGCAAAGCCTTTTCTGCACTCCAGCCTAGATCTCTATCACTACAGAAATGGCTTTGAATTAAAATGAAGGCACATTAGCAGCACATCCATGGAGTACAGAACATACTACTCTGAAAACCCAACAAAATTCCTATCTCAATTCTTACACATCTCATGCTGCTTTCTCTGCTCCTCAGTATTTAATATGAACCTTCCAAGAATCACCACTACAAATCAAAATCTTGGCTTTTATATTTAGTTTTGCATTTCAAAACCCAATCTATTCTCACACCTTCTATGAAGTTTTCAAACCGTGTTAAGAACTATTCTTAGCGTGATTCCTAAGTGAAATGTTTTGTCTGTAGTCACAAGAAAGACTAATTTTTTCTGCAAAATTGTTTTTATTATAGCTGAAGAAAAAAGGTTACTCAGTTTGCCTTTTTCTTCTAATATATTCGTTAATATTTTTAACTGAAAGAAAAAAAATCTGTGTTACTGAAATAAATGGTGCATATCAACCACAGATTAAAACATGTGACATCCTCCTATGACAAAATCAGTACAAAATTACAATGCTTTAGATCGAAGGGGCTTTAAAAATTATTTCTTAAAATATCTGTAATACCTAATTCCAAAATAATTGTGGTCTAGAAACTCCACATCCTTTTTACTTGCTAGTCTCTGGAGAGGAATTTGCAAAAGAGTGGAAGAGGAGGACTCCACAAGAGCATGGACAGAGAGGTGCCTGAGCATGCAGACATGGAAGGCTGCAGGTAGGAATGGTCTGGAACCATTAAGCTTGGGGCAAAAATACCAGGACAGCTAGAACTTCTTTAAAGCATTAAATCTTCAATATCAACCTTGAAGTCAAATTGCAAGTGTGACTAACAGAAGAACTGTGTGGTAGTAAATAATAAACTACATTTGTTACCTTCATGTTCTTGTAGCACTAAACATTCTGTTTTCTAACTAAACCAGTACTAGAGAAATATTAAATGGGTATTTCCTGATTTCTTTTAATCAGTTATCTGAGAAGTCTCAGTCAAATTTACTCAAGCCATTTTATCTGTAACCATGTTCAACACTGCCAGATCTGTATGTCTAACTGGAATTAATAACAGCCAATAAAAACACAACACAAGATGCTGCACAGAATATTCAATGAACCAGAAAGGCTCTGCATGAACAAATCATTCTTTGTGTATCTAAAGTCACTGTAAAAATTCCATACTGCTCTGCAATGTTAGATTTTGTTCTTCTGTGGGGTTGTTAGTAATAAGTTTACATCTACTTCCTGGCAGAAGTGAAAACCAAAAACATTGTATTGCTATTTCAAGAACAAAACAAAGTCAAACTCACTTTACCCAGATGAGAGAGTTGTAAAACTCTGGGTCAACAGATTCTAAATCCTTGAGTCCTACTGCCTTGTTTAGGATACGTTTATAGAATGGCAGAGAGAAACCAGTGTCAATGAACTTCCCATGGAACAAAGCCTGAGGAACACAAAAACAGACAAAATAATGCAAAGGATGCTTCAGTTCTTAATATGACAACATTCTGTTCTCTGTGCCCATGAAATCTGACAGCCAAAGAATTAAACCAACCTGAGTACCATCACTGCCAATATGCTGAAGTAGCTTATACCAACAGGAGTTATAGCCAAAACACCTGATATTGTCAGCTCAAAAATGGATTTTTATCATTACCCATCTGATGGCACAGTATTTATTTATAGGAAAATTACAGGACAGATCTGTTTCCTGCTTTAGGACGCACCATGGCAATGAACCTCCCGATGAATCTGAAGTATTTCAGGTGGTCTGGGTTGATGTAAGAGGCTGGGTTTATCTGTAAGCAGTAGTTATCTTTCCCTGCATATTCAAACAGGCAATACATGGGGTTCAAGACTTCGTGTGACAACAGAAAGAACCACTCCCTGAAATCACACAAACAATAAAAACACATTTCAGAATAAATCACAGCAGAAAGTACTGCAGCTAACTCATGTTGACTCAGGCCCTTGCTGGGCCTCCTTTCCCAGAGAGCAGCTGACCTACACTGACACCAAACTACAGCAAATTATAAATTAAAATGCAAAGCTGCAATGATACACCACTGTCAGTGGCTTGGATAAAACCCACTCTTGTCTAAATGAGCACATTACAAGTGTACCCCTGATCTAAACATCCAGGGCTGAGGAATGCCAATTAACATATGCACTTCTCAGTTACACTCCAGTCAACACTTTGTATTTAAATGTAGATTTCTGTTCACTTTTTCAATAAACTCTACTTTGACATTAACAGTTGGGTCAAAGGGTCACTTTAATTTAGTAAACTGCATCTCTTTAATCATGGAGATGATTAAGTAACTCCTAATGCAAACTGAAAATCATTTTACACAGTTTTAAGACATGCAAACATCTTGCAGAACTGCCTTCCTCAGATGTTCCAAGCTAAGGAATAAACTTCACTCCTACTGTGAAAGCACTGCAGTCAAGTACTTTGGGGAAGCCTTCACATCACCACCAGCAGAACAAGTTATTATCTGCCATTTCAGTGTAGTTTACCTTGCCACACCTCCATAATCTAAACCTTCTTCACCAGGGAAAATAACCCATAAACGTCTCCGGAGATCCTGAGGGCTGAAGCTCATTATCTTAGTGAAAGAAAAACAATCAATTATTTTTAAGAAAACAGCTATAAGCACTGGTTAGAATTATTACTATTTTCTAACAAGCATTTAATAATTTGGAAAAATTTTAATCAGGGTCTACAGACCTTAACAAAACCTTAATATCTTAACCTTAGGTCTAGAGAGATTAGTAAGAATTTCACTCATAATAATGCAAATAGAATTAATAATTTTTGTTTAAAAAAAAATCATTTCAAGACAACCAGACTCAGATTAACTTAATATATTGTTTGTATGTAGACCATGCTAGTACAACACATTGTGAGGAAAAATGCATAAACATAAGCACAACACAGAAACATCCTGAGAATGGGGTGCTGCTCTGCCCCAGCAGTCTCCTCAAAATCAACTCAGATTTTAAATCATTCTGAGGGAAAAAAAAAAAAACCAAAACCACCTTTGTCAGATAAATCAGTGCCAGAACGACATATATTAGCATGACCTTGTAAGTGTGAATGCAGCCTAACTATTAAATTAATAATTATTTTTGTTAGTCTAACTTAAAGCAACATTAGCAAGATATCAAAGGTTCAAAAATGACATGTGAGAATAAATTTAATAACACTACTTTTCATACCCATTACTCCCACGTTTTAGCACAATACCTGCTGAAATGAGTCCTCAAATAACGTTTTCCTGCTCACTGTGATCTTTATATGCTGTGGCATTGCAAGTTGCTGAAAGGAAATTTTTTAGATGTGAAGGGTACAATCACTTAAAGTTTCCACCACTCAGTTTGGACTGCTAGTTGTTGTATATATTAAAAAGTACAGTTCAATTCCATCAATCAATATAAAACAAATCCAGCAATCAAGGTATCTGAATTGTCATTTAATCCAAGAATAAACTGGTTCCAATACTGCTATCTACAGTGACATGAACACACCTCCAGGTGCTGCTCAGAACAGGTTAAATATTGCACTCCTAAAGATACTGGAGAACATGAAGATCAATAACATGTTCCAGCTGAGGAAGCCTTTCTACCCCAGAATTGATGAGACACATGAAGAACCTCTCCTGTAAGAAAAGGCTGAAACAATTGGGATTGTTCAGCCTGGAGAAACTTCAGGGTGACCTAACTGTGGCCTTCAGTAGCTGGAAGGGACCAACAAGAAAAATGAATAGAGACTATTGACAAAGGCCTGGACAGGACACAGGGAATGGCTTCCCACTGCCAGAGGCAAGGTTAGGAGGGATATTGGATATTGGGAAGGAATTCCCAGCACCTGGGAGGGTGGGCAGGCCCTGGCACAGGGTGCCCAGAGCAGCTGTGGCTGCCCCTGGATCTCTGGAAGTGTCCAAGGCCAGGCTGGACAGGGCTTGGAGCAACCTGGGACAGTGGAAGGTGTCCCTGCCCATGGCAGGGGGTTGGAATCAGGTGATCTTTAAGGTCTTTACAACTCAAACCATTCTGTGATTCTATTAATTTATTAAAAATTAGAATATTCAGGCTATACTGCAATAAATTCCAAGTGAAAAACGAGGCTAGTCCCTGCACTATTTTCAAAGGATAATTCAGTGACTCTTGAAAACTGGAACATTTAAACCAAAAACTTTTTCTCTAAACATCAAGTTACTTCATCTCTTGATATAAGGAGCTTAGAGGCCCAAGACTGACACACTGAATTTGATATTATGTTAGAGCACCCTAAGTGCACCACAGCATATTCCTCAGTGCTTAGACATGTCTGTTGTGTTGCAAATGCCCTGCCTTTCCTGCCAGAAGTGGATATTCACACAGAAATCAGATGTTGTATTAACTCTAAAAAAAAGGTGCCTCCATATATTCCTGTATTAACAGCAGCAAGACAACACTATTCAGAAACCCACCACTTAAAAGAAGTAGGGAAATTGATGTTTTCCCTTATTCTAAAACATTTTAAAGCCAAAAGTTACATCACTTTAAAGCTTACATGAGATTATACATTTCCTGCATTTACTCCCTCTTAATTTAACTCACTTTTAACTTTAGAGTAGTTTGATTCCCTTTACTGGAAGGCACTGAAGAAGGCATTGAAAGTGTGTAAGCAAAACCAAAAATGCAAGCAAATATTGGAAAAAAATGAATCTATACCTGACACCAGAATCTGAAATAATGGACCTTGGCCTTGAAATCACGCACATAAGCTATCTGGGGTCCATTGTCTCTGCAACCAAAAGGAGGAAAAGAATGAATTTCCAAGTGTTTTTGTAACTGAAGTAAAAGCCTGCAGATGTATTAGTTATACAGCTGTATGGTCTAGCTGGCTATCTAGTCCCATTTTTTGATTTTGGGGTGTAATTTCTTGTTTTTAAACTAAAAAGAAAAATCTTCCTTTGTAAACTGTGGAATGCTTAACAGTACATTTAAAACACTACCTGAACATTACTGTAAAAAAAGATTCTAACAATAAAGAAGGGACGACATTCAGTTAATTTGGGAGGTAAATTCTGGTTTCAACTTCATTCTGGTTCCTAAAAAAAAAATCAGAAAAAGAAGAGGTTGGGTCTCTTTTAAAGAGAGAAGGAAGGGATTTGGTCATCAACAAAACAGATGCCGCTCCTCCACTACTCTAAAATCTCACACATTACATGGCAAGAAAGATTCTGCAGTGGTTAGAACTCTGGCTTCTTCAGGGACTTTCATTTTCAGAATTAAAAAGTCACAGGTAATTAAGAAGCATTGCTGCATGTAAACCTTGCTGCCTAATAATGTAGTAAGAAGCAAAAAATAAATATTTAAAAAATATTTTTAAAATGATGTGTGCTAAACTTGACTTTTGAAACCTTAGTAAAATGTTAAGAACACTTACAGAGCAGACTTGCCCGTGCGGGGATCGATGTACGTAGTGGTTCTTCTATTGTGATCCACGAAATAGGGAATTCCATCCACAGTAAATCGCATTTCCCAGCCCTCTGGCAAGGGCTTCTCATTTAACTGACTATGGATACAAGAAAATACATGGTAACTGATCAACTGAATCCATTATGTCAATGGACTAATACCTGAGACAGTAAAGAAAATCTAGAAAGTCTAGACATTGAGAAAGTTTTTCTTTGGATTTATTTCAGCTTCCTCCCCCCCTGCCAAATTTTGCAGTCAGCTCTCAACTAGGCCAAAAGTATTCTCATTTGCTTGCAATACCTTAAATAAAGGCATGAAAAACCCTGAAGGGAAAAGTGTAAGTAAGGTTTATTGTTTCCTTCACAAACAACTTAAGGGAAAAGTGTAAGTAAGGTTTATTGTTTCCTTCACAAACACCTTAAGGGAAAAGTGTAAGCAAGGTTTATTGTTTCCTTCACAAACACCTTAAGGGAAAAGTGTAAGCAAGGTTTATTGTTTCCTTCACAAACAACAGAATTTTATCTTCTAACTATAGGTTTTTACTCAAAAACTGATATAATTTTAATAAGCATTTTTTTGTGTACCTCATGAATAATCACAGCAGCCAAAAATGTTTCAGAATGCCAAATTAAAAGAAAATGCCAATCCTGATCGTGTAAAATTTTTTGCCAATTTTTTCCAACTCAGTTTTGCTGTATAGAAAAGTAGATCTCAATATATCTGGAAGATCTGAGTGGTATCACTGTGAAGTGCTCCCCAGTGGCTTCCCTCCATAAATACCATGTCCTGACTGTGCAGCCCAAACATTCTGTTGCTGGGCTGCTCCAAGAGGAATTTCTCTCCACAGCTGCAGAGGTGAGTGGCTACAGCTGTGACCCCTCTCACACAGCCTTGGCTGTGCCCCTTCCCCTCCTTCAGGGAGGACAGGTGAAGTTGCTTCACCAAACAGACACCTTCAGCTCAAACAGCAGTTGGGACTGAACACACTTCACCCTCAAGTTCCTGCCTCCATTCCTTACCTCAAAGACTTTGCAGTGACAGAGCTCAAAATAAACAGAACTCTAGTGTTTCTAGTAGTGCCTCAAGTTCTCTGTCTCCTTTATTCCTCCTTTTTCAAAGAGGTGTGAGGAAAGGTCTCCTATCCATCCCCAGATGTGTCCAAGGCCAAGCTGGATGGGGCTTGGAGCACCCTGGGATAGTGGAAAGTGTCCCTGCCCATGGCAGGAGGGTGGAACGAGATGGGCTTTAAAATCCCTTCCAACCCAAACCATTCTGGGATTCTGTGACTGTGTGGGAAACAACCAAAGTCTTACTCTAGACTCTGCACCATCCCATCATCATACAAAGGAAATCTTTTCTTCCTCTAATGACACAAATGTTTAGACGAATGTAAATGATTACTTATGAAAAGCAGAGGCTTTTCTACTGAGGAATGAGTTCATTGCTTACTGTTGACCAAGGCTTTCCTGGTAGCTGTAGGATGACACAGTAATATTGCAACAGTTTCCATTTGGCCAATGTCTCAACTTTTTATCGAGCTCTCTGATGTTTGCATAGCACAATCCATGCCTCACCTGTCATTTTAATTTAATTTACATTTTCATCATACATGCAGCTTCAGCTGATTTCTTACCCCTGACTCCTGGGGTCTTCCCACTGCGTGATTCGTGTGTTGTGATTGACAAAATACACTCTGCCATTGCTGTCAGTTCTTTTTTCTGAAAAGATGTAAAAGGAGAACAAATTCAATTCCCTCTTTAATTTATTGCTGAGACTACATCAAATATACAATATAAATCACCAGACTCAGCCTCTCCTGCTCTCAGGTTTCTCTGTACCTCCTCTGATCCAACATATTTTCACTTTCATTGACGTTACTCCTTACTGTGTAATTTATTTTTCAATTGTAGGAAAAATTAATTGGAAACTGAAAACTGTGAGCTGTTTTGTCCACAGGAAACTTCAGCTGTGTCAAGTGTTGTGATGTGCCTGACAAGCAACACAGAAAGCAAACACAGAGGAGGGAACAGATATGCACAGAAGTATCAAGAAGGTACAAAGGGGCTTCAAGTTCAATTTATAGCAGGGAATACAACACAGCCAAATGCAGTTTCCAAGAAAAGCCATTTATATTTTCTCTCAGATGAACGATGGGCATACACTGCCAATGAGAAATACCCTGACTTGTTCCTCTGTACCATTCTGCAGCTCTTCATACCATTTTTATTTAGTGTTGCAAGAGAAACAAATTACAAAAATGGATCAAAATCTGACTACCACAGCTCAAAAGCTTCAGTTTCCAAGAGAAGCCTGTAAGCAGGCATTTGCCTGTGAGCCTGACAGCAGAATTCCACATGATGTGGAGACTCAGTTTGCCATTTCCTGGGCACTGCCAGCCTAAAGACCTTTCTGTGAAATGTTATATATAATGTACCTAAGCACAAGAGTGGGGAACAATTTCATGGCACAAAGTTGCAGCAATACCAGGACTAAAAATCCAAATAGTTCTGTTTGAAAAGCAGATGAACCCAAAAACTCAGGTCCAACTCTGCCAAGTAATTACCTTCTCCAAATTCCACAAGAGAATTCTGAGAGCTTTGCCTACGTATCATAAAACTTGAATGTTTATATCTGCTTGATAGTCACACCAGAAAGCAGTTTTACACTTCTATTTTTATTACACCCTGCCAAAATTTGTATTAATTGTAAATTCTCAGCCCTGTAAAGTACAAGAACAAATTTATTCCAGGGAGAGGCCAAATCAAGAAGCAGTTAGTTGTCACTATAAGAAACATTTTCAGACCAACAAAACTCTTCAAGAGTTGTCTTGGAGAGAGAATTTAGCAGTTTGATTTAGAGAGGATTTGGAGCCTGATTTAGCAGGAACAGGATGGTGGGGGGGAATGAAAAAGTCTCAAAAGGATGACAGTGTTAAAGCAGCTATTACACTTGTTACCAGTGGAGTAAACCAGAACACTTTATAGCTTCTAAACCACTTAGAAATGGCATAGCCTAGTCAGGTTTCAGTTTTAATAGCACGTTTGATTAGATCTGATTTTAAACTATTTTAAATATAGATTTTAATTTTCAAAAACTAGCTTAGAAGAGCTGACAAATAATTTGGCAGAAGTATGCTTTAATGTTTAATTACATTGCACTACAAAACACATTCAAGTTAGTCTTACCCCATCCATGTGGCAGAGGGCCAAGAGGATCAAACTCCTTGTTCTGTGTGGATGAAAAATCCTGGTTCTGCAAGTCACACGAACAAATGAGGCATTAATGACTAGTCATTTGCTTTCCAGATGTTCTACCATAGCCATCCTGAATTATTGAAGTAAATGCATTTCTGTTACTGTTACACATAAGCAAAGATGCCAACTCTTTCTTTTCCTCCACAGAGAAGGCCCATTTTACTGACCTTGGCATGCTTAATTAACTACAGTGCCAAGAAATAATTATTCTTTGTTTAGTACCCCTGCCTAGGCAGGAGGAAATTAGTACAGTAGCACCCAAAGCAATCAGAACCTTCATTCCTGCACTCAGTACAGTTCTCCCTACCACCACTTACAGGCTTCGTTTCATTCTCACATGTACAGCAAATCAGAACCTCCATCACTCTTGATGACCATGAGTAGCATGAGTTGGTGTCGCAGACATTTTTTCACAGAAATCCTTTCTTTGGGATTTGTGCATCTTCTGGGAAGCAAAGGCCCCAGAAGAAGAATGTAAACAATTGTTATCAGCTGCTGTGGAATGCAATAGGATGCACCTGTGATTGGTTCATGTTCCATGCGTACAGTTGAGGGCCAATCACAGGAGCAGCTCGGGGAAAGATTCCCTGGACACAGAACTTTGTTATAGATTCTTTTCTATTCTATTCTTAGCTTAGCTTAGCAAGCCTCTGCAACTTCTCCTCTTTTTCTTTTTAGTATAGTTATAATGTATTATATATCATATATCAATGAATCCAGCCTTCTGATCATCAAACAAGATTCTCATCCTTCTCTCACCCTGGAGACCTCCTCAGGTCGCTGTAATAAGTTGGAGTGATCTAATGTCTGCTATTCATCAGAGACAAATAATGGAGTAAAAATGGTGGAAGGATTATTTTCAATTTCCCTGCTCTCCTAACATTCATTGTGCGTAATTTATTTTAACCCAGAGCAGAAATGCATTGCTTACCTCCCGTGTGTTTGGCCAGGGTAATACAAGATACAATACAAATACACCAGCTTATTACAAAGCTGTAGTTTGAGCCAAAGGCTTTATCAATATTGTACATCCATTTCATCCAAGAAGCCCTACATTGAGGTGACAACTAAACCCTATGTGCTGACTGGAAGGAGATGAACTAACATTACAATGAGCCCTCCCTGCCATGCTACACACAGAGACATTATCATAAACCATAACAGAGTCTGCTGCCTTTATGGGGACAGGTGACCCACAGGCATGCCCAAACCCCAAAACCACCCTAACCCTCAGTTACCCAGGTCCTCCTTACCCCATAAATGAACCTCTGGTTGAACTGCTGCATGGCTCCCTGGAGCTGGCTGCGCTGGAGCTGCCACTGCTCGTAATTGCGGACGGACTCCAGCGTCGGCCGCTGCCACGTCGTGGTTCTGGTGAAGTGGTCAACGTAATAAATCCTGCCCATGTTGTCAACCCGGCGCTCCCAGCTGTGGGGGAAAAGACAAGCCACAGCTGTCAAGAGCTGGCAATTTAATTTAAGGCTCAGAGGAACCTGGAGGCCAGTGTGGTGGAAGGGAGCAGAAAACATGGGCTCACCAGCAGCTTTTTTCTCCTTGTACCCTCTAGCTAGCTCTCGCATAATTTTAGGACACTTTTTTATGAGAATCACTTTTATTTGTTGCATACTATACAAAGTCAGACCCATTCAATTTATTGTATTTTCAGGGTTTTTTGAAATAGCTGTCAAGAGCTATCTAGACCACTGTCCATACTGTGGTGTCCATACTCATCACTGCAGTTATCCCACCCAGCTGGTTTCTCCTAAAACACAGCAAACCCTCTGACATTTTAAGCTATTCAACACAAGACTTCCTCACACTCTGATCTGGCAGAAAAGAAAGGTTTGGGCATGGGGTTTGGTGTTTTGTTTTGATTTTCCTTTTTTTTTTCCTAATTTTCAGTTCATATGAGATCAGTACTACTTACAAAACTTGAAAGAAAGCATTGCTATTCTAAGTAAGCTTAAGCAATATAAAAATTCATCT
The DNA here is from genome assembly GCF_028551555.1 of Melozone crissalis. Lineage (NCBI taxonomy): Eukaryota > Metazoa > Chordata > Aves > Passeriformes > Passerellidae > Melozone > Melozone crissalis. Next base: position 13,984,186 of record NW_026535795.1, on the reverse strand, counting down.
GCTGAAAAAGTTCAAAATAACTTGAAACGTGACAAGTGGGCCCAATTTATGAGACTGCCAGTTTTTGTTCTTTAATAACAAGTTCTCTTTACCATCCCATGTTTTCACTTTGTAATTCTTTATAGCGTGTGAACCATTTGAGGATGAAAAAGTGCAACAGAACCACTCTTGTGCTCTTCTTATATTGTTAAAAAATAAGAAACAGCAACTGCGAGTTAACATCATTAGCTGTTCTGATACCAAGAGCTGGAGAAGTTTACTAACGAAAGTTGGTTTCTATGTGCATACTAAATTGGCAGCTGGGAGCCCTGAGACAAGATCAAAGGCCTGCAAACAGTAACCTCAAGATAAGAGGTAACCAAGAGCATTGCTGCTCAAGCTGATAGTTACCTCAATGCCAAAATACTTTCCTGTGGTTTTTGTTCCCTTTTACTCTGGGGGTGTCTACTGTCTTTAACTGAAATCTGTTTCTCGGTCAGTAAAGATGCACTTGACTTATCTTTGACAGGAAATTCAGATTTTGCTCATTTTGACATTCAACTCTTTTTCCATATGCATTCCTTGGAGAGAGCCCAGAGCAACTGGGGTCACATTTCTGTTCTCAAATTTTTGTTCCAGCTTTAGCAAACCGTCAGGCAATTAATTCCTGAAAACCCCAGACATGTGAGATGATTGTATGGCTCACCTTGGAGGAAGGGGCTCTGGCCGATCCCACGTTGTTCTTTTCTCAACATGATCCACGTAGTACACTCGACCATGCTGGTCTACTCTTTGCTCCCAACTGAAAATAGATCAAAAAGTTTAATCTTCCTCCAGATCAAACTACTCCAACCATGCCTCTACAGCTTCAAGATGAGAAACATCTGTTTTCATAAAATGCTTATTTCTAAACAAAATGCTTAAAACCAACCCTTGGCTCATGAGATGCACCCCAATAGTGTGCAGCACATAATGGTACCATTCATATTAACAGTGATTCTATGCCAACTAAAATAAAAAAATCATTGTACATGACCACCTTTCTGGGAAACAGAAGCTCAAATTCATGCCTAGGTGTAAAATTTTACCAAAATTTTGTATTCAATATCAAGTGTATCAATAACCTATTGAATAGAATCAACTACAGAAAATAATCCTCTTTTAGAGTAGCATTAATCCAATATATGCACATTTTTCAGTGATCAAGTATATACAGAGATCACCATAAGGGCATTGGTCACATTTTCTGCACATGCAGTATATGGGATAATGACTTAACCCTGTATTTGTATGAAATGTAACATCACAGGAGGGGAAAAAAAAGCTATTTGCCATTTCTGTTGAAATCAAAATTATAAAGGAACAACTGCTGTTTTCAAGACCACTTCTTTATTCCCATTGTCCTGTGAGGTAATTCAGACCACTCCTACCTTTTGCTTCCACTACCTGCAAATCAAGGCAGGTAATTCACCAACTTCACCATTCACATTGGGAAGCTTTTGATTTCCCTCAGTCAGAGAGTCTAGAAATGTTTTTCCTGCTGTTTTTTTTAAAGTTGAGAGCTTTGAGGCAAGAGGTCAACCATCTGACAAATTCCATAGGTACCCAAAGTACAGCAGCATGTCCACACTACTCTCAGGAGCTGCAGTATGAAATCCAAACCTTCAGGACTGCAATACCATCTTTTCTTCTACTTATCTGTACCAATATTTTCCTACCCGAGTTTATTTTAATTTGAAGACAATAAGCTGCCACACTATTTTAAACCTATGTTCCACTGACATGGAAACATATGATAAGTATCAGAATTCTTTCTTTGAATGCTTGAAGATCAACCATACAAAACAATTATAAACCCTCCAAATTCATACTGGGGGATTTTTGTCAGGCAGCAGAAGAAGGATGTTATCTATGGTTTCTTACACCTACTGTAAGTAAAATAAAGTAAAACCAGGTAAGTCAGCACACACAAGGAGAAAGAAGTCATGAAACCCATACCCAGGTGGAAGAGGCCCTTGGCTGACTGTAGTAAGAGCCTGAGGTGAAGGATTTACTGGCTGCACTTGTCTGGACACTGGAGGAGTGGTGAGTGCAGGAGTGGCAGGAGCTGTGCTGGCGGCTGTTGCTCCCTCAGGGCTCTGCTCTGAAGGTGTATTTGAGGCTGTACCTGCCAGTGATCCTGCACTGGCCCCATCGCTTTCTGTGGATGTGGATGAAGGACCATTTGCACTTGCTATGATGTCAGAGAGAGAAAGAGAAAAAGCCTTTAACCGACATTTATCACCAATCTATTGGAGAAGTTACACTTTACACAAAAGCAAACCTGCCAGAACTGCTGTTTCCACAGCCACATTTTATAGCTCAAACAAAAACTGAACAGCAATTCTATCTCACTGCAAAAATGCTTTCATCCAAAAACTACCATAAACAGCATTGTGGTATTTCTGATAAATATTTACCTTGTCTGCATTCTGTAAACATTAAATGATGATGGAAAACTACTTCTTTGTACTAATGAATTAATTATTTTCCATTTGTTACTTGGAATAGTAATTTAAGTGATGATAAGCATAAAATTTTCAAGAGGAGATTTGATATTGCATGGAAAGTAACAATCACAATGGGAAGGGAACACAGACATTCTTTAAATGCTTTCAGTTTTATCTTAATGCCATTTGGTGGGTGGGGTTAGAAGTTGAACACAGGTCAAGTCTCATTAATTAACTGCACTGGATTAATCTTTTAAAGTAATTACTGTATTGCAGGACCCATCCAGATCCAGCACTTATCAATTGTAATAATGAGACTAGAGAAACACTGCTTTGTATGGGGGTAAAGGAATTACCTCAAAAATATCAAGTAACTTTTCAGAATTAGTGGCCTTCAGGTAGTTTTTAAATAGCTAGATTAAAAAAAATCTATGCATTTCAGCAGATAATTAACATTTTAAGTGCTGCAGCTTCACAGAATCTAACTGCAATTGTAGAAACCAGTAACTTGTATCTCAGAATGCAGTATTATCAACGTGAGGCAATTCTGTGAGCCTTCAGTGGATTTCATGTCACCCCCAGTGGATGCTTAGTGCAGCAGCACTCACTTGTGTTCCCCTGGTCCCAGCTCCACTCTCTGTAGCACCATCACTGCCACCACCCCCGAGCAGACGCGGAAACAAGAAATTTCCAGTAACGGGAACAATGACTAAACACCTTGTACCAAATGCAAGCTAAAAAATACTCCCTCAGAAGTGACCTGCCAAAGAATTTACCATCCAAAGTGCAGTTACACACCAGGAGCAGAAAGAGTTACGTTCACTCAAGGAGTGCCCAGCCCAAGGACGTACCGGCGACCGACGGGGGTCTGCGGGGAGTGGGGGGCGGGGGCCTGGCAGGCCTGGGGGGTCTGGCAGGTTTGCAGGTCCCATTTGTGAGCAATGGAGAGTCACTGCCATTAACAGTCTTGTTTTCACTGGAAGCAGCATCCTCACAGTTTTCAAGGCCATTTGAGTTAGTCCTTTTGCAGGAAAAGACACAGAGAAGTGTTCTAGTAGTGCACAGGTGATATGAAACTTTGCAAATCACAGAATCATGGAAGAGTCTGGGTTAGGATAGGCCTTAAAGATCATCTTGTTCCAACCCCCTTCCACTAGATGAGGTTGCTCCAAGCCCCATCCAGCCTGGCCTGGGACATTTTCAGGGGGGTTGAAAAGACACGTGAAAGACATTAGAGTGCAACAGTTACAACTAGGTGACATTTGTAACACTCACAATAATTCCAAGTTTCTATACATCTGAATAAACACACTCAGTTTATGTCCTGAGGTACTTGAAACCTCAGTTGATGGAAAGGTGGTGAAATAGATGTACATAACATCTGGCATCAAAATCTCCTCTTTCATTTCCCAATTTGATACATTTGCCCTTAGGTCCAGGCTCTGGATTTTGCTGCCCAGCTATTTCTGCCCATGAGTCCCTAATGAGATGAGAAGCTAACACCTGAGAACAGCCTGTGTGCCTTAACTCCACAGGGCTGCAATATGCTCAGAACCCAGAAAATGCCACAAATTTTTAGAAATCTTACTAATGCATACATATTTTTCCCTCTAAACTCAATTCTGGAACAGGTTGGGGAATTTAGCAATAAAGTTTTGACCAGCAGCTATGAACATAAACTGCTCAACCTTACAAGACTTAAGAAACTACACAGCAGTACTGACCCATGCTGTGCTGTTCACTTCCACCTAGCAGAGTATTATTCTGATACATTTGTATCTCCATAGGCAGAGTTACAGGTACCTGCATCTTTAGTTAAAAGCATTTTCAGAATATGTTGGGCAAAACAAAAAGGTTGTCAACTAAAATTCTAGAGGATTTACAGGTCAAGCACATAAGCCATCACAAACAAAGGAAGTTTCAACCCAGTACCTTGAAAATTACATTCCTTCAAATGTACACAAACTAAAACCCAGTAGGTAAGGCTAAGGAAATCCCAAGTTGTAAAGGACCAAGTTGTTGATTTAACCTCAGTATCATAGCCAAACACACTTTTGCTCTATACCAGGCATGGTGCATGTAATTCATGCTACACCAACTGCAAAATAAATAGGTCCAAATCATTAATGACCTCAAATCTGTAGGAGGCTTAGCCCCAGTTTTTCAACCATTCCCCCTTGTTCTTTCACGGCATGCCCTTGTAGAAAGTCACTTTGCTGATCATTTACATGATCCTCACAATGACCTGTAGAAGCCCCCTGGTTGATACCAAAACTGAATAATTAAAATTATTATTGTTATTATTCCATAATATTCAGGTATTCTGAATATCCAGACATCTAAAAATTCATTCAAACACAAAAAGAAAACAGAAAAAAACCAAACTTTCAAGGGAAGACTTCAGACAACATTGCCAAGAATCAAAACTACTGAAAAAAGTGAAATTTAGCGTGGTTACTCCAGATGTCATCCTGAGTGCTATGTCTTGTACAGATCCTTAAAATACTCATAGTACTGGGAACTAATTAAAGTAACATGGAACTAAATAAAGTAACATGGCTGGGCACACTCTTATCCTACCAGGCAGCAAGATTCATAATCCGCTATCAGCCTTAACATACTGTAAGTGCCAGACAGATTTTGGGATCTTCTTAACAAAGCTAAATATAATTCTGATACCTCCATACTATAAAACAAACCAGTGTGAAAACAACCAGTGCCATTTGTTTTGGAGGTTTTTAAATATATATTTTACTTTGGGTAATCACTAGGAGAAGGATGAGGAGCACAAAGGGAAAACACAAAAAGATCAGTCAGGTATGGAGGCAAAACTGCAGCCAGACAATGGAGCAGAGCAACAGTTCAGTATTTTTGTTTTAGGCACGCTCAGATCTTAATAGATACTGCTGCAGGGCATATTCATAAATTTTTCATTGTCTTCTTTACCAAACACACAATTCCTCTCTTTCAAAACTGTGAACACTAAAAGACAGAATAAAAAAAAATAAAAAGAGAGGAAAAAGGTCTTACCGTGTATCACTCCTTACTCTGGAGCTTTCACTCTGTGTAGGACCTTAAAAACCAGGAAGAACAAGACAACAGAAGCATCAGCAACACTCTGAATCATTTCCAAGGAAAGGAACAGCCTTTAATGCTCACACTTCTTTCAAGTGTGGAGGTGAGACACTATGTGCTGCTTATCTGCTGGGTTTCAAAGCTGTACATATTTTGCATGTCTCTATTTGTGTGTGTCAATACAATTTTTTTTTACCACTATCACTGTAATACTTCCACCTTATGGAAGACATAACAGGACATCATTTGACTGTGTGAATATTCCCAAGCACACACACTGTCTTTCTAGCAGTATAAAGCAGTGCTCATTCTTTTAAGTGAAGCTGGCTTTTCATACTCTCTCAGTGATGGCAGGCAGAGCAGAAAGGACAAAAACTTCACGGGAATCTCCTCTCTGGTTGGCTGGGGGCTTTGTTTACTGGGCTCTCTAGCCCAGACCCTTCCCTTCTCAGTAAATTATTGAACATAAAGGCATTGAAGCAGGTACAAAATATGGCTGTACTCCAAAAGCATTGCAGTAGCTCAGCCTAGATTTGCAAATGTTTTGCAACTGCTTATTCAGCCAGCTTAGAAATATTTGCCTTTTGTGCCAGCATTTGCAAACCTTGGATATGCAGCACAGAACTGCTCATTCATGTAGATAGCACCAATACTTTATCTCCATAGAGTTAAACAAATGTCATTAGTAAAGAAATCAGTTTTCAGTTCTGATGGGAACTGTGGACAGATCTAGGCCAAAGACAAGGATGTAGTCACAGAAAGGTTTAGGATAATGAGCTGTTAGTGGACTGTGCATGGAAGGAATTAAATCCCAGCAAGAGAAATCTTAACTTAAAAGCAACTCCATAAACAATGTGTTTGCCTGAAGTGCCTTTAGCCTGTACAATGTGCTAGACTACTTTAACATTTACTCCTTCCTCATGTGCTTCAGTCCCCTGATTATCTGGGAACCTTCTGCTGAGCTTGGGGCTTGCTGTGTTGTGCCCAACCCTGTACTCAATTCCCCAACCTGCATGGCTTTTCCCATCTTTTTCTCAGTAGCTGAACTTTGGGAAATGCAAGAAAGCACAGATGAAAATCAAATACCGCATAAAAGGAAAATTTGGTACTTTCACTAGATATTTCTATCCCTATATCTCAGCCCCACTCTGTAAGTCCCACAAAATCCCACCATCTGGCTTTTATTTACAAACAAAATTGCACACAATCAGTCTGTGCAACTGATCCTTTTAACAAAACACAAAGAAAATGGACTAAAAGCTCTAAGAAATATGGTCACAGAATTTGTGTATTTATTCCATTTTTCTATGATACTCAAGATGAAATTTCAAAGCAACTTCCTCTAGGACTTTAACACCCCCCCAAGCCCAGAAACCTAGAACTTGCCAATTAAATGTCCAGCTGGTCACTACTGCAGACAGTGTCTCTTGTTGCTTTCTAGGAAAACAACTCTTACCTAGTTCTACTTCTCAATGTGCAGTATTTCAGAAATGCTCCACTGTCCTGCTCCAAGGGAATTAAAATTACCTTTTTATTTTACTGCAATTAGATATTTTACATGAAATCAAGTTTTCAGTTTAAAAAACTGTACACACCAATGAAACAGAAAGTGAATCCCTCTCTGCAGCTCTCCACAGGGAAATAAATCTATGAATATGCTTAAATGAGCTATTTTAAGAAAAATTAATATAAATTCATGTCTTCTAGTAAGCAGAATATTTATTACTAGGATGATGATGAGATCAAACCAACTTTGCATTTTTCTTTTTGTGATGTTATTAAAATTCAGGGAAGCTAGAGACCTTCATTAACATTTGGGATCACTGGATGAAAGTTTGCAAAGTTCAGAAAATAAAGATGCTGATCTGGTTTTTGTTGCAATAAGGCTGAAGGTCTGCCCTATGAACTATGACTCCACCTCAAAAATGCATGGGATTTCTGATCTCTATAAACAGAGAGTTACAGAAATTGCTGGTATTGTGCTTACTTCAAGATTGTGTTAAAGCTCCTCCAAAAAAGGCTTTGCATAGCAGATAAATGTAGATTTGGACTTAAAGTTACTTACTTCTTGTACTTGAGGCTTCCCCATTGGTCAGGAGCTCGGGGTCGACCTGCATCCCATCCAGACAGACGGACAGATCTCCCACCACCTCTGCTGGCTCCCTGTCACCAACGAGGTGCAACGTCACCACTACCTGCTCCACTGGAGAAGAACAAAGAACAAAGGGAGCTTATCTTACTGCATGAGAAAAAAGGGCCTTTTATTCAAGAAGCCAATTGCAAACCTCAGGGATCAAGGGGGGAAAAAAACCCCAACACCCCCCAGACCTACAGCTCTACCTCTCCGTTATTTTTGTGTGTGGTAAAACTGAGCATTTTCATACATCATTAGAAAGTTATTGTTTCTACAAAAAGGGTAAAACTGGAGCATAATCCTGTTGCTGCCTAGAAAGGATTATCATGACAGCAGAGATTGACTCTCACATTTCCACAGCAATTAATGCACCTGCCCTCAATATAGAGTAAGGAAGTATAATTCACTTTAAGAGCAGATACAATTTCTGTCTTCTGACTAAAAAGTTTCACTTTTACCTAATGACACCCAGATTCACATTCAGAATGTGAACATTTTCCATCATATCCCCAGACCAATGGAATATTCAGAGTTTTCAGTGAAACAGAACTGTAAATAAGCATTCCTGCTGAAATGTTTGAAACAAATCCCAGTGAGCTCCAACAGGTGCCTGGTGTCAGACAGCAAATGCACTGATCCACAGGGATTTTCACCCAGATTCAGCAGACAGACACTGCCAGGAGAGCAGCTCTCACTGCTGTCAGCATTCTCCATCTGCAACATCCATGTGTGACAGTTGGGAAGCCAACACTTCCTTAAAGGACAGACCAAAAGCAGGACAGCACAGAGCTCTGTGCTGCAGCCCCCTGAGAGCTGGAATGGGTCTGTAGAATTCTGTATTTCTCCTTCAAGCTGTCCAGGATGCACATACTGCCCAAAACCTAACTAAATCCAAGATTAATAATACAACATACCCCTGTAGCACTATTTAGAACAAAAATAACTTTACACATTTCCTGTCTAGCACCAGAATCCCAACCATAGTTTGAATTTTTAAGCTATATGAAAGAAACTCTTTTCTTTCACTCAGTCTTGCACACACTAGAAAAAAACCCCATTTTTTGGGACACCATGGCAGCCTGTGTATAACCAAAAAAGATGAAACTGAAAAAGTAACAGGAAGCTCATAAAAGCAACCAGGAGCACCCAAAGGAACCCTTCAGGGCCATTTGCAGAGGTGCTCACAGCATTCATGTTCACCACCAGACAGTCCAGAGGCACCCTCCATCTCAGACTTACATTTCATGCTGTTGGATTTCAGTGTCTCCTGAATATCCAGAGCAGCACTTCCCAGCAGCACGTCAGACTTCAATGTTTGATGGCTCCAGACTCGAAAGTTTAATTTACTTACAGGAGTGACAATTCTGAAAAGAAAAAGTTGAGCACTGTAAGGGCATTTGTTGGTGGGGAAAGGGGTGAACTGAGCCATCTATTTCCACTGTCACTAGAAGTAATTTAAAAACAAAGAAATAATGGTGGTAACATCAAACCATTTCCAATTATCACATTCTCATGTCACCTGGATATGTCATGTCAATCAAGACTGTTGCAAGACAGTTCACAGACCAAATACATTTTTTATTATTACTATTTTAAGGGAAATATAGAAAAACTACCAGCATATACAACACAGTAAGTTCTGTGACAACAACTTCAAAGTAATTTTTAATGCTGATATTCTTTTTCTATAAGGAATACTCTAACATTTTTTTAGTTTTAAATTATTTTCATTGTGAGTAATGGGTACAAATGACTGCTTATTTTCTCAGTGGATAATTTCAGCTGTATATGGTTGATAAGTCCAGACTTTCACAGTCAGCCAATCCCTTGAGAAGATCCACCTAACAAACTCCACAGAGAGGAACCCCAAGAGGGCCTACCCTCATTTGCAGAAGGGACTATACTTTTCCTTTTTATCCTGGATCTGGATATAGGCAGCTGTGTCAATATATTTCACAAAAACCAATTTACTTCACTAAGCTCCATGCAGCTTTAGTGTAATTTCCAATGCAGCTGATATACAGAGGGTGCCTGTGCTCAGCTCTTACTCAACAAGGGTAAAAATGGCACATGCATTATTGTGTGGATTTGCACAGCACAAACCACTAACATTCCCATTAAAAAATGAAAGAGAAAAAGGAAAGCTTTAAAAGGTAAAAGAAAATTCTGCTCTTCAACACTTACATCTGTATAAAGTGCAAGATTTTCTTTTTCTTAATATATCTTAGTGCAAAGTAAGGTAGTAAATAGAAGTAACTAAAACTTCACAACAATCTAAAGTACAAATAAAAGTACAGATATAAAAATGGTTTTCCAGATGCTTCAAGAAGAATAATCTACAATTTAAGTACAAGCAAATCACAGAACCACTGAATAGTCTGCATTGAAGGGACATGACAGCCTGTCTCATTCCACCCCTCTTTCTGCTACCTCAGATTGCTCCAAGCCTCATCCAGACTGGCCCTGAACACTCCCAGGGATCCAGGGGCAGCCACAGCTTCTCTGGGCAAGCTGTGCCAGGGCCTCAGCACCCTCCCAGGGAAGAATTTCTTCCTAATCCTAATATCCCACCCAGCATGCCCTTGTGAAAAGTCCCTGTCCAATGTGCAAGCACAGACTGATCTTCATCCCAGAGTTCCATGTGATGTTAAGAGAGAACTAAATTTTATAGAACTTGTGTATCTTCTTTATTCACAACACAAATACTGGGCCAAGCAAATATCAACAGCTGTATTCATCTTGAATCTGATGTTAGTTTCGTACTAACAATTTGCAGAAATTGATTGGGAATTTTGGATTTGTGCTTGAATTGAGAGGTGCACATGAGAGAGCCAACTACCTGTGTTATGACATGGTACACGACACTGGGACACAAAGAACAACAACACTTTCAGCAACAGAACTTCTGAAAGCTGTAACTTTAAATATAGCAACAAAAATGGGCATGGGACCATCAATTTCAATATCACATTACTGTCCTTACTACTCACAGAATTAGAGCTCCTTTAATATGCCACACATAGCAACACAAAATATAAGCACAAGCAGTGTAATAGTTTGTAAATATCTATTTCAGACTGCACTATATTTACTCTAAAAATTATACAAATGTCACCACCTCATACAACATTCGACTCCTTGCTTAAAATAAAAACATAATCTTCAAGCCCACTGTCAATTGCTTTAATTTAACTCAAATAAATTGGAAAATAAGACCAAACCTACACTGTAAGATGCTGTTTCCACTTTGGACTATTTGTATTGTTGCATTTTTCTGTCTTCTTTGACTGTCCATCTACTGAGACTTCCACATAAGGGCTAGGTCCAAACCATTTATTCTTTTCTTTTAGTTTTGCTGAAATAACTGTTAAGAAAGAGAAAAAAAACAGTAATTTACTCAGGAAGATTTCAATTACAAAGAGTATTTTTCATTTGGGTGCTTCAGTATTCAAGTGTCACATCACTGATGTCTGATAGTAGGCTCAAGAATAAAACCACATTACATGAATAAAAACCCTCTTGTCCCTGCAAGTGGATATGGGAGAGAATTTGGAAGAGGAAGAGGAACACTCAAGAATAAAACCACATTACATGAATAAAACCCCTCTTGCATTCCAGCTCATTTACAATGCCACAGCTCACACAAACACCTAAAACATGCAACACTACTTTTGCAACATCAGACACTTATTAATCGTAACTAGTACAAGATCCACAGAAGTGCTTAGGTGTTGAAAGAGAAAATATCCTCCACAAGCTTCTCCTGTCTATCACTAGCCAAGAGAATTCCTGGAGTTTATTACACTGCTTGTTAAAAAGCTCAAAACATGATCTGCCTCTCATCAAGGCACTGTGGAAAATTGCCACAACTTCTCACGGACAAAATCACTGACAAAATGAATTTTGTGTAAAGCTTTCTGCAGCTGAGCAAATTTACTGAAAAGCTGAATCCAAACACTGGGTTCCAGTAGCTACCTCCTCTTCTAGTAACAACAAATCTGGGCAAGACTTGCAGCTCTAGAGCTTTAATTTTGGTGGGGAGGGGGTGTGGTGAGTGGGGTTTTTTTTGGTGTTTGGATTTTTTTTAAGCATTCACTATTACTGACTGCAGCATTCCCATCTTTCCAAACACCACTGCTATGCTGCCTCCTTTATGATGAGTGCCTATCCTGATATTTGAGTCCCAGATGTCTTGGATTCACTGGCAACACTGAACTCACAAAACAGTACTGAAGACAAAGATATTACCATTTCCAGTTGGCCCCTGAATTCACTGTTCTGGCAAAAAACAATTTGCTCTTCTGTGTGTTTGTCACCCACCACAGCCTCACTACATCCTTAAAAAGAAATGACTAATTCAGGCCCATCTGGCTAATCTCCCCAGATTCCCTTTATAGCTTGTGCTCCTTTAGAGATTTAGAGAAGTAGCTTAGTGTAAACTGCTCTGAAATGCTCCCAAGGAAAACTCTTCCTCTGTGTATTACAAGCATCTCACAGAATTCAACTCATTAATTTTCACAAACAGCTCCCCATCCTTCCCCTCCTGTCTCCAGTACTTCTAAGCCATAACACCTCATACCTGAGCATCTCTAATTACCCCAAAGACCTGTCTTGGAGCAGCAGAAATCAACAGATTTGTACCTACTTTCCAAGTTTGCTCTTACCCAGACACCCTGAAACTTCATTTAAAACTAATGAGGGCAGCAGAATGGAGATCTGAGGGTAGGGCAGGAGGGAGGTGACACCAGCAACAGTTTGCTGCAAATCATGGCTGAACATCTACAGAAATTCAGATGTGAAATTCAAATACCTCAGTAATCTCAATTCTAACCACTGAGGCATTTATTCACTGCTCTTGTGTGAGCCTCAGGCCTTGGACAGGATCACCACTTCAATCCTTGGCTCTGCTCTCCATCCCTGTGTTGTGGAGGTACCTCTGTGAAAACCTCTTCCAAATTCTCTCCAATATCAGCTTGCAGGGACAAGATTTCTCTACAGCCTCACAGCCTACTGAGGAAACACAAGCTTGTGACCTCAGAGGGACAGCTACAGCCTGTGTAACAGTGAGAGCCAACCTCCTTCCTAGTCTAAAGCTTTTTACCTATTTTTGACCATTCTTTCCATCCCCACAATCTCCCTTTTCTGAAACTACTGCATATGCCCACAGGTATTCACACTGAGGGTGCAAAATTTACTCTTGATGCTTCCAAACAGAGACCTGCACACATCCCTGATCTCCCATTCAGTTTTGATGCCTCAGATGCCTTACATGCATTTAGATTTCCAGAAAGCAGAAGTGAGGAAACTTTGATAATTAATTTTCAACTGCTGCTCTGTTGGTAAGGCACTACAAAAAGCAAAGGCTGTAATATAAATCCATCTCCAAACAATCCAGAGGTGTTCAATTACAGTGATATTCTCACCAACACCTTCATTAAATTTTTTATCCCCTTTTTAATCCATTTCAATGGTGGCCATAAAAACATGGAACAAGGGAGAAGCCATAAATCAACTTCACTGAACAGCAGTATCAGGAAAAAGTGTTAGATTTGATATTATGCCAAGTTGCAGTAAGTGCAAGCAGGATCATAATGCACTATTACATTTCCAGGAGGACTGTCTGTACAACTAACAGCAACCAAAAAGAATGATTTCTCTCTTTATTCTTTTACACCAATATGTATCATTTCAAAATGCATTTTTGATAAAACCCAGAATAAAGTAGTTGCTAAGTAATGATGGCCTAACATCAATCCTGACTTCTCTTGGGTGTTTTAAAATGCAAAACTTCCTGAAATGCAACATAGTAAACTCTATTTAATTGTGGGAAAACATTGTCACATTTCCAAGCAGAAAAGAGAGATAATTTCACAATGCTCACCAGTGATCTGAAGCTGTGATTTCATGGACAAACCACTGGCTGGTCCTGACCTGGACCCACTGCCAGCCATAATATGGGCTGGATCTTGAATCTGCATGAAGAGAGAATGCAAACATTTCAATATTCAGAAGCTCAAAAATTCATCTGGCTTTTGACATGTGGATACATTACAGTGCAAACAAACCCACCATACCTGGTTTTTGTCTAGTTCCTTTCCATTTCCCAAATACAGAAAATCCTTTACAAAGGGCTCAGTCTCTGTTACACGACCTGTAACTATTCAGGTTCTAGGCAAAAGAGGTCTTTTGATTTTGTCACTTCAATCTGTGAATTTTTAATGAGTGAATAATGTTCTAATTCCAAAGTCTGCTGTACCTCTTATGTCTAAAACATCTGCTTGTCTTGGTGTCATAAATCCTGGGTAGGTTTATCTTTCTGTGTCAAGTACTACGTTGTTTTTAAAAATAAACAAACACCACAATCCACAAGCATAGCAAAAAGACTGAAAATATATTATTAAATTAAAAAGGGAATTTCAAATTTAGAGAAACCCACTTTTGTATCTTTTTTGATTTTACCTGGCCAGAGCAAGTCTACAGACAGAGGCTGTAACACTACAAAGCACTTAAATAAAAAAGGAAACACACCACTTTTGAAAGAGAACAGGACAACTTTCAGTCACTGCACAATTCTTCTTGGCACAGCCCAACCCTCCCACCAAGGCTGGTCTGATCCTCCCAGCCCAAGGCAGCACAGGCTCCTCCTTGCAGTATTTGGTTTGGGGGGACAGACAAAGTGGACAGTGTGATTCACAGAGCTTCCAGAGAAATGAAATAGTGTACTATTACATTAAACACAGTCATCACTCTGGAAATACCCAGGTACCCCTGTCACCTATTCGGTTTTAAAACACATTTCACCTCAGCATCTCTTACCAACTGAACTCCACTGCAAAATGAGCAGCCTGCTGGATACAACTTCCAGAGCACTCCCTGCATCCCTGCCATGCCCTGTTCCCTCCTCCCACACCATCTCCCTGCTCAGCACCTACTGCAAACCATTTGTGCACCTCCCTGGGCGCCCCCCTCTCGTGGGGCTCAGCTCCTCTGCAGCCCTGAGCCCCCACTGATGCTCTGCTTTGGGCAGCACCAGACAGGATCCCAATGCAGAGCAAACAGCCCCTGCCAGCCCTCAAGCACTTTGGTGCACACATGACTTCCAGCAAGAAAGAAAAGTGTTAGCTTAGGCTGCTGCTATCTGTATTGGGAGTCAAAAGACTCCATTTATGAACCCACAGCTGATAACAGCACAAGCAGTTTATCTAACCCCAAACATGTTCAGCCACACCAAGTGTGAAAAACACCATTCACTTGTGTTAAAAATTTAGAAGTTCAAAGTAATAAAATAGTAATAAAAATCAGGACAATAAGAATTTGGACAATAAAAGACAACAAAAAAGCAAAGAATTATGGACATCTGGATGCTTTTGCATTCTGCCACAAAAGCACACCTTGCTAACAAAGGATTAACCCTTACAAGCAATAGCCTATTGCATATTCATCTATCTCATACATGATACAAACATTCCTTTCAAACTAAGGGTATTTCTGCTTAACTTCAACTCCCCCCCACCTTGTAAATCAGTCACTGAGGTTCCTCAAAGTCTGGGAGAAGTCTGGGTTGTCCTGATAAGGAGGCAATAATTCTCTTGAGATTTTTGGTGTCTTGTTGCTGTTATCTCTGTGTGAAGAATTTCTTGATTATCTTATCCATTCCTTGAGCTAGTTACAAAAAGCATCTTACACCACATAGTTCCTATTTTAATATTATGTTATAGCCTCAAAACTATAGCTACCACATTACTTTAAAAGAGATTAATACAGCACTAGTTAAAAGAGATTAATACAGCATAACTTCCCAATATAACACATGTAGTATTCATTTTAGTATTTGTGAAGAGCCTATAATATAATATGCATTTTTCACACCAAGGAAACCAGAATTTGTGCAAGAAGATCAGATCTCGATACAGCAACTTTCTTTTTGGAGGCTGTGATTTGAAGCAAATGTCTGTGACAGTGACTGTGGGAATTGTAACCCCACAGGTGTTTGAAAGTTGTGAAATGGGTCATTCTTGCATCCTGCAGCTTAATGATGCCAGTGGTTCCTATTGTAAAATACCTCCAAAAAAGGTACTAATGACTTGCTCAAATAGTATTTGGTGTTATTGGTATGGTTCAATGCTGTTACTAACTTTCAGATGTGAATCACACAAATTTAAATCATGTTAGAGTGAAAAAGATTTTAACCAAATTTTTTAAAAAGTAGCTTAAATTTAAATGATTTAGAGGGCAATTTTTAATTCTGCTCCTGTGACTGGTTGTACCAATCTCCCTGGGTATCCTTTATGCTGTATGAAGCAATCAGATCACATCTAGAGCAGCACAGATACACTGGACAGTCTGAAGCAATTTGGATTTACAAAAGAGCTGCCAGATCCCACCCAGAGAAATAACACTGCACAGAATACACCTGGGATCCCTGAAGGGGATCCCTCTTTACTGAACTCCCACACTATGCATTTACACCATACAACACTCATTCAGAACCACGTGTTAAAGCAAACTGTGATTTCTAACCCAGCAAATACACTTATTAAAATTATTTTAGTAACATTTGATCATTTTCATTGAGAATATGCAAAGAAAATCTAGCAGCTTAACCACATCTGAAATGAGAGTCCTGCAAATACCCATTGAGCTAACACATGTGGAAGTGTAAATGATGGGAGACACAGCCTTACCAACAACCAGCTTCAGGAAAATTCCAGGAATACACTGCCTGCCAAAACTTCTAAAAAAAAGAAACTGTACTACACATTGTTTAGTTCTCTCAGTTGCTAGAAAGTTTCTAATTATTTGCAAACAATAAAACTGAAGAGATTTATTTTATTGTACTCTTGCTAAAACCTAGAGGCTGCACACCTATGGTAAGCTCCATTAATTAACCAGGAAAAGGAGAGTTCCAGAGGAAGAAGAATAAGGAAGCAACAATTTACCTCTGCCCTGCACTTCAACATCCTCACCTCTCTCTCTTTCCATGTTTTCCAATACCTTGACTCCAGTTCCTCTTCTACTACCCCTAAGTACCTGCTGAGAAAGACTCCACAAGCAGAAGAGCTGGTTCCATGCCAAGCTTCCAGCAAGGAATAATCACAGAAAACACACTGCAGCTTTTCTCTCAGCTGGGCACTAATTTAAGTCCCTTCCCTACCAGGCATGTATATACTTTACCTGGATTTTTCACAACTCATAGAAATTTCATCAACTTCTCTACCTCCATCTCCATCACTTTCTAGCTGGAATGGATTAGTAATTTAGAAAGTTTGTAGTGCAGCACATAGGAAAATGGGAAGAGAGCAGGTGGAATTATGTACACCTAATTCTGTTAGGAAACTAAGCTAAAATATACTGATTAGCCAAAGAAGAATCTGTGGTGATTAATGAACTAGACTTAGAAAGAAGTAAAAAGAGTGCAAAAGGCATTAATGCCATCAGTCACACATATTCAGCTATTGTCTATTTACATTTAAATTTTAACATTTTACTTGTCTTGATTTATGTAACAAATACACCAAACAGATTTTGTTTTTATGTAAAAAGCTACTGTATTAAAAGCTGCAGATGATTTCAACTCAGAATCAGCCCAGGGCTACTTGTAAGCCTAATCACAAAATTAAAAACCACTCCTCAATCATTATCAAAATACTTACATCTAATTTTATTATAATAGAAATACTACTTAGGAATGTGAAAAGCAAATGTCTTTATAAATTCAATGTAATGCTACAAGCACTTTCACAAGTTGAAACTGCCATTCCTAAGCTGAGAATGCATGTTCAGGTTTTTTTCTGCAGTAGAAAATCAAACACATCTTCATGGATATTCAGGGATTTTGTGTGGTTTGGGCTGGGTTTTGAGGTTTTTTCCTTGTTGTTGTTGTTGGTTGGTGTTTTGTTGTTCTGTTATTGTTTTGTTTTAAATTACAGAAAACTCCTATTGCCATTTTTCTCCCAGATGCTGCAACTCACTTCCAAGAAACTGTCAGAATCTGAAATTCAGGAACATCAGCTGAAAGGTTTGAGAGCTGTGACAGAATGACTGGGGCAGTGTACTGGATGTTCAGAGCATGACAAGGTAAGCATGATTTCCTCAGAAATGAACAAGACAAATTATTTCACATATAAAAATACAGAATAGACACAGAGTATCTTCTTGCAACTAAAAATAAACCATTGAAATAATTGTCTGAACTTCCTTGGGGGCTGCATACCTGCTCCAAGGGAGGTTTGCTTCTATAACATCCTACCATAATATGTAAATTATTAGATAAATTATACTCAGCTCCATAATTGCATGCACCATTGTTGGTACTCAGGCAGGTCTGAACAAACACTGCTTAAAATAAAGCTGCCTCACAGCAGGAAACTCAGACCACGCATCCTTTTGGTTCTGTTCTCTGAATCCCACCTGCAGTGCCCTCCCAGCAGCTTCCCCCCAGTGCTGCTGGGGTATTTTCATCCAAGATAACAAATTTCCACCACAGTTTACAGTGTGAGGGGTAAAATAAGGAGGAGAGTGCAACCCAAATGCTACACTGGGAGAAAGGAAGGCAGCAAAGGAGGATCTCAGTTATTTTTCTAAGAAATCACAAGAAAGCTGCTTTTATCCCCACTCTTTTTAGTGCTTTGTGGTTAAACCAAGGAAGGGAAGAGCTGGGCAGGAGGTCCTCAAACCACAAAAATCAGGGAGTATAGAAAAAAGGGAGTCAGAAAAAAAATGCTATCAATGGATTGAGAGACTTTCAGTGTCACACCAACTTAACTTGGGTGACTTTACTCAGCACTAGAATTAATCTGGTAAGGAACCAGCTTACTGAAGAAGGTAATTTTGTTTTGTATTTATTTGAAAGCAGACACTGAGGTGAGAATGAAACCCTGTGACTGTATTCCACATGCATAGCTTTGGAAATATGTTGGCACATGCTCTTTATAATTTAAAAAATACTGAAATAACTGCATATTGTTGGCTGCTTTAAGTCTTATGTTTAGTAATTAATTTTGAGAATAGGCTAAGCTGCTCTTTGCAGGTGTTCCTATTCAAAGTGCATTTGCAATTTCAATAATGGAGAAAAAAACCCTGCATAATGAAAAAAGTTCTATTAACATACCCAGTAATTTTAAAAATGGTTTTGAGAACCTCACCATGCAACAGGAATACAGACTTTTGGGAGAAACCATAAAATATACAAAATTTTGTTCAGAAAACTGCATGTAAAATGTAACCTGTCCCTTTTATCAACAGATACTTGATAAATACATGCACTTTTTTGTGTGTGAGAAATTATAGAAATGCTTCCTCTCCTTCCTCCCAAACACTGAAGCCTCTCTAACTGAAGGCATGAATGCTGTGGAAAAGGTTTTTCTCTTTAATGTTAGCTATAACTACACAGTGAACCCAGACACAGACAGGGAGTTTGGCAACTTACTTGCTTAGCAAATTTGCAGTTACTTTAGCTGTTCCTCTTTAAAGTAAAATGTGGTTTGACAAAGCTGGTTTTAGTGGTTTACACATTTTTTTCCCCTAAAATAAGTTTTAAGGACGTGGTCAGGTTTGCTCAAACAAGTCAAAAGACAGAAAGGAAGAAACTGCTGAGTAATCAACCAAGGAGAAAAGAATAGACACAGATTATAAGAGTGTTGAGTACACGTTGGAAAGGGAAGCAATTATGAGGTTTGCATCACAGGATATTTATATAAGGAATGGATCAGAGAGGTTTAGCACAGAATGCAGCTTGGCTCCCTTTGGCCATCACTTTGTGAGCAGCACCACATCCATCTACCTCACCAAGAAGTCTGGAGAATCCAAGCAGTCTGTGCCAGAACACAACTGCTGGAATTTCAAATGCACAAACTGGTTTTTGTACAAAAGTCAGATAGATGAGGGGTCTGAAAAGAGGCCATGGGCTGGATTACTGAGCTGTGTGGTCCTGTCTGCCCTGCCAGCAGAGCCAGCACAGGCACAGCTCCCGGCAGCCTCCAGGCTCAGGTTATCCAGGTACAAAGCCAGCATCCACACAGCTGCTCTGAGAGAAACCAGAGTGATCCTGACTGAAAGATAAACTGGAGCCAATTCAACAGAGACTAAAAATATGTTTGTGGGGAATAGAGTTTAATCAGTTTGGGAAGCAAACCAAGTGACATGACCTTCAGAGGCTGCAAGGAGGGACAAGCAAGATATATCAACCACAAAACAAATGAAAAAGAGGTGCCTAACTTCTGTCCTGGCCCTACAGTGGATTTACTAATGAGAAATCCTTGATGCTGAAGTAGAAGCTTAATCTACTATCCTGTCTTTAAATTGTATATTTTTTTTCATATCTGAACCATATATACAATATATATGATCTACTGTACTCCTGGCTCAACACAGGAATCACTTTCTTGTTACAGCTCTGTACAGGTGATCATTTCTGCCCCCCTTCCAAGGACAGTGGTATATCAAGAGTCAGAAGTTACATCTTCCCTAAATCAACAGGTCTAATTCTACAAGTGAGATCATCTGAATCTGTTCTCCAGAGCCTCCATTCTGAACTTTTCTATTGAATCTTTTACTGCTATGAACAAACATACCTTATAGAGAATGTAATGAAGATGCTAAATTGAGATGAACAAAGCAGGGATGAAAACATGCATCAATCAGCTAAACAAGAGTTAAAATGGCTTTGATTGATAACAAAGGACACTTCTTACAAGAATATAACAGGAATGTTTGTGTCAAGGCCAGGATGCCTTCACTCTGATAAGACTCCAGCACAGATGCCTGACCAGCAAAACAGCCTGTGCTTCAAAGAGGAGAGTGCCAACAGGGTTATGTCACATCACATATGTCATTCCATTTCCTGTCAGCCCAACAGGAAAACAGACTGTAGCTTTAAAGAGATGGATATTCCAAATAAGGAAAAAAACAAGCACCATTAGCCTCCACTGAAGATTTATGGAAGCTGAAGTATGCCAGATTCTGGAGCAAAGGAATAGCAAAAAATAACTCCTGACTCCCAGAGGATGTAAAATATCCATATGTGAAGTAGTTTGTTATCACCAACAGGAACCTGGAGCACAATGAACAGTGACAGACACCACTAGTCCTATCCTCCACAAGGCACAAAAGAGACACCAGCTATCCCACCTCAACAGCCAGAAATGTTCTGGTGTCTGAGAGTACACATGTGAGAGCACGAGTTAATGAAATGTGTGAGAGGGTGTAAGTAGTGTGAGACTTTAATATCACATTATCCATGGTAAAGAGAGTGAGACTCTTTACCCTGTAAACTCAGTGAATTTTGTTTAACTAACTTCCTGTGACCTCAGTGCAACATGAATGACAAGTGTGACACTATACTGACATACAACAATGGCATCAAAAAATGATTGTCACAAACAGATCTTAAATTACAGCAGCAAACACTACGAATTTACATACTATCAACCTTAAATACCTTTTCTAGAAACAATTATTTATGCAAAAGTAATCCTCAGTGCTGATTCCTTGTTCCTAAATACCTACCACTTCAAGAGAGAACTGAGCATGGGAAGCTCCTCTGAATCTGAAGTTTTTAAGTTGGAAATGTTGAAAAACATTCCTTCTGCCCACCAGAGCAAAGACAATGCCCAATGAAAGGCAGAATAACTCTGGAAACGTTGTAGGCAGACATCCAGTGATACTCACTTTAACTTCTCCCTGAATACCTGGGATCACCAGGTAGGGTTCCCTGTGCAAATGGCACAGGTTAGAAAAACTGGTCTATCAACTTCAGCCTGAGAAGAAAAATGCTTCCAACACTGCAGTCCAAATTAAACTGTCTTCAGACCTCCCAAACTGGAGACTTACAGCAAAATTATAGAGAATTCAGTCATTAGCATTTCTCTGGAACAAGAAGCCTGCTTGTGAAACATGCACCTCAGCAGAAATAGTTCATACCACTTTTTTCTACACACATGTAGCATTTGATTCTGAATAAAAGAATGGGGAAAAGACAATGTGTAAAGAAACAGAACTGCAATATAAAAAATTCCAAGAAAGACAAGCATAATTTGACAGCTTTTCACGCTTTCAGTACATCAGAATTTCCCCAATCACAAGCTGTTCTTAGACTAAAACTGTGGCAGGCAGGGCAAAAGGGATAAAACTGGTATTGCCACCAACTCAGACAACTTCCCAAAGGATTTCCTTCCTAATTAAGAGGATGTTAGCTTTTACTAACTTAAGAAATGCTCAAAGAAGGGAAAAAGGAAAAATGTACATGAACCTCATATGCCTTCTGCTTCATTTGCAAAAGCCTGGCAAGAGCAGACACTGCAGAGAGCTGCACAGGATAATTAAAACCATTTGGAAAAACAAAGAGATGGTCTATTTTTGTTTCAGCCATTTCCTTCTCATGGTACAATCCATTTCAAAGAGGACAACAATTCATATATGCAAACCACTAAGCTAAAACTGGTTCACTGCTGTAATCTTCAAAATACAGCAATACTTAAACTGGCTGGTTCTTAAAGGCTGCCACTGGAAAACATCTATGAAACTTGGCATCATGGTAACCCCCAGTACAGAGAATTAAACTGTATTGAGATGACAGAAAATAAGGCAGTGAAACTGGAATAGTTGTAAGTCACTACCACAAACTCAAAAAGATTTTTGAATTACTGGATTTACCCAGATTAACTGGACATTAACTGGATTAACTCCTGCATTTTACAAACCACTGCTTTTAGAAATTAATTTTGGCCTTTAAAATTCTGTGTAAAAAATCTTTGGTAATCACATTGTTACAACACAATACTGCACTGACTCAGAACTGTTTCATTCTAATGTTTCTGTGATGAGGTTTCAGGAAAATTTCCCAGTGGGAGTTCAGGACCAGAACAAAGTCACAATGGAGTGGAAAGGTTGGTAGTTACCTTGCTACCTGCACAACAAGACAAATTGCTTTTCAGTCAAGAAACCAGATATTCAAGCCTGTTCCTTCATAGATGAGAGTTGCCAGGTGTTATCAAGGGCTGGCAACACACAAAGTAAAAGCTCATTTATAGGGGTTTGTGCTCTTTTATGCTCATGATGGGCAGAACTCTTTCCTAAGTCCCCTTTTCTGGAAGGTCAAGAGTTTTAACTCGCTGCTGGCTGCCTTTTCTCAATGGACACTCCTAAAGGTGTGAGCACACAGGAGTTTTACTTACCAAACACACCTGATCATAACTGGCATGGTTAACCCACCCCACTGCTCTGCTGTGACCAACATCTCTTACAGAATGGTTTAAATGAAGCTTGCAAAACACAAATTAAACCCACAATCTGAAACCCACCAGGTGACAGTATTGTGAGCAGAGAGTTTATGCCCTTGAAAGGTTTTTAAAGTCCTGGAATTGGGAATGATTTGACTATAGGGAAGCAACTTCTCAGAATGAGCAATACTCTTCTTCCATAGGGAAATACCCTTTTAGCATCTCCAAAATCCCTCTGACCTTAAATATTCCTGTTACTAGGGCTGTTAGATTGTTATTCTAGATCTCTAACAAAAAAAGGCATCAAGTTCTAGCAATTAGAAATCTCATATCTTGTAGAAATAAATTACAGCTTCCCCTCTTAACTCTTCCACTTCCTTGCACTGTGAACCATGTCCTACATGGACTTTTGAGGAAACAGAGGTTAAAGAAATATTCTGTGCTGTAACTTTAGGGATATCCTTCCTCAGAAATAAGACAGACTGAAGCAATGTTATTAACAGCATATATTTCCTTAACAAGCAATAAAACATTTTGTATTTCAGTTCTAAAAAAACCACAACTGTTACATTTTGAGGTTTCTATAAAGAAAGTACCTAGAAAGTATAAACAGTATTTTTTTCAGTGGTAACCTTGGAAGAGAATTTTCTCCAGGGAAAAGCACACAGTGTGGCCAGACACTTCCAAGCAATCACTGTTAAACTGCTCTGACATTAACCTGAGCAGGTATCTGAGAACATTTAGTGCTTTCTGTAAACTGCAGCTGCTTGATAAACACAAAACCCTCCAGCACACAGCCTCAGTTATGGCTCACCCAGGTAACATCCCACCCTGGCTGTAGAAATACATGTATCTGTTTTGGAATTCAGAGATCAGGTTTCCCAACTACATTTTATCAGGAAGGATGACTTGGAGCCCAAAGCAGCACTGAAAAGAAGTACCAGGAGGTAGTTAACAAAACTATTACCCAAAACAATAATATTTTGTTCCATCTGCCCTATAAAAGCTTATTTAGCCCTACAGTCATATTTAGTTTCAGCTGGCTCAGAGGCAGAGAGGCTCCCACAAAGCAAAAATCCCAATCTTGAGCATCTCAGTCAAATATTCATGGTGCTGATCACAACAGGTTATTTTAGACCTTACCATGACAGCAGGCAAAGGAATCTTCTGAAGAACTTTACCCAAAGTCCCTTCCTGCCTGTTGCTATGGGAAGGGGAAGGAAAGAATTTTTCTGGAGGCCTCTGCTTATCACTGCTTCAGCTGCATGGCACAGTAGTGAGAAGAGATAGTCACATAAATCCACAAGCTATAAGCTACTTATTCATGTTATTCAATTAATTTTTGATTAGGGCAATGAAATTATCTTAATGTGATCACTCAGAAGAAAAATATTAAGTCAAAATTTTACATTATTTCTCCTCCTTTAGGCAATTTTCTTACTTATAATCTATTAAGTGATGACTGCCTGGAAGACATATTTCAACAGTTTTGCTGCAATCCAACAAGTTAGTAGAAGCAGTATGAAAAACACAAATTAGCACATATATTTAAAACAAAGGCATTCATGGATTAAAACCATGAAACACATGGACAAAACTGGAAAAGATGAAAAGACACCAGAAAAAAACCCAAAATTTTGCCTGTTATAAAGCACCCAGATAATTAAGGAGAAAAAATACACAGAATAGGCACTGACTTTGAAGTCAGGGTACCTAATCCTATGAAAATTTTCACTGAGGATGAGAAAAGCATGCTTGGTTTAACTCTTGGAGATTTCTGAAAACAGTCTTAACAAATGCCAAGCTACATCTATATCTTTACCTCTCAGAACCTCTCCATGCTTTCCTGCTCTTCCCTATGGTGTGCGCTTAAGCAAAACATGATCTAAGAATGACCTGAAAATAACATAAATGAAAATGGGTTACTAAAGGACTATATGAGGCTATCTTAAAACAAGAATACATTTCTAGGAATTGCTTTCCATATCTTACTTTTTTTTTTTTTTTAATAGAAGCAAGCAATAATTTGGGCTGGAAAGGGTCTCTGGGGTTAATTCTGTTTAATATCCTCCAAAACAAGGAACATCAGTGTTAACCCAAGCTGCTCAATTGACTTGTAGAAATGTTCACTACACTCAACTAGGAGCAAAATATAAGTTATAATAAAGGCATCTTAATAGATATTCCTGCTTGCAGATACAATGACACCGAAGTGAGTGGCTCTGAGGCTTTACACAAACACAAGCTATTTTACCAGGGCATGAATGTGCAAAATGCCTTCCATCCTTAACACGTCAGCATTCACATCTCCATACCACACTGCTGCTAAAGCCTACCAAGGAAACTAAAATATATTAAAAATGAAATTACAAAAAGATGCATTCCTTAGAAATTTTATTCCTCTTGATATTGGTGGTAAGAGATTGCTCATGATCAAGATTGCTTGCTTCTGTCAAAACTTCATATCACAAATCAAACAGCTTCTCTAAACCACAGGAAAAACCTAACAGTTGAAAAAAAACAGCCCAAACATTGTACATGACAAGATTTATTTTGCTACATGATTTAATTCTTGAATTGCAATACTTTTTTCAGTGTTTGCTTGTACATTCATTTCAGATGGCTTTCAACTGAAAGACTGAGAGGAGTTTCCAAGCTAACTCCTTTGGAAGGATTTTCCTGCTGAGTTTTTCAGCTACTCCTTTAACACCTTAGGATGTGTATTTCCCTGCACTTTTATTAATAACAATCCATATAAATGCTTCACTTATTCTCAATTTAGGTGGGTTTTTTTGTTTGTTTGTTTCTTCTTGAAGACTTTCACTGCTGCCTCATTTTCAAAACTTGTTCGTATAGTACACATTCAGAGAAAATTAAAATAAAAAGAATATTAAAACCTGTATTTAAGAATAAGACTATTCGGCTTATCCCAGCTAATTGCATTGTCATATGGATTCTAAGCTTCACTGCAGGAATTACTTGCCAAAACAGATTCCTGTTTTCTTACAGACCCATTTTCACCTCCTGCACTGTGATATTCCTAAAAACTCTGCACCCAAACCTTTCAGAATTACTGTAGCCAACCTGTCTGTTTTTTGCTGCAGCCCCTTTGGCACTGGCACAGCCTTTGCCAGTGATGGTCTCTGAACTCCCTCCTGAG
The DNA here is from genome assembly GCF_028551555.1 of Melozone crissalis. Classification (NCBI taxonomy): domain Eukaryota; kingdom Metazoa; phylum Chordata; class Aves; order Passeriformes; family Passerellidae; genus Melozone; species Melozone crissalis. The sequence continues at coordinate 13,958,131 of NW_026535795.1, read as the reverse complement.
GATCTGCTGTGCCCACAGGCACCAGCAGGGCAGTACAACAGGAATGGCAGCAGGCAGGAAGGTCTGCACACCTGAAACCCACAGGGGTTCTTGGAGTTTTAGTTTTACAGCTCCAGTGGGATCCCACAGTCCAACACGAGCAAGACCACAGCTTCCAGTTTAGTTTCACCCAAAAGCAACTCAGCTTCCTTGACCCAAGCTGATTTCACAAGTCAAATCAAGTGCAGTCTGTGAGAATATTCAGTGGATTCATTTCCAAAGTGCACTCCTTGTCCAAATGAAGACAATTAAACCACTAATGAAGACTGTTTCTTTTCCTCTTCTCTCTGCTATGCATTCTGGCCACGAGGAAAACCTCCACAGGTCCCTCACATTCACTGACTCAAAAGTTCACTCTTTTTGCATTACTTCTGCTCTTCTTTAATTCCCTGCACATGGACATGAATATTTTCATACTGAACTTGCTGGGCCACTTTGTTTCTGAACTGCCACCTTTCATTCCAGTTTCAGAGGAGATTCTTTTTCAGAATATTTTCCTTTATAAAATTATAAAAAGGAAATCCCAAAGTTTCTCACTCTCCATCAGTGGGACAGATGTGTTTTCTTCCCTTCTTCTATGCAAAATCAAGGCTAGAAAAATTGCTTCTACAACACTACTAGGAAGTTTTAACTGCTGTGCTCTGGTCTAAGATAAAACAGAGTATTTAGTCAAATAGATTAAGATTACATTTAGACTGTATGTCTATTCAATATGAATGATGAATGCTGTAGGTAAAAAAAAGGTCTGTCATACAGCACAACATATTTGTGTCATCAAACAGGGTAACAGATTGTCTCCCTGAGGCCCAAGTGATGAGCCAAACTACAGAACTGCTTGTTTCATGTGGAAGGAGGAGCAGTCACTGAGTACCACTATCTCTATAAGCACAAATGGTTTTTTATCACAAGGAGTAAAAATTTCCAGAAGTATTAAGCATCTAGAAAGATGGTGAAGAACTGAAGTTTCTTCTCCTGTTCATTCTATGCATTAGAGAACATCAGTGAAGCCCACTCTGTGCCACACTGAAGTGAAAAGCCCAACTCCTGTGGGTGACTCTCCACATTCCTGCTACTGAAAAAAACCAAATCACACTCCTTTCTTTGAAAGAGCAAGAAAGATGATCCAAGACAGACTGATCAGTGTCATCTCACCTCCAGGGAGGTCAGGGAGCAAACTCTTGTAGGAGCCATTTCCAAACATAAAGTGGACAAGAAAGTGATTTGTGTCAGTCAGCATGGTTCTGTAAAGAGGAAATAATGTCTGGCAGACCCAAGAGCTTTCTTTGAGAAGATGACTTGGTAGCTGGGACAACACCACGTCCTACAGCACCCTCACACAAGGGGATGAAGCAGGAGCCAGGCAGGACTAGGGGGAACTGCAAGCCTGGATGAGGGGCAAGGTTCCCGGGGCTGGGATCACTGCCCAGTTAGAACCCAGGCACTGGAGCCCAAGGGTACAGACTTGACCAGCACTGTTTAAGCTCCCCATTTATGACCTGGACCCAGCTCATCCTCAGCAAATATGCTGATGGAACAAAAATTCCACAATGGGAAATGCAAAGTTCTGTCTGTGGGGAGGAATAAACCCATGAACCAGTAAAGGCTGGGGGGCAGCTGGACAGAAAACAACTCTGCAGAAGACACTGGTGCTGCTGTACATGAACCAGCAAAGCTTCCTCACAGTAACAACAAATAAAATGGGTGCCAGCATCCTGGATTAGGAAAAAGCATCACTTGCAGCATGAGAAAGGTGATCATTCTCTTTCATTCTAATTCTAGAATTAGCACCACTCTTTAGGTTCCCCAAATCAAGAGTGACACGGATGGACTGATGTGACACCAGCAAAGGGGTATAGAGACAATAAAGTGATTGGGAAGAGGCTGAGAAAGGCAGGATTGTTAAGCCTGGAAAGGAGAATGATCAGGAGGATCTAATCAGTGTGTATAAATACTTGAAGGGTTAAAAGGCTGAAGGCAGACTCTCCCTAGCAGTACTCAGTGCTGGGACAATAGCCAGCAGGCACAAATTAAAATGCAGGAAATTCAGCCTAAAAACAGGGGATGGAGTAATTTATTTTTCTGTGGGGTGGCTGAAGAGCAGAGAACTTGTCAGGAGAGGTTATATCACCATTCTCAGAGCCATTCCAAACCTGACTGAATACATCACTGACCGCCCTAACTAGCCTCACTCTAAGAAGATGAATTTGGATCAGGCCATGTCCAGGAGTCCCCTCCAACTTCAGGTTTTCTGTGATTCTTTCAGTTCCCTAAAACAACCTCAGTAATTCCTGCTGTACCTGTCCTATTTTTCTTTTTGAGTCTCTGTCCTGTAGCAGATTCCTCCTCTAAAGTGACATCTATCAAGCTGGTCATGTAGGCTATTTTTTTTCCAAACTGAGGATCCCTTTCAGTGCTCAGTTATTAATACAGCTTTACTAGTTTGAATAGAAAGGCACAGATTGCATAAATCAGCATTGCACCTACTTCAGGTTCAGTAATATTCATCTTGAACATCAAGATTTTCATTTCTACAGCTTTTCCTATGTCCTACAGTAAAATTCAGTGCACAAGTCTGCACCAGGTATTTCTTCTCATTTTTAACAACTACTTCAATTTCCCTTATTGCTGCTGTGTATTATAACAAACAGAGCAAAACAGCTGAGTGAATTTCCTACATGTCCAGCACTATGCAGACCCAAGTGTTAGCCAGCTCCAATTAATGACAATCAGGTTACATGAAACTGAAAAATATGCAAAAGTCAACCGGTTCAACTGTCCCAACATAAAGCTGTTACTGGACACTTTATATACACATTGGTTTCCTGGTTTATTTTCTTTTGCCCTAATAAGAAACCTCACAAAAATTTCACATATCACTGCCTTGGAACCTGTGCTATCCCATCATTATAAAAACAAATTCAGAGATGAAAAAGTAATTAAATATCATGGGTGATACTCTGTTTATTCAAAAAGATATCATAATTTGTTCATGCTTTCATGTATTTCCTTTATATTAACTTACACGGCTATTATTTACCCAAGCAAATCTGGACAGTTACCTGAATGTTGCTCCATATCTCCCCCATGCTTCTTTAAAGCTGCTGTCCTGGTACTTTCAATCAAACTAATTACTCTCTTTTACCTAAAAAATAATCCATCTGTGACAAATTCAGGCAGGAGAGTTGCTTAAAGGATCCTCTAAAAGTTTCTAAAAGCTTCTCCTAAGTGCCTATATAAATTAGTCCAGACCTCAGTGGGAGAGACAGGCACTGAAGTTTCACTTATGATACTGAAACTAAACAAACATGATGCTGTCAAAAACCCCCACAATGTCAACACAGGTAACTTGATTTTGGAGGTATAACATAGCTGCCTTTCTCATCAATGGGCTCTGCTAAAACTTTAGCCTGATGATTTTCACATATCCACTGACTTTCCCTCATTTCCCAGGGCCTACATTTATCTTCCCTACCTCATTAGTACAGACATACCCACTCAGCATCACAGCTCACACTTCTGCTTTAAGTTATTTTCCAATTAAAAAGGTGGAAATAGTCAACCTTCATGAGCAAATTTCAGAAACTGCAGAACTTAATTTGATGCTTATGGGAAGCGATAAAAGACTGGTATCATCGGATATGTTAAGAGAACCACTTTAACTTATTTGACACATTATTTTGTGACTTGTCATCAGAAAAAAACCCCATGGTTTTTGTATTACAGCTATTTTTAAAAGTACTTCAAAGGCATTACTTTTGAAGTGTGTTCTGCCAGTTGATGGGGGCGATTTAAAGGACAGACACCAATGGAAAGAGTGGTGTTGGAGAATTTTGCTCAGAAATGGCTTATAGAGTTTTGTTCACACATGCCATAATCATATATAGCTGATGGAAAAGTAAGAGGCAGCTGTAAGCAGCAGTTCCCAAGCCTGTTTCTGTAAATAACTAGGTTCTCAGGCACATTTTTATAAACAGCAGGGTTCTCAGGCAGTTTTCTCATAACAGGTAAACATTCTATCTTTGCCTGTTTTGGGAAAGTAAAAGTAACAGACATGGAGGTTTTGAGAACCTTTCATATCAGGGTGAGAACACAAATCTTGGTTTCAATAACAAACCACAGGTATTGAAAACAAAAGGAGGGGTTGGTGTGTAATCTGTGGCCAATGATGAGCTCGGGTTTTGTACTATGTATAAGCTTAATTAACATCACTATAAAAGTGTGTAAGTGAGATCAATAAATCGGAGTTCGATGCTGATCAAAGGATGGGTCATCTCCCTTCGCTTTCAATAGAGTGGTCTTGTTTGGCTATGAATATTAAGGCAACACAAAAGTAAAATAATACATTCAATAAAACTACACTCTTGGCTTCAGCAACAAGCAAAAAGAAGCAAGGCAATGCACCTAATAATTGCTGCATGAGAGACAGGATAATGATTGAGAAGGATACATCACCAACTGCCTAAATACTCCAGCATCATCCAGGGCCCACAGTCACTGGGGAGCCCCATTTGGCAGGAAGGACCTGGAGAATTCTTCCTGGCAACTGGGAAAATCCCATGTGTGGCATCCACCCATGAGTGAGGTCTACAAATTCCCTGAAAATGGGTTCACTTTTTATAGGCCCAAATCAGCAAGTCAAAGTGACCTGATGATATTTTTAGCACAGAAACTCCTGGATCTGATGGCACACTTCCCAACCAGCAGGGGCCAGAGCTTGGCCAGAGCCCAGGCCTTGGCTGGGAGGGTTTTCCCCTAAAATACCCTACAAACAAACCTCTATTCATGGCAGTTGGGAAACTTTCTTAAAATGATACATTTCTTGCAGATAACTTCACAAGGTTCTAGAGAGCCAGCATAAGCATCTGTGTCATTTATTTTTAGCTAAATAACACTGATGGTGTTAGTCACATAATGCCCAGGGTTCATCTTTTAAGTCAACTCTGGCTGAGGCCTGCTGCTCAGGCCTAAGCACATCAAAGTGTCAATAAGAAACATTTTCTCTACTGTAAAATAACACAGTAAAACAAAATATGAGGCCACCACCTTCTGTTTCACTGTCCACCTTGCAGCTCTGGAACAGGTCCCTTCAGAAGCAGTTACACATTCGGTTATTAACAGAGGGCAGCACCTACAGAGGATTTCATAATCTCTGGCCATTAGTTTTACCTCTTATTTACAGCTCAGTGCTTGCTTCACATTATTTCCCCATTCCTTTCTCAGAGCTACATTTCATTATCAATGGCTTGTACACACACCTAAACAAACCTGCAAAAAGCTTTTAACTCTGGGGAATGAAAAAAATCCCAAAGTTTGACCATTCAATTACCCAATTACCTGTAGTCATTACTAAGAATGACAACTTCAGCAGCCATTACAGTTGTTGTACATGTTTATATGGTTGTAAAATTGTACAGCTGTAATGTTTATAAAAGTAGCTTCTGGAAAGACTGGTGTCTAGCAGCAAAATCCCAACCCTGACCATCTCACCTGGAAGCCTCAAATGGAGCAGATGCAATTTCCAAAAGTGCAATGCTGGTGTCTACATGAACCTTAACATTATTTTTCAGTATGTTCTGTGCAGGACTGTCCAGTACACAATGCACCTTGTTTTAAGTGTCCAACAGCACCAGTGAAGGTTTAATGAGCACAAAATTACCTTCCTCTGTGGGTACAGCAAAGAAGAGAGGCCCAGACACACCTCCACTCCTTTGCTCCCAAGAACACAGATAAAAAGGCCTGTGGAGCTTTCATGAGATACTGCCCATAAAAACTTGCTAAACAGATCATCACTGTAGGTACCTGAGCAATAAACGAAATCGAAACAGACTGCACAGCTCTGCAGTTCAGCCTGGCAGGGCTCATCAAAGAAATGATGAATCATTCCCTACTACCAGCAACAACCACATATCTGAAATGTGCTGATGACTTCAAATCTCTTGAAAAAGAAAGCTCTTTGTCGCTTGCTGCTTGTACCTGCTTCAGCAAAGTAGATGGTGTAAGACAGTTCCTGTTGATTGACTCAGCTGTGGGAACAAGAACTGCTGCAGACAACTCACTGAAATTCTGACAGGTAAGGTATGACTACACATGCACTGCCCCCTAAGAAAAATAAGCTGCTTCTCTGAGTATTCTTAAACAGTAGAATCAAAGAAACCAGAAGTGGAAAGTCAGTACTGGAACAAAATGAAATAATATTGCTGTGTGCAAAATTCAGCGTCAGCTGAAAATAAATGTTGCATTTTTCCAAGTTAAATTATTTATTACTAAAGCAAATCCAAAAGATGCAATGAAAATTACAATTTCAGGAAGGGGAGAAAGTATTGAGATTATTTAAGTCAACCCTGAGGTATCTGCAAGTCTGCTACGGGTCATTGTCTTTCCCAAAACCGCAAACTGCCGCAAGCAAAACCTTTCATTCCAGAGGAGTCATCTTCGTGTTTTCTAATTTCAACAGAAGTCCTATACCTGCTCCTAGGAAGTTTTTACAAGTGACCAGATGGCAACATCAAAGTACAGCCATGGGTGGACAACAAAGCCATCCCAAAATCTGACTGCTTGCTAAATTCCAGCTCATGCCTCTCTGTAAAATAGAACAGAAACTATAGGAGAAAGGTGGCCTAGAATTGTACCACTGTTCCAATATTCTCAACACTTCCATTAAACTTGGGTTTTCTGACGCTACCCTAAGACTCCTTTAACCTTTATGAAAAGATAAAGCAGATGTCAGAAATCTTCATTCAACTAAAGTAATAAGTAAGTTCCTTAAACAAAAGTTTCAGTCTTTATGTCCCAGATCTTATATGTGAAAAACTGACAATTGCACATTAAATAAAAACAAAAGAACAAGATCATCTTCTAACAACAAATGTTGACTGTATTCTTCAATTTCCAGGGACTTGCCTTACTGCTGGGATACAACTGGAAGTTCACAGCTTGGTGAAGAAGCACAGGACTGGCTCCTAAACCAAAACCTGCAGGTGAACCAGAGGTAACTGCACCACTCAGATCAGCAGTGCAGCTCCTGAGCTCTGAAGATGGGCAACTCTCTCCTGCAGCTGGATGCTGCCCAAGGAAGGCCCCCTTCCCCTTGACACTCCCCTGTCTCACATTCCTTCCCTATCTTCGTGCCAATTCTAGTCATAAACTGACATTCAAGGACCTGTTTCATCCAGGAAATCTTCAGGAAAAAAAGCCTAGGACCCCTGATAACTGTGAAACTGTGTATTTTTCAAAAACAAAATAGGCATGCTTTGCATGCCCTGGCAAAATATTCTATGCAAGAGAGTAATTTATTGTGAACACACCATACCATATATCCACCCTCCACGGCATCCCTGGCCATACATCATGTGGAACATCAAAACGGAACCCACACACTGCAGCAAAAGAACAGGCTCATAGGGTTATAACACTGTGCAGTGACCAATCAGCAAAACATCCTTACAGATACAAACCTTGAGTCTGAACCACGTGAGGAGTACTGACAATTTTTTTCTAAATTCTGTTCAGACACTTTATGTAGTTTGCATTACTGTGTGTGAGATTAGAAGTCATGAAGGCAGAAATGTAGAATATGAAGTATAAAGTTTGCTATTTTTAAAACAGGAAGTGAAATTCCAAAAAGCAAAGAAATCCCAGCTGTGACACTGACTCTTAGAATAAATCTCATCCCTATTATTACTGTGTCTGAGTCCCCTCCTCTGTCACCTCCCACATCAGCCACCCCTGACTATGATTTTCACTTTGATGGTGTCTTCTCCACTCAAACTCGGAGTGCACTGGGCAGCTTCCAGCCTTGAAACAAACAGGCATTAGTCTGAAAATATTTTCACCTCTAATATCCCCCTCAGGACAGTATTATTTTGTTCACATCACAGATGTGAAAGCAAGATGTTGCTTAAATGTTATTTTTTACTTTAATAACTCAAACTCTCACCAGTGCCTTAGATCTTGTAGTTCAGAGAGCCTCATGATGAGTGGAAAGGAAGGGAAAGCAGAAAAAAGTCATGATATATCACGCCACACCTCACAGGGCTATGTTTAAAACCTTTAAACCATGAAGAATATCAAATAAACCACCAGCAATGTCAACAGGTCTCCACATAGAGCAAATCCACCTGCCCAAACCAGATTTCAGAACAGGAGTTAAACAGCCTGATTCAGTGGGTGCACAGGAGAACAATGAGAACACCACTGCCTCACAACAGCTTTTTCATTGACCTGAACTCAATCTGGTTCAGGCACATGTTTAATAAATGCAGCATTGCTCTGGAAATTGGTCTTTTTAATATTCACAAAATGCCTCATTGGTATAAGGCAAAAAAAAAGATATTTTAAAATCTTCCTGGTAAACTCAATTTAACATGCACAAAGTGGAACATGGCAATTACATGCAGGATTACTGCCTGGGGATCCCAAGTTTTCCTCTGTATCTTCAGGTGATGAGCACTCAAATGGAATTAGAAATGTTACATGTGGTGAGTATTCCACCTGAAAACACAGGTCAGAGCTGTTCAGTGTGGGTAGCTATGGAAGCTTCTTTAAGGTAGAGTGAGGTGATCAAAGGGTCTTCCTTCAGCATTCCCCTCCTCTTTACCATTATACACATTATTTCCCTTCAGACAGCTGGAAAAAGAAACTGCTCTGAAGGCTTCATCATTGAAGATGTCACAGGCACTGGGTCAATCACAGACATTTAAGAACCAAAGCAGCTTTGTGATCTTTGAACTGGTGTCTTTAATGTTCCTTCCAACCCAAACCATGCTGTGATCCTGATACAAAAAGCAAGTCAGTGTCACACATTTTTATCTTCTAAGCTCACAAATTCTCTTTTCTCTCATTTCCTTTATAAAGTGCCCTTCACATGCAGGATTGCCCAGGAAGTTTTAATCTGAATAGAAAGGAAAGGGTGTTGAGGTAAAACCTGGTGAAAATATGCAGCTCACCACTTTCACAGAAGTTAGCAAGCCTGGTTAAAGATTAGGCCAAATACATTACCATTTTATGAACATTTTTATATATTGGTCAGTACATTTCTTATCTAGCCTCTGAAATTATATACTTACAGCAGCAGAAAATACACATGCACATCTACAAGGCACATACACTTGTAGAGACAAGCCTTAGGAGAAATTAATCAGTGATCCACAGATCACTTAATTCAAGCTCTGATAAGCCAAAGTAAAAGAAAAAAACTTTAAAGATGAGGAATCCTTATACAGAACAAACTTGCTCCATCTATCTGCTTTACAAATAGATGAAAGGAGCAACACTGACAGAGCAAAAACCTCAGGGTGTCAGAAAAGTAGAAGAGGAATATTCAGAGCAACAAGTCTTAATACATTCAAGTGTTTATGAAGCCAGTAGTGAAAAAAAATAAAAATCTGGCTATCTGAGCTTTCTAACTGTTATGCAAGACTAGTGATTGTTAATACACAATTAAAAGTTACCTAGCACTGGGGACTGGGAAGGCACCCAGCATGGATACTGACCAAAAGCATGTTAAAAATTAACACAACCCACTCTTTGTGTCTCAGTCCATCTCTTCAGCTTGCTCAGCACTGAGCTTTCCTTCACTTTTTCCACTGAATGAGGCAAAGCTAAAAAGGGTAGTAAGTTATGAATTACTTGCCCAGGCAAAAGTTCCATCCCAATCACATGATACTGAAGGGATCAAAGAGCCTATTTTATTTTTCTGAAAATTAATATGCTTCCAGTCACAAATTTTATATTCCTAATGGATATTTCACTGTAAATCGCTATTTATTTGATGAATTAATGAATAAATCAGAAGCAGATTGCAGGCCTGCCTTGCCATGTCTTTTTCTGTTTAAAGATCACCTTAATCTTTCACTTGATCTTTCTTTTCCTTAGTAATAAACTTCAAAAAGATTACTAGGTATCCAGTTAATGCTTAGAAAGAAAAAATATGTGTAAAGGCTACCATTGAAAGAAAATTAGACCTATAAAGAATAGAAAACTGAAAACATGAAGATTTTATACAGGCTGGTAACACTCCTCTTGAAAGCTCCAGCTTCCATATCATGGGCTAACAAATCCAGAACCTGAGACCTGCACATTTCAGGTAAAGAAAGGTAAGTCACCTAAGTTCCACTTCCTGATTAGAAAGGTTCCACACAATCAAATTGGAACAATCCACCTGAAGAGCACTGGCCTTTTCCTGCTGAGCCACGGCACCATTTGAGTCTGAGCTCCAGCTTCAGAACCACTGGTGTAAATGCAAACATGCCAGGAGTTCTGTGCCTGACTGAAACAATTGGCCTCTCCCAGCAGCAGAGTTGAGAATTGCTTGGGCAGGTGGGTGGAAGGCAGGAATTATTGGTTCCTGAACAGGAGGATTAAAATAAAACTTTTTATTTAAAAAAAAGAAAGAACAGTAACATACTGCCAAGTTTGAAAAACTATTTGAATAACCAGCACAACAAGATGTGGTATCGTGTTTCCTCAGAGGGGAGAAAAAAACCTGCTGTGCTTTTGGTATAGTAAAAGCAGAAATTCCAGGCATAACTTGAGAGCTGGTCATATGAAACAGGGCCCTGGCTTCTTCAAAACACTCTTTCCCAGTTTGTTGCAATACTTTCATTCCTATTATGTGTAATTTGCAATTCTTATGAAGAAAAATATCAATCTTTCAGCTCCAGCAACTCTGCACTACAGTAAAACCTGAGTGTCAGTCACTTAGAGAAACCAACCAAGTCTCTATTGCTTTAGTCTTCTAAGAGAAGGATGAAGAACCTTCCTCTCACCAAAATGCACACAGAATTAGCTCAGCTAACAGCCCAACCAGGCCCAAGAAGGACTGCCTACAGTCTTTAAAAATGCTCAAGTTACAAGACAGTAAAACTAAATATCTAGAATACTCCCAAGCCAGACTATAATCATGGCTTGTCTACTTCCCCTTTGAGGCAAGCACTCACTCCAAAATGCTTCTGCAGCTGGGCAAAGTACAAAGCAAGGAACTGTGGCCAGCAGTCCTCTGGGTGATGCACACACCTTCACCTTCCTCAGTTGTGAGGGGACAAAGAAATTCCTGCAATTACATGTGAGTACAGCAGAATGACAAAAACTAGAACATTACATGAGCATAACTGGACACCCAAACAGAAAATCTTAAAAATAAACTCCCAGAAATGTCATCATTACCACGTGCAAGGGGTTTTTCTTCTACTCTCACCCTGCAGACTCTTTTCCTTGCTTTTAAGAAATCAAATTGGTTTTATTGCTTGAAAAGTACTTCACTATGGCTGAATATATTTATCACTTTGTTTAAACAGCTTAAACTCACAAAAGATGTTTATTTAGATGCTATCATTGACTGATACTGACAATACTGCTGACAAACATCTCTTTCACATGCTGTAAAATAGAATAAAATTACCTTGTAAATCTCTCATGAAACATTTTTCAAGCAGTCTATGACAAGCTCTCTTAAAAAAAAATTATAAATTTAATCTCCTCAAGACAAACACCATGCTACTTTACTGCCTTTCTTCCTATTACCTTATGCTGTAGTTTTCCCCAAACCATTTTGAAAATTAAAAACAAAGAAATAAGATAACTCATGTTTCAGGTCGGTTTCACAACAGAAGAAACAGCACTTCAAGAAGGGAGAGAAAATTGAAGGAAGAAAAAGAGGTGATGCTGCTTAACTAATAAATTCATATAAATAATCTTCTCTCAATCTCTCTTAAGCCCTAAAATAACTTTAATCTGTAAGAAGCTTTCAAAGTTAGCACTCAGAAGTCTCAGTTATTTTCCACTCTCAAATTATCTCTCACATCTACTGTTGTTGTTTTAAAGACAAGAAAACTCCCTTTGGGTCTGAATGCTACATGTTATTCCAAAGATCATTTGGAGGTGAATGCATTCAGTGCAGTGATTAAATGTCAGCTAAATCACAACTAAGAATGCACAGTCCACATTTAAACAGCTGTAGTGAATAGCAGGGCAATTGTAATTAAATTACAACTGCTTTGGACTTTCACTTCATAAAAACAGAAAAGAATTTTACTGTTTTTTCAAACAATACATTTTTAAGCATTAAATCCCCAGAACCAAAGATGGCCTGTGATTCATGTTTCATTCTTAAACGCCTGTGCCTTTTCTCAGGTAAATACAAGCAACTGCTGGATCTACTGGCACTCCCTCAGCACAGAATGCCTTCTTTCAAACACCAGTCCAGATTTCTCTCCACTTCTCTTCAAAAAGGCTGACAGGCAGGGTAGCAGAGACCAAGCAAAACAATGAGAAACTCACAACAATAAGCAGCAATATATTGGGAAAAGACAGTCTAAAATACGCTGGTTTCTGACTTCTTCAAGTCTAACTAAGCTATAAAGGTAAGTTGTGCTAGGGGTATTTCCTTAAGCATCAAGGGTAAAGGCTGCCACAGCACAGGTATCGCAAACGCTACACCTGCCCCTTTCTCTGCACCACACACAGATCAGAAGGTTTCTGACAATTTAACATCACAAATTACAGCAATTAAAACAAGCTGAATTCACGATTATTAGAGCAAATTAGAGAAACCCGTCCTCGAACACCTTTGTCTGCTTTTATCTCGACAGGGCTGGCACACAAGGTCAAAGAAAACCGGTGTGGGAGCGGAGGAGTTAACAGCCAGAACTTGTCCATGTTTCCAAAATAGAGCGGTGGCACCAACGATGCCATTCTGCCGTGTTTACAAGAGGGAACAGTTCGGGATAAACCTCTGGCCGTGGTCACGCTTTATCGCTAGGACACATTCCTTCAATGTCCGGCTGTACCCGGCCGAGATAAAGACACCGAAGCCCCGCACACCTGGAAGGAGCCCCGGGACAGGGGGGACACCCACGGGGGAAGGAGGCTGTGCTGGAAGGGCTGCGGAAAGCACAGCCCTGAAGGGAGCGAGCCTGCGAGAGGGCGAAGGTTTAGGGGCAGATCCTGGCGACCAGGAACAGGGAGAGGCTGGCGGGGTCCGGCCGGGCAGGGACGCAACACTGCCGGGGACGGCGGAGGAAACACTCGGAACTGGAGGCACCGGGGCGCGGGCAGGCGCCCCCGGCAGCCGCGGAGGGGCGGCGGGGCCGGACAGCGCGGGGGTCCCGGGATCGCCACCCGCGTCCCAGGGAGGGAGCGGTGCTGCCCCGCTCCTGGAGCTGCCCCGCGGGGCCCGGGGGTACAGAGCGGCGGGTCCGCCCTCAGCGAGCCCCTCCGGATCCGGGCCCTATCGCGGGGTTCCCGCGCTCCCCGCAGGGTCCCGTCCCCAGCGCTACCCCCGTGCCCCCTCTCCACCCCCCGGCCCCGCTCCGCTCACCGGCCGCGGCTCCCCCGTCCCTCAGGTCCAAGATGGCAGCCCGGCCCGCCCGGCCTCCGGCAGCGACTTAGCAAAGTCGGGCGCGACGTGCGCAGGCGTCGAGTCCCCCGGCTGCAGCGCAAGGACCACAGCTCCCAGCGTGCACCGCGCCAACACTGCGCATGCTCGGCGGGGGCCACGGGGCGAGAGGCAAGGCGGGGCGAGAGGCAAGGCAGGGCGGGGAGGGGTGGGGCCGTGAGGGGCCGTGAGGGGCCGTGAGGGGCCGTGAGGTGCAGGGTGACGAGTGGAGTTGCATATCCTCTGGAGCCAGCCTGGGGGCTGGGAGTGCTCATCTGGGGAAGAGAAGGCTCCAGGGACAATTTAGAGCGCCTTGCAGTGCTTAAAGGGGCTCTGAGGGAGCTGGAGAGGGACTTTGAGCAAGGGCCTGGAGTGCCAGGACAAGGGGCAATGGCTTCCCGCTGCCAGAGGGCAGGATTAGATGGAATATTGAGAAGAAATTCTTCCCTGTAAGGGTGCTAAGGCCCTGGCATAGGTGCCCAGAGAAACTGTGGCTGTCCCTGGATCCCTGGAAATGTCCAAGGCAAGGTTGGACAGGGCTTGGAGCAGTCTGAGACAGTGGAAAGTGTCCCTGCCATTGCGGGGGGTGGAATGAGATCTTTAAGGTCCCTTCCAGCCCAAATCATTCCATGAATCTATGATTCTTTAAACAGAGCATATATATATGTGTGTGTGTACACACACACACTACAGTAAAAATCTTGGATGATCAAAGCAGCCCTGAGGGCTCAGCTGGTACAAGAGCACCTTGAGGAAGCCACGGCCACCCCTGGCCCCACGTTACTGCAGTGACAGCAGCAATGGCAAATCTCTGAGAGCACAGAGGGACATCCTGGCTAACAGGAGCTGGAACATCACTGCTGTCACTGTGGGCTTTGGGACACAAAATAAAACCCTTTGAAAATAAAATAACTTTTGTGATTTTAAAGTATCTGTTGCAGGTGCTTAAGCCACTGGTATTTAACCTTTACATAAATCTTTTTTGTTTCAAGTATATTTTTTCTTAACCTGAACGCACTATTGCATAGATGAATGCATAGAAATTACAATACACTTCTTCTTTTGACAGTGAGGAATAAGATCTAGGCTCTGAAATCAGAGGAAAGAATACCCAATATTCAGAGAGTAGATATAGAAGTAGATATGAAGATATGAAGAATCAATAATTCTTCAGAAAAATTATACACTTTGCAAGTGCAAAGTTTAGCATTTTCTTACAACTGGCAGGGATATGAAAATCCCTCTTGTCTTCCACACATAAACTCCAATAAGATCTCACAGCCACAATTAAGTGACTGTTTCTGTTGATAAGGCCTAAGCAAGAAAACAGCTCCTACTGTTTCCCTGACAGACCAACGCACACGTTTCGATGCCAATCTGCCATCTGTGGTTCCAACTGACCAAGGTGCATGTGCACATCACTTCAGGCACAGAAATCACTTTAATTCCAGCACAGGACAACGTGTGCTGCTCAGCTAGAGGCTGAGTATGGAAAAATCAGGAGCCTGGAGCTTTGTCAGAGAGGTGGGAATTCACGGGAAGCAAATTTGGAGCCAAGGTTACAGCCCAGTGTAAGGACAAGCAAATTGATCAGCTGCTATAAGGTCTGGAGGGTTTTTTATTTTCTCTAAACATTTTCTATGCACCTTTAAGTTTTTGTGTTCCTTTAGAGATTTTTTACCATGTACACATACATTTAAATTTCCATAGTTAATGTTCTATTCCAATTAATAATGATAAAAATGAGTTCTACAAGCCTTGCTTAACAGAGATTTCTGTCTCGTGCATCACCTGCATAAGCAGTGGTCTCTTGTCCAGTTCCTGTCCTGGCCAGTGATGCTCTGGCTGACTGCAGCTGGAATTCCACATCTGCCCAGCTGGGCATCCTTTGCAGTGGGTTTGTTGTCTCTCAGCTGGCACATAATGTTGGGGAACTTGAAACAGGAAAGCTTTATCAATATGATTGCCTGGCAAAAGATTTTGAGAATATGGAAACTATAAGCAAGATTGAAATGAAAGCAAGCTTTGAGATACCAAGCCTTTGTTCTGTTTTCCAGAACAACTGGAAAACAATGGTGTGGCCAGCTGAAGGTGTTATGTTTGCCCAATTATCCCATCATAAAAAGGCCAAACAATATTAAAAGTAGTAACAATTTTAATTAAATACTTTAGAAAATATATGAACAAGGGATAATTTGGTTCAAATAATAGCGCATAAGCAAAAACAACCGCGGGGTACGGAGGGCAGGGTTCAATGACCCTTGCCACTTCACGTACGAGCTTGCCAAGTGGAAGTCACCCCTTATATGCCATGTGTCAATGCCATCTCTTCCCATTTTCGGTTCGTCACTTTTCTGTCTCCACCTTCATCACCGCCTTTACCACGCATGCGCCACCACTCGGTTTGGTGGTCGCACAAGTCTTTGGGGGTCGTCACTGATGAAGGCTCTGTAGTCTTCTTCATTGTCCTTTAATTCACCTTTGGGTTACACATGCTCACCAAGCCAGTACAATGTAAGCCAAGACTAACATATCACTGCATCTACATATCAAAGCAATAAGTCCCTTATAATTCGCATTTTCTTGGACCCAACCAGGTTCTTGGTCATTTTTAGCAACTGTATCTCCAGCTTCTTTCCTGTGGTCCTTGAGAACATCTGCTGGGAAAAGGGGGGGTGGAGCCCCTCCTTTCCCTCTCTTCTTTGGCATTACAACTTTTAACTATTAACTGTTTTATTATTCTCAAATATTAATTACTGTATCAATATTGATTACTGTTTCAATTTTTATCAGCACAAATCATACCTATTTATCACAAAGGTAATCCCCTTTTGATCAAACAACACTCTCTGCTTGCAGACAGCTCCACGGGTCAGAGCAGACCCTACAGCTTGGCAGAAGGGGCCCAAAGAGGAGTTTTTAGGGTTTAAAATGTAACACAGTATGGTAATGTAATGATTCTTATAGGCTGTATGGAAATGCTGTAGGATTTGTATTTTGTACTAGATTGGCTAGTGAAAATTAGAATATTCAGCACAGAAGAAGATTTATTGCATTGTAACAGGAACTTCACTCTCTTTCCCTCTTGCTTTTATTCTTCTCTCTCTCTCTTCCTCTCTTGGGCTCCTCTTTGGGGCTCCTCTCTCGGGCCTGCTCTGAGCTGTGTCTGGCAGCTCCCAGCAGGGCCCTGCCCCCAGGCCCTTTGCAATAAACCCCAAGTTCCAGCCCTGGCTGCAGAGATCTCTCATGTCCATCTGTCCTGACTGACCTACCCCCATTGCTCCTACAACACAACACTGTTTGGTTTTGCAGACTGGATTTGCCTGTGGTTTGATTCCCAACAGTGGGAAAATTGCACTGTACTCCTCTCCCCAGCCAGCTGGGTTCATTTTACTTTCAGCAGAGTTGGGTGTTTGCAGGAAGAAGCTGAATGCTGCCCCAAGGACACATCCCTGTAGCCCTGTGGAATCCAGTAGGTTTGCATATACCCATCCCTAGGGCAGTGTGGCCATTTGCAGTCTCTTTTTGTGGTACTGGGTTTTGGTAAGTAAAGGTTGCTAAAACAGATCTGAATAACACTCTCAGTGTCTCTTTTTAAGAACATTACATCAGTTGTCCTCTGAGTTAATGTCTTCCCCCTCCTTTTTCCAACTGGCATTTCAGACAAAGTGCTTTTTTTCTACCTCAGCAGCCCTAATCTCTTTGTTTTCCAGCTTCTGATGCCTCCAGTCTAGTTCCATTTGTTCCATCTGCTCTGTAAAACTCATGAGAAAAAGAATGGATTCCAGGTGCAGATTACTGATCAGCTTGTGCTTGCCAGGACAAGAGGAACGCAGAGCAATCCTCACATTCACACTCATTCAGATATCATTTGCCCTGGTAAAAATCATGGCCTGTCAGTGAACTGGAAAAACAAATAAATAATTAACACAGAATATATGGTGAGTGAAGATGAATATAATTGAGTGGCAGAAGAATCATGTTTCCAAGATTGTACCTTTGCGGAGAGGAGTAGAATACTTGATTATTGTCTTTTTTTCCCCCCTATGCTTTTTATAACTGCAAGATACTTAGGCAGGATGGAATTTTCTTGCTATTCCTTGTCATAGCTTTCTTTTGACAAGTACAAACCCCAACAGATAGGAAACCTTCCCACAACAGTGCAGGATGATCTTGTGCAAAGGCTTTTCAGGAAAACTGAATGCTTAGTAGCTTTCCACATTTGCTGGGTGAAGCTGTTCTTCTGGGAGATAATTTCTGAGAATTAATACTTAATAATTTTCATAATATTTTTCTTTTATTTCTCAGTCCAATCTAGATTGGTCAGTGGGATTTGTACTTGTGTCAAAATAGGTGTAGCATTTATTCTTCGTTGGGCTATTGTAAGTAACAATATTCACATCCCTAATGGAAACTTATCCTGTTGTAACAGAACTGCCACACTCAGTGAGTGCTGTTGGTGCTGAGAGCTGACTGGGAAGCCACTGAGGATAAGGGTCTGTGTGGCAGAGTGGTGTAAATGACTCCCATGTTTGAACCTTTCACGTGGTAATAAAAATAATCCTGCAAGATCATTAAAATATTGGGATTCTATTTGATTTTTGAGCATAAGCCTGCAAATGGACATTGCTCTCTGATACCTCTGGGCTCTGGATTCCCTCAGCTAAAGGGCTGGGACAAGACTGTGTAACGGAAGCACTGAACACTTATTAGTCTCCAGTCCCTAGAGTACAGGATTCCCTCTCCTGAAATAGACCCTGCCTTCATTCCCTCAGTTTTCCCACTCTCAACCAGCTCCCTTGACCTCACACAAGACAAACCTCTTCTTTCTAACATTACATAATTTCCTAAAGGTTGCACACCAAATCTGTTGTCAAACTTGGAATCAGGGCTGGATTTCTTAGCTCCTCGACAAGTTTAATGATTTTTTAGTTTAGTGGTGTTGGGATTTTTGTTGTTGTTTTTGCATTTGTTTTGGTTTGGTTTTTGTGTGAAGCACACAAAAATCCTGACAGAATCACTTAAATACAAAATAATTCAGGTAGGAAGGAACCTCTGGAGGTCTCTAGGTCCACCCCATTCTTGAACCAGAGCCAGCTTAGATAATGCAGCACAGGAAAGAGATAAATACCTTCAAGGCTGGAGATTGCACAGCCCCTTCTTGCCCTAGTCCAGTGTTTGCTGCCCCTTGGTACATTTTATTTCCTTATGTTTATTTGTGATTTCACAGCTCTGCAAAGAATATAGCTCATCCTCCTCACACCTTCCCAGCAAGCAGTTTTAGGCAGCGTTAAGGTGCCCCTTCGCCTTCTCTTCTCCAGGCTGAGCAGAGTCAGCTCTCTCAGCAGCTGCTCATGTGTCCTGTGCTCTGTCCCTGACAGCTTGGTGGCCTCCTCTGGACTCTGGTTCATCAGTGCCTAGACAGGACAGGCACCAGGGAGCTTGGGCTGGTGCCAGCACTCACAATGAGTTCTTATCACTGCAGAGTAAAAGGTGAGGTTTCCTCACCCCGCCGGCTGCACTGGTGGTGACACAGCCCTGAATGTACTTCTTTGTCACAGGGCGCTCAGTTGGGGTCCTACTCAACTTATTGGGACCACAGCACCTCTTCCACCAAATTGCTTTCAAGGCAGCATCCCATGTCCTGTTGAATTTGAGTTACTCCCTCCCAGACCCAGAACTGTCTTTGACCACCTGCATTTGTCTTTGCTGAGTTTCCTGAGGGTTTTTTTCACCTTCCCGTAGGAACTCAGTCCCTATTGCTGATTAACTTGACAGCATGAAGCTGGTGCTGGGGAGACCACGGTGACCATGTCTCCATGGAGGCAGTTTTGGCAGTGTGGATGTTTACCTGTTTTGGGATAGACACAGCCCCGAGCAAGTATCACACAATGACTGTGGAACCGTCATCAGGTGTCATCAGCGCCAATTAGTGCCTAAGCAATTGTCAGTCCTTAACTATGGCTTAATGCTGCTGTCTGACTTAAGGCTGTGTAAAGTTGGTGATTTATAAATGCCGGAGTACTTTGTTTTCACATCCTTTTTCTGTACTGTTGTTAAAGCACTTTGTAAGTACTGTAACGTCAATCTTATTCTTCTGGAGCATTTTGTTAGTTGGGTAATTATTCCAGGAAGTGCTTTATATTTTAAAATCTGACTTCTTGTCTTGAAATTGTCATCCCTAGAAGGAGAAACTTTGTTGAGCTGCCTTGTAAGGAGAGTTTGAATTCATTTCACTCATGAAGATAATGGTGTAGTGTCAGAGTGTATCTATTTCTAATTGACTTTAAAATCAGAATTGATTAATTTGATGTAGGATTTAGAAAAAATACCAGTAGGAAAAGATAGATTACTTCCTGTTATCTGCAGAGGGAATTAATGAACCCTTCAGGTTGGTGAGAAACTATTATTATTCCCAAGCAATCTAATTAAAGGGTATAAAAAAGACATGCGGCTATTTAATTGTTTTATTACTCAATTGCTCTACAGTGCATAATCAGAGAAGTGGGAGGGAGTGATTAGGAGTCTTGAGAACGGAAATGACACAACCAAGAGATGTAGATGTATTAAAGGAAGGAGAAGCCACTGGGAAAATTGAACCTCTCTTACCCACGCAAAAGACTGAAGATTATTTTTCCCTAGGAGCGAAGAACACGACACTGTAAATGTGCTGTGGGGTTTTCAGAAGCAAACATGAGATGTTGGTGCTGGGAAAGGTAAAATACACCAGGCAGTGCTTAACTGGTTGCTTTGTCCAGCTCTTGTCTCCACAGGGGCCTTGCAAGCAGGGTCAGCTGGGCCGTGGGAGGCACCACAGCAGATCTGCAGGGTGTCCACAGGCACCACTTGGATCCCAGTTACAGCTTTGCCCTCTGGACGATGCATTGAGGATGCGTGATGGGCACAGATGCTCAGTGTCAGTGTCAGTTGGATGCCTGCTTCTGCCAGGCTCTTTGAGAAGAGTTTTTGACATGCAGATGTTTGTAGAGACAGAACTTTTTGTTTAGACCCAGATTTATTTTGTTCCACCCTGATCACCTCCCTCATTTATACAATTGTGACTTATCTACGTCTGAAAGGCTGACTCATCCCCTGAGTGGTTTGCCTCCTTGCAAATTGCTTTGGCATAAATCAGTTTGTATTTCAGAGAAGAACAGGTGCTGAAAAAAAGCCATGTAACATCAAAACTAATACAAAGGGAGGAGGTATGATTTAAATACCTGGAGCTTGATCCAAAGCCAAATAAAGCTAATGAACAGGTTTCCATTAATAACTCTTTAATAGTCCTTATCAGCTTTAGGGGTCTGTACCTTCCTTACCTTATGTAGCACCTTGTAACAGAATACCTGAATGTCCTTTGCTAAAAATTGAATCCTCACACAAGCTATCAATTCTGATGAGTTAGAGGTGGAGTTATGTATCTCACTACATCCCTCTGTCCCTTGCAGCTGCAGCATTACACTTGTGAGCTCTGAACAAAGCCTCTGGTCTTGGACTGACAGTTCAGGTTTGAGAGATCCCTGGATGAGCAGAAATCTTTCTCATTCACTCAATTTCTTTTATCCAGCCTTTCTTATGCTCAGTGTGCAGGGAGTGACTGGGCACTGAATTGCAATCTGAGAGTGAGTAACAGCAGGGGCAGGAGTTGCTTTACCAGTCCCATCACATGCCATTAACATACCAGGTGCAGTGCTCATGATTTTCCAGACTGGATTAGGGGAGAATTTACTCGGTTAAACTTGCTCTGCAAGGCCCAGGGTTTGGTCCTCAGCAGATGTTCTGCACATGCTTGCTACAACTGGAAAGGGAGGAGAAGATGGTGCACTTGACTTACCACCAACCCAGAGCCTGGGGCTCTCAAGGACTGAACCAGCCTCTTGTGTAATAGGCTGGCCCCTGGATTCTCATAGGGAACAAAATGTTCTGGTTTTCCTCTTGTTGACAGTATAAGGAAAATAAGAGGCAAGAGGTAATAAAATTAGTCAAAGTTTCCCTTCACATCAGTTCTTTGTTGTCTTCTGGGTCTTCCTTCAGTTTCTGCCTGTACTGGTGTACATGCAGCATGTTCAGGAGTAAACTGTGTTCTTGAGACAAAAACACAGCCACCTTTTAGCCCTGGGACTAACTATGCTCCTCCCAAAAGGCATTAGCTCAATCATACCCAGCTTTTGAATGTTGCTCATCCTCATTCCCAGGGAAGCAAAATGAAGGCTCTCTCTGCCCTCTGTTGGGCAGTTCATGGTAGGAGGGGATGGTACCATTACAGCATTAGGACCTGGCTTGGTGCAGAAGCCTTTACTGAGGACAGGGTGGGAGCAAGTCTGCCACAGTAAAACTGGAATGTGCAAAAATTAATATCACTGGGGCAAGTGGTATAATCATTATGATACAAATGCTTGCTACAGTAATAGAAACATTTCTGTGGATGGAGACTGTATGAACTGAACTGGATCCCAGCCATTCTGTACTGCTGGCTGGGGCCCTCACAAGTGTGAGGCTACAGACTTTGCTTAGAAGACATCACTGGTGTCTTCACTAGGCACTTTGTGATATTTGCTCTGGCGTGATCTAACTGGATCATCAAACATTCCATGTGTCCCTCTGCACAGGACAGCTGTGCTGGCTAGAACAGCAGTTAGACACCTCCTCTTTCATCTGCATCATTCACCATGGGGATTCTTCTTCACTCCTCACCAAACCACTATGCAGGGTAGAACAACATTGATTTCCTAACCAGGGTCTCATGAAGGCCACCACCACAATATTCTATGCCTAAAAGGCAGAACTGAATTTGTGTTTGAAAATGTGCATCTGAGTTTGTGGAAGGGTGAAATCATTGCAGTTTGCATGCAAGGGCAACCTGAGGTACAGAATATAACATTAAGTGATTTTTTTTTTCTCTGTGGATACCACTTTCAAACATACAGGGAGTATTTGTCAGAGTATTTGGCACTGTGCTGCATTTATTGAGGTCAGTGATATACTCTGGACTTTGGTCCATGCAGCCTGACAGACATTGATCAAGAAATAGGAAAGAGCAGAGGACACTTGTCATGGACACCTAGAAAATGAGTATGAAATTAGGGATCACTGCAAAGCCTATCCAAGGGGCTGAGGCAGCACCACAAGGGGATGATGTGTTGTAGGGGGATAGAACCCTGTTCTCCATGCTCACACAGCACTGTGTTGTCAGACCATCCTTGCCACTCTTTGGTGTCCATCTTCTTCCTGCTGTGACAAATGAAATCTTGTGAACAACAGCCTCATTTTCTGTGTTTCTAATTCACACTCATATAGATCCTCCCAGTGTCCTGGCAAGTGAAAATCCTGTTGAATAAATTATTCTTTTTATAATAAAAATTAAGGTTGCGCAACATCCTTCTCATAATATTTATAGCATATCAATTGTCCCAATCGAGCCGCTAGGTGGCTTTGGATGGAGCACCTGTGTCAGTAGTACCTGCATTACAGAGGCTAGACTGATGTTTTCCTCTTGGTCTTGACATCTGCAGCACTCCCTAGCCATACCAGTAAGCCCAGTTGTTTTTTTTCTAAATATACTTCTGAAGAAATGTCATATTCTTAATTTTAAAGCAGTGGGACTTTCCCCCCTGAGTTCTACAGCATTTCAGTGACTGTGAAATATGTAAATTTACATCCCAGAACTTCTCTCCTTTAACTCCTGCACTAAATGAAACTGTCACAGGATATATAACATGAATAACATTCTGTTATTGTGTCATGGACCCTGTTGGGTTATAGGGTTTTGTACTCTTCTTTTTCCTGTCCTTTTTCACTACACCCTATTATCTTCCTTTCATGACTATCTTGTGCCACCTGGTGTCCCAAACTCACCAGTGACAGCAAAAATGAAAGGACCAGGGTGTATTGGAGCAGTAAAGGCATGAGATAATTACACGAAAATGTAATAAAATACTGTGTGCTGTGAGGTATTAATCTCCTAAATTAGAGGGTCAGGATGAACCACACAGCTAGAGGGGCTTCTCCTTAAGAATTCCTTATGCACTTAGAAGCCACTGAGAATGTTTTGTCACAGGAGTACCTTCACACCAAGTAGAGCTGATCTGTCCTCATTTAATAAAACAAGTGATTATGAACATAAGAGAAAGAACCTGTAAATGCCAAAGGAGTACATGAACCAACACCACTGTTGGCAAAAAGATCATTTGCTGTAGTTTTCCACTGCCTGTAGTGCATCCAGTGGGATCTGAGGAGCTGACAGGGCCCCAGATGCCCTGCTCAAACTGTAGAGCACATACCCCAGTAGCTACAGCTACCTGTAGCCAGGCCGGCACAGAGCTCCAGCAGCATCCTTAAAACACAGACTGCCTTGGCTGCCCAATACTATTGCTATGGTTTTTTAACATACCCAGAAAATTCTTGCAAACATTTCCCTGTGCCAAATACTTCCACCTTTGTACCAAAGCTGCAAAACAAACATACTTTGAGCCACAAAGGAGACAAGGGTAGACTGTGCTTATGAGCAAGAGCAAGGACAAGTAACTTCTGCTGTGCTGTTGTCTCTACAACAAACTTTAATACTCTGGAATTACTCATTCTACCCACAGAGCTGCTTACAGGTACCTCAGGGAAAGCTTTAAAGCAGAAGAGTTGCTATAAATCCCTTTTGTCCTCCTAGCTTGACAACACTCCCTGTCCCCCCAAATATTTTTGATCTTTATGTCCTTAGAAAAAGGATTTATACATAATGCAGGAATCACTTGGGAATCCAGATGTGTGCAAGAGAAGAAGTCATGCAACTGTGATTATTCTTCAGCTGGGGTTTCACCATGTCCTCAAAGAAAATAGTCCAGTGCAGGATGGTAAGGTCTCCTGTCAGTCTGTGACAGGACAGACATCATTCCTTGCAGCTCAAAAAACAGTGCTAAAAATGCCCATTTATTTTCAGTGCCTAAGTCAAACACCTGGAGAATTGATCTGTTAGAAAGAGTCATGAAAATAAACAGATTTCCTTCCAGTAGCCATGGAAGAGTGCAAAAGACATTCATAATTTTTCTAGCATTCATAACTTTTCTAGAATTTATAATTTTTTCCCAAATCCTCTGCCCTGTATCTACAAATTCCCAAATACTCCACACAGTCACATCTGTGCCTTCAGCACCAGACATCCTGAATGTCTCACAGAGGCGGCAAACAAAAGCCCACCCGGTCTCATTTACCACTTTCTTCAAGCTTTCTCCAAGCAAAGTCAAGGGCAAACAGGAGCAAAAAATACAGAGAAGGACAAGAATTCTGACAGAAAATTTCAGCTTTAACTTAGGTATGGGCGAGGCAGGAGGAGTAATCCACTGTGTTCTCATTAGATTCATCCCCGTTCATCTGCTGGGTACCACCTAGACAAGTAGAAGGTGTTCAGTGGAAAGAGGCTTTTGGGGACCACCAAAAAAAAAACAAAACACGAAGACAGCCAAAGAAAACCCACAGTTCTGTGGGAATAAACCAGGAGCCTCTAACTGAAGACACACCTGGCTGCTTCCCCTGTAGACAGCAATTTGGATTTTATTTTCTCTTTCAGATCCAGAGCTAGGACAAAGCAGGAAAAAAACCCACCAGAAGTGGTGCTGAAAACTACAGCCCAGGACAAGATTCTCAGGAAGAGCACAGTGACACTGGGGCCGCCTCCATCGGATGACTCCATGCTGCATTTACCCAGAGCAGTATCCATCCTGCCAAGGCTTTATCCCTTCTCTGAGCACCTCCGTTATATTTGGTGAGCAATGTGGTGGCCCTGAAGAAGATGTTTTTCAGCTGTTTCCAGTGAGCTCCCTGCTGAACATGCCAGACTGAGGAGGGAGGGCTGTGCTCCAGCTGTGTGAGGACTAGGACAGGCTGGGCCATGCCCCTCTGTGTGGTGGGGGAGGACCAGAACAGCCACCCCACCCGTTTTCATTTTTGGCTGTTGATTATGGGAGGCCTAGACAATACCATGGTCCACAAAACATGCTATAGGTACTGCTCTAGGACAGGCATTGCACCCAGACCCTGGAAGGTTCTGTGTCCTACTGAAAACACCTGTAAGTCCCAATACAGCTTAATTCAGAGTTGAAGTCTGTTTTTTCTAGGAACAAACCCAGAAAATAAAATTGCAGGAGCCCAAATCTTAGCAAATGCCACACGAACCTTGCCAAAACAAAAAGTTCCGAAGGGATGGATAAGGTTCTGTGCCACACTTGCCACTAACTTGCCAATGAATTCTTTGTAACAGAGTATCTTATCTATGAAAGGTAAATCTTGGAAGCAATGCATGCCTGACGCCAAACACCAGGGAAAGGCAGAGAGCACCCACAGGATGCACCCCAAGACCAAGCACCATGACACAAAGGGCCCTTGCACACCCTGCCACCTGCCCTGGGGCCGCCCCCTGCCCCCCAAAGTGGCCCAGGTTGGAAGGAATGCCTTGCCCCAAGTGTCTCAGGCAGCCCGACAGGATCTTTAGGAACGGCTCAAACCATAAGCAAAGGCTGCCCTGCTCGGCAGGCTCAGGGCAGCAGGAGCCCCCGTGGCTGCTGACCCAGCCGTGGCGGGAAGGGCACGGGGCCTTCCACAGAAGCTGGCACGGCCTCCTCGGGACACGTCCCGCATGGTGGCCACGCTAAGCACGGCCCGGTGACAGAGACAAGGAACGCGTGAGCCAGGGCACAAATGCTGCTCTGAGCCCTGGGGCCCAGGGAGCACTGACATCAGCAGGTGTGGCAGAGTCCCCGCCAAAGCAGAGTCCCCCCGAGCCCTGGCAGTGCCCATCTCCTTCCCCAGAGACCTGTGCCTCAAGAGGGCTGCTCTGCCAGAGGGCAGCCAAAGCCAACGTGCACTGGGGGCTGTGCTCCATCCTACAGGGCCTCTTGGGAGGAGCACCTGGAGCAACTGGTGGCAACACTTGGTACGTGTCAGATGATGTTGCTCCTTCCTGGAATGATTTTTTCAAGGAAGGGATTAGGAGTAGCAGAGAAAGACCAGCAGCTGCAGAATTTCACAGGACAAAGAGACTCCACCAAAACACTGTCATGTTTCCGTGTGCTTTTCTGTCTGTCTTGCACTCTGAAAGAAAAAGAATTGGCCCAGCCTCTGCTTTTCAACTGTCCACGTACTGTGTGTCTTCCTGTGGCAGCTCCCGTGCAAACACAAGTGGCTGCCTGCTGAGCACGGCAATGGACGGCCACAAACAGGGAGGTCCCCGGTGAACATCAAGGCAGATACCCGGGGAAGTGCAGAGGATAGGGATAACTCTGGGAGGAGAAGCTGTTCTGTGCCTCTGATGATGGTGCCAGGCCCCTGAAGGAGCAGCCAAGACAAGTGCTGGAAGCAGCCATGTCCTGCTCTTTTCTGCTGTCAGATGCACACGGGACAGATTTGTTGCCCACGGGTCCACCAGACTTGATCCAGGAAGGATGGAAGCCCATGCATTGGTGGTAGGGAATGGGCTCCAGCAAGAGCAAAGCAGGATCTTCCAGCAGCAAAGCCTGAGCTTGTGAAGCGAGCCATGTGCTCAGCAGACACCAAAGTGCTTCCTTCGAGCCCTGAATGGTGGCCACAAGTGCCTGCCTTACTTCAGCACCTCCTGCTGCTTCCTTTGTTCCAGGCCAGTCCAGGAATTAGGTTGGAAGCTCATGCATGTGTTTTTAAGGCACCTGCACGGAGGAGAAGGACGGCAGCTGCAGCGCAGGGCTCGTGCTGCCTCTCATGATGGCATCAACGCCGCTGCCTTGGGACACCCGCCAGTGGAAGGCGAGTCTGCCCTCAAGCACAGCCATTGTAGCCAGTCAGGGGCACAGGCTGCAGCAGCAGCTGCCAAGCATTGCTGTGAGGCTGGTAAACCAAGAGAAAGCCATTGTGGCCGAGCGTGCTGAAGCCTTTTGCTAAACCACGTGCAATAGTGCCCACAGCATGGCCCCTTTGGAATGGTGGCTGGTGCAGACGCCTCCTGGAGCAGTTGCCGGCGTTCGGGCTGCTGCTGTTCCTGTGCACGCTCTGGTGCTGTTTCTGTGGCGTCCAGAGCCGCTTTGGCAGCAGCGACTCAGCAGCCCTGCTCGAGGAGACATCGCCGCCCTGGCCACGGAGGCAGAAGCTCTTTGGGCCCAGAGCTCTGTGTCAGGAGGGCCTCATCCTCAGCACCATGGCCTGGGCAGCCGCGGGGGCCCGGGCTGGCCGCCAGCCCTGCTCTGCCCACTGCCCTGGCAGCACCCAGTGACCGTGCCCCGGCAGGGCCCCCTTGCCCTCCGTGTCCCCAGCCAGCCTCGTTTGGGCACATCGGGGTGTCCCCACCCTCCTGCTGAGGCCCAGCCTCCAGGGCTTCTGCCCCAGGCGTGGGAGCCTCTCTGGGGAAGCGCCAGAGCAGCCGGCTGTCAGGAACAAGGCTGACACCCAGTTCCTCAGGGCTTCCCAACAGCGCGGCCCCTCAGGGGCCTCCTGTCCCCTTGGAGCCTCCTGCCACCCACTCCCTCTCACAGGGCCCTCGTGCCGTCCCAGCGCCTTGTCCCATCAGAGCCTCCGCAGCACCTTGTCCCTTCACGGCCTCCCCCAGCCCGGCCCAGGTGCCCAGTAGCGGCGCAGCCCCGAGGAGCCGCATCGAGAGGCACCTCAGAGGCCTCAGCAATGCAGCCATCAACACACGGGCAGGAGGACACAGATGGCCCTTCCTGGCTGGGCAGGAGGGTTTGTGGCTATCTCCAGGCACCAGGCCGGCAGTGATCCCTGCAGCTCCGGCCCCTGCCCAGCAGCTCTGTGGCCAGCACAAAGGCTTCAGCAGAACCACCAAAGGCCAAGGGCCTTGTGGACATTTTCCCTTCCCCACTGCACACCTGGGCTGCTCGCTTGGCACAAGGAGCTGTTTTCCCCTCTTCCCCCGTGCCCTGCAGACACTGGGCACCAAAGAGAGCTCCTGGGAGTCTGGGTATTAGAACACATTCTATATTTATATCCTAAAGAACAACTAAACAGAAGGGATAAAACAATCTTAAAGAAAAGAAAAATCCCCCCCGGCTCAGAAGGCCCCACAGACAGAGAGCCTCTCAAATCAGCTCTCCTCAGAGCGCCAGCAGCACAGCCAGCTGTGGCCCCAGAGACAAGGCCGTTTCTTGCGGGCCCTGCGAAACTGATCTTGCAGCTTCTGCAAGATGGAGCCCGGAGCTCTCTCCACAGCGCGGAGGACAAAGGCTGTTTCGAGAGCCAGGCTGCTGGTGGCAGGGCTGATGTCCTCTGCCTTGTCTTCAAGGGCTGCAAGAGAGAGGAACAGAGGCACGGTCAGATCCCGGATCTCTGGGGAGCCGAGGAGACCCCCGAGGCAGGGCCATGCCAGCCGGCTCTGGCCATGGCCAGGAGGGAGCCGGGAGCAAGGGGATCAGCCCGAAGCTGCCGGACACTGTTGCCCCACGTGGGCCTGAAATGGGAGTGTGTGTTCTGGCCACGGCAGCCGTGCTGCGCACAGGGAGCAGAGCCCTGGGCAGCGGGGCAGGGATTGCAGCTGCCCCCGGCAGCCGGGGCTGGCAGCCCTCTGGCCTCACTCACCCTGACAGATGTGGCGGAGCTCTCGTTTGTGGCCCCTGAGGTGCTGCCCGGCCATCCCTGAGAAGACAGAGCCTGTCAGGGCGCCAGCGGCACGGCTCCCTGCCAGCGCAGCGGCGCTGCCAGCCCTGTGGCCACACGGGCTCCTGGCCCCGGCAGGGCTCGGGCCGGACCCTTGCCGCTCGCTGCCGCCCAAGGGCACGGCTGCGAGAGGGCGGCAGCAGCGCCGAGGGCAGGCGGGGCTCCACGGCGCCGGGCACGGATGGCGCTGCCGGGGCAGCAGCCGGGGCCGGGGCCGAGCTGCGGCGGGGCGGGGAGGGGAAGCGCAGCCCAGGCTAGTGGCTCACCGATGAACCTGATGGCCGCCTGTCGCAGGGACTCCTGTGGGCTCTCCAGGTACTGCAGGGCGCGGCGCACGTGCTCGGCCGCTCGGCTCCTGTCCCCTGCCAGCTGGAGAGAGCGGCAGGAGGGTGCACTTGGTGCAGGCTCAGTCCCTGGGCCGAGCGCTCCGTGCGGCCAGCACTGGCCTCCCCTGCCCGCAGAGCCCTGCCAGGCGGGCAGCAGCCGCCGGCGCCGGGCTCTGACGGGGGCAGCGGGGCGGCTGCTGCCCGGGGAGCCGCGGTGCCGCCCGCAGCCCAGCCGGTTCGGGGCCACAGGAGCCTGGAGCAGAGCCCGCGCGGCCCGGGAAAGGCAGCGGCGTGTGGGGCGCAGGGAGGCGGCCCTGGCTGCAGCGCTGGGCAGGGGCGCAGCTGCCAGCCGCAGCCACTGAGCAGCGCCGCCAGGGGGCTTCTCCAGCCGGAGGCTGGGGCTTGCAGGCCGTTCTTACCAGGGCCTCGCCGAACCTCCAGGTCTGATCCAGCCGCAGCATGTGTTGGAGATCCTTCCTGTGCAGGAATGTGGCTGAACAATGGAGCGTTTCCCGGGAGGCCTGGAGTGCAGCAGAGAGCCCGAGATGGCACCACAGCCCAGGGCACAGGAGCCGCACAGGTCCCTCTACCAAGGCCAGGAGGAGGCTGCAGCCCACGAGGCGCCAGAGCAGGAGGCAGCCGAGCCCCCTGCCAGGGGGCCAGCGGCAGCCGCTGAGTCCTCACCTCTGCCACGCGCTGGTTCTCGTCATGGCAGTGGAAGGAGAGTGGGAGCAGGCTCTGGCGCACGTGTGCCTTCAGGGCCTTTTTGTCCCCTTCCGGTAAAAAATACAGCATCTCTCGGAAGATGAACATGGAGCACAACTGCACCTGGCTGTCATCCTGTATGAAAGGAAGGGAGACCTCGGCATCAGCTGCTTCACGCCCGCCTGGGCACAGGCCTGAAAATGCACAGGGCACAAAGTTTGCGGGCAGCAGCCGGTGGCCGTGGCTGGAGGCGCAGAGCCTTACATTGTCAAAGAGCGGCAGGAGCGCCCCAGCCAGCTGCAGGGCGAGGGGGCTGGCTATGGGAGCGCCATTGCACAGGAACAAACCGCTGAGGAGAACCATGGTCATCCTAAGCATGTCGCTGTCATTTTCCTGCAGGAGCTCCACCAGCCTTTCATGCAGGCTCCACATTCTTACGGCCTGCGTGGAACACAAGTGTGTGAAACGCCGTCCTGCTGCCACAGGGCCCAGAGGCCAAAGTGCTGTGCCAAAGCACTCGGGCAGCTGGAGCGGGAGGCAGGAGAGCTGGGAGCAGCTGCCTCAGCGCCCAAAGGCCAGCCAAGGCCAAGCGACTGCCTTGCCCAGCCCCACGCTGGCAGCATGGCTTCAGCCGCTGCCCTCTTCTCACCGAGACACTGGTGCCGAGCACCAGGAGGCCTCTGAGGGCCAAG
This sequence comes from Melozone crissalis, assembly GCF_028551555.1. NCBI lineage: Eukaryota > Metazoa > Chordata > Aves > Passeriformes > Passerellidae > Melozone > Melozone crissalis. The sequence continues at coordinate 13,927,376 of NW_026535795.1, read as the reverse complement.
CGACGCATCTCCCTGCACTCGCTCTGCAGGTTCTTGGACATGACCTCCAGGACGCTGTCACGGCATTCACTCCAGTCCAGGCAGTCCAGGATCTGAAAGGCACGAGGCCGGTGACGAGGGAGCCGCACAGGGCCGGGCCCAGGCAGCAGCACAGGCCGCGGGCAGCGTCCCGGGCAGCTGCGGCCACGAGAGGGCAGAGAGGCGGGAGGCAGCTCAGCCAGGCAGCGCTGGCCTTCAGGCTCACCTCCACAAGGAACGCCATGGCGGCCAAATCCCGGGATGGCATGTCTTTGCTGAGCAGCCCGAGCAGGTGGAATGCAATCGCCGAACACAGGCCTTGGGATGCGTGGTGCATTTCTCTGAGAGGAGGAAATAGGAAGCAAAACCCTGAGACAGCAGGGGTAAACCTCTGCCAGGACTGACTGGCAGAGGTCTGGCCTTTCTCCAGCACCCTGCAAGGGGGAGCCGGGCCCTCTGGGAGGTGGCTGCTCTTGGGCACGCTCCTCTTCCAGGCTTTTGCAGTCTCCTTGGCCGTCCCTTGGTGACAAGGCCTTGTGGCCCACGACCACGGGGACTGTGTGGGGCACCCCAGGCACAGGGCACAAATGCCAGAGGCAGCTGGGGAGCAGGGGGTCTCACCTGGCCAGCATGCCCACAGCACAGTGGTGGGTGTCAGCACAGAGCAGCGTGTCCCAGCCACGCTTGTCTTCCATTGCCGCCACCACATCCTCATAGTTCAGTCGGCAGAGCAGGGCCTTCAGGGTCTGCTCTGCAAAGCTGTGTGCAGATCAAAGCCCAGGTCACGCTGGGGGCACTGGCACCTGCCCTGGGCACGTGGCAGGGACAGGAGGACTTGCATGGAGCACCTGTTGGGGTCGGTGGCAAGGCCGTGTTGCTGCTGGCATCCCTCCCAGAAGGTATGGGCTGCCTCGGGCATATCCAAGGTGCTGAAGAGCACTTGGAAGAGCAGGCACACAAAGAGGCGGGGGAAATGCACGGTCACCACGTGTGGGACACAGGGCATCTGGAGGATCTTCCACATCACCACAGTTGCCTGCAAAGGACAGAGCAGCCCGAGCTCAGTGCCGAGGTGTCAGTGTGGCTGAGCCCGGGCGTGGGAAGGAGAGGCCAGCGGAGACGCAGGGGGAGCACCGGGCCTGGTGCCTCTGAAGCTGCCCCTAGGCCGGGTTTCTGCCCAGTGCCTGAGGCAGGGAGACACTGTGGGGGAGGGAGGATGGAGAGCTGATGGAGAGGTGAGCTTGGGGTGAGCAAAGGCCAGTTGCAGAAACTCACAGCCAGGGCGAGGACAGCCGTGTGGTCCCCATCGGAGGTGCGTGTGCTGTGCTCTGGCCAGCTGGCCAGTACGTCAAGGAGTATGAGCATGGCCGGCTCTGCAGCCCTGCACGAGCACATGATGGTCTTCCACATGGTGGTAGCAGCTCTGTAGGGTCAAAGCTCTGTCTCAGGGGGGTCTGCCAGCCCTGCCTCTGCCCCCTGTCCCTCAGCACACAGGCAGCCCAGCCCTGTGGGGACCGGCCCCTGAGGAGCAGGGAGGGAGCATGGCAGCACGCTGGGGGCTGACATGCCAGGGTGGGCAAAGGGAGGAGCCAGAGGGCCCTGGAATTCTCTGTGTGTCAGACACCTGGGACAGGCTGTACAGGCTGATGGGCTGCTGAGGCCTGAGCCTTGTGGGCACGTGGGCCCCGTACCTGTCACACGATGGGGCCACACGCAGGAGAGCCATCACCACATCAGCGGGCTGTGCCTCTGTCAGATCCAGAAGGGGCCTGTACAGGTTGTACTCAGGAAACTCGTTGGCCGCGAGCCACTGGTGGATGTACCTGACCATGGCGGGCACCTGGAGAAGGCAGAGGAGGCTTGGAAAGCTGCCAGAGGGAGTCATGTGCCCAACTGCCCCAGAAAAGTGCTTCCATTGCCACCACACTGCCATGGCCTCAAGGCTTCCAGTGAGCAGCAGGTGTGGCTTGGGAGGCCAAGCAATTGCTGGGGGGATGGAAGGCAGGCCACAGGCTGCTTACTTGCTTTGGAGTGGAAGGCCCCTCCTCCACAAGCATATCCAGCAGGGCAGCACTGGTCTTGGTTGTGAAGATGGGAGGGTACGCTCTGAGCATGCTGCCCATGCCGCTGGTCTCTTCCTCCCGAATCCTCTTGATGAATTTCCCAACCATCTGTAGCAGAAGGGCAAGAAGCCAGGGATGTTGCATGGAGTGCTGCGAGCACGGTGCTGGGCTGAGCAGTGACAACAGGCCCAGCCCGGCCGGGGATGGCTGCAGGTACCTGCGCTGTCCTGCGGAAGAGGCCACGGGTGCGTTGCTGCTCTTGTGTGCGCTGCATGGCTGCACCTGGCAAAGCGCAAGCGCAGCCCGAGCTGAGGGGCTGCGGGAGAGGCCGGAGAACACAAGGCCAGCCCTGCGCTGCCCAGGCAGGGACAGCCCCGCCACGGCCCAGGGCACGGAGCACGGCTGTGGGGTGTCTGCCCCGGCCCCTGCTCTGTCCTGTCCATGGGAATGACCTCAGGGCATGGGAAGGGATGGGATGGGATGGGATGGGATGGGATGGGATGGGATGGGGCGGGGCCATCTTGGCTGCCGGCACCAGGTCTGCAGCCCAGCTCTGCTACTCACCCTTCTGCAGTAGCTGGAATTGCTTCACCTCTTCAGGCTGCTGTGCTGGAGCAGTTCCAGGGCCTTCTTGCTCCTCCTTCGCCCAGGCCAGCTTGGGCACACTCACAGGTCTCTGCTCTATGTCACTGCCTGGATTCATGGCTACTTGCAGGGAAGATGGCTGGGAAAAGGCCAGACCTCGGAGTCAGCAAGTGCTGGAGCCGTGCCTTGAAGGCACCTGCAAGAGTGGAGTCTTGGCAAGGCTACAGGAGAGCAAGTCCTGCACTCTGGTCTCGAGGGCTCCAGCCACAAGGACAGGAGACTCCTCGTCAAGGACCGTGCTCAGCGAATGCCACGGTCTGCCCTCAAGGGCACCTGCAGAAGAGAAGCCTCGGCAAGGCCAGAGGTCACCAAGTGCTGTGGGCTGGCCACGAGGTCACCTGCAGGAGTAACGCCTCGGGAAAGCTCCGGGTCAGCAAGGAACGAGGGCACTGAGCTCTGTCCCGTCCTGTCCCGTTGCGTGCACCGAGCACTGTGGGGTGGCCACCTCGCTGCCAACACCTAGGTCACTGCATGTCACAAAGGTCCCGTTCCATGGCACGGTGACCATGCGCCACCGTGTCACAAAGGGCCCTTGCACACCCTGCCACCTGCCCTGGGGCCGCCCCCTGCCCCCCCAAAGTGGCCCAGGTTGGAAGGAATGCCTTGCCCCAAGTGTCTCAGGCAGCCCGACAGGATCTTTAGGAACGGCTCAAACCATAAGCAAAGGCTGCCCTGCTCGGCAGGCTCAGGGCAGCAGGAGCCCCCGTGGCTGCTGACCCAGCCGTGGCGGGAAGGGCACGGGGCCTTCCACAGAAGCTGGCACGGCCTCCTCGGGACACGTCCCGCATGGTGGCCACGCTAAGCACAGCCCGGTGACAGAGACAAGGAACGCGTGAGCCAGGGCACAAATGCTGCTCTGAGCCCTGGGGCCCAGGGAGCACTGACATCAGCAGGTGTGGCAGAGTCCCCACCAAAGCAGAGTCCCCCCGAGCCCTGGCAGTGCCCATCTCCTTCCCCAGAGACCTGTGCCTCAAGAGGGCTTCTCTGCCAGAGGGCAGCCAAAGCCAACGTGCACTGGGGGCTGTGCTCCATCCTACAGGGCCTCTTGGGAGGAGCACCTGGTGGCAACACTTGGTACGTGTCAGATGATGTTGCTCCTTCCTGGAATGATTTTTTCAAGGAAGGGATTAGGAGTAGCACAGAAAGACCAGCAGCTGCAGAATTTCACAGGACAAAGAGACTCCACCAAAACACTGTCATGTTTCCGTGTGCTTTTCTGTCTGTCTTGCACTCTGAAAGAAAAAGAATTGGCCCAGCCTCTGCTTTTCAACTGTCCACGTACTGTGTGTCTTCCTGTGGCAGCTCCCGTGCAAACACAAGTGGCTGCCTGCTGAGCACGGCAATGGACGGCCACAAACAGGGAGGTCCCCGGTGAACATCAAGGCAGATACCCGGGGAAGTGCAGAGGATAGGGATAACTCTGGGAGGAGAAGCTGTTCTGTGCCTCTGATGATGGTGCCAGGCCCCTGAAGGAGCAGCCAAGACAAGTGCTGGAAGCAGCCATGTCCTGCTCTTTTCTGCTGTCAGATGCACACGGGACAGATTTGTTGCCCACGGGTCCACCAGACTTGATCCAGGAAGGATGGAAGCCCATGCATTGGTGGTAGGGAATGGGCTCCAGCAAGAGCAAAGCAGGATCTTCCAGCAGCAAAGCCTGAGCTTGTGAAGGGAGCCATGTGCTCAGCAGACACCAAAGTGCTTCCTTCGAGCCCTGAATGGTGGCCACAAGTGCCTGCCTTACTTCAGCACCTCCTGCTGCTTCCTTTGTTCCAGGCCAGTCCAGGAATTAGGTTGGAAGCTCATGCATGTGTTTTTAAGGCACCTGCACGGAGGAGAAGGACGGCAGCTGCAGCGCAGGGCTCGTGCTGCCTCTCATGATGGCATCAACGCCGCTGCCTTGGGACACCCGCCAGTGGAAGGCGAGTCTGCCCTCAAGCACAGCCATTGTAGCCAGTCAGGGGCACAGGCTGCAGCAGCAGCTGCCAAGCATTGCTGTGAGGCTGGTAAACCAAGAGAAAGCCATTGTGGCCGAGCGTGCTGAAGCCTTTTGCTAAACCACGTGCAATAGTGCCCACAGCATGGCCCCTTTGGAATGGTGGCTGGTGCAGACGCCTCCTGGAGCAGTTGCCGGCGTTCGGGCTGCTGCTGTTCCTGTGCACGCTCTGGTGCTGTTTCTGTGGCGTCCAGAGCCGCTTTGGCAGCAGCGACTCAGCAGCCCTGCTCGAGGAGACATCGCCGCCCTGGCCACGGAGGCAGAAGCTCTTTGGGCCCAGAGCTCTGTGTCAGGAGGGCCTCATCCTCAGCACCATGGCCTGGGCAGCCGCGGGGGCCCGGGCTGGCCGCCAGCCCTGCTCTGCCCACTGCCCTGGCAGCACCCAGTGACCGTGCCCCGGCAGGGCCCCCTTGCCCTCCGTGTCCCCAGCCAGCCTCGTTTGGGCACATCGGGGTGTCCCCACCCTCCTGCTGAGGCCCAGCCTCCAGGGCTTCTGCCCCAGGCGTGGGAGCCTCTCTGGGGAAGCGCCAGAGCAGCCGGCTGTCAGGAACAAGGCTGACACCCAGTTCCTCAGGGCTTCCCAACAGCGCGGCCCCTCAGGGGCCTCCTGTCCCCTTGGAGCCTCCTGCCACCCACTCCCTCTCACAGGGCCCTCGTGCCGTCCCAGCGCCTTGTCCCATCAGAGCCTCCGCAGCACCTTGTCCCTTCACGGCCTCCCCCAGCCCGGCCCAGGTGCCCAGTAGCGGCGCAGCCCCGAGGAGCCGCATCGAGAGGCACCTCAGAGGCCTCAGCAATGCAGCCAGCAACACACGGGCAGGAGGACACAGATGGCCCTTCCTGGCTGGGCAGGAGGGTTTGTGGCTATCTCCAGGCACCAGGCCGGCAGTGATCCCTGCAGCTCCGGCCCCTGCCCAGCAGCTCTGTGGCCAGCACAAAGGCTTCAGCAGAACCACCAAAGGCCAAGGGCCTTGTGGACATTTTCCCTTCCCCACTGCACACCTGGGCTGCTCGCTTGGCACAAGGAGCTGTTTTCCCCTCTTCCCCCGTGCCCTGCAGACACTGGGCACCAAAGAGAGCTCCTGGGAGTCTGGGTATTAGAACACATTCTATATTTATATCCTAAAGAACAACTAAACAGAAGGGATAAAACAATCTTAAAGAAAAGAAAAATCCCCCCCGGCTCAGAAGGCCCCACAGACAGAGAGCCTCTCAAATCAGCTCTCCTCAGAGCGCCAGCAGCACAGCCAGCTGTGGCCCCAGAGACAAGGCCGTTTCTTGCGGGCCCTGCGAAACTGATCTTGCAGCTTCTGCAAGATGGAGCCCGGAGCTCTCTCCACAGCGCGGAGGACAAAGGCTGTTTCGAGAGCCAGGCTGCTGGTGGCAGGGCTGATGTCCTCTGCCTTGTCTTCAAGGGCTGCAAGAGAGAGGAACAGAGGCACGGTCAGATCCCGGATCTCTGGGGAGCCGAGGAGACCCCCGAGGCAGGGCCATGCCAGCCGGCTCTGGCCATGGCCAGGAGGGAGCCGGGAGCAAGGGGATCAGCCCGAAGCTGCCGGACACTGTTGCCCCACGTGGGCCTGAAATGGGAGTGTGTGTTCTGGCCACGGCAGCCGTGCTGCGCACAGGGAGCAGAGCCCTGGGCAGCGGGGCAGGGATTGCAGCTGCCCCCGGCAGCCGGGGCTGGCAGCCCTCTGGCCTCACTCACCCTGACAGATGTGGCGGAGCTCTCGTTTGTGGCCCCTGAGGTGCTGCCCGGCCATCCCTGAGAAGACAGAGCCTGTCAGGGCGCCAGCGGCACGGCTCCCTGCCAGCGCAGCGGCGCTGCCAGCCCTGTGGCCACACGGGCTCCTGGCCCCGGCAGGGCTCGGGCCGGACCCTTGCCGCTCGCTGCCGCCCAAGGGCACGGCTGCGAGAGGGCGGCAGCAGCGCCGAGGGCAGGCGGGGCTCCACGGCGCCGGGCACGGATGGCGCTGCCGGGGCAGCAGCCGGGGCCGGGGCCGAGCTGCGGCGGGGCGGGGAGGGGAAGCGCAGCCCAGGCTGGTGGCTCACCGATGAACCTGATGGCCGCCTGTCGCAGGGACTCCTGTGGGCTCTCCAGGTACTGCAGGGCGCGGCGCACGTGCTCGGCCGCTCGGCTCCTGTCCCCTGCCAGCTGGAGAGAGCGGCAGGAGGGTGCACTTGGTGCAGGCTCAGTCCCTGGGCCGAGCGCTCCGTGCGGCCAGCACTGGCCTCCCCTGCCCGCAGAGCCCTGCCGGGCGGGCAGCAGCCGCCGGCGCCGGGCTCTGACGGGGGCAGCGGGGCGGCTGCTGCCCGGGGAGCCGCGGTGCCGCCCGCAGCCCAGCCGGTTCGGGGCCACAGGAGCCTGGAGCAGAGCCCGCGCGGCCCGGGAAAGGCAGCGGCGTGTGGGGCGCAGGGAGGCGGCCCTGGCTGCAGCGCTGGGCAGGGGCGCAGCTGCCAGCCGCAGCCACTGAGCAGCGCCGCCAGGGGGCTTCTCCAGCCGGAGGCTGGGGCTTGCAGGCCGTTCTTACCAGGGCCTCGCCGAACCTCCAGGTCTGATCCAGCCGCAGCATGTGTTGGAGATCCTTCCTGTGCAGGAATGTGGCTGAACAATGGAGCGTTTCCCGGGAGGCCTGGAGTGCAGCAGAGAGCCCGAGATGGCACCACAGCCCAGGGCACAGGAGCCGCACAGGTCCCTCTACCAAGGCCAGGAGGAGGCTGCAGCCCACGAGGCGCCAGAGCAGGAGGCAGCCGAGCCCCCTGCCAGGGGGCCAGCGGCAGCCGCTGAGTCCTCACCTCTGCCACGCGCTGGTTCTCGTCATGGCAGTGGAAGGAGAGTGGGAGCAGGCTCTGGCGCACGTGTGCCTTCAGGGCCTTTTTGTCCCCTTCTGGTAAAAAATACAGCATCTCTCGTGTCGGAGGAAGGAGACCCAGACACCCATTGGTTCATCCAAGTCCAATTTATTGATCGAATACGGCGGGTTAAATATAGTTCTTAATAAGCTTCATACATATTGCAAAAGTTGAGCTCAGGATTGGTTAGTTACATATCAGCAACTACACCTACTTCTACATTCTTGTGCTTATTCTTCTGTTACATTCTGCAGATATTCAGGACTAATCTCACCTCCCTTTCCTCATGTTGCAGCAAGGCCATCCGGCATTCTTGCCTGTCAGCAGTCACTGAATCAGAGCCTGCTGTCTTCCCTATCGAGCTTAACCAGCGGCATTATGTCAGGATGATTTTTCTCACTTAACCATTTATTAACAATATTCTCCACATTTCCCCCGCTTTCTTTTTGAGCAAGGAGATTAGTGTGCCAAGTTTTTGCTATCATACGACCAACCATGTTTTGAATACAAGTAAAAATACAAGGCAAAATAAGCAAAAACATTAAGATCACACCCAGTAAGCCGATAGCATAGATCACAAGATTTCTCAGCCATGGCCCAAGCCCTAAACCTTTAAGCCATTCGTCAATTCCTAAACCTTCTTCTTCTTTAAGATTGTGAAGTCCCTGTTGCAGTTCCTTTAATTTAGTATGAATGGACGTTGAATGATCAGACAAATTCATGCAACACATTCCTTCAAACTCTTCACAGCCATGCCCTTGTGCTAAGAGCAAAAAATCTACAGCAGCTCTATTTTGCAAAACAGCATGGTTAACACTTTGCACATCTGCAGTTAACATGTCCAGAATTTGGGATGTCTTGTTCAGCTCATTTTTTGCCCAGCACCCTAATTGCTTTGCTAAATTCATAGCCTTATTGGCAGATCCTCCTGGCAAAATAGTTGAAACTACTACTTGTCTGAATGTACCCCAAAATTGTGGGTCTCCTATTTGGCTGCAATCTAAATCATGTATGCTATGTTTCTTCCTGTTTGAATTTTGACTCAGCTGCATTAGCAAGGACACATTAGGGTGAAACAAGGACAATTTTCCCAAATAACAGGGTCCACCTTGTGGTTTAGTTGGTACACCATTCCACGCCCTGTCTCCACAAATTAGAAATATTCCTGTAGGTAATTTCATTGGTGCCGTGATGTTTGTGCCGTTACATTGATTGTAATGCTGTGGAGAGAATTCACTCAAATTCAGGGATGAATCTAAGGTGGCCCATGTGTCTTTAGGTTGATTTAAATTCTGGGCATCTAAGGGTTTGAAACTGAACCATCCTCCAGCTGTGGTGTTAGGCATACTGGCATTTGCACTTCCAAAAAGATCCAATTCTTCAGGAGGAGAATGCAAAGAAGTGTTAAGTGATTGGATTAGTAAGCATTGGCGATAGCCATCACTCTGACCTGCAGTATACCCTTGTTGCACTGGCAGTGTGATATTTGACATGTTACGCATGCATAAAGTTCGATTACTTATTAAACTGCAAAATTCTCTAGGAGACCACACTGGAAGTCCTACCAGGCATGTTCGAAATGGGTTAGTAACTCTTCCAAGACTAAGACAAAGCGACGATTGGTTAATCTGTTTAGCAAGTGTTACCCATAAATTTTCTCTTGGCTGACTAAAATGTGTTATTCTTACTGCTTTAATTGCTACAGCATTAAGCAGTATAATAAAAACAAGCTACATTTTTCTCCTTTTCTTTACTGTCTTTTATCTGACTTGTTAGAATGGTTAATAGAGACCTAAGTTAGTTTTTGAATACACTGGTCTAATTCTAAATCAATATCCTTGCTTACAGATATAGCGTCTGGTAGATTTAAAGGCAAATCAGCTTTACAGCAAGCTGCTATGATGCGTGAGGCACTAGTAATTTTCAAACTCTCTAAGTACTTGCTGCAACTTCCATCTAATATATGCTATAGCCACTTGTTCTGCACTCTCAAAAAGCTCTAATCCTGCCCTTCCTGGCAGGCCAGTGCTTTGTTCAAGAGCTCTAACCCAGACAAAATATTGAATCCTCTTCCCAAAACAAGGGTGACACCATAAAATTCCTACTGTCCTCTGTGAATACCAATAAACCTTATTGCAATCAGCACAATGCAAAGCTATCCATGCATAGCACTTATCAACATCCCTTTTGCAAACATAACAAGGAAGTGAATGTAAGTAAGGACCAGTATAAAAGTCTGTCTCTTCGATCCAATGCAACCAGTTTAATGATGGTGTTTGCAAAGCCTCTTCACCTTTCTTACTATATAAGGCTAATAGTTCAAGCTCTTTCTTTAGTGCAAAGTGTGGTTTGTTTTTTTTTTTTTTTTTTTTTTCATTGTTTGAATTGTTAAAAATGTTCTAATCATAGAAACTAATTAGCCTTATTTAGAAGAGGTCGTTCCCTTTCTAGCCTTCTTTTTCTTATCAGTTTTCAGTTTTGCTGCTCCTAATTTCACTGGTCCTGTCACTTGCAAACTTAATTTTTGCAACTTTTCAATGCAACAGTCTAGTGCTCTTTCAGGATTCCCCCTGAAGGGTCCTACAATAGAACGTTGTGTTAAAGGAACTAATTTCCTACACCTTACAGAGACTATATGTGATTTACTCTGAATCTTAATTCTATTTACAACACATTGTACTTCCCAACGATAATAAGCAAGAATTTTTTGTTCAGGAGACTCATAAAGATTTAAAGCTATATATGCATTTTGTCCCATCTGTCTCCTTAATTCGTCTTGCCAGTTTTTACCCCACGTGTGCTCGTGCTCACAAGTATGACACCATAAATTCCGTAATAATGATTGTTCTATCCAAAAAGTTCTATCACAACCCCCACAATGTAGGGCTATCCAGGCAGCACAATGTGGATTGTAACAGTCAAGGCAATGTTCCTTTGTTAGATTTGCTAAACGAAAAGTTGATAATGAGTCAATAAAACCAATCAACTCCTGGGCTGTCCGATAGTGACATGTCAGTGCTCTGTCCACCGCTTTCAAGTGTCCCTTCAACTGTAACAGTAGTGGTCGTAGGACTAGAAGCAGTTTCTTCCCCAGTCACTCCCTGTCCTTTTCCGTGAGGCGGTCCACTAGAGGCTGCATCAAAAACAGGTTTAGTCCACTTAGCAGGCACCCACAAAGGTCCTGTAGGTGAGGAAACACAAAGATATCCCCGACCCCAGTATAATACTTTTGCAGGTTTTTCCCATAATCCTGTAGTCGGGTTTTAATTTCCTGACCTGACCTCGGATGATGTTTAATTGCAGGAGGGATATCGTCTTCCCCAAAAATACATAAATGATTGATCACATACAGAACCTTAGCCAAGCATGATTGTGGATCTCTCAAATCTTGATGCTTTTCAATATACTGCTTAAGGGTACCATTTGCTCTTTCCACTATTGCCTGTCCAGTAGGAGAGTGTGGAATACCTGTCACATGCTTAACAGACCACTGATTCAAAAATTTCTGGACCCTAGCACTTACATAAGCTGGACTATTATCTGTTTTAATACTCTTTGGAACTCTCATGACAGCGAAACAACTTAACAGATGCCTAATAACATGTATAGCTTTCTCCCCTGCCTGAGCCATAGCCCATATGTAGTGACTATATGTATCTATAGTGACATGCACGCACTTAACTTTACCAAATCTAGCTATATGTGTAACATCCATTTGCCACTTCTCATTTATTTCTAAACCTCGAGGATTAACTCCAATGCCTAAACCTATTCCACCATTATGATAACTACATGTTGGACATGCTCTAACAATAGCCTTAGCTTCTAACAAACTCAGCTCAGAGTGCTTTGCTAGTCCCTTTGTATTTTGATGATATCTACTATGTGCTTCTCTGGCCAATGTATGCTTATCAATAGGACAAGAGTTATCAATGGGTAAGGCAACCAATTTATCTGCACATTCATTCCCTTCTCCTAAACCTTCAGACCATTTAAGGCTCCTAATATGAATCACAGAATACGCTGCATTTCTCTCCCATAAAGCTTTCCTTAATTGTACCAGTAACTCATACAATCGTTTATTATTCACTTCATAGAATCTGCGACCACCTTTAAAGGCTCCTGTAGATTAGACACTGCCCATACTACTGCTAACAAATCTAAAGTTTGTAAACTATCTGCAGGATCTGCTGTAAGAAGTTGATGCTTCCATTGTCCTTTTTCTTGCCAGGTGACAGCAGCACGCCTTGATTTCTTTCCAGCATCTGTAAAAGCAGTAATAGCTCCTGTATCCAATAATCCATAAAGGGTTATGCTTTGATGCCCATGGGTAATTTCCACCTTTTGTTTTGGTCTATTTTGTAAATCCACAGTCAAAAGTGTAATACCAGTAGAGCCAAAACCCTTTTTCATTCCGTGTTTGCCCAGTAAATGATGGTATACCAGATGTCATTTGTGATAGTGGTACCAATTGTGCGATGCGTTGTCCTTTTGTTATTTTAATAGGAGGATAAAGGGTGTAAACCATAATTTGTATTTCCCCTGTATAATCCGCATCGATAACACCAGGCAATACAAATAATCCCAACATAGTTGTTGAAGAAACGTCCCAGTAATAATGCTCCACATCTTTGTCCACTTAACATAAGAGGACCCTTTACTCCAGTTTGTATCCTCTCAGGCCGGTTCTTCATTAGTGTGACGTCTACTGCTGCTGATAAGTCCAAACCGAGGCTCCCTGCCATTGCTGGTTGCAGACAGGAGGTGCAGTGATGTTACGGCAGCAGCTGGTGTCTCCGATGTCACGGCGGCTACTTGTGTCTGGGCGCGTATGTCCCTCATTGCCGCATCGGTAACACTTGATGAACGGTCTCGAGCTCTGCGTGTCCGCCAGTGAGCCACTTCGGAGAGGCGCAAGAGCAGCTAACACCTGATTCTGAGCAGTTAACACCTGATTCTGAGTAGACTCTGCTTGCTTTTGTAACCCTAAACCTAATTCCTTTAAAGTTTCTGCTATAAATGCCTGTGAAGCTGTTGGCATTAATGCCATTCGCTCTAAAGCTTCCTCAATAGTCCAATTTTCCCCTAAAGTAGCTAACACTCTTGCATTTGCCTAACAGGTTCACTTTTTACTCCAAACTGACTAACCGTAGAACGTAACTGGGCTAACAACTTCCAATCTAAGGGAGTATATGCCACTATATTATGTGTAAGGTTCCCCCTGTGCATCATATTGTGGTGTGTATGTGACCGGACATGCAAGATTAGAAGCTACTTCCACCGCCTCGCCATCCCCCATTTGCATTACTTCTTTTGCCACAGCAGCCCAAGCTTCCCTTCTCTGTTTAGCCATCTCCCCCCATAGGTCACTGTGTGCCCCCGGGATAGGATCTGGCCCTTTAAGGGTGCTATGCTGCTGGCACCTCAGTACAGAGACCGAGTCCTTGCACGGGGAAGGCGGAGGAGCAGGAGCCGGCTCGCGCGGGGGAAGCGGCCCCCCCGCTGCTGGAGCTGACAGTGAAACCGGAGACGACCCGTGCGGGGGAAGTGACCCCCCCCCGCCGGAGCCTGAAGCTGGCGGCGGAGGCGAAGCTGGCTTGCTCCTACCTCCACCATCCAACTCGCCCTCCCCCTCTGACAGGAAGGGTGCAGATGGCTCCACTGTATCTAAAGGAAAGTTTTCCACACCATTTTGCTGGGGACCCTTAGGCATAAATATCTGAGTTACAGAAGGTGCCAGGGGATCATCCTCACGACCATACCCTATATTCCTCTTATAAGCTTCTGTCGCCCTTTCTGCTGCCTTTCTCTCAGAGACCTGCTGAAGCAACGTGTTATATACCACCCGCCATAACTTGCCAAAATTCTTTGCTGACTTATCATCATCTAACACTGTATCCCACAGGATATCCCCAAACTTTTTCCACTCTGCTATCTCATTAAATATATGGGGATTAGCAAAAATTCCTTTAGAATGACCATAAGCTAATAACCCTGGTAATTCCTTTTTTAAATCTATCCCTTTTACTCCTCGCCTATCTAAATATGAGGAGAAGGGACCGTATGTCGCTTGCCTATCCATACCTATATATCAGCGCGCGCTGTTGCAGCCTTCCAGGCTTCAGGCGACACGTAGAGACTTGAGTCACCTTTGTGATCCTCAAGGGTGCTTTTAAAATCCGGCACCGTCCCGGCTGCAAGGACTCTCACCCAACTTCCCCGACCGTGGCGAATTTATAATCCAAAAGAGCGAACATTCAGAATGCTGCCTTTGCCCGCATTCTCCACCATTTGTCGGAGGAAGGAGACCCAGACACCCATTGGTTCATCCAAGTCCAATTTATTGATCGAATACGGCGGGTTAAATATAGTTCTTAATAAGCTTCATACATATTGCAAAAGTTGAGCTCAGGATTGGTTAGTTACATATCAGCAACTACACCTACTTCTACATTCTTGTGCTTATTCTTCTGTTACATTCTGCAGATATTCAGGACTAATCTCACCTCCCTTTCCTCATGTTGCAGCAAGGCCATCCGGCATTCTTGCCTGTCAGCAGTCACTGAATCAGAGCCTGCTGTCTTCCCTATCGAGCTTAACCAGCGGCATTATGTCAGGATGATTTTTCTCACTTAACCATTTATTAACAATATTCTCCACACTCTCGGAAGATGAACATGGAGCACAACTGCACCTGGCTGTCATCCTGTATGAAAGGAAGGGAGACCTCGGCATCAGCTGCTTCACGCCCGCCTGGGCACAGGCCTGAAAATGCACAGGGCACAAAGTTTGCGGGCAGCAGCCGGTGGCCGTGGCTGGAGGCGCAGAGCCTTACGTTGTCAAAGAGCGGCAGGAGCGCCCCAGCCAGCTGCAGGGCGAGGGGGCTGGCTATGGGAGCGCCATTGCACAGGAACAAACCGCTGAGGAGAACCATGGTCATCCTAAGCATGTCGCTGTCATTTTCCTGCAGGAGCTCCACCAGCCTTTCATGCAGGCTCCACATTCTTACGGCCTGCGTGGAACACAAGTGTGTGAAACGCCGTCCTGCTGCCACAGGGCCCAGAGGCCAAAGTGCTGTGCCAAAGCACTCGGGCAGCTGGAGCGGGAGGCAGGAGAGCTGGGAGCAGCTGCCTCAGCGCCCAAAGGCCAGCCAAGGCCAAGCGACTGCCTTGCCCAGCCCCACGCTGGCAGCATGGCTTCAGCCGCTGCCCTCTTCTCACCGAGACACTGGTGCCGAGCACCAGGAGGCCTCTGAGGGCCAAGCGACGCATCTCCCTGCACTCGCTCTGCAGGTTCTTGGACATGACCTCCAGGACGCTGTCACGGCATTCACTCCAGTCCAGGCAGTCCAGGATCTGAAAGGCACGAGGCCGGTGACGAGGGAGCCGCACAGGGCCGGGCCCAGGCAGCAGCACAGGCCGCGGGCAGCGTCCCGGGCAGCTGCGGCCACGAGAGGGCAGAGAGGCGGGAGGCAGCTCAGCCAGGCAGCGCTGGCCTTCAGGCTCACCTCCACAAGGAACGCCATGGCGGCCAAATCCCGGGATGGCATGTCTTTGCTGAGCAGCCCGAGCAGGTGGAATGCAATCGCCGAACACAGGCCTTGGGATGCGTGGTGCATTTCTCTGAGAGGAGGAAATAGGAAGCAAAACCCTGAGACAGCAGGGGTAAACCTCTGCCAGGACTGACTGGCAGAGGTCTGGCCTTTCTCCAGCACCCTGCAAGGGGGAGCGGGCCCTCTGGGAGGTGGCTGCTCTTGGGCACGCTCCTCTCCCAGGCTTTTGCAGTCTCCTTGGCCGTCCCTTGGTGACAAGGCCTTGTGGCCCACGACCACGGGGACTGTGTGGGGCACCCCAGGCACAGGGCACAAATGCCGGAGGCAGCTGGGGAGCAGGGGGTCTCACCTGGCCAGCATGCCCACAGCACAGTGGTGGGTGTCAGCACAGAGCAGCGTGTCCCAGCCACGCTTGTCTTCCATTGCCGCCACCACATCCTCATAGTTCAGTCGGCAGAGCAGGGCCTTCAGGGTCTGCTCTGCAAAGCTGTGTGCAGATCAAAGCCCAGGTCACGCTGGGGGCACTGGCACCTGCCCTGGGCACGTGGCAGGGACAGGAGGACTTGCATGGAGCACCTGTTGGGGTCGGTGGCAAGGCCGTGTTGCTGCTGGCATCCCTCCCAGAAGGTATGGGCTGCCTCGGGCATATCCAAGGTGCTGAAGAGCACTTGGAAGAGCAGGCACACAAAGAGGCGGGGGAAATGCACGGTCACCACGTGTGGGACACAGGGCATCTGGAGGATCTTCCACATCACCACAGTTGCCTGCAAAGGACAGAGCAGCCCGAGCTCAGTGCCGAGGTGTCAGTGTGGCTGAGCCCGGGCGTGGGAAGGAGAGGCCAGCGGAGACGCAGGGGGAGCACCGGGCCTGGTGCCTCTGAAGCTGCCCCTAGGCCGGGTTTCTGCCCAGTGCCTGAGGCAGGGAGACACTGTGGGGGAGGGAGGATGGAGAGCTGATGGAGAGGTGAGCTTGGGGTGAGCAAAGGCCAGTTGCAGAAACTCACAGCCAGGGCGAGGACAGCCGTGTGGTCCCCATCGGAGGTGCGTGTGCTGTGCTCTGGCCAGCTGGCCAGTACGTCAAGGAGTATGAGCATGGCCGGCTCTGCAGCCCTGCACGAGCACATGATGGTCTTCCACATGGTGGTAGCAGCTCTGTAGGGTCAAAGCTCTGTCTCAGGGGGGTCTGCCAGCCCTGCCTCTGCCCCCTGTCCCTCAGCACACAGGCAGCCCAGCCCTGTGGGGACCGGCCCCTGAGGAGCAGGGAGGGAGCATGGCAGCACGCTGGGGGCTGACATGCCAGGGTGGGCAAAGGGAGGAGCCAGAGGGCCCTGGAATTCTCTGTGTGTCAGACACCTGGGACAGGCTGTACAGGCTGATGGGCTGCTGAGGCCTGAGCCTTGTGGGCACGTGGGCCCCGTACCTGTCACACGATGGGGCCACACGCAGGAGAGCCATCACCACATCAGCAGGCTGTGCCTCTGTCAGATCCAGAAGGGGCCTGTACAGGTTGTACTCAGGAAACTCGTTGGCCGCGAGCCACTGGTGGATGTACCTGACCATGGCGGGCACCTGGAGAAGGCAGAGGAGGCTTGGAAAGCTGCCAGAGGGAGTCATGTGCCCAACTGCCCCAGAAAAGTGCTTCCATTGCCACCACACTGCCATGGCCTCAAGGCTTCCAGTGAGCAGCAGGTGTGGCTTGGGAGGCCAAGCAATTGCTGGGGGGATGGAAGGCAGGCCACAGGCTGCTTACTTGCTTTGGAGTGGAAGGCCCCTCCTCCACAAGCATATCCAGCAGGGCAGCACTGGTCTTGGTTGTGAAGATGGGAGGGTACGCTCTGAGCATGCTGCCCATGCCGCTGGTCTCTTCCTCCCGAATCCTCTTGATGAATTTCCCAACCATCTGTAGCAGAAGGGCAAGAAGCCAGGGATGTTGCATGGAGTGCTGCGAGCACGGTGCTGGGCTGAGCAGTGACAACAGGCCCAGCCCGGCCGGGGATGGCTGCAGGTACCTGCGCTGTCCTGCGGAAGAGGCCACGGGCGCGTTGCTGCTCTTGTGTGCGCTGCACGGCTGCACCTGGCAAAGAGCGAGCGCAGCCCGAGCTGAGGGGCTGCGGGAGAGGCCGGAGAACACAAGGCCAGCCCTGCGCTGCCCAGGCAGGGACAGCCCCGCCACGGCCCAGGGCACGGAGCACGGCTGTGGGGTGTCTGCCCCGGCCCCTGCTCTGTCCTGTCCATGGGAATGACCTCAGGGCATGGGAAGGGATGGGATGGGATGGGATGGGATGGGATGGGATGGGGCCATCTTGGCTGCCGGCACCAGGTCTGCAGCCCAGCTCTGCTACTCACCCTTCTGCAGTAGCTGGAATTGCTTCACCTCTTCAGGCTGCTGTGCTGGAGCAGTTCCAGGGCCTTCTTGCTCCTCCTTCGCCCAGGCCAGCTTGGGCACACTCACAGGTCTCTGCTCTATGTCACTGCCTGGATTCATGGCTACTTGCAGGGAAGATGGCTGGGAAAAGGCCAGACCTCGGAGTCAGCAAGTGCTGGAGCCGTGCCTTGAAGGCACCTGCAAGAGTGGAGTCTTGGCAAGGCTACAGGAGAGCAAGTCCTGCACTCTGGTCTCGAGGGCTCCAGCCACAAGGACAGGAGACTCCTCGTCAAGGACCGTGCTCAGCGAATGCCACGGTCTGCCCTCAAGGGCACCTGCAGAAGAGAAGCCTCGGCAAGGCCAGAGGTCACCAAGTGCTGTGGGCTGGCCACGAGGTCACCTGCAGGAGTAACGCCTCGGGAAAGCTCCGGGTCAGCAAGGAACGAGGGCACTGAGCTCTGTCCCGTCCTGTCCCGTTGCGTGCACCGAGCACTGTGGGGTGGCCACCTCGCTGCCAACACCTAGGTCACTGCATGTCACAAAGGTCCCGTTCCATGGCACGGTGACCATGCGCCACCGTGTCACAAAGGGCCCTTGCACACCCTGCCACCTGCCCTGGGGCCGCCCCCTGCCCCCCCAAAGTGGCCCAGGTTGGAAGGAATGCCTTGCCCCAAGTGTCTCAGGCAGCCCGACAGGATCTTTAGGAACGGCTCAAACCATAAGCAAAGGCTGCCCTGCTCGGCAGGCTCAGGGCAGCAGGAGCCCCCGTGGCTGCTGACCCAGCCGTGGCGGGAAGGGCACGGGGCCTTCCACAGAAGCTGGCACGGCCTCCTCGGGACACGTCCCGCATGGTGGCCACGCTAAGCACAGCCCGGTGACAGAGACAAGGAACGCGTGAGCCAGGGCACAAATGCTGCTCTGAGCCCTGGGGCCCAGGGAGCACTGACATCAGCAGGTGTGGCAGAGTCCCCGCCAAAGCAGAGTCCCCCCGAGCCCTGGCAGTGCCCATCTCCTTCCCCAGAGACCTGTGCCTCAAGAGGGCTGCTCTGCCAGAGGGCAGCCAAAGCCAACGTGCACTGGGGGCTGTGCTCCATCCTACAGGGCCTCTTGGGAGGAGCACCTGGAGCAACTGGTGGCAACACTTGGTACGTGTCAGATGATGTTGCTCCTTCCTGGAATGATTTTTTCAAGGAAGGGATTAGGAGTAGCACAGAAAGACCAGCAGCTGCAGAATTTCACAGGACAAAGAGACTCCACCAAAACACTGTCATGTTTCCGTGTGCTTTTCTGTCTGTCTTGCACTCTGAAAGAAAAAGAATTGGCCCAGCCTCTGCTTTTCAACTGTCCACGTACTGTGTGTCTTCCTGTGGCAGCTCCCGTGCAAACACAAGTGGCTGCCTGCTGAGCACGGCAATGGACGGCCACAAACAGGGAGGTCCCCGGTGAACATCAAGGCAGATACCCGGGGAAGTGCAGAGGATAGGGATAACTCTGGGAGGAGAAGCTGTTCTGTGCCTCTGATGATGGTGCCAGGCCCCTGAAGGAGCAGCCAAGACAAGTGCTGGAAGCAGCCATGTCCTGCTCTTTTCTGCTGTCAGATGCACACGGGACAGATTTGTTGCCCACGGGTCCACCAGACTTGATCCAGGAAGGATGGAAGCCCATGCATTGGTGGTAGGGAATGGGCTCCAGCAAGAGCAAAGCAGGATCTTCCAGCAGCAAAGCCTGAGCTTGTGAAGGGAGCCATGTGCTCAGCAGACACCAAAGTGCTTCCTTCGAGCCCTGAATGGTGGCCACAAGTGCCTGCCTTACTTCAGCACCTCCTGCTGCTTCCTTTGTTCCAGGCCAGTCCAGGAATTAGGTTGGAAGCTCATGCATGTGTTTTTAAGGCACCTGCACGGAGGAGAAGGACGGCAGCTGCAGCGCAGGGCTCGTGCTGCCTCTCATGATGGCATCAACGCCGCTGCCTTGGGACACCCGCCAGTGGAAGGCGAGTCTGCCCTCAAGCACAGCCATTGTAGCCAGTCAGGGGCACAGGCTGCAGCAGCAGCTGCCAAGCATTGCTGTGAGGCTGGTAAACCAAGAGAAAGCCATTGTGGCCGAGCGTGCTGAAGCCTTTTGCTAAACCACGTGCAATAGTGCCCACAGCATGGCCCCTTTGGAATGGTGGCTGGTGCAGACGCCTCCTGGAGCAGTTGCCGGCGTTCGGGCTGCTGCTGTTCCTGTGCACGCTCTGGTGCTGTTTCTGTGGCGTCCAGAGCCGCTTTGGCAGCAGCGACTCAGCAGCCCTGCTCGAGGAGACATCGCCGCCCTGGCCACGGAGGCAGAAGCTCTTTGGGCCCAGAGCTCTGTGTCAGGAGGGCCTCATCCTCAGCACCATGGCCTGGGCAGCCGCGGGGGCCCGGGCTGGCCGCCAGCCCTGCTCTGCCCACTGCCCTGGCAGCACCCAGTGACCGTGCCCCGGCAGGGCCCCCTTGCCCTCCGTGTCCCCAGCCAGCCTCGTTTGGGCACATCGGGGTGTCCCCACCCTCCTGCTGAGGCCCAGCCTCCAGGGCTTCTGCCCCAGGCGTGGGAGCCTCTCTGGGGAAGCGCCAGAGCAGCCGGCTGTCAGGAACAAGGCTGACACCCAATTCCTCAGGGCTTCCCAACAGCGCGGCCCCTCAGGGGCCTCCTGTCCCCTTGGAGCCTCCTGCCACCCACTCCCTCTCACAGGGCCCTCGTGCCGTCCCAGCGCCTTGTCCCATCAGAGCCTCCGCAGCACCTTGTCCCTTCACGGCCTCCCCCAGCCCGGCCCAGGTGCCCAGTAGCGGCGCAGCCCCGAGGAGCCGCATCGAGAGGCACCTCAGAGGCCTCAGCAATGCAGCCAGCAACACACGGGCAGGAGGACACAGATGGCCCTTCCTGGCTGGGCAGGAGGGTTTGTGGCTATCTCCAGGCACCAGGCCGGCAGTGATCCCTGCAGCTCGGCCCCTGCCCAGCAGCTCTGTGGCCAGCACAAAGGCTTCAGCAGAACCACCAAAGGCCAAGGGCCTTGTGGACATTTTCCCTTCCCCACTGCACACCTGGGCTGCTCGCTTGGCACAAGGAGCTGTTTTCCCCTCTTCCCCCGTGCCCTGCAGACACTGGGCACCAAAGAGAGCTCCTGGGAGTCTGGGTATTAGAACACATTCTATATTTATATCCTAAAGAACAACTAAACAGAAGGGATAAAACAATCTTAAAGAAAAGAAAAATCCCCCCCGGCTCAGAAGGCCCCACAGACAGAGAGCCTCTCAAATCAGCTCTCCTCAGAGCGCCAGCAGCACAGCCAGCTGTGGCCCCAGAGACAAGGCCGTTTCTTGCGGGCCCTGCGAAACTGATCTTGCAGCTTCTGCAAGATGGAGCCCGGAGCTCTCTCCACAGCGCGGAGGACAAAGGCTGTTTCGAGAGCCAGGCTGCTGGTGGCAGGGCTGATGTCCTCTGCCTTGTCTTCAAGGGCTGCAAGAGAGAGGAACAGAGGCACGGTCAGATCCCGGATCTCTGGGGAGCCGAGGAGACCCCCGAGGCAGGGCCATGCCAGCCGGCTCTGGCCATGGCCAGGAGGGAGCCGGGAGCAAGGGGATCAGCCCGAAGCTGCCGGACACTGTTGCCCCACGTGGGCCTGAAATGGGAGTGTGTGTTCTGGCCACGGCAGCCGTGCTGCGCACAGGGAGCAGAGCCCTGGGCAGCGGGGCAGGGATTGCAGCTGCCCCCGGCAGCCGGGGCTGGCAGCCCTCTGGCCTCACTCACCCTGACAGATGTGGCGGAGCTCTCGTTTGTGGCCCCTGAGGTGCTGCCCGGCCATCCCTGAGAAGACAGAGCCTGTCAGGGCGCCAGCGGCACGGCTCCCTGCCAGCGCAGCGGCGCTGCCAGCCCTGTGGCCACACGGGCTCCTGGCCCCGGCAGGGCTCGGGCCGGACCCTTGCCGCTCGCTGCCGCCCAAGGGCACGGCTGCGAGAGGGCGGCAGCAGCGCCGAGGGCAGGCGGGGCTCCACGGCGCCGGGCACGGATGGCGCTGCCGGGGCAGCAGCCGGGGCCGGGGCCGAGCTGCGGCGGGGCGGGGAGGGGAAGCGCAGCCCAGGCTAGTGGCTCACCGATGAACCTGATGGCCGCCTGTCGCAGGGACTCCTGTGGGCTCTCCAGGTACTGCAGGGCGCGGCGCACGTGCTCGGCCGCTCGGCTCCTGTCCCCTGCCAGCTGGAGAGAGCGGCAGGAGGGTGCACTTGGTGCAGGCTCAATCCCTGGGCCGAGCGCTCCGTGCGGCCAGCACTGGCCTCCCCTGCCCGCAGAGCCCTGCCGGGCGGGCAGCAGCCGCCGGCGCCGGGCTCTGACGGGGGCAGCGGGGCGGCTGCTGCCCGGGGAGCCGCGGTGCCGCCCGCAGCCCAGCCGGTTCGGGGCCACAGGAGCCTGGAGCAGAGCCCGCGCGGCCCGGGAAAGGCAGCGGCGTGTGGGGCGCAGGGAGGCGGCCCTGGCTGCAGCGCTGGGCAGGGGCGCAGCTGCCAGCCGCAGCCACTGAGCAGCGCCGCCAGGGGGCTTCTCCAGCCGGAGGCTGGGGCTTGCAGGCCGTTCTTACCAGGGCCTCGCCGAACCTCCAGGTCTGATCCAGCCGCAGCATGTGTTGGAGATCCTTCCTGTGCAGGAATGTGGCTGAACAATGGAGCGTTTCCCGGGAGGCCTGGAGTGCAGCAGAGAGCCCGAGATGGCACCACAGCCCAGGGCACAGGAGCCGCACAGGTCCCTCTACCAAGGCCAGGAGGAGGCTGCAGCCCACGAGGCGCCAGAGCAGGAGGCAGCCGAGCCCCCTGCCAGGGGGCCAGCGGCAGCCGCTGAGTCCTCACCTCTGCCACGCGCTGGTTCTCGTCATGGCAGTGGAAGGAGAGTGGGAGCAGGCTCTGGCGCACGTGTGCCTTCAGGGCCTTTTTGTCCCCTTCTGGTAAAAAATACAGCATCTCTCGGAAGATGAACATGGAGCACAACTGCACCTGGCTGTCATCCTGTATGAAAGGAAGGGAGACCTCGGCATCAGCTGCTTCACGCCCGCCTGGGCACAGGCCTGAAAATGCACAGGGCACAAAGTTTGCGGGCAGCAGCCGGTGGCCGTGGCTGGAGGCGCAGAGCCTTACATTGTCAAAGAGCGGCAGGAGCGCCCCAGCCAGCTGCAGGGCGAGGGGGCTGGCTATGGGAGCGCCATTGCACAGGAACAAACCGCTGAGGAGAACCATGGTCATCCTAAGCATGTCGCTGTCATTTTCCTGCAGGAGCTCCACCAGCCTTTCATGCAGGCTCCACATTCTTACGGCCTGCGTGGAACACAAGTGTGTGAAACGCCGTCCTGCTGCCACAGGGCCCAGAGGCCAAAGTGCTGTGCCAAAGCACTCGGGCAGCTGGAGCGGGAGGCAGGAGAGCTGGGAGCAGCTGCCTCAGCGCCCAAAGGCCAGCCAAGGCCAAGCGACTGCCTTGCCCAGCCCCACGCTGGCAGCATGGCTTCAGCCGCTGCCCTCTTCTCACCGAGACACTGGTGCCGAGCACCAGGAGGCCTCTGAGGGCCAAGCGACGCATCTCCCTGCACTCGCTCTGCAGGTTCTTGGACATGACCTCCAGGACGCTGTCACGGCATTCACTCCAGTCCAGGCAGTCCAGGATCTGAAAGGCACGAGGCCGGTGACGAGGGAGCCGCACAGGGCCGGGCCCAGGCAGCAGCACAGGCCGCGGGCAGCGTCCCGGGCAGCTGCGGCCACGAGAGGGCAGAGAGGCGGGAGGCAGCTCAGCCAGGCAGCGCTGGCCTTCAGGCTCACCTCCACAAGGAACGCCATGGCGGCCAAATCCCGGGATGGCATGTCTTTGCTGAGCAGCCCGAGCAGGTGGAATGCAATCGCCGAACACAGGCCTTGGGATGCGTGGTGCATTTCTCTGAGAGGAGGAAATAGGAAGCAAAACCCTGAGACAGCAGGGGTAAACCTCTGCCAGGACTGACTGGCAGAGGTCTGGCCTTTCTCCAGCACCCTGCAAGGGGGAGCCGGGCCCTCTGGGAGGTGGCTGCTCTTGGGCACGCTCCTCTCCCAGGCTTTTGCAGTCTCCTTGGCCGTCCCTTGGTGACAAGGCCTTGTGGCCCACGACCACGGGGACTGTGTGGGGCACCCCAGGCACAGGGCACAAATGCCGGAGGCAGCTGGGGAGCAGGGGGTCTCACCTGGCCAGCATGCCCACAGCACAGTGGTGGGTGTCAGCACAGAGCAGCGTGTCCCAGCCACGCTTGTCTTCCATTGCCGCCACCACATCCTCATAGTTCAGTCGGCAGAGCAGGGCCTTCAGGGTCTGCTCTGCAAAGCTGTGTGCAGATCAAAGCCCAGGTCATGCTGGGGGCACTGGCACCTGCCCTGGGCACGTGGCAGGGACAGGAGGACTTGCATGGAGCACCTGTTGGGGTCGGTGGCAAGGCCGTGTTGCTGCTGGCATCCCTCCCAGAAGGTATGGGCTGCCTCGGGCATATCCAAGGTGCTGAAGAGCACTTGGAAGAGCAGGCACACAAAGAGGCGGGGGAAATGCACGGTCACCACGTGTGGGACACAGGGCATCTGGAGGATCTTCCACATCACCACAGTTGCCTGCAAAGGACAGAGCAGCCCGAGCTCAGTGCCGAGGTGTCAGTGTGGCTGAGCCCGGGCGTGGGAAGGAGAGGCCAGCGGAGACGCAGGGGGAGCACCGGGCCTGGTGCCTCTGAAGCTGCCCCTAGGCCGGGTTTCTGCCCAGTGCCTGAGGCAGGGAGACACTGTGGGGGAGGGAGGATGGAGAGCTGATGGAGAGGTGAGCTTGGGGTGAGCAAAGGCCAGTTGCAGAAACTCACAGCCAGGGCGAGGACAGCCGTGTGGTCCCCATCGGAGGTGCGTGTGCTGTGCTCTGGCCAGCTGGCCAGTACGTCAAGGAGTATGAGCATGGCCGGCTCTGCAGCCCTGCACGAGCACATGATGGTCTTCCACATGGTGGTAGCAGCTCTGTAGGGTCAAAGCTCTGTCTCAGGGGGGTCTGCCAGCCCTGCCTCTGCCCCCTGTCCCTCAGCACACAGGCAGCCCAGCCCTGTGGGGACCGGCCCCTGAGGAGCAGGGAGGGAGCATGGCAGCACGCTGGGGGCTGACATGCCAGGGTGGGCAAAGGGAGGAGCCAGAGGGCCCTGGAATTCTCTGTGTGTCAGACACCTGGGACAGGCTGTACAGGCTGATGGGCTGCTGAGGCCTGAGCCTTGTGGGCACGTGGGCCCCGTACCTGTCACACGATGGGGCCACACGCAGGAGAGCCATCACCACATCAGCAGGCTGTGCCTCTGTCAGATCCAGAAGGGGCCTGTACAGGTTGTACTCAGGAAACTCGTTGGCCGCGAGCCACTGGTGGATGTACCTGACCATGGCGGGCACCTGGAGAAGGCAGAGGAGGCTTGGAAAGCTGCCAGAGGGAGTCATGTGCCCAACTGCCCCAGAAAAGTGCTTCCATTGCCACCACACTGCCATGGCCTCAAGGCTTCCAGTGAGCAGCAGGTGTGGCTTGGGAGGCCAAGCAATTGCTGGGGGGATGGAAGGCAGGCCACAGGCTGCTTACTTGCTTTGGAGTGGAAGGCCCCTCCTCCACAAGCATATCCAGCAGGGCAGCACTGGTCTTGGTTGTGAAGATGGGAGGGTACGCTCTGAGCATGCTGCCCATGCCGCTGGTCTCTTCCTCCCGAATCCTCTTGATGAATTTCCCAACCATCTGTAGCAGAAGGGCAAGAAGCCAGGGATGTTGCATGGAGTGCTGCGAGCACGGTGCTGGGCTGAGCAGTGACAACAGGCCCAGCCCGGCCGGGGATGGCTGCAGGTACCTGCGCTGTCCTGCGGAAGAGGCCACGGGCGCGTTGCTGCTCTTGTGTGCGCTGCACGGCTGCACCTGGCAAAGAGCGAGCGCAGCCCGAGCTGAGGGGCTGCGGGAGAGGCCGGAGAACACAAGGCCAGCCCTGCGCTGCCCAGGCAGGGACAGCCCCGCCACGGCCCAGGGCACGGAGCACGGCTGTGGGGTGTCTGCCCCGGCCCCTGCTCTGTCCTGTCCATGGGAATGACCTCAGGGCATGGGAAGGGATGGGATGGGATGGGATGGGATGGGATGGGATGGGGCCATCTTGGCTGCCGGCACCAGGTCTGCAGCCCAGCTCTGCTACTCACCCTTCTGCAGTAGCTGGAATTGCTTCACCTCTTCAGGCTGCTGTGCTGGAGCAGTTCCAGGGCCTTCTTGCTCCTCCTTCGCCCAGGCCAGCTTGGGCACACTCACAGGTCTCTGCTCTATGTCACTGCCTGGATTCATGGCTACTTGCAGGGAAGATGGCTGGGAAAAGGCCAGACCTCGGAGTCAGCAAGTGCTGGAGCCGTGCCTTGAAGGCACCTGCAAGAGTGGAGTCTTGGCAAGGCTACAGGAGAGCAAGTCCTGCACTCTGGTCTCGAGGGCTCCAGCCACAAGGACAGGAGACTCCTCGTCAAGGACCGTGCTCAGCGAATGCCACGGTCTGCCCTCAAGGGCACCTGCAGAAGAGAAGCCTCGGCAAGGCCAGAGGTCACCAAGTGCTGTGGGCTGGCCACGAGGTCACCTGCAGGAGTAACGCCTCGGGAAAGCTCCGGGTCAGCAAGGAACGAGGGCACTGAGCTCTGTCCCGTCCTGTCCCGTTGCGTGCACCGAGCACTGTGGGGTGGCCACCTCGCTGCCAACACCTAGGTCACTGCATGTCACAAAGGTCCCGTTCCATGGCACGGTGACCATGCGCCACCGTGTCACAAAGGGCCCTTGCACACCCTGCCACCTGCCCTGGGGCCGCCCCCTGCCCCCCCAAAGTGGCCCAGGTTGGAAGGAATGCCTTGCCCCAAGTGTCTCAGGCAGCCCGACAGGATCTTTAGGAACGGCTCAAACCATAAGCAAAGGCTGCCCTGCTCGGCAGGCTCAGGGCAGCAGGAGCCCCCGTGGCTGCTGACCCAGCCGTGGCGGGAAGGGCACGGGGCCTTCCACAGAAGCTGGCACGGCCTCCTCGGGACACGTCCCGCATGGTGGCCACGCTAAGCACAGCCCGGTGACAGAGACAAGGAACGCGTGAGCCAGGGCACAAATGCTGCTCTGAGCCCTGGGGCCCAGGGAGCACTGACATCAGCAGGTGTGGCAGAGTCCCCACCAAAGCAGAGTCCCCCCGAGCCCTGGCAGTGCCCATCTCCTTCCCCAGAGACCTGTGCCTCAAGAGGGCTTCTCTGCCAGAGGGCAGCCAAAGCTAACGTGCACTGGGGGCTGTGCTCCATCCTACAGGGCCTCTTGGGAGGAGCACCTGGTGGCAACACTTGGTACGTGTCAGATGATGTTGCTCCTTCCTGGAATGATTTTTTCAAGGAAGGGATTAGGAGTAGCACAGAAAGACCAGCAGCTGCAGAATTTCACAGGACAAAGAGACTCCACCAAAACACTGTCATGTTTCCGTGTGCTTTTCTGTCTGTCTTGCACTCTGAAAGAAAAAGAATTGGCCCAGCCTCTGCTTTTCAACTGTCCACGTACTGTGTGTCTTCCTGTGGCAGCTCCCGTGCAAACACAAGTGGCTGCCTGCTGAGCACGGCAATGGACGGCCACAAACAGGGAGGTCCCCGGTGAACATCAAGGCAGATACCCGGGGAAGTGCAGAGGATAGGGATAACTCTGGGAGGAGAAGCTGTTCTGTGCCTCTGATGATGGTGCCAGGCCCCTGAAGGAGCAGCCAAGACAAGTGCTGGAAGCAGCCATGTCCTGCTCTTTTCTGCTGTCAGATGCACACGGGACAGATTTGTTGCCCACGGGTCCACCAGACTTGATCCAGGAAGGATGGAAGCCCATGCATTGGTGGTAGGGAATGGGCTCCAGCAAGAGCAAAGCAGGATCTTCCAGCAGCAAAGCCTGAGCTTGTGAAGGGAGCCATGTGCTCAGCAGACACCAAAGTGCTTCCTTCGAGCCCTGAATGGTGGCCACAAGTGCCTGCCTTACTTCAGCACCTCCTGCTGCTTCCTTTGTTCCAGGCCAGTCCAGGAATTAGGTTGGAAGCTCATGCATGTGTTTTTAAGGCACCTGCACGGAGGAGAAGGACGGCAGCTGCAGCGCAGGGCTCGTGCTGCCTCTCATGATGGCATCAACGCCGCTGCCTTGGGACACCCGCCAGTGGAAGGCGAGTCTGCCCTCAAGCACAGCCATTGTAGCCAGTCAGGGGCACAGGCTGCAGCAGCAGCTGCCAAGCATTGCTGTGAGGCTGGTAAACCAAGAGAAAGCCATTGTGGCCGAGCGTGCTGAAGCCTTTTGCTAAACCACGTGCAATAGTGCCCACAGCATGGCCCCTTTGGAATGGTGGCTGGTGCAGACGCCTCCTGGAGCAGTTGCCGGCGTTCGGGCTGCTGCTGTTCCTGTGCACGCTCTGGTGCTGTTTCTGTGGCGTCCAGAGCCGCTTTGGCAGCAGCGACTCAGCAGCCCTGCTCGAGGAGACATCGCCGCCCTGGCCACGGAGGCAGAAGCTCTTTGGGCCCAGAGCTCTGTGTCAGGAGGGCCTCATCCTCAGCACCATGGCCTGGGCAGCCGCGGGGGCCCGGGCTGGCCGCCAGCCCTGCTCTGCCCACTGCCCTGGCAGCACCCAGTGACCGTGCCCCGGCAGGGCCCCCTTGCCCTCCGTGTCCCCAGCCAGCCTCGTTTGGGCACATCGGGGTGTCCCCACCCTCCTGCTGAGGCCCAGCCTCCAGGGCTTCTGCCCCAGGCGTGGGAGCCTCTCTGGGGAAGCGCCAGAGCAGCCGGCTGTCAGGAACAAGGCTGACACCCAGTTCCTCAGGGCTTCCCAACAGCGCGGCCCCTCAGGGGCCTCCTGTCCCCTTGGAGCCTCCTGCCACCCACTCCCTCTCACAGGGCCCTCGTGCCGTCCCAGCGCCTTGTCCCATCAGAGCCTCCGCAGCACCTTGTCCCTTCACGGCCTCCCCCAGCCCGGCCCAGGTGCCCAGTAGCGGCGCAGCCCCGAGGAGCCGCATCGAGAGGCACCTCAGAGGCCTCAGCAATGCAGCCAGCAACACACGGGCAGGAGGACACAGATGGCCCTTCCTGGCTGGGCAGGAGGGTTTGTGGCTATCTCCAGGCACCAGGCCGGCAGTGATCCCTGCAGCTCCGGCCCCTGCCCAGCAGCTCTGTGGCCAGCACAAAGGCTTCAGCAGAACCACCAAAGGCCAAGGGCCTTGTGGACATTTTCCCTTCCCCACTGCACACCTGGGCTGCTCGCTTGGCACAAGGAGCTGTTTTCCCCTCTTCCCCCGTGCCCTGCAGACACTGGGCACCAAAGAGAGCTCCTGGGAGTCTGGGTATTAGAACACATTCTATATTTATATCCTAAAGAACAACTAAACAGAAGGGATAAAACAATCTTAAAGAAAAGAAAAATCCCCCCCGGCTCAGAAGGCCCCACAGACAGAGAGCCTCTCAAATCAGCTCTCCTCAGAGCGCCAGCAGCACAGCCAGCTGTGGCCCCAGAGACAAGGCCGTTTCTTGCGGGCCCTGCGAAACTGATCTTGCAGCTTCTGCAAGATGGAGCCCGGAGCTCTCTCCACAGCGCGGAGGACAAAGGCTGTTTCGAGAGCCAGGCTGCTGGTGGCAGGGCTGATGTCCTCTGCCTTGTCTTCAAGGGCTGCAAGAGAGAGGAACAGAGGCACGGTCAGATCCCGGATCTCTGGGGAGCCGAGGAGACCCCCGAGGCAGGGCCATGCCAGCCGGCTCTGGCCATGGCCAGGAGGGAGCCGGGAGCAAGGGGATCAGCCCGAAGCTGCCGGACACTGTTGCCCCACGTGGGCCTGAAATGGGAGTGTGTGTTCTGGCCACGGCAGCCGTGCTGCGCACAGGGAGCAGAGCCCTGGGCAGCGGGGCAGGGATTGCAGCTGCCCCCGGCAGCCGGGGCTGGCAGCCCTCTGGCCTCACTCACCCTGACAGATGTGGCGGAGCTCTCGTTTGTGGCCCCTGAGGTGCTGCCCGGCCATCCCTGAGAAGACAGAGCCTGTCAGGGCGCCAGCGGCACGGCTCCCTGCCAGCGCAGCGGCGCTGCCAGCCCTGTGGCCACACGGGCTCCTGGCCCCGGCAGGGCTCGGGCCGGACCCTTGCCGCTCGCTGCCGCCCAAGGGCACGGCTGCGAGAGGGCGGCAGCAGCGCCGAGGGCAGGCGGGGCTCCACGGCGCCGGGCACGGATGGCGCTGCCGGGGCAGCAGCCGGGGCCGGGGCCGAGCTGCGGCGGGGCGGGGAGGGGAAGCGCAGCCCAGGCTGGTGGCTCACCGATGAACCTGATGGCCGCCTGTCGCAGGGACTCCTGTGGGCTCTCCAGGTACTGCAGGGCGCGGCGCACGTGCTCGGCCGCTCGGCTCCTGTCCCCTGCCAGCTGGAGAGAGCGGCAGGAGGGTGCACTTGGTGCAGGCTCAATCCCTGGGCCGAGCGCTCCGTGCGGCCAGCACTGGCCTCCCCTGCCCGCAGAGCCCTGCCGGGCGGGCAGCAGCCGCCGGCGCCGGGCTCTGACGGGGGCAGCGGGGCGGCTGCTGCCCGGGGAGCCGCGGTGCCGCCCGCAGCCCAGCCGGTTCGGGGCCACAGGAGCCTGGAGCAGAGCCCGCGCGGCCCGGGAAAGGCAGCGGCGTGTGGGGCGCAGGGAGGCGGCCCTGGCTGCAGCGTTGGGCAGGGGCGCAGCTGCCAGCCGCAGCCACTGAGCAGCGTCGCCAGGGGGCTTCTCCAGCCGGAGGCTGGGGCTTGCAGGCCGTTCTTACCAGGGCCTCGCCGAACCTCCAGGTCTGATCCAGCCGCAGCATGTGTTGGAGATCCTTCCTGTGCAGGAATGTGGCTGAACAATGGAGCGTTTCCCGGGAGGCCTGGAGTGCAGCAGAGAGCCCGAGATGGCACCACAGCCCAGGGCACAGGAGCCGCACAGGTCCCTCTACCAAGGCCAGGAGGAGGCTGCAGCCCACGAGGCGCCAGAGCAGGAGGCAGCCGAGCCCCCTGCCAGGGGGCCAGCGGCAGCCGCTGAGTCCTCACCTCTGCCACGCGCTGGTTCTCGTCATGGCAGTGGAAGGAGAGTGGGAGCAGGCTCTGGCGCACGTGTGCCTTCAGGGCCTTTTTGTCCCCTTCCGGTAAAAAATACAGCATCTCTCGGAAGATGAACATGGAGCACAACTGCACCTGGCTGTCATCCTGTATGAAAGGAAGGGAGACCTCGGCATCAGCTGCTTCACGCCCGCCTGGGCACAGGCCTGAAAATGCACAGGGCACAAAGTTTGCGGGCAGCAGCCGGTGGCCGTGGCTGGAGGCGCAGAGCCTTACGTTGTCAAAGAGCGGCAGGAGCGCCCCAGCCAGCTGCAGGGCGAGGGGGCTGGCTATGGGAGCGCCATTGCACAGGAACAAACCGCTGAGGAGAACCATGGTCATCCTAAGCATCTCCCTGTCATTTTCCTGCAGGAGCTCCACCAGCCTTTCATGCAGGCTCCACATTCTTACGGCCTGCGTGGAACACAAGTGTGTGAAACGCCGTCCTGCTGCCACAGGGCCCAGAGGCCAAAGTGCTGTGCCAAAGCACTCGGGCAGCTGGAGCGGGAGGCAGGAGAGCTGGGAGCAGCTGCCTCAGCGCCCAAAGGCCAGCCAAGGCCAAGCGACTGCCTTGCCCAGCCCCACGCTGGCAGCATGGCTTCAGCCGCTGCCCTCTTCTCACCGAGACACTGGTGCCGAGCACCAGGAGGCCTCTGAGGGCCAAGCGACGCATCTCCCTGCACTCGCTGTGCAGGTTCTTGGACATGACCTCCAGGACGCTGTCACGGCATTCACTCCAGTCCAGGCAGTCCAGGATCTGAAAGGCACGAGGCCGGTGACGAGGGAGCCGCACAGGGCCGGGCCCAGGCAGCAGCACAGGCCGCGGGCAGCGTCCCGGGCAGCTGCGGCCACGAGAGGGCAGAGAGGCGGGAGGCAGCTCAGCCAGGCAGCGCTGGCCTTCAGGCTCACCTCCACAAGGAACGCCATGGCGGCCAAATCCCGGGATGGCATGTCTTTGCTGAGCAGCCCGAGCAGGTGGAATGCAATCGCCGAACACAGGCCTTGGGATGCGTGGTGCATTTCTCTGAGAGGAGGAAATAGGAAGCAAAACCCTGAGACAGCAGGGGTAAACCTCTGCCAGGACTGACTGGCAGAGGTCTGGCCTTTCTCCAGCACCCTGCAAGGGGGAGCGGGCCCTCTGGGAGGTGGCTGCTCTTGGGCACGCTCCTCTCCCAGGCTTTTGCAGTCTCCTTGGCCGTCCCTTGGTGACAAGGCCTTGTGGCCCACGACCACGGGGACTGTGTGGGGCACCCCAGGCACAGGGCACAAATGCCGGAGGCAGCTGGGGAGCAGGGGGTCTCACCTGGCCAGCATGCCCACAGCACAGTGGTGGGTGTCAGCACAGAGCAGCGTGTCCCAGCCACGCTTGTCTTCCATTGCCGCCACCACATCCTCATAGTTCAGTCGGCAGAGCAGGGCCTTCAGGGTCTGCTCTGCAAAGCTGTGTGCAGATCAAAGCCCAGGTCACGCTGGGGGCACTGGCACCTGCCCTGGGCACGTGGCAGGGACAGGAGGACTTGCATGGAGCACCTGTTGGGGTCGGTGGCAAGGCCGTGTTGCTGCTGGCATCCCTCCCAGAAGGTATGGGCTGCCTCGGGCATATCCAAGGTGCTGAAGAGCACTTGGAAGAGCAGGCACACAAAGAGGCGGGGGAAATGCACGGTCACCACGTGTGGGACACAGGGCATCTGGAGGATCTTCCACATCACCACAGTTGCCTGCAAAGGACAGAGCAGCCCGAGCTCAGTGCCGAGGTGTCAGTGTGGCTGAGCCCGGGCGTGGGAAGGAGAGGCCAGCGGAGACGCAGGGGGAGCACCGGGCCTGGTGCCTCTGAAGCTGCCCCTAGGCCGGGTTTCTGCCCAGTGCCTGAGGCAGGGAGACACTGTGGGGGAGGGAGGATGGAGAGCTGATGGAGAGGTGAGCTTGGGGTGAGCAAAGGCCAGTTGCAGAAACTCACAGCCAGGGCGAGGACAGCCGTGTGGTCCCCATCGGAGGTGCGTGTGCTGTGCTCTGGCCAGCTGGCCAGTACGTCAAGGAGTATGAGCATGGCCGGCTCTGCAGCCCTGCACGAGCACATGATGGTCTTCCACATGGTGGTAGCAGCTCTGTAGGGTCAAAGCTCTGTCTCAGGGGGGTCTGCCAGCCCTGCCTCTGCCCCCTGTCCCTCAGCACACAGGCAGCCCAGCCCTGTGGGGACCGGCCCCTGAGGAGCAGGGAGGGAGCATGGCAGCACGCTGGGGGCTGACATGCCAGGGTGGGCAAAGGGAGGAGCCAGAGGGCCCTGGAATTCTCTGTGTGTCAGACACCTGGGACAGGCTGTACAGGCTGATGGGCTGCTGAGGCCTGAGCCTTGTGGGCACGTGGGCCCCGTACCTGTCACACGATGGGGCCACACGCAGGAGAGCCATCACCACATCAGCGGGCTGTGCCTCTGTCAGATCCAGAAGGGGCCTGTACAGGTTGTACTCAGGAAACTCGTTGGCCGCGAGCCACTGGTGGATGTACCTGACCATGGCGGGCACCTGGAGAAGGCAGAGGAGGCTTGGAAAGCTGCCAGAGGGAGTCATGTGCCCAACTGCCCCAGAAAAGTGCTTCCATTGCCACCACACTGCCATGGCCTCAAGGCTTCCAGTGAGCAGCAGGTGTGGCTTGGGAGGCCAAGCAATTGCTGGGAGGATGGAAGGCAGGCCACAGGCTGCTTACTTGCTTTGGAGTGGAAGGCCCCTCCTCCACAAGCATATCCAGCAGGGCAGCACTGGTCTTGGTTGTGAAGATGGGAGGGTACGCCCTGAGCATGCTGCCCATGCCGCTGGTCTCTTCCTCCCGAATCCTCTTGATGAATTTCCCAACCATCTGTAGCAGAAGGGCAAGAAGCCAGGGATGTTGCATGGAGTGCTGCGAGCACGGTGCTGGGCTGAGCAGTGACAACAGGCCCAGCCCGGCCGGGGATGGCTGCAGGTACCTGCGCTGTCCTGCGGAAGAGGCCACGGGCGCGTTGCTGCTCTTGTGTGCGCTGCACGGCTGCACCTGGCAAAGAGCAAGCGCAGCCCGAGCTGAGGGGCTGCGGGAGAGGCCGGAGAACACAAGGCCAGCCCTGCGCTGCCCAGGCAGGGACAGCCCCGCCACGGCCCAGGGCACGGAGCACGGCTGTGGGGTGTCTGCCCCGGCCCCTGCTCTGTCCTGTCCATGGGAATGACCTCAGGGCATGGGAAGGGATGGGATGGGATGGGGTGGGATGGGATGGGGTGGGATGGGATGGGATGGGATGGGGCCATCTTGGCTGCCGGCACCAGGTCTGCAGCCCAGCTCTGCTACTCACCCTTCTGCAGTAGCTGGAATTGCTTCACCTCTTCAGGCTGCTGTGCTGGAGCAGTTCCAGGGCCTTCTTGCTCCTCCTTCGCCCAGGCCAGCTTGGGCACACTCACAGGTCTCTGCTCTATGTCACTGCCTGGATTCATGGCTACTTGCAGGGAAGATGGCTGGGAAAAGGCCAGACCTCGGAGTCAGCAAGTGCTGGAGCCGTGCCTTGAAGGCACCTGCAAGAGTGGAGTCTTGGCAAGGCTACAGGAGAGCAAGTCCTGCACTCTGGTCTCGAGGGCTCCAGCCACAAGGACAGGAGACTCCTCGTCAAGGACCGTGCTCAGCGAATGCCACGGTCTGCCCTCAAGGGCACCTGCAGAAGAGAAGCCTCGGCAAGGCCAGAGGTCACCAAGTGCTGTGGGCTGGCCACGAGGTCACCTGCAGGAGTAACGCCTCGGGAAAGCTCCGGGTCAGCAAGGAACGAGGGCACTGAGCTCTGTCCCGTCCTGTCCCGTTGCGTGCACCGAGCACTGTGGGGTGGCCACCTCGCTGCCAACACCTAGGTCACTGCATGTCACAAAGGTCCCGTTCCATGGCACGGTGACCATGCGCCACCGTGTCACAAAGGGCCCTTGCACACCCTGCCACCTGCCCTGGGGCCGCCCCCTGCCCCCCAAAGTGGCCCAGGTTGGAAGGAATGCCTTGCCCCAAGTGTCTCAGGCAGCCCGACAGGATCTTTAGGAACGGCTCAAACCATAAGCAAAGGCTGCCCTGCTCGGCAGGCTCAGGGCAGCAGGAGCCCCCGTGGCTGCTGACCCAGCCGTGGCGGGAAGGGCACGGGGCCTTCCACAGAAGCTGGCACGGCCTCCTCGGGACACGTCCCGCATGGTGGCCACGCTAAGCACGGCCCAGTGACAGAGACAAGGAACGCGTGAGCCAGGGCACAAATGCTGCTCTGAGCCCTGGGGCCCAGGGAGCACTGACATCAGCAGGTGTGGCAGAGTCCCCGCCAAAGCAGAGTCCCCCCGAGCCCTGGCAGTGCCCATCTCCTTCCCCAGAGACCTGTGCCTCAAGAGGGCTGCTCTGCCAGAGGGCAGCCAAAGCCAACGTGCACTGGGGGCTGTGCTCCATCCTACAGGGCCTCTTGGGAGGAGCACCTGGAGCAACTGGTGGCAACACTTGGTACGTGTCAGATGATGTTGCTCCTTCCTGGAATGATTTTTTCAAGGAAGGGATTAGGAGTAGCACAGAAAGACCAGCAGCTGCAGAATTTCACAGGACAAAGAGACTCCACCAAAACACTGTCATGTTTCCGTGTGCTTTTCTGTCTGTCTTGCACTCTGAAAGAAAAAGAATTGGCCCAGCCTCTGCTTTTCAACTGTCCACGTACTGTGTGTCTTCCTGTGGCAGCTCCCGTGCAAACACAAGTGGCTGCCTGCTGAGCACGGCAATGGACGGCCACAAACAGGGAGGTCCCCGGTGAACATCAAGGCAGATACCCGGGGAAGTGCAGAGGATAGGGATAACTCTGGGAGGAGAAGCTGTTCTGTGCCTCTGATGATGGTGCCAGGCCCCTGAAGGAGCAGCCAAGACAAGTGCTGGAAGCAGCCATGTCCTGCTCTTTTCTGCTGTCAGATGCACACGGGACAGATTTGTTGCCCACGGGTCCACCAGACTTGATCCAGGAAGGATGGAAGCCCATGCATTGGTGGTAGGGAATGGGCTCCAGCAAGAGCAAAGCAGGATCTTCCAGCAGCAAAGCCTGAGCTTGTGAAGCGAGCCATGTGCTCAGCAGACACCAAAGTGCTTCCTTCGAGCCCTGAATGGTGGCCACAAGTGCCTGCCTTACTTCAGCACCTCCTGCTGCTTCCTTTGTTCCAGGCCAGTCCAGGAATTAGGTTGGAAGCTCATGCATGTGTTTTTAAGGCACCTGCACGGAGGAGAAGGACGGCAGCTGCAGCGCAGGGCTCGTGCTGCCTCTCATGATGGCATCAACGCCGCTGCCTTGGGACACCCGCCAGTGGAAGGCGAGTCTGCCCTCAAGCACAGCCATTGTAGCCAGTCAGGGGCATAGGCTGCAGCAGCAGCTGCCAAGCATTGCTGTGAGGCTGGTAAACCAAGAGAAAGCCATTGTGGCCGAGCGTGCTGAAGCCTTTTGCTAAACCACGTGCAATAGTGCCCACAGCATGGCCCCTTTGGAATGGTGGCTGGTGCAGACGCCTCCTGGAGCAGTTGCCGGCGTTCGGGCTGCTGCTGTTCCTGTGCACGCTCTGGTGCTGTTTCTGTGGCGTCCAGAGCCGCTTTGGCAGCAGCGACTCAGCAGCCCTGCTCGAGGAGACATCGCCGCCCTGGCCACGGAGGCAGAAGCTCTTTGGGCCCAGAGCTCTGTGTCAGGAGGGCCTCATCCTCAGCACCATGGCCTGGGCAGCCGCGGGGGCCCGGGCTGGCCGCCAGCCCTGCTCTGCCCACTGCCCTGGCAGCACCCAGTGACCGTGCCCCGGCAGGGCCCCCTTGCCCTCCGTGTCCCCAGCCAGCCTCGTTTGGGCACATCGGGGTGTCCACACCCTCCTGCTGAGGCCCAGCCTCCAGGGCTTCTGCCCCAGGCGTGGGAGCCTCTCTGGGGAAGCGCCAGAGCAGCCGGCTGTCAGGAACAAGGCTGACACCCAATTCCTCAGGGCTTCCCAACAGCGCGGCCCCTCAGGGGCCTCCTGTCCCCTTGGAGCCTCCTGCCACCCACTCCCTCTCACAGGGCCCTCGTGCCGTCCCAGCGCCTTGTCCCATCAGAGCCTCCGCAGCACCTTGTCCCTTCACGGCCTCCCCCAGCCCGGCCCAGGTGCCCAGTAGCGGCGCAGCCCCGAGGAGCCGCATTGAGAGGCACCTCAGAGGCCTCAGCAATGCAGCCAGCAACACACGGGCAGGAGGACACAGATGGCCCTTCCTGGCTGGGCAGGAGGGTTTGTGGCTATCTCCAGGCACCAGGCCGGCAGTGATCCCTGCAGCTCCGGCCCCTGCCCAGCAGCTCTGTGGCCAGCACAAAGGCTTCAGCAGAACCACCAAAGGCCAAGGGCCTTGTGGACATTTTCCCTTCCCCACTGCACACCTGGGCTGCTCGCTTGGCACAAGGAGCTGTTTTCCCCTCTTCCCCCGTGCCCTGCAGACACTGGGCACCAAAGAGAGCTCCTGGGAGTCTGGGTATTAGAACACGTTCTATATTTATATCCTAAAGAACAACTAAACAGAAGGGATAAAACAATCTTAAAGAAAAGAAAAATCCCCCCCGGCTCAGAAGGCCCCACAGACAGAGAGCCTCTCAAATCAGCTCTCCTCAGAGCGCCAGCAGCACAGCCAGCTGTGGCCCCAGAGACAAGGCCGTTTCTTGCGGGCCCTGCGAAACTGATCTTGCAGCTTCTGCAAGATGGAGCCCGGAGCTCTCTCCACAGCGCGGAGGACAAAGGCTGTTTCGAGAGCCAGGCTGCTGGTGGCAGGGCTGATGTCCTCTGCCTTGTCTTCAAGGGCTGCAAGAGAGAGGAACAGAGGCACGGTCAGATCCCGGATCTCTGGGGAGCCGAGGAGACCCCCGAGGCAGGGCCATGCCAGCCGGCTCTGGCCATGGCCAGGAGGGAGCCGGGAGCAAGGGGATCAGCCCGAAGCTGCCGGACACTGTTGCCCCACGTGGGCCTGAAATGGGAGTG
Source organism: Melozone crissalis (assembly GCF_028551555.1). Classification (NCBI taxonomy): domain Eukaryota; kingdom Metazoa; phylum Chordata; class Aves; order Passeriformes; family Passerellidae; genus Melozone; species Melozone crissalis. Next base: position 13,889,780 of record NW_026535795.1, on the reverse strand, counting down.
TGTGTTCTGGCCACGGCAGCCGTGCTGCGCACAGGGAGCAGAGCCCTGGGCAGCGGGGCAGGGATTGCAGCTGCCCCCGGCAGCCGGGGCTGGCAGCCCTCTGGCCTCACTCACCCTGACAGATGTGGCGGAGCTCTCGTTTGTGGCCCCTGAGGTGCTGCCCGGCCATCCCTGAGAAGACAGAGCCTGTCAGGGCGCCAGCGGCACGGCTCCCTGCCAGCGCAGCGGCGCTGCCAGCCCTGTGGCCACACGGGCTCCTGGCCCCGGCAGGGCTCGGGCCGGACCCTTGCCGCTCGCTGCCGCCCAAGGGCACGGCTGCGAGAGGGCGGCAGCAGCGCCGAGGGCAGGCGGGGCTCCACGGCGCCGGGCACGGATGGCGCTGCCGGGGCAGCAGCCGGGGCCGGGGCCGAGCTGCGGCGGGGCGGGGAGGGGAAGCGCAGCCCAGGCTGGTGGCTCACCGATGAACCTGATGGCCGCCTGTCGCAGGGACTCCTGTGGGCTCTCCAGGTACTGCAGGGCGCGGCGCACGTGCTCGGCCGCTCGGCTCCTGTCCCCTGCCAGCTGGAGAGAGCGGCAGGAGGGTGCACTTGGTGCAGGCTCAATCCCTGGGCCGAGCGCTCCGTGCGGCCAGCACTGGCCTCCCCTGCCCGCAGAGCCCTGCCGGGCGGGCAGCAGCCGCCGGCGCCGGGCTCTGACGGGGGCAGCGGGGCGGCTGCTGCCCGGGGAGCCGCGGTGCCGCCCGCAGCCCAGCCGGTTCGGGGCCACAGGAGCCTGGAGCAGAGCCCGCGCGGCCCGGGAAAGGCAGCGGCGTGTGGGGCGCAGGGAGGCGGCCCTGGCTGCAGCGTTGGGCAGGGGCGCAGCTGCCAGCCGCAGCCACTGAGCAGCGTCGCCAGGGGGCTTCTCCAGCCGGAGGCTGGGGCTTGCAGGCCGTTCTTACCAGGGCCTCGCCGAACCTCCAGGTCTGATCCAGCCGCAGCATGTGTTGGAGATCCTTCCTGTGCAGGAATGTGGCTGAACAATGGAGCGTTTCCCGGGAGGCCTGGAGTGCAGCAGAGAGCCCGAGATGGCACCACAGCCCAGGGCACAGGAGCCGCACAGGTCCCTCTACCAAGGCCAGGAGGAGGCTGCAGCCCACGAGGCGCCAGAGCAGGAGGCAGCCGAGCCCCCTGCCAGGGGGCCAGCGGCAGCCGCTGAGTCCTCACCTCTGCCACGCGCTGGTTCTCGTCATGGCAGTGGAAGGAGAGTGGGAGCAGGCTCTGGCGCACGTGTGCCTTCAGGGCCTTTTTGTCCCCTTCCGGTAAAAAATACAGCATCTCTCGGAAGATGAACATGGAGCACAACTGCACCTGGCTGTCATCCTGTATGAAAGGAAGGGAGACCTCGGCATCAGCTGCTTCACGCCCGCCTGGGCACAGGCCTGAAAATGCACAGGGCACAAAGTTTGCGGGCAGCAGCCGGTGGCCGTGGCTGGAGGCGCAGAGCCTTACGTTGTCAAAGAGCGGCAGGAGCGCCCCAGCCAGCTGCAGGGCGAGGGGGCTGGCTATGGGAGCGCCATTGCACAGGAACAAACCGCTGAGGAGAACCATGGTCATCCTAAGCATCTCCCTGTCATTTTCCTGCAGGAGCTCCACCAGCCTTTCATGCAGGCTCCACATTCTTACGGCCTGCGTGGAACACAAGTGTGTGAAACGCCGTCCTGCTGCCACAGGGCCCAGAGGCCAAAGTGCTGTGCCAAAGCACTCGGGCAGCTGGAGCGGGAGGCAGGAGAGCTGGGAGCAGCTGCCTCAGCGCCCAAAGGCCAGCCAAGGCCAAGCGACTGCCTTGCCCAGCCCCACGCTGGCAGCATGGCTTCAGCCGCTGCCCTCTTCTCACCGAGACACTGGTGCCGAGCACCAGGAGGCCTCTGAGGGCCAAGCGACGCATCTCCCTGCACTCGCTCTGCAGGTTCTTGGACATGACCTCCAGGACGCTGTCACGGCATTCACTCCAGTCCAGGCAGTCCAGGATCTGAAAGGCACGAGGCCGGTGACGAGGGAGCCGCACAGGGCCGGGCCCAGGCAGCAGCACAGGCCGCGGGCAGCGTCCCGGGCAGCTGCGGCCACGAGAGGGCAGAGAGGCGGGAGGCAGCTCAGCCAGGCAGCGCTGGCCTTCAGGCTCACCTCCACAAGGAACGCCATGGCGGCCAAATCCCGGGATGGCATGTCTTTGCTGAGCAGCCCGAGCAGGTGGAATGCAATCGCCGAACACAGGCCTTGGGATGCGTGGTGCATTTCTCTGAGAGGAGGAAATAGGAAGCAAAACCCTGAGACAGCAGGGGTAAACCTCTGCCAGGACTGACTGGCAGAGGTCTGGCCTTTCTCCAGCACCCTGCAAGGGGGAGCGGGCCCTCTGGGAGGTGGCTGCTCTTGGGCACGCTCCTCTCCCAGGCTTTTGCAGTCTCCTTGGCCGTCCCTTGGTGACAAGGCCTTGTGGCCCACGACCACGGGGACTGTGTGGGGCACCCCAGGCACAGGGCACAAATGCCGGAGGCAGCTGGGGAGCAGGGGGTCTCACCTGGCCAGCATGCCCACAGCACAGTGGTGGGTGTCAGCACAGAGCAGCGTGTCCCAGCCACGCTTGTCTTCCATTGCCGCCACCACATCCTCATAGTTCAGTCGGCAGAGCAGGGCCTTCAGGGTCTGCTCTGCAAAGCTGTGTGCAGATCAAAGCCCAGGTCACGCTGGGGGCACTGGCACCTGCCCTGGGCACGTGGCAGGGACAGGAGGACTTGCATGGAGCACCTGTTGGGGTCGGTGGCAAGGCCGTGTTGCTGCTGGCATCCCTCCCAGAAGGTATGGGCTGCCTCGGGCATATCCAAGGTGCTGAAGAGCACTTGGAAGAGCAGGCACACAAAGAGGCGGGGCAAATGCACGGTCACCACGTGTGGGACACAGGGCATCTGGAGGATCTTCCACATCACCACAGTTGCCTGCAAAGGACAGAGCAGCCCGAGCTCAGTGCCGAGGTGTCAGTGTGGCTGAGCCCGGGCGTGGGAAGGAGAGGCCAGCGGAGACGCAGGGGGAGCACCGGGCCTGGTGCCTCTGAAGCTGCCCCTAGGCCGGGTTTCTGCCCAGTGCCTGAGGCAGGGAGACACTGTGGGGGAGGGAGGATGGAGAGCTGATGGAGAGGTGAGCTTGGGGTGAGCAAAGGCCAGTTGCAGAAACTCACAGCCAGGGCGAGGACAGCCGTGTGGTCCCCATCGGAGGTGCGTGTGCTGTGCTCTGGCCAGCTGGCCAGTACGTCAAGGAGTATGAGCATGGCCGGCTCTGCAGCCCTGCACGAGCACATGATGGTCTTCCACATGGTGGTAGCAGCTCTGTAGGGTCAAAGCTCTGTCTCAGGGGGGTCTGCCAGCCCTGCCTCTGCCCCCTGTCCCTCAGCACACAGGCAGCCCAGCCCTGTGGGGACCGGCCCCTGAGGAGCAGGGAGGGAGCATGGCAGCACGCTGGGGGCTGACATGCCAGGGTGGGCAAAGGGAGGAGCCAGAGGGCCCTGGAATTCTCTGTGTGTCAGACACCTGGGACAGGCTGTACAGGCTGATGGGCTGCTGAGGCCTGAGCCTTGTGGGCACGTGGGCCCCGTACCTGTCACACGATGGGGCCACACGCAGGAGAGCCATCACCACATCAGCGGGCTGTGCCTCTGTCAGATCCAGAAGGGGCCTGTACAGGTTGTACTCAGGAAACTCGTTGGCCGCGAGCCACTGGTGGATGTACCTGACCATGGCGGGCACCTGGAGAAGGCAGAGGAGGCTTGGAAAGCTGCCAGAGGGAGTCATGTGCCCAACTGCCCCAGAAAAGTGCTTCCATTGCCACCACACTGCCATGGCCTCAAGGCTTCCAGTGAGCAGCAGGTGTGGCTTGGGAGGCCAAGCAATTGCTGGGGGGATGGAAGGCAGGCCACAGGCTGCTTACTTGCTTTGGAGTGGAAGGCCCCTCCTCCACAAGCATATCCAGCAGGGCAGCACTGGTCTTGGTTGTGAAGATGGGAGGGTACGCCCTGAGCATGCTGCCCATGCCGCTGGTCTCTTCCTCCCGAATCCTCTTGATGAATTTCCCAACCATCTGTAGCAGAAGGGCAAGAAGCCAGGGATGTTGCATGGAGTGCTGCGAGCACGGTGCTGGGCTGAGCAGTGACAACAGGCCCAGCCCGGCCGGGGATGGCTGCAGGTACCTGCGCTGTCCTGCGGAAGAGGCCACGGGCGCGTTGCTGCTCTTGTGTGCGCTGCACGGCTGCACCTGGCAAAGAGCGAGCGCAGCCCGAGCTGAGGGGCTGCGGGAGAGGCCGGAGAACACAAGGCCAGCCCTCCGCTGCCCAGGCAGGGACAGCCCCGCCACGGCCCAGGGCACGGAGCACGGCTGTGGGGTGTCTGCCCCGGCCCCTGCTCTGTCCTGTCCATGGGAATGACCTCAGGGCATGGGAAGGGATGGGATGGGATGGGGTGGGATGGGATGGGATGGGATGGGATGGGATGGGGCCATCTTGGCTGCCGGCACCAGGTCTGCAGCCCAGCTCTGCTACTCACCCTTCTGCAGTAGCTGGAATTGCTTCACCTCTTCAGGCTGCTGTGCTGGAGCAGTTCCAGGGCCTTCTTGCTCCTCCTTCGCCCAGGCCAGCTTGGGCACACTCACAGGTCTCTGCTCTATGTCACTGCCTGGATTCATGGCTACTTGCAGGGAAGATGGCTGGGAAAAGGCCAGACCTCGGAGTCAGCAAGTGCTGGAGCCGTGCCTTGAAGGCACCTGCAAGAGTGGAGTCTTGGCAAGGCTACAGGAGAGCAAGTCCTGCACTCTGGTCTCGAGGGCTCCAGCCACAAGGACAGGAGACTCCTCGTCAAGGACCGTGCTCAGCGAATGCCACGGTCTGCCCTCAAGGGCACCTGCAGAAGAGAAGCCTCGGCAAGGCCAGAGGTCACCAAGTGCTGTGGGCTGGCCACGAGGTCACCTGCAGGAGTAACGCCTCGGGAAAGCTCCGGGTCAGCAAGGAACGAGGGCACTGAGCTCTGTCCCGTCCTGTCCCGTTGCGTGCACCGAGCACTGTGGGGTGGCCACCTCGCTGCCAACACCTAGGTCACTGCATGTCACAAAGGTCCCGTTCCATGGCACGGTGACCATGCGCCACCGTGTCACAAAGGGCCCTTGCACACCCTGCCACCTGCCCTGGGGCCGCCCCCTGCCCCCCAAAGTGGCCCAGGTTGGAAGGAATGCCTTGCCCCAAGTGTCTCAGGCAGCCCGACAGGATCTTTAGGAACGGCTCAAACCATAAGCAAAGGCTGCCCTGCTCGGCAGGCTCAGGGCAGCAGGAGCCCCCGTGGCTGCTGACCCAGCCGTGGCGGGAAGGGCACGGGGCCTTCCACAGAAGCTGGCACGGCCTCCTCGGGACACGTCCCGCATGGTGGCCATGCTAAGCACGGCCCGGTGACAGAGACAAGGAACGCGTGAGCCAGGGCACAAATGCTGCTCTGAGCCCTGGGGCCCAGGGAGCACTGACATCAGCAGGTGTGGCAGAGTCCCCGCCAAAGCAGAGTCCCCCCGAGCCCTGGCAGTGCCCATCTCCTTCCCCAGAGACCTGTGCCTCAAGAGGGCTGCTCTGCCAGAGGGCAGCCAAAGCCAACGTGCACTGGGGGCTGTGCTCCATCCTACAGGGCCTCTTGGGAGGAGCACCTGGAGCAACTGGTGGCAACACTTGGTACGTGTCAGATGATGTTGCTCCTTCCTGGAATGATTTTTTCAAGGAAGGGATTAGGAGTAGCACAGAAAGACCAGCAGCTGCAGAATTTCACAGGACAAAGAGACTCCACCAAAACACTGTCATGTTTCCGTGTGCTTTTCTGTCTGTCTTGCACTCTGAAAGAAAAAGAATTGGCCCAGCCTCTGCTTTTCAACTGTCCACGTACTGTGTGTCTTCCTGTGGCAGCTCCCGTGCAAACACAAGTGGCTGCCTGCTGAGCACGGCAATGGACGGCCACAAACAGGGAGGTCCCCGGTGAACATCAAGGCAGATACCCGGGGAAGTGCAGAGGATAGGGATAACTCTGGGAGGAGAAGCTGTTCTGTGCCTCTGATGATGGTGCCAGGCCCCTGAAGGAGCAGCCAAGACAAGTGCTGGAAGCAGCCATGTCCTGCTCTTTTCTGCTGTCAGATGCACACGGGACAGATTTGTTGCCCACGGGTCCACCAGACTTGATCCAGGAAGGATGGAAGCCCATGCATTGGTGGTAGGGAATGGGCTCCAGCAAGAGCAAAGCAGGATCTTCCAGCAGCAAAGCCTGAGCTTGTGAAGCGAGCCATGTGCTCAGCAGACACCAAAGTGCTTCCTTCGAGCCCTGAATGGTGGCCACAAGTGCCTGCCTTACTTCAGCACCTCCTGCTGCTTCCTTTGTTCCAGGCCAGTCCAGGAATTAGGTTGGAAGCTCATGCATGTGTTTTTAAGGCACCTGCACGGAGGAGAAGGACGGCAGCTGCAGCGCAGGGCTCGTGCTGCCTCTCATGATGGCATCAACGCCGCTGCCTTGGGACACCCGCCAGTGGAAGGCGAGTCTGCCCTCAAGCACAGCCATTGTAGCCAGTCAGGGGCATAGGCTGCAGCAGCAGCTGCCAAGCATTGCTGTGAGGCTGGTAAACCAAGAGAAAGCCATTGTGGCCGAGCGTGCTGAAGCCTTTTGCTAAACCACGTGCAATAGTGCCCACAGCATGGCCCCTTTGGAATGGTGGCTGGTGCAGACGCCTCCTGGAGCAGTTGCCGGCGTTCGGGCTGCTGCTGTTCCTGTGCACGCTCTGGTGCTGTTTCTGTGGCGTCCAGAGCCGCTTTGGCAGCAGCGACTCAGCAGCCCTGCTCGAGGAGACATCGCCGCCCTGGCCACGGAGGCAGAAGCTCTTTGGGCCCAGAGCTCTGTGTCAGGAGGGCCTCATCCTCAGCACCATGGCCTGGGCAGCCGCGGGGGCCCGGGCTGGCCGCCAGCCCTGCTCTGCCCACTGCCCTGGCAGCACCCAGTGACCGTGCCCCGGCAGGGCCCCCTTGCCCTCCGTGTCCCCAGCCAGCCTCGTTTGGGCACATCGGGGTGTCCACACCCTCCTGCTGAGGCCCAGCCTCCAGGGCTTCTGCCCCAGGCGTGGGAGCCTCTCTGGGGAAGCGCCAGAGCAGCCGGCTGTCAGGAACAAGGCTGACACCCAGTTCCTCAGGGCTTCCCAACAGCGCGGCCCCTCAGGGGCCTCCTGTCCCCTTGGAGCCTCCTGCCACCCACTCCCTCTCACAGGGCCCTCGTGCCTTCCCAGCGCCTTGTCCCATCAGAGCCTCCGCAGCACCTTGTCCCTTCACGGCCTCCCCCAGCCCGGCCCAGGTGCCCAGTAGCGGCGCAGCCCCGAGGAGCCGCATTGAGAGGCACCTCAGAGGCCTCAGCAATGCAGCCAGCAACACACGGGCAGGAGGACACAGATGGCCCTTCCTGGCTGGGCAGGAGGGTTTGTGGCTATCTCCAGGCACCAGGCCGGCAGTGATCCCTGCAGCTCCGGCCCCTGCCCAGCAGCTCTGTGGCCAGCACAAAGGCTTCAGCAGAACCACCAAAGGCCAAGGGCCTTGTGGACATTTTCCCTTCCCCACTGCACACCTGGGCTGCTCGCTTGGCACAAGGAGCTGTTTTCCCCTCTTCCCCCGTGCCCTGCAGACACTGGGCACCAAAGAGAGCTCCTGGGAGTCTGGGTATTAGAACACATTCTATATTTATATCCTAAAGAACAACTAAACAGAAGGGATAAAACAATCTTAAAGAAAAGAAAAATCCCCCCCGGCTCAGAAGGCCCCACAGACAGAGAGCCTCTCAAATCAGCTCTCCTCAGAGCGCCAGCAGCACAGCCAGCTGTGGCCCCAGAGACAAGGCCGTTTCTTGCGGGCCCTGCGAAACTGATCTTGCAGCTTCTGCAAGATGGAGCCCGGAGCTCTCTCCACAGCGCGGAGGACAAAGGCTGTTTCGAGAGCCAGGCTGCTGGTGGCAGGGCTGATGTCCTCTGCCTTGTCTTCAAGGGCTGCAAGAGAGAGGAACAGAGGCACGGTCAGATCCCGGATCTCTGGGGAGCCGAGGAGACCCCCGAGGCAGGGCCATGCCAGCCGGCTCTGGCCATGGCCAGGAGGGAGCCGGGAGCAAGGGGATCAGCCCGAAGCTGCCGGACACTGTTGCCCCACGTGGGCCTGAAATGGGAGTGTGTGTTCTGGCCACGGCAGCCGTGCTGCGCACAGGGAGCAGAGCCCTGGGCAGCGGGGCAGGGATTGCAGCTGCCCCCGGCAGCCGGGGCTGGCAGCCCTCTGGCCTCACTCACCCTGACAGATGTGGCGGAGCTCTCGTTTGTGGCCCCTGAGGTGCTGCCCGGCCATCCCTGAGAAGACAGAGCCTGTCAGGGCGCCAGCGGCACGGCTCCCTGCCAGCGCAGCGGCGCTGCCAGCCCTGTGGCCACACGGGCTCCTGGCCCCGGCAGGGCTCGGGCCGGACCCTTGCCGCTCGCTGCCGCCCAAGGGCACGGCTGCGAGAGGGCGGCAGCAGCGCCGAGGGCAGGCGGGGCTCCACGGCGCCGGGCACGGATGGCGCTGCCGGGGCAGCAGCCGGGGCCGGGGCCGAGCTGCGGCGGGGCGGGGAGGGGAAGCGCAGCCCAGGCTGGTGGCTCACCGATGAACCTGATGGCCGCCTGTCGCAGGGACTCCTGTGGGCTCTCCAGGTACTGCAGGGCGCGGCGCACGTGCTCGGCCGCTCGGCTCCTGTCCCCTGCCAGCTGGAGAGAGCGGCAGGAGGGTGCACTTGGTGCAGGCTCAATCCCTGGGCCGAGCGCTCCGTGCGGCCAGCACTGGCCTCCCCTGCCCGCAGAGCCCTGCCGGGCGGGCAGCAGCCGCCGGCGCCGGGCTCTGACGGGGGCAGCGGGGCGGCTGCTGCCCGGGGAGCCGCGGTGCCGCCCGCAGCCCAGCCGGTTCGGGGCCACAGGAGCCTGGAGCAGAGCCCGCGCGGCCCGGGAAAGGCAGCGGCGTGTGGGGCGCAGGGAGGCGGCCCTGGCTGCAGCGTTGGGCAGGGGCGCAGCTGCCAGCCGCAGCCACTGAGCAGCGTCGCCAGGGGGCTTCTCCAGCCGGAGGCTGGGGCTTGCAGGCCGTTCTTACCAGGGCCTCGCCGAACCTCCAGGTCTGATCCAGCCGCAGCATGTGTTGGAGATCCTTCCTGTGCAGGAATGTGGCTGAACAATGGAGCGTTTCCCGGGAGGCCTGGAGTGCAGCAGAGAGCCCGAGATGGCACCACAGCCCAGGGCACAGGAGCCGCACAGGTCCCTCTACCAAGGCCAGGAGGAGGCTGCAGCCCACGAGGCGCCAGAGCAGGAGGCAGCCGAGCCCCCTGCCAGGGGGCCAGCGGCAGCCGCTGAGTCCTCACCTCTGCCACGCGCTGGTTCTCGTCATGGCAGTGGAAGGAGAGTGGGAGCAGGCTCTGGCGCACGTGTGCCTTCAGGGCCTTTTTGTCCCCTTCCGGTAAAAAATACAGCATCTCTCGGAAGATGAACATGGAGCACAACTGCACCTGGCTGTCATCCTGTATGAAAGGAAGGGAGACCTCGGCATCAGCTGCTTCACGCCCGCCTGGGCACAGGCCTGAAAATGCACAGGGCACAAAGTTTGCGGGCAGCAGCCGGTGGCCGTGGCTGGAGGCGCAGAGCCTTACGTTGTCAAAGAGCGGCAGGAGCGCCCCAGCCAGCTGCAGGGCGAGGGGGCTGGCTATGGGAGCGCCATTGCACAGGAACAAACCGCTGAGGAGAACCATGGTCATCCTAAGCATGTCGCTGTCATTTTCCTGCAGGAGCTCCACCAGCCTTTCATGCAGGCTCCACATTCTTACGGCCTGCGTGGAACACAAGTGTGTGAAACGCCGTCCTGCTGCCACAGGGCCCAGAGGCCAAAGTGCTGTGCCAAAGCACTCGGGCAGCTGGAGCGGGAGGCAGGAGAGCTGGGAGCAGCTGCCTCAGCGCCCAAAGGCCAGCCAAGGCCAAGCGACTGCCTTGCCCAGCCCCACGCTGGCAGCATGGCTTCAGCCGCTGCCCTCTTCTCACCGAGACACTGGTGCCGAGCACCAGGAGGCCTCTGAGGGCCAAGCGACGCATCTCCCTGCACTCGCTCTGCAGGTTCTTGGACATGACCTCCAGGACGCTGTCACGGCATTCACTCCAGTCCAGGCAGTCCAGGATCTGAAAGGCACGAGGCCGGTGACGAGGGAGCCGCACAGGGCCGGGCCCAGGCAGCAGCACAGGCCGCGGGCAGCGTCCCGGGCAGCTGCGGCCACGAGAGGGCAGAGAGGCGGGAGGCAGCTCAGCCAGGCAGCGCTGGCCTTCAGGCTCACCTCCACAAGGAACGCCATGGCGGCCAAATCCCGGGATGGCATGTCTTTGCTGAGCAGCCCGAGCAGGTGGAATGCAATCGCCGAACACAGGCCTTGGGATGCGTGGTGCATTTCTCTGAGAGGAGGAAATAGGAAGCAAAACCCTGAGACAGCAGGGGTAAACCTCTGCCAGGACTGACTGGCAGAGGTCTGGCCTTTCTCCAGCACCCTGCAAGGGGGAGCGGGCCCTCTGGGAGGTGGCTGCTCTTGGGCACGCTCCTCTCCCAGGCTTTTGCAGTCTCCTTGGCCGTCCCTTGGTGACAAGGCCTTGTGGCCCACGACCACGGGGACTGTGTGGGGCACCCCAGGCACAGGGCACAAATGCCGGAGGCAGCTGGGGAGCAGGGGGTCTCACCTGGCCAGCATGCCCACAGCACAGTGGTGGGTGTCAGCACAGAGCAGCGTGTCCCAGCCACGCTTGTCTTCCATTGCCGCCACCACATCCTCATAGTTCAGTCGGCAGAGCAGGGCCTTCAGGGTCTGCTCTGCAAAGCTGTGTGCAGATCAAAGCCCAGGTCACGCTGGGGGCACTGGCACCTGCCCTGGGCACGTGGCAGGGACAGGAGGACTTGCATGGAGCACCTGTTGGGGTCGGTGGCAAGGCCGTGTTGCTGCTGGCATCCCTCCCAGAAGGTATGGGCTGCCTCGGGCATATCCAAGGTGCTGAAGAGCACTTGGAAGAGCAGGCACACAAAGAGGCGGGGCAAATGCACGGTCACCACGTGTGGGACACAGGGCATCTGGAGGATCTTCCACATCACCACAGTTGCCTGCAAAGGACAGAGCAGCCCGAGCTCAGTGCCGAGGTGTCAGTGTGGCTGAGCCCGGGCGTGGGAAGGAGAGGCCAGCGGAGACGCAGGGGGAGCACCGGGCCTGGTGCCTCTGAAGCTGCCCCTAGGCCGGGTTTCTGCCCAGTGCCTGAGGCAGGGAGACACTGTGGGGGAGGGAGGATGGAGAGCTGATGGAGAGGTGAGCTTGGGGTGAGCAAAGGCCAGTTGCAGAAACTCACAGCCAGGGCGAGGACAGCCGTGTGGTCCCCATCGGAGGTGCGTGTGCTGTGCTCTGGCCAGCTGGCCAGTACGTCAAGGAGTATGAGCATGGCCGGCTCTGCAGCCCTGCACGAGCACATGATGGTCTTCCACATGGTGGTAGCAGCTCTGTAGGGTCAAAGCTCTGTCTCAGGGGGGTCTGCCAGCCCTGCCTCTGCCCCCTGTCCCTCAGCACACAGGCAGCCCAGCCCTGTGGGGACCGGCCCCTGAGGAGCAGGGAGGGAGCATGGCAGCACGCTGGGGGCTGACATGCCAGGGTGGGCAAAGGGAGGAGCCAGAGGGCCCTGGAATTCTCTGTGTGTCAGACACCTGGGACAGGCTGTACAGGCTGATGGGCTGCTGAGGCCTGAGCCTTGTGGGCACGTGGGCCCCGTACCTGTCACACGATGGGGCCACACGCAGGAGAGCCATCACCACATCAGCGGGCTGTGCCTCTGTCAGATCCAGAAGGGGCCTGTACAGGTTGTACTCAGGAAACTCGTTGGCCGCGAGCCACTGGTGGATGTACCTGACCATGGCGGGCACCTGGAGAAGGCAGAGGAGGCTTGGAAAGCTGCCAGAGGGAGTCATGTGCCCAACTGCCCCAGAAAAGTGCTTCCATTGCCACCACACTGCCATGGCCTCAAGGCTTCCAGTGAGCAGCAGGTGTGGCTTGGGAGGCCAAGCAATTGCTGGGGGGATGGAAGGCAGGCCACAGGCTGCTTACTTGCTTTGGAGTGGAAGGCCCCTCCTCCACAAGCATATCCAGCAGGGCAGCACTGGTCTTGGTTGTGAAGATGGGAGGGTACGCCCTGAGCATGCTGCCCATGCCGCTGGTCTCTTCCTCCCGAATCCTCTTGATGAATTTCCCAACCATCTGTAGCAGAAGGGCAAGAAGCCAGGGATGTTGCATGGAGTGCTGCGAGCACGGTGCTGGGCTGAGCAGTGACAACAGGCCCAGCCCGGCCGGGGATGGCTGCAGGTACCTGTGCTGTCCTGCGGAAGAGGCCACGGGCGCGTTGCTGCTCTTGTGTGCGCTGCACGGCTGCACCTGGCAAAGAGCGAGCGCAGCCTGAGCTGAGGGGCTGCGGGAGAGGCCGGAGAACACAAGGCCAGCCCTCCGCTGCCCAGGCAGGGACAGCCCCGCCACGGCCCAGGGCACGGAGCACGGCTGTGGGGTGTCTGCCCCGGCCCCTGCTCTGTCCTGTCCATGGGAATGACCTCAGGGCATGGGAAGGGATGGGATGGGATGGGATGGGGTGGGATGGGATGGGATGGGATGGGATGGGATGGGGCCATCTTGGCTGCCGGCACCAGGTCTGCAGCCCAGCTCTGCTACTCACCCTTCTGCAGTAGCTGGAATTGCTTCACCTCTTCAGGCTGCTGTGCTGGAGCAGTTCCAGGGCCTTCTTGCTCCTCCTTCGCCCAGGCCAGCTTGGGCACACTCACAGGTCTCTGCTCTATGTCACTGCCTGGATTCATGGCTACTTGCAGGGAAGATGGCTGGGAAAAGGCCAGACCTCGGAGTCAGCAAGTGCTGGAGCCGTGCCTTGAAGGCACCTGCAAGAGTGGAGTCTTGGCAAGGCTACAGGAGAGCAAGTCCTGCACTCTGGTCTCGAGGGCTCCAGCCACAAGGACAGGAGACTCCTCGTCAAGGACCGTGCTCAGCGAATGCCACGGTCTGCCCTCAAGGGCACCTGCAGAAGAGAAGCCTCGGCAAGGCCAGAGGTCACCAAGTGCTGTGGGCTGGCCACGAGGTCACCTGCAGGAGTAACGCCTCGGGAAAGCTCCGGGTCAGCAAGGAACGAGGGCACTGAGCTCTGTCCCGTCCTGTCCCGTTGCGTGCACCGAGCACTGTGGGGTGGCCACCTCGCTGCCAACACCTAGGTCACTGCATGTCACAAAGGTCCCGTTCCATGGCACGGTGACCATGCGCCACCGTGTCACAAAGGGCCCTTGCACACCCTGCCACCTGCCCTGGGGCCGCCCCCTGCCCCCCAAAGTGGCCCAGGTTGGAAGGAATGCCTTGCCCCAAGTGTCTCAGGCAGCCCGACAGGATCTTTAGGAACGGCTCAAACCATAAGCAAAGGCTGCCCTGCTCGGCAGGCTCAGGGCAGCAGGAGCCCCCGTGGCTGCTGACCCAGCCGTGGCGGGAAGGGCACGGGGCCTTCCACAGAAGCTGGCACGGCCTCCTCGGGACACGTCCCGCATGGTGGCCATGCTAAGCACGGCCCAGTGACAGAGACAAGGAACGCGTGAGCCAGGGCACAAATGCTGCTCTGAGCCCTGGGGCCCAGGGAGCACTGACATCAGCAGGTGTGGCAGAGTCCCCGCCAAAGCAGAGTCCCCCCGAGCCCTGGCAGTGCCCATCTCCTTCCCCAGAGACCTGTGCCTCAAGAGGGCTGCTCTGCCAGAGGGCAGCCAAAGCCAACGTGCACTGGGGGCTGTGCTCCATCCTACAGGGCCTCTTGGGAGGAGCACCTGGAGCAACTGGTGGCAACACTTGGTACGTGTCAGATGATGTTGCTCCTTCCTGGAATGATTTTTTCAAGGAAGGGATTAGGAGTAGCACAGAAAGACCAGCAGCTGCAGAATTTCACAGGACAAAGAGACTCCACCAAAACACTGTCATGTTTCCGTGTGCTTTTCTGTCTGTCTTGCACTCTGAAAGAAAAAGAATTGGCCCAGCCTCTGCTTTTCAACTGTCCACGTACTGTGTGTCTTCCTGTGGCAGCTCCCGTGCAAACACAAGTGGCTGCCTGCTGAGCATGGCAATGGACGGCCACAAACAGGGAGGTCCCCGGTGAACATCAAGGCAGATACCCGGGGAAGTGCAGAGGATAGGGATAACTCTGGGAGGAGAAGCTGTTCTGTGCCTCTGATGATGGTGCCAGGCCCCTGAAGGAGCAGCCAAGACAAGTGCTGGAAGCAGCCATGTCCTGCTCTTTTCTGCTGTCAGATGCACACGGGACAGATTTGTTGCCCACGGGTCCACCAGACTTGATCCAGGAAGGATGGAAGCCCATGCATTGGTGGTAGGGAATGGGCTCCAGCAAGAGCAAAGCAGGATCTTCCAGCAGCAAAGCCTGAGCTTGTGAAGCGAGCCATGTGCTCAGCAGACACCAAAGTGCTTCCTTCGAGCCCTGAATGGTGGCCACAAGTGCCTGCCTTACTTCAGCACCTCCTGCTGCTTCCTTTGTTCCAGGCCAGTCCAGGAATTAGGTTGGAAGCTCATGCATGTGTTTTTAAGGCACCTGCACGGAGGAGAAGGACGGCAGCTGCAGCGCAGGGCTCGTGCTGCCTCTCATGATGGCATCAACGCCGCTGCCTTGGGACACCCGCCAGTGGAAGGCGAGTCTGCCCTCAAGCACAGCCATTGTAGCCAGTCAGGGGCATAGGCTGCAGCAGCAGCTGCCAAGCATTGCTGTGAGGCTGGTAAACCAAGAGAAAGCCATTGTGGCCGAGCGTGCTGAAGCCTTTTGCTAAACCACGTGCAATAGTGCCCACAGCATGGCCCCTTTGGAATGGTGGCTGGTGCAGACGCCTCCTGGAGCAGTTGCCGGCGTTCGGGCTGCTGCTGTTCCTGTGCACGCTCTGGTGCTGTTTCTGTGGCGTCCAGAGCCGCTTTGGCAGCAGCGACTCAGCAGCCCTGCTCGAGGAGACATCGCCGCCCTGGCCACGGAGGCAGAAGCTCTTTGGGCCCAGAGCTCTGTGTCAGGAGGGCCTCATCCTCAGCACCATGGCCTGGGCAGCCGCGGGGGCCCGGGCTGGCCGCCAGCCCTGCTCTGCCCACTGCCCTGGCAGCACCCAGTGACCGTGCCCCGGCAGGGCCCCCTTGCCCTCCGTGTCCCCAGCCAGCCTCGTTTGGGCACATCGGGGTGTCCACACCCTCCTGCTGAGGCCCAGCCTCCAGGGCTTCTGCCCCAGGCGTGGGAGCCTCTCTGGGGAAGCGCCAGAGCAGCCGGCTGTCAGGAACAAGGCTGACACCCAGTTCCTCAGGGCTTCCCAACAGCGCGGCCCCTCAGGGGCCTCCTGTCCCCTTGGAGCCTCCTGCCACCCACTCCCTCTCACAGGGCCCTCGTGCCGTCCCAGCGCCTTGTCCCATCAGAGCCTCCGCAGCACCTTGTCCCTTCACGGCCTCCCCCAGCCCGGCCCAGGTGCCCAGTAGCGGCGCAGCCCCGAGGAGCCGCATTGAGAGGCACCTCAGAGGCCTCAGCAATGCAGCCAGCAACACACGGGCAGGAGGACACAGATGGCCCTTCCTGGCTGGGCAGGAGGGTTTGTGGCTATCTCCAGGCACCAGGCCGGCAGTGATCCCTGCAGCTCCGGCCCCTGCCCAGCAGCTCTGTGGCCAGCACAAAGGCTTCAGCAGAACCACCAAAGGCCAAGGGCCTTGTGGACATTTTCCCTTCCCCACTGCACACCTGGGCTGCTCGCTTGGCACAAGGAGCTGTTTTCCCCTCTTCCCCCGTGCCCTGCAGACACTGGGCACCAAAGAGAGCTCCTGGGAGTCTGGGTATTAGAACACATTCTATATTTATATCCTAAAGAACAACTAAACAGAAGGGATAAAACAATCTTAAAGAAAAGAAAAATCCCCCCCGGCTCAGAAGGCCCCACAGACAGAGAGCCTCTCAAATCAGCTCTCCTCAGAGCGCCAGCAGCACAGCCAGCTGTGGCCCCAGAGACAAGGCCGTTTCTTGCGGGCCCTGCGAAACTGATCTTGCAGCTTCTGCAAGATGGAGCCCGGAGCTCTCTCCACAGCGCGGAGGACAAAGGCTGTTTCGAGAGCCAGGCTGCTGGTGGCAGGGCTGATGTCCTCTGCCTTGTCTTCAAGGGCTGCAAGAGAGAGGAACAGAGGCACGGTCAGATCCCGGATCTCTGGGGAGCCGAGGAGACCCCCGAGGCAGGGCCATGCCAGCCGGCTCTGGCCATGGCCAGGAGGGAGCCGGGAGCAAGGGGATCAGCCCGAAGCTGCCGGACACTGTTGCCCCACGTGGGCCTGAAATGGGAGTGTGTGTTCTGGCCACGGCAGCCGTGCTGCGCACAGGGAGCAGAGCCCTGGGCAGCGGGGCAGGGATTGCAGCTGCCCCCGGCAGCCGGGGCTGGCAGCCCTCTGGCCTCACTCACCCTGACAGATGTGGCGGAGCTCTCGTTTGTGGCCCCTGAGGTGCTGCCCGGCCATCCCTGAGAAGACAGAGCCTGTCAGGGCGCCAGCGGCACGGCTCCCTGCCAGCGCAGCGGCGCTGCCAGCCCTGTGGCCACACGGGCTCCTGGCCCCGGCAGGGCTCGGGCCGGACCCTTGCCGCTCGCTGCCGCCCAAGGGCACGGCTGCGAGAGGGCGGCAGCAGCGCCGAGGGCAGGCGGGGCTCCACGGCGCCGGGCACGGATGGCGCTGCCGGGGCAGCAGCCGGGGCCGGGGCCGAGCTGCGGCGGGGCGGGGAGGGGAAGCGCAGCCCAGGCTGGTGGCTCACCGATGAACCTGATGGCCGCCTGTCGCAGGGACTCCTGTGGGCTCTCCAGGTACTGCAGGGCGCGGCGCACGTGCTCGGCCGCTCGGCTCCTGTCCCCTGCCAGCTGGAGAGAGCGGCAGGAGGGTGCACTTGGTGCAGGCTCAATCCCTGGGCCGAGCGCTCCGTGCGGCCAGCACTGGCCTCCCCTGCCCGCAGAGCCCTGCCGGGCGGGCAGCAGCCGCCGGCGCCGGGCTCTGACGGGGGCAGCGGGGCGGCTGCTGCCCGGGGAGCCGCGGTGCCGCCCGCAGCCCAGCCGGTTCGGGGCCACAGGAGCCTGGAGCAGAGCCCGCGCGGCCCGGGAAAGGCAGCGGCGTGTGGGGCGCAGGGAGGCGGCCCTGGCTGCAGCGTTGGGCAGGGGCGCAGCTGCCAGCCGCAGCCACTGAGCAGCGTCGCCAGGGGGCTTCTCCAGCCGGAGGCTGGGGCTTGCAGGCCGTTCTTACCAGGGCCTCGCCGAACCTCCAGGTCTGATCCAGCCGCAGCATGTGTTGGAGATCCTTCCTGTGCAGGAATGTGGCTGAACAATGGAGCGTTTCCCGGGAGGCCTGGAGTGCAGCAGAGAGCCCGAGATGGCACCACAGCCCAGGGCACAGGAGCCGCACAGGTCCCTCTACCAAGGCCAGGAGGAGGCTGCAGCCCACGAGGCGCCAGAGCAGGAGGCAGCCGAGCCCCCTGCCAGGGGGCCAGCGGCAGCCGCTGAGTCCTCACCTCTGCCACGCGCTGGTTCTCGTCATGGCAGTGGAAGGAGAGTGGGAGCAGGCTCTGGCGCACGTGTGCCTTCAGGGCCTTTTTGTCCCCTTCCGGTAAAAAATACAGCATCTCTCGGAAGATGAACATGGAGCACAACTGCACCTGGCTGTCATCCTGTATGAAAGGAAGGGAGACCTCGGCATCAGCTGCTTCACGCCCGCCTGGGCACAGGCCTGAAAATGCACAGGGCACAAAGTTTGCGGGCAGCAGCCGGTGGCCGTGGCTGGAGGCGCAGAGCCTTACGTTGTCAAAGAGCGGCAGGAGCGCCCCAGCCAGCTGCAGGGCGAGGGGGCTGGCTATGGGAGCGCCATTGCACAGGAACAAACCGCTGAGGAGAACCATGGTCATCCTAAGCATGTCGCTGTCATTTTCCTGCAGGAGCTCCACCAGCCTTTCATGCAGGCTCCACATTCTTACGGCCTGCGTGGAACACAAGTGTGTGAAACGCCGTCCTGCTGCCACAGGGCCCAGAGGCCAAAGTGCTGTGCCAAAGCACTCGGGCAGCTGGAGCGGGAGGCAGGAGAGCTGGGAGCAGCTGCCTCAGCGCCCAAAGGCCAGCCAAGGCCAAGCGACTGCCTTGCCCAGCCCCACGCTGGCAGCATGGCTTCAGCCGCTGCCCTCTTCTCACCGAGACACTGGTGCCGAGCACCAGGAGGCCTCTGAGGGCCAAGCGACGCATCTCCCTGCACTCGCTGTGCAGGTTCTTGGACATGACCTCCAGGACGCTGTCACGGCATTCACTCCAGTCCAGGCAGTCCAGGATCTGAAAGGCACGAGGCCGGTGACGAGGGAGCCGCACAGGGCCGGGCCCAGGCAGCAGCACAGGCCGCGGGCAGCGTCCCGGGCAGCTGCGGCCACGAGAGGGCAGAGAGGCGGGAGGCAGCTCAGCCAGGCAGCGCTGGCCTTCAGGCTCACCTCCACAAGGAACGCCATGGCGGCCAAATCCCGGGATGGCATGTCTTTGCTGAGCAGCCCGAGCAGGTGGAATGCAATCGCCGAACACAGGCCTTGGGATGCGTGGTGCATTTCTCTGAGAGGAGGAAATAGGAAGCAAAACCCTGAGACAGCAGGGGTAAACCTCTGCCAGGACTGACTGGCAGAGGTCTGGCCTTTCTCCAGCACCCTGCAAGGGGGAGCGGGCCCTCTGGGAGGTGGCTGCTCTTGGGCACGCTCCTCTCCCAGGCTTTTGCAGTCTCCTTGGCCGTCCCTTGGTGACAAGGCCTTGTGGCCCACGACCACGGGGACTGTGTGGGGCACCCCAGGCACAGGGCACAAATGCCGGAGGCAGCTGGGGAGCAGGGGGTCTCACCTGGCCAGCATGCCCACAGCACAGTGGTGGGTGTCAGCACAGAGCAGCGTGTCCCAGCCACGCTTGTCTTCCATTGCCGCCACCACATCCTCATAGTTCAGTCGGCAGAGCAGGGCCTTCAGGGTCTGCTCTGCAAAGCTGTGTGCAGATCAAAGCCCAGGTCACGCTGGGGGCACTGGCACCTGCCCTGGGCACGTGGCAGGGACAGGAGGACTTGCATGGAGCACCTGTTGGGGTCGGTGGCAAGGCCGTGTTGCTGCTGGCATCCCTCCCAGAAGGTATGGGCTGCCTCGGGCATATCCAAGGTGCTGAAGAGCACTTGGAAGAGCAGGCACACAAAGAGGCGGGGGAAATGCACGGTCACCACGTGTGGGACACAGGGCATCTGGAGGATCTTCCACATCACCACAGTTGCCTGCAAAGGACAGAGCAGCCCGAGCTCAGTGCCGAGGTGTCAGTGTGGCTGAGCCCGGGCGTGGGAAGGAGAGGCCAGCGGAGACGCAGGGGGAGCACCGGGCCTGGTGCCTCTGAAGCTGCCCCTAGGCCGGGTTTCTGCCCAGTGCCTGAGGCAGGGAGACACTGTGGGGGAGGGAGGATGGAGAGCTGATGGAGAGGTGAGCTTGGGGTGAGCAAAGGCCAGTTGCAGAAACTCACAGCCAGGGCGAGGACAGCCGTGTGGTCCCCATCGGAGGTGCGTGTGCTGTGCTCTGGCCAGCTGGCCAGTACGTCAAGGAGTATGAGCATGGCCGGCTCTGCAGCCCTGCACGAGCACATGATGGTCTTCCACATGGTGGTAGCAGCTCTGTAGGGTCAAAGCTCTGTCTCAGGGGGGTCTGCCAGCCCTGCCTCTGCCCCCTGTCCCTCAGCACACAGGCAGCCCAGCCCTGTGGGGACCGGCCCCTGAGGAGCAGGGAGGGAGCATGGCAGCACGCTGGGGGCTGACATGCCAGGGTGGGCAAAGGGAGGAGCCAGAGGGCCCTGGAATTCTCTGTGTGTCAGACACCTGGGACAGGCTGTACAGGCTGATGGGCTGCTGAGGCCTGAGCCTTGTGGGCACGTGGGCCCCGTACCTGTCACACGATGGGGCCACACGCAGGAGAGCCATCACCACATCAGCGGGCTGTGCCTCTGTCAGATCCAGAAGGGGCCTGTACAGGTTGTACTCAGGAAACTCGTTGGCCGCGAGCCACTGGTGGATGTACCTGACCATGGCGGGCACCTGGAGAAGGCAGAGGAGGCTTGGAAAGCTGCCAGAGGGAGTCATGTGCCCAACTGCCCCAGAAAAGTGCTTCCATTGCCACCACACTGCCATGGCCTCAAGGCTTCCAGTGAGCAGCAGGTGTGGCTTGGGAGGCCAAGCAATTGCTGGGGGGATGGAAGGCAGGCCACAGGCTGCTTACTTGCTTTGGAGTGGAAGGCCCCTCCTCCACAAGCATATCCAGCAGGGCAGCACTGGTCTTGGTTGTGAAGATGGGAGGGTACGCCCTGAGCATGCTGCCCATGCCGCTGGTCTCTTCCTCCCGAATCCTCTTGATGAATTTCCCAACCATCTGTAGCAGAAGGGCAAGAAGCCAGGGATGTTGCATGGAGTGCTGCGAGCACGGTGCTGGGCTGAGCAGTGACAACAGGCCCAGCCCGGCCGGGGATGGCTGCAGGTACCTGCGCTGTCCTGCGGAAGAGGCCACGGGCGCGTTGCTGCTCTTGTGTGCGCTGCACGGCTGCACCTGGCAAAGAGCGAGCGCAGCCCGAGCTGAGGGGCTGCGGGAGAGGCCGGAGAACACAAGGCCAGCCCTGCGCTGCCCAGGCAGGGACAGCCCCGCCACGGCCCAGGGCACGGAGCACGGCTGTGGGGTGTCTGCCCCGGCCCCTGCTCTGTCCTGTCCATGGGAATGACCTCAGGGCATGGGAAGGGATGGGATGGGATGGGGTGGGATGGGATGGGATGGGATGGGATGGGATGGGGCCATCTTGGCTGCCGGCACCAGGTCTGCAGCCCAGCTCTGCTACTCACCCTTCTGCAGTAGCTGGAATTGCTTCACCTCTTCAGGCTGCTGTGCTGGAGCAGTTCCAGGGCCTTCTTGCTCCTCCTTCGCCCAGGCCAGCTTGGGCACACTCACAGGTCTCTGCTCTATGTCACTGCCTGGATTCATGGCTACTTGCAGGGAAGATGGCTGGGAAAAGGCCAGACCTCGGAGTCAGCAAGTGCTGGAGCCGTGCCTTGAAGGCACCTGCAAGAGTGGAGTCTTGGCAAGGCTACAGGAGAGCAAGTCCTGCACTCTGGTCTCGAGGGCTCCAGCCACAAGGACAGGAGACTCCTCGTCAAGGACCGTGCTCAGCGAATGCCACGGTCTGCCCTCAAGGGCACCTGCAGAAGAGAAGCCTCGGCAAGGCCAGAGGTCACCAAGTGCTGTGGGCTGGCCACGAGGTCACCTGCAGGAGTAACGCCTCGGGAAAGCTCCGGGTCAGCAAGGAACGAGGGCACTGAGCTCTGTCCCGTCCTGTCCCGTTGCGTGCACCGAGCACTGTGGGGTGGCCACCTCGCTGCCAACACCTAGGTCACTGCATGTCACAAAGGTCCCGTTCCATGGCACGGTGACCATGCGCCACCGTGTCACAAAGGGCCCTTGCACACCCTGCCACCTGCCCTGGGGCCGCCCCCTGCCCCCCAAAGTGGCCCAGGTTGGAAGGAATGCCTTGCCCCAAGTGTCTCAGGCAGCCCGACAGGATCTTTAGGAACGGCTCAAACCATAAGCAAAGGCTGCCCTGCTCGGCAGGCTCAGGGCAGCAGGAGCCCCCGTGGCTGCTGACCCAGCCGTGGCGGGAAGGGCACGGGGCCTTCCACAGAAGCTGGCACGGCCTCCTCGGGACACGTCCCGCATGGTGGCCATGCTAAGCACGGCCCAGTGACAGAGACAAGGAACGCGTGAGCCAGGGCACAAATGCTGCTCTGAGCCCTGGGGCCCAGGGAGCACTGACATCAGCAGGTGTGGCAGAGTCCCCGCCAAAGCAGAGTCCCCCCGAGCCCTGGCAGTGCCCATCTCCTTCCCCAGAGACCTGTGCCTCAAGAGGGCTGCTCTGCCAGAGGGCAGCCAAAGCCAACGTGCACTGGGGGCTGTGCTCCATCCTACAGGGCCTCTTGGGAGGAGCACCTGGAGCAACTGGTGGCAACACTTGGTACGTGTCAGATGATGTTGCTCCTTCCTGGAATGATTTTTTCAAGGAAGGGATTAGGAGTAGCACAGAAAGACCAGCAGCTGCAGAATTTCACAGGACAAAGAGACTCCACCAAAACACTGTCATGTTTCCGTGTGCTTTTCTGTCTGTCTTGCACTCTGAAAGAAAAAGAATTGGCCCAGCCTCTGCTTTTCAACTGTCCACGTACTGTGTGTCTTCCTGTGGCAGCTCCCGTGCAAACACAAGTGGCTGCCTGCTGAGCACGGCAATGGACGGCCACAAACAGGGAGGTCCCCGGTGAACATCAAGGCAGATACCCGGGGAAGTGCAGAGGATAGGGATAACTCTGGGAGGAGAAGCTGTTCTGTGCCTCTGATGATGGTGCCAGGCCCCTGAAGGAGCAGCCAAGACAAGTGCTGGAAGCAGCCATGTCCTGCTCTTTTCTGCTGTCAGATGCACACGGGACAGATTTGTTGCCCACGGGTCCACCAGACTTGATCCAGGAAGGATGGAAGCCCATGCATTGGTGGTAGGGAATGGGCTCCAGCAAGAGCAAAGCAGGATCTTCCAGCAGCAAAGCCTGAGCTTGTGAAGCGAGCCATGTGCTCAGCAGACACCAAAGTGCTTCCTTCGAGCCCTGAATGGTGGCCACAAGTGCCTGCCTTACTTCAGCACCTCCTGCTGCTTCCTTTGTTCCAGGCCAGTCCAGGAATTAGGTTGGAAGCTCATGCATGTGTTTTTAAGGCACCTGCACGGAGGAGAAGGACGGCAGCTGCAGCGCAGGGCTCGTGCTGCCTCTCATGATGGCATCAACGCCGCTGCCTTGGGACACCCGCCAGTGGAAGGCGAGTCTGCCCTCAAGCACAGCCATTGTAGCCAGTCAGGGGCATAGGCTGCAGCAGCAGCTGCCAAGCATTGCTGTGAGGCTGGTAAACCAAGAGAAAGCCATTGTGGCCGAGCGTGCTGAAGCCTTTTGCTAAACCACGTGCAATAGTGCCCACAGCATGGCCCCTTTGGAATGGTGGCTGGTGCAGACGCCTCCTGGAGCAGTTGCCGGCGTTCGGGCTGCTGCTGTTCCTGTGCACGCTCTGGTGCTGTTTCTGTGGCGTCCAGAGCCGCTTTGGCAGCAGCGACTCAGCAGCCCTGCTCGAGGAGACATCGCCGCCCTGGCCACGGAGGCAGAAGCTCTTTGGGCCCAGAGCTCTGTGTCAGGAGGGCCTCATCCTCAGCACCATGGCCTGGGCAGCCGCGGGGGCCCGGGCTGGCCGCCAGCCCTGCTCTGCCCACTGCCCTGGCAGCACCCAGTGACCGTGCCCCGGCAGGGCCCCCTTGCCCTCCGTGTCCCCAGCCAGCCTCGTTTGGGCACATCGGGGTGTCCACACCCTCCTGCTGAGGCCCAGCCTCCAGGGCTTCTGCCCCAGGCGTGGGAGCCTCTCTGGGGAAGCGCCAGAGCAGCCGGCTGTCAGGAACAAGGCTGACACCCAGTTCCTCAGGGCTTCCCAACAGCGCGGCCCCTCAGGGGCCTCCTGTCCCCTTGGAGCCTCCTGCCACCCACTCCCTCTCACAGGGCCCTCGTGCCGTCCCAGCGCCTTGTCCCATCAGAGCCTCCGCAGCACCTTGTCCCTTCACGGCCTCCCCCAGCCCGGCCCAGGTGCCCAGTAGCGGCGCAGCCCCGAGGAGCCGCATTGAGAGGCACCTCAGAGGCCTCAGCAATGCAGCCAGCAACACACGGGCAGGAGGACACAGATGGCCCTTCCTGGCTGGGCAGGAGGGTTTGTGGCTATCTCCAGGCACCAGGCCGGCAGTGATCCCTGCAGCTCCGGCCCCTGCCCAGCAGCTCTGTGGCCAGCACAAAGGCTTCAGCAGAACCACCAAAGGCCAAGGGCCTTGTGGACATTTTCCCTTCCCCACTGCACACCTGGGCTGCTCGCTTGGCACAAGGAGCTGTTTTCCCCTCTTCCCCCGTGCCCTGCAGACACTGGGCACCAAAGAGAGCTCCTGGGAGTCTGGGTATTAGAACACATTCTATATTTATATCCTAAAGAACAACTAAACAGAAGGGATAAAACAATCTTAAAGAAAAGAAAAATCCCCCCCGGCTCAGAAGGCCCCACAGACAGAGAGCCTCTCAAATCAGCTCTCCTCAGAGCGCCAGCAGCACAGCCAGCTGTGGCCCCAGAGACAAGGCCGTTTCTTGCGGGCCCTGCGAAACTGATCTTGCAGCTTCTGCAAGATGGAGCCCGGAGCTCTCTCCACAGCGCGGAGGACAAAGGCTGTTTCGAGAGCCAGGCTGCTGGTGGCAGGGCTGATGTCCTCTGCCTTGTCTTCAAGGGCTGCAAGAGAGAGGAACAGAGGCACGGTCAGATCCCGGATCTCTGGGGAGCCGAGGAGACCCCCGAGGCAGGGCCATGCCAGCCGGCTCTGGCCATGGCCAGGAGGGAGCCGGGAGCAAGGGGATCAGCCCGAAGCTGCCGGACACTGTTGCCCCACGTGGGCCTGAAATGGGAGTGTGTGTTCTGGCCACGGCAGCCGTGCTGCGCACAGGGAGCAGAGCCCTGGGCAGCGGGGCAGGGATTGCAGCTGCCCCCGGCAGCCGGGGCTGGCAGCCCTCTGGCCTCACTCACCCTGACAGATGTGGCGGAGCTCTCGTTTGTGGCCCCTGAGGTGCTGCCCGGCCATCCCTGAGAAGACAGAGCCTGTCAGGGCGCCAGCGGCACAGCTCCCTGCCAGCGCAGCGGCGCTGCCAGCCCTGTGGCCACACGGGCTCCTGGCCCCGGCAGGGCTCGGGCCGGACCCTTGCCGCTCGCTGCCGCCCAAGGGCACGGCTGCGAGAGGGCGGCAGCAGCGCCGAGGGCAGGCGGGGCTCCACGGCGCCGGGCACGGATGGCGCTGCCGGGGCAGCAGCCGGGGCCGGGGCCGAGCTGCGGCGGGGCGGGGAGGGGAAGCGCAGCCCAGGCTGGTGGCTCACCGATGAACCTGATGGCCGCCTGTCGCAGGGACTCCTGTGGGCTCTCCAGGTACTGCAGGGCGCGGCGCACGTGCTCGGCCGCTCGGCTCCTGTCCCCTGCCAGCTGGAGAGAGCGGCAGGAGGGTGCACTTGGTGCAGGCTCAATCCCTGGGCCGAGCGCTCCGTGCGGCCAGCACTGGCCTCCCCTGCCCGCAGAGCCCTGCCGGGCGGGCAGCAGCCGCCGGCGCCGGGCTCTGACGGGGGCAGCGGGGCGGCTGCTGCCCGGGGAGCCGCGGTGCCGCCCGCAGCCCAGCCGGTTCGGGGCCACAGGAGCCTGGAGCAGAGCCCGCGCGGCCCGGGAAAGGCAGCGGCGTGTGGGGCGCAGGGAGGCGGCCCTGGCTGCAGCGCTGGGCAGGGGCGCAGCTGCCAGCCGCAGCCACTGAGCAGCGTCGCCAGGGGGCTTCTCCAGCCGGAGGCTGGGGCTTGCAGGCCGTTCTTACCAGGGCCTCGCCGAACCTCCAGGTCTGATCCAGCCGCAGCATGTGTTGGAGATCCTTCCTGTGCAGGAATGTGGCTGAACAATGGAGCGTTTCCCGGGAGGCCTGGAGTGCAGCAGAGAGCCCGAGATGGCACCACAGCCCAGGGCACAGGAGCCGCACAGGTCCCTCTACCAAGGCCAGGAGGAGGCTGCAGCCCACGAGGCGCCAGAGCAGGAGGCAGCCGAGCCCCCTGCCAGGGGGCCAGCGGCAGCCGCTGAGTCCTCACCTCTGCCACGCGCTGGTTCTCGTCATGGCAGTGGAAGGAGAGTGGGAGCAGGCTCTGGCGCACGTGTGCCTTCAGGGCCTTTTTGTCCCCTTCCGGTAAAAAATACAGCATCTCTCGGAAGATGAACATGGAGCACAACTGCACCTGGCTGTCATCCTGTATGAAAGGAAGGGAGACCTCGGCATCAGCTGCTTCACGCCCGCCTGGGCACAGGCCTGAAAATGCACAGGGCACAAAGTTTGCGGGCAGCAGCCGGTGGCCGTGGCTGGAGGCGCAGAGCCTTACGTTGTCAAAGAGCGGCAGGAGCGCCCCAGCCAGCTGCAGGGCGAGGGGGCTGGCTATGGGAGCGCCATTGCACAGGAACAAACCGCTGAGGAGAACCATGGTCATCCTAAGCATGTCGCTGTCATTTTCCTGCAGGAGCTCCACCAGCCTTTCATGCAGGCTCCACATTCTTACGGCCTGCGTGGAACACAAGTGTGTGAAACGCCGTCCTGCTGCCACAGGGCCCAGAGGCCAAAGTGCTGTGCCAAAGCACTCGGGCAGCTGGAGCGGGAGGCAGGAGAGCTGGGAGCAGCTGCCTCAGCGCCCAAAGGCCAGCCAAGGCCAAGCGACTGCCTTGCCCAGCCCCACGCTGGCAGCATGGCTTCAGCCGCTGCCCTCTTCTCACCGAGACACTGGTGCCGAGCACCAGGAGGCCTCTGAGGGCCAAGCGACGCATCTCCCTGCACTCGCTGTGCAGGTTCTTGGACATGACCTCCAGGACGCTGTCACGGCATTCACTCCAGTCCAGGCAGTCCAGGATCTGAAAGGCACGAGGCCGGTGACGAGGGAGCCGCACAGGGCCGGGCCCAGGCAGCAGCACAGGCCGCGGGCAGCGTCCCGGGCAGCTGCGGCCACGAGAGGGCAGAGAGGCGGGAGGCAGCTCAGCCAGGCAGCGCTGGCCTTCAGGCTCACCTCCACAAGGAACGCCATGGCGGCCAAATCCCGGGATGGCATGTCTTTGCTGAGCAGCCCGAGCAGGTGGAATGCAATCGCCGAACACAGGCCTTGGGATGCGTGGTGCATTTCTCTGAGAGGAGGAAATAGGAAGCAAAACCCTGAGACAGCAGGGGTAAACCTCTGCCAGGACTGACTGGCAGAGGTCTGGCCTTTCTCCAGCACCCTGCAAGGGGGAGCGGGCCCTCTGGGAGGTGGCTGCTCTTGGGCACGCTCCTCTCCCAGGCTTTTGCAGTCTCCTTGGCCGTCCCTTGGTGACAAGGCCTTGTGGCCCACGACCACGGGGACTGTGTGGGGCACCCCAGGCACAGGGCACAAATGCCGGAGGCAGCTGGGGAGCAGGGGGTCTCACCTGGCCAGCATGCCCACAGCACAGTGGTGGGTGTCAGCACAGAGCAGCGTGTCCCAGCCACGCTTGTCTTCCATTGCCGCCACCACATCCTCATAGTTCAGTCGGCAGAGCAGGGCCTTCAGGGTCTGCTCTGCAAAGCTGTGTGCAGATCAAAGCCCAGGTCACGCTGGGGGCACTGGCACCTGCCCTGGGCACGTGGCAGGGACAGGAGGACTTGCATGGAGCACCTGTTGGGGTCGGTGGCAAGGCCGTGTTGCTGCTGGCATCCCTCCCAGAAGGTATGGGCTGCCTCGGGCATATCCAAGGTGCTGAAGAGCACTTGGAAGAGCAGGCACACAAAGAGGCGGGGCAAATGCACGGTCACCACGTGTGGGACACAGGGCATCTGGAGGATCTTCCACATCACCACAGTTGCCTGCAAAGGACAGAGCAGCCCGAGCTCAGTGCCGAGGTGTCAGTGTGGCTGAGCCCGGGCGTGGGAAGGAGAGGCCAGCGGAGACGCAGGGGGAGCACCGGGCCTGGTGCCTCTGAAGCTGCCCCTAGGCCGGGTTTCTGCCCAGTGCCTGAGGCAGGGAGACACTGTGGGGGAGGGAGGATGGAGAGCTGATGGAGAGGTGAGCTTGGGGTGAGCAAAGGCCAGTTGCAGAAACTCACAGCCAGGGCGAGGACAGCCGTGTGGTCCCCATCGGAGGTGCGTGTGCTGTGCTCTGGCCAGCTGGCCAGTACGTCAAGGAGTATGAGCATGGCCGGCTCTGCAGCCCTGCACGAGCACATGATGGTCTTCCACATGGTGGTAGCAGCTCTGTAGGGTCAAAGCTCTGTCTCAGGGGGGTCTGCCAGCCCTGCCTCTGCCCCCTGTCCCTCAGCACACAGGCAGCCCAGCCCTGTGGGGACCGGCCCCTGAGGAGCAGGGAGGGAGCATGGCAGCACGCTGGGGGCTGACATGCCAGGGTGGGCAAAGGGAGGAGCCAGAGGGCCCTGGAATTCTCTGTGTGTCAGACACCTGGGACAGGCTGTACAGGCTGATGGGCTGCTGAGGCCTGAGCCTTGTGGGCACGTGGGCCCCGTACCTGTCACACGATGGGGCCACACGCAGGAGAGCCATCACCACATCAGCGGGCTGTGCCTCTGTCAGATCCAGAAGGGGCCTGTACAGGTTGTACTCAGGAAACTCGTTGGCCGCGAGCCACTGGTGGATGTACCTGACCATGGCGGGCACCTGGAGAAGGCAGAGGAGGCTTGGAAAGCTGCCAGAGGGAGTCATGTGCCCAACTGCCCCAGAAAAGTGCTTCCATTGCCACCACACTGCCATGGCCTCAAGGCTTCCAGTGAGCAGCAGGTGTGGCTTGGGAGGCCAAGCAATTGCTGGGGGGATGGAAGGCAGGCCACAGGCTGCTTACTTGCTTTGGAGTGGAAGGCCCCTCCTCCACAAGCATATCCAGCAGGGCAGCACTGGTCTTGGTTGTGAAGATGGGAGGGTACGCCCTGAGCATGCTGCCCATGCCGCTGGTCTCTTCCTCCCGAATCCTCTTGATGAATTTCCCAACCATCTGTAGCAGAAGGGCAAGAAGCCAGGGATGTTGCATGGAGTGCTGCGAGCACGGTGCTGGGCTGAGCAGTGACAACAGGCCCAGCCCGGCCGGGGATGGCTGCAGGTACCTGCGCTGTCCTGCGGAAGAGGCCACGGGCGCGTTGCTGCTCTTGTGTGCGCTGCACGGCTGCACCTGGCAAAGAGCGAGCGCAGCCTGAGCTGAGGGGCTGCGGGAGAGGCCGGAGAACACAAGGCCAGCCCTGCGCTGCCCAGGCAGGGACAGCCCCGCCACGGCCCAGGGCACGGAGCACGGCTGTGGGGTGTCTGCCCCGGCCCCTGCTCTGTCCTGTCCATGGGAATGACCTCAGGGCATGGGAAGGGATGGGATGGGATGGGATGGGGTGGGATGGGATGGGATGGGATGGGATGGGATGGGGCCATCTTGGCTGCCGGCACCAGGTCTGCAGCCCAGCTCTGCTACTCACCCTTCTGCAGTAGCTGGAATTGCTTCACCTCTTCAGGCTGCTGTGCTGGAGCAGTTCCAGGGCCTTCTTGCTCCTCCTTCGCCCAGGCCAGCTTGGGCACACTCACAGGTCTCTGCTCTATGTCACTGCCTGGATTCATGGCTACTTGCAGGGAAGATGGCTGGGAAAAGGCCAGACCTCGGAGTCAGCAAGTGCTGGAGCCGTGCCTTGAAGGCACCTGCAAGAGTGGAGTCTTGGCAAGGCTACAGGAGAGCAAGTCCTGCACTCTGGTCTCGAGGGCTCCAGCCACAAGGACAGGAGACTCCTCGTCAAGGACCGTGCTCAGCGAATGCCACGGTCTGCCCTCAAGGGCACCTGCAGAAGAGAAGCCTCGGCAAGGCCAGAGGTCACCAAGTGCTGTGGGCTGGCCACGAGGTCACCTGCAGGAGTAACGCCTCGGGAAAGCTCCGGGTCAGCAAGGAACGAGGGCACTGAGCTCTGTCCCGTCCTGTCCCGTTGTGTGCACCGAGCACTGTGGGGTGGCCACCTCGCTGCCAACACCTAGGTCACTGCATGTCACAAAGGTCCCGTTCCATGGCACGGTGACCATGCGCCACCGTGTCACAAAGGGCCCTTGCACACCCTGCCACCTGCCCTGGGGCCGCCCCCTGCCCCCCCAAAGTGGCCCAGGTTGGAAGGAATGCCTTGCCCCAAGTGTCTCAGGCAGCCCGACAGGATCTTTAGGAACGGCTCAAACCATAAGCAAAGGCTGCCCTGCTCGGCAGGCTCAGGGCAGCAGGAGCCCCCGTGGCTGCTGACCCAGCCGTGGCGGGAAGGGCACGGGGCCTTCCACAGAAGCTGGCACGGCCTCCTCGGGACACGTCCCGCATGGTGGCCACGCTAAGCACGGCCCGGTGACAGAGACAAGGAACGCGTGAGCCAGGGCACAAATGCTGCTCTGAGCCCTGGGGCCCAGGGAGCACTGACATCAGCAGGTGTGGCAGAGTCCCCGCCAAAGCAGAGTCCCCCCGAGCCCTGGCAGTGCCCATCTCCTTCCCCAGAGACCTGTGCCTCAAGAGGGCTGCTCTGCCAGAGGGCAGCCAAAGCCAACGTGCACTGGGGGCTGTGCTCCATCCTACAGGGCCTCTTGGGAGGAGCACCTGGAGCAACTGGTGGCAACACTTGGTACGTGTCAGATGATGTTGCTCCTTCCTGGAATGATTTTTTCAAGGAAGGGATTAGGAGTAGCACAGAAAGACCAGCAGCTGCAGAATTTCACAGGACAAAGAGACTCCACCAAAACACTGTCATGTTTCCGTGTGCTTTTCTGTCTGTCTTGCACTCTGAAAGAAAAAGAATTGGCCCAGCCTCTGCTTTTCAACTGTCCACGTACTGTGTGTCTTCCTGTGGCAGCTCCCGTGCAAACACAAGTGGCTGCCTGCTGAGCACGGCAATGGACGGCCACAAACAGGGAGGTCCCCGGTGAACATCAAGGCAGATACCCGGGGAAGTGCAGAGGATAGGGATAACTCTGGGAGGAGAAGCTGTTCTGTGCCTCTGATGATGGTGCCAGGCCCCTGAAGGAGCAGCCAAGACAAGTGCTGGAAGCAGCCATGTCCTGCTCTTTTCTGCTGTCAGATGCACACGGGACAGATTTGTTGCCCACGGGTCCACCAGACTTGATCCAGGAAGGATGGAAGCCCATGCATTGGTGGTAGGGAATGGGCTCCAGCAAGAGCAAAGCAGGATCTTCCAGCAGCAAAGCCTGAGCTTGTGAAGCGAGCCATGTGCTCAGCAGACACCAAAGTGCTTCCTTCGAGCCCTGAATGGTGGCCACAAGTGCCTGCCTTACTTCAGCACCTCCTGCTGCTTCCTTTGTTCCAGGCCAGTCCAGGAATTAGGTTGGAAGCTCATGCATGTGTTTTTAAGGCACCTGCACGGAGGAGAAGGACGGCAGCTGCAGCGCAGGGCTCGTGCTGCCTCTCATGATGGCATCAACGCCGCTGCCTTGGGACACCCGCCAGTGGAAGGCGAGTCTGCCCTCAAGCACAGCCATTGTAGCCAGTCAGGGGCACAGGCTGCAGCAGCAGCTGCCAAGCATTGCTGTGAGGCTGGTAAACCAAGAGAAAGCCATTGTGGCCGAGCGTGCTGAAGCCTTTTGCTAAACCACGTGCAATAGTGCCCACAGCATGGCCCCTTTGGAATGGTGGCTGGTGCAGACGCCTCCTGGAGCAGTTGCCGGCGTTCGGGCTGCTGCTGTTCCTGTGCACGCTCTGGTGCTGTTTCTGTGGCGTCCAGAGCCGCTTTGGCAGCAGCGACTCAGCAGCCCTGCTCGAGGAGACATCGCCGCCCTGGCCACGGAGGCAGAAGCTCTTTGGGCCCAGAGCTCTGTGTCAGGAGGGCCTCATCCTCAGCACCATGGCCTGGGCAGCCGCGGGGGCCCGGGCTGGCCGCCAGCCCTGCTCTGCCCACTGCCCTGGCAGCACCCAGTGACCGTGCCCCGGCAGGGCCCCCTTGCCCTCCGTGTCCCCAGCCAGCCTCGTTTGGGCACATCGGGGTGTCCCCACCCTCCTGCTGAGGCCCAGCCTCCAGGGCTTCTGCCCCAGGCGTGGGAGCCTCTCTGGGGAAGCGCCAGAGCAGCCGGCTGTCAGGAACAAGGCTGACACCCAGTTCCTCAGGGCTTCCCAACAGCGCGGCCCCTCAGGGGCCTCCTGTCCCCTTGGAGCCTCCTGCCACCCACTCCCTCTCACAGGGCCCTCGTGCCGTCCCAGCGCCTTGTCCCATCAGAGCCTCCGCAGCACCTTGTCCCTTCACGGCCTCCCCCAGCCCGGCCCAGGTGCCCAGTAGCGGCGCAGCCCCGAGGAGCCGCATCGAGAGGCACCTCAGAGGCCTCAGCAATGCAGCCAGCAACACACGGGCAGGAGGACACAGATGGCCCTTCCTGGCTGGGCAGGAGGGTTTGTGGCTATCTCCAGGCACCAGGCCGGCAGTGATCCCTGCAGCTCCGGCCCCTGCCCAGCAGCTCTGTGGCCAGCACAAAGGCTTCAGCAGAACCACCAAAGGCCAAGGGCCTTGTGGACATTTTCCCTTCCCCACTGCACACCTGGGCTGCTCGCTTGGCACAAGGAGCTGTTTTCCCCTCTTCCCCCGTGCCCTGCAGACACTGGGCACCAAAGAGAGCTCCTGGGAGTCTGGGTATTAGAACACATTCTATATTTATATCCTAAAGAACAACTAAACAGAAGGGATAAAACAATCTTAAAGAAAAGAAAAATCCCCCCCCGGCTCAGAAGGCCCCACAGACAGAGAGCCTCTCAAATCAGCTCTCCTCAGAGCGCCAGCAGCACAGCCAGCTGTGGCCCCAGAGACAAGGCCGTTTCTTGCGGGCCCTGCGAAACTGATCTTGCAGCTTCTGCAAGATGGAGCCCGGAGCTCTCTCCACAGCGCGGAGGACAAAGGCTGTTTCGAGAGCCAGGCTGCTGGTGGCAGGGCTGATGTCCTCTGCCTTGTCTTCAAGGGCTGCAAGAGAGAGGAACAGAGGCACGGTCAGATCCCGGATCTCTGGGGAGCCGAGGAGACCCCCGAGGCAGGGCCATGCCAGCCGGCTCTGGCCATGGCCAGGAGGGAGCCGGGAGCAAGGGGATCAGCCCGAAGCTGCCGGACACTGTTGCCCCACGTGGGCCTGAAATGGGAGTGTGTGTTCTGGCCACGGCAGCCGTGCTGCGCACAGGGAGCAGAGCCCTGGGCAGCGGGGCAGGGATTGCAGCTGCCCCCGGCAGCCGGGGCTGGCAGCCCTCTGGCCTCACTCACCCTGACAGATGTGGCGGAGCTCTCGTTTGTGGCCCCTGAGGTGCTGCCCGGCCATCCCTGAGAAGACAGAGCCTGTCAGGGCGCCAGCGGCACGGCTCCCTGCCAGCGCAGCGGCGCTGCCAGCCCTGTGGCCACACGGGCTCCTGGCCCCGGCAGGGCTCGGGCCGGACCCTTGCCGCTCGCTGCCGCCCAAGGGCACGGCTGCGAGAGGGCGGCAGCAGCGCCGAGGGCAGGCGGGGCTCCACGGCGCCGGGCACGGATGGCGCTGCCGGGGCAGCAGCCGGGGCCGGGGCCGAGCTGCGGCGGGGCGGGGAGGGGAAGCGCAGCCCAGGCTGGTGGCTCACCGATGAACCTGATGGCCGCCTGTCGCAGGGACTCCTGTGGGCTCTCCAGGTACTGCAGGGCGCGGCGCACGTGCTCGGCCGCTCGGCTCCTGTCCCCTGCCAGCTGGAGAGAGCGGCAGGAGGGTGCACTTGGTGCAGGCTCAATCCCTGGGCCGAGCGCTCCGTGCGGCCAGCACTGGCCTCCCCTGCCCGCAGAGCCCTGCCGGGCGGGCAGCAGCCGCCGGCGCCGGGCTCTGACGGGGGCAGCGGGGCGGCTGCTGCCCGGGGAGCCGCGGTGCCGTCCGCAGCCCAGCCGGTTCGGGGCCACAGGAGCCTGGAGCAGAGCCCGCGCGGCCCGGGAAAGGCAGCGGCGTGTGGGGCGCAGGGAGGCGGCCCTGGCTGCAGCGCTGGGCAGGGGCGCAGCTGCCAGCCGCAGCCACTGAGCAGCGTCGCCAGGGGGCTTCTCCAGCCGGAGGCTGGGGCTTGCAGGCCGTTCTTACCAGGGCCTCGCCGAACCTCCAGGTCTGATCCAGCCGCAGCATGTGTTGGAGATCCTTCCTGTGCAGGAATGTGGCTGAACAATGGAGCGTTTCCCGGGAGGCCTGGAGTGCAGCAGAGAGCCCGAGATGGCACCACAGCCCAGGGCACAGGAGCCGCACAGGTCCCTCTACCAAGGCCAGGAGGAGGCTGCAGCCCACGAGGCGCCAGAGCAGGAGGCAGCCGAGCCCCCTGCCAGGGGGCCAGCGGCAGCCGCTGAGTCCTCACCTCTGCCACGCGCTGGTTCTCGTCATGGCAGTGGAAGGAGAGTGGGAGCAGGCTCTGGCGCACGTGTGCCTTCAGGGCCTTTTTGTCCCCTTCCGGTAAAAAATACAGCATCTCTCGGAAGATGAACATGGAGCACAACTGCACCTGGCTGTCATCCTGTATGAAAGGAAGGGAGACCTCGGCATCAGCTGCTTCACGCCCGCCTGGGCACAGGCCTGAAAATGCACAGGGCACAAAGTTTGCGGGCAGCAGCCGGTGGCCGTGGCTGGAGGCGCAGAGCCTTACGTTGTCAAAGAGCGGCAGGAGCGCCCCAGCCAGCTGCAGGGCGAGGGGGCTGGCTATGGGAGCGCCATTGCACAGGAACAAACCGCTGAGGAGAACCATGGTCATCCTAAGCATGTCGCTGTCATTTTCCTGCAGGAGCTCCACCAGCCTTTCATGCAGGCTCCACATTCTTACGGCCTGCGTGGAACACAAGTGTGTGAAACGCCGTCCTGCTGCCACAGGGCCCAGAGGCCAAAGTGCTGTGCCAAAGCACTCGGGCAGCTGGAGCGGGAGGCAGGAGAGCTGGGAGCAGCTGCCTCAGCGCCCAAAGGCCAGCCAAGGCCAAGCGACTGCCTTGCCCAGCCCCACGCTGGCAGCATGGCTTCAGCCGCTGCCCTCTTCTCACCGAGACACTGGTGCCGAGCACCAGGAGGCCTCTGAGGGCCAAGCGACGCATCTCCCTGCACTCGCTGTGCAGGTTCTTGGACATGACCTCCAGGACGCTGTCACGGCATTCACTCCAGTCCAGGCAGTCCAGGATCTGAAAGGCACGAGGCCGGTGACGAGGGAGCCGCACAGGGCCGGGCCCAGGCAGCAGCACAGGCCGCGGGCAGCGTCCCGGGCAGCTGCGGCCACGAGAGGGCAGAGAGGCGGGAGGCAGCTCAGCCAGGCAGCGCTGGCCTTCAGGCTCACCTCCACAAGGAACGCCATGGCGGCCAAATCCCGGGATGGCATGTCTTTGCTGAGCAGCCCGAGCAGGTGGAATGCAATCGCCGAACACAGGCCTTGGGATGCGTGGTGCATTTCTCTGAGAGGAGGAAATAGGAAGCAAAACCCTGAGACAGCAGGGGTAAACCTCTGCCAGGACTGACTGGCAGAGGTCTGGCCTTTCTCCAGCACCCTGCAAGGGGGAGCGGGCCCTCTGGGAGGTGGCTGCTCTTGGGCACGCTCCTCTCCCAGGCTTTTGCAGTCTCCTTGGCCGTCCCTTGGTGACAAGGCCTTGTGGCCCACGACCACGGGGACTGTGTGGGGCACCCCAGGCACAGGGCACAAATGCCGGAGGCAGCTGGGGAGCAGGGGGTCTCACCTGGCCAGCATGCCCACAGCACAGTGGTGGGTGTCAGCACAGAGCAGCGTGTCCCAGCCACGCTTGTCTTCCATTGCCGCCACCACATCCTCATAGTTCAGTCGGCAGAGCAGGGCCTTCAGGGTCTGCTCTGCAAAGCTGTGTGCAGATCAAAGCCCAGGTCACGCTGGGGGCACTGGCACCTGCCCTGGGCACGTGGCAGGGACAGGAGGACTTGCATGGAGCACCTGTTGGGGTCGGTGGCAAGGCCGTGTTGCTGCTGGCATCCCTCCCAGAAGGTATGGGCTGCCTCGGGCATATCCAAGGTGCTGAAGAGCACTTGGAAGAGCAGGCACACAAAGAGGCGGGGGAAATGCACGGTCACCACGTGTGGGACACAGGGCATCTGGAGGATCTTCCACATCACCACAGTTGCCTGCAAAGGACAGAGCAGCCCGAGCTCAGTGCCGAGGTGTCAGTGTGGCTGAGCCCGGGCGTGGGAAGGAGAGGCCAGCGGAGACGCAGGGGGAGCACCGGGCCTGGTGCCTCTGAAGCTGCCCCTAGGCCGGGTTTCTGCCCAGTGCCTGAGGCAGGGAGACACTGTGGGGGAGGGAGGATGGAGAGCTGATGGAGAGGTGAGCTTGGGGTGAGCAAAGGCCAGTTGCAGAAACTCACAGCCAGGGCGAGGACAGCCGTGTGGTCCCCATCGGAGGTGCGTGTGCTGTGCTCTGGCCAGCTGGCCAGTACGTCAAGGAGTATGAGCATGGCCGGCTCTGCAGCCCTGCACGAGCACATGATGGTCTTCCACATGGTGGTAGCAGCTCTGTAGGGTCAAAGCTCTGTCTCAGGGGGGTCTGCCAGCCCTGCCTCTGCCCCCTGTCCCTCAGCACACAGGCAGCCCAGCCCTGTGGGGACCGGCCCCTGAGGAGCAGGGAGGGAGCATGGCAGCACGCTGGGGGCTGACATGCCAGGGTGGGCAAAGGGAGGAGCCAGAGGGCCCTGGAATTCTCTGTGTGTCAGACACCTGGGACAGGCTGTACAGGCTGATGGGCTGCTGAGGCCTGAGCCTTGTGGGCACGTGGGCCCCGTACCTGTCACACGATGGGGCCACACGCAGGAGAGCCATCACCACATCAGCGGGCTGTGCCTCTGTCAGATCCAGAAGGGGCCTGTACAGGTTGTACTCAGGAAACTCGTTGGCCGCGAGCCACTGGTGGATGTACCTGACCATGGCGGGCACCTGGAGAAGGCAGAGGAGGCTTGGAAAGCTGCCAGAGGGAGTCATGTGCCCAACTGCCCCAGAAAAGTGCTTCCATTGCCACCACACTGCCATGGCCTCAAGGCTTCCAGTGAGCAGCAGGTGTGGCTTGGGAGGCCAAGCAATTGCTGGGGGGATGGAAGGCAGGCCACAGGCTGCTTACTTGCTTTGGAGTGGAAGGCCCCTCCTCCACAAGCATATCCAGCAGGGCAGCACTGGTCTTGGTTGTGAAGATGGGAGGGTACGCCCTGAGCATGCTGCCCATGCCGCTGGTCTCTTCCTCCCGAATCCTCTTGATGAATTTCCCAACCATCTGTAGCAGAAGGGCAAGAAGCCAGGGATGTTGCATGGAGTGCTGCGAGCACGGTGCTGGGCTGAGCAGTGACAACAGGCCCAGCCCGGCCGGGGATGGCTGCAGGTACCTGCGCTGTCCTGCGGAAGAGGCCACGGGCGCGTTGCTGCTCTTGTGTGCGCTGCACGGCTGCACCTGGCAAAGAGCGAGCGCAGCCCGAGCTGAGGGGCTGCGGGAGAGGCCGGAGAACACAAGGCCAGCCCTCCGCTGCCCAGGCAGGGACAGCCCCGCCACGGCCCAGGGCACGGAGCACGGCTGTGGGGTGTCTGCCCCGGCCCCTGCTCTGTCCTGTCCATGGGAATGACCTCAGGGCATGGGAAGGGATGGGATGGGATGGGGTGGGATGGGATGGGATGGGATGGGATGGGATGGGGCCATCTTGGCTGCCGGCACCAGGTCTGCAGCCCAGCTCTGCTACTCACCCTTCTGCAGTAGCTGGAATTGCTTCACCTCTTCAGGCTGCTGTGCTGGAGCAGTTCCAGGGCCTTCTTGCTCCTCCTTCGCCCAGGCCAGCTTGGGCACACTCACAGGTCTCTGCTCTATGTCACTGCCTGGATTCATGGCTACTTGCAGGGAAGATGGCTGGGAAAAGGCCAGACCTCGGAGTCAGCAAGTGCTGGAGCCGTGCCTTGAAGGCACCTGCAAGAGTGGAGTCTTGGCAAGGCTACAGGAGAGCAAGTCCTGCACTCTGGTCTCGAGGGCTCCAGCCACAAGGACAGGAGACTCCTCGTCAAGGACCGTGCTCAGCGAATGCCACGGTCTGCCCTCAAGGGCACCTGCAGAAGAGAAGCCTCGGCAAGGCCAGAGGTCACCAAGTGCTGTGGGCTGGCCACGAGGTCACCTGCAGGAGTAACGCCTCGGGAAAGCTCCGGGTCAGCAAGGAACGAGGGCACTGAGCTCTGTCCCGTCCTGTCCCGTTGCGTGCACCGAGCACTGTGGGGTGGCCACCTCGCTGCCAACACCTAGGTCACTGCATGTCACAAAGGTCCCGTTCCATGGCACGGTGACCATGCGCCACCGTGTCACAAAGGGCCCTTGCACACCCTGCCACCTGCCCTGGGGCCGCCCCCTGCCCCCCAAAGTGGCCCAGGTTGGAAGGAATGCCTTGCCCCAAGTGTCTCAGGCAGCCCGACAGGATCTTTAGGAACGGCTCAAACCATAAGCAAAGGCTGCCCTGCTCGGCAGGCTCAGGGCAGCAGGAGCCCCCGTGGCTGCTGACCCAGCCGTGGCGGGAAGGGCACGGGGCCTTCCACAGAAGCTGGCACGGCCTCCTCGGGACACGTCCCGCATGGTGGCCATGCTAAGCACGGCCCGGTGACAGAGACAAGGAACGCGTGAGCCAGGGCACAAATGCTGCTCTGAGCCCTGGGGCCCAGGGAGCACTGACATCAGCAGGTGTGGCAGAGTCCCCGCCAAAGCAGAGTCCCCCCGAGCCCTGGCAGTGCCCATCTCCTTCCCCAGAGACCTGTGCCTCAAGAGGGCTGCTCTGCCAGAGGGCAGCCAAAGCCAACGTGCACTGGGGGCTGTGCTCCATCCTACAGGGCCTCTTGGGAGGAGCACCTGGAGCAACTGGTGGCAACACTTGGTACGTGTCAGATGATGTTGCTCCTTCCTGGAATGATTTTTTCAAGGAAGGGATTAGGAGTAGCACAGAAAGACCAGCAGCTGCAGAATTTCACAGGACAAAGAGACTCCACCAAAACACTGTCATGTTTCCGTGTGCTTTTCTGTCTGTCTTGCACTCTGAAAGAAAAAGAATTGGCCCAGCCTCTGCTTTTCAACTGTCCACGTACTGTGTGTCTTCCTGTGGCAGCTCCCGTGCAAACACAAGTGGCTGCCTGCTGAGCATGGCAATGGACGGCCACAAACAGGGAGGTCCCCGGTGAACATCAAGGCAGATACCCGGGGAAGTGCAGAGGATAGGGATAACTCTGGGAGGAGAAGCTGTTCTGTGCCTCTGATGATGGTGCCAGGCCCCTGAAGGAGCAGCCAAGACAAGTGCTGGAAGCAGCCATGTCCTGCTCTTTTCTGCTGTCAGATGCACACGGGACAGATTTGTTGCCCACGGGTCCACCAGACTTGATCCAGGAAGGATGGAAGCCCATGCATTGGTGGTAGGGAATGGGCTCCAGCAAGAGCAAAGCAGGATCTTCCAGCAGCAAAGCCTGAGCTTGTGAAGCGAGCCATGTGCTCAGCAGACACCAAAGTGCTTCCTTCGAGCCCTGAATGGTGGCCACAAGTGCCTGCCTTACTTCAGCACCTCCTGCTGCTTCCTTTGTTCCAGGCCAGTCCAGGAATTAGGTTGGAAGCTCATGCATGTGTTTTTAAGGCACCTGCACGGAGGAGAAGGACGGCAGCTGCAGCGCAGGGCTCGTGCTGCCTCTCATGATGGCATCAACGCCGCTGCCTTGGGACACCCGCCAGTGGAAGGCGAGTCTGCCCTCAAGCACAGCCATTGTAGCCAGTCAGGGGCATAGGCTGCAGCAGCAGCTGCCAAGCATTGCTGTGAGGCTGGTAAACCAAGAGAAAGCCATTGTGGCCGAGCGTGCTGAAGCCTTTTGCTAAACCACGTGCAATAGTGCCCACAGCATGGCCCCTTTGGAATGGTGGCTGGTGCAGACGCCTCCTGGAGCAGTTGCCGGCGTTCGGGCTGCTGCTGTTCCTGTGCACGCTCTGGTGCTGTTTCTGTGGCGTCCAGAGCCGCTTTGGCAGCAGCGACTCAGCAGCCCTGCTCGAGGAGACATCGCCGCCCTGGCCACGGAGGCAGAAGCTCTTTGGGCCCAGAGCTCTGTGTCAGGAGGGCCTCATCCTCAGCACCATGGCCTGGGCAGCCGCGGGGGCCCGGGCTGGCCGCCAGCCCTGCTCTGCCCACTGCCCTGGCAGCACCCAGTGACCGTGCCCCGGCAGGGCCCCCTTGCCCTCCGTGTCCCCAGCCAGCCTCGTTTGGGCACATCGGGGTGTCCACACCCTCCTGCTGAGGCCCAGCCTCCAGGGCTTCTGCCCCAGGCGTGGGAGCCTCTCTGGGGAAGCGCCAGAGCAGCCGGCTGTCAGGAACAAGGCTGACACCCAGTTCCTCAGGGCTTCCCAACAGCGCGGCCCCTCAGGGGCCTCCTGTCCCCTTGGAGCCTCCTGCCACCCACTCCCTCTCACAGGGCCCTCGTGCCTTCCCAGCGCCTTGTCCCATCAGAGCCTCCGCAGCACCTTGTCCCTTCACGGCCTCCCCCAGCCCGGCCCAGGTGCCCAGTAGCGGCGCAGCCCCGAGGAGCCGCATTGAGAGGCACCTCAGAGGCCTCAGCAATGCAGCCAGCAACACACGGGCAGGAGGACACAGATGGCCCTTCCTGGCTGGGCAGGAGGGTTTGTGGCTATCTCCAGGCACCAGGCCGGCAGTGATCCCTGCAGCTCCGGCCCCTGCCCAGCAGCTCTGTGGCCAGCACAAAGGCTTCAGCAGAACCACCAAAGGCCAAGGGCCTTGTGGACATTTTCCCTTCCCCACTGCACACCTGGGCTGCTCGCTTGGCACAAGGAGCTGTTTTCCCCTCTTCCCCCGTGCCCTGCAGACACTGGGCACCAAAGAGAGCTCCTGGGAGTCTGGGTATTAGAACACATTCTATATTTATATCCTAAAGAACAACTAAACAGAAGGGATAAAACAATCTTAAAGAAAAGAAAAATCCCCCCCGGCTCAGAAGGCCCCACAGACAGAGAGCCTCTCAAATCAGCTCTCCTCAGAGCGCCAGCAGCACAGCCAGCTGTGGCCCCAGAGACAAGGCCGTTTCTTGCGGGCCCTGCGAAACTGATCTTGCAGCTTCTGCAAGATGGAGCCCGGAGCTCTCTCCACAGCGCGGAGGACAAAGGCTGTTTCGAGAGCCAGGCTGCTGGTGGCAGGGCTGATGTCCTCTGCCTTGTCTTCAAGGGCTGCAAGAGAGAGGAACAGAGGCACGGTCAGATCCCGGATCTCTGGGGAGCCGAGGAGACCCCCGAGGCAGGGCCATGCCAGCCGGCTCTGGCCATGGCCAGGAGGGAGCCGGGAGCAAGGGGATCAGCCCGAAGCTGCCGGACACTGTTGCCCCACGTGGGCCTGAAATGGGAGTGTGTGTTCTGGCCACGGCAGCCGTGCTGCGCACAGGGAGCAGAGCCCTGGGCAGCGGGGCAGGGATTGCAGCTGCCCCCGGCAGCCGGGGCTGGCAGCCCTCTGGCCTCACTCACCCTGACAGATGTGGCGGAGCTCTCGTTTGTGGCCCCTGAGGTGCTGCCCGGCCATCCCTGAGAAGACAGAGCCTGTCAGGGCGCCAGCGGCACGGCTCCCTGCCAGCGCAGCGGCGCTGCCAGCCCTGTGGCCACACGGGCTCCTGGCCCCGGCAGGGCTCGGGCCGGACCCTTGCCGCTCGCTGCCGCCCAAGGGCACGGCTGCGAGAGGGCGGCAGCAGCGCCGAGGGCAGGCGGGGCTCCACGGCGCCGGGCACGGATGGCGCTGCCGGGGCAGCAGCCGGGGCCGGGGCCGAGCTGCGGCGGGGCGGGGAGGGGAAGCGCAGCCCAGGCTGGTGGCTCACCGATGAACCTGATGGCCGCCTGTCGCAGGGACTCCTGTGGGCTCTCCAGGTACTGCAGGGCGCGGCGCACGTGCTCGGCCGCTCGGCTCCTGTCCCCTGCCAGCTGGAGAGAGCGGCAGGAGGGTGCACTTGGTGCAGGCTCAATCCCTGGGCCGAGCGCTCCGTGCGGCCAGCACTGGCCTCCCCTGCCCGCAGAGCCCTGCCGGGCGGGCAGCAGCCGCCGGCGCCGGGCTCTGACGGGGGCAGCGGGGCGGCTGCTGCCCGGGGAGCCGCGGTGCCGCCCGCAGCCCAGCCGGTTCGGGGCCACAGGAGCCTGGAGCAGAGCCCGCGCGGCCCGGGAAAGGCAGCGGCGTGTGGGGCGCAGGGAGGCGGCCCTGGCTGCAGCGTTGGGCAGGGGCGCAGCTGCCAGCCGCAGCCACTGAGCAGCGTCGCCAGGGGGCTTCTCCAGCCGGAGGCTGGGGCTTGCAGGCCGTTCTTACCAGGGCCTCGCCGAACCTCCAGGTCTGATCCAGCCGCAGCATGTGTTGGAGATCCTTCCTGTGCAGGAATGTGGCTGAACAATGGAGCGTTTCCCGGGAGGCCTGGAGTGCAGCAGAGAGCCCGAGATGGCACCACAGCCCAGGGCACAGGAGCCGCACAGGTCCCTCTACCAAGGCCAGGAGGAGGCTGCAGCCCACGAGGCGCCAGAGCAGGAGGCAGCCGAGCCCCCTGCCAGGGGGCCAGCGGCAGCCGCTGAGTCCTCACCTCTGCCACGCGCTGGTTCTCGTCATGGCAGTGGAAGGAGAGTGGGAGCAGGCTCTGGCGCACGTGTGCCTTCAGGGCCTTTTTGTCCCCTTCCGGTAAAAAATACAGCATCTCTCGGAAGATGAACATGGAGCACAACTGCACCTGGCTGTCATCCTGTATGAAAGGAAGGGAGACCTCGGCATCAGCTGCTTCACGCCCGCCTGGGCACAGGCCTGAAAATGCACAGGGCACAAAGTTTGCGGGCAGCAGCCGGTGGCCGTGGCTGGAGGCGCAGAGCCTTACGTTGTCAAAGAGCGGCAGGAGCGCCCCAGCCAGCTGCAGGGCGAGGGGGCTGGCTATGGGAGCGCCATTGCACAGGAACAAACCGCTGAGGAGAACCATGGTCATCCTAAGCATGTCGCTGTCATTTTCCTGCAGGAGCTCCACCAGCCTTTCATGCAGGCTCCACATTCTTACGGCCTGCGTGGAACACAAGTGTGTGAAACGCCGTCCTGCTGCCACAGGGCCCAGAGGCCAAAGTGCTGTGCCAAAGCACTCGGGCAGCTGGAGCGGGAGGCAGGAGAGCTGGGAGCAGCTGCCTCAGCGCCCAAAGGCCAGCCAAGGCCAAGCGACTGCCTTGCCCAGCCCCACGCTGGCAGCATGGCTTCAGCCGCTGCCCTCTTCTCACCGAGACACTGGTGCCGAGCACCAGGAGGCCTCTGAGGGCCAAGCGACGCATCTCCCTGCACTCGCTCTGCAGGTTCTTGGACATGACCTCCAGGACGCTGTCACGGCATTCACTCCAGTCCAGGCAGTCCAGGATCTGAAAGGCACGAGGCCGGTGACGAGGGAGCCGCACAGGGCCGGGCCCAGGCAGCAGCACAGGCCGCGGGCAGCGTCCCGGGCAGCTGCGGCCACGAGAGGGCAGAGAGGCGGGAGGCAGCTCAGCCAGGCAGCGCTGGCCTTCAGGCTCACCTCCACAAGGAACGCCATGGCGGCCAAATCCCGGGATGGCATGTCTTTGCTGAGCAGCCCGAGCAGGTGGAATGCAATCGCCGAACACAGGCCTTGGGATGCGTGGTGCATTTCTCTGAGAGGAGGAAATAGGAAGCAAAACCCTGAGACAGCAGGGGTAAACCTCTGCCAGGACTGACTGGCAGAGGTCTGGCCTTTCTCCAGCACCCTGCAAGGGGGAGCGGGCCCTCTGGGAGGTGGCTGCTCTTGGGCACGCTCCTCTCCCAGGCTTTTGCAGTCTC
Organism: Melozone crissalis; assembly: GCF_028551555.1. NCBI lineage: Eukaryota > Metazoa > Chordata > Aves > Passeriformes > Passerellidae > Melozone > Melozone crissalis. Next base: position 13,846,143 of record NW_026535795.1, on the reverse strand, counting down.
CTTGGCCGTCCCTTGGTGACAAGGCCTTGTGGCCCACGACCACGGGGACTGTGTGGGGCACCCCAGGCACAGGGCACAAATGCCGGAGGCAGCTGGGGAGCAGGGGGTCTCACCTGGCCAGCATGCCCACAGCACAGTGGTGGGTGTCAGCACAGAGCAGCGTGTCCCAGCCACGCTTGTCTTCCATTGCCGCCACCACATCCTCATAGTTCAGTCGGCAGAGCAGGGCCTTCAGGGTCTGCTCTGCAAAGCTGTGTGCAGATCAAAGCCCAGGTCACGCTGGGGGCACTGGCACCTGCCCTGGGCACGTGGCAGGGACAGGAGGACTTGCATGGAGCACCTGTTGGGGTCGGTGGCAAGGCCGTGTTGCTGCTGGCATCCCTCCCAGAAGGTATGGGCTGCCTCGGGCATATCCAAGGTGCTGAAGAGCACTTGGAAGAGCAGGCACACAAAGAGGCGGGGCAAATGCACGGTCACCACGTGTGGGACACAGGGCATCTGGAGGATCTTCCACATCACCACAGTTGCCTGCAAAGGACAGAGCAGCCCGAGCTCAGTGCCGAGGTGTCAGTGTGGCTGAGCCCGGGCGTGGGAAGGAGAGGCCAGCGGAGACGCAGGGGGAGCACCGGGCCTGGTGCCTCTGAAGCTGCCCCTAGGCCGGGTTTCTGCCCAGTGCCTGAGGCAGGGAGACACTGTGGGGGAGGGAGGATGGAGAGCTGATGGAGAGGTGAGCTTGGGGTGAGCAAAGGCCAGTTGCAGAAACTCACAGCCAGGGCGAGGACAGCCGTGTGGTCCCCATCGGAGGTGCGTGTGCTGTGCTCTGGCCAGCTGGCCAGTACGTCAAGGAGTATGAGCATGGCCGGCTCTGCAGCCCTGCACGAGCACATGATGGTCTTCCACATGGTGGTAGCAGCTCTGTAGGGTCAAAGCTCTGTCTCAGGGGGGTCTGCCAGCCCTGCCTCTGCCCCCTGTCCCTCAGCACACAGGCAGCCCAGCCCTGTGGGGACCGGCCCCTGAGGAGCAGGGAGGGAGCATGGCAGCACGCTGGGGGCTGACATGCCAGGGTGGGCAAAGGGAGGAGCCAGAGGGCCCTGGAATTCTCTGTGTGTCAGACACCTGGGACAGGCTGTACAGGCTGATGGGCTGCTGAGGCCTGAGCCTTGTGGGCACGTGGGCCCCGTACCTGTCACATGATGGGGCCACACGCAGGAGAGCCATCACCACATCAGCGGGCTGTGCCTCTGTCAGATCCAGAAGGGGCCTGTACAGGTTGTACTCAGGAAACTCGTTGGCCGCGAGCCACTGGTGGATGTACCTGACCATGGCGGGCACCTGGAGAAGGCAGAGGAGGCTTGGAAAGCTGCCAGAGGGAGTCATGTGCCCAACTGCCCCAGAAAAGTGCTTCCATTGCCACCACACTGCCATGGCCTCAAGGCTTCCAGTGAGCAGCAGGTGTGGCTTGGGAGGCCAAGCAATTGCTGGGGGGATGGAAGGCAGGCCACAGGCTGCTTACTTGCTTTGGAGTGGAAGGCCCCTCCTCCACAAGCATATCCAGCAGGGCAGCACTGGTCTTGGTTGTGAAGATGGGAGGGTACGCCCTGAGCATGCTGCCCATGCCGCTGGTCTCTTCCTCCCGAATCCTCTTGATGAATTTCCCAACCATCTGTAGCAGAAGGGCAAGAAGCCAGGGATGTTGCATGGAGTGCTGCGAGCACGGTGCTGGGCTGAGCAGTGACAACAGGCCCAGCCCGGCCGGGGATGGCTGCAGGTACCTGCGCTGTCCTGCGGAAGAGGCCACGGGCGCGTTGCTGCTCTTGTGTGCGCTGCACGGCTGCACCTGGCAAAGAGCGAGCGCAGCCTGAGCTGAGGGGCTGCGGGAGAGGCCGGAGAACACAAGGCCAGCCCTGCGCTGCCCAGGCAGGGACAGCCCCGCCACGGCCCAGGGCACGGAGCACGGCTGTGGGGTGTCTGCCCCGGCCCCTGCTCTGTCCTGTCCATGGGAATGACCTCAGGGCATGGGAAGGGATGGGATGGGATGGGATGGGGTGGGATGGGATGGGATGGGATGGGATGGGGCCATCTTGGCTGCCGGCACCAGGTCTGCAGCCCAGCTCTGCTACTCACCCTTCTGCAGTAGCTGGAATTGCTTCACCTCTTCAGGCTGCTGTGCTGGAGCAGTTCCAGGGCCTTCTTGCTCCTCCTTCGCCCAGGCCAGCTTGGGCACACTCACAGGTCTCTGCTCTATGTCACTGCCTGGATTCATGGCTACTTGCAGGGAAGATGGCTGGGAAAAGGCCAGACCTCGGAGTCAGCAAGTGCTGGAGCCGTGCCTTGAAGGCACCTGCAAGAGTGGAGTCTTGGCAAGGCTACAGGAGAGCAAGTCCTGCACTCTGGTCTCGAGGGCTCCAGCCACAAGGACAGGAGACTCCTCGTCAAGGACCGTGCTCAGCGAATGCCACGGTCTGCCCTCAAGGGCACCTGCAGAAGAGAAGCCTCGGCAAGGCCAGAGGTCACCAAGTGCTGTGGGCTGGCCACGAGGTCACCTGCAGGAGTAACGCCTCGGGAAAGCTCCGGGTCAGCAAGGAACGAGGGCACTGAGCTCTGTCCCGTCCTGTCCCGTTGTGTGCACCGAGCACTGTGGGGTGGCCACCTCGCTGCCAACACCTAGGTCACTGCATGTCACAAAGGTCCCGTTCCATGGCACGGTGACCATGCGCCACCGTGTCACAAAGGGCCCTTGCACACCCTGCCACCTGCCCTGGGGCCGCCCCCTGCCCCCCCAAAGTGGCCCAGGTTGGAAGGAATGCCTTGCCCCAAGTGTCTCAGGCAGCCCGACAGGATCTTTAGGAACGGCTCAAACCATAAGCAAAGGCTGCCCTGCTCGGCAGGCTCAGGGCAGCAGGAGCCCCCGTGGCTGCTGACCCAGCCGTGGCGGGAAGGGCACGGGGCCTTCCACAGAAGCTGGCACGGCCTCCTCGGGACACGTCCCGCATGGTGGCCACGCTAAGCACGGCCCGGTGACAGAGACAAGGAACGCGTGAGCCAGGGCACAAATGCTGCTCTGAGCCCTGGGGCCCAGGGAGCACTGACATCAGCAGGTGTGGCAGAGTCCCCGCCAAAGCAGAGTCCCCCCGAGCCCTGGCAGTGCCCATCTCCTTCCCCAGAGACCTGTGCCTCAAGAGGGCTGCTCTGCCAGAGGGCAGCCAAAGCCAACGTGCACTGGGGGCTGTGCTCCATCCTACAGGGCCTCTTGGGAGGAGCACCTGGAGCAACTGGTGGCAACACTTGGTACGTGTCAGATGATGTTGCTCCTTCCTGGAATGATTTTTTCAAGGAAGGGATTAGGAGTAGCAGAGAAAGACCAGCAGCTGCAGAATTTCACAGGAGAAAGAGACTCCACCAAAACACTGTCATGTTTCCGTGTGCTTTTCTGTCTGTCTTGCACTCTGAAAGAAAAAGAATTGGCCCAGCCTCTGCTTTTCAACTGTCCACGTACTGTGTGTCTTCCTGTGGCAGCTCCCGTGCAAACACAAGTGGCTGCCTGCTGAGCACGGCAATGGACGGCCACAAACAGGGAGGTCCCCGGTGAACATCAAGGCAGATACCCGGGGAAGTGCAGAGGATAGGGATAACTCTGGGAGGAGAAGCTGTTCTGTGCCTCTGATGATGGTGCCAGGCCCCTGAAGGAGCAGCCAAGACAAGTGCTGGAAGCAGCCATGTCCTGCTCTTTTCTGCTGTCAGATGCACACGGGACAGATTTGTTGCCCACGGGTCCACCAGACTTGATCCAGGAAGGATGGAAGCCCATGCATTGGTGGTAGGGAATGGGCTCCAGCAAGAGCAAAGCAGGATCTTCCAGCAGCAAAGCCTGAGCTTGTGAAGCGAGCCATGTGCTCAGCAGACACCAAAGTGCTTCCTTCGAGCCCTGAATGGTGGCCACAAGTGCCTGCCTTACTTCAGCACCTCCTGCTGCTTCCTTTGTTCCAGGCCAGTCCAGGAATTAGGTTGGAAGCTCATGCATGTGTTTTTAAGGCACCTGCACGGAGGAGAAGGACGGCAGCTGCAGCGCAGGGCTCGTGCTGCCTCTCATGATGGCATCAACGCCGCTGCCTTGGGACACCCGCCAGTGGAAGGCGAGTCTGCCCTCAAGCACAGCCATTGTAGCCAGTCAGGGGCACAGGCTGCAGCAGCAGCTGCCAAGCATTGCTGTGAGGCTGGTAAACCAAGAGAAAGCCATTGTGGCCGAGCGTGCTGAAGCCTTTTGCTAAACCACGTGCAATAGTGCCCACAGCATGGCCCCTTTGGAATGGTGGCTGGTGCAGACGCCTCCTGGAGCAGTTGCCGGCGTTCGGGCTGCTGCTGTTCCTGTGCACGCTCTGGTGCTGTTTCTGTGGCGTCCAGAGCCGCTTTGGCAGCAGCGACTCAGCAGCCCTGCTCGAGGAGACATCGCCGCCCTGGCCACGGAGGCAGAAGCTCTTTGGGCCCAGAGCTCTGTGTCAGGAGGGCCTCATCCTCAGCACCATGGCCTGGGCAGCCGCGGGGGCCCGGGCTGGCCGCCAGCCCTGCTCTGCCCACTGCCCTGGCAGCACCCAGTGACCGTGCCCCGGCAGGGCCCCCTTGCCCTCCGTGTCCCCAGCCAGCCTCGTTTGGGCACATCGGGGTGTCCCCACCCTCCTGCTGAGGCCCAGCCTCCAGGGCTTCTGCCCCAGGCGTGGGAGCCTCTCTGGGGAAGCGCCAGAGCAGCCGGCTGTCAGGAACAAGGCTGACACCCAGTTCCTCAGGGCTTCCCAACAGCGCGGCCCCTCAGGGGCCTCCTGTCCCCTTGGAGCCTCCTGCCACCCACTCCCTCTCACAGGGCCCTCGTGCCGTCCCAGCGCCTTGTCCCATCAGAGCCTCCGCAGCACCTTGTCCCTTCACGGCCTCCCCCAGCCCGGCCCAGGTGCCCAGTAGCGGCGCAGCCCCGAGGAGCCGCATCGAGAGGCACCTCAGAGGCCTCAGCAATGCAGCCAGCAACACACGGGCAGGAGGACACAGATGGCCCTTCCTGGCTGGGCAGGAGGGTTTGTGGCTATCTCCAGGCACCAGGCCGGCAGTGATCCCTGCAGCTCCGGCCCCTGCCCAGCAGCTCTGTGGCCAGCACAAAGGCTTCAGCAGAACCACCAAAGGCCAAGGGCCTTGTGGACATTTTCCCTTCCCCACTGCACACCTGGGCTGCTCGCTTGGCACAAGGAGCTGTTTTCCCCTCTTCCCCCGTGCCCTGCAGACACTGGGCACCAAAGAGAGCTCCTGGGAGTCTGGGTATTAGAACACATTCTATATTTATATCCTAAAGAACAACTAAACAGAAGGGATAAAACAATCTTAAAGAAAAGAAAAATCCCCCCCCGGCTCAGAAGGCCCCACAGACAGAGAGCCTCTCAAATCAGCTCTCCTCAGAGCGCCAGCAGCACAGCCAGCTGTGGCCCCAGAGACAAGGCCGTTTCTTGCGGGCCCTGCGAAACTGATCTTGCAGCTTCTGCAAGATGGAGCCCGGAGCTCTCTCCACAGCGCGGAGGACAAAGGCTGTTTCGAGAGCCAGGCTGCTGGTGGCAGGGCTGATGTCCTCTGCCTTGTCTTCAAGGGCTGCAAGAGAGAGGAACAGAGGCACGGTCAGATCCCGGATCTCTGGGGAGCCGAGGAGACCCCCGAGGCAGGGCCATGCCAGCCGGCTCTGGCCATGGCCAGGAGGGAGCCGGGAGCAAGGGGATCAGCCCGAAGCTGCCGGACACTGTTGCCCCACGTGGGCCTGAAATGGGAGTGTGTGTTCTGGCCACGGCAGCCGTGCTGCGCACAGGGAGCAGAGCCCTGGGCAGCGGGGCAGGGATTGCAGCTGCCCCCGGCAGCCGGGGCTGGCAGCCCTCTGGCCTCACTCACCCTGACAGATGTGGCGGAGCTCTCGTTTGTGGCCCCTGAGGTGCTGCCCGGCCATCCCTGAGAAGACAGAGCCTGTCAGGGCGCCAGCGGCACGGCTCCCTGCCAGCGCAGCGGCGCTGCCAGCCCTGTGGCCACACGGGCTCCTGGCCCCGGCAGGGCTCGGGCCGGACCCTTGCCGCTCGCTGCCGCCCAAGGGCACGGCTGCGAGAGGGCGGCAGCAGCGCCGAGGGCAGGCGGGGCTCCACGGCGCCGGGCACGGATGGCGCTGCCGGGGCAGCAGCCGGGGCCGGGGCCGAGCTGCGGCGGGGCGGGGAGGGGAAGCGCAGCCCAGGCTGGTGGCTCACCGATGAACCTGATGGCCGCCTGTCGCAGGGACTCCTGTGGGCTCTCCAGGTACTGCAGGGCGCGGCGCACGTGCTCGGCCGCTCGGCTCCTGTCCCCTGCCAGCTGGAGAGAGCGGCAGGAGGGTGCACTTGGTGCAGGCTCAGTCCCTGGGCCGAGCGCTCCGTGCGGCCAGCACTGGCCTCCCCTGCCCGCAGAGCCCTGCCGGGCGGGCAGCAGCCGCCGGCGCCGGGCTCTGACGGGGGCAGCGGGGCGGCTGCTGCCCGGGGAGCCGCGGTGCCGCCCGCAGCCCAGCCGGTTCGGGGCCACAGGAGCCTGGAGCAGAGCCCGCGCGGCCCGGGAAAGGCAGCGGCGTGTGGGGCGCAGGGAGGCGGCCCTGGCTGCAGCGTTGGGCAGGGGCGCAGCTGCCAGCCGCAGCCACTGAGCAGCGTCGCCAGGGGGCTTCTCCAGCCGGAGGCTGGGGCTTGCAGGCCGTTCTTACCAGGGCCTCGCCGAACCTCCAGGTCTGATCCAGCCGCAGCATGTGTTGGAGATCCTTCCTGTGCAGGAATGTGGCTGAACAATGGAGCGTTTCCCGGGAGGCCTGGAGTGCAGCAGAGAGCCCGAGATGGCACCACAGCCCAGGGCACAGGAGCCGCACAGGTCCCTCTACCAAGGCCAGGAGGAGGCTGCAGCCCACGAGGCGCCAGAGCAGGAGGCAGCCGAGCCCCCTGCCAGGGGGCCAGCGGCAGCCGCTGAGTCCTCACCTCTGCCACGCGCTGGTTCTCGTCATGGCAGTGGAAGGAGAGTGGGAGCAGGCTCTGGCGCACGTGTGCCTTCAGGGCCTTTTTGTCCCCTTCCGGTAAAAAATACAGCATCTCTCGGAAGATGAACATGGAGCACAACTGCACCTGGCTGTCATCCTGTATGAAAGGAAGGGAGACCTCGGCATCAGCTGCTTCACGCCCGCCTGGGCACAGGCCTGAAAATGCACAGGGCACAAAGTTTGCGGGCAGCAGCCGGTGGCCGTGGCTGGAGGCGCAGAGCCTTACGTTGTCAAAGAGCGGCAGGAGCGCCCCAGCCAGCTGCAGGGCGAGGGGGCTGGCTATGGGAGCGCCATTGCACAGGAACAAACCGCTGAGGAGAACCATGGTCATCCTAAGCATGTCGCTGTCATTTTCCTGCAGGAGCTCCACCAGCCTTTCATGCAGGCTCCACATTCTTACGGCCTGCGTGGAACACAAGTGTGTGAAACGCCGTCCTGCTGCCACAGGGCCCAGAGGCCAAAGTGCTGTGCCAAAGCACTCGGGCAGCTGGAGCGGGAGGCAGGAGAGCTGGGAGCAGCTGCCTCAGCGCCCAAAGGCCAGCCAAGGCCAAGCGACTGCCTTGCCCAGCCCCACGCTGGCAGCATGGCTTCAGCCGCTGCCCTCTTCTCACCGAGACACTGGTGCCGAGCACCAGGAGGCCTCTGAGGGCCAAGCGACGCATCTCCCTGCACTCGCTGTGCAGGTTCTTGGACATGACCTCCAGGACGCTGTCACGGCATTCACTCCAGTCCAGGCAGTCCAGGATCTGAAAGGCACGAGGCCGGTGACGAGGGAGCCGCACAGGGCCGGGCCCAGGCAGCAGCACAGGCCGCGGGCAGCGTCCCGGGCAGCTGCGGCCACGAGAGGGCAGAGAGGCGGGAGGCAGCTCAGCCAGGCAGCGCTGGCCTTCAGGCTCACCTCCACAAGGAACGCCATGGCGGCCAAATCCCGGGATGGCATGTCTTTGCTGAGCAGCCCGAGCAGGTGGAATGCAATCGCCGAACACAGGCCTTGGGATGCGTGGTGCATTTCTCTGAGAGGAGGAAATAGGAAGCAAAACCCTGAGACAGCAGGGGTAAACCTCTGCCAGGACTGACTGGCAGAGGTCTGGCCTTTCTCCAGCACCCTGCAAGGGGGAGCGGGCCCTCTGGGAGGTGGCTGCTCTTGGGCACGCTCCTCTCCCAGGCTTTTGCAGTCTCCTTGGCCGTCCCTTGGTGACAAGGCCTTGTGGCCCACGACCACGGGGACTGTGTGGGGCACCCCAGGCACAGGGCACAAATGCCGGAGGCAGCTGGGGAGCAGGGGGTCTCACCTGGCCAGCATGCCCACAGCACAGTGGTGGGTGTCAGCACAGAGCAGCGTGTCCCAGCCACGCTTGTCTTCCATTGCCGCCACCACATCCTCATAGTTCAGTCGGCAGAGCAGGGCCTTCAGGGTCTGCTCTGCAAAGCTGTGTGCAGATCAAAGCCCAGGTCACGCTGGGGGCACTGGCACCTGCCCTGGGCACGTGGCAGGGACAGGAGGACTTGCATGGAGCACCTGTTGGGGTCGGTGGCAAGGCCGTGTTGCTGCTGGCATCCCTCCCAGAAGGTATGGGCTGCCTCGGGCATATCCAAGGTGCTGAAGAGCACTTGGAAGAGCAGGCACACAAAGAGGCGGGGGAAATGCACGGTCACCACGTGTGGGACACAGGGCATCTGGAGGATCTTCCACATCACCACAGTTGCCTGCAAAGGACAGAGCAGCCCGAGCTCAGTGCCGAGGTGTCAGTGTGGCTGAGCCCGGGCGTGGGAAGGAGAGGCCAGCGGAGACGCAGGGGGAGCACCGGGCCTGGTGCCTCTGAAGCTGCCCCTAGGCCGGGTTTCTGCCCAGTGCCTGAGGCAGGGAGACACTGTGGGGGAGGGAGGATGGAGAGCTGATGGAGAGGTGAGCTTGGGGTGAGCAAAGGCCAGTTGCAGAAACTCACAGCCAGGGCGAGGACAGCCGTGTGGTCCCCATCGGAGGTGCGTGTGCTGTGCTCTGGCCAGCTGGCCAGTACGTCAAGGAGTATGAGCATGGCCGGCTCTGCAGCCCTGCACGAGCACATGATGGTCTTCCACATGGTGGTAGCAGCTCTGTAGGGTCAAAGCTCTGTCTCAGGGGGGTCTGCCAGCCCTGCCTCTGCCCCCTGTCCCTCAGCACACAGGCAGCCCAGCCCTGTGGGGACCGGCCCCTGAGGAGCAGGGAGGGAGCATGGCAGCACGCTGGGGGCTGACATGCCAGGGTGGGCAAAGGGAGGAGCCAGAGGGCCCTGGAATTCTCTGTGTGTCAGACACCTGGGACAGGCTGTACAGGCTGATGGGCTGCTGAGGCCTGAGCCTTGTGGGCACGTGGGCCCCGTACCTGTCACACGATGGGGCCACACGCAGGAGAGCCATCACCACATCAGCAGGCTGTGCCTCTGTCAGATCCAGAAGGGGCCTGTACAGGTTGTACTCAGGAAACTCGTTGGCCGCGAGCCACTGGTGGATGTACCTGACCATGGCGGGCACCTGGAGAAGGCAGAGGAGGCTTGGAAAGCTGCCAGAGGGAGTCATGTGCCCAACTGCCCCAGAAAAGTGCTTCCATTGCCACCACACTGCCATGGCCTCAAGGCTTCCAGTGAGCAGCAGGTGTGGCTTGGGAGGCCAAGCAATTGCTGGGGGGATGGAAGGCAGGCCACAGGCTGCTTACTTGCTTTGGAGTGGAAGGGCCCTCCTCCACAAGCATATCCAGCAGGGCAGCACTGGTCTTGGTTGTGAAGATGGGAGGGTACGCCCTGAGCATGCTGCCCATGCCGCTGGTCTCTTCCTCCCGAATCCTCTTGATGAATTTCCCAACCATCTGTAGCAGAAGGGCAAGAAGCCAGGGATGTTGCATGGAGTGCTGCGAGCACGGTGCTGGGCTGAGCAGTGACAACAGGCCCAGCCCGGCCGGGGATGGCTGCAGGTACCTGCGCTGTCCTGCGGAAGAGGCCACGGGCGCGTTGCTGCTCTTGTGTGCGCTGCACGGCTGCACCTGGCAAAGAGCGAGCGCAGCCCGAGCTGAGGGGCTGCGGGAGAGGCCGGAGAACACAAGGCCAGCCCTGCGCTGCCCAGGCAGGGACAGCCCCGCCACGGCCCAGGGCACGGAGCACGGCTGTGGGGTGTCTGCCCCGGCCCCTGCTCTGTCCTGTCCATGGGAATGACCTCAGGGCATGGGAAGGGATGGGATGGGATGGGATGGGGTGGGATGGGATGGGATGGGATGGGATGGGATGGGATGGGATGGGATGGGGCCATCTTGGCTGCCGGCACCAGGTCTGCAGCCCAGCTCTGCTACTCACCCTTCTGCAGTAGCTGGAATTGCTTCACCTCTTCAGGCTGCTGTGCTGGAGCAGTTCCAGGGCCTTCTTGCTCCTCCTTCGCCCAGGCCAGCTTGGGCACACTCACAGGTCTCTGCTCTATGTCACTGCCTGGATTCATGGCTACTTGCAGGGAAGATGGCTGGGAAAAGGCCAGACCTCGGAGTCAGCAAGTGCTGGAGCCGTGCCTTGAAGGCACCTGCAAGAGTGGAGTCTTGGCAAGGCTACAGGAGAGCAAGTCCTGCACTCTGGTCTCGAGGGCTCCAGCCACAAGGACAGGAGACTCCTCGTCAAGGACCGTGCTCAGCGAATGCCACGGTCTGCCCTCAAGGGCACCTGCAGAAGAGAAGCCTCGGCAAGGCCAGAGGTCACCAAGTGCTGTGGGCTGGCCACGAGGTCACCTGCAGGAGTAACGCCTCGGGAAAGCTCCGGGTCAGCAAGGAACGAGGGCACTGAGCTCTGTCCCGTCCTGTCCCGTTGTGTGCACCGAGCACTGTGGGGTGGCCACCTCGCTGCCAACACCTAGGTCACTGCATGTCACAAAGGTCCCGTTCCATGGCACGGTGACCATGCGCCACCGTGTCACAAAGGGCCCTTGCACACCCTGCCACCTGCCCTGGGGCCGCCCCCTGCCCCCCCAAAGTGGCCCAGGTTGGAAGGAATGCCTTGCCCCAAGTGTCTCAGGCAGCCCGACAGGATCTTTAGGAACGGCTCAAACCATAAGCAAAGGCTGCCCTGCTCGGCAGGCTCAGGGCAGCAGGAGCCCCCGTGGCTGCTGACCCAGCCGTGGCGGGAAGGGCACGGGGCCTTCCACAGAAGCTGGCACGGCCTCCTCGGGACACGTCCCGCATGGTGGCCACGCTAAGCACGGCCCGGTGACAGAGACAAGGAACGCGTGAGCCAGGGCACAAATGCTGCTCTGAGCCCTGGGGCCCAGGGAGCACTGACATCAGCAGGTGTGGCAGAGTCCCCGCCAAAGCAGAGTCCCCCCGAGCCCTGGCAGTGCCCATCTCCTTCCCCAGAGACCTGTGCCTCAAGAGGGCTGCTCTGCCAGAGGGCAGCCAAAGCCAACGTGCACTGGGGGCTGTGCTCCATCCTACAGGGCCTCTTGGGAGGAGCACCTGGTGGCAACACTTGGTACGTGTCAGATGATGTTGCTCCTTCCTGGAATGATTTTTTCAAGGAAGGGATTAGGAGTAGCAGAGAAAGACCAGCAGCTGCAGAATTTCACAGGACAAAGAGACTCCACCAAAACACTGTCATGTTTCCGTGTGCTTTTCTGTCTGTCTTGCACTCTGAAAGAAAAAGAATTGGCCCAGCCTCTGCTTTTCAACTGTCCACGTACTGTGTGTCTTCCTGTGGCAGCTCCCGTGCAAACACAAGTGGCTGCCTGCTGAGCACGGCAATGGACGGCCACAAACAGGGAGGTCCCCGGTGAACATCAAGGCAGATACCCGGGGAAGTGCAGAGGATAGGGATAACTCTGGGAGGAGAAGCTGTTCTGTGCCTCTGATGATGGTGCCAGGCCCCTGAAGGAGCAGCCAAGACAAGTGCTGGAAGCAGCCATGTCCTGCTCTTTTCTGCTGTCAGATGCACACGGGACAGATTTGTTGCCCACGGGTCCACCAGACTTGATCCAGGAAGGATGGAAGCCCATGCATTGGTGGTAGGGAATGGGCTCCAGCAAGAGCAAAGCAGGATCTTCCAGCAGCAAAGCCTGAGCTTGTGAAGCGAGCCATGTGCTCAGCAGACACCAAAGTGCTTCCTTCGAGCCCTGAATGGTGGCCACAAGTGCCTGCCTTACTTCAGCACCTCCTGCTGCTTCCTTTGTTCCAGGCCAGTCCAGGAATTAGGTTGGAAGCTCATGCATGTGTTTTTAAGGCACCTGCACGGAGGAGAAGGACGGCAGCTGCAGCGCAGGGCTCGTGCTGCCTCTCATGATGGCATCAACGCCGCTGCCTTGGGACACCCGCCAGTGGAAGGCGAGTCTGCCCTCAAGCACAGCCATTGTAGCCAGTCAGGGGCACAGGCTGCAGCAGCAGCTGCCAAGCATTGCTGTGAGGCTGGTAAACCAAGAGAAAGCCATTGTGGCCGAGCGTGCTGAAGCCTTTTGCTAAACCACGTGCAATAGTGCCCACAGCATGGCCCCTTTGGAATGGTGGCTGGTGCAGACGCCTCCTGGAGCAGTTGCCGGCGTTCGGGCTGCTGCTGTTCCTGTGCACGCTCTGGTGCTGTTTCTGTGGCGTCCAGAGCCGCTTTGGCAGCAGCGACTCAGCAGCCCTGCTCGAGGAGACATCGCCGCCCTGGCCACGGAGGCAGAAGCTCTTTGGGCCCAGAGCTCTGTGTCAGGAGGGCCTCATCCTCAGCACCATGGCCTGGGCAGCCGCGGGGGCCCGGGCTGGCCGCCAGCCCTGCTCTGCCCACTGCCCTGGCAGCACCCAGTGACCGTGCCCCGGCAGGGCCCCCTTGCCCTCCGTGTCCCCAGCCAGCCTCGTTTGGGCACATCGGGGTGTCCCCACCCTCCTGCTGAGGCCCAGCCTCCAGGGCTTCTGCCCCAGGCGTGGGAGCCTCTCTGGGGAAGCGCCAGAGCAGCCGGCTGTCAGGAACAAGGCTGACACCCAGTTCCTCAGGGCTTCCCAACAGCGCGGCCCCTCAGGGGCCTCCTGTCCCCTTGGAGCCTCCTGCCACCCACTCCCTCTCACAGGGCCCTCGTGCCGTCCCAGCGCCTTGTCCCATCAGAGCCTCCGCAGCACCTTGTCCCTTCACGGCCTCCCCCAGCCCGGCCCAGGTGCCCAGTAGCGGCGCAGCCCTGAGGAGCCGCATCGAGAGGCACCTCAGAGGCCTCAGCAATGCAGCCAGCAACACACGGGCAGGAGGACACAGATGGCCCTTCCTGGCTGGGCAGGAGGGTTTGTGGCTATCTCCAGGCACCAGGCCGGCAGTGATCCCTGCAGCTCCGGCCCCTGCCCAGCAGCTCTGTGGCCAGCACAAAGGCTTCAGCAGAACCACCAAAGGCCAAGGGCCTTGTGGACATTTTCCCTTCCCCACTGCACACCTGGGCTGCTCGCTTGGCACAAGGAGCTGTTTTCCCCTCTTCCCCCGTGCCCTGCAGACACTGGGCACCAAAGAGAGCTCCTGGGAGTCTGGGTATTAGAACACATTCTATATTTATATCCTAAAGAACAACTAAACAGAAGGGATAAAACAATCTTAAAGAAAAGAAAAATCCCCCCCCGGCTCAGAAGGCCCCACAGACAGAGAGCCTCTCAAATCAGCTCTCCTCAGAGCGCCAGCAGCACAGCCAGCTGTGGCCCCAGAGACAAGGCCGTTTCTTGCGGGCCCTGCGAAACTGATCTTGCAGCTTCTGCAAGATGGAGCCCGGAGCTCTCTCCACAGCGCGGAGGACAAAGGCTGTTTCGAGAGCCAGGCTGCTGGTGGCAGGGCTGATGTCCTCTGCCTTGTCTTCAAGGGCTGCAAGAGAGAGGAACAGAGGCACGGTCAGATCCCGGATCTCTGGGGAGCCGAGGAGACCCCCGAGGCAGGGCCATGCCAGCCGGCTCTGGCCATGGCCAGGAGGGAGCCGGGAGCAAGGGGATCAGCCCGAAGCTGCCGGACACTGTTGCCCCACGTGGGCCTGAAATGGGAGTGTGTGTTCTGGCCACGGCAGCCGTGCTGCGCACAGGGAGCAGAGCCCTGGGCAGCGGGGCAGGGATTGCAGCTGCCCCCGGCAGCCGGGGCTGGCAGCCCTCTGTCCTCACTCACCCTGACAGATGTGGCGGAGCTCTCGTTTGTGGCCCCTGAGGTGCTGCCCGGCCATCCCTGAGAAGACAGAGCCTGTCAGGGCGCCAGCGGCACGGCTCCCTGCCAGCGCAGCGGCGCTGCCAGCCCTGTGGCCACACGGGCTCCTGGCCCCGGCAGGGCTCGGGCCGGACCCTTGCCGCTCGCTGCCGCCCAAGGGCACGGCTGCGAGAGGGCGGCAGCAGCGCCGAGGGCAGGCGGGGCTCCACGGCGCCGGGCACGGATGGCGCTGCCGGGACAGCAGCCGGGGCCGGGGCCGAGCTGCGGCGGGGCGGGGAGGGGAAGCGCAGCCCAGGCTAGTGGCTCACCGATGAACCTGATGGCCGCCTGTCGCAGGGACTCCTGTGGGCTCTCCAGGTACTGCAGGGCGCGGCGCACGTGCTCGGCCGCTCGGCTCCTGTCCCCTGCCAGCTGGAGAGAGCGGCAGGAGGGTGCACTTGGTGCAGGCTCAGTCCCTGGGCCGAGCGCTCCGTGCGGCCAGCACTGGCCTCCCCTGCCCGCAGAGCCCTGCCGGGCGGGCAGCAGCCGCCGGCGCCGGGCTCTGACGGGGGCAGCGGGGCGGCTGCTGCCCGGGGAGCCGCGGTGCCGCCCGCAGCCCAGCCGGTTCGGGGCCACAGGAGCCTGGAGCAGAGCCCGCGCGGCCCGGGAAAGGCAGCGGCGTGTGGGGCGCAGGGAGGCGGCCCTGGCTGCAGCGTTGGGCAGGGGCGCAGCTGCCAGCCGCAGCCACTGAGCAGCGTCGCCAGGGGGCTTCTCCAGCCGGAGGCTGGGGCTTGCAGGCCGTTCTTACCAGGGCCTCGCCGAACCTCCAGGTCTGATCCAGCCGCAGCATGTGTTGGAGATCCTTCCTGTGCAGGAATGTGGCTGAACAATGGAGCGTTTCCCGGGAGGCCTGGAGTGCAGCAGAGAGCCCGAGATGGCACCACAGCCCAGGGCACAGGAGCCGCACAGGTCCCTCTACCAAGGCCAGGAGGAGGCTGCAGCCCACGAGGCGCCAGAGCAGGAGGCAGCCGAGCCCCCTGCCAGGGGGCCAGCGGCAGCCGCTGAGTCCTCACCTCTGCCACGCGCTGGTTCTCGTCATGGCAGTGGAAGGAGAGTGGGAGCAGGCTCTGGCGCACGTGTGCCTTCAGGGCCTTTTTGTCCCCTTCCGGTAAAAAATACAGCATCTCTCGGAAGATGAACATGGAGCACAACTGCACCTGGCTGTCATCCTGTATGAAAGGAAGGGAGACCTCGGCATCAGCTGCTTCACGCCCGCCTGGGCACAGGCCTGAAAATGCACAGGGCACAAAGTTTGCGGGCAGCAGCCGGTGGCCGTGGCTGGAGGCGCAGAGCCTTACGTTGTCAAAGAGCGGCAGGAGCGCCCCAGCCAGCTGCAGGGCGAGGGGGCTGGCTATGGGAGCGCCATTGCACAGGAACAAACCGCTGAGGAGAACCATGGTCATCCTAAGCATGTCGCTGTCATTTTCCTGCAGGAGCTCCACCAGCCTTTCATGCAGGCTCCACATTCTTACGGCCTGCGTGGAACACAAGTGTGTGAAACGCCGTCCTGCTGCCACAGGGCCCAGAGGCCAAAGTGCTGTGCCAAAGCACTCGGGCAGCTGGAGCGGGAGGCAGGAGAGCTGGGAGCAGCTGCCTCAGCGCCCAAAGGCCAGCCAAGGCCAAGCGACTGCCTTGCCCAGCCCCACGCTGGCAGCATGGCTTCAGCCGCTGCCCTCTTCTCACCGAGACACTGGTGCCGAGCACCAGGAGGCCTCTGAGGGCCAAGCGACGCATCTCCCTGCACTCGCTGTGCAGGTTCTTGGACATGACCTCCAGGACGCTGTCACGGCATTCACTCCAGTCCAGGCAGTCCAGGATCTGAAAGGCACGAGGCCGGTGACGAGGGAGCCGCACAGGGCCGGGCCCAGGCAGCAGCACAGGCCGCGGGCAGCGTCCCGGGCAGCTGCGGCCACGAGAGGGCAGAGAGGCGGGAGGCAGCTCAGCCAGGCAGCGCTGGCCTTCAGGCTCACCTCCACAAGGAACGCCATGGCGGCCAAATCCCGGGATGGCATGTCTTTGCTGAGCAGCCCGAGCAGGTGGAATGCAATCGCCGAACACAGGCCTTGGGATGCGTGGTGCATTTCTCTGAGAGGAGGAAATAGGAAGCAAAACCCTGAGACAGCAGGGGTAAACCTCTGCCAGGACTGACTGGCAGAGGTCTGGCCTTTCTCCAGCACCCTGCAAGGGGGAGCGGGCCCTCTGGGAGGTGGCTGCTCTTGGGCACGCTCCTCTCCCAGGCTTTTGCAGTCTCCTTGGCCGTCCCTTGGTGACAAGGCCTTGTGGCCCACGACCACGGGGACTGTGTGGGGCACCCCAGGCACAGGGCACAAATGCCGGAGGCAGCTGGGGAGCAGGGGGTCTCACCTGGCCAGCATGCCCACAGCACAGTGGTGGGTGTCAGCACAGAGCAGCGTGTCCCAGCCACGCTTGTCTTCCATTGCCGCCACCACATCCTCATAGTTCAGTCGGCAGAGCAGGGCCTTCAGGGTCTGCTCTGCAAAGCTGTGTGCAGATCAAAGCCCAGGTCACGCTGGGGGCACTGGCACCTGCCCTGGGCACGTGGCAGGGACAGGAGGACTTGCATGGAGCACCTGTTGGGGTCGGTGGCAAGGCCGTGTTGCTGCTGGCATCCCTCCCAGAAGGTATGGGCTGCCTCGGGCATATCCAAGGTGCTGAAGAGCACTTGGAAGAGCAGGCACACAAAGAGGCGGGGCAAATGCACGGTCACCACGTGTGGGACACAGGGCATCTGGAGGATCTTCCACATCACCACAGTTGCCTGCAAAGGACAGAGCAGCCCGAGCTCAGTGCCGAGGTGTCAGTGTGGCTGAGCCCGGGCGTGGGAAGGAGAGGCCAGCGGAGACGCAGGGGGAGCACCGGGCCTGGTGCCTCTGAAGCTGCCCCTAGGCCGGGTTTCTGCCCAGTGCCTGAGGCAGGGAGACACTGTGGGGGAGGGAGGATGGAGAGCTGATGGAGAGGTGAGCTTGGGGTGAGCAAAGGCCAGTTGCAGAAACTCACAGCCAGGGCAAGGACAGCCGTGTGGTCCCCATCGGAGGTGCGTGTGCTGTGCTCTGGCCAGCTGGCCAGTACGTCAAGGAGTATGAGCATGGCCGGCTCTGCAGCCCTGCACGAGCACATGATGGTCTTCCACATGGTGGTAGCAGCTCTGTAGGGTCAAAGCTCTGTCTCAGGGGGGTCTGCCAGCCCTGCCTCTGCCCCCTGTCCCTCAGCACACAGGCAGCCCAGCCCTGTGGGGACCGGCCCCTGAGGAGCAGGGAGGGAGCATGGCAGCACGCTGGGGGCTGACATGCCAGGGTGGGCAAAGGGAGGAGCCAGAGGGCCCTGGAATTCTCTGTGTGTCAGACACCTGGGACAGGCTGTACAGGCTGATGGGCTGCTGAGGCCTGAGCCTTGTGGGCACGTGGGCCCCGTACCTGTCACACGATGGGGCCACACGCAGGAGAGCCATCACCACATCAGCGGGCTGTGCCTCTGTCAGATCCAGAAGGGGCCTGTACAGGTTGTACTCAGGAAACTCGTTGGCCGCGAGCCACTGGTGGATGTACCTGACCATGGCGGGCACCTGGAGAAGGCAGAGGAGGCTTGGAAAGCTGCCAGAGGGAGTCATGTGCCCAACTGCCCCAGAAAAGTGCTTCCATTGCCACCACACTGCCATGGCCTCAAGGCTTCCAGTGAGCAGCAGGTGTGGCTTGGGAGGCCAAGCAATTGCTGGGGGGATGGAAGGCAGGCCACAGGCTGCTTACTTGCTTTGGAGTGGAAGGCCCCTCCTCCACAAGCATATCCAGCAGGGCAGCACTGGTCTTGGTTGTGAAGATGGGAGGGTACGCCCTGAGCATGCTGCCCATGCCGCTGGTCTCTTCCTCCCGAATCCTCTTGATGAATTTCCCAACCATCTGTAGCAGAAGGGCAAGAAGCCAGGGATGTTGCATGGAGTGCTGCGAGCACGGTGCTGGGCTGAGCAGTGACAACAGGCCCAGCCCGGCCGGGGATGGCTGCAGGTACCTGCGCTGTCCTGCGGAAGAGGCCACGGGCGCGTTGCTGCTCTTGTGTGCGCTGCACGGCTGCACCTGGCAAAGAGCGAGCGCAGCCCGAGCTGAGGGGCTGCGGGAGAGGCCGGAGAACACAAGGCCAGCCCTGCGCTGCCCAGGCAGGGACAGCCCCGCCACGGCCCAGGGCACGGAGCACGGCTGTGGGGTGTCTGCCCCGGCCCCTGCTCTGTCCTGTCCATGGGAATGACCTCAGGGCATGGGAAGGGATGGGATGGGATGGGATGGGGTGGGATGGGATGGGATGGGATGGGATGGGATGGGATGGGGCCATCTTGGCTGCCGGCACCAGGTCTGCAGCCCAGCTCTGCTACTCACCCTTCTGCAGTAGCTGGAATTGCTTCACCTCTTCAGGCTGCTGTGCTGGAGCAGTTCCAGGGCCTTCTTGCTCCTCCTTCGCCCAGGCCAGCTTGGGCACACTCACAGGTCTCTGCTCTATGTCACTGCCTGGATTCATGGCTACTTGCAGGGAAGATGGCTGGGAAAAGGCCAGACCTCGGAGTCAGCAAGTGCTGGAGCCGTGCCTTGAAGGCACCTGCAAGAGTGGAGTCTTGGCAAGGCTACAGGAGAGCAAGTCCTGCACTCTGGTCTCGAGGGCTCCAGCCACAAGGACAGGAGACTCCTCGTCAAGGACCGTGCTCAGCGAATGCCACGGTCTGCCCTCAAGGGCACCTGCAGAAGAGAAGCCTCGGCAAGGCCAGAGGTCACCAAGTGCTGTGGGCTGGCCACGAGGTCACCTGCAGGAGTAACGCCTCGGGAAAGCTCCGGGTCAGCAAGGAACGAGGGCACTGAGCTCTGTCCCGTCCTGTCCCGTTGCGTGCACCGAGCACTGTGGGGTGGCCACCTCGCTGCCAACACCTAGGTCACTGCATGTCACAAAGGTCCCGTTCCATGGCACGGTGACCATGCGCCACCGTGTCACAAAGGGCCCTTGCACACCCTGCCACCTGCCCTGGGGCCGCCCCCTGCCCCCCCAAAGTGGCCCAGGTTGGAAGGAATGCCTTGCCCCAAGTGTCTCAGGCAGCCCGACAGGATCTTTAGGAACGGCTCAAACCATAAGCAAAGGCTGCCCTGCTCGGCAGGCTCAGGGCAGCAGGAGCCCCCGTGGCTGCTGACCCAGCCGTGGCGGGAAGGGCACGGGGCCTTCCACAGAAGCTGGCACGGCCTCCTCGGGACACGTCCCGCATGGTGGCCACGCTAAGCACGGCCCGGTGACAGAGACAAGGAACGCGTGAGCCAGGGCACAAATGCTGCTCTGAGCCCTGGGGCCCAGGGAGCACTGACATCAGCAGGTGTGGCAGAGTCCCCGCCAAAGCAGAGTCCCCCCGAGCCCTGGCAGTGCCCATCTCCTTCCCCAGAGACCTGTGCCTCAAGAGGGCTGCTCTGCCAGAGGGCAGCCAAAGCCAACGTGCACTGGGGGCTGTGCTCCATCCTACAGGGCCTCTTGGGAGGAGCACCTGGTGGCAACACTTGGTACGTGTCAGATGATGTTGCTCCTTCCTGGAATGATTTTTTCAAGGAAGGGATTAGGAGTAGCAGAGAAAGACCAGCAGCTGCAGAATTTCACAGGAGAAAGAGACTCCACCAAAACACTGTCATGTTTCCGTGTGCTTTTCTGTCTGTCTTGCACTCTGAAAGAAAAAGAATTGGCCCAGCCTCTGCTTTTCAACTGTCCACGTACTGTGTGTCTTCCTGTGGCAGCTCCCGTGCAAACACAAGTGGCTGCCTGCTGAGCACGGCAATGGACGGCCACAAACAGGGAGGTCCCCGGTGAACATCAAGGCAGATACCCGGGGAAGTGCAGAGGATAGGGATAACTCTGGGAGGAGAAGCTGTTCTGTGCCTCTGATGATGGTGCCAGGCCCCTGAAGGAGCAGCCAAGACAAGTGCTGGAAGCAGCCATGTCCTGCTCTTTTCTGCTGTCAGATGCACACGGGACAGATTTGTTGCCCACGGGTCCACCAGACTTGATCCAGGAAGGATGGAAGCCCATGCATTGGTGGTAGGGAATGGGCTCCAGCAAGAGCAAAGCAGGATCTTCCAGCAGCAAAGCCTGAGCTTGTGAAGCGAGCCATGTGCTCAGCAGACACCAAAGTGCTTCCTTCGAGCCCTGAATGGTGGCCACAAGTGCCTGCCTTACTTCAGCACCTCCTGCTGCTTCCTTTGTTCCAGGCCAGTCCAGGAATTAGGTTGGAAGCTCATGCATGTGTTTTTAAGGCACCTGCACGGAGGAGAAGGACGGCAGCTGCAGCGCAGGGCTCGTGCTGCCTCTCATGATGGCATCAACGCCGCTGCCTTGGGACACCCGCCAGTGGAAGGCGAGTCTGCCCTCAAGCACAGCCATTGTAGCCAGTCAGGGGCACAGGCTGCAGCAGCAGCTGCCAAGCATTGCTGTGAGGCTGGTAAACCAAGAGAAAGCCATTGTGGCCGAGCGTGCTGAAGCCTTTTGCTAAACCACGTGCAATAGTGCCCACAGCATGGCCCCTTTGGAATGGTGGCTGGTGCAGACGCCTCCTGGAGCAGTTGCCGGCGTTCGGGCTGCTGCTGTTCCTGTGCACGCTCTGGTGCTGTTTCTGTGGCGTCCAGAGCCGCTTTGGCAGCAGCGACTCAGCAGCCCTGCTCGAGGAGACATCGCCGCCCTGGCCACGGAGGCAGAAGCTCTTTGGGCCCAGAGCTCTGTGTCAGGAGGGCCTCATCCTCAGCACCATGGCCTGGGCAGCCGCGGGGGCCCGGGCTGGCCGCCAGCCCTGCTCTGCCCACTGCCCTGGCAGCACCCAGTGACCGTGCCCCGGCAGGGCCCCCTTGCCCTCCGTGTCCCCAGCCAGCCTCGTTTGGGCACATCGGGGTGTCCCCACCCTCCTGCTGAGGCCCAGCCTCCAGGGCTTCTGCCCCAGGCGTGGGAGCCTCTCTGGGGAAGCGCCAGAGCAGCCGGCTGTCAGGAACAAGGCTGACACCCAGTTCCTCAGGGCTTCCCAACAGCGCGGCCCCTCAGGGGCCTCCTGTCCCCTTGGAGCCTCCTGCCACCCACTCCCTCTCACAGGGCCCTCGTGCCTTCCCAGCGCCTTGTCCCATCAGAGCCTCCGCAGCACCTTGTCCCTTCACGGCCTCCCCCAGCCCGGCCCAGGTGCCCAGTAGCGGCGCAGCCCCGAGGAGCCGCATCGAGAGGCACCTCAGAGGCCTCAGCAATGCAGCCAGCAACACACGGGCAGGAGGACACAGATGGCCCTTCCTGGCTGGGCAGGAGGGTTTGTGGCTATCTCCAGGCACCAGGCCGGCAGTGATCCCTGCAGCTCCGGCCCCTGCCCAGCAGCTCTGTGGCCAGCACAAAGGCTTCAGCAGAACCACCAAAGGCCAAGGGCCTTGTGGACATTTTCCCTTCCCCACTGCACACCTGGGCTGCTCGCTTGGCACAAGGAGCTGTTTTCCCCTCTTCCCCCGTGCCCTGCAGACACTGGGCACCAAAGAGAGCTCCTGGGAGTCTGGGTATTAGAACACATTCTATATTTATATCCTAAAGAACAACTAAACAGAAGGGATAAAACAATCTTAAAGAAAAGAAAAATCCCCCCCCGGCTCAGAAGGCCCCACAGACAGAGAGCCTCTCAAATCAGCTCTCCTCAGAGCGCCAGCAGCACAGCCAGCTGTGGCCCCAGAGACAAGGCCGTTTCTTGCGGGCCCTGCGAAACTGATCTTGCAGCTTCTGCAAGATGGAGCCCGGAGCTCTCTCCACAGCGCGGAGGACAAAGGCTGTTTCGAGAGCCAGGCTGCTGGTGGCAGGGCTGATGTCCTCTGCCTTGTCTTCAAGGGCTGCAAGAGAGAGGAACAGAGGCACGGTCAGATCCCGGATCTCTGGGGAGCCGAGGAGACCCCCGAGGCAGGGCCATGCCAGCCGGCTCTGGCCATGGCCAGGAGGGAGCCGGGAGCAAGGGGATCAGCCCGAAGCTGCCGGACACTGTTGCCCCACGTGGGCCTGAAATGGGAGTGTGTGTTCTGGCCACGGCAGCCGTGCTGCGCACAGGGAGCAGAGCCCTGGGCAGCGGGGCAGGGATTGCAGCTGCCCCCGGCAGCCGGGGCTGGCAGCCCTCTGTCCTCACTCACCCTGACAGATGTGGCGGAGCTCTCGTTTGTGGCCCCTGAGGTGCTGCCCGGCCATCCCTGAGAAGACAGAGCCTGTCAGGGCGCCAGCGGCACGGCTCCCTGCCAGCGCAGCGGCGCTGCCAGCCCTGTGGCCACACGGGCTCCTGGCCCCGGCAGGGCTCGGGCCGGACCCTTGCCGCTCGCTGCCGCCCAAGGGCACGGCTGCGAGAGGGCGGCAGCAGCGCCGAGGGCAGGCGGGGCTCCACGGCGCCGGGCACGGATGGCGCTGCCGGGACAGCAGCCGGGGCCGGGGCCGAGCTGCGGCGGGGCGGGGAGGGGAAGCGCAGCCCAGGCTAGTGGCTCACCGATGAACCTGATGGCCGCCTGTCGCAGGGACTCCTGTGGGCTCTCCAGGTACTGCAGGGCGCGGCGCACGTGCTCGGCCGCTCGGCTCCTGTCCCCTGCCAGCTGGAGAGAGCGGCAGGAGGGTGCACTTGGTGCAGGCTCAGTCCCTGGGCCGAGCGCTCCGTGCGGCCAGCACTGGCCTCCCCTGCCCGCAGAGCCCTGCCGGGCGGGCAGCAGCCGCCGGCGCCGGGCTCTGACGGGGGCAGCGGGGCGGCTGCTGCCCGGGGAGCCGCGGTGCCGCCCGCAGCCCAGCCGGTTCGGGGCCACAGGAGCCTGGAGCAGAGCCCGCGCGGCCCGGGAAAGGCAGCGGCGTGTGGGGCGCAGGGAGGCGGCCCTGGCTGCAGCGTTGGGCAGGGGCGCAGCTGCCAGCCGCAGCCACTGAGCAGCGTCGCCAGGGGGCTTCTCCAGCCGGAGGCTGGGGCTTGCAGGCCGTTCTTACCAGGGCCTCGCCGAACCTCCAGGTCTGATCCAGCCGCAGCATGTGTTGGAGATCCTTCCTGTGCAGGAATGTGGCTGAACAATGGAGCGTTTCCCGGGAGGCCTGGAGTGCAGCAGAGAGCCCGAGATGGCACCACAGCCCAGGGCACAGGAGCCGCACAGGTCCCTCTACCAAGGCCAGGAGGAGGCTGCAGCCCACGAGGCGCCAGAGCAGGAGGCAGCCGAGCCCCCTGCCAGGGGGCCAGCGGCAGCCGCTGAGTCCTCACCTCTGCCACGCGCTGGTTCTCGTCATGGCAGTGGAAGGAGAGTGGGAGCAGGCTCTGGCGCACGTGTGCCTTCAGGGCCTTTTTGTCCCCTTCCGGTAAAAAATACAGCATCTCTCGGAAGATGAACATGGAGCACAACTGCACCTGGCTGTCATCCTGTATGAAAGGAAGGGAGACCTCGGCATCAGCTGCTTCACGCCCGCCTGGGCACAGGCCTGAAAATGCACAGGGCACAAAGTTTGCGGGCAGCAGCCGGTGGCCGTGGCTGGAGGCGCAGAGCCTTACGTTGTCAAAGAGCGGCAGGAGCGCCCCAGCCAGCTGCAGGGCGAGGGGGCTGGCTATGGGAGCGCCATTGCACAGGAACAAACCGCTGAGGAGAACCATGGTCATCCTAAGCATGTCGTTGTCATTTTCCTGCAGGAGCTCCACCAGCCTTTCATGCAGGCTCCACATTCTTACGGCCTGCGTGGAACACAAGTGTGTGAAACGCCGTCCTGCTGCCACAGGGCCCAGAGGCCAAAGTGCTGTGCCAAAGCACTCGGGCAGCTGGAGCGGGAGGCAGGAGAGCTGGGAGCAGCTGCCTCAGCGCCCAAAGGCCAGCCAAGGCCAAGCGACTGCCTTGCCCAGCCCCACGCTGGCAGCATGGCTTCAGCCGCTGCCCTCTTCTCACCGAGACACTGGTGCCGAGCACCAGGAGGCCTCTGAGGGCCAAGCGACGCATCTCCCTGCACTCGCTGTGCAGGTTCTTGGACATGACCTCCAGGACGCTGTCACGGCATTCACTCCAGTCCAGGCAGTCCAGGATCTGAAAGGCACGAGGCCGGTGACGAGGGAGCCGCACAGGGCCGGGCCCAGGCAGCAGCACAGGCCGCGGGCAGCGTCCCGGGCAGCTGCGGCCACGAGAGGGCAGAGAGGCGGGAGGCAGCTCAGCCAGGCAGCGCTGGCCTTCAGGCTCACCTCCACAAGGAACGCCATGGCGGCCAAATCCCGGGATGGCATGTCTTTGCTGAGCAGCCCGAGCAGGTGGAATGCAATCGCCGAACACAGGCCTTGGGATGCGTGGTGCATTTCTCTGAGAGGAGGAAATAGGAAGCAAAACCCTGAGACAGCAGGGGTAAACCTCTGCCAGGACTGACTGGCAGAGGTCTGGCCTTTCTCCAGCACCCTGCAAGGGGGAGCGGGCCCTCTGGGAGGTGGCTGCTCTTGGGCACGCTCCTCTCCCAGGCTTTTGCAGTCTCCTTGGCCGTCCCTTGGTGACAAGGCCTTGTGGCCCACGACCACGGGGACTGTGTGGGGCACCCCAGGCACAGGGCACAAATGCCGGAGGCAGCTGGGGAGCAGGGGGTCTCACCTGGCCAGCATGCCCACAGCACAGTGGTGGGTGTCAGCACAGAGCAGCGTGTCCCAGCCACGCTTGTCTTCCATTGCCGCCACCACATCCTCATAGTTCAGTCGGCAGAGCAGGGCCTTCAGGGTCTGCTCTGCAAAGCTGTGTGCAGATCAAAGCCCAGGTCACGCTGGGGGCACTGGCACCTGCCCTGGGCACGTGGCAGGGACAGGAGGACTTGCATGGAGCACCTGTTGGGGTCGGTGGCAAGGCCGTGTTGCTGCTGGCATCCCTCCCAGAAGGTATGGGCTGCCTCGGGCATATCCAAGGTGCTGAAGAGCACTTGGAAGAGCAGGCACACAAAGAGGCGGGGGAAATGCACGGTCACCACGTGTGGGACACAGGGCATCTGGAGGATCTTCCACATCACCACAGTTGCCTGCAAAGGACAGAGCAGCCCGAGCTCAGTGCCGAGGTGTCAGTGTGGCTGAGCCCGGGCGTGGGAAGGAGAGGCCAGCGGAGACGCAGGGGGAGCACCGGGCCTGGTGCCTCTGAAGCTGCCCCTAGGCCGGGTTTCTGCCCAGTGCCTGAGGCAGGGAGACACTGTGGGGGAGGGAGGATGGAGAGCTGATGGAGAGGTGAGCTTGGGGTGAGCAAAGGCCAGTTGCAGAAACTCACAGCCAGGGCGAGGACAGCCGTGTGGTCCCCATCGGAGGTGCGTGTGCTGTGCTCTGGCCAGCTGGCCAGTACGTCAAGGAGTATGAGCATGGCCGGCTCTGCAGCCCTGCACGAGCACATGATGGTCTTCCACATGGTGGTAGCAGCTCTGTAGGGTCAAAGCTCTGTCTCAGGGGGGTCTGCCAGCCCTGCCTCTGCCCCCTGTCCCTCAGCACACAGGCAGCCCAGCCCTGTGGGGACCGGCCCCTGAGGAGCAGGGAGGGAGCATGGCAGCACGCTGGGGGCTGACATGCCAGGGTGGGCAAAGGGAGGAGCCAGAGGGCCCTGGAATTCTCTGTGTGTCAGACACCTGGGACAGGCTGTACAGGCTGATGGGCTGCTGAGGCCTGAGCCTTGTGGGCACGTGGGCCCCGTACCTGTCACATGATGGGGCCACACGCAGGAGAGCCATCACCACATCAGCGGGCTGTGCCTCTGTCAGATCCAGAAGGGGCCTGTACAGGTTGTACTCAGGAAACTCGTTGGCCGCGAGCCACTGGTGGATGTACCTGACCATGGCGGGCACCTGGAGAAGGCAGAGGAGGCTTGGAAAGCTGCCAGAGGGAGTCATGTGCCCAACTGCCCCAGAAAAGTGCTTCCATTGCCACCACACTGCCATGGCCTCAAGGCTTCCAGTGAGCAGCAGGTGTGGCTTGGGAGGCCAAGCAATTGCTGGGGGGATGGAAGGCAGGCCACAGGCTGCTTACTTGCTTTGGAGTGGAAGGCCCCTCCTCCACAAGCATATCCAGCAGGGCAGCACTGGTCTTGGTTGTGAAGATGGGAGGGTACGCCCTGAGCATGCTGCCCATGCCGCTGGTCTCTTCCTCCCGAATCCTCTTGATGAATTTCCCAACCATCTGTAGCAGAAGGGCAAGAAGCCAGGGATGTTGCATGGAGTGCTGCGAGCACGGTGCTGGGCTGAGCAGTGACAACAGGCCCAGCCCGGCCGGGGATGGCTGCAGGTACCTGCGCTGTCCTGCGGAAGAGGCCACGGGCGCGTTGCTGCTCTTGTGTGCGCTGCACGGCTGCACCTGGCAAAGAGCGAGCGCAGCCCGAGCTGAGGGGCTGCGGGAGAGGCCGGAGAACACAAGGCCAGCCCTGCGCTGCCCAGGCAGGGACAGCCCCGCCACGGCCCAGGGCACGGAGCACGGCTGTGGGGTGTCTGCCCCGGCCCCTGCTCTGTCCTGTCCATGGGAATGACCTCAGGGCATGGGAAGGGATGGGATGGGATGGGATGGGGTGGGATGGGATGGGATGGGATGGGATGGGATGGGATGGGGCCATCTTGGCTGCCGGCACCAGGTCTGCAGCCCAGCTCTGCTACTCACCCTTCTGCAGTAGCTGGAATTGCTTCACCTCTTCAGGCTGCTGTGCTGGAGCAGTTCCAGGGCCTTCTTGCTCCTCCTTCGCCCAGGCCAGCTTGGGCACACTCACAGGTCTCTGCTCTATGTCACTGCCTGGATTCATGGCTACTTGCAGGGAAGATGGCTGGGAAAAGGCCAGACCTCGGAGTCAGCAAGTGCTGGAGCCGTGCCTTGAAGGCACCTGCAAGAGTGGAGTCTTGGCAAGGCTACAGGAGAGCAAGTCCTGCACTCTGGTCTCGAGGGCTCCAGCCACAAGGACAGGAGACTCCTCGTCAAGGACCGTGCTCAGCGAATGCCACGGTCTGCCCTCAAGGGCACCTGCAGAAGAGAAGCCTCGGCAAGGCCAGAGGTCACCAAGTGCTGTGGGCTGGCCACGAGGTCACCTGCAGGAGTAACGCCTCGGGAAAGCTCCGGGTCAGCAAGGAACGAGGGCACTGAGCTCTGTCCCGTCCTGTCCCGTTGCGTGCACCGAGCACTGTGGGGTGGCCACCTCGCTGCCAACACCTAGGTCACTGCATGTCACAAAGGTCCCGTTCCATGGCACGGTGACCATGCGCCACCGTGTCACAAAGGGCCCTTGCACACCCTGCCACCTGCCCTGGGGCCGCCCCCTGCCCCCCCAAAGTGGCCCAGGTTGGAAGGAATGCCTTGCCCCAAGTGTCTCAGGCAGCCCGACAGGATCTTTAGGAACGGCTCAAACCATAAGCAAAGGCTGCCCTGCTCGGCAGGCTCAGGGCAGCAGGAGCCCCCGTGGCTGCTGACCCAGCCGTGGCGGGAAGGGCACGGGGCCTTCCACAGAAGCTGGCACGGCCTCCTCGGGACACGTCCCGCATGGTGGCCACGCTAAGCACGGCCCGGTGACAGAGACAAGGAACGCGTGAGCCAGGGCACAAATGCTGCTCTGAGCCCTGGGGCCCAGGGAGCACTGACATCAGCAGGTGTGGCAGAGTCCCCGCCAAAGCAGAGTCCCCCCGAGCCCTGGCAGTGCCCATCTCCTTCCCCAGAGACCTGTGCCTCAAGAGGGCTTCTCTGCCAGAGGGCAGCCAAAGCCAACGTGCACTGGGGGCTGTGCTCCATCCTACAGGGCCTCTTGGGAGGAGCACCTGGTGGCAACACTTGGTACGTGTCAGATGATGTTGCTCCTTCCTGGAATGATTTTTTCAAGGAAGGGATTAGGAGTAGCACAGAAAGACCAGCAGCTGCAGAATTTCACAGGACAAAGAGACTCCACCAAAACACTGTCATGTTTCCGTGTGCTTTTCTGTCTGTCTTGCACTCTGAAAGAAAAAGAATTGGCCCAGCCTCTGCTTTTCAACTGTCCACGTACTGTGTGTCTTCCTGTGGCAGCTCCCGTGCAAACACAAGTGGCTGCCTGCTGAGCACGGCAATGGACGGCCACAAACAGGGAGGTCCCCGGTGAACATCAAGGCAGATACCCGGGGAAGTGCAGAGGATAGGGATAACTCTGGGAGGAGAAGCTGTTCTGTGCCTCTGATGATGGTGCCAGGCCCCTGAAGGAGCAGCCAAGACAAGTGCTGGAAGCAGCCATGTCCTGCTCTTTTCTGCTGTCAGATGCACACGGGACAGATTTGTTGCCCACGGGTCCACCAGACTTGATCCAGGAAGGATGGAAGCCCATGCATTGGTGGTAGGGAATGGGCTCCAGCAAGAGCAAAGCAGGATCTTCCAGCAGCAAAGCCTGAGCTTGTGAAGCGAGCCATGTGCTCAGCAGACACCAAAGTGCTTCCTTCGAGCCCTGAATGGTGGCCACAAGTGCCTGCCTTACTTCAGCACCTCCTGCTGCTTCCTTTGTTCCAGGCCAGTCCAGGAATTAGGTTGGAAGCTCATGCATGTGTTTTTAAGGCACCTGCACGGAGGAGAAGGACGGCAGCTGCAGCGCAGGGCTCGTGCTGCCTCTCATGATGGCATCAACGCCGCTGCCTTGGGACACCCGCCAGTGGAAGGCGAGTCTGCCCTCAAGCACAGCCATTGTAGCCAGTCAGGGGCACAGGCTGCAGCAGCAGCTGCCAAGCATTGCTGTGAGGCTGGTAAACCAAGAGAAAGCCATTGTGGCCGAGCGTGCTGAAGCCTTTTGCTAAACCACGTGCAATAGTGCCCACAGCATGGCCCCTTTGGAATGGTGGCTGGTGCAGACGCCTCCTGGAGCAGTTGCCGGCGTTCGGGCTGCTGCTGTTCCTGTGCACGCTCTGGTGCTGTTTCTGTGGCGTCCAGAGCCGCTTTGGCAGCAGCGACTCAGCAGCCCTGCTCGAGGAGACATCGCCGCCCTGGCCACGGAGGCAGAAGCTCTTTGGGCCCAGAGCTCTGTGTCAGGAGGGCCTCATCCTCAGCACCATGGCCTGGGCAGCCGCGGGGGCCCGGGCTGGCCGCCAGCCCTGCTCTGCCCACTGCCCTGGCAGCACCCAGTGACCGTGCCCCGGCAGGGCCCCCTTGCCCTCCGTGTCCCCAGCCAGCCTCGTTTGGGCACATCGGGGTGTCCCCACCCTCCTGCTGAGGCCCAGCCTCCAGGGCTTCTGCCCCAGGCGTGGGAGCCTCTCTGGGGAAGCGCCAGAGCAGCCGGCTGTCAGGAACAAGGCTGACACCCAGTTCCTCAGGGCTTCCCAACAGCGCGGCCCCTCAGGGGCCTCCTGTCCCCTTGGAGCCTCCTGCCACCCACTCCCTCTCACAGGGCCCTCGTGCCTTCCCAGCGCCTTGTCCCATCAGAGCCTCCGCAGCACCTTGTCCCTTCACGGCCTCCCCCAGCCCGGCCCAGGTGCCCAGTAGCGGCGCAGCCCCGAGGAGCCGCATCGAGAGGCACCTCAGAGGCCTCAGCAATGCAGCCAGCAACACACGGGCAGGAGGACACAGATGGCCCTTCCTGGCTGGGCAGGAGGGTTTGTGGCTATCTCCAGGCACCAGGCCGGCAGTGATCCCTGCAGCTCCGGCCCCTGCCCAGCAGCTCTGTGGCCAGCACAAAGGCTTCAGCAGAACCACCAAAGGCCAAGGGCCTTGTGGACATTTTCCCTTCCCCACTGCACACCTGGGCTGCTCGCTTGGCACAAGGAGCTGTTTTCCCCTCTTCCCCCGTGCCCTGCAGACACTGGGCACCAAAGAGAGCTCCTGGGAGTCTGGGTATTAGAACACATTCTATATTTATATCCTAAAGAACAACTAAACAGAAGGGATAAAACAATCTTAAAGAAAAGAAAAATCCCCCCCCGGCTCAGAAGGCCCCACAGACAGAGAGCCTCTCAAATCAGCTCTCCTCAGAGCGCCAGCAGCACAGCCAGCTGTGGCCCCAGAGACAAGGCCGTTTCTTGCGGGCCCTGCGAAACTGATCTTGCAGCTTCTGCAAGATGGAGCCCGGAGCTCTCTCCACAGCGCGGAGGACAAAGGCTGTTTCGAGAGCCAGGCTGCTGGTGGCAGGGCTGATGTCCTCTGCCTTGTCTTCAAGGGCTGCAAGAGAGAGGAACAGAGGCACGGTCAGATCCCGGATCTCTGGGGAGCCGAGGAGACCCCCGAGGCAGGGCCATGCCAGCCGGCTCTGGCCATGGCCAGGAGGGAGCCGGGAGCAAGGGGATCAGCCCGAAGCTGCCGGACACTGTTGCCCCACGTGGGCCTGAAATGGGAGTGTGTGTTCTGGCCACGGCAGCCGTGCTGCGCACAGGGAGCAGAGCCCTGGGCAGCGGGGCAGGGATTGCAGCTGCCCCCGGCAGCCGGGGCTGGCAGCCCTCTGGCCTCACTCACCCTGACAGATGTGGCGGAGCTCTCGTTTGTGGCCCCTGAGGTGCTGCCCGGCCATCCCTGAGAAGACAGAGCCTGTCAGGGCGCCAGCGGCACGGCTCCCTGCCAGCGCAGCGGCGCTGCCAGCCCTGTGGCCACACGGGCTCCTGGCCCCGGCAGGGCTCGGGCCGGACCCTTGCCGCTCGCTGCCGCCCAAGGGCACGGCTGCGAGAGGGCGGCAGCAGCGCCGAGGGCAGGCGGGGCTCCACGGCGCCGGGCACGGATGGCGCTGCCGGGACAGCAGCCGGGGCCGGGGCCGAGCTGCGGCGGGGCGGGGAGGGGAAGCGCAGCCCAGGCTAGTGGCTCACCGATGAACCTGATGGCCGCCTGTCGCAGGGACTCCTGTGGGCTCTCCAGGTACTGCAGGGCGCGGCGCACGTGCTCGGCCGCTCGGCTCCTGTCCCCTGCCAGCTGGAGAGAGCGGCAGGAGGGTGCACTTGGTGCAGGCTCAGTCCCTGGGCCGAGCGCTCCGTGCGGCCAGCACTGGCCTCCCCTGCCCGCAGAGCCCTGCCGGGCGGGCAGCAGCCGCCGGCGCCGGGCTCTGACGGGGGCAGCGGGGCGGCTGCTGCCCGGGGAGCCGCGGTGCCGCCCGCAGCCCAGCCGGTTCGGGGCCACAGGAGCCTGGAGCAGAGCCCGCGCGGCCCGGGAAAGGCAGCGGCGTGTGGGGCGCAGGGAGGCGGCCCTGGCTGCAGCGTTGGGCAGGGGCGCAGCTGCCAGCCGCAGCCACTGAGCAGCGTCGCCAGGGGGCTTCTCCAGCCGGAGGCTGGGGCTTGCAGGCCGTTCTTACCAGGGCCTCGCCGAACCTCCAGGTCTGATCCAGCCGCAGCATGTGTTGGAGATCCTTCCTGTGCAGGAATGTGGCTGAACAATGGAGCGTTTCCCGGGAGGCCTGGAGTGCAGCAGAGAGCCCGAGATGGCACCACAGCCCAGGGCACAGGAGCCGCACAGGTCCCTCTACCAAGGCCAGGAGGAGGCTGCAGCCCACGAGGCGCCAGAGCAGGAGGCAGCCGAGCCCCCTGCCAGGGGGCCAGCGGCAGCCGCTGAGTCCTCACCTCTGCCACGCGCTGGTTCTCGTCATGGCAGTGGAAGGAGAGTGGGAGCAGGCTCTGGCGCACGTGTGCCTTCAGGGCCTTTTTGTCCCCTTCCGGTAAAAAATACAGCATCTCTCGGAAGATGAACATGGAGCACAACTGCACCTGGCTGTCATCCTGTATGAAAGGAAGGGAGACCTCGGCATCAGCTGCTTCACGCCCGCCTGGGCACAGGCCTGAAAATGCACAGGGCACAAAGTTTGCGGGCAGCAGCCGGTGGCCGTGGCTGGAGGCGCAGAGCCTTACGTTGTCAAAGAGCGGCAGGAGCGCCCCAGCCAGCTGCAGGGCGAGGGGGCTGGCTATGGGAGCGCCATTGCACAGGAACAAACCGCTGAGGAGAACCATGGTCATCCTAAGCATGTCGTTGTCATTTTCCTGCAGGAGCTCCACCAGCCTTTCATGCAGGCTCCACATTCTTACGGCCTGCGTGGAACACAAGTGTGTGAAACGCCGTCCTGCTGCCACAGGGCCCAGAGGCCAAAGTGCTGTGCCAAAGCACTCGGGCAGCTGGAGCGGGAGGCAGGAGAGCTGGGAGCAGCTGCCTCAGCGCCCAAAGGCCAGCCAAGGCCAAGCGACTGCCTTGCCCAGCCCCACGCTGGCAGCATGGCTTCAGCCGCTGCCCTCTTCTCACCGAGACACTGGTGCCGAGCACCAGGAGGCCTCTGAGGGCCAAGCGACGCATCTCCCTGCACTCGCTGTGCAGGTTCTTGGACATGACCTCCAGGACGCTGTCACGGCATTCACTCCAGTCCAGGCAGTCCAGGATCTGAAAGGCACGAGGCCGGTGACGAGGGAGCCGCACAGGGCCGGGCCCAGGCAGCAGCACAGGCCGCGGGCAGCGTCCCGGGCAGCTGCGGCCACGAGAGGGCAGAGAGGCGGGAGGCAGCTCAGCCAGGCAGCGCTGGCCTTCAGGCTCACCTCCACAAGGAACGCCATGGCGGCCAAATCCCGGGATGGCATGTCTTTGCTGAGCAGCCCGAGCAGGTGGAATGCAATCGCCGAACACAGGCCTTGGGATGCGTGGTGCATTTCTCTGAGAGGAGGAAATAGGAAGCAAAACCCTGAGACAGCAGGGGTAAACCTCTGCCAGGACTGACTGGCAGAGGTCTGGCCTTTCTCCAGCACCCTGCAAGGGGGAGCGGGCCCTCTGGGAGGTGGCTGCTCTTGGGCACGCTCCTCTCCCAGGCTTTTGCAGTCTCCTTGGCCGTCCCTTGGTGACAAGGCCTTGTGGCCCACGACCACGGGGACTGTGTGGGGCACCCCAGGCACAGGGCACAAATGCCGGAGGCAGCTGGGGAGCAGGGGGTCTCACCTGGCCAGCATGCCCACAGCACAGTGGTGGGTGTCAGCACAGAGCAGCGTGTCCCAGCCACGCTTGTCTTCCATTGCCGCCACCACATCCTCATAGTTCAGTCGGCAGAGCAGGGCCTTCAGGGTCTGCTCTGCAAAGCTGTGTGCAGATCAAAGCCCAGGTCACGCTGGGGGCACTGGCACCTGCCCTGGGCACGTGGCAGGGACAGGAGGACTTGCATGGAGCACCTGTTGGGGTCGGTGGCAAGGCCGTGTTGCTGCTGGCATCCCTCCCAGAAGGTATGGGCTGCCTCGGGCATATCCAAGGTGCTGAAGAGCACTTGGAAGAGCAGGCACACAAAGAGGCGGGGGAAATGCACGGTCACCACGTGTGGGACACAGGGCATCTGGAGGATCTTCCACATCACCACAGTTGCCTGCAAAGGACAGAGCAGCCCGAGCTCAGTGCCGAGGTGTCAGTGTGGCTGAGCCCGGGCGTGGGAAGGAGAGGCCAGCGGAGACGCAGGGGGAGCACCGGGCCTGGTGCCTCTGAAGCTGCCCCTAGGCCGGGTTTCTGCCCAGTGCCTGAGGCAGGGAGACACTGTGGGGGAGGGAGGATGGAGAGCTGATGGAGAGGTGAGCTTGGGGTGAGCAAAGGCCAGTTGCAGAAACTCACAGCCAGGGCGAGGACAGCCGTGTGGTCCCCATCGGAGGTGCGTGTGCTGTGCTCTGGCCAGCTGGCCAGTACGTCAAGGAGTATGAGCATGGCCGGCTCTGCAGCCCTGCACGAGCACATGATGGTCTTCCACATGGTGGTAGCAGCTCTGTAGGGTCAAAGCTCTGTCTCAGGGGGGTCTGCCAGCCCTGCCTCTGCCCCCTGTCCCTCAGCACACAGGCAGCCCAGCCCTGTGGGGACCGGCCCCTGAGGAGCAGGGAGGGAGCATGGCAGCACGCTGGGGGCTGACATGCCAGGGTGGGCAAAGGGAGGAGCCAGAGGGCCCTGGAATTCTCTGTGTGTCAGACACCTGGGACAGGCTGTACAGGCTGATGGGCTGCTGAGGCCTGAGCCTTGTGGGCACGTGGGCCCCGTACCTGTCACACGATGGGGCCACACGCAGGAGAGCCATCACCACATCAGCAGGCTGTGCCTCTGTCAGATCCAGAAGGGGCCTGTACAGGTTGTACTCAGGAAACTCGTTGGCCGCGAGCCACTGGTGGATGTACCTGACCATGGCGGGCACCTGGAGAAGGCAGAGGAGGCTTGGAAAGCTGCCAGAGGGAGTCATGTGCCCAACTGCCCCAGAAAAGTGCTTCCATTGCCACCACACTGCCATGGCCTCAAGGCTTCCAGTGAGCAGCAGGTGTGGCTTGGGAGGCCAAGCAATTGCTGGGGGGATGGAAGGCAGGCCACAGGCTGCTTACTTGCTTTGGAGTGGAAGGCCCCTCCTCCACAAGCATATCCAGCAGGGCAGCACTGGTCTTGGTTGTGAAGATGGGAGGGTACGCCCTGAGCATGCTGCCCATGCCGCTGGTCTCTTCCTCCCGAATCCTCTTGATGAATTTCCCAACCATCTGTAGCAGAAGGGCAAGAAGCCAGGGATGTTGCATGGAGTGCTGCGAGCACGGTGCTGGGCTGAGCAGTGACAACAGGCCCAGCCCGGCCGGGGATGGCTGCAGGTACCTGCGCTGTCCTGCGGAAGAGGCCACGGGCGCGTTGCTGCTCTTGTGTGCGCTGCACGGCTGCACCTGGCAAAGAGCGAGCGCAGCCCGAGCTGAGGGGCTGCGGGAGAGGCCGGAGAACACAAGGCCAGCCCTGCGCTGCCCAGGCAGGGACAGCCCCGCCACGGCCCAGGGCACGGAGCACGGCTGTGGGGTGTCTGCCCCGGCCCCTGCTCTGTCCTGTCCATGGGAATGACCTCAGGGCATGGGAAGGGATGGGATGGGATGGGATGGGATGGGGTGGGATGGGATGGGATGGGATGGGATGGGATGGGATGGGGCCATCTTGGCTGCCGGCACCAGGTCTGCAGCCCAGCTCTGCTACTCACCCTTCTGCAGTAGCTGGAATTGCTTCACCTCTTCAGGCTGCTGTGCTGGAGCAGTTCCAGGGCCTTCTTGCTCCTCCTTC
Organism: Melozone crissalis; assembly: GCF_028551555.1. Taxonomy (NCBI): domain Eukaryota; kingdom Metazoa; phylum Chordata; class Aves; order Passeriformes; family Passerellidae; genus Melozone; species Melozone crissalis. The sequence goes on along the minus strand of NW_026535795.1, from coordinate 13,810,955 downwards.
GCCCAGGCCAGCTTGGGCACACTCACAGGTCTCTGCTCTATGTCACTGCCTGGATTCATGGCTACTTGCAGGGAAGATGGCTGGGAAAAGGCCAGACCTCGGAGTCAGCAAGTGCTGGAGCCGTGCCTTGAAGGCACCTGCAAGAGTGGAGTCTTGGCAAGGCCACAGGAGAGCAAGTCCCGCACTCTGGTCTCGAGGGCTCCAGCCACAAGGACAGGAGACTCCTCGTCAAGGACCGTGCTCAGCGAATGCCACGGTCTGCCCTCAAGGGCACCTGCAGAAGAGAAGCCTCGGCAAGGCCAGAGGTCACCAAGTGCTGTGGGCTGGCCACGAGGTCACCTGCAGGAGTAACGCCTCGGGAAAGCTCCGGGTCAGCAAGGAACGAGGGCACTGAGCTCTGTCCCGTCCTGTCCCGTTGCGTGCACCGAGCACTGTGGGGTGGCCACCTCGCTGCCAACACCTAGGTCACTGCATGTCACAAAGGTCCCGTTCCATGGCACGGTGACCATGCGCCACCGTGTCACAAAGGGCCCTTGCACACCCTGCCACCTGCCCTGGGGCCGCCCCCTGCCCCCCAAAGTGGCCCAGGTTGGAAGGAATGCCTTGCCCCAAGTGTCTCAGGCAGCCCGACAGGATCTTTAGGAACGGCTCAAACCATAAGCAAAGGCTGCCCTGCTCGGCAGGCTCAGGGCAGCAGGAGCCCCCGTGGCTGCTGACCCAGCCGTGGCGGGAAGGGCACGGGGCCTTCCACAGAAGCTGGCACGGCCTCCTCGGGACACGTCCCGCATGGTGGCCACGCTAAGCACGGCCCGGTGACAGAGACAAGGAACGCGTGAGCCAGGGCACAAATGCTGCTCTGAGCCCTGGGGCCCAGGGAGCACTGACATCAGCAGGTGTGGCAGAGTCCCCGCCAAAGCAGAGTCCCCCCGAGCCCTGGCAGTGCCCATCTCCTTCCCCAGAGACCTGTGCCTCAAGAGGGCTGCTCTGCCAGAGGGCAGCCAAAGCCAACGTGCACTGGGGGCTGTGCTCCATCCTACAGGGCCTCTTGGGAGGAGCACCTGGTGGCAACACTTGGTACGTGTCAGATGATGTTGCTCCTTCCTGGAATGATTTTTTCAAGGAAGGGATTAGGAGTAGCACAGAAAGACCAGCAGCTGCAGAATTTCACAGGACAAAGAGACTCCACCAAAACACTGTCATGTTTCCGTGTGCTTTTCTGTCTGTCTTGCACTCTGAAAGAAAAAGAATTGGCCCAGCCTCTGCTTTTCAACTGTCCACGTACTGTGTGTCTTCCTGTGGCAGCTCCCGTGCAAACACAAGTGGCTGCCTGCTGAGCACGGCAATGGACGGCCACAAACAGGGAGGTCCCCGGTGAACATCAAGGCAGATACCCGGGGAAGTGCAGAGGATAGGGATAACTCTGGGAGGAGAAGCTGTTCTGTGCCTCTGATGATGGTGCCAGGCCCCTGAAGGAGCAGCCAAGACAAGTGCTGGAAGCAGCCATGTCCTGCTCTTTTCTGCTGTCAGATGCACACGGGACAGATTTGTTGCCCACGGGTCCACCAGACTTGATCCAGGAAGGATGGAAGCCCATGCATTGGTGGTAGGGAATGGGCTCCAGCAAGAGCAAAGCAGGATCTTCCAGCAGCAAAGCCTGAGCTTGTGAAGCGAGCCATGTGCTCAGCAGACACCAAAGTGCTTCCTTCGAGCCCTGAATGGTGGCCACAAGTGCCTGCCTTACTTCAGCACCTCCTGCTGCTTCCTTTGTTCCAGGCCAGTCCAGGAATTAGGTTGGAAGCTCATGCATGTGTTTTTAAGGCACCTGCACGGAGGAGAAGGACGGCAGCTGCAGCGCAGGGCTCGTGCTGCCTCTCATGATGGCATCAACGCCGCTGCCTTGGGACACCCGCCAGTGGAAGGCGAGTCTGCCCTCAAGCACAGCCATTGTAGCCAGTCAGGGGCACAGGCTGCAGCAGCAGCTGCCAAGCATTGCTGTGAGGCTGGTAAACCAAGAGAAAGCCATTGTGGCCGAGCGTGCTGAAGCCTTTTGCTAAACCACGTGCAATAGTGCCCACAGCATGGCCCCTTTGGAATGGTGGCTGGTGCAGACGCCTCCTGGAGCAGTTGCCGGCGTTCGGGCTGCTGCTGTTCCTGTGCACGCTCTGGTGCTGTTTCTGTGGCGTCCAGAGCCGCTTTGGCAGCAGCGACTCAGCAGCCCTGCTCGAGGAGACATCGCCGCCCTGGCCACGGAGGCAGAAGCTCTTTGGGCCCAGAGCTCTGTGTCAGGAGGGCCTCATCCTCAGCACCATGGCCTGGGCAGCCGCGGGGGCCCGGGCTGGCCGCCAGCCCTGCTCTGCCCACTGCCCTGGCAGCACCCAGTGACCGTGCCCCGGCAGGGCCCCCTTGCCCTCCGTGTCCCCAGCCAGCCTCGTTTGGGCACATCGGGGTGTCCCCACCCTCCTGCTGAGGCCCAGCCTCCAGGGCTTCTGCCCCAGGCGTGGGAGCCTCTCTGGGGAAGCGCCAGAGCAGCCGGCTGTCAGGAACAAGGCTGACACCCAGTTCCTCAGGGCTTCCCAACAGCGCGGCCCCTCAGGGGCCTCCTGTCCCCTTGGAGCCTCCTGCCACCCACTCCCTCTCACAGGGCCCTCGTGCCTTCCCAGCGCCTTGTCCCATCAGAGCCTCCGCAGCACCTTGTCCCTTCACGGCCTCCCCCAGCCCGGCCCAGGTGCCCAGTAGCGGCGCAGCCCCGAGGAGCCGCATCGAGAGGCACCTCAGAGGCCTCAGCAATGCAGCCAGCAACACACGGGCAGGAGGACACAGATGGCCCTTCCTGGCTGGGCAGGAGGGTTTGTGGCTATCTCCAGGCACCAGGCCGGCAGTGATCCCTGCAGCTCCGGCCCCTGCCCAGCAGCTCTGTGGCCAGCACAAAGGCTTCAGCAGAACCACCAAAGGCCAAGGGCCTTGTGGACATTTTCCCTTCCCCACTGCACACCTGGGCTGCTCGCTTGGCACAAGGAGCTGTTTTCCCCTCTTCCCCCGTGCCCTGCAGACACTGGGCACCAAAGAGAGCTCCTGGGAGTCTGGGTATTAGAACACATTCTATATTTATATCCTAAAGAACAACTAAACAGAAGGGATAAAACAATCTTAAAGAAAAGAAAAATCCCCCCCCGGCTCAGAAGGCCCCACAGACAGAGAGCCTCTCAAATCAGCTCTCCTCAGAGCGCCAGCAGCACAGCCAGCTGTGGCCCCAGAGACAAGGCCGTTTCTTGCGGGCCCTGCGAAACTGATCTTGCAGCTTCTGCAAGATGGAGCCCGGAGCTCTCTCCACAGCGCGGAGGACAAAGGCTGTTTCGAGAGCCAGGCTGCTGGTGGCAGGGCTGATGTCCTCTGCCTTGTCTTCAAGGGCTGCAAGAGAGAGGAACAGAGGCACGGTCAGATCCCGGATCTCTGGGGAGCCGAGGAGACCCCCGAGGCAGGGCCATGCCAGCCGGCTCTGGCCATGGCCAGGAGGGAGCCGGGAGCAAGGGGATCAGCCCGAAGCTGCCGGACACTGTTGCCCCACGTGGGCCTGAAATGGGAGTGTGTGTTCTGGCCACGGCAGCCGTGCTGCGCACAGGGAGCAGAGCCCTGGGCAGCGGGGCAGGGATTGCAGCTGCCCCCGGCAGCCGGGGCTGGCAGCCCTCTGGCCTCACTCACCCTGACAGATGTGGCGGAGCTCTCGTTTGTGGCCCCTGAGGTGCTGCCCGGCCATCCCTGAGAAGACAGAGCCTGTCAGGGCGCCAGCGGCACGGCTCCCTGCCAGCGCAGCGGCGCTGCCAGCCCTGTGGCCACACGGGCTCCTGGCCCCGGCAGGGCTCGGGCCGGACCCTTGCCGCTCGCTGCCGCCCAAGGGCACGGCTGCGAGAGGGCGGCAGCAGCGCCGAGGGCAGGCGGGGCTCCACGGCGCCGGGCACGGATGGCGCTGCCGGGACAGCAGCCGGGGCCGGGGCCGAGCTGCGGCGGGGCGGGGAGGGGAAGCGCAGCCCAGGCTAGTGGCTCACCGATGAACCTGATGGCCGCCTGTCGCAGGGACTCCTGTGGGCTCTCCAGGTACTGCAGGGCGCGGCGCACGTGCTCGGCCGCTCGGCTCCTGTCCCCTGCCAGCTGGAGAGAGCGGCAGGAGGGTGCACTTGGTGCAGGCTCAGTCCCTGGGCCGAGCGCTCCGTGCGGCCAGCACTGGCCTCCCCTGCCCGCAGAGCCCTGCCGGGCGGGCAGCAGCCGCCGGCGCCGGGCTCTGACGGGGGCAGCGGGGCGGCTGCTGCCCGGGGAGCCGCGGTGCCGCCCGCAGCCCAGCCGGTTCGGGGCCACAGGAGCCTGGAGCAGAGCCCGCGCGGCCCGGGAAAGGCAGCGGCGTGTGGGGCGCAGGGAGGCGGCCCTGGCTGCAGCGTTGGGCAGGGGCGCAGCTGCCAGCCGCAGCCACTGAGCAGCGTCGCCAGGGGGCTTCTCCAGCCGGAGGCTGGGGCTTGCAGGCCGTTCTTACCAGGGCCTCGCCGAACCTCCAGGTCTGATCCAGCCGCAGCATGTGTTGGAGATCCTTCCTGTGCAGGAATGTGGCTGAACAATGGAGCGTTTCCCGGGAGGCCTGGAGTGCAGCAGAGAGCCCGAGATGGCACCACAGCCCAGGGCACAGGAGCCGCACAGGTCCCTCTACCAAGGCCAGGAGGAGGCTGCAGCCCACGAGGCGCCAGAGCAGGAGGCAGCCGAGCCCCCTGCCAGGGGGCCAGCGGCAGCCGCTGAGTCCTCACCTCTGCCACGCGCTGGTTCTCGTCATGGCAGTGGAAGGAGAGTGGGAGCAGGCTCTGGCGCACGTGTGCCTTCAGGGCCTTTTTGTCCCCTTCCGGTAAAAAATACAGCATCTCTCGGAAGATGAACATGGAGCACAACTGCACCTGGCTGTCATCCTGTATGAAAGGAAGGGAGACCTCGGCATCAGCTGCTTCACGCCCGCCTGGGCACAGGCCTGAAAATGCACAGGGCACAAAGTTTGCGGGCAGCAGCCGGTGGCCGTGGCTGGAGGCGCAGAGCCTTACGTTGTCAAAGAGCGGCAGGAGCGCCCCAGCCAGCTGCAGGGCGAGGGGGCTGGCTATGGGAGCGCCATTGCACAGGAACAAACCGCTGAGGAGAACCATGGTCATCCTAAGCATGTCGTTGTCATTTTCCTGCAGGAGCTCCACCAGCCTTTCATGCAGGCTCCACATTCTTACGGCCTGCGTGGAACACAAGTGTGTGAAACGCCGTCCTGCTGCCACAGGGCCCAGAGGCCAAAGTGCTGTGCCAAAGCACTCGGGCAGCTGGAGCGGGAGGCAGGAGAGCTGGGAGCAGCTGCCTCAGCGCCCAAAGGCCAGCCAAGGCCAAGCGACTGCCTTGCCCAGCCCCACGCTGGCAGCATGGCTTCAGCCGCTGCCCTCTTCTCACCGAGACACTGGTGCCGAGCACCAGGAGGCCTCTGAGGGCCAAGCGACGCATCTCCCTGCACTCGCTGTGCAGGTTCTTGGACATGACCTCCAGGACGCTGTCACGGCATTCACTCCAGTCCAGGCAGTCCAGGATCTGAAAGGCACGAGGCCGGTGACGAGGGAGCCGCACAGGGCCGGGCCCAGGCAGCAGCACAGGCCGCGGGCAGCGTCCCGGGCAGCTGCGGCCACGAGAGGGCAGAGAGGCGGGAGGCAGCTCAGCCAGGCAGCGCTGGCCTTCAGGCTCACCTCCACAAGGAACGCCATGGCGGCCAAATCCCGGGATGGCATGTCTTTGCTGAGCAGCCCGAGCAGGTGGAATGCAATCGCCGAACACAGGCCTTGGGATGCGTGGTGCATTTCTCTGAGAGGAGGAAATAGGAAGCAAAACCCTGAGACAGCAGGGGTAAACCTCTGCCAGGACTGACTGGCAGAGGTCTGGCCTTTCTCCAGCACCCTGCAAGGGGGAGCCGGGCCCTCTGGGAGGTGGCTGCTCTTGGGCACGCTCCTCTCCCAGGCTTTTGCAGTCTCCTTGGCCGTCCCTTGGTGACAAGGTCTTGTGGCCCACGACCACGGGGACTGTGTGGGGCACCCCAGGCACAGGGCACAAATGCCGGAGGCAGCTGGGGAGCAGGGGGTCTCACCTGGCCAGCATGCCCACAGCACAGTGGTGGGTGTCAGCACAGAGCAGCGTGTCCCAGCCACGCTTGTCTTCCATTGCCGCCACCACATCCTCATAGTTCAGTCGGCAGAGCAGGGCCTTCAGGGTCTGCTCTGCAAAGCTGTGTGCAGATCAAAGCCCAGGTCACGCTGGGGGCACTGGCACCTGCCCTGGGCACGTGGCAGGGACAGGAGGACTTGCATGGAGCACCTGTTGGGGTCGGTGGCAAGGCCGTGTTGCTGCTGGCATCCCTCCCAGAAGGTATGGGCTGCCTCGGGCATATCCAAGGTGCTGAAGAGCACTTGGAAGAGCAGGCACACAAAGAGGCGGGGCAAATGCACGGTCACCACGTGTGGGACACAGGGCATCTGGAGGATCTTCCACATCACCACAGTTGCCTGCAAAGGACAGAGCAGCCCGAGCTCAGTGCCGAGGTGTCAGTGTGGCTGAGCCCGGGCGTGGGAAGGAGAGGCCAGCGGAGACGCAGGGGGAGCACCGGGCCTGGTGCCTCTGAAGCTGCCCCTAGGCCGGGTTTCTGCCCAGTGCCTGAGGCAGGGAGACACTGTGGGGGAGGGAGGATGGAGAGCTGATGGAGAGGTGAGCTTGGGGTGAGCAAAGGCCAGTTGCAGAAACTCACAGCCAGGGCGAGGACAGCCGTGTGGTCCCCATCGGAGGTGCGTGTGCTGTGCTCTGGCCAGCTGGCCAGTACGTCAAGGAGTATGAGCATGGCCGGCTCTGCAGCCCTGCACGAGCACATGATGGTCTTCCACATGGTGGTAGCAGCTCTGTAGGGTCAAAGCTCTGTCTCAGGGGGGTCTGCCAGCCCTGCCTCTGCCCCCTGTCCCTCAGCACACAGGCAGCCCAGCCCTGTGGGGACCGGCCCCTGAGGAGCAGGGAGGGAGCATGGCAGCATGCTGGGGGCTGACATGCCAGGGTGGGCAAAGGGAGGAGCCAGAGGGCCCTGGAATTCTCTGTGTGTCAGACACCTGGGACAGGCTGTACAGGCTGATGGGCTGCTGAGGCCTGAGCCTTGTGGGCACGTGGGCCCCGTACCTGTCACATGATGGGGCCACACGCAGGAGAGCCATCACCACATCAGCGGGCTGTGCCTCTGTCAGATCCAGAAGGGGCCTGTACAGGTTGTACTCAGGAAACTCGTTGGCCGCGAGCCACTGGTGGATGTACCTGACCATGGCGGGCACCTGGAGAAGGCAGAGGAGGCTTGGAAAGCTGCCAGAGGGAGTCATGTGCCCAACTGCCCCAGAAAAGTGCTTCCATTGCCACCACACTGCCATGGCCTCAAGGCTTCCAGTGAGCAGCAGGTGTGGCTTGGGAGGCCAAGCAATTGCTGGGGGGATGGAAGGCAGGCCACAGGCTGCTTACTTGCTTTGGAGTGGAAGGGCCCTCCTCCACAAGCATATCCAGCAGGGCAGCACTGGTCTTGGTTGTGAAGATGGGAGGGTACGCCCTGAGCATGCTGCCCATGCCGCTGGTGTCTTCCTCCCGAATCCTCTTGATGAATTTCCCAACCATCTGTAGCAGAAGGGCAAGAAGCCAGGGATGTTGCATGGAGTGCTGCGAGCACGGTGCTGGGCTGAGCAGTGACAACAGGCCCAGCCCGGCCGGGGATGGCTGCAGGTACCTGCGCTGTCCTGCGGAAGAGGCCACGGGCGCGTTGCTGCTCTTGTGTGCGCTGCACGGCTGCACCTGGCAAAGAGCGAGCGCAGCCCGAGCTGAGGGGCTGCGGGAGAGGCCGGAGAACACAAGGCCAGCCCTGTGCTGCCCAGGCAGGGACAGCCCCGCCACGGCCCAGGGCACGGAGCACGGCTGTGGGGTGTCTGCCCCGGCCCCTGCTCTGTCCTGTCCATGGGAATGACCTCAGGGCATGGGAAGGGATGGGATGGGATGGGATGGGATGGGATGGGATGGGATGGGGCCATCTTGGCTGCCGGCACCAGGTCTGCAGCCCAGCTCTGCTACTCACCCTTCTGCAGTAGCTGGAATTGCTTCACCTCTTCAGGCTGCTGTGCTGGAGCAGTTCCAGGGCCTTCTTGCTCCTCCTTCGCCCAGGCCAGCTTGGGCACACTCACAGGTCTCTGCTCTATGTCACTGCCTGGATTCATGGCTACTTGCAGGGAAGATGGCTGGGAAAAGGCCAGACCTCGGAGTCAGCAAGTGCTGGAGCCGTGCCTTGAAGGCACCTGCAAGAGTGGAGTCTTGGCAAGGCTACAGGAGAGCAAGTCCTGCACTCTGGTCTCGAGGGCTCCAGCCACAAGGACAGGAGACTCCTCGTCAAGGACCGTGCTCAGCGAATGCCACGGTCTGCCCTCAAGGGCACCTGCAGAAGAGAAGCCTTGGCAAGGCCAGAGGTCACCAAGTGCTGTGGGCTGGCCACGAGGTCACCTGCAGGAGTAACGCCTCGGGAAAGCTCCGGGTCAGCAAGGAACGAGGGCACTGAGCTCTGTCCCGTCCTGTCCCGTTGCGTGCACCGAGCACTGTGGGGTGGCCACCTCGCTGCCAACACCTAGGTCACTGCATGTCACAAAGGTCCCGTTCCATGGCACGGTGACCATGCGCCACCGTGTCACAAAGGGCCCTTGCACACCCTGCCACCTGCCCTGGGGCCGCCCCCTGCCCCCCCAAAGTGGCCCAGGTTGGAAGGAATGCCTTGCCCCAAGTGTCTCAGGCAGCCCGACAGGATCTTTAGGAACGGCTCAAACCATAAGCAAAGGCTGCCCTGCTCGGCAGGCTCAGGGCAGCAGGAGCCCCCGTGGCTGCTGACCCAGCCGTGGCGGGAAGGGCACGGGGCCTTCCACAGAAGCTGGCACGGCCTCCTCGGGACACGTCCCGCATGGTGGCCACGCTAAGCACAGCCCGGTGACAGAGACAAGGAACGCGTGAGCCAGGGCACAAATGCTGCTCTGAGCCCTGGGGCCCAGGGAGCACTGACATCAGCAGGTGTGGCAGAGTCCCCGCCAAAGCAGAGTCCCCCCGAGCCCTGGCAGTGCCCATCTCCTTCCCCAGAGACCTGTGCCTCAAGAGGGCTGCTCTGCCAGAGGGCAGCCAAAGCCAACGTGCACTGGGGGCTGTGCTCCATCCTACAGGGCCTCTTGGGAGGAGCACCTGGAGCAACTGGTGGCAACACTTGGTACGTGTCAGATGATGTTGCTCCTTCCTGGAATGATTTTTTCAAGGAAGGGATTAGGAGTAGCACAGAAAGACCAGCAGCTGCAGAATTTCACAGGACAAAGAGACTCCACCAAAACACTGTCATGTTTCCGTGTGCTTTTCTGTCTGTCTTGCACTCTGAAAGAAAAAGAATTGGCCCAGCCTCTGCTTTTCAACTGTCCACGTACTGTGTGTCTTCCTGTGGCAGCTCCCGTGCAAACACAAGTGGCTGCCTGCTGAGCACGGCAATGGACGGCCACAAACAGGGAGGTCCCCGGTGAACATCAAGGCAGATACCCGGGGAAGTGCAGAGGATAGGGATAACTCTGGGAGGAGAAGCTGTTCTGTGCCTCTGATGATGGTGCCAGGCCCCTGAAGGAGCAGCCAAGACAAGTGCTGGAAGCAGCCATGTCCTGCTCTTTTCTGCTGTCAGATGCACGGGACAGATTTGTTGCCCACGGGTCCACCAGACTTGATCCAGGAAGGATGGAAGCCCATGCATTGGTGGTAGGGAATGGGCTCCAGCAAGAGCAAAGCAGGATCTTCCAGCAGCAAAGCCTGAGCTTGTGAAGCGAGCCATGTGCTCAGCAGACACCAAAGTGCTTCCTTCGAGCCCTGAATGGTGGCCACAAGTGCCTGCCTTACTTCAGCACCTCCTGCTGCTTCCTTTGTTCCAGGCCAGTCCAGGAATTAGGTTGGAAGCTCATGCATGTGTTTTTAAGGCACCTGCACGGAGGAGAAGGACGGCAGCTGCAGCGCAGGGCTCGTGCTGCCTCTCATGATGGCATCAACGCCGCTGCCTTGGGACACCCGCCAGTGGAAGGCGAGTCTGCCCTCAAGCACAGCCATTGTAGTCAGTCAGGGGCACAGGCTGCAGCAGCAGCTGCCAAGCATTGCTGTGAGGCTGGTAAACCAAGAGAAAGCCATTGTGGCCGAGCGTGCTGAAGCCTTTTGCTAAACCACGTGCAATAGTGCCCACAGCATGGCCCCTTTGGAATGGTGGCTGGTGCAGACGCCTCCTGGAGCAGTTGCCGGCGTTCGGGCTGCTGCTGTTCCTGTGCACGCTCTGGTGCTGTTTCTGTGGCGTCCAGAGCCGCTTTGGCAGCAGCGACTCAGCAGCCCTGCTCGAGGAGACATCGCCGCCCTGGCCACGGAGGCAGAAGCTCTTTGGGCCCAGAGCTCTGTGTCAGGAGGGCCTCATCCTCAGCACCATGGCCTGGGCAGCCGCGGGGGCCCGGGCTGGCCGCCAGCCCTGCTCTGCCCACTGCCCTGGCAGCACCCAGTGACCGTGCCCCGGCAGGGCCCCCTTGCCCTCCGTGTCCCCAGCCAGCCTCGTTTGGGCACATCGGGGTGTCCCCACCCTCCTGCTGAGGCCCAGCCTCCAGGGCTTCTGCCCCAGGCGTGGGAGCCTCTCTGGGGAAGCGCCAGAGCAGCCGGCTGTCAGGAACAAGGCTGACACCCAATTCCTCAGGGCTTCCCAACAGCGCGGCCCCTCAGGGGCCTCCTGTCCCCTTGGAGCCTCCTGCCACCCACTCCCTCTCACAGGGCCCTCGTGCCTTCCCAGCGCCTTGTCCCATCAGAGCCTCCGCAGCACCTTGTCCCTTCACGGCCTCCCCCAGCCCGGCCCAGGTGCCCAGTAGCGGCGCAGCCCCGAGGAGCCGCATCGAGAGGCACCTCAGAGGCCTCAGCAATGCAGCCAGCAACACACGGGCAGGAGGACACAGATGGCCCTTCCTGGCTGGGCAGGAGGGTTTGTGGCTATCTCCAGGCACCAGGCCGGCAGTGATCCCTGCAGCTCCGGCCCCTGCCCAGCAGCTCTGTGGCCAGCACAAAGGCTTCAGCAGAACCACCAAAGGCCAAGGGCCTTGTGGACATTTTCCCTTCCCCACTGCACACCTGGGCTGCTCGCTTGGCACAAGGAGCTGTTTTCCCCTCTTCCCCCGTGCCCTGCAGACACTGGGCACCAAAGAGAGCTCCTGGGAGTCTGGGTATTAGAACACATTCTATATTTATATCCTAAAGAACAACTAAACAGAAGGGATAAAACAATCTTAAAGAAAAGAAAAATCCCCCCCCGGCTCAGAAGGCCCCACAGACAGAGAGCCTCTCAAATCAGCTCTCCTCAGAGCGCCAGCAGCACAGCCAGCTGTGGCCCCAGAGACAAGGCCGTTTCTTGCGGGCCCTGCGAAACTGATCTTGCAGCTTCTGCAAGATGGAGCCCGGAGCTCTCTCCACAGCGCGGAGGACAAAGGCTGTTTCGAGAGCCAGGCTGCTGGTGGCAGGGCTGATGTCCTCTGCCTTGTCTTCAAGGGCTGCAAGAGAGAGGAACAGAGGCACGGTCAGATCCCGGATCTCTGGGGAGCCGAGGAGACCCCCGAGGCAGGGCCATGCCAGCCGGCTCTGGCCATGGCCAGGAGGGAGCCGGGAGCAAGGGGATCAGCCCGAAGCTGCCGGACACTGTTGCCCCACGTGGGCCTGAAATGGGAGTGTGTGTTCTGGCCACGGCAGCCGTGCTGCGCACAGGGAGCAGAGCCCTGGGCAGCGGGGCAGGGATTGCAGCTGCCCCCGGCAGCCGGGGCTGGCAGCCCTCTGGCCTCACTCACCCTGACAGATGTGGCGGAGCTCTCGTTTGTGGCCCCTGAGGTGCTGCCCGGCCATCCCTGAGAAGACAGAGCCTGTCAGGGCGCCAGCGGCACGGCTCCCTGCCAGCGCAGCGGCGCTGCCAGCCCTGTGGCCACACGGGCTCCTGGCCCCGGCAGGGCTCGGGCCGGACCCTTGCCGCTCGCTGCCGCCCAAGGGCACGGCTGCGAGAGGGCGGCAGCAGCGCCGAGGGCAGGCGGGGCTCCACGGCGCCGGGCACGGATGGCGCTGCCGGGGCAGCAGCCGGGGCCGGGGCCGAGCTGCGGCGGGGCGGGGAGGGGAAGCGCAGCCCAGGCTGGTGGCTCACCGATGAACCTGATGGCCGCCTGTCGCAGGGACTCCTGTGGGCTCTCCAGGTACTGCAGGGCGCGGCGCACGTGCTCGGCCGCTCGGCTCCTGTCCCCTGCCAGCTGGAGAGAGCGGCAGGAGGGTGCACTTGGTGCAGGCTCAGTCCCTGGGCCGAGCGCTCCGTGCGGCCAGCACTGGCCTCCCCTGCCCGCAGAGCCCTGCCGGGCGGGCAGCAGCCGCCGGCGCCGGGCTCTGACGGGGGCAGCGGGGCGGCTGCTGCCCGGGGAGCCGCGGTGCCGCCCGCAGCCCAGCCGGTTCGGGGCCACAGGAGCCTGGAGCAGAGCCCGCGCGGCCCGGGAAAGGCAGCGGCGTGTGGGGCGCAGGGAGGCGGCCCTGGCTGCAGCGCTGGGCAGGGGCGCAGCTGCCAGCCGCAGCCGCTGAGCAGCGCCGCCAGGAGGCTTCCCCAGCCGGAGGCTGGGGCTTGCAGGCCGTTCTTACCAGGGCCTCGCCGAACCTCCAGGTCTGATCCAGCCGCAGCATGTGTTGGAGATCCTTCCTGTGCAGGAATGTGGCTGAACAATGGAGCGTTTCCCGGGAGGCCTGGAGTGCAGCAGAGAGCCCGAGATGGCACCACAGCCCAGGGCACAGGAGCCGCACAGGTCCCTCTACCAAGGCCAGGAGGAGGCTGCAGCCCACGAGGCGCCAGAGCAGGAGGCAGCCGAGCCCCCTGCCAGGGGGCCAGCGGCAGCCGCTGAGTCCTCACCTCTGCCACGCGCTGGTTCTCGTCATGGCAGTGGAAGGAGAGTGGGAGCAGGCTCTGGCGCACGTGTGCCTTCAGGGCCTTTTTGTCCCCTTCCGGTAAAAAATACAGCATCTCTCGGAAGATGAACATGGAGCACAACTGCACCTGGCTGTCATCCTGTATGAAAGGAAGGGAGACCTCGGCATCAGCTGCTTCACGCCCGCCTGGGCACAGGCCTGAAAATGCACAGGGCACAAAGTTTGCGGGCAGCAGCCGGTGGCCGTGGCTGGAGGCGCAGAGCCTTACGTTGTCAAAGAGCGGCAGGAGCGCCCCAGCCAGCTGCAGGGCGAGGGGGCTGGCTATGGGAGCGCCATTGCACAGGAACAAACCGCTGAGGAGAACCATGGTCATCCTAAGCATGTCGCTGTCATTTTCCTGCAGGAGCTCCACCAGCCTTTCATGCAGGCTCCACATTCTTACGGCCTGCGTGGAACACAAGTGTGTGAAACGCCGTCCTGCTGCCACAGGGCCCAGAGGCCAAAGTGCTGTGCCAAAGCACTCGGGCAGCTGGAGCGGGAGGCAGGAGAGCTGGGAGCAGCTGCCTCAGCGCCCAAAGGCCAGCCAAGGCCAAGCGACTGCCTTGCCCAGCCCCACGCTGGCAGCATGGCTTCAGCCGCTGCCCTCTTCTCACCGAGACACTGGTGCCGAGCACCAGGAGGCCTCTGAGGGCCAAGCGACGCATCTCCCTGCACTCGCTGTGCAGGTTCTTGGACATGACCTCCAGGACGCTGTCACGGCATTCACTCCAGTCCAGGCAGTCCAGGATCTGAAAGGCACGAGGCCGGTGACGAGGGAGCCGCACAGGGCCGGGCCCAGGCAGCAGCACAGGCCGCGGGCAGCGTCCCGGGCAGCTGCGGCCACGAGAGGGCAGAGAGGCGGGAGGCAGCTCAGCCAGGCAGCGCTGGCCTTCAGGCTCACCTCCACAAGGAACGCCATGGCGGCCAAATCCCGGGATGGCATGTCTTTGCTGAGCAGCCCGAGCAGGTGGAATGCAATCGCCGAACACAGGCCTTGGGATGCGTGGTGCATTTCTCTGAGAGGAGGAAATAGGAAGCAAAACCCTGAGACAGCAGGGGTAAACCTCTGCCAGGACTGACTGGCAGAGGTCTGGCCTTTCTCCAGCACCCTGCAAGGGGGAGCCGGGCCCTCTGGGAGGTGGCTGCTCTTGGGCACGCTCCTCTCCCAGGCTTTTGCAGTCTCCTTGGCCGTCCCTTGGTGACAAGGCCTTGTGGCCCACGACCACGGGGACAGTGTGGGGCACCCCAGGCACAGGGCACAAATGCCGGAGGCAGCTGGGGAGCAGGGGGTCTCACCTGGCCAGCATGCCCACAGCACAGTGGTGGGTGTCAGCACAGAGCAGCGTGTCCCAGCCACGCTTGTCTTCCATTGCCGCCACCACATCCTCATAGTTCAGTCGGCAGAGCAGGGCCTTCAGGGTCTGCTCTGCAAAGCTGTGTGCAGATCAAAGCCCAGGTCACGCTGGGGGCACTGGCACCTGCCCTGGGCACGTGGCAGGGACAGGAGGACTTGCATGGAGCACCTGTTGGGGTCGGTGGCAAGGCCGTGTTGCTGCTGGCATCCCTCCCAGAAGGTATGGGCTGCCTCGGGCATATCCAAGGTGCTGAAGAGCACTTGGAAGAGCAGGCACACAAAGAGGCAGGGGAAATGCACGGTCACCACGTGTGGGACACAGGGCATCTGGAGGATCTTCCACATCACCACAGTTGCCTGCAAAGGACAGAGCAGCCCGAGCTCAGTGCCGAGGTGTCAGTGTGGCTGAGCCCGGGCGTGGGAAGGAGAGGCCAGCGGAGACGCAGGGGGAGCACCGGGCCTGGTGCCTCTGAAGCTGCCCCTAGGCCGGGTTTCTGCCCAGTGCCTGAGGCAGGGAGACACTGTGGGGGAGGGAAGATGGAGAGCTGATGGAGAGGTGAGCTTGGGGTGAGCAAAGGCCAGTTGCAGAAACTCACAGCCAGGGCGAGGACAGCCGTGTGGTCCCCATCGGAGGTGCGTGTGCTGTGCTCTGGCCAGCTGGCCAGTACGTCAAGGAGTATGAGCATGGCCGGCTCTGCAGCCCTGCACGAGCACATGATGGTCTTCCACATGGTGGTAGCAGCTCTGTAGGGTCAAAGCTCTGTCTCAGGGGGGTCTGCCAGCCCTGCCTCTGCCCCCTGTCCCTCAGCACACAGGCAGCCCAGCCCTGTGGGGACCGGCCCCTGAGGAGCAGGGAGGGAGCATGGCAGCACGCTGGGGGCTGACATGCCAGGGTGGGCAAAGGGAGGAGCCAGAGGGCCCTGGAATTCTCTGTGTGTCAGACACCTGGGACAGGCTGTACAGGCTGATGGGCTGCTGAGGCCTGAGCCTTGTGGGCACATGGGCCCCGTAACTGTCACATGATGGGGCCACACGCAGGAGAGCCATCACCACATCAGCGGGCTGTGCCTCTGTCAGATCCAGAAGGGGCCTGTACAGGTTGTACTCAGGAAACTCGTTGGCCGCGAGCCACTGGTGGATGTACCTGACCATGGCGGGCACCTGGAGAAGGCAGAGGAGGCTTGGAAAGCTGCCAGAGGGAGTCATGTGCCCAACTGCCCCAGAAAAGTGCTTCCATTGCCACCACACTGCCATGGCCTCAAGGCTTCCAGTGAGCAGCAGGTGTGGCTTGGGAGGCCAAGCAATTGCTGGGGGGATGGAAGGCAGGCCACAGGCTGCTTACTTGCTTTGGAGTGGAAGGCCCCTCCTCCACAAGCATATCCAGCAGGGCAGCACTGGTCTTGGTTGTGAAGATGGGAGGGTACGCCCTGAGCATGCTGCCCATGCCGCTGGTCTCTTCCTCCCGAATCCTCTTGATGAATTTCCCAACCATCTGTAGCAGAAGGGCAAGAAGCCAGGGATGTTGCATGGAGTGCTGCGAGCACGGTGCTGGGCTGAGCAGTGACAACAGGCCCAGCCCGGCCGGGGATGGCTGCAGGTACCTGCGCTGTCCTGCGGAAGAGGCCACGGGCGCGTTGCTGCTCTTGTGTGCGCTGCACGGCTGCACCTGGCAAAGAGCGAGCGCAGCCCGAGCTGAGGGGCTGTGGGAGAGGCCGGAGAACACAAGGCCAGCCCTGCGCTGCCCAGGCAGGGACAGCCCCGCCACGGCCCAGGGCACGGAGCACGGCTGTGGGGTGTCTGCCCCGGCCCCTGCTCTGTCCTGTCCATGGGAATGACCTCAGGGCATGGGAAGGGATGGGATGGGATGGGATGGGGTGGGATGGGATGGGATGGGATGGGATGGGATGGGGCCATCTTGGCTGCCGGCACCAGGTCTGCAGCCCAGCTCTGCTACTCACCCTTCTGCAGTAGCTGGAATTGCTTCACCTCTTCAGGCTGCTGTGCTGGAGCAGTTCCAGGGCCTTCTTGCTCCTCCTTCGCCCAGGCCAGCTTGGGCACACTCACAGGTCTCTGCTCTATGTCACTGCCTGGATTCATGGCTACTTGCAGGGAAGATGGCTGGGAAAAGGCCAGACCTCGGAGTCAGCAAGTGCTGGAGCCGTGCCTTGAAGGCACCTGCAAGAGTGGAGTCTTGGCAAGGCTACAGGAGAGCAAGTCCTGCACTCTGGTCTCGAGGGCTCCAGCCACAAGGACAGGAGACTCCTCGTCAAGGACCGTGCTCAGTGAATGCCACGGTCTGCCCTCAAGGGCACCTGCAGAAGAGAAGCCTCGGCAAGGCCAGAGGTCACCAAGTGCTGTGGGCTGGCCACGAGGTCACCTGCAGGAGTAACGCCTCGGGAAAGCTCCGGGTCAGCAAGGAACGAGGGCACTGAGCTCTGTCCCGTCCTGTCCCGTTGCGTGCACCGAGCACTGTGGGGTGGCCACCTCGCTGCCAACACCTAGGTCACTGCATGTCACAAAGGTCCCGTTCCATGGCACGGTGACCATGCGCCACCGTGTCACAAAGGGCCCTTGCACACCCTGCCACCTGCCCTGGGGCCGCCCCCTGCCCCCCCAAAGTGGCCCAGGTTGGAAGGAATGCCTTGCCCCAAGTGTCTCAGGCAGCCCGACAGGATCTTTAGGAACGGCTCAAACCATAAGCAAAGGCTGCCCTGCTCGGCAGGCTCAGGGCAGCAGGAGCCCCCGTGGCTGCTGACCCAGCCGTGGCGGGAAGGGCACGGGGCCTTCCACAGAAGCTGGCACGGCCTCCTCGGGACACGTCCCGCATGGTGGCCACGCTAAGCACAGCCCGGTGACAGAGACAAGGAACGCGTGAGCCAGGGCACAAATGCTGCTCTGAGCCCTGGGGCCCAGGGAGCACTGACATCAGCAGGTGTGGCAGAGTCCCCGCCAAAGCAGAGTCCCCCCGAGCCCTGGCAGTGCCCATCTCCTTCCCCAGAGACCTGTGCCTCAAGAGGGCTGCTCTGCCAGAGGGCAGCCAAAGCCAACGTGCACTGGGGGCTGTGCTCCATCCTACAGGGCCTCTTGGGAGGAGCACCTGGTGGCAACACTTGGTACGTGTCAGATGATGTTGCTCCTTCCTGGAATGATTTTTTCAAGGAAGGGATTAGGAGTAGCACAGAAAGACCAGCAGCTGCAGAATTTCACAGGACAAAGAGACTCCACCAAAACACTGTCATGTTTCCGTGTGCTTTTCTGTCTGTCTTGCACTCTGAAAGAAAAAGAATTGGCCCAGCCTCTGCTTTTCAACTGTCCACGTACTGTGTGTCTTCCTGTGGCAGCTCCCGTGCAAACACAAGTGGCTGCCTGCTGAGCACGGCAATGGACGGCCACAAACAGGGAGGTCCCCGGTGAACATCAAGGCAGATACCCGGGGAAGTGCAGAGGATAGGGATAACTCTGGGAGGAGAAGCTGTTCTGTGCCTCTGATGATGGTGCCAGGCCCCTGAAGGAGCAGCCAAGACAAGTGCTGGAAGCAGCCATGTCCTGCTCTTTTCTGCTGTCAGATGCACACGGGACAGATTTGTTGCCCACGGGTCCACCAGACTTGATCCAGGAAGGATGGAAGCCCATGCATTGGTGGTAGGGAATGGGCTCCAGCAAGAGCAAAGCAGGATCTTCCAGCAGCAAAGCCTGAGCTTGTGAAGCGAGCCATGTGCTCAGCAGACACCAAAGTGCTTCCTTCGAGCCCTGAATGGTGGCCACAAGTGCCTGCCTTACTTCAGCACCTCCTGCTGCTTCCTTTGTTCCAGGCCAGTCCAGGAATTAGGTTGGAAGCTCATGCATGTGTTTTTAAGGCACCTGCACGGAGGAGAAGGACGGCAGCTGCAGCGCAGGGCTCGTGCTGCCTCTCATGATGGCATCAACGCCGCTGCCTTGGGACACCCGCCAGTGGAAGGCGAGTCTGCCCTCAAGCACAGCCATTGTAGCCAGTCAGGGGCACAGGCTGCAGCAGCAGCTGCCAAGCATTGCTGTGAGGCTGGTAAACCAAGAGAAAGCCATTGTGGCCGAGCGTGCTGAAGCCTTTTGCTAAACCACGTGCAATAGTGCCCACAGCATGGCCCCTTTGGAATGGTGGCTGGTGCAGACGCCTCCTGGAGCAGTTGCCGGCGTTCGGGCTGCTGCTGTTCCTGTGCACGCTCTGGTGCTGTTTCTGTGGCGTCCAGAGCCGCTTTGGCAGCAGCGACTCAGCAGCCCTGCTCGAGGAGACATCGCCGCCCTGGCCACGGAGGCAGAAGCTCTTTGGGCCCAGAGCTCTGTGTCAGGAGGGCCTCATCCTCAGCACCATGGCCTGGGCAGCCGCGGGGGCCCGGGCTGGCCGCCAGCCCTGCTCTGCCCACTGCCCTGGCAGCACCCAGTGACCGTGCCCCGGCAGGGCCCCCTTGCCCTCCGTGTCCCCAGCCAGCCTCGTTTGGGCACATCGGGGTGTCCCCACCCTCCTGCTGAGGCCCAGCCTCCAGGGCTTCTGCCCCAGGCGTGGGAGCCTCTCTGGGGAAGCGCCAGAGCAGCCGGCTGTCAGGAACAAGGCTGACACCCAATTCCTCAGGGCTTCCCAACAGCGCGGCCCCTCAGGGGCCTCCTGTCCCCTTGGAGCCTCCTGCCACCCACTCCCTCTCACAGGGCCCTCGTGCCTTCCCAGCGCCTTGTCCCATCAGAGCCTCCGCAGCACCTTGTCCCTTCACGGCCTCCCCCAGCCCGGCCCAGGTGCCCAGTAGCGGCGCAGCCCCGAGGAGCCGCATCGAGAGGCACCTCAGAGGCCTCAGCAATGCAGCCAGCAACACACGGGCAGGAGGACACAGATGGCCCTTCCTGGCTGGGCAGGAGGGTTTGTGGCTATCTCCAGGCACCAGGCCGGCAGTGATCCCTGCAGCTCCGGCCCCTGCCCAGCAGCTCTGTGGCCAGCACAAAGGCTTCAGCAGAACCACCAAAGGCCAAGGGCCTTGTGGACATTTTCCCTTCCCCACTGCACACCTGGGCTGCTCGCTTGGCACAAGGAGCTGTTTTCCCCTCTTCCCCCGTGCCCTGCAGACACTGGGCACCAAAGAGAGCTCCTGGGAGTCTGGGTATTAGAACACATTCTATATTTATATCCTAAAGAACAACTAAACAGAAGGGATAAAACAATCTTAAAGAAAAGAAAAATCCCCCCCGGCTCAGAAGGCCCCACAGACAGAGAGCCTCTCAAATCAGCTCTCCTCAGAGCGCCAGCAGCACAGCCAGCTGTGGCCCCAGAGACAAGGCCGTTTCTTGCGGGCCCTGCGAAACTGATCTTGCAGCTTCTGCAAGATGGAGCCCGGAGCTCTCTCCACAGCGCGGAGGACAAAGGCTGTTTCGAGAGCCAGGCTGCTGGTGGCAGGGCTGATGTCCTCTGCCTTGTCTTCAAGGGCTGCAAGAGAGAGGAACAGAGGCACGGTCAGATCCCGGATCTCTGGGGAGCCGAGGAGACCCCCGAGGCAGGGCCATGCCAGCCGGCTCTGGCCATGGCCAGGAGGGAGCCGGGAGCAAGGGGATCAGCCCGAAGCTGCCGGACACTGTTGCCCCACGTGGGCCTGAAATGGGAGTGTGTGTTCTGGCCACGGCAGCCGTGCTGCGCACAGGGAGCAGAGCCCTGGGCAGCGGGGCAGGGATTGCAGCTGCCCCCGGCAGCCGGGGCTGGCAGCCCTCTGGCCTCACTCACCCTGACAGATGTGGCGGAGCTCTCGTTTGTGGCCCCTGAGGTGCTGCCCGGCCATCCCTGAGAAGA
Source organism: Melozone crissalis (assembly GCF_028551555.1). NCBI lineage: Eukaryota > Metazoa > Chordata > Aves > Passeriformes > Passerellidae > Melozone > Melozone crissalis. The sequence goes on along the minus strand of NW_026535795.1, from coordinate 13,790,727 downwards.
CAGAGCCTGTCAGGGCGCCAGCGGCACAGCTCCCTGCCAGCGCAGCGGCGCTGCCAGCCCTGTGGCCACACGGGCTCCTGGCCCCGGCAGGGCTCGGGCCGGACCCTTGCCGCTCGCTGCCGCCCAAGGGCACGGCTGCGAGAGGGCGGCAGCAGCGCCGAGGGCAGGCGGGGCTCCACGGCGCCGGGCACGGATGGCGCTGCCGGGGCAGCAGCCGGGGCCGGGGCCGAGCTGCGGCGGGGCGGGGAGGGGAAGCGCAGCCCAGGCTGGTGGCTCACCGATGAACCTGATGGCCGCCTGTCGCAGGGACTCCTGTGGGCTCTCCAGGTACTGCAGGGCGCGGCGCACGTGCTCGGCCGCTCGGCTCCTGTCCCCTGCCAGCTGGAGAGAGCGGCAGGAGGGTGCACTTGGTGCAGGCTCAATCCCTGGGCCGAGCGCTCCGTGCGGCCAGCACTGGCCTCCCCTGCCCGCAGAGCCCTGCCGGGCGGGCAGCAGCCGCCGGCGCCGGGCTCTGACGGGGGCAGCGGGGCGGCTGCTGCCCGGGGAGCCGCGGTGCCGCCCGCAGCCCAGCCGGTTCGGGGCCACAGGAGCCTGGAGCAGAGCCCGCGCGGCCCGGGAAAGGCAGCGGCGTGTGGGGCGCAGGGAGGCGGCCCTGGCTGCAGCGCTGGGCAGGGGCGCAGCTGCCAGCCGCAGCCGCTGAGCAGCGCCGCCAGGGGGCTTCTCCAGCCAGAGGCTGGGGCTTGCAGGCCGTTCTTACCAGGGCCTCGCCGAACCTCCAGGTCTGATCCAGCCGCAGCATGTGTTGGAGATCCTTCCTGTGCAGGAATGTGGCTGAACAATGGAGCGTTTCCCGGGAGGCCTGGAGTGCAGCAGAGAGCCCGAGATGGCACCACAGCCCAGGGCACAGGAGCCGCACAGGTCCCTCTACCAAGGCCAGGAGGAGGCTGCAGCCCACGAGGCGCCAGAGCAGGAGGCAGCCGAGCCCCCTGCCAGGGGGCCAGCGGCAGCCGCTGAGTCCTCACCTCTGCCACGCGCTGGTTCTCGTCATGGCAGTGGAAGGAGAGTGGGAGCAGGCTCTGGCGCACGTGTGCCTTCAGGGCCTTTTTGTCCCCTTCCGGTAAAAAATACAGCATCTCTCGGAAGATGAACATGGAGCACAACTGCACCTGGCTGTCATCCTGTATGAAAGGAAGGGAGACCTCGGCATCAGCTGCTTCACGCCCGCCTGGGCACAGGCCTGAAAATGCACAGGGCACAAAGTTTGCGGGCAGCAGCCGGTGGCCGTGGCTGGAGGCGCAGAGCCTTACGTTGTCAAAGAGCGGCAGGAGCGCCCCAGCCAGCTGCAGGGCGAGGGGGCTGGCTATGGGAGCGCCATTGCACAGGAACAAACCGCTGAGGAGAACCATGGTCATCCTAAGCATGTCGCTGTCATTTTCCTGCAGGAGCTCCACCAGCCTTTCATGCAGGCTCCACATTCTTACGGCCTGCGTGGAACACAAGTGTGTGAAACGCCGTCCTGCTGCCACAGGGCCCAGAGGCCAAAGTGCTGTGCCAAAGCACTCGGGCAGCTGGAGCGGGAGGCAGGAGAGCTGGGAGCAGCTGCCTCAGCGCCCAAAGGCCAGCCAAGGCCAAGCGACTGCCTTGCCCAGCCCCACGCTGGCAGCATGGCTTCAGCCGCTGCCCTCTTCTCACCGAGACACTGGTGCCGAGCACCAGGAGGCCTCTGAGGGCCAAGCGACGCATCTCCCTGCACTCGCTCTGCAGGTTCTTGGACATGACCTCCAGGACGCTGTCACGGCATTCACTCCAGTCCAGGCAGTCCAGGATCTGAAAGGCACGAGGCCGGTGACGAGGGAGCCGCACAGGGCCGGGCCCAGGCAGCAGCACAGGCCGCGGGCAGCGTCCCGGGCAGCTGCGGCCACGAGAGGGCAGAGAGGCGGGAGGCAGCTCAGCCAGGCAGCGCTGGCCTTCAGGCTCACCTCCACAAGGAACGCCATGGCGGCCAAATCCCGGGATGGCATGTCTTTGCTGAGCAGCCCGAGCAGGTGGAATGCAATCGCCGAACACAGGCCTTGGGATGCGTGGTGCATTTCTCTGAGAGGAGGAAATAGGAAGCAAAACCCTGAGACAGCAGGGGTAAACCTCTGCCAGGACTGACTGGCAGAGGTCTGGCCTTTCTCCAGCACCCTGCAAGGGGGAGCGGGCCCTCTGGGAGGTGGCTGCTCTTGGGCACGCTCCTCTCCCAGGCTTTTGCAGTCTCCTTGGCCGTCCCTTGGTGACAAGGCCTTGTGGCCCACGACCACGGGGACTGTGTGGGGCACCCCAGGCACAGGGCACAAATGCCGGAGGCAGCTGGGGAGCAGGGGGTCTCACCTGGCCAGCATGCCCACAGCACAGTGGTGGGTGTCAGCACAGAGCAGCGTGTCCCAGCCACGCTTGTCTTCCATTGCCGCCACCACATCCTCATAGTTCAGTCGGCAGAGCAGGGCCTTCAGGGTCTGCTCTGCAAAGCTGTGTGCAGATCAAAGCCCAGGTCACGCTGGGGGCACTGGCACCTGCCCTGGGCACGTGGCAGGGACAGGAGGACTTGCATGGAGCACCTGTTGGGGTCGGTGGCAAGGCCGTGTTGCTGCTGGCATCCCTCCCAGAAGGTATGGGCTGCCTCGGGCATATCCAAGGTGCTGAAGAGCACTTGGAAGAGCAGGCACACAAAGAGGCGGGGCAAATGCACGGTCACCACGTGTGGGACACAGGGCATCTGGAGGATCTTCCACATCACCACAGTTGCCTGCAAAGGACAGAGCAGCCCGAGCTCAGTGCCGAGGTGTCAGTGTGGCTGAGCCCGGGCGTGGGAAGGAGAGGCCAGCGGAGACGCAGGGGGAGCACCGGGCCTGGTGCCTCTGAAGCTGCCCCTAGGCCGGGTTTCTGCCCAGTGCCTGAGGCAGGGAGACACTGTGGGGGAGGGAGGATGGAGAGCTGATGGAGAGGTGAGCTTGGGGTGAGCAAAGGCCAGTTGCAGAAACTCACAGCCAGGGCGAGGACAGCCGTGTGGTCCCCATCGGAGGTGCGTGTGCTGTGCTCTGGCCAGCTGGCCAGTACGTCAAGGAGTATGAGCATGGCCGGCTCTGCAGCCCTGCACGAGCACATGATGGTCTTCCACATGGTGGTAGCAGCTCTGTAGGGTCAAAGCTCTGTCTCAGGGGGGTCTGCCAGCCCTGCCTCTGCCCCCTGTCCCTCAGCACACAGGCAGCCCAGCCCTGTGGGGACCGGCCCCTGAGGAGCAGGGAGGGAGCATGGCAGCACGCTGGGGGCTGACATGCCAGGGTGGGCAAAGGGAGGAGCCAGAGGGCCCTGGAATTCTCTGTGTGTCAGACACCTGGGACAGGCTGTACAGGCTGATGGGCTGCTGAGGCCTGAGCCTTGTGGGCACGTGGGCCCCGTACCTGTCACATGATGGGGCCACACGCAGGAGAGCCATCACCACATCAGCGGGCTGTGCCTCTGTCAGATCCAGAAGGGGCCTGTACAGGTTGTACTCAGGAAACTCGTTGGCCGCGAGCCACTGGTGGATGTACCTGACCATGGCGGGCACCTGGAGAAGGCAGAGGAGGCTTGGAAAGCTGCCAGAGGGAGTCATGTGCCCAACTGCCCCAGAAAAGTGCTTCCATTGCCACCACACTGCCATGGCCTCAAGGCTTCCAGTGAGCAGCAGGTGTGGCTTGGGAGGCCAAGCAATTGCTGGGGGGATGGAAGGCAGGCCACAGGCTGCTTACTTGCTTTGGAGTGGAAGGCCCCTCCTCCACAAGCATATCCAGCAGGGCAGCACTGGTCTTGGTTGTGAAGATGGGAGGGTACGCCCTGAGCATGCTGCCCATGCCGCTGGTCTCTTCCTCCCGAATCCTCTTGATGAATTTCCCAACCATCTGTAGCAGAAGGGCAAGAAGCCAGGGATGTTGCATGGAGTGCTGCGAGCACGGTGCTGGGCTGAGCAGTGACAACAGGCCCAGCCCGGCCGGGGATGGCTGCAGGTACCTGCGCTGTCCTGCGGAAGAGGCCACGGGCGCGTTGCTGCTCTTGTGTGCGCTGCACGGCTGCACCTGGCAAAGAGCGAGCGCAGCCCGAGCTGAGGGGCTGCGGGAGAGGCCGGAGAACACAAGGCCAGCCCTGCGCTGCCCAGGCAGGGACAGCCCCGCCACGGCCCAGGGCACGGAGCACGGCTGTGGGGTGTCTGCCCCGGCCCCTGCTCTGTCCTGTCCATGGGAATGACCTCAGGGCATGGGACGGGATGGGATGGGATGGGATGGGATGGGATGGGATGGGATGGGATGGGATGGGGCCATCTTGGCTGCCGGCACCAGGTCTGCAGCCCAGCTCTGCTACTCACCCTTCTGCAGTAGCTGGAATTGCTTCACCTCTTCAGGCTGCTGTGCTGGAGCAGTTCCAGGGCCTTCTTGCTCCTCCTTCGCCCAGGCCAGCTTGGGCACACTCACAGGTCTCTGCTCTATGTCACTGCCTGGATTCATGGCTACTTGCAGGGAAGATGGCTGGGAAAAGGCCAGACCTCGGAGTCAGCAAGTGCTGGAGCCGTGCCTTGAAGGCACCTGCAAGAGTGGAGTCTTGGCAAGGCTACAGGAGAGCAAGTCCTGCACTCTGGTCTCGAGGGCTCCAGCCACAAGGACAGGAGACTCCTCGTCAAGGACCGTGCTCAGCGAATGCCACGGTCTGCCCTCAAGGGCACCTGCAGAAGAGAAGCCTCGGCAAGGCCAGAGGTCACCAAGTGCTGTGGGCTGGCCACGAGGTCACCTGCAGGAGTAACGCCTCGGGAAAGCTCCGGGTCAGCAAGGAACGAGGGCACTGAGCTCTGTCCCGTCCTGTCCCGTTGCGTGCACCGAGCACTGTGGGGTGGCCACCTCGCTGCCAACACCTAGGTCACTGCATGTCACAAAGGTCCCGTTCCATGGCACGGTGACCATGCGCCACCGTGTCACAAAGGGCCCTTGCACACCCTGCCACCTGCCCTGGGGCCGCCCCCTGCCCCCCCAAAGTGGCCCAGGTTGGAAGGAATGCCTTGCCCCAAGTGTCTCAGGCAGCCCGACAGGATCTTTAGGAACGGCTCAAACCATAAGCAAAGGCTGCCCTGCTCGGCAGGCTCAGGGCAGCAGGAGCCCCCGTGGCTGCTGACCCAGCCGTGGCGGGAAGGGCACGGGGCCTTCCACAGAAGCTGGCACGGCCTCCTCGGGACACGTCCCGCATGGTGGCCACGCTAAGCACAGCCCGGTGACAGAGACAAGGAACGCGTGAGCCAGGGCACAAATGCTGCTCTGAGCCCTGGGGCCCAGGGAGCACTGACATCAGCAGGTGTGGCAGAGTCCCCGCCAAAGCAGAGTCCCCCCGAGCCCTGGCAGTGCCCATCTCCTTCCCCAGAGACCTGTGCCTCAAGAGGGCTGCTCTGCCAGAGGGCAGCCAAAGCCAACGTGCACTGGGGGCTGTGCTCCATCCTACAGGGCCTCTTGGGAGGAGCACCTGGTGGCAACACTTGGTACGTGTCAGATGATGTTGCTCCTTCCTGGAATGATTTTTTCAAGGAAGGGATTAGGAGTAGCACAGAAAGACCAGCAGCTGCAGAATTTCACAGGAGAAAGAGACTCCACCAAAACACTGTCATGTTTCCGTGTGCTTTTCTGTCTGTCTTGCACTCTGAAAGAAAAAGAATTGGCCCAGCCTCTGCTTTTCAACTGTCCACGTACTGTGTGTCTTCCTGTGGCAGCTCCCGTGCAAACACAAGTGGCTGCCTGCTGAGCACGGCAATGGACGGCCACAAACAGGGAGGTCCCCGGTGAACATCAAGGCAGATACCCGGGGAAGTGCAGAGGATAGGGATAACTCTGGGAGGAGAAGCTGTTCTGTGCCTCTGATGATGGTGCCAGGCCCCTGAAGGAGCAGCCAAGACAAGTGCTGGAAGCAGCCATGTCCTGCTCTTTTCTGCTGTCAGATGCACACGGGACAGATTTGTTGCCCACGGGTCCACCAGACTTGATCCAGGAAGGATGGAAGCCCATGCATTGGTGGTAGGGAATGGGCTCCAGCAAGAGCAAAGCAGGATCTTCCAGCAGCAAAGCCTGAGCTTGTGAAGCGAGCCATGTGCTCAGCAGACACCAAAGTGCTTCCTTCGAGCCCTGAATGGTGGCCACAAGTGCCTGCCTTACTTCAGCACCTCCTGCTGCTTCCTTTGTTCCAGGCCAGTCCAGGAATTAGGTTGGAAGCTCATGCATGTGTTTTTAAGGCACCTGCATGGAGGAGAAGGACGGCAGCTGCAGCGCAGGGCTCGTGCTGCCTCTCATGATGGCATCAACGCCGCTGCCTTGGGACACCCGCCAGTGGAAGGCGAGTCTGCCCTCAAGCACAGCCATTGTAGCCAGTCAGGGGCACAGGCTGCAGCAGCAGCTGCCAAGCATTGCTGTGAGGCTGGTAAACCAAGAGAAAGCCATTGTGGCCGAGCGTGCTGAAGCCTTTTGCTAAACCACGTGCAATAGTGCCCACAGCATGGCCCCTTTGGAATGGTGGCTGGTGCAGACGCCTCCTGGAGCAGTTGCCGGCGTTCGGGCTGCTGCTGTTCCTGTGCACGCTCTGGTGCTGTTTCTGTGGCGTCCAGAGCCGCTTTGGCAGCAGCGACTCAGCAGCCCTGCTCGAGGAGACATCGCCGCCCTGGCCACGGAGGCAGAAGCTCTTTGGGCCCAGAGCTCTGTGTCAGGAGGGCCTCATCCTCAGCACCATGGCCTGGGCAGCCGCGGGGGCCCGGGCTGGCCGCCAGCCCTGCTCTGCCCACTGCCCTGGCAGCACCCAGTGACCGTGCCCCGGCAGGGCCCCCTTGCCCTCCGTGTCCCCAGCCAGCCTCGTTTGGGCACATCGGGGTGTCCCCACCCTCCTGCTGAGGCCCAGCCTCCAGGGCTTCTGCCCCAGGCGTGGGAGCCTCTCTGGGGAAGCGCCAGAGCAGCCGGCTGTCAGGAACAAGGCTGACACCCAATTCCTCAGGGCTTCCCAACAGCGCGGCCCCTCAGGGGCCTCCTGTCCCCTTGGAGCCTCCTGCCACCCACTCCCTCTCACAGGGCCCTCGTGCCTTCCCAGCGCCTTGTCCCATCAGAGCCTCCGCAGCACCTTGTCCCTTTACGGCCTCCCCCAGCCCGGCCCAGGTGCCCAGTAGCGGCGCAGCCCCGAGGAGCCGCATCGAGAGGCACCTCAGAGGCCTCAGCAATGCAGCCAGCAACACACGGGCAGGAGGACACAGATGGCCCTTCCTGGCTGGGCAGGAGGGTTTGTGGCTATCTCCAGGCACCAGGCCGGCAGTGATCCCTGCAGCTCCGGCCCCTGCCCAGCAGCTCTGTGGCCAGCACAAAGGCTTCAGCAGAACCACCAAAGGCCAAGGGCCTTGTGGACATTTTCCCTTCCCCACTGCACACCTGGGCTGCTCGCTTGGCACAAGGAGCTGTTTTCCCCTCTTCCCCCGTGCCCTGCAGACACTGGGCACCAAAGAGAGCTCCTGGGAGTCTGGGTATTAGAACACATTCTATATTTATATCCTAAAGAACAACTAAACAGAAGGGATAAAACAATCTTAAAGAAAAGAAAAATCCCCCCCGGCTCAGAAGGCCCCACAGACAGAGAGCCTCTCAAATCAGCTCTCCTCAGAGCGCCAGCAGCACAGCCAGCTGTGGCCCCAGAGACAAGGCCGTTTCTTGCGGGCCCTGCGAAACTGATCTTGCAGCTTCTGCAAGATGGAGCCCGGAGCTCTCTCCACAGCGCGGAGGACAAAGGCTGTTTCGAGAGCCAGGCTGCTGGTGGCAGGGCTGATGTCCTCTGCCTTGTCTTCAAGGGCTGCAAGAGAGAGGAACAGAGGCACGGTCAGATCCCGGATCTCTGGGGAGCCGAGGAGACCCCCGAGGCAGGGCCATGCCAGCCGGCTCTGGCCATGGCCAGGAGGGAGCCGGGAGCAAGGGGATCAGCCCGAAGCTGCCGGACACTGTTGCCCCACGTGGGCCTGAAATGGGAGTGTGTGTTCTGGCCACGGCAGCCGTGCTGCGCACAGGGAGCAGAGCCCTGGGCAGCGGGGCAGGGATTGCAGCTGCCCCCGGCAGCCGGGGCTGGCAGCCCTCTGGCCTCACTCACCCTGACAGATGTGGCGGAGCTCTCGTTTGTGGCCCCTGAGGTGCTGCCCGGCCATCCCTGAGAAGACAGAGCCTGTCAGGGCGCCAGCGGCACAGCTCCCTGCCAGCGCAGCGGCGCTGCCAGCCCTGTGGCCACACGGGCTCCTGGCCCCGGCAGGGCTCGGGCCGGACCCTTGCCGCTCGCTGCCGCCCAAGGGCACGGCTGCGAGAGGGCGGCAGCAGCGCCGAGGGCAGGCGGGGCTCCACGGCGCCGGGCACGGATGGCGCTGCCGGGGCAGCAGCCGGGGCCGGGGCCGAGCTGCGGCGGGGCGGGGAGGGGAAGCGCAGCCCAGGCTGGTGGCTCACCGATGAACCTGATGGCCGCCTGTCGCAGGGACTCCTGTGGGCTCTCCAGGTACTGCAGGGCGCGGCGCACGTGCTCGGCCGCTCGGCTCCTGTCCCCTGCCAGCTGGAGAGAGCGGCAGGAGGGTGCACTTGGTGCAGGCTCAATCCCTGGGCCGAGCGCTCCGTGCGGCCAGCACTGGCCTCCCCTGCCCGCAGAGCCCTGCCGGGCGGGCAGCAGCCGCCGGCGCCGGGCTCTGACGGGGGCAGCGGGGCGGCTGCTGCCCGGGGAGCCGCGGTGCCGCCCGCAGCCCAGCCGGTTCGGGGCCACAGGAGCCTGGAGCAGAGCCCGCGCGGCCCGGGAAAGGCAGCGGCGTGTGGGGCGCAGGGAGGCGGCCCTGGCTGCAGCGCTGGGCAGGGGCGCAGCTGCCAGCCGCAGCCACTGAGCAGCGTCGCCAGGGGGCTTCTCCAGCCGGAGGCTGGGGCTTGCAGGCCGTTCTTACCAGGGCCTCGCCGAACCTCCAGGTCTGATCCAGCCGCAGCATGTGTTGGAGATCCTTCCTGTGCAGGAATGTGGCTGAACAATGGAGCGTTTCCCGGGAGGCCTGGAGTGCAGCAGAGAGCCCGAGATGGCACCACAGCCCAGGGCACAGGAGCCGCACAGGTCCCTCTACCAAGGCCAGGAGGAGGCTGCAGCCCACGAGGCGCCAGAGCAGGAGGCAGCCGAGCCCCCTGCCAGGGGGCCAGCGGCAGCCGCTGAGTCCTCACCTCTGCCACGCGCTGGTTCTCGTCATGGCAGTGGAAGGAGAGTGGGAGCAGGCTCTGGCGCACGTGTGCCTTCAGGGCCTTTTTGTCCCCTTCCGGTAAAAAATACAGCATCTCTCGGAAGATGAACATGGAGCACAACTGCACCTGGCTGTCATCCTGTATGAAAGGAAGGGAGACCTCGGCATCAGCTGCTTCACGCCCGCCTGGGCACAGGCCTGAAAATGCACAGGGCACAAAGTTTGCGGGCAGCAGCCGGTGGCCGTGGCTGGAGGCGCAGAGCCTTACGTTGTCAAAGAGCGGCAGGAGCGCCCCAGCCAGCTGCAGGGCGAGGGGGCTGGCTATGGGAGCGCCATTGCACAGGAACAAACCGCTGAGGAGAACCATGGTCATCCTAAGCATGTCGCTGTCATTTTCCTGCAGGAGCTCCACCAGCCTTTCATGCAGGCTCCACATTCTTACGGCCTGCGTGGAACACAAGTGTGTGAAACGCCGTCCTGCTGCCACAGGGCCCAGAGGCCAAAGTGCTGTGCCAAAGCACTCGGGCAGCTGGAGCGGGAGGCAGGAGAGCTGGGAGCAGCTGCCTCAGCGCCCAAAGGCCAGCCAAGGCCAAGCGACTGCCTTGCCCAGCCCCACGCTGGCAGCATGGCTTCAGCCGCTGCCCTCTTCTCACCGAGACACTGGTGCCGAGCACCAGGAGGCCTCTGAGGGCCAAGCGACGCATCTCCCTGCACTCGCTCTGCAGGTTCTTGGACATGACCTCCAGGACGCTGTCACGGCATTCACTCCAGTCCAGGCAGTCCAGGATCTGAAAGGCACGAGGCCGGTGACGAGGGAGCCGCACAGGGCCGGGCCCAGGCAGCAGCACAGGCCGCGGGCAGCGTCCCGGGCAGCTGCGGCCACGAGAGGGCAGAGAGGCGGGAGGCAGCTCAGCCAGGCAGCGCTGGCCTTCAGGCTCACCTCCACAAGGAACGCCATGGCGGCCAAATCCCGGGATGGCATGTCTTTGCTGAGCAGCCCGAGCAGGTGGAATGCAATCGCCGAACACAGGCCTTGGGATGCGTGGTGCATTTCTCTGAGAGGAGGAAATAGGAAGCAAAACCCTGAGACAGCAGGGGTAAACCTCTGCCAGGACTGACTGGCAGAGGTCTGGCCTTTCTCCAGCACCCTGCAAGGGGGAGCCGGGCCCTCTGGGAGGTGGCTGCTCTTGGGCACGCTCCTCTCCCAGGCTTTTGCAGTCTCCTTGGCCGTCCCTTGGTGACAAGGCCTTGTGGCCCACGACCACGGGGACAGTGTGGGGCACCCCAGGCACAGGGCACAAATGCCGGAGGCAGCTGGGGAGCAGGGGGTCTCACCTGGCCAGCATGCCCACAGCACAGTGGTGGGTGTCAGCACAGAGCAGCGTGTCCCAGCCACGCTTGTCTTCCATTGCCGCCACCACATCCTCATAGTTCAGTCGGCAGAGCAGGGCCTTCAGGGTCTGCTCTGCAAAGCTGTGTGCAGATCAAAGCCCAGGTCACGCTGGGGGCACTGGCACCTGCCCTGGGCACGTGGCAGGGACAGGAGGACTTGCATGGAGCACCTGTTGGGGTCGGTGGCAAGGCCGTGTTGCTGCTGGCATCCCTCCCAGAAGGTATGGGCTGCCTCGGGCATATCCAAGGTGCTGAAGAGCACTTGGAAGAGCAGGCACACAAAGAGGCAGGGGAAATGCACGGTCACCACGTGTGGGACACAGGGCATCTGGAGGATCTTCCACATCACCACAGTTGCCTGCAAAGGACAGAGCAGCCCGAGCTCAGTGCCGAGGTGTCAGTGTGGCTGAGCCCGGGCGTGGGAAGGAGAGGCCAGCAGAGACGCAGGGGGAGCACCGGGCCTGGTGCCTCTGAAGCTGCCCCTAGGCCGGGTTTCTGCCCAGTGCCTGAGGCAGGGAGACACTGTGGGGGAGGGAGGATGGAGAGCTGATGGAGAGGTGAGCTTGGGGTGAGCAAAGGCCAGTTGCAGAAACTCACAGCCAGGGCGAGGACAGCCGTGTGGTCCCCATCGGAGGTGCGTGTGCTGTGCTCTGGCCAGCTGGCCAGTACGTCAAGGAGTATGAGCATGGCCGGCTCTGCAGCCCTGCACGAGCACATGATGGTCTTCCACATGGTGGTAGCAGCTCTGTAGGGTCAAAGCTCTGTCTCAGGGGGGTCTGCCAGCCCTGCCTCTGCCCCCTGTCCCTCAGCACACAGGCAGCCCAGCCCTGTGGGGACCGGCCCCTGAGGAGCAGGGAGGGAGCATGGCAGCACGCTGGGGGCTGACATGCCAGGGTGGGCAAAGGGAGGAGCCAGAGGGCCCTGGAATTCTCTGTGTGTCAGACACCTGGGACAGGCTGTACAGGCTGATGGGCTGCTGAGGCCTGAGCCTTGTGGGCACGTGGGCCCCGTACCTGTCACATGATGGGGCCACACGCAGGAGAGCCATCACCACATCAGCGGGCTGTGCCTCTGTCAGATCCAGAAGGGGCCTGTACAGGTTGTACTCAGGAAACTCGTTGGCCGCGAGCCACTGGTGGATGTACCTGACCATGGCGGGCACCTGGAGAAGGCAGAGGAGGCTTGGAAAGCTGCCAGAGGGAGTCATGTGCCCAACTGCCCCAGAAAAGTGCTTCCATTGCCACCACACTGCCATGGCCTCAAGGCTTCCAGTGAGCAGCAGGTGTGGCTTGGGAGGCCAAGCAATTGCTGGGGGGATGGAAGGCAGGCCACAGGCTGCTTACTTGCTTTGGAGTGGAAGGGCCCTCCTCCACAAGCATATCCAGCAGGGCAGCACTGGTCTTGGTTGTGAAGATGGGAGGGTACGCCCTGAGCATGCTGCCCATGCCGCTGGTCTCTTCCTCCCGAATCCTCTTGATGAATTTCCCAACCATCTGTAGCAGAAGGGCAAGAAGCCAGGGATGTTGCATGGAGTGCTGCGAGCACGGTGCTGGGCTGAGCAGTGACAACAGGCCCAGCCCGGCCGGGGATGGCTGCAGGTACCTGCGCTGTCCTGCGGAAGAGGCCACGGGCGCGTTGCTGCTCTTGTGTGCGCTGCACGGCTGCACCTGGCAAAGAGCGAGCGCAGCCCGAGCTGAGGGGCTGTGGGAGAGGCCGGAGAACACAAGGCCAGCCCTGCGCTGCCCAGGCAGGGACAGCCCCGCCACGGCCCAGGGCACGGAGCACGGCTGTGGGGTGTCTGCCCCGGCCCCTGCTCTGTCCTGTCCATGGGAATGACCTCAGGGCATCGGAAGGGATGGGATGGGATGGGATGGGATGGGGCCATCTTGGCTGCCGGCACCAGGTCTGCAGCCCAGCTCTGCTACTCACCCTTCTGCAGTAGCTGGAATTGCTTCACCTCTTCAGGCTGCTGTGCTGGAGCAGTTCCAGGGCCTTCTTGCTCCTCCTTCGCCCAGGCCAGCTTGGGCACACTCACAGGTCTCTGCTCTATGTCACTGCCTGGATTCATGGCTACTTGCAGGGAAGATGGCTGGGAAAAGGCCAGACCTCGGAGTCAGCAAGTGCTGGAGCCGTGCCTTGAAGGCACCTGCAAGAGTGGAGTCTTGGCAAGGCTACAGGAGAGCAAGTCCTGCACTCTGGTCTCGAGGGCTCCAGCCACAAGGACAGGAGACTCCTCGTCAAGGACCGTGCTCAGCAAATGCCACGGTCTGCCCTCAAGGGCACCTGCAGAAGAGAAGCCTCGGCAAGGCCAGAGGTCACCAAGTGCTGTGGGCTGGCCACGAGGTCACCTGCAGGAGTAACGCCTCGGGAAAGCTCCGGGTCAGCAAGGAACGAGGGCACTGAGCTCTGTCCCGTCCTGTCCCGTTGCGTGCACCGAGCACTGTGGGGTGGCCACCTCGCTGCCAACACCTAGGTCACTGCATGTCACAAAGGTCCCGTTCCATGGCACGGTGACCATGCGCCACCGTGTCACAAAGGGCCCTTGCACACCCTGCCACCTGCCCTGGGGCCGCCCCCTGCCCCCCCAAAGTGGCCCAGGTTGGAAGGAATGCCTTGCCCCAAGTGTCTCAGGCAGCCCGACAGGATCTTTAGGAACGGCTCAAACCATAAGCAAAGGCTGCCCTGCTCGGCAGGCTCAGGGCAGCAGGAGCCCCCGTGGCTGCTGACCCAGCCGTGGCGGGAAGGGCACGGGGCCTTCCACAGAAGCTGGCACGGCCTCCTCGGGACACGTCCCGCATGGTGGCCACGCTAAGCACAGCCCGGTGACAGAGACAAGGAACGCGTGAGCCAGGGCACAAATGCTGCTCTGAGCCCTGGGGCCCAGGGAGCACTGACATCAGCAGGTGTGGCAGAGTCCCCGCCAAAGCAGAGTCCCCCCGAGCCCTGGCAGTGCCCATCTCCTTCCCCAGAGACCTGTGCCTCAAGAGGGCTTCTCTGCCAGAGGGCAGCCAAAGCCAACGTGCACTGGGGGCTGTGCTCCATCCTACAGGGCCTCTTGGGAGGAGCACCTGGTGGCAACACTTGGTACGTGTCAGATGATGTTGCTCCTTCCTGGAATGATTTTTTCAAGGAAGGGATTAGGAGTAGCACAGAAAGACCAGCAGCTGCAGAATTTCACAGGACAAAGAGACTCCACCAAAACACTGTCATGTTTCCGTGTGCTTTTCTGTCTGTCTTGCACTCTGAAAGAAAAAGAATTGGCCCAGCCTCTGCTTTTCAACTGTCCACGTACTGTGTGTCTTCCTGTGGCAGCTCCCGTGCAAACACAAGTGGCTGCCTGCTGAGCACGGCAATGGACGGCCACAAACAGGGAGGTCCCCGGTGAACATCAAGGCAGATACCCGGGGAAGTGCAGAGGATAGGGATAACTCTGGGAGGAGAAGCTGTTCTGTGCCTCTGATGATGGTGCCAGGCCCCTGAAGGAGCAGCCAAGACAAGTGCTGGAAGCAGCCATGTCCTGCTCTTTTCTGCTGTCAGATGCACACGGGACAGATTTGTTGCCCACGGGTCCACCAGACTTGATCCAGGAAGGATGGAAGCCCATGCATTGGTGGTAGGGAATGGGCTCCAGCAAGAGCAAAGCAGGATCTTCCAGCAGCAAAGCCTGAGCTTGTGAAGCGAGCCATGTGCTCAGCAGACACCAAAGTGCTTCCTTCGAGCCCTGAATGGTGGCCACAAGTGCCTGCCTTACTTCAGCACCTCCTGCTGCTTCCTTTGTTCCAGGCCAGTCCAGGAATTAGGTTGGAAGCTCATGCATGTGTTTTTAAGGCACCTGCACGGAGGAGAAGGACGGCAGCTGCAGCGCAGGGCTCGTGCTGCCTCTCATGATGGCATCAACGCCGCTGCCTTGGGACACCCGCCAGTGGAAGGCGAGTCTGCCCTCAAGCACAGCCATTGTAGCCAGTCAGGGGCACAGGCTGCAGCAGCAGCTGCCAAGCATTGCTGTGAGGCTGGTAAACCAAGAGAAAGCCATTGTGGCCGAGCGTGCTGAAGCCTTTTGCTAAACCACGTGCAATAGTGCCCACAGCATGGCCCCTTTGGAATGGTGGCTGGTGCAGACGCCTCCTGGAGCAGTTGCCGGCGTTCGGGCTGCTGCTGTTCCTGTGCACGCTCTGGTGCTGTTTCTGTGGCGTCCAGAGCCGCTTTGGCAGCAGCGACTCAGCAGCCCTGCTCGAGGAGACATCGCCGCCCTGGCCACGGAGGCAGAAGCTCTTTGGGCCCAGAGCTCTGTGTCAGGAGGGCCTCATCCTCAGCACCATGGCCTGGGCAGCCGCGGGGGCCCGGGCTGGCCGCCAGCCCTGCTCTGCCCACTGCCCTGGCAGCACCCAGTGACCGTGCCCCGGCAGGGCCCCCTTGCCCTCCGTGTCCCCAGCCAGCCTCGTTTGGGCACATCGGGGTGTCCCCACCCTCCTGCTGAGGCCCAGCCTCCAGGGCTTCTGCCCCAGGCGTGGGAGCCTCTCTGGGGAAGCGCCAGAGCAGCCGGCTGTCAGGAACAAGGCTGACACCCAATTCCTCAGGGCTTCCCAACAGCGCGGCCCCTCAGGGGCCTCCTGTCCCCTTGGAGCCTCCTGCCACCCACTCCCTCTCACAGGGCCCTCGTGCCTTCCCAGCGCCTTGTCCCATCAGAGCCTCCGCAGCACCTTGTCCCTTTACGGCCTCCCCCAGCCCGGCCCAGGTGCCCAGTAGCGGCGCAGCCCCGAGGAGCCGCATCGAGAGGCACCTCAGAGGCCTCAGCAATGCAGCCAGCAACACACGGGCAGGAGGACACAGATGGCCCTTCCTGGCTGGGCAGGAGGGTTTGTGGCTATCTCCAGGCACCAGGCCGGCAGTGATCCCTGCAGCTCCGGCCCCTGCCCAGCAGCTCTGTGGCCAGCACAAAGGCTTCAGCAGAACCACCAAAGGCCAAGGGCCTTGTGGACATTTTCCCTTCCCCACTGCACACCTGGGCTGCTCGCTTGGCACAAGGAGCTGTTTTCCCCTCTTCCCCCGTGCCCTGCAGACACTGGGCACCAAAGAGAGCTCCTGGGAGTCTGGGTATTAGAACACATTCTATATTTATATCCTAAAGAACAACTAAACAGAAGGGATAAAACAATCTTAAAGAAAAGAAAAATCCCCCCCGGCTCAGAAGGCCCCACAGACAGAGAGCCTCTCAAATCAGCTCTCCTCAGAGCGCCAGCAGCACAGCCAGCTGTGGCCCCAGAGACAAGGCCGTTTCTTGCGGGCCCTGCGAAACTGATCTTGCAGCTTCTGCAAGATGGAGCCCGGAGCTCTCTCCACAGCGCGGAGGACAAAGGCTGTTTCGAGAGCCAGGCTGCTGGTGGCAGGGCTGATGTCCTCTGCCTTGTCTTCAAGGGCTGCAAGAGAGAGGAACAGAGGCACGGTCAGATCCCGGATCTCTGGGGAGCCGAGGAGACCCCCGAGGCAGGGCCATGCCAGCCGGCTCTGGCCATGGCCAGGAGGGAGCCGGGAGCAAGGGGATCAGCCCGAAGCTGCCGGACACTGTTGCCCCACGTGGGCCTGAAATGGGAGTGTGTGTTCTGGCCACGGCAGCCGTGCTGCGCACAGGGAGCAGAGCCCTGGGCAGCGGGGCAGGGATTGCAGCTGCCCCCGGCAGCCGGGGCTGGCAGCCCTCTGGCCTCACTCACCCTGACAGATGTGGCGGAGCTCTCGTTTGTGGCCCCTGAGGTGCTGCCCGGCCATCCCTGAGAAGACAGAGCCTGTCAGGGCGCCAGCGGCACAGCTCCCTGCCAGCGCAGCGGCGCTGCCAGCCCTGTGGCCACACGGGCTCCTGGCCCCGGCAGGGCTCGGGCCGGACCCTTGCCGCTCGCTGCCGCCCAAGGGCACGGCTGCGAGAGGGCGGCAGCAGCGCCGAGGGCAGGCGGGGCTCCACGGCGCCGGGCACGGATGGCGCTGCCGGGGCAGCAGCCGGGGCCGGGGCCGAGCTGCGGCGGGGCGGGGAGGGGAAGCGCAGCCCAGGCTGGTGGCTCACCGATGAACCTGATGGCCGCCTGTCGCAGGGACTCCTGTGGGCTCTCCAGGTACTGCAGGGCGCGGCGCACGTGCTCGGCCGCTCGGCTCCTGTCCCCTGCCAGCTGGAGAGAGCGGCAGGAGGGTGCACTTGGTGCAGGCTCAATCCCTGGGCCGAGCGCTCCGTGCGGCCAGCACTGGCCTCCCCTGCCCGCAGAGCCCTGCCGGGCGGGCAGCAGCCGCCGGCGCCGGGCTCTGACGGGGGCAGCGGGGCGGCTGCTGCCCGGGGAGCCGCGGTGCCGCCCGCAGCCCAGCCGGTTCGGGGCCACAGGAGCCTGGAGCAGAGCCCGCGCGGCCCGGGAAAGGCAGCGGCGTGTGGGGCGCAGGGAGGCGGCCCTGGCTGCAGCGCTGGGCAGGGGCGCAGCTGCCAGCCGCAGCCACTGAGCAGCGTCGCCAGGGGGCTTCTCCAGCCGGAGGCTGGGGCTTGCAGGCCGTTCTTACCAGGGCCTCGCCGAACCTCCAGGTCTGATCCAGCCGCAGCATGTGTTGGAGATCCTTCCTGTGCAGGAATGTGGCTGAACAATGGAGCGTTTCCCGGGAGGCCTGGAGTGCAGCAGAGAGCCCGAGATGGCACCACAGCCCAGGGCACAGGAGCCGCACAGGTCCCTCTACCAAGGCCAGGAGGAGGCTGCAGCCCACGAGGCGCCAGAGCAGGAGGCAGCCGAGCCCCCTGCCAGGGGGCCAGCGGCAGCCGCTGAGTCCTCACCTCTGCCACGCGCTGGTTCTCGTCATGGCAGTGGAAGGAGAGTGGGAGCAGGCTCTGGCGCACGTGTGCCTTCAGGGCCTTTTTGTCCCCTTCCGGTAAAAAATACAGCATCTCTCGGAAGATGAACATGGAGCACAACTGCACCTGGCTGTCATCCTGTATGAAAGGAAGGGAGACCTCGGCATCAGCTGCTTCACGCCCGCCTGGGCACAGGCCTGAAAATGCACAGGGCACAAAGTTTGCGGGCAGCAGCCGGTGGCCGTGGCTGGAGGCGCAGAGCCTTACGTTGTCAAAGAGCGGCAGGAGCGCCCCAGCCAGCTGCAGGGCGAGGGGGCTGGCTATGGGAGCGCCATTGCACAGGAACAAACCGCTGAGGAGAACCATGGTCATCCTAAGCATGTCGCTGTCATTTTCCTGCAGGAGCTCCACCAGCCTTTCATGCAGGCTCCACATTCTTACGGCCTGCGTGGAACACAAGTGTGTGAAACGCCGTCCTGCTGCCACAGGGCCCAGAGGCCAAAGTGCTGTGCCAAAGCACTCGGGCAGCTGGAGCGGGAGGCAGGAGAGCTGGGAGCAGCTGCCTCAGCGCCCAAAGGCCAGCCAAGGCCAAGCGACTGCCTTGCCCAGCCCCACGCTGGCAGCATGGCTTCAGCCGCTGCCCTCTTCTCACCGAGACACTGGTGCCGAGCACCAGGAGGCCTCTGAGGGCCAAGCGACGCATCTCCCTGCACTCGCTCTGCAGGTTCTTGGACATGACCTCCAGGACGCTGTCACGGCATTCACTCCAGTCCAGGCAGTCCAGGATCTGAAAGGCACGAGGCCGGTGACGAGGGAGCCGCACAGGGCCGGGCCCAGGCAGCAGCACAGGCCGCGGGCAGCGTCCCGGGCAGCTGCGGCCACGAGAGGGCAGAGAGGCGGGAGGCAGCTCAGCCAGGCAGCGCTGGCCTTCAGGCTCACCTCCACAAGGAACGCCATGGCGGCCAAATCCCGGGATGGCATGTCTTTGCTGAGCAGCCCGAGCAGGTGGAATGCAATCGCCGAACACAGGCCTTGGGATGCGTGGTGCATTTCTCTGAGAGGAGGAAATAGGAAGCAAAACCCTGAGACAGCAGGGGTAAACCTCTGCCAGGACTGACTGGCAGAGGTCTGGCCTTTCTCCAGCACCCTGCAAGGGGGAGCCGGGCCCTCTGGGAGGTGGCTGCTCTTGGGCACGCTCCTCTCCCAGGCTTTTGCAGTCTCCTTGGCCGTCCCTTGGTGACAAGGCCTTGTGGCCCACGACCACGGGGACAGTGTGGGGCACCCCAGGCACAGGGCACAAATGCCGGAGGCAGCTGGGGAGCAGGGGGTCTCACCTGGCCAGCATGCCCACAGCACAGTGGTGGGTGTCAGCACAGAGCAGCGTGTCCCAGCCACGCTTGTCTTCCATTGCCGCCACCACATCCTCATAGTTCAGTCGGCAGAGCAGGGCCTTCAGGGTCTGCTCTGCAAAGCTGTGTGCAGATCAAAGCCCAGGTCACGCTGGGGGCACTGGCACCTGCCCTGGGCACGTGGCAGGGACAGGAGGACTTGCATGGAGCACCTGTTGGGGTCGGTGGCAAGGCCGTGTTGCTGCTGGCATCCCTCCCAGAAGGTATGGGCTGCCTCGGGCATATCCAAGGTGCTGAAGAGCACTTGGAAGAGCAGGCACACAAAGAGGCAGGGGAAATGCACGGTCACCACGTGTGGGACACAGGGCATCTGGAGGATCTTCCACATCACCACAGTTGCCTGCAAAGGACAGAGCAGCCCGAGCTCAGTGCCGAGGTGTCAGTGTGGCTGAGCCCGGGCGTGGGAAGGAGAGGCCACCGGAGACGCAGGGGGAGCACCGGGCCTGGTGCCTCTGAAGCTGCCCCTAGGCCGGGTTTCTGCCCAGTGCCTGAGGCAGGGAGACACTGTGGGGGAGGGAGGATGGAGAGCTGATGGAGAGGTGAGCTTGGGGTGAGCAAAGGCCAGTTGCAGAAACTCACAGCCAGGGCGAGGACAGCCGTGTGGTCCCCATCGGAGGTGCGTGTGCTGTGCTCTGGCCAGCTGGCCAGTACGTCAAGGAGTATGAGCATGGCCGGCTCTGCAGCCCTGCATGAGCACATGATGGTCTTCCACATGGTGGTAGCAGCTCTGTAGGGTCAAAGCTCTGTCTCAGGGGGGTCTGCCAGCCCTGCCTCTGCCCCCTGTCCCTCAGCACACAGGCAGCCCAGCCCTGTGGGGACCGGCCCCTGAGGAGCAGGGAGGGAGCATGGCAGCACGCTGGGGGCTGACATGCCAGGGTGGGCAAAGGGAGGAGCCAGAGGGCCCTGGAATTCTCTGTGTGTCAGACACCTGGGACAGGCTGTACAGGCTGATGGGCTGCTGAGGCCTGAGCCTTGTGGGCACGTGGGCCCCGTACCTGTCACATGATGGGGCCACACGCAGGAGAGCCATCACCACATCAGCGGGCTGTGCCTCTGTCAGATCCAGAAGGGGCCTGTACAGGTTGTACTCAGGAAACTCGTTGGCCGCGAGCCACTGGTGGATGTACCTGACCATGGCGGGCACCTGGAGAAGGCAGAGGAGGCTTGGAAAGCTGCCAGAGGGAGTCATGTGCCCAACTGCCCCAGAAAAGTGCTTCCATTGCCACCACACTGCCATGGCCTCAAGGCTTCCAGTGAGCAGCAGGTGTGGCTTGGGAGGCCAAGCAATTGCTGGGGGGATGGAAGGCAGGCCACAGGCTGCTTACTTGCTTTGGAGTGGAAGGGCCCTCCTCCACAAGCATATCCAGCAGGGCAGCACTGGTCTTGGTTGTGAAGATGGGAGGGTACGCCCTGAGCATGCTGCCCATGCCGCTGGTCTCTTCCTCCCGAATCCTCTTGATGAATTTCCCAACCATCTGTAGCAGAAGGGCAAGAAGCCAGGGATGTTGCATGGAGTGCTGCGAGCACGGTGCTGGGCTGAGCAGTGACAACAGGCCCAGCCCGGCCGGGGATGGCTGCAGGTACCTGCGCTGTCCTGCGGAAGAGGCCACGGGCGCGTTGCTGCTCTTGTGTGCGCTGCACGGCTGCACCTGGCAAAGAGCGAGCGCAGCCCGAGCTGAGGGGCTGTGGGAGAGGCCGGAGAACACAAGGCCAGCCCTGCGCTGCCCAGGCAGGGACAGCCCCGCCACGGCCCAGGGCACGGAGCACGGCTGTGGGGTGTCTGCCCCGGCCCCTGCTCTGTCCTGTCCATGGGAATGACCTCAGGGCATGGGAAGGGATGGGATGGGATGGGATGGGATGGGGCCATCTTGGCTACCGGCACCAGGTCTGCAGCCCAGCTCTGCTACTCACCCTTCTGCAGTAGCTGGAATTGCTTCACCTCTTCAGGCTGCTGTGCTGGAGCAGTTCCAGGGCCTTCTTGCTCCTCCTTCGCCCAGGCCAGCTTGGGCACACTCACAGGTCTCTGCTCTATGTCACTGCCTGGATTCATGGCTACTTGCAGGGAAGATGGCTGGGAAAAGGCCAGACCTCGGAGTCAGCAAGTGCTGGAGCCGTGCCTTGAAGGCACCTGCAAGAGTGGAGTCTTGGCAAGGCTACAGGAGAGCAAGTCCTGCACTCTGGTCTCAAGGGCTCCAGCCACAAGGACAGGAGACTCCTCGTCAAGGACCGTGCTCAGCAAATGCCACGGTCTGCCCTCAAGGGCACCTGCAGAAGAGAAGCCTCGGCAAGGCCAGAGGTCACCAAGTGCTGTGGGCTGGCCACGAGGTCACCTGCAGGAGTAACGCCTCGGGAAAGCTCCGGGTCAGCAAGGAACGAGGGCACTGAGCTCTGTCCCGTCCTGTCCCGTTGCGTGCACCGAGCACTGTGGGGTGGCCACCTCGCTGCCAACACCTAGGTCACTGCATGTCACAAAGGTCCCGTTCCATGGCACGGTGACCATGCGCCACCGTGTCACAAAGGGCCCTTGCACACCCTGCCACCTGCCCTGGGGCCGCCCCCTGCCCCCCCAAAGTGGCCCAGGTTGGAAGGAATGCCTTGCCCCAAGTGTCTCAGGCAGCCCGACAGGATCTTTAGGAACGGCTCAAACCATAAGCAAAGGCTGCCCTGCTCGGCAGGCTCAGGGCAGCAGGAGCCCCCGTGGCTGCTGACCCAGCCGTGGCGGGAAGGGCACGGGGCCTTCCACAGAAGCTGGCACGGCCTCCTCGGGACACGTCCCGCATGGTGGCCACGCTAAGCACAGCCCGGTGACAGAGACAAGGAACGCGTGAGCCAGGGCACAAATGCTGCTCTGAGCCCTGGGGCCCAGGGAGCACTGACATCAGCAGGTGTGGCAGAGTCCCCGCCAAAGCAGAGTCCCCCCGAGCCCTGGCAGTGCCCATCTCCTTCCCCAGAGACCTGTGCCTCAAGAGGGCTTCTCTGCCAGAGGGCAGCCAAAGCCAACGTGCACTGGGGGCTGTGCTCCATCCTACAGGGCCTCTTGGGAGGAGCACCTGGTGGCAACACTTGGTACGTGTCAGATGATGTTGCTCCTTCCTGGAATGATTTTTTCAAGGAAGGGATTAGGAGTAGCACAGAAAGACCAGCAGCTGCAGAATTTCACAGGACAAAGAGACTCCACCAAAACACTGTCATGTTTCCGTGTGCTTTTCTGTCTGTCTTGCACTCTGAAAGAAAAAGAATTGGCCCAGCCTCTGCTTTTCAACTGTCCACGTACTGTGTGTCTTCCTGTGGCAGCTCCCGTGCAAACACAAGTGGCTGCCTGCTGAGCACGGCAATGGACGGCCACAAACAGGGAGGTCCCCGGTGAACATCAAGGCAGATACCCGGGGAAGTGCAGAGGATAGGGATAACTCTGGGAGGAGAAGCTGTTCTGTGCCTCTGATGATGGTGCCAGGCCCCTGAAGGAGCAGCCAAGACAAGTGCTGGAAGCAGCCATGTCCTGCTCTTTTCTGCTGTCAGATGCACACGGGACAGATTTGTTGCCCACGGGTCCACCAGACTTGATCCAGGAAGGATGGAAGCCCATGCATTGGTGGTAGGGAATGGGCTCCAGCAAGAGCAAAGCAGGATCTTCCAGCAGCAAAGCCTGAGCTTGTGAAGCGAGCCATGTGCTCAGCAGACACCAAAGTGCTTCCTTCGAGCCCTGAATGGTGGCCACAAGTGCCTGCCTTACTTCAGCACCTCCTGCTACTTCCTTTGTTCCAGGCCAGTCCAGGAATTAGGTTGGAAGCTCATGCATGTGTTTTTAAGGCACCTGCACGGAGGAGAAGGACGGCAGCTGCAGCGCAGGGCTCGTGCTGCCTCTCATGATGGCATCAACGCCGCTGCCTTGGGACACCCGCCAGTGGAAGGCGAGTCTGCCCTCAAGCACAGCCATTGTAGCCAGTCAGGGGCACAGGCTGCAGCAGCAGCTGCCAAGCATTGCTGTGAGGCTGGTAAACCAAGAGAAAGCCATTGTGGCCGAGCGTGCTGAAGCCTTTTGCTAAACCACGTGCAATAGTGCCCACAGCATGGCCCCTTTGGAATGGTGGCTGGTGCAGACGCCTCCTGGAGCAGTTGCCGGCGTTCGGGCTGCTGCTGTTCCTGTGCACGCTCTGGTGCTGTTTCTGTGGCGTCCAGAGCCGCTTTGGCAGCAGCGACTCAGCAGCCCTGCTCGAGGAGACATCGCCGCCCTGGCCACGGAGGCAGAAGCTCTTTGGGCCCAGAGCTCTGTGTCAGGAGGGCCTCATCCTCAGCACCATGGCCTGGGCAGCCGCGGGGGCCCGGGCTGGCCGCCAGCCCTGCTCTGCCCACTGCCCTGGCAGCACCCAGTGACCGTGCCCCGGCAGGGCCCCCTTGCCCTCCGTGTCCCCAGCCAGCCTCGTTTGGGCACATCGGGGTGTCCCCACCCTCCTGCTGAGGCCCAGCCTCCAGGGCTTCTGCCCCAGGCGTGGGAGCCTCTCTGGGGAAGCGCCAGAGCAGCCGGCTGTCAGGAACAAGGCTGACACCCAATTCCTCAGGGCTTCCCAACAGCGCGGCCCCTCAGGGGCCTCCTGTCCCCTTGGAGCCTCCTGCCACCCACTCCCTCTCACAGGGCCCTCGTGCCTTCCCAGCGCCTTGTCCCATCAGAGCCTCCGCAGCACCTTGTCCCTTTACGGCCTCCCCCAGCCCGGCCCAGGTGCCCAGTAGCGGCGCAGCCCCGAGGAGCCGCATCGAGAGGCACCTCAGAGGCCTCAGCAATGCAGCCAGCAACACACGGGCAGGAGGACACAGATGGCCCTTCCTGGCTGGGCAGGAGGGTTTGTGGCTATCTCCAGGCACCAGGCCGGCAGTGATCCCTGCAGCTCCGGCCCCTGCCCAGCAGCTCTGTGGCCAGCACAAAGGCTTCAGCAGAACCACCAAAGGCCAAGGGCCTTGTGGACATTTTCCCTTCCCCACTGCACACCTGGGCTGCTCGCTTGGCACAAGGAGCTGTTTTCCCCTCTTCCCCCGTGCCCTGCAGACACTGGGCACCAAAGAGAGCTCCTGGGAGTCTGGGTATTAGAACACATTCTATATTTATATCCTAAAGAACAACTAAACAGAAGGGATAAAACAATCTTAAAGAAAAGAAAAATCCCCCCCGGCTCAGAAGGCCCCACAGACAGAGAGCCTCTCAAATCAGCTCTCCTCAGAGCGCCAGCAGCACAGCCAGCTGTGGCCCCAGAGACAAGGCCGTTTCTTGCGGGCCCTGCGAAACTGATCTTGCAGCTTCTGCAAGATGGAGCCCGGAGCTCTCTCCACAGCGCGGAGGACAAAGGCTGTTTCGAGAGCCAGGCTGCTGGTGGCAGGGCTGATGTCCTCTGCCTTGTCTTCAAGGGCTGCAAGAGAGAGGAACAGAGGCACGGTCAGATCCCGGATCTCTGGGGAGCCGAGGAGACCCCCGAGGCAGGGCCATGCCAGCCGGCTCTGGCCATGGCCAGGAGGGAGCCGGGAGCAAGGGGATCAGCCCGAAGCTGCCGGACACTGTTGCCCCACGTGGGCCTGAAATGGGAGTGTGTGTTCTGGCCACGGCAGCCGTGCTGCGCACAGGGAGCAGAGCCCTGGGCAGCGGGGCAGGGATTGCAGCTGCCCCCGGCAGCCGGGGCTGGCAGCCCTCTGGCCTCACTCACCCTGACAGATGTGGCGGAGCTCTCGTTTGTGGCCCCTGAGGTGCTGCCCGGCCATCCCTGAGAAGACAGAGCCTGTCAGGGCGCCAGCGGCACAGCTCCCTGCCAGCGCAGCGGCGCTGCCAGCCCTGTGGCCACACGGGCTCCTGGCCCCGGCAGGGCTCGGGCCGGACCCTTGCCGCTCGCTGCCGCCCAAGGGCACGGCTGCGAGAGGGCGGCAGCAGCGCCGAGGGCAGGCGGGGCTCCACGGCGCCGGGCACGGATGGCGCTGCCGGGGCAGCAGCCGGGGCCGGGGCCGAGCTGCGGCGGGGCGGGGAGGGGAAGCGCAGCCCAGGCTGGTGGCTCACCGATGAACCTGATGGCCGCCTGTCGCAGGGACTCCTGTGGGCTCTCCAGGTACTGCAGGGCGCGGCGCACGTGCTCGGCCGCTCGGCTCCTGTCCCCTGCCAGCTGGAGAGAGCGGCAGGAGGGTGCACTTGGTGCAGGCTCAATCCCTGGGCCGAGCGCTCCGTGCGGCCAGCACTGGCCTCCCCTGCCCGCAGAGCCCTGCCGGGCGGGCAGCAGCCGCCGGCGCCGGGCTCTGACGGGGGCAGCGGGGCGGCTGCTGCCCGGGGAGCCGCGGTGCCGCCCGCAGCCCAGCCGGTTCGGGGCCACAGGAGCCTGGAGCAGAGCCCGCGCGGCCCGGGAAAGGCAGCGGCGTGTGGGGCGCAGGGAGGCGGCCCTGGCTGCAGCGTTGGGCAGGGGCGCAGCTGCCAGCCGCAGCCGCTGAGCAGCGCCGCCAGGAGGCTTCTCCAGCCGGAGGCTGGGGCTTGCAGGCCGTTCTTACCAGGGCCTCGCCGAACCTCCAGGTCTGATCCAGCCGCAGCATGTGTTGGAGATCCTTCCTGTGCAGGAATGTGGCTGAACAATGGAGCGTTTCCCGGGAGGCCTGGAGTGCAGCAGAGAGCCCGAGATGGCACCACAGCCCAGGGCACAGGAGCCGCACAGGTCCCTCTACCAAGGCCAGGAGGAGGCTGCAGCCCACGAGGCGCCAGAGCAGGAGGCAGCCGAGCCCCCTGCCAGGGGGCCAGCGGCAGCCGCTGAGTCCTCACCTCTGCCACGCGCTGGTTCTCGTCATGGCAGTGGAAGGAGAGTGGGAGCAGGCTCTGGCGCACGTGTGCCTTCAGGGCCTTTTTGTCCCCTTCCGGTAAAAAATACAGCATCTCTCGGAAGATGAACATGGAGCACAACTGCACCTGGCTGTCATCCTGTATGAAAGGAAGGGAGACCTCGGCATCAGCTGCTTCACGCCCGCCTGGGCACAGGCCTGAAAATGCACAGGGCACAAAGTTTGCGGGCAGCAGCCGGTGGCCGTGGCTGGAGGCGCAGAGCCTTACGTTGTCAAAGAGCGGCAGGAGCGCCCCAGCCAGCTGCAGGGCGAGGGGGCTGGCTATGGGAGCGCCATTGCACAGGAACAAACCGCTGAGGAGAACCATGGTCATCCTAAGCATGTCGCTGTCATTTTCCTGCAGGAGCTCCACCAGCCTTTCATGCAGGCTCCACATTCTTACGGCCTGCGTGGAACACAAGTGTGTGAAACGCCGTCCTGCTGCCACAGGGCCCAGAGGCCAAAGTGCTGTGCCAAAGCACTCGGGCAGCTGGAGCGGGAGGCAGGAGAGCTGGGAGCAGCTGCCTCAGCGCCCAAAGGCCAGCCAAGGCCAAGCGACTGCCTTGCCCAGCCCCACGCTGGCAGCATGGCTTCAGCCGCTGCCCTCTTCTCACCGAGACACTGGTGCCGAGCACCAGGAGGCCTCTGAGGGCCAAGCGACGCATCTCCCTGCACTCGCTCTGCAGGTTCTTGGACATGACCTCCAGGACGCTGTCACGGCATTCACTCCAGTCCAGGCAGTCCAGGATCTGAAAGGCACGAGGCCGGTGACGAGGGAGCCGCACAGGGCCGGGCCCAGGCAGCAGCACAGGCCGCGGGCAGCGTCCCGGGCAGCTGCGGCCACGAGAGGGCAGAGAGGCGGGAGGCAGCTCAGCCAGGCAGCGCTGGCCTTCAGGCTCACCTCCACAAGGAACGCCATGGCGGCCAAATCCCGGGATGGCATGTCTTTGCTGAGCAGCCCGAGCAGGTGGAATGCAATCGCCGAACACAGGCCTTGGGATGCGTGGTGCATTTCTCTGAGAGGAGGAAATAGGAAGCAAAACCCTGAGACAGCAGGGGTAAACCTCTGCCAGGACTGACTGGCAGAGGTCTGGCCTTTCTCCAGCACCCTGCAAGGGGGAGCGGGCCCTCTGGGAGGTGGCTGCTCTTGGGCACGCTCCTCTCCCAGGCTTTTGCAGTCTCCTTGGCCGTCCCTTGGTGACAAGGCCTTGTGGCCCACGACCACGGGGACTGTGTGGGGCACCCCAGGCACAGGGCACAAATGCCGGAGGCAGCTGGGGAGCAGGGGGTCTCACCTGGCCAGCATGCCCACAGCACAGTGGTGGGTGTCAGCACAGAGCAGCGTGTCCCAGCCACGCTTGTCTTCCATTGCCGCCACCACATCCTCATAGTTCAGTCGGCAGAGCAGGGCCTTCAGGGTCTGCTCTGCAAAGCTGTGTGCAGATCAAAGCCCAGGTCACGCTGGGGGCACTGGCACCTGCCCTGGGCACGTGGCAGGGACAGGAGGACTTGCATGGAGCACCTGTTGGGGTTGGTGGCAAGGCCGTGTTGCTGCTGGCATCCCTCCCAGAAGGTATGGGCTGCCTCGGGCATATCCAAGGTGCTGAAGAGCACTTGGAAGAGCAGGCACACAAAGAGGCGGGGGAAATGCACGGTCACCACGTGTGGGACACAGGGCATCTGGAGGATCTTCCACATCACCACAGTTGCCTGCAAAGGACAGAGCAGCCCGAGCTCAGTGCCGAGGTGTCAGTGTGGCTGAGCCCGGGCGTGGGAAGGAGAGGCCAGCGGAGACGCAGGGGGAGCACCGGGCCTGGTGCCTCTGAAGCTGCCCCTAGGCCGGGTTTCTGCCCAGTGCCTGAGGCAGGGAGACACTGTGGGGGAGGGAGGATGGAGAGCTGATGGAGAGGTGAGCTTGGGGTGAGCAAAGGCCAGTTGCAGAAACTCACAGCCAGGGCGAGGACAGCCGTGTGGTCCCCATCGGAGGTGCGTGTGCTGTGCTCTGGCCAGCTGGCCAGTACGTCAAGGAGTATGAGCATGGCCGGCTCTGCAGCCCTGCACGAGCACATGATGGTCTTCCACATGGTGGTAGCAGCTCTGTAGGGTCAAAGCTCTGTCTCAGGGGGGTCTGCCAGCCCTGCCTCTGCCCCCTGTCCCTCAGCACACAGGCAGCCCAGCCCTGTGGGGACCGGCCCCTGAGGAGCAGGGAGGGAGCATGGCAGCACGCTGGGGGCTGACATGCCAGGGTGGGCAAAGGGAGGAGCCAGAGGGCCCTGGAATTCTCTGTGTGTCAGACACCTGGGACAGGCTGTACAGGCTGATGGGCTGCTGAGGCCTGAGCCTTGTGGGCACGTGGGCCCCGTACCTGTCACATGATGGGGCCACACGCAGGAGAGCCATCACCACATCAGCGGGCTGTGCCTCTGTCAGATCCAGAAGGGGCCTGTACAGGTTGTACTCAGGAAACTCGTTGGCCGCGAGCCACTGGTGGATGTACCTGACCATGGCGGGCACCTGGAGAAGGCAGAGGAGGCTTGGAAAGCTGCCAGAGGGAGTCATGTGCCCAACTGCCCCAGAAAAGTGCTTCCATTGCCACCACACTGCCATGGCCTCAAGGCTTCCAGTGAGCAGCAGGTGTGGCTTGGGAGGCCAAGCAATTGCTGGGGGGATGGAAGGCAGGCCACAGGCTGCTTACTTGCTTTGGAGTGGAAGGCCCCTCCTCCACAAGCATATCCAGCAGGGCAGCACTGGTCTTGGTTGTGAAGATGGGAGGGTACGCCCTGAGCATGCTGCCCATGCCGCTGGTCTCTTCCTCCCGAATCCTCTTGATGAATTTCCCAACCATCTGTAGCAGAAGGGCAAGAAGCCAGGGATGTTGCATGGAGTGCTGCGAGCACGGTGCTGGGCTGAGCAGTGACAACAGGCCCAGCCCGGCCGGGGATGGCTGCAGGTACCTGCGCTGTCCTGCGGAAGAGGCCACGGGCGCGTTGCTGCTCTTGTGTGCGCTGCACGGCTGCACCTGGCAAAGAGCGAGCGTAGCCCGAGCTGAGGGGCTGCGGGAGAGGCCGGAGAACACAAGGCCAGCCCTGCGCTGCCCAGGCAGGGACAGCCCCGCCACGGCCCAGGGCACGGAGCACGGCTGTGGGGTGTCTGCCCCGGCCCCTGCTCTGTCCTGTCCATGGGAATGACCTCAGGGCATGGGACGGGATGGGATGGGATGGGATGGGATGGGATGGGATGGGATGGGATGGGATGGGGCCATCTTGGCTGCCGGCACCAGGTCTGCAGCCCAGCTCTGCTACTCACCCTTCTGCAGTAGCTGGAATTGCTTCACCTCTTCAGGCTGCTGTGCTGGAGCAGTTCCAGGGCCTTCTTGCTCCTCCTTCGCCCAGGCCAGCTTGGGCACACTCACAGGTCTCTGCTCTATGTCACTGCCTGGATTCATGGCTACTTGCAGGGAAGATGGCTGGGAAAAGGCCAGACCTCGGAGTCAGCAAGTGCTGGAGCCGTGCCTTGAAGGCACCTGCAAGAGTGGAGTCTTGGCAAGGCTACAGGAGAGCAAGTCCTGCACTCTGGTCTCGAGGGCTCCAGCCACAAGGACAGGAGACTCCTCGTCAAGGACCGTGCTCAGCGAATGCCACGGTCTGCCCTCAAGGGCACCTGCAGAAGAGAAGCCTCGGCAAGGCCAGAGGTCACCAAGTGCTGTGGGCTGGCCACGAGGTCACCTGCAGGAGTAACGCCTCGGGAAAGCTCCGGGTCAGCAAGGAACGAGGGCACTGAGCTCTGTCCCGTCCTGTCCCGTTGCGTGCACCGAGCACTGTGGGGTGGCCACCTCGCTGCCAACACCTAGGTCACTGCATGTCACAAAGGTCCCGTTCCATGGCACGGTGACCATGCGCCACCGTGTCACAAAGGGCCCTTGCACACCCTGCCACCTGCCCTGGGGCCGCCCCCTGCCCCCCCAAAGTGGCCCAGGTTGGAAGGAATGCCTTGCCCCAAGTGTCTCAGGCAGCCCGACAGGATCTTTAGGAACGGCTCAAACCATAAGCAAAGGCTGCCCTGCTCGGCAGGCTCAGGGCAGCAGGAGCCCCCGTGGCTGCTGACCCAGCCGTGGCGGGAAGGGCACGGGGCCTTCCACAGAAGCTGGCACGGCCTCCTCGGGACACGTCCCGCATGGTGGCCACGCTAAGCACAGCCCGGTGACAGAGACAAGGAACGCGTGAGCCAGGGCACAAATGCTGCTCTGAGCCCTGGGGCCCAGGGAGCACTGACATCAGCAGGTGTGGCAGAGTCCCCGCCAAAGCAGAGTCCCCCCGAGCCCTGGCAGTGCCCATCTCCTTCCCCAGAGACCTGTGCCTCAAGAGGGCTGCTCTGCCAGAGGGCAGCCAAAGCCAACGTGCACTGGGGGCTGTGCTCCATCCTACAGGGCCTCTTGGGAGGAGCACCTGGTGGCAACACTTGGTACGTGTCAGATGATGTTGCTCCTTCCTGGAATGATTTTTTCAAGGAAGGGATTAGGAGTAGCACAGAAAGACCAGCAGCTGCAGAATTTCACAGGACAAAGAGACTCCACCAAAACACTGTCATGTTTCCGTGTGCTTTTCTGTCTGTCTTGCACTCTGAAAGAAAAAGAATTGGCCCAGCCTCTGCTTTTCAACTGTCCACGTACTGTGTGTCTTCCTGTGGCAGCTCCCGTGCAAACACAAGTGGCTGCCTGCTGAGCACGGCAATGGACGGCCACAAACAGGGAGGTCCCCGGTGAACATCAAGGCAGATACCCGGGGAAGTGCAGAGGATAGGGATAACTCTGGGAGGAGAAGCTGTTCTGTGCCTCTGATGATGGTGCCAGGCCCCTGAAGGAGCAGCCAAGACAAGTGCTGGAAGCAGCCATGTCCTGCTCTTTTCTGCTGTCAGATGCACACGGGACAGATTTGTTGCCCACGGGTCCACCAGACTTGATCCAGGAAGGATGGAAGCCCATGCATTGGTGGTAGGGAATGGGC
Organism: Melozone crissalis; assembly: GCF_028551555.1. Classification (NCBI taxonomy): domain Eukaryota; kingdom Metazoa; phylum Chordata; class Aves; order Passeriformes; family Passerellidae; genus Melozone; species Melozone crissalis. Next base: position 13,760,007 of record NW_026535795.1, on the reverse strand, counting down.
TCCAGCAAGAGCAAAGCAGGATCTTCCAGCAGCAAAGCCTGAGCTTGTGAAGCGAGCCATGTGCTCAGCAGACACCAAAGTGCTTCCTTCGAGCCCTGAATGGTGGCCACAAGTGCCTGCCTTACTTCAGCACCTCCTGCTGCTTCCTTTGTTCCAGGCCAGTCCAGGAATTAGGTTGGAAGCTCATGCATGTGTTTTTAAGGCACCTGCACGGAGGAGAAGGACGGCAGCTGCAGCGCAGGGCTCGTGCTGCCTCTCATGATGGCATCAACGCCGCTGCCTTGGGACACCCGCCAGTGGAAGGCGAGTCTGCCCTCAAGCACAGCCATTGTAGTCAGTCAGGGGCACAGGCTGCAGCAGCAGCTGCCAAGCATTGCTGTGAGGCTGGTAAACCAAGAGAAAGCCATTGTGGCCGAGCGTGCTGAAGCCTTTTGCTAAACCACGTGCAATAGTGCCCACAGCATGGCCCCTTTGGAATGGTGGCTGGTGCAGACGCCTCCTGGAGCAGTTGCCGGCGTTCGGGCTGCTGCTGTTCCTGTGCACGCTCTGGTGCTGTTTCTGTGGCGTCCAGAGCCGCTTTGGCAGCAGCGACTCAGCAGCCCTGCTCGAGGAGACATCGCCGCCCTGGCCACGGAGGCAGAAGCTCTTTGGGCCCAGAGCTCTGTGTCAGGAGGGCCTCATCCTCAGCACCATGGCCTGGGCAGCCGCGGGGGCCCGGGCTGGCCGCCAGCCCTGCTCTGCCCACTGCCCTGGCAGCACCCAGTGACCGTGCCCCGGCAGGGCCCCCTTGCCCTCCGTGTCCCCAGCCAGCCTCGTTTGGGCACATCGGGGTGTCCCCACCCTCCTGCTGAGGCCCAGCCTCCAGGGCTTCTGCCCCAGGCGTGGGAGCCTCTCTGGGGAAGCGCCAGAGCAGCCGGCTGTCAGGAACAAGGCTGACACCCAATTCCTCAGGGCTTCCCAACAGCGCGGCCCCTCAGGGGCCTCCTGTCCCCTTGGAGCCTCCTGCCACCCACTCCCTCTCACAGGGCCCTCGTGCCTTCCCAGCGCCTTGTCCCATCAGAGCCTCCGCAGCACCTTGTCCCTTTACGGCCTCCCCCAGCCCGGCCCAGGTGCCCAGTAGCGGCGCAGCCCCGAGGAGCCGCATTGAGAGGCACCTCAGAGGCCTCAGCAATGCAGCCAGCAACACACGGGCAGGAGGACACAGATGGCCCTTCCTGGCTGGGCAGGAGGGTTTGTGGCTATCTCCAGGCACCAGGCCGGCAGTGATCCCTGCAGCTCCGGCCCCTGCCCAGCAGCTCTGTGGCCAGCACAAAGGCTTCAGCAGAACCACCAAAGGCCAAGGGCCTTGTGGACATTTTCCCTTCCCCACTGCACACCTGGGCTGCTCGCTTGGCACAAGGAGCTGTTTTCCCCTCTTCCCCCGTGCCCTGCAGACACTGGGCACCAAAGAGAGCTCCTGGGAGTCTGGGTATTAGAACACATTCTATATTTATATCCTAAAGAACAACTAAACAGAAGGGATAAAACAATCTTAAAGAAAAGAAAAATCCCCCCCGGCTCAGAAGGCCCCACAGACAGAGAGCCTCTCAAATCAGCTCTCCTCAGAGCGCCAGCAGCACAGCCAGCTGTGGCCCCAGAGACAAGGCCGTTTCTTGCGGGCCCTGCGAAACTGATCTTGCAGCTTCTGCAAGATGGAGCCCGGAGCTCTCTCCACAGCGCGGAGGACAAAGGCTGTTTCGAGAGCCAGGCTGCTGGTGGCAGGGCTGATGTCCTCTGCCTTGTCTTCAAGGGCTGCAAGAGAGAGGAACAGAGGCACGGTCAGATCCCGGATCTCTGGGGAGCCGAGGAGACCCCCGAGGCAGGGCCATGCCAGCCGGCTCTGGCCATGGCCAGGAGGGAGCCGGGAGCAAGGGGATCAGCCCGAAGCTGCCGGACACTGTTGCCCCACGTGGGCCTGAAATGGGAGTGTGTGTTCTGGCCACGGCAGCCGTGCTGCGCACAGGGAGCAGAGCCCTGGGCAGCGGGGCAGGGATTGCAGCTGCCCCCGGCAGCCGGGGCTGGCAGCCCTCTGGCCTCACTCACCCTGACAGATGTGGCGGAGCTCTCGTTTGTGGCCCCTGAGGTGCTGCCCGGCCATCCCTGAGAAGACAGAGCCTGTCAGGGCGCCAGCGGCACAGCTCCCTGCCAGCGCAGCGGCGCTGCCAGCCCTGTGGCCACACGGGCTCCTGGCCCCGGCAGGGCTCGGGCCGGACCCTTGCCGCTCGCTGCCGCCCAAGGGCACGGCTGCGAGAGGGCGGCAGCAGCGCCGAGGGCAGGCGGGGCTCCACGGCGCCGGGCACGGATGGCGCTGCCGGGACAGCAGCCGGGGCCGGGGCCGAGCTGCGGCGGGGCGGGGAGGGGAAGCGCAGCCCAGGCTGGTGGCTCACCGATGAACCTGATGGCCGCCTGTCGCAGGGACTCCTGTGGGCTCTCCAGGTACTGCAGGGCGCGGCGCACGTGCTCGGCCGCTCGGCTCCTGTCCCCTGCCAGCTGGAGAGAGCGGCAGGAGGGTGCACTTGGTGCAGGCTCAATCCCTGGGCCGAGCGCTCCGTGCGGCCAGCACTGGCCTCCCCTGCCCGCAGAGCCCTGCCGGGCGGGCAGCAGCCGCCGGCGCCGGGCTCTGACGGGGGCAGCGGGGCGGCTGCTGCCCGGGGAGCCGCGGTGCCGCCCGCAGCCCAGCCGGTTCGGGGCCACAGGAGCCTGGAGCAGAGCCCGCGCGGCCCGGGAAAGGCAGCGGCGTGTGGGGCGCAGGGAGGCGGCCCTGGCTGCAGCGCTGGGCAGGGGCGCAGCTGCCAGCCGCAGCCACTGAGCAGCGTCGCCAGGGGGCTTCTCCAGCCGGAGGCTGGGGCTTGCAGGCCGTTCTTACCAGGGCCTCGCCGAACCTCCAGGTCTGATCCAGCCGCAGCATGTGTTGGAGATCCTTCCTGTGCAGGAATGTGGCTGAACAATGGAGCGTTTCCCGGGAGGCCTGGAGTGCAGCAGAGAGCCCGAGATGGCACCACAGCCCAGGGCACAGGAGCCGCACAGGTCCCTCTACCAAGGCCAGGAGGAGGCTGCAGCCCACGAGGCGCCAGAGCAGGAGGCAGCCGAGCCCCCTGCCAGGGGGCCAGCGGCAGCCGCTGAGTCCTCACCTCTGCCACGCGCTGGTTCTCGTCATGGCAGTGGAAGGAGAGTGGGAGCAGGCTCTGGCGCACGTGTGCCTTCAGGGCCTTTTTGTCCCCTTCCGGTAAAAAATACAGCATCTCTCGGAAGATGAACATGGAGCACAACTGCACCTGGCTGTCATCCTGTATGAAAGGAAGGGAGACCTCGGCATCAGCTGCTTCACGCCCGCCTGGGCACAGGCCTGAAAATGCACAGGGCACAAAGTTTGCGGGCAGCAGCCGGTGGCCGTGGCTGGAGGCGCAGAGCCTTACGTTGTCAAAGAGCGGCAGGAGCGCCCCAGCCAGCTGCAGGGCGAGGGGGCTGGCTATGGGAGCGCCATTGCACAGGAACAAACCGCTGAGGAGAACCATGGTCATCCTAAGCATGTCGCTGTCATTTTCCTGCAGGAGCTCCACCAGCCTTTCATGCAGGCTCCACATTCTTACGGCCTGCGTGGAACACAAGTGTGTGAAACGCCGTCCTGCTGCCACAGGGCCCAGAGGCCAAAGTGCTGTGCCAAAGCACTCGGGCAGCTGGAGCGGGAGGCAGGAGAGCTGGGAGCAGCTGCCTCAGCGCCCAAAGGCCAGCCAAGGCCAAGCGACTGCCTTGCCCAGCCCCACGCTGGCAGCATGGCTTCAGCCGCTGCCCTCTTCTCACCGAGACACTGGTGCCGAGCACCAGGAGGCCTCTGAGGGCCAAGCGACGCATCTCCCTGCACTCGCTCTGCAGGTTCTTGGACATGACCTCCAGGACGCTGTCACGGCATTCACTCCAGTCCAGGCAGTCCAGGATCTGAAAGGCACGAGGCCGGTGACGAGGGAGCCGCACAGGGCCGGGCCCAGGCAGCAGCACAGGCCGCGGGCAGCGTCCCGGGCAGCTGCGGCCACGAGAGGGCAGAGAGGCGGGAGGCAGCTCAGCCAGGCAGCGCTGGCCTTCAGGCTCACCTCCACAAGGAACGCCATGGCGGCCAAATCCCGGGATGGCATGTCTTTGCTGAGCAGCCCGAGCAGGTGGAATGCAATCGCCGAACACAGGCCTTGGGATGCGTGGTGCATTTCTCTGAGAGGAGGAAATAGGAAGCAAAACCCTGAGACAGCAGGGGTAAACCTCTGCCAGGACTGACTGGCAGAGGTCTGGCCTTTCTCCAGCACCCTGCAAGGGGGAGCCGGGCCCTCTGGGAGGTGGCTGCTCTTGGGCACGCTCCTCTCCCAGGCTTTTGCAGTCTCCTTGGCCGTCCCTTGGTGACAAGGCCTTGTGGCCCACGACCACGGGGACAGTGTGGGGCACCCCAGGCACAGGGCACAAATGCCGGAGGCAGCTGGGGAGCAGGGGGTCTCACCTGGCCAGCATGCCCACAGCACAGTGGTGGGTGTCAGCACAGAGCAGCGTGTCCCAGCCACGCTTGTCTTCCATTGCCGCCACCACATCCTCATAGTTCAGTCGGCAGAGCAGGGCCTTCAGGGTCTGCTCTGCAAAGCTGTGTGCAGATCAAAGCCCAGGTCACGCTGGGGGCACTGGCACCTGCCCTGGGCACGTGGCAGGGACAGGAGGACTTGCATGGAGCACCTGTTGGGGTCGGTGGCAAGGCCGTGTTGCTGCTGGCATCCCTCCCAGAAGGTATGGGCTGCCTCGGGCATATCCAAGGTGCTGAAGAGCACTTGGAAGAGCAGGCACACAAAGAGGCAGGGGAAATGCACGGTCACCACGTGTGGGACACAGGGCATCTGGAGGATCTTCCACATCACCACAGTTGCCTGCAAAGGACAGAGCAGCCCGAGCTCAGTGCCGAGGTGTCAGTGTGGCTGAGCCCGGGCGTGGGAAGGAGAGGCCAGCGGAGACGCAGGGGGAGCACCGGGCCTGGTGCCTCTGAAGCTGCCCCTAGGCCGGGTTTCTGCCCAGTGCCTGAGGCAGGGAGACACTGTGGGGGAGGGAGGATGGAGAGCTGATGGAGAGGTGAGCTTGGGGTGAGCAAAGGCCAGTTGCAGAAACTCACAGCCAGGGCGAGGACAGCCGTGTGGTCCCCATCGGAGGTGCGTGTGCTGTGCTCTGGCCAGCTGGCCAGTACGTCAAGGAGTATGAGCATGGCCGGCTCTGCAGCCCTGCACGAGCACATGATGGTCTTCCACATGGTGGTAGCAGCTCTGTAGGGTCAAAGCTCTGTCTCAGGGGGGTCTGCCAGCCCTGCCTCTGCCCCCTGTCCCTCAGCACACAGGCAGCCCAGCCCTGTGGGGACCGGCCCCTGAGGAGCAGGGAGGGAGCATGGCAGCACGCTGGGGGCTGACATGCCAGGGTGGGCAAAGGGAGGAGCCAGAGGGCCCTGGAATTCTCTGTGTGTCAGACACCTGGGACAGGCTGTACAGGCTGATGGGCTGCTGAGGCCTGAGCCTTGTGGGCACGTGGGCCCCGTACCTGTCACATGATGGGGCCACACGCAGGAGAGCCATCACCACATCAGCGGGCTGTGCCTCTGTCAGATCCAGAAGGGGCCTGTACAGGTTGTACTCAGGAAACTCGTTGGCCGCGAGCCACTGGTGGATGTACCTGACCATGGCGGGCACCTGGAGAAGGCAGAGGAGGCTTGGAAAGCTGCCAGAGGGAGTCATGTGCCCAACTGCCCCAGAAAAGTGCTTCCATTGCCACCACACTGCCATGGCCTCAAGGCTTCCAGTGAGCAGCAGGTGTGGCTTGGGAGGCCAAGCAATTGCTGGGGGGATGGAAGGCAGGCCACAGGCTGCTTACTTGCTTTGGAGTGGAAGGCCCCTCCTCCACAAGCATATCCAGCAGGGCAGCACTGGTCTTGGTTGTGAAGATGGGAGGGTACGCCCTGAGCATGCTGCCCATGCCGCTGGTCTCTTCCTCCCGAATCCTCTTGATGAATTTCCCAACCATCTGTAGCAGAAGGGCAAGAAGCCAGGGATGTTGCATGGAGTGCTGCGAGCACGGTGCTGGGCTGAGCAGTGACAACAGGCCCAGCCCGGCCGGGGATGGCTGCAGGTACCTGCGCTGTCCTGCGGAAGAGGCCACGGGCGCGTTGCTGCTCTTGTGTGCGCTGCACGGCTGCACCTGGCAAAGAGCGAGCGCAGCCCGAGCTGAGGGGCTGCGGGAGAGGCCGGAGAACACAAGGCCAGCCCTGCGCTGCCCAGGCAGGGACAGCCCCGCCACGGCCCAGGGCACGGAGCACGGCTGTGGGGTGTCTGCCCCGGCCCCTGCTCTGTCCTGTCCATGGGAATGACCTCAGGGCATCGGAAGGGATGGGATGGGATGGGATGGGATGGGATGGGGCCATCTTGGCTGCCGGCACCAGGTCTGCAGCCCAGCTCTGCTACTCACCCTTCTGCAGTAGCTGGAATTGCTTCACCTCTTCAGGCTGCTGTGCTGGAGCAGTTCCAGGGCCTTCTTGCTCCTCCTTCGCCCAGGCCAGCTTGGGCACACTCACAGGTCTCTGCTCTATGTCACTGCCTGGATTCATGGCTACTTGCAGGGAAGATGGCTGGGAAAAGGCCAGACCTCGGAGTCAGCAAGTGCTGGAGCCGTGCCTTGAAGGCACCTGCAAGAGTGGAGTCTTGGCAAGGCTACAGGAGAGCAAGTCCTGCACTCTGGTCTCGAGGGCTCCAGCCACAAGGACAGGAGACTCCTCGTCAAGGACCGTGCTCAGCAAATGCCACGGTCTGCCCTCAAGGGCACCTGCAGAAGAGAAGCCTCGGCAAGGCCAGAGGTCACCAAGTGCTGTGGGCTGGCCACGAGGTCACCTGCAGGAGTAACGCCTCGGGAAAGCTCCGGGTCAGCAAGGAACGAGGGCACTGAGCTCTGTCCCGTCCTGTCCCGTTGCGTGCACCGAGCACTGTGGGGTGGCCACCTCGCTGCCAACACCTAGGTCACTGCATGTCACAAAGGTCCCGTTCCATGGCACGGTGACCATGCGCCACCGTGTCACAAAGGGCCCTTGCACACCCTGCCACCTGCCCTGGGGCCGCCCCCTGCCCCCCCAAAGTGGCCCAGGTTGGAAGGAATGCCTTGCCCCAAGTGTCTCAGGCAGCCCGACAGGATCTTTAGGAACGGCTCAAACCATAAGCAAAGGCTGCCCTGCTCGGCAGGCTCAGGGCAGCAGGAGCCCCCGTGGCTGCTGACCCAGCCGTGGCGGGAAGGGCACGGGGCCTTCCACAGAAGCTGGCACGGCCTCCTCGGGACACGTCCCGCATGGTGGCCACGCTAAGCACAGCCCGGTGACAGAGACAAGGAACGCGTGAGCCAGGGCACAAATGCTGCTCTGAGCCCTGGGGCCCAGGGAGCACTGACATCAGCAGGTGTGGCAGAGTCCCCGCCAAAGCAGAGTCCCCCCGAGCCCTGGCAGTGCCCATCTCCTTCCCCAGAGACCTGTGCCTCAAGAGGGCTTCTCTGCCAGAGGGCAGCCAAAGCCAACGTGCACTGGGGGCTGTGCTCCATCCTACAGGGCCTCTTGGGAGGAGCACCTGGTGGCAACACTTGGTACGTGTCAGATGATGTTGCTCCTTCCTGGAATGATTTTTTCAAGGAAGGGATTAGGAGTAGCACAGAAAGACCAGCAGCTGCAGAATTTCACAGGACAAAGAGACTCCACCAAAACACTGTCATGTTTCCGTGTGCTTTTCTGTCTGTCTTGCACTCTGAAAGAAAAAGAATTGGCCCAGCCTCTGCTTTTCAACTGTCCACGTACTGTGTGTCTTCCTGTGGCAGCTCCCGTGCAAACACAAGTGGCTGCCTGCTGAGCACGGCAATGGACGGCCACAAACAGGGAGGTCCCCGGTGAACATCAAGGCAGATACCCGGGGAAGTGCAGAGGATAGGGATAACTCTGGGAGGAGAAGCTGTTCTGTGCCTCTGATGATGGTGCCAGGCCCCTGAAGGAGCAGCCAAGACAAGTGCTGGAAGCAGCCATGTCCTGCTCTTTTCTGCTGTCAGATGCACACGGGACAGATTTGTTGCCCACGGGTCCACCAGACTTGATCCAGGAAGGATGGAAGCCCATGCATTGGTGGTAGGGAATGGGCTCCAGCAAGAGCAAAGCAGGATCTTCCAGCAGCAAAGCCTGAGCTTGTGAAGCGAGCCATGTGCTCAGCAGACACCAAAGTGCTTCCTTCGAGCCCTGAATGGTGGCCACAAGTGCCTGCCTTACTTCAGCACCTCCTGCTGCTTCCTTTGTTCCAGGCCAGTCCAGGAATTAGGTTGGAAGCTCATGCATGTGTTTTTAAGGCACCTGCACGGAGGAGAAGGACGGCAGCTGCAGCGCAGGGCTCGTGCTGCCTCTCATGATGGCATCAACGCCGCTGCCTTGGGACACCCGCCAGTGGAAGGCGAGTCTGCCCTCAAGCACAGCCATTGTAGCCAGTCAGGGGCACAGGCTGCAGCAGCAGCTGCCAAGCATTGCTGTGAGGCTGGTAAACCAAGAGAAAGCCATTGTGGCCGAGCGTGCTGAAGCCTTTTGCTAAACCACGTGCAATAGTGCCCACAGCATGGCCCCTTTGGAATGGTGGCTGGTGCAGACGCCTCCTGGAGCAGTTGCCGGCGTTCGGGCTGCTGCTGTTCCTGTGCACGCTCTGGTGCTGTTTCTGTGGCGTCCAGAGCCGCTTTGGCAGCAGCGACTCAGCAGCCCTGCTCGAGGAGACATCGCCGCCCTGGCCACGGAGGCAGAAGCTCTTTGGGCCCAGAGCTCTGTGTCAGGAGGGCCTCATCCTCAGCACCATGGCCTGGGCAGCCGCGGGGGCCCGGGCTGGCCGCCAGCCCTGCTCTGCCCACTGCCCTGGCAGCACCCAGTGACCGTGCCCCGGCAGGGCCCCCTTGCCCTCCGTGTCCCCAGCCAGCCTCGTTTGGGCACATCGGGGTGTCCCCACCCTCCTGCTGAGGCCCAGCCTCCAGGGCTTCTGCCCCAGGCGTGGGAGCCTCTCTGGGGAAGCGCCAGAGCAGCCGGCTGTCAGGAACAAGGCTGACACCCAATTCCTCAGGGCTTCCCAACAGCGCGGCCCCTCAGGGGCCTCCTGTCCCCTTGGAGCCTCCTGCCACCCACTCCCTCTCACAGGGCCCTCGTGCCTTCCCAGCGCCTTGTCCCATCAGAGCCTCCGCAGCACCTTGTCCCTTTACGGCCTCCCCCAGCCCGGCCCAGGTGCCCAGTAGCGGCGCAGCCCCGAGGAGCCGCATCGAGAGGCACCTCAGAGGCCTCAGCAATGCAGCCAGCAACACACGGGCAGGAGGACACAGATGGCCCTTCCTGGCTGGGCAGGAGGGTTTGTGGCTATCTCCAGGCACCAGGCCGGCAGTGATCCCTGCAGCTCCGGCCCCTGCCCAGCAGCTCTGTGGCCAGCACAAAGGCTTCAGCAGAACCACCAAAGGCCAAGGGCCTTGTGGACATTTTCCCTTCCCCACTGCACACCTGGGCTGCTCGCTTGGCACAAGGAGCTGTTTTCCCCTCTTCCCCCGTGCCCTGCAGACACTGGGCACCAAAGAGAGCTCCTGGGAGTCTGGGTATTAGAACACATTCTATATTTATATCCTAAAGAACAACTAAACAGAAGGGATAAAACAATCTTAAAGAAAAGAAAAATCCCCCCCGGCTCAGAAGGCCCCACAGACAGAGAGCCTCTCAAATCAGCTCTCCTCAGAGCGCCAGCAGCACAGCCAGCTGTGGCCCCAGAGACAAGGCCGTTTCTTGCGGGCCCTGCGAAACTGATCTTGCAGCTTCTGCAAGATGGAGCCCGGAGCTCTCTCCACAGCGCGGAGGACAAAGGCTGTTTCGAGAGCCAGGCTGCTGGTGGCAGGGCTGATGTCCTCTGCCTTGTCTTCAAGGGCTGCAAGAGAGAGGAACAGAGGCACGGTCAGATCCCGGATCTCTGGGGAGCCGAGGAGACCCCCGAGGCAGGGCCATGCCAGCCGGCTCTGGCCATGGCCAGGAGGGAGCCGGGAGCAAGGGGATCAGCCCGAAGCTGCCGGACACTGTTGCCCCACGTGGGCCTGAAATGGGAGTGTGTGTTCTGGCCACGGCAGCCGTGCTGCGCACAGGGAGCAGAGCCCTGGGCAGCGGGGCAGGGATTGCAGCTGCCCCCGGCAGCCGGGGCTGGCAGCCCTCTGGCCTCACTCACCCTGACAGATGTGGCGGAGCTCTCGTTTGTGGCCCCTGAGGTGCTGCCCGGCCATCCCTGAGAAGACAGAGCCTGTCAGGGCGCCAGCGGCACGGCTCCCTGCCAGCGCAGCGGCGCTGCCAGCCCTGTGGCCACACGGGCTCCTGGCCCCGGCAGGGCTCGGGCCGGACCCTTGCCGCTCGCTGCCGCCCAAGGGCACGGCTGCGAGAGGGCGGCAGCAGCGCCGAGGGCAGGCGGGGCTCCACGGCGCCGGGCACGGATGGCGCTGCCGGGGCAGCAGCCGGGGCCGGGGCCGAGCTGCGGCGGGGCGGGGAGGGGAAGCGCAGCCCAGGCTGGTGGCTCACCGATGAACCTGATGGCCGCCTGTCGCAGGGACTCCTGTGGGCTCTCCAGGTACTGCAGGGCGCGGCGCACGTGCTCGGCCGCTCGGCTCCTGTCCCCTGCCAGCTGGAGAGAGCGGCAGGAGGGTGCACTTGGTGCAGGCTCAATCCCTGGGCCGAGCGCTCCGTGCGGCCAGCACTGGCCTCCCCTGCCCGCAGAGCCCTGCCGGGCGGGCAGCAGCCGCCGGCGCCGGGCTCTGACGGGGGCAGCGGGGCGGCTGCTGCCCGGGGAGCCGCGGTGCCGCCCGCAGCCCAGCCGGTTCGGGGCCACAGGAGCCTGGAGCAGAGCCCGCGCGGCCCGGGAAAGGCAGCGGCGTGTGGGGCGCAGGGAGGCGGCCCTGGCTGCAGCGCTGGGCAGGGGCGCAGCTGCCAGCCGCAGCCGCTGAGCAGCGCCGCCAGGAGGCTTCTCCAGCCGGAGGCTGGGGCTTGCAGGCCGTTCTTACCAGGGCCTCGCCGAACCTCCAGGTCTGATCCAGCCGCAGCATGTGTTGGAGATCCTTCCTGTGCAGGAATGTGGCTGAACAATGGAGCGTTTCCCGGGAGGCCTGGAGTGCAGCAGAGAGCCCGAGATGGCACCACAGCCCAGGGCACAGGAGCCGCACAGGTCCCTCTACCAAGGCCAGGAGGAGGCTGCAGCCCACGAGGCGCCAGAGCAGGAGGCAGCCGAGCCCCCTGCCAGGGGGCCAGCGGCAGCCGCTGAGTCCTCACCTCTGCCACGCGCTGGTTCTCGTCATGGCAGTGGAAGGAGAGTGGGAGCAGGCTCTGGCGCACGTGTGCCTTCAGGGCCTTTTTGTCCCCTTCCGGTAAAAAATACAGCATCTCTCGGAAGATGAACATGGAGCACAACTGCACCTGGCTGTCATCCTGTATGAAAGGAAGGGAGACCTCGGCATCAGCTGCTTCACGCCCGCCTGGGCACAGGCCTGAAAATGCACAGGGCACAAAGTTTGCGGGCAGCAGCCGGTGGCCGTGGCTGGAGGCGCAGAGCCTTACGTTGTCAAAGAGCGGCAGGAGCGCCCCAGCCAGCTGCAGGGCGAGGGGGCTGGCTATGGGAGCGCCATTGCACAGGAACAAACCGCTGAGGAGAACCATGGTCATCCTAAGCATGTCGCTGTCATTTTCCTGCAGGAGCTCCACCAGCCTTTCATGCAGGCTCCACATTCTTACGGCCTGCGTGGAACACAAGTGTGTGAAACGCCGTCCTGCTGCCACAGGGCCCAGAGGCCAAAGTGCTGTGCCAAAGCACTCGGGCAGCTGGAGCGGGAGGCAGGAGAGCTGGGAGCAGCTGCCTCAGCGCCCAAAGGCCAGCCAAGGCCAAGCGACTGCCTTGCCCAGCCCCACGCTGGCAGCATGGCTTCAGCCGCTGCCCTCTTCTCACCGAGACACTGGTGCCGAGCACCAGGAGGCCTCTGAGGGCCAAGCGACGCATCTCCCTGCACTCGCTCTGCAGGTTCTTGGACATGACCTCCAGGACGCTGTCACGGCATTCACTCCAGTCCAGGCAGTCCAGGATCTGAAAGGCACGAGGCCGGTGACGAGGGAGCCGCACAGGGCCGGGCCCAGGCAGCAGCACAGGCCGCGGGCAGCGTCCCGGGCAGCTGCGGCCACGAGAGGGCAGAGAGGCGGGAGGCAGCTCAGCCAGGCAGCGCTGGCCTTCAGGCTCACCTCCACAAGGAACGCCATGGCGGCCAAATCCCGGGATGGCATGTCTTTGCTGAGCAGCCCGAGCAGGTGGAATGCAATCGCCGAACACAGGCCTTGGGATGCGTGGTGCATTTCTCTGAGAGGAGGAAATAGGAAGCAAAACCCTGAGACAGCAGGGGTAAACCTCTGCCAGGACTGACTGGCAGAGGTCTGGCCTTTCTCCAGCACCCTGCAAGGGGGAGCGGGCCCTCTGGGAGGTGGCTGCTCTTGGGCACGCTCCTCTCCCAGGCTTTTGCAGTCTCCTTGGCCGTCCCTTGGTGACAAGGCCTTGTGGCCCACGACCACGGGGACTGTGTGGGGCACCCCAGGCACAGGGCACAAATGCCGGAGGCAGCTGGGGAGCAGGGGGTCTCACCTGGCCAGCATGCCCACAGCACAGTGGTGGGTGTCAGCACAGAGCAGCGTGTCCCAGCCACGCTTGTCTTCCATTGCCGCCACCACATCCTCATAGTTCAGTCGGCAGAGCAGGGCCTTCAGGGTCTGCTCTGCAAAGCTGTGTGCAGATCAAAGCCCAGGTCACGCTGGGGGCACTGGCACCTGCCCTGGGCACGTGGCAGGGACAGGAGGACTTGCATGGAGCACCTGTTGGGGTCGGTGGCAAGGCCGTGTTGCTGCTGGCATCCCTCCCAGAAGGTATGGGCTGCCTCGGGCATATCCAAGGTGCTGAAGAGCACTTGGAAGAGCAGGCACACAAAGAGGCGGGGGAAATGCACGGTCACCACGTGTGGGACACAGGGCATCTGGAGGATCTTCCACATCACCACAGTTGCCTGCAAAGGACAGAGCAGCCCGAGCTCAGTGCCGAGGTGTCAGTGTGGCTGAGCCCGGGCGTGGGAAGGAGAGGCCAGCGGAGACGCAGGGGGAGCACCGGGCCTGGTGCCTCTGAAGCTGCCCCTAGGCCGGGTTTCTGCCCAGTGCCTGAGGCAGGGAGACACTGTGGGGGAGGGAGGATGGAGAGCTGATGGAGAGGTGAGCTTGGGGTGAGCAAAGGCCAGTTGCAGAAACTCACAGCCAGGGCGAGGACAGCCGTGTGGTCCCCATCGGAGGTGCGTGTGCTGTGCTCTGGCCAGCTGGCCAGTACGTCAAGGAGTATGAGCATGGCCGGCTCTGCAGCCCTGCACGAGCACATGATGGTCTTCCACATGGTGGTAGCAGCTCTGTAGGGTCAAAGCTCTGTCTCAGGGGGGTCTGCCAGCCCTGCCTCTGCCCCCTGTCCCTCAGCACACAGGCAGCCCAGCCCTGTGGGGACCGGCCCCTGAGGAGCAGGGAGGGAGCATGGCAGCACGCTGGGGGCTGACATGCCAGGGTGGGCAAAGGGAGGAGCCAGAGGGCCCTGGAATTCTCTGTGTGTCAGACACCTGGGACAGGCTGTACAGGCTGATGGGCTGCTGAGGCCTGAGCCTTGTGGGCACGTGGGCCCCGTACCTGTCACACGATGGGGCCACACGCAGGAGAGCCATCACCACATCAGCGGGCTGTGCCTCTGTCAGATCCAGAAGGGGCCTGTACAGGTTGTACTCAGGAAACTCGTTGGCCGCGAGCCACTGGTGGATGTACCTGACCATGGCGGGCACCTGGAGAAGGCAGAGGAGGCTTGGAAAGCTGCCAGAGGGAGTCATGTGCCCAACTGCCCCAGAAAAGTGCTTCCATTGCCACCACACTGCCATGGCCTCAAGGCTTCCAGTGAGCAGCAGGTGTGGCTTGGGAGGCCAAGCAATTGCTGGGGGGATGGAAGGCAGGCCACAGGCTGCTTACTTGCTTTGGAGTGGAAGGCCCCTCCTCCACAAGCATATCCAGCAGGGCAGCACTGGTCTTGGTTGTGAAGATGGGAGGGTACGCTCTGAGCATGCTGCCCATGCCGCTGGTCTCTTCCTCCCGAATCCTCTTGATGAATTTCCCAACCATCTGTAGCAGAAGGGCAAGAAGCCAGGGATGTTGCATGGAGTGCTGCGAGCACGGTGCTGGGCTGAGCAGTGACAACAGGCCCAGCCCGGCCGGGGATGGCTGCAGGTACCTGCGCTGTCCTGCGGAAGAGGCCACGGGCGCGTTGCTGCTCTTGTGTGCGCTGCATGGCTGCACCTGGCAAAGCGCAAGCGCAGCCCGAGCTGAGGGGCTGCGGGAGAGGCCGGAGAACACAAGGCCAGCCCTGCGCTGCCCAGGCAGGGACAGCCCCGCCACGGCCCAGGGCACGGAGCACGGCTGTGGGGTGTCTGCCCCGGCCCCTGCTCTGTCCTGTCCATGGGAATGACCTCAGGGCATGGGACGGGATGGGATGGGATGGGATGGGATGGGATGGGATGGGATGGGGCCATCTTGGCTGCCGGCACCAGGTCTGCAGCCCAGCTCTGCTACTCACCCTTCTGCAGTAGCTGGAATTGCTTCACCTCTTCAGGCTGCTGTGCTGGAGCAGTTCCAGGGCCTTCTTGCTCCTCCTTCGCCCAGGCCAGCTTGGGCACACTCACAGGTCTCTGCTCTATGTCACTGCCTGGATTCATGGCTACTTGCAGGGAAGATGGCTGGGAAAAGGCCAGACCTCGGAGTCAGCAAGTGCTGGAGCCGTGCCTTGAAGGCACCTGCAAGAGTGGAGTCTTGGCAAGGCTACAGGAGAGCAAGTCCTGCACTCTGGTCTCGAGGGCTCCAGCCACAAGGACAGGAGACTCCTCGTCAAGGACCGTGCTCAGCAAATGCCACGGTCTGCCCTCAAGGGCACCTGCAGAAGAGAAGCCTCGGCAAGGCCAGAGGTCACCAAGTGCTGTGGGCTGGCCACGAGGTCACCTGCAGGAGTAACGCCTCGGGAAAGCTCCGGGTCAGCAAGGAACGAGGGCACTGAGCTCTGTCCCGTCCTGTCCCGTTGCGTGCACCGAGCACTGTGGGGTGGCCACCTCGCTGCCAACACCTAGGTCACTGCATGTCACAAAGGTCCCGTTCCATGGCACGGTGACCATGCGCCACCGTGTCACAAAGGGCCCTTGCACACCCTGCCACCTGCCCTGGGGCCGCCCCCTGCCCCCCCAAAGTGGCCCAGGTTGGAAGGAATGCCTTGCCCCAAGTGTCTCAGGCAGCCCGACAGGATCTTTAGGAACGGCTCAAACCATAAGCAAAGGCTGCCCTGCTCGGCAGGCTCAGGGCAGCAGGAGCCCCCGTGGCTGCTGACCCAGCCGTGGCGGGAAGGGCACGGGGCCTTCCACAGAAGCTGGCACGGCCTCCTCGGGACACGTCCCGCATGGTGGCCACGCTAAGCACAGCCCGGTGACAGAGACAAGGAACGCGTGAGCCAGGGCACAAATGCTGCTCTGAGCCCTGGGGCCCAGGGAGCACTGACATCAGCAGGTGTGGCAGAGTCCCCGCCAAAGCAGAGTCCCCCCGAGCCCTGGCAGTGCCCATCTCCTTCCCCAGAGACCTGTGCCTCAAGAGGGCTTCTCTGCCAGAGGGCAGCCAAAGCCAACGTGCACTGGGGGCTGTGCTCCATCCTACAGGGCCTCTTGGGAGGAGCACCTGGTGGCAACACTTGGTACGTGTCAGATGATGTTGCTCCTTCCTGGAATGATTTTTTCAAGGAAGGGATTAGGAGTAGCACAGAAAGACCAGCAGCTGCAGAATTTCACAGGACAAAGAGACTCCACCAAAACACTGTCATGTTTCCGTGTGCTTTTCTGTCTGTCTTGCACTCTGAAAGAAAAAGAATTGGCCCAGCCTCTGCTTTTCAACTGTCCACGTACTGTGTGTCTTCCTGTGGCAGCTCCCGTGCAAACACAAGTGGCTGCCTGCTGAGCACGGCAATGGACGGCCACAAACAGGGAGGTCCCCGGTGAACATCAAGGCAGATACCCGGGGAAGTGCAGAGGATAGGGATAACTCTGGGAGGAGAAGCTGTTCTGTGCCTCTGATGATGGTGCCAGGCCCCTGAAGGAGCAGCCAAGACAAGTGCTGGAAGCAGCCATGTCCTGCTCTTTTCTGCTGTCAGATGCACACGGGACAGATTTGTTGCCCACGGGTCCACCAGACTTGATCCAGGAAGGATGGAAGCCCATGCATTGGTGGTAGGGAATGGGCTCCAGCAAGAGCAAAGCAGGATCTTCCAGCAGCAAAGCCTGAGCTTGTGAAGCGAGCCATGTGCTCAGCAGACACCAAAGTGCTTCCTTCGAGCCCTGAATGGTGGCCACAAGTGCCTGCCTTACTTCAGCACCTCCTGCTGCTTCCTTTGTTCCAGGCCAGTCCAGGAATTAGGTTGGAAGCTCATGCATGTGTTTTTAAGGCACCTGCACGGAGGAGAAGGACGGCAGCTGCAGCGCAGGGCTCGTGCTGCCTCTCATGATGGCATCAACGCCGCTGCCTTGGGACACCCGCCAGTGGAAGGCGAGTCTGCCCTCAAGCACAGCCATTGTAGCCAGTCAGGGGCACAGGCTGCAGCAGCAGCTGCCAAGCATTGCTGTGAGGCTGGTAAACCAAGAGAAAGCCATTGTGGCCGAGCGTGCTGAAGCCTTTTGCTAAACCACGTGCAATAGTGCCCACAGCATGGCCCCTTTGGAATGGTGGCTGGTGCAGACGCCTCCTGGAGCAGTTGCCGGCGTTCGGGCTGCTGCTGTTCCTGTGCACGCTCTGGTGCTGTTTCTGTGGCGTCCAGAGCCGCTTTGGCAGCAGCGACTCAGCAGCCCTGCTCGAGGAGACATCGCCGCCCTGGCCACGGAGGCAGAAGCTCTTTGGGCCCAGAGCTCTGTGTCAGGAGGGCCTCATCCTCAGCACCATGGCCTGGGCAGCCGCGGGGGCCCGGGCTGGCCGCCAGCCCTGCTCTGCCCACTGCCCTGGCAGCACCCAGTGACCGTGCCCCGGCAGGGCCCCCTTGCCCTCCGTGTCCCCAGCCAGCCTCGTTTGGGCACATCGGGGTGTCCCCACCCTCCTGCTGAGGCCCAGCCTCCAGGGCTTCTGCCCCAGGCGTGGGAGCCTCTCTGGGGAAGCGCCAGAGCAGCCGGCTGTCAGGAACAAGGCTGACACCCAATTCCTCAGGGCTTCCCAACAGCGCGGCCCCTCAGGGGCCTCCTGTCCCCTTGGAGCCTCCTGCCACCCACTCCCTCTCACAGGGCCCTCGTGCCTTCCCAGCGCCTTGTCCCATCAGAGCCTCCGCAGCACCTTGTCCCTTTACGGCCTCCCCCAGCCCGGCCCAGGTGCCCAGTAGCGGCGCAGCCCCGAGGAGCCGCATCGAGAGGCACCTCAGAGGCCTCAGCAATGCAGCCAGCAACACACGGGCAGGAGGACACAGATGGCCCTTCCTGGCTGGGCAGGAGGGTTTGTGGCTATCTCCAGGCACCAGGCCGGCAGTGATCCCTGCAGCTCCGGCCCCTGCCCAGCAGCTCTGTGGCCAGCACAAAGGCTTCAGCAGAACCACCAAAGGCCAAGGGCCTTGTGGACATTTTCCCTTCCCCACTGCACACCTGGGCTGCTCGCTTGGCACAAGGAGCTGTTTTCCCCTCTTCCCCCGTGCCCTGCAGACACTGGGCACCAAAGAGAGCTCCTGGGAGTCTGGGTATTAGAACACATTCTATATTTATATCCTAAAGAACAACTAAACAGAAGGGATAAAACAATCTTAAAGAAAAGAAAAATCCCCCCCGGCTCAGAAGGCCCCACAGACAGAGAGCCTCTCAAATCAGCTCTCCTCAGAGCGCCAGCAGCACAGCCAGCTGTGGCCCCAGAGACAAGGCCGTTTCTTGCGGGCCCTGCGAAACTGATCTTGCAGCTTCTGCAAGATGGAGCCCGGAGCTCTCTCCACAGCGCGGAGGACAAAGGCTGTTTCGAGAGCCAGGCTGCTGGTGGCAGGGCTGATGTCCTCTGCCTTGTCTTCAAGGGCTGCAAGAGAGAGGAACAGAGGCACGGTCAGATCCCGGATCTCTGGGGAGCCGAGGAGACCCCCGAGGCAGGGCCATGCCAGCCGGCTCTGGCCATGGCCAGGAGGGAGCCGGGAGCAAGGGGATCAGCCCGAAGCTGCCGGACACTGTTGCCCCACGTGGGCCTGAAATGGGAGTGTGTGTTCTGGCCACGGCAGCCGTGCTGCGCACAGGGAGCAGAGCCCTGGGCAGCGGGGCAGGGATTGCAGCTGCCCCCGGCAGCCGGGGCTGGCAGCCCTCTGGCCTCACTCACCCTGACAGATGTGGCGGAGCTCTCGTTTGTGGCCCCTGAGGTGCTGCCCGGCCATCCCTGAGAAGACAGAGCCTGTCAGGGCGCCAGCGGCACAGCTCCCTGCCAGCGCAGCGGCGCTGCCAGCCCTGTGGCCACACGGGCTCCTGGCCCCGGCAGGGCTCGGGCCGGACCCTTGCCGCTCGCTGCCGCCCAAGGGCACGGCTGCGAGAGGGCGGCAGCAGCGCCGAGGGCAGGCGGGGCTCCACGGCGCCGGGCACGGATGGCGCTGCCGGGGCAGCAGCCGGGGCCGGGGCCGAGCTGCGGCGGGGCGGGGAGGGGAAGCGCAGCCCAGGCTGGTGGCTCACCGATGAACCTGATGGCCGCCTGTCGCAGGGACTCCTGTGGGCTCTCCAGGTACTGCAGGGCGCGGCGCACGTGCTCGGCCGCTCGGCTCCTGTCCCCTGCCAGCTGGAGAGAGCGGCAGGAGGGTGCACTTGGTGCAGGCTCAATCCCTGGGCCGAGCGCTCCGTGCGGCCAGCACTGGCCTCCCCTGCCCGCAGAGCCCTGCCGGGCGGGCAGCAGCCGCCGGCGCCGGGCTCTGACGGGGGCAGCGGGGCGGCTGCTGCCCGGGGAGCCGCGGTGCCGCCCGCAGCCCAGCCGGTTCGGGGCCACAGGAGCCTGGAGCAGAGCCCGCGCGGCCCGGGAAAGGCAGCGGCGTGTGGGGCGCAGGGAGGCGGCCGTGGCTGCAGCGCTGGGCAGGGGCGCAGCTGCCAGCCGCAGCCGCTGAGCAGCGTCGCCAGGGGGCTTCTCCAGCCGGAGGCTGGGGCTTGCAGGCCGTTCTTACCAGGGCCTCGCCGAACCTCCAGGTCTGATCCAGCCGCAGCATGTGTTGGAGATCCTTCCTGTGCAGGAATGTGGCTGAACAATGGAGCGTTTCCCGGGAGGCCTGGAGTGCAGCAGAGAGCCCGAGATGGCACCACAGCCCAGGGCACAGGAGCCGCACAGGTCCCTCTACCAAGGCCAGGAGGAGGCTGCAGCCCACGAGGCGCCAGAGCAGGAGGCAGCCGAGCCCCCTGCCAGGGGGCCAGCGGCAGCCGCTGAGTCCTCACCTCTGCCACGCGCTGGTTCTCGTCATGGCAGTGGAAGGAGAGTGGGAGCAGGCTCTGGCGCACGTGTGCCTTCAGGGCCTTTTTGTCCCCTTCCGGTAAAAAATACAGCATCTCTCGGAAGATGAACATGGAGCACAACTGCACCTGGCTGTCATCCTGTATGAAAGGAAGGGAGACCTCGGCATCAGCTGCTTCACGCCCGCCTGGGCACAGGCCTGAAAATGCACAGGGCACAAAGTTTGCGGGCAGCAGCCGGTGGCCGTGGCTGGAGGCGCAGAGCCTTACGTTGTCAAAGAGCGGCAGGAGCGCCCCAGCCAGCTGCAGGGCGAGGGGGCTGGCTATGGGAGCGCCATTGCACAGGAACAAACCGCTGAGGAGAACCATGGTCATCCTAAGCATGTCGCTGTCATTTTCCTGCAGGAGCTCCACCAGCCTTTCATGCAGGCTCCACATTCTTACGGCCTGCGTGGAACACAAGTGTGTGAAACGCCGTCCTGCTGCCACAGGGCCCAGAGGCCAAAGTGCTGTGCCAAAGCACTCGGGCAGCTGGAGCGGGAGGCAGGAGAGCTGGGAGCAGCTGCCTCAGCGCCCAAAGGCCAGCCAAGGCCAAGCGACTGCCTTGCCCAGCCCCACGCTGGCAGCATGGCTTCAGCCGCTGCCCTCTTCTCACCGAGACACTGGTGCCGAGCACCAGGAGGCCTCTGAGGGCCAAGCGACGCATCTCCCTGCACTCGCTCTGCAGGTTCTTGGACATGACCTCCAGGACGCTGTCACGGCATTCACTCCAGTCCAGGCAGTCCAGGATCTGAAAGGCACGAGGCCGGTGACGAGGGAGCCGCACAGGGCCGGGCCCAGGCAGCAGCACAGGCCGCGGGCAGCGTCCCGGGCAGCTGCGGCCACGAGAGGGCAGAGAGGCGGGAGGCAGCTCAGCCAGGCAGCGCTGGCCTTCAGGCTCACCTCCACAAGGAACGCCATGGCGGCCAAATCCCGGGATGGCATGTCTTTGCTGAGCAGCCCGAGCAGGTGGAATGCAATCGCCGAACACAGGCCTTGGGATGCGTGGTGCATTTCTCTGAGAGGAGGAAATAGGAAGCAAAACCCTGAGACAGCAGGGGTAAACCTCTGCCAGGACTGACTGGCAGAGGTCTGGCCTTTCTCCAGCACCCTGCAAGGGGGAGCCGGGCCCTCTGGGAGGTGGCTGCTCTTGGGCACGCTCCTCTCCCAGGCTTTTGCAGTCTCCTTGGCCGTCCCTTGGTGACAAGGCCTTGTGGCCCACGACCACGGGGACAGTGTGGGGCACCCCAGGCACAGGGCACAAATGCCGGAGGCAGCTGGGGAGCAGGGGGTCTCACCTGGCCAGCATGCCCACAGCACAGTGGTGGGTGTCAGCACAGAGCAGCGTGTCCCAGCCACGCTTGTCTTCCATTGCCGCCACCACATCCTCATAGTTCAGTCGGCAGAGCAGGGCCTTCAGGGTCTGCTCTGCAAAGCTGTGTGCAGATCAAAGCCCAGGTCACGCTGGGGGCACTGGCACCTGCCCTGGGCACGTGGCAGGGACAGGAGGACTTGCATGGAGCACCTGTTGGGGTCGGTGGCAAGGCCGTGTTGCTGCTGGCATCCCTCCCAGAAGGTATGGGCTGCCTCGGGCATATCCAAGGTGCTGAAGAGCACTTGGAAGAGCAGGCACACAAAGAGGCAGGGGAAATGCACGGTCACCACGTGTGGGACACAGGGCATCTGGAGGATCTTCCACATCACCACAGTTGCCTGCAAAGGACAGAGCAGCCCGAGCTCAGTGCCGAGGTGTCAGTGTGGCTGAGCCCGGGCGTGGGAAGGAGAGGCCACCGGAGACGCAGGGGGAGCACCGGGCCTGGTGCCTCTGAAGCTGCCCCTAGGCCGGGTTTCTGCCCAGTGCCTGAGGCAGGGAGACACTGTGGGGGAGGGAGGATGGAGAGCTGATGGAGAGGTGAGCTTGGGGTGAGCAAAGGCCAGTTGCAGAAACTCACAGCCAGGGCGAGGACAGCCGTGTGGTCCCCATCGGAGGTGCGTGTGCTGTGCTCTGGCCAGCTGGCCAGTACGTCAAGGAGTATGAGCATGGCCGGCTCTGCAGCCCTGCACGAGCACATGATGGTCTTCCACATGGTGGTAGCAGCTCTGTAGGGTCAAAGCTCTGTCTCAGGGGGGTCTGCCAGCCCTGCCTCTGCCCCCTGTCCCTCAGCACACAGGCAGCCCAGCCCTGTGGGGACCGGCCCCTGAGGAGCAGGGAGGGAGCATGGCAGCACGCTGGGGGCTGACATGCCAGGGTGGGCAAAGGGAGGAGCCAGAGGGCCCTGGAATTCTCTGTGTGTCAGACACCTGGGACAGGCTGTACAGGCTGATGGGCTGCTGAGGCCTGAGCCTTGTGGGCACGTGGGCCCCGTACCTGTCACATGATGGGGCCACACGCAGGAGAGCCATCACCACATCAGCGGGCTGTGCCTCTGTCAGATCCAGAAGGGGCCTGTACAGGTTGTACTCAGGAAACTCGTTGGCCGCGAGCCACTGGTGGATGTACCTGACCATGGCGGGCACCTGGAGAAGGCAGAGGAGGCTTGGAAAGCTGCCAGAGGGAGTCATGTGCCCAACTGCCCCAGAAAAGTGCTTCCATTGCCACCACACTGCCATGGCCTCAAGGCTTCCAGTGAGCAGCAGGTGTGGCTTGGGAGGCCAAGCAATTGCTGGGGGGATGGAAGGCAGGCCACAGGCTGCTTACTTGCTTTGGAGTGGAAGGGCCCTCCTCCACAAGCATATCCAGCAGGGCAGCACTGGTCTTGGTTGTGAAGATGGGAGGGTACGCCCTGAGCATGCTGCCCATGCCGCTGGTCTCTTCCTCCCGAATCCTCTTGATGAATTTCCCAACCATCTGTAGCAGAAGGGCAAGAAGCCAGGGATGTTGCATGGAGTGCTGCGAGCACGGTGCTGGGCTGAGCAGTGACAACAGGCCCAGCCCGGCCGGGGATGGCTGCAGGTACCTGCGCTGTCCTGCGGAAGAGGCCACGGGCGCGTTGCTGCTCTTGTGTGCGCTGCACGGCTGCACCTGGCAAAGAGCGAGCGCAGCCCGAGCTGAGGGGCTGTGGGAGAGGCCGGAGAACACAAGGCCAGCCCTGCGCTGCCCAGGCAGGGACAGCCCCGCCACGGCCCAGGGCACGGAGCACGGCTGTGGGGTGTCTGCCCCGGCCCCTGCTCTGTCCTGTCCATGGGAATGACCTCAGGGCATGGGAAGGGATGGGATGGGATGGGATGGGATGGGGCCATCTTGGCTGCCGGCACCAGGTCTGCAGCCCAGCTCTGCTACTCACCCTTCTGCAGTAGCTGGAATTGCTTCACCTCTTCAGGCTGCTGTGCTGGAGCAGTTCCAGGGCCTTCTTGCTCCTCCTTCGCCCAGGCCAGCTTGGGCACACTCACAGGTCTCTGCTCTATGTCACTGCCTGGATTCATGGCTACTTGCAGGGAAGATGGCTGGGAAAAGGCCAGACCTCGGAGTCAGCAAGTGCTGGAGCCGTGCCTTGAAGGCACCTGCAAGAGTGGAGTCTTGGCAAGGCTACAGGAGAGCAAGTCCTGCACTCTGGTCTCGAGGGCTCCAGCCACAAGGACAGGAGACTCCTCGTCAAGGACCGTGCTCAGCAAATGCCACGGTCTGCCCTCAAGGGCACCTGCAGAAGAGAAGCCTCGGCAAGGCCAGAGGTCACCAAGTGCTGTGGGCTGGCCACGAGGTCACCTGCAGGAGTAACGCCTCGGGAAAGCTCCGGGTCAGCAAGGAACGAGGGCACTGAGCTCTGTCCCGTCCTGTCCCGTTGCGTGCACCGAGCACTGTGGGGTGGCCACCTCGCTGCCAACACCTAGGTCACTGCATGTCACAAAGGTCCCGTTCCATGGCACGGTGACCATGCGCCACCGTGTCACAAAGGGCCCTTGCACACCCTGCCACCTGCCCTGGGGCCGCCCCCTGCCCCCCCAAAGTGGCCCAGGTTGGAAGGAATGCCTTGCCCCAAGTGTCTCAGGCAGCCCGACAGGATCTTTAGGAACGGCTCAAACCATAAGCAAAGGCTGCCCTGCTCGGCAGGCTCAGGGCAGCAGGAGCCCCCGTGGCTGCTGACCCAGCCGTGGCGGGAAGGGCACGGGGCCTTCCACAGAAGCTGGCACGGCCTCCTCGGGACACGTCCCGCATGGTGGCCACGCTAAGCACAGCCCGGTGACAGAGACAAGGAACGCGTGAGCCAGGGCACAAATGCTGCTCTGAGCCCTGGGGCCCAGGGAGCACTGACATCAGCAGGTGTGGCAGAGTCCCCGCCAAAGCAGAGTCCCCCCGAGCCCTGGCAGTGCCCATCTCCTTCCCCAGAGACCTGTGCCTCAAGAGGGCTTCTCTGCCAGAGGGCAGCCAAAGCCAACGTGCACTGGGGGCTGTGCTCCATCCTACAGGGCCTCTTGGGAGGAGCACCTGGTGGCAACACTTGGTACGTGTCAGATGATGTTGCTCCTTCCTGGAATGATTTTTTCAAGGAAGGGATTAGGAGTAGCACAGAAAGACCAGCAGCTGCAGAATTTCACAGGACAAAGAGACTCCACCAAAACACTGTCATGTTTCCGTGTGCTTTTCTGTCTGTCTTGCACTCTGAAAGAAAAAGAATTGGCCCAGCCTCTGCTTTTCAACTGTCCACGTACTGTGTGTCTTCCTGTGGCAGCTCCCGTGCAAACACAAGTGGCTGCCTGCTGAGCACGGCAATGGACGGCCACAAACAGGGAGGTCCCCGGTGAACATCAAGGCAGATACCCGGGGAAGTGCAGAGGATAGGGATAACTCTGGGAGGAGAAGCTGTTCTGTGCCTCTGATGATGGTGCCAGGCCCCTGAAGGAGCAGCCAAGACAAGTGCTGGAAGCAGCCATGTCCTGCTCTTTTCTGCTGTCAGATGCACACGGGACAGATTTGTTGCCCACGGGTCCACCAGACTTGATCCAGGAAGGATGGAAGCCCATGCATTGGTGGTAGGGAATGGGCTCCAGCAAGAGCAAAGCAGGATCTTCCAGCAGCAAAGCCTGAGCTTGTGAAGCGAGCCATGTGCTCAGCAGACACCAAAGTGCTTCCTTCGAGCCCTGAATGGTGGCCACAAGTGCCTGCCTTACTTCAGCACCTCCTGCTGCTTCCTTTGTTCCAGGCCAGTCCAGGAATTAGGTTGGAAGCTCATGCATGTGTTTTTAAGGCACCTGCACGGAGGAGAAGGACGGCAGCTGCAGCGCAGGGCTCGTGCTGCCTCTCATGATGGCATCAACGCCGCTGCCTTGGGACACCCGCCAGTGGAAGGCGAGTCTGCCCTCAAGCACAGCCATTGTAGCCAGTCAGGGGCACAGGCTGCAGCAGCAGCTGCCAAGCATTGCTGTGAGGCTGGTAAACCAAGAGAAAGCCATTGTGGCCGAGCGTGCTGAAGCCTTTTGCTAAACCACGTGCAATAGTGCCCACAGCATGGCCCCTTTGGAATGGTGGCTGGTGCAGACGCCTCCTGGAGCAGTTGCCGGCGTTCGGGCTGCTGCTGTTCCTGTGCACGCTCTGGTGCTGTTTCTGTGGCGTCCAGAGCCGCTTTGGCAGCAGCGACTCAGCAGCCCTGCTCGAGGAGACATCGCCGCCCTGGCCACGGAGGCAGAAGCTCTTTGGGCCCAGAGCTCTGTGTCAGGAGGGCCTCATCCTCAGCACCATGGCCTGGGCAGCCGCGGGGGCCCGGGCTGGCCGCCAGCCCTGCTCTGCCCACTGCCCTGGCAGCACCCAGTGACCGTGCCCCGGCAGGGCCCCCTTGCCCTCCGTGTCCCCAGCCAGCCTCGTTTGGGCACATCGGGGTGTCCCCACCCTCCTGCTGAGGCCCAGCCTCCAGGGCTTCTGCCCCAGGCGTGGGAGCCTCTCTGGGGAAGCGCCAGAGCAGCCGGCTGTCAGGAACAAGGCTGACACCCAATTCCTCAGGGCTTCCCAACAGCGCGGCCCCTCAGGGGCCTCCTGTCCCCTTGGAGCCTCCTGCCACCCACTCCCTCTCACAGGGCCCTCGTGCCTTCCCAGCGCCTTGTCCCATCAGAGCCTCCGCAGCACCTTGTCCCTTTACGGCCTCCCCCAGCCCGGCCCAGGTGCCCAGTAGCGGCGCAGCCCCGAGGAGCCGCATCGAGAGGCACCTCAGAGGCCTCAGCAATGCAGCCAGCAACACACGGGCAGGAGGACACAGATGGCCCTTCCTGGCTGGGCAGGAGGGTTTGTGGCTATCTCCAGGCACCAGGCCGGCAGTGATCCCTGCAGCTCCGGCCCCTGCCCAGCAGCTCTGTGGCCAGCACAAAGGCTTCAGCAGAACCACCAAAGGCCAAGGGCCTTGTGGACATTTTCCCTTCCCCACTGCACACCTGGGCTGCTCGCTTGGCACAAGGAGCTGTTTTCCCCTCTTCCCCCGTGCCCTGCAGACACTGGGCACCAAAGAGAGCTCCTGGGAGTCTGGGTATTAGAACACATTCTATATTTATATCCTAAAGAACAACTAAACAGAAGGGATAAAACAATCTTAAAGAAAAGAAAAATCCCCCCCGGCTCAGAAGGCCCCACAGACAGAGAGCCTCTCAAATCAGCTCTCCTCAGAGCGCCAGCAGCACAGCCAGCTGTGGCCCCAGAGACAAGGCCGTTTCTTGCGGGCCCTGCGAAACTGATCTTGCAGCTTCTGCAAGATGGAGCCCGGAGCTCTCTCCACAGCGCGGAGGACAAAGGCTGTTTCGAGAGCCAGGCTGCTGGTGGCAGGGCTGATGTCCTCTGCCTTGTCTTCAAGGGCTGCAAGAGAGAGGAACAGAGGCACGGTCAGATCCCGGATCTCTGGGGAGCCGAGGAGACCCCCGAGGCAGGGCCATGCCAGCCGGCTCTGGCCATGGCCAGGAGGGAGCCGGGAGCAAGGGGATCAGCCCGAAGCTGCCGGACACTGTTGCCCCACGTGGGCCTGAAATGGGAGTGTGTGTTCTGGCCACGGCAGCCGTGCTGCGCACAGGGAGCAGAGCCCTGGGCAGCGGGGCAGGGATTGCAGCTGCCCCCGGCAGCCGGGGCTGGCAGCCCTCTGGCCTCACTCACCCTGACAGATGTGGCGGAGCTCTCGTTTGTGGCCCCTGAGGTGCTGCCCGGCCATCCCTGAGAAGACAGAGCCTGTCAGGGCGCCAGCGGCACAGCTCCCTGCCAGCGCAGCGGCGCTGCCAGCCCTGTGGCCACACGGGCTCCTGGCCCCGGCAGGGCTCGGGCCGGACCCTTGCCGCTCGCTGCCGCCCAAGGGCACGGCTGCGAGAGGGCGGCAGCAGCGCCGAGGGCAGGCGGGGCTCCACGGCGCCGGGCACGGATGGCGCTGCCGGGGCAGCAGCCGGGGCCGGGGCCGAGCTGCGGCGGGGCGGGGAGGGGAAGCGCAGCCCAGGCTGGTGGCTCACCGATGAACCTGATGGCCGCCTGTCGCAGGGACTCCTGTGGGCTCTCCAGGTACTGCAGGGCGCGGCGCACGTGCTCGGCCGCTCGGCTCCTGTCCCCTGCCAGCTGGAGAGAGCGGCAGGAGGGTGCACTTGGTGCAGGCTCAATCCCTGGGCCGAGCGCTCCGTGCGGCCAGCACTGGCCTCCCCTGCCCGCAGAGCCCTGCCGGGCGGGCAGCAGCCGCCGGCGCCGGGCTCTGACGGGGGCAGCGGGGCGGCTGCTGCCCGGGGAGCCGCGGTGCCGCCCGCAGCCCAGCCGGTTCGGGGCCACAGGAGCCTGGAGCAGAGCCCGCGCGGCCCGGGAAAGGCAGCGGCGTGTGGGGCGCAGGGAGGCGGCCGTGGCTGCAGCGCTGGGCAGGGGCGCAGCTGCCAGCCGCAGCCGCTGAGCAGCGTCGCCAGGGGGCTTCTCCAGCCGGAGGCTGGGGCTTGCAGGCCGTTCTTACCAGGGCCTCGCCGAACCTCCAGGTCTGATCCAGCCGCAGCATGTGTTGGAGATCCTTCCTGTGCAGGAATGTGGCTGAACAATGGAGCGTTTCCCGGGAGGCCTGGAGTGCAGCAGAGAGCCCGAGATGGCACCACAGCCCAGGGCACAGGAGCCGCACAGGTCCCTCTACCAAGGCCAGGAGGAGGCTGCAGCCCACGAGGCGCCAGAGCAGGAGGCAGCCGAGCCCCCTGCCAGGGGGCCAGCGGCAGCCGCTGAGTCCTCACCTCTGCCACGCGCTGGTTCTCGTCATGGCAGTGGAAGGAGAGTGGGAGCAGGCTCTGGCGCACGTGTGCCTTCAGGGCCTTTTTGTCCCCTTCCGGTAAAAAATACAGCATCTCTCGGAAGATGAACATGGAGCACAACTGCACCTGGCTGTCATCCTGTATGAAAGGAAGGGAGACCTCGGCATCAGCTGCTTCACGCCCGCCTGGGCACAGGCCTGAAAATGCACAGGGCACAAAGTTTGCGGGCAGCAGCCGGTGGCCGTGGCTGGAGGCGCAGAGCCTTACGTTGTCAAAGAGCGGCAGGAGCGCCCCAGCCAGCTGCAGGGCGAGGGGGCTGGCTATGGGAGCGCCATTGCACAGGAACAAACCGCTGAGGAGAACCATGGTCATCCTAAGCATGTCGCTGTCATTTTCCTGCAGGAGCTCCACCAGCCTTTCATGCAGGCTCCACATTCTTACGGCCTGCGTGGAACACAAGTGTGTGAAACGCCGTCCTGCTGCCACAGGGCCCAGAGGCCAAAGTGCTGTGCCAAAGCACTCGGGCAGCTGGAGCGGGAGGCAGGAGAGCTGGGAGCAGCTGCCTCAGCGCCCAAAGGCCAGCCAAGGCCAAGCGACTGCCTTGCCCAGCCCCACGCTGGCAGCATGGCTTCAGCCGCTGCCCTCTTCTCACCGAGACACTGGTGCCGAGCACCAGGAGGCCTCTGAGGGCCAAGCGACGCATCTCCCTGCACTCGCTCTGCAGGTTCTTGGACATGACCTCCAGGACGCTGTCACGGCATTCACTCCAGTCCAGGCAGTCCAGGATCTGAAAGGCACGAGGCCGGTGACGAGGGAGCCGCACAGGGCCGGGCCCAGGCAGCAGCACAGGCCGCGGGCAGCGTCCCGGGCAGCTGCGGCCACGAGAGGGCAGAGAGGCGGGAGGCAGCTCAGCCAGGCAGCGCTGGCCTTCAGGCTCACCTCCACAAGGAACGCCATGGCGGCCAAATCCCGGGATGGCATGTCTTTGCTGAGCAGCCCGAGCAGGTGGAATGCAATCGCCGAACACAGGCCTTGGGATGCGTGGTGCATTTCTCTGAGAGGAGGAAATAGGAAGCAAAACCCTGAGACAGCAGGGGTAAACCTCTGCCAGGACTGACTGGCAGAGGTCTGGCCTTTCTCCAGCACCCTGCAAGGGGGAGCCGGGCCCTCTGGGAGGTGGCTGCTCTTGGGCACGCTCCTCTCCCAGGCTTTTGCAGTCTCCTTGGCCGTCCCTTGGTGACAAGGCCTTGTGGCCCACGACCACGGGGACAGTGTGGGGCACCCCAGGCACAGGGCACAAATGCCGGAGGCAGCTGGGGAGCAGGGGGTCTCACCTGGCCAGCATGCCCACAGCACAGTGGTGGGTGTCAGCACAGAGCAGCGTGTCCCAGCCACGCTTGTCTTCCATTGCCGCCACCACATCCTCATAGTTCAGTCGGCAGAGCAGGGCCTTCAGGGTCTGCTCTGCAAAGCTGTGTGCAGATCAAAGCCCAGGTCACGCTGGGGGCACTGGCACCTGCCCTGGGCACGTGGCAGGGACAGGAGGACTTGCATGGAGCACCTGTTGGGGTCGGTGGCAAGGCCGTGTTGCTGCTGGCATCCCTCCCAGAAGGTATGGGCTGCCTCGGGCATATCCAAGGTGCTGAAGAGCACTTGGAAGAGCAGGCACACAAAGAGGCAGGGGAAATGCACGGTCACCACGTGTGGGACACAGGGCATCTGGAGGATCTTCCACATCACCACAGTTGCCTGCAAAGGACAGAGCAGCCCGAGCTCAGTGCCGAGGTGTCAGTGTGGCTGAGCCCGGGCGTGGGAAGGAGAGGCCACCGGAGACGCAGGGGGAGCACCGGGCCTGGTGCCTCTGAAGCTGCCCCTAGGCCGGGTTTCTGCCCAGTGCCTGAGGCAGGGAGACACTGTGGGGGAGGGAGGATGGAGAGCTGATGGAGAGGTGAGCTTGGGGTGAGCAAAGGCCAGTTGCAGAAACTCACAGCCAGGGCGAGGACAGCCGTGTGGTCCCCATCGGAGGTGCGTGTGCTGTGCTCTGGCCAGCTGGCCAGTACGTCAAGGAGTATGAGCATGGCCGGCTCTGCAGCCCTGCACGAGCACATGATGGTCTTCCACATGGTGGTAGCAGCTCTGTAGGGTCAAAGCTCTGTCTCAGGGGGGTCTGCCAGCCCTGCCTCTGCCCCCTGTCCCTCAGCACACAGGCAGCCCAGCCCTGTGGGGACCGGCCCCTGAGGAGCAGGGAGGGAGCATGGCAGCACGCTGGGGGCTGACATGCCAGGGTGGGCAAAGGGAGGAGCCAGAGGGCCCTGGAATTCTCTGTGTGTCAGACACCTGGGACAGGCTGTACAGGCTGATGGGCTGCTGAGGCCTGAGCCTTGTGGGCACGTGGGCCCCGTACCTGTCACATGATGGGGCCACACGCAGGAGAGCCATCACCACATCAGCGGGCTGTGCCTCTGTCAGATCCAGAAGGGGCCTGTACAGGTTGTACTCAGGAAACTCGTTGGCCGCGAGCCACTGGTGGATGTACCTGACCATGGCGGGCACCTGGAGAAGGCAGAGGAGGCTTGGAAAGCTGCCAGAGGGAGTCATGTGCCCAACTGCCCCAGAAAAGTGCTTCCATTGCCACCACACTGCCATGGCCTCAAGGCTTCCAGTGAGCAGCAGGTGTGGCTTGGGAGGCCAAGCAATTGCTGGGGGGATGGAAGGCAGGCCACAGGCTGCTTACTTGCTTTGGAGTGGAAGGGCCCTCCTCCACAAGCATATCCAGCAGGGCAGCACTGGTCTTGGTTGTGAAGATGGGAGGGTACGCCCTGAGCATGCTGCCCATGCCGCTGGTCTCTTCCTCCCGAATCCTCTTGATGAATTTCCCAACCATCTGTAGCAGAAGGGCAAGAAGCCAGGGATGTTGCATGGAGTGCTGCGAGCACGGTGCTGGGCTGAGCAGTGACAACAGGCCCAGCCCGGCCGGGGATGGCTGCAGGTACCTGCGCTGTCCTGCGGAAGAGGCCACGGGCGCGTTGCTGCTCTTGTGTGCGCTGCACGGCTGCACCTGGCAAAGAGCGAGCGCAGCCCGAGCTGAGGGGCTGCGGGAGAGGCCGGAGAACACAAGGCCAGCCCTGCGCTGCCCAGGCAGGGACAGCCCCGCCACGGCCCAGGGCACGGAGCACGGCTGTGGGGTGTCTGCCCCGGCCCCTGCTCTGTCCTGTCCATGGGAATGACCTCAGGGCATGGGAAGGGATGGGATGGGATGGGATGGGATGGGGCCATCTTGGCTGCCGGCACCAGGTCTGCAGCCCAGCTCTGCTACTCACCCTTCTGCAGTAGCTGGAATTGCTTCACCTCTTCAGGCTGCTGTGCTGGAGCAGTTCCAGGGCCTTCTTGCTCCTCCTTCGCCCAGGCCAGCTTGGGCACACTCACAGGTCTCTGCTCTATGTCACTGCCTGGATTCATGGCTACTTGCAGGGAAGATGGCTGGGAAAAGGCCAGACCTCGGAGTCAGCAAGTGCTGGAGCCGTGCCTTGAAGGCACCTGCAAGAGTGGAGTCTTGGCAAGGCTACAGGAGAGCAAGTCCTGCACTCTGGTCTCGAGGGCTCCAGCCACAAGGACAGGAGACTCCTCGTCAAGGACCGTGCTCAGCAAATGCCACAGTCTGCCCTCAAGGGCACCTGCAGAAGAGAAGCCTCGGCAAGGCCAGAGGTCACCAAGTGCTGTGGGCTGGCCACGAGGTCACCTGCAGGAGTAACGCCTCGGGAAAGCTCCGGGTCAGCAAGGAACGAGGGCACTGAGCTCTGTCCCGTCCTGTCCCGTTGCGTGCACCGAGCACTGTGGGGTGGCCACCTCGCTGCCAACACCTAGGTCACTGCATGTCACAAAGGTCCCGTTCCATGGCACGGTGACCATGCGCCACCGTGTCACAAAGGGCCCTTGCACACCCTGCCACCTGCCCTGGGGCCGCCCCCTGCCCCCCCAAAGTGGCCCAGGTTGGAAGGAATGCCTTGCCCCAAGTGTCTCAGGCAGCCCGACAGGATCTTTAGGAACGGCTCAAACCATAAGCAAAGGCTGCCCTGCTCGGCAGGCTCAGGGCAGCAGGAGCCCCCGTGGCTGCTGACCCAGCCGTGGCGGGAAGGGCACGGGGCCTTCCACAGAAGCTGGCACGGCCTCCTCGGGACACGTCCCGCATGGTGGCCACGCTAAGCACAGCCCGGTGACAGAGACAAGGAACGCGTGAGCCAGGGCACAAATGCTGCTCTGAGCCCTGGGGCCCAGGGAGCACTGACATCAGCAGGTGTGGCAGAGTCCCCGCCAAAGCAGAGTCCCCCCGAGCCCTGGCAGTGCCCATCTCCTTCCCCAGAGACCTGTGCCTCAAGAGGGCTTCTCTGCCAGAGGGCAGCCAAAGCCAACGTGCACTGGGGGCTGTGCTCCATCCTACAGGGCCTCTTGGGAGGAGCACCTGGTGGCAACACTTGGTACGTGTCAGATGATGTTGCTCCTTCCTGGAATGATTTTTTCAAGGAAGGGATTAGGAGTAGCACAGAAAGACCAGCAGCTGCAGAATTTCACAGGACAAAGAGACTCCACCAAAACACTGTCATGTTTCCGTGTGCTTTTCTGTCTGTCTTGCACTCTGAAAGAAAAAGAATTGGCCCAGCCTCTGCTTTTCAACTGTCCACGTACTGTGTGTCTTCCTGTGGCAGCTCCCGTGCAAACACAAGTGGCTGCCTGCTGAGCACGGCAATGGACGGCCACAAACAGGGAGGTCCCCGGTGAACATCAAGGCAGATACCCGGGGAAGTGCAGAGGATAGGGATAACTCTGGGAGGAGAAGCTGTTCTGTGCCTCTGATGATGGTGCCAGGCCCCTGAAGGAGCAGCCAAGACAAGTGCTGGAAGCAGCCATGTCCTGCTCTTTTCTGCTGTCAGATGCACACGGGACAGATTTGTTGCCCACGGGTCCACCAGACTTGATCCAGGAAGGATGGAAGCCCATGCATTGGTGGTAGGGAATGGGCTCCAGCAAGAGCAAAGCAGGATCTTCCAGCAGCAAAGCCTGAGCTTGTGAAGCGAGCCATGTGCTCAGCAGACACCAAAGTGCTTCCTTCGAGCCCTGAATGGTGGCCACAAGTGCCTGCCTTACTTCAGCACCTCCTGCTGCTTCCTTTGTTCCAGGCCAGTCCAGGAATTAGGTTGGAAGCTCATGCATGTGTTTTTAAGGCACCTGCACGGAGGAGAAGGACGGCAGCTGCAGCGCAGGGCTCGTGCTGCCTCTCATGATGGCATCAACGCCGCTGCCTTGGGACACCCGCCAGTGGAAGGCGAGTCTGCCCTCAAGCACAGCCATTGTAGTCAGTCAGGGGCACAGGCTGCAGCAGCAGCTGCCAAGCATTGCTGTGAGGCTGGTAAACCAAGAGAAAGCCATTGTGGCCGAGCGTGCTGAAGCCTTTTGCTAAACCACGTGCAATAGTGCCCACAGCATGGCCCCTTTGGAATGGTGGCTGGTGCAGACGCCTCCTGGAGCAGTTGCCGGCGTTCGGGCTGCTGCTGTTCCTGTGCACGCTCTGGTGCTGTTTCTGTGGCGTCCAGAGCCGCTTTGGCAGCAGCGACTCAGCAGCCCTGCTCGAGGAGACATCGCCGCCCTGGCCACGGAGGCAGAAGCTCTTTGGGCCCAGAGCTCTGTGTCAGGAGGGCCTCATCCTCAGCACCATGGCCTGGGCAGCCGCGGGGGCCCGGGCTGGCCGCCAGCCCTGCTCTGCCCACTGCCCTGGCAGCACCCAGTGACCGTGCCCCGGCAGGGCCCCCTTGCCCTCCGTGTCCCCAGCCAGCCCAGTTTGGGCACATCGGGGTGTCCCCACCCTCCTGCTGAGGCCCAGCCTCCAGGGCTTCTGCCCCAGGCGTGGGAGCCTCTCTGGGGAAGCGCCAGAGCAGCCGGCTGTCAGGAACAAGGCTGACACCCAATTCCTCAGGGCTTCCCAACAGCGCGGCCCCTCAGGGGCCTCCTGTCCCCTTGGAGCCTCCTGCCACCCACTCCCTCTCACAGGGCCCTCGTGCCTTCCCAGCGCCTTGTCCCATCAGAGCCTCCGCAGCACCTTGTCCCTTTACGGCCTCCCCCAGCCCGGCCCAGGTGCCCAGTAGCGGCGCAGCCCCGAGGAGCCGCATTGAGAGGCACCTCAGAGGCCTCAGCAATGCAGCCAGCAACACACGGGCAGGAGGACACAGATGGCCCTTCCTGGCTGGGCAGGAGGGTTTGTGGCTATCTCCAGGCACCAGGCCGGCAGTGATCCCTGCAGCTCCGGCCCCTGCCCAGCAGCTCTGTGGCCAGCACAAAGGCTTCAGCAGAACCACCAAAGGCCAAGGGCCTTGTGGACATTTTCCCTTCCCCACTGCACACCTGGGCTGCTCGCTTGGCACAAGGAGCTGTTTTCCCCTCTTCCCCCGTGCCCTGCAGACACTGGGCACCAAAGAGAGCTCCTGGGAGTCTGGGTATTAGAACACATTCTATATTTATATCCTAAAGAACAACTAAACAGAAGGGATAAAACAATCTTAAAGAAAAGAAAAATCCCCCCCGGCTCAGAAGGCCCCACAGACAGAGAGCCTCTCAAATCAGCTCTCCTCAGAGCGCCAGCAGCACAGCCAGCTGTGGCCCCAGAGACAAGGCCGTTTCTTGCGGGCCCTGCGAAACTGATCTTGCAGCTTCTGCAAGATGGAGCCCGGAGCTCTCTCCACAGCGCGGAGGACAAAGGCTGTTTCGAGAGCCAGGCTGCTGGTGGCAGGGCTGATGTCCTCTGCCTTGTCTTCAAGGGCTGCAAGAGAGAGGAACAGAGGCACGGTCAGATCCCGGATCTCTGGGGAGCCGAGGAGACCCCCGAGGCAGGGCCATGCCAGCCGGCTCTGGCCATGGCCAGGAGGGAGCCGGGAGCAAGGGGATCAGCCCGAAGCTGCCGGACACTGTTGCCCCACGTGGGCCTGAAATGGGAGTGTGTGTTCTGGCCACGGCAGCCGTGCTGCGCACAGGGAGCAGAGCCCTGGGCAGCGGGGCAGGGATTGCAGCTGCCCCCGGCAGCCGGGGCTGGCAGCCCTCTGGCCTCACTCACCCTGACAGATGTGGCGGAGCTCTCGTTTGTGGCCCCTGAGGTGCTGCCCGGCCATCCCTGAGAAGACAGAGCCTGTCAGGGCGCCAGCGGCACAGCTCCCTGCCAGCGCAGCGGCGCTGCCAGCCCTGTGGCCACACGGGCTCCTGGCCCCGGCAGGGCTCGGGCCGGACCCTTGCCGCTCGCTGCCGCCCAAGGGCACGGCTGCGAGAGGGCGGCAGCAGCGCCGAGGGCAGGCGGGGCTCCACGGCGCCGGGCACGGATGGCGCTGCCGGGGCAGCAGCCGGGGCCGGGGCCGAGCTGCGGCGGGGCGGGGAGGGGAAGCGCAGCCCAGGCTGGTGGCTCACCGATGAACCTGATGGCCGCCTGTCGCAGGGACTCCTGTGGGCTCTCCAGGTACTGCAGGGCGCGGCGCACGTGCTCGGCCGCTCGGCTCCTGTCCCCTGCCAGCTGGAGAGAGCGGCAGGAGGGTGCACTTGGTGCAGGCTCAATCCCTGGGCCGAGCGCTCCGTGCGGCCAGCACTGGCCTCCCCTGCCCGCAGAGCCCTGCCGGGCGGGCAGCAGCCGCCGGCGCCGGGCTCTGACGGGGGCAGCGGGGCGGCTGCTGCCCGGGGAGCCGCGGTGCCGCCCGCAGCCCAGCCGGTTCGGGGCCACAGGAGCCTGGAGCAGAGCCCGCGCGGCCCGGGAAAGGCAGCGGCGTGTGGGGCGCAGGGAGGCGGCCCTGGCTGCAGCGCTGGGCAGGGGCGCAGCTGCCAGCCGCAGCCACTGAGCAGCGTCGCCAGGGGGCTTCTCCAGCCGGAGGCTGGGGCTTGCAGGCCGTTCTTACCAGGGCCTCGCCGAACCTCCAGGTCTGATCCAGCCGCAGCATGTGTTGGAGATCCTTCCTGTGCAGGAATGTGGCTGAACAATGGAGCGTTTCCCGGGAGGCCTGGAGTGCAGCAGAGAGCCCGAGATGGCACCACAGCCCAGGGCACAGGAGCCGCACAGGTCCCTCTACCAAGGCCAGGAGGAGGCTGCAGCCTACGAGGCGCCAGAGCAGGAGGCAGCCGAGCCCCCTGCCAGGGGGCCAGCGGCAGCCGCTGAGTCCTCACCTCTGCCACGCGCTGGTTCTCGTCATGGCAGTGGAAGGAGAGTGGGAGCAGGCTCTGGCGCACGTGTGCCTTCAGGGCCTTTTTGTCCCCTTCCGGTAAAAAATACAGCATCTCTCGGAAGATGAACATGGAGCACAACTGCACCTGGCTGTCATCCTGTATGAAAGGAAGGGAGACCTCGGCATCAGCTGCTTCACGCCCGCCTGGGCACAGGCCTGAAAATGCACAGGGCACAAAGTTTGCGGGCAGCAGCCGGTGGCCGTGGCTGGAGGCGCAGAGCCTTACGTTGTCAAAGAGCGGCAGGAGCGCCCCAGCCAGCTGCAGGGCGAGGGGGCTGGCTATGGGAGCGCCATTGCACAGGAACAAACCGCTGAGGAGAACCATGGTCATCCTAAGCATGTCGCTGTCATTTTCCTGCAGGAGCTCCACCAGCCTTTCATGCAGGCTCCACATTCTTACGGCCTGCGTGGAACACAAGTGTGTGAAACGCCGTCCTGCTGCCACAGGGCCCAGAGGCCAAAGTGCTGTGCCAAAGCACTCGGGCAGCTGGAGCGGGAGGCAGGAGAGCTGGGAGCAGCTGCCTCAGCGCCCAAAGGCCAGCCAAGGCCAAGCGACTGCCTTGCCCAGCCCCACGCTGGCAGCATGGCTTCAGCCGCTGCCCTCTTCTCACCGAGACACTGGTGCCGAGCACCAGGAGGCCTCTGAGGGCCAAGCGACGCATCTCCCTGCACTCGCTGTGCAGGTTCTTGGACATGACCTCCAGGACGCTGTCACGGCATTCACTCCAGTCCAGGCAGTCCAGGATCTGAAAGGCACGAGGCCGGTGACGAGGGAGCCGCACAGGGCCGGGCCCAGGCAGCAGCACAGGCCGCGGGCAGCGTCCCGGGCAGCTGCGGCCACGAGAGGGCAGAGAGGCGGGAGGCAGCTCAGCCAGGCAGCGCTGGCCTTCAGGCTCACCTCCACAAGGAACGCCATGGCGGCCAAATCCCGGGATGGCATGTCTTTGCTGAGCAGCCCGAGCAGGTGGAATGCAATCGCCGAACACAGGCCTTGGGATGCGTGGTGCATTTCTCTGAGAGGAGGAAATAGGAAGCAAAACCCTGAGACAGCAGGGGTAAACCTCTGCCAGGACTGACTGGCAGAGGTCTGGCCTTTCTCCAGCACCCTGCAAGGGGGAGCCGGGCCCTCTGGGAGGTGGCTGCTCTTGGGCACGCTCCTCTCCCAGGCTTTTGCAGTCTCCTTGGCCGTCCCTTGGTGACAAGGCCTTGTGGCCCACGACCACGGGGACAGTGTGGGGCACCCCAGGCACAGGGCACAAATGCCGGAGGCAGCTGGGGAGCAGGGGGTCTCACCTGGCCAGCATGCCCACAGCACAGTGGTGGGTGTCAGCACAGAGCAGCGTGTCCCAGCCACGCTTGTCTTCCATTGCCGCCACCACATCCTCATAGTTCAGTCGGCAGAGCAGGGCCTTCAGGGTCTGCTCTGCAAAGCTGTGTGCAGATCAAAGCCCAGGTCACGCTGGGGGCACTGGCACCTGCCCTGGGCACGTGGCAGGGACAGGAGGACTTGCATGGAGCACCTGTTGGGGTCGGTGGCAAGGCCGTGTTGCTGCTGGCATCCCTCCCAGAAGGTATGGGCTGCCTCGGGCATATCCAAGGTGCTGAAGAGCACTTGGAAGAGCAGGCACACAACGAGGCAGGGGAAATGCACGGTCACCACGTGTGGGACACAGGGCATCTGGAGGATCTTCCACATCACCACAGTTGCCTGCAAAGGACAGAGCAGCCCGAGCTCAGTGCCGAGGTGTCAGTGTGGCTGAGCCCGGGCGTGGGAAGGAGAGGCCAGCGGAGACGCAGGGGGAGCACCGGGCCTGGTGCCTCTGAAGCTGCCCCTAGGCCGGGTTTCTGCCCAGTGCCTGAGGCAGGGAGACACTGTGGGGGAGGGAGGATGGAGAGCTGATGGAGAGGTGAGCTTGGGGTGAGCAAAGGCCAGTTGCAGAAACTCACAGCCAGGGCGAGGACAGCCGTGTGGTCCCCATCGGAGGTGCGTGTGCTGTGCTCTGGCCAGCTGGCCAGTACGTCAAGGAGTATGAGCATGGCCGGCTCTGCAGCCCTGCACGAGCACATGATGGTCTTCCACATGGTGGTAGCAGCTCTGTAGGGTCAAAGCTCTGTCTCAGGGGGGTCTGCCAGCCCTGCCTCTGCCCCCTGTCCCTCAGCACACAGGCAGCCCAGCCCTGTGGGGACCGGCCCCTGAGGAGCAGGGAGGGAGCATGGCAGCACGCTGGGGGCTGACATGCCAGGGTGGGCAAAGGGAGGAGCCAGAGGGCCCTGGAATTCTCTGTGTGTCAGACACCTGGGACAGGCTGTACAGGCTGATGGGCTGCTGAGGCCTGAGCCTTGTGGGCACGTGGGCCCCGTACCTGTCACATGATGGGGCCACACGCAGGAGAGCCATCACCACATCAGCGGGCTGTGCCTCTGTCAGATCCAGAAGGGGCCTGTACAGGTTGTACTCAGGAAACTCGTTGGCCGCGAGCCACTGGTGGATGTACCTGACCATGGCGGGCACCTGGAGAAGGCAGAGGAGGCTTGGAAAGCTGCCAGAGGGAGTCATGTGCCCAACTGCCCCAGAAAAGTGCTTCCATTGCCACCACACTGCCATGGCCTCAAGGCTTCCAGTGAGCAGCAGGTGTGGCTTGGGAGGCCAAGCAATTGCTGGGGGGATGGAAGGCAGGCCACAGGCTGCTTACTTGCTTTGGAGTGGAAGGGCCCTCCTCCACAAGCATATCCAGCAGGGCAGCACTGGTCTTGGTTGTGAAGATGGGAGGGTACGCCCTGAGCATGCTGCCCATGCCGCTGGTCTCTTCCTCCCGAATCCTCTTGATGAATTTCCCAACCATCTGTAGCAGAAGGGCAAGAAGCCAGGGATGTTGCATGGAGTGCTGCGAGCACGGTGCTGGGCTGAGCAGTGACAACAGGCCCAGCCCGGCCGGGGATGGCTGCAGGTACCTGCGCTGTCCTGCGGAAGAGGCCACGGGCGCGTTGCTGCTCTTGTGTGCGCTGCACGGCTGCACCTGGCAAAGAGCGAGCGCAGCCCGAGCTGAGGGGCTGTGGGAGAGGCCGGAGAACACAAGGCCAGCCCTGCGCTGCCCAGGCAGGGACAGCCCCGCCACGGCCCAGGGCACGGAGCACGGCTGTGGGGTGTCTGCCCCGGCCCCTGCTCTGTCCTGTCCATGGGAATGACCTCAGGGCATGGGAAGGGATGGGATGGGATGGGATGGGATGGGGCCATCTTGGCTGCCGGCACCAGGTCTGCAGCCCAGCTCTGCTACTCACCCTTCTGCAGTAGCTGGAATTGCTTCACCTCTTCAGGCTGCTGTGCTGGAGCAGTTCCAGGGCCTTCTTGCTCCTCCTTCGCCCAGGCCAGCTTGGGCACACTCACAGGTCTCTGCTCTATGTCACTGCCTGGATTCATGGCTACTTGCAGGGAAGATGGCTGGGAAAAGGCCAGACCTCGGAGTCAGCAAGTGCTGGAGCCGTGCCTTGAAGGCACCTGCAAGAGTGGAGTCTTGGCAAGGCTACAGGAGAGCAAGTCCTGCACTCTGGTCTCGAGGGCTCCAGCCACAAGGACAGGAGACTCCTCGTCAAGGACCGTGCTCAGCAAATGCCACGGTCTGCCCTCAAGGGCACCTGCAGAAGAGAAGCCTCGGCAAGGCCAGAGGTCACCA
The DNA here is from genome assembly GCF_028551555.1 of Melozone crissalis. NCBI lineage: Eukaryota > Metazoa > Chordata > Aves > Passeriformes > Passerellidae > Melozone > Melozone crissalis. The sequence goes on along the minus strand of NW_026535795.1, from coordinate 13,720,268 downwards.
AGTGCTGTGGGCTGGCCACGAGGTCACCTGCAGGAGTAACGCCTCGGGAAAGCTCCGGGTCAGCAAGGAACGAGGGCACTGAGCTCTGTCCCGTCCTGTCCCGTTGCGTGCACCGAGCACTGTGGGGTGGCCACCTCGCTGCCAACACCTAGGTCACTGCATGTCACAAAGGTCCCGTTCCATGGCACGGTGACCATGCGCCACCGTGTCACAAAGGGCCCTTGCACACCCTGCCACCTGCCCTGGGGCCGCCCCCTGCCCCCCCAAAGTGGCCCAGGTTGGAAGGAATGCCTTGCCCCAAGTGTCTCAGGCAGCCCGACAGGATCTTTAGGAACGGCTCAAACCATAAGCAAAGGCTGCCCTGCTCGGCAGGCTCAGGGCAGCAGGAGCCCCCGTGGCTGCTGACCCAGCCGTGGCGGGAAGGGCACGGGGCCTTCCACAGAAGCTGGCACGGCCTCCTCGGGACACGTCCCGCATGGTGGCCACGCTAAGCACAGCCCGGTGACAGAGACAAGGAACGCGTGAGCCAGGGCACAAATGCTGCTCTGAGCCCTGGGGCCCAGGGAGCACTGACATCAGCAGGTGTGGCAGAGTCCCCGCCAAAGCAGAGTCCCCCCGAGCCCTGGCAGTGCCCATCTCCTTCCCCAGAGACCTGTGCCTCAAGAGGGCTTCTCTGCCAGAGGGCAGCCAAAGCCAACGTGCACTGGGGGCTGTGCTCCATCCTACAGGGCCTCTTGGGAGGAGCACCTGGTGGCAACACTTGGTACGTGTCAGATGATGTTGCTCCTTCCTGGAATGATTTTTTCAAGGAAGGGATTAGGAGTAGCACAGAAAGACCAGCAGCTGCAGAATTTCACAGGACAAAGAGACTCCACCAAAACACTGTCATGTTTCCGTGTGCTTTTCTGTCTGTCTTGCACTCTGAAAGAAAAAGAATTGGCCCAGCCTCTGCTTTTCAACTGTCCACGTACTGTGTGTCTTCCTGTGGCAGCTCCCGTGCAAACACAAGTGGCTGCCTGCTGAGCACGGCAATGGACGGCCACAAACAGGGAGGTCCCCGGTGAACATCAAGGCAGATACCCGGGGAAGTGCAGAGGATAGGGATAACTCTGGGAGGAGAAGCTGTTCTGTGCCTCTGATGATGGTGCCAGGCCCCTGAAGGAGCAGCCAAGACAAGTGCTGGAAGCAGCCATGTCCTGCTCTTTTCTGCTGTCAGATGCACACGGGACAGATTTGTTGCCCACGGGTCCACCAGACTTGATCCAGGAAGGATGGAAGCCCATGCATTGGTGGTAGGGAATGGGCTCCAGCAAGAGCAAAGCAGGATCTTCCAGCAGCAAAGCCTGAGCTTGTGAAGCGAGCCATGTGCTCAGCAGACACCAAAGTGCTTCCTTCGAGCCCTGAATGGTGGCCACAAGTGCCTGCCTTACTTCAGCACCTCCTGCTGCTTCCTTTGTTCCAGGCCAGTCCAGGAATTAGGTTGGAAGCTCATGCATGTGTTTTTAAGGCACCTGCACGGAGGAGAAGGACGGCAGCTGCAGCGCAGGGCTCGTGCTGCCTCTCATGATGGCATCAACGCCGCTGCCTTGGGACACCCGCCAGTGGAAGGCGAGTCTGCCCTCAAGCACAGCCATTGTAGCCAGTCAGGGGCACAGGCTGCAGCAGCAGCTGCCAAGCATTGCTGTGAGGCTGGTAAACCAAGAGAAAGCCATTGTGGCCGAGCGTGCTGAAGCCTTTTGCTAAACCACGTGCAATAGTGCCCACAGCATGGCCCCTTTGGAATGGTGGCTGGTGCAGACGCCTCCTGGAGCAGTTGCCGGCGTTCGGGCTGCTGCTGTTCCTGTGCACGCTCTGGTGCTGTTTCTGTGGCGTCCAGAGCCGCTTTGGCAGCAGCGACTCAGCAGCCCTGCTCGAGGAGACATCGCCGCCCTGGCCACGGAGGCAGAAGCTCTTTGGGCCCAGAGCTCTGTGTCAGGAGGGCCTCATCCTCAGCACCATGGCCTGGGCAGCCGCGGGGGCCCGGGCTGGCCGCCAGCCCTGCTCTGCCCACTGCCCTGGCAGCACCCAGTGACCGTGCCCCGGCAGGGCCCCCTTGCCCTCCGTGTCCCCAGCCAGCCTCGTTTGGGCACATCGGGGTGTCCCCACCCTCCTGCTGAGGCCCAGCCTCCAGGGCTTCTGCCCCAGGCGTGGGAGCCTCTCTGGGGAAGCGCCAGAGCAGCCGGCTGTCAGGAACAAGGCTGACACCCAATTCCTCAGGGCTTCCCAACAGCGCGGCCCCTCAGGGGCCTCCTGTCCCCTTGGAGCCTCCTGCCACCCACTCCCTCTCACAGGGCCCTCGTGCCTTCCCAGCGCCTTGTCCCATCAGAGCCTCCGCAGCACCTTGTCCCTTTACGGCCTCCCCCAGCCCGGCCCAGGTGCCCAGTAGCGGCGCAGCCCCGAGGAGCCGCATCGAGAGGCACCTCAGAGGCCTCAGCAATGCAGCCAGCAACACACGGGCAGGAGGACACAGATGGCCCTTCCTGGCTGGGCAGGAGGGTTTGTGGCTATCTCCAGGCACCAGGCCGGCAGTGATCCCTGCAGCTCCGGCCCCTGCCCAGCAGCTCTGTGGCCAGCACAAAGGCTTCAGCAGAACCACCAAAGGCCAAGGGCCTTGTGGACATTTTCCCTTCCCCACTGCACACCTGGGCTGCTCGCTTGGCACAAGGAGCTGTTTTCCCCTCTTCCCCCGTGCCCTGCAGACACTGGGCACCAAAGAGAGCTCCTGGGAGTCTGGGTATTAGAACACATTCTATATTTATATCCTAAAGAACAACTAAACAGAAGGGATAAAACAATCTTAAAGAAAAGAAAAATCCCCCCCGGCTCAGAAGGCCCCACAGACAGAGAGCCTCTCAAATCAGCTCTCCTCAGAGCGCCAGCAGCACAGCCAGCTGTGGCCCCAGAGACAAGGCCGTTTCTTGCGGGCCCTGCGAAACTGATCTTGCAGCTTCTGCAAGATGGAGCCCGGAGCTCTCTCCACAGCGCGGAGGACAAAGGCTGTTTCGAGAGCCAGGCTGCTGGTGGCAGGGCTGATGTCCTCTGCCTTGTCTTCAAGGGCTGCAAGAGAGAGGAACAGAGGCACGGTCAGATCCCGGATCTCTGGGGAGCCGAGGAGACCCCCGAGGCAGGGCCATGCCAGCCGGCTCTGGCCATGGCCAGGAGGGAGCCGGGAGCAAGGGGATCAGCCCGAAGCTGCCGGACACTGTTGCCCCACGTGGGCCTGAAATGGGAGTGTGTGTTCTGGCCACGGCAGCCGTGCTGCGCACAGGGAGCAGAGCCCTGGGCAGCGGGGCAGGGATTGCAGCTGCCCCCGGCAGCCGGGGCTGGCAGCCCTCTGGCCTCACTCACCCTGACAGATGTGGCGGAGCTCTCGTTTGTGGCCCCTGAGGTGCTGCCCGGCCATCCCTGAGAAGACAGAGCCTGTCAGGGCGCCAGCGGCACAGCTCCCTGCCAGCGCAGCGGCGCTGCCAGCCCTGTGGCCACACGGGCTCCTGGCCCCGGCAGGGCTCGGGCCGGACCCTTGCCGCTCGCTGCCGCCCAAGGGCACGGCTGCGAGAGGGCGGCAGCAGCGCCGAGGGCAGGCGGGGCTCCACGGCGCCGGGCACGGATGGCGCTGCCGGGGCAGCAGCCGGGGCCGGGGCCGAGCTGCGGCGGGGCGGGGAGGGGAAGCGCAGCCCAGGCTGGTGGCTCACCGATGAACCTGATGGCCGCCTGTCGCAGGGACTCCTGTGGGCTCTCCAGGTACTGCAGGGCGCGGCGCACGTGCTCGGCCGCTCGGCTCCTGTCCCCTGCCAGCTGGAGAGAGCGGCAGGAGGGTGCACTTGGTGCAGGCTCAATCCCTGGGCCGAGCGCTCCGTGCGGCCAGCACTGGCCTCCCCTGCCCGCAGAGCCCTGCCGGGCGGGCAGCAGCCGCCGGCGCCGGGCTCTGACGGGGGCAGCGGGGCGGCTGCTGCCCGGGGAGCCGCGGTGCCGCCCGCAGCCCAGCCGGTTCGGGGCCACAGGAGCCTGGAGCAGAGCCCGCGCGGCCCGGGAAAGGCAGCGGCGTGTGGGGCGCAGGGAGGCGGCCCTGGCTGCAGCGCTGGGCAGGGGCGCAGCTGCCAGCCGCAGCCGCTGAGCAGCGCCGCCAGGAGGCTTCTCCAGCCGGAGGCTGGGGCTTGCAGGCCGTTCTTACCAGGGCCTCGCCGAACCTCCAGGTCTGATCCAGCCGCAGCATGTGTTGGAGATCCTTCCTGTGCAGGAATGTGGCTGAACAATGGAGCGTTTCCCGGGAGGCCTGGAGTGCAGCAGAGAGCCCGAGATGGCACCACAGCCCAGGGCACAGGAGCCGCACAGGTCCCTCTACCAAGGCCAGGAGGAGGCTGCAGCCCACGAGGCGCCAGAGCAGGAGGCAGCCGAGCCCCCTGCCAGGGGGCCAGCGGCAGCCGCTGAGTCCTCACCTCTGCCACGCGCTGGTTCTCGTCATGGCAGTGGAAGGAGAGTGGGAGCAGGCTCTGGCGCACGTGTGCCTTCAGGGCCTTTTTGTCCCCTTCCGGTAAAAAATACAGCATCTCTCGGAAGATGAACATGGAGCACAACTGCACCTGGCTGTCATCCTGTATGAAAGGAAGGGAGACCTCGGCATCAGCTGCTTCACGCCCGCCTGGGCACAGGCCTGAAAATGCACAGGGCACAAAGTTTGCGGGCAGCAGCCGGTGGCCGTGGCTGGAGGCGCAGAGCCTTACGTTGTCAAAGAGCGGCAGGAGCGCCCCAGCCAGCTGCAGGGCGAGGGGGCTGGCTATGGGAGCGCCATTGCACAGGAACAAACCGCTGAGGAGAACCATGGTCATCCTAAGCATGTCGCTGTCATTTTCCTGCAGGAGCTCCACCAGCCTTTCATGCAGGCTCCACATTCTTACGGCCTGCGTGGAACACAAGTGTGTGAAACGCCGTCCTGCTGCCACAGGGCCCAGAGGCCAAAGTGCTGTGCCAAAGCACTCGGGCAGCTGGAGCGGGAGGCAGGAGAGCTGGGAGCAGCTGCCTCAGCGCCCAAAGGCCAGCCAAGGCCAAGCGACTGCCTTGCCCAGCCCCACGCTGGCAGCATGGCTTCAGCCGCTGCCCTCTTCTCACCGAGACACTGGTGCCGAGCACCAGGAGGCCTCTGAGGGCCAAGCGACGCATCTCCCTGCACTCGCTCTGCAGGTTCTTGGACATGACCTCCAGGACGCTGTCACGGCATTCACTCCAGTCCAGGCAGTCCAGGATCTGAAAGGCACGAGGCCGGTGACGAGGGAGCCGCACAGGGCCGGGCCCAGGCAGCAGCACAGGCCGCGGGCAGCGTCCCGGGCAGCTGCGGCCACGAGAGGGCAGAGAGGCGGGAGGCAGCTCAGCCAGGCAGCGCTGGCCTTCAGGCTCACCTCCACAAGGAACGCCATGGCGGCCAAATCCCGGGATGGCATGTCTTTGCTGAGCAGCCCGAGCAGGTGGAATGCAATCGCCGAACACAGGCCTTGGGATGCGTGGTGCATTTCTCTGAGAGGAGGAAATAGGAAGCAAAACCCTGAGACAGCAGGGGTAAACCTCTGCCAGGACTGACTGGCAGAGGTCTGGCCTTTCTCCAGCACCCTGCAAGGGGGAGCCGGGCCCTCTGGGAGGTGGCTGCTCTTGGGCACGCTCCTCTCCCAGGCTTTTGCAGTCTCCTTGGCCGTCCCTTGGTGACAAGGCCTTGTGGCCCACGACCACGGGGACAGTGTGGGGCACCCCAGGCACAGGGCACAAATGCCGGAGGCAGCTGGGGAGCAGGGGGTCTCACCTGGCCAGCATGCCCACAGCACAGTGGTGGGTGTCAGCACAGAGCAGCGTGTCCCAGCCACGCTTGTCTTCCATTGCCGCCACCACATCCTCATAGTTCAGTCGGCAGAGCAGGGCCTTCAGGGTCTGCTCTGCAAAGCTGTGTGCAGATCAAAGCCCAGGTCACGCTGGGGGCACTGGCACCTGCCCTGGGCACGTGGCAGGGACAGGAGGACTTGCATGGAGCACCTGTTGGGGTCGGTGGCAAGGCCGTGTTGCTGCTGGCATCCCTCCCAGAAGGTATGGGCTGCCTCGGGCATATCCAAGGTGCTGAAGAGCACTTGGAAGAGCAGGCACACAAAGAGGCGGGGGAAATGCACGGTCACCACGTGTGGGACACAGGGCATCTGGAGGATCTTCCACATCACCACAGTTGCCTGCAAAGGACAGAGCAGCCCGAGCTCAGTGCCGAGGTGTCAGTGTGGCTGAGCCCGGGCGTGGGAAGGAGAGGCCAGCGGAGACGCAGGGGGAGCACCGGGCCTGGTGCCTCTGAAGCTGCCCCTAGGCCGGGTTTCTGCCCAGTGCCTGAGGCAGGGAGACACTGTGGGGGAGGGAGGATGGAGAGCTGATGGAGAGGTGAGCTTGGGGTGAGCAAAGGCCAGTTGCAGAAACTCACAGCCAGGGCGAGGACAGCCGTGTGGTCCCCATCGGAGGTGCGTGTGCTGTGCTCTGGCCAGCTGGCCAGTACGTCAAGGAGTATGAGCATGGCCGGCTCTGCAGCCCTGCACGAGCACATGATGGTCTTCCACATGGTGGTAGCAGCTCTGTAGGGTCAAAGCTCTGTCTCAGGGGGGTCTGCCAGCCCTGCCTCTGCCCCCTGTCCCTCAGCACACAGGCAGCCCAGCCCTGTGGGGACCGGCCCCTGAGGAGCAGGGAGGGAGCATGGCAGCACGCTGGGGGCTGACATGCCAGGGTGGGCAAAGGGAGGAGCCAGAGGGCCCTGGAATTCTCTGTGTGTCAGACACCTGGGACAGGCTGTACAGGCTGATGGGCTGCTGAGGCCTGAGCCTTGTGGGCACGTGGGCCCCGTACCTGTCACATGATGGGGCCACACGCAGGAGAGCCATCACCACATCAGCGGGCTGTGCCTCTGTCAGATCCAGAAGGGGCCTGTACAGGTTGTACTCAGGAAACTCGTTGGCCGCGAGCCACTGGTGGATGTACCTGACCATGGCGGGCACCTGGAGAAGGCAGAGGAGGCTTGGAAAGCTGCCAGAGGGAGTCATGTGCCCAACTGCCCCAGAAAAGTGCTTCCATTGCCACCACACTGCCATGGCCTCAAGGCTTCCAGTGAGCAGCAGGTGTGGCTTGGGAGGCCAAGCAATTGCTGGGGGGATGGAAGGCAGGCCACAGGCTGCTTACTTGCTTTGGAGTGGAAGGCCCCTCCTCCACAAGCATATCCAGCAGGGCAGCACTGGTCTTGGTTGTGAAGATGGGAGGGTACGCCCTGAGCATGCTGCCCATGCCGCTGGTCTCTTCCTCCCGAATCCTCTTGATGAATTTCCCAACCATCTGTAGCAGAAGGGCAAGAAGCCAGGGATGTTGCATGGAGTGCTGCGAGCACGGTGCTGGGCTGAGCAGTGACAACAGGCCCAGCCCGGCCGGGGATGGCTGCAGGTACCTGCGCTGTCCTGCGGAAGAGGCCACGGGCGCGTTGCTGCTCTTGTGTGCGCTGCACGGCTGCACCTGGCAAAGAGCGAGCGTAGCCCGAGCTGAGGGGCTGCGGGAGAGGCCGGAGAACACAAGGCCAGCCCTGCGCTGCCCAGGCAGGGACAGCCCCGCCACGGCCCAGGGCACGGAGCACGGCTGTGGGGTGTCTGCCCCGGCCCCTGCTCTGTCCTGTCCATGGGAATGACCTCAGGGCATGGGACGGGATGGGATGGGATGGGATGGGATGGGATGGGATGGGATGGGGCCATCTTGGCTGCCGGCACCAGGTCTGCAGCCCAGCTCTGCTACTCACCCTTCTGCAGTAGCTGGAATTGCTTCACCTCTTCAGGCTGCTGTGCTGGAGCAGTTCCAGGGCCTTCTTGCTCCTCCTTCGCCCAGGCCAGCTTGGGCACACTCACAGGTCTCTGCTCTATGTCACTGCCTGGATTCATGGCTACTTGCAGGGAAGATGGCTGGGAAAAGGCCAGACCTCGGAGTCAGCAAGTGCTGGAGCCGTGCCTTGAAGGCACCTGCAAGAGTGGAGTCTTGGCAAGGCTACAGGAGAGCAAGTCCTGCACTCTGGTCTCGAGGGCTCCAGCCACAAGGACAGGAGACTCCTCGTCAAGGACCGTGCTCAGCGAATGCCACGGTCTGCCCTCAAGGGCACCTGCAGAAGAGAAGCCTCGGCAAGGCCAGAGGTCACCAAGTGCTGTGGGCTGGCCACGAGGTCACCTGCAGGAGTAACGCCTCGGGAAAGCTCCGGGTCAGCAAGGAACGAGGGCACTGAGCTCTGTCCCGTCCTGTCCCGTTGCGTGCACCGAGCACTGTGGGGTGGCCACCTCGCTGCCAACACCTAGGTCACTGCATGTCACAAAGGTCCCGTTCCATGGCACGGTGACCATGCGCCACCGTGTCACAAAGGGCCCTTGCACACCCTGCCACCTGCCCTGGGGCCGCCCCCTGCCCCCCCAAAGTGGCCCAGGTTGGAAGGAATGCCTTGCCCCAAGTGTCTCAGGCAGCCCGACAGGATCTTTAGGAACGGCTCAAACCATAAGCAAAGGCTGCCCTGCTCGGCAGGCTCAGGGCAGCAGGAGCCCCCGTGGCTGCTGACCCAGCCGTGGCGGGAAGGGCACGGGGCCTTCCACAGAAGCTGGCACGGCCTCCTCGGGACACGTCCCGCATGGTGGCCACGCTAAGCACAGCCCGGTGACAGAGACAAGGAACGCGTGAGCCAGGGCACAAATGCTGCTCTGAGCCCTGGGGCCCAGGGAGCACTGACATCAGCAGGTGTGGCAGAGTCCCCGCCAAAGCAGAGTCCCCCCGAGCCCTGGCAGTGCCCATCTCCTTCCCCAGAGACCTGTGCCTCAAGAGGGCTTCTCTGCCAGAGGGCAGCCAAAGCCAACGTGCACTGGGGGCTGTGCTCCATCCTACAGGGCCTCTTGGGAGGAGCACCTGGTGGCAACACTTGGTACGTGTCAGATGATGTTGCTCCTTCCTGGAATGATTTTTTCAAGGAAGGGATTAGGAGTAGCACAGAAAGACCAGCAGCTGCAGAATTTCACAGGACAAAGAGACTCCACCAAAACACTGTCATGTTTCCGTGTGCTTTTCTGTCTGTCTTGCACTCTGAAAGAAAAAGAATTGGCCCAGCCTCTGCTTTTCAACTGTCCACGTACTGTGTGTCTTCCTGTGGCAGCTCCCGTGCAAACACAAGTGGCTGCCTGCTGAGCACGGCAATGGACGGCCACAAACAGGGAGGTCCCCGGTGAACATCAAGGCAGATACCCGGGGAAGTGCAGAGGATAGGGATAACTCTGGGAGGAGAAGCTGTTCTGTGCCTCTGATGATGGTGCCAGGCCCCTGAAGGAGCAGCCAAGACAAGTGCTGGAAGCAGCCATGTCCTGCTCTTTTCTGCTGTCAGATGCACACGGGACAGATTTGTTGCCCACGGGTCCACCAGACTTGATCCAGGAAGGATGGAAGCCCATGCATTGGTGGTAGGGAATGGGCTCCAGCAAGAGCAAAGCAGGATCTTCCAGCAGCAAAGCCTGAGCTTGTGAAGCGAGCCATGTGCTCAGCAGACACCAAAGTGCTTCCTTCGAGCCCTGAATGGTGGCCACAAGTGCCTGCCTTACTTCAGCACCTCCTGCTGCTTCCTTTGTTCCAGGCCAGTCCAGGAATTAGGTTGGAAGCTCATGCATGTGTTTTTAAGGCACCTGCACGGAGGAGAAGGACGGCAGCTGCAGCGCAGGGCTCGTGCTGCCTCTCATGATGGCATCAACGCCGCTGCCTTGGGACACCCGCCAGTGGAAGGCGAGTCTGCCCTCAAGCACAGCCATTGTAGCCAGTCAGGGGCACAGGCTGCAGCAGCAGCTGCCAAGCATTGCTGTGAGGCTGGTAAACCAAGAGAAAGCCATTGTGGCCGAGCGTGCTGAAGCCTTTTGCTAAACCACGTGCAATAGTGCCCACAGCATGGCCCCTTTGGAATGGTGGCTGGTGCAGACGCCTCCTGGAGCAGTTGCCGGCGTTCGGGCTGCTGCTGTTCCTGTGCACGCTCTGGTGCTGTTTCTGTGGCGTCCAGAGCCGCTTTGGCAGCAGCGACTCAGCAGCCCTGCTCGAGGAGACATCGCCGCCCTGGCCACGGAGGCAGAAGCTCTTTGGGCCCAGAGCTCTGTGTCAGGAGGGCCTCATCCTCAGCACCATGGCCTGGGCAGCCGCGGGGGCCCGGGCTGGCCGCCAGCCCTGCTCTGCCCACTGCCCTGGCAGCACCCAGTGACCGTGCCCCGGCAGGGCCCCCTTGCCCTCCGTGTCCCCAGCCAGCCCAGTTTGGGCACATCGGGGTGTCCCCACCCTCCTGCTGAGGCCCAGCCTCCAGGGCTTCTGCCCCAGGCGTGGGAGCCTCTCTGGGGAAGCGCCAGAGCAGCCGGCTGTCAGGAACAAGGCTGACACCCAATTCCTCAGGGCTTCCCAACAGCGCGGCCCCTCAGGGGCCTCCTGTCCCCTTGGAGCCTCCTGCCACCCACTCCCTCTCACAGGGCCCTCGTGCCTTCCCAGCGCCTTGTCCCATCAGAGCCTCCGCAGCACCTTGTCCCTTTACGGCCTCCCCCAGCCCGGCCCAGGTGCCCAGTAGCGGCGCAGCCCCGAGGAGCCGCATTGAGAGGCACCTCAGAGGCCTCAGCAATGCAGCCAGCAACACACGGGCAGGAGGACACAGATGGCCCTTCCTGGCTGGGCAGGAGGGTTTGTGGCTATCTCCAGGCACCAGGCCGGCAGTGATCCCTGCAGCTCCGGCCCCTGCCCAGCAGCTCTGTGGCCAGCACAAAGGCTTCAGCAGAACCACCAAAGGCCAAGGGCCTTGTGGACATTTTCCCTTCCCCACTGCACACCTGGGCTGCTCGCTTGGCACAAGGAGCTGTTTTCCCCTCTTCCCCCGTGCCCTGCAGACACTGGGCACCAAAGAGAGCTCCTGGGAGTCTGGGTATTAGAACACATTCTATATTTATATCCTAAAGAACAACTAAACAGAAGGGATAAAACAATCTTAAAGAAAAGAAAAATCCCCCCCGGCTCAGAAGGCCCCACAGACAGAGAGCCTCTCAAATCAGCTCTCCTCAGAGCGCCAGCAGCACAGCCAGCTGTGGCCCCAGAGACAAGGCCGTTTCTTGCGGGCCCTGCGAAACTGATCTTGCAGCTTCTGCAAGATGGAGCCCGGAGCTCTCTCCACAGCGCGGAGGACAAAGGCTGTTTCGAGAGCCAGGCTGCTGGTGGCAGGGCTGATGTCCTCTGCCTTGTCTTCAAGGGCTGCAAGAGAGAGGAACAGAGGCACGGTCAGATCCCGGATCTCTGGGGAGCCGAGGAGACCCCCGAGGCAGGGCCATGCCAGCCGGCTCTGGCCATGGCCAGGAGGGAGCCGGGAGCAAGGGGATCAGCCCGAAGCTGCCGGACACTGTTGCCCCACGTGGGCCTGAAATGGGAGTGTGTGTTCTGGCCACGGCAGCCGTGCTGCGCACAGGGAGCAGAGCCCTGGGCAGCGGGGCAGGGATTGCAGCTGCCCCCGGCAGCCGGGGCTGGCAGCCCTCTGGCCTCACTCACCCTGACAGATGTGGCGGAGCTCTCGTTTGTGGCCCCTGAGGTGCTGCCCGGCCATCCCTGAGAAGACAGAGCCTGTCAGGGCGCCAGCGGCACAGCTCCCTGCCAGCGCAGCGGCGCTGCCAGCCCTGTGGCCACACGGGCTCCTGGCCCCGGCAGGGCTCGGGCCGGACCCTTGCCGCTCGCTGCCGCCCAAGGGCACGGCTGCGAGAGGGCGGCAGCAGCGCCGAGGGCAGGCGGGGCTCCACGGCGCCGGGCACGGATGGCGCTGCCGGGGCAGCAGCCGGGGCCGGGGCCGAGCTGCGGCGGGGCGGGGAGGGGAAGCGCAGCCCAGGCTGGTGGCTCACCGATGAACCTGATGGCCGCCTGTCGCAGGGACTCCTGTGGGCTCTCCAGGTACTGCAGGGCGCGGCGCACGTGCTCGGCCGCTCGGCTCCTGTCCCCTGCCAGCTGGAGAGAGCGGCAGGAGGGTGCACTTGGTGCAGGCTCAATCCCTGGGCCGAGCGCTCCGTGCGGCCAGCACTGGCCTCCCCTGCCCGCAGAGCCCTGCCGGGCGGGCAGCAGCCGCCGGCGCCGGGCTCTGACGGGGGCAGCGGGGCGGCTGCTGCCCGGGGAGCCGCGGTGCCGCCCGCAGCCCAGCCGGTTCGGGGCCACAGGAGCCTGGAGCAGAGCCCGCGCGGCCCGGGAAAGGCAGCGGCGTGTGGGGCGCAGGGAGGCGGCCCTGGCTGCAGCGCTGGGCAGGGGCGCAGCTGCCAGCCGCAGCCACTGAGCAGCGTCGCCAGGGGGCTTCTCCAGCCGGAGGCTGGGGCTTGCAGGCCGTTCTTACCAGGGCCTCGCCGAACCTCCAGGTCTGATCCAGCCGCAGCATGTGTTGGAGATCCTTCCTGTGCAGGAATGTGGCTGAACAATGGAGCGTTTCCCGGGAGGCCTGGAGTGCAGCAGAGAGCCCGAGATGGCACCACAGCCCAGGGCACAGGAGCCGCACAGGTCCCTCTACCAAGGCCAGGAGGAGGCTGCAGCCCACGAGGCGCCAGAGCAGGAGGCAGCCGAGCCCCCTGCCAGGGGGCCAGCGGCAGCCGCTGAGTCCTCACCTCTGCCACGCGCTGGTTCTCGTCATGGCAGTGGAAGGAGAGTGGGAGCAGGCTCTGGCGCACGTGTGCCTTCAGGGCCTTTTTGTCCCCTTCCGGTAAAAAATACAGCATCTCTCGGAAGATGAACATGGAGCACAACTGCACCTGGCTGTCATCCTGTATGAAAGGAAGGGAGACCTCGGCATCAGCTGCTTCACGCCCGCCTGGGCACAGGCCTGAAAATGCACAGGGCACAAAGTTTGCGGGCAGCAGCCGGTGGCCGTGGCTGGAGGCGCAGAGCCTTACGTTGTCAAAGAGCGGCAGGAGCGCCCCAGCCAGCTGCAGGGCGAGGGGGCTGGCTATGGGAGCGCCATTGCACAGGAACAAACCGCTGAGGAGAACCATGGTCATCCTAAGCATGTCGCTGTCATTTTCCTGCAGGAGCTCCACCAGCCTTTCATGCAGGCTCCACATTCTTACGGCCTGCGTGGAACACAAGTGTGTGAAACGCCGTCCTGCTGCCACAGGGCCCAGAGGCCAAAGTGCTGTGCCAAAGCACTCGGGCAGCTGGAGCGGGAGGCAGGAGAGCTGGGAGCAGCTGCCTCAGCGCCCAAAGGCCAGCCAAGGCCAAGCGACTGCCTTGCCCAGCCCCACGCTGGCAGCATGGCTTCAGCCGCTGCCCTCTTCTCACCGAGACACTGGTGCCGAGCACCAGGAGGCCTCTGAGGGCCAAGCGACGCATCTCCCTGCACTCGCTGTGCAGGTTCTTGGACATGACCTCCAGGACGCTGTCACGGCATTCACTCCAGTCCAGGCAGTCCAGGATCTGAAAGGCACGAGGCCGGTGACGAGGGAGCCGCACAGGGCCGGGCCCAGGCAGCAGCACAGGCCGCGGGCAGCGTCCCGGGCAGCTGCGGCCACGAGAGGGCAGAGAGGCGGGAGGCAGCTCAGCCAGGCAGCGCTGGCCTTCAGGCTCACCTCCACAAGGAACGCCATGGCGGCCAAATCCCGGGATGGCATGTCTTTGCTGAGCAGCCCGAGCAGGTGGAATGCAATCGCCGAACACAGGCCTTGGGATGCGTGGTGCATTTCTCTGAGAGGAGGAAATAGGAAGCAAAACCCTGAGACAGCAGGGGTAAACCTCTGCCAGGACTGACTGGCAGAGGTCTGGCCTTTCTCCAGCACCCTGCAAGGGGGAGCCGGGCCCTCTGGGAGGTGGCTGCTCTTGGGCACGCTCCTCTCCCAGGCTTTTGCAGTCTCCTTGGCCGTCCCTTGGTGACAAGGCCTTGTGGCCCACGACCACGGGGACAGTGTGGGGCACCCCAGGCACAGGGCACAAATGCCGGAGGCAGCTGGGGAGCAGGGGGTCTCACCTGGCCAGCATGCCCACAGCACAGTGGTGGGTGTCAGCACAGAGCAGCGTGTCCCAGCCACGCTTGTCTTCCATTGCCGCCACCACATCCTCATAGTTCAGTCGGCAGAGCAGGGCCTTCAGGGTCTGCTCTGCAAAGCTGTGTGCAGATCAAAGCCCAGGTCACGCTGGGGGCACTGGCACCTGCCCTGGGCACGTGGCAGGGACAGGAGGACTTGCATGGAGCACCTGTTGGGGTCGGTGGCAAGGCCGTGTTGCTGCTGGCATCCCTCCCAGAAGGTATGGGCTGCCTCGGGCATATCCAAGGTGCTGAAGAGCACTTGGAAGAGCAGGCACACAAAGAGGCGGGGGAAATGCACGGTCACCACGTGTGGGACACAGGGCATCTGGAGGATCTTCCACATCACCACAGTTGCCTGCAAAGGACAGAGCAGCCCGAGCTCAGTGCCGAGGTGTCAGTGTGGCTGAGCCCGGGCGTGGGAAGGAGAGGCCAGCGGAGACGCAGGGGGAGCACCGGGCCTGGTGCCTCTGAAGCTGCCCCTAGGCCGGGTTTCTGCCCAGTGCCTGAGGCAGGGAGACACTGTGGGGGAGGGAGGATGGAGAGCTGATGGAGAGGTGAGCTTGGGGTGAGCAAAGGCCAGTTGCAGAAACTCACAGCCAGGGCGAGGACAGCCGTGTGGTCCCCATCGGAGGTGCGTGTGCTGTGCTCTGGCCAGCTGGCCAGTACGTCAAGGAGTATGAGCATGGCCGGCTCTGCAGCCCTGCACGAGCACATGATGGTCTTCCACATGGTGGTAGCAGCTCTGTAGGGTCAAAGCTCTGTCTCAGGGGGGTCTGCCAGCCCTGCCTCTGCCCCCTGTCCCTCAGCACACAGGCAGCCCAGCCCTGTGGGGACCGGCCCCTGAGGAGCAGGGAGGGAGCATGGCAGCACGCTGGGGGCTGACATGCCAGGGTGGGCAAAGGGAGGAGCCAGAGGGCCCTGGAATTCTCTGTGTGTCAGACACCTGGGACAGGCTGTACAGGCTGATGGGCTGCTGAGGCCTGAGCCTTGTGGGCACGTGGGCCCCGTACCTGTCACATGATGGGGCCACACGCAGGAGAGCCATCACCACATCAGCGGGCTGTGCCTCTGTCAGATCCAGAAGGGGCCTGTACAGGTTGTACTCAGGAAACTCGTTGGCCGCGAGCCACTGGTGGATGTACCTGACCATGGCGGGCACCTGGAGAAGGCAGAGGAGGCTTGGAAAGCTGCCAGAGGGAGTCATGTGCCCAACTGCCCCAGAAAAGTGCTTCCATTGCCACCACACTGCCATGGCCTCAAGGCTTCCAGTGAGCAGCAGGTGTGGCTTGGGAGGCCAAGCAATTGCTGGGGGGATGGAAGGCAGGCCACAGGCTGCTTACTTGCTTTGGAGTGGAAGGGCCCTCCTCCACAAGCATATCCAGCAGGGCAGCACTGGTCTTGGTTGTGAAGATGGGAGGGTACGCCCTGAGCATGCTGCCCATGCCGCTGGTCTCTTCCTCCCGAATCCTCTTGATGAATTTCCCAACCATCTGTAGCAGAAGGGCAAGAAGCCAGGGATGTTGCATGGAGTGCTGCGAGCACGGTGCTGGGCTGAGCAGTGACAACAGGCCCAGCCCGGCCGGGGATGGCTGCAGGTACCTGCGCTGTCCTGCGGAAGAGGCCACGGGCGCGTTGCTGCTCTTGTGTGCGCTGCACGGCTGCACCTGGCAAAGAGCGAGCGCAGCCCGAGCTGAGGGGCTGTGGGAGAGGCCGGAGAACACAAGGCCAGCCCTGCGCTGCCCAGGCAGGGACAGCCCCGCCACGGCCCAGGGCACGGAGCACGGCTGTGGGGTGTCTGCCCCGGCCCCTGCTCTGTCCTGTCCATGGGAATGACCTCAGGGCATGGGAAGGGATGGGATGGGATGGGATGGGATGGGGCCATCTTGGCTGCCGGCACCAGGTCTGCAGCCCAGCTCTGCTACTCACCCTTCTGCAGTAGCTGGAATTGCTTCACCTCTTCAGGCTGCTGTGCTGGAGCAGTTCCAGGGCCTTCTTGCTCCTCCTTCGCCCAGGCCAGCTTGGGCACACTCACAGGTCTCTGCTCTATGTCACTGCCTGGATTCATGGCTACTTGCAGGGAAGATGGCTGGGAAAAGGCCAGACCTCGGAGTCAGCAAGTGCTGGAGCCGTGCCTTGAAGGCACCTGCAAGAGTGGAGTCTTGGCAAGGCTACAGGAGAGCAAGTCCTGCACTCTGGTCTCGAGGGCTCCAGCCACAAGGACAGGAGACTCCTCGTCAAGGACCGTGCTCAGCAAATGCCACGGTCTGCCCTCAAGGGCACCTGCAGAAGAGAAGCCTCGGCAAGGCCAGAGGTCACCAAGTGCTGTGGGCTGGCCACGAGGTCACCTGCAGGAGTAACGCCTCGGGAAAGCTCCGGGTCAGCAAGGAACGAGGGCACTGAGCTCTGTCCCGTCCTGTCCCGTTGCGTGCACTGAGCACTGTGGGGTGGCCACCTCGCTGCCAACACCTAGGTCACTGCATGTCACAAAGGTCCCGTTCCATGGCACGGTGACCATGCGCCACCGTGTCACAAAGGGCCCTTGCACACCCTGCCACCTGCCCTGGGGCCGCCCCCTGCCCCCCCAAAGTGGCCCAGGTTGGAAGGAATGCCTTGCCCCAAGTGTCTCAGGCAGCCCGACAGGATCTTTAGGAACGGCTCAAACCATAAGCAAAGGCTGCCCTGCTCGGCAGGCTCAGGGCAGCAGGAGCCCCCGTGGCTGCTGACCCAGCCGTGGCGGGAAGGGCACGGGGCCTTCCACAGAAGCTGGCACGGCCTCCTCGGGACACGTCCCGCATGGTGGCCACGCTAAGCACAGCCCGGTGACAGAGACAAGGAACGCGTGAGCCAGGGCACAAATGCTGCTCTGAGCCCTGGGGCCCAGGGAGCACTGACATCAGCAGGTGTGGCAGAGTCCCCGCCAAAGCAGAGTCCCCCCGAGCCCTGGCAGTGCCCATCTCCTTCCCCAGAGACCTGTGCCTCAAGAGGGCTTCTCTGCCAGAGGGCAGCCAAAGCCAACGTGCACTGGGGGCTGTGCTCCATCCTACAGGGCCTCTTGGGAGGAGCACCTGGTGGCAACACTTGGTACGTGTCAGATGATGTTGCTCCTTCCTGGAATGATTTTTTCAAGGAAGGGATTAGGAGTAGCACAGAAAGACCAGCAGCTGCAGAATTTCACAGGACAAAGAGACTCCACCAAAACACTGTCATGTTTCCGTGTGCTTTTCTGTCTGTCTTGCACTCTGAAAGAAAAAGAATTGGCCCAGCCTCTGCTTTTCAACTGTCCACGTACTGTGTGTCTTCCTGTGGCAGCTCCCGTGCAAACACAAGTGGCTGCCTGCTGAGCACGGCAATGGACGGCCACAAACAGGGAGGTCCCCGGTGAACATCAAGGCAGATACCCGGGGAAGTGCAGAGGATAGGGATAACTCTGGGAGGAGAAGCTGTTCTGTGCCTCTGATGATGGTGCCAGGCCCCTGAAGGAGCAGCCAAGACAAGTGCTGGAAGCAGCCATGTCCTGCTCTTTTCTGCTGTCAGATGCACACGGGACAGATTTGTTGCCCACGGGTCCACCAGACTTGATCCAGGAAGGATGGAAGCCCATGCATTGGTGGTAGGGAATGGGCTCCAGCAAGAGCAAAGCAGGATCTTCCAGCAGCAAAGCCTGAGCTTGTGAAGCGAGCCATGTGCTCAGCAGACACCAAAGTGCTTCCTTCGAGCCCTGAATGGTGGCCACAAGTGCCTGCCTTACTTCAGCACCTCCTGCTGCTTCCTTTGTTCCAGGCCAGTCCAGGAATTAGGTTGGAAGCTCATGCATGTGTTTTTAAGGCACCTGCACGGAGGAGAAGGACGGCAGCTGCAGCGCAGGGCTCGTGCTGCCTCTCATGATGGCATCAACGCCGCTGCCTTGGGACACCCGCCAGTGGAAGGCGAGTCTGCCCTCAAGCACAGCCATTGTAGCCAGTCAGGGGCACAGGCTGCAGCAGCAGCTGCCAAGCATTGCTGTGAGGCTGGTAAACCAAGAGAAAGCCATTGTGGCCGAGCGTGCTGAAGCCTTTTGCTAAACCACGTGCAATAGTGCCCACAGCATGGCCCCTTTGGAATGGTGGCTGGTGCAGACGCCTCCTGGAGCAGTTGCCGGCGTTCGGGCTGCTGCTGTTCCTGTGCACGCTCTGGTGCTGTTTCTGTGGTGTCCAGAGCCGCTTTGGCAGCAGCGACTCAGCAGCCCTGCTCGAGGAGACATCGCCGCCCTGGCCACGGAGGCAGAAGCTCTTTGGGCCCAGAGCTCTGTGTCAGGAGGGCCTCATCCTCAGCACCATGGCCTGGGCAGCCGCGGGGGCCCGGGCTGGCCGCCAGCCCTGCTCTGCCCACTGCCCTGGCAGCACCCAGTGACCGTGCCCCGGCAGGGCCCCCTTGCCCTCCGTGTCCCCAGCCAGCCCAGTTTGGGCACATCGGGGTGTCCCCACCCTCCTGCTGAGGCCCAGCCTCCAGGGCTTCTGCCCCAGGCGTGGGAGCCTCTCTGGGGAAGCGCCAGAGCAGCCGGCTGTCAGGAACAAGGCTGACACCCAATTCCTCAGGGCTTCCCAACAGCGCGGCCCCTCAGGGGCCTCCTGTCCCCTTGGAGCCTCCTGCCACCCACTCCCTCTCACAGGGCCCTCGTGCCTTCCCAGCGCCTTGTCCCATCAGAGCCTCCGCAGCACCTTGTCCCTTCACGGCCTCCCCCAGCCCGGCCCAGGTGCCCAGTAGCGGCGCAGCCCCGAGGAGCCGCATCGAGAGGCACCTCAGAGGCCTCAGCAATGCAGCCAGCAACACACGGGCAGGAGGACACAGATGGCCCTTCCTGGCTGGGCAGGAGGGTTTGTGGCTATCTCCAGGCACCAGGCCGGCAGTGATCCCTGCAGCTCCGGCCCCTGCCCAGCAGCTCTGTGGCCAGCACAAAGGCTTCAGCAGAACCACCAAAGGCCAAGGGCCTTGTGGACATTTTCCCTTCCCCACTGCACACCTGGGCTGCTCGCTTGGCACAAGGAGCTGTTTTCCCCTCTTCCCCCGTGCCCTGCAGACACTGGGCACCAAAGAGAGCTCCTGGGAGTCTGGGTATTAGAACACATTCTATATTTATATCCTAAAGAACAACTAAACAGAAGGGATAAAACAATCTTAAAGAAAAGAAAAATCCCCCCCGGCTCAGAAGGCCCCACAGACAGAGAGCCTCTCAAATCAGCTCTCCTCAGAGCGCCAGCAGCACAGCCAGCTGTGGCCCCAGAGACAAGGCCGTTTCTTGCGGGCCCTGCGAAACTGATCTTGCAGCTTCTGCAAGATGGAGCCCGGAGCTCTCTCCACAGCGCGGAGGACAAAGGCTGTTTCGAGAGCCAGGCTGCTGGTGGCAGGGCTGATGTCCTCTGCCTTGTCTTCAAGGGCTGCAAGAGAGAGGAACAGAGGCACGGTCAGATCCCGGATCTCTGGGGAGCCGAGGAGACCCCCGAGGCAGGGCCATGCCAGCCGGCTCTGGCCATGGCCAGGAGGGAGCCGGGAGCAAGGGGATCAGCCCGAAGCTGCCGGACACTGTTGCCCCACGTGGGCCTGAAATGGGAGTGTGTGTTCTGGCCACGGCAGCCGTGCTGCGCACAGGGAGCAGAGCCCTGGGCAGCGGGGCAGGGATTGCAGCTGCCCCCGGCAGCCGGGGCTGGCAGCCCTCTGGCCTCACTCACCCTGACAGATGTGGCGGAGCTCTCGTTTGTGGCCCCTGAGGTGCTGCCCGGCCATCCCTGAGAAGACAGAGCCTGTCAGGGCGCCAGCGGCACAGCTCCCTGCCAGCGCAGCGGCGCTGCCAGCCCTGTGGCCACACGGGCTCCTGGCCCCGGCAGGGCTCGGGCCGGACCCTTGCCGCTCGCTGCCGCCCAAGGGCACGGCTGCGAGAGGGCGGCAGCAGCGCCGAGGGCAGGCGGGGCTCCACGGCGCCGGGCACGGATGGCGCTGCCGGGGCAGCAGCCGGGGCCGGGGCCGAGCTGCGGCGGGGCGGGGAGGGGAAGCGCAGCCCAGGCTGGTGGCTCACCGATGAACCTGATGGCCGCCTGTCGCAGGGACTCCTGTGGGCTCTCCAGGTACTGCAGGGCGTGGCGCACGTGCTCGGCCGCTCGGCTCCTGTCCCCTGCCAGCTGGAGAGAGCGGCAGGAGGGTGCACTTGGTGCAGGCTCAATCCCTGGGCCGAGCGCTCCGTGCGGCCAGCACTGGCCTCCCCTGCCCGCAGAGCCCTGCCGGGCGGGCAGCAGCCGCCGGCGCCGGGCTCTGACGGGGGCAGCGGGGCGGCTGCTGCCCGGGGAGCCGCGGTGCCGCCCGCAGCCCAGCCGGTTCGGGGCCACAGGAGCCTGGAGCAGAGCCCGCGCGGCCCGGGAAAGGCAGCGGCGTGTGGGGCGCAGGGAGGCGGCCCTGGCTGCAGCGCTGGGCAGGGGCGCAGCTGCCAGCCGCAGCCGCTGAGCAGCGCCGCCAGGAGGCTTCCCCAGCCGGAGGCTGGGGCTTGCAGGCCGTTCTTACCAGGGCCTCGCCGAACCTCCAGGTCTGATCCAGCCGCAGCATGTGTTGGAGATCCTTCCTGTGCAGGAATGTGGCTGAACAATGGAGCGTTTCCCGGGAGGCCTGGAGAGCAGCAGAAACCCCGAGATGGCACCACAGCCCAGGGCACAGGAGCCGCACAGGTCCCTCTACCAAGGCCAGGAGGAGGCTGCAGCCCACGAGGCGCCAGAGCAGGAGGCAGCCGAGCCCCCTGCCAGGGGGCCAGCGGCAGCCGCTGAGTCCTCACCTCTGCCACGCGCTGGTTCTCGTCATGGCAGTGGAAGGAGAGTGGGAGCAGGCTCTGGCGCACGTGTGCCTTCAGGGCCTTTTTGTCCCCTTCCGGTAAAAAATACAGCATCTCTCGGAAGATGAACATGGAGCACAACTGCACCTGGCTGTCATCCTGTATGAAAGGAAGGGAGACCTCGGCATCAGCTGCTTCACGCCCGCCTGGGCACAGGCCTGAAAATGCACAGGGCACAAAGTTTGCGGGCAGCAGCCGGTGGCCGTGGCTGGAGGCGCAGAGCCTTACGTTGTCAAAGAGCGGCAGGAGCGCCCCAGCCAGCTGCAGGGCGAGGGGGCTGGCTATGGGAGCGCCATTGCACAGGAACAAACCGCTGAGGAGAACCATGGTCATCCTAAGCATGTCGCTGTCATTTTCCTGCAGGAGCTCCACCAGCCTTTCATGCAGGCTCCACATTCTTACGGCCTGCGTGGAACACAAGTGTGTGAAACGCCGTCCTGCTGCCACAGGGCCCAGAGGCCAAAGTGCTGTGCCAAAGCACTCGGGCAGCTGGAGCGGGAGGCAGGAGAGCTGGGAGCAGCTGCCTCAGCGCCCAAAGGCCAGCCAAGGCCAAGCGACTGCCTTGCCCAGCCCCACGCTGGCAGCATGGCTTCAGCCGCTGCCCTCTTCTCACCGAGACACTGGTGCCGAGCACCAGGAGGCCTCTGAGGGCCAAGCGACGCATCTCCCTGCACTCGCTGTGCAGGTTCTTGGACATGACCTCCAGGACGCTGTCACGGCATTCACTCCAGTCCAGGCAGTCCAGGATCTGAAAGGCACGAGGCCGGTGACGAGGGAGCCGCACAGGGCCGGGCCCAGGCAGCAGCACAGGCCGCGGGCAGCGTCCCGGGCAGCTGCGGCCACGAGAGGGCAGAGAGGCGGGAGGCAGCTCAGCCAGGCAGCGCTGGCCTTCAGGCTCACCTCCACAAGGAACGCCATGGCGGCCAAATCCCGGGATGGCATGTCTTTGCTGAGCAGCCCGAGCAGGTGGAATGCAATCGCCGAACACAGGCCTTGGGATGCGTGGTGCATTTCTCTGAGAGGAGGAAATAGGAAGCAAAACCCTGAGACAGCAGGGGTAAACCTCTGCCAGGACTGACTGGCAGAGGTCTGGCCTTTCTCCAGCACCCTGCAAGGGGGAGCCGGGCCCTCTGGGAGGTGGCTGCTCTTGGGCACGCTCCTCTCCCAGGCTTTTGCAGTCTCCTTGGCCGTCCCTTGGTGACAAGGCCTTGTGGCCCACGACCACGGGGACAGTGTGGGGCACCCCAGGCACAGGGCACAAATGCCGGAGGCAGCTGGGGAGCAGGGGGTCTCACCTGGCCAGCATGCCCACAGCACAGTGGTGGGTGTCAGCACAGAGCAGCGTGTCCCAGCCACGCTTGTCTTCCATTGCCACCACCACATCCTCATAGTTCAGTCGGCAGAGCAGGGCCTTCAGGGTCTGCTCTGCAAAGCTGTGTGCAGATCAAAGCCCAGGTCACGCTGGGGGCACTGGCACCTGCCCTGGGCACGTGGCAGGGACAGGAGGACTTGCATGGAGCACCTGTTGGGGTCGGTGGCAAGGCCGTGTTGCTGCTGGCATCCCTCCCAGAAGGTATGGGCTGCCTCGGGCATATCCAAGGTGCTGAAGAGCACTTGGAAGAGCAGGCACACAAAGAGGCGGGGGAAATGCACGGTCACCACGTGTGGGACACAGGGCATCTGGAGGATCTTCCACATCACCACAGTTGCCTGCAAAGGACAGAGCAGCCCGAGCTCAGTGCCGAGGTGTCAGTGTGGCTGAGCCCGGGCGTGGGAAGGAGAGGCCAGCGGAGACGCAGGGGGAGCACCGGGCCTGGTGCCTCTGAAGCTGCCCCTAGGCCGGGTTTCTGCCCAGTGCCTGAGGCAGGGAGACACTGTGGGGGAGGGAGGATGGAGAGCTGATGGAGAGGTGAGCTTGGGGTGAGCAAAGGCCAGTTGCAGAAACTCACAGCCAGGGCGAGGACAGCCGTGTGGTCCCCATCGGAGGTGCGTGTGCTGTGCTCTGGCCAGCTGGCCAGTACGTCAAGGAGTATGAGCATGGCCGGCTCTGCAGCCCTGCACGAGCACATGATGGTCTTCCACATGGTGGTAGCAGCTCTGTAGGGTCAAAGCTCTGTCTCAGGGGGGTCTGCCAGCCCTGCCTCTGCCCCCTGTCCCTCAGCACACAGGCAGCCCAGCCCTGTGGGGACCGGCCCCTGAGGAGCAGGGAGGGAGCATGGCAGCACGCTGGGGGCTGACATGCCAGGGTGGGCAAAGGGAGGAGCCAGAGGGCCCTGGAATTCTCTGTGTGTCAGACACCTGGGACAGGCTGTACAGGCTGATGGGCTGCTGAGGCCTGAGCCTTGTGGGCACGTGGGCCCCGTACCTGTCACATGATGGGGCCACACGCAGGAGAGCCATCACCACATCAGCGGGCTGTGCCTCTGTCAGATCCAGAAGGGGCCTGTACAGGTTGTACTCAGGAAACTCGTTGGCCGCGAGCCACTGGTGGATGTACCTGACCATGGCGGGCACCTGGAGAAGGCAGAGGAGGCTTGGAAAGCTGCCAGAGGGAGTCATGTGCCCAACTGCCCCAGAAAAGTGCTTCCATTGCCACCACACTGCCATGGCCTCAAGGCTTCCAGTGAGCAGCAGGTGTGGCTTGGGAGGCCAAGCAATTGCTGGGGGGATGGAAGGCAGGCCACAGGCTGCTTACTTGCTTTGGAGTGGAAGGCCCCTCCTCCACAAGCATATCCAGCAGGGCAGCACTGGTCTTGGTTGTGAAGATGGGAGGGTACGCCCTGAGCATGCTGCCCATGCCGCTGGTCTCTTCCTCCCGAATCCTCTTGATGAATTTCCCAACCATCTGTAGCAGAAGGGCAAGAAGCCAGGGATGTTGCATGGAGTGCTGCGAGCACGGTGCTGGGCTGAGCAGTGACAACAGGCCCAGCCCGGCCGGGGATGGCTGCAGGTACCTGCGCTGTCCTGCGGAAGAGGCCACGGGCGCGTTGCTGCTCTTGTGTGCGCTGCACGGCTGCACCTGGCAAAGAGCGAGCGCAGCCCGAGCTGAGGGGCTGCGGGAGAGGCCGGAGAACACAAGGCCAGCCCTGTGCTGCCCAGGCAGGGACAGCCCCGCCACGGCCCAGGGCACGGAGCACGGCTGTGGGGTGTCTGCCCCGGCCCCTGCTCTGTCCTGTCCATGGGAATGACCTCAGGGCATGGGAAGGGATGGGATGGGATGGGATGGGATGGGATGGGATGGGATGGGGCCATCTTGGCTGCCGGCACCAGGTCTGCAGCCCAGCTCTGCTACTCACCCTTCTGCAGTAGCTGGAATTGCTTCACCTCTTCAGGCTGCTGTGCTGGAGCAGTTCCAGGGCCTTCTTGCTCCTCCTTCGCCCAGGCCAGCTTGGGCACACTCACAGGTCTCTGCTCTATGTCACTGCCTGGATTCATGGCTACTTGCAGGGAAGATGGCTGGGAAAAGGCCAGACCTCGGAGTCAGCAAGTGCTGGAGCCGTGCCTTGAAGGCACCTGCAAGAGTGGAGTCTTGGCAAGGCTACAGGAGAGCAAGTCCTGCACTCTGGTCTCGAGGGCTCCAGCCACAAGGACAGGAGACTCCTCGTCAAGGACCGTGCTCAGCGAATGCCACGGTCTGCCCTCAAGGGCACCTGCAGAAGAGAAGCCTCGGCAAGGCCAGAGGTCACCAAGTGCTGTGGGCTGGCCACGAGGTCACCTGCAGGAGTAACGCCTCGGGAAAGCTCCGGGTCAGCAAGGAACGAGGGCACTGAGCTCTGTCCCGTCCTGTCCCGTTGCGTGCACCGAGCACTGTGGGGTGGCCACCTCGCTGCCAACACCTAGGTCACTGCATGTCACAAAGGTCCCGTTCCATGGCACGGTGACCATGCGCCACCGTGTCACAAAGGGCCCTTGCACACCCTGCCACCTGCCCTGGGGCCGCCCCCTGCCCCCCCAAAGTGGCCCAGGTTGGAAGGAATGCCTTGCCCCAAGTGTCTCAGGCAGCCCGACAGGATCTTTAGGAACGGCTCAAACCATAAGCAAAGGCTGCCCTGCTCGGCAGGCTCAGGGCAGCAGGAGCCCCCGTGGCTGCTGACCCAGCCGTGGCGGGAAGGGCACGGGGCCTTCCACAGAAGCTGGCACGGCCTCCTCGGGACACGTCCCGCATGGTGGCCACGCTAAGCACAGCCCGGTGACAGAGACAAGGAACGCGTGAGCCAGGGCACAAATGCTGCTCTGAGCCCTGGGGCCCAGGGAGCACTGACATCAGCAGGTGTGGCAGAGTCCCCGCCAAAGCAGAGTCCCCCCGAGCCCTGGCAGTGCCCATCTCCTTCCCCAGAGACCTGTGCCTCAAGAGGGCTTCTCTGCCAGAGGGCAGCCAAAGCCAACGTGCACTGGGGGCTGTGCTCCATCCTACAGGGCCTCTTGGGAGGAGCACCTGGTGGCAACACTTGGTACGTGTCAGATGATGTTGCTCCTTCCTGGAATGATTTTTTCAAGGAAGGGATTAGGAGTAGCACAGAAAGACCAGCAGCTGCAGAATTTCACAGGACAAAGAGACTCCACCAAAACACTGTCATGTTTCCGTGTGCTTTTCTGTCTGTCTTGCACTCTGAAAGAAAAAGAATTGGCCCAGCCTCTGCTTTTCAACTGTCCACGTACTGTGTGTCTTCCTGTGGCAGCTCCCGTGCAAACACAAGTGGCTGCCTGCTGAGCACGGCAATGGACGGCCACAAACAGGGAGGTCCCCGGTGAACATCAAGGCAGATACCCGGGGAAGTGCAGAGGATAGGGATAACTCTGGGAGGAGAAGCTGTTCTGTGCCTCTGATGATGGTGCCAGGCCCCTGAAGGAGCAGCCAAGACAAGTGCTGGAAGCAGCCATGTCCTGCTCTTTTCTGCTGTCAGATGCACACGGGACAGATTTGTTGCCCACGGGTCCACCAGACTTGATCCAGGAAGGATGGAAGCCCATGCATTGGTGGTAGGGAATGGGCTCCAGCAAGAGCAAAGCAGGATCTTCCAGCAGCAAAGCCTGAGCTTGTGAAGCGAGCCATGTGCTCAGCAGACACCAAAGTGCTTCCTTCGAGCCCTGAATGGTGGCCACAAGTGCCTGCCTTACTTCAGCACCTCCTGCTGCTTCCTTTGTTCCAGGCCAGTCCAGGAATTAGGTTGGAAGCTCATGCATGTGTTTTTAAGGCACCTGCACGGAGGAGAAGGACGGCAGCTGCAGCGCAGGGCTCGTGCTGCCTCTCATGATGGCATCAACGCCGCTGCCTTGGGACACCCGCCAGTGGAAGGCGAGTCTGCCCTCAAGCACAGCCATTGTAGCCAGTCAGGGGCACAGGCTGCAGCAGCAGCTGCCAAGCATTGCTGTGAGGCTGGTAAACCAAGAGAAAGCCATTGTGGCCGAGCGTGCTGAAGCCTTTTGCTAAACCACGTGCAATAGTGCCCACAGCATGGCCCCTTTGGAATGGTGGCTGGTGCAGACGCCTCCTGGAGCAGTTGCCGGCGTTCGGGCTGCTGCTGTTCCTGTGCACGCTCTGGTGCTGTTTCTGTGGTGTCCAGAGCCGCTTTGGCAGCAGCGACTCAGCAGCCCTGCTCGAGGAGACATCGCCGCCCTGGCCACGGAGGCAGAAGCTCTTTGGGCCCAGAGCTCTGTGTCAGGAGGGCCTCATCCTCAGCACCATGGCCTGGGCAGCCGCGGGGGCCCGGGCTGGCCGCCAGCCCTGCTCTGCCCACTGCCCTGGCAGCACCCAGTGACCGTGCCCCGGCAGGGCCCCCTTGCCCTCCGTGTCCCCAGCCAGCCCAGTTTGGGCACATCGGGGTGTCCCCACCCTCCTGCTGAGGCCCAGCCTCCAGGGCTTCTGCCCCAGGCGTGGGAGCCTCTCTGGGGAAGCGCCAGAGCAGCCGGCTGTCAGGAACAAGGCTGACACCCAATTCCTCAGGGCTTCCCAACAGCGCGGCCCCTCAGGGGCCTCCTGTCCCCTTGGAGCCTCCTGCCACCCACTCCCTCTCACAGGGCCCTCGTGCCTTCCCAGCGCCTTGTCCCATCAGAGCCTCCGCAGCACCTTGTCCCTTCACGGCCTCCCCCAGCCCGGCCCAGGTGCCCAGTAGCGGCGCAGCCCCGAGGAGCCGCATCGAGAGGCACCTCAGAGGCCTCAGCAATGCAGCCAGCAACACACGGGCAGGAGGACACAGATGGCCCTTCCTGGCTGGGCAGGAGGGTTTGTGGCTATCTCCAGGCACCAGGCCGGCAGTGATCCCTGCAGCTCCGGCCCCTGCCCAGCAGCTCTGTGGCCAGCACAAAGGCTTCAGCAGAACCACCAAAGGCCAAGGGCCTTGTGGACATTTTCCCTTCCCCACTGCACACCTGGGCTGCTCGCTTGGCACAAGGAGCTGTTTTCCCCTCTTCCCCCGTGCCCTGCAGACACTGGGCACCAAAGAGAGCTCCTGGGAGTCTGGGTATTAGAACACATTCTATATTTATATCCTAAAGAACAACTAAACAGAAGGGATAAAACAATCTTAAAGAAAAGAAAAATCCCCCCCGGCTCAGAAGGCCCCACAGACAGAGAGCCTCTCAAATCAGCTCTCCTCAGAGCGCCAGCAGCACAGCCAGCTGTGGCCCCAGAGACAAGGCCGTTTCTTGCGGGCCCTGCGAAACTGATCTTGCAGCTTCTGCAAGATGGAGCCCGGAGCTCTCTCCACAGCGCGGAGGACAAAGGCTGTTTCGAGAGCCAGGCTGCTGGTGGCAGGGCTGATGTCCTCTGCCTTGTCTTCAAGGGCTGCAAGAGAGAGGAACAGAGGCACGGTCAGATCCCGGATCTCTGGGGAGCCGAGGAGACCCCCGAGGCAGGGCCATGCCAGCCGGCTCTGGCCATGGCCAGGAGGGAGCCGGGAGCAAGGGGATCAGCCCGAAGCTGCCGGACACTGTTGCCCCACGTGGGCCTGAAATGGGAGTGTGTGTTCTGGCCACGGCAGCCGTGCTGCGCACAGGGAGCAGAGCCCTGGGCAGCGGGGCAGGGATTGCAGCTGCCCCCGGCAGCCGGGGCTGGCAGCCCTCTGGCCTCACTCACCCTGACAGATGTGGCGGAGCTCTCGTTTGTGGCCCCTGAGGTGCTGCCCGGCCATCCCTGAGAAGACAGAGCCTGTCAGGGCGCCAGCGGCACGGCTCCCTGCCAGCGCAGCGGCGCTGCCAGCCCTGTGGCCACACGGGCTCCTGGCCCCGGCAGGGCTCGGGCCGGACCCTTGCCGCTCGCTGCCGCCCAAGGGCACGGCTGCGAGAGGGCGGCAGCAGCGCCGAGGGCAGGCGGGGCTCCACGGCGCCGGGCACGGATGGCGCTGCCGGGGCAGCAGCCGGGGCCGGGGCCGAGCTGCGGCGGGGCGGGGAGGGGAAGCGCAGCCCAGGCTGGTGGCTCACCGATGAACCTGATGGCCGCCTGTCGCAGGGACTCCTGTGGGCTCTCCAGGTACTGCAGGGCGCGGCGCACGTGCTCGGCCGCTCGGCTCCTGTCCCCTGCCAGCTGGAGAGAGCGGCAGGAGGGTGCACTTGGTGCAGGCTCAATCCCTGGGCCGAGCGCTCCGTGCGGCCAGCACTGGCCTCCCCTGCCCGCAGAGCCCTGCCGGGCGGGCAGCAGCCGCCGGCGCCGGGCTCTGACGGGGGCAGCGGGGCGGCTGCTGCCCGGGGAGCCGCGGTGCCGCCCGCAGCCCAGCCGGTTCGGGGCCACAGGAGCCTGGAGCAGAGCCCGCGCGGCCCGGGAAAGGCAGCGGCGTGTGGGGCGCAGGGAGGCGGCCGTGGCTGCAGCGCTGGGCAGGGGCGCAGCTGCCAGCCGCAGCCACTGAGCAGCGTCGCCAGGGGGCTTCTCCAGCCGGAGGCTGGGGCTTGCAGGCCGTTCTTACCAGGGCCTCGCCGAACCTCCAGGTCTGATCCAGCCGCAGCATGTGTTGGAGATCCTTCCTGTGCAGGAATGTGGCTGAACAATGGAGCGTTTCCCGGGAGGCCTGGAGTGCAGCAGAGAGCCCGAGATGGCACCACAGCCCAGGGCACAGGAGCCGCACAGGTCCCTCTACCAAGGCCAGGAGGAGGCTGCAGCCCACGAGGCGCCAGAGCAGGAGGCAGCCGAGCCCCCTGCCAGGGGGCCAGCGGCAGCCGCTGAGTCCTCACCTCTGCCACGCGCTGGTTCTCGTCATGGCAGTGGAAGGAGAGTGGGAGCAGGCTCTGGCGCACGTGTGCCTTCAGGGCCTTTTTGTCCCCTTCCGGTAAAAAATACAGCATCTCTCGGAAGATGAACATGGAGCACAACTGCACCTGGCTGTCATCCTGTATGAAAGGAAGGGAGACCTCGGCATCAGCTGCTTCACGCCCGCCTGGGCACAGGCCTGAAAATGCACAGGGCACAAAGTTTGCGGGCAGCAGCCGGTGGCCGTGGCTGGAGGCGCAGAGCCTTACGTTGTCAAAGAGCGGCAGGAGCGCCCCAGCCAGCTGCAGGGCGAGGGGG
Source organism: Melozone crissalis (assembly GCF_028551555.1). Taxonomy (NCBI): domain Eukaryota; kingdom Metazoa; phylum Chordata; class Aves; order Passeriformes; family Passerellidae; genus Melozone; species Melozone crissalis. The sequence goes on along the minus strand of NW_026535795.1, from coordinate 13,690,814 downwards.
CTGGCTATGGGAGCGCCATTGCACAGGAACAAACCGCTGAGGAGAACCATGGTCATCCTAAGCATGTCGCTGTCATTTTCCTGCAGGAGCTCCACCAGCCTTTCATGCAGGCTCCACATTCTTACGGCCTGCGTGGAACACAAGTGTGTGAAACGCCGTCCTGCTGCCACAGGGCCCAGAGGCCAAAGTGCTGTGCCAAAGCACTCGGGCAGCTGGAGCGGGAGGCAGGAGAGCTGGGAGCAGCTGCCTGAGCACCCAAAGGCCAGCCAAGGCCAAGCGACTGCCTTGCCCAGCCCCACGCTGGCAGCATGGCTTCAGCTGCTGCCCTCTTCTCACCGAGACACTGGTGCCGAGCACCAGGAGGCCTCTGAGGGCCAAGCGACGCATCTCCCTGCACTCGCTCTGCAGGTTCTTGGACATGACCTCCAGGACGCTGTCACGGCATTCACTCCAGTCCAGGCAGTCCAGGATCTGAAAGGCACGAGGCCGGTGACGAGGGAGCCGCACAGGGCCGGGCCCAGGCAGCAGCACAGGCCGCGGGCAGCGTCCCGGGCAGCTGCGGCCACGAGAGGGCAGAGAGGCAGGAGGCAGCTCAGCCAGGCAGCGCTGGCCTTCAGGCTCACCTCCACAAGGAACGCCATGGCGGCCAAATCCCGGGATGGCATGTCTTTGCTGAGCAGCCCGAGCAGGTGGAATGCAATCGCCGAACACAGGCCTTGGGATGCGTGGTGCATTTCTCTGAGAGGAGGAAATAGGAAGCAAAACCCTGAGACAGCAGGGGTAAACCTCTGCCAGGACTGACTGGCAGAGGTCTGGCCTTTCTCCAGCACCCTGCAAGGGGGAGCGGGCCCTCTGGGAGGTGGCTGCTCTTGGGCACGCTCCTCTCCCAGGCTTTTGCAGTCTCCTTGGCCGTCCCTTGGTGACAAGGCCTTGTGGCCCACGACCACGGGGACTGTGTGGGGCACCCCAGGCACAGGGCACAAATGCCGGAGGCAGCTGGGGAGCAGGGGGTCTCACCTGGCCAGCATGCCCACAGCACAGTGGTGGGTGTCAGCACAGAGCAGCGTGTCCCAGCCACGCTTGTCTTCCATTGCCGCCACCACATCCTCATAGTTCAGTCGGCAGAGCAGGGCCTTCAGGGTCTGCTCTGCAAAGCTGTGTGCAGATCAAAGCCCAGGTCACGCTGGGGGCACTGGCACCTGCCCTGGGCACGTGGCAGGGACAGGAGGACTTGCATGGAGCACCTGTTGGGGTCGGTGGCAAGGCCGTGTTGCTGCTGGCATCCCTCCCAGAAGGTATGGGCTGCCTCGGGCATATCCAAGGTGCTGAAGAGCACTTGGAAGAGCAGGCACACAAAGAGGCGGGGGAAATGCACGGTCACCACGTGTGGGACACAGGGCATCTGGAGGATCTTCCACATCACCACAGTTGCCTGCAAAGGACAGAGCAGCCCGAGCTCAGTGCCGAGGTGTCAGTGTGGCTGAGCCCGGGCGTGGGAAGGAGAGGCCAGCGGAGACGCAGGGGGAGCACCGGGCCTGGTGCCTCTGAAGCTGCCCCTAGGCCGGGTTTCTGCCCAGTGCCTGAGGCAGGGAGACACTGTGGGGGAGGGAGGATGGAGAGCTGATGGAGAGGTGAGCTTGGGGTGAGCAAAGGCCAGTTGCAGAAACTCACAGCCAGGGCGAGGACAGCCGTGTGGTCCCCATCGGAGGTGCGTGTGCTGTGCTCTGGCCAGCTGGCCAGTACGTCAAGGAATATGAGCATGGCCGGCTCTGCAGCCCTGCACGAGCACATGATGGTCTTCCACATGGTGGTAGCAGCTCTGTAGGGTCAAAGCTCTGTCTCAGGGGGGTCTGCCAGCCCTGCCTCTGCCCCCTGTCCCTCAGCACACAGGCAGCCCAGCCCTGTGGGGACCGGCCCCTGAGGAGCAGGGAGGGAGCATGGCAGCACGCTGGGGGCTGACATGCCAGGGTGGGCAAAGGGAGGAGCCAGAGGGCCCTGGAATTCTCTGTGTGTCAGACACCTGGGACAGGCTGTACAGGCTGATGGGCTGCTGAGGCCTGAGCCTTGTGGGCACGTGGGCCCCGTACCTGTCACATGATGGGGCCACACGCAGGAGAGCCATCACCACATCAGCGGGCTGTGCCTCTGTCAGATCCAGAAGGGGCCTGTACAGGTTGTACTCAGGAAACTCGTTGGCCGCGAGCCACTGGTGGATGTACCTGACCATGGCGGGCACCTGGAGAAGGCAGAGGAGGCTTGGAAAGCTGCCAGAGGGAGTCATGTGCCCAACTGCCCCAGAAAAGTGCTTCCATTGCCACCACACTGCCATGGCCTCAAGGCTTCCAGTGAGCAGCAGGTGTGGCTTGGGAGGCCAAGCAATTGCTGGGGGGATGGAAGGCAGGCCACAGGCTGCTTACTTGCTTTGGAGTGGAAGGGCCCTCCTCCACAAGCATATCCAGCAGGGCAGCACTGGTCTTGGTTGTGAAGATGGGAGGGTACGCCCTGAGCATGCTGCCCATGCCGCTGGTCTCTTCCTCCCGAATCCTCTTGATGAATTTCCCAACCATCTGTAGCAGAAGGGCAAGAAGCCAGGGATGTTGCATGGAGTGCTGCGAGCACGGTGCTGGGCTGAGCAGTGACAACAGGCCCAGCCCGGCCGGGGATGGCTGCAGGTACCTGCACTGTCCTGCGGAAGAGGCCACGGGCGCGTTGCTGCTCTTGTGTGCGCTGCACGGCTGCACCTGGCAAAGAGCGAGCGCAGCCCGAGCTGAGGGGCTGCGGGAGAGGCCGGAGAACACAAGGCCAGCCCTGCGCTGCCCAGGCAGGGACAGCCCCGCCACGGCCCAGGGCACGGAGCACGGCTGTGGGGTGTCTGCCCCGGCCCCTGCTCTGTCCTGTCCATGGGAATGACCTCAGGGCATGGGAAGGGATGGGATTGGATGTGATGGGATGGGATGGGATGGGATGGGATGGGATGGGGCCATCTTGGCTGCTGGCACCAGGTCTGCAGCCCAGCTCTGCTACTCACCCTTCTGCAGTAGCTGGAATTGCTTCACCTCTTCAGGCTGCTGTGCTGGAGCAGTTCCAGGGCCTTCTTGCTCCTCCTTCGCCCAGGCCAGCTTGGGCACACTCACAGGTCTCTGCTCTATGTCACTGCCTGGATTCATGGCTACTTGCAGGGAAGATGGCTGGGAAAAGGCCAGACCTCGGAGTCAGCAAGTGCTGGAGCCGTGCCTTGAAGGCACCTGCAAGAGTGGAGTCTTGGCAAGGCTACAGGAGAGCAAGTCCTGCACTCTGGTCTCGAGGGCTCCAGCCACAAGGACAGGAGACTCCTCGTCAAGGACCGTGCTCAGCGAATGCCACGGTCTGCCCTCAAGGGCACCTGCAGAAGAGAAGCCTCGGCAAGGCCAGAGGTCACCAAGTGCTGTGGGCTGGCCACGAGGTCACCTGCAGGAGTAACGCCTCGGGAAAGCTCCGGGTCAGCAAGGAACGAGGGCACTGAGCTCTGTCCCGTCCTGTCCCGTTGCGTGCACCGAGCACTGTGGGGTGGCCACCTCGCTGCCAACACCTAGGTCACTGCATGTCACAAAGGTCCCGTTCCATGGCACGGTGACCATGCGCCACCGTGTCACAAAGGGCCCTTGCACACCCTGCCACCTGCCCTGGGGCCGCCCCCTGCCCCCCCAAAGTGGCCCAGGTTGGAAGGAATGCCTTGCCCCAAGTGTCTCAGGCAGCCCGACAGGATCTTTAGGAACGGCTCAAACCATAAGCAAAGGCTCTGCTCGGCAGGCTCAGGGCAGCAGGAGCCCCCGTGGCTGCTGACCCAGCCGTGGCGGGAAGGGCACGGGGCCTTCCACAGAAGCTGGCACGGCCTCCTCGGGACACGTCCCGCATGGTGGCCACGCTAAGCACGGCCCGGTGACAGAGACAAGGAACGCGTGAGCCAGGGCACAAATGCTGCTCTGAGCCCTGGGGCCCAGGGAGCACTGACATCAGCAGGTGTGGCAGAGTCCCCGCCAAAGCAGAGTCCCCCCGAGCCCTGGCAGTGCCCATCTCCTTCCCCAGAGACCTGTGCCTCAAGAGGGCTTCTCTGCCAGAGGGCAGCCAAAGCCAACGTGCACTGGGGGCTGTGCTCCATCCTACAGGGCCTCTTGGGAGGAGCACCTGGTGGCAACACTTGGTACGTGTCAGATGATGTTGCTCCTTCCTGGAATGATTTTTTCAAGGAAGGGATTAGGAGTAGCACAGAAAGACCAGCAGCTGCAGAATTTCACAGGACAAAGAGACTCCACCAAAACACTGTCATGTTTCCGTGTGCTTTTCTGTCTGTCTTGCACTCTGAAAGAAAAAGAATTGGCCCAGCCTCTGCTTTTCAACTGTCCACGTACTGTGTGTCTTCCTGTGGCAGCTCCCGTGCAAACACAAGTGGCTGCCTGCTGAGCACGGCAATGGACGGCCACAAACAGGGAGGTCCCCGGTGAACATCAAGGCAGATACCCGGGGAAGTGCAGAGGATAGGGATAACTCTGGGAGGAGAAGCTGTTCTGTGCCTCTGATGATGGTGCCAGGCCCCTGAAGGAGCAGCCAAGACAAGTGCTGGAAGCAGCCATGTCCTGCTCTTTTCTGCTGTCAGATGCACACGGGACAGATTTGTTGCCCACGGGTCCACCAGACTTGATCCAGGAAGGATGGAAGCCCATGCATTGGTGGTAGGGAATGGGCTCCAGCAAGAGCAAAGCAGGATCTTCCAGCAGCAAAGCCTGAGCTTGTGAAGCGAGCCATGTGCTCAGCAGACACCAAAGTGCTTCCTTCGAGCCCTGAATGGTGGCCACAAGTGCCTGCCTTACTTCAGCACCTCCTGCTGCTTCCTTTGTTCCAGGCCAGTCCAGGAATTAGGTTGGAAGCTCATGCATGTGTTTTTAAGGCACCTGCACGGAGGAGAAGGACGGCAGCTGCAGCGCAGGGCTCGTGCTGCCTCTCATGATGGCATCAACGCCGCTGCCTTGGGACACCCGCCAGTGGAAGGCGAGTCTGCCCTCAAGCACAGCCATTGTAGCCAGTCAGGGGCACAGGCTGCAGCAGCAGCTGCCAAGCATTGCTGTGAGGCTGGTAAACCAAGAGAAAGCCATTGTGGCCGAGCGTGCTGAAGCCTTTTGCTAAACCACGTGCAATAGTGCCCACAGCATGGCCCCTTTGGAATGGTGGCTGGTGCAGACGCCTCCTGGAGCAGTTGCCGGCGTTCGGGCTGCTGCTGTTCCTGTGCACGCTCTGGTGCTGTTTCTGTGGCGTCCAGAGCCGCTTTGGCAGCAGCGACTCAGCAGCCCTGCTCGAGGAGACATCGCCGCCCTGGCCACGGAGGCAGAAGCTCTTTGGGCCCAGAGCTCTGTGTCAGGAGGGCCTCATCCTCAGCACCATGGCCTGGGCAGCCGCGGGGGCCCGGGCTGGCCGCCAGCCCTGCTCTGCCCACTGCCCTGGCAGCACCCAGTGACCGTGCCCCGGCAGGGCCCCCTTGCCCTCCGTGTCCCCAGCCAGCCCAGTTTGGGCACATCGGGGTGTCCCCACCCTCCTGCTGAGGCCCAGCCTCCAGGGCTTCTGCCCCAGGCGTGGGAGCCTCTCTGGGGAAGCGCCAGAGCAGCCGGCTGTCAGGAACAAGGCTGACACCCAATTCCTCAGGGCTTCCCAACAGCGCGGCCCCTCAGGGGCCTCCTGTCCCCTTGGAGCCTCCTGCCACCCACTCCCTCTCACAGGGCCCTCGTGCCTTCCCAGCGCCTTGTCCCATCAGAGCCTCCGCAGCACCTTGTCCCTTCACGGCCTCCCCCAGCCCGGCCCAGGTGCCCAGTAGCGGCGCAGCCCCGAGGAGCCGCATCGAGAGGCACCTCAGAGGCCTCAGCAATGCAGCCAGCAACACACGGGCAGGAGGACACAGATGGCCCTTCCTGGCTGGGCAGGAGGGTTTGTGGCTATCTCCAGGCACCAGGCCGGCAGTGATCCCTGCAGCTCCGGCCCCTGCCCAGCAGCTCTGTGGCCAGCACAAAGGCTTCAGCAGAACCACCAAAGGCCAAGGGCCTTGTGGACATTTTCCCTTCCCCACTGCACACCTGGGCTGCTCGCTTGGCACAAGGAGCTGTTTTCCCCTCTTCCCCCGTGCCCTGCAGACACTGGGCACCAAAGAGAGCTCCTGGGAGTCTGGGTATTAGAACACATTCTATATTTATATCCTAAAGAACAACTAAACAGAAGGGATAAAACAATCTTAAAGAAAAGAAAAATCCCCCCCGGCTCAGAAGGCCCCACAGACAGAGAGCCTCTCAAATCAGCTCTCCTCAGAGCGCCAGCAGCACAGCCAGCTGTGGCCCCAGAGACAAGGCCGTTTCTTGCGGGCCCTGCGAAACTGATCTTGCAGCTTCTGCAAGATGGAGCCCGGAGCTCTCTCCACAGCGCGGAGGACAAAGGCTGTTTCGAGAGCCAGGCTGCTGGTGGCAGGGCTGATGTCCTCTGCCTTGTCTTCAAGGGCTGCAAGAGAGAGGAACAGAGGCACGGTCAGATCCCGGATCTCTGGGGAGCCGAGGAGACCCCCGAGGCAGGGCCATGCCAGCCGGCTCTGGCCATGGCCAGGAGGGAGCCGGGAGCAAGGGGATCAGCCCGAAGCTGCCGGACACTGTTGCCCCACGTGGGCCTGAAATGGGAGTGTGTGTTCTGGCCACGGCAGCCGTGCTGCGCACAGGGAGCAGAGCCCTGGGCAGCGGGGCAGGGATTGCAGCTGCCCCCGGCAGCCGGGGCTGGCAGCCCTCTGGCCTCACTCACCCTGACAGATGTGGCGGAGCTCTCGTTTGTGGCCCCTGAGGTGCTGCCCGGCCATCCCTGAGAAGACAGAGCCTGTCAGGGCGCCAGCGGCACAGCTCCCTGCCAGCGCAGCGGCGCTGCCAGCCCTGTGGCCACACGGGCTCCTGGCCCCGGCAGGGCTCGGGCCGGACCCTTGCCGCTCGCTGCCGCCCAAGGGCACGGCTGCGAGAGGGCGGCAGCAGCGCCGAGGGCAGGCGGGGCTCCACGGCGCCGGGCACGGATGGCGCTGCCGGGGCAGCAGCCGGGGCCGGGGCCGAGCTGCGGCGGGGCGGGGAGGGGAAGCGCAGCCCAGGCTGGTGGCTCACCGATGAACCTGATGGCCGCCTGTCGCAGGGACTCCTGTGGGCTCTCCAGGTACTGCAGGGCGCGGCGCACGTGCTCGGCCGCTCGGCTCCTGTCCCCTGCCAGCTGGAGAGAGCGGCAGGAGGGTGCACTTGGTGCAGGCTCAATCCCTGGGCCGAGCGCTCCGTGCGGCCAGCACTGGCCTCCCCTGCCCGCAGAGCCCTGCCGGGCGGGCAGCAGCCGCCGGCGCCGGGCTCTGACGGGGGCAGCGGGGCGGCTGCTGCCCGGGGAGCCGCGGTGCCGCCCGCAGCCCAGCCGGTTCGGGGCCACAGGAGCCTGGAGCAGAGCCCGCGCGGCCCGGGAAAGGCAGCGGCGTGTGGGGCGCAGGGAGGCGGCCGTGGCTGCAGCGCTGGGCAGGGGCGCAGCTGCCAGCCGCAGCCACTGAGCAGCGTCGCCAGGGGGCTTCTCCAGCCGGAGGCTGGGGCTTGCAGGCCGTTCTTACCAGGGCCTCGCCGAACCTCCAGGTCTGATCCAGCCGCAGCATGTGTTGGAGATCCTTCCTGTGCAGGAATGTGGCTGAACAATGGAGCGTTTCCCGGGAGGCCTGGAGTGCAGCAGAGAGCCCGAGATGGCACCACAGCCCAGGGCACAGGAGCCGCACAGGTCCCTCTACCAAGGCCAGGAGGAGGCTGCAGCCCACGAGGCGCCAGAGCAGGAGGCAGCCGAGCCCCCTGCCAGGGGGCCAGCGGCAGCCGCTGAGTCCTCACCTCTGCCACGCGCTGGTTCTCGTCATGGCAGTGGAAGGAGAGTGGGAGCAGGCTCTGGCGCACGTGTGCCTTCAGGGCCTTTTTGTCCCCTTCCGGTAAAAAATACAGCATCTCTCGGAAGATGAACATGGAGCACAACTGCACCTGGCTGTCATCCTGTATGAAAGGAAGGGAGACCTCGGCATCAGCTGCTTCACGCCCGCCTGGGCACAGGCCTGAAAATGCACAGGGCACAAAGTTTGCGGGCAGCAGCCGGTGGCCGTGGCTGGAGGCGCAGAGCCTTACGTTGTCAAAGAGCGGCAGGAGCGCCCCAGCCAGCTGCAGGGCGAGGGGGCTGGCTATGGGAGCGCCATTGCACAGGAACAAACCGCTGAGGAGAACCATGGTCATCCTAAGCATGTCGCTGTCATTTTCCTGCAGGAGCTCCACCAGCCTTTCATGCAGGCTCCACATTCTTACGGCCTGCGTGGAACACAAGTGTGTGAAACGCCGTCCTGCTGCCACAGGGCCCAGAGGCCAAAGTGCTGTGCCAAAGCACTCGGGCAGCTGGAGCGTGAGGCAGGAGAGCTGGGAGCAGCTGCCTGAGCACCCAAAGGCCAGCCAAGGCCAAGCGACTGCCTTGCCCAGCCCCACGCTGGCAGCATGGCTTCAGCTGCTGCCCTCTTCTCACCGAGACACTGGTGCTGAGCACCAGGAGGCCTCTGAGGGCCAAGCGACGCATCTCCCTGCACTCGCTCTGCAGGTTCTTGGACATGACCTCCAGGACGCTGTCACGGCATTCACTCCAGTCCAGGCAGTCCAGGATCTGAAAGGCACGAGGCCGGTGACGAGGGAGCCGCACAGGGCCGGGCCCAGGCAGCAGCACAGGCCGCGGGCAGCGTCCCGGGCAGCTGCGGCCACGAGAGGGCAGAGAGGCGGGAGGCAGCTCAGCCAGGCAGCGCTGGCCTTCAGGCTCACCTCCACAAGGAACGCCATGGCGGCCAAATCCCGGGATGGCATGTCTTTGCTGAGCAGCCCGAGCAGGTGGAATGCAATCGCCGAACACAGGCCTTGGGATGCGTGGTGCATTTCTCTGAGAGGAGGAAATAGGAAGCAAAACCCTGAGACAGCAGGGGTAAACCTCTGCCAGGACTGACTGGCAGAGGTCTGGCCTTTCTCCAGCACCCTGCAAGGGGGAGCCGGGCCCTCTGGGAGGTGGCTGCTCTTGGGCACGCTCCTCTCCCAGGCTTTTGCAGTCTCCTTGGCCGTCCCTTGGTGACAAGGCCTTGTGGCCCACGACCACGGGGACAGTGTGGGGCACCCCAGGCACAGGGCACAAATGCCGGAGGCAGCTGGGGAGCAGGGGGTCTCACCTGGCCAGCATGCCCACAGCACAGTGGTGGGTGTCAGCACAGAGCAGCGTGTCCCAGCCACGCTTGTCTTCCATTGCCGCCACCACATCCTCATAGTTCAGTCGGCAGAGCAGGGCCTTCAGGGTCTGCTCTGCAAAGCTGTGTGCAGATCAAAGCCCAGGTCACGCTGGGGGCACTGGCACCTGCCCTGGGCACGTGGCAGGGACAGGAGGACTTGCATGGAGCACCTGTTGGGGTCGGTGGCAAGGCCGTGTTGCTGCTGGCATCCCTCCCAGAAGGTATGGGCTGCCTCGGGCATATCCAAGGTGCTGAAGAGCACTTGGAAGAGCAGGCACACAAAGAGGCGGGGGAAATGCACGGTCACCACGTGTGGGACACAGGGCATCTGGAGGATCTTCCACATCACCACAGTTGCCTGCAAAGGACAGAGCAGCCCGAGCTCAGTGCCGAGGTGTCAGTGTGGCTGAGCCCGGGCGTGGGAAGGAGAGGCCAGCGGAGACGCAGGGGGAGCACCGGGCCTGGTGCCTCTGAAGCTGCCCCTAGGCCGGGTTTCTGCCCAGTGCCTGAGGCAGGGAGACACTGTGGGGGAGGGAGGATGGAGAGCTGATGGAGAGGTGAGCTTGGGGTGAGCAAAGGCCAGTTGCAGAAACTCACAGCCAGGGCGAGGACAGCCGTGTGGTCCCCATCGGAGGTGCGTGTGCTGTGCTCTGGCCAGCTGGCCAGTACGTCAAGGAGTATGAGCATGGCCGGCTCTGCAGCCCTGCACGAGCACATGATGGTCTTCCACATGGTGGTAGCAGCTCTGTAGGGTCAAAGCTCTGTCTCAGGGGGGTCTGCCAGCCCTGCCTCTGCCCCCTGTCCCTCAGCACACAGGCAGCCCAGCCCTGTGGGGACCGGCCCCTGAGGAGCAGGGAGGGAGCATGGCAGCACGCTGGGGGCTGACATGCCAGGGTGGGCAAAGGGAGGAGCCAGAGGGCCCTGGAATTCTCTGTGTGTCAGACACCTGGGACAGGCTGTACAGGCTGATGGGCTGCTGAGGCCTGAGCCTTGTGGGCACGTGGGCCCCGTACCTGTCACATGATGGGGCCACACGCAGGAGAGCCATCACCACATCAGCGGGCTGTGCCTCTGTCAGATCCAGAAGGGGCCTGTACAGGTTGTACTCAGGAAACTCGTTGGCCGCGAGCCACTGGTGGATGTACCTGACCATGGCGGGCACCTGGAGAAGGCAGAGGAGGCTTGGAAAGCTGCCAGAGGGAGTCATGTGCCCAACTGCCCCAGAAAAGTGCTTCCATTGCCACCACACTGCCATGGCCTCAAGGCTTCCAGTGAGCAGCAGGTGTGGCTTGGGAGGCCAAGCAATTGCTGGGGGGATGGAAGGCAGGCCACAGGCTGCTTACTTGCTTTGGAGTGGAAGGCCCCTCCTCCACAAGCATATCCAGCAGGGCAGCACTGGTCTTGGTTGTGAAGATGGGAGGGTACGCCCTGAGCATGCTGCCCATGCCGCTGGTCTCTTCCTCCCGAATCCTCTTGATGAATTTCCCAACCATCTGTAGCAGAAGGGCAAGAAGCCAGGGATGTTGCATGGAGTGCTGCGAGCACGGTGCTGGGCTGAGCAGTGACAACAGGCCCAGCCCGGCCGGGGATGGCTGCAGGTACCTGCGCTGTCCTGCGGAAGAGGCCACGGGCGCGTTGCTGCTCTTGTGTGCGCTGCACGGCTGCACCTGGCAAAGAGCGAGCGTAGCCCGAGCTGAGGGGCTGCGGGAGAGGCCGGAGAACACAAGGCCAGCCCTGCGCTGCCCAGGCAGGGACAGCCCCGCCACGGCCCAGGGCACGGAGCACGGCTGTGGGGTGTCTGCCCCGGCCCCTGCTCTGTCCTGTCCATGGGAATGACCTCAGGGCATGGGACGGGATGGGATGGGATGGGATGGGATGGGATGGGATGGGATGGGGCCATCTTGGCTGCCGGCACCAGGTCTGCAGCCCAGCTCTGCTACTCACCCTTCTGCAGTAGCTGGAATTGCTTCACCTCTTCAGGCTGCTGTGCTGGAGCAGTTCCAGGGCCTTCTTGCTCCTCCTTCGCCCAGGCCAGCTTGGGCACACTCACAGGTCTCTGCTCTATGTCACTGCCTGGATTCATGGCTACTTGCAGGGAAGATGGCTGGGAAAAGGCCAGACCTCGGAGTCAGCAAGTGCTGGAGCCGTGCCTTGAAGGCACCTGCAAGAGTGGAGTCTTGGCAAGGCTACAGGAGAGCAAGTCCTGCACTCTGGTCTCGAGGGCTCCAGCCACAAGGACAGGAGACTCCTCGTCAAGGACCGTGCTCAGCGAATGCCACGGTCTGCCCTCAAGGGCACCTGCAGAAGAGAAGCCTCGGCAAGGCCAGAGGTCACCAAGTGCTGTGGGCTGGCCACGAGGTCACCTGCAGGAGTAACGCCTCGGGAAAGCTCCGGGTCAGCAAGGAACGAGGGCACTGAGCTCTGTCCCGTCCTGTCCCGTTGCGTGCACCGAGCACTGTGGGGTGGCCACCTCGCTGCCAACACCTAGGTCACTGCATGTCACAAAGGTCCCGTTCCATGGCACGGTGACCATGCGCCACCGTGTCACAAAGGGCCCTTGCACACCCTGCCACCTGCCCTGGGGCCGCCCCCTGCCCCCCCAAAGTGGCCCAGGTTGGAAGGAATGCCTTGCCCCAAGTGTCTCAGGCAGCCCGACAGGATCTTTAGGAACGGCTCAAACCATAAGCAAAGGCTCTGCTCGGCAGGCTCAGGGCAGCAGGAGCCCCCGTGGCTGCTGACCCAGCCGTGGCGGGAAGGGCACGGGGCCTTCCACAGAAGCTGGCACGGCCTCCTCGGGACACGTCCCGCATGGTGGCCACGCTAAGCACGGCCCGGTGACAGAGACAAGGAACGCGTGAGCCAGGGCACAAATGCTGCTCTGAGCCCTGGGGCCCAGGGAGCACTGACATCAGCAGGTGTGGCAGAGTCCCCGCCAAAGCAGAGTCCCCCCGAGCCCTGGCAGTGCCCATCTCCTTCCCCAGAGACCTGTGCCTCAAGAGGGCTTCTCTGCCAGAGGGCAGCCAAAGCCAACGTGCACTGGGGGCTGTGCTCCATCCTACAGGGCCTCTTGGGAGGAGCACCTGGTGGCAACACTTGGTACGTGTCAGATGATGTTGCTCCTTCCTGGAATGATTTTTTCAAGGAAGGGATTAGGAGTAGCACAGAAAGACCAGCAGCTGCAGAATTTCACAGGACAAAGAGACTCCACCAAAACACTGTCATGTTTCCGTGTGCTTTTCTGTCTGTCTTGCACTCTGAAAGAAAAAGAATTGGCCCAGCCTCTGCTTTTCAACTGTCCACGTACTGTGTGTCTTCCTGTGGCAGCTCCCGTGCAAACACAAGTGGCTGCCTGCTGAGCACGGCAATGGACGGCCACAAACAGGGAGGTCCCCGGTGAACATCAAGGCAGATACCCGGGGAAGTGCAGAGGATAGGGATAACTCTGGGAGGAGAAGCTGTTCTGTGCCTCTGATGATGGTGCCAGGCCCCTGAAGGAGCAGCCAAGACAAGTGCTGGAAGCAGCCATGTCCTGCTCTTTTCTGCTGTCAGATGCACACGGGACAGATTTGTTGCCCACGGGTCCACCAGACTTGATCCAGGAAGGATGGAAGCCCATGCATTGGTGGTAGGGAATGGGCTCCAGCAAGAGCAAAGCAGGATCTTCCAGCAGCAAAGCCTGAGCTTGTGAAGCGAGCCATGTGCTCAGCAGACACCAAAGTGCTTCCTTCGAGCCCTGAATGGTGGCCACAAGTGCCTGCCTTACTTCAGCACCTCCTGCTGCTTCCTTTGTTCCAGGCCAGTCCAGGAATTAGGTTGGAAGCTCATGCATGTGTTTTTAAGGCACCTGCACGGAGGAGAAGGACGGCAGCTGCAGCGCAGGGCTCGTGCTGCCTCTCATGATGGCATCAACGCCGCTGCCTTGGGACACCCGCCAGTGGAAGGCGAGTCTGCCCTCAAGCACAGCCATTGTAGCCAGTCAGGGGCACAGGCTGCAGCAGCAGCTGCCAAGCATTGCTGTGAGGCTGGTAAACCAAGAGAAAGCCATTGTGGCCGAGCGTGCTGAAGCCTTTTGCTAAACCACGTGCAATAGTGCCCACAGCATGGCCCCTTTGGAATGGTGGCTGGTGCAGATGCCTCCTGGAGCAGTTGCCGGCGTTCGGGCTGCTGCTGTTCCTGTGCACGCTCTGGTGCTGTTTCTGTGGTGTCCAGAGCCGCTTTGGCAGCAGCGACTCAGCAGCCCTGCTCGAGGAGACATCGCCGCCCTGGCCACGGAGGCAGAAGCTCTTTGGGCCCAGAGCTCTGTGTCAGGAGGGCCTCATCCTCAGCACCATGGCCTGGGCAGCCGCGGGGGCCCGGGCTGGCCGCCAGCCCTGCTCTGCCCACTGCCCTGGCAGCACCCAGTGACCGTGCCCCGGCAGGGCCCCCTTGCCCTCCGTGTCCCCAGCCAGCCCAGTTTGGGCACATCGGGGTGTCCCCACCCTCCTGCTGAGGCCCAGCCTCCAGGGCTTCTGCCCCAGGCGTGGGAGCCTCTCTGGGGAAGCGCCAGAGCAGCCGGCTGTCAGGAACAAGGCTGACACCCAATTCCTCAGGGCTTCCCAACAGCGCGGCCCCTCAGGGGCCTCCTGTCCCCTTGGAGCCTCCTGCCACCCACTCCCTCTCACAGGGCCCTCGTGCCTTCCCAGCGCCTTGTCCCATCAGAGCCTCCGCAGCACCTTGTCCCTTCACGGCCTCCCCCAGCCCGGCCCAGGTGCCCAGTAGCGGCGCAGCCCCGAGGAGCCGCATCGAGAGGCACCTCAGAGGCCTCAGCAATGCAGCCAGCAACACACGGGCAGGAGGACACAGATGGCCCTTCCTGGCTGGGCAGGAGGGTTTGTGGCTATCTCCAGGCACCAGGCCGGCAGTGATCCCTGCAGCTCCGGCCCCTGCCCAGCAGCTCTGTGGCCAGCACAAAGGCTTCAGCAGAACCACCAAAGGCCAAGGGCCTTGTGGACATTTTCCCTTCCCCACTGCACACCTGGGCTGCTCGCTTGGCACAAGGAGCTGTTTTCCCCTCTTCCCCCGTGCCCTGCAGACACTGGGCACCAAAGAGAGCTCCTGGGAGTCTGGGTATTAGAACACATTCTATATTTATATCCTAAAGAACAACTAAACAGAAGGGATAAAACAATCTTAAAGAAAAGAAAAATCCCCCCCGGCTCAGAAGGCCCCACAGACAGAGAGCCTCTCAAATCAGCTCTCCTCAGAGCGCCAGCAGCACAGCCAGCTGTGGCCCCAGAGACAAGGCCGTTTCTTGCGGGCCCTGCGAAACTGATCTTGCAGCTTCTGCAAGATGGAGCCCGGAGCTCTCTCCACAGCGCGGAGGACAAAGGCTGTTTCGAGAGCCAGGCTGCTGGTGGCAGGGCTGATGTCCTCTGCCTTGTCTTCAAGGGCTGCAAGAGAGAGGAACAGAGGCACGGTCAGATCCCGGATCTCTGGGGAGCCGAGGAGACCCCCGAGGCAGGGCCATGCCAGCCGGCTCTGGCCATGGCCAGGAGGGAGCCGGGAGCAAGGGGATCAGCCCGAAGCTGCCGGACACTGTTGCCCCACGTGGGCCTGAAATGGGAGTGTGTGTTCTGGCCACGGCAGCCGTGCTGCGCACAGGGAGCAGAGCCCTGGGCAGCGGGGCAGGGATTGCAGCTGCCCCCGGCAGCCGGGGCTGGCAGCCCTCTGGCCTCACTCACCCTGACAGATGTGGCGGAGCTCTCGTTTGTGGCCCCTGAGGTGCTGCCCGGCCATCCCTGAGAAGACAGAGCCTGTCAGGGCGCCAGCGGCACGGCTCCCTGCCAGCGCAGCGGCGCTGCCAGCCCTGTGGCCACACGGGCTCCTGGCCCCGGCAGGGCTCGGGCCGGACCCTTGCCGCTCGCTGCCGCCCAAGGGCACGGCTGCGAGAGGGCGGCAGCAGCGCCGAGGGCAGGCGGGGCTCCACGGCGCCGGGCACGGATGGCGCTGCCGGGGCAGCAGCCGGGGCCGGGGCCGAGCTGCGGCGGGGCGGGGAGGGGAAGCGCAGCCCAGGCTGGTGGCTCACCGATGAACCTGATGGCCGCCTGTCGCAGGGACTCCTGTGGGCTCTCCAGGTACTGCAGGGCGCGGCGCACGTGCTCGGCCGCTCGGCTCCTGTCCCCTGCCAGCTGGAGAGAGCGGCAGGAGGGTGCACTTGGTGCAGGCTCAATCCCTGGGCCGAGCGCTCCGTGCGGCCAGCACTGGCCTCCCCTGCCCGCAGAGCCCTGCCGGGCGGGCAGCAGCCGCCGGCGCCGGGCTCTGACGGGGGCAGCGGGGCGGCTGCTGCCCGGGGAGCCGCGGTGCCGCCCGCAGCCCAGCCGGTTCGGGGCCACAGGAGCCTGGAGCAGAGCCCGCGCGGCCCGGGAAAGGCAGCGGCGTGTGGGGCGCAGGGAGGCGGCCCTGGCTGCAGCGCTGGGCAGGGGCGCAGCTGCCAGCCGCAGCCACTGAGCAGCGTCGCCAGGGGGCTTCTCCAGCCGGAGGCTGGGGCTTGCAGGCCGTTCTTACCAGGGCCTCGCCGAACCTCCAGGTCTGATCCAGCCGCAGCATGTGTTGGAGATCCTTCCTGTGCAGGAATGTGGCTGAACAATGGAGCGTTTCCCGGGAGGCCTGGAGTGCAGCAGAGAGCCCGAGATGGCACCACAGCCCAGGGCACAGGAGCCGCACAGGTCCCTCTACCAAGGCCAGGAGGAGGCTGCAGCCCACGAGGCGCCAGAGCAGGAGGCAGCCGAGCCCCCTGCCAGGGGGCCAGCGGCAGCCGCTGAGTCCTCACCTCTGCCACGCGCTGGTTCTCGTCATGGCAGTGGAAGGAGAGTGGGAGCAGGCTCTGGCGCACGTGTGCCTTCAGGGCCTTTTTGTCCCCTTCCGGTAAAAAATACAGCATCTCTCGGAAGATGAACATGGAGCACAACTGCACCTGGCTGTCATCCTGTATGAAAGGAAGGGAGACCTCGGCATCAGCTGCTTCACGCCCGCCTGGGCACAGGCCTGAAAATGCACAGGGCACAAAGTTTGCGGGCAGCAGCCGGTGGCCGTGGCTGGAGGCGCAGAGCCTTACGTTGTCAAAGAGCGGCAGGAGCGCCCCAGCCAGCTGCAGGGCGAGGGGGCTGGCTATGGGAGCGCCATTGCACAGGAACAAACCGCTGAGGAGAACCATGGTCATCCTAAGCATGTCGCTGTCATTTTCCTGCAGGAGCTCCACCAGCCTTTCATGCAGGCTCCACATTCTTACGGCCTGCGTGGAACACAAGTGTGTGAAACGCCGTCCTGCTGCCACAGGGCCCAGAGGCCAAAGTGCTGTGCCAAAGCACTCGGGCAGCTGGAGCGTGAGGCAGGAGAGCTGGGAGCAGCTGCCTGAGCACCCAAAGGCCAGCCAAGGCCAAGCGACTGCCTTGCCCAGCCCCACGCTGGCAGCATGGCTTCAGCTGCTGCCCTCTTCTCACCGAGACACTGGTGCCGAGCACCAGGAGGCCTCTGAGGGCCAAGCGACGCATCTCCCTGCACTCGCTCTGCAGGTTCTTGGACATGACCTCCAGGACGCTGTCACGGCATTCACTCCAGTCCAGGCAGTCCAGGATCTGAAAGGCACGAGGCCGGTGACGAGGGAGCCGCACAGGGCCGGGCCCAGGCAGCAGCACAGGCCGCGGGCAGCGTCCCGGGCAGCTGCGGCCACGAGAGGGCAGAGAGGCGGGAGGCAGCTCAGCCAGGCAGCGCTGGCCTTCAGGCTCACCTCCACAAGGAACGCCATGGCGGCCAAATCCCGGGATGGCATGTCTTTGCTGAGCAGCCCGAGCAGGTGGAATGCAATCGCCGAACACAGGCCTTGGGATGCGTGGTGCATTTCTCTGAGAGGAGGAAATAGGAAGCAAAACCCTGAGACAGCAGGGGTAAACCTCTGCCAGGACTGACTGGCAGAGGTCTGGCCTTTCTCCAGCACCCTGCAAGGGGGAGCCGGGCCCTCTGGGAGGTGGCTGCTCTTGGGCACGCTCCTCTCCCAGGCTTTTGCAGTCTCCTTGGCCGTCCCTTGGTGACAAGGCCTTGTGGCCCACGACCACGGGGACAGTGTGGGGCACCCCAGGCACAGGGCACAAATGCCGGAGGCAGCTGGGGAGCAGGGGGTCTCACCTGGCCAGCATGCCCACAGCACAGTGGTGGGTGTCAGCACAGAGCAGCGTGTCCCAGCCACGCTTGTCTTCCATTGCCGCCACCACATCCTCATAGTTCAGTCGGCAGAGCAGGGCCTTCAGGGTCTGCTCTGCAAAGCTGTGTGCAGATCAAAGCCCAGGTCACGCTGGGGGCACTGGCACCTGCCCTGGGCACGTGGCAGGGACAGGAGGACTTGCATGGAGCACCTGTTGGGGTCGGTGGCAAGGCCGTGTTGCTGCTGGCATCCCTCCCAGAAGGTATGGGCTGCCTCGGGCATATCCAAGGTGCTGAAGAGCACTTGGAAGAGCAGGCACACAAAGAGGCGGGGGAAATGCACGGTCACCACGTGTGGGACACAGGGCATCTGGAGGATCTTCCACATCACCACAGTTGCCTGCAAAGGACAGAGCAGCCCGAGCTCAGTGCCGAGGTGTCAGTGTGGCTGAGCCCGGGCGTGGGAAGGAGAGGCCAGCGGAGACGCAGGGGGAGCACCGGGCCTGGTGCCTCTGAAGCTGCCCCTAGGCCGGGTTTCTGCCCAGTGCCTGAGGCAGGGAGACACTGTGGGGGAGGGAGGATGGAGAGCTGATGGAGAGGTGAGCTTGGGGTGAGCAAAGGCCAGTTGCAGAAACTCACAGCCAGGGCGAGGACAGCCGTGTGGTCCCCATCGGAGGTGCGTGTGCTGTGCTCTGGCCAGCTGGCCAGTACGTCAAGGAGTATGAGCATGGCCGGCTCTGCAGCCCTGCACGAGCACATGATGGTCTTCCACATGGTGGTAGCAGCTCTGTAGGGTCAAAGCTCTGTCTCAGGGGGGTCTGCCAGCCCTGCCTCTGCCCCCTGTCCCTCAGCACACAGGCAGCCCAGCCCTGTGGGGACCGGCCCCTGAGGAGCAGGGAGGGAGCATGGCAGCACGCTGGGGGCTGACATGCCAGGGTGGGCAAAGGGAGGAGCCAGAGGGCCCTGGAATTCTCTGTGTGTCAGACACCTGGGACAGGCTGTACAGGCTGATGGGCTGCTGAGGCCTGAGCCTTGTGGGCACGTGGGCCCCGTACCTGTCACATGATGGGGCCACACGCAGGAGAGCCATCACCACATCAGCGGGCTGTGCCTCTGTCAGATCCAGAAGGGGCCTGTACAGGTTGTACTCAGGAAACTCGTTGGCCGCGAGCCACTGGTGGATGTACCTGACCATGGCGGGCACCTGGAGAAGGCAGAGGAGGCTTGGAAAGCTGCCAGAGGGAGTCATGTGCCCAACTGCCCCAGAAAAGTGCTTCCATTGCCACCACACTGCCATGGCCTCAAGGCTTCCAGTGAGCAGCAGGTGTGGCTTGGGAGGCCAAGCAATTGCTGGGGGGATGGAAGGCAGGCCACAGGCTGCTTACTTGCTTTGGAGTGGAAGGCCCCTCCTCCACAAGCATATCCAGCAGGGCAGCACTGGTCTTGGTTGTGAAGATGGGAGGGTACGCCCTGAGCATGCTGCCCATGCCGCTGGTCTCTTCCTCCCGAATCCTCTTGATGAATTTCCCAACCATCTGTAGCAGAAGGGCAAGAAGCCAGGGATGTTGCATGGAGTGCTGCGAGCACGGTGCTGGGCTGAGCAGTGACAACAGGCCCAGCCCGGCCGGGGATGGCTGCAGGTACCTGCGCTGTCCTGCGGAAGAGGCCACGGGCGCGTTGCTGCTCTTGTGTGCGCTGCACGGCTGCACCTGGCAAAGAGCGAGCGCAGCCCGAGCTGAGGGGCTGCGGGAGAGGCCGGAGAACACAAGGCCAGCCCTGTGCTGCCCAGGCAGGGACAGCCCCGCCACGGCCCAGGGCACGGAGCACGGCTGTGGGGTGTCTGCCCCGGCCCCTGCTCTGTCCTGTCCATGGGAATGACCTCAGGGCATGGGAAGGGATGGGATGGGATGGGATGGGATGGGATGGGATGGGGCCATCTTGGCTGCCGGCACCAGGTCTGCAGCCCAGCTCTGCTACTCACCCTTCTGCAGTAGCTGGAATTGCTTCACCTCTTCAGGCTGCTGTGCTGGAGCAGTTCCAGGGCCTTCTTGCTCCTCCTTCGCCCAGGCCAGCTTGGGCACACTCACAGGTCTCTGCTCTATGTCACTGCCTGGATTCATGGCTACTTGCAGGGAAGATGGCTGGGAAAAGGCCAGACCTCGGAGTCAGCAAGTGCTGGAGCCGTGCCTTGAAGGCACCTGCAAGAGTGGAGTCTTGGCAAGGCTACAGGAGAGCAAGTCCTGCACTCTGGTCTCGAGGGCTCCAGCCACAAGGACAGGAGACTCCTCGTCAAGGACCGTGCTCAGCGAATGCCACGGTCTGCCCTCAAGGGCACCTGCAGAAGAGAAGCCTCGGCAAGGCCAGAGGTCACCAAGTGCTGTGGGCTGGCCACGAGGTCACCTGCAGGAGTAACGCCTCGGGAAAGCTCCGGGTCAGCAAGGAACGAGGGCACTGAGCTCTGTCCCGTCCTGTCCCGTTGCGTGCACCGAGCACTGTGGGGTGGCCACCTCGCTGCCAACACCTAGGTCACTGCATGTCACAAAGGTCCCGTTCCATGGCACGGTGACCATGCGCCACCGTGTCACAAAGGGCCCTTGCACACCCTGCCACCTGCCCTGGGGCCGCCCCCTGCCCCCCCAAAGTGGCCCAGGTTGGAAGGAATGCCTTGCCCCAAGTGTCTCAGGCAGCCCGACAGGATCTTTAGGAACGGCTCAAACCATAAGCAAAGGCTGCCCTGCTCGGCAGGCTCAGGGCAGCAGGAGCCCCCGTGGCTGCTGACCCAGCCGTGGCGGGAAGGGCACGGGGCCTTCCACAGAAGCTGGCACGGCCTCCTCGGGACACGTCCCGCATGGTGGCCACGCTAAGCACAGCCCGGTGACAGAGACAAGGAACGCGTGAGCCAGGGCACAAATGCTGCTCTGAGCCCTGGGGCCCAGGGAGCACTGACATCAGCAGGTGTGGCAGAGTCCCCACCAAAGCAGAGTCCCCCCGAGCCCTGGCAGTGCCCATCTCCTTCCCCAGAGACCTGTGCCTCAAGAGGGCTTCTCTGCCAGAGGGCAGCCAAAGCCAACGTGCACTGGGGGCTGTGCTCCATCCTACAGGGCCTCTTGGGAGGAGCACCTGGTGGCAACACTTGGTACGTGTCAGATGATGTTGCTCCTTCCTGGAATGATTTTTTCAAGGAAGGGATTAGGAGTAGCACAGAAAGACCAGCAGCTGCAGAATTTCACAGGACAAAGAGACTCCACCAAAACACTGTCATGTTTCCGTGTGCTTTTCTGTCTGTCTTGCACTCTGAAAGAAAAAGAATTGGCCCAGCCTCTGCTTTTCAACTGTCCACGTACTGTGTGTCTTCCTGTGGCAGCTCCCGTGCAAACACAAGTGGCTGCCTGCTGAGCACGGCAATGGACGGCCACAAACAGGGAGGTCCCCGGTGAACATCAAGGCAGATACCCGGGGAAGTGCAGAGGATAGGGATAACTCTGGGAGGAGAAGCTGTTCTGTGCCTCTGATGATGGTGCCAGGCCCCTGAAGGAGCAGCCAAGACAAGTGCTGGAAGCAGCCATGTCCTGCTCTTTTCTGCTGTCAGATGCACACGGGACAGATTTGTTGCCCACGGGTCCACCAGACTTGATCCAGGAAGGATGGAAGCCCATGCATTGGTGGTAGGGAATGGGCTCCAGCAAGAGCAAAGCAGGATCTTCCAGCAGCAAAGCCTGAGCTTGTGAAGCGAGCCATGTGCTCAGCAGACACCAAAGTGCTTCCTTCGAGCCCTGAATGGTGGCCACAAGTGCCTGCCTTACTTCAGCACCTCCTGCTGCTTCCTTTGTTCCAGGCCAGTCCAGGAATTAGGTTGGAAGCTCATGCATGTGTTTTTAAGGCACCTGCACGGAGGAGAAGGACGGCAGCTGCAGCGCAGGGCTCGTGCTGCCTCTCATGATGGCATCAACGCCGCTGCCTTGGGACACCCGCCAGTGGAAGGCGAGTCTGCCCTCAAGCACAGCCATTGTAGCCAGTCAGGGGCACAGGCTGCAGCAGCAGCTGCCAAGCATTGCTGTGAGGCTGGTAAACCAAGAGAAAGCCATTGTGGCCGAGCGTGCTGAAGCCTTTTGCTAAACCACGTGCAATAGTGCCCACAGCATGGCCCCTTTGGAATGGTGGCTGGTGCAGACGCCTCCTGGAGCAGTTGCCGGCGTTCGGGCTGCTGCTGTTCCTGTGCACGCTCTGGTGCTGTTTCTGTGGTGTCCAGAGCCGCTTTGGCAGCAGCGACTCAGCAGCCCTGCTCGAGGAGACATCGCCGCCCTGGCCACGGAGGCAGAAGCTCTTTGGGCCCAGAGCTCTGTGTCAGGAGGGCCTCATCCTCAGCACCATGGCCTGGGCAGCCGCGGGGGCCCGGGCTGGCCGCCAGCCCTGCTCTGCCCACTGCCCTGGCAGCACCCAGTGACCGTGCCCCGGCAGGGCCCCCTTGCCCTCCGTGTCCCCAGCCAGCCTCGTTTGGGCACATCGGGGTGTCCCCACCCTCCTGCTGAGGCCCAGCCTCCAGGGCTTCTGCCCCAGGCGTGGGAGCCTCTCTGGGGAAGCGCCAGAGCAGCCGGCTGTCAGGAACAAGGCTGACACCCAATTCCTCAGGGCTTCCCAACAGCGCGGCCCCTCAGGGGCCTCCTGTCCCCTTGGAGCCTCCTGCCACCCACTCCCTCTCACAGGGCCCTCGTGCCTTCCCAGCGCCTTGTCCCATCAGAGCCTCCGCAGCACCTTGTCCCTTCACGGCCTCCCCCAGCCCGGCCCAGGTGCCCAGTAGCGGCGCAGCCCCGAGGAGCCGCATCGAGAGGCACCTCAGAGGCCTCAGCAATGCAGCCAGCAACACACGGGCAGGAGGACACAGATGGCCCTTCCTGGCTGGGCAGGAGGGTTTGTGGCTATCTCCAGGCACCAGGCCGGCAGTGATCCCTGCAGCTCCGGCCCCTGCCCAGCAGCTCTGTGGCCAGCACAAAGGCTTCAGCAGAACCACCAAAGGCCAAGGGCCTTGTGGACATTTTCCCTTCCCCACTGCACACCTGGGCTGCTCGCTTGGCACAAGGAGCTGTTTTCCCCTCTTCCCCCGTGCCCTGCAGACACTGGGCACCAAAGAGAGCTCCTGGGAGTCTGGGTATTAGAACACATTCTATATTTATATCCTAAAGAACAACTAAACAGAAGGGATAAAACAATCTTAAAGAAAAGAAAAATCCCCCCCGGCTCAGAAGGCCCCACAGACAGAGAGCCTCTCAAATCAGCTCTCCTCAGAGCGCCAGCAGCACAGCCAGCTGTGGCCCCAGAGACAAGGCCGTTTCTTGCGGGCCCTGCGAAACTGATCTTGCAGCTTCTGCAAGATGGAGCCCGGAGCTCTCTCCACAGCGCGGAGGACAAAGGCTGTTTCGAGAGCCAGGCTGCTGGTGGCAGGGCTGATGTCCTCTGCCTTGTCTTCAAGGGCTGCAAGAGAGAGGAACAGAGGCACGGTCAGATCCCGGATCTCTGGGGAGCCGAGGAGACCCCCGAGGCAGGGCCATGCCAGCCGGCTCTGGCCATGGCCAGGAGGGAGCCGGGAGCAAGGGGATCAGCCCGAAGCTGCCGGACACTGTTGCCCCACGTGGGCCTGAAATGGGAGTGTGTGTTCTGGCCACGGCAGCCGTGCTGCGCACAGGGAGCAGAGCCCTGGGCAGCGGGGCAGGGATTGCAGCTGCCCCCGGCAGCCGGGGCTGGCAGCCCTCTGGCCTCACTCACCCTGACAGATGTGGCGGAGCTCTCGTTTGTGGCCCCTGAGGTGCTGCCCGGCCATCCCTGAGAAGACAGAGCCTGTCAGGGCGCCAGCGGCACGGCTCCCTGCCAGCGCAGCGGCGCTGCCAGCCCTGTGGCCACACGGGCTCCTGGCCCCGGCAGGGCTCGGGCCGGACCCTTGCCGCTCGCTGCCGCCCAAGGGCACGGCTGCGAGAGGGCGGCAGCAGCGCCGAGGGCAGGCGGGGCTCCACGGCGCCGGGCACGGATGGCGCTGCCGGGGCAGCAGCCGGGGCCGGGGCCGAGCTGCGGCGGGGCGGGGAGGGGAAGCGCAGCCCAGGCTGGTGGCTCACCGATGAACCTGATGGCCGCCTGTCGCAGGGACTCCTGTGGGCTCTCCAGGTACTGCAGGGCGCGGCGCACGTGCTCGGCCGCTCGGCTCCTGTCCCCTGCCAGCTGGAGAGAGCGGCAGGAGGGTGCACTTGGTGCAGGCTCAATCCCTGGGCCGAGCGCTCCGTGCGGCCAGCACTGGCCTCCCCTGCCCGCAGAGCCCTGCCGGGCGGGCAGCAGCCGCCGGCGCCGGGCTCTGACGGGGGCAGCGGGGCGGCTGCTGCCCGGGGAGCCGCGGTGCCGCCCGCAGCCCAGCCGGTTCGGGGCCACAGGAGCCTGGAGCAGAGCCCGCGCGGCCCGGGAAAGGCAGCGGCGTGTGGGGCGCAGGGAGGCGGCCGTGGCTGCAGCGCTGGGCAGGGGCGCAGCTGCCAGCCGCAGCCACTGAGCAGCGTCGCCAGGGGGCTTCTCCAGCCGGAGGCTGGGGCTTGCAGGCCGTTCTTACCAGGGCCTCGCCGAACCTCCAGGTCTGATCCAGCCGCAGCATGTGTTGGAGATCCTTCCTGTGCAGGAATGTGGCTGAACAATGGAGCGTTTCCCGGGAGGCCTGGAGTGCAGCAGAGAGCCCGAGATGGCACCACAGCCCAGGGCACAGGAGCCGCACAGGTCCCTCTACCAAGGCCAGGAGGAGGCTGCAGCCCACGAGGCGCCAGAGCAGGAGGCAGCCGAGCCCCCTGCCAGGGGGCCAGCGGCAGCCGCTGAGTCCTCACCTCTGCCACGCGCTGGTTCTCGTCATGGCAGTGGAAGGAGAGTGGGAGCAGGCTCTGGCGCACGTGTGCCTTCAGGGCCTTTTTGTCCCCTTCCGGTAAAAAATACAGCATCTCTCGGAAGATGAACATGGAGCACAACTGCACCTGGCTGTCATCCTGTATGAAAGGAAGGGAGACCTCGGCATCAGCTGCTTCACGCCCGCCTGGGCACAGGCCTGAAAATGCACAGGGCACAAAGTTTGCGGGCAGCAGCCGGTGGCCGTGGCTGGAGGCGCAGAGCCTTACGTTGTCAAAGAGCGGCAGGAGCGCCCCAGCCAGCTGCAGGGCGAGGGGGCTGGCTATGGGAGCGCCATTGCACAGGAACAAACCGCTGAGGAGAACCATGGTCATCCTAAGCATGTCGCTGTCATTTTCCTGCAGGAGCTCCACCAGCCTTTCATGCAGGCTCCACATTCTTACGGCCTGCGTGGAACACAAGTGTGTGAAACGCCGTCCTGCTGCCACAGGGCCCAGAGGCCAAAGTGCTGTGCCAAAGCACTCGGGCAGCTGGAGCGGGAGGCAGGAGAGCTGGGAGCAGCTGCCTGAGCACCCAAAGGCCAGCCAAGGCCAAGCGACTGCCTTGCCCAGCCCCACGCTGGCAGCATGGCTTCAGCTGCTGCCCTCTTCTCACCGAGACACTGGTGCCGAGCACCAGGAGGCCTCTGAGGGCCAAGCGACGCATCTCCCTGCACTCGCTCTGCAGGTTCTTGGACATGACCTCCAGGACGCTGTCACGGCATTCACTCCAGTCCAGGCAGTCCAGGATCTGAAAGGCACGAGGCCGGTGACGAGGGAGCCGCACAGGGCCGGGCCCAGGCAGCAGCACAGGCCGCGGGCAGCGTCCCGGGCAGCTGCGGCCACGAGAGGGCAGAGAGGCAGGAGGCAGCTCAGCCAGGCAGCGCTGGCCTTCAGGCTCACCTCCACAAGGAACGCCATGGCGGCCAAATCCCGGGATGGCATGTCTTTGCTGAGCAGCCCGAGCAGGTGGAATGCAATCGCCGAACACAGGCCTTGGGATGCGTGGTGCATTTCTCTGAGAGGAGGAAATAGGAAGCAAAACCCTGAGACAGCAGGGGTAAACCTCTGCCAGGACTGACTGGCAGAGGTCTGGCCTTTCTCCAGCACCCTGCAAGGGGGAGCGGGCCCTCTGGGAGGTGGCTGCTCTTGGGCACGCTCCTCTCCCAGGCTTTTGCAGTCTCCTTGGCCGTCCCTTGGTGACAAGGCCTTGTGGCCCACGACCACGGGGACTGTGTGGGGCACCCCAGGCACAGGGCACAAATGCCGGAGGCAGCTGGGGAGCAGGGGGTCTCACCTGGCCAGCATGCCCACAGCACAGTGGTGGGTGTCAGCACAGAGCAGCGTGTCCCAGCCACGCTTGTCTTCCATTGCCGCCACCACATCCTCATAGTTCAGTCGGCAGAGCAGGGCCTTCAGGGTCTGCTCTGCAAAGCTGTGTGCAGATCAAAGCCCAGGTCACGCTGGGGGCACTGGCACCTGCCCTGGGCACGTGGCAGGGACAGGAGGACTTGCATGGAGCACCTGTTGGGGTCGGTGGCAAGGCCGTGTTGCTGCTGGCATCCCTCCCAGAAGGTATGGGCTGCCTCGGGCATATCCAAGGTGCTGAAGAGCACTTGGAAGAGCAGGCACACAAAGAGGCGGGGGAAATGCACGGTCACCACGTGTGGGACACAGGGCATCTGGAGGATCTTCCACATCACCACAGTTGCCTGCAAAGGACAGAGCAGCCCGAGCTCAGTGCCGAGGTGTCAGTGTGGCTGAGCCCGGGCGTGGGAAGGAGAGGCCAGCGGAGACGCAGGGGGAGCACCGGGCCTGGTGCCTCTGAAGCTGCCCCTAGGCCGGGTTTCTGCCCAGTGCCTGAGGCAGGGAGACACTGTGGGGGAGGGAGGATGGAGAGCTGATGGAGAGGTGAGCTTGGGGTGAGCAAAGGCCAGTTGCAGAAACTCACAGCCAGGGCGAGGACAGCCGTGTGGTCCCCATCGGAGGTGCGTGTGCTGTGCTCTGGCCAGCTGGCCAGTACGTCAAGGAATATGAGCATGGCCGGCTCTGCAGCCCTGCACGAGCACATGATGGTCTTCCACATGGTGGTAGCAGCTCTGTAGGGTCAAAGCTCTGTCTCAGGGGGGTCTGCCAGCCCTGCCTCTGCCCCCTGTCCCTCAGCACACAGGCAGCCCAGCCCTGTGGGGACCGGCCCCTGAGGAGCAGGGAGGGAGCATGGCAGCACGCTGGGGGCTGACATGCCAGGGTGGGCAAAGGGAGGAGCCAGAGGGCCCTGGAATTCTCTGTGTGTCAGACACCTGGGACAGGCTGTACAGGCTGATGGGCTGCTGAGGCCTGAGCCTTGTGGGCACGTGGGCCCCGTACCTGTCACATGATGGGGCCACACGCAGGAGAGCCATCACCACATCAGCGGGCTGTGCCTCTGTCAGATCCAGAAGGGGCCTGTACAGGTTGTACTCAGGAAACTCGTTGGCCGCGAGCCACTGGTGGATGTACCTGACCATGGCGGGCACCTGGAGAAGGCAGAGGAGGCTTGGAAAGCTGCCAGAGGGAGTCATGTGCCCAACTGCCCCAGAAAAGTGCTTCCATTGCCACCACACTGCCATGGCCTCAAGGCTTCCAGTGAGCAGCAGGTGTGGCTTGGGAGGCCAAGCAATTGCTGGGGGGATGGAAGGCAGGCCACAGGCTGCTTACTTGCTTTGGAGTGGAAGGGCCCTCCTCCACAAGCATATCCAGCAGGGCAGCACTGGTCTTGGTTGTGAAGATGGGAGGGTACGCCCTGAGCATGCTGCCCATGCCGCTGGTCTCTTCCTCCCGAATCCTCTTGATGAATTTCCCAACCATCTGTAGCAGAAGGGCAAGAAGCCAGGGATGTTGCATGGAGTGCTGCGAGCACGGTGCTGGGCTGAGCAGTGACAACAGGCCCAGCCCGGCCGGGGATGGCTGCAGGTACCTGCACTGTCCTGCGGAAGAGGCCACGGGCGCGTTGCTGCTCTTGTGTGCGCTGCACGGCTGCACCTGGCAAAGAGCGAGCGCAGCCCGAGCTGAGGGGCTGCGGGAGAGGCCGGAGAACACAAGGCCAGCCCTGCGCTGCCCAGGCAGGGACAGCCCCGCCACGGCCCAGGGCACGGAGCACGGCTGTGGGGTGTCTGCCCCGGCCCCTGCTCTGTCCTGTCCATGGGAATGACCTCAGGGCATGGGAAGGGATGGGATGGGATGGGATGGGATGGGGCCATCTTGGCTGCCGGCACCAGGTCTGCAGCCCAGCTCTGCTACTCACCCTTCTGCAGTAGCTGGAATTGCTTCACCTCTTCAAGCTGCTGTGCTGGAGCAGTTCCAGGGCCTTCTTGCTCCTCCTTCGCCCAGGCCAGCTTGGGCACACTCACAGGTCTCTGCTCTATGTCACTGCCTGGATTCATGGCTACTTGCAGGGAAGATGGCTGGGAAAAGGCCAGACCTCGGAGTCAGCAAGTGCTGGAGCCGTGCCTTGAAGACACCTGCAAGAGTGGAGTCTTGGCAAGGCTACAGGAGAGCAAGTCCTGCACTCTGGTCTCGAGGGCTCCAGCCACAAGGACAGGAGACTCCTCGTCAAGGACCGTGCTCAGCGAATGCCACGGTCTGCCCTCAAGGGCACCTGCAGAAGAGAAGCCTCGGCAAGGCCAGAGGTCACCAAGTGCTGTGGGCTGGCCACGAGGTCACCTGCAGGAGTAACGCCTCGGGAAAGCTCCGGGTCAGCAAGGAACAAGGGCACTGAGCTCTGTCCCGTCCTGTCCCGTTGCGTGCACCGAGCACTGTGGGGTGGCCACCTCGCTGCCAACACCTAGGTCACTGCATGTCACAAAGGTCCCGTTCCATGGCACGGTGACCATGCGCCACCGTGTCACAAAGGGCCCTTGCACACCCTGCCACCTGCCCTGGGGCCGCCCCCTGCCCCCCCAAAGTGGCCCAGGTTGGAAGGAATGCCTTGCCCCAAGTGTCTCAGGCAGCCCGACAGGATCTTTAGGAACGGCTCAAACCATAAGCAAAGGCTGCCCTGCTCGGCAGGCTCAGGGCAGCAGGAGCCCCCGTGGCTGCTGACCCAGCCGTGGCGGGAAGGGCACGGGGCCTTCCACAGAAGCTGGCACGGCCTCCTCGGGACACGTCCCGCATGGTGGCCACGCTAAGCACAGCCCGGTGACAGAGACAAGGAACGCGTGAGCCAGGGCACAAATGCTGCTCTGAGCCCTGGGGCCCAGGGAGCACTGACATCAGCAGGTGTGGCAGAGTCCCCGCCAAAGCAGAGTCCCCCCGAGCCCTGGCAGTGCCCATCTCCTTCCCCAGAGACCTGTGCCTCAAGAGGGCTTCTCTGCCAGAGGGCAGCCAAAGCCAACGTGCACTGGGGGCTGTGCTCCATCCTACAGGGCCTCTTGGGAGGAGCACCTGGTGGCAACACTTGGTACGTGTCAGATGATGTTGCTCCTTCCTGGAATGATTTTTTCAAGGAAGGGATTAGGAGTAGCACAGAAAGACCAGCAGCTGCAGAATTTCACAGGACAAAGAGACTCCACCAAAACACTGTCATGTTTCCGTGTGCTTTTCTGTCTGTCTTGCACTCTGAAAGAAAAAGAATTGGCCCAGCCTCTGCTTTTCAACTGTCCACGTACTGTGTGTCTTCCTGTGGCAGCTCCCGTGCAAACACAAGTGGCTGCCTGCTGAGCACGGCAATGGACGGCCACAAACAGGGAGGTCCCCGGTGAACATCAAGGCAGATACCCGGGGAAGTGCAGAGGATAGGGATAACTCTGGGAGGAGAAGCTGTTCTGTGCCTCTGATGATGGTGCCAGGCCCCTGAAGGAGCAGCCAAGACAAGTGCTGGAAGCAGCCATGTCCTGCTCTTTTCTGCTGTCAGATGCACACGGGACAGATTTGTTGCCCACGGGTCCACCAGACTTGATCCAGGAAGGATGGAAGCCCATGCATTGGTGGTAGGGAATGGGCTCCAGCAAGAGCAAAGCAGGATCTTCCAGCAGCAAAGCCTGAGCTTGTGAAGCGAGCCATGTGCTCAGCAGACACCAAAGTGCTTCCTTCGAGCCCTGAATGGTGGCCACAAGTGCCTGCCTTACTTCAGCACCTCCTGCTGCTTCCTTTGTTCCAGGCCAGTCCAGGAATTAGGTTGGAAGCTCATGCATGTGTTTTTAAGGCACCTGCACGGAGGAGAAGGACGGCAGCTGCAGCGCAGGGCTCGTGCTGCCTCTCATGATGGCATCAACGCCGCTGCCTTGGGACACCCGCCAGTGGAAGGCGAGTCTGCCCTCAAGCACAGCCATTGTAGTCAGTCAGGGGCACAGGCTGCAGCAGCAGCTGCCAAGCATTGCTGTGAGGCTGGTAAACCAAGAGAAAGCCATTGTGGCCGAGCGTGCTGAAGCCTTTTGCTAAACCACGTGCAATAGTGCCCACAGCATGGCCCCTTTGGAATGGTGGCTGGTGCAGACGCCTCCTGGAGCAGTTGCCGGCGTTCGGGCTGCTGCTGTTCCTGTGCACGCTCTGGTGCTGTTTCTGTGGCGTCCAGAGCCGCTTTGGCAGCAGCGACTCAGCAGCCCTGCTCGAGGAGACATCGCCGCCCTGGCCACGGAGGCAGAAGCTCTTTGGGCCCAGAGCTCTGTGTCAGGAGGGCCTCATCCTCAGCACCATGGCCTGGGCAGCCGCGGGGGCCCGGGCTGGCCGCCAGCCCTGCTCTGCCCACTGCCCTGGCAGCACCCAGTGACCGTGCCCCGGCAGGGCCCCCTTGCCCTCCGTGTCCCCAGCCAGCCTCGTTTGGGCACATCGGGGTGTCCCCACCCTCCTGCTGAGGCCCAGCCTCCAGGGCTTCTGCCCCAGGCGTGGGAGCCTCTCTGGGGAAGCGCCAGAGCAGCCGGCTGTCAGGAACAAGGCTGACACCCAATTCCTCAGGGCTTCCCAACAGCGCAGCCCCTCAGGGGCCTCCTGTCCCCTTGGAGCCTCCTGCCACCCACTCCCTCTCACAGGGCCCTCGTGCCTTCCCAGCGCCTTGTCCCATCAGAGCCTCCGCAGCACCTTGTCCCTTCACGGCCTCCCCCAGCCCGGCCCAGGTGCCCAGTAGCGGCGCAGCCCCGAGGAGCCGCATCGAGAGGCACCTCAGAGGCCTCAGCAATGCAGCCAGCAACACACGGGCAGGAGGACACAGATGGCCCTTCCTGGCTGGGCAGGAGGGTTTGTGGCTATCTCCAGGCACCAGGCCGGCAGTGATCCCTGCAGCTCCGGCCCCTGCCCAGCAGCTCTGTGGCCAGCACAAAGGCTTCAGCAGAACCACCAAAGGCCAAGGGCCTTGTGGACATTTTCCCTTCCCCACTGCACACCTGGGCTGCTCGCTTGGCACAAGGAGCTGTTTTCCCCTCTTCCCCCGTGCCCTGCAGACACTGGGCACCAAAGAGAGCTCCTGGGAGTCTGGGTATTAGAACACATTCTATATTTATATCCTAAAGAACAACTAAACAGAAGGGATAAAACAATCTTAAAGAAAAGAAAAATCCCCCCCGGCTCAGAAGGCCCCACAGACAGAGAGCCTCTCAAATCAGCTCTCCTCAGAGCGCCAGCAGCACAGCCAGCTGTGGCCCCAGAGACAAGGCCGTTTCTTGCGGGCCCTGCGAAACTGATCTTGCAGCTTCTGCAAGATGGAGCCCGGAGCTCTCTCCACAGCGCGGAGGACAAAGGCTGTTTCGAGAGCCAGGCTGCTGGTGGCAGGGCTGATGTCCTCTGCCTTGTCTTCAAGGGCTGCAAGAGAGAGGAACAGAGGCACGGTCAGATCCCGGATCTCTGGGGAGCCGAGGAGACCCCCGAGGCAGGGCCATGCCAGCCGGCTCTGGCCATGGCCAGGAGGGAGCCGGGAGCAAGGGGATCAGCCCGAAGCTGCCGGACACTGTTGCCCCACGTGGGCCTGAAATGGGAGTGTGTGTTCTGGCCACGGCAGCCGTGCTGCGCACAGGGAGCAGAGCCCTGGGCAGCGGGGCAGGGATTGCAGCTGCCCCCGGCAGCCGGGGCTGGCAGCCCTCTGGCCTCACTCACCCTGACAGATGTGGCGGAGCTCTCGTTTGTGGCCCCTGAGGTGCTGCCCGGCCATCCCTGAGAAGACAGAGCCTGTCAGGGCGCCAGCGGCACAGCTCCCTGCCAGCGCAGCGGCGCTGCCAGCCCTGTGGCCACACGGGCTCCTGGCCCCGGCAGGGCTCGGGCCGGACCCTTGCCGCTCGCTGCCGCCCAAGGGCACGGCTGCGAGAGGGCGGCAGCAGCGCCGAGGGCAGGCGGGGCTCCACGGCGCCGGGCACGGATGGCGCTGCCGGGGCAGCAGCCGGGGCCGGGGCCGAGCTGCGGCGGGGCGGGGAGGGGAAGCGCAGCCCAGGCTGGTGGCTCACCGATGAACCTGATGGCCGCCTGTCGCAGGGACTCCTGTGGGCTCTCCAGGTACTGCAGGGCGCGGCGCACGTGCTCGGCCGCTCGGCTCCTGTCCCCTGCCAGCTGGAGAGAGCGGCAGGAGGGTGCACTTGGTGCAGGCTCAATCCCTGGGCCGAGCGCTCCGTGCGGCCAGCACTGGCCTCCCCTGCCCGCAGAGCCCTGCCGGGCGGGCAGCAGCCGCCGGCGCCGGGCTCTGACGGGGGCAGCGGGGCGGCTGCTGCCCGGGGAGCCGCGGTGCCGCCCGCAGCCCAGCCGGTTCGGGGCCACAGGAGCCTGGAGCAGAGCCCGCGCGGCCCGGGAAAGGCAGCGGCGTGTGGGGCGCAGGGAGGCGGCCGTGGCTGCAGCGCTGGGCAGGGGCGCAGCTGCCAGCCGCAGCCACTGAGCAGCGTCGCCAGGGGGCTTCTCCAGCCGGAGGCTGGGGCTTGCAGGCCGTTCTTACCAGGGCCTCGCCGAACCTCCAGGTCTGATCCAGCCGCAGCATGTGTTGGAGATCCTTCCTGTGCAGGAATGTGGCTGAACAATGGAGCGTTTCCCGGGAGGCCTGGAGTGCAGCAGAGAGCCCGAGATGGCACCACAGCCCAGGGCACAGGAGCCGCACAGGTCCCTCTACCAAGGCCAGGAGGAGGCTGCAGCCCACGAGGCGCCAGAGCAGGAGGCAGCCGAGCCCCCTGCCAGGGGGCCAGCGGCAGCCGCTGAGTCCTCACCTCTGCCACGCGCTGGTTCTCGTCATGGCAGTGGAAGGAGAGTGGGAGCAGGCTCTGGCGCACGTGTGCCTTCAGGGCCTTTTTGTCCCCTTCCGGTAAAAAATACAGCATCTCTCGGAAGATGAACATGGAGCACAACTGCACCTGGCTGTCATCCTGTATGAAAGGAAGGGAGACCTCGGCATCAGCTGCTTCACGCCCGCCTGGGCACAGGCCTGAAAATGCACAGGGCACAAAGTTTGCGGGCAGCAGCCGGTGGCCGTGGCTGGAGGCGCAGAGCCTTACGTTGTCAAAGAGCGGCAGGAGCGCCCCAGCCAGCTGCAGGGCGAGGGGGCTGGCTATGGGAGCGCCATTGCACAGGAACAAACCGCTGAGGAGAACCATGGTCATCCTAAGCATGTCGCTGTCATTTTCCTGCAGGAGCTCCACCAGCCTTTCATGCAGGCTCCACATTCTTACGGCCTGCGTGGAACACAAGTGTGTGAAACGCCGTCCTGCTGCCACAGGGCCCAGAGGCCAAAGTGCTGTGCCAAAGCACTCGGGCAGCTGGAGCGTGAGGCAGGAGAGCTGGGAGCAGCTGCCTGAGCACCCAAAGGCCAGCCAAGGCCAAGCGACTGCCTTGCCCAGCCCCACGCTGGCAGCATGGCTTCAGCTGCTGCCCTCTTCTCACCGAGACACTGGTGCCGAGCACCAGGAGGCCTCTGAGGGCCAAGCGACGCATCTCCCTGCACTCGCTCTGCAGGTTCTTGGACATGACCTCCAGGACGCTGTCACGGCATTCACTCCAGTCCAGGCAGTCCAGGATCTGAAAGGCACGAGGCCGGTGACGAGGGAGCCGCACAGGGCCGGGCCCAGGCAGCAGCACAGGCCGCGGGCAGCGTCCCGGGCAGCTGCGGCCACGAGAGGGCAGAGAGGCGGGAGGCAGCTCAGCCAGGCAGCGCTGGCCTTCAGGCTCACCTCCACAAGGAACGCCATGGCGGCCAAATCCCGGGATGGCATGTCTTTGCTGAGCAGCCCGAGCAGGTGGAATGCAATCGCCGAACACAGGCCTTGGGATGCGTGGTGCATTTCTCTGAGAGGAGGAAATAGGAAGCAAAACCCTGAGACAGCAGGGGTAAACCTCTGCCAGGACTGACTGGCAGAGGTCTGGCCTTTCTCCAGCACCCTGCAAGGGGGAGCCGGGCCCTCTGGGAGGTGGCTGCTCTTGGGCACGCTCCTCTCCCAGGCTTTTGCAGTCTCCTTGGCCGTCCCTTGGTGACAAGGCCTTGTGGCCCACGACCACGGGGACAGTGTGGGGCACCCCAGGCACAGGGCACAAATGCCGGAGGCAGCTGGGGAGCAGGGGGTCTCACCTGGCCAGCATGCCCACAGCACAGTGGTGGGTGTCAGCACAGAGCAGCGTGTCCCAGCCACGCTTGTCTTCCATTGCCGCCACCACATCCTCATAGTTCAGTCGGCAGAGCAGGGCCTTCAGGGTCTGCTCTGCAAAGCTGTGTGCAGATCAAAGCCCAGGTCACGCTGGGGGCACTGGCACCTGCCCTGGGCACGTGGCAGGGACAGGAGGACTTGCATGGAGCACCTGTTGGGGTCGGTGGCAAGGCCGTGTTGCTGCTGGCATCCCTCCCAGAAGGTATGGGCTGCCTCGGGCATATCCAAGGTGCTGAAGAGCACTTGGAAGAGCAGGCACACAAAGAGGCGGGGGAAATGCACGGTCACCACGTGTGGGACACAGGGCATCTGGAGGATCTTCCACATCACCACAGTTGCCTGCAAAGGACAGAGCAGCCCGAGCTCAGTGCCGAGGTGTCAGTGTGGCTGAGCCCGGGCGTGGGAAGGAGAGGCCAGCGGAGACGCAGGGGGAGCACCGGGCCTGGTGCCTCTGAAGCTGCCCCTAGGCCGGGTTTCTGCCCAGTGCCTGAGGCAGGGAGACACTGTGGGGGAGGGAGGATGGAGAGCTGATGGAGAGGTGAGCTTGGGGTGAGCAAAGGCCAGTTGCAGAAACTCACAGCCAGGGCGAGGACAGCCGTGTGGTCCCCATCGGAGGTGCGTGTGCTGTGCTCTGGCCAGCTGGCCAGTACGTCAAGGAGTATGAGCATGGCCGGCTCTGCAGCCCTGCACGAGCACATGATGGTCTTCCACATGGTGGTAGCAGCTCTGTAGGGTCAAAGCTCTGTCTCAGGGGGGTCTGCCAGCCCTGCCTCTGCCCCCTGTCCCTCAGCACACAGGCAGCCCAGCCCTGTGGGGACCGGCCCCTGAGGAGCAGGGAGGGAGCATGGCAGCACGCTGGGGGCTGACATGCCAGGGTGGGCAAAGGGAGGAGCCAGAGGGCCCTGGAATTCTCTGTGTGTCAGACACCTGGGACAGGCTGTACAGGCTGATGGGCTGCTGAGGCCTGAGCCTTGTGGGCACGTGGGCCCCGTACCTGTCACATGATGGGGCCACACGCAGGAGAGCCATCACCACATCAGCGGGCTGTGCCTCTGTCAGATCCAGAAGGGGCCTGTACAGGTTGTACTCAGGAAACTCGTTGGCCGCGAGCCACTGGTGGATGTACCTGACCATGGCGGGCACCTGGAGAAGGCAGAGGAGGCTTGGAAAGCTGCCAGAGGGAGTCATGTGCCCAACTGCCCCAGAAAAGTGCTTCCATTGCCACCACACTGCCATGGCCTCAAGGCTTCCAGTGAGCAGCAGGTGTGGCTTGGGAGGCCAAGCAATTGCTGGGGGGATGGAAGGCAGGCCACAGGCTGCTTACTTGCTTTGGAGTGGAAGGGCCCTCCTCCACAAGCATATCCAGCAGGGCAGCACTGGTCTTGGTTGTGAAGATGGGAGGGTACGCCCTGAGCATGCTGCCCATGCCGCTGGTCTCTTCCTCCCGAATCCTCTTGATGAATTTCCCAACCATCTGTAGCAGAAGGGCAAGAAGCCAGGGATGTTGCATGGAGTGCTGCGAGCACGGTGCTGGGCTGAGCAGTGACAACAGGCCCAGCCCGGCCGGGGATGGCTGCAGGTACCTGCGCTGTCCTGCGGAAGAGGCCACGGGCGCGTTGCTGCTCTTGTGTGCGCTGCACGGCTGCACCTGGCAAAGAGCGAGCGCAGCCCGAGCTGAGGGGCTGCGGGAGAGGCCGGAGAACACAAGGCCAGCCCTGCGCTGCCCAGGCAGGGACAGCCCCGCCACGGCCCAGGGCACGGAGCACGGCTGTGGGGTGTCTGCCCCGGCCCCTGCTCTGTCCTGTCCATGGGAATGACCTCAGGGCATGGGAAGGGATGGGATTGGATGTGATGGGATGGGATGGGATGGGATGGGATGGGATGGGGCCATCTTGGCTGCCGGCACCAGGTCTGCAGCCCAGCTCTGCTACTCACCCTTCTGCAGTAGCTGGAATTGCTTCACCTCTTCAGGCTGCTGTGCTGGAGCAGTTCCAGGGCCTTCTTGCTCCTCCTTCGCCCAGGCCAGCTTGGGCACACTCACAGGTCTCTGCTCTATGTCACTGCCTGGATTCATGGCTACTTGCAGGGAAGATGGCTGGGAAAAGGCCAGACCTCGGAGTCAGCAAGTGCTGGAGCCGTGCCTTGAAGGCACCTGCAAGAGTGGAGTCTTGGCAAGGCTACAGGAGAGCAAGTCCTGCACTCTGGTCTCGAGGGCTCCAGCCACAAGGACAGGAGACTCCTCGTCAAGGACCGTGCTCAGCGAATGCCACGGTCTGCCCTCAAGGGCACCTGCAGAAGAGAAGCCTCGGCAAGGCCAGAGGTCACCAAGTGCTGTGGGCTGGCCACGAGGTCACCTGCAGGAGTAACGCCTCGGGAAAGCTCCGGGTCAGCAAGGAACGAGGGCACTGAGCTCTGTCCCGTCCTGTCCCGTTGCGTGCACCGAGCACTGTGGGGTGGCCACCTCGCTGCCAACACCTAGGTCACTGCATGTCACAAAGGTCCCGTTCCATGGCACGGTGACCATGCGCCACCGTGTCACAAAGGGCCCTTGCACACCCTGCCACCTGCCCTGGGGCCGCCCCCTGCCCCCCCAAAGTGGCCCAGGTTGGAAGGAATGCCTTGCCCCAAGTGTCTCAGGCAGCCCGACAGGATCTTTAGGAACGGCTCAAACCATAAGCAAAGGCTCTGCTCGGCAGGCTCAGGGCAGCAGGAGCCCCCGTGGCTGCTGACCCAGCCGTGGCGGGAAGGGCACGGGGCCTTCCACAGAAGCTGGCACGGCCTCCTCGGGACACGTCCCGCATGGTGGCCACGCTAAGCACGGCCCGGTGACAGAGACAAGGAACGCGTGAGCCAGGGCACAAATGCTGCTCTGAGCCCTGGGGCCCAGGGAGCACTGACATCAGCAGGTGTGGCAGAGTCCCCGCCAAAGCAGAGTCCCCCCGAGCCCTGGCAGTGCCCATCTCCTTCCCCAGAGACCTGTGCCTCAAGAGGGCTTCTCTGCCAGAGGGCAGCCAAAGCCAACGTGCACTGGGGGCTGTGCTCCATCCTACAGGGCCTCTTGGGAGGAGCACCTGGTGGCAACACTTGGTACGTGTCAGATGATGTTGCTCCTTCCTGGAATGATTTTTTCAAGGAAGGGATTAGGAGTAGCACAGAAAGACCAGCAGCTGCAGAATTTCACAGGACAAAGAGACTCCACCAAAACACTGTCATGTTTCCGTGTGCTTTTCTGTCTGTCTTGCACTCTGAAAGAAAAAGAATTGGCCCAGCCTC
Organism: Melozone crissalis; assembly: GCF_028551555.1. Lineage (NCBI taxonomy): Eukaryota > Metazoa > Chordata > Aves > Passeriformes > Passerellidae > Melozone > Melozone crissalis. Next base: position 13,653,585 of record NW_026535795.1, on the reverse strand, counting down.
TGCTTTTCAACTGTCCACGTACTGTGTGTCTTCCTGTGGCAGCTCCCGTGCAAACACAAGTGGCTGCCTGCTGAGCACGGCAATGGACGGCCACAAACAGGGAGGTCCCCGGTGAACATCAAGGCAGATACCCGGGGAAGTGCAGAGGATAGGGATAACTCTGGGAGGAGAAGCTGTTCTGTGCCTCTGATGATGGTGCCAGGCCCCTGAAGGAGCAGCCAAGACAAGTGCTGGAAGCAGCCATGTCCTGCTCTTTTCTGCTGTCAGATGCACACGGGACAGATTTGTTGCCCACGGGTCCACCAGACTTGATCCAGGAAGGATGGAAGCCCATGCATTGGTGGTAGGGAATGGGCTCCAGCAAGAGCAAAGCAGGATCTTCCAGCAGCAAAGCCTGAGCTTGTGAAGCGAGCCATGTGCTCAGCAGACACCAAAGTGCTTCCTTCGAGCCCTGAATGGTGGCCACAAGTGCCTGCCTTACTTCAGCACCTCCTGCTGCTTCCTTTGTTCCAGGCCAGTCCAGGAATTAGGTTGGAAGCTCATGCATGTGTTTTTAAGGCACCTGCACGGAGGAGAAGGACGGCAGCTGCAGCGCAGGGCTCGTGCTGCCTCTCATGATGGCATCAACGCCGCTGCCTTGGGACACCCGCCAGTGGAAGGCGAGTCTGCCCTCAAGCACAGCCATTGTAGCCAGTCAGGGGCACAGGCTGCAGCAGCAGCTGCCAAGCATTGCTGTGAGGCTGGTAAACCAAGAGAAAGCCATTGTGGCCGAGCGTGCTGAAGCCTTTTGCTAAACCACGTGCAATAGTGCCCACAGCATGGCCCCTTTGGAATGGTGGCTGGTGCAGACGCCTCCTGGAGCAGTTGCCGGCGTTCGGGCTGCTGCTGTTCCTGTGCACGCTCTGGTGCTGTTTCTGTGGCGTCCAGAGCCGCTTTGGCAGCAGCGACTCAGCAGCCCTGCTCGAGGAGACATCGCCGCCCTGGCCACGGAGGCAGAAGCTCTTTGGGCCCAGAGCTCTGTGTCAGGAGGGCCTCATCCTCAGCACCATGGCCTGGGCAGCCGCGGGGGCCCGGGCTGGCCGCCAGCCCTGCTCTGCCCACTGCCCTGGCAGCACCCAGTGACCGTGCCCCGGCAGGGCCCCCTTGCCCTCCGTGTCCCCAGCCAGCCCAGTTTGGGCACATCGGGGTGTCCCCACCCTCCTGCTGAGGCCCAGCCTCCAGGGCTTCTGCCCCAGGCGTGGGAGCCTCTCTGGGGAAGCGCCAGAGCAGCCGGCTGTCAGGAACAAGGCTGACACCCAATTCCTCAGGGCTTCCCAACAGCGCGGCCCCTCAGGGGCCTCCTGTCCCCTTGGAGCCTCCTGCCACCCACTCCCTCTCACAGGGCCCTCGTGCCTTCCCAGCGCCTTGTCCCATCAGAGCCTCCGCAGCACCTTGTCCCTTCACGGCCTCCCCCAGCCCGGCCCAGGTGCCCAGTAGCGGCGCAGCCCCGAGGAGCCGCATCGAGAGGCACCTCAGAGGCCTCAGCAATGCAGCCAGCAACACACGGGCAGGAGGACACAGATGGCCCTTCCTGGCTGGGCAGGAGGGTTTGTGGCTATCTCCAGGCACCAGGCCGGCAGTGATCCCTGCAGCTCCGGCCCCTGCCCAGCAGCTCTGTGGCCAGCACAAAGGCTTCAGCAGAACCACCAAAGGCCAAGGGCCTTGTGGACATTTTCCCTTCCCCACTGCACACCTGGGCTGCTCGCTTGGCACAAGGAGCTGTTTTCCCCTCTTCCCCCGTGCCCTGCAGACACTGGGCACCAAAGAGAGCTCCTGGGAGTCTGGGTATTAGAACACATTCTATATTTATATCCTAAAGAACAACTAAACAGAAGGGATAAAACAATCTTAAAGAAAAGAAAAATCCCCCCCGGCTCAGAAGGCCCCACAGACAGAGAGCCTCTCAAATCAGCTCTCCTCAGAGCGCCAGCAGCACAGCCAGCTGTGGCCCCAGAGACAAGGCCGTTTCTTGCGGGCCCTGCGAAACTGATCTTGCAGCTTCTGCAAGATGGAGCCCGGAGCTCTCTCCACAGCGCGGAGGACAAAGGCTGTTTCGAGAGCCAGGCTGCTGGTGGCAGGGCTGATGTCCTCTGCCTTGTCTTCAAGGGCTGCAAGAGAGAGGAACAGAGGCACGGTCAGATCCCGGATCTCTGGGGAGCCGAGGAGACCCCCGAGGCAGGGCCATGCCAGCCGGCTCTGGCCATGGCCAGGAGGGAGCCGGGAGCAAGGGGATCAGCCCGAAGCTGCCGGACACTGTTGCCCCACGTGGGCCTGAAATGGGAGTGTGTGTTCTGGCCACGGCAGCCGTGCTGCGCACAGGGAGCAGAGCCCTGGGCAGCGGGGCAGGGATTGCAGCTGCCCCCGGCAGCCGGGGCTGGCAGCCCTCTGGCCTCACTCACCCTGACAGATGTGGCGGAGCTCTCGTTTGTGGCCCCTGAGGTGCTGCCCGGCCATCCCTGAGAAGACAGAGCCTGTCAGGGCGCCAGCGGCACAGCTCCCTGCCAGCGCAGCGGCGCTGCCAGCCCTGTGGCCACACGGGCTCCTGGCCCCGGCAGGGCTCGGGCCGGACCCTTGCCGCTCGCTGCCGCCCAAGGGCACGGCTGCGAGAGGGCGGCAGCAGCGCCGAGGGCAGGCGGGGCTCCACGGCGCCGGGCACGGATGGCGCTGCCGGGGCAGCAGCCGGGGCCGGGGCCGAGCTGCGGCGGGGCGGGGAGGGGAAGCGCAGCCCAGGCTGGTGGCTCACCGATGAACCTGATGGCCGCCTGTCGCAGGGACTCCTGTGGGCTCTCCAGGTACTGCAGGGCGCGGCGCACGTGCTCGGCCGCTCGGCTCCTGTCCCCTGCCAGCTGGAGAGAGCGGCAGGAGGGTGCACTTGGTGCAGGCTCAATCCCTGGGCCGAGCGCTCCGTGCGGCCAGCACTGGCCTCCCCTGCCCGCAGAGCCCTGCCGGGCGGGCAGCAGCCGCCGGCGCCGGGCTCTGACGGGGGCAGCGGGGCGGCTGCTGCCCGGGGAGCCGCGGTGCCGCCCGCAGCCCAGCCGGTTCGGGGCCACAGGAGCCTGGAGCAGAGCCCGCGCGGCCCGGGAAAGGCAGCGGCGTGTGGGGCGCAGGGAGGCGGCCGTGGCTGCAGCGCTGGGCAGGGGCGCAGCTGCCAGCCGCAGCCACTGAGCAGCGTCGCCAGGGGGCTTCTCCAGCCGGAGGCTGGGGCTTGCAGGCCGTTCTTACCAGGGCCTCGCCGAACCTCCAGGTCTGATCCAGCCGCAGCATGTGTTGGAGATCCTTCCTGTGCAGGAATGTGGCTGAACAATGGAGCGTTTCCCGGGAGGCCTGGAGTGCAGCAGAGAGCCCGAGATGGCACCACAGCCCAGGGCACAGGAGCCGCACAGGTCCCTCTACCAAGGCCAGGAGGAGGCTGCAGCCCACGAGGCGCCAGAGCAGGAGGCAGCCGAGCCCCCTGCCAGGGGGCCAGCGGCAGCCGCTGAGTCCTCACCTCTGCCACGCGCTGGTTCTCGTCATGGCAGTGGAAGGAGAGTGGGAGCAGGCTCTGGCGCACGTGTGCCTTCAGGGCCTTTTTGTCCCCTTCCGGTAAAAAATACAGCATCTCTCGGAAGATGAACATGGAGCACAACTGCACCTGGCTGTCATCCTGTATGAAAGGAAGGGAGACCTCGGCATCAGCTGCTTCACGCCCGCCTGGGCACAGGCCTGAAAATGCACAGGGCACAAAGTTTGCGGGCAGCAGCCGGTGGCCGTGGCTGGAGGCGCAGAGCCTTACGTTGTCAAAGAGCGGCAGGAGCGCCCCAGCCAGCTGCAGGGCGAGGGGGCTGGCTATGGGAGCGCCATTGCACAGGAACAAACCGCTGAGGAGAACCATGGTCATCCTAAGCATGTCGCTGTCATTTTCCTGCAGGAGCTCCACCAGCCTTTCATGCAGGCTCCACATTCTTACGGCCTGCGTGGAACACAAGTGTGTGAAACGCCGTCCTGCTGCCACAGGGCCCAGAGGCCAAAGTGCTGTGCCAAAGCACTCGGGCAGCTGGAGCGTGAGGCAGGAGAGCTGGGAGCAGCTGCCTGAGCACCCAAAGGCCAGCCAAGGCCAAGCGACTGCCTTGCCCAGCCCCACGCTGGCAGCATGGCTTCAGCTGCTGCCCTCTTCTCACCGAGACACTGGTGCCGAGCACCAGGAGGCCTCTGAGGGCCAAGCGACGCATCTCCCTGCACTCGCTCTGCAGGTTCTTGGACATGACCTCCAGGACGCTGTCACGGCATTCACTCCAGTCCAGGCAGTCCAGGATCTGAAAGGCACGAGGCCGGTGACGAGGGAGCCGCACAGGGCCGGGCCCAGGCAGCAGCACAGGCCGCGGGCAGCGTCCCGGGCAGCTGCGGCCACGAGAGGGCAGAGAGGCGGGAGGCAGCTCAGCCAGGCAGCGCTGGCCTTCAGGCTCACCTCCACAAGGAACGCCATGGCGGCCAAATCCCGGGATGGCATGTCTTTGCTGAGCAGCCCGAGCAGGTGGAATGCAATCGCCGAACACAGGCCTTGGGATGCGTGGTGCATTTCTCTGAGAGGAGGAAATAGGAAGCAAAACCCTGAGACAGCAGGGGTAAACCTCTGCCAGGACTGACTGGCAGAGGTCTGGCCTTTCTCCAGCACCCTGCAAGGGGGAGCCGGGCCCTCTGGGAGGTGGCTGCTCTTGGGCACGCTCCTCTCCCAGGCTTTTGCAGTCTCCTTGGCCGTCCCTTGGTGACAAGGCCTTGTGGCCCACGACCACGGGGACAGTGTGGGGCACCCCAGGCACAGGGCACAAATGCCGGAGGCAGCTGGGGAGCAGGGGGTCTCACCTGGCCAGCATGCCCACAGCACAGTGGTGGGTGTCAGCACAGAGCAGCGTGTCCCAGCCACGCTTGTCTTCCATTGCCGCCACCACATCCTCATAGTTCAGTCGGCAGAGCAGGGCCTTCAGGGTCTGCTCTGCAAAGCTGTGTGCAGATCAAAGCCCAGGTCACGCTGGGGGCACTGGCACCTGCCCTGGGCACGTGGCAGGGACAGGAGGACTTGCATGGAGCACCTGTTGGGGTCGGTGGCAAGGCCGTGTTGCTGCTGGCATCCCTCCCAGAAGGTATGGGCTGCCTCGGGCATATCCAAGGTGCTGAAGAGCACTTGGAAGAGCAGGCACACAAAGAGGCGGGGGAAATGCACGGTCACCACGTGTGGGACACAGGGCATCTGGAGGATCTTCCACATCACCACAGTTGCCTGCAAAGGACAGAGCAGCCCGAGCTCAGTGCCGAGGTGTCAGTGTGGCTGAGCCCGGGCGTGGGAAGGAGAGGCCAGCGGAGACGCAGGGGGAGCACCGGGCCTGGTGCCTCTGAAGCTGCCCCTAGGCCGGGTTTCTGCCCAGTGCCTGAGGCAGGGAGACACTGTGGGGGAGGGAGGATGGAGAGCTGATGGAGAGGTGAGCTTGGGGTGAGCAAAGGCCAGTTGCAGAAACTCACAGCCAGGGCGAGGACAGCCGTGTGGTCCCCATCGGAGGTGCGTGTGCTGTGCTCTGGCCAGCTGGCCAGTACGTCAAGGAGTATGAGCATGGCCGGCTCTGCAGCCCTGCACGAGCACATGATGGTCTTCCACATGGTGGTAGCAGCTCTGTAGGGTCAAAGCTCTGTCTCAGGGGGGTCTGCCAGCCCTGCCTCTGCCCCCTGTCCCTCAGCACACAGGCAGCCCAGCCCTGTGGGGACCGGCCCCTGAGGAGCAGGGAGGGAGCATGGCAGCACGCTGGGGGCTGACATGCCAGGGTGGGCAAAGGGAGGAGCCAGAGGGCCCTGGAATTCTCTGTGTGTCAGACACCTGGGACAGGCTGTACAGGCTGATGGGCTGCTGAGGCCTGAGCCTTGTGGGCACGTGGGCCCCGTACCTGTCACATGATGGGGCCACACGCAGGAGAGCCATCACCACATCAGCGGGCTGTGCCTCTGTCAGATCCAGAAGGGGCCTGTACAGGTTGTACTCAGGAAACTCGTTGGCCGCGAGCCACTGGTGGATGTACCTGACCATGGCGGGCACCTGGAGAAGGCAGAGGAGGCTTGGAAAGCTGCCAGAGGGAGTCATGTGCCCAACTGCCCCAGAAAAGTGCTTCCATTGCCACCACACTGCCATGGCCTCAAGGCTTCCAGTGAGCAGCAGGTGTGGCTTGGGAGGCCAAGCAATTGCTGGGGGGATGGAAGGCAGGCCACAGGCTGCTTACTTGCTTTGGAGTGGAAGGCCCCTCCTCCACAAGCATATCCAGCAGGGCAGCACTGGTCTTGGTTGTGAAGATGGGAGGGTACGCCCTGAGCATGCTGCCCATGCCGCTGGTCTCTTCCTCCCGAATCCTCTTGATGAATTTCCCAACCATCTGTAGCAGAAGGGCAAGAAGCCAGGGATGTTGCATGGAGTGCTGCGAGCACGGTGCTGGGCTGAGCAGTGACAACAGGCCCAGCCCGGCCGGGGATGGCTGCAGGTACCTGCGCTGTCCTGCGGAAGAGGCCACGGGCGCGTTGCTGCTCTTGTGTGCGCTGCACGGCTGCACCTGGCAAAGAGCGAGCGTAGCCCGAGCTGAGGGGCTGCGGGAGAGGCCGGAGAACACAAGGCCAGCCCTGCGCTGCCCAGGCAGGGACAGCCCCGCCACGGCCCAGGGCACGGAGCACGGCTGTGGGGTGTCTGCCCCGGCCCCTGCTCTGTCCTGTCCATGGGAATGACCTCAGGGCATGGGACGGGATGGGATGGGATGGGATGGGATGGGATGGGATGGGATGGGGCCATCTTGGCTGCCGGCACCAGGTCTGCAGCCCAGCTCTGCTACTCACCCTTCTGCAGTAGCTGGAATTGCTTCACCTCTTCAGGCTGCTGTGCTGGAGCAGTTCCAGGGCCTTCTTGCTCCTCCTTCGCCCAGGCCAGCTTGGGCACACTCACAGGTCTCTGCTCTATGTCACTGCCTGGATTCATGGCTACTTGCAGGGAAGATGGCTGGGAAAAGGCCAGACCTCGGAGTCAGCAAGTGCTGGAGCCGTGCCTTGAAGGCACCTGCAAGAGTGGAGTCTTGGCAAGGCTACAGGAGAGCAAGTCCTGCACTCTGGTCTCGAGGGCTCCAGCCACAAGGACAGGAGACTCCTTGTCAAGGACCGTGCTCAGCGAATGCCACGGTCTGCCCTCAAGGGCACCTGCAGAAGAGAAGCCTCGGCAAGGCCAGAGGTCACCAAGTGCTGTGGGCTGGCCACGAGGTCACCTGCAGGAGTAACGCCTCGGGAAAGCTCCGGGTCAGCAAGGAACGAGGGCACTGAGCTCTGTCCCGTCCTGTCCCGTTGCGTGCACCGAGCACTGTGGGGTGGCCACCTCGCTGCCAACACCTAGGTCACTGCATGTCACAAAGGTCCCGTTCCATGGCACGGTGACCATGCGCCACCGTGTCACAAAGGGCCCTTGCACACCCTGCCACCTGCCCTGGGGCCGCCCCCTGCCCCCCCAAAGTGGCCCAGGTTGGAAGGAATGCCTTGCCCCAAGTGTCTCAGGCAGCCCGACAGGATCTTTAGGAACGGCTCAAACCATAAGCAAAGGCTCTGCTCGGCAGGCTCAGGGCAGCAGGAGCCCCCGTGGCTGCTGACCCAGCCGTGGCGGGAAGGGCACGGGGCCTTCCACAGAAGCTGGCACGGCCTCCTCGGGACACGTCCCGCATGGTGGCCACGCTAAGCACGGCCCGGTGACAGAGACAAGGAACGCGTGAGCCAGGGCACAAATGCTGCTCTGAGCCCTGGGGCCCAGGGAGCACTGACATCAGCAGGTGTGGCAGAGTCCCCGCCAAAGCAGAGTCCCCCCGAGCCCTGGCAGTGCCCATCTCCTTCCCCAGAGACCTGTGCCTCAAGAGGGCTTCTCTGCCAGAGGGCAGCCAAAGCCAACGTGCACTGGGGGCTGTGCTCCATCCTACAGGGCCTCTTGGGAGGAGCACCTGGTGGCAACACTTGGTACGTGTCAGATGATGTTGCTCCTTCCTGGAATGATTTTTTCAAGGAAGGGATTAGGAGTAGCACAGAAAGACCAGCAGCTGCAGAATTTCACAGGACAAAGAGACTCCACCAAAACACTGTCATGTTTCCGTGTGCTTTTCTGTCTGTCTTGCACTCTGAAAGAAAAAGAATTGGCCCAGCCTCTGCTTTTCAACTGTCCACGTACTGTGTGTCTTCCTGTGGCAGCTCCCGTGCAAACACAAGTGGCTGCCTGCTGAGCACGGCAATGGACGGCCACAAACAGGGAGGTCCCCGGTGAACATCAAGGCAGATACCCGGGGAAGTGCAGAGGATAGGGATAACTCTGGGAGGAGAAGCTGTTCTGTGCCTCTGATGATGGTGCCAGGCCCCTGAAGGAGCAGCCAAGACAAGTGCTGGAAGCAGCCATGTCCTGCTCTTTTCTGCTGTCAGATGCACACGGGACAGATTTGTTGCCCACGGGTCCACCAGACTTGATCCAGGAAGGATGGAAGCCCATGCATTGGTGGTAGGGAATGGGCTCCAGCAAGAGCAAAGCAGGATCTTCCAGCAGCAAAGCCTGAGCTTGTGAAGCGAGCCATGTGCTCAGCAGACACCAAAGTGCTTCCTTCGAGCCCTGAATGGTGGCCACAAGTGCCTGCCTTACTTCAGCACCTCCTGCTGCTTCCTTTGTTCCAGGCCAGTCCAGGAATTAGGTTGGAAGCTCATGCATGTGTTTTTAAGGCACCTGCACGGAGGAGAAGGACGGCAGCTGCAGCGCAGGGCTCGTGCTGCCTCTCATGATGGCATCAACGCCGCTGCCTTGGGACACCCGCCAGTGGAAGGCGAGTCTGCCCTCAAGCACAGCCATTGTAGCCAGTCAGGGGCACAGGCTGCAGCAGCAGCTGCCAAGCATTGCTGTGAGGCTGGTAAACCAAGAGAAAGCCATTGTGGCCGAGCGTGCTGAAGCCTTTTGCTAAACCACGTGCAATAGTGCCCACAGCATGGCCCCTTTGGAATGGTGGCTGGTGCAGATGCCTCCTGGAGCAGTTGCCGGCGTTCGGGCTGCTGCTGTTCCTGTGCACGCTCTGGTGCTGTTTCTGTGGTGTCCAGAGCCGCTTTGGCAGCAGCGACTCAGCAGCCCTGCTCGAGGAGACATCGCCGCCCTGGCCACGGAGGCAGAAGCTCTTTGGGCCCAGAGCTCTGTGTCAGGAGGGCCTCATCCTCAGCACCATGGCCTGGGCAGCCGCGGGGGCCCGGGCTGGCCGCCAGCCCTGCTCTGCCCACTGCCCTGGCAGCACCCAGTGACCGTGCCCCGGCAGGGCCCCCTTGCCCTCCGTGTCCCCAGCCAGCCCAGTTTGGGCACATCGGGGTGTCCCCACCCTCCTGCTGAGGCCCAGCCTCCAGGGCTTCTGCCCCAGGCGTGGGAGCCTCTCTGGGGAAGCGCCAGAGCAGCCGGCTGTCAGGAACAAGGCTGACACCCAATTCCTCAGGGCTTCCCAACAGCGCGGCCCCTCAGGGGCCTCCTGTCCCCTTGGAGCCTCCTGCCACCCACTCCCTCTCACAGGGCCCTCGTGCCTTCCCAGCGCCTTGTCCCATCAGAGCCTCCGCAGCACCTTGTCCCTTCACGGCCTCCCCCAGCCCGGCCCAGGTGCCCAGTAGCGGCGCAGCCCCGAGGAGCCGCATCGAGAGGCACCTCAGAGGCCTCAGCAATGCAGCCAGCAACACACGGGCAGGAGGACACAGATGGCCCTTCCTGGCTGGGCAGGAGGGTTTGTGGCTATCTCCAGGCACCAGGCCGGCAGTGATCCCTGCAGCTCCGGCCCCTGCCCAGCAGCTCTGTGGCCAGCACAAAGGCTTCAGCAGAACCACCAAAGGCCAAGGGCCTTGTGGACATTTTCCCTTCCCCACTGCACACCTGGGCTGCTCGCTTGGCACAAGGAGCTGTTTTCCCCTCTTCCCCCGTGCCCTGCAGACACTGGGCACCAAAGAGAGCTCCTGGGAGTCTGGGTATTAGAACACATTCTATATTTATATCCTAAAGAACAACTAAACAGAAGGGATAAAACAATCTTAAAGAAAAGAAAAATCCCCCCCGGCTCAGAAGGCCCCACAGACAGAGAGCCTCTCAAATCAGCTCTCCTCAGAGCGCCAGCAGCACAGCCAGCTGTGGCCCCAGAGACAAGGCCGTTTCTTGCGGGCCCTGCGAAACTGATCTTGCAGCTTCTGCAAGATGGAGCCCGGAGCTCTCTCCACAGCGCGGAGGACAAAGGCTGTTTCGAGAGCCAGGCTGCTGGTGGCAGGGCTGATGTCCTCTGCCTTGTCTTCAAGGGCTGCAAGAGAGAGGAACAGAGGCACGGTCAGATCCCGGATCTCTGGGGAGCCGAGGAGACCCCCGAGGCAGGGCCATGCCAGCCGGCTCTGGCCATGGCCAGGAGGGAGCCGGGAGCAAGGGGATCAGCCCGAAGCTGCCGGACACTGTTGCCCCACGTGGGCCTGAAATGGGAGTGTGTGTTCTGGCCACGGCAGCCGTGCTGCGCACAGGGAGCAGAGCCCTGGGCAGCGGGGCAGGGATTGCAGCTGCCCCCGGCAGCCGGGGCTGGCAGCCCTCTGGCCTCACTCACCCTGACAGATGTGGCGGAGCTCTCGTTTGTGGCCCCTGAGGTGCTGCCCGGCCATCCCTGAGAAGACAGAGCCTGTCAGGGCGCCAGCGGCACGGCTCCCTGCCAGCGCAGCGGCGCTGCCAGCCCTGTGGCCACACGGGCTCCTGGCCCCGGCAGGGCTCGGGCCGGACCCTTGCCGCTCGCTGCCGCCCAAGGGCACGGCTGCGAGAGGGCGGCAGCAGCGCCGAGGGCAGGCGGGGCTCCACGGCGCCGGGCACGGATGGCGCTGCCGGGGCAGCAGCCGGGGCCGGGGCCGAGCTGCGGCGGGGCGGGGAGGGGAAGCGCAGCCCAGGCTGGTGGCTCACCGATGAACCTGATGGCCGCCTGTCGCAGGGACTCCTGTGGGCTCTCCAGGTACTGCAGGGCGCGGCGCACGTGCTCGGCCGCTCGGCTCCTGTCCCCTGCCAGCTGGAGAGAGCGGCAGGAGGGTGCACTTGGTGCAGGCTCAATCCCTGGGCCGAGCGCTCCGTGCGGCCAGCACTGGCCTCCCCTGCCCGCAGAGCCCTGCCGGGCGGGCAGCAGCCGCCGGCGCCGGGCTCTGACGGGGGCAGCGGGGCGGCTGCTGCCCGGGGAGCCGCGGTGCCGCCCGCAGCCCAGCCGGTTCGGGGCCACAGGAGCCTGGAGCAGAGCCCGCGCGGCCCGGGAAAGGCAGCGGCGTGTGGGGCGCAGGGAGGCGGCCCTGGCTGCAGCGCTGGGCAGGGGCGCAGCTGCCAGCCGCAGCCACTGAGCAGCGTCGCCAGGGGGCTTCTCCAGCCGGAGGCTGGGGCTTGCAGGCCGAACCTCCAGGTCTGATCCAGCCGCAGCATGTGTTGGAGATCCTTCCTGTGCAGGAATGTGGCTGAACAATGGAGCGTTTCCCGGGAGGCCTGGAGTGCAGCAGAGAGCCCGAGATGGCACCACAGCCCAGGGCACAGGAGCCGCACAGGTCCCTCTACCAAGGCCAGGAGGAGGCTGCAGCCCACGAGGCGCCAGAGCAGGAGGCAGCCGAGCCCCCTGCCAGGGGGCCAGCGGCAGCCGCTGAGTCCTCACCTCTGCCACGCGCTGGTTCTCGTCATGGCAGTGGAAGGAGAGTGGGAGCAGGCTCTGGCGCACGTGTGCCTTCAGGGCCTTTTTGTCCCCTTCCGGTAAAAAATACAGCATCTCTCGGAAGATGAACATGGAGCACAACTGCACCTGGCTGTCATCCTGTATGAAAGGAAGGGAGACCTCGGCATCAGCTGCTTCACGCCCGCCTGGGCACAGGCCTGAAAATGCACAGGGCACAAAGTTTGCGGGCAGCAGCCGGTGGCCGTGGCTGGAGGCGCAGAGCCTTACGTTGTCAAAGAGCGGCAGGAGCGCCCCAGCCAGCTGCAGGGCGAGGGGGCTGGCTATGGGAGCGCCATTGCACAGGAACAAACCGCTGAGGAGAACCATGGTCATCCTAAGCATGTCGCTGTCATTTTCCTGCAGGAGCTCCACCAGCCTTTCATGCAGGCTCCACATTCTTACGGCCTGCGTGGAACACAAGTGTGTGAAACGCCGTCCTGCTGCCACAGGGCCCAGAGGCCAAAGTGCTGTGCCAAAGCACTCGGGCAGCTGGAGCGTGAGGCAGGAGAGCTGGGAGCAGCTGCCTGAGCACCCAAAGGCCAGCCAAGGCCAAGCGACTGCCTTGCCCAGCCCCACGCTGGCAGCATGGCTTCAGCTGCTGCCCTCTTCTCACCGAGACACTGGTGCCGAGCACCAGGAGGCCTCTGAGGGCCAAGCGACGCATCTCCCTGCACTCGCTCTGCAGGTTCTTGGACATGACCTCCAGGACGCTGTCACGGCATTCACTCCAGTCCAGGCAGTCCAGGATCTGAAAGGCACGAGGCCGGTGACGAGGGAGCCGCACAGGGCCGGGCCCAGGCAGCAGCACAGGCCGCGGGCAGCGTCCCGGGCAGCTGCGGCCACGAGAGGGCAGAGAGGCGGGAGGCAGCTCAGCCAGGCAGCGCTGGCCTTCAGGCTCACCTCCACAAGGAACGCCATGGCGGCCAAATCCCGGGATGGCATGTCTTTGCTGAGCAGCCCGAGCAGGTGGAATGCAATCGCCGAACACAGGCCTTGGGATGCGTGGTGCATTTCTCTGAGAGGAGGAAATAGGAAGCAAAACCCTGAGACAGCAGGGGTAAACCTCTGCCAGGACTGACTGGCAGAGGTCTGGCCTTTCTCCAGCACCCTGCAAGGGGGAGCCGGGCCCTCTGGGAGGTGGCTGCTCTTGGGCACGCTCCTCTCCCAGGCTTTTGCAGTCTCCTTGGCCGTCCCTTGGTGACAAGGCCTTGTGGCCCACGACCACGGGGACAGTGTGGGGCACCCCAGGCACAGGGCACAAATGCCGGAGGCAGCTGGGGAGCAGGGGGTCTCACCTGGCCAGCATGCCCACAGCACAGTGGTGGGTGTCAGCACAGAGCAGCGTGTCCCAGCCACGCTTGTCTTCCATTGCCGCCACCACATCCTCATAGTTCAGTCGGCAGAGCAGGGCCTTCAGGGTCTGCTCTGCAAAGCTGTGTGCAGATCAAAGCCCAGGTCACGCTGGGGGCACTGGCACCTGCCCTGGGCACGTGGCAGGGACAGGAGGACTTGCATGGAGCACCTGTTGGGGTCGGTGGCAAGGCCGTGTTGCTGCTGGCATCCCTCCCAGAAGGTATGGGCTGCCTCGGGCATATCCAAGGTGCTGAAGAGCACTTGGAAGAGCAGGCACACAAAGAGGCGGGGGAAATGCACGGTCACCACGTGTGGGACACAGGGCATCTGGAGGATCTTCCACATCACCACAGTTGCCTGCAAAGGACAGAGCAGCCCGAGCTCAGTGCCGAGGTGTCAGTGTGGCTGAGCCCGGGCGTGGGAAGGAGAGGCCAGCGGAGACGCAGGGGGAGCACCGGGCCTGGTGCCTCTGAAGCTGCCCCTAGGCCGGGTTTCTGCCCAGTGCCTGAGGCAGGGAGACACTGTGGGGGAGGGAGGATGGAGAGCTGATGGAGAGGTGAGCTTGGGGTGAGCAAAGGCCAGTTGCAGAAACTCACAGCCAGGGCGAGGACAGCCGTGTGGTCCCCATCGGAGGTGCGTGTGCTGTGCTCTGGCCAGCTGGCCAGTACGTCAAGGAGTATGAGCATGGCCGGCTCTGCAGCCCTGCACGAGCACATGATGGTCTTCCACATGGTGGTAGCAGCTCTGTAGGGTCAAAGCTCTGTCTCAGGGGGGTCTGCCAGCCCTGCCTCTGCCCCCTGTCCCTCAGCACACAGGCAGCCCAGCCCTGTGGGGACCGGCCCCTGAGGAGCAGGGAGGGAGCATGGCAGCACGCTGGGGGCTGACATGCCAGGGTGGGCAAAGGGAGGAGCCAGAGGGCCCTGGAATTCTCTGTGTGTCAGACACCTGGGACAGGCTGTACAGGCTGATGGGCTGCTGAGGCCTGAGCCTTGTGGGCACGTGGGCCCCGTACCTGTCACATGATGGGGCCACACGCAGGAGAGCCATCACCACATCAGCGGGCTGTGCCTCTGTCAGATCCAGAAGGGGCCTGTACAGGTTGTACTCAGGAAACTCGTTGGCCGCGAGCCACTGGTGGATGTACCTGACCATGGCGGGCACCTGGAGAAGGCAGAGGAGGCTTGGAAAGCTGCCAGAGGGAGTCATGTGCCCAACTGCCCCAGAAAAGTGCTTCCATTGCCACCACACTGCCATGGCCTCAAGGCTTCCAGTGAGCAGCAGGTGTGGCTTGGGAGGCCAAGCAATTGCTGGGGGGATGGAAGGCAGGCCACAGGCTGCTTACTTGCTTTGGAGTGGAAGGGCCCTCCTCCACAAGCATATCCAGCAGGGCAGCACTGGTCTTGGTTGTGAAGATGGGAGGGTACGCCCTGAGCATGCTGCCCATGCCGCTGGTCTCTTCCTCCCGAATCCTCTTGATGAATTTCCCAACCATCTGTAGCAGAAGGGCAAGAAGCCAGGGATGTTGCATGGAGTGCTGCGAGCACGGTGCTGGGCTGAGCAGTGACAACAGGCCCAGCCCGGCCGGGGATGGCTGCAGGTACCTGCGCTGTCCTGCGGAAGAGGCCACGGGCGCGTTGCTGCTCTTGTGTGCGCTGCACGGCTGCACCTGGCAAAGAGCGAGCGCAGCCCGAGCTGAGGGGCTGCGGGAGAGGCCGGAGAACACAAGGCCAGCCCTGTGCTGCCCAGGCAGGGACAGCCCCGCCACGGCCCAGGGCACGGAGCACGGCTGTGGGGTGTCTGCCCCGGCCCCTGCTCTGTCCTGTCCATGGGAATGACCTCAGGGCATGGGAAGGGATGGGATGGGATGGGATGGGATGGGATGGGATGGGATGGGATGGGGCCATCTTGGCTGCCGGCACCAGGTCTGCAGCCCAGCTCTGCTACTCACCCTTCTGCAGTAGCTGGAATTGCTTCACCTCTTCAGGCTGCTGTGCTGGAGCAGTTCCAGGGCCTTCTTGCTCCTCCTTCGCCCAGGCCAGCTTGGGCACACTCACAGGTCTCTGCTCTATGTCACTGCCTGGATTCATGGCTACTTGCAGGGAAGATGGCTGGGAAAAGGCCAGACCTCGGAGTCAGCAAGTGCTGGAGCCGTGCCTTGAAGGCACCTGCAAGAGTGGAGTCTTGGCAAGGCTACAGGAGAGCAAGTCCTGCACTCTGGTCTCGAGGGCTCCAGCCACAAGGACAGGAGACTCCTCGTCAAGGACCGTGCTCAGCGAATGCCACGGTCTGCCCTCAAGGGCACCTGCAGAAGAGAAGCCTTGGCAAGGCCAGAGGTCACCAAGTGCTGTGGGCTGGCCACGAGGTCACCTGCAGGAGTAATGCCTCGGGAAAGCTCCGGGTCAGCAAGGAACGAGGGCACTGAGCTCTGTCCCGTCCTGTCCCGTTGCGTGCACCGAGCACTGTGGGGTGGCCACCTCGCTGCCAACACCTAGGTCACTGCATGTCACAAAGGTCCCGTTCCATGGCACGGTGACCATGCGCCACCGTGTCACAAAGGGCCCTTGCACACCCTGCCACCTGCCCTGGGGCCGCCCCCTGCCCCCCCAAAGTGGCCCAGGTTGGAAGGAATGCCTTGCCCCAAGTGTCTCAGGCAGCCCGACAGGATCTTTAGGAACGGCTCAAACCATAAGCAAAGGCTGCCCTGCTCGGCAGGCTCAGGGCAGCAGGAGCCCCCGTGGCTGCTGACCCAGCCGTGGCGGGAAGGGCACGGGGCCTTCCACAGAAGCTGGCACGGCCTCCTCGGGACACGTCCCGCATGGTGGCCACGCTAAGCACGGCCCGGTGACAGAGACAAGGAACGCGTGAGCCAGGGCACAAATGCTGCTCTGAGCCCTGGGGCCCAGGGAGCACTGACATCAGCAGGTGTGGCAGAGTCCCCGCCAAAGCAGAGTCCCCCCGAGCCCTGGCAGTGCCCATCTCCTTCCCCAGAGACCTGTGCCTCAAGAGGGCTGCTCTGCCAGAGGGCAGCCAAAGCCAACGTGCACTGGGGGCTGTGCTCCATCCTACAGGGCCTCTTGGGAGGAGCACCTGGTGGCAACACTTGGTACGTGTCAGATGATGTTGCTCCTTCCTGGAATGATTTTTTCAAGGAAGGGATTAGGAGTAGCACAGAAAGACCAGCAGCTGCAGAATTTCACAGGACAAAGAGACTCCACCAAAACACTGTCATGTTTCCGTGTGCTTTTCTGTCTGTCTTGCACTCTGAAAGAAAAAGAATTGGCCCAGCCTCTGCTTTTCAACTGTCCACGTACTGTGTGTCTTCCTGTGGCAGCTCCCGTGCAAACACAAGTGGCTGCCTGCTGAGCACGGCAATGGACGGCCACAAACAGGGAGGTCCCCGGTGAACATCAAGGCAGATACCCGGGGAAGTGCAGAGGATAGGGATAACTCTGGGAGGAGAAGCTGTTCTGTGCCTCTGATGATGGTGCCAGGCCCCTGAAGGAGCAGCCAAGACAAGTGCTGGAAGCAGCCATGTCCTGCTCTTTTCTGCTGTCAGATGCACGGGACAGATTTGTTGCCCACGGGTCCACCAGACTTGATCCAGGAAGGATGGAAGCCCATGCATTGGTGGTAGGGAATGGGCTCCAGCAAGAGCAAAGCAGGATCTTCCAGCAGCAAAGCCTGAGCTTGTGAAGCGAGCCATGTGCTCAGCAGACACCAAAGTGCTTCCTTCGAGCCCTGAATGGTGGCCACAAGTGCCTGCCTTACTTCAGCACCTCCTGCTGCTTCCTTTGTTCCAGGCCAGTCCAGGAATTAGGTTGGAAGCTCATGCATGTGTTTTTAAGGCACCTGCACGGAGGAGAAGGACGGCAGCTGCAGCGCAGGGCTCGTGCTGCCTCTCATGATGGCATCAACGCCGCTGCCTTGGGACACCCGCCAGTGGAAGGCGAGTCTGCCCTCAAGCACAGCCATTGTAGTCAGTCAGGGGCACAGGCTGCAGCAGCAGCTGCCAAGCATTGCTGTGAGGCTGGTAAACCAAGAGAAAGCCATTGTGGTCGAGCGTGCTGAAGCCTTTTGCTAAACCACGTGCAATAGTGCCCACAGCATGGCCCCTTTGGAATGGTGGCTGGTGCAGACGCCTCCTGGAGCAGTTGCCGGCGTTCGGGCTGCTGCTGTTCCTGTGCACGCTCTGGTGCTGTTTCTGTGGCGTCCAGAGCCGCTTTGGCAGCAGCGACTCAGCAGCCCTGCTCGAGGAGACATCGCCGCCCTGGCCACGGAGGCAGAAGCTCTTTGGGCCCAGAGCTCTGTGTCAGGAGGGCCTCATCCTCAGCACCATGGCCTGGGCAGCCGCGGGGGCCCGGGCTGGCCGCCAGCCCTGCTCTGCCCACTGCCCTGGCAGCACCCAGTGACCGTGCCCCGGCAGGGCCCCCTTGCCCTCCGTGTCCCCAGCCAGCCTCGTTTGGGCACATCGGGGTGTCCCCACCCTCCTGCTGAGGCCCAGCCTCCAGGGCTTCTGCCCCAGGCGTGGGAGCCTCTCTGGGGAAGCGCCAGAGCAGCCGGCTGTCAGGAACAAGGCTGACACCCAATTCCTCAGGGCTTCCCAACAGCGCGGCCCCTCAGGGGCCTCCTGTCCCCTTGGAGCCTCCTGCCACCCACTCCCTCTCACAGGGCCCTCGTGCCTTCCCAGCGCCTTGTCCCATCAGAGCCTCCGCAGCACCTTGTCCCTTCACGGCCTCCCCCAGCCCGGCCCAGGTGCCCAGTAGCGGCGCAGCCCCGAGGAGCCGCATCGAGAGGCACCTCAGAGGCCTCAGCAATGCAGCCAGCAACACACGGGCAGGAGGACACAGATGGCCCTTCCTGGCTGGGCAGGAGGGTTTGTGGCTATCTCCAGGCACCAGGCCGGCAGTGATCCCTGCAGCTCCGGCCCCTGCCCAGCAGCTCTGTGGCCAGCACAAAGGCTTCAGCAGAACCACCAAAGGCCAAGGGCCTTGTGGACATTTTCCCTTCCCCACTGCACACCTGGGCTGCTCGCTTGGCACAAGGAGCTGTTTTCCCCTCTTCCCCCGTGCCCTGCAGACACTGGGCACCAAAGAGAGCTCCTGGGAGTCTGGGTATTAGAACACATTCTATATTTATATCCTAAAGAACAACTAAACAGAAGGGATAAAACAATCTTAAAGAAAAGAAAAATCCCCCCCGGCTCAGAAGGCCCCACAGACAGAGAGCCTCTCAAATCAGCTCTCCTCAGAGCGCCAGCAGCACAGCCAGCTGTGGCCCCAGAGACAAGGCCGTTTCTTGCGGGCCCTGCGAAACTGATCTTGCAGCTTCTGCAAGATGGAGCCCGGAGCTCTCTCCACAGCGCGGAGGACAAAGGCTGTTTCGAGAGCCAGGCTGCTGGTGGCAGGGCTGATGTCCTCTGCCTTGTCTTCAAGGGCTGCAAGAGAGAGGAACAGAGGCACGGTCAGATCCCGGATCTCTGGGGAGCCGAGGAGACCCCCGAGGCAGGGCCATGCCAGCCGGCTCTGGCCATGGCCAGGAGGGAGCCGGGAGGAAGGGGATCAGCCCGAAGCTGCCGGACACTGTTGCCCCACGTAGGCCTGAAATGGGAGTGTGTGTTCTGGCCACGGCAGCCGTGCTGCGCACAGGGAGCAGAGCCCTGGGCAGCGGGGCAGGGATTGCAGCTGCCCCCGGCAGCCGAGGCTGGCAGCCCTCTGGCCTCACTCACCCTGACAGATGTGGCGGAGCTCTCGTTTGTGGCCCCTGAGGTGCTGCCCGGCCATCCCTGAGAAGACAGAGCCTGTCAGGGCGCCAGCGGCACGGCTCCCTGCCAGCGCAGCGGCGCTGCCAGCCCTGTGGCCACACGGGCTCCTGGCCCCGGCAGGGCTCGGGCCGGACCCTTGCCGCTCGCTGCCGCCCAAGGGCACGGCTGCGAGAGGGCGGCAGCAGCGCCGAGGGCAGGCGGGGCTCCACGGCGCTGGGCACGGATGGCGCTGCCGGGGCAGCAGCCGGGGCCCGGGCCGAGCTGCGGCGGGGCGGGGAGGGGAAGCGCAGCCCAGGCTGGTGGCTCACCGATGAACCTGATGGCCGCCTGTCGCAGGGACTCCTGTGGGCTCTCCAGGTACTGCAGGGCGCGGCGCACGTGCTCGGCCGCTCGGATCCTGTCCCCTGCCAGCTGGAGAGAGCGGCAGGAGGGTGCACTTGGTGCAGGCTCAGTCCCTGGGCCGAGCGCTCCGTGCGGCCAGCACTGGCCTCCCCTGCCCGCAGAGCCCTGCCGGGCGGGCAGCAGCCGCCGGCGCCGGGCTCTGACGGGGGCAGCGGGGCGGCTGCTGCCCGGGGAGCCGCGGTGCCGCCCGCAGCCCAGCCGGTTCGGGGCCACAGGAGCCTGGAGCAGAGCCCGCGCGGCCCGGGAAAGGCAGCGGCGTGTGGGGCGCAGGGAGGCGGCCCTGGCTGCAGCGCTGGGCAGGGGCGCAGCTGCCAGCCGCAGCCACTGAGCAGCGTCGCCAGGGGGCTTCTCCAGCCGGAGGCTGGGGCTTGCAGGCCGAACCTCCAGGTCTGATCCAGCCGCAGCATGTGTTGGAGATCCTTCCTGTGCAGGAATGTGGCTGAACAATGGAGCGTTTCCCGGGAGGCCTGGAGTGCAGCAGAGAGCCCGAGATGGCACCACAGCCCAGGGCACAGGAGCCGCACAGGTCCCTCTACCAAGGCCAGGAGGAGGCTGCAGCCCACGAGGCGCCAGAGCAGGAGGCAGCCGAGCCCCCTGCCAGGGGGCCAGCGGCAGCCGCTGAGTCCTCACCTCTGCCACGCGCTGGTTCTCGTCATGGCAGTGGAAGGAGAGTGGGAGCAGGCTCTGGCGCACGTGTGCCTTCAGGGCCTTTTTGTCCCCTTCCGGTAAAAAATACAGCATCTCTCGGAAGATGAACATGGAGCACAACTGCACCTGGCTGTCATCCTGTATGAAAGGAAGGGAGACCTCGGCATCAGCTGCTTCACGCCCGCCTGGGCACAGGCCTGAAAATGCACAGGGCACAAAGTTTGCGGGCAGCAGCCGGTGGCCGTGGCTGGAGGCGCAGAGCCTTACGTTGTCAAAGAGCGGCAGGAGCGCCCCAGCCAGCTGCAGGGCGAGGGGGCTGGCTATGGGAGCGCCATTGCACAGGAACAAACCGCTGAGGAGAACCATGGTCATCCTAAGCATGTCGCTGTCATTTTCCTGCAGGAGCTCCACCAGCCTTTCATGCAGGCTCCACATTCTTACGGCCTGCGTGGAACACAAGTGTGTGAAACGCCGTCCTGCTGCCACAGGGCCCAGAGGCCAAAGTGCTGTGCCAAAGCACTCGGGCAGCTGGAGCGGGAGGCAGGAGAGCTGGGAGCAGCTGCCTCAGCGCCCAAAGGCCAGCCAAGGCCAAGCGACTGCCTTGCCCAGCCCCACGCTGGCAGCATGGCTTCAGCCGCTGCCCTCTTCTCACCGAGACACTGGTGCCGAGCACCAGGAGGCCTCTGAGGGCCAAGCGACGCATCTCCCTGCACTCGCTCTGCAGGTTCTTGGACATGACCTCCAGGACGCTGTCACGGCATTCACTCCAGTCCAGGCAGTCCAGGATCTGAAAGGCACGAGGCCGGTGACGAGGGAGCCGCACAGGGCCGGGCCCAGGCAGCAGCACAGGCCGCGGGCAGCGTCCCGGGCAGCTGCGGCCACGAGAGGGCAGAGAGGCGGGAGGCAGCTCAGCCAGGCAGCGCTGGCCTTCAGGCTCACCTCCACAAGGAACGCCATGGCGGCCAAATCCCGGGATGGCATGTCTTTGCTGAGCAGCCCGAGCAGGTGGAATGCAATCGCCGAACACAGGCCTTGGGATGCGTGGTGCATTTCTCTGAGAGGAGGAAATAGGAAGCAAAACCCTGAGACAGCAGGGGTAAACCTCTGCCAGGACTGACTGGCAGAGGTCTGGCCTTTCTCCAGCACCCTGCAAGGGGGAGCCGGGCCCTCTGGGAGGTGGCTGCTCTTGGGCACGCTCCTCTCCCAGGCTTTTGCAGTCTCCTTGGCCGTCCCTTGGTGACAAGGCCTTGTGGCCCACGACCACGGGGACAGTGTGGGGCACCCCAGGCACAGGGCACAAATGCCGGAGGCAGCTGGGGAGCAGGGGGTCTCACCTGGCCAGCATGCCCACAGCACAGTGGTGGGTGTCAGCACAGAGCAGCGTGTCCCAGCCACGCTTGTCTTCCATTGCCGCCACCACATCCTCATAGTTCAGTCGGCAGAGCAGGGCCTTCAGGGTCTGCTCTGCAAAGCTGTGTGCAGATCAAAGCCCAGGTCACGCTGGGGGCACTGGCACCTGCCCTGGGCACGTGGCAGGGACAGGAGGACTTGCATGGAGCACCTGTTGGGGTCGGTGGCAAGGCCGTGTTGCTGCTGGCATCCCTCCCAGAAGGTATGGGCTGCCTCGGGCATATCCAAGGTGCTGAAGAGCACTTGGAAGAGCAGGCACACAAAGAGGCGGGGGAAATGCACGGTCACCACGTGTGGGACACAGGGCATCTGGAGGATCTTCCACATCACCACAGTTGCCTGCAAAGGACAGAGCAGCCCGAGCTCAGTGCCGAGGTGTCAGTGTGGCTGAGCCCGGGCGTGGGAAGGAGAGGCCAGCGGAGACGCAGGGGGAGCACCGGGCCTGGTGCCTCTGAAGCTGCCCCTAGGCCGGGTTTCTGCCCAGTGCCTGAGGCAGGGAGACACTGTGGGGGAGGGAGGATGGAGAACTGATGGAGAGGTGAGCTTGGGGTGAGCAAAGGCCAGTTGCAGAAACTCACAGCCAGGGCGAGGACAGCCGTGTGGTCCCCATCGGAGGTGCGTGTGCTGTGCTCTGGCCAGCTGGCCAGTACGTCAAGGAGTATGAGCATGGCCGGCTCTGCAGCCCTGCACGAGCACATGATGGTCTTCCACATGGTGGTAGCAGCTCTGTAGGGTCAAAGCTCTGTCTCAGGGGGGTCTGCCAGCCCTGCCTCTGCCCCCTGTCCCTCAGCACACAGGCAGCCCAGCCCTGTGGGGACCGGCCCCTGAGGAGCAGGGAGGGAGCATGGCAGCACGCTGGGGGCTGACATGCCAGGGTGGGCAAAGGGAGGAGCCAGAGGGCCCTGGAATTCTCTGTGTGTCAGACACCTGGGACAGGCTGTACAGGCTGATGGGCTGCTGAGGCCTGAGCCTTGTGGGCACGTGGGCCCCGTACCTGTCACATGATGGGGCCACACGCAGGAGAGCCATCACCACATCAGCGGGCTGTGCCTCTGTCAGATCCAGAAGGGGCCTGTACAGGTTGTACTCAGGAAACTCGTTGGCCGCGAGCCACTGGTGGATGTACCTGACCATGGCGGGCACCTGGAGAAGGCAGAGGAGGCTTGGAAAGCTGCCAGAGGGAGTCATGTGCCCAACTGCCCCAGAAAAGTGCTTCCATTGCCACCACACTGCCATGGCCTCAAGGCTTCCAGTGAGCAGCAGGTGTGGCTTGGGAGGCCAAGCAATTGCTGGGGGGATGGAAGGCAGGCCACAGGCTGCTTACTTGCTTTGGAGTGGAAGGCCCCTCCTCCACAAGCATATCCAGCAGGGCAGCACTGGTCTTGGTTGTGAAGATGGGAGGGTACGCCCTGAGCATGCTGCCCATGCCGCTGGTCTCTTCCTCCCGAATCCTCTTGATGAATTTCCCAACCATCTGTAGCAGAAGGGCAAGAAGCCAGGGATGTTGCATGGAGTGCTGCGAGCACGGTGCTGGGCTGAGCAGTGACAACAGGCCCAGCCCGGCCGGGGATGGCTGCAGGTACCTGCGCTGTCCTGCGGAAGAGGCCACGGGCGCGTTGCTGCTC
The DNA here is from genome assembly GCF_028551555.1 of Melozone crissalis. NCBI lineage: Eukaryota > Metazoa > Chordata > Aves > Passeriformes > Passerellidae > Melozone > Melozone crissalis. The sequence goes on along the minus strand of NW_026535795.1, from coordinate 13,630,606 downwards.
TTGTGTGCGCTGCACGGCTGCACCTGGCAAAGAGCGAGCGCAGCCCGAGCTGAGGGGCTGCGGGAGAGGCCGGAGAACACAAGGCCAGCCCTGCGCTGCCCAGGCAGGGACAGCCCCGCCACGGCCCAGGGCACGGAGCACGGCTGTGGGGTGTCTGCCCCGGCCCCTGCTCTGTCCTGTCCATGGGAATGACCTCAGGGCATGGGAAGGGATGGGATGGGATGGGATGGGATGGGATGGGATGGGATGGGATGGGATGGGGCCATCTTGGCTGCCGGCACCAGGTCTGCAGCCCAGCTCTGCTACTCACCCTTCTGCAGTAGCTGGAATTGCTTCACCTCTTCAGGCTGCTGTGCTGGAGCAGTTCCAGGGCCTTCTTGCTCCTCCTTCGCCCAGGCCAGCTTGGGCACACTCACAGGTCTCTGCTCTATGTCACTGCCTGGATTCATGGCTACTTGCAGGGAAGATGGCTGGGAAAAGGCCAGACCTCGGAGTCAGCAAGTGCTGGAGCCGTGCCTTGAAGGCACCTGCAAGAGTGGAGTCTTGGCAAGGCTACAGGAGAGCAAGTCCTGCACTCTGGTCTTGAGGGCTCCAGCCACAAGGACAGGAGACTCCTCGTCAAGGACCGTGCTCAGCGAATGCCACGGTCTGCCCTCAAGGGCACCTGCAGAAGAGAAGCCTCGGCAAGGCCAGAGGTCACCAAGTGCTGTGGGCTGGCCACGAGGTCACCTGCAGGAGTAACGCCTCGGGAAAGCTCCGGGTCAGCAAGGAACGAGGGCACTGAGCTCTGTCCCGTCCTGTCCCGTTGCGTGCACCGAGCACTGTGGGGTGGCCACCTCGCTGCCAACACCTAGGTCACTGCATGTCACAAAGGTCCCGTTCCATGGCACGGTGACCATGCGCCACCGTGTCACAAAGGGCCCTTGCACACCCTGCCACCTGCCCTGGGGCCGCCCCCTGCCCCCCCAAAGTGGCCCAGGTTGGAAGGAATGCCTTGCCCCAAGTGTCTCAGGCAGCCCGACAGGATCTTTAGGAACGGCTCAAACCATAAGCAAAGGCTGCCCTGCTCGGCAGGCTCATGGCAGCAGGAGCCCCCGTGGCTGCTGACCCAGCCGTGGCGGGAAGGGCACGGGGCCTTCCACAGAAGCTGGCACGGCCTCCTCGGGACACGTCCCGCATGGTGGCCACGCTAAGCACGGCCCGGTGACAGAGACAAGGAACGCGTGAGCCAGGGCACAAATGCTGCTCTGAGCCCTGGGGCCCAGGGAGCACTGACATCAGCAGGTGTGGCAGAGTCCCCGCCAAAGCAGAGTCCCCCCGAGCCCTGGCAGTGCCCATCTCCTTCCCCAGAGACCTGTGCCTCAAGAGGGCTGCTCTGCCAGAGGGCAGCCAAAGCCAACGTGCACTGGGGGCTGTGCTCCATCCTACAGGGCCTCTTGGGAGGAGCACCTGGAGCAACTGGTGGCAACACTTGGTACGTGTCAGATGATGTTGCTCCTTCCTGGAATGATTTTTTCAAGGAAGGGATTAGGAGTAGCACAGAAAGACCAGCAGCTGCAGAATTTCACAGGACAAAGAGACTCCACCAAAACACTGTCATGTTTCCGTGTGCTTTTCTGTCTGTCTTGCACTCTGAAAGAAAAAGAATTGGCCCAGCCTCTGCTTTTCAACTGTCCACGTACTGTGTGTCTTCCTGTGGCAGCTCCCGTGCAAACACAAGTGGCTGCCTGCTGAGCACGGCAATGGACGGCCACAAACAGGGAGGTCCCCGGTGAACATCAAGGCAGATACCCGGGGAAGTGCAGAGGATAGGGATAACTCTGGGAGGAGAAGCTGTTCTGTGCCTCTGATGATGGTGCCAGGCCCCTGAAGGAGCAGCCAAGACAAGTGCTGGAAGCAGCCATGTCCTGCTCTTTTCTGCTGTCAGATGCACACGGGACAGATTTGTTGCCCACGGGTCCACCAGACTTGATCCAGGAAGGATGGAAGCCCATGCATTGGTGGTAGGGAATGGGCTCCAGCAAGAGCAAAGCAGGATCTTCCAGCAGCAAAGCCTGAGCTTGTGAAGCGAGCCATGTGCTCAGCAGACACCAAAGTGCTTCCTTCGAGCCCTGAATGGTGGCCACAAGTGCCTGCCTTACTTCAGCACCTCCTGCTGCTTCCTTTGTTCCAGGCCAGTCCAGGAATTAGGTTGGAAGCTCATGCATGTGTTTTTAAGGCACCTGCACGGAGGAGAAGGACGGCAGCTGCAGCGCAGGGTTCGTGCTGCCTCTCATGATGGCATCAACGCCGCTGCCTTGGGACACCCGCCAGTGGAAGGCGAGTCTGCCCTCAAGCACAGCCATTGTAGCCAGTCAGGGGCACAGGCTGCAGCAGCAGCTGCCAAGCATTGCTGTGAGGCTGGTAAACCAAGAGAAAGCCATTGTGGCCGAGCGTGCTGAAGCCTTTTGCTAAACCACGTGCAATAGTGCCCACAGCATGGCCCCTTTGGAATGGTGGCTGGTGCAGACGCCTCCTGGAGCAGTTGCCGGCGTTCGGGCTGCTGCTGTTCCTGTGCACGCTCTGGTGCTGTTTCTGTGGCGTCCAGAGCCGCTTTGGCAGCAGCGACTCAGCAGCCCTGCTCGAGGAGACATCGCCGCCCTGGCCACGGAGGCAGAAGCTCTTTGGGCCCAGAGCTCTGTGTCAGGAGGGCCTCATCCTCAGCACCATGGCCTGGGCAGCCGCGGGGGCCCGGGCTGGCCGCCAGCCCTGCTCTGCCCACTGCCCTGGCAGCACCCAGTGACCGTGCCCCGGCAGGGCCCCCTTGCCCTCCGTGTCCCCAGCCAGCCTCGTTTGGGCACATCGGGGTGTCCCCACCCTCCTGCTGAGGCCCAGCCTCCAGGGCTTCTGCCCCAGGCGTGGGAGCCTCTCTGGGGAAGCGCCAGAGCAGCCGGCTGTCAGGAACAAGGCTGACACCCAATTCCTCAGGGCTTCCCAACAGCGCGGCCCCTCAGGGGCCTCCTGTCCCCTTGGAGCCTCCTGCCACCCACTCCCTCTCACAGGGCCCTCGTGCCTTCCCAGCGCCTTGTCCCATCAGAGCCTCCGCAGCACCTTGTCCCTTTACGGCCTCCCCCAGCCCGGCCCAGGTGCCCAGTAGCGGCGCAGCCCCGAGGAGCCGCATTGAGAGGCACCTCAGAGGCCTCAGCAATGCAGCCAGCAACACACGGGCAGGAGGACACAGATGGCCCTTCCTGGCTGGGCAGGAGGGTTTGTGGCTATCTCCAGGCACCAGGCCGGCAGTGATCCCTGCAGCTCCGGCCCCTGCCCAGCAGCTCTGTGGCCAGCACAAAGGCTTCAGCAGAACCACCAAAGGCCAAGGGCCTTGTGGACATTTTCCCTTCCCCACTGCACACCTGGGCTGCTCGCTTGGCACAAGGAGCTGTTTTCCCCTCTTCCCCCGTGCCCTGCAGACACTGGGCACCAAAGAGAGCTCCTGGGAGTCTGGGTATTAGAACACATTCTATATTTATATCCTAAAGAACAACTAAACAGAAGGGATAAAACAATCTTAAAGAAAAGAAAAATCCCCCCCGGCTCAGAAGGCCCCACAGACAGAGAGCCTCAAATCAGCTCTCCTCAGAGCGCCAGCAGCACAGCCAGCTGTGGCCCCAGAGACAAGGCCGTTTCTTGCGGGCCCTGCGAAACTGATCTTGCAGCTTCTGCAAGATGGAGCCCGGAGCTCTCTCCACAGCGCGGAGGACAAAGGCTGTTTCGAGAGCCAGGCTGCTGGTGGCAGGGCTGATGTCCTCTGCCTTGTCTTCAAGGGCTGCAAGAGAGAGGAACAGAGGCACGGTCAGATCCCGGATCTCTGGGGAGCCGAGGAGACCCCCGAGGCAGGGCCATGCCAGCCGGCTCTGGCCATGGCCAGGAGGGAGCCGGGAGCAAGGGGATCAGCCCGAAGCTGCCGGACACTGTTGCCCCACGTGGGCCTGAAATGGGAGTGTGTGTTCTGGCCACGGCAGCCGTGCTGCGCACAGGGAGCAGAGCCCTGGGCAGCGGGGCAGGGATTGCAGCTGCCCCCGGCAGCCGGGGCTGGCAGCCCTCTGGCCTCACTCACCCTGACAGATGTGGCGGAGCTCTCGTTTGTGGCCCCTGAGGTGCTGCCCGGCCATCCCTGAGAAGACAGAGCCTGTCAGGGCGCCAGCGGCACAGCTCCCTGCCAGCGCAGCGGCGCTGCCAGCCCTGTGGCCACACGGGCTCCTGGCCCCGGCAGGGCTCGGGCCGGACCCTTGCCGCTCGCTGCCGCCCAAGGGCACGGCTGCGAGAGGGCGGCAGCAGCGCCGAGGGCAGGCGGGGCTCCACGGCGCCGGGCACGGATGGCGCTGCCGGGGCAGCAGCCGGGGCCGGGGCCGAGCTGCGGCGGGGCGGGGAGGGGAAGCGCAGCCCAGGCTGGTGGCTCACCGATGAACCTGATGGCCGCCTGTCGCAGGGACTCCTGTGGGCTCTCCAGGTACTGCAGGGCGCGGCGCACGTGCTCGGCCGCTCGGCTCCTGTCCCCTGCCAGCTGGAGAGAGCGGCAGGAGGGTGCACTTGGTGCAGGCTCAATCCCTGGGCCGAGCGCTCCGTGCGGCCAGCACTGGCCTCCCCTGCCCGCAGAGCCCTGCCGGGCGGGCAGCAGCCGCCGGCGCCGGGCTCTGACGGGGGCAGCGGGGCGGCTGCTGCCCGGGGAGCCGCGGTGCCGCCCGCAGCCCAGCCGGTTCGGGGCCACAGGAGCCTGGAGCAGAGCCCGCGCGGCCCGGGAAAGGCAGCGGCGTGTGGGGCGCAGGGAGGCGGCCCTGGCTGCAGCGCTGGGCAGGGGCGCAGCTGCCAGCCGCAGCCACTGAGCAGCGTCGCCAGGGGGCTTCTCCAGCCGGAGGCTGGGGCTTGCAGGCCGTTCTTACCAGGGCCTCGCCGAACCTCCAGGTCTGATCCAGCCGCAGCATGTGTTGGAGATCCTTCCTGTGCAGGAATGTGGCTGAACAATGGAGCGTTTCCCGGGAGGCCTGGAGTGCAGCAGAGAGCCCGAGATGGCACCACAGCCCAGGGCACAGGAGCCGCACAGGTCCCTCTACCAAGGCCAGGAGGAGGCTGCAGCCCACGAGGCGCCAGAGCAGGAGGCAGCCGAGCCCCCTGCCAGGGGGCCAGCGGCAGCCGCTGAGTCCTCACCTCTGCCACGCGCTGGTTCTCGTCATGGCAGTGGAAGGAGAGTGGGAGCAGGCTCTGGCGCACGTGTGCCTTCAGGGCCTTTTTGTCCCCTTCCGGTAAAAAATACAGCATCTCTCGGAAGATGAACATGGAGCACAACTGCACCTGGCTGTCATCCTGTATGAAAGGAAGGGAGACCTCGGCATCAGCTGCTTCACGCCCGCCTGGGCACAGGCCTGAAAATGCACAGGGCACAAAGTTTGCGGGCAGCAGCCGGTGGCCGTGGCTGGAGGCGCAGAGCCTTACGTTGTCAAAGAGCGGCAGGAGCGCCCCAGCCAGCTGCAGGGCGAGGGGGCTGGCTATGGGAGCGCCATTGCACAGGAACAAACCGCTGAGGAGAACCATGGTCATCCTAAGCATGTCGCTGTCATTTTCCTGCAGGAGCTCCACCAGCCTTTCATGCAGGCTCCACATTCTTACGGCCTGCGTGGAACACAAGTGTGTGAAACGCCGTCCTGCTGCCACAGGGCCCAGAGGCCAAAGTGCTGTGCCAAAGCACTCGGGCAGCTGGAGCGGGAGGCAGGAGAGCTGGGAGCAGCTGCCTCAGCGCCCAAAGGCCAGCCAAGGCCAAGCGACTGCCTTGCCCAGCCCCACGCTGGCAGCATGGCTTCAGCCGCTGCCCTCTTCTCACCGAGACACTGGTGCCGAGCACCAGGAGGCCTCTGAGGGCCAAGCGACGCATCTCCCTGCACTCGCTGTGCAGGTTCTTGGACATGACCTCCAGGACGCTGTCACGGCATTCACTCCAGTCCAGGCAGTCCAGGATCTGAAAGGCACGAGGCCGGTGACGAGGGAGCCGCACAGGGCCGGGCCCAGGCAGCAGCACAGGCCGCGGGCAGCGTCCCGGGCAGCTGCGGCCACGAGAGGGCAGAGAGGCGGGAGGCAGCTCAGCCAGCCAGCGCTGGCCTTCAGGCTCACCTCCACAAGGAACGCCATGGCGGCCAAATCCCGGGATGGCATGTCTTTGCTGAGCAGCCCGAGCAGGTGGAATGCAATCGCCGAACACAGGCCTTGGGATGCGTGGTGCATTTCTCTGAGAGGAGGAAATAGGAAGCAAAACCCTGAGACAGCAGGGGTAAACCTCTGCCAGGACTGACTGGCAGAGGTCTGGCCTTTCTCCAGCACCCTGCAAGGGGGAGCCGGGCCCTCTGGGAGGTGGCTGCTCTTGGGCACGCTCCTCTCCCAGGCTTTTGCAGTCTCCTTGGCCGTCCCTTGGTGACAAGGCCTTGTGGCCCACGACCACGGGGACAGTGTGGGGCACCCCAGGCACAGGGCACAAATGCCGGAGGCAGCTGGGGAGCAGGGGGTCTCACCTGGCCAGCATGCCCACAGCACAGTGGTGGGTGTCAGCACAGAGCAGCGTGTCCCAGCCACGCTTGTCTTCCATTGCCGCCACCACATCCTCATAGTTCAGTCGGCAGAGCAGGGCCTTCAGGGTCTGCTCTGCAAAGCTGTGTGCAGATCAAAGCCCAGGTCACGCTGGGGGCACTGGCACCTGCCCTGGGCACGTGGCAGGGACAGGAGGACTTGCATGGAGCACCTGTTGGGGTCGGTGGCAAGGCCGTGTTGCTGCTGGCATCCCTCCCAGAAGGTATGGGCTGCCTCGGGCATATCCAAGGTGCTGAAGAGCACTTGGAAGAGCAGGCACACAAAGAGGCAGGGGAAATGCACGGTCACCACGTGTGGGACACAGGGCATCTGGAGGATCTTCCACATCACCACAGTTGCCTGCAAAGGACAGAGCAGCCCGAGCTCAGTGCCGAGGTGTCAGTGTGGCTGAGCCCGGGCGTGGGAAGGAGAGGCCAGCGGAGACGCAGGGGGAGCACCGGGCCTGGTGCCTCTGAAGCTGCCCCTAGGCCGGGTTTCTGCCCAGTGCCTGAGGCAGGGAGACACTGTGGGGGAGGGAAGATGGAGAGCTGATGGAGAGGTGAGCTTGGGGTGAGCAAAGGCCAGTTGCAGAAACTCACAGCCAGGGCGAGGACAGCCGTGTGGTCCCCATCGGAGGTGCGTGTGCTGTGCTCTGGCCAGCTGGCCAGTACGTCAAGGAGTATGAGCATGGCCGGCTCTGCAGCCCTGCATGAGCACATGATGGTCTTCCACATGGTGGTAGCAGCTCTGTAGGGTCAAAGCTCTGTCTCAGGGGGGTCTGCCAGCCCTGCCTCTGCCCCCTGTCCCTCAGCACACAGGCAGCCCAGCCCTATGGGGACCGGCCCCTGAGGAGCAGGGAGGGAGCATGGCAGCACGCTGGGGGCTGACATGCCAGGGTGGGCAAAGGGAGGAGCCAGAGGGCCCTGGAATTCTCTGTGTGTCAGACACCTGGGACAGGCTGTACAGGCTGATGGGCTGCTGAGGCCTGAGCCTTGTGGGCACGTGGGCCCCGTACCTGTCACATGATGGGGCCACACGCAGGAGAGCCATCACCACATCAGCGGGCTGTGCCTCTGTCAGATCCAGAAGGGGCCTGTACAGGTTGTACTCAGGAAACTCGTTGGCCGCGAGCCACTGGTGGATGTACCTGACCATGGCGGGCACCTGGAGAAGGCAGAGGAGGCTTGGAAAGCTGCCAGAGGGAGTCATGTGCCCAACTGCCCCAGAAAAGTGCTTCCATTGCCACCACACTGCCATGGCCTCAAGGCTTCCAGTGAGCAGCAGGTGTGGCTTGGGAGGCCAAGCAATTGCTGGGGGGATGGAAGGCAGGCCACAGGCTGCTTACTTGCTTTGGAGTGGAAGGGCCCTCCTCCACAAGCATATCCAGCAGGGCAGCACTGGTCTTGGTTGTGAAGATGGGAGGGTACGCCCTGAGCATGCTGCCCATGCCGCTGGTCTCTTCCTCCCGAATCCTCTTGATGAATTTCCCAACCATCTGTAGCAGAAGGGCAAGAAGCCAGGGATGTTGCATGGAGTGCTGCGAGCACGGTGCTGGGCTGAGCAGTGACAACAGGCCCAGCCCGGCCGGGGATGGCTGCAGGTACCTGCGCTGTCCTGCGGAAGAGGCCACGGGCGCGTTGCTGCTCTTGTGTGCGCTGCACGGCTGCACCTGGCAAAGAGCGAGCGCAGCCCGAGCTGAGGGGCTGTGGGAGAGGCCGGAGAACACAAGGCCAGCCCTGCGCTGCCCAGGCAGGGACAGCCCCGCCACGGCCCAGGGCACGGAGCACGGCTGTGGGGTGTCTGCCCCGGCCCCTGCTCTGTCCTGTCCATGGGAATGACCTCAGGGCATCGGAAGGGATGGGATGGGATGGGATGGGGCCATCTTGGCTGCCGGCACCAGGTCTGCAGCCCAGCTCTGCTACTCACCCTTCTGCAGTAGCTGGAATTGCTTCACCTCTTCAGGCTGCTGTGCTGGAGCAGTTCCAGGGCCTTCTTGCTCCTCCTTCGCCCAGGCCAGCTTGGGCACACTCACAGGTCTCTGCTCTATGTCACTGCCTGGATTCATGGCTACTTGCAGGGAAGATGGCTGGGAAAAGGCCAGACCTCGGAGTCAGCAAGTGCTGGAGCCGTGCCTTGAAGGCACCTGCAAGAGTGGAGTCTTGGCAAGGCTACAGGAGAGCAAGTCCTGCACTCTGGTCTCGAGGGCTCCAGCCACAAGGACAGGAGACTCCTCGTCAAGGACCGTGCTCAGCAAATGCCACGGTCTGCCCTCAAGGGCACCTGCAGAAGAGAAGCCTCGGCAAGGCCAGAGGTCACCAAGTGCTGTGGGCTGGCCACGAGGTCACCTGCAGGAGTAACGCCTCGGGAAAGCTCCGGGTCAGCAAGGAACGAGGGCACTGAGCTCTGTCCCGTCCTGTCCCGTTGCGTGCACCGAGCACTGTGGGGTGGCCACCTCGCTGCCAACACCTAGGTCACTGCATGTCACAAAGGTCCCGTTCCATGGCACGGTGACCATGCGCCACCGTGTCACAAAGGGCCCTTGCACACCCTGCCACCTGCCCTGGGGCCGCCCCCTGCCCCCCAAAGTGGCCCAGGTTGGAAGGAATGCCTTGCCCCAAGTGTCTCAGGCAGCCCGACAGGATCTTTAGGAACGGCTCAAACCATAAGCAAAGGCTGCCCTGCTCGGCAGGCTCAGGGCAGCAGGAGCCCCCGTGGCTGCTGACCCAGCCGTGGCGGGAAGGGCACGGGGCCTTCCACAGAAGCTGGCACGGCCTCCTCGGGACACGTCCCGCATGGTGGCCACGCTAAGCACGGCCCGGTGACAGAGACAAGGAACGCGTGAGCCAGGGCACAAATGCTGCTCTGAGCCCTGGGGCCCAGGGAGCACTGACATCAGCAGGTGTGGCAGAGTCCCCGCCAAAGCAGAGTCCCCCCGAGCCCTGGCAGTGCCCATCTCCTTCCCCAGAGACCTGTGCCTCAAGAGGGCTGCTCTGCCAGAGGGCAGCCAAAGCCAACGTGCACTGGGGGCTGTGCTCCATCCTACAGGGCCTCTTGGGAGGAGCACCTGGAGCAACTGGTGGCAACACTTGGTACGTGTCAGATGATGTTGCTCCTTCCTGGAATGATTTTTTCAAGGAAGGGATTAGGAGTAGCACAGAAAGACCAGCAGCTGCAGAATTTCACAGGACAAAGAGACTCCACCAAAACACTGTCATGTTTCCGTGTGCTTTTCTGTCTGTCTTGCACTCTGAAAGAAAAAGAATTGGCCCAGCCTCTGCTTTTCAACTGTCCACGTACTGTGTGTCTTCCTGTGGCAGCTCCCGTGCAAACACAAGTGGCTGCCTGCTGAGCACGGCAATGGACGGCCACAAACAGGGAGGTCCCCGGTGAACATCAAGGCAGATACCCGGGGAAGTGCAGAGGATAGGGATAACTCTGGGAGGAGAAGCTGTTCTGTGCCTCTGATGATGGTGCCAGGCCCCTGAAGGAGCAGCCAAGACAAGTGCTGGAAGCAGCCATGTCCTGCTCTTTTCTGCTGTCAGATGCACACGGGACAGATTTGTTGCCCACGGGTCCACCAGACTTGATCCAGGAAGGATGGAAGCCCATGCATTGGTGGTAGGGAATGGGCTCCAGCAAGAGCAAAGCAGGATCTTCCAGCAGCAAAGCCTGAGCTTGTGAAGCGAGCCATGTGCTCAGCAGACACCAAAGTGCTTCCTTCGAGCCCTGAATGGTGGCCACAAGTGCCTGCCTTACTTCAGCACCTCCTGCTGCTTCCTTTGTTCCAGGCCAGTCCAGGAATTAGGTTGGAAGCTCATGCATGTGTTTTTAAGGCACCTGCACGGAGGAGAAGGACGGCAGCTGCAGCGCAGGGCTCGTGCTGCCTCTCATGATGGCATCAACGCCGCTGCCTTGGGACACCCGCCAGTGGAAGGCGAGTCTGCCCTCAAGCACAGCCATTGTAGCCAGTCAGGGGCACAGGCTGCAGCAGCAGCTGCCAAGCATTGCTGTGAGGCTGGTAAACCAAGAGAAAGCCATTGTGGCCGAGCGTGCTGAAGCCTTTTGCTAAACCACGTGCAATAGTGCCCACAGCATGGCCCCTTTGGAATGGTGGCTGGTGCAGACGCCTCCTGGAGCAGTTGCCGGCGTTCGGGCTGCTGCTGTTCCTGTGCACGCTCTGGTGCTGTTTCTGTGGCGTCCAGAGCCGCTTTGGCAGCAGCGACTCAGCAGCCCTGCTCGAGGAGACATCGCCGCCCTGGCCACGGAGGCAGAAGCTCTTTGGGCCCAGAGCTCTGTGTCAGGAGGGCCTCATCCTCAGCACCATGGCCTGGGCAGCCGCGGGGGCCCGGGCTGGCCGCCAGCCCTGCTCTGCCCACTGCCCTGGCAGCACCCAGTGACCGTGCCCCGGCAGGGCCCCCTTGCCCTCCGTGTCCCCAGCCAGCCTCGTTTGGGCACATCGGGGTGTCCCCACCCTCCTGCTGAGGCCCAGCCTCCAGGGCTTCTGCCCCAGGCGTGGGAGCCTCTCTGGGGAAGCGCCAGAGCAGCCGGCTGTCAGGAACAAGGCTGACACCCAATTCCTCAGGGCTTCCCAACAGCGCGGCCCCTCAGGGGCCTCCTGTCCCCTTGGAGCCTCCTGCCACCCACTCCCTCTCACAGGGCCCTCGTGCCTTCCCAGCGCCTTGTCCCATCAGAGCCTCCGCAGCACCTTGTCCCTTTACGGCCTCCCCCAGCCCGGCCCAGGTGCCCAGTAGCGGCGCAGCCCCGAGGAGCCGCATTGAGAGGCACCTCAGAGGCCTCAGCAATGCAGCCAGCAACACACGGGCAGGAGGACACAGATGGCCCTTCCTGGCTGGGCAGGAGGGTTTGTGGCTATCTCCAGGCACCAGGCCGGCAGTGATCCCTGCAGCTCCGGCCCCTGCCCAGCAGCTCTGTGGCCAGCACAAAGGCTTCAGCAGAACCACCAAAGGCCAAGGGCCTTGTGGACATTTTCCCTTCCCCACTGCACACCTGGGCTGCTCGCTTGGCACAAGGAGCTGTTTTCCCCTCTTCCCCCGTGCCCTGCAGACACTGGGCACCAAAGAGAGCTCCTGGGAGTCTGGGTATTAGAACACATTCTATATTTATATCCTAAAGAACAACTAAACAGAAGGGATAAAACAATCTTAAAGAAAAGAAAAATCCCCCCCGGCTCAGAAGGCCCCACAGACAGAGAGCCTCTCAAATCAGCTCTCCTCAGAGCGCCAGCAGCACAGCCAGCTGTGGCCCCAGAGACAAGGCCGTTTCTTGCGGGCCCTGCGAAACTGATCTTGCAGCTTCTGCAAGATGGAGCCCGGAGCTCTCTCCACAGCGCGGAGGACAAAGGCTGTTTCGAGAGCCAGGCTGCTGGTGGCAGGGCTGATGTCCTCTGCCTTGTCTTCAAGGGCTGCAAGAGAGAGGAACAGAGGCACGGTCAGATCCCGGATCTCTGGGGAGCCGAGGAGACCCCCGAGGCAGGGCCATGCCAGCCGGCTCTGGCCATGGCCAGGAGGGAGCCGGGAGCAAGGGGATCAGCCCGAAGCTGCCGGACACTGTTGCCCCACGTGGGCCTGAAATGGGAGTGTGTGTTCTGGCCACGGCAGCCGTGCTGCGCACAGGGAGCAGAGCCCTGGGCAGCGGGGCAGGGATTGCAGCTGCCCCCGGCAGCCGGGGCTGGCAGCCCTCTGGCCTCACTCACCCTGACAGATGTGGCGGAGCTCTCGTTTGTGGCCCCTGAGGTGCTGCCCGGCCATCCCTGAGAAGACAGAGCCTGTCAGGGCGCCAGCGGCACAGCTCCCTGCCAGCGCAGCAGCGCTGCCAGCCCTGTGGCCACACGGGCTCCTGGCCCCGGCAGGGCTCGGGCCGGACCCTTGCCGCTCGCTGCCGCCCAAGGGCACGGCTGCGAGAGGGCGGCAGCAGCGCCGAGGGCAGGCGGGGCTCCACGGCGCCGGGCACGGATGGCGCTGCCGGGGCAGCAGCCGGGGCCGGGGCCGAGCTGCGGCGGGGCGGGGAGGGGAAGCGCAGCCCAGGCTAGTGGCTCACCGATGAACCTGATGGCCGCCTGTCGCAGGGACTCCTGTGGGCTCTCCAGGTACTGCAGGGCGTGGCGCACGTGCTCGGCCGCTCGGCTCCTGTCCCCTGCCAGCTGGAGAGAGCGGCAGGAGGGTGCACTTGGTGCAGGCTCAATCCCTGGGCCGAGCGCTCCGTGCGGCCAGCACTGGCCTCCCCTGCCCGCAGAGCCCTGCCGGGCGGGCAGCAGCCGCCGGCGCCGGGCTCTGACGGGGGCAGCGGGGCGGCTGCTGCCCGGGGAGCCGCGGTGCCGCCCGCAGCCCAGCCGGTTCGGGGCCACAGGAGCCTGGAGCAGAGCCCGCGCGGCCCGGGAAAGGCAGCGGCGTGTGGGGCGCAGGGAGGCGGCCCTGGCTGCAGCGTTGGGCAGGGGCGCAGCTGCCAGCCGCAGCCGCTGAGCAGCGCCGCCAGGAGGCTTCTCCAGCCGGAGGCTGGGGCTTGCAGGCCGTTCTTACCAGGGCCTCGCCGAACCTCCAGGTCTGATCCAGCCGCAGCATGTGTTGGAGATCCTTCCTGTGCAGGAATGTGGCTGAACAATGGAGCGTTTCCCGGGAGGCCTGGAGTGCAGCAGAGAGCCCGAGATGGCACCACAGCCCAGGGCACAGGAGCCGCACAGGTCCCTCTACCAAGGCCAGGAGGAGGCTGCAGCCCACGAGGCGCCAGAGCAGGAGGCAGCCGAGCCCCCTGCCAGGGGGCCAGCGGCAGCCGCTGAGTCCTCACCTCTGCCACGCGCTGGTTCTCGTCATGGCAGTGGAAGGAGAGTGGGAGCAGGCTCTGGCGCACGTGTGCCTTCAGGGCCTTTTTGTCCCCTTCCGGTAAAAAATACAGCATCTCTCGGAAGATGAACATGGAGCACAACTGCACCTGGCTGTCATCCTGTATGAAAGGAAGGGAGACCTCGGCATCAGCTGCTTCACGCCCGCCTGGGCACAGGCCTGAAAATGCACAGGGCACAAAGTTTGCGGGCAGCAGCCGGTGGCCGTGGCTGGAGGCGCAGAGCCTTACGTTGTCAAAGAGCGGCAGGAGCGCCCCAGCCAGCTGCAGGGCGAGGGGGCTGGCTATGGGAGCGCCATTGCACAGGAACAAACCGCTGAGGAGAACCATGGTCATCCTAAGCATGTCGCTGTCATTTTCCTGCAGGAGCTCCACCAGCCTTTCATGCAGGCTCCACATTCTTACGGCCTGCGTGGAACACAAGTGTGTGAAACGCCGTCCTGCTGCCACAGGGCCCAGAGGCCAAAGTGCTGTGCCAAAGCACTCGGGCAGCTGGAGCGGGAGGCAGGAGAGCTGGGAGCAGCTGCCTCAGCGCCCAAAGGCCAGCCAAGGCCAAGCGACTGCCTTGCCCAGCCCCACGCTGGCAGCATGGCTTCAGCCGCTGCCCTCTTCTCACCGAGACACTGGTGCCGAGCACCAGGAGGCCTCTGAGGGCCAAGCGACGCATCTCCCTGCACTCGCTGTGCAGGTTCTTGGACATGACCTCCAGGACGCTGTCACGGCATTCACTCCAGTCCAGGCAGTCCAGGATCTGAAAGGCACGAGGCCGGTGACGAGGGAGCCGCACAGGGCCGGGCCCAGGCAGCAGCACAGGCCGCGGGCAGCGTCCCGGGCAGCTGCGGCCACGAGAGGGCAGAGAGGCGGGAGGCAGCTCAGCCAGGCAGCGCTGGCCTTCAGGCTCACCTCCACAAGGAACGCCATGGCGGCCAAATCCCGGGATGGCATGTCTTTGCTGAGCAGCCCGAGCAGGTGGAATGCAATCGCCGAACACAGGCCTTGGGATGCGTGGTGCATTTCTCTGAGAGGAGGAAATAGGAAGCAAAACCCTGAGACAGCAGGGGTAAACCTCTGCCAGGACTGACTGGCAGAGGTCTGGCCTTTCTCCAGCACCCTGCAAGGGGGAGCCGGGCCCTCTGGGAGGTGGCTGCTCTTGGGCACGCTCCTCTCCCAGGCTTTTGCAGTCTCCTTGGCCGTCCCTTGGTGACAAGGCCTTGTGGCCCACGACCACGGGGACAGTGTGGGGCACCCCAGGCACAGGGCACAAATGCCGGAGGCAGCTGGGGAGCAGGGGGTCTCACCTGGCCAGCATGCCCACAGCACAGTGGTGGGTGTCAGCACAGAGCAGCGTGTCCCAGCCACGCTTGTCTTCCATTGCCGCCACCACATCCTCATAGTTCAGTCGGCAGAGCAGGGCCTTCAGGGTCTGCTCTGCAAAGCTGTGTGCAGATCAAAGCCCAGGTCACGCTGGGGGCACTGGCACCTGCCCTGGGCACGTGGCAGGGACAGGAGGACTTGCATGGAGCACCTGTTGGGGTCGGTGGCAAGGCCGTGTTGCTGCTGGCATCCCTCCCAGAAGGTATGGGCTGCCTCGGGCATATCCAAGGTGCTGAAGAGCACTTGGAAGAGCAGGCACACAAAGAGGCAGGGGAAATGCACGGTCACCACGTGTGGGACACAGGGCATCTGGAGGATCTTCCACATCACCACAGTTGCCTGCAAAGGACAGAGCAGCCCGAGCTCAGTGCCGAGGTGTCAGTGTGGCTGAGCCCGGGCGTGGGAAGGAGAGGCCAGCGGAGACGCAGGGGGAGCACCGGGCCTGGTGCCTCTGAAGCTGCCCCTAGGCCGGGTTTCTGCCCAGTGCCTGAGGCAGGGAGACACTGTGGGGGAGGGAAGATGGAGAGCTGATGGAGAGGTGAGCTTGGGGTGAGCAAAGGCCAGTTGCAGAAACTCACAGCCAGGGCGAGGACAGCCGTGTGGTCCCCATCGGAGGTGCGTGTGCTGTGCTCTGGCCAGCTGGCCAGTACGTCAAGGAGTATGAGCATGGCCGGCTCTGCAGCCCTGCATGAGCACATGATGGTCTTCCACATGGTGGTAGCAGCTCTGTAGGGTCAAAGCTCTGTCTCAGGGGGGTCTGCCAGCCCTGCCTCTGCCCCCTGTCCCTCAGCACACAGGCAGCCCAGCCCTGTGGGGACCGGCCCCTGAGGAGCAGGGAGGGAGCATGGCAGCACGCTGGGGGCTGACATGCCAGGGTGGGCAAAGGGAGAAGCCAGAGGGCCCTGGAATTCTCTGTGTGTCAGACACCTGGGACAGGCTGTACAGGCTGATGGGCTGCTGAGGCCTGAGCCTTGTGGGCACGTGGGCCCCGTACCTGTCACATGATGGGGCCACACGCAGGAGAGCCATCACCACATCAGCGGGCTGTGCCTCTGTCAGATCCAGAAGGGGCCTGTACAGGTTGTACTCAGGAAACTCGTTGGCCGCGAGCCACTGGTGGATGTACCTGACCATGGCGGGCACCTGGAGAAGGCAGAGGAGGCTTGGAAAGCTGCCAGAGGGAGTCATGTGCCCAACTGCCCCAGAAAAGTGCTTCCATTGCCACCACACTGCCATGGCCTCAAGGCTTCCAGTGAGCAGCAGGTGTGGCTTGGGAGGCCAAGCAATTGCTGGGGGGATGGAAGGCAGGCCACAGGCTGCTTACTTGCTTTGGAGTGGAAGGGCCCTCCTCCACAAGCATATCCAGCAGGGCAGCACTGGTCTTGGTTGTGAAGATGGGAGGGTACGCCCTGAGCATGCTGCCCATGCCGCTGGTCTCTTCCTCCCGAATCCTCTTGATGAATTTCCCAACCATCTGTAGCAGAAGGGCAAGAAGCCAGGGATGTTGCATGGAGTGCTGCGAGCACGGTGCTGGGCTGAGCAGTGACAACAGGCCCAGCCCGGCCGGGGATGGCTGCAGGTACCTGCGCTGTCCTGCGGAAGAGGCCACGGGCGCGTTGCTGCTCTTGTGTGCGCTGCACGGCTGCACCTGGCAAAGAGCGAGCGCAGCCCGAGCTGAGGGGCTGCGGGAGAGGCTGGAGAACACAAGGCCAGCCCTGCGCTGCCCAGGCAGGGACAGCCCCGCCACGGCCCAGGGCACGGAGCACGGCTGTGGGGTGTCTGCCCCGGCCCCTGCTCTGTCCTGTCCATGGGAATGACCTCAGGGCATCGGAAGGGATGGGATGGGATGGGATGGGGCCATCTTGGCTGCCGGCACCAGGTCTGCAGCCCAGCTCTGCTACTCACCCTTCTGCAGTAGCTGGAATTGCTTCACCTCTTCAGGCTGCTGTGCTGGAGCAGTTCCAGGGCCTTCTTGCTCCTCCTTCGCCCAGGCCAGCTTGGGCACACTCACAGGTCTCTGCTCTATGTCACTGCCTGGATTCATGGCTACTTGCAGGGAAGATGGCTGGGAAAAGGCCAGACCTCGGAGTCAGCAAGTGCTGGAGCCGTGCCTTGAAGGCACCTGCAAGAGTGGAGTCTTGGCAAGGCTACAGGAGAGCAAGTCCTGCACTCTGGTCTCGAGGGCTCCAGCCACAAGGACAGGAGACTCCTCGTCAAGGACCGTGCTCAGCAAATGCCACGGTCTGCCCTCAAGGGCACCTGCAGAAGAGAAGCCTCGGCAAGGCCAGAGGTCACCAAGTGCTGTGGGCTGGCCACGAGGTCACCTGCAGGAGTAACGCCTCGGGAAAGCTCCGGGTCAGCAAGGAACGAGGGCACTGAGCTCTGTCCCGTCCTGTCCCGTTGCGTGCACCGAGCACTGTGGGGTGGCCACCTCGCTGCCAACACCTAGGTCACTGCATGTCACAAAGGTCCCGTTCCATGGCACGGTGACCATGCGCCACCGTGTCACAAAGGGCCCTTGCACACCCTGCCACCTGCCCTGGGGCCGCCCCCTGCCCCCCAAAGTGGCCCAGGTTGGAAGGAATGCCTTGCCCCAAGTGTCTCAGGCAGCCCGACAGGATCTTTAGGAACGGCTCAAACCATAAGCAAAGGCTGCCCTGCTCGGCAGGCTCAGGGCAGCAGGAGCCCCCGTGGCTGCTGACCCAGCCGTGGCGGGAAGGGCACGGGGCCTTCCACAGAAGCTGGCACGGCCTCCTCGGGACACGTCCCGCATGGTGGCCACGCTAAGCACGGCCCGGTGACAGAGACAAGGAACGCGTGAGCCAGGGCACAAATGCTGCTCTGAGCCCTGGGGCCCAGGGAGCACTGACATCAGCAGGTGTGGCAGAGTCCCCGCCAAAGCAGAGTCCCCCCGAGCCCTGGCAGTGCCCATCTCCTTCCCCAGAGACCTGTGCCTCAAGAGGGCTGCTCTGCCAGAGGGCAGCCAAAGCCAACGTGCACTGGGGGCTGTGCTCCATCCTACAGGGCCTCTTGGGAGGAGCACCTGGAGCAACTGGTGGCAACACTTGGTACGTGTCAGATGATGTTGCTCCTTCCTGGAATGATTTTTTCAAGGAAGGGATTAGGAGTAGCACAGAAAGACCAGCAGCTGCAGAATTTCACAGGACAAAGAGACTCCACCAAAACACTGTCATGTTTCCGTGTGCTTTTCTGTCTGTCTTGCACTCTGAAAGAAAAAGAATTGGCCCAGCCTCTGCTTTTCAACTGTCCACGTACTGTGTGTCTTCCTGTGGCAGCTCCCGTGCAAACACAAGTGGCTGCCTGCTGAGCACGGCAATGGACGGCCACAAACAGGGAGGTCCCCGGTGAACATCAAGGCAGATACCCGGGGAAGTGCAGAGGATAGGGATAACTCTGGGAGGAGAAGCTGTTCTGTGCCTCTGATGATGGTGCCAGGCCCCTGAAGGAGCAGCCAAGACAAGTGCTGGAAGCAGCCATGTCCTGCTCTTTTCTGCTGTCAGATGCACACGGGACAGATTTGTTGCCCACGGGTCCACCAGACTTGATCCAGGAAGGATGGAAGCCCATGCATTGGTGGTAGGGAATGGGCTCCAGCAAGAGCAAAGCAGGATCTTCCAGCAGCAAAGCCTGAGCTTGTGAAGCGAGCCATGTGCTCAGCAGACACCAAAGTGCTTCCTTCGAGCCCTGAATGGTGGCCACAAGTGCCTGCCTTACTTCAGCACCTCCTGCTGCTTCCTTTGTTCCAGGCCAGTCCAGGAATTAGGTTGGAAGCTCATGCATGTGTTTTTAAGGCACCTGCACGGAGGAGAAGGACGGCAGCTGCAGCGCAGGGCTCGTGCTGCCTCTCATGATGGCATCAACGCCGCTGCCTTGGGACACCCGCCAGTGGAAGGCGAGTCTGCCCTCAAGCACAGCCATTGTAGCCAGTCAGGGGCACAGGCTGCAGCAGCAGCTGCCAAGCATTGCTGTGAGGCTGGTAAACCAAGAGAAAGCCATTGTGGCCGAGCGTGCTGAAGCCTTTTGCTAAACCACGTGCAATAGCGCCCACAGCATGGCCCCTTTGGAATGGTGGCTGGTGCAGACGCCTCCTGGAGCAGTTGCCGGCGTTCGGGCTGCTGCTGTTCCTGTGCACGCTCTGGTGCTGTTTCTGTGGCGTCCAGAGCCGCTTTGGCAGCAGCGACTCAGCAGCCCTGCTCGAGGAGACATCGCCGCCCTGGCCACGGAGGCAGAAGCTCTTTGGGCCCAGAGCTCTGTGTCAGGAGGGCCTCATCCTCAGCACCATGGCCTGGGCAGCCGCGGGGGCCCGGGCTGGCCGCCAGCCCTGCTCTGCCCACTGCCCTGGCAGCACCCAGTGACCGTGCCCCGGCAGGGCCCCCTTGCCCTCCGTGTCCCCAGCCAGCCTCGTTTGGGCACATCGGGGTGTCCCCACCCTCCTGCTGAGGCCCAGCCTCCAGGGCTTCTGCCCCAGGCGTGGGAGCCTCTCTGGGGAAGCGCCAGAGCAGCCGGCTGTCAGGAACAAGGCTGACACCCAATTCCTCAGGGCTTCCCAACAGCGCGGCCCCTCAGGGGCCTCCTGTCCCCTTGGAGCCTCCTGCCACCCACTCCCTCTCACAGGGCCCTCGTGCCTTCCCAGCGCCTTGTCCCATCAGAGCCTCCGCAGCACCTTGTCCCTTTACGGCCTCCCCCAGCCCGGCCCAGGTGCCCAGTAGCGGCGCAGCCCCGAGGAGCCGCATCGAGAGGCACCTCAGAGGCCTCAGCAATGCAGCCAGCAACACACGGGCAGGAGGACACAGATGGCCCTTCCTGGCTGGGCAGGAGGGTTTGTGGCTATCTCCAGGCACCAGGCCGGCAGTGATCCCTGCAGCTCCGGCCCCTGCCCAGCAGCTCTGTGGCCAGCACAAAGGCTTCAGCAGAACCACCAAAGGCCAAGGGCCTTGTGGACATTTTCCCTTCCCCACTGCACACCTGGGCTGCTCGCTTGGCACAAGGAGCTGTTTTCCCCTCTTCCCCCGTGCCCTGCAGACACTGGGCACCAAAGAGAGCTCCTGGGAGTCTGGGTATTAGAACACATTCTATATTTATATCCTAAAGAACAACTAAACAGAAGGGATAAAACAATCTTAAAGAAAAGAAAAATCCCCCCCGGCTCAGAAGGCCCCACAGACAGAGAGCCTCTCAAATCAGCTCTCCTCAGAGCGCCAGCAGCACAGCCAGCTGTGGCCCCAGAGACAAGGCCGTTTCTTGCGGGCCCTGCGAAACTGATCTTGCAGCTTCTGCAAGATGGAGCCCGGAGCTCTCTCCACAGCGCGGAGGACAAAGGCTGTTTCGAGAGCCAGGCTGCTGGTGGCAGGGCTGATGTCCTCTGCCTTGTCTTCAAGGGCTGCAAGAGAGAGGAACAGAGGCACGGTCAGATCCCGGATCTCTGGGGAGCCGAGGAGACCCCCGAGGCAGGGCCATGCCAGCCGGCTCTGGCCATGGCCAGGAGGGAGCCGGGAGCAAGGGGATCAGCCCGAAGCTGCCGGACACTGTTGCCCCACGTGGGCCTGAAATGGGAGTGTGTGTTCTGGCCACGGCAGCCGTGCTGCGCACAGGGAGCAGAGCCCTGGGCAGCGGGGCAGGGATTGCAGCTGCCCCCGGCAGCCGGGGCTGGCAGCCCTCTGGCCTCACTCACCCTGACAGATGTGGCGGAGCTCTCGTTTGTGGCCCCTGAGGTGCTGCCCGGCCATCCCTGAGAAGACAGAGCCTGTCAGGGCGCCAGCGGCACAGCTCCCTGCCAGCGCAGCAGCGCTGCCAGCCCTGTGGCCACACGGGCTCCTGGCCCCGGCAGGGCTCGGGCCGGACCCTTGCCGCTCGCTGCCGCCCAAGGGCACGGCTGCGAGAGGGCGGCAGCAGCGCCGAGGGCAGGCGGGGCTCCACGGCGCCGGGCACGGATGGCGCTGCCGGGGCAGCAGCCGGGGCCGGGGCCGAGCTGCGGCGGGGCGGGGAGGGGAAGCGCAGCCCAGGCTAGTGGCTCACCGATGAACCTGATGGCCGCCTGTCGCAGGGACTCCTGTGGGCTCTCCAGGTACTGCAGGGCGTGGCGCACGTGCTCGGCCGCTCGGCTCCTGTCCCCTGCCAGCTGGAGAGAGCGGCAGGAGGGTGCACTTGGTGCAGGCTCAATCCCTGGGCCGAGCGCTCCGTGCGGCCAGCACTGGCCTCCCCTGCCCGCAGAGCCCTGCCGGGCGGGCAGCAGCCGCCGGCGCCGGGCTCTGACGGGGGCAGCGGGGCGGCTGCTGCCCGGGGAGCCGCGGTGCCGCCCGCAGCCCAGCCGGTTCGGGGCCACAGGAGCCTGGAGCAGAGCCCGCGCGGCCCGGGAAAGGCAGCGGCGTGTGGGGCGCAGGGAGGCGGCCCTGGCTGCAGCGCTGGGCAGGGGCGCAGCTGCCAGCCGCAGCCGCTGAGCAGCGCCGCCAGGAGGCTTCTCCAGCCGGAGGCTGGGGCTTGCAGGCCGTTCTTACCAGGGCCTCGCCGAACCTCCAGGTCTGATCCAGCCGCAGCATGTGTTGGAGATCCTTCCTGTGCAGGAATGTGGCTGAACAATGGAGCGTTTCCCGGGAGGCCTGGAGTGCAGCAGAGAGCCCGAGATGGCACCACAGCCCAGGGCACAGGAGCCGCACAGGTCCCTCTACCAAGGCCAGGAGGAGGCTGCAGCCCACGAGGCGCCAGAGCAGGAGGCAGCCGAGCCCCCTGCCAGGGGGCCAGCGGCAGCCGCTGAGTCCTCACCTCTGCCACGCGCTGGTTCTCGTCATGGCAGTGGAAGGAGAGTGGGAGCAGGCTCTGGCGCACGTGTGCCTTCAGGGCCTTTTTGTCCCCTTCCGGTAAAAAATACAGCATCTCTCGGAAGATGAACATGGAGCACAACTGCACCTGGCTGTCATCCTGTATGAAAGGAAGGGAGACCTCGGCATCAGCTGCTTCACGCCCGCCTGGGCACAGGCCTGAAAATGCACAGGGCACAAAGTTTGCGGGCAGCAGCCGGTGGCCGTGGCTGGAGGCGCAGAGCCTTACGTTGTCAAAGAGCGGCAGGAGCGCCCCAGCCAGCTGCAGGGCGAGGGGGCTGGCTATGGGAGCGCCATTGCACAGGAACAAACCGCTGAGGAGAACCATGGTCATCCTAAGCATGTCGCTGTCATTTTCCTGCAGGAGCTCCACCAGCCTTTCATGCAGGCTCCACATTCTTACGGCCTGCGTGGAACACAAGTGTGTGAAACGCCGTCCTGCTGCCACAGGGCCCAGAGGCCAAAGTGCTGTGCCAAAGCACTCGGGCAGCTGGAGCGGGAGGCAGGAGAGCTGGGAGCAGCTGCCTCAGCGCCCAAAGGCCAGCCAAGGCCAAGCGACTGCCTTGCCCAGCCCCATGCTGGCAGCATGGCTTCAGCCGCTGCCCTCTTCTCACCGAGACACTGGTGCCGAGCACCAGGAGGCCTCTGAGGGCCAAGCGACGCATCTCCCTGCACTCGCTGTGCAGGTTCTTGGACATGACCTCCAGGACGCTGTCACGGCATTCACTCCAGTCCAGGCAGTCCAGGATCTGAAAGGCACGAGGCCGGTGACGAGGGAGCCGCACAGGGCCGGGCCCAGGCAGCAGCACAGGCCGCGGGCAGCGTCCCGGGCAGCTGCGGCCACGAGAGGGCAGAGAGGCGGGAGGCAGCTCAGCCAGGCAGCGCTGGCCTTCAGGCTCACCTCCACAAGGAACGCCATGGCGGCCAAATCCCGGGATGGCATGTCTTTGCTGAGCAGCCCGAGCAGGTGGAATGCAATCGCCGAACACAGGCCTTGGGATGCGTGGTGCATTTCTCTGAGAGGAGGAAATAGGAAGCAAAACCCTGAGACAGCAGGGGTAAACCTCTGCCAGGACTGACTGGCAGAGGTCTGGCCTTTCTCCAGCACCCTGCAAGGGGGAGCCGGGCCCTCTGGGAGGTGGCTGCTCTTGGGCACGCTCCTCTCCCAGGCTTTTGCAGTCTCCTTGGCCGTCCCTTGGTGACAAGGCCTTGTGGCCCACGACCACGGGGACAGTGTGGGGCACCCCAGGCACAGGGCACAAATGCCGGAGGCAGCTGGGGAGCAGGGGGTCTCACCTGGCCAGCATGCCCACAGCACAGTGGTGGGTGTCAGCACAGAGCAGCGTGTCCCAGCCACGCTTGTCTTCCATTGCCGCCACCACATCCTCATAGTTCAGTCGGCAGAGCAGGGCCTTCAGGGTCTGCTCTGCAAAGCTGTGTGCAGATCAAAGCCCAGGTCACGCTGGGGGCACTGGCACCTGCCCTGGGCACGTGGCAGGGACAGGAGGACTTGCATGGAGCACCTGTTGGGGTCGGTGGCAAGGCCGTGTTGCTGCTGGCATCCCTCCCAGAAGGTATGGGCTGCCTCGGGCATATCCAAGGTGCTGAAGAGCACTTGGAAGAGCAGGCACACAAAGAGGCGGGGGAAATGCACGGTCACCACGTGTGGGACACAGGGCATCTGGAGGATCTTCCACATCACCACAGTTGCCTGCAAAGGACAGAGCAGCCCGAGCTCAGTGCCGAGGTGTCAGTGTGGCTGAGCCCGGGCGTGGGAAGGAGAGGCCAGCGGAGACGCAGGGGGAGCACCGGGCCTGGTGCCTCTGAAGCTGCCCCTAGGCCGGGTTTCTGCCCAGTGCCTGAGGCAGGGAGACACTGTGGGGGAGGGAGGATGGAGAGCTGATGGAGAGGTGAGCTTGGGGTGAGCAAAGGCCAGTTGCAGAAACTCACAGCCAGGGCGAGGACAGCCGTGTGGTCCCCATCGGAGGTGCGTGTGCTGTGCTCTGGCCAGCTGGCCAGTACGTCAAGGAGTATGAGCATGGCCGGCTCTGCAGCCCTGCACGAGCACATGATGGTCTTCCACATGGTGGTAGCAGCTCTGTAGGGTCAAAGCTCTGTCTCAGGGGGGTCTGCCAGCCCTGCCTCTGCCCCCTGTCCCTCAGCACACAGGCAGCCCAGCCCTGTGGGGACCGGCCCCTGAGGAGCAGGGAGGGAGCATGGCAGCACGCTGGGGGCTGACATGCCAGGGTGGGCAAAGGGAGGAGCCAGAGGGCCCTGGAATTCTCTGTGTGTCAGACACCTGGGACAGGCTGTACAGGCTGATGGGCTGCTGAGGCCTGAGCCTTGTGGGCACGTGGGCCCCGTACCTGTCACATGATGGGGCCACACGCAGGAGAGCCATCACCACATCAGCGGGCTGTGCCTCTGTCAGATCCAGAAGGGGCCTGTACAGGTTGTACTCAGGAAACTCGTTGGCCGCGAGCCACTGGTGGATGTACCTGACCATGGCGGGCACCTGGAGAAGGCAGAGGAGGCTTGGAAAGCTGCCAGAGGGAGTCATGTGCCCAACTGCCCCAGAAAAGTGCTTCCATTGCCACCACACTGCCATGGCCTCAAGGCTTCCAGTGAGCAGCAGGTGTGGCTTGGGAGGCCAAGCAATTGCTGGGGGGATGGAAGGCAGGCCACAGGCTGCTTACTTGCTTTGGAGTGGAAGGCCCCTCCTCCACAAGCATATCCAGCAGGGCAGCACTGGTCTTGGTTGTGAAGATGGGAGGGTACGCCCTGAGCATGCTGCCCATGCCGCTGGTCTCTTCCTCCCGAATCCTCTTGATGAATTTCCCAACCATCTGTAGCAGAAGGGCAAGAAGCCAGGGATGTTGCATGGAGTGCTGCGAGCACGGTGCTGGGCTGAGCAGTGACAACAGGCCCAGCCCGGCCGGGGATGGCTGCAGGTACCTGCGCTGTCCTGCGGAAGAGGCCACGGGCGCGTTGCTGCTCTTGTGTGCGCTGCACGGCTGCACCTGGCAAAGAGCGAGCGCAGCCCGAGCTGAGGGGCTGCGGGAGAGGCTGGAGAACACAAGGCCAGCCCTGCGCTGCCCAGGCAGGGACAGCCCCGCCACGGCCCAGGGCACGGAGCACGGCTGTGGGGTGTCTGCCCCGGCCCCTGCTCTGTCCTGTCCATGGGAATGACCTCAGGGCATGGGAAGGGATGGGACGGGATGGGATGGGATGGGATGGGATGGGATGGGATGGGGCCATCTTGGCTGCCGGCACCAGGTCTGCAGCCCAGCTCTGCTACTCACCCTTCTGCAGTAGCTGGAATTGCTTCACCTCTTCAGGCTGCTGTGCTGGAGCAGTTCCAGGGCCTTCTTGCTCCTCCTTCGCCCAGGCCAGCTTGGGCACACTCACAGGTCTCTGCTCTATGTCACTGCCTGGATTCATGGCTACTTGCAGGGAAGATGGCTGGGAAAAGGCCAGACCTCGGAGTCAGCAAGTGCTGGAGCCGTGCCTTGAAGGCACCTGCAAGAGTGGAGTCTTGGCAAGGCTACAGGAGAGCAAGTCCTGCACTCTGGTCTCGAGGGCTCCAGCCACAAGGACAGGAGACTCCTCGTCAAGGACCGTGCTCAGCGAATGCCACGGTCTGCCCTCAAGGGCACCTGCAGAAGAGAAGCCTCGGCAAGGCCAGAGGTCACCAAGTGCTGTGGGCTGGCCACGAGGTCACCTGCAGGAGTAACGCCTCGGGAAAGCTCCGGGTCAGCAAGGAACGAGGGCACTGAGCTCTGTCCCGTCCTGTCCCGTTGCGTGCACCGAGCACTGTGGGGTGGCCACCTCGCTGCCAACACCTAGGTCACTGCATGTCACAAAGGTCCCGTTCCATGGCACGGTGACCATGCGCCACCGTGTCACAAAGGGCCCTTGCACACCCTGCCACCTGCCCTGGGGCCGCCCCCTGCCCCCCCAAAGTGGCCCAGGTTGGAAGGAATGCCTTGCCCCAAGTGTCTCAGGCAGCCCGACAGGATCTTTAGGAACGGCTCAAACCATAAGCAAAGGCTGCCCTGCTCGGCAGGCTCAGGGCAGCAGGAGCCCCCGTGGCTGCTGACCCAGCCGTGGCGGGAAGGGCACGGGGCCTTCCACAGAAGCTGGCACGGCCTCCTCGGGACACGTCCCGCATGGTGGCCACGCTAAGCACAGCCCGGTGACAGAGACAAGGAACGCGTGAGCCAGGGCACAAATGCTGCTCTGAGCCCTGGGGCCCAGGGAGCACTGACATCAGCAGGTGTGGCAGAGTCCCCACCAAAGCAGAGTCCCCCCGAGCCCTGGCAGTGCCCATCTCCTTCCCCAGAGACCTGTGCCTCAAGAGGGCTTCTCTGCCAGAGGGCAGCCAAAGCCAACGTGCACTGGGGGCTGTGCTCCATCCTACAGGGCCTCTTGGGAGGAGCACCTGGTGGCAACACTTGGTACGTGTCAGATGATGTTGCTCCTTCCTGGAATGATTTTTTCAAGGAAGGGATTAGGAGTAGCACAGAAAGACCAGCAGCTGCAGAATTTCACAGGACAAAGAGACTCCACCAAAACACTGTCATGTTTCCGTGTGCTTTTCTGTCTGTCTTGCACTCTGAAAGAAAAAGAATTGGCCCAGCCTCTGCTTTTCAACTGTCCACGTACTGTGTGTCTTCCTGTGGCAGCTCCCGTGCAAACACAAGTGGCTGCCTGCTGAGCACGGCAATGGACGGCCACAAACAGGGAGGTCCCCGGTGAACATCAAGGCAGATACCCGGGGAAGTGCAGAGGATAGGGATAACTCTGGGAGGAGAAGCTGTTCTGTGCCTCTGATGATGGTGCCAGGCCCCTGAAGGAGCAGCCAAGACAAGTGCTGGAAGCAGCCATGTCCTGCTCTTTTCTGCTGTCAGATGCACACGGGACAGATTTGTTGCCCACGGGTCCACCAGACTTGATCCAGGAAGGATGGAAGCCCATGCATTGGTGGTAGGGAATGGGCTCCAGCAAGAGCAAAGCAGGATCTTCCAGCAGCAAAGCCTGAGCTTGTGAAGCGAGCCATGTGCTCAGCAGACACCAAAGTGCTTCCTTCGAGCCCTGAATGGTGGCCACAAGTGCCTGCCTTACTTCAGCACCTCCTGCTGCTTCCTTTGTTCCAGGCCAGTCCAGGAATTAGGTTGGAAGCTCATGCATGTGTTTTTAAGGCACCTGCACGGAGGAGAAGGACGGCAGCTGCAGCGCAGGGCTCGTGCTGCCTCTCATGATGGCATCAACGCCGCTGCCTTGGGACACCCGCCAGTGGAAGGCGAGTCTGCCCTCAAGCACAGCCATTGTAGCCAGTCAGGGGCACAGGCTGCAGCAGCAGCTGCCAAGCATTGCTGTGAGGCTGGTAAACCAAGAGAAAGCCATTGTGGCCGAGCGTGCTGAAGCCTTTTGCTAAACCACGTGCAATAGTGCCCACAGCATGGCCCCTTTGGAATGGTGGCTGGTGCAGACGCCTCCTGGAGCAGTTGCCGGCGTTCGGGCTGCTGCTGTTCCTGTGCACGCTCTGGTGCTGTTTCTGTGGTGTCCAGAGCCGCTTTGGCAGCAGCGACTCAGCAGCCCTGCTCGAGGAGACATCGCCGCCCTGGCCACGGAGGCAGAAGCTCTTTGGGCCCAGAGCTCTGTGTCAGGAGGGCCTCATCCTCAGCACCATGGCCTGGGCAGCCGCGGGGGCCCGGGCTGGCCGCCAGCCCTGCTCTGCCCACTGCCCTGGCAGCACCCAGTGACCGTGCCCCGGCAGGGCCCCCTTGCCCTCCGTGTCCCCAGCCAGCCTCGTTTGGGCACATCGGGGTGTCCACACCCTCCTGCTGAGGCCCAGCCTCCAGGGCTTCTGCCCCAGGCGTGGGAGCCTCTCTGGGGAAGCGCCAGAGCAGCCGGCTGTCAGGAACAAGGCTGACACCCAATTCCTCAGGGCTTCCCAACAGCGCGGCCCCTCAGGGGCCTCCTGTCCCCTTGGAGCCTCCTGCCACCCACTCCCTCTCACAGGGCCCTCGTGCCTTCCCAGCGCCTTGTCCCATCAGAGCCTCCGCAGCACCTTGTCCCTTCACGGCCTCCCCCAGCCCGGCCCAGGTGCCCAGTAGCGGCGCAGCCCCGAGGAGCCGCATCGAGAGGCACCTCAGAGGCCTCAGCAATGCAGCCAGCAACACACGGGCAGGAGGACACAGATGGCCCTTCCTGGCTGGGCAGGAGGGTTTGTGGCTATCTCCAGGCACCAGGCCGGCAGTGATCCCTGCAGCTCCGGCCCCTGCCCAGCAGCTCTGTGGCCAGCACAAAGGCTTCAGCAGAACCACCAAAGGCCAAGGGCCTTGTGGACATTTTCCCTTCCCCACTGCACACCTGGGCTGCTCGCTTGGCACAAGGAGCTGTTTTCCCCTCTTCCCCCGTGCCCTGCAGACACTGGGCACCAAAGAGAGCTCCTGGGAGTCTGGGTATTAGAACACATTCTATATTTATATCCTAAAGAACAACTAAACAGAAGGGATAAAACAATCTTAAAGAAAAGAAAAATCCCCCCCGGCTCAGAAGGCCCCACAGACAGAGAGCCTCTCAAATCAGCTCTCCTCAGAGCGCCAGCAGCACAGCCAGCTGTGGCCCCAGAGACAAGGCCGTTTCTTGCGGGCCCTGCGAAACTGATCTTGCAGCTTCTGCAAGATGGAGCCCGGAGCTCTCTCCACAGCGCGGAGGACAAAGGCTGTTTCGAGAGCCAGGCTGCTGGTGGCAGGGCTGATGTCCTCTGCCTTGTCTTCAAGGGCTGCAAGAGAGAGGAACAGAGGCACGGTCAGATCCCGGATCTCTGGGGAGCCGAGGAGACCCCCGAGGCAGGGCCATGCCAGCCGGCTCTGGCCATGGCCAGGAGGGAGCCGGGAGCAAGGGGATCAGCCCGAAGCTGCCGGACACTGTTGCCCCACGTGGGCCTGAAATGGGAGTGTGTGTTCTGGCCACGGCAGCCGTGCTGCGCACAGGGAGCAGAGCCCTGGGCAGCGGGGCAGGGATTGCAGCTGCCCCCGGCAGCCGGGGCTGGCAGCCCTCTGGCCTCACTCACCCTGACAGATGTGGCGGAGCTCTCGTTTGTGGCCCCTGAGGTGCTGCCCGGCCATCCCTGAGAAGACAGAGCCTGTCAGGGCGCCAGCGGCACGGCTCCCTGCCAGCGCAGCGGCGCTGCCAGCCCTGTGGCCACACGGGCTCCTGGCCCCGGCAGGGCTCGGGCCGGACCCTTGCCGCTCGCTGCCGCCCAAGGGCACGGCTGCGAGAGGGCGGCAGCAGCGCCGAGGGCAGGCGGGGCTCCACGGCGCCGGGCACGGATGGCGCTGCCGGGGCAGCAGCCGGGGCCGGGGCCGAGCTGCGGCGGGGCGGGGAGGGGAAGCGCAGCCCAGGCTGGTGGCTCACCGATGAACCTGATGGCCGCCTGTCGCAGGGACTCCTGTGGGCTCTCCAGGTACTGCAGGGCGTGGCGCACGTGCTCGGCCGCTCGGCTCCTGTCCCCTGCCAGCTGGAGAGAGCGGCAGGAGGGTGCACTTGGTGCAGGCTCAATCCCTGGGCCGAGCGCTCCGTGCGGCCAGCACTGGCCTCCCCTGCCCGCAGAGCCCTGCCGGGCGGGCAGCAGCCGCCGGCGCCGGGCTCTGACGGGGGCAGCGGGGCGGCTGCTGCCCGGGGAGCCGCGGTGCCGCCCGCAGCCCAGCCGGTTCGGGGCCACAGGAGCCTGGAGCAGAGCCCGCGCGGCCCGGGAAAGGCAGCGGCGTGTGGGGCGCAGGGAGGCGGCCCTGGCTGCAGCGCTGGGCAGGGGCGCAGCTGCCAGCCGCAGCCACTGAGCAGCGTCGCCAGGGGGCTTCTCCAGCCGGAGGCTGGGGCTTGCAGGCCGTTCTTACCAGGGCCTCGCCGAACCTCCAGGTCTGATCCAGCCGCAGCATGTGTTGGAGATCCTTCCTGTGCAGGAATGTGGCTGAACAATGGAGCGTTTCCCGGGAGGCCTGGAGTGCAGCAGAGAGCCCGAGATGGCACCACAGCCCAGGGCACAGGAGCCGCACAGGTCCCTCTACCAAGGCCAGGAGGAGGCTGCAGCCCACGAGGCGCCAGAGCAGGAGGCAGCCGAGCCCCCTGCCAGGGGGCCAGCGGCAGCCGCTGAGTCCTCACCTCTGCCACGCGCTGGTTCTCGTCATGGCAGTGGAAGGAGAGTGGGAGCAGGCTCTGGCGCACGTGTGCCTTCAGGGCCTTTTTGTCCCCTTCCGGTAAAAAATACAGCATCTCTCGGAAGATGAACATGGAGCACAACTGCACCTGGCTGTCATCCTGTATGAAAGGAAGGGAGACCTCGGCATCAGCTGCTTCACGCCCGCCTGGGCACAGGCCTGAAAATGCACAGGGCACAAAGTTTGCGGGCAGCAGCCGGTGGCCGTGGCTGGAGGCGCAGAGCCTTACGTTGTCAAAGAGCGGCAGGAGCGCCCCAGCCAGCTGCAGGGCGAGGGGGCTGGCTATGGGAGCGCCATTGCACAGGAACAAACCGCTGAGGAGAACCATGGTCATCCTAAGCATGTCGCTGTCATTTTCCTGCAGGAGCTCCACCAGCCTTTCATGCAGGCTCCACATTCTTACGGCCTGCGTGGAACACAAGTGTGTGAAACGCCGTCCTGCTGCCACAGGGCCCAGAGGCCAAAGTGCTGTGCCAAAGCACTCGGGCAGCTGGAGCGGGAGGCAGGAGAGCTGGGAGCAGCTGCCTGAGCACCCAAAGGCCAGCCAAGGCCAAGCGACTGCCTTGCCCAGCCCCACGCTGGCAGCATGGCTTCAGCTGCTGCCCTCTTCTCACCGAGACACTGGTGCCGAGCACCAGGAGGCCTCTGAGGGCCAAGCGACGCATCTCCCTGCACTCGCTCTGCAGGTTCTTGGACATGACCTCCAGGACGCTGTCACGGCATTCACTCCAGTCCAGGCAGTCCAGGATCTGAAAGGCACGAGGCCGGTGACGAGGGAGCCGCACAGGGCCGGGCCCAGGCAGCAGCACAGGCCGCGGGCAGCGTCCCGGGCAGCTGCGGCCACGAGAGGGCAGAGAGGCGGGAGGCAGCTCAGCCAGGCAGCGCTGGCCTTCAGGCTCACCTCCACAAGGAACGCCATGGCGGCCAAATCCCGGGATGGCATGTCTTTGCTGAGCAGCCCGAGCAGGTGGAATGCAATCGCCGAACACAGGCCTTGGGATGCGTGGTGCATTTCTCTGAGAGGAGGAAATAGGAAGCAAAACCCTGAGACAGCAGGGGTAAACCTCTGCCAGGACTGACTGGCAGAGGTCTGGCCTTTCTCCAGCACCCTGCAAGGGGGAGCGGGCCCTCTGGGAGGTGGCTGCTCTTGGGCACGCTCCTCTCCCAGGCTTTTGCAGTCTCCTTGGCCGTCCCTTGGTGACAAGGCCTTGTGGCCCACGACCACGGGGACTGTGTGGGGCACCCCAGGCACAGGGCACAAATGCCGGAGGCAGCTGGGGAGCAGGGGGTCTCACCTGGCCAGCATGCCCACAGCACAGTGGTGGGTGTCAGCACAGAGCAGCGTGTCCCAGCCACGCTTGTCTTCCATTGCCGCCACCACATCCTCATAGTTCAGTCGGCAGAGCAGGGCCTTCAGGGTCTGCTCTGCAAAGCTGTGTGCAGATCAAAGCCCAGGTCACGCTGGGGGCACTGGCACCTGCCCTGGGCACGTGGCAGGGACAGGAGGACTTGCATGGAGCACCTGTTGGGGTCGGTGGCAAGGCCGTGTTGCTGCTGGCATCCCTCCCAGAAGGTATGGGCTGCCTCGGGCATATCCAAGGTGCTGAAGAGCACTTGGAAGAGCAGGCACACAAAGAGGCGGGGGAAATGCACGGTCACCACGTGTGGGACACAGGGCATCTGGAGGATCTTCCACATCACCACAGTTGCCTGCAAAGGACAGAGCAGCCCGAGCTCAGTGCCGAGGTGTCAGTGTGGCTGAGCCCGGGCGTGGGAAGGAGAGGCCAGCGGAGACGCAGGGGGAGCACCGGGCCTGGTGCCTCTGAAGCTGCCCCTAGGCCGGGTTTCTGCCCAGTGCCTGAGGCAGGGAGACACTGTGGGGGAGGGAGGATGGAGAGCTGATGGAGAGGTGAGCTTGGGGTGAGCAAAGGCCAGTTGCAGAAACTCACAGCCAGGGCGAGGACAGCCGTGTGGTCCCCATCGGAGGTGCGTGTGCTGTGCTCTGGCCAGCTGGCCAGTACGTCAAGGAGTATGAGCATGGCCGGCTCTGCAGCCCTGCACGAGCACATGATGGTCTTCCACATGGTGGTAGCAGCTCTGTAGGGTCAAAGCTCTGTCTCAGGGGGGTCTGCCAGCCCTGCCTCTGCCCCCTGTCCCTCAGCACACAGGCAGCCCAGCCCTGTGGGGACCGGCCCCTGAGGAGCAGGGAGGGAGCATGGCAGCACGCTGGGGGCTGACATGCCAGGGTGGGCAAAGGGAGGAGCCAGAGGGCCCTGGAATTCTCTGTGTGTCAGACACCTGGGACAGGCTGTACAGGCTGATGGGCTGCTGAGGCCTGAGCCTTGTGGGCACGTGGGCCCCGTACCTGTCACATGATGGGGCCACACGCAGGAGAGCCATCACCACATCAGCGGGCTGTGCCTCTGTCAGATCCAGAAGGGGCCTGTACAGGTTGTACTCAGGAAACTCGTTGGCCGCGAGCCACTGGTGGATGTACCTGACCATGGCGGGCACCTGGAGAAGGCAGAGGAGGCTTGGAAAGCTGCCAGAGGGAGTCATGTGCCCAACTGCCCCAGAAAAGTGCTTCCATTGCCACCACACTGCCATGGCCTCAAGGCTTCCAGTGAGCAGCAGGTGTGGCTTGGGAGGCCAAGCAATTGCTGGGGGGATGGAAGGCAGGCCACAGGCTGCTTACTTGCTTTGGAGTGGAAGGCCCCTCCTCCACAAGCATATCCAGCAGGGCAGCACTGGTCTTGGTTGTGAAGATGGGAGGGTACGCCCTGAGCATGCTGCCCATGCCGCTGGTCTCTTCCTCCCGAATCCTCTTGATGAATTTCCCAACCATCTGTAGCAGAAGGGCAAGAAGCCAGGGATGTTGCATGGAGTGCTGCGAGCACGGTGCTGGGCTGAGCAGTGACAACAGGCCCAGCCCGGCCGGGGATGGCTGCAGGTACCTGCGCTGTCCTGCGGAAGAGGCCACGGGCGCGTTGCTGCTCTTGTGTGCGCTGCACGGCTGCACCTGGCAAAGAGCGAGCGCAGCCCGAGCTGAGGGGCTGCGGGAGAGGCCGGAGAACACAAGGCCAGCCCTGCGCTGCCCAGGCAGGGACAGCCCCGCCACGGCCCAGGGCACGGAGCACGGCTGTGGGGTGTCTGTCCCGGCCCCTGCTCTGTCCTGTCCATGGGAATGACCTCAGGGCATGGGAAGGGATGGGATGGGATGGGATGGGATGGGGCCATCTTGGCTGCCGGCACCAGGTCTGCAGCCCAGCTCTGCTACTCACCCTTCTGCAGTAGCTGGAATTGCTTCACCTCTTCAAGCTGCTGTGCTGGAGCAGTTCCAGGGCCTTCTTGCTCCTCCTTCGCCCAGGCCAGCTTGGGCACACTCACAGGTCTCTGCTCTATGTCACTGCCTGGATTCATGGCTACTTGCAGGGAAGATGGCTGGGAAAAGGCCAGACCTCGGAGTCAGCAAGTGCTGGAGCCGTGCCTTGAAGACACCTGCAAGAGTGGAGTCTTGGCAAGGCTACAGGAGAGCAAGTCCTGCACTCTGGTCTCGAGGGCTCCAGCCACAAGGACAGGAGACTCCTCGTCAAGGACCGTGCTCAGCGAATGCCACGGTCTGCCCTCAAGGGCACCTGCAGAAGAGAAGCCTCGGCAAGGCCAGAGGTCACCAAGTGCTGTGGGCTGGCCACGAGGTCACCTGCAGGAGTAACGCCTCGGGAAAGCTCCGGGTCAGCAAGGAACGAGGGCACTGAGCTCTGTCCCGTCCTGTCCCGTTGCGTGCACCGAGCACTGTGGGGTGGCCACCTCGCTGCCAACACCTAGGTCACTGCATGTCACAAAGGTCCCGTTCCATGGCACGGTGACCATGCGCCACCGTGTCACAAAGGGCCCTTGCACACCCTGCCACCTGCCCTGGGGCCGCCCCCTGCCCCCCCAAAGTGGCCCAGGTTGGAAGGAATGCCTTGCCCCAAGTGTCTCAGGCAGCCCGACAGGATCTTTAGGAACGGCTCAAACCATAAGCAAAGGCTGCCCTGCTCGGCAGGCTCAGGGCAGCAGGAGCCCCCGTGGCTGCTGACCCAGCCGTGGCGGGAAGGGCACGGGGCCTTCCACAGAAGCTGGCACGGCCTCCTCGGGACACGTCCCGCATGGTGGCCACGCTAAGCACAGCCCGGTGACAGAGACAAGGAACGCGTGAGCCAGGGCACAAATGCTGCTCTGAGCCCTGGGGCCCAGGGAGCACTGACATCAGCAGGTGTGGCAGAGTCCCCGCCAAAGCAGAGTCCCCCCGAGCCCTGGCAGTGCCCATCTCCTTCCCCAGAGACCTGTGCCTCAAGAGGGCTTCTCTGCCAGAGGGCAGCCAAAGCCAACGTGCACTGGGGGCTGTGCTCCATCCTACAGGGCCTCTTGGGAGGAGCACCTGGTGGCAACACTTGGTACGTGTCAGATGATGTTGCTCCTTCCTGGAATGATTTTTTCAAGGAAGGGATTAGGAGTAGCACAGAAAGACCAGCAGCTGCAGAATTTCACAGGACAAAGAGACTCCACCAAAACACTGTCATGTTTCCGTGTGCTTTTCTGTCTGTCTTGCACTCTGAAAGAAAAAGAATTGGCCCAGCCTCTGCTTTTCAACTGTCCACGTACTGTGTGTCTTCCTGTGGCAGCTCCCGTGCAAACACAAGTGGCTGCCTGCTGAGCACGGCAATGGACGGCCACAAACAGGGAGGTCCCCGGTGAACATCAAGGCAGATACCCGGGGAAGTGCAGAGGATAGGGATAACTCTGGGAGGAGAAGCTGTTCTGTGCCTCTGATGATGGTGCCAGGCCCCTGAAGGAGCAGCCAAGACAAGTGCTGGAAGCAGCCATGTCCTGCTCTTTTCTGCTGTCAGATGCACACGGGACAGATTTGTTGCCCACGGGTCCACCAGACTTGATCCAGGAAGGATGGAAGCCCATGCATTGGTGGTAGGGAATGGGCTCCAGCAAGAGCAAAGCAGGATCTTCCAGCAGCAAAGCCTGAGCTTGTGAAGCGAGCCATGTGCTCAGCAGACACCAAAGTGCTTCCTTCGAGCCCTGAATGGTGGCCACAAGTGCCTGCCTTACTTCAGCACCTCCTGCTGCTTCCTTTGTTCCAGGCCAGTCCAGGAATTAGGTTGGAAGCTCATGCATGTGTTTTTAAGGCACCTGCACGGAGGAGAAGGACGGCAGCTGCAGCGCAGGGCTCGTGCTGCCTCTCATGATGGCATCAACGCCGCTGCCTTGGGACACCCGCCAGTGGAAGGCGAGTCTGCCCTCAAGCACAGCCATTGTAGCCAGTCAGGGGCACAGGCTGCAGCAGCAGCTGCCAAGCATTGCTGTGAGGCTGGTAAACCAAGAGAAAGCCATTGTGGCCGAGCGTGCTGAAGCCTTTTGCTAAACCACGTGCAATAGTGCCCACAGCATGGCCCCTTTGGAATGGTGGCTGGTGCAGACGCCTCCTGGAGCAGTTGCCGGCGTTCGGGCTGCTGCTGTTCCTGTGCACGCTCTGGTGCTGTTTCTGTGGTGTCCAGAGCCGCTTTGGCAGCAGCGACTCAGCAGCCCTGCTCGAGGAGACATCGCCGCCCTGGCCACGGAGGCAGAAGCTCTTTGGGCCCAGAGCTCTGTGTCAGGAGGGCCTCATCCTCAGCACCATGGCCTGGGCAGCCGCGGGGGCCCGGGCTGGCCGCCAGCCCTGCTCTGCCCACTGCCCTGGCAGCACCCAGTGACCGTGCCCCGGCAGGGCCCCCTTGCCCTCCGTGTCCCCAGCCAGCCTCGTTTGGGCACATCGGGGTGTCCACACCCTCCTGCTGAGGCCCAGCCTCCAGGGCTTCTGCCCCAGGCGTGGGAGCCTCTCTGGGGAAGCGCCAGAGCAGCCGGCTGTCAGGAACAAGGCTGACACCCAATTCCTCAGGGCTTCCCAACAGCGCGGCCCCTCAGGGGCCTCCTGTCCCCTTGGAGCCTCCTGCCACCCACTCCCTCTCACAGGGCCCTCGTGCCTTCCCAGCGCCTTGTCCCATCAGAGCCTCCGCAGCACCTTGTCCCTTCACGGCCTCCCCCAGCCCGGCCCAGGTGCCCAGTAGCGGCGCAGCCCCGAGGAGCCGCATCGAGAGGCACCTCAGAGGCCTCAGCAATGCAGCCAGCAACACACGGGCAGGAGGACACAGATGGCCCTTCCTGGCTGGGCAGGAGGGTTTGTGGCTATCTCCAGGCACCAGGCCGGCAGTGATCCCTGCAGCTCCGGCCCCTGCCCAGCAGCTCTGTGGCCAGCACAAAGGCTTCAGCAGAACCACCAAAGGCCAAGGGCCTTGTGGACATTTTCCCTTCCCCACTGCACACCTGGGCTGCTCGCTTGGCACAAGGAGCTGTTTTCCCCTCTTCCCCCGTGCCCTGCAGACACTGGGCACCAAAGAGAGCTCCTGGGAGTCTGGGTATTAGAACACATTCTATATTTATATCCTAAAGAACAACTAAACAGAAGGGATAAAACAATCTTAAAGAAAAGAAAAATCCCCCCCGGCTCAGAAGGCCCCACAGACAGAGAGCCTCTCAAATCAGCTCTCCTCAGAGCGCCAGCAGCACAGCCAGCTGTGGCCCCAGAGACAAGGCCGTTTCTTGCGGGCCCTGCGAAACTGATCTTGCAGCTTCTGCAAGATGGAGCCCGGAGCTCTCTCCACAGCGCGGAGGACAAAGGCTGTTTCGAGAGCCAGGCTGCTGGTGGCAGGGCTGATGTCCTCTGCCTTGTCTTCAAGGGCTGCAAGAGAGAGGAACAGAGGCACGGTCAGATCCCGGATCTCTGGGGAGCCGAGGAGACCCCCGAGGCAGGGCCATGCCAGCCGGCTCTGGCCATGGCCAGGAGGGAGCCGGGAGCAAGGGGATCAGCCCGAAGCTGCCGGACACTGTTGCCCCACGTGGGCCTGAAATGGGAGTGTGTGTTCTGGCCACGGCAGCCGTGCTGCGCACAGGGAGCAGAGCCCTGGGCAGCGGGGCAGGGATTGCAGCTGCCCCCGGCAGCCGGGGCTGGCAGCCCTCTGGCCTCACTCACCCTGACAGATGTGGCGGAGCTCTCGTTTGTGGCCCCTGAGGTGCTGCCCGGCCATCCCTGAGAAGACAGAGCCTGTCAGGGCGCCAGCGGCACGGCTCCCTGCCAGCGCAGCGGCGCTGCCAGCCCTGTGGCCACACGGGCTCCTGGCCCCGGCAGGGCTCGGGCCGGACCCTTGCCGCTCGCTGCCGCCCAAGGGCACGGCTGCGAGAGGGCGGCAGCAGCGCCGAGGGCAGGCGGGGCTCCACGGCGCCGGGCACGGATGGCGCTGCCGGGGCAGCAGCCGGGGCCGGGGCCGAGCTGCGGCGGGGCGGGGAGGGGAAGCGCAGCCCAGGCTGGTGGCTCACCGATGAACCTGATGGCCGCCTGTCGCAGGGACTCCTGTGGGCTCTCCAGGTACTGCAGGGCGTGGCGCACGTGCTCGGCCGCTCGGCTCCTGTCCCCTGCCAGCTGGAGAGAGCGGCAGGAGGGTGCACTTGGTGCAGGCTCAATCCCTGGGCCGAGCGCTCCGTGCGGCCAGCACTGGCCTCCCCTGCCCGCAGAGCCCTGCCGGGCGGGCAGCAGCCGCCGGCGCCGGGCTCTGACGGGGGCAGCGGGGCGGCTGCTGCCCGGGGAGCCGCGGTGCCGCCCGCAGCCCAGCCGGTTCGGGGCCACAGGAGCCTGGAGCAGAGCCCGCGCGGCCCGGGAAAGGCAGCGGCGTGTGGGGCGCAGGGAGGCGGCCCTGGCTGCAGCGCTGGGCAGGGGCGCAGCTGCCAGCCGCAGCCACTGAGCAGCGTCGCCAGGGGGCTTCTCCAGCCGGAGGCTGGGGCTTGCAGGCCGTTCTTACCAGGGCCTCGCCGAACCTCCAGGTCTGATCCAGCCGCAGCATGTGTTGGAGATCCTTCCTGTGCAGGAATGTGGCTGAACAATGGAGCGTTTCCCGGGAGGCCTGGAGTGCAGCAGAGAGCCCGAGATGGCACCACAGCCCAGGGCACAGGAGCCGCACAGGTCCCTCTACCAAGGCCAGGAGGAGGCTGCAGCCCACGAGGCGCCAGAGCAGGAGGCAGCCGAGCCCCCTGCCAGGGGGCCAGCGGCAGCCGCTGAGTCCTCACCTCTGCCACGCGCTGGTTCTCGTCATGGCAGTGGAAGGAGAGTGGGAGCAGGCTCTGGCGCACGTGTGCCTTCAGGGCCTTTTTGTCCCCTTCCGGTAAAAAATACAGCATCTCTCGGAAGATGAACATGGAGCACAACTGCACCTGGCTGTCATCCTGTATGAAAGGAAGGGAGACCTCGGCATCAGCTGCTTCACGCCCGCCTGGGCACAGGCCTGAAAATGCACAGGGCACAAAGTTTGCGGGCAGCAGCCGGTGGCCGTGGCTGGAGGCGCAGAGCCTTACGTTGTCAAAGAGCGGCAGGAGCGCCCCAGCCAGCTGCAGGGCGAGGGGGCTGGCTATGGGAGCGCCATTGCACAGGAACAAACCGCTGAGGAGAACCATGGTCATCCTAAGCATGTCGCTGTCATTTTCCTGCAGGAGCTCCACCAGCCTTTCATGCAGGCTCCACATTCTTACGGCCTGCGTGGAACACAAGTGTGTGAAACGCCGTCCTGCTGCCACAGGGCCCAGAGGCCAAAGTGCTGTGCCAAAGCACTCGGGCAGCTGGAGCGGGAGGCAGGAGAGCTGGGAGCAGCTGCCTGAGCACCCAAAGGCCAGCCAAGGCCAAGCGACTGCCTTGCCCAGCCCCACGCTGGCAGCATGGCTTCAGCTGCTGCCCTCTTCTCACCGAGACACTGGTGCCGAGCACCAGGAGGCCTCTGAGGGCCAAGCGACGCATCTCCCTGCACTCGCTCTGCAGGTTCTTGGACATGACCTCCAGGACGCTGTCACGGCATTCACTCCAGTCCAGGCAGTCCAGGATCTGAAAGGCACGAGGCCGGTGACGAGGGAGCCGCACAGGGCCGGGCCCAGGCAGCAGCACAGGCCGCGGGCAGCGTCCCGGGCAGCTGCGGCCACGAGAGGGCAGAGAGGCAGGAGGCAGCTCAGCCAGGCAGCGCTGGCCTTCAGGCTCACCTCCACAAGGAACGCCATGGCGGCCAAATCCCGGGATGGCATGTCTTTGCTGAGCAGCCCGAGCAGGTGGAATGCAATCGCCGAACACAGGCCTTGGGATGCGTGGTGCATTTCTCTGAGAGGAGGAAATAGGAAGCAAAACCCTGAGACAGCAGGGGTAAACCTCTGCCAGGACTGACTGGCAGAGGTCTGGCCTTTCTCCAGCACCCTGCAAGGGGGAGCCGGGCCCTCTGGGAGGTGGCTGCTCTTGGGCACGCTCCTCTCCCAGGCTTTTGCAGTCTCCTTGGCCGTCCCTTGGTGACAAGGCCTTGTGGCCCACGACCACGGGGACAGTGTGGGGCACCCCAGGCACAGGGCACAAATGCCGGAGGCAGCTGGGGAGCAGGGGGTCTCACCTGGCCAGCATGCCCACAGCACAGTGGTGGGTGTCAGCACAGAGCAGCGTGTCCCAGCCACGCTTGTCTTCCATTGCCGCCACCACATCCTCATAGTTCAGTCGGCAGAGCAGGGCCTTCAGGGTCTGCTCTGCA
Source organism: Melozone crissalis (assembly GCF_028551555.1). Lineage (NCBI taxonomy): Eukaryota > Metazoa > Chordata > Aves > Passeriformes > Passerellidae > Melozone > Melozone crissalis. The sequence goes on along the minus strand of NW_026535795.1, from coordinate 13,591,090 downwards.
AAGCTGTGTGCAGATCAAAGCCCAGGTCACGCTGGGGGCACTGGCACCTGCCCTGGGCACGTGGCAGGGACAGGAGGACTTGCATGGAGCACCTGTTGGGGTCGGTGGCAAGGCCGTGTTGCTGCTGGCATCCCTCCCAGAAGGTATGGGCTGCCTCGGGCATATCCAAGGTGCTGAAGAGCACTTGGAAGAGCAGGCACACAAAGAGGCGGGGGAAATGCACGGTCACCACGTGTGGGACACAGGGCATCTGGAGGATCTTCCACATCACCACAGTTGCCTGCAAAGGACAGAGCAGCCCGAGCTCAGTGCCGAGGTGTCAGTGTGGCTGAGCCCGGGCGTGGGAAGGAGAGGCCAGCGGAGACGCAGGGGGAGCACCGGGCCTGGTGCCTCTGAAGCTGCCCCTAGGCCGGGTTTCTGCCCAGTGCCTGAGGCAGGGAGACACTGTGGGGGAGGGAGGATGGAGAGCTGATGGAGAGGTGAGCTTGGGGTGAGCAAAGGCCAGTTGCAGAAACTCACAGCCAGGGCGAGGACAGCCGTGTGGTCCCCATCGGAGGTGCGTGTGCTGTGCTCTGGCCAGCTGGCCAGTACGTCAAGGAGTATGAGCATGGCCGGCTCTGCAGCCCTGCACGAGCACATGATGGTCTTCCACATGGTGGTAGCAGCTCTGTAGGGTCAAAGCTCTGTCTCAGGGGGGTCTGCCAGCCCTGCCTCTGCCCCCTGTCCCTCAGCACACAGGCAGCCCAGCCCTGTGGGGACCGGCCCCTGAGGAGCAGGGAGGGAGCATGGCAGCACGCTGGGGGCTGACATGCCAGGGTGGGCAAAGGGAGGAGCCAGAGGGCCCTGGAATTCTCTGTGTGTCAGACACCTGGGACAGGCTGTACAGGCTGATGGGCTGCTGAGGCCTGAGCCTTGTGGGCACGTGGGCCCCGTACCTGTCACATGATGGGGCCACACGCAGGAGAGCCATCACCACATCAGCGGGCTGTGCCTCTGTCAGATCCAGAAGGGGCCTGTACAGGTTGTACTCAGGAAACTCGTTGGCCGCGAGCCACTGGTGGATGTACCTGACCATGGCGGGCACCTGGAGAAGGCAGAGGAGGCTTGGAAAGCTGCCAGAGGGAGTCATGTGCCCAACTGCCCCAGAAAAGTGCTTCCATTGCCACCACACTGCCATGGCCTCAAGGCTTCCAGTGAGCAGCAGGTGTGGCTTGGGAGGCCAAGCAATTGCTGGGGGGATGGAAGGCAGGCCACAGGCTGCTTACTTGCTTTGGAGTGGAAGGCCCCTCCTCCACAAGCATATCCAGCAGGGCAGCACTGGTCTTGGTTGTGAAGATGGGAGGGTACGCCCTGAGCATGCTGCCCATGCCGCTGGTCTCTTCCTCCCGAATCCTCTTGATGAATTTCCCAACCATCTGTAGCAGAAGGGCAAGAAGCCAGGGATGTTGCATGGAGTGCTGCGAGCACGGTGCTGGGCTGAGCAGTGACAACAGGCCCAGCCCGGCCGGGGATGGCTGCAGGTACCTGCGCTGTCCTGCGGAAGAGGCCACGGGCGCGTTGCTGCTCTTGTGTGCGCTGCACGGCTGCACCTGGCAAAGAGCGAGCGCAGCCTGAGCTGAGGGGCTGCGGGAGAGGCCGGAGAACACAAGGCCAGCCCTGCGCTGCCCAGGCAGGGACAGCCCCGCCACGGCCCAGGGCACGGAGCACGGCTGTGGGGTGTCTGCCCCGGCCCCTGCTCTGTCCTGTCCATGGGAATGACCTCAGGGCATGGGAAGGGATGGGATGGGATGGGATGGGATGGGATGGGATGGGATGGGATGGGATGGGGCCATCTTGGCTGCCGGCACCAGGTCTGCAGCCCAGCTCTGCTACTCACCCTTCTGCAGTAGCTGGAATTGCTTCACCTCTTCAGGCTGCTGTGCTGGAGCAGTTCCAGGGCCTTCTTGCTCCTCCTTCGCCCAGGCCAGCTTGGGCACACTCACAGGTCTCTGCTCTATGTCACTGCCTGGATTCATGGCTACTTGCAGGGAAGATGGCTGGGAAAAGGCCAGACCTCGGAGTCAGCAAGTGCTGGAGCCGTGCCTTGAAGGCACCTGCAAGAGTGGAGTCTTGGCAAGGCTACAGGAGAGCAAGTCCTGCACTCTGGTCTCGAGGGCTCCAGCCACAAGGACAGGAGACTCCTCGTCAAGGACCGTGCTCAGCGAATGCCACGGTCTGCCCTCAAGGGCACCTGCAGAAGAGAAGCCTCGGCAAGGCCAGAGGTCACCAAGTGCTGTGGGCTGGCCACGAGGTCACCTGCAGGAGTAACGCCTCGGGAAAGCTCCGGGTCAGCAAGGAACGAGGGCACTGAGCTCTGTCCCGTCCTGTCCCGTTGCGTGCACCGAGCACTGTGGGGTGGCCACCTCGCTGCCAACACCTAGGTCACTGCATGTCACAAAGGTCCCGTTCCATGGCACGGTGACCATGCGCCACCGTGTCACAAAGGGCCCTTGCACACCCTGCCACCTGCCCTGGGGCCGCCCCCTGCCCCCCCAAAGTGGCCCAGGTTGGAAGGAATGCCTTGCCCCAAGTGTCTCAGGCAGCCCGACAGGATCTTTAGGAACGGCTCAAACCATAAGCAAAGGCTGCCCTGCTCGGCAGGCTCAGGGCAGCAGGAGCCCCCGTGGCTGCTGACCCAGCCGTGGCGGGAAGGGCACGGGGCCTTCCACAGAAGCTGGCACGGCCTCCTCGGGACACGTCCCGCATGGTGGCCACGCTAAGCACAGCCCGGTGACAGAGACAAGGAACGCGTGAGCCAGGGCACAAATGCTGCTCTGAGCCCTGGGGCCCAGGGAGCACTGACATCAGCAGGTGTGGCAGAGTCCCCGCCAAAGCAGAGTCCCCCCGAGCCCTGGCAGTGCCCATCTCCTTCCCCAGAGACCTGTGCCTCAAGAGGGCTTCTCTGCCAGAGGGCAGCCAAAGCCAACGTGCACTGGGGGCTGTGCTCCATCCTACAGGGCCTCTTGGGAGGAGCACCTGGTGGCAACACTTGGTACGTGTCAGATGATGTTGCTCCTTCCTGGAATGATTTTTTCAAGGAAGGGATTAGGAGTAGCACAGAAAGACCAGCAGCTGCAGAATTTCACAGGACAAAGAGACTCCACCAAAACACTGTCATGTTTCCGTGTGCTTTTCTGTCTGTCTTGCACTCTGAAAGAAAAAGAATTGGCCCAGCCTCTGCTTTTCAACTGTCCACGTACTGTGTGTCTTCCTGTGGCAGCTCCCGTGCAAACACAAGTGGCTGCCTGCTGAGCACGGCAATGGACGGCCACAAACAGGGAGGTCCCCGGTGAACATCAAGGCAGATACCCGGGGAAGTGCAGAGGATAGGGATAACTCTGGGAGGAGAAGCTGTTCTGTGCCTCTGATGATGGTGCCAGGCCCCTGAAGGAGCAGCCAAGACAAGTGCTGGAAGCAGCCATGTCCTGCTCTTTTCTGCTGTCAGATGCACACGGGACAGATTTGTTGCCCACGGGTCCACCAGACTTGATCCAGGAAGGATGGAAGCCCATGCATTGGTGGTAGGGAATGGGCTCCAGCAAGAGCAAAGCAGGATCTTCCAGCAGCAAAGCCTGAGCTTGTGAAGCGAGCCATGTGCTCAGCAGACACCAAAGTGCTTCCTTCGAGCCCTGAATGGTGGCCACAAGTGCCTGCCTTACTTCAGCACCTCCTGCTGCTTCCTTTGTTCCAGGCCAGTCCAGGAATTAGGTTGGAAGCTCATGCATGTGTTTTTAAGGCACCTGCACGGAGGAGAAGGACGGCAGCTGCAGCGCAGGGCTCGTGCTGCCTCTCATGATGGCATCAACGCCGCTGCCTTGGGACACCCGCCAGTGGAAGGCGAGTCTGCCCTCAAGCACAGCCATTGTAGCCAGTCAGGGGCACAGGCTGCAGCAGCAGCTGCCAAGCATTGCTGTGAGGCTGGTAAACCAAGAGAAAGCCATTGTGGCCGAGCGTGCTGAAGCCTTTTGCTAAACCACGTGCAATAGTGCCCACAGCATGGCCCCTTTGGAATGGTGGCTGGTGCAGACGCCTCCTGGAGCAGTTGCCGGCGTTCGGGCTGCTGCTGTTCCTGTGCACGCTCTGGTGCTGTTTCTGTGGTGTCCAGAGCCGCTTTGGCAGCAGCGACTCAGCAGCCCTGCTCGAGGAGACATCGCCGCCCTGGCCACGGAGGCAGAAGCTCTTTGGGCCCAGAGCTCTGTGTCAGGAGGGCCTCATCCTCAGCACCATGGCCTGGGCAGCCGCGGGGGCCCGGGCTGGCCGCCAGCCCTGCTCTGCCCACTGCCCTGGCAGCACCCAGTGACCGTGCCCCGGCAGGGCCCCCTTGCCCTCCGTGTCCCCAGCCAGCCTCGTTTGGGCACATCGGGGTGTCCACACCCTCCTGCTGAGGCCCAGCCTCCAGGGCTTCTGCCCCAGGCGTGGGAGCCTCTCTGGGGAAGCGCCAGAGCAGCCGGCTGTCAGGAACAAGGCTGACACCCAATTCCTCAGGGCTTCCCAACAGCGCGGCCCCTCAGGGGCCTCCTGTCCCCTTGGAGCCTCCTGCCACCCACTCCCTCTCACAGGGCCCTCGTGCCTTCCCAGCGCCTTGTCCCATCAGAGCCTCCGCAGCACCTTGTCCCTTCACGGCCTCCCCCAGCCCGGCCCAGGTGCCCAGTAGCGGCGCAGCCCCGAGGAGCCGCATCGAGAGGCACCTCAGAGGCCTCAGCAATGCAGCCAGCAACACACGGGCAGGAGGACACAGATGGCCCTTCCTGGCTGGGCAGGAGGGTTTGTGGCTATCTCCAGGCACCAGGCCGGCAGTGATCCCTGCAGCTCCGGCCCCTGCCCAGCAGCTCTGTGGCCAGCACAAAGGCTTCAGCAGAACCACCAAAGGCCAAGGGCCTTGTGGACATTTTCCCTTCCCCACTGCACACCTGGGCTGCTCGCTTGGCACAAGGAGCTGTTTTCCCCTCTTCCCCCGTGCCCTGCAGACACTGGGCACCAAAGAGAGCTCCTGGGAGTCTGGGTATTAGAACACATTCTATATTTATATCCTAAAGAACAACTAAACAGAAGGGATAAAACAATCTTAAAGAAAAGAAAAATCCCCCCCGGCTCAGAAGGCCCCACAGACAGAGAGCCTCTCAAATCAGCTCTCCTCAGAGCGCCAGCAGCACAGCCAGCTGTGGCCCCAGAGACAAGGCCGTTTCTTGCGGGCCCTGCGAAACTGATCTTGCAGCTTCTGCAAGATGGAGCCCGGAGCTCTCTCCACAGCGCGGAGGACAAAGGCTGTTTCGAGAGCCAGGCTGCTGGTGGCAGGGCTGATGTCCTCTGCCTTGTCTTCAAGGGCTGCAAGAGAGAGGAACAGAGGCACGGTCAGATCCCGGATCTCTGGGGAGCCGAGGAGACCCCCGAGGCAGGGCCATGCCAGCCGGCTCTGGCCATGGCCAGGAGGGAGCCGGGAGCAAGGGGATCAGCCCGAAGCTGCCGGACACTGTTGCCCCACGTGGGCCTGAAATGGGAGTGTGTGTTCTGGCCACGGCAGCCGTGCTGCGCACAGGGAGCAGAGCCCTGGGCAGCGGGGCAGGGATTGCAGCTGCCCCCGGCAGCCGGGGCTGGCAGCCCTCTGGCCTCACTCACCCTGACAGATGTGGCGGAGCTCTCGTTTGTGGCCCCTGAGGTGCTGCCCGGCCATCCCTGAGAAGACAGAGCCTGTCAGGGCGCCAGCGGCACAGCTCCCTGCCAGCGCAGCGGCGCTGCCAGCCCTGTGGCCACACGGGCTCCTGGCCCCGGCAGGGCTCGGGCCGGACCCTTGCCGCTCGCTGCCGCCCAAGGGCACGGCTGCGAGAGGGCGGCAGCAGCGCCGAGGACAGGCGGGGCTCCACGGCGCCGGGCACGGATGGCGCTGCCGGGGCAGCAGCCGGGGCCGGGGCCGAGCTGCGGCGGGGCGGGGAGGGGAAGCGCAGCCCAGGCTGGTGGCTCACCGATGAACCTGATGGCCGCCTGTCGCAGGGACTCCTGTGGGCTCTCCAGGTACTGCAGGGCGTGGCGCACGTGCTCGGCCGCTCGGCTCCTGTCCCCTGCCAGCTGGAGAGAGCGGCAGGAGGGTGCACTTGGTGCAGGCTCAGTCCCTGGGCCGAGCGCTCCGTGCGGCCAGCACTGGCCTCCCCTGCCCGCAGAGCCCTGCCGGGCGGGCAGCAGCCGCCGGCGCCGGGCTCTGACGGGGGCAGCGGGGCGGCTGCTGCCCGGGGAGCCGCGGTGCCGCCCGCAGCCCAGCCGGTTCGGGGCCACAGGAGCCTGGAGCAGAGCCCGCGCGGCCCGGGAAAGGCAGCGGCGTGTGGGGCGCAGGGAGGCGGCCCTGGCTGCAGCGCTGGGCAGGGGCGCAGCTGCCAGCCGCAGCCACTGAGCAGCGTCGCCAGGGGGCTTCTCCAGCCGGAGGCTGGGGCTTGCAGGCCGTTCTTACCAGGGCCTCGCCGAACCTCCAGGTCTGATCCAGCCGCAGCATGTGTTGGAGATCCTTCCTGTGCAGGAATGTGGCTGAACAATGGAGCGTTTCCCGGGAGGCCTGGAGTGCAGCAGAGAGCCCGAGATGGCACCACAGCCCAGGGCACAGGAGCCGCACAGGTCCCTCTACCAAGGCCAGGAGGAGGCTGCAGCCCACGAGGCGCCAGAGCAGGAGGCAGCCGAGCCCCCTGCCAGGGGGCCAGCGGCAGCCGCTGAGTCCTCACCTCTGCCACGCGCTGGTTCTCGTCATGGCAGTGGAAGGAGAGTGGGAGCAGGCTCTGGCGCACGTGTGCCTTCAGGGCCTTTTTGTCCCCTTCCGGTAAAAAATACAGCATCTCTCGGAAGATGAACATGGAGCACAACTGCACCTGGCTGTCATCCTGTATGAAAGGAAGGGAGACCTCGGCATCAGCTGCTTCACGCCCGCCTGGGCACAGGCCTGAAAATGCACAGGGCACAAAGTTTGCGGGCAGCAGCCGGTGGCCGTGGCTGGAGGCGCAGAGCCTTACGTTGTCAAAGAGCGGCAGGAGCGCCCCAGCCAGCTGCAGGGCGAGGGGGCTGGCTATGGGAGCGCCATTGCACAGGAACAAACCGCTGAGGAGAACCATGGTCATCCTAAGCATGTCGCTGTCATTTTCCTGCAGGAGCTCCACCAGCCTTTCATGCAGGCTCCACATTCTTACGGCCTGCGTGGAACACAAGTGTGTGAAACGCCGTCCTGCTGCCACAGGGCCCAGAGGCCAAAGTGCTGTGCCAAAGCACTCGGGCAGCTGGAGCGTGAGGCAGGAGAGCTGGGAGCAGCTGCCTGAGCACCCAAAGGCCAGCCAAGGCCAAGCGACTGCCTTGCCCAGCCCCACGCTGGCAGCATGGCTTCAGCCGCTGCCCTCTTCTCACCGAGACACTGGTGCCGAGCACCAGGAGGCCTCTGAGGGCCAAGCGACGCATCTCCCTGCACTCGCTCTGCAGGTTCTTGGACATGACCTCCAGGACGCTGTCACGGCATTCACTCCAGTCCAGGCAGTCCAGGATCTGAAAGGCACGAGGCCGGTGACGAGGGAGCCGCACAGGGCCAGGCCCAGGAAGCAGCACAGGCCGCGGGCAGCGTCCCGGGCAGCTGCGGCCACGAGAGGGCAGAGAGGCGGGAGGCAGCTCAGCCAGGCAGCGCTGGCCTTCAGGCTCACCTCCACAAGGAACGCCATGGCGGCCAAATCCCGGGATGGCATGTCTTTGCTGAGCAGCCCGAGCAGGTGGAATGCAATCGCCGAACACAGGCCTTGGGATGCGTGGTGCATTTCTCTGAGAGGAGGAAATAGGAAGCAAAACCCTGAGACAGCAGGGGTAAACCTCTGCCAGGACTGACTGGCAGAGGTCTGGCCTTTCTCCAGCACCCTGCAAGGGGGAGCCGGGCCCTCTGGGAGGTGGCTGCTCTTGGGCACGCTCCTCTCCCAGGCTTTTGCAGTCTCCTTGGCCGTCCCTTGGTGACAAGGCCTTGTGGCCCACGACCACGGGGACAGTGTGGGGCACCCCAGGCACAGGGCACAAATGCCGGAGGCAGCTGGGGAGCAGGGGGTCTCACCTGGTCAGCATGCCCACAGCACAGTGGTGGGTGTCAGCACAGAGCAGCGTGTCCCAGCCACGCTTGTCTTCCATTGCCGCCACCACATCCTCATAGTTCAGTCGGCAGAGCAGGGCCTTCAGGGTCTGCTCTGCAAAGCTGTGTGCAGATCAAAGCCCAGGTCACGCTGGGGGCACTGGCACCTGCCCTGGGCACGTGGCAGGGACAGGAGGACTTGCATGGAGCACCTGTTGGGGTCGGTGGCAAGGCCGTGTTGCTGCTGGCATCCCTCCCAGAAGGTATGGGCTGCCTCGGGCATATCCAAGGTGCTGAAGAGCACTTGGAAGAGCAGGCACACAAAGAGGCGGGGGAAATGCACGGTCACCACGTGTGGGACACAGGGCATCTGGAGGATCTTCCACATCACCACAGTTGCCTGCAAAGGACAGAGCAGCCCGAGCTCAGTGCCGAGGTGTCAGTGTGGCTGAGCCCGGGCGTGGGAAGGAGAGGCCAGCGGAGACGCAGGGGGAGCACCGGGCCTGGTGCCTCTGAAGCTGCCCCTAGGCCGGGTTTCTGCCCAGTGCCTGAGGCAGGGAGACACTGTGGGGGAGGGAGGATGGAGAGCTGATGGAGAGGTGAGCTTGGGGTGAGCAAAGGCCAGTTGCAGAAACTCACAGCCAGGGCGAGGACAGCCGTGTGGTCCCCATCGGAGGTGCGTGTGCTGTGCTCTGGCCAGCTGGCCAGTACGTCAAGGAGTATGAGCATGGCCGGCTCTGCAGCCCTGCACGAGCACATGATGGTCTTCCACATGGTGGTAGCAGCTCTGTAGGGTCAAAGCTCTGTCTCAGGGGGGTCTGCCAGCCCTGCCTCTGCCCCCTGTCCCTCAGCACACAGGCAGCCCAGCCCTGTGGGGACCGGCCCCTGAGGAGCAGGGAGGGAGCATGGCAGCACGCTGGGGGCTGACATGCCAGGGTGGGCAAAGGGAGGAGCCAGAGGGCCCTGGAATCCTCTGTGTGTCAGACACCTGGGACAGGCTGTACAGGCTGATGGGCTGCTGAGGCCTGAGCCTTGTGGGCACGTGGGCCCCGTACCTGTCACATGATGGGGCCACACGCAGGAGAGCCATCACCACATCAGCGGGCTGTGCCTCTGTCAGATCCAGAAGGGGCCTGTACAGGTTGTACTCAGGAAACTCGTTGGCCGCGAGCCACTGGTGGATGTACCTGACCATGGCGGGCACCTGGAGAAGGCAGAGGAGGCTTGGAAAGCTGCCAGAGGGAGTCATGTGCCCAACTGCCCCAGAAAAGTGCTTCCATTGCCACCACACTGCCATGGCCTCAAGGCTTCCAGTGAGCAGCAGGTGTGGCTTGGGAGGCCAAGCAATTGCTGGGGGGATGGAAGGCAGGCCACAGGCTGCTTACTTGCTTTGGAGTGGAAGGCCCCTCCTCCACAAGCATATCCAGCAGGGCAGCACTGGTCTTGGTTGTGAAGATGGGAGGGTACGCCCTGAGCATGCTGCCCATGCCGCTGGTCTCTTCCTCCCGAATCCTCTTGATGAATTTCCCAACCATCTGTAGCAGAAGGGCAAGAAGCCAGGGATGTTGCATGGAGTGCTGCGAGCACAGTGCTGGGCTGAGCAGTGACAACAGGCCCAGCCCGGCCGGGGATGGCTGCAGGTACCTGCGCTGTCCTGCGGAAGAGGCCACGGGCGCGTTGCTGCTCTTGTGTGCGCTGCACGGCTGCACCTGGCAAAGAGCGAGCGCAGCCCGAGCTGAGGGGCTGCGGGAGAGGCCGGAGAACACAAGGCCAGCCCTGCGCTGCCCAGGCAGGGACAGCCCCGCCACGGCCCAGGGCACGGAGCACGGCTGTGGGGTGTCTGCCCCGGCCCCTGCTCTGTCCTGTCCATGGGAATGACCTCAGGGTATGGGAAGGGATAGGATGGGATGGGATGGGATGGGATGGGATGGGGCCATCTTGGCTGCCGGCACCAGGTCTGCAGCCCAGCTCTGCTACTCACCCTTCTGCAGTAGCTGGAATTGCTTCACCTCTTCAGGCTGCTGTGCTGGAGCAGTTCCAGGGCCTTCTTGCTCCTCCTTCACCCAGGCCAGCTTGGGCACACTCACAGGTCTCTGCTCTATGTCACTGCCTGGATTCATGGCTACTTGCAGGGAAGATGGCTGGGAAAAGGCCAGACCTCGGAGTCAGCAAGTGCTGGAGCCGTGCCTTGAAGACACCTGCAAGAGTGGAGTCTTGGCAAGGCTACAGGAGAGCAAGTCCTGCACTCTGGTCTCGAGGGCTCCAGCCACAAGGACAGGAGACTCCTCGTCAAGGACCGTGCTCAGCGAATGCCACGGTCTGCCCTCAAGGGCACCTGCAGAAGAGAAGCCTCGGCAAGGCCAGAGGTCACCAAGTGCTGTGGGCTGGCCACGAGGTCACCTGCAGGAGTAACGCCTCGGGAAAGCTCCGGGTCAGCAAGGAACGAGGGCACTGAGCTCTGTCCCGTCCTGTCCCGTTGCGTGCACCGAGCACTGTGGGGTGGCCACCTCGCTGCCAACACCTAGGTCACTGCATGTCACAAAGGTCCCGTTCCATGGCACGGTGACCATGCGCCACCGTGTCACAAAGGGCCCTTGCACACCCTGCCACCTGCCCTGGGGCCGCCCCCTGCCCCCCCAAAGTGGCCCAGGTTGGAAGGAATGCCTTGCCCCAAGTGTCTCAGGCAGCCCGACAGGATCTTTAGGAACGGCTCAAACCATAAGCAAAGGCTGCCCTGCTCGGCAGGCTCAGGGCAGCAGGAGCCCCCGTGGCTGCTGACCCAGCCGTGGCGGGAAGGGCACGGGGCCTTCCACAGAAGCTGGCACGGCCTCCTCGGGACACGTCCCGCATGGTGGCCACGCTAAGCACAGCCCGGTGACAGAGACAAGGAACGCGTGAGCCAGGGCACAAATGCTGCTCTGAGCCCTGGGGCTCAGGGAGCACTGACATCAGCAGGTGTGGCAGAGTCCCCGCCAAAGCAGAGTCCCCCCGAGCCCTGGCATTGCCCATCTAGACCTGTGCCTCGAGAGGGCTTCTCTGCCAGAGGGCAGCCAAAGCCAACGTGCACTGGGGGCTGTGCTCCATCCTACAGGGCCTCTTGGGAGGAGCACCTGGAGCACCTGGTGGCAACACTTGGTACGTGTCAGATGATGTTGCTCCTTCCTGGAATGATTTTTTCAAGGAAGGGATTAGGAGTAGCACAGAAAGACCAGCAGCTGCAGAATTTCACAGGACAAAGAGACTCCACCAAAACACTGTCATGTTTCCGTGTGCTTTTCTGTCTGTCTTGCACTCTGAAAGAAAAAGAATCGGCCCAGCCTCTGCTATTCAACTGTCCACGTACTGTGTGTCTTCCTGTGGCAGCTCCCGTGCAAACACAAGTGGCTGCCTGCTGAGCACGGCAATGGACGGCCACAAACAGGGAGGTCCCCGGTGAACATCAAGGCAGATACCCGGGGAAGTGCAGAGGATAGGGATAACTCTGGGAGGAGAAGCTGTTCTGTGCCTCTGATGATGGTGCCAGGCCCCTGAAGGAGCAGCCAAGACAAGTGCTGGAAGCAGCCATGTCCTGCTCTTTTCTGCTGTCAGATGCACATGGGACAGATTTGTTGCCCACGGGTCCACCAGACTTGATCCAGGAAGGATGGAAGCCCATGCATTGGTGGTAGGGAATGGGCTCCAGCAAGAGCAAAGCAGGATCTTCCAGCAGCAAAGCCTGAGCTTGTGAAGCGAGCCATGTGCTCAGCAGACACCAAAGTGCTTCCTTCGAGCCCTGAATGGTGGCCACAAGTGCCTGCCTTACTTCAGCACCTCCTGCTGCTTCCTTTGTTCCAGGCCAGTCCAGGAATTAGGTTGGAAGCTCATGCATGTGTTTTTAAGGCACCTGCACGGAGGAGAAGGACGGCAGCTGCAGCGCAGGGTTCGTGCTGCCTCTCATGATGGCATCAACGCCGCTGCCTTGGGACACCCGCCAGTGGAAGGCGAGTCTGCCCTCAAGCACAGCCATTGTAGTCAGTCAGGGGCACAGGCTGCAGCAGCAGCTGCCAAGCATTGCTGTGAGGCTGGTAAACCAAGAGAAAGCCATTGTGGCCGAGCGTGCTGAAGCCTTTTGCTAAACCACGTGCAATAGTGCCCACAGCATGGCCCCTTTGGAATGGTGGCTGGTGCAGACGCCTCCTGGAGCAGTTGCCGGCGTTCGGGCTGCTGCTGTTCCTGTGCACGCTCTGGTGCTGTTTCTGTGGCGTCCAGAGCCGCTTTGGCAGCAGCGACTCAGCAGCCCTGCTCGAGGAGACATCGCCGCCCTGGCCACGGAGGCAGAAGCTCTTTGGGCCCAGAGCTCTGTGTCAGGAGGGCCTCATCCTCAGCACCATGGCCTGGGCAGCCGCGGGGGCCCGGGCTGGCCGCCAGCCCTGCTCTGCCCACTGCCCTGGCAGCACCCAGTGACCGTGTCCCGGCAGGGCCCCCTTGCCCTCCGTGTCCCCAGCCAGCCTCGTTTGGGCACATCGGGGTGTCCCCACCCTCCTGCTGAGGCCCAGACTCCAGGGCTTTTGCCGCAGGCGTGGGAGCCTCACTGGGGAAGCGCCAGAGCAGCCGGCTGTCAGGAACAAGGCTGACACCCAATTCCTCAGGGCTTCCCAACAGCGCGGCCCCTCAGGGGCCTCCTGTCCCCTTGGAGCCTCCTGCCACCCACTCCCTCTCACAGGGCCCTCGTGCCTTCCCAGCGCCTTGTCCCATCAGAGCCTCCGCAGCACCTTGTCCCTTCACGGCCTCCCCCAGCCCGGCCCAGGTGCCCAGTAGCGGCGCAGCCCCGAGGAGCCGCATCGAGAGGCACCTCAGAGGCCTCAGCAATGCAGCCAGCAACACACGGGCAGGAGGACACAGATGGCCCTTCCTGGCTGGGCAGGAGGGTTTGTGGCTATCTCCAGGCACCAGGCCGGCAGTGATCCCTGCAGCTCCGGCCCCTGCCCAGCAGCTCTGTGGCCAGCACAAAGGCTTCAGCAGAACCACCAAAGGCCAAGGGCCTTGTGGACATTTTCCCTTCCCCACTGCACACCTGGGCTGCTCGCTTGGCACAAGGAGCTGTTTTCCCCTCTTCCCCCGTGCCCTGCAGACACTGGGCACCAAAGAGAGCTCCTGGGAGTCTGGGTATTAGAACACATTCTATATTTATATCCTAAAGAACAACTAAACAGAAGGGATAAAACAATCTTAAAGAAAAGAAAAATCCCCCCCGGCTCAGAAGGCCCCACAGACAGAGAGCCTCTCAAATCAGCTCTCCTCAGAGCGCCAGCAGCACAGCCAGCTGTGGCCCCAGAGACAAGGCCGTTTCTTGCAGGCCCTGCGAAACTGATCTTGCAGCTTCTGCTAGATGGAGCCCGGAGTTCTCTCCACAGCGCGGAGGACAAAGGCTGTTTCGAGAGCCAGGCTGCTGGTGGCAGGGCTGATGTCCTCTGCCTTGTCTTCAAGGGCTGCAAGAGAGAGGAACAGAGGCACGGTCAGATCCCGGATCTCTGGGGAGCCGAGGAGACCCCCGAGGCAGGGCCATGCCAGCCGGCTCTGGCCATGGCCAGGAGGGAGCCGGGAGCAAGGGGATCAGCCCGAAGCTGCCGGACACTGTTGCCCCACGTGGGCCTGAAATGGGAGTGTGTGTTCTGGCCAAGGCAGCCCTGCTGCGCACAGGGAGCAGAGCCCTGGGCAGCGGGGCAGGGATTGCAGCTGCCCCCGGCAGCCGGGGCTGGCAGCCCTCTGGCCTCACTCACCCTGACAGATGTGGCGGAGCTCTCGTTTGTGGCCCCTGAGGTGCTGCCCGGCCATCCCTGAGAAGACAGAGCCTGTCAGGGCGCCAGCGGCACGGCTCCCTGCCAGCGCAGCGGCGCTGCCAACCCTGTGGCCACACGGGCTCCTGGCCCCGGCAGGGCTCGGGCCGGACCCTTGCCGCTCGCTGCCGCCCAAGGGCACGGCTGCGAGAGGGCGGCAGCAGCGCCGAGGGCAGGCGGGGCTCCACGGCGCCGGGCACGGATGGCGCTGCCGGGGCAGCAGCCGGGGCCGGGGCCGAGCTGCGGCGGGGCGGGGAGGGGAAGCGCAGCCCAGGCTGGTGGCTCACCGATGAACCTGATGGCCGCCTGTCGCAGGGACTCCTGTGGGCTCTCCAGGTACTGCAGGGCGCGGCGCACGTGCTCGGCCGCTCGGCTCCTGTCCCCTGTCAGCTGGCTGCATGAGTTTCTGGTGTTAAAGTTCTAGGAGAGTTGATGTCACAGCTTCCTCTCCGTAAATTGAAAAGAGGGCCGAATTCATTGTTGGTAATTCCCAAAAGTGGTCAGACGCAATTGATTTCTCTTAGAAGCTGTTGTAAGTCTTGCAGATTCCTGACACTGGTCCGGCGCTGTATCTTCTTAGGTGTTATTGTGTTTTCAGTCATCTTCCATCCCAAATACTTCCAGGGTGGAACTTCTTGCATTTTTGTTGCAGAAATTTCAAGTCCAGCATTTTGGATTTCAGTAACAACACTAGCACGGGTTTGCTCCATCTCTGTCTGCGTTGGAGCTGCGATGAGGAAATCATCCATGTAGTGTAGAATCATCGATCTTGGATACTTCTGTTGAACTGGAGACAAAGCTTGTGGAACAAGCCGTTTTTTGGGAGTCCAACTGTACAGTGCCAACGGATTTTCCCCTAATTTTTGCTTGTGTTTCTAGGAGCTTTTCAAATTTTTCCGTTTGTTGTGTGAGATTATCTCCCAATGTTTTTCCTAATGCATTGACTTGCACGTTGGGAAGATGTTGTGGAGAAGTGAGCCTACTGCAAGCTGTTAGCATCTGTGTAACAGTTGGAGGCTAATCAGGTAAAGTTAAAATAATTTTTCTACATTCCTCATTAGCATTTACAAAAGCAAGGTTTTGAACAATATAGGAGCGAGCTTGTTCATCTGGACATTGTGTTTTGACTGCTTGAGTTAATCTGTCTAGAAAAGAACCATTGGATTCTGTTTCACCTTGTCTGATAGTAGTATAAGCATTTACATGTGTACCAGCTGGCTCAACTGAAAACAAAACTTTTCCAGCAGCATCTTTAATATCTGTTAATACAGGCCGAGGCAATTCCACCACTTGATTTTCCAGTCTATGGAAAGGTGGATCACCTGCTAGTTGGGTAATATCTATATTGTCCTAAGGGGGGGTATTTTCATATGTTTCAACCCATTTATTAAGAAGTTTTTTCCATTGTAATTCCCATAAAAGATACTGCGAATTGGTTAAAATCAGGGAAGACACATTTCGACAATCAGCAGGGACTAAGTCATAAGAATTAAATATACTTTTCAACACATTATTAAAATAAGGAGAAGAGAACCCACTTTCTTTCAAAGCTTGATGGAGTTCTTTTATAACATGGTGAGAAAGACTTTTGAATCATGGATTTACATCATTACGACCATATCTTACAGATAATGCAAGGAGTTGTTTCTTTGAGTTCAAATCTTTTTGTAAATTTTGAATCATATTAGACCAATTAGGTAATTGCAATGGAGGGTTCACCTCTGTTTTAGATTGTGTTTTATTTTTCCCTCTCACCACTCCTCTGAATGATTCAGAAAAACAGGTAGTATTGTCACTGTCATCAGCTGTCCCAGGAACTCTGCCAAGCTCCAAGTTCTTGGCAGAGGTGTCACCGCAACAACAAACTTTCCCGGGAGCCCTGCCAGGAAGGGCCGGGGAGGAGAGCTCTGAAATCTTGGCAGCAGTGCCACCTGAGCAACACGCCTCCCCGGGAGCCCTGCCAGGAAGGGCAGAGGAGGAGGAGGAGAGCTCCACATTCCCAACAATCCCCTCCCACAATGGAGGTAGCAGACAAGGAATGTGTTGTATTGGTTCTAGGAAGAACGTTAGAGCCTGATAAAACATGTCTCACTGAATTGGGTTCAGTGAATTGGGTTTTATTAGAATCATACAAATTGGGCTGCTCTCAAGCTGCAGATCCCGAATTTGTATTTGTGGCACTTTCTAATGAACGGTTACGGGTTCTACACCATATCCCCACCCGCAGGGACTCAGCTGGAAAACTCTCAAGCTCCAAGCTGCAATCTTGACATACTGTTTTCCCCCTCAGCAGCGAATGAGATGGGTTTCAAGGCCTCTAAATGATCTGTGTCTCCACAGAAACTTTTCTGAGCTCCCCTGCCTCCACTCCATGCATCTCTCTGGGCAGAGCCATCAAGGCCCCGCTTGGCCTCTGGCTGCTGCCTGCTGCCTCTGTCCTCCCCCCTGACCGCTCCTCTGCAGGCAGAGCCAAATCCAAAGCCCCCCCCCCCCCCCCCCCACCTGTATCTGGAGGTTTGGGAACCAAAAACGGTGAAAACCCTGGGAGAGGCTTGGGGGAGGAATACGAAAAGAATTCTCAGAACTGCAAAGCAATCTGCCCGCCTGACCCCAATCCGAGGGGGTGTCTTCCCGAGAAGGGGAAACAGTGGCAGGAATGACCCCCGCTGCCCCTCGGCCAGGCAGAGCAGATCCAGAGCCCCCCTCGGCAGTCCCCGCCTGCACTGCTTCAGTACAAGATCCGGCTGCAACTTGTTTGGAAGAGGAACAGAGCACAGAAACAGCAGCCCCTGATTTGCAAAGCCTCCCCAGACTCTCATTTCCCAGACCTGTGCAATTCCTATCCTCCCCAGAACACAACCCCTGGCCCCCCACATTCTTGGAACGCAACAAAAATCCCAAATGCTTTCCCGGGCATTGTGGGGTTGGAGGATTCTGTGGAGGAATGGGAGGACGGCCTGACACAGCATCAGTGACGCAGGGAATCCCGGAAGCAACAGAGGACAGAACTGACACTGGAAGCTGATCTGATTCCCCCTTCCTGGGAATCAGGGTGCTGTCCACACTGCCTGGAGAAACCCCGGACGCACCAGAAGGGAAGGAAGCCCGAACAGAACCCGAGATCCCCCCAGAAGAGAACGACAGCCCAGCACCACTTGGAATTTAAGTCTTAGAACCAGGTGTTCTGTTTTGGCATTCGAGAAAGTCTCTACTACAATAATTTTGTTTAAAGTTCTCCATTAAAGCTCTGGAGAAAGGCATTAGTTTGCCCACAGTCTCTTCCTTTTTGAGAGAATAGATTGTAAATTTTCCAGTTTATCTGCTCCCAAAAATCAAAGGTAAAAGCAGATTGCTAGTCTATATTTTGAGTATTCGCTTTTACCCAGATTAATAAGTCTTTCAGTTCACATTTTGAGATGTCTGAGCATCCTTTATCCTGTAAAATTTTCTCAAGCTGGTAACAAACGTCCCATTCTGTTTCAGATTAGTGATTGCGCATCTCGTTGCCTAGGAGCCCCTAAGTCACTACTTATTACTTACAAGGACATCAGGTGCAAACAATGAAGGGGATGATCTATTCCTCCTTTTAATAGCCTGGGCCTCCAGCGACCAAACTGTCGATGATCTTTTTTAGTCCTCTAGTGTGACAGTGTTCACAGGGGTTTTCAGGTGAGGGAAGAGATGAAAATGTTGATTCCATGTTCAGAAGGCTTGATTTATTATTTTATGATATATATATATTACATTAAAACTATACTAAAAAGAATAGAAGGAAAAGTTTGACCTCAGAAGGCTAGCTAAGCTAAGAAAATAGTAGAAAAGAATGATAACAAAGGCAGCTGCCTCAGACTCTCTGTCCAAGCCAGCTCTGGTGTGATTGGCCATTAATTACAAACTAGCAGACAAGACCAATCACAGATCAACCGGTTACACTTCACAGCAGCAGATAACCATTGTTTACATTTTGTTTCTGAGGCCTCTTATCTTCTAAGAAGGGAAAATATCCTAAGAAAGGATTTTCACAAAAAGATGTCTACGACACTCTAGTCGAACAAAGTCCCTCACAGATGAGCACCATTTATCGCCGTTGGGGGTATATGTACCAATCACAAATGGGAGGAGACTGCTGTGGAATGTGCCTTGAGCTGTTTTATTTTTCAGCATCAGTTTCATTACATGGTTATGACAATGGGAAGATGCCACCAGCTCACATCCCAGGCAGCAGACAAAGAACTTGATGTTACGACTTTGAAAATTTTGACCAATCACACAAAGCAAAAGCATATTGACAGTAGTTCTATCCAACCCCTATAAGCACAGGTACCTTTGGTTAAAACAATGCTTGCTTCTTTCGAATACAATACCTACTTGTAAGCCTTAAAACACAATGCACAGAGCTCCATAATTAAGCTTCAGATTTCCTAATATCTTGCTAGATAAACTTTTCTGTAGCTTAGGCAGTTATTCTAGACAAACGTTAATACACAGACCATTGTTCTATTTGTCCTTGCTTTTCTACTTTTAAAATAATTTTTCTGCTGACCTATCACATGGCTATTGCTTAGCTCTAATCACAGTTCTACTGTGTCTGAGGCCTGCCTTTTGCAGCTTTCCCAAAACCCTCTGATTTTGTGGATTGCCACAGCAAGATGCCCTTTTGCCATTTTATGGTAAGAGAAACAGAATGCATCATGCCAAGATAAGAAACACCCATTGAGTGCATTGAAAGCACTGAAACACCCAATGAAGGACTGCACATGCTTCAGAAAGAAAGGTGATAAGTGCAGACTGAATAAGACTAGGGCCTTCATTGGGATGACCCCAGCGTAAGACTCGGAGCCTTCCTCAGTAGCACCACCAGAGTACACTGAACTTGCCGTCACATATGCTAATGATATTAATGACTTCTGAGAAGTAATTTGTATAACCACTCCTAACCAAGGAATGTAATGAATATGCTTGAAATGGAACCTTATATTGTGCTGTGCAAAGTGCTGGGTGCGTCTGTTAGGAGGAGTGTTGGAAAATCCCAGCCTTGCAGAGATGGGGCCACTGAGAGGCATTTTAAAAGATTTTGTTCCATTTCCAGTCTCACAGAAGGGTGAGACATAAGAGATGGAAAACATTACACCATTCTATCAGAAGCCACCCTATTTCCTGGTTACAATACCTTATAAATGTTTTTCAGCAACTGGCTTTTGCCACACAGTGCTGCTAATACTTCTAACACCAACCATCTATTATTTTACCCCACGTGGTCTTGCTGCAATGCATCTTTCACAGTTCTAATTCTCCAAAATATCAGGTCTTTTTGTAAGGCCATCTTTTGAAACTTGTTTCTAGTTCAATCTCTCAACAGTTCCATCTTTATTCCATGGTCTTCCTAAGTCAGCACACCTTATCTCAGAGATTGCATAAGGATGTACAAGACCCTGTGAGCTTTCAGTCAGGTTTTGAGTATCCTTTACAAATCCATTTCTCACAGAGGAGCAATCCCTACATAGCTAGTAACAAAGCAAATGCCCACCTCACTGAGTCAGTCTCTGTGTTGGAGCCAATCAATTCTTTTCTCAAAATGTTAAAACCAAGTGGTATCTATGAAGGAAAACACAGCATCTGGTTCTGGCAAAACAAACACATTGCTTTTCCTTCCTTCAACCTTTGTATTTGTGGACAAGTTTGTTTTCTTGATTGCTGGATTAGGTACCACACTCTTACATACACTGCAATGATGAAGACAAACCCAATCCCAGTTAGTGCCAGTGTCACAACTGCAGGATGTCGCTTAGGCTGGAAAAGCCTCTGGCAGTTGGGGACCATCCAAGCAAGTTTTCCCACCAGGGATTCTCTCCATGCCTCTTGATTTCTTCTAAGACATGATGTGCCCTTTCTATATTGTGATGGATACTGATCAGTGACTTCTGACTTTTCTTCTTCTGCTGTTGTAGCAGTTTGTGCAGGCCAGGATGTTCCAACAGTTTTTTGACCATGGTCACGTTCATTTCAATTGGTGGTGGAGAAAAGTTGACGTGTATGCTCTGTAACACAGCTTCTGGTAGGTAATAGTTGAAATCACCTCCTGCTCTGTTAGTAAAGTTACAAATACCGACTTCTGAGTGCTTGGCAAGCTGGATGTTATCTACTGTTAAGTTGTCACAGGGGGTTCTGAAACACAGACTTATCCATACCAGGATGGATTCAGGGTAATTGTTGGAGTAGATTTCCATGTGACAGACCCTTTGTTCTGGGCTTTCAGAGGGTAACTTTCTCATAGTCTGGACGTGTGGCTTGTGGTGAGGGGGAAATCTCATGGTCATTTGTGCCAGGAACTGTCCCTGTTTCCCACCCTGGGTCTTCCACATCTTAGGGGACATCAGGACAGGTGTAAGCCCCAACTGGGATCCCACCAAGGGTGGAGCAAGGGCTGCCTCTTCCTTTCCAGGGGGGGAATGGGAGGAGTGGCTGTGGGGGTGTTGGGGTGTTCATATTAATCCAGCCAGGGGTATGGCTGTGTTTTAACTTGGCATTAGAATCGGATCTGCCTGCCTTCAACGTTTCTTCTGGCTGACGGTGGGTGATCCTGAGATCCATTGCTGCTTGATCTGATCTGCCTGCCCTCTCTGTTTTCTGCCTGCTGCCGCTGATGGTGCTGTGATTGCTTGCTGCCCATGAATTTACCAAAGGAGCAATTTCCCCTCTTCCCCCTCACCCGAGACTCCATCACACCTGGGAACAGTGCCGCGCTCCTGTTGGAGCGCCCCCTGCTGGCTGGGGGGAATCATCACATGTGCCCTGTCTCCCTGGGGCCCGCCAGTGCCCACTGCCGGCTGTGCTTGTAACTACACCAAAGGAGAAAGTGGTGCTTGACGGGTGGAAAACTCCTGTTATTGTTTTCTTGTTGTTTGTTGTTCTTTCTGTTTTATATATAGCAGAGAACTGTTATTCCTTTTCCTTTCTTTTTGCCTGGAAACCCTGTAATTTTGAAGTTGTAATAATTTGGCAGGAAGGTTCTCGCATTGCTTGGCAGACATCTGTCTTTTAAAACCAGCACAATTATTTGTGCCCAGTGTATGTCATTGTCGGATTTTGGGCTGTTTAGATGGTCTGGAAAAGCCCGAAGATGGCCTTGGGCCGCCCGCACTCCAAAGGACGAGAAGGGACTTCAGATCTTTTCTCGGTCTCGGTGTTTATTAAATGCTTATCTAAAAGATTTTCTCTTGGCCTGACAGAGTCCTGCTCAGCAGTCAGCCATGGGCACACACTGAGAGCCCCTGGGGCGGTTGTCTATCTTTATACTTGGAGTTACGTATACAATATTTATCATTTTTCTCCAATACCCTCTACCCTTATTAACCAGTATTCCCCTAGTAAGGTCCAATCCCAGAGTGCCAACATCACCACCGAAGATGGAGGCCTAGAGGAAGAAGAAGAAGGAGAAGGGCACGCCCCAATTCCTCCATCTTACCTCTCTAGACCCCCCTGTACAGAAATCTTAAACCCTGTATCTCACACTCCAATTAACTTGTCCCTTCACCATTCACCCCGGTGAAATCCTCCTATCCTCATACTGATGTCATCTCCCCTGTGGGATCAAAGTCCAGCCACCAGACATTTCTGGCAACATTCCAGGACTCTCGAGCCCCCCAGGGGTGTTCTTGGTCACTCTGCCCCTCAGCCCTGAGAGGCTGAGATCCCACATCTCCTCCTTCTGTTTGCACCAAAAAGATCTTTTTCGTTTTTATGTGAAAACCCCCAAAGTCCTTAGTTTCTTTTTATTTCTCTTCCGGGTCGTTTTTCGCAGTCTGAGTCTCGACTTCTGTCTGAGTACTCGTCTCTTTGTTTCTTGGATCAGCGTTCTCGTGTTCTCGCGTCCGGAATGGCTTCACGTGCCGCGCCGACACCCACTTCAGACCTCGATTTGTGGAGATACAAGCGAAACCCTTTCCCCAAGTGATTAGTTTGAAAGGACCCTCTATTTGTCCTGTCTCTGGGTTTCTGATCAAAACTAAAGGATTTTCCCTTAGCTTTGCCTGTGTGTTGTTTAGAAAATGTCTCACGATCGGTGGATCAGGTTCCGAGGATGAGCTATTTAGGAAATTCAGCACATACAGTGCCTTATTTAATTTCATGTGAGGTGTTGCCTCTGGCTCACCCCTTCTCTGTTTGTCCAGAAGGGATTTTAGGGTGTGATGTGTTCTCTCAATGATCGCCTGACCTGTGGGTGAATGCGGAATACCAAACGTGTGTCTGACACTCCATCTTTTCAGGAATCTGTCAAGCACCCTGCCTGTATACGTTGGACCATTATCTGTTTTTATCTCCTGAGGCACACCTAATGCTGCAAATGCCTGCAGAAAATGTCGGCAAGCATGGTCTGCTGTTTCCCCAGCATGTGCTGAAGCAAAGACTGCACCTGAGAATGTATCTACAGAAATATGAACATTTTTGAGCCTCCCAAAAGATGGGTATTTTGTGACATCAGCTTGCCACAACTGAAGACTTTGCAGCCCCCGCGGATTGATGGCCCCGGTAGAAGAAGGTGGCTGCACAAGCTGACAGTCTGGACAGGCACTAATGATCTCCCTCGCATCTGTAGCACTGTCCTCCTTGGGGGTTGTTCTTTTTCTGCATTGCCGCAAGAACTTTGTTGACGTTTTCGTCCTGTTGATGGAGTAATTTCTCGAACATCTTCTCCAATGTCTTGTTCTCTGATTGCCCTTCTGAGCGTCCCTTTAGCTGTTTCTCCCATTCCTCTTTTAATTCATTCTTTACAATCGCTGCGACGTGCTGAGGCGTCCCCACCTTGCTGCATGCCTCCACCATCTCTGCCAAGGATGGCCGTCCTGGCATGGTGCTAATCACCCGTTGACAATCCGGGTTGGCATTGCCGAAAGCTAAATTCTCCAAGAGAGGCCTCTTCACTTCTTCTGTCGTCACCTGTCGATTCACGGCTTGCGTGAGTCGGTCAATGAATGACATGAATGGCTCTGTGGGACCTTGCCTGATGCAAGAGAACGGAACATCCGGAGCTCCTGTCGGCGTAATTTGTATGATTGCCAATCCAGCTGCTTCTTTGATGTCGTTTAACACTCTTCGTGGAAGCCGCGCTGCTTGTTCCCCTGGATTGTCATCTGGAGGATCCCCTGCTAATTGCCCTTCTGTGAGGTTCGCATTTGGCCCACCTTGATATCTGTTCCGCAACTCAGCAAGATATTTTCTCCACCTTTTTTCCCAGATAAGATTCTGTGTGTCAGTGAGGATCATTGCCACAATACTTCGAATATCATATGGTGTGAGATCATACATAGTGAATGTCTCTCTTAGTAACTGTTTGAAGTATTGTGAGTTCAGCCCAAAAGTTTGAGCCGCCTTCCCTAAATCTTTGAGTGTCTCATGACCCATCCTTTCCCACCTTGGATTCTGTCCCTGGGCATCATATGTCACTGGCATTGTCAAATCCCCTGATCCCGGGAATAAATGCTTTTCCTTTTCCAATGCTTTTCTGATTTGCCTCCAATCCATCGTCTTCACTGGCTCTTGAAACCCCTCTTCATCAGACTCCATTGGGATTTGCATGAATAATGGTGTTGTGGACGTCATCGATGATTCATGGTGTCTCATTTTTTGCCTTGAGGTTTTTGGCCTTGCTCCTAAATCCGAAAAGGAAACTCGAGGATCCTGTTGATATTTCTTTTTTACTGTATCGAATGAATGCAAGAAGTTTTTTGCTGCTTCTGCTGCTGATAGCATCCATGTCGGGATGCCTTGTGATGCTGTGATCCTTATGACATCTTCCCCTTGTAGCTGTTCTTCATCTGAGCTTTCATCATCTTCATGAAATTCCGAAGTGGATGGATAATCCCTTTGTCGTGTTAACATTGTCTTCTTTGAAGTGCTTTTCTTTTTATATATTTTTGGAAAAAATTGCTGCATTGTTGCAGTCTCGCCACGAGATGGCGCTGTGGCTCCGCCGAACCGACCCGGCATGTCGTGCACTTCTGCCCTCCTGCCACTAGGCGGCGCTGTCACCAGCCTCCCTGGCTCGGATGACGGAGTGAGCTCGACTGCCCCATTTCCTCTTCCGGCTCGGCGTCTCCCGTGAAGGGAAGGGACTGGGACTCCGAGGGTTTCAACCAAAGGCACCGGGTCTGGAGAGGGTGTGGAGCCCCGGGACGTAGAATCCCTAACACGGCCCCTCCTCACCCGAGACGTCACAGGGGACCGGGCTCAGCTCCGCCCGCGCCCTACTTTCTGCGCATGCGTGCTCTCCGAGCCGCTCCTTGTGTCTCCCAAGCTGACATCATCCTCTCCCCCCCGTTCCACCTCCGAGGTCCCTTCCCCTCGGTCTGTCCCTGAGTCTACCTCCTCCTCCTCTGACGCTGTGTTCACCCCTCCCCTCGGTACTCTGGCTCGCGCCGCAATCCGAGTCGACCTCCGTACCGGGTCTGACGACACAACCGCGCGCCTCCTGCGTCTCGCCACGGTGGCCCTCTGGGGATGCACGTTTTCCCCCAGTCCGCCGCCCGCATTCGCCGCCCCTGCGCTGGTATGTGAGTCCGCACCCCGGTTTTTACGAATTTCGCCCTTCGCGCGCATCTCCTCCTCTTCTCCCGCGCTGCCGGCATTTGCCGCCGCCGCCGTGTCGCCGCTTTGCCCGCCGCGAACAAGCGCCCCCCCCCGATCCCTTATCTTCCTGCTCCCCCCCTTCCGCTCCTGACTCCTCTACACTCTCTGGAGTTTCAGGACGCTCTTGGGGTTTGTTGCGTTTTTCGACCGGGAGGTTTAATGTTATTTTCTGCTCTCTCTCCTCGAGAGCCCTTTCTCCCTGGCTTTTTAAAGCCAGAGCTAATTTTTTCCCGGAGCTTCGCTCCACCCCCTCCTCTGAGGGTACCACAGCTTTTCGCTGCTTTTCCAGTCTTTTAGACTGCACTGAGATACCTTGTAACATGATTCTTGCTGGGGAGAGTAGCTTTAACGCTGTCTCATCTTTTTTCGTTGCTAAGACATACAGGTGCCTATTAATTTCTTGCCAAAACCCCACTTTGAACAACAGGCATGTCTCTGCTAGTGGGTAATTGAGTCTTGCCCATAGTAATAGCTGTTTTAATTCTTTCTTTGGGATCCCTTCTGTATATAATTCAGCCACACCTTGTAAGGTGGACAAGATTTCCCGTTGTTCCTGGGAGAGTGTGGCCCCCATGATCTTATTTTGGCCTTCTTACCGAATCTGTCGTCAGAGTGGTCTGAAAGCCCTCAGTCTCCGTCCAGCAGATCACGAGGGATGGATCCAGAGGCGCCTTTCTGGTCCCAGTCCAGGCCGCTCTGCTACGAACTGTCTTCGGCAGAAGCTGAGAGATGGAATTCTCAGTGACTGCTGATTTTTGCAGCTTCTCCTGGCCGGTTTTTTTTTTTTTTTTTCTTCTTTCTTTCTTCAGGCTTATCTCCTCAGGAGCTGTCAGTGCTGTCCTCTTGGCTCTTCAGCTCTTCAGGGCTTTTCCCTCCCCCCGAAAGCTTTGGTGGGAGATAGCCCGCGCAGCGGACGCCACTTGTCGGATTTTGGGCTGTTTAGATGGTCTGGAAAAGCCCGAAGATGGCCTTGGGCCGCCCGCACTCCAAAGGACGAGAAGGGACTTCAGATCTTTTCTCGGTCTCGGTGTTTATTAAATGCTTATCTAAAAGATTTTCTCTTGGCCTGACAGAGTTCTGCTCAGCAGTCAGCCATGGGCACACACTGAGAGCCCCTGGGGCGGTTGTCTATCTTTATACTTGGAGTTACGTATACAATATTTATCATTTTTCTCCAATACCCTCTACCCTTATTAACCAGTGTTCACCTAGTAAGGTCCAATCCCAGAGTGCCAACATCACCACCGAAGATGGAGGCCTAGAGGAAGAAGAAGAAGGAGAAGGGCACGCCCCAATTCCTCCATCTTACCTCTCTAGACCCCCCTGTACAGAAATCTCAAACCCTGTATCTCACACTCCAATTAACTTGTCCCTTCACCATTCACCCCGGTGAAATCCTCCTATCCTCATACTGATGTCATCTCCCCTGTGGGATCAAAGTCCAGCCACCAGACATTTCTGGCAACATTCCAGGACTCTCGAGCCCCCCAGGGGTGTTCTTGGTCACTCTGCCCCTCAGCCCTGAGAGGCTGAGATCCCACATGTCATGAAAGGATCGAGAGGAAAGGGTGAAAAGAGCGTAACAGCTCTTGGGTAACCCATTTGTGTTGCCTTCTGGAGCAAGGCAGGCGACCTGGTTCTGAGGAAACGGCACGGCGGCCCAACTCTCCTGGGCCGCTCGGGCCAATGACACACGCAGACATCAATGTGATGGACGGTCAAAAGGCGTTTATTGTCTCATCTCTTGGGTTTTTATAGTCTAAGGGGTCTCTACGTCAATGTGGGTCTGTCTTTACCATCTATGGTTAGTAAGAGGTGGACTGTTACTGGGTAGGGGATGGAAAGTTACTGGAATTTGGTTAGGCGGGTTACATTCCTATGTTAGTTTCTTATCTATGGGAAGCAGATGGTCTTATCTAAGGGGATCTGAGGGTCCTGGCTTTCCGTGACATCGCGAGATCTTCCGCAGCGCCTTTCCCTGTCTACCACATCTCCCCCCACCTTTTCACAAATGAATGAGGTAGTCATATACATAGGTACTGAAGTGAGGTATGAGGTTGTAACTGGACAAGGGAAAGGAGTCTTGGGAAACTTGAGTAAGCTTTTGCCATACAAGTTCGGAGGATCTTGTGACTGACGGTGTTCCCTGGTTGAATTCTCTGGTTGAATTCTCCGGTTGAATTCACAGCAATTGTCGTCGGCCTAGGTACAGGATGTTGGTCCGTTCCAGGCGGGTCTGAACGAACGAGACCAGCTTGTTCAGCAGGCTGAACAAGCTGGTCCGAAGGTGTGGACACATGGTCCGAAGGTGACTGTTAGAAACCTGTCAATATTTCTCTTTTGTGGATCTGGCTGGGTCCCTCAAGAAGATGGTGCACTTCTTCGTCTGAGTGGTACAGGACCCTAGGAACAATCTGAACTTGGACACAGAAGTCGTTAGAGTCATTGAATTTGGGAAGGAACTCACAAGGACTCACTCCGGATCGCTGGCAAACCCACCTCCCAGATGCGGATGGGACTGCCCACTTATTGTTTTTCCTGTTAGGCTTGACGATTTTGGTGCAGATGTTGCCTCCCCGCTTAGCTAGGGTTGCATTGCCAAAGCGTCTGCCTCGGCCTGTGACTTGACTCCGGGTGATTCCTTTGCGAGGGGTGTCCCATCTGCACTGGTGAGGGGCGTCGACTGAGGAGTAACTGAAGGGAGTGTTTAAGGCGACTCCTTCGTAAAAAGGGGGGTTTGACATCGTGACAAAGCCAGCAGGATTCGGTTAGGTTAGGGTTGGATTCGTTCGGGGATACAAAGGTTGCTTCTAACATGCGAAGGATTGGGTCTGAGTCTGGCTCGGTTAAGCGGCTCCTCTGAAAGGTTTCCGTTTGACCGGTCGGGACTTTGCTGACCCCTGTGGGTAAGGTTTTGGGGTAGGTTACATTTCTCCCTTTCGGCACGCTTTTAATCGCTTTGTTGGGTCCGACCGCTCGGGGTGCTGACGGTTGAAGCCTGATAATTTGCGCGTTCCCCCTCTCTATTGACCCTTGAAGGACCACTGTCCACGTTCTGCCTGTGGCCCAGCTAGGGTGATCTGGCTGCAAGACCGTCCTGTTGTAATCGGTGCATGCCCGAAATCTAGGGATTTTATGTTGGTTTTGATGGAAGTTCCTGTGAGAGAAGAGGGGTATTTTGCAACCGATGGGTGCCCTGGTGAACTGTAAGAATTTGTCTGGCTCTTGTGGATCCCACCCAGGCCCCGACGGTCTGGCATCTGTAACTATGGTTTCGCAGCCCCAGTGCCCACAGTATCCCCACCCTGGGTGATTGCAGTAGCTTTTCCCAGGGTTTGAAGCTGGGCACCAGTAGGATAGGTACGAGTGTTTGACGTGTGGGGAATAGGGGTGTACCTTTGGCTGTCCTGGAAACCCGTCGGTGATGCGGAGCACGGTGTGGCGATTTCTCTGAGTGCTTTGCCCCTACTAAGGTGTCGCATGACCCACCTGAAGGGCTGATGGGGGTAGTGGTCTGGGCTGGCTTGCCCTCTGGCAACTAGCCCCAACAGCAAAATCCCACAGAAACTCCCTTGGTGCTTGGGTCTCACCCGTGCGGGTCTCTCGGGTGCTGCCTGGCGGCTTGGTGGTCTGTCGCTTTCGTCCGGAACTGGGAAGTACGCATCACGAGGATGTTCCGCGAGCAGGTCCTGTAAACAAATGCTCGCAATTCTCGTCAGTCTCATTCTGCTCGCCCTGAAGGTCCGGTTTAATCGACTTAAGTGGACACCACCTGATTTTGCTGTCCTTTTTGACCGCTGCGTACCCTCGCCCTGTGAGCATCAGCCTCCAACCCCGTTCCCACTCGCCTAGCTCGTTTCTGATTACCACCTGTGGGCCCTCTTCTAGCGTTCGAGTGGCCCAGTGTTTTTGGACGGGACTGTTTGTTTCATCTCCTCTAGGGAATTGGTTCCATGCTAGCATGGCGGTTGCCAGTATACGTGCCTGATCTCCTGGGGGAATGGCATTGGCAAAGCCTTCTGCTTTTGCCAACACTTCTATCTTGGCTTTCATGGTCTGGTTTGCTCTCTCAACTATGGCCTGTCCGGTACTGTTATATGGGATGCCTTGCACTAGCGTGATACCCCATTTCGAGGCGAATTCCTGTACTTGTTTGGAGGTGAAATTGGAGCCGTTGTCCGTTTTGATCTGCTTGGGGATACCAAGCCAAGCCATGACTGTCAGCCAGTGCTGAATTGTGGCTTTGGAGTTAGTTTTGGGGTGCTGTGTGGCTATGATCGCTCCGCTATAAGTGTCCACTGTCACCGCAAGCCATGCTCGGGGCTTCAGCAGTTGACTTAAGATGAAGTCCGACTGCCAGATTTCTGAGGGCTTGAGACCTCTCGGGTTGACTCCGTAGGTCCAAAGGGGTGACTTCTGGCAATGAGGGCAGGTGGCTACCACATGTTTGGCGTCCGCCGTCGAGATTCCGCATCTCTTCGCCAGTGCTTTGACTCCGATGTGGAGCGACTCGTGCAGTTGACGGGCTCTTTGCAAGGTCCCAACGCCTTTTGCTGCGGCGTCCGCTTTGTCGTTGCCGATCTGGAAGTAACCTTTGATTGGGTCATGGCTGTTGATGTGGATGACTGACACGGTGCCCTGTCGCGAGCAGAGTGCTTCTTCCAGCATTAGGGCTGCTGCTGATGTTGACACTCCTGGTCCTGCCATGGCTAGGCTGAGCCTTGCCACGAATATGGAGTCCGTTACGATGTTGAGGTGTTCGTCTTGGAAGAATCCGTACGCCAAAACCACTGCTGCTGCTTCCAGCTGTTGCACTGACAGTGTGGGGTCCCTCGCTTTGACGCAGTGCCATTGCTCTCCTGCCTGCCACACTGCTGCTGCGGTTGAAGTCGTGGAGGAAGCGTCTGTGAAGACCGTTGGTCCTGGCTGCGGTCTGTCCTTGACCTTCGGCGGCATGTCCATGTCGACTATGGTCAGCAGCTGAGTCCAGGGTGGTCTGGAGGAGTAGGTGATTTCTCCTCCGAAGCCGGAGAGAGCAAGGGCCAGGTACTGTGATATTGTGGCTGACTCTGTGGTGGGCTGCTTGCGAAACGGAAGGTGGATGCTTGTCGGCTCCATCCCTAGGTGTTTCAAGGCGAGTCTCCTGCCTTTCATGATGAGGTTGGCAATGCACTCGATTCCTGGGGAAAACGCACGAGCGGGTCTTCCGAGGACCACCCATTGGATCGGTCGGGCCTTTTCTGCAAGTCCTTGGGCCAGTGCTCCCACTCCCCCCTTCGGTGTAAAGTGGACGTACAGGTCCAGTGGCACGGCTGGGTTCCACCTGGTAAGCGTGCCAGTGGCCACCCGGTTTTCGATGAAGTCGAGGGAGCTCGTTGCTTGCGGTGTCAGCTCCTTGGGTTCCCAGGGGTGCTTTCCTTTCAGGAGGTCGTACAGAGGGTCCATGACCTCGGGAGGAATCTGGACGATGTTGCGAAGCCACTGCAGCGATCCCACCAGGCGTTGCACGTCGTGGAGTGTCTCGGTGTCTCGGTTGATCTTCATCTTGGGGGGTGTCACGTGGGAGCTTGTGATGCCTACTCCCAGGAAGGTCACGCAGGGTCCTCTCTTGATCTTTGCGCTCGCGATCTCGAAGCCGTTGGCTTGAAGGGTTTTCGTGACTGTGGTCACCAGGTGATCTACTTGGCTTGTCGATGGTGCTGCGACCAGGATGTCGCCCTTGTACTGGATGATGGTTGCGGTGGGGTAGGAGTGTCGGACTGGCGTTAGTGCTTTGTCCACGGTGATTTGGCATATGGTCTGGCTGTCGACCCGGCCTTGCGGAAGTACTTTCCATTGGAAGCGAAGGTTGGGCCGCTCGCCGTTCCGAAATGCCCCCGAAAAGGCGAATTGCTCTCTGTCCTCAGGGTGCAGGGGTATTGAAAAGAAGCAGTCCTTGATATCCAGTACTGCACACGGCTGCCCTTCGGGGATGGCTGAGTTCATGGGTAGCAGTGTCTGGACTGGACCCATGGGTCTGATCATCTTGTTCACTTCTCTCAGGTCGTGGACGAGATGATAGCCTTGTCCGGGCCTTTTGGGGACCACGAATACCGGAGTGTTCCAAGGGCTGGTGGAGGGTTCTATGTGACCCTTTTGCAGTTCTCGATCGACCTGTTCCTGCAAGGCTGCCATTCGAGGCTCTGTCAGGGGCCTCTGCTCAACCCATACAGGGTCTGATGATTTCCAAGTCAGTTTGATTGGCAGCGGGGGGTGTACAGCGGTGGCCCTCGTGGTAAATTTGTGATCCGAAATCCGAGCAAGGAGAGAACGTCCCTTCCTAACAGGGGTGGAGAATTCTGCAAAATTGACTGCTCCCTGTGGGGGCATAGGGCTTGAGGGTCCCCTGCCTCACTGGGGGTTGCTGTAGCTGGGCCGTCTCGCATTTGCAGCGGGAGGAGGCTGAGTGTGGCCCGCGCGCCCCCTCCCTCTCCCGTTTCCCCGGGGCCGGGATGCTTGGAGTGAGGGTGCTGCCAGGGAAAGCTGTGCTCGCTGACTAGCTGTCCTTCCCCGGAAGCCTGGGCTAACACGGTCGTCTTGCCATTCCTGCTTAAATGCAATCCGCCCCGCCCCATCAAAAAGCATGCGGCTTATTTGCGTAATATCAAAATTGAGCAGATCGTTATTGCTAGAAAGGCCGTCCTCAGGAGTGGGTACTACAACTGAGTTGATCCCTATTTCTGAAATCCCTTTAGCTTCTTTTGGGTTAACTGGGGTATATGCCCTTTGTTGGTTCCCCCGCGCTCCGGCAACCCACCCCGGGAAAGCGTGTATGGAGGCTGCCGGTGCCCGGGCCCCACAGGCTGCTTTTTTTTCCCCAATCGGTGAGTTTGTGTTGCGATTGTTTCCCGATATTGTTTAAAGCTTTATTCGGTTTCGCTCGAAACCGCATTAATTCTGCTCTCTCGGTTTCCGAGTCCCAGCCGGGCTCGGTCGGCTCTTCCGAGCTGTCTGAGCAGCTGTTACTTGACTCTGAGCCGGAAGCTGACTGCCGGTACCCTTCCGGCGCTCCGTGCCGTTTTGTGCGGCTCCGACCCCGCTCCTCCCTTTGGGGGTGGTGCCGCTCCCTCCCCCTGGGGTCTCCCCGCCTCCTGACGGGGGAGGTCCTTGCCCTATAAGGACCTAATTTGAATAGAGCGCTCTGGTTGGTTTTGCACTCCAGTGCGGGGACCGCCCCCCCTCCCCGCTCGCCCGCGCATGCATTGTTAAGCAGGCTGACTGCATTTCCGCTCTTCTCCTCCTCCCTTCCGCCCTCGCCATGTGGTTCGGCGCCATTTTTAAACGCACATGGCGGGGGCGAGTTTTTACCGATCCCGGCAGGGTCCGACCATCCGGCCGCGTTCCGCGCCTTCTCCGCGGGTCCCTGCCAGAAGCATCGCGCGCGCTGCTCTGCCTCTTCTGCTGGATCGGCGACCGGCGGGGAAGGGAAGGATAGAGAAACTGCGGTTTTCTCGGATGGTTCCGCGGGGGGGCTAGGACCTGGCGGGCTCCGTGGGAAGGTCGGGGGGTTCCCTGGGGGTTCCAGGGGGTCTCCTGGGGGCTCCGGGGGGTCTGGGCTCGGGCTCGGAAAGGGATGGAACGCGCCCGGCCCCCGCATGTTCCCGCCTTCAATCCAATCGCTCTCGGAGGCGGTTTGTGTCGCGGCCCCCATCCCCGGCTTTGGTGTAGCTAATAAACCTGTACACGCGGCTTTCCGCGTCTCCTGTTCTTCTAACATCTCGCGTAGGGTCTCTTCTACTTTCCCCCACGCTCTGAGGTTTTTACCTCTGCCTGCGGACTTAGAGTCCTCTGCTGAGGCGGCAGTACACGTCTCCCACGCTCCCGAATATAATATATTTAACGGACGTCCGATCGTCACCAGCTCTAGGAGCCTTGCAATAGCAAGATTAGAGTTCCTGAGCTCACCTTTAATTCCCCATTGCTCATGAGCCTGACTTACGACCTTCGCTGTGGATTCCATGGTCCACGCTGGTCCGGAGGCGTCCCTCCCGCTGTAGTCGGACCCGCCGCTACAGCCGCCGCCCTCTGACCAGGAGAATTCCCGTTCCCCGGGCGCTGCAGCAGTCCCGGGTTTCGGCACCAGTATGTTGCCTTCTGGAGCAAGGCAGGCGACCTGGTTCTGAGGAAACGGCACGGCGGCCCAACTCTCCTGGGCCGCTCGGGCCAATGACACATGCAGACATCAATGTGATGGACGGTCAAAAGGCGTTTATTGTCTCATCTCTTGGGTTTTTATAGTCTAAGGGGTCTCTACGTCAATGTGGGTCTGTCTTTACCATCTATGGTTAGTAAGAGGTGGACTGTTACTGGGTAGGGGATGGAAAGTTACTGGAATTTGGTTAGGCGGGTTACATTCCTATGTTAGTTTCTTATCTATGGGAAGCAGATGGTCTTATCTAAGGGGATCTGAGGGTCCTGGCTTTCCGTGACATCGCGAGATCTTCCGCAGCGCCTTTCCCTGTCTACCACACATTTGCATACAGGATAAAGAACCTCCTTAACTGGCACCATGTGGTCTGGCTTACCACCTTTGGTTGGCACATGTTTGTGGCTATATTTTTCCAATTTGCAGCTCCTCACAGAAACAAGGGTCTAGTGACTAAGAGCACTGTGGCTGTTTGTTGCGGCGCAGACTATGCCCCAGCCAGGTGACAACGACAACAGGGGCGTGACAGATCCACCTCACATGCTCTGCAAATCCCAGCTACCAGCAGTGGTTTGGCGCAAGGGCAAAAAGGCAGTAGCACGTGTCGTAGGGGTGAAAGAGGAGTGACTTTATTTCATGACCAGCTCCCAAGAAAAACACTTGGGGCAAACAGGAGCCTTCATAACATCACTCGGGAGGAGGGGTTTAGGATAGCAAACCAATAGGGGTATGGTTGGGGAGGGTTCGAAGGTGGGACATTTTACACTTGAACCAATAAGGGAGTAACAGAGAGGGACATAACTTGGGTAAGCCAATAGGGCTCTAAAAGATACAGAACAGACAGGGAATTCTCCAGAAGAAAGGGCAGGTTAAGGGGAGGACACTCAATGGGAGGGGAAAGCAAGGAGGGTTCTGGGGAAAAAGGGCAGGGATAGGAAGGATTGACAACTGGGAAGGCTGGGGATTAAAACTTGGTAGGGAGTGGCTAGGTGACAAACAAAAAGATTGGCATCTAACTGAACTGAACAACAATGAGGGAGTATCTCCAATTTTAGAAACATAGTTTAGAAAATGAGGAGCCTATGCCACTCTGAAGTCAGGGGGAGGACAATACAGGGGGATCACAAAAGCAGAGATTAAGCAGAGAACAAAACCATACATTCAGCAGTGAACCTGCCAAAGAAAACGCACTAAAACAGCTGTTATCCACTTTGTAGAACAGGTCAACAAGGTGAGAAATTCATGCTTGTGATCTTCTTCTGGAATGTGGGCACATGGCTGTATAACTATCATGAGCTAAGTTCATGGATTTGGGGTTTCCTTACTAATGGTAGCTATTATGAAGCAACACAGTGGGGAGTTTTCTCCTCTCCCTTCACTCACTTCTTTGGGCCTAACCAAACAGCTTTTGAAGAGTTTTAATTTCACCTAGAAGCTAAAGGGATCATCTACTTCTGTTTTTGCTGTGTTTATTCAGCAAGGTCCATTCACCATTCTGAGACAGGGTGTGGTTACCTTGGATAGCTACCCCAAAACCTGACACAGAGGTCAGGGACATGGTCCAGCAGCACCAGCTGCAGTCTAAAGGAAAGGATGATGGTGCAGCAGTAGAACCCATGGATGTGACCACTGTCCGGGTTCCAGCTCAACCACAAGGCCAGCTACAGCCAGCAGCAGGCCCCCCTCTGCAGAGGAGGAAGTCTAAACCAAATCGATGTACCCAGTTATTGTGAATGGGGAACCAAGACCCTCACAACCGCAGAGGAGCCAGAGGCCAAGATCATCACTGAGTCCCTGTTGTTTGACAGTCTCCACAGTCTGTGGAAAGACATTGCACGACAGGGGTACGAGGCTTTTTCAACCTGGTTGATTCAAGTATGGGCCCCTATGGGTACAGGCTTGCAAGATGAAGATACAAAAGTAAGGGTTCTGGGCTCCTTGGCCCAGGATGTGGGGATTGAGCAGGTGTTTGTGAGGGAGCCAGGGCCCCTTTCTCTCTGGGAGCAGCTTATAACAAATGAAAGAGAAAGGTTTGCTTTCAGGGACAGCCGGCAGAACCACCATGATAGAAAGCCCTGGAATGTTGCTGTTGTGTTAGGGAAGGGTAAATGAAGTGAAATATAGACTCCAAGGTCTCTGAAGGCAAATGTGAAGTTTATTAGACACCAGACATTCTTTATAGACAGTTACGATAAAGCTGGACCTGGTTGGTCCTTAACCAACACCCATCACACCACTGGCTAATTAGGAACAGCACCATTCTTGTGAACATCTTCCAAGAAGCATCACATTCAAACCACCAACTGCAAAGATTATTCGTTGTTTTAATTCTTTCTCTGAACTCTCCCTAAACTTCCCAGAGCAATGCCTGGGAAAGTTTATCTGACTTTCTCTCTCTGACCAGACTTTCAGTAACCACACTGGAAGACCAAGAAGGAAGGGATCAACACCTGCGTGTCTGTTTGAAAAACAGGTGTCTGCCAAGGAAGGCAGGAAGCTCCCTTAGACTGGAAAATATGTCCCCCTTCCATTCAAATCCTTCTAACTGTGAAATGACGGGGCTTTTAGGCAAAGATAGGAAAAAAGGAAAAGCAGTTCCTTACTAGCGTGTGTGTGTATAACGTGGCAAACCAACCCCAAGCCTGGCAGCACAGACGAGCAGACACAGAGCCGCAGGGCCAGCCTTGTCCCGGCTGCAGGCCCCTTCCCCTGCGGTGCAGTTCCGGGCAGAGCCAGCAGGGGCGCTGGTGGCTCCTGGCCGGGCAGGGCGGGGCGATGATTCCCCCGGGGCTGCAGGGGGCGCTGTGGCGCGAGCTCGGCCGCCTCTCTGAGCACGGCAATGGCGGCCGGGCTGGCGGAAGGGATGCAGAAGTGGCTTCCTTTGGAACCCTCAGGGACGGCCGGGCCCGCTGCATCTCCAGCTGGAGAAATGGACTGCAGCAGGAACCTTGGCAGCAGCGAGCCATGGTAGGAGAAGCAGTGGCAGGACAAAAGCTCTATCGTGGCAGAGAATCCTCCAGGCAGTGATCGCAGACCGGTTGTCCCTCCTCTTATGCCGAGAGAGTGAGAGGAGCAGTGCCTAGCCCCTCACCCCCTGGCCTAAATCTTGTGATATCCCTGCCCTTCCCAAGAGAAAACCCTACAGTAAGACAGTAGCTAGCTGTACCCTCCCACCGCCTCCTCCTCCTCCTCCCAGCCATATCTTTTGTTCTCTTAAGTATCAGTCTCTTAGCAACAAATGGGAGAAAATTCCTAAGAGAAATAAGAAAAAAAAAAAAGCAGAAATCCTGACCTCCAACACTAAGACAAATGGCAGTAATGGAGAAACATTTTGCAAGGGATGGACAGCATAATGACCCTGACAAGGTCAGGTGCACAGTGCAAATGGGCTGGAGCCTTACACTGCATGGGCCATCGGAATATTCCAGCTTCATGGGAACAGTGCATTTAGTGGACAACCAAGAGACAGTGAGTTCTGTAGCAAGCAAGCTCAGGAATGATGAGACCTTCGTCCATGGCCTGATACACACTCATGTCTCTGCTGTGAGTTTCAAGGATGAACAGGAAAAATTCAGAGAGAATATGAGAAAGGAGATAAGCAAGGGTAGTTCCCATATGACATCGGTGCAAACCTCTGAAAAACAACTGCTCGCTTTGAAAATTTAAAAAAGGTTTATTAAACCATGATAAAAATATAAAAAATGGACTATATATAGAAAAATTCGCAGCGCTGGGGACTGTTCTCGTGCATACCATGTGGCAGGTTCATCTTCAAGATGGATGCTCAGTCTTTTATACCCCTGGGGGTTGCATCAGCCAGCCCTGGCCCCTCCCAAGGTCTGTCAGTCAGCTCTTCTTTGCCATTTATCAGTGGAGACTGCTTTCTTGTAACTGGATTGGAGATCAGGTGTTGCCATGCCTCACCCCCTAAGCACCAAGCTTTTCCATTCCCAACTGCCCCATGCAAGGGGCACATGTGCAGCCTTCTTTGTACCTGTCCTAGACAACCCCGGCTGTCTGATGGTAACACTACAGGAGGGGGAAAAGGGAACTATGGGGAGAACAGAGGACATCTAAACTACAATAACATAACTATATATCATTAAAGCTTTTCTTAATATTTAAGCAATAGTTATCCCTGAATTGCCTGAGCCAATCATCTCATTATCCATCTATAACAAAACCAGAGGCCTCAGTGTCAGTGCCCGACATCCCCAGCTAGGGAGAGGGAGTACACCACATGAGTTGACCTGTGGCTCTTCCTGTATGGCCAGGGAAAATTGGGTCTTTTGGGCTGTGTGAGAGCCATAGAAATACGAGGCTTTTGTTGATATTGATGCACAGTGTATCCAGTCCCATTGGGACATGTGGGAGCAGAACCTGTTTCTGTTGCTGGGGTGATGGGGGGATCGCAGTGAAGCGATACGCAGAATAAATAGATTCCCGACCCTGATGTAATTATGAAGTGGGTTTGTATTGTCAGTGTCTGGCACAAGCACAATAGCTCTTGTGAAAACTGGTGCCCTGAGCTCTAGTCTGAGCCACATCTTTATTTACAAAGGTGCTTCATACACATTACATTGCACAACCCTGCCATGCATATTCAACCCCTGGCCCAGCCTCTCCTTGCCTCACCTGGTAATTAGATCCACGCTCTTCTGAGCATGCATTGTTCATGGTGGTGGTTGCATGGGGGTCTTTTGGTGGTCTCTGAGGCTGAAGGCTGCATCTTTTTCATGGTTGAACTTTTCAACTTTTGTCCTTTGCACGTATGCTTTGGTCCCTTGGTGCTTATCTGAGTACGTCTGTTGATTTTGACCAGCTTGGAGACAGAGGAGCCCCTTTATTTAGGTGTCTTGCATTACTCAGTCTTCTCCTGGTATTGTTCTTTATCGCAAGAAGCTTCAGAAATTTTCCTTTTCCTATGCCCTTTGTACCATGGCAGAGGTTTCTTAAGTAAAAGGTTAAAATTCAATGCACAAATCTGCAAGCTAAAACTTAAATGCTTAATTCATATTGCTAATTTAAGCAACCCCCAAAACCTCCATTTCAGCATCAGTTCACCCTGCTGGAAGCTGAGGTGAGTTAGACTGGGAAAGAGTGGAAGAAACATCCTATGTGACTGACCCAGAAGCCCCGTCTATTCTGGGCAGAGATTTCCTCTGGAGTGGTTATTTCAAAGACACAAATGACTCAGATGGGCATTTGGAACAGCTGCTGTGGAGGCAGAGGGTGTTAGGCAAATGAAAGTTCTTGCTTGGGATGTCTGAAAATCCTTCTGCTGTTGGACTCTTGAGGGCAGAAGAGTAACAAGGACCAATTGCCACCTCAGAGGTGCGTCACCCACAATATCAGACAAATTGAGATACCATGATCCCCATCCACAAAATGATCCGAGAGCTGGAGAGCCAAGGGGTGGTCAGCAAGGCCCACTCCCCCTTCAACAGCCCCACTTGGCCTGTGAATGAGTCTGATGGAGAATGGAGATTGACTGTGGACAATTGTGCCTTGAATGAAGTGACTCCACTGCTGAGTGCTGCTGGGCCGGACATGCTGGAGGTCCAATGCGAGCTGGAGGCCAAGGCAGCAAAGTGGTGTGCCACTACTGACATTGCCAATGCATTTTTCTCCATTCCTCTGGCACCTGAATGCAGGCCTCAGTTTGCCTTCACCTGAAGGAGCGTGCAGTACACCTGGAACCAACTGCCCCAAGGATGGAAACACAGCCCCAGCCCCACCATCTGCCATGGACTGATCCAGGCTGCACTGGAAAAGGGTGAAGCTCCAGACTATCTGCAGTGCATTGGTCACATAATTGTGTGGGGGTACTCGAAAATGGAAGTATTTGAGAAAGGAGAAAAAATCCTCCAGATTCTGCTGGAAGCCAGCTTCTCCATCAAAAAGAGCAAAGTCAAGAGACCTGTCCAAGAGGTCCAGGTCCTGGGAGTGAAGTGGCAGTACAGACAATGCCAGATACCCCTGAGGTAATCAACAAGATCACAGCAATGTCTCCACTGACCAACAAGAAGAAAACTCTGACTCATGGATGGTAGACATTGCTCTGTGGAGGCCTTTCCTGGCTGGAAATGTGGAAAAAGGCCAGTTGGCAGCACAGGGGAAAAGCAATCTGGGCTGCAGAAGAATGGGAAGACACTGCCGCTTGGGTAGAGGGTAGAGAAACTACCTGTTATGTGGGTGCCCACATGCCCAAGAGTTGAGCTAAAGAGGAGCAATGAAAACATGAAGGGATGGATCAGGCTGCAAAAGTCGAGGTGTTACAGATAGGTTTGGATTGGCAACACAAGGGACAGTTGTTCACAGCTCGATGGGCCCATGGTGCCTCAGGCCATCAGGGCAGAGATGCCACCTCCAGGTGGGCACGAGAGCCAGGGCTGGATGTAAGCATGGGCAGCATCTCCCAGGTTATCCATGATTGTGAGATGGGAGCTGCCATCAAGCAAGCTGAGCGGGTGAAGCCCCTGTGGTATGGGGCCATGGTTCCAACAGAAGTATGGCCAGGCCTGGCAGATTGACTACATCAGGCTGCCTCCAACCCGCCAAGGCAAGTGCTACATGCTCCCAATGGCAAAGCCAGCACTGGATGATGGTTGGAGACCTACCCTGTGCCTCATGGCACTGCCCAGAACACCATGCTGGGCCTTGAAAAGCAGCTCCTTTGGAGGCATGGCACCTGTGAGAGAACTGAGTCCAGCAAAGGGACTCATCTCAACGACAGCCTTATCAACACCTGGGCTAGAGAACCTGGCATGGAGTGGGTGTATCACATTCCCTACCGTGCACCAGCGGCCAGGAAAGGTCAGCAGTGCAATGAACTCTTCAAAAACACATTGAAGGCAATGGGGGGATGGGACCCTCAAGCAGTGGGAGCTGCATTTAGCAAAGGCTACATGGTTAGCTAATAGCAGAGATTCCACCAACCAAGCTGGCCATGCCCAATGCGAACCCCTGTGCACAGCAGGTGGAGACAAAGTTCTGGTGGTGCACATGAGAGGGGTGCTAGGAAAGACTGTTGGGATTAATTCTGCCTCAAGCAAAGACAAACTCACCTGTGGGGTTGTCTTTGCTCAGGGACTGGATTGGACTTGGTGGGTGATGCAGAAAGATGGATAAACACAATGCATATCTCCAGGGGACCTTGTTTTTGGGGTGAATTGCACAAAACACTGTGCCTGTATCCATATCTGCATGTATGTAGGTAGGTATGTATGTATATAATTAGAATAATACATGGATGTATATAGTTTAAAAGTCAAAGTTTGATGTAACATGTTGGTATGGGAAAAATTCAGGGTGGAAAATGTTGTGTGTTTGGGGTGTTTTTTTCTGAATTCTATCTCATTTGTTACCTGAAAAAGGGGATGTGGCGAGGAGAGAGCAGTTGATGCCTGTGGGGAATGAATTGCCCGTGGGGCAATTGAGATGCAAAAGAACTGGCCAATGACTCTCCCATTCCACTGGAAAATTCCACGGAGGGAGGGCAGGGTTGGGCACTGGCTTGCCGAGGGAAGAACCAGCTGGCCATGCTAGGAGCAGGGCACTTTGGGCAGTTTTTGGTGCTTGATCCGGCACTGCTTCAGAATTCTCCTTGCCAGCCATAGCTGAGCCCATTGCTTGATGCAGCTGCTGGTTGACGGAGACTTTTACAGACTCGCCATCGCCAAGGAAGATCCTCACCATCTGTGTGGGTGCTTCATGGGAAATGGGACCACCTCACCTGTTTTCTCTCTCTCTCTGGAGAGAGGGAGCCCCAGGGGCTGCGTGACTGGAACCAGAGCAGAGCTGCCATCGCCAGGATCCTGCAAGAGCCAGGTGAGAAGCTGGGAAAAGCAGAGCCCCAGCTTGCCTGTGTCCCCGAGGCTGCCGTTAACCCCGGGGCTGGCTCAGGGCTCGCAGCCGTGGCCCCTGAGGCCGCCGGGGCCGACAGCGCCCCCTGGAGCCAGGGCAGAGTCACTGCAGCCCCTCTGCCCCGCCTCAGCTCGCAGCACCCTCTGCCGGGTGTGCTCAGAACTACAGCAAAGGCAGAACTGCCCAACGGGTGGGAAGAGTCTGGCATTGCTTTGGGGGCGCTGCTGCTTGTTCTCTCTTCTTCACCTGTATATACATATCTTTATATTCTAGTGAAGAACTGATATTTCTCTTCCCATATCTTTGCCTGGAGGCCCTGTCATTTCAAGTTATAATGATTTGGAGGGAGGGGGCTATCTGTGCATTCCAGGAAGATTCCCAGCTTCCTTGGAAGACATCTGTCTTTTCAACCAGGACAATCTGCTATCATTAATGGAGAAATTGAGCTAGGAGGTAAAGGAACTCACAGATGTATGCAGCTTCAGCCCTTGCCTAGGGATTGTTCCTGATCTTCACAAAACTGGGTATGAAGAATAGTCTTTAAATGATCTGTACAGCTCAGCTTTTACCCTCCTCAGAGTGCTCCTTCCCACAGTATGTCACACCAGTCTGGCACAGTTCCTGTGCAGGTGACATCCACTGCCACCAACAATAGGACCACTTTACCCACTACCAGTGAGAGGGTGCATGGATCATTCAATTTTTCCCACATAAGCTATCGAGCAGAAGTCTCTGTTGTAAATCCTGCCAATTCTTTCTGAATTTATACATACAAGCAAAGGTGCCTTGTACAGACTCTACCTTGTTGGAACCCTGGTGATCAGTGGCACAGAGTCTAGCGGAGGACCCTGGAAGGACAAGGCTGAGTCCAGTCCTTCCTGACACCTTTGTTACTGAACTGGGTGAGGGGGCCAGGCTGTGCCCTCCCACACACCAGGAGCAGTGGCTGATCTGCCAGAGAGAAGTGCTGCCATGCAGAGGGACAGTTCAATGACAAGTGCTGAGTCCTGTCCTTGGCAAGGAACAGCCACAGGCAGCGGTGACTGCTGGGGGCCACCCAGTTGGAAACGTGAAGTTTGGCAGGGTTCTGCTGGACACCAGGATGCCCATGGGGCAGCAATGTGCTCCTGCAGCAATGCAGAACAGCGTCCTGGGCTGCACTGGGAGCTGTGTCACAGCTGGCAGAGGGAGGGGATCCTTTCCCTCTGCTCCACAGCAGTGAGGCAGCCCTGGAGTGCTGGGCCCAGAGTGGGGCTGCCCAGGACGGGACACAGGGACAGACTGGACAGAGTCCAGCACAGGGCCATGAAGCTGATGGAGGGACTGCAGCGTCTCTGCCATGAGGAGAGGCTGAGAGAGCTGGCACTGCCCAGCCTGGAGCAGAGCAGGCTCAGGGCATCTCATGCCTGGGCATGAAAAGCCAGGGGGAGGCTGCAGAGGGGACAGGGCCAGGGACAGCCCGGGGGCCTCGGGCACAGAGTGACCCACAGGAGGGGCCCTCCGAGCTCAGGAGACGCTGCTGCACTGGGAGGGTGGCCGAGCACTGCCGCAGGTGCCCGGGGAGCTGGGGGAGTCTCCATCCCTGCAGAGACTCAAAAGCCACCTGGACACATCCTGGGCAGCCGGCTCCGGCTGGCCCTGATGGAGCAGGGGCTGGGCAAGGTGACCTCCAGAGGTGCCTCCAGCCTCCCCCAGCCTGAGATTCTGTCACTCTGAGAACAAACAGGCTGCAGCTTCCTAAGGACAAATGAAAAAGCTCCACACATGGCAACTTTCTCCTGCCCTCACCAAAGTGCTTCATGGCACATGTCTCCCTTCTGCAGATTCCTCCCTGGAGTGAGGATGCTCCTCAAGGTCACGCCTTGAGGCTGAGAGGAATGTTTGCCCATGGTCATTGGTTTGGGTGAGTAGCAACAATCTTTAATTAAGACTTGATTTTGCTGGCTTGACTGGAATTGCTTCAATGTTGCTTCAAATTATAATGCACCCTACTGGAAGTTAGAGGCCTCTGCACTGGGTAGTAAATAACCCTGATATAGATCTATTAGTTTATTGGTGATCAAAATAAACTTTATTTTTCTATAAATATATCCTTAATCCTATGGAACAGAGTTGTATAAAGGTTCAATTACACCTATACTATCCTTTAAACATAAACTACTGACTAAGTCTAAAACTATATCCAGCTGCAGCCTGGCTCCTCTCTGAGACGTTCAGGAAGCAAGGAGGTCCCTTCTGCACCTTGTGTCTCCTGCCTGCTCCCTGCACAGCTCTCCAGGTGGTGCTGTTGCTCTTGGGCCAGCTGTGACTGCAGCAGGGAGACCTGAAAGAGGCACAAGGCCCCGCTCCCACAAGCCCACGCTGGCAGGAGCACCTGCAGCCCCACGGTACCGACTCTCGGGGCACACACAGCCTCCAACTCCAGCCCTCACCAACACTCTGCCCTTGGGCAAGGGGAAAGGAACAGGCTCCCACACACAACAGAGCTCAGAGCATCCACAAGTCCAGCTCAAGCCTGCCAAACCCTTCCCACGTACATCCCTCAGCCATCACAGGTCTAT
The DNA here is from genome assembly GCF_028551555.1 of Melozone crissalis. Classification (NCBI taxonomy): domain Eukaryota; kingdom Metazoa; phylum Chordata; class Aves; order Passeriformes; family Passerellidae; genus Melozone; species Melozone crissalis. The sequence continues at coordinate 13,547,926 of NW_026535795.1, read as the reverse complement.
TACAGAGACTCCCAAAGGGATTTAGGAACCCAGCTCTGATTTCCTAAGCACACATTTGGGCCACTGACCCCTTTCTCCACAGGCTGTGCCTCAACACAGAGGCTGCGTCTCCCTTGAGCTGCTGGATGACTCTTCTATCTCAGACTCACGGACAGGCAAGGTAAAGTAGTCTGGAGGGAACACTCTCCTAAAAGTTCTGATTCTTCTCCTTTCAGGGTCCACCTGCACATTGGATGGGAGAGAGGGTCACAGAAAGCTGTCAGCAAACATGGAGCAAAAGCACCTCTGGACATCAAGGAAGGAGATCCCTGCTCTGAGACCCTGAACTGCACCAGACCACACTGAGGGCAAAAAGCTCTCGCTGGAGGCTGTGCAAGAGAGGCCAGTGTGTGTGCAGGGACACGGGGCCAGGGAGGGAGGCAGCGCAGTGAAAGCCCTTGTGAAAGCCATGGGCTGCCACAAGAGAGAGAACAAACAAAGGGCTGGGCCACAGCAGGGACAGGGAGAGGCAAGGGAACAAGCAGAAGTCTCCAAAGCACTGCCTGGCCTAAGGTGCCAAGCTCCAGAGGAGCCTGAGGCTCTGCAGAGGCAGTCAAAGCCCAATTTACCTGCTCACCACTTCTCCTGGGCACAGTGGACAATTCAGGCCTCTCTCTCTTCTCTGCTGATGCAAGTGGTTTCTTAGATTCCAGGCTGGTCCTTGAGCCACCTAACAGCTGCTCCTCTTTTGCTCCAACAGCCTGCTGAGTGTTCACAGAGGAGATGATTCCCTTATTTCAAACACCACAGAAGCTGTTCCTCAGAAATCTCCATCTCAGGAAGCATCCTCAAAGCACCAGCAGTGCAGCTGCTGTTCAGCCCTCTTGGTACAATACTCAGCTGGGTTTAGTTCATCACTCTGCTCACCTGCTCCATTCCTTCCCACACCAATTCCAAACCCCTACGTGTTGCCTCCCCTTTTGTGGGCACAGGAGAAGACGAAGCTCCCCATGCCCAGCTTTAGCCTGGAGATGTTTGAACAGCAAGCTTGAGAGCTGGATCAGTCATTCTGGGTGTGCCAGGAAACAATCTGGCAGTCAGTGGCCTCTGGCTGGAGCCAGGCACACAGACAAGGTTGCCTGCTGAAGCCCAGGCTGCTTTACCCAAGCAGGCCTGGACTGACAGGGATAGAGACCCACCTCTTCATGGGAAACATCTCTGGAATAATTCAGGGGCACTGGAGTGGACTGAAGGTCAATGCCAGTGCCTGACTGGATAGAAGACTTTCCTGTCAGGAAGGCCAAGCGTTTCTGCAGAGCCTCTCTGGCAATTTTACACTTGTTCAGTGCAGCAGTCAGCGTGCTCCCTCTTCCTTCCTTGAAAGCAGGAGCTCCATGCTTCAACTCTTCCTGCATGGGTTCCTTTTCACTGTCCAATTGCTGCATTCTTTCCTGCTGATTTTGCATGTTTAGTACATGCATTTCATTCTTCTTTTCCAGATATCTGATCTGTTGCTGGTGCAATTCCCATTCATGCTGCCAAAACAGGGAGAAAAAGGGTCACTCATTCCCTCTCTCCCTTTGCTTTTCATACCAGATCTGGACTCCTGCTGCAGGGGCAGGCACAGGCTGCCCCTCTCTCTCTGCCCCTCGGGATGCTGCAGAGCTTTGCTGGGGCCCCCTCGATGCTGCAACTTTCCCAGCTCACTCAGCCCGTCCCAGCTTCACTTCTGCCCTTCCCTGACCTCCTGCAGCTCCACTCCAGTGCTCCTTTGGGCAGGAGCTGCCAGAACTGCAGCCAGGATTGCAAGTGCACGCTAAGCAGGATTCAGGCAGTGCCACGAGGATGTGCTCTCCATCAGGGAGGAAGGGAAGAGCAAACAGCCCCAGCCTTTCATTCCCTGCCCTTGGGCTGACAGCAGTGGTTTCCCACCTCTCCTGCGTAGAGTTTCCATGGCTCCATCCCCCAGAGCCCCACTGCCCTCTCTGGCAGCAGCAATGGCCACATCAGTCTGTCATTCTCTGCTGCCACTCAGGACGAGTTCTCCCCTTGCAGGCACACGTCCTGCTGGGGATCAGCACTTGCCTTTCCTCTCCTCTCTCCCCACTGGCTGCTCTCTGATGGCCAAAGACAAACACTTTTTTCTTAACAGCAAAACTGGGACTCTCCCCTGCATTCCAGATCCAGATATTTAGAAATCTGAACATGGGTTTCAACACCAGGAATTCCCCAAGCCATGCAATGTCAATTGGGACAGTGAGGACATGGTGAACTACAGCTTCTAGGGCAGAGAAGCCCAGCATGGAGGAAAATCAGCAGCCTCAGCATTAACTGGCTTTGCCCAGGACTACAACATCTTCTCCTCCTCATTCAGAAGAATGCAATCAGAAAAGTTAAACTGGAAAAAGGTTCTCCTTAGAAGTATGAACACGAAGTCCAACCATAGGTAGGAAATGGCACTTTGTGGCATCTGCCAATCTCACCAGCACATCCCTCCTTTCCCTCTCCAGGTTTTCCAATTTCTTCTTAAGAGATGCCACCTCCTGACGGAGAGCCACAGCCTCTTCCTGCCTTTCAGTGGCCTCTTTCTCCAGAGCAGTTTCTCGAGAAATGTGCTTGGCTTCTTCCTTCCACCAATCTGCAACAGGAAAAGGGAAAGGAGGAGAAGGGGACAAGAAAAAGTCAAGTTAAACTGATGTTCATCCTGCAGAGACAACAGCACTGTGTTCTCTACCTGCCTGTGTTTGCCAGGCCCTAAGCCCACCAAGCGTCCAAAGCTGACAGAAATGAAAGAAACTTCCAGGTACAGAAAAAGGCAAGAATGAAAGGGGCAAGGTTCTGAGGGATAGGAAAGTGTGTTTGCCCTTGGCCTTGTGCAGAGTGAGCAATTCAAGAGAGACAAAGGAGAGGAGATGCCTGTGCAGCCCTGCTCCAGAGAGGCCAAGAGCCTGGAGACTCTGGCAGGGCCTGGAGTTTGGGGGGAATGGAGCTGAGGCCTCCAGCTACAGCTCCTCAGCTGGTGAGACAGCATGGGGCAGTGAGTGGGAGAGGAGAAGCTGTACCTTGCTCAATTTCTTCCAACTCCTTCTGCAGCTCCAGGTTGCGGGCTCTGAGGTTGTCTCTCTGAGCTTTTGTCTTCCTCAGCTCCAACTCCACAGCCTCACACTGTATGGCCAAGGCATGAGCTTTGTCATCAGATCTCTGGAGCTTTACACGCAGCTCAGACACCTCAGCCTCCAGCACGTGCACAGAGTCCCTCAAAGAGCGTTCTCCTGCCTGGGACTCCTCCAGATCCTTCAGCAGCTGCTTCTGCCGAGTTGCCTGGGAAGCCTCCATCTGCACCACTGCATCCTGCAGGACGTGGATCTGAAAGATGGATGAACACAGCCTCAGGGACAGGGCTGCTCATGAGGCAGCAGAGTGGGCCGCAGGGAGAGCAACGAAGGGGAAATGACTTCAAGCCAAAACCAGAAGGCACAGAAGCAAGGATGGCAATGGAGACAAATGGAGAGAAAACTGGGAAAGGGAGGCAATGGGGCTGCAGCTCTGAACAGCGGCTGAACTGGCTGTGCTGGAAGTGCCCTGCCCAGCCTGCCACAGCCACCTCTGTGTCCCCACATTGCTCAGAGCCTGGCACAGGCACCAACTCTGTCTGGGACAACACGGCTAACAGAGGGACAGAGAAGCTCCAGAGGAGTCTGCTGCTGCTTCTCCTCCCACATTTCCTGCTGGGAACTGGGAGAGGATGGGGGAAAACTTCTGCAGCTGACACCAGATCCAGCCTCAGGCTCAGGGTGCAGCAGCAGCCCCGGGCAGAACACGGCAGCTGTGGATGCTGCTGGGAGGGGAAAGAGGTTGGGGCCTCCAAGGCAAAGGTGCTGTTGTGTGTCCCTGGAGAAGAGGATGGCACTGTGCAGCTTACCTGTGTGTTGAGCTTCCTAAGTTGTCCAGCGCGGTTTGAAGAGAGCTGTTCGGCCGTCTGAAGAGCAGATTGACACCGAGACACCTGATTGTTCAGTGTCAGGTTCTGTTCTTCCAGTGTCCTGAGGCACACATTCTTTTCTTCAAGAGACAGAATCAGCCTAGAAGGAAGCAAGCAACTCATTACTAAATGATATCACATTTTAGCAACTCTTAGGACTTGCACCACCTCAGGGGGAAACTGCTCTGTCTGATGAGGTTTCTCTAAACAACTTGGCTGTTTGTTCCCCCGGCAGTCCCAGCCCAGAATGTGCCTGCTCTGCTTTTGTCCCTGAAAGAACAGTGAGTTCCTGCCTCTATGCCCTACCTTCTTTTTGAGATGGGAATGTGAATACAAACCTAACAAAGTCTTGCAACAAAGACATTAGGGGAGAGGAACAATTTCCTTCTCTCTTACCAGGCTCCAAAGCAGGGAGGTTTGGTCAGCATGGAAGAGACATTTCCTTCCCCCATCTTACATATCCAGGTACGAGGAGCAGCACCCTAGAGCCAGGGCATCTCTGGCAACTTCCCTAACATTTACCAGCACCCATCCTACTTTCAGCTGGAGAAACAAAGGCCAAAGTGGCAACTGAGGCTTGGAGCACAAACTGATGGAAGATGCAGAAGGCTCAAGCCAAGCAGGAGTGCCCTGCCTTTCCTTTGTCTCCTTCTTGGAGGAAGAATCCTGTGGCACTGAAGCCTGGCTGGACTTGATCAGCTGCAGGAGCCCCCCCATACCTTGGTCCTGTTTCTTGCATTCTTTGCACAGTCAGAAATGCCTGTGACTGTGCAGGGTGGCAGGGACCCTGCTTGACCCCCTGCAGGCACCGGGGGACATTTGATGAGGAACGATGCAACAGAGACATTCTTGTTTCTGGGCTGCCTCCAAGGCCAATCTGGCCTAGAGCAGCAATCAGGGCCTTAAGATGGTTCTGCCCAGAAAAAGCATCAGATGCCAGGCTGATCCAGACCCCAAAGGCTTCAAGTTACAGGCCCCAAGTGGAGCTGATGGATGGATCCAGCTCTTTACAGTGCAGCTGGGGCAGTGTCAACACACCCACCTAACAACACAATGTCCCCTTGAGGGAAAGGGCTACACCCCCGAAGCCTTTGTTTTCAGAACAACTTTATCTGAAAGCTTGAAAGTAAAGAACTTGGAATACAATATCTCGAAAATAGAAGTGTCTGCATGAGAAGTGGAGAGTTCAAACTCTGCCACTTAGGAAATGCTGCTAGAGCTCCTGGCAGGTGCAAAGATGGCAAAGAGGGAATCCATTCACCACAATGCAGAGTGCCACAGGCTTTCATTTACCTGGCTTTTTCCCTCTCTAGGGCACTGACAGAAGCCTGCAATTCTGAATTTTTCTGTGCCACTTCTTCCCATTGACTCCTTTCCCTCTCCAAGTACTCCTGATGCACTTGCAGCTCTTTGTTCTGATGTTCTGCCTCCTCCAGCATCTTCTGCATCTGCTCAACCTCCAACAGCTTCTGCCTGGACTCTTCCTGGGCCTCCCTCACATCTTGCTGGGCTCTCTGCACAGTCCTTTCCTGGCACTCTCGGGAGGCTGCCAGCTGAGATGTCAACTCTCCCACCTCCAATCAAACAGAACAAGGCAGTCAGAGGCTACAGCCACAGCTACAGTCACAGTCAGCCACAGCACAGGCTGTGAGCAAAGGTAAAGGACAACTTTCCACTCCTCCCTGTCCTGAGAGCACCAGATTCATAAAGGATATGGACAACTTGTTTCAGTCTCTAAGTGGCCCACCACCAAGCAGTGCACGTGGGAAAGCACCTGCCAAAGCAAGGCTAGCAAGAAGAGGCCAGCAGGAATCCATGCTGCTGCTTGCTGGCCAACAGCACAGAGGACTAGCCCAGCTGTCCAGAGCAGCAGCTGACATTCAGCAGAGCACTGAGTGTCCTTCAGAGCAGCTGCCATGGAGCCCCCAGAGCACGAGACAGCCCCAAGGCTCAGCCCAGCAGCTGCTGCTCTGCCATGGAAAAGCAAGAAGGCCACAGACCCCTCGCTGCATGACTGCAGTGCCACTGCCCTTTCACTCACCTGCTTTTGTAGAGCCTCCCTCTGCTCAAGGAGGAGATTCATGTCCTCTTTGAGGCCTTGCAGCTCTTCCTCGTGCCTCCTCTGAGCTGCCTGGGCTTCACTGTGAGCTTCCTCCAGCTCAGCTTGCAGATTTGCCTTCATGGTCTGGCAACAAAATGCAGAGCCACTTCCTGGGACCTGCCCTCAGGCTCAGCTTTTTCCACTTGCTGCCTTAAAATCCCATTGCCTCAGCTGCTTCTTAAGGCTTCTCTACCCAGCTCTGCTTCCAGTGCAAACCTTCCTTCCTGGGGCTGAGCTCTGGAGCTTACCAGGCTCTGTGCTCCCAGGGCCTGAAGCAGCCCTTTCTTCCTCAGTCCCAGGAGCTGCCTTTTGTGCCCTTGTCACTGCCCTGCCCTCTGTTGCCTGCCTACTCACACTTACCTGCCCCTTCTCTCGCTGCTCTGTCACCTCCTGCCTGAGCTGCTGGACCTGCTGGCGGGCTCGGATGAGCTCTTCCTGAGTTTGGAGCAGTGCCTCTGATAAAGCACTCTTCTCCTTCTGCTCTTCCAGCAGGACCTGCACAGGAGGAAAGAGCAGAGGGCTTCACACTCCTCCTGCAACATCCCCGTGGCAAGGGGCAAAGACTGATGGGCTCACGTGCTATCAGAGCACTTGGCTGCTGCTGCCCTGGGCCACTGCCTGCCCTGGGGGAGACACAGCTTCCCAGGAAGTGACTTAAAACACAGCCCAGAAGACATCTCTGCATTGCTGTTCAGAAATACTCCAGGCAAGCCTTTAAAGAGATTGTTCTCTTGTCAGCATTCTTGCTGCACCCTCTGCATGCCCACAAAAGAAAAGTCCTACAAACTCACCTTGGCCATGAACATCTACCAGTACACACCAAAAGGGCAGCAGAAGGAGAACAGTGAAGATACCCTGAGGTACATCTTGGAACAACAGAGCACAAGAGCAGCACAAAACTCTCAGCCGACAGCTGATGTTTCTGCCTGGCTTCCTATGAGAGGGCTCATTCCTGGTGCCAAAGACAGCCCCGTTCAGCTTTCACCTCCCCTAATTTTGTGCAGAAGACACGGAGGGCATGCTCCACACAGCCCCATATCCTGCCATCTCCCACAGCTCCAGCCTTGCAAAAAATCACACCAGTTCTCTCTCCTTTCACAATCATTACCTCTTGCTTGGCCTTTTCAAATCTCCTTATTTGTTCTTGTTGTGCCAGCAGGGTGGCAACTTTCTGCTTCATCTCAGACAGCTCCCTCTTGTGCTCCTGCTCTCTCTCTGCCTTCTCTTTTTCCCATTGCTCCAGTGTCTCCTGCATCTCTGCACGGTGCCTTTCACGCTCACTTGCCTGAGGAGGGGAGGAAAAATTTGCAAGATGAAGTCCCAGAAAAGCTCGTGGCTGAAAGATGTGAAGCTCCATCCCTCCCACAACCCCCAACTGGAAAAGACAACAGCACTGGCTTTCTGCACACCAGAAACTGTGTCCTGTCAGGGAATTCAAAAGGAGGCTCAGCAGGTGCAGGATTCACAGACTTGTGGAATCTCTTCTGCTGGCAAAGACCTTCCCAAGCACCGAGTCCAAGCACTCAGAAGAGGAGGTGTCACCTTCCCCTCTCTGCTGCCCCAGTCACAAGGACTGAAGGACCAGGGACAAGGGGCCTGTTCCATTTGCTTCCAGCCCAAAGCTAATCCCTCTGTCCACCATGGGAGCAAGAAAAGAAACGAGTTCCCAAGCCTGCAGCCACCAGCACTGTTGGCATCTGCTCCACGTTGGCATCTGCTCCACGTTGGCATCTGCTCCACGTTGGCATCTGCTCTGTGGCAGGTGGGACTCGGGGATGATCCTGCCCTGGGCTGCCACGCTTTGGGTGGGCACAGCCCAACCTGCTCTGGAACTCCTCTTACACCCTCCCTGAAGCCATGGCTGCATTTACTGTCCCAGCACCACCCTGGGGGCCTTCATGCTCCTCCAAGTCTCAGCTGCTGGCTCTGCTGCCCAGCCCAGCAGCGGGAGGCCTCTGGCAGAGAATTGCTGCCCTTTCACACCCTCAGCCTCTGCTTGTGCTACACCAACCCACAGGGCTGGCTGGGACAATTCACAAGCATATTGTCCCCTACCAGGTCTTGCAGGAGCTTCTTTATTTCCAGTTGCTGAGCAGTTCCCTGAAGCCTGAGGCTTTCCTGATGCTGCTGCTCTGCCTGCAGGAGCTGTTGAGCTGTGTCTTCCTGTTCCTGCCTCCTGAGAGCTCTCTCTGCTTCCAGCTCACATTGCAGGCCCTTCACTTCTCCTGCAAACATGAGCAACAGCAAGAGTCACGCTCTTTACTGACTTTACTGACCTCAGGACCTTTCAGGGCCTCCAGCCCCACGACTCCTCAGAAGCTCCGTGGACAGAGACAGCTTTGCAGGGTGCTCAGCTTCTCTAGGCAGGGGAGCACCACAAACAAAGCACACGAGGTTCTCACCTTCAATCACCTCCTTGGCCTGTGTGACTGTGAGCACTTGAGCTTCCAGATTGTTCCTGCTCATCTCCAGCTGTGATATCTGCTGCTGAGCAGCACACAGCCTGGATTGCAGGCTCTCCTTTGCTGACCTACAAGTTGCAAATATGGACAGACATGAGTTGCTTGCTCCAGACACCCACAGCCGCTTATTCCAGGACGACGTGGCTCAAGATCCCCACGCCTGAGGATGGAAAATGGGTCACCTGGAAACTTGTCCCGAGAAGGCACATCTGGGCCATTTCCAGAGCAGAGCAGGGCCTCTGAGGGACTGCCCAGGCCTTCCTTATGGCCTGGCCTAGCACAGACTGCCCAGCCCAACTTGGCCACAACAGCCAAACCTTCACTTGCTGTTCCTGACCTGTGACACTGGGTAGCTGTGCCCAAACAGGCTGGAGCAACAAGCAAAAGCCCAGCCCCTGCTCACAGCCCTTCTCTCATCAGCACTTCCAAGCTGCTCTGCAGGGGGACAGAACAGACTCTTGTCCTGGCTGACTCCTGACTTTTTAATGCTCTTGATAATGGACAGAAAGGTATGTCATGTTCCAGACACTCAGTATTTAATGAGGCTTCAGAACTACTTTGCAGATACAGTAAAATCTCATGGTCATGGCAGCACTTATAAAAAATCGGAACACCCTTTTGTCTGAATACCAACTACCTGAATGCAGAGACGCACAGATTAAACCCCTGCAAGGTCAAGCAGTAGACTTGCTGCCTTTGAGTGTTGCTATACAAGCAGGCAGGAGCCCAAGGGACTTGTCCTTCCTTACACAGTGAGAGGGACCATGCAAAGGGACCTTGGCAGGTTTGGCAGCTGGGTGCCCATCAACAATCAGCAAGAATGCCCAGAGGCTGTTGAGAATTCCAAAGAGCTTTCCCTGCTGCTCTCTAACCAGCTCTAGGTCCTGTCCCTCACGTCTCAAGAGTGTGCTTGGAAGCAGAAATGCCTCTAGATTTTCAGCAGGAGCCTCTGGCTTCACCCTGAATGGCAGCGTGCTACTCCCAGCATGCCAAGGGAAGAGCCTGGAATGCTGAAGATGAAGCTTCCTGGTCTGAAGATCAGGATCATGGCAAGCTACTTGAAAAGGAACGAGAGATATTCAAAGCCCAGAATGAGGAATCAAACCCAAGAGAAACTTGAGGTTTCACTCTGCATCTGCATGGTTTAACTAGTCCCCAGTTCAGGGCTGGCTGGATTGCGTTTGACATCCCACAGGAGTGTGCTTGGCGGCACAAACAGGAGCCCAAGGCTCATGAGAACTTTGCTGGCTTTCAGTGCCAGAAAAATAACCTTCACATTGTGGCATTTATTTTTTTTTCTTGAGACTCCCACATATTCTGTCCACAGAATGTATAACGACCTGAAGAGGCTCAGCTCTCTGCCTTTACCTGGTCTCTGCCAGCTGCCTGGAAAGGTCTTCTCGGAGCCCCTCGCTGGCTGCCAGTTGCCCCTCAAGGTCAGCCTTCTGGGCCAGCACCTTCTCCTCTCGCTGCACCCGGGCCACTTCAATTCCTTGGCCAGAGGATTCCTGGCTCAGCTCCTCCAGAGACGTGCTCAATGACTCTTGCTCTGGGGAAACCTGCAAGTGGGACAAGGTACAGCTGGAGCCCTTCCTGGGGAGCCCTGTGCAGAGCCAGCCAGAGCCACCTGACAGGCAGCCAGAGGGCAAGGAGCACCTGCGCTCTGGGCTCAAAGTTTCACAGCACCTGCCCCATGCAGCTCTGATAGCCTGGCCTGCCCAAAGCCTCTGGCACTGTTACCTTGGAAGTGCTGTGTCAGGCCCTGCTGCCTTGCCTGGGACCAGACAGCTCCTTCCCAACAAACATCCCTACTCCTAACTCGGTGTTGTCACCCAAAAACACTACATCTTCCACAACTACCAATACAATTTACTCTAAACACCAGCACTGCTGGATGTTTTCAACCATTAACCCAAAACTCAGCTGGCTTTAGTCCATCGCTCTGTTCGCCTGCTCCATTCCTTCCCACACCAATTCCAAACCCCCATGTTTCCCCTTCTGTGGGCACAGGAGAAGCAACTCCCCATGCCCAGCTTTTGGCCTGGAGCTGATCTGAACATCAAGCTTGAGAGCTGGATCGGTCATTCTGGGTGTGCCAGGAAGCAATCTGGCAGTTAATGGTGTCTGGCTGGAGCCAGGCACACAGACAAGGCTGCCTGCTGAAGCCCAGGCTGCTTTACCCAAGCAGGCCTGGACTGACAGGGATAGAGACCCACCTCTTCATGGGAAACATCTCTGGAATAATTCAGGGACACTGGAGTGGACTGAGGGTCAATGCCAGTGCTTGCCTGGATAGAAGTCTTTCCCTTCAGGATGTCCAAGTGTTTATTCAGAACCCCATTGGTAAGTTCACTCTTTTTCAGTGCAGTGCTCAGTACTTGATTGTTGTCCCTCAATATCTTCAAAGCAGCACCCCCATGCTCCAAATCTTCCTGCAAGTCTTCCCTCTCCACTTCCAATTCTTGATTATTTCCCTTATGATTTCTCATCTCAGTAGCATGAATTTCATTCTTCTTTTCCAGATATCTGATCTGCTGCTGGTACAATTCCTGTTCATGCTGCCAAAACAGGGAGAGAAAGGGTCACTCATTCCCTCTCTCCCTTTGCTTTTCATACCAGATCTGGACTCCTGCTGCAGGGGCAGGCACAGGCTGCCCCTCTCTCTCTGCCCCTCGGGATGCTGCAGAGCTTTGCTGGGCCCCCCTCGATGCTGCAACTTTCCCAGCTCACTCAGCCCGTCCCAGCTTCCCTTCTGCCCTTCCCTGACCTCCTGCAGCTCCACTCCAGTGCTCCTTTGGGCAGGAGCTGCCAGAACTGCAGCCAGGATTGCAAGTGCACGCTAAGCAGGATTCAGGCAGTGCCACGAGGATGTGCTCTCCATCAGGGAGGAAGGGAAGAGCAAACAGCCCCAGCCTTTCATTCCCTGCCCTTGGGCTTCCACCTCTCCTGTGTAGAGTTTCCATGGCTCCATCCCCCAGAGCCCCACTGCCCTCTCTGGCAGCAGCAATGGCCACATCAGTCTGTCATTCTCTGCTGCCACTCAGGACGAGTTCTCCCCTTGCAGGCACATGTCCTGCTGGGGATCAGCACTTGCCTTTCCTCTCCTCTCTCCCCACTGGCTGCTCTCTGATGGCCAAGGCCAAACACTTTTTTCTTAACAGCAAAATTGGGACTCTCCCCTGCATTCCAGATCCAGATATTTAGAAATCTGAACATGGGTTTCAACACCAGGAATTCCCCAAGCCATGCAATGTCAATTGGGACAGTGAGGACATGGTGAACTACAGCTTCTAGGGCAGAGAAGCCCAGCATGGAGGAAAATCAGCAGCCTCAGCATTAACTGGCTTTGCCCATGACTACAATATCTTCTACTCCTTATTCAGCTGCAGGAGGTCAGGAAAGGGCAGAAGGGAATGCAATTAGAAAAGTTAAACTGGAAAAAGGTTCTCCTTAGAAGTATGAGCATGAAGTCCAAACATATGTAGGAAATGGCACTTTGTGGCATCTGCCAATCTCACCAGCACATCTTTCCTTTTCTTCTCCACGTCCACCAAGTTCCTCTGCAGAAAGTGACCAAGAGTCACATCATCTTCCTTTAGGCCAATGGTGTCTTTCCTCTGGGAACTTTCTAGAGAGATTTTCTGGTGTTCTGCCCTCAACATTGCTAGAGGATGGAAGAGGAAGGAGGAGGGGAAAAGTCAAGTTAAACTGATGTGCATCCTGCAGAAACAACAGCACTGTCTTCTCTACCTGCCTGTGTTTGCCAGGCCCTAAGCCCACCAAGCCTCCAAAGCTGACAGAAATGAAGGAAAATTCCAGGCAGAGCAAAAGGCGGGAATCAAAGGGTCAAAGTTCAGAGGAACAGGAACCTGTGTTTGCTCTTGGCCTTGTGCAGAGTGAGCAATTCAAGAGAGACAAAGGAGAGGGGATGCCTGTGCAGCCCTGCTCCAGGGAGGCCAATCGCCTGGAGACTCTGGCAGGGCCTGCAGTTTGGGGGGATGGAGCTGAGGCATCCAGCTACAGCTCCTTAGCACAGACACGGCAACTGAGAGGCACCAGCTGTGTACGGGATCAGCCCTAGCACAGCCAGATGGCAGTGCCAGCCACAGCATCTTTCTCAGGAGAATGCTTTCACTGGCACTTGGATGGAGTAATCTCCTGCTGGCTGTTTTTCTCCTCGGCCATCTCTGGGCACTTTTCCTCTGCGATGCAACAGTGAAACCCCCACGGGTGAGACAGCATGGGACAGTGGGTGGGAGAGGAGAAGCTGTACCTTGTTCACTTTGCTCCATTTGTTGCAGTAGCTCCCTACTGCGAGCCCTGAGATTGTCTGTCTGAGCCTGTCCCTTCCTCAGCTCCAGCTCCATGGCCTTATATTGTGTGGCAATGTCCACTGATATTTCCTGAGAGCTCTGGAGCCTCACATAAACCTCTGACTCCTCAGTTTCCAGCTGCTTCTGTCGAGTTTCCAAGAAATCTGCCTTCTCCTTCACTGCCTCCAGCAGGGCCCAGGCCTGGAAAATGGATGCACAGAGCCTCAGGGACACGGTTCTCCTGAGGCCATAGAGTGGGAAGCAGGGAGAGCAACGGAGGAGAAATGACTTCAAGCCAAAACCAGAAGGCACAGAAGCAAGGATGGCAATGGAGACAAATGGAGAGAAAACAGGGAAAGGGAGGCAATGGGCATCCTTGGGCTGCAGCTCTGAACAGCGGCTGAACTGGCTGTGCTGGAAGTGCCCTGCCCAGCCTGCCACAGCCACCTCTGTGTCCCCACATTGCTCAGAGCCTGGCACAGGCACCAACTCTGTCTGGGACAACACTGCTAACAGAGGGACAGAGAAGCTCCAGAGGAGTCTGCTGCTGCTTCTCCTCCCACATTTCCTGCTGGGAACTGGGAGAGGATGGGGGAAAACTTCTGCAGCTGACACCAGATCCAGCCTCAGGCTCAGGGTGCAGCAGCAGCCCCGGGCAGAACACGGCAGCTGTGGATGCTGCTGGGAGGGGAAAGAGGTTGGGGCCTCCAAGGCAAAGGTGCTGTTGTGTGTCCCTGGAGAAGAGGATGCCACTGCACAGCTTACCTGTGTGTTGAGCCCCAGCAGTTCTCTTCTATTCTCAGAATAGAGCAGTTCTTTCTTCTGAAGGGCAGATTGATACTGAGACACCTGATTTTTCAACACCGAGTTCTGTTTTTCCAGTGTCTTGAGGCACACATTCTTTTCTTCAAGAGACAGAATCAGCCTAGAAGGAAGCAAGCAACTCATTACTAAATGATATCACATTTTAGCAACTCTTAGGACTTGCACCACCTCAGGGGGAAACTGCTCTGTCTGATGAGGTTTCTCTTAACAACTTGGCTGTTTGTTCCCCCGGCAGTCCCAGCCCAGAATGTACCTGGCTCTGCTTTTGTCCCTGAAGGAACAGTGAGTTCCTGCCTCCGTGCCCTACCTTCTTTTTGAGATGGGAATGTGAATACAAACCTAACAAAGTCTTGCAACAAAGACATTAGGGGAGAGGAACAATTTCCTTCTGACTAACCAGGCTCCAAAGCAGGGAGGCTTGGTCAGCATGGAAGAGACATTTCCTTCCCCCATCTTACATATCTAGGTATGAGGAGCAGCACCCTAGAGCCAGGGCATCTCTGGCAACTTCCCTAACATTTACCAGCACCCATCCTACTTTCAGCTGGAGAAACAAAGGCCAAAGTGGCAACTGAGGCTTGGAGCACAACCTCATGGAAGATGCAGAAGGCTCAAGCCAAGCAGGAGTGCCCTGCCTTTCCTTTGTCTCCTTCTTGGAGGAAGAATCCTGTGGCACTGAAGCCTGGCTGGACTTGATCAGCTGCAGGAGCCCCCCCATACCTTGGTCTTGTTTCTTGCATTCTTTGCACCGTCAGAAATGCCTGTGACTGTGCAGGGTGGCAGGGACCCTGCTTGACCACCTGCAGGCACCGGGGCACATTTGATGGGGAACAATGCAACAGAGACATTCTTGTTTCTGGGCTGCCTCCGAGGCCAATCTGGCCTAGAGCAGCAATCAGGGCCCTAAGATGGTTCTGCCCAGAAAAAGCATCAGATGCCAGGCTGATCCAGACCCCAAAGGCTTCAAGTTACAGGCCCCAAGTGGAGCTGATGGATGGATCCAGCTCCTTACAGTGCAGCTGGGGCAGTGTCAACACACCCACCTAACAACACAATATCCCCTTGAGGGAAAGGGCTACCACAAAAGCCTTTGTCTACAGAAAAACTCTATCTGAAGGCCTAAAAGAAAAGAAAATGAAAGCGAACATCCAGACAATGAAACCTGTCTGCACGGAGAGTTCAGAATCTGCCACATAGGGAATGCTGCCAGAGCCCCTGGCAGGTGCAAAGATGGCAAAGAGGGAATCCATTCAGCACAATGCAGAGTGCCACAGGCTTTCATTTACCTGGCTTTTTCCCTCTCTAGGGCACTGACAGAAGCCTGCAATTCTGAATTTTTCTGTGCCACTTCTTCCCATTGAATCCATTCCATCTCCAAGTACTCCAGATGCTCTTGCAGCTCCTTGTTCTGATGTTCTGCCTCCTCCAGCATCTTCTGCATCTGCTCAACCTCCAACAGCTTCTGCCTGGACTCTTCCTGGGCCTCCCTCACATCTTGCTGGGCTCTCTGCACAGTCCTTTCCTGGCACTCTCGGGAGGCTGCCAGCTGAGATGTCAACTCTCCCACCTCCAGTCAAAGAGAAGAACAAAGCAGTCAGAGGCTACAGCCACAGCTACAGTCACTGTCAGCCACAGCTACAGTCACTGTCAGCCACAGCACAGGCTGTGAGCAAAGGTAAAGGAGAATTTTCCTCTCCTCCCTGTCCTGAGAGCACCAGATTCATAAAGGATATGGACAACTTGTATCAGACTCTAAGTGGCCCACCACCAAGCAGTGCACCTGAGAAAGCACCTGCCAAAGCAAGGCTAGCAAGAAGAGGCCAGCAGGAATCCATGCTGCTGCTTGCTGGCCAACAGCACAGAGGACTAGCCCAGCTGTCCAGAGCAGCAGCTGACATTCAGCAGAGCACTGAGTGTCCTTCAGAGCAGCTGCCATGGAGCCCCCAGAGCACGAGACAGCCCCAAGGCTCAGCCCAGCAGCTGCTGCTCTGCCATGGAAAAGCAAGAAGGCCACAGACCCCTCGCTGCATGACTGCAGTGCCACTGCCCTTTCACTCACCTGCTTTTGTAGAGCCTCCCTCTGCTCAAGGAGGAGATTAATTTCCTCTTTGTAGTCTTGTAGATCTTCCTCATGCCTCCTCTGAGCTGCCTGGACTTCTCTGCGAGCTGCCTGATGCTCCCCTTGCAGCTCTACCTCCACACACTTCCTGCTTATCTCCAACTGTGATATCTGCTGCTGAGCAGCACACAGCCTGGATTGCAGGCTCTCCTTTGCTGACCTACAAGTTGCAAATATGGACAGACATGAGTTGCTTGCTCCAGACACCCACATCCACTTATTCCAGGATGACGTGGCTCAAGATCCCCACGCCTGAGGATGGAAAATGGGTCACCTGGAAACTTGTCCAGAGAATGCACATCTGGGCCATTTCCAGAGCAGAGCAGGGCCTCTGAGGGACTGCCCAGGCCTTCCTTATGGCCTGCCACAGCACAGCCTGCCCAGCCCAAATTGGCCACAACAGCCAAACCTTCACTTGCTGTTCCTGACCTATGACTCTGGGTAGCTGTGCCCAAACAGGCTGGAGCAACAAGCAAAAGCCCAGCCCCTGCTCACAGCCCTTCTCTCATCAGCACTTCCAAGCTGCTCTGCAGGGGGACAGAACAGACTCTTGTCCTGGCTGACTCCTGACTTTTTAATGCTCTTGATAATGGACAGAAAGGTATGTCATGTTCCAGACACTCAGTATTTAATGAGGCTTCAGAACTACTTTGCAGATACAGTAAAATCTCATGGTCATGGCAGCACTTGTGAAAAATCGGAACACCCTTTTGTCTGAATACCAACTACCTGAATGCAGAGACTGACAGATTAAACCCCTGCAAGGTCAAGCAGCAGACTTGCTGCCTTTATTTGAGTGTTGCTGAACAAGCAGGCAGGAGCCCAAGGGACTTGTCCTTCCTTACACAGTGAGAGGGACCATGCAAAGGGACCTTGGCAGGTTTGGCAGCTGGGTGTCCATCAGCAATCAGCAAGAATGCCCAGAGGCTGTTGAGAATTCCAAAGAGCTTTCCCTGCTGCTCTCTAACCAGCTCTAGGTCCTGTCCCTCACGTCTCAAGAGTGTGCTTGGAAGCAGAAATGCCTCTAGATTTTCAGCAGGAGCCTCTGGCTTCACCCTGAATGGCAGCGTGCTACTCCCAGCATGCCAAGGGAAGAGCCTGGAATGCTGAAGATGAAGCTTCCTGGTCTGAAAATCAGGATCATGTCAAGCTACTTGAAAAGGAACGAGAGATATTCAAAGCCCAGAATGAGGAACCAAACCCAAGAGAAACTTGAGGTTTCACTCTGCATCTGCATGGTTTAACTAGTCCCCAGTTCAGGGCTGGCTGGATTGAGTTTGACATCCCACAGGAGTGTGCTCGGCGGCACAAACAGGAGCGCAATGCTCACGAGAACTTTGCTGGCTTTCAGTGCCAGAAAAATAACCTTCACATTGTGGCATTTTTTTTTTTTCTTGAGACTCTTCCATATTGTGTCCATGTAATGTAAAACCATCTGAAAAGGCTCAGCTCTCTGCCTTTACCTGGTCTCTGCCAGCTGCCTGGAAAGGTCTTCTCGGAGCCCCTCGCTGGCTGCCAGTCGCCCCTCAAGGTCAGCCTTCTGGGCCAGCAGCTCCTCCTCTCGCTGCACCCGGGCCACTTCAATTCCTTGGCCAGAGGATTCCTGGCTCAGCTCCTCCAGAGACGTGCTCAATGACTCTTGCTCTGGGGAAACCTGCAAGTGGGACAAGGTACAGCTGGAGCCCTTCCTGGGGAGCCCTGTGCAGAGCCAGCCAGAGCCACCTGACAGGCAGCCAGAGGGCAAGGAGCACCTGCGCTCTGGGCTCAAAGTTTCACAACATCGGCCCCATGCAGCTCTGATAGCCTGGCCTGCCAGAAGCCTCTGGCACTGTTCCATTGGAAGTGTTGTGTCAGGCCCTGCTCCTTCCCAACAAACATCCCTACTCCAACCTCTGTGTTGTATCTGAAAACCATTGCATCTTCCATAACTGCCACTTGGCAATAAAATTGCTATCTGGATCTATTTCAGTGCTGGACATTTTCAGGAAGGTTGGGGAAAACAAATTTGCTTGCTGAATCAAGGGAAAATATACAGGATTTCTCCTTTAAGAAAAAAAACCACATCAAAGTGTCACCTCCTCACATATTCCAAGGAACTCTGCAAGGAGAGGATGCTTGGCTGGGAAATGGCTCTTGTGCTGAGCAGACATTTAGGGACTGATGGATGTCTGTCTGATGTGGCCAAAGCAAAACCTCTGCTGTGCATTTGCCAAACCTACCACATTCCCCAGAACTGAGACTGTCTGACAGAGACTATCTGAAACACAGCCTTATCTTACAGCCATCTTGTAACACCCAATGCAAACCTCCCCTGCCACAGCTTGGTGCTGTTTCCTCTTCTCCTGTCCCTTGTTCCCTGGAAGCAGAGCCTGACCCTCACCTGGCTGCAGTTTCCTGTCACAGGGAGTTGTATAGAGCAAGAAGGTGCCCCCTGAGTCTCCTTTCCTCCAGGCTGAGCCCCCCCAGCTCCCTCAGGTGCTCCTGGTCACACCTGTGCTCCTGAGCCTTCCCCAGCTCCCTTCCCTCTTTTAGAGGCTCTGTGGCTGCCCAAAGCAACACATTTTGCAGAAGCATGCAACACTTTGCTGATGAACATGCATATCCCTGGCTAAGAAATGTGTGTGCCATCTTGAGCCAGGTGTGCACAGCAGTGTGCCTGTCTTCTAGTGCCAGAAAGAGCATCTGGGCTGATCTGGCTGCCACAACTCCCACTCCCACAGGTGCTGCCTAGCAATAAGGTGTTCAGAGCCCTGCTAACATCATCCCTCTCTTGTTCCAGTACATCCCTCTCAAGCTGGAATTCCTCCAATGTCTTCCTCTTGAATTCCTGTTGGATCTGCAAGGGATGGCTCTTGTCCCTTGAGTGCAGCCAAGTCCTCCACTGTACAAGAAGGAGCAAGACAAGTTTTCAAGAGAAACCCAGTCTCATTTCCAAAACCAACCTCCATCCAGTCCTGCTGCTCTGCCTCTTCTGCCTGGACTGACGCTTCCTCCCACTGCTTGGTGTTGTTCTGCTGCAGACAAAAGGCTCCTGTCTCTGGGATTCCAGTGCATTGCAGCAGCATTTCCTTGGATTTCTCAAACTTTGCACAGTCACTGCAGAGACAAGGCTCAGTCAGAAGAAGCAAGAGGCCTGAAGAGTCAGCAATGCCATTTTCAGCACTCCAGGATGGAGCTGGGGGCCGTGGGCTAAGGAAGACCTTGCTCTTTCCCTCCCAAGGAAATCCTCCAGAGGCAAAGGGAAAGGAAGGCAGAATTTTGTCTTCCTTCAGCCAGAAGCGGTGGCTGGGCAGGGGCACACAAAGAACAGAATTCAGGGAAGCAGCACAGCGAGAAGAAGGAGTCTTCTATTCCAGCATGGCTCTGCATCTCCCAGAAAGCCTTGGGAGTCTCAGTAGAGCATGAAAAACCCAGACAGGCCAATGCTCGAGAGCCACACTGAGGTTTAGAGATAGTGGGCAAGTGATTTCTTCACCCAGGATACCTCTGCCATCCCAGACCTGGAAGCAGATTGCCTCTGGAATGCAGGAGGAGGAGGAGGAGGAAATGCTCACCTTCTGATTTCTTCTAGCAGAGAGTCTATGATCTGGTATTGGCTTCTGATCCTCTGGGTTCTCTCCTCTACTTGATCAAACTGTTGCCACATGCGCTCACAATTCTCTGTAGCTTCCCGAGCCAATTCAAAGGGATGCTGCTCATCAGTGGATGTCAGAGTTGAGAGGATGTTTCCAGGATTGTCGGTGCAGATGATGGAATTGGCCATGCTGTCACCGTCGTCTACCAGCACCTGAAAGCCAACATCCAGCTGTTAGTCAGGTATTGTGTTCCTGTTCCAAAGTAGCACTG
Organism: Melozone crissalis; assembly: GCF_028551555.1. Classification (NCBI taxonomy): domain Eukaryota; kingdom Metazoa; phylum Chordata; class Aves; order Passeriformes; family Passerellidae; genus Melozone; species Melozone crissalis. The sequence goes on along the minus strand of NW_026535795.1, from coordinate 13,528,299 downwards.
AGATGCCTCTTCCGATCCCACGAGATCCAGTGTCCATTCATGGAGAACCAGTTTCAAAAGGCCAGCCAGCTCAGCACAGTTTATTCACCTCAGGGGCTCTGGAGGAACGTCCCTGGTGAGAAAGCCCTCGAGCTCCCTGCAAGTGCACAGGGAAGAGCACACTCAGACTGCCTGGCTGCCCCTGAGGCAGTCGCCTCTAAGCGCTTCCCAGCCTGTCCCAGAGCACAGCACTTCCAGCTGAGCTCTTCCTCCCCTCCTTGGCAATATTTTCAGCCCAGGACTTTGACAGCAGCACAAACCAACATGCTGCAAGGTGTCTCATCACTTCTAAGAACACCAGAAGGGGAACTGCCCAGAGCCCAATCCAACCTGGCCATGAACACTCCCAGGGATCCAGGGGCAGCCACAGCTTCTCTGGGCAAGCTGTGCCAGGGCCTCAGCACCCTCAGAGGGCAGAATTCCCTCCCATCCATCCTTGCCATGTCTTGCTGGGAAGCCTTGTCCTGTCCCTTCAGGCCCCTGGCTTAAGTCCCCATCCAGCTCTCTTGCAGCCCTTTCATGCATTGGAAGGGACTCTAAGGTCACCCTGAAACCTTCGCCAGCCTGGACAACCCCAACTCTTGCATCCTTTTCCCTTGGCACAGGTACTCCCACCCTTGCAGCATATTCCTATCATCCTTGTGACTGCCTCTGGGCCACTGGGGATTATTTTGGAGATGTCCTGGAGAAACTCATTCTTGACTCTGGGAAGCACTGAGGCTGCACTGTAATTTGGGTGAGGGGAAGGCAATGAAAAGCTGCTCCCTTGTTTGTGCCCCTGGCCTCCAGTGGGAGAAGGACAGTGGAGGAGATGTGGCTGTGCTCTGGGATAGCCAGGAGCCCCCCATTCCCTGCCAGGCCTGTCCCCAGGGCAAGCACCACAGCTGCTGCCAGCTCTGCAACAGCCAACTGTCAATCCCTTGCTAATCCCAAAGGGAACTGTTCCCCGAGGTACAGGCCAGGCCCTCCCAGGTCCCTGCTGGGCTTGGCACAAGGAGAGCAGCGGCTTTGTCACTCACCCTCCGGGTCTCCATCCGCCCCTTGGCACCAGCAGTGAGGAAACGGCAGTGACCAAAGGCCCTTGGCCTTAGCAGGGTGTAAACCCCAGTGACCAAAGGCCCTTGGCCTTTGCAGGGTCTAAACCCCAGTGCCCAAAGGCCCTTGGCTTTTGTAGGGTCTAAACCCCAAAAACCAAAGGCCCTTGGCCTTTGCAGCGTCTAAACCCCAGTGCCCAAAGGCTTTTTGCAGGGTCTGAGCTCCAAAAACCAAAGGCCCTTGGACTTTGCCAGGTGTAAACACGAATTTCCAAAGGTTCTTGGCCTTTGCAGGGTCAATAGCACAAAGTGCCCTTGGCCTTTGCAAGGTCCAAGCCCCAAAGTCCACGAGCTGTTGACAGCTCCAGGGTACAAACCCCAATAGCCAGGAGCTGTTGATTGTTGCCAGGATCCAACTCCCAGCATTCCATGGCCTTTGTGACAGTTGCCAGGGTCATACCCCCAACATTCCATGGCCTTTGTGATGGCTGCCAGGGCCCAAAGCCCAGCATTCCGGGTGCTGTTGGAGAGGCCCTCCCTGGCTCTCCCCCCATCCCAGCTCCCTGCTGGTCCTGGCACTGTCCCTGCTTCCCTTGGGTCCCCAGAGCCCTCCTGGGCAGCTGGGCAGGGACCTGGCTCAGAAGTCAGTTTTAAGGTTCAGCATCCTCAAGACCTGCAGGCTCTTTAGGGAACCTAGTGCTTAGTTTCTGAGTCACAGGAATCATTCTGTCTTCCCTGACAAGGGGTACATGAAAGAAAAAGCCTAAAAAGGTTCTTGGTGCCTACAAATATTCATGGAAAGTAAAGCTTTGCCTTTAGAACAGCCATATGAGGAGGAAGAATGGTGTTTCAGGGGCTTTTCAAATTTCTACAGAGAAATGCCAAGAGCTGCAGTCTTTACGGCTCATAAAATAGAGCCAGAACAATGAGACAACCACAAGTGCATTTTTTTCTCTGCTGTCTGTTTGGCAATAAATCACTAGGTCTTGTAGGTAGAAGAAAAGTCTTGCTGCTTCCATCAAAGATTCCTCACTAGAACAGACCTTCAAGAACCAAATAGGTCTGCTTGCAGAAGGTTTGGCCGGTGTTTTTGCCCTCATCTTTGATTGCATTCATCTGTGTCCTAGGGAGGACATTTGTGCCCCTGTTGGCAGAAATTGGCTTCTTAGCAGGGCACAAATCCTGCATGGAAGAGAAGAGCTGCACCTGCCTTCTGTAAGGCCTCTCTCTCCAGAGACACACGGCCCAAGGATGTCAGTGCCAAGTTAAGGTTCAGAGAGCAATGCAGCTTCAAGTCTCTGCTTCCACAAGAGCAGCTTTGAGCTCCTTGCACAGCTGCAAAGGAGCAGGACAGCTCCTGGTGAAGGTCTGACAGCTCCTGCCTGGTCCTTACACAGCTCTCAGTGTAGTTCTGCCACTGCTGTCGCTCTTGGGCCAGCTGTGACTGCAGCAGGGACACCTGAAAGAGGCACAAGGCCCCGCTCAGACAAGCCCACGCTGGCAGGAGCACCTGCAGCCCCACGGTACCAACTCTCGGGGCACACACAGCCTCCAACTCCAGCCCTCACCAACACTCTGCCCTTGGGCAAGGGGAAAGGAACAGGCTCCCACACACAACAGAGCTCAGAGCATCCACAAGTCCAGCTCAAGCCTGCCAAACCCTTGCCACGTACATCCCTCAGCCACCACAGGTCCATTATAGAGACTTCCAAGGGGATTTAGGAATCCAGCTCTGATTTCCAAAGCACACATTTGGGCCACTGACCCCTTTCTCCACAGGCTGTGCCTCAGCACGAGGGCTGCTGCTCCCCTGAGCTCCTGGAGGACTCTTCTACTTGAGCTGCTGGACCCTCAGCCCAGGCATGAGGGGAATGTGGTTCTCGAGTGTTTCTGGTGCTTTCTTGAGGCATTTGAGCACCCCAAGCTCTATTTTACACACCCTCATTGTGAAAAACAAGGTTCACTCTCCAGTAAAAATTTAAACTTTGAATAAAGGACAATAAGTGACAAAGAGAATAAAGCAATGTTTTTGTGGCCAAGTGCTTGGCATTCAGCCACGAGCGCACCTGGTATTTCAGAGATGTCCTTTACATACCCTTTCTATTGCATCAGCCTACTGCATAGACATAACCAATTATGCATACTTAAATTTTCCCCAAGCTAGTTTACATGTTCCAAGAATTGTTTAGCATGGCTCCTCCTTTGGTTGACCTTTTCAGAGCATGTGCATTTCATGGCTGTGGTTTGAGTTCGCCCTTGTTATCACCTCCTGTTTGGGCTTTGGTCCATTTTTTCTACAGATGGTGGGTACTGATAATTGGCATGTCAGCAGCAGGGGGTTTCCATCATATGTTCATTGAATGTTATCCCAACCAAGCAGGCAGTTTAACAGAAACATCCTATATCAGCTATTTCACTACTCTGTCAAAGATTAGTTAACAACACAAAAAATCCTATATTTTTATTGCAAAGTTACTCTAGTAAACATACAGAATCCATCTTAATATTTCCAAAAAGCCAATATTATAGTTTGTATTTATTACAATATTTTCCCAAGAGCACCCATATCTGCACCCCTGATAGCAGAACAGAGGGGTGGGGATTTGGTTCCACAGGGGTCCTGCAGAAATTTCGGACACAATGTATTACCAATCAGTGCCCCACATGCCAATGCAAAGTGACTCTGAAAGGCAAAGACATCCTCTGAACAAGACTCAGTGACACTGGTGCTAAGGGTGGCTGTGTGACAGAGACAAGGAACGTGTGAGCCAGGGCACAAATGCTGCTCTGAGCCCTGGGGCCCAGGGAGCACTGACATCAGCAGGTGTGGCAGAGTCCCCGCCAAAGCAGAGTCCCCCCGAGCCCTGGCAGTGCCCATCTCCTTCCCCAGAGACCTGTGCCTCAAGAGGGCTTCTCTGCCAGAGGGCAGCCAAAGCCAACGTGCACTGGGGGCTGTGCTCCATCCTACAGGGCCTCTTGGGAGGAGCACCTGGAGCAACTGGTGACAACACTTGGTACGTGTCAGATGATGTTGCTCCTTCCTGGAATGATTTTTTCAAGGAAGGGACTAGCAGTAGGACAGAAAGACCAGCAGCTGCAGAATTTCACAGGACAAAGAGACTCCACCAAAACACTGTCATGTATCCTTGTGCTTTTCTGTCTGTCTTGCACTCTGAAAGAAAAAGAATTGGCCCAGCCTCTGCTTTTCAACTGTCCACGTACTGTGTGTCTTCCTGTGGCAGCTCCCGTGCAAACACAAGTGGCTGCCTGCTGAGCACGGCAATGGACGGCCACAAACAGGGAGGTCCCCGGTGAACATCAAGGCAGACACCCGGAGAAGTGCAGAGGATAGGGATAACTCTGGGAGGAGAAGCTGTTCTGTGCCTCTGATGATGGTGCCAGGCCCCTGAAGGAGCAGCCAAGACAAGTGCTGGAAGCAGCCATGTCCTGCTCTTTTCTGCTGTCAGATGCACACGGGACAGACTTGTTGCCCACAGGTCCACCAGACTTGATCCAGGAAAGATGGAAGCCCATGCATTGGTGGTAGGGAATGGGCTCCAGCAAGAGCAAAGCAGGATCTTCCAGCAGCCAAGCCTGAGCTTGTGAAGCGAGCCATGTGCTCAGCAGACACCAAAGTGCTTCCTTCGAGCCCTGAATGGTGGCCACAAGTGCCTGCCTTTCTTCAGCACCTCCTGCTGCTTTCTTTGTTCCAAGCCAGTCCAGGATTTATGCTGGAAGCTCATGCATGTGTTTTCAAGGCACCTGCACGGAGGAGAAGGACGGCAGCTGCAGTGCATGGCTCGTGCTGCCTCTGACAAGGCATCAACGCCGCTGCCTTGGGACACCTGCCAGTGGAAGGCGAGTCTGCCCTCAAGCACAGCCATTGTAGCCAGTCAGGGGCACAGGCTGCAGCAGCAGCTGCCAAGCATTGCTGTGAGGCTGGTAAACCAAGAGAAAGCCATTGTGGCCGAGCGTGCTGAAGCCTTTTGCTAAACTACGTGCAATAGTGCCCACAGTATGGTCCCTCTGGAATGGTGGCTGGTGCAGATGCCTCCTGGAGCAGGTGTCGGCGTTCAGGGTGCTGCTGTTCCTGTGCACGCTCTGGTGCTGTTTCTGTGGCGTCCAGAGCCGCTTTGGCAGCAGCGACTCAGCAGCCCTGCTCGAGGAGACATCGCCGCCCTGGCCACGGAGGCAGAAGCTCTTTGGGCCCAGAGCTCTGTGTCAGGAGGGCCTCATCCTCAGCACCATGGCCTGGGCAGCCGCGGGGGCCCGGGCTGGCCGCCAGCCCTGCTCTGCCCACTGCCCTGGCAGCACCCAGTGACCGTGCCCCGGCAGGGCCCCCTTGCCCTCCGTGTCCCCAGCCAGCCTCGTTTGGGCACATCGGGATGTCCCCACCCTCCTGCTGAGGCCCAGCCTCCAGGGCTTCTGCCCCAGGTGTGGGAGCCTCTCTGGGGAAGCGCCAGAGCAGCCGGCTGTCAGGAACAAGGATGACACCCAATTCCTCAGGGCTTCCCAGCAGCGCAGCCCCTCAGGGGCCTCCTGTCCCTTTGGAGCCTCCTGCCACCCACTCCCTCTCACAGGGCCCTCGTGCCTTCCCAGCGTCTTGTCCCGTCAGGGCCTCCGCAGCACCTCATGCCTTCACGGCCTCCCACCGCCCCGTCGTCCCCTCAGGGTCTCCCCCAGCCCGGCCAAGCTGCCAGGCAGTGGCGCAGCCCCGGGGGAGCTCCAGAGGAGCTGCATCGAGAGGCACCTCAGAGGCCTCAGCAATGCAGCCAGCAACACACGGGCAGGAGGACACAGATGGCCCTTCCTGGCTGGGCAGGAGGGCTGGTGGCCATCTCCAGGCACCAGGCCGGCAGCGATCCCTGCAGCTCCGGCCCCTGCCCAGCCGCTCTGTGGCCAGCACAAAGGCTTCAGCAGAACCACCAAAGGCCAAGGGCCTTGTGGACATTTTCCCTTCCCCACTGCACACCTGGGCAGCTCACTTGCATGGCACAAGGATCCGTTTTCCCCTCTTCCCCCATGCCCTGCGGACACTGGGCATCAAAGAGAGCTCCTGGGAGTCTGGGTATTGGAACACATTCTCTAGTTATATTCTAAATAACAAGTAAAAAGAAGGAATAAAACAATCAAGAAAAGAAAAGAAAAGAAAAGAAAAGAAAAGAAAAGAAAAGAAAAGAAAAGAAAAATCCCCACCTCGGGCTCAGAAGGCCCCAGCAGACAGAGAGCCTTTCAAATCAGCTCTCCTCAGAGCTCCAGCAGCACAGCCAGCTGTGGCCCCAGAGACAAGGCCGTTTCTTGCGGGCCCTGTGAAACTGATCTTGCAGCTTCTGCAAGATGGAGCCCGGAGCTCTCTCCACAGCGCGGAGGACAAAGGCTGTTTCGAGAGCCAGGCTGCTGGTGGCAGGGCTGATGTCCTCTGCCTTGTCTTCAAGGGCTGCAAGAGAGAGGAACAGAGGCACGGTCAGATCCTGGATCTTTGGGGAGTCGAGGAGACCCCCAAGGCAGGACCATGCCAGCTGGCTCTGGCCATGGCCAGGAGGGAGCCAGGAGCAAGGGGATCAGCCCGAAGCTGCCGGACACTGTTGCCCCACGTGGGCCTGAAATGGGAGTGTGTGTTCTGGCCAAGGCAGCCGTGCTGCGCACAGGGAGCAGAGCCCTGGGCAGCGGGGCAGGGATTGCAGGGCAGGGTGGGGAGGGGCAAGGTGGGGTAGGTTGCGTGGAGTTGGACAGGGCAGAACAGGGCGGGGCAGGATAGGGCAGGGCTGAATGGGGTTGGGTTGAGGAGGGAGTTTGGGGCCGGGCTTGGCAGGCCAGGGCTGAATGGGGCGGAGCATGAAGGAAATCATTGGCTTGTGGCTCACTGATGAACCTGATGCCTTCCTGTCGCACGGGCTCCTGTGGGCTGTCCAGGTACTGCAGGGCTTGGTGCAAGTGCTCTGCCCTTTGGCTTCTCTCCTCTGCCAGCTGGAGAGAGCTCCAGGAGGGTGCATGTTGCAGTGTGGGCAGATGGTTGGTTGTTGCAATCTACCTAAAGTGTCCCCACAAGGAGAGCGCACCACCAAGCACGCAGCAAATACCACACTCACGCACAGCAGCTGATTATCGATAACGGCAGAGGCAGGGACTGTCATTGTATTGGTTTCCAGTGGAAGTTTATTTCACCGACACTCTGAAAGGGTCCAGGAACAGGCAGTGAGATATAGAGGTCCAGTGTTATATAATGCTATAAAGGGGCAGACATATAAACAGCAACAGCCAATTGAATCATCATTTTAAAGGGTTAAGATTTCAGCTGATGGTTAGAGCCAATTCATATTGAATTTAGATACACCAGCAATAGGTTAATGGTTATTAGATGCTTAAGCTAAATCTAATCATATACATTATGAGCTCATTTGTAGAAGGAAGTGGAGCAAGTGAACCATTATAGGAACCATTCTTGAAACCGCTAGGACAATGCCCATAACCTGGACTCTATGTCAATCCATCATGAAGCAGAGGGGCTTGGATTGTGTCAGAGGGTCCTAGAGACCTGACGAAGGCTTTCCTGACTTAATCCCTGGGACCACTGACCCAGTTTGAGATCACCCACCCAATTCAAGGGAAGAATTGCCCAGGTGTGAAGGACTAATAAACTCATTTTAATACAAAGCGGGGATTGGAGGTTCTGGTGTTACGCATATGTATTATTTTGGGAAATGAATGGAAGACAAAAATCCTTGTGTGGCACAATCACACATTTTGGGGTGATCCCCACGGTGCCGCCCGCCGGAGTAATAAACATAACACTTTCTAACTTTGACGAGTTAGAGAGTCTTTCTCCTTGATTTTCAGGTTTAACGATTAAATTGGCAAGCCAAGTCAGGAGGAGACTCTGCTCGGATGTGAGAGTAGCTCAGGACATGGACGTTCTTGGAGTGATCCAAGGGATATTCTTGGAAGAGCAGCCTCCGCTGCCCAGACTATTCTTTAAGCAGCTTACAAGGACCCCTGACTACTAAAACTCTGAACAAAACGGCATGTTTAAAAATTTAAACAGTTGTACGCAGTGGTCTATAAGGCATGCGCCTGGTCAGGAAAGGCCATTTGGTAAGTTGTGGAAGATGTTCCATGCACAACTTGTGCCTCTGTAGTGTGCTTGCAGACTGAAGTTGCAGTTGAAATCTGGTTGTCAGCAGAAAGATTTGTTGAACTGTTGTACCGAGCTTGGGCTTTTGTTGCTGACAGAAGGGGATTTTGCCATTCATCGTAGAGGGTTCAGTCTGGTAGCAACTGGGGCTACCAGTCATAAGGGCAAATCCTGGTCTAAAGTGGTTATGCTGTTGTGAATGTGTCCTGACAGTGAGAACAATTGTGAGAGCATTTATTGAGACATGCTGTTAGCATGATGCAAGTGGGAGTTTGGGCCCGCAGTTCCCTTTTTGGGCAACTTGAAAAGGTCAGGGAAAAACAAAGTGAGTGGGGTGGATGATCCTTAATAAAATCCCCTCCCCGGTGTGACTGTGTGTGTGTCTGTGTTTTAGTTATGGGGGATGGAATTTACCGTAACAGCCGGTGTTCACGGTAAAAGGGTGTTTATGTTTGTGGAATTTGAAATATAGAAGTTGAGGGCTTTAGTGTAATGTATTTGGATATTGTTAGATTGTATTAAGTATTTCCCTCGGGAATAAGAAGATTGTGTTTTTGTAGTCGTGTTTGGAGGTGTGATGTATTTTTGAGGCAGCGCTGCCATCCTGTGCCAAAAGTTGTAAGTGTAGCACACGTTGAGTGTGAAGTTGTAAAACTGGTTTGTTTGGGAGACTTTGCTAAGGGCTCACTTGTGGTTTTAGGTACGAGGTTTGTGTTTGTAAACATAATAGGGGTAGTTTTATCTGAGAATCTGCGGCTGGGGTGTATTTGGCCAATGATGGTCAACGTCCGGCTAGCAGTGGGCAGGCCGACACCCTGCTGCAATCCAGTGCGAGTCCCCTGGCGTCCGAGGGCCACGGGCTGCGCTCGCACTACGGACCGGACTCACCGCCTGTGCAGCTGAGAAATAAGGAGCTGGACTCTCAGTGGGGTAAACTTCGGTTTAATGAAGCATCCGAGATGGCAACCAAGGAGCAGGAACAGAGGTGGAACCGAAGGGAGATCCCCAGGGAGAGACCAAGAAATGGAGGTGTAACAAGGTTATAAAGGGAGTGGGTGTATCAAGGAGGGGTTTACATGGAACCAATCACGGAGGATAGGGGGATGAACTTGACATATTTGACATAAAGGGGGAACCAATAAATACAAAGTAAAGGAGGGGCCCCGGGACCACAGCCAACCACAACCCCCAGAGAGTAGAAGATTCTGGAAAGTTGGGAGGAGTGGGGGGTGATTGACTGGGCCCAGGGAGGAGAGAAAATCCACAAATAAGGGCATAAATGGGAGGAGGAATTATATAACTTAACTGAGTGACACTGTCCAAGGGCAGGGGTTACCATAGCAACTTAACGGACAGTCGGGCTATGGCGGGAAACTGGGGAGGGCAGAACCATCTTACATTGAACAGGGGGAAACAATACATAAAATGGGGGAGTAATACAAAAACTTAATAACACACTACATCTCCCCGTTTTTTACCAAATAAAAGAAAAAGAACAGAGACATCTACATAAAACTTAAAGCTCAAGGACCCGCGGCTGGTCTGGCCAAGCTTCGCCTTCTTCCAGTTGGAGTCCGTCCGCCCATAGATGGTCAGGGGGCGGCGCGGTTGCCCCCTCCTCATCTACGGCTTCTCTTGCCTCCGAGGAGAGGTCCTCCAACTCGACAGGCTCATCTAGTGGGACGCTGGCATGGTTCACGCTTGGCGTCGTCGCCTTCGTTATCAGTCTTTTGACCAGTCCGCGGATCACAGCAATTAAAATCAGAAATATGATCAAACTCAAAACGGCTTTACTAACTGATTTGAATACAGAGCTGGGGCCATCGGGGAGATGTACTAAAACAAAAGAGAAATGGTAAAAGTATAAAGAATTCACGAACATGGTTCTGCCCCAAATAAAAAGCTTAGGTCCCCTGAGAATGGGGAGGAAACGGGCGAGGAGGGTCTGGACTCGAACAGAAAGTCGAACGGTGGAGGAGAAGAAGGAGGTGAAGGCTCTTCTGGAATGGGGAGGAGACTGGAGGAATAGGATGGTCTGAGGGAAAGTTTCCTCCGCCGCCGCCAACACGCCACCTGTACCTGTGGCACAGCCCCTTTCTGGGTCCTCTGCTTTGGGACGAAGGGCCTGACCCATTTAGATGGAATCCAACGGGGGCCTGAGAGAGTGGACACGCAAGCATATCCTCTCCCCCAGGTCACCAGGTCAAAAGACCCTTCCGTCCGCCAGGTCTCCGGATCCTTGATAAGGACCGGCGGCCTGGCCTTTGGCTGCAGCTGCTGGTGGCTGCCGAAATGCCGGACCACTGGAGGGTTCTGGTTGTCAAAAGAGCAATTCAAAAAATTGAGAGTGTAAAGTGCTCTTGACAACCGGACGTGGGGGGTCTCCACCTTCACGGCCGCTTGTTGACGCGCCAAGATCTTTTTCAGGCTCTGGTGGGCCCTCTCCACCATGGCTTGGCCTGTCGGGGAATAGGGGATGCCAGTTTTATACACTATTCCCCATTCCTGCAGGAAGCTCCGCAGCTCCTTGGACGTATACGCTGGGCCATTATCGGTTTTGATGGCCCTAGGGATGCCCAAGACCGCGAATGCCCGGAGCAGATGTTTCTGGACATCCGCGGCCTTTTCCCCTGCGTGGGCAGAGGCGTAGATAGCTCCGGAGAATGTGTCCACTGAGACATGGACATAACACAATCGACCAAAGGAAGGGATGTGTGTTACGTCCATCTGCCACACCTCACAGCTCGCCAAACCTCGGGGATTAGCCCCCGAGGCGATGGCGGGCATTTGATCTTTTTGGCATTGTGGGCATGTGGCCACAATCGCCTTAGCCTGGTCTTGGGTCAGGTTGAATTGCCGGACCAGGCCGGGCGCATTCTGGTGGAAGAGTTGGTGGCTGATCTTAGCCTGGCCGAACACATCCGGGAGTGGGCTCATCGCAACTGCAGCCGCGGCCAAGGAATCGGCACGCCGGTTGCCTTCAGCAATGAACCCCGGCAGATCGGTGTGCGATCTCACATGCATCACATAAAATGGGTGCTCGCGGTGGGAGACTAGGTCGATGAGCCTTGTAAGTAGATCAAATAATTTTTGGTTGGAGACCTCCTGTAGAACTGCAGATTGAGCTCTGGACACTACACCGGCAATGTAAGCGGAATCTGTGACCAAATTGAAAGGTCCCGGGAATCTCTGGAATGCCCTAACGACTGCGTCCAACTCAGCGATTTGTGGAGAGCCCTCCACAATAGCAACATCGGTCTCCCACTGCTGAGTCTGAGGATCCTTCCAAGTCATCACTGACTTGTGGGATGCTCCAGACGCGTCTGTAAAAACTGTCACAGCATCCAGTGGCTCCCTGCTTTGGACCTTTTTCAGCGACAATTTAAACTCCGAATTAAATAATTTGTGGGCCGGCCGATCGACCGCAATACGCCCGGTGTAACTGTCCAATGCAAACTGAAGACTTTCATTCGTTTGCAGCAGTTCATTGAAGGTCTTCAATTTTAGTTGGCCCGTTTCCAATTTAATTGGTATGTGAATACATGAGAAATCGCATCCTGCCAGCTCCCTGATCCTTGATCTTGCCTTGAGGATCAGTTCGGCTACCAACTCTTGTGGCCTTGTCATTCTTTTGGACCGATGATGACTCAGGAAGACCCACTCTATGATTAAGAGCTTATCTCCTGAGCCTTGGTCCTTTAAACTTTTGTCCCACTGATGGATGATGCCATGGAGGTGTGGCAACTTTCCCAGTACTATAAATTTGAATGGCAGGCCCGGATGGTACCGGTGGGCCTGCCTAGCCGGTAGCCGAAATAGCTTTTTGGATCTTCTCCAGAGCTACCTGAGCCTCTGGGGTGAGAACCCTAGGGGAACTAAGCCCCTCTCCCCCTCTTAACAAATTGAAAAGGGGGGCCAGGTCTTTGGTGGGAATGCCCAGCCAGGGTCTCACCCAATTTAAAGACCCACACAGTTGGTGAACATCCGCTAGGGTCTGGACTTTTGTCCGGATAGCCAATTTTTGCAGAACAATGGTCCGCTTAGTGATCTCAAGGCCCAGGTACCTCCAAGGTGGCATCATCTGAATTTTTTCTGCTTGGAGCTCGAACCCTGTAGCAACCAACGCATCGGTTGTCAGGCCAAGCGCATGGGCAAGTAGGTCATCGTCGGGCGCACACACGAGGATGTCGTCCATATAGTGATGGATCACGACGGCATCCCCGAGGGCTGTACGAATTGGGGACAGCAGAGAAGCGACGTACCACTGGCAAATCACTGGGGAGTTCTTCATTCCTTGCGGAAGGACTCGCCAGTGGTAGCGCTTGTCTGGGGACTCACGGTTGATGGAAGGAACCGTGAATGCAAACCGCGGGACATCGTCTGGGTGTAGAGGAATTTGAAAAAAGCAATCTTTAATATCTACAACTGCCAGATTCCAATTTCGGGGGAGCATTGCTGGGGAGGGCATCCCTGGTTGGAGAGACCCCATATCCACAATTTTTTCATTAATTTGGCGAAGGTCGGTCAGGAGCCGCCACTTATCCTTATTGGGCTTTTTAATAACAAAAACGGGAGAATTCCAGGGTGACATCGTCTCCACAATGTTGCCCTTAAGTAACTGCTCCTGCACGAGCTCGTTGAGCGCCTTCAATTTTTGTTTATTGAGTGGCCACTGTAAGACCTGTACTGGTTCATCCGTTAGCCAATCTAGCTTCCAGGTCCAGCGCTCCTCAGTGGCCACTGCCCGAAAAACCTGGGGAGCCTTAGGTAGGTCAGTTTTGGCTCCCCACTGGGCTAATAGGTCTCTCCCCCAGAGAGGCTCGGTGTAATCTAAAACAAACGGGCGCACTGAAGCCAATTGCCCGTCGGGTCCCATAATTTGTACAACGCTCCTTGACTGTTTAGCCAATTGGAGCCCTCCAACACCCGAGATCGTGCCAGCTGCGTTTTGCAGGCCCCAATGTGACGGCCACTCCCGGGAGGGAATGATCGTCACATCTGCCCCTGTGTCCAGAAGACCCCTTACGATTTTGCGGTCCCCGCCCAACGAGAGTTGACATGTCAGGCGGGGCTTCTCCCTCCCCACTACTTGTGCCCAGGCCACGGTCAGAGGTGTTCCATCTTCTGCCGGTCCGCTGCGATGATCTTTTTCTGGGACCGGAATGGCCTGGGCGATGATCTGACCTTTGGGGAGGAAGAGCGGGGGTTGGACACAGTACAGCCCTACCACGAAACGGTCCCGGTCTGTAGTGAGCAGTCCAGGGACGATGTAAAGGTCTCGCGGCGTGTGCTTTGTGTCTCCGACGATGGTCCACCTGCAACGTCCTAACTTCCTCCAGCGACCGGGATGTTGAAGGTCGACAGACACCAGCTGTAAATTACTATTAGGGAGATGTAAGTCCTTAGTGAGCTGCAGCCTGTATGGGGAAGCAGAGGACAAGGTGTTAAGCGCAGGCTGGGGCTGAATTCCACAGGTACGTGTCACATCCGATAGTAAGTAAGACAAGTCCGGTAACGTGTGTGGCGGCGGCTCTCTCTTCTCTCCTCCCTCCCCGCTAGATGTTATTGTTCCCGCCACATTTTTGTCAACGCGCAGGGAGGGACTGTGCTCTGCCTCTAGTTTTTTTGTTGTTTCTCCTTTTCCTCTCTCTCCTTCCTATATTCCATGTAGTCCCGTCTCATAGGGCATTGGGGCATCCAATGCCCTACTTTGCCACATAAGTGGCAAGGGTGGGTGGCCGCTGTTCTTCGGCCGGACCCTGGTGTTGACGGTCCGGCGACGGGGGCAGCTTCTACTTCGAGAAAATCGGGCTCAGGCTTAGGGCATTCGGCAAGGGCTATTGATGTTCTCTTAGGGCGCGATGACAGCGAAACCCTACCGACTACGGCCTCTATCATCGCCTCCACCGTGGGCCGGGGACTTCTCGGGAGGCTGCGAATGGCTTTTTTGCACTCTGGGTTGGCGTTGCTGTACGCCATCCTCAGTAGTCTGTTCTCTCGGTCTGAGTCCCCGGTTGCTAGTGACTCCACGTAACGGTAGAGGCGCTCGATAAAGGCCATATACGGTTCTTGTGGCCCTTGCCGAATCTCGTCGTCCTCCCATTGGGAGGTCACCACAGCTAGCTTGTAGAAGGCACGCTCCGCTGCCTTGGTGGTCTCCACAAGCTGCTGTGGGAACAAGGCCCTGGCCTGAGCTGCCCCCTCTGCCCACTGTCCCTCGCCCAACAGATGATCTTGAGTAACAACCTGACCGTCCGCGTCGTGAGATGTTGGAGGATTCCCCCAAAGCATTGGGAGAACCTCCAAGATCTCCCTCCTCCATTCCCCCACCCAGACCCTAAACTCCATGGGTCGTGTAAGGCTGGAGAAGAGGGCCCTCAGGTCAGCCGGCACCAGATCTCCCTGCGCAAGGGCATTACGGAGCAACCCCCGGAAGTACTCGGACTCCCGGGAGTAGTCTTTCTGCGCCTTGCACAGTTCCTTGATCCGGGCCTGTGCAAGTGGCACCCATTGAGCCTGGGAGCTCCCCTCTCCACCTAGGTGGTATGTGACCAGAGCGGCTTCCAATATAGGCGCCTGCTCCGGCTTCCGGTCATCCACTCCCCCCCCCCAGCACCCCAAGCGTGGGAACCGGAAGGAGGAGCGTGGGAACCGGAAAAGGAGGAGGTTGAGGCGGGGTCTGGCAGGGAGGTGGGACGAGGGCATGGGCGCGGCACACCACCCTTCTCCGCCCCCTGGGTGGTATTCGGGGGCGGAGCTACACTGAAAGGAGGAACAAGGGAGGAGTCAACCTTGGGCGGAACTATGGGCGGAGTAAAGGGAGGAGTTTTGGGAGGAGCCGAGGGCGGAGGACAAAGCGGGTACAAGGGAGGAGCTACGGGAGGGGCAACGAAACTCGGAGGAGGAGCAACGGGAGGAGTAACGGGAATCGGAGGAGGAGCAACGGGAGGAGGGTTTGGGTCAGAGGCAAGGAAGGGGTTGGGTTTAGGGAGAAAGGGATTATGGGTAGCAGAAGGGGTGAAGGCCGGAAAAGCCATGTGGTCCCCGCCATTTTGAGCTCCTTGGGAGCCATCTTGTGGAACATCACTAAACCTTACAACTTTGGGGGTAGCAACTGGGGACTTAGGGGGAAAAGGAACAGGGGGATCGGAAAGAGAACTCCGAAGAGCTTGGCCCGGGCTCCTCGGAGAGGGAGGCTGAGCCAATCTCGGGGGAGCAGGGGCAGGATGGACCCCCTGCGTCTTGCTGGCCTTTAGGATCCCTCGAGAGGGCTCCTGCCGAAGGGAAGAGGAGGAGGAACGAGGGGTAGGAACACACGAACTGGGAGAACTGGGGAGCAAACTAGAACGGGATGGACTTTTTCTCAAATTCCCGGGTGGGCGCAGTGCAGTCAGCACTTTGTTCGCCCAATATGCCACAGTAGAGAGGTGAGTCTCCCCAGAATTAACTTCTTTTTCTAATTTGGCTACAACGGCAGTCCAAAACTGTGGCTCTTTCGCAAGTTCTGGGGTGACTTCGGGAAAATGTGAGAAAGTCCATTTAACCAACATTTTCAACTCTTTCTTGGGGGCAGCAGACCCTCCCCCAAGCAGTAAACCTTTAAGAACATAAAAAACTCCTTTCTGGGATTTGCTCAAGCTTGCACCCATAGCGACTTCTAAGAGATCGCAAAGCACGACCACCTTAGAAGGAGCAAAACCCTTGATGGAAACTTCCACTTACCCGAAGAGAAGGAAAACTAAAACAAGAAGTCACGCCAACGAACCCCTGCTCCCCCCGCTGTCCCCAAGTCTGGGGTTTCAACAAGGGGAAAGGTAGGAAATCGGGTGGTGGCTCCGGGCCCCAAGTCTGGGGAAGCCGGCTCCACAGGAAAGAGAAAATAAAAAACGCGAGGGGTGAGAACTGTCCCCAAGTCTGGGGTTTCAGCCCTCAAGGAAAAAGGGTTGGGAGTAGGTCCCCAAAGCAGGGCATGTACCCCTATGGAAAATTAAAAAAACAGGGGGGAAGTCTGGAGAGTCCCCAGGGCAGGGCCCGGACTTACCTGATCCAGAGGCGTGATGAACGGAAACCGGGCAGGTGGTCACAGCTGCAGAAGCCCTCCTCAGGTGCCTGGAGTTGTGGCTTCTGATCCCCTGGGAGCGCTACCCCTAGAACGGGGTCTGCTACTACCAGGGGTAGTTGACAGCCAAAAGGATTTAAAAATCCGGTCCGTGGGGTCCGGTGACCTGGAGTCCAGATGTCCAGCTGTCCACTCAGGGCCCCACGTTGGGCACCAACTTGCGGCTGGGGTGTATTTGGCCAATGATGGTCAACGTCCGGCTAGCAGTGGGCAGGCCGACACCCTGCTGCAATCCAGTGCGAGCCCCCTGGCGTCCGAGGGCCACGGGCTGCGCTCGCACTACGGACCGGACTCACCGCCTGTGCAGCTGAGAAATAAGGAGCTGGACTCTCAGTGGGGTAAACTTCGGTTTAATGAAGCATCCGAGATGGCAACCAAGGAGCAGGAACAGAGGTGGAACCGAAGGGAGATCCCCAGGGAGAGACCAAGAAATGGAGGTGTAACAAGGTTATAAAGGGAGTGGGTGTATCAAGGAGGGGTTTACATGGAACCAATCACGGAGGATAGGGGGATGAACTTGACATAATTGACATAAAGGGGGAACCAATAAATACAAAGTAAAGGAGGGGCCCCGGGACCACAGCCAACCACAACCCCCAGAGAGTAGAAGATTCTGGAAAGTTGGGAGGAGTGGGGGGTGATTGACTGGGCCCAGGGAGGAGAGAAAATCCACAAATAAGGGCATAAATGGGAGGAGGAATTATATAACTTAACTGAGTTAAGGCCTTATCAGGCATTGCACGACAGGTGGTAATTGGACTAAGAAAAGAAAGCTGTTAGCTGTTTTCATTCATGCGAACCTGGAGAGGAGGTGAAAAAGTCTGAAAATGATTCTTTTTTGTCCTTGAATTATCACATCCACCTTTTTTCATGGGTTTCTCAGAAATGTTCAAAGTCAGTTTTTAGTCTGTAATCCTTTAGTCATTTGGCTCAAATGGCATCAGCTGGGCGATTCTCAGTCCTTTGTTAATTTGGAGTGGTGAAAAAGTAGTATGCATTTAAAGCACTTAAAATATTTAACTTAAAATTTACAGAACTGACAGAAAGATGTCACACAGCAGATTAGCAAGTAGGACAGAGACACCAGTACAGAGTAGAGGGCAAACATTTGTCATTTTCTTGACTCTCATATTTTTAAAGCTGACAAACAGAGATCACTAGATAATTAACTTGCACACTTCTGTAAAAGCATGATCTGAGAAACTAAAGCTATTTTCCAGTAAGGAGCAGGACTCACTGTAGTATCTTTTTTGCAAATAAATAGGACCCCAGCAAACAAAAGATGCTTAGGGTTTTTTCCATTTTTATCTTTTTACTGGTGTGTTCTGTGACACAGACAATCAATACCAATGTAAGACCTATTTTTATCTAATAGAAACACTTGGAGCAAAACTTTAACAAATCTTCCTAACAAATGAGTATGGCTTCCAGCTTTCAGCTCCCAGTAGGAAATAATATTTGATTCATATTCAGAGAATTAATAGCCTTTGCAATTGGAGACAAGATGTCACTTGAAGACTCATAACTTTTTTTTTAAAAAAGTGTTCTGGAAGATACAGACTTAGAAAGCAGCAATAAATTAATGCTCCAAGAATTTTAGAATATATGAAAGTAATTTACAGGATTAACTGCTTTGAGGAAATTATGCCTAAAATAAATATACTAAATGGAATTATTAAAATAAAGTTAATTTCAGTTACTCATTCATCCTCTGGGAAGTCTAACGAGACTAATTATAGCAGACTTATTTGCAAAACATGTAAAATCACTTAAATCTAATAAAACTTAACAGAATCTAACTTAACTTACTTAATAAGACTTAAACTTAACAGGAGATAAACTTAACAGGACTTAACCTTAACAGTATTTGACATTTAATGGCACTTGATAGATAACTTAACTCAAACTACTTAATAACAGATAAAACTTACTATAGAAATAATATATAGCAATTACTATAACTTACTTACAGGCCTGATTCTAAAATATTAAGCTAAAATAACCTTCTTCACGTTTTTGCTATAGCATTTTTATACTTAAATACACCCAAACATAAGCTTACTCAAGGTATACCTGTGAAAAAATTCTTTTGAATTCAGTGCTTGCTTATACATCTATCACATCTAAACAAAGCTTAAAAAATACAAAAAACACAGTCATTACATCTTACTTCTACAATCACTTTAACACATCTTAACATTTTTTTAAATTTTTCAAAACACAACTTTAGAGTCTGATGTTCCGACTCAGCTATCCGAGCTTCTGATGTTTAAAGTCTCTGCTAATACAGATTCCAAGACAGCAGAACCAATGCTGAGCCAAATCGACTGAAATTTGACTCCTGCATTCACAACGCTGATCTGTCCTTCACAGTCTGTGCTGGGAAGAATAAAAGTCTCTTTAACTTCGCTTGTTTACCATCACTGGTCTCTCAATTTCAGCAGGGATCTTTTCTTTTGTTGACAAGAGTTCACAATTATTATGGCTGTTAGATCTCAAACTGTAGCTTTTGCCGGCTGCGGGGCGGAGGGAGAAACGCTCCCGCTTGAAAAAGCGCTCTGGTCCCGTGGCGCGTATGCCGGAGCGGGCGAAAACTCCCTCCCCCGCGCTGGGCTCTTTGTTTACTCACTGTTTGCCGGCTGACTGCTGCAGGCACCGCTGCACGCGTGGCTCCCCCCGCGGTGGCGCGGCTCCTTCGCTCCCCCCGCGGCGCTCGGCTCCCACGGCGCCGGCTTCTTCGGTCCCTTCCGGCGGCTCCGATCCCCTCCCGGGGCGGCGCGGCGCGGCTCCCGCGGCGGCGGCTTCTTCGGTCCCGTGCCGGGGCGGCGCGGCTCGGTTCCTGCGGCGGCGGCGCGCCCGTGCCGAGTTCGGAGTAGCACAACACCGCAAGCGCCATGAGCTGCGGCCGCTGTTTTGCACTCAGAGAGATAGTAACACAGCGCACCGTACATCACTCGCCATGGCCTGCTTAGCTTCTTGACAGTTTTATCACTCTCTAAAGCAGCCTCTGACAATAAATCACCGAATTCACGCCATGCCGTTAAGTCGTAAACCTTACGGAAAATCCCTTTATCATAGCCGTAAGTCCAAAGTCCTGTTAATTCCTTTTGCCAATTCATTCCCTTAATTTGCCTTTTTTGCAAGAAAGTAATAAAAAGTTCTATGCGGCTTGCCTTTCCATACCTATGTAAATGAGCGCGCTCTGCAGCACCTGAAGGTCATCGGCCGCATGTACCAGCCAGGACCCGTCTATACGGTCGCCTGGGGTCGGCACGTCTCGGCGGGCTTCGTCCCCTTTGTTTATGCGAAACCCGCTTGGTTTATTCGTGCTTACTGCCGTTCCGCAGCTGCTCCTCGGAACCTGGACAAGTCCTCACCTCCCCGTGGTTTTCGCAATCCCCAAGAGCGTTCGATCGTGGTTCGGTATCACGTCCAGGGGTCAACCATTTGTTGGAGATGAGGGGGAGACGACCATCCTTTAATGCATCGAACTCCCACTTTATTGATCAATCAATCACCTTAAATAACAAAGTTAACGAACTTCATGCATATTCTGTAATCCAATTTCATGATAGGCTAACAGAGAAAACTCTAACCACTCCTCTTGTTTTAGAATACCTACAATTGTTTATTAAAAACAGAAACCAAAACAGAAACCAGAAACTAAAACAGAAACCAGTGTTCCCAAAACTTTTACTTCTGTTCTCAGGATGGCAGGCCTTTCCCAGAGACGGTGTTCTTCTTGTTATGGGAAGACAGCCTGAGAACTTTATTGTTTATAAAGAGAGTCTAATTGTTTATAGAAATCAGAAGGCTGAGAACTGTTAGAAACTGCTTTACTTTTCTCTTCTACTTTTCTCTCAATTGTATGTCTCATGGCCTTTTTCTTTAAGCCATTCTTGAAAAACTCTCCAACAGGTGACCCCCAACTGAAACCCTCCATTATGAGACTTTGTTACGGCATATGTTGTTTTTGAGGCAGGAGCAAGATTGGGAAGAGGTGATGTATGCTGACATGTTTTTCTCGCTCCGGAATTACCCTGAGTGGCAGAGGGATTGTGGACTCAGGGCTCCCTCTGACGCATTTGTGTTGGCCCTGGAAAAAGATAATGAGGGTAATAGGGGAAGGGTGAAACGGTGTTGTAATGCATGCTCCATAAATCAGTGCTGCACACACCCAGACGAGGTATACCCAGCTGACTCACTGAAGTAAGAGTTGGGGGATCTGTTTGAACCACCCCCAAAGAAGCAGGGGGGCAGAGAGGGGCAGAAAATTTGGGAATTACCTCAACTCCAGCTCCAACTCTTATTCTACCTCACGAGACTTCACCCTCAACTCCAACTCCAACTTTTGTTTCACCTCATGACATCCCTGTCCGGACTTCAGCTTTTTTTCCACTCCCTAAGACTTCAACCTCAATTCCAACTCCAGCTCTTGCTCCACCCTCTAACACCTCTGTCCAAACTCCAGCTCATATTCCATCCCCCACTCAAATTAAAGCCACTACTATTTCAGCCCCAGCTCCAGCTTTAAACAAAGCAATTACCATTTCAATTCCAGCACTGATTTTATGCCCAGCTGAACCAACTCCAGCTTCTATCTCAAGTTCAACTCTAGCTTCTATTCTATCCCCCACCTCAACTACTCCTCAATTTTTCCAACTACCCAGCAGCGACAGCGAACGAGAGGAGCCCCCTCCAGAGGGTCCTATAGCCTCCTGGACTTGGAAACGCACTAAGAAAATGATACAAGGACCTTTGAGGGAGGCAGTAAGCCCAGAAGGGAAGACAATGTTAGTTAAAATTCCTTTTTCTACAATGGATTTAGAGGTTTGAGGAAAGATTGCTAAACGTTATCGGAGTGACCTGATAGGTGCTGCAAAGGAATTCAAGTTTATGATTAAACAGCATTGACCTGATTGGTCAAATCTCCAGTTGTTATTGGATGCCTTAACTGAAACAGAAAAACAATTGATTTTAAAGGTAGCAGGGGGCTTAGCAGAAGATGCTTGTAGAGTGCATCACTACACAGAGTGATAGAAAAGATGTTTTTCTTCTTCAGGATTCACATTGGAATGCTGATGATGGTAGTGATGTGGAAAGACTAGAGGTTTATCAAGACTTCATAGTAAGGGGGTTAGAAAGGGCAATTCCTAAACCAATGAACTGGTAAGCCCTATATACAATTAAGCAAGGTCCCTCCAAAACACCTTCTGAGTTTCTATAACATTTGTGGGCTGCAATGCATCGTTCTACAGCCTTAGATCCTGAATCTGAGGAAGGGATACGATATCTAGTGGGTTTATTCTTAGGACAATCTACAGGGGACATTAGATGCAAACTTCAGAAGATACAGGGTCCAACAGCACAAGATTTAGAAACTTTGCTAGAAGAGGCATGGAGAGTATTTAGTAACCAGGAAGAAAAGTGCAAAGAAGGGATGAAAAAATTATTAGTAAAAGTAAGGGAAGAAGAAAAAGGAAAATGTGGACAAAGGCCACTAAGGCAGGGAGCACCTTGGCTAAGGAGAGATCAATGTGCATTCTGCAAGAGAGTTGGACACTGGAAGAACCAGTGCCTGGAACGAAGAAAAGGTGATGAAAAAAGAAGAGATCAAAAATGGGGGTGGTGGTTGCCCATGTTAAGGAAGACTGATGTGGACTGGATGATCTTACCCTAGGAGACCCTCTGGTTGGAATGAAACTTGGGAACAAAGAAAAGGAAATGGATTTCCTGATGGACACAGGGGCAACATCTTTGGTGCTAAATAAAGCTTTAATGCCAATAACAGATGATTATGTCAAGGTGAAGGGGGCAAGTGGACAATTTGAAAGAGCTTATTTTTGTAGGCCATTGAAATATAAACTTGGGAAACAGTGGGGAATTCACAAGTTCTTATATATGCCCATGCTCCATCAGCACTTTAGGGTAGAGATTTATTGGAACAGTTAGAAGCAAATGGAGAGATTACTGTGGAGGTTAAGGAGGTTTAGGGACGCTGTTGAGTCAGGGATGGAATGAAGGACTCCAGTCTTCAGAAGGTGAATCAGAAGGCAATTTAATGAAGGTAGCAGGTCTTTTATAATGTGACTCGCTAAGGTGAGACTTGGTTGGTCTCAAATTAAAAACCTCTTACATTATTGGTAAACTATGAATAGAACACTCTGGAGGGCCATATCTATAAACAACGGTTATGGAAAGAGAGAATAATTGTTTTAAATCTTTTCTCTAAGTTTCCCAGGCTCGGCCTGGGAGAATTTATCTCTGTTCTTCCTTTGACTGAACTGAGAATATCCATGGTAAAGGACCAACAATATGTTAGGCCTGATGCTAATAACCAATGAGGCTAAAGTTGAAAGTGAAGATGAGGTTCATAGGAAAATTCTGGATCAGGTATTTCCTGGGGTGTGTGCTTCTAACATACCAGGGAGAGCAAAGAATGCATCCCCAGTGCAAATTAGGCTTAAAGAAGCAAGAAAACCGGTTGGGGTCATGCAGTACCCTTTGAGAAAGGAAGACAGAGAAGGGATTAGCCCAGTAACTGAACACTTTTTACAGACAGGGCTATTAAAAGAGTGTCAGCCTGAGTTCCACACTCCTATTTTACCTGTTAAAAAGCCTGATGGATCATTCCAAATAGTACAAGATTTAAGAGCTGTTAATAAGATAACTGAGGATTTATACCTCACCCCTACACTCTGTTAACTCATTTAATATCTGAACTACCAAGGTTTACCCTTTTTTATTTGAATGATGGTTTCTTTTGCCTTCCTCTCCATAAGGGCAGCCAGAAAATTTTTGCATTTGACTGGGAAAACCCCAAAACTGGACACAAAACCCAGCTGACATGGTTAGTTCTGCCTAGGGACTTCAAGAACTCCCCTACGATATTTGGAGAACAACAAGCAAATGATCTGGAACCCTGGAAAGGTCCATCAGAAGAAGGACAGCTGTTACAGAATGTGGACGACATTCTGGTAGCTACCAAAACTCAAGAGGCATGTATAGAGTGGATGGAAAGTCTCTTAAACTTTTTGAGCCTACAGGGGTATTGAGTATCCCAGAAGAAAGCCCAAATGGCAAAGCAAACAGTTGTTTATTTGGGCTATGAGGCTTGACAAAGAACTTTAGGACAGGATCTCAAGGAAGCAATATGCCAGACCCAAAAGCCCCAGACAGTAAAAGAACTGAGAACCTTTTTAAGCATGACTGAGTGGTGCAGGCTTAAAAATTTATAATTACAGACTTAGTCAAACCCCTATATGCCTTGATTACGGAAGGACACAGAGATCTCCAATGGACAAAAGAAGCAACACAAGCCTTCAGCCAATTGAAAAAGACCCTCATGTCAGCTCCAGCCCTGGGACTTCCAGATGTGAGCAAACCAATCTTTTTCTTTTGTAGCAAAAAGCAGGGAATTGCTTTGGGAATACTGGCACAAGATCTGGACCTGTACGGCAGGGCAGTCACCTGTCTCTCTAAGCAGCTGGATGCAGTGGCTAAGGGATGGCCAGGATGCCTCAGAGTGGTTGCAGCAGTGGCAGTGAACATCCAGGAAGAACATAAATTCAGCCTTGGCCAGAAGATGACTCTGTCAGTGCCCCACACAGTGTCTGCAATGCTGGAAGTAAATGGGGGACATTGGGTCTCCCCACAGAGATTCTTGAAATACCAAGCCATAATGGTGGAACAAGATGATGTAGAAATTGTGACAACTAACATTGTGATACCCAGCTTCTTTCCTCAGTGGTAGTATGGGAGAAGCAGTGATCCATGATTGCCTGGAGACTATGGAAGCTACCTACTCCAGTCACCCAGATCTGAAGGACACCCCTGTCAAGGAAACTGAGACCTGGTTTTCTGATGGAAGCAGCTACTTCGTCAGCAGAAAAAGGCATGCTGGGTATGCAGTTACCACAAACCAAGAGGTAATAGAGTCTGGATCCTTACCAAGCAACATCTCGGCACAGAAGGCTAAAATAATTGCCTTAACCTGGACTTTAGAGGTGGCAAAAGGAAAGAAAATCAATATTTACACAGACTCAAGGTATGCGTTTGGGGTAGTCCATGCACATGGAGCCATCGGGAAGGAAAGAGGACTGTTGAACACACAAGGAAAGAGCATTAAACATGCACAAGAGATAATTAAACTGTTAGAGACAGTCCAGCTACCTGAAAAGGTAGCCATCATGCACATCAAGGCACATCAAAAAGTGAGCTCTGAATTCGGGGAAGGAAATGAGCTGGCAGACAGAGAGGCAAAAGAAGCAGCTAAAGGTGAGGTTGTTGAGACAGTTGAGGCAGCCTTAATCCCAGATGGACAAAATTCTATTGAAGGTAAACCAAGGTAGAATAAAAAAGAAGAAAGGCTTATTGGGAAAGAGAATGGAAGGTTTAATCAAGAGGGATGGGCTGTTACAGATGATGGGAAAGGAAGGCTTGTGATCCCCTCTTCCATGCTATTGTCATTAGCGAAGGACGAACATGGGAAAATACATTGGGGAATAGATGCCTTGTATAATTACTTGAAAGACAGAATTCTAGCCAGAAACTTGCAAAGTACACTGATTCAGGTGACTCATCAATGTACCCTTTGGCTCCAAATTAATCTCAAAAATATTCCTGAACCAAAACTTGGGCAAACTGGGAAAGGATATGGACCTGTGGGCAGCAATGGTAAATTGATTTTTCAGAACTACGCAGGAAAGGGGGGTACCGATACCCGTTAGGGTTAACAGACACCTTTTCAGGGTGGCCAGAAGCTTTCCCTACGAGAACTGCCAAAGCACACGAGGTAACCAAAGCATTGTTACAAGAAATAATACCGTGTTTTGGAGTCCCAGCCACAATGTCTTCAGCTAGAGGACCACATTGTATTTCAAAAATTGTGCAGCAAACTAGCCACCATTTAGGCATAAGCTGGGAACTTCATATCATGCTCAGTCAAGCAGTCAAGTGAAAAAAATGAATCACTTGATAAAGCAGCAAATAATAATACTGAGACAAGAGGTGCAGTTACCTTGGCCTCAGGCTCTTCCATTGAGGGGGCCTCTGAGATTGAGATGACCCCGAGGTGTTAGAAAGTCTCTTTTTCCCAGCCCCGAGACCGAAGAAGGGATTCCTTGCCTCTCCTTCTCAAGGTTGTTTATTTTTTCTTATCTTTAACATTCTTTCTCTGACCTGCTGAAGTCTGTCTAGCAGGTCAGGTTGAGGCACACTGACCACCCTCAGGGTGGTGTTATCTTTTTATACTAAAAACTGGGTGTACTTTATTTACAATAATTTTCCAATACCTATCACCTATATTAGACAGTTTGTCTCTCCTCTAAACCAATCCAAAAGTGCCACCATCACAGCAGAAGATGGAGGCTAAGAAGAAGAAGAAGGAGAAAGACAGAACACGCCTGGATTCCTCCATCTTGCTTCTTCAACTCACATTCTAAAAACCCCAAAATTCTACATTTTTACCTGGTACTAAATTCACTATCATTCTATTCAATCTCTTGTGGCTTGTACATCTTTGCACAAAATTGGTAATTGTTTCCATGGGTTAAAATCGAGGGCATGTGTGTCTTTGACCCCATGCAAGGGTCTCTGAGCCTCCTGCCAGGGTCTCGAGTCCTCCAGGGCAATCAGAGGAAACTCCTGGGTTCTGACATTCCATTAGCATTATTATGAATCTGGACCAAAGCAAGAGTAAAGGAGAAAATAAATCCCTTTGAAATACTGTATGGAAGGCCATATGAAATTCAAGAAGGGACAACACCCACTCAAGTAGGGGAAGAAACCCTATACAAATATTTGGTCGCCCTAAAAAAACAGCTTAGAGAAATTGAGAAACATGTGGCTGGGGCTGGAAGCAGAGAATTAGATGGACCAGTACATGATGTACAGCCTGGGGATTATGTATATGTTAAGTCTTTTGCAGAGAAGAGTCTGGAACCGCAGTGGGACGACCATTCCAAGTGCTCCTCACCATCTTTACTGCAATCAAGTATAAGGAACAAAGTGCCTGGATCCATCATTCCCAAGTGAAGAAGGCTCCCGAGGGACTCTGGAAAGTTATACCCGGTGACAGCAAACTGAAATGAAAACTTTCTTGGGAGAATAAATAGGGTGTGGGTAAAATGATAAGCATAGTTTAAGAATAAAAGTTGGTAGTTATAATGGATAATCAGGTGAGAGTAGCCTGGAGAGTTGGGGCATTTGTGATTATCATTATAGCCACAGCTAAAGCAGTACCACTTGTATATAATGTGACTGGTATATATAAATGCCAAGTGAAGGCCTATGACTCTGACTCCTGTAAGTCTCTGTATCAGATGCTAAAAGTTACAAATACAAGTGTGTGGGAAAGGAGAAATATTTGGGGATGGGAATATGTGTTTGTCCAGGATGGGTTCCATGAATTTCATCACAAATCCATGAAACTTATTCAGATTGGCCCTGGATGCTGTGACAAATGCTTAACCAATTGCCCAGAGTTTAGACTCAAAATGGAAGGTTGTGCAAACAAGGATTTGAAGATTGATTATAGTATAACTCAGTTTTGTACTGCTTCCCAAATGGATAGGGTTAAAATTACTCCACCAGTACCAACACTGAGAGAAACCACGACTACTCAAATCACCCTAGATCCCATGGTTCCCATAATGACCAAAACTGGACTGTATACTGTTAGAGAAGGCCAGAATTCAAAAATTGCTGATTAAAAACGGGTAGAGATGGCAATGCAAGTAAATGCCTCTGTCATTTGGCCCAAGTGTGCTCCAGTTTTAAGAACTGCTTTTATGGACTGGACTATGTGGCTGCAGAAGCGTATGCTTTGTATGTCCAGTCAGAAGAAAGACCTTACTGGATTATTGGGAGTGGGACTAGGGGTTCTAAATACAATGGATTCAGAAGTATTAATGAACAAATTGACAGCACTTGGTGGTGATATGCTTAAATTACAACAATCTTTGCAATCTTCCTTGTTGGCATTAGGTACCAGCCAGAATAAATTGTCCAAAATATTGCCAGAATGGGAAAATACAGAAAGGACAAGATCATCAATCCATAATTGATACTTTAGGCACAGCTATTTTATGTTTTGGTAAGTGAATTGAAATTTGCCCTGGGTAGCTGTCAAGGGCAAACTGGAGGTGTTCATTGGTCTGGAGCAAAGTGTGCAGACTACTTAAAGTAATGTTCAAGTTGCAAGGCAGGATGTATTCTATTACTATCTGTATGGGAGTTGTCTTTTGTCAAGTGGGCAAAAAGTCTTATCTCTCTCTCTGAGTGATCACCAGCACTCTTCCCTTGGGAAGAGACATCTGCTAATAACAGGCTATTGAATGGCACTGCACAACTGATAAAAACTATAGAGTCCCATTGTGAGATGCTCCACCCAGAGGGAGGAGCCAAGCATTGCTATGCAGATATAATCCAGAAGTTCTGAAACACCAGCACAGCTTCTCCATTAAATTTCCCAGAAGAAGAGCAGCTGCCTCTTCTTCCACTAGATCTTCAGAAAAAGAATACATCCTTTTCTACAAGATCCCCTGCTCCAACAGAACCACACCTGACACTTCAAGAAGTCTGCAGCCACATTTCCACTTAGACTGCTACCAACACCCTGACCAACAGGGTGTCAAGTTGAGTTCTGACTCTGTCAGTGTTGTTCTAGTGTACTGCATTGTTTTAGATTATGCTTTTATATTTTCTTCCCTATTAAAGAAGTGCTAGTTCGTGCTCCCATGTTTTTTGCCTGAGAGCCCCTTTATTTAAAATTCATAGCAATTCAGAGAAATGAAGAAGATTTACATTCTCCGTTTCAGGGGAGGCTCCTGCCTTCCTTAGCAGGCACCTGTCTTTTGAAACCAAGACAAGTAGTCAATGCATGTAAAGTCACATCCTGCTAGGGTGCAGAGATGAGCTCTAGCTCTTGTAATGGGTTGAGCACTTGTGCTGTTGTTATACTTTCGTTTGGCTGATCGGACTTAAACACCCAATCAGTGATTAAGAGTTGATCTTTTAGGGTGGGATCCCATTGAGAAATCAATCCATGAAACCTGGGTGACGTACCCAGAACTACAAATATAAATGGTAAAGCAGATTCTACCCAATGAGCCTGCCTTGTGGATGGGGCATGAAATACCTTTTGGATAGATTCCCAGGCCTCTGGTGTGATGGGTCTGCACAACTTCGCAGGATGTTAAAGAGTGGTGCAAGGTCCTCCGTTGTGATTCCCAGCAGTGGACAAACCAAACTTCTGCTCTACGCAGTTGACGTAGGTCCCTAAGGGTTCTTGTGTTGTCCTTGATGGAGAGTTGCTGGGGTGCAATGGTCTGCTTACCAATTTGAAGTCGCAGGTAAGTCCATGGGCAGGTATGTTGGATTTTTCCCTTGGCTATCAGGAATCCTGCTTCTTCAATAGTTTGGGTAGTCCTTTTGAGCACAAGCTCAACATAAGAGCTAGTCTCGACACAGATTAGGATATCATCCATATAATGTAAAATTATTGCATCTGGAAATATTTTTTGAATCGTGAAGGGATATGGGCCACATGCCTTTGGCCAATGGCTGGTGAATTCTTCATTCCTTGTGGAAGAACTTACCAATGGCAATGTTTGAGGGGAGCTTGTCTATTTCATGATGGTACTGAAAAAGTAAATCTTAGCACATCTCAGGGATAGAGTGGAATATTAAAGAAACAGTCCTTCATGTCAATAATGGATAATTGCCAATCTGGGGCAACACTGAGGCTGAGGGCAAGCCAAGCTGGAGGGGGCCCATGTCCTCGATCATGGCATTGACTTTACGAAGGTCCTGTAGGAGCTGCCATTTATTTTTTCCGGGGTTTTTGATAACAAAGACTGGAGTATTCCAGGGGGTATTTGATGAAACAATATGCCTTTTGAGTAACTGTTCTTCTATCAGGGTTTTGAGCGCCTTTAGCTTGGTTTCAATGAGGGGCCACTGAACCACCCAAACTGGATCATCTCTTTTCCATGTGAGCAGAGTTGTGGCATTCTCTGCACTGTCCCCAGCTAGAAATCCTGTGGTGGAGAAGGGATTTCTAGCCTGGCACCCCATTGTGACAGTATGTCTCTGACTCACAACGTGACAGTTGTCCTCACCACAGACAATCTCACTGTAGCAATTTGGCCGTCAGGTCCTTCTGTGAAGACTGTTCTTTTACTTCTCATAGAAGTGGCTGCTTCTGCAGTCCATGAGATGACACTATTTGCAGGGACAAGCTCCCATCCTTCTGGTCACTCAGAGTGGGCAATGATGGTGGCGTCCTCTCCGGTGTCCACCACTCCTAAGAGAAAGACTTTATCCCCTTTGTTAAATAGGCCACACTTTGTGATGGGTCTGTCATGGCCCACAATCTCTTCCCAGAAAGCATTAGGATTTTCAGGGACAATATCTGCAGAATCCAGTAATAAAAAAGCCTGAGCAATAGGTGTCTGTTGAGACAAAAACCAAGGGGGAGAAGTGCATGTAACAGGCACTGTAATTTCATCTTTCCATCGTAAGGTTTGAACCTCCAGTAACACTTGTAAATAATCGTCAGAAAGTAAAGTCCCCAAAAACTAAAGCGTCCCTTGGTGTTGTGAAAGGGCCGTATTTACCAGTTGGAAGGTGGTAAATGATTTCATTAGAGAAATGGATTGCAAATGTGCTTACCAATATGCTTCAGGTCCTGGTTGAACTTGCGGGTAGGACTCCTTTCAAGTTTGAATTCCTTTTTATAGTAGGTGTCATCATAAATTACTTCCCTGTATGTTGGCTCTCTAAGATCGTTAGATGAGAGGGGCAAAATGCCTTGGAATTTGTTATCGTTGCACAGGGCCACCCTGCACTCAGCTGAAAGTTTCCTGGACACTGTTGATGATTTGGTTGGTAAGCTGGCTGATGATAGAGCTGTTGGTGGCTTTGAAAGTGAAATAATGTTCTCTACATTCTGAACAAGATGCAGATGGACAGTTTGTGGAGGGGTGCCACTGAACAAAATCACTGTTACATTAAGACCTTTAATTGTTATTTCCACAATGACTCCCACAAAAGGAGTTCAGTAGGCAAGAGGAGGAGAGACATCATGTGCCGGACATCATGCAGCACAAGAGCATGGGCCAAGAAAGTCACATTAGGCAAATTTTAAAAGGTGACCTCCATCCATAGTCTTTGCAAGCCTTGCAAAGCTCTTTTAATTACTCGTAAGGCATTGCTTCCCATTTTGTACTCCTAACCTATTGAACACAACTGGTGCTGCTAATTTCCCTGCTCTCTCCCAGTTTCCATCCCAGCAGCAAACTTCCGCACGCCTGTTCAGTTATCCACAGGCTTGGTATCAGAGCTTGAGGAATCACTGGAGTCCTCCGTAGAGGGGAGTGTTTAAGTAAGAGAGGTGCAGTGCCTGCATTTGACTGCTAAGGCCCAATGCCATGGGGTGCCGGTAACTAAGATGGCTTCCTTCCCGTCACCATCATGTCTACTTCCGATGACATGGCAACCAGAAGAAACTCATTGTTGCTAGGAGTGGAGGGGGAGGAGGGAAGAGAGGCAGGGCCTGCATTGGAAAGGGAGGAGCCCGACAGAGGGGTGGGAGCAGGAACAGGAGGAGGGTCACGTATGCTTTTTTGATGTGACAAGGTGAGAAATGTTGGTGATGAAGGGCTCAAAATGGCAGATCCCCTCATGGGATCAGTGCCATTTTGGGTGGCAGAATTTGGCGGAATTCAGTCAGAAGGGTGGGACCCCTCACAGGCCGGTATTCATTTTGACACATAAGAATCGATGGAGAGAAAGGGTAAATGGGCACAGGAAGGAGGTTTAGGTTAGAACCCAAGATGGGTTGTATGGGCCTATCCTGAGAAGAGGACAGAGGAGGGCAGGAGATGGCAGTAGGCTGGTGGCACTCCTGTGCCTTTTGGCGGGTTCCAACTCCTAGCCTCTCCTGAGGGGACAAGGGTGTGGGTACACGGGGAGAGGGATAAAACAACTGGATTTGTAACCAGGGTGTAGGACTATTAAAAACTCTCCAACTTTTCCCCCAAGCCTGCAATCATGTCATAAATCGAATGAAAAATAGAGTAAAACTTCCCAAGTTTAAAATTCCCCTCTGATTGTAAGAGATACAATTTCCTCTCTGCAATTTTTATGCCAAAAAATAAGTGAAAGAACAGAATCCCATGTTGCATCATTAAAATGTTTGAAGACTCAACAAATAAAAGCCCTTAATTTTGCTTTCGAAAATTTTACATTCATATCTATCATGGTCTTTTTAACTTGGGCATAAACTTCCGGGTATAAGAGGGAAAGATTGGAACCCATCTCACACACTTTGCCCCCTAAGATATAAAAAGGAAAACAGAAAAATTGACCCAAACCAAACCAACACTCACCAGATCGGTGGGTCAGAGGAAAAAAATCTCATAGAGCCTCCTGAGGAAGGAACCAGTTCTCTGCTTCCTCGGGAACTTACAGGAATGTCGGTCACCCTCTCCGAAAAGTTCATGGAAAATTGGAAATCTTCTTTGGGGATAAGGAGAACTGAAAATCCCAGGGCCATGGCCTCTTGGAGAGGCTTTTTAGGGACATTGCAGAATGAGTCCAGGTCTGGGGCTCCAGATGGCTCCACTCTGAAAGGGTCCAGGGACAAAGACAGGGAGAGGTAGAAGAGCCAGGATTATATACTGGTACAAAGGGCAGAGACAACAGCAACAACCAGTCACCTGAAAGTGTGAGCGGGAAAAGGATTACAGTGACCAAAAGGGAAACACAAGGGTAAACAGACAGGGGTACAGACCATCGAGGGTGCAAAGAAACTGCTACAACCTTGACCATATATGGTTAACAGGAGGTTGAACAGTCAATGGGCCAACAGGGGGAGTGGCACTAGGGTTGACTGACGGCATGTCACATGAGCCCATGGGAGGGGTTAAAATCTAGAGCACATTCTTCCAGGGCATAGCTTCAGGAAGTCACCTGGCAGGCCCAAAGATCTCCAAGGTGCAGTGGGTGCAGGCTCAGCCCCTTGGCTGGGTGCTCCATGCAGCCAGCATTGGCCTCCCCTTCGCACACAGCCGTGGAGCCAGGCTCTGGAGGGAGCAGCAGACTGGGCCGGGGCTCCATTGGCACCCGGCTTGGGCCCACAGGAGCCTGGAGCAGAGCCCGCGCGGCCCGGGAAAGGCAGCGGCGTGTGGGGCGCAGGGAGGCGGCCGTGGCTGCAGCGCTGGGCAGGGGCGCAGCTGCCAGCCGCACTCACTGAGCAGCGCCGCCAGGGGGCTTCTCCAGCCTGAGGCTGGGGCTTGCCGGCCGTCCTTACCAGGGCCTCACCAAACCTCCAGGTCTGATGCAGCCGCAGCATGTGTTGGAGATCCTTCCTGTGCAGGAATGTGGCTGAACAATGCAGTGTTTCCCGGGAGGCCTGGAGAGCAGCAGAGAGCCCGAGATGGCACCACAGCCCAGGGCACAGGAGCCACCCAGGTCCCTCTACCAAGGCCAGGAGGAGGCTGCAGCCCACGAGGCACCAGAGCAGGAGTCAGGCTTCTGGTGGAAGGGCTGATGTCCTTGTTCTTGTCTTCAGTGGCTGCCAGAGAGGGTAATCGAGCCATGGTCAGATCCTGGATCTGCAGGGAAATGAGGACATCCCCTGTGCCTGGGCCGTGCCAGGGCATTGCTGGCTGGAGGGGCCGGGTGGGGCAGGATGTGGAGGGGATCCCATGTTTGTGGCCTGGGAGGAGCTGGGCTAATGAGGATGGAGCACGACAGGGTGGAGCAGGGCAGAGTTGGACAGGGCAGGGTGGAGTTGGGTGGGGTGTGGCAGGGCGGGGCAGTGCTGGGTGGGGCAAGTTGTGGAGGGAAGCCAAGGCCTGTGGCTCACCAATGAGCCTGATAGCCACCTGTCAGAGAGACACCTGTGGGCTTTTCAACCACCGCAGGGTGTGGCACAGGTGCTGGGCTGCTCAGCTGCTGTCCCTTGCCTGCTGGAGAGAAGCCCAGGAAGGTGCACTTGGTGCAGGTTCAGCCCCTTGGTTGAGGGCTCTATGTGGTCAGCACTGGTTTCCCCTGCCTTCACAGCCCTGCCAGGCAGCCAGCATCCGCTGACACTGGGCTCTGGAGGGGGGAGCGGGGCGGCTGCTGCCTGGGGAGCCACGATGTCACCCTCCCCACAGCCCTGCTGGGCCAGGCTCCATTGGCACCTGGCTCGGGGCGCAGGAGGCTGGAGCAGAGCCCACAGTGAAAAGAGCTGATGAAGAGGTAACTCATGCATGCATGATTTAAGTGTTAATGGTCAGGAATATTAAGCAGAAGTCTAAGAAGCAAGTAACGCTGGCCGGCTGTCTATGTACAAATCACAAATGGGAGGAGACTGTTGTGGTGCGTGCCTTGTGCTGTTTTATTTTTCAGCATCAGTCCCATTACATGATTATGACAATGGGAAGATGCCACCAGCTCACATCCCAGGCAGCAGACAAAGAACTTAATGTTACATCTTACTTTATAAGTTTTTTGACCAATTACACAAAGCATAAGCATATTGACAGTAGTTCTATCTAACCACTATAAGCACACATACCTCTGGTTAAAACAATGCTTGCTTCTTTCGAATACAACACCTATTTGTAAGCCTTAAAGCACAACGCACAGAGCTCCATTATTGAGCTTCAAATTTCCTAATATCTTGCTAGATAAACTTTTCTGTAGCTTAGGCAGTTACTCTAGACAAGTGTTAATACACAGACCATTGTTCTATTTGTCCTTGCTTTTCTACTTTTTAAGCAATTTTTCTACTGACCTATCTCATGGCTATTGCTTAGCTCTAATCACAGTTCTACTGTGTCTGAGGCCTGCCTTTTGCAGCTTTCCCAAAACCCTCTGATTTTGTGGATTGCCACAGCAAGATGCCCTTTTGCCATTTTATGGTAAGAGAAACAGAATGCATCATGCCAAGATAAGAAACACCCATTGAGTGCATTGAAAGCACTGAAACACCCAATGAAGGACTGCACATGCTTCAGAAAGAAAGGTGATAAGTGCAGACTGAATAAGACTGGGGCCTTCATTGGGATGACCCCAGCGTAAGACTCGGAGCCTTCCTCAGTAGCACCACCAGAGTACACTGAACTTGCCGTCACATATGCTAATGATATTAATGACTTCTGAGAAGTAATTTGTATAACCACTCCTAACCAAGGAATGTAATGAATATGCTTGAAATGGAACCTTATATTGTGCTGTGCAAAGTGCTGAGTGTGTCTGTTAGGAGGAGTGTTGGAAAATCCCAGCCTTGCAGAGATGGGGCCACTGAGAGGCATTTTAAAAGATTTTGTTCCATTTCCAGTCTCACAGAAGGGTGAGACATAAGAGATGGAAAACATTACACCATTCTATCAGAAGCCACCCTATTTCCTGGTTACAATACCTTATAAATGTTTTTCAGCAACTGGCTTTTGCCACACAGTGCTGCTAATACTTCTAACACCAACCACCTATTATTTTACCCTACGTGGTCTTGCTGTAATGCATCTTTCACAGTTCTAGTTCTCCAAAATATCAGGTCTTTTTGCAAGGCCATCTTTTGAAACTTGTTTCTAGTTCAATCTCTCTCTCAACAATGCCATCTTTATTCCATGGCCTTCCTAAGTCAGCACACCTTATCACAGAATTTGCATACAGATGAACAAGACTCTGTGAGCTTTCAGTCAGGTTTTGAGTATCCTTTACAAATCCATTTCTCACATGAGGAGCAATCCCTATGTAACCAGTGCAAAATAAAGCAAATGCCCACCTCACTGAGTCAGTCTCTGTGTTGGAGCCAATCAATTCTTTTCTCAAAATGTTAAAACCAAGTGGTATCTGTGAAGGAAAACACAGCATCTGGTTCTGGCAAAACAAACACATTGCTTTTCCTTCCTTCAACCTTTGTATTTGTGGACAAGTTTGTTTTCTTGATTGCTGGATTAGGTACCACACTCTTACATACACTGCAATGATGAAGACAAACCCAATCCCAGTTAGTGCCAGTGTCACAACTGCAGGATGTCGCTTAGGCTGGAAAAGCCTCTGGCAGTTGGGGACCATCCAAGCAAGTCTTCCCACCAGGGATTCTCTCCATGCCTCTTGATTTCTTCTAAGACATGATGTGCCCTTTCTATATTGTGATGGATACTGATCAGTGATGTTATAAATGGAACTCCGCAACAAGTAAAGTTGCCCAATTGGAATTTATTAATTATCGCAAGCAAGGTAATAAGCAAAGCAGCGCTGGGCGACAGGGGAGTCTCCGCTCCGCCAACTGCCGCACCCAGTATCTCACAAGTCCCCTTTTTATACTAGTCCATTTCCGTAGATGTGTTCCTCCCTCGGCGCATGCTCCAGTTGTTGCTAGGGGGTCGTCTTCTTCCCTCTGGTGGTCGCTGGATGAAGGCTTGAGGTCTTCCTCAGGCTTGTACTCTTGACCTCGGAGCTCTTGCCTTCCTTATATGGGGTGGTGTTTGGCTGGTTCCTATTTCTCGGCTAGCTCTTCTCAGTTCCTAAAACTTTAGCCTGTCGTGTGGTTAGTATTTGCGCAATACATGGTTGAAAGCAAGCAATAGTGACTGATATATTATTTTAAGGTTATGTGGTTATGTATTTCTTAATCATATGGTTGACCATGTATTTCTTAATCACGATCATACGGTTGTCTATATCGGGATTTAGTGAACAGGGCTATCCGTTACAATCCCCCCTTTTCTGTTTATCATTCTGTTCACTAAACCTTTGAAGTTCTTTCCTACTTAAGTCCAAATAGTCCTCCACTTCTACGGCACCTAGAAATTCATACTCTGTTTTCATCATCATCAAATGGGCTGCTTCAGATCGGGGGTTCACTAAGCCAACTATTTCATTGAATATACATGGCCCAAAGGTCAACCCTAATAACAGCAAGATCACCGGTCCGGCGATGGTGGACAACAAGGTGGTAAGCCATGGGGAATAGTTAAATAAAGATTCATACCAGTTTTGTTGGGATTCTCTCTTTTTCTCTTTCTTCTCTCTTTGTTTACGTAATTCGGCCATGGTGTCTACTGCTATTCCAGTACTATCAACATACGTGCAGCATTCCTCCCGAAGGGCTACACAAAGGCCACCTTGCTGCAAAAACAGTAAGTCTAACCCCCTTTGGTTTTGTAAAACTACTTCTGAAAGTGACCGGAGCGAGTTTACCAATTCATTGATGAATTTGTCAATTCTCTTAAGACCCTCATCTACAGCAGCTCTTAAAGCCTTAAACCCCTGTTGTTGAAGTACAAGGGCCGCTTATCCCCTGGAACAGTTCCAACACATCTCTACAAACATTATGCAGGATTAGTCCCATTTATTCTTCTGGGCTTCGCAATGTTCCCTATGGCTTCATAGAAAGGAGGTTTAGCACTGTAGCATAACCAGCATTCCTTTGTTAAGTTAGGATAGGTACTGTTTAGTACCTCGAATGTAGTGTGTAATGTCGGAGGAAGGAGACCCAGACACCAATTGGTTCATCCAAGTCCGATTTATTGATCGAATACGGCGGGTTAAATACAGTTCTTAATAAGCTTCATACATATTGCAAAAGTTGAGCTCAGGATTGGTTAGTTACATATCAGCAACTACACCTACTTCTACATTCTTGTACTTATTCTTCTGTTACATTCTGCAGATATTCAGGACTAATCTCACCTCCCTTTCCTCATGTTGCAGCAAGGTCATCCGGCATTCTTGCCTGTCAGCAGTCACTGAATCAGAGACTGCTGTCCTCCCTTTCGAGCTTAACCAGCGGCATTATGTCAGTATGGCCTTTCTCAGCTAACCAACTCTTAATAAAATCCTCCACAGATGGGGCTTTCAGGCAAAGACAGGAGAAGAGGAATAGCAGTTCCTTACTAGCGTGTGTGTGTATAACGTGGCAAACCAACCCCAAGCCTGGCAGCACAGACGAGCAGACGCAGAGCCGCAGGGCCGGCCTTGTCCCGGCTGCAGGCCCCTTCCCCTGCGGTGCAGTTCCGGGCAGAGCCAGCAGGGGCGCTGGTGGCTCCTGGCTGGGCAGGGCGGGGCGATGATTCCCCCGGGGCTGCAGGGGGCGCTGTGGCGCGAGCTCAGCCGCCTCTCTGAGCACGGCAATGGCGGCCGGGCTGGCGGAAGGGATGCAGAAGTGGCTTCCTTTGGAACCCTCAGGGACGGCCGGGCCCGCTGCATCTCCAGCTGGAGAAATGGACTGCAGCAGGAACCTTGGCAGCAGCGAGCCATGGTAGGAGAAGAAGTGGCAGGACAAAAGCTCTATCGTGGCAGAGAATCCTCCAGGCAGTGATCGCAGACCGGCTGTCCCTCCTCTTATGCCGAGAGAGTGAGAGGAGCAGTGCCTAGCCCCTCACCCCCTGGCCTAAATCTTGTGATATCCCTGCCCTTCCCAAGAGAAAACCCTACAGTAAGACAGTAGCTAGCTGTACCCTCCCACCGCCTCCTCCTCCTCCTCCCAGCCATATCTTTTGTTCTCTTAAGTATCAGTCTCTTAGCAACAAATGGGAGAAAATTCCTAAGAGAAATAAGAAAAAAAAAAAAGCAGAAATCCTGACCTCCAACACTAAGACAAATGGCAGTAATGGAGAAACATTTTGCAAGGGATGGACAGCATAATGACCCTGACAAGGTCAGGTGCACAGTGCAAATGGGCTGGAGCCTTACACTGCATGGGCCATCGGAATATTCCAGCTTCATGGGAACAGTGCATTTAGTGGACAACCAAGAGACAGTGAGTTCTGTAGCAAGCAAGCTCAGGAATGATGAGACCTTCGTCCATGGCCTGATACACACTCATGTCTCTGCTGTGAGTTTCAAGGATGAACAGGAAAAATTCAGAGAGAATATGAGAAAGGAGATAAGCAAGGGTAGTTCCCATATGACATCGGTGCAAACCTCTGAAAAACAACTGCTCGCTTTGAAAATTTAAAAAAGGTTTATTAAACCATGATAAAAATATAAAAAATGGACTATATATAGAAAAATTCGCAGCGCTGGGGACTGTTCTCGTGCATACCATGTGGCAGGTTCATCTTCAAGATGGATGCTCAGTCTTTTATACCCCTGGGGGTTGCATCAGCCAGCCCTGGCCCCTCCCAAGGTCTGTCAGTCAGCTCTTCTTTGCCATTTATCAGTGGAGACTGCTTTCTTGTAACTGGATTGGAGATCAGGTGTTGCCATGCCTCACCCCCTAAGCACCAAGCTTTTCCATTCCCAACTGCCCCATGCAAGGGGCACATGTGCAGCCTTCTTTGTACCTGTTCTAGACAACCCCGGCTGTCTGATGGTAACACTACAGGAGGGGGAAAAGGGAACTATGGGGAGAACAGAGGACATCTAAACTACAATAACATAACTATACATCATTAAAGCTTTTCTTAATATTTAAGCAATAGTTATCCCTGAATTGCCTGAGCCAATCATCTCATTATCCATCTATAACAAAACCAGAGGCCTCAGTGTCAGTGCCCGACATCCCCAGCTAGAGAGAGGGAGTAAACCGCATGAGTTGACCTGTGGCTCTTCCTGTATGGCCAGGTAGAGGCCAGGGAAAATTGGGTCTTTTGGGCCGTGTGAGAGCCATAGGAATATGAAGCTCTTGTTGATATTGATGTACAGTGTACTCCAGTCCCATTGAGACATGTGGGGGCAGAATCTGTTTGTGTTGCTGGGGTGATGGGGGACCTCAGTGAAGCGATATGCAGAATAAATAGACTCCCGACCCTGATGTAATTATGAAGTGGGTTTGTATTGTCAGTGTCTGGCACAAGCACAATAGCTCTTGTGAAAACTGGTGCCCTGAGCTCTAGTCTGAGCCACATCTTTATTTACAAAGGTGCTTCATATACATTACATTGCACAACCCTGCCATGCATATTCAACCCCTGGCCCAGCCTCTCCTTGCCTCACCTGGTAATTAGATCCACGCTCTTCTGAGCATGCATTGTTCATGGTGGTGGTTGCATGGGGGTCTTTTGGTGGTCTCTGAGGCTGAAGGCTGCGTCTTTTTCATGATTGAACTTTTCAACTTTTGTCCTTTGCACGTATGCTTTGGTCCCTTGGTGCTTATCTGAGTACGTCTGTTGATTTTGACCAGCTTGGAGACAGAGGAGCCCCTTTATTTAGGTGTCTTGCATTACTCAGTCTTCTCCTGGTATTGTTCTTTATCGCAAGAAGCTTTAGGAATTTTCCTTTTCCTATGCCCTTTGTACCATGGCAGAGGTTTCTTAAGTAAAAGGTTAAAATTCAATGCACAAATCTGCAAGCTAAAACTTAAATGCTTAATTCATATTGCTAATTTAAGCAACCCCCAAAACCTCCATTTCAGCATCAGTTCACCCTGCTGGAAGCTGAGGTGAGTTAGACTGGGAAAGAGTGGAAGAAACATCCTATGTGACTGACCCAGAAGCCCCGTCTATTCTGGGCAGAGATTTCCTCTGGAGTGGTTATTTCAAAGACACAAAAGGACTCAGGTGGGCTTTTGGAACAGCTGCTGTGGAGGCAGAGGGTGTTAGGCAAATGAAAGTTCTTGCTTGGGATGTCTGAAAATCCTTCGGCTGTTGGACTCTTGAGGGCAGAAGAGTAACAAGGACCAATTGCCACCTCAGAGGTGCGTCACCCACAATATCAGACAAATTGAGATGCCATGATCCCCATCCACAAAATGATCCGAGAGCTGGAGAGCCAAGGGGTGGTCAGCAAGGCCCACTCCCCCTTCAACAGCCCCACTTGGCCTGTGAATGAGTCTGATGGAGAATGGAGATTGACTGTGGACAATTGTGCCTTGAATGAAGTGACTCCACTGCTGAGTGCTGCTGGGCCGGACATGCTGGAGGTCCAATGCGAGCTGGAGGCCAAGGCAGCAAAGTGGTGTGCCACTACTGACATTGCCAATGCATTTTTCTCCATTCCTCTGGCACCTGAATGCAGGCCTCAGTTTGCCTTCACCTGGAGGAGCGTGCAGTACACCTGGAACCAACTGCCCCAAGGATGGAAACACAGCCCCACCATCTGCCATGGACTGATCCAGGCTGCACTGGAAAAGGGTGAAGCTCCAGACCATCTGCAGTGCATTGGTGACATAATTGTGTGGGGGTACTCGAAAATGGAAGTATTTGAGAAAGGAGAAAATATCCTCCAGATTCTGCTGGAAGCCAGCTTCTCCATCAAAAAGAGCAAAGTCAAGAGACCTGTCCAAGAGGTCCAGGTCCTGGGAGTGAAGTGGCAGTACAGACAATGCCAGATACCCCTGAGGTAATCAACAAGATCACAGCAATGTCTCCACCGACCAACAAGAAGAGAACTCTGACTCATGGATGGTAGACATTGCTCTGTGGAGGCCTTTCCTGGCTGGAAATGTGGAAAAAGGCCAGTTGGCAGCACAGGGGAAAAGCAATCTGGGCTGCAGAAGAATGGGAAGACACTGCCGCTTGGGTAGAGGGTAGAGAAACTACCTGTTATGTGGGTGCCCACATGCCCAAGAGTTGAGCTAAAGAGGAGCAATGAAAACATGAAGGGATGGATCAGGCTGCAAAAGTCGAGGTGTTACAGATAGGTTTGGATTGGCAACACAAGGGACAGTTGTTCACAGCTCGATGGGCCCATGGTGCCTCAGGCCATCAGGGCAGAGATGCCACCTCCAGGTGGGCACGAGAGCCAGGGCTGGATGTAAGCATGGGCAGCATCTCCCAGGTTATCCATGATTGTGAGATGGGAGCTGCCATCAAGCAAGCTGAGCGGGTGAAGCCCCTGTGGTATGGGGCCATGGTTCCAACAGAAGTATGGCCAGGCCTGGCAGATTGACTACATCAGGCTGCCTCCAACCCGCCAAGGCAAGTGCTACATGCTCCCAATGGCAAAGCCAGCACTGGATGATGGTTGGAGACCTACCCTGTGCCTCATGGCACTGCCCAGAACACCATGCTGGGCCTTGAAAAGCAGCTCCTTTGGAGGCATGGCACCTGTGAGAGAACTGAGTCCAGCAAAGGGACTCATCTCAACGACAGCCTTATCAACACCTGGGCTAGAGAACCTGGCATGGAGTGGGTGTATCACATTCCCTACCGTGCACCAGCGGCCAGGAAAGGTCAGCAGTGCAATGAACTCTTCAAAAACACATTGAAGGCAATGGGGGGATGGGACCCTCAAGCAGTGGGAGCTGCATTTAGCAAAGGCTACATGGTTAGCTAATAGCAGAGATTCCACCAACCAAGCTGGCCATGCCCAATGCGAACCCCTGTGCACAGCAGGTGGAGACAAAGTTCTGGTGGTGCACATGAGAGGGGTGCTAGGAAAGACTGTTGGGATTAATTCTGCCTCAAGCAAAGACAAACTCACCTGTGGGGTTGTCTTTGCTCAGGGACTGGATTGGACTTGGTGGGTGATGCAGAAAGATGGATAAACACAATGCATATCTCCAGGGGACCTTGTTTTTGGGGTGAATTGCACAAAACACTGTGCCTGTATCCATATCTGCATGTATGTAGGTAGGTATGTATGTATATAATTAGAATAATACATGGATGTATATAGTTTAAAAGTCAAAGTTTGATGTAACATGTTGGTATGGGAAAAATTCAGGGTGGAAAATGTTGTGTGTTTGGGGTGTTTTTTTCTGAATTCTATCTCATTTGTTACCTGAAAAAGGGGATGTGGCGAGGAGAGAGCAGTTGATGCCTGTGGGGAATGAATTGCCCGTGGGGCAATTGAGATGCAAAAGAACTGGCCAATGACTCTCCCATTCCACTGGAAAATTCCACGGAGGGAGGGCAGGGTTGGGCACTGGCTTGCCGAGGGAAGAACCAGCTGGCCATGCTAGGAGCAGGGCACTTTGGGCAGTTTTTGGTGCTTGATCCGGCACTGCTTCAGAATTCTCCTTGCCAGCCATAGCTGAGCCCATTGCTTGATGCAGCTGCTGGTTGACGGAGACTTTTACAGACTCGCCATCGCCAAGGAAGATCCTCACCATCTGTGTGGGTGCTTCATGGGAAATGGGACCACCTCACCTGTTTTCTCTCTCTCTCTGGAGAGAGGGAGCCCCAGGGGCTGCGTGACTGGAACCAGAGCAGAGCTGCCATCGCCAGGATCCTGCAAGAGCCAGGTGAGAAGCTGGGAAAAGCAGAGCCCCAGCTTGCCTGTGTCCCCGAGGCTGCCGTTAACCCCGGGGCTGGCTCAGGGCTCGCAGCCGTGGCCCCTGAGGCCGCCGGGGCCGACAGCGCCCCCTGGAGCCAGGGCAGAGTCACTGCAGCCCCTCTGCCCCGCCTCAGCTCGCAGCACCCTCTGCCGGGTGTGCTCAGAACTACAGCAAAGGCAGAACTGCCCAACGGGTGGGAAGAGTCTGGCATTGCTTTGGGGGCGCTGCTGCTTGTTCTCTCTTCTTCACCTGTATATACATATCTTTATATTCTAGTGAAGAACTGATATTTCTCTTCCCATATCTTTGCCTGGAGGCCCTGTCATTTCAAGTTATAATGATTTGGAGGGAGGGGGCTATCTGTGCATTCCAGGAAGATTCCCAGCTTCCTTGGAAGACATCTGTCTTTTCAACCAGGACAATCTGCTATCATTAATGGAGAAATTGAGCTAGGAGGTAAAGGAACTCACAGATGTATGCAGCTTCAGCCCTTGCCTAGGGATTGTTCCTGATCTTCACAAAACTGGGTATGAAGAATAGTCTTTAAATGATCTGTACAGCTCAGCTTTTACCCTCCTCAGAGTGCTCCTTCCCACAGTATGTCACACCAGTCTGGCACAGTTCCTGTGCAGGTGACATCCACTGCCACCAACAATAGGACCACTTTACCCACTACCAGTGAGAGGGTGCATGGATCATTCAATTTTTCCCACATAAGCTATCGAGCAGAAGTCTCTGTTGTAAATCCTGCCAATTCTTTCTGAATTTATACATACAAGCAAAGGTGCCTTGTACAGACTCTACCTTGTTGGAACCCTGGTGATCAGTGGCACAGAGTCTAGCGGAGGACCCTGGAAGGACAAGGCTGAGTCCAGTCCTTCCTGACACCTTTGTTACTGAACTGGGTGAGGGGGCCAGGCTGTGCCCTCCCACACACCAGGAGCAGTGGCTGATCTGCCAGAGAGAAGTGCTGCCATGCAGAGGGACAGTTCAATGACAAGTGCTGAGTCCTGTCCTTGGCAAGGAACAGCCACAGGCAGCGGTGACTGCTGGGGGCCACCCAGTTGGAAACGTGAAGTTTGGCAGGGTTCTGCTGGACACCAGGATGCCCATGGGGCAGCAATGTGCTCCTGCAGCAATGCAGAACAGCGTCCTGGGCTGCACTGGGAGCTGTGTCACAGCTGGCAGAGGGAGGGGATCCTTTCCCTCTGCTCCACAGCAGTGAGGCAGCCCTGGAGTGCTGGGCCCAGAGTGGGGCTGCCCAGGACGGGACACAGGGACAGACTGGACAGAGTCCAGCACAGGGCCATGAAGCTGATGGAGGGACTGCAGCGTCTCTGCCATGAGGAGAGGCTGAGAGAGCTGGCACTGCCCAGCCTGGAGCAGAGCAGGCTCAGGGCATCTCATGCCTGGGCATGAAAAGCCAGGGGGAGGCTGCAGAGGGGACAGGGCCAGGGACAGCCCGGGGGCCTCGGGCACAGAGTGACCCACAGGAGGGGCCCTCCGAGCTCAGGAGACGCTGCTGCACTGGGAGGGTGGCCGAGCACTGCCGCAGGTGCCCGGGGAGCTGGGGGAGTCTCCATCCCTG
The DNA here is from genome assembly GCF_028551555.1 of Melozone crissalis. NCBI lineage: Eukaryota > Metazoa > Chordata > Aves > Passeriformes > Passerellidae > Melozone > Melozone crissalis. The sequence goes on along the minus strand of NW_026535795.1, from coordinate 13,484,223 downwards.
CAGAGACTCAAAAGCCACCTGGACACATCCTGGGCAGCCGGCTCCGGCTGGCCCTGATGGAGCAGGGGCTGGGCAAGGTGACCTCCAGAGGTGCCTCCAGCCTCCCCCAGCCTGAGATTCTGTCACTCTGAGAACAAACAGGCTGCAGCTTCCTAAGGACAAATGAAAAAGCTCCACACATGGCAGCTTTCTCCTGCCTTCACCAAAGTGCTTCATGGCACATGTCTCCCTTCTGCAGATTCCTCCCTGGAGTGAGGATGCTCCTCAAGGTCACGCCTTGAGCCTGAGAGAAATGTTTGCTCGTGGTCATTGGTTTGGGTGAGTAGCAACAATCTTTAATTAAGACTTGGCTTTTGCTGGCTGGACTGGAATTGCTTCAATGTTGCTTCAGACATAATGCACTATACTGGAAGATATAAGTCTCTGCACTGGGGAGTAAATAACCCTGATATAGATCTATTAGTTTATTGGTGATCAAAATAAACTCTTTATTTTTCTATAAATATATCCTTAATCCTATGGAACAGAGTTGTATAAAGGTTCAATTACACCTATACTATCCTTTAAACATAAACTACTGACTAAGTCTAAAACTATATCCAGCTGCAGCCTGGCTCCTCTCTGAGACGTTCAGGAAGCAAAGAGGTCCCTTCTGCACCTTGTGTCTCCTGCCTGCTCCCTGCACAGCTCTCCAGGTGGTGCTGTCGCTCTTGGGCCAGCTGTGACTGCAGCGGGGACACCTGAAAGAGGCACAAAGCCCTGCTCAGACAAGCCCACGCTGGCAGGAGCACCTGCAGCCCCACGGTACCGGCTCTCGGGGCACACACAGCCTCCAACTCCAGCCCTCACCAACACTCTGCCCTTGGCAAGGGGAAAGGAACAGGCTCCCACACACAACAGAGCTCAGAGCATCCACAAGTCCAGCTCAAGCCTGCCAAACCCTTGCCACCTACATCCCTCAGCCACCACAGGTCTATTATAGAGACTCCCAAAGAGATTTAGGAACCCAGCTCTGATTTCCAAAGCATACATTTGGGCCACTGACTCCTTTCTCCACAGGCTGTGCCTCAACACAGAGGCTGCTGCTCCCCTGAGCTACTGGAGGACTCCTCTTTTTCAGATTTGTGGACAGGCAAGGTAAAGTAGTCTGGAGGGAACACTCTCCTAAACGTTCTGATTCGTCTCCTTTCAGGTTCCACCTGCACATTGGATGGGAGAGAGGGTCACAGAAAGCTGTCAGCAAACATGGAGCAAAAGCACCTCTGGACATCAAGGAAGGAGATCTCTGCTCTGAGACCCTGAACTGCACCAGACCACACTGGGGGCAAAAAGCTCTCGCTGGAGGCTGTGCAAGAGAGGCCAGTGTGTGTGCAGGGACACGGGGCCAGGGAGGGAGGCAGCGCAGTGAAAGCCCTTGTGAAAGCCATGGGCTGCCACAAGAGAGAGAACAAACAAAGGGCTGGGCCACAGCAGGGACAGGGAGAGGCAAGGGAACAAGCAGAGGTCTCCAAAGCACTGCCTGGCCTAAGGTGCCAAGCTCCAGAGGAGCCTGAGGCTCTGCAGAGGCAGTCAAAGCCCAATTTACCTGTTCACCACTTCTTCTGGGCACAGTGGATAATTCAGGCCTCTCTCTCTTCTCCTTCTCTGCTGATGCAAGTGGTTTCTTAGATTCCAGGCTGGTCCTTGAGCCACCTAACAGCTGCTCCTCTTTTGCTCCAACAGCCTGCTGAGTGTTCACAGAGGAGATGATTCCCATATTTCAAACACCACAGAAGCTGTTCCTCAGAAATCTCCATCTCAGGAAGCATCCTTGAAGCACCAGCAGTGCAGCTGCTGTTCAGCCATCTCGGCACAAAACTCAGCTGGGTTTAGTTCATCACTCTGCTCACCTGCTCCATTCCTTCCCACACCAATTCCAAACCCCTACGTGTTGCCTCCCCTTTTGTGGGCACAGGAGAAGCAGCTCCCCATGCCCAGCTTTAGCCTGGAGATGTTTGAACAGCAAGCTCCTGCACAGGCAGCCCAGGGTCAGGGAGCAAATTCTCCCTCTCCCAAACATCAGAGCATTCCACATGGGATCAGATCACAATGTGGGCAACCAAGCCCAGGGGAAGAATGAGCCTTGAAGCAATGCCGAGGACTTGAAACTCCTCTCTTCTTTCCTGACACCACAGGCTTCTGTTCCAGAGGAGCCTGAGGCTCTGCAGAGGCAGTGAAATCCCAATTTACCTGCTCACCACTTCTTCTGGGCACAGTGGATAATTCAGGCCTCTCTCTCTTCTCCTTCTCTGCTGATGTAAGCATTTTCTTAGATTCCAGGCTGGTCCTTGAGCCACCTAACAGCTGCTCCTCTTGTGCTGCAACAGCCTGCTGGGTGTTTAGAGAGGAGATGATGCCCATATTTCAAACATCACAGAAGCTGTTCCTCAGAAATCTCCATCTCAGGAAGCATCCTTGAAGCACCAGCAGTGCAGCTGCTGTTCAGCCCTCTTGGTACAATACTCAGCTGGGTTTATTTCATCACTCTGCTCACCTACTCCATTCCTTCCCACACCAGTTCCAAATCCCTACGTGTTGCCTCCCCTTTTGTGGGCACAGGAGAAGCAGCTCCCCATGCCCAGCTTTTGGCCTGGAGCTGGTTTGAACAGCAAGCTCCAGAGCTGGATCAGTCATTCTGGGTGTGCCAGGAAACAATCTGGCAGTCAGTGGCCTCTGGCTGGAGCCAGGCACACAGACAAGGCTGCCTGCTGAAGCCCAGGCTGCTTTACCCAAGCAGGCCTGGACTGACAGGGATAGAGACCCACCTCTTCATGGGAAACATCACTGGAATAATTCAGGGGCACTGGAGTGGACTGAAGGTCAATGCCAGTGCCTGACTGGATAGAAGACTTTCCCGTCAGGAAGGCCAAGCGTTTCTGCAGAGCCCCTTTGACAATTTTACACTTGTTCAGTGCAGCAGTCAGCGTGCTCCCTCTTCCTTCCTTGAAAGCAGGAGCTCCATGCTTCAACTCTTCCTGCATGGGTTCCTTTTCACTGTCCAATTGCTGCATTCTTTCCTGCTGACTTGGCATGTTGAGTGAATGCATTTCATTCTTCTTTTCCAGATACCTCATCTGCTGCTGGTGCAATTCATGTTCATGCTGCCAAAACAGGGAGAGAAAGGGTCACTCATTGCCTCTCTCCCCTTGCTTTTCATACCAGATCTGGACTCCTGCTGCAGGGGCAGGCACAGGCTGCCCCTCTCTCTCTGCCCCTCGGGATGCTGCAGAGCTTTGCTGGGGCCCCCTTGATGCTGCATCTTTCCCAGCTCACTCAGCCCGTCCCAGCTTCCCTTCTGCCCTTCCCTGGCCTCCTGCAGCTCCACTCCAGTGCTCCTTTGGGCAGGAGCTGCCAGAACTGCAGCCAGGATTGCAAGTGCACGCTAAGCAGGATTCAGGCAGTGCCACGAGGATGTGCTCTCCATCAGGGAGGAAGGGAAGAGCAAACAGCCCCAGCCTTTCATTCCCTGCCCTTGGGCTGACAGCAGTGGTTTCCCACCTCTCCTGTGTAGAGTTTCCATGGCTCCATCCCCCAGAGCCCCACTGCCCTCTCTGGCAGCAGCAATGGCCACATCAGTCTGTCATTCTCTGCTGCCACTCAGGACGAGTTCTCCCCTTGCAGGCACACGTCCTGCTGGGGATCAGCACTTGCCTTTCCTCTCCTCTCTCCCCACTGGCTGCTCTCCGATGGCCAAGGCCAAACACCTTTCTATTAACAGCAAACTTGGGACTCTCCCCCCTCCTTCCAGATCCAGATATTTAGAAATCTGAATATGAGATTGGACACCAGGAATTCCCCAAACCATGCAATGTCAATAGAGACAATGTGGATACTGAGAACTAAAATGTTCTAGGGCAGAGAAGCCCAGCATGGAGGAAAATCAGCAGCCTCAGCAATAACAGGCTTTGCCATGACTACAACATCTTCTCCTCCTTATTCAGAAAAATGCAATTGGAAAATTAAAATGGAAAAAGATGCTCCTTAGAATTTTGAACACATGATCCAACCATAGGTAGGAAATGGCACTTTGTGGCATCTGCCAATCTCACCAGCACATCCTTCCTTTCCCTCTCCAGGTTTTCCAATTTCCTCTTCAGAGATGCCACCTCCTGACGGAGACCCACAGCCTCTTCCTGCCTTTCAGTGGCCTCTTTCTCCAGAGCAGTTTCTCGAGAGATGTGCTTGGCTTCTTCCTTCCACCAATCTGCAACAGGAAAAGGGAAAGGAGGAGAAGGGGACAAGCAAAAGAAAGGCAAACTGATGTTCATCCTGCAGAGACAACAGCACTGTGTTCTCTACCTGCCTGTGTTTGCCAGGCCCTAAGCCCACCAAGTGTCCAAAGCTGACAGAAATGAAAGAAACTTCCAGGCAGAGAAAAAGGCAAGAATGAAAGGGGCAAGGTTCTTAGGGATAGGAATTTGTGTTTGCCCCTTGTGTTTGTGCACCGTGAGCAATTCAATAGAGACAAAGGAGAGGGCATGCCTGTGCAGCCCTGCTCCAGAGAGGCCAATCACCTGGAGACTCTGGCAGGGCCTGGAGTTTGGGGGGAATGGAGCTGAGGCCTCCAGCTACAGCTCCTCAGCTGGTGAGACAGCATGGGGCAGTGAGTGGGAGAGGAGAAGCTGTACCTTGCTCAATTTCTTCCAACTCCTTCTGCAGCTCCAGGTTGCGGGCTCTGAGGTTGTCTCTCTGAGCTTTTGTCTTCCTCAGCTCCAACTCCACAGCCTCATACTGTATGGCCAAGGCATGAGCTTTGTCATCAGATCTCTGGAGCTTTACACGCAGCTCAGACACCTCAGCCTCCAGCACGTGCACAGAGTCCCTCAAAGAGCGTTCTCCTGCCTGGGACTCCTCCAGATCCTTCAGCAGCTGCTTCTGCCGAGTTGCCTGGGAAGCCTCCATCTGCACCACTGCATCCTGCAGGGCCTGGATCTGGAAGATGGATGCACACAGCCTCAGGGACAGGGCTGCTCCTGAGGCCACAGAGTGGGCCGCAGGGAGAGCAAAGAAGGAGAAAAGATTTCAGGCCAAAAACATGCCAAAACCAGAAGGCACAGAAGCAAGGATTGCATTGGAGACAAATGGAGAGGAAAACAGGGAAAGGGAGGCAATGGGCATCCTTGGGCTGCAGCTCTGAACAGCGGCTGAACTGGCTGTGCTGGAAGTGCCCTGCCCAGCCTGCCACAGCCACCTCTGTGTCCCCACATTGCTCAGAGCCTGGCACAGGCACCAACTCTGTCTGGGACAACACTGCTAACAGAGGGACAGAGAAGCTCCAGAGGAGTCTGCTGCTGCTTCTCCTCCCACATTTCCTGCTGGGACCCGGGAGAGGATGGGGGAAAACTTCTGCAGCTGACACCAGATCCAGCCTCAGGCTCAGGGTGCAGCAGCAGCCCCGGGCAGAACACGGCAGCTGTGGATGCTGCTGGGAGGGGAAAGAGGTTGGGGCCTCCAAGGCAAAGGTGCTGTTGTGTGTCCCTGGGGAAGAGGATGGCACTGTGCAGCTTACCTGTTTGTTGAGCTCCAGCAGTTGTCCAGCGCGGTTTGAAGAGAGCTGTTCGGCTGTCTGAAGAGCAGATTGACACTGAGACACCTGATTGTTCAGCACCGAGTTCTTTTCTTCCAGTGTTGTAAGGCACGCATTCTTTTCCTCCAGAGACAGAATCAGCCTGGAAGGGAAGCAAGTGACTCATTACTAAATGATATCACATTTTATCAACTCTTAGGACTAGCACCACCTCAAGGAAAAATGTCTGATGAGATTTCTCTAAACAACTTGGCTGTTTGTTCCCCCTGCAGTCCCAGCCCAGAATGTGCCTGCTCTGCTTTTGTCCCTGAAAGAACAGCGAGTTCCTGTCTCCATGCTCTACCTTCTTTTTGAGATGGGAATGTTAATAGAAACCTAACAATGTCTTGTAATCAGGACATTAGGGGAGAGGAACAATTTCCTTCTGACTAACCAGGCTCCAAAGCAGGGAGGCTAGGTCAGCATGGAAGAGACATTTCCTCCCCCATCTTACACATCCAGTTAGGAAGAGCAGCACCCTAGAGCCAGGGCATCTCTGGCAACTTCCCTAACATTTACCAGCACCCATCCTACTTTCAGCTGGAGAAACAAAGGCCAAAGTGGCAACCGAGGCTTGGAGCACAACCTCATGGAAGATGCAGAAGGCTCAAGCCAAGCAGGAGTGCTCTGCCTTTCCTTTGTCTTCCTCTTGGAAGAAGAATCCTGTGGCACTGAAGCCTGGCAGGACTTGATCAGCAACCAGAGCCCATCATACCTTGGTCCTGTTTCTTGCATTCTTTGCACAGTCAGAAATGCCTGTGACTGTGCAGGGTGGCAGGGACCCTGCTTGACCACCTGCAGGCACCGGGGGACATTTGATGAGGAACGATGCAACAGAGACATTCTTGTTTCTGGGCTGCCTCCGAGGCCAATCTGGCCTAGAGCAGCAATCAGGGCCTTAAGATGGTTCTGCCCAGAAAAAGCATCAGATGCCAGGCTGATCCAGACCCCAAAGGCTTCAAGTTACAGGCCCCAAGGTGGAGCTGATGGATGGATCCAGCTCTTTACAGTGCAGCTGGGGCAGTGTCAACACACCCAACTAAAAACACAATACGCCCTGGAGGGAAAGGACTACCCCCAAAGTCTTTGTTTTCAGAAAAATTAAATCTGAAGGCTTAAAAGAAAAGAAAGTCAACATTCAGATAATGAGACGTGTCTGCAGGGGGAGTTCAGAATCTGCCACTTAGGGAATGCTGCCAGAGCTCCTGGCCGGTGCAAAGATGGCAAAGAGGGAATCCATTCACCAAAATGCAGAGTGCCACAGGCTTTCATTTACCTGGCCTTTTCCTTCTCCAGGGCATTCACTGAAGCCTGCAATTCTGAATTTTGCTGTGCCACTTCTTCCCATTGAATCCATTCCCTCTCCAGGTACTCCAGATGCACTTGCAGCTCTTCATTCTGATGTTCTGCCTCCTCCAGTATCTTCTGGGTCTGCTCAGCCTCCAAGAGCTTCTGCCTGGACTCTTCCTGGGCCTCCCTCACATCTTGCTGGGCTCTCTGCACAGTCCTTTCCTGGCACTCTCGGGAGGCTGCCAGCTGAGATGTCAACTCGGCCACCTCCAATTAAACAGAACAAAGCAGTCAGAGGCTACAGCCACAGCTACAGTCACTGTCAGCCACAGCACAGGCTGTGAGCAAAGGTAAAGGAGAATTTTCCTCTCCTCCCTGTCCTGAGAGCACCAGATTCACAAAGGATATGGACAACTTGTTTCAGGCTCTAAGTGGCCCACCACCAAGGGCACCTGAGAAAGCACCTGCCAAAGCAAGGCTAGCAAGAAGAGGCCAGCAGGAATCCATGCTGCTGCTTGCTGGCCAACAGCACAGAGGACTAGCCCAGCTGTCCAGAGCAGCAGCTGACATTCAGCAGAGCACTGAGTGTCCTTCAGAGCAGCTGCCATGGAGCCCCCAGAGCACGAGACAGCCCCAAGGCTCAGCCCAGCAGCTGCTGCTCTGCCATGGAAAAGCAAGAAGGCCACAGACCCCTCGCTGCATGACTGCAGTGCCACTGCCCTTTCACTCACCTGCTTTTGTAGAGCCTCCCTCTGCTCAAGGAGGAGATTCATTTCCACTTTGAGGCCTTGTAGCTCTTCCTGGTGCCTCCTCTGAGCTGCCTGGACTTCACTGTGAGCTTCCTCCAGCTCAGCTTGCAGATTTGCCTTCGTGGTCTGGCAACAAAATGCAGAGCAACTTCCTGGGACCTGCCCTCAGGCTCAGCTTTTTCCACTTGCTGCCTTAAAATCCCATTGCCTCAGCTGCTTCTTAAGGCTTCTCTACCCAGCTCTGCTTCCAGTGCAAGCCTTCCTTCCTGGGGCTGAGCTCTGGAGCTTACCAGGCTCTGTGCTCCCAGGGCCTGAAGCAGCCCTTTCTTCCTCAGTCCCAGGAGCTGCCTTTTGTGCCCTTGTCACTGCCCTGCCCTCTGTTGCCTGCCTACTCACACTTACCTGCCCCTTCTCTCGCTGCTCTGTCACCTCCTGCCTGAGCTGCTGGACCTGCTGGCGGGCTCGGCTGAGCTCTTCCTGAGTTTGGAGCAGTGCCTCTGATAAAGCACTCTTCTCCTTCTGCTCTTCCAGCAGGACCTGCACAGGAGGAAAGAGCAGAGGGCTTCACACTCCTCCTGCAACATCCCCGTGGCAAGGGGCAAAGACTGATGGGCTCACGTGCTCTCAGAGCACTTGGCTGCTGCTGCCCTGGGCCACTGCCTGCCCTGGAGGAGACACAGCTTCCCAGGAAGTGACTTAAAACACAGCCCAGAAGACATCTCTGCATTGCTGTTCAGAAATACTCCAGGCAAGCCTTTAAAGAGATTGTTCTCTTGTCAGCATTCTTGCTGCACCCTCTGCATGCCCACAAAAGAAAAGTCCTACAAACTCACCTTGGCCATGAACATCTACCAGTACACACCAAAAGGGCAGCAGAAGGAGAACAGTGAAGATACCCTGAGGTACATCTTGGAACAACAGAGCACAAGAGCAGCACAAAACTCTCAGCTGACAGCTGATGTTTCTGCCTGGCTTCCTATGAGAGGGCTCATTCCTGGTGCCAAAGACAGCCCCGTTCAGCTTTCACCTCCCCTAATTTTGTGCAGAAGACATGGAGGGCATGCTCCACACAGCCCCATATCCTGCCATCTCCCACAGCTCCAGCCTTGCAAAAAATCACACCAGTTCTCCTCTCACAATCATTACCTCTTGCTTGGCATTTTCAAATCTCCTTAGTACTTCCTGTTGTGCCAGCAGGGTGGCAACTTTCTGCCTCATCTCAGACAGCTCCCTCTTGTGCTCCTGCTCTCTCTCTGCCTTCTCTTTTTCCCATTGCTCCAGCGTCTCCTGCATCTCTGCACAGTGCCTTTCATGCTCACTTGCCTGAGGAGGGGAGGAAAAATTTGCAAGATGAAGTCCCAGGCAAGCTCGTGCTGAAAGATGTGAAGCTCCATCCCTCCCACAACCCCCAACTGGAAAAGACAACAGCACTGGCTTTCTGCACACCAGAAACTGTGTCCTGTCAGGGAATTCAAAAGGAGGCTCAGCAGGTGCAGGATTCACGGACTTGTGGAATCTCTTCTGCTGGCAAAGACCTTCCCAAGCACCGAGTCCAAGCACTCAGAAGAGGAGGTGTCACCTTCCCCTCTCTGCTGTCCCAGTCACAAGGACTGAAGGACCAGGGACAAGGGGCCTGTTCCATTTGCTTCCAGCCCAAAGCTAATCCCTCTGTCCACCATGGGAGCACAGCAAGAAATGAAACGAGTTCCCAAGGCTACAGCCACCAGCACTGTTGGCATCTGCTCCACGTTGGCATCTGCTCCACGTTGGCATCTGCTCTGTGGCAGGTGGGACTCGGGGATGATCCTGCCCTGGGCTGCCACGCTTTGGGTGGGCCCTGCCCAACCTGCTCTGGATCTCCTCTTACACCCTCCCTGAAGCCATGGCTGCATTTACTGTCCCAGCACCACCCTGGGGGCCTTCATGCTCCTCCAAGTCTCAGCTGCTGGCTCTGCTGCCCAGCCCAGCAGCGGGAGGCCTCTGGCAGAGAATTGCTGCCCTTTCACACCCTCAGCCTCTGCCTGTGCTACACCAACCCACAGGGCTGGCTTGGACAATTCAGAAGCATATTGTCTCCTACCAGGTCTTGCAGGAGCTTCTTTATTTCCAGTTGCTGAGCAGTTCCCTGAAGCCTGAGGCTTTCCTGATGCTGCTGCTCTGCCTGCAGGAGCTGTTGAGCTGTGTCTTCCTGTTCCTGCCTCCTGAGAGCTCTCTCTGCTTCCAGCTCACATTGCAGGCCCTTCACTTCTCCTGCAAACATGGCCAACAGCAAGAGTCACGCTCTTTACTGACTTTACTGACCTCAGGACCTTTCAGTGTCTCCAGCCCCACGACTCCTCAGAAGCTCCGTGGACAGAGACAGCTTTGCAGGGTGCTCAGCTTCTCTAGGCAGGGGAGCACCACAAACAAAGCACACGAGGTTCTCACCTTCAATCACCTCCTTGGCCTGTGTGACTGTGAGCACTTGAGCTTCCAGATTGTTCCTGCTCATCTCCAGCTGTGATATCTGCTGCTGAGCAGCACACAGCCTGGATTGCAGGCTCTCCTTTGCTGACCTACAAGTTGCAAATATGGACAGACATGAGGTGCTTGCTCCAGACACCCACAGCCGCTTATTCCAGGATGATGTGGCTCAAGATCCCCACGCCTGAGGATGGAAAATGGGTCACCTGGAAACTTGTCCCGAGAAGGCACATCTGGGCCATTTCCAGAGCAGAGCAGGGCCTCTGAGGGACTGCCCAGGCCTTCCTTATGGCCTGGCCTAGCACAGACTGCCCAGCCCGACTTAGCCACAACAGCCAAACCTTCACTTGCTGTTCCTGACCTATGACTCTGGGTAGCTGTGCCCAAACAGGCTGGAGCAACAAGCAAAAGCCCAGCCCCTGCTCACAGCCCTTCTCTCATCAGCACTTCCAAGCTGCTCTGCAGGGGGACAGAACAGACTTTTGTCCTGGCTGACTCCTGACTTTTTAATGCTCTTGATAATGGACAGAAAGGTATGTCATGTTCCAGACACTCGGTATTTAATGAGGCTTCAGAACTACTTTGCAGATACAGTAAAATTTCATGGTCATGGCAGTACTTGTTAAAAATCGGAACACCCTTTTGTCTGAATACCAACTACCTGAATGCAGAAAATCCAGTTTCAACCCTTGCAAGGTCAAGCAGTAGACTTGCTGCCTTTATTTGAATGTTGCTGAACAAGCAAGCAGGAGCCCAAGGGACTTGTCCTTCCTTACACAGTGAGAGGGACCATGCAAAGGGACCTCGGCAGGTTTGGCAGCTTGGTGTCCATCAACAATCAGCAAGAATGCCCAGAGGCTGTTGAGAATTCCAAAGAGCTTTCCCTGCTGCTCTCTAACCAGCTCTAGGTCCTGTCCCTCACGTCTCAAGAGTGTGCTTGGAAGCAGAAATGCCTCTAGATTTTCAGCAGGAGCCTCTGGCTTCACCCTGAATGGCAGCGTGCTACTCCTAGCATGCCAAGGGAAGAGCCTGGAATGCTGAAGATGAAGCTTCCTGGTCTGAAAATCAGGATCATGTCAAGCTACTTGAAAAGGAACGAGAGATATTCAAAGCCCAGAATGAGGAACCAAACCCAAGAGAAACTTGATATTGTCGTCTGCATCTGCATGGTTTCACTAGTCCCCAGTTCAGGGCTGGCTGGATTGCTTTTGACATCCCACAGGAGTGTGCTCGGTGGCACAAACAGGAGCGCAAGGCTCACGAGAACTTTGCTGGCTTTCAGTGCCAGAAAAATAACCTTCACATTGTGGCTTTTTTTTTTTTTTCCTTGAGGCTTCCATAATCTGTATATGGAATTTAAAACCATCTGAAAAGGCTCAGCTCCGTGCCTTTACCTGGTCTCTGCCAGCTGCCTGGAAAGGTCTTCTCGGAGCCACTCGGTTGCTGCCAGTTGGCCCTGAAGGTCAGACTTCTGGGCCAGCAGCTCCTCCTCTCGCCACACCTGGGCCACTTCATGCCCTTGGCCAGAGGATTCCTGGCTTAGCATCTCCAGAGACCAGCTCGACGACTCTTCCTCCTGGGAAACCTGTAAGTGGGACAAGGTACAGCTGGAGCCCTTCCTGGGGAGCCCTGTGCAGAGCCAGTCAGTGTCACCTCACAACCCTTCTGGGCCAGCAGCTCCTCCTCTCACCACACCTGGGCCACTTCATGCCCTTGGCCAGAGGATTCCTGGCTTAGCATCTCCAGACACCAGCTCGACGACTCTTCCTCCTGGGAAACCTGTAAGTGGGACAAGGTACAGCTGGAGCCCTTCCTGGGGAGCCCTGTGCAGAGCCAGCCAGAGCCACCTGACAGGCAGCCAGAGGGCAAGGAGCACCTGTGCTCTGGCCTCAAAGTTTCACAGCACCTGCCCCATGCAGCTCTGATAGCCTGGCCTGCCAGAAGCCTCTGGCACTGTTACCTTGGAAGTGCTGTGTCAGGCCCTGCTGCCTTGCCTGGGACCAGACAGCTCCTTCCCGACACACATTTCTATTCCAAACTCTGTGTTTTCATCCAAAAATACTGCAACTTCCACAATTGCCAATACAATTTACTCTAAGCACCAGCTTTGCTGAACAATTTCAGCCATTAATCCAAAATTCAGCTGGCTTTAGTCCATCACTCTGCTCATCTGCTCCATTCTTTTCCATACCCAATTCCAAACCCCCAAATGTTGCCTCTCCTTGTTTGGGCAGAAAAGACGAAGCTCCTCATGCCCAGCTTTTGGCCTGGGGATGATTTGAACAGCAAGCTCCAGAGCTGGATCAGTCATTCTGGGTGTGCCAGGAAACAATCTGGCAGTCAGTGGCCTCTGGCTGGAGCCAGGTAGATAGACAAGGCTCTTTACCCAAGCAGGCCTGCCCTGACAGGGATAGAGACCCACCTCTTGATGGGAAACATCAATGAAATATTTCAGGGGCACTGGAGTGGACTGAAGGACAATGCCACTGTCTGCCTCGATCTTTCCCTGAAGGATGTCCAAGTGTTGCTTCAGAACCCCTTTGGCAAGTTCACTCTTGTTCAGTGCAGCACTCAGTACTTGATTGTTGTCTCTCAATTTCTTCAAAGCAGCACCCCCATACTCCAAATCTTCCTGCAAGTCTTCCCTCTCCACTTCCAACTCTTGATTAGTTCCCTTATGATTTCTCATCTCAGGAGCATGCATTTCATTTTTCTTTTCCAGATCTCTCATCTGCTGCTGGTGCAATTCGCGTTCATGCTGCCAAAACAGGGAGAAAAAGGGTCACTCATTCCCTCTCTCCCTTTGCTTTTCATACCAGATCTGGACTCCTGCTGCAGGGGCAGGCACAGGCTGCCCCTCTCTCTCTGCCCCTCGGGATGCTGCAGAGCTTTGCTGGGCCCCCCTTGATGCTGCAACTTTCCCAGCTCACTCAGCCCGTCCCAGCTTCCCTTCTGCCCTTCCCTGACCTCCTGCAACTCCACTCCAGTGCTCCTTTGGGCAGGAGCTGCCAGAACTGCAGCCAGGATTGCAAGTGCACGCTAAGCAGGATTCAGGCAGTGCCACGAGGATGTGCTCTCCATCAGGGAGGAAGGGAAGAGCAAACAGCCCCAGCCTTTCATTCCCTGCAGTTGGGCTGACAGCAGTGGTTTCCCACCTCTCCTGTGTAGAGTTTCCATGGCTCCATCCCCCAGAGCCCCACTGCCCTCTCTGGCAGCAGCAATGGCCACATCAGTCTGTCATTCTCTGCTGCCACTCAGGACGAGTTCTCCCCTTGCAGGCACACGTCCTGCTGGGGATCAGCACTTGCCTTTCCTCTCCTCTCTCCCCACTGGCTGCTCTCCAATGGCCAAGGACAAACACCTTTCTATTAACAGCAAACTTGGGACTCTCCCCCCTCCTTCCAGATCCAGATATTTAAAAATCTGAACATGGGATTGGACACCAGGAATTCCCCAAACCATGCAATGTCAATAGAGACAATGTGGATACTGAGAACTAAAATGTTCTAGGGCAGAGAAGCCCAGCATGGAGGAAAATCAGCAGCCTCAGCAATAACAGGCTTTGCCATGACTACAACATCTTCTCCTCCTTATTCAGAAAAATGCAATTGGAAAATTAAAATGGAAAAAGATGCTCCTTAGAATTTTGAACACAAGGTCCAAACATAGGTAGGAAATGGCACTTTGTGGCATCTGCCAATCTCACCAGCACATCTTTCCTTTCCTCCTGCAGGTTTAGCAATTTCTTCTGCAGAGAGTGATGAAGAATCACATCCTCTTCCTTCACAGCAATGGCATATTTCTTCTGGGAACTTTCAAGAGAGATTTTCTCGTGTTCTGCCCTCAACATTGCTAGAGGAGAGAAGGGGAAGGAGGAGAGGAAAAGAAAATTCAAGTTAAGCTGATGTGCATCCTGCAGAGACAACTGCACTGTTTTCTCTACCTGCCTGTGTTTGCCAGGCCCTAAGCCAACAAAGGCTCCAAAGCTGACAGAAATGAAGGAAATTTCCAGGCAGAGCAAAAGGCGGGAATCAAGGGGTCAAGGTTCAGAGGAACAGGAACCTGTGTTTGCTCTTGGCCTTGTGCAGAGTGAGCAGTTCAAGAGAGACAAAGGAGAGGGCATGACTGTGCAGGCCTGCTCCAGGGAGGCCAATCACCTGGAGACTCTGGCAGGGCCTGGAGTTTGGGGGGATGGAGCTGAGGCATCCAGCTACAGCTCCTTAGCACAGACACGGCAACTGAGAGGCACCAGCTGTGTACGGGATCAGCCCTAGCACAGCCAGATGGCAGTGCCAGCCACAGCATCTTTCTCAGGAGAATGCTTTCACTGGCACTTGGATGGAGTAATCTCCTGCTGGCTGTTTTTCTCCTTGGCAATCTCTGGGCACTTTTCCTCTGCGATGCAACAGTGAAACCCCCACGGGTGAGACAGCATGGGACAGTGGATGGTAGAGGAGAAGCTGTACCTTGCTCACTTTGCTCCAGCTGTTTAAGCAGCTCCTGATTGCAAGCCCTGAGATTGTCTCTCTGAGCCTGTGTCTTCCTCAGCTCCAGCTCCATGGCCTTGCACTGTGTGGCCATGGCCTCTGCTCTTTCCTCAGAGCTCTGTAGCCTCACATACACCTCAGATTCCTTAGTTTCCAGCTGCTTCTGTCGAGTTTCCAAGAAAGCTGCCTTCTCCTTCACTGCCTCCAGCAGGGCCCAGGCCTGGAAAATGGATGCACAGGGCCTCAGGGACACGGCTGCTCCTGAGGCCACAGAGTGGGCCGCAGGGAGAGCAATGAAGGAGAAATGACTTCAAGCCAAAACCAGAAGGCACAGAAGCAAGGATTGCAATGCAGACAAATGGAGAGAAAACAGGGAAAGGGAGGCAATGGGCATCCTTGGGCTGCAGCTCTGAACAGCGGCTGAACTGGCTGTGCTGGAAGTGCCCTGCCCAGCCTGCCACAGCCACCTCTGTGTCCCCACATTGCTCAGAGCCTGGCACAGGCACCAACTCTGTCTGGGACAACACTGCTAACAGAGGGACAGAGAAGCTCCAGAGGAGTCTGCTGCTGCTTCTCCTCCCACATTTCCTGCTGGGACCTGGGAGAGGATGGGGGAAAACTTCTGCAGCTGACACCAGATCCAGCCTCAGGCTCAGGGTGCAGCAGCAGCCCCGGGCAGAACACGGCAGCTGTGGATGCTGCTGGGAGGGGAAAGAGGTTGGGGCCTCCAAGGCAAAGGTGCTGTTGTGTGTCCCTGGAGAAGAGGATGCCACTGCACAGCTTACCTGTGTGTTGAGCCCCAGCAGTTCTCTTCTATGCTCAGAATAGAGCTGTTCTGTCTCCTGAAGGGCAGATTGACACTGAGACACCTGATTTTTCAGTACCAAGTTCTGTTCTTCCAGTGTTGTAAGGCACACATTCTTTTCCTCCAGAGACAGAATCAGCCTGGAAGGGAAGCAAGTGACTCATTACTAAATGATATCACATTTTATCAACTCTTAGGACTAGCACCACCTCAAGGAAAAACTGCTCTGTCTGATGAGGTTTCTCTAAACAACTTGGCTGTTCGTTCCCCCTGCAGTCCCAGCCCATATTGTGCCTACTCTGCTTTTGTCCCTGAAAGAACAGTGAGTTCCTGCCTCCATACCCTACCTTCTTTTTGAGATGGGAATGTTAATAGAAACCTAACAATGTCTTGTAATCAGGACATTAGGGGAGAGGAACAATTTCCTTCTGACTAACCAGGCTCCAAAGCAGGGAGGCATGGTCAGCACATTTCCTCCCCCATCTTACATATCCAGGTACGAGGAGCAGCACCCTAGAGCCAGGGCATCTCTGGCAACTTCCCTAACATTTACCAGCACCCATCCTACTTTCAGCTGGAGAAACAAAGGCCAAAGTGGCAACCGAGGCTTGGAGCACAACCTCATGGAAGATGCAGAAGGCTCAAGCCAAGCAGGAGTGCTCTGCCTTTCCTTTGTCTTCCTCTTGGAAGAAGAATCCTGTGGCACTGAAGCCTGGCAGGACTTGATCAGCAACCAGAGCCCATCATACCTTGGTCCTGTTTCTTGCATTCTTTGCACAGTCAGAAATGCCTGTGACTGTGCAGGGTGGCAGGGACCCTGCTTGACCACCTGCAGGCACCGGGGCACATTTGATGGGGAACAATGCAACAGAGACATTCTTGTTTCTGGGCTGCCTCCGAGGCCAATCTGGCCTAGAGCAGCAATCAGGGCCTTAAGATGGTTCTGCCCAGAAAAAGCATCAGATGCCAGGCTGATCCAGACCCCAAAGGCTTCAAGTTACAGGCCCCAAGGTGGAGCTGATGGATGGATCCAGCTCCTTACAGTGCAGCTGGGGCAGTGTCAACACACCCAACTAAAAACACAATACGCCCTGGAGGGAAAGGACTACCCCCAAAGTCTTTGTTATCAGGAAAATTAAATCTGAAGGCTTAAAAGAAAAGAAAGTCAGCATTCAGATAATGAGATGTGTCTGCACAGAGAGAATGCTGCCACTTAGGGAATGCTGCCAGAGCTCTTGGCCAGTGCAAAGATGGCAAAGAGGGAATCCATTCACCAAAATGCAGAGTGCCACAGGCTTTCATTTACCTGGCCTTTTCCTTCTCCAGGGCATTCACTGAAGCCTGCAATTCTGAATTTTGCTGTGCCACTTCTTCCCATTGAATCCATTCCCTCTCCAGGTACTCCAGATGCACTTGCAGCTCTTCATTCTGATGTTCTGCCTCCTCCAGTATCTTCTGGACATCTCCAACCTCCAAGAGCTTCTGCCTGGACTCTTCCTGGGCCTCCCTCACATCTTGCTGGGCTCTCTGCACAGTCCTTTCCTGGCACTCTCGGGAGGCTGCCAGCTGAGATGTCAACTCTCCCACCTCCAATCAAACAGAACAAAGCAGTCAGAGGCTACAGCCACAGCTACAGTCACAGTCAGCCACAGCACAGGCTGTGAGCAAAGGTAAAGGACAACTTTCCTCTCCTCCCTGTCCTGAGAGCACCAGATTCATAAAGGATATGGACAACTTGTTTCAGTCTCTAAGTGGCCCACCACCAAGGGCACCTGAGAAAGCACCTGCCAAAGCAAGGCTAGCAAGAAGAGGCCAGCAGGAATCCATGCTGCTGCTTGCTGGCCAACAGCACAGAGGACTAGCCCAGCTGTCCAGAGCAGCAGCTGACATTCAGCAGAGCACTGAGTGTCCTTCAGAGCAGCTGCCATGGAGCCCCCAGAGCACGAGACAGCCCCAAGGCTCAGCCCAGCAGCTGCTGCTCTGCCATGGAAAAGCAAGAAGGCCACAGACCCCTCGCTGCATGACTGCAGTGCCACTGCCCTTTCACTCACCTGCTTTTGTAGAGCCTCCCTCTGCTCAAGGAGGAGAATCATTTCCTCTTTGAGGCCTTGTAGCTCTTCCTCGTGCCTCCTCTGAGCTGCCTGGACTTCTCTGCGAGCTGCCTGCAGCTCCCCTTGCAGCTCTGCCTCCACACACTTCCTGCTTATCTCCAACTGTGATATCTGCTGCTGAGCAGCACACAGCCTGGATTGCAGGCTCTCCTTTGCTGACCTACAAGTTGCAAATATGGACAGACATGAGGTGCTTGCTCCAGACACCCACATCCACTTATTCCAGGATGATGTGGCTCAAGATCCCCACGCCTGAGGATGGAAAATGGGTCACCTGGAAACTTGTCCCGAGAAGGCACATCTGGGCCATTTCCAGAGCAGAGCAGGGCCTCTGAGGGACTGCCCAGGCCTTCCTTATGGCCTGGCCTAGCACAGACTGCCCAGCCCGAATTGGCCTCAACAGCCAAACCTTCACTTGCTGTTCCTGACCTATGACTCTGGGTAGCTGTGCCCAAACAGGCTGGAGCAACAAGCAAAAGCCCAGCCCCTGCTCACAGCCCTTCTCTCATCAGCACTTCCAAGCTGCTCTGCAGGGGGACAGAACAGACTCTTGTCCTGGCTGACTCCTGACTTTTTAATGCTCTTGATAATGGACAGAAAGGTATGTCATGTTCCAGACACTCGGTATTTAATGAGGCTTCAGAACTACTTTGCAGATACAGTAAAATTTCATGGTCATGGCAGTACTTGTTAAAAATCTGAACACCCTTTTGTCTGAATACCAACTACCTGAATGCAGAGACTGCAGTTTCAACCCTTGCAAGGTCAAGCAGTAGACTTGCTGCCTTTATTTGAATGTTGCTGAACAAGCAAGCAGGAGCCCAAGGGACTTGTCCTTCCTTACACAGTGAGAGGGACCATGCAAAGGGACCTTGGCAGGTTTGGCAGCTGGGTGTCCATCAGCAATCAGCAAGAATGCCCAGAGGCTGTTGAGAATTCCAAAGAGCTTTCCCTGCTGCTCTCTAACCAGCTCTAGGTCCTGTCCCTCACGTCTCAAGAGTGTGCTTGGAAGCAGAAATGCCTCAAGATTTTCAGCAGGAGCCTCTGGCTTCACCCTGAATGGCAGCGTGCTACTCCTAGCATGCCAAGGGAAGAGCCTGGAATGCTGAAGATGAAGCTTCCTGGTCTGAAAATCAGGATCATGTCAAGCTACTTGAAAAGGAACGAGAGATATTCAAAGCCCAGAATGAGGAATCAAACCCAAGAGAAACTTGAGGTTCCACTCTGCATCTGCATGGTTTCACTAGTCCCCAGTTCAGGGCTGGCTGGATTGCTTTTGACATCCCACAGGAGTGTGCTTGGCGGCACAAACAGGAGCGGAAGGCTCACGAGAACTTTGCTGGCTTTCAGTGCCAGAAAAATAACCTTCACCTTGTGGCTTTTTTTTTTTTTCCTTGAGGCTTCCATAATCTGTATATGGAATTTAAAACCATCTGAAAAGGCTCAGCTCCGTGCCTTTACCTGGTCTCTGCCAGCTGCCTGGAAAGGTCTTCTCGGAGCCACTCGGTTGCTGCCAGTTGGCCCTGAAGGTCAGCCTTCTGGGCCAGCAGCTCCTCCTCTCGCCCCACCTGGGCCACTTCATGCCCTTGGCCAGAGGATTCCTGGCTCAGCTGCTCCAGACACCATGTCGACGACTCTTCCTCCTGGGAAACCTGCAAGTGGGACAAGGTACAGCTGGAGCCCTTCCTGGGGAGCCCTGTGCAGAGCCAGCCAGAGCCACCTGACAGGCAGCCAGAGGGCAAGGAGCACCTGCGCTCTGGGCTCAAAGTTTCACAGCACCTGCCCCATGCAGCTCTGATAGCCTGGCCTGCCAGAAGCCTCTGGCACTGTTACCTTGGAAGTGCTGTGTCAGGCCCTGCTGCCTTGCCTGGGACCAGACAGCTCCTTCCCAACAAACATCCCTACTCCAAACTCTGTGTTGTCTCTCAAAAACACTGCATCTTCCACAACTGCCACTTGGCTAAAGAAATTTCTCTTTGCATCTATTTCAGTGCTGGACATTTTCAGGAAGGTTGGGGAATACAAATTTGCTTTCTCAATTAAGGGAAAATATATATGATTTCCCACCTCTAGAACAAAACCCACATCAAACTGTCACCTCCTCATATATTCCAAGGAACTCTCTGCAAGGAGAGGATGCTTGGCTGGGAAATGGCTCTTGTGCTGAGCAAACATTTAGTGATTGATGGATGTCTGTCTGATGTGGCCAAGGCAAAACCTCTGCTGTGCATTTGCCAAACCTACCACATTCCCCAGAACTGAGACTGTCTGACAGAGACCATCTGAAACACAGCCTTATCTTGCAGCTATCCTCTAACACCCAATGCAAACCTCCCCTGCCACAGCTTGGTGCTGTTTCCTCTTCTCCTGTCCCTTGTCCCCTGGGAGCAGAGACTGACCCTCACCTGGCTGCAGTTTCCTGTCACAAGGAGTTGTAGAAAGCAAGAAGGTGGCCCCTGAGCCTCCTTTCCTCCAGGCTGAGCCCCCCCAGCTCCCTCAGACACTCCTGGTCACACCTGTGTTCCTGAGCCTTCCCCAGCTCCCTTCCCTCTTTTAGAGGCTCTGTGGCTGCCCAAAGCAACACATTTTGCAGAAGCATGCAACACTTTGCTGATGAACATGCATATCCCTGGCTAAGAAATGTGTGTGCCATCTTGAGCCAGGTGTGCACAGCAGTGTGCCTGTCTTCTAGTGCCAGAAAGAGCATCTGGGCTGATCTGGCTGCCACAATTCCCACTCCCACAGGTGCTGCCTAGCAATAAGGTGTTCAGAGCCCTGCTAACATCATCCCTCTCTTGTTCCAGTACATCCCTCTCAAGCTGCAATTGCTCCAATGTCTTCCTCTTGAATTCCTGTTGGATCTGCAAGGGATGGCTCTTGTCCCTTGAGTGCAGCCAAGTCCTCCACTGTACAAGAAGGAGCAAGACAAGTTTTCAAGAGAAACCCAGTCTCATTTCCAAAACCAACCTCCATCCAGTCCTGCTGCTCTGCCTCTTCTGCCTGGACTGACACTTCCTCCCACTGCTTGGTGTTGTTCTGCTGCAGACAAAAGGCTCCTGTCTCCGGGATTCCAGTGCATTGCAGCAGCATTTCCTTGGACTTCTCAAAGTTTGCACAGTCACTGCAGAGACAAGGCTCAGTCAGAAGAAGCAAGAGGCCTGAAGAGTCAGCAATGCCATTTTCAGCACTCCAGGATGGAGCTGGGGGCAGTGGGCTAAGGAAGACCTTGCTCTTTTCCTCCCAAGGAAACCCTCCAGAGGCAAAGGGAAAGGAAGGCAGAATTTTGTCTTCCTTCAGCCAGAAGCGGTGGCTGGGCAGGGGCACACAAAGAACAGAATTCAGGGAAGCAGCACAGCGAGAAGAAGGAGTCTTCTATTCCAACATGGCTCTGCATTTCCCAGACAGCCTTGGGAGTCACAGTAGAGCATGAAAAACCCAAGCCAGGACAATGCTCGAGAGCCACACTGAGGCCTAGAGATGGTGGGCAGGTGATTTCTTCACCCAGGATACCTCTGACCTCCCAGACCTGGAAGTTGATTGCCTCTGGAATGCAGGAGGAGGAGGAGGAGGAAATGCTCACCTACTGATTTCTTCTAGCAGAGAGTCTATGATCTGGTATTGGCTTCTGATCCTCTGGGTTCTCTCCTCTACTTGATCAAACTGTTGCCACATGCGCTCACAATTCTCTGTAGCTTCCCGAGCCAATTCAAAGGGATGCTGCTCATCAGTGGATGTCAGAGTTGAGAGGATGTTTCCAGGATTGTCGGTGCAGATGATGGAATTGGCCATGCTGTCACCGTCGTCTACCAGCACCTGAAAGCCCACATCCAGCTGTTAGTCAGGTATTGTGTTCCTGTTCCAAAGTAGCACTGAGATGCCTCTTCCGATCCCACAAGATCCACTGTCCATTCATGGAGAACCAGTTTCAAAAGGCCAGCCAGCTCAGCACAGTTTACTCACCTCAGGGGCTCTGGAGGAACGTCCCTGGTGAGAAAGCCCTCGAGCTCCCTGCAAGTGCACAGGGAAGAGCACACTCAGACTGCCTGGCTGCCCCTGAGGCAGTCGCCTCTAAGCGCTTCCCAGCCTGTCCCAGAGCACAGCACTTCCAGCTGAGCTCTTCCTCCCCTCCTTGGCAATATTTTCAGCCCAGGACTTTGACAGCAGCACAAACCAACATGCTGCAAGGTGTCTCATCACTTCTAAGAACACCAGAAGGGGAACTGCCCAGAGCCCAATCCAACCTGGCCATGAACACTCCCAGGGATCCAGGGGCAGCCACAGCTTCTCTGGGCAAGCTGTGCCAGGGCCTCAGCACCCTCAGAGGGCAGAATTCCCTCCCATCCATCCTTGCCATGTCTTGCTGGGAAGCCTTGTCCTGTCCCTGCAGGCCCCTGGCTTAAGTCCCCATCCAGCTCTCTTGCAGCCCTTTCATGCATTGGACTCTAAGGTCACCCTGGAACCTTCTCCAGCCTGGACAACCCCAGGTCCATTTTCCCTTGGCACAGGTACTCCCACCCTTGCAGCATATTCCTATCATCCTTGTGACTGCCTCTGGGCCACTGGGGATTATTTTGGAAATGTCCTGGAGAAACTCATTCTTGACTCTGGGAAGCACTGAGGCTGCACTGTAATTTGGGTGAGGGGAAGGCAATGAAAAGTTGCTCCCTTGTTTTTGCCCCTGGCCTCCAGTGGGAGAAGGACAGTGGAGGAGATGTGGCTGTGCTCTGGGATAGCCAGGAGCCCCCCATTCCCTGCCAGGCCTGTCCCCAGGTCAAGCACCACAGCTGCTGCCAGCTCTGCAACAGCCAACTGTCAATCCCTTGCTAATCCCAAAGGGAACTGTTCCCCGAGGTACAGGCCAGGCCCTCCCAGGTCCCTGCTGGGCTTGGCACAAGGAGAGCAGCGGCTTTGTCACTCACCCTCCGGGTCTCCATCCGCCCCTCGCACGAAGAATGAGATAATATCAGTTACCAAAGGCCCTTGGTCTTTGCAGGGTCCAAACCCCAGTGACCAAAGACCCTTGGCCTTTGCAGAGTCTAAACCCGAGTGCCCAAAGGCCCTTGGCTTTTGCAGGCTCTAAACCCCGATATCCAAAGGCCCTTGGCCTTTGTAGGGTCTAAACCCCAGTGCCCAAAGGCTTTTGTAGGGTCTAAACCCCAAAAACCAAAGGCCCTTGAACTTTGCCAGGTATAAACACGAATTCCAAAGGTTCTTGGCCTTTGCAGGGTCAATAGCACAAAGTGCCCTTGGCCTTTGCAAGGTCCAAGCCCCAAAGTCCATGAGCTGTTGACAGCTCCAGGGTACAAACCCCAATAGCCAGGAGCTGTTGATTGTTGCCAGGATCCAACTCCCAGCATTCCATGGCCTTTGTGACAGTTGCCAGGGTCATACCCCCAATGTTCCATGGCCTTTGTGATGGCTGCCAGGGCCCAAAGCCCAGCATTCCAGGTGCTGTTGGAGAGGCCCTCCCTGGCTCTCCCCCCATCCCAGCTCCCTGCTGGTCCTGGCACTGTCCCTGCTTCCCTTGGGTCCCCAGAGCCCTCCTGGGCAGCTGGGCAGGGACCTGGCTCAGAAGTCAGTTTTAAGGCTCAGCATCCTCAAGACCTGCAGGCTCTTTAGGGATGCGCTTAATTCCTGAGTCACAGGAATTCTTCTGTCTTCCCTGACAAGGGGTACATGAAAGAAAAAGCCTAAAAAGGTTCTTGGTGCCTACAAATATTCATGGAAAGTAAAGCTTTGCCTTTAGAACAGTCATATGAGGAGGAAGAATGGTGTTTCAGGGGCTTTTCAAATTTCTACAGAGAAATGCCAAGAGCTGCAGTCTTTACGGCTCATAAAATAGAGCCAGAACAATGAGACAACCACAAGTGCATTTTTTTCTCTGCTGTCTGTTTGGCAATATATCACTAGGTCTTGTAGGCAGAAGAAAAGTCTTGCTGCTTCCATCAAAGATTCCTCACTAGAACAGACCTTCAAGAACCAAATAGGTCTGCTTGCAGAAGGTTTGGCCAGTATTTTTGCCCTCATCTTTGATTGCATTCATCTGTGTCCTAGGGAGGACATTTGTGCCCCTGTTTACAAAAATTGGCTTCTGAGCAGGGCACAAATCCTGCATGGAAGAGAAGAGCTGCACCTGCCTTCTGTAAGGCCTCTCTCTCCAGAGACACACGGCCCAAGGATGTCAGTGCCAAGTTAAGGTTCAGAGAGCAATGCAGTTTCAAGTCTCTGCTTCCACAAGAGCAGCTTTGGGCTCCTTGCACAGCTGCAAAGGAGCAGGACAGCTCCTGGTGAAGGTCTGACAGCTCCTGCCTGGTCCTTACACAGCTCTCAGTGTAGTTCTGCCGCTGCTGTCGCTCTTGGGCCAGCTGTGACTGCAGCAGGGACACCTGAAAGAGGCACAAGGCCCCGCTCAGACAAGCCCACGCTGGCAGGAGCACCTGCAGCCCCACGGTACCGGCTCTCGGGGCACACACAGCCTCCAACTCCAGCCCTCACCAACACTCTGCCCTTGGCAAGGGGAAAGGAACAGGCTCCCACACACAACAGAGCTCAGAGCATCAACAAGTCCAGTTCAAGGCTGCCAAACCCTTGCCACGTACATCCCTCAGCCACCACAGGTCCATTATAGAGACTTCCAAGGGGATTTAGGAATCCAGCTCTGATTTCCAAAGCACACATTTGGGCCACTGACCCCTTTCTCCACAGGCTGAGGAGCACGAGGGCTGCTGCTCCCCTGAGCTCCTGGAGGACTCTTCTACTTGAGCTGCTGGACCCTCAGCCCAGGCATGAGGGGAATGTGGTGCTCGGGTGTTTCTGGTGCTTTCTTGAGGCATTTGAACACCCCAAGCCCCATTTTACACACCCTCATTGTGAAAAACAAGGTTCACTCTCCGGTAAATATTTAGAAGATGAATAAAGGACAAGAAGAGACAAAGAGAATAAAGGAAAGTTTTTGTGGCCAAGTGCTTGGCATTCAGCCAAGAGTGCACCTGCTATTTCAGAGATGTCTTTTACATACCCTTTCTATTGCATCAGCCTACTGCATACTTATCAACAATTATGCATCTTTACACTTTCCCCCAAAACTAGCTTACATGTTCCAAGAATTGTTTAGCATGGCTCCTCCTTGGGTTCACCTTTTCAGAGCATGTGCATTTCGTGGCTGTGGTTTGAGTCTGCCCTTGTTATCACCTCCTGTTTGGGCTTTGGTCCATTTTTTCTGCCGATGGTGGGTGCTGAGAAGTGGCATGTCAGCAGCAGGGGTCTCCATCATATGTTCATTGAATGTTATCCCAACCAAGCAGGCAGTTTAACAGAGGCATGCTATATCAGCTATTTAGGTTTAGTTAAGAACAGAGAAATCCCTATATTTTTATTGCAAAATTACTCTACTATACATATAGAATCCATGTTAATATTTGCAAAAAGCCAAATTATAGTATGTATTTATAACAATACTTTCCTCAACCGCACCCATATCTGCACCCCTGATAGCTGAACAGAGGGGTGAGGGTTTGGTTCCACAGGGGTCCTGCAGAAATTTGGGACACAATGTATTACCAATCAGTGCCCCACATGCCAATGCAAAGTGACTCTGAAAGGCAAAGACATCGTCTGAACAGGACTCAGTGACACTGGTGCAAAGTGTGGCTGTGTGACAGAGACAAGGAACGTGTGAGCCAGGGCACAAATGCTGCTCTGAGCCCTGGGCCCCAGGGAGCACTGACATCAGCAGGTGTGGCAGAGTCCCCGCCAAAGCAGAGTCCCCCCGAGCCCTGGCAGTGCCCATCTCCTTCCCCAGAGACCTGTGCCTCAAGAGGGCTTCTCTGCCAGAGGGCAGTCAAAGCTGACGTGCACTGGGGGCTGTGCTCCATCCTACAGGGCCTCTTGGGAGGAGCACCTGGAGCAACTGGTGGCAACACTTGGTACGTGTCAGATGATATTGCTCCTTCCTGGAATGATTTTTTCAAGGAAGGGACTAGCAGTAGAACAGAAAGACCAGCAGCTGCAGAATTTCACAGGACAAAGAGACTCCACCAAAACACTGTTGTATTTCCTTGTGCTTTTCTGTCTTTCTTGCACTCTGAAAGAAAAAGAATTGGCCCAGCCTCTGCTATTCAACGCTCCACTTACTGTGTGTCTTCCTGGTCCAGGAACAAAGGCAGTGAGACATAGAGGTCCAGTGTTATATAATGCTATAAAGGGGCAGACATATAAACAGCAACAGCCAATTGAATCATCATTTTAAAGGGTTAAGATTTCAGCTGATGGTTAGAGCCAATTCATATTGAATTTAGATACACCAGCAATAGGTTAATGGTTATTAGATGCTTAAGCTAAATCTAATCATATACATTATGAGCTCATTTGTAGAAGGAAGTGGAGCAAGTGAACCATTATAGGAACCATTCTTGAAACCGGTAGGACAATGCCCATAACCTGGACTCTATGTCAATCCATCATGAAGCAGAGGGGCTTGGATTGTGTCAGAGGGTCCTAGAGACCTGACGAAGGCTTTCCTGACTTAATCCCTGGGACCACTGACCCAGTTTGAGATCACCCACCCAATTCAAGGGAAGAATTGCCCAGGTGTGAAGGACTAATAAACTCATTTTAATACAAAGCGGGGATTGGAGGTTCTGGTGTTACGCATATGTATTATTTTGGGAAATGAATGGAAGACAAAAATCCTTGTGTGGCACAATCACACATTTTGGGGTGATCCCCACGGTGCCGCCCGCCGGAGTAATAAACATAACACTTTCTAACTTTGACGAGTTAGAGAGTCTTTCTCCTTGATTTTCAGGTTTAACGATTAAATTGGCAAGCCAAGTCAGGAGGAGACTCTGCTCGGATGTGAGAGTAGCTCAGGACATGGACGTTCTTGGAGTGATCCAAGGGATATTCTTGGAAGAGCAGCCTCCGCTGCCCAGACTATTCTTTAAGCAGCTTACAAGGACCCCTGACTACTAAAACTCTTAACAAAACGGCATGTTTAAAAATTTAAACAGTTGTACGCAGTGGTCTATAAGGCATGCGCCTGGTCAGGAAAGGCCATTTGGTAAGTTGTGGAAGATGTTCCATGCACAACTTGTGCCTCTGTAGTGTGCTTGCAGACTGAAGTTGCAGTTGAAATCTGGTTGTCAGCAGAAAGATTTGTTGAACTGTTGTACCGAGCTTGGGCTTTTGTTGCTGACAGAAGGGGATTTTGCCATTCATCGTAGAGGGTTCAGTCTGGTAGCAACTGGGGCTACCAGTCATAAGGGCAAATCCTGGTCTAAAGTGGTTATGCTGTTGTGAATGTGTCCTGACAGTGAGAACAATTGTGAGAGCATTTATTGAGACATGCTGTTAGCATGATGCAAGTGGGAGTTTGGGCCCGCAGTTCCCTTTTTGGGCAACTTGAAAAGGTCAGGGAAAAACAAAGTGAGTGGGGTGGATGATCCTTAATAAAATCCCCTCCCCGGTGTGACTGTGTGTGTGTCTGTGTTTTAGTTATGGGGGATGGAATTTACCGTAACAGCCGGTGTTCACGGTAAAAGGGTGTTTATGTTTGTGGAATTTGAAATATAGAAGTTGAGGGCTTTAGTGTAATGTATTTGGATATTGTTAGATTGTATTAAGTATTTCCCTCGGGAATAAGAAGATTGTGTTTTTGTAGTCGTGTTTGGAGGTGTGATGTATTTTTGAGGCAGCGCTGCCATCCTGTGCCAAAAGTTGTAAGTGTAGCACACATTGAGTGTGAAGTTGTTAAACTGGTTTGTTTGGGAGACTTTGCTAAGGGCTCACTTGTGGTTTTAGGTACGAGGTTTGTGTTTGTAAACATAATAGGGGTAGTTTTATCTGAGAATCCAATCTGGCCAGACAGATTGGAGGAACTCCTTTGCTTCATTGCTTTGGGCTTGATGGGAAGCAACCAGAGTAAAGAGATCCTCAAAAGTAGTCCTTTAGGGTGTATTTTGGCACACTAGAAGGAACTAGTAGGTTATGGAGGGATAGAAAAGAAATGGACCCTTGTGAAATTTTCCACACAGTGGTGGCCACTCTATAGGCTTGAAGTGGGGGTCAGGTGACCCCCAACTGAAACCCTCCATTATGCGACTTTGTTACAGCATATGTTGTTTTTGAGGCAGGAGCAAGAATGGGAAGAGGTGATGTATGCTGACATGTTTTTCTCGCTCCGGAATTACCCTGAGTGGCAGAGGGATTGTGGACTCAGGGCTCCCTCTGACGCATTTGTGTTGGCCCTGGAAAAAGATAATGAGGGTAATAGGGGAAGGGTGAAACGGTGTTGTAATGCATGCTCCATAAATCAGTGCTGCACACACCCAGACGAGGTATACCCAGCTGACTCACTGAAGTAAGAGTTGGGGGATCTGTTTGAACCACCCCCAAAGAAGCAGGGGGGCAGAGAGGGGCAGAAAATTTGGGAATTACCTCAACTCCAGCTCCAACTCTTATTCTACCTCACGAGACTTCACCCTCAACTCCAACTTTTGTTTCACCTCATGACATCCCTGTCCGGACTTCAGCTTTTTTTCCACTCCCTAAGACTTCAACCTCAATTCCAACTCCAGCTCTTGCTCCACCCTCTAACACCTCTGTCCAAACTCCAGCTCATATTCCATCCCCCACTCAAATTAAAGCCACTACTATTTCAGCCCCAGCTCCAGCTTTAAACAAAGCAATTACCATTTCAATTCCAGCACTGATTTTATGCCCAGCTGAACCAACTCCAGCTTCTATCTCAAGTTCAACTCTAGCTTCTATTCTATCCCCCACCTCAACTACTCCTCAATTTTTCCAACTACCCAGCAGCGACAGCGAACGAGAGGAGCCCCCTCCAGAGGGTCCTATAGCCTCCTGGACTTGGAAACGCACTAAGAAAATGATACAAGGACCTTTGAGGGAGGCAGTA
This sequence comes from Melozone crissalis, assembly GCF_028551555.1. Lineage (NCBI taxonomy): Eukaryota > Metazoa > Chordata > Aves > Passeriformes > Passerellidae > Melozone > Melozone crissalis. The sequence continues at coordinate 13,455,795 of NW_026535795.1, read as the reverse complement.
AGCCCAGAAGGGAAGACAATGTTAGTTAAAATTCCTTTTTCTACAATGGATTTAGAGGTTTGAGGAAAGATTGCTAAACGTTATCGGAGTGACCTGATAGGTGCTGCAAAGGAATTCAAGTTTATGATTAAACAGCATTGACCTGATTGGTCAAATCTCCAGTTGTTATTGGATGCCTTAACTGAAACAGAAAAACAATTGATTTTAAAGGTAGCAGGGGGCTTAGCAGAAGATGCTTGTAGAGTGCATCACTACACAGAGTGATAGAAAAGATGTTTTTCTTCTTCAGGATTCACATTGGAATGCTGATGATGGTAGTGATGTGGAAAGACTAGAGGTTTATCAAGACTTCATAGTAAGGGGGTTAGAAAGGGCAATTCCTAAACCAATGAACTGGTAAGCCCTATATATAATTAAGCAAGGTCCCTCCAAAACACCTTCTGAGTTTCTATAACATTTGTGGGCTGCAATGCATCGTTCTACAGCCTTAGATCCTGAATCTGAGGAAGGGATACGATATCTAGTGGGTTTATTCTTAGGACAATCTACAGGGGACATTAGATGCAAACTTCAGAAGATACAGGGTCCAACAGCACAAGATTTAGAAACTTTGCTAGAAGAGGCATGGAGAGTATTTAGTAACCAGGAAGAAAAGTGCAAAGAAGGGATGAAAAAATTATTAGTAAAAGTAAGGGAAGAAGAAAAAGGAAAATGTGGACAAAGGCCACTAAGGCAGGGAGCACCTTGGCTAAGGAGAGATCAATGTGCATTCTGCAAGAGAGTTGGACACTGGAAGAACCAGTGCCTGGAACGAAGAAAAGGTGATGAAAAAAGAAGAGATCAAAAATGGGGGTGGTGGTTGCCCATGTTAAGGAAGACTGATGTGGACTGGATGATCTTACCCTAGGAGACCCTCTGGTTGGAATGAAACTTGGGAACAAAGAAAAGGAAATGGATTTCCTGATGGACACAGGGGCAACATCTTTGGTGCTAAATAAAGCTTTAATGCCAATAACAGATGATTATGTCAAGGTGAAGGGGACAAGTGGACAATTTGAAAGAGCTTATTTTTGTAGGCCATTGAAATATAAACTTGGGAAACAGTGGGGAATTCACAAGTTCTTATATATGCCCAATGCTCCATCAGCACTTTAGGGTAGAGATTTATTGGAACAGTTAGAAGCAAATGGAGAGATTACTGTGGAGGTTAAGGAGGTTTAGGGACGCTGTTGAGTCAGGGATGGAATGAAGGACTCCAGTCTTCAGAAGGTGAATCAGAAGGCAATTTAATGAAGGTAGCAGGTCTTTTATAATGTGACTCGCTAAGGTGAGACTTGGTTGGTCTCAAATTAAAAACCTCTTACATTATTGGTAAACTATGAATAGAACACTCTGGAGGGCCATATCTATAAACAACGGTTATGGAAAGAGAGAATAATTGTTTTAAATCTTTTCTCTAAGTTTCCCAGGCTCGGCCTGGGAGAATTTATCTCTGTTCTTCCTTTGACTGAACTGAGAATATCCACGGTAAAGGACCAACAATATGTTAGGCCTGATGCTAATAACCAATGAGGCTAAAGTTGAAAGTGAAGATGAGGTTCATAGGAAAATTCTGGATCAGGTATTTCCTGGGGTGTGTGCTTCTAACATACCAGGGAGAGCAAAGAATGCATCCCCAGTGCAAATTAGGCTTAAAGAAGCAAGAAAACCGGTTGGGGTCATGCAGTACCCTTTGAGAAAGGAAGACAGAGAAGGGATTAGCCCAGTAACTGAACACTTTTTACAGACAGGGCTATTAAAAGAGTGTCAGCCTGAGTTCCACACTCCTATTTTACCTGTTAAAAAGCCTGATGGATCATTCCAAATAGTACAAGATTTAAGAGCTGTTAATAAGATAACTGAGGATTTATACCTCACCCCTACACTCTGTTAACTCATTTAATATCTGAACTACCAAGGTTTACCCTTTTTTATTTGAATGATGGTTTCTTTTGCCTTCCTCTCCATAAGGGCAGCCAGAAAATTTTTGCATTTGACTGGGAAAACCCCAAAACTGGACACAAAACCCAGCTGACATGGTTAGTTCTGCCTAGGGACTTCAAGAACTCCCCTACGATATTTGGAGAACAACAAGCAAATGATCTGGAATCCTGGAAAGGTCCATCAGAAGAAGGACAGCTGTTACAGAATGTGGACAACATTCTGGTAGCTACCAAAACTCAAGAGGCATGTATAGAGTGGATGGAAAGTCTCTTAAACTTTTTGAGCCTACAGGGGTATTGAGTATCCCAGAAGAAAGCCCAAATGGCAAAGCAAACAGTTGTTTATTTGGGCTATGAGGCTTGACAAAGAACTTTAGGACAGGATCTCAAGGAAGCAATATGCCAGACCCAAAAGCCCCAGACAGTAAAAGAACTGAGAACCTTTTTAAGCATGACTGAGTGGTGCAGGCTTAAAAATTTATAATTACAGACTTAGTCAAACCCCTATATGCCTTGATTACGGAAGGACACAGAGATCTCCAATGGACAAAAGAAGCAACACAAGCCTTCAGCCAATTGAAAAAGACCCTCATGTCAGCTCCAGCCCTGGGACTTCCAGATGTGAGCAAACCAATCTTTTTCTTTTGTAGCAAAAAGCAGGGAATTGCTTTGGGAATACTGGCACAAGATCTGGACCTGTACGGCAGGGCAGTCACCTGTCTCTCTAAGCAGCTGGATGCAGTGGCTAAGGGATGGCCAGGATGCCTCAGAGTGGTTGCAGCAGTGGCAGTGAACATCCAGGAAGAACATAAATTCAGCCTTGGCCAGAAGATGACTCTGTCAGTGCCCCACACAGTGTCTGCAATGCTGGAAGTAAATGGGGGACATTGGGTCTCCCCACAGAGATTCTTGAAATACCAAGCCATAATGGTGGAACAAGATGATGTAGAAATTGTGACAACTAACATTGTGATACCCAGCTTCTTTCCTCAGTGGTAGTATGGGAGAAGCAGTGATCCATGATTGCCTGGAGACTATGGAAGCTACCTACTCCAGTCACCCAGATCTGAAGGACACCCCTGTCAAGGAAACTGAGACCTGGTTTTCTGATGGAAGCAGCTACTTCGTCAGCAGAAAAAGGCATGCTGGGTATGCAGTTACCACAAACCAAGAGGTAATAGAGTCTGGATCCTTACCAAGCAACATCTCGGCACAGAAGGCTAAAATAATTGCCTTAACCTGGACTTTAGAGGTGGCAAAAGGAAAGAAAATCAATATTTACACAGACTCAAGGTATGCGTTTGGGGTAGTCCATGCACATGGAGCCATCGGGAAGGAAAGAGGACTGTTGAACACACAAGGAAAGAGCATTAAACATGCACAAGAGATAATTAAACTGTTAGAGACAGTCCAGCTACCTGAAAAGGTAGCCATCATGCACATCAAGGCACATCAAAAAGTGAGCTCTGAATTCGGGGAAGGAAATGAACTGGCAGACAGAGAGGCAAAAGAAGCAGCTAAAGGTGAGGTTGTTGAGACAGTTGAGGCAGCCTTAATCCCAGATGGACAAAATTCTATTGAAGGTAAACCAAGGTAGAGTAAAAAAGAAGAAAGGCTTATTGGGAAAGCGAATGGAAGGTTTAATCAAGAGGAATGGGCTGTTACAGATGATGGGAAAGGAAGGCTTGTGATCCCCTCTTCCATGCTATTGTCATTAGCGAAGGACGAACATGGGAAAATACATTGGGGAATAGATGCCTTGTATAATTACTTGAAAGACAGAATTCTAGCCAGAAACTTGCAAAGTACACTGATTCAGGTGACTCGTCAATGTACCCTTTGGCTCCAAATTAATCTCAAAAATATTCCTGAACCAAAACTTGGGCAAACTGGGAAAGGATATGGACCTGTGGGCAGCAATGATAAATTGATTTTTCAGAACTACACAGGAAAGGGGGGTACCGATACCCATTAGGGTTAACAGACACCTTTTCAGGGTGGCCAGAAGCTTTCCCTACGAGAACTGCCAAAGCACACGAGGTAACCAAAGCATTGTTACAAGAAATAATACCGTGTTTTGGAGTCCCAGCCACAATGTCTTCAGCTAGAGGACCACATTGTATTTCAAAAATTGTGCAGCAAACTAGCCACCATTTAGGCATAAGCTGGGAACTTCATATCATGCTCAGTCAAGCAGTCAAGTGAAAAAAATGAATCACTTGATAAAGCAGCAAATAATAATACTGAGACAAGAGGTGCAGTTACCTTGGCCTCAGGCTCTTCCATTGAGGGGGTCTCTGAGATTGAGATGACCCCGAGGTGTTAGAAAGTCTCTTTTTCCCAGCCCCGAGACCGAAGAAGAAGAAGAGATTCCTTGCCTCTCCTTCTCAAGGTTGTTTATTTTTTCTTATCTTTAACATTCTTTCTCTGACCTGCTGAGGTCTGTCTAGCAGGTCAGGTTGAGGCACACTGACCACCCTCAGGGTGGTGTTATCTTTTTATACTAAAAACTGGGTGTACTTTATTTACAATAATTTTCCAATACCTATCACCTATGTTAGACAGTTTGTCTCTCCTCTAAACCAATCCAAAAGTGCCACCATCACAGCAGAAGATGGAGGCTAAGAAGAAGAAGGAGAAAGACAGAACACGCCTGGATTCCTCCATCTTGCTTCTTCAACTCACATTCTAAAAACCCCAAAATTCTACATTTTTACCTGGTACTAAATTCACTATTATTCTATTCAATCTCTTGTGGCTTGTACATCTTTGCACAAAATTGGTAATTGTTTCCATGGGTTAAAATCGAGGGCATGTGTGTCTTTGACCCCATGCAAGGGTCTCTGAGCCTCCTGCCAGGGTCTCGAGTCCTCCAGGGCAATCAGAGGAAACTCCTGGGTTCTGACATTCCATTAGCATTATTATGAATCTGGACCAAAGCAAGAGTAAAGGAGAAAATAAATCCCTTTGAAATACTGTATGGAAGGCCATATGAAATTCAAGAAGGGACAACACCCACTCAAGTAGGGGAAGAAACCCTATACAAATATTTGGTCGCCCTAAAAAAACAGCTTAGAGAAATTGAGAAACATGTGGCTGGGGCTGGAAGCAGAGAATTAGATGGACCAGTACATGATGTACAGCCTGGGGATTATGTATATGTTAAGTCTTTTGCAGAGAAGAGTCTGGAACCGCAGTGGGACGACCATTCCAAGTGCTCCTCACCATCTTTACTGCAATCAAGTATAAGGAACAAAGTGCCTGGATCCATCATTCCCAAGTGAAGAAGGCTCCCGAGGGACTCTGGAAAGTTATACCCGGTGACAGCAAACTGAAATGAAAACTTTCTTGGGAGAATAAATAGGGTGTGGGTAAAATGATAAGCATAGTTTAAGAATAAAAGTTGGTAGTTATAATGGATAATCAGGTGAGAGTAGCCTGGAGAGTTGGGGCATTTGTGATTATCATTATAGCCACAGCTAATGCAGTACCACTTGTATATAATGTGACTGGTATATATAAGTGCCAAGTGAAGGCCTATGACTCTGACTCCTGTAAGTCTCTGTATCAGATGCTAAAAGTTACAAATACAAGTGTGTGGGAAAGGAGAAATATTTGGGGATGGGAATATGTGTTTGTCCAGGATGGGTTCCATGAATTTCATCACAAATCCATGAAACTTATTCAGATTGGCCCTGGATGCTGTGACAAATGCTTAACCAATTGCCCAGAGTTTAGACTCAAAATGGAAGGTTGTGCAAACAAGGATTTGAAGATTGATTATAGTATAACTCAGTTTTGTACTGCTTCCCAAATGGATAGGGTTAAAATTACTCCACCAGTACCAACACTGAGAGAAACCACGACTACTCAAATCACCCTAGATCCCATGGTTCCCATAATGACCAAAACTGGACTGTATACTGTTAGAGAAGGCCAGAATTCAAAAATTGCTGATTAAAAATGGGTAGAGATGGCAATGCAAGTAAATGCCTCTGTCATTTGGCCCAAGTGTGCTCCAGTTTTAAGAACTGCTTTTATGGACTGGACTATGTGGCTGCAGAAGCGTATGCTTTGTATGTCCAGTCAGAAGAAAGACCTTACTGGATTATTGGGAGTGGGACTAGGGGTTCTAAATACAATGGATTCAGAAGTATTAATGAACAAATTGACAGCACTTGGTGGTGATATGCTTAAATTACAACAATCTTTGCAATCTTCCTTGTTGGCATTAGGTACCAGCCAGAATAAATTGTCCAAAATATTGCCAGAATGGGAAAATACAGAAAGGACAAGATCATCAATCCATAATTGATACTTTAGGCACAGCTATTTTATGTTTTGGTAAGTGAATTGAAATTTGCCCTGGGTAGCTGTCAAGGGCAAACTGGAGGTGTTCATTGGTCTGGAGCAAAGTGTGCAGACTACTTAAAGTAATGTTCAAGTTGCAAGGCAGGATGTATTCTATTACTATCTGTATGGGAGTTGTCTTTTGTCAAGTGGGCAAAAAGTCTTATCTCTCTCTCTGAGTGATCACCAGCACTCTTCCCTTGGGAAGAGACATCTGCTAATAACAGGCTATTGAATGGCACTGCACAACTGATAAAAACTATAGAGTCCCATTGTGAGATGCTCCACCCAGAGGGAGGAGCCAAGCATTGCTATGCAGATATAATCCAGAAGTTCTGAAACACCAGCACAGCTTCTCCATTAAATTTCCCAGAAGAAGAGCAGCTGCCTCTTCTTCCACTAGATCTTCAGAAAAAGAATACATCCTTTTCTACAAGATCCCCTGCTCCAACAGAACCACACCTGACACTTCAAGAAGTCTGCAGCCACATTTCCACTTAGACTGCTACCAACACCCTGACCAACAGGGTGTCAAGTTGAGTTCTGACTCTGTCAGTGTTGTTCTAGTGTACTGCATTGTTTTAGATTATGCTTTTATATTTTCTTCCCTATTAAAGAAGTGCTAGTTCGTGCTCCCATGTTTTTTGCCTGAGAGCCCCTTTATTTAAAATTCATAGCAATTCAGAGAAATGAAGAAGATTTACATTCTCCGTTTCAGGGGAGGCTCCTGCCTTCCTTAGCAGGCACCTGTCTTTTGAAACCAAGACAAGTAGTCAATGCATGTAAAGTCACATCCTGCTAGGGTGCAGAGATGAGCTCTAGCTCTTGTAATGGGTTGAGCACTTGTGCTGTTGTTATACTTTCGTTTGGCTGATCGGACTTAAACACCCAATCAGTGATTAAGAGTTGATCTTTTAGGGTGGGATCCCATTGAGAAATCAATCCATGAAACCTGGGTGACGTACCCAGAACTACAAATATAAATGGTAAAGCAGATTCTACCCAATGAGCCTGCCTTGTGGACGGGGCATGAAATACCTTTTGGATAGATTCCCAGGCCTCTGGTGTGATGGGTCTGCACAACTTCGCAGGATGTTAAAGAGTGGTGCAAGGTCCTCCGTTGTGATTCCCAGCAGTGGACAAACCAAACTTCTGCTCTACGCAGTTGACGTAGGTCCCTAAGGGTTCTTGTGTTGTCCTTGATGGAGAGTTGCTGGGGTGCAATGGTCTGCTTACCAATTTGAAGTCGCAGGTAAGTCCATGGGCAGGTATGTTGGATTTTTCCCTTGGCTATCAGGAATCCTGCTTCTTCAATAGTTTGGGTAGTCCTTTTGAGCACAAGCTCAACATAAGAGCTAGTCTCGACACAGATTAGGATATCATCCATATAATGTAAAATTATTGCATCTGGAAATATTTTTTGAATCGTGAAGGGATATGGGCCACATGCCTTTGGCCAATGGCTGGTGAATTCTTCATTCCTTGTGGAAGAACTTACCAATGGCAATGTTTGAGGGGAGCTTGTCTATTTCATGATGGTACTGAAAAAGTAAATCTTAGCACATCTCAGGGATAGAGTGGAATATTAAAGAAACAGTCCTTCATGTCAATAATGGATAATTGCCAATCTGGGGCAACACTGAGGCTGAGGGCAAGCCAAGCTGGAGGGGGCCCATGTCCTCGATCATGGCATTGACTTTACGAAGGTCCTGTAGGAGCTGCCATTTATTTTTTCCGGGGTTTTTGATAACAAAGACTGGAGTATTCCAGGGGGTATTTGATGAAACAATATGCCTTTTGAGTAACTGTTCTTCTATCAGGGTTTTGAGCGCCTTTAGCTTGGTTTCAATGAGGGGCCACTGAACCACCCAAACTGGATCATCTCTTTTCCATGTGAGCAGAGTTGTGGCATTCTCTGCACTGTCCCCAGCTAGAAATCCTGTGGTGGAGAAGGGATTTCTAGCCTGGCACCCCATTGTGACAGTATGTCTCTGACTCACAACGTGACAGTTGTCCTCACCACAGACAATCTCACTGTAGCAATTTGGCCGTCAGGTCCTTCTGTGAAGACTGTTCTTTTACTTCTCATAGAAGTGGCTGCTTCTGCAGTCCATGAGATGACACTATTTGCAGGGACAAGCTCCCATCCTTCTGGTCACTCAGAGCGGGCAATGATGGTGGCATCCTCTCCGATGTCCACCACTCCTAAGAGAAAAACTTTATCCCCTTTGTTAAATAGGCCACATTCTGTGATGGGTCTGTCATGGCCCACAATCTCTTCCCAGAAAGCATTAGGATTTTCAGGGACAATATCTGCAGAATCCAGTAATAAAAAAGCCTGAGCAATAGGTGTCTGTTGAGGCAAAAACCAAGGGAGACTAGTGCATGCAACCGGCACTGTAATTTCATCTTTCCATCATACGGTTTGAACCTCCAGTAACACTTGCAAATAATCAAGTCAGAAATAGAGTCGCCAATAACTAAAACATCCCTTGGTGTTGTGAAAGGGCCGTATTTACCAGCTGGAAGGTGGTAAATTATTTCATTAGAGAAATGGATTTCAAATGTGCTTTCCAATATGCTTCATGTCTGTGGCTGAACTTTCGGATAGGATTCCTGGAGTTTGAATTCCTTTTTATAGTAGGTGTCATCATAAATTACTTCCCTGCATGTTGGCTCTCTAAGATGGTCAGGTGAGAGGGGCAAAATGCCTTGGCATTTGTTCTCGTTGCACAGGGCCACCCTGCACTCAGCTGAAAGTTTCCTGGACACTGTTGATGATTTGGTTGGTAAGCTGGCTGATGATAGAGCTGTTGGTGGCTTTGAGAGTGGGGACAGTATTTACAATGTTCTCTACAATCTGAACAAGATGCAGATGGACATTTTGAGGAGGGATGCCGCTGAACAAAATCACTGTTACATTCAGACTTTTAATTGTTATTTCCACAATGACTCCCACAAAAGGAGTTCAGTAGGCAAGAGGAGGAGAAACATCATGTGCTGGACGTCATGCGGCACAAGAGCATGGGCTGAGAAAGTCACATTAGGCAAATTTTAAAAGTAACGTGACCTCCATCTATAGTCTTTTCAAGCCTTGCAAAACTCTTTTAATTCCTTGTAAGGCATTGCTTCCCATTTTGGGCTCCTTTCCTTCTTAAACACAACTGGTGTGCTGCTGGCTGCTATATACATTTACGAACGAGACGGGGCAAATCCGAACCAGTGTCCTGAGCTATTTATTCAACATATCAGTCTCTGTATATTGTTAAGACAATGGAGACAGATTATGTTAACAGTTCTCTGATCTAAAGAAAATGCCAAGGGAGTGTTACATTACAGCATAGCATAAAGCCATCTCAGCTTAGGTTTCAGCTAATCACACATAGAGCCAAACACATTAACAAGAATTTTATCCAATCATATGAAACACACATAATGGTAGTTAACACAATGGCTTGTTCATGAGAGACAAAGCACAGAGACTCATTCATACTAACCTTCCAAAGATATACAATAAATAACCTTGTTGCAATCTATAAGGACAGATTACAGAAGTCTATTGTGCTATTTCTCATGTCTGCTCTACTGCTTAGAAAACTTTTTGCTGTATTAGCAATGTTCACAAATCTGCTCTCGGAGGCCTGCCTTTTTAACCATTTTCTCAAAACCCTCTAATTTTATGAATCCCAGCACTGGTGCTGCTAATCCCTGCTATCTCCCAATTTCCATCCCTAGCAGCAAACTTCCCCATGTCTGTCCAGTTATCCACAGGCTCGGTATCAGAGCTTGAGGAATCACTGGAGTCCTCCGTAGAGGGGAGTGTTTAAATAAGAGAGGTGCAGTGCCTGCATTTGACTGCTAAGGCCCAATGCCATGGGGTGCCGGTAACTAAGATGGCTTCCTTCCTGTCACCATCATGTCTACTTCCGGTCCTGGTGACGCAGGAACCAGAAGTGTCATTGTTGCTAAGGATGGAGCTGGAGGAGCGAAGGGAGGCAGGGCCCGCATTGGAAAGGGAGGAGCCCAACAGAGGAGTGGGAGCAGGAACAGGAGGAGGGTCACGTATGCTATTTTGATGTGACAAGGTGAGAAATGTTGGTGATGAAGGGCTCAAAATGGCAGATCCCCTCATGGGATCAGTGCCATTTTGGGTGGCAGAATTTGGCGGAATTCAGTCAGAAGGGTGGGACCCCCTCACAGGCCGGTATTCATTTTGACACATAAGAATCGATGGAGAGAAAGGGTAAATGGGCACAGGAAGGAGGTTTAGGTTAGAACCCAAGATGGCTTGTAAGGGCCCATCCTGAGAAGGGGACAGAGGAAGGCAGGAGATGGCAGAAGGTTGGTGGCACTCCTGTGCCTTTTGGCAGGTTCCAACTCCTGGCCTCTCCTGAGGGTATTGGAATAGGAATCCCCATATTACCAGTTAGACTGTGCCTGGGCCAGTCTGACCCTTGCTGCTGGGCCAAAGGCAGCAACTGTGGTGTATTACCCCAGAGATACCTTTGGCTTGCTGGAGATTGCAGCTGGGCACTGAACAAGTCCAGGCATGTTAGGAACTCCGTTTACCTCAGGAGAAAGGCTTCAGGCGAATGGTGAGGAGGAAAAGGAGATGGATTCTGCTGGAGGGTTTATATCCAGAGGTTTATTTCATGGTTACAGAGGTCTGAATGTGGGCAACTGCTCCAACAGAATTCCCGGCTGCATGGCTTGATTCACCTTTTAAGCTCAGGGACAGGGGAAGGGGAGGGAACAGGTGAGCCGCCAACCAGGTGAGAGGGGCAGGGTCTCAGGGGGGGATGACACCTGGACAGGCCAATGACCCCTCGGCCTGATGGGCATCCTTGGAACTTGACCAACAACACCATGCCTTGCTGGAATGTTAAGCCTGATTGACAGGACTCACTCAGCATGGGGGCAAGGGGGAAGGGAGAGAGGTATAGGCATACCTGGGAAGGGACCCGGAAGTTTAAAAGAGGCTATTATAACACACTGCAACATGAGGGGACAAGGGTGTGGGTACATGGGGAGAGGGATAAAACAACTGGGTTTGTAACCGGGGTGTAGGACTATTAACAACGCCCGAACTTTCCCTAAGCCTGCAATTGTGTCATAAATTGAACAAAAAATAGAGTAAAACTTCCCAAGTTTTAAATTCCCCTCTGATTGTAAGAGATACAATTGCCTTCCCATTATTTATATCCCACAAACTAAGTGAAAGAACAGAATCCCATGTTGCATCATTAAAATGTTTGAAGACTCAACAAATAAAAGCCCTTAAATTTGCCTTCGAAAATTTAACATTCTTACCTATCATGGTCTTTTTAACTTGTGTATAAACTTCCAAGTATGAGAGGGAAAGATTGGAACCCATCTCACACACTTTGTCCCCTAAGATATTAAAAGGAAAAAAAAAAAATTGACCCCAACCAAACCAACACTCACCAGATCGGTGGGTCAAAGGAAAAAATCTCCTAGAGGCTCCTGAGGAAGGAACCAGTTCTCTGCTTCGTCAGGAACTTACAGGAATGTCGGTCACCCCCTCCGAAAAGTCCATGGAAAATTGGAAATCTTCTTTGGGGATCAGGAGCACCGAATGGACCTTGAAAATCCCAGGGTCATGGCCACTTGGAGAGGCTTTTTAGGGACATTGCAGAATGAGTCCAGGTTTGGGGCTCCAGATGGCTCCACTCTGAAAGGGTCCAGGGACAAAGACAGGGAGAGGTAGAGGAGCCAGGATTATATACTGGTACAAAAGGCAGAGACAACAGCAACAACCAGTCACCTGAAAGTGTGAGCGGGAAAAGGATTACAGTGACCAAAAGGGAAACACAAGGGTAAACAGACAGGGGTACAGACCATCGAGGGTGCAAAGAAACTGCTACAACCTTGACCATATATGGTTAACAGGAGGTTGAACAGTCAATGGGCCAACAGGGGGAGTGGCACTAGGGTTGACTGACGGCATGTCACATGAGCCCATGGGAGGGGTTAAATCTAGGGGACATTCTTACAGGGCATAGCTTCAGGAAGTCATCTGGCAGGCCCAAAGATCTCCACAGGTGCAGTGGGTGCAGGCTCAACCCCTTGGCTGGGTGCTCCATGCAGCCAGCATTGGCCTCCCCTTCGCACACAGCCGTGGAGCCAGGCTCTGGAGGGAGCAGCAGACTGGGCCAGGGCTCCATCGGCACCCGGCTTGGGCCCACAGGAGCCTGGAGCAGAGCCCGCGCGGCCCGGGAAAGGCAGCGGCGTGTGGGGCGCAGGGAGGCGGCCCTGGCTGCAGCGCTGGGCAGGGGCGCAGCTGCCAGCCGCACTCACTGAGCAGCGCTGCCAGGGGGCTTCTCCAGCCTGAGGCTGGGGCTTGCAGGCCGTTCTTGCCAGGGCCTCGCCGAACCTCCAGGTCTGATCCAGCCGCAGCATGTGTTGGAGATCCTTCCTGTGCAGGAATGTGGCTGAACAATGCAGTGTTTCCTGGGAGGCCTGGAGAGCAGCAGAGAGCCCGAGATGGCACCACAGCCCAGGACACAGGAGCCGCCCAGGTCCCTGTACCAAGGCCAGGAGGAGGCCGCAGTCCACGAGGCGCCAGAGCAGGAGTCAGGCTTCTGGTGGAAGGGCCGATGTCCTTGTTCTTGTCTTCAGTGGCTGCCAGAGAGGGTAATCGAGCCATGGTCAGATCCTGGATCTGCAGGGAAATGAGGACACCCCATGTGCCAGAGCCATGCTAGGGCCTTGCCGGCTGGCTTTGGCCGTGGCTGGGAGGGAGCAGGGAGCAAGGGGATCAGCCTGAAGCTACCGGACACTTTTGCCCCATGTGGGCCTGAAGTCTGTGTGTGTGCTCTGGCCTCACCAGGCAGGGGGGGGCAAGGAGGGGTGAGGAGGGGCTGGGTGGGGCAGGGTGTGGAGGGGACCCCATGTTTGTGGCCTGGGAGTGGCTGGGTCAATTAGGATGGAGCACGACAGGGTGGAGCAGGGCAGAGTTGGGCAGGACAGGGTGGAGTTGGGTGGGGTGGGGTGTGGCAGGGCAGGGCAGTGCTGGGTGGGGCAAGTTGTGGAGGGAAGCCAAGGCCTGTGGCTCACCAATGAGCCTGATAGCCACCTGTCACAGAGACACCTGTGGGCTTTTCAGCCACAGTAGGGTGTGGCACAAGTACAGGACTTCTTGGCTCCTGTCCCCTGCCAGCTGGAGCGAACCCCAGGGAGGTGCAATTGGTGCAGTTTCAGCCCCTTAGCCGAGGACTCTGTGTGGTCAGCACTGGCTTCCCCTGCCTTCACAGCCCTGTCAGGCAGCCAGCAGCCACTGGCACTGGGCCCTGGAGGGGGCAGTGGGACGGCTGCTGCCCGGCGAGCCGCGATGTCACTCTCCCCACAGCCCTGCTGGGCTGGGCTCAATTGGCACCTGGCTTGGGGCGCAGGAGCCTGGAGCAGAGCCCAGAGTGAAAGGAGCTGATGAAGAGGTATATCATGTATACATGATTTAAGTAATAATGGTCAGCAATATTAAGCAGAAGCCAAAGAAACAAGATGCGATTTTGACATTTTATAAGAGAAAGAGAATGCACCAAGCTAAGAGGAACAGAATGTGTTGAAACTGTTTTGCGGAGAAAAGAAGAAACCTCACAACTTTATAAAAGTTGTAAAGCTTGGTATGTTTATTACGACGCTGGACGCATGCGGAGAATACTCTCCTCAAAAGGCATGCGTATCTCTGAGGATTTCAGGTCTCCTTTTATCTCCCCTTCCAAATACGTATGCATACAGTTTCACAATAGGTTCATGCATATTCATTCCATGTGACATTTATTGCCAGTTCCTCTGTATCAAAAGAATTTGTAGGTCAGGGCAGATTGACCTTGTGGTTGTTTCTGGTTTTTTTTCTCTGTCGCCTCACTATCTCTGTCCTGCAGTTTTTCCCTTCAGCTTTGTCCTCACAGACTTTTCACCTCTCCTAGACATTTTACCTAATTCAAAATGGATTTTTACTCTGTCTCAAAATCACTGAAACAGCCAGCGAAGGACTGCGCATGCTTCAGAAAGAAAGCTGATAAGTGCAGACTGAAGAAGTCTTTCCGCCTTCATCAGAATGACCCCAGCTTAAGACTCGGAGCCTTCCTTAGTAGCACCACCAGAGTACAATGAACTTGCTGTCACATATGCTAATGATATTAATGACTTCTGAGAAGTAATTTGTATAACCACTCCTAACCAAGGAATGTAATGAATATGCTTGAAATGGAACCATATATTGTGCTTTGCAAAGTGCTGAGTGTTGAAGGAGTTAGGAGGAGTGTTGGAAAATCCCAGCCTTACAGAGAGGGGCCACTGAGAGGCATTTTAAAAGATTTTATTCCATTTTCAGTGTCACAGAAGGGTGAGATATAAGAGATGGAAAATGTAACACCATTCTATCAGAAGCCACCCTATTTCCTGGTTACAATACCTTATAAATGTTTTTCAGCAACTGGCTTTTGCCACACAGTGCTGCTAATACTTCTAACACCAACCACCTATTATTTTACCCTACGTGGTCTTGCTGTAATGCATCTTTCACAGTTCTAGTTCTCCAAAATATCAGGTCTTTTTGTAAGGCCATCTTTTGAAACTTATTTCTTGTTCAATCTCTCTCTCAACAATGCCATCTTTATTCCATGGCCTTCCTAAGTCAGCACATCTTATCACAGAATTTGCATACAGATGAACAAGACTCTGTGGGCTTTCAGTCAGGTTTTGAGTATCCTTTACAAATCCATTTCTCACATGAGGAGCAATCCCTATGTAACCAGTGCAAAATAAAGCAAATGCCCACCTCACTGAGTCAGTCTCTGTGTTGGAGCCAATCAGTTCTTTTCTCAAAATGTTAAAACCAAGTGGTATCTATGAAGGAAAACACAGCATCTGGTTCTGGCAAAACAAACACATTGCTTTTCCTTCCTTCAACCTTTGTATTTGTGGACAAGTTTGTTTTCTTGATTGCTGGATTAGGTACCACACTCTTACATACACTGCAATGATGAAGACAAACCCAATCCCAGTTAGTGCCAGTGTCACAACTGCAGGATGTCGCTTAGGCTGGAAAAGCCTTTGGCAGTTGGGGACCATCCAAGCAAGTTTTCCCACCAGGGATTCTCTCCATGCCTCTTGATTTCTTCTAAGACATGATGTGCCCTTTCTATATTGTGATGGATACTGATCAGTGACTTCTGACTTTTCTTCTTCTGCTGTTGTAGCAGTTTGTGCAGGCCAGGATGTTCCAACAGTTTTTTGACCATGGTCATGTTCATTTCAATTGGTGGTGGAGAAAAGTTGACGTGTATGCTCTGTAACACAGCTTCTGGTAGGTAATAGTTGAAATCACCTCCTGCTCTGTTAGTAAAGTTACAAATACCGACTTCTGAGTGCTTGGCAAGCTGGATGTTATCTACTGTTAAGTTGTCACAGGGGGTTCTGAAACACAGACTTATCCATACCAGGATGGATTCAGGGTAATTGTTGGAGTAGATCTCCATGTGACAGACCCTTTGTTCTGGGCTTTCAGAGAGTTACTTTCACATAGTCCTGATGGGTGGCTTGTGGTGAGGGGGAAATCTCATGGTCATTTGTGCCAGGAACTGTCCCTGTTTCCTCCCCCTGGGTCTTCCACATCTTGGGGGACATCAGGACAGGTGTAAGCCCCAACTGGGATCCCCCCAAATATGGGGCCAGGGCTGCCTCTTCCCTTCCAGGGGGGGAATGGGAGGAGTGGCTGTGGGGGTGTTGGGGTGTTCATATTAATCCAGCCAGGGGTATGGCTGTGTTTTAACTTGGCACTAGTATTGGATCTGCCTGCCTTCAACGTTTCTTCTGGCTGACGGTGGGTGATCCTGAGATCCATTGCTGCTTGATCTGATCTGCCTGCCCTCTCTGTTTTCTGCCTGCTGCCGCTGATGGTGCTGTGATTGCTTGCTGCCCATGAATTTACCAAAGGAGCAATTTCCCCTCTTCCCCCTCACCCGAGACTCCATCACACCTGGGAACGGTGCCGCGCTCCTGTTGGAGCGCCCCCTGCTGGCTGGGGGGAATCATCACACGTGCCCTGTCTCCCTGGGGTCCGCCGGCGCCCTCTGCCGGCTGTGCTTGTAACTACACCAAAGGGGAAAGTGGTGCTTGACGGGTGGAAAACTCCTGTTATTGTTTTCTCTTCTTGTTTTCTGTTCTTAATGGCAGAGAACTGGTATTCCCTTTTCCTTTCTTTTTGCCTGGAAACCCTGTAATTTTGAAGTTGTAATAATTTGTCAGGAAGGTTCTCGCGTTGCTTGGCAGACATCTGTCTTTTAAAACCAGCACAATTATTTGTGCCCAGTGTATGTCATGAAAGGATCGAGAGGAAAGGGTGAAAGAGCGTAACAGCTCTTGCGTAACCCATTTGCATACAGGATAAAGAACCTCCTTAATTGGCACCATGTGGTCTGTCTTACCACCTTTGGTTGGCACATGTTTGTGGCTATATTTTTCCAATTTGCAGCTCCTCATGGAAACAAGGGTCTAGTGACTAAGAGCACTGTGGCTGTTTGTTGCAGTGCAGACTATGCCCCAGCCACTTGACAATGACAACAGGGGCGTGACAGATCCCCCTCACAAGCTCTGCAAATCCCAGCCACAAGCAGTGGTTTGGCGCAGGAGCAAAAAGGCGGCAGCACGGGTCTTAGGGGTGAAAGAGGAGTGACTTTATTTCATGACCAGCTCCCAAGAAAAACACTTGGGGCAAACAAGAGCCTTCATAACATCACTTGGGAGGAGGGGTTTAGGATAGCAAACCAGAAGGGGTATGGTTGGGGAGGGTTTGAAGGTGGGACATTTTACACTTGAACCAATAAGGGAGCAACAGAGAGGGACATAACTTGGGTAAGCCAATAGGGTTCTAAAAGATACAGAACAGACAGGGAATTCTCCAGAAGAAAGGGCAGGTTAAGGGGAGGATTGTCACACAATGGGAGGGGAAAGCAAGGAGGGTCCTGGGGGAAAAGGGCAGGGATAGGAAGGATTGACAACTGGGAAGGTTGGGGATTAAAACTTGGTAGGGAGTGGCTAGGTGACAAAAAGATTGGCATCTAACTGAACTGAACAACAATGAGGGAGTATATCTAACTTTAGAAACATAGGTTAGAAAATGAGGAGCCTGTGCCGCTCAGGAGACAGGGGGAGGACAATACAGAGGGATTATAAAACCGCAGATTAGGCAGAGAAGAAAACCACAAATTCAGCAGTGAACCTGCCAAAGAAAACGCACTACAACAGCTGTTATCCACTTTGTAGAACAGGTCAACAAGGTGAGAAATTCATGCTTGTGATCTTCTTCTGGAATGTGGGCACATGGCTGTATAACTATCATGAGCTAAGTTCATGGATTTGGGGTTTCCTTACTAATGGTAGCTATTATGAAGCAACACAGCGGGGAGTTTTCTCCTCTCCCTTCACTCACTTCTTTGGGCCTAACCAAACAGCTTTTGAAGAGTTTTAATTTCACCTAGAAGCTAAAGGGATCATCTACTTCTGTTTTTGCTGTGTTTATTCAGCAAGGTCCATTCACCATTCCGAGACAGGGTGTGGTTACCTTGGATAGCTACCCCAAAACCTGACACAGAGGTCAGGGACATGGTCAGCTGCAGTCTGAAGAAAAGGATGATGGTGCAGCAGTAGAACCCATGGATGTGACAACCGTCCGGGTTCCAGCTCAACCACAAGGGCAGCTACAGCCAGCAGCAGGCCCCCCTCTGCAGAGGAGGAAGTCTAAACCAAATCGATGTGCCCAGTTATTGTGAATGGGGAACCAAGGCCCTCACAACCGCAGAGGAGCCAGAGGCCAAGATCATCACTGAGTCCCTGTTGTTTGACAGTCTCCACAGTCTGTGGAAAGACATTGCACGACAGGGGTACGAGGCTTTTTCAACCTGGTTGATTCAAGTATGGGCCCCTATGGGTACAGGCTTGCAAGATGAAGATACAAAAGTAAGGGTTCTGGGCTCCTTGGCCCAGGATGTGGGGATTGAGCAGGTGTTTGTGAGGGAGCCAGGGCCCCTTTCTCTCTGGGAGCAGCTTATAACAAATGAAAGAGAAAGGTTTGCTTTCAGGGACAGCCAGCAGAACCACCATGATAGAAAGCCCTGGAATGTTGCTGTTGTGTTAGGGAAGGGTAAATGAAGGGAAATATAGACTCCAAGGTCTCTGAAGGCAAATGTGAAGTTTATTAGACACCAGACATTCTTTATAGACAGTTACGATAAAGCTGGACCTGGTTGGTCCTTAACCAACACCCATCACACCACTGGCTAATTAGGAACAGCACCATTCTTGCGAACATCTTCCAAGAAGCATCACATTCAAACCACCAACTGCAAAGATTATTCGTTGTTTTAATTCTTTCTCTGAACTCTCCCTAAACTTCCCAGAGCAATGCCTGGGAAAGTTTATTCTGACTTTCTCTCTCTAACCAGACTTTCAGTAACCACACTGGAAGACCAAGAAGGAAGGGATCCAATGCCTGAGTGTCTCAGTTTGAAAGACAGGTGTCTGCCAAGGAAGGCAGGAAGCTTCCTTAGAATGGAAAATATGTCCCCCTTCCCTCCAAATTCTTCTAACTTCGAAATGATGGGGCTTTCAGGCAAAGACAGGAGAAGAGGAATAGTAGTTCCTTACTAGCGTATGTGTGTATAACGTGGCAAACCAACCCCAAGCCCGGCAGCACTGACGAGCAGACGCAGAGCCCCAGGGCCGGCCTTGTCCCGGCTGCAGGCCCCTTCCCCTGCGGTGCAGTTCCGGGCAGAGCCAGCAGGGGCGCTGGTGGCTCCCGGCCGGGCAGGGCGGGACGATGATTCCCCTGGGGCTGCAGGGGGCGCTGTGGCGCGAGCCCGGCCGCCTCTCTGAGCACGGCAATGGCGGCCGGGCTGGCGGAAGGGATGCACAAGGGGCTGCCTTTGGAACTCTCAGGGATGGCCGGGCCCGCTGCACCTCCAGCTGGAGAAATGGACTGCAGCAGGAACCTTGGCAGCAGCGAGCCATGGTAGGAGAAGCAGTGGCAGGACAAAAGCTCTATAGTTGCAGAGAATCCTCTAGGCAGTAACCGCAGACCGGCTGTCCATCCTCTTATGCCGAGAGAGTGAGAGGAGCAGTGCCTAGCCCCTCACCCCCTGGCCTAAATCTTGTGATATCCCTGCCCTTCCCAGAGAAAACCCTACAGTAAGACAGTAGCTAGCTGTACCCTCCCACCGCCTCCTCCTCCTCCTCCCAGCCATATCTTTTGTTCTCTTAAGTATCAGTCTCTTAGCAACAAATGGGAGAAAATTCCTAAGAGAAATAAGAAAAAAAAAAAGCAGAAATCCTGACCTCCAACACTAAGACAAATGGCAGTAATGGAGAAACATTTTGCAAGGGATGGACAGCATAATGACCCTGACAAGGTCAGGTGCACAGTGCAAATGGGCTGGAGCCTTACACTGCATGGGCCATCGGAATATTCCAGCTTCATGGGAACAATGCATTTAGTGGACAACCAAGAGACAGTGAGTTCTGTAGCAAGCAAGCTCAGGAATGATGAGACCTTCGTCCATGGCCTGATACACACTCATGTCTCTGCTGTGGTTGAGTTTCAAGGATGAACAGGAAAAATTCAGAGAGAATATGAGAAAGGAGATAAGCAAGGATAGTTCCCATGTGACATCGGTGCAAACCTCTGAGAAACAACTGCTCGTTTTGAAAATTTAAAAAAGGTTTATTAAACCTTGACACAAACACAACAAAAGGACTACATAAGGGAAAATTTGCAGCGCTGGGGATTCCCCTCGTGCATACCACACAGCAGGTTCATCTTCAAGATGGATGCTCAGTCTTTTATACCCCTGGGGGTTGCATCAGCCAGCCCTGGCCCCTCCCAAGGTCTGTCAGTCAGCTCTTCTTTGCCATTTATCAGTGGAGACTGCTTTCTTGTAACTGGATTGGAGATCAGGTGTTGCCATGCCTCACCCCCTAAGCACCAAGCTTTTCCATTCCCAACTGCCCCATGCAAGGGGCACATGTGCAGCCTTCTTTGTACCTGTCCTAGACAACCCCGGCTGTCTGATGGTAACACTACAGGAGGGGGAAAAGGGAACTATGGGGAGAACAGAGGACATCTAAACTACAATAACATAACTATACATCATTAAAGCTTTTCTTAATATTTAAGCAATAGTTATCCCTGAATTGCCTGAGCCAATCATCTCATTATCCATCTATAACAAAACCAGAGGCCTCAGTGTCAGTGCCCGACATCCCCAGCTAGGGAGAGGGAGTAAACCGCATGAGTTGACCTGTGGCTCTTCCTGTATGGCCAGGTAGAGGCCAGGGAAAATTGGGTCTTTTGGGCTATGTGACAGAGATAGAAATACGAAGATCTTGTTGATATTGATGTACAGTGTACTCCAGTCCCATTGGGACATGTGGGGGCAGAATCTGTTTTTGTTACTGGGGTGATGGGGACTGCAGTGAAGCAATACACGGAATAAATAGACTCCAGACCCTGATGTAATTATGAAGTGGGTTTGTATTGTCAGTGTCTGGCACAAGCACAATAGCTCTTGTGAAAACTGGTGCCCTGAGCTCTAGTCTGAGCCATATCTTTATTTACAAAGGTGCTTCATATACATTACATTGCACAACCTTGCCATGCATATCCAACCCCTGACCCTGACTCTCCTTGCGTCACATGGTAATTAGATCCACGCTCTTCTGAGCATGCATTGTTCATGGTGGTGGTTGCATGGGGGTCTTTTGGTGGTCTCTGAGGCTGAAGGCTGCGTCTTTTTCATGATTGAACTTTTCAACTTTTGTCCTTTGCACGTATGCTTTGGTCCCTTGGTGCTTATCTGAGTACGTCTGTTGATTTTGACCAGCTTGGAGACAGAGGAGCCCCTTTATTTAGGTGTCTTGCATTACTCAGTCTTCTCCTGGTACTGCTCTTTATTGCAAGAAGCTTCAGAAATATTCCTTTTCCTATGCCCTTTGTACCATGGCAGAGGTTTCTTAAGTAAAAGGTTAAAATTCAATGTACAAATCTACAAGCTAAAACTTAAACGCTTAATTCATATTGCTAATTTAAGCAACCCCCAAAACCTCCATTTCAGCATCAGTTCACCCTGCTGGAAGCTGAGGTGAGTTAGACTGGGAAAGAGTGGAAGAAACATCCTATGTGACTGACCCAGAAGCCCCGTCTATTCTGGGCAGAGATTTCCTCTGGAGTGGTTATTTCAAAGACACAAAAGGACTCAGGTGGGCTTTTGGAACAGCTGCTGTGGAGGCAGAGGGTGTTAGGCAAATGAAAGTTCTTGCTTGGGATGTCTGAAAATCCTTCTGCTGTTGGACTCTTGAGGGCAGAAGAGTAACAAGGACCAATTGCCACCTCAGAGGTGCGTCACCCACAATATCAGACAAATTGAGATGCCATGATCCCCATCCACAAAATGATCCGAGAGCTGGAGAGCCAAGGGGTGGTCAGCAAGGCCCACTCCCCCTTCAACAGCCCCACTTGGCCTGTGAATGAGTCTGATGGAGAATGGAGATTGACTGTGGAGAATTGTGCCTTGATTGAACTGACTCCACTGCTGAGTGCGCTGGGCCGGACATGCTGGAGGTCCAATGCGAGCTGGAGGCCAAGGCAGCAAAGTGGTGTGCCACTACTGACATTGCCAATGCATTTTTCTCCATTCCTCTGGCACCTGAATGCAGGCCTCAGTTTGCCTTCACCTGGAGGAGCGTGCAGTACACCTGGAACCAACTGCCCCAAGGATGGAAACACAGCCCCAGCCCCACCATCTGCCATGGACTGATCCAGGCTGCACTGGAAAAGGGTGAAGCTCCAGACTATCTGCAGTGCATTGGTGACATAATTGTGTGGGGATACTCGAAAATGGAAGTATTTGAGAAAGGAGAAAAAATCCTCCAGATTCTGCTGGAAGCCAGCTTCTCCATCAAAAAGAGCAAAGTCAAGAGACCTGTCCAAGAGGTCCAGGTCCTGGGAGTGAAGTGGCAGTACAGACAATGCCAGATACCCCTGAGGTAATCAACAAGATCACAGCAATGTCTCCACCGACCAACAAGAAGAAAACTCTGACTCATGGATGGTAGACATTGCTCTGTGGAGGCCTTTCCTGGCTGGAAATGTGGAAAAAGGCCAGTTGGCAGCACAGGGGAAAAGCAATCTGGGCTGCAGAAGAATGGGAAGACACTGCCGCTTGGGTAGAGGGTAGAGAAACTACCTGTTATGTGGGTGCCCACATGCCCAAGAGTTGAGCTAAAGAGGAGCAATGAAAACATGAAGGGATGGATCAGGCTGCAAAAGTCGAGGTGTTACAGATAGGTTTGGATTGGCAACACAAGGGACAGTTGTTCACAGCTCGATGGGCCCATGGTGCCTCAGGCCATCAGGGCAGAGATGCCACCTCCAGGTGGGCACGAGAGCCAGGGCTGGATGTAAGCATGGGCAGCATCTCCCAGGTTATTCATGATTGTGAGATGGGAGCTGCCATCAAGCAAGCTGAGCGGGTGAAGCCCCTGTGGTATGGGGGCCATGGTTCCAACAGAAGTATGGCCAGGCCTGGCAGATTGACTACATCAGGCTGCCTCCAACCCGCCAAGGCAAGTGCTACATGCTCCCAATGGCAGAAGCCAGCACTGGATGGTTGGAGACCTACCCTGTGCCTCATGGCACTGCCCAGAACACCATGCTGGGCCTTGAAAAGCAGCTCCTTTGGAGGCATGGCACCTGTGAGAGAACTGAGTCCAACAAAGGGACTCATCTCAACGACAGCCTTATCAACACCTGGGCTAGAGAACCTGGCATGGAGTGGGTGTGTCACATTCCCTACCGTGCACCAGTGGCCAGGAAAGGTCAGCAGTGCAATGAACTCTTCAAAAACACATTGAAGGCAATGGGGGGATGGGACCCTCAAGCAGTGGGAGCTGCATTTAGCAAAGGCTACATGGTTAGCTAATAGCAGAGATTCCACCAACCAAGCTGGCCATGCCCAATGCGAACCCCTGTGCACAGCAGGTGGAGACAAAGTTCTGGTGGTGCACATGAGAGGGGTGCTAGGAAAGACTGTTGGGATTAATTCTGCCTCAAGCAAAGACAAACTCACCTGTGGGGTTGTCTTTGCTCAGGGACTGGATTGGACTTGGTGGGTGATGCAGAAAGATGGATAAACACAATGCATATCTCCAGGGGACCTTGTTTTTGGGGTGAATTGCACAAAACACTGTGCCTGTATCCATATCTGCATGTATGTAGGTAGGTATGTATGTATATAATTAGAATAATACATGGATGTATATAGTTTAAAAGTTAAAGTTTGATGTAACATGTTGGTATGGGAAAAATTCAGGGTGGAAAATGTTGTGTGTTTGGGGTGTTTTTTTCTGAATTCTATCTCATTTGTTACCTGAAAAAGGGGATGTGGCGAGGAGAGAGCAGTTGTTGCCTGTGGGGAATGAATTGCCCGTGGGGCAATTGAGATGCAAAAGAACTGGCCAATGACTCTCCCATTCCACTGGAAAATTCCACGGAGGGAGGGCAGGGTTGGGCACTGGCTTGCCGAGGGAAGAACCAGCTGGCCATGCTAGGAGCAGGGCACTTTGGGCAGTTTTTGGTGCTTGATCCAGCACTGCTTCAGAATTCTCCTTGCCATCCATAGGTGAGCCCATTGCTTGATGCAGCTGCTGGTTGAAGGAGACTTTTCCACACTCGCCATCGCCAAGGAAGATCCTCACCATCTGTGTGGGTGCTTCATGGGAAATGGGACCACCTCACCTGTTTTCTCTCTCTCTCTGGAGAGAGGGAGCCCCAGGGGCTGCGTGACTGGAACCAGAGCAGAGCTGCCATCGCCAGGATCCTGCAAGAGCCAGGTGAGAAGCTGGGAAAAGCAGAGCCCCAGCTTGCCTGTGTCCCCGAGGCTGCCGTTAACCCCGGGGCTGGCTCAGGGCTCGCAGCCGTGGCCCCTGAGGCCGCCGGGGCCGACAGCGCCCCCTGGAGCCAGGGCAGAGTCACTGCAGCCCCTCTGCCGCGCCTCAGCTCGCAGCGCCCTCTGCCAGGTGTGCTCAGAACTACAGCAAAGGCAGAACTGCCCAACGGGTGGGAAGAGTCTGGCATTGCTTTGGGGGCGCTGCTGCTTGTTCTCTCTTCTTCACCTGTATATACATATCTTTATATTCTAGTGAAGAACTGATATTTCTCTCCCCATATCTTTGCCTGGAGGCCCTGTCATTTCAAGTTATAATGATTTGGAGGGAGGGGGCTATCTGTGCATTCCAGGAAGATTCCCAGCTTCCTTGGAAGACATCTGTCTTTTCAACCAGGACAATCTGCTATCATTAATGGAGAAATTGAGCTAGGAGGTAAAGGAACTCACAGATGTATGCAGCTTCAGCCCTTGCCTAGGGATTGTTCCCGATCTTCACAAAACGGGGGTTTTTATGGCTTGAAGAAGAGTCTTGGAATGATCTCTACAGCCCAGCTTTTACCTCCCTCAGAGTGCTCCTTCCCACAGTATGTCTGTCCCACACCAGTCTGGCACAGTTCCTGTGCAGGTGACATCCACTGCCACCAACAATAGGACCACTTTACCCACTACCAGTGAGAGGGTGCATGGATCATTCCATTTTTCCCACATAAGCTATCGAGCAGAAGTCTCTGTTTTAAATCCTGCCAATTCTTTCTGAATTTATACATACAAGCAAAGATGCCTTGTACAGACTCTACCTTCTTGGAACCCTCGTGCTGAGTGGCACAGAGTCTAGCGGTGGACCCTGGAAAGACAATGCTGGGCCCAGTCCTTCCTGACACCTTTGTTACTGAACTGGGTGAGGGGGCCAGGCTGTGCCCTCCCACATACCAGGAGCAGTGGCTGATCTGCCAGAGAGAAGTGCTGCCATGCAGAGGGACAGTTCAACAAGGGGGACAGTTCAATGACAAGTGCTGAGTCCTGTCCTTGGCAAGGAACAGCCACAGGCAGCGGTGACTGCTGGGGGCCACCCAGTTGGAAACGTGAAGTTTGGCAGGGTTCTGCTGGACACCAGGATGCCCATGGGGCAGCAATGTGCTCCTGCAGCAATGCAGAACAGCGTCCTGGGCTGCACTGGGAGCTGTGTCACAGCTGGCAGAGGGAGGGGATCCTTTCCCTCTGCTCCACAGCAGTGAGGCAGCCCTGGAGTGCTGGGCCCAGAGTGGGGCTGCCCAGGACGGGACACAGGGACAGACTGGACAGAGTCCAGCACAGGGCCATGAAGCTGATGGAGGGACTGCAGCGTCTCTGCCATGAGGAGAGGCTGAGAGAGCTGGCACTGCCCAGCCTGGAGCAGAGCAGGCTCAGGGCATCTCATGCCTGGGCATGAAAAGCCAGGGGGAGGCTGCAGAGGGGACAGGGCCAGGGACAGCCCGGGGGCCTCGGGCACAGAGTGACCCACAGGAGGGGCCCTCCGAGCTCAGGAGACGCTGCTGCACTGGGAGGGTGGCCGAGCACTGCCGCAGGTGCCCGGGGAGCTGGGGGAGTCTCCATCCCTGCAGAGACTCAAAAGCCACCTGGACACATCCTGGGCAGCCGGCTCTGGCTGGCCCTGATGGAGCAGGGGCTGGGCAAGGTGACCTCCAGAGGTGCCTCCAGCCTCCCCCAGCCTGAGATTCTGTCACTCTGAGAACAAACAGGCTGCAGCTTCCTAAGGACAAATGAAAAAGCTCCACACATGGCAACTTTCTCCTGCCCTCACCAAAGTGCTTCATGGCACATGTCTCCCTTCTGCAGATTCCTCCCTGGAGTGAGGATGCTCCTCAAGGTCACGCCTTGAGGCTGAGAGGAATGTTTGCCCATGGTCATTGGTTTGGGTGAGTAGCAACAATCTTTAATTAAGACTTGATTTTGCTGGCTTGACTGGAATTGCTTCAATGTTGCTTCAAATTATAATGCACCCTACTGGAAGTTAGAGGCCTCTGCACTGGGTAGTAAATAACCCTGATATAGATCTATTAGTTTATTGGTGATCAAAATAAACTTTATTTTTCTATAAATATATCCTTAATCCTATGGAACAGAGTTGTATAAAGGTTCAATTACACCTATACTATCCTTTAAACATAAACTACTGACTAAGTCTAAAACTATATCCAGCTGCAGCCTGGCTCCTCTCTGAGATGTTCAGGAAGCAAGGAGGTCCCTTCTGCACCTTGTGTCTCCTGCCTGCTCCCTGCACAGCTCTCCAGGTGGTGCTGTCGCTCTTGGGCCAGCTGTGACTGCAGCGGGGACACCTGAAGGAGGCACAAGGCCCCGCTCAGACAAGCCCACGCTGGCAGGAGCACCTGCAGCCCCACGGTACCGGCTCTCGGGGCACACACAGCCTCCAACTCCAGCCCTCACCAACACTCTGCCCTTGGCAAGGGGAAAGGAACAGGCTCCCACACACAACAGAGCTCAGAGCATCAACAAGTCCAGCTCAAGGCTGCCAAACCCTTCCCATGTACATCCCTCAGCCACCACAGGTCTATTACAGAGACTCCCAACGGGATTTAGGAACCCAGTTCTGATTTCCAAAGCATACATTTAGGCCACTGACCCCTTTCTCCACAGGCTGTGCCTCAACACAGGGGCTGCTGCTCCCCTGAGCTCCCGGAGGACTCTTCTACTTGAGCTGCTGGAACACCTGCCCAAGCATGAGGGGAATGTGGTGCTTTGTTGTTTTTCATGCTTTCTTGAGGCCTTTGAACACCCCAAGCCCCCTTTTACACATGCTCATTGTGGAAACCAAGGTTCACTCTCCGGTAAATATTTAGAAGATGAATAAAGGACAAGAAGAGACAAAGAGAATAAAGGAAAGTTTTTGTGGCCAAGTGCTTGGCATTCAGCCAAGAGTGCACCTGCTATTTCAGAGATGTCTTTTACATACCCTTTCTATTGCATCAACCTACTGCATAGTTATCAACAATTACACTTTTCCCCAAAACTAGTTTAGCATGGCTCCTCCGTGGGTTCACCTTTTCAGACCATGTGCATTTCGTGGCTATGGTTTGAGTCTGCCCTTTTTATTACCTTCTGTTTGGGCTTTACTCCATTTTTTCTACTGATGGTGGGTGCTGAGAAGTGGCATGTCAGCAGCAGGAGTCTCCATCATATGTTCATTGAATGCTATCCCAACCAAGCAGGCAGTTTAACCGTGGCATAGTATTTCAGCTATTTAGGTTTAGTTAATAACAGAAAAATCCCTATATTTTTATTGCAAAGTTACTCTAGTATACATATAGAATCCATCTTAATATTTGCAAAAAGCCAATAATATAGTATGTATTTATAACAATACTTTCCTCAACAGCACCCATATCTGCACCCCTGATAGCTGAACAGAGGGGTGGGGGTTTGGTTCCACAGAGGTCCTGCAGAAATTTGGGACACAATGTATTACCTATCAGTGCCCCACATGCCAATGCAAATTGACCCTGAAAGGCAAAGTCTGAACAGGACTCAGTGACACTGGTGCAAAGTGTGGCTGTGTGACAGAGACAAGGAACGTGTGAGCCAGGGCACAAATGCTGCTCTGAGCCCTGGGGCCCAGGGAGCACTGACATCAGCAGGTGTGGCAGAGTCCCCGCCAAAGCAGAGTCCCCCCGAGCCCTGGCAGTGCCCATCTCCTGCCCCAGAGACCTGTGCCTCAAGAGGGCTGCTCTGCCAGAGGGCAGCCAAAGCCAACGTGCACTGGGGGCTGTGCTCCATCCTACAGGGCCTCTTGGGAGGAGCACCTGGAGCAACTGGTGGCAACACTTGGTACGTGTCAGATGATGTTGCTCCTTCCTGGAATGATTTTTTCAAGGAAAGGATTAGCAGTAGCACAGAAAGACCAGCAGCTGCAGAATTTCACAGGACAAAGAGACTCCACCAAAACAATGTCATGTTTCCTTGTGCTTTTCTGTCTTTCTTGCACTCTGAAAGAAAAAGAATTGGCCCAGCGTCTGCTTTTCAACTGTCCACGTACTGTGTGTCTTCCTGTGGCAGCTCCCGTGCAAACACAAGTGGCTGCCTGCTGAGCACGGCAATGGACGGCCACAAACAGGGAGGTCCCCGGTGAACATCAAGGCAGATACCCGGGGAAGTGCAGAGGATAGGGATAACTCTGGGAGAAGAAGCTGTTCTGTGCCTCTGATGATGGTGCCAGGCCCCTGAAGGAGCAGCCAAGACAAGTGCTGGAAGCAGCCATGTCCTGCTCTTTTCTGCTGTCAGATGCACACGGGACAGATCTGTTGCCCACGGGTCCACCAGACTTGATCCAGGAAGGATGGAAGCCCATGCATTGGTGGTAGGGAATGAGCTCCAGCAAGAGCAAAGCAGGATCTTCCAGCAGCAAAGTCTGAGATTGTGAAGCGAGCCATGTGCTCAGCAGACACCAAAGTGCTTCCTTCCAGCCCTGAATGGTGGCTACAAGTGCCTGCCTTACTTCAGCACCTCCTGCTGCTTCCTTTGTTCCAGGCCAGTCCAGGAATTAGGTTGGAAGCTCATGCATGTGTTTTTAAGGCACCTGCACGGAGGAGAAGGACGGCAGCTGCAGTGCAGGGCTCGTGCTGCCTCTCACGATGGCATCAACGCCGCTGCCTTGGGACACCCGCCAGTGGAAGGCGAGTCTGCCCTCAAGCACAGCCATTGTAGCCAGTCAGGGGCACAGGCTGCAGCAGCAGCTGCCAAGCATTGCTGTGAGGCTGGTAAACCAAGAGAAAGCCATTGTGGCCGAGCGTGCTGAAGCCTTTTGCTAAACCACGTGCAATAGTGCCCACAGCATGGCCCCTTTGGAATGGTGGCTGGTGCAGACGCCTCCTGGAGCAGTTGCCGGCGTTCGGGCTGCTGCTGTTCCTGTGCACGCTCTGGTGCTGTTTCTGTGGCGTCCAGAGCCGCTTTGGCAGCAGCGACTCAGCAGCCCTGCTCGAGGAGACATCGCCGCCCTGGCCACGGAGGCAGAAGCTCTTTGGGCCCAGAGCTCTGTGTCAGGAGGGCCTCATCCTCAGCACCATGGCCTGGGCAGCCGCGGGGGCCCGGGCTGGCCGCCAGCCCTGCTCTGCCCACTGCCCTGGCAGCACCCAGTGACCGTGCCCCGGCAGGGCCCCCTTGCCCTCCGTGTCCCCAGCCAGCCTCGTTTGGGCACATCGGGGTGTCCCCACCCTCCTGCTGAGGCCCAGCCTCCAGGGCTTCTGCCCCAGGCGTGGGAGCCTCTCTGGGGAAGCGCCAGAGCAGCCGGCTGTCAGGAACAAGGCTGACACCCAATTCCTCAGGGCTTCCCAACAGCGCGGCCCCTCAGGGGCCTCCTGTCCCCTTGGAGCCTCCTGCCACCCACTCCCTCTCACAGGGCCCTCGTGCCTTCCCAGCGCCTTGTCCCATCAGGGCCTCCGCAGCATCTCATGCCTTCACGGCCTCCCACCGCCCCGTCGTCCCCTCAGGGTCTCCCCCAGCCCGGCCAAGCTGCCAGGCAGTGGCGCAGCCCCGAGGGAGCTCCAGAGGAGCCGCATCGAGAGGCACCTTGTTATAGGTTAGTTGCTGTGGAGAATTAATCACCGACTAATAAGTCCAAATAAAATGAAATTTATTAATTGATACAGCAAGCGATAATAGGCAAAGTCAGCGCCCCGGGCGTGCTGGGCGACAGGAGAGTCTCTGCTCTACCACTGCTGCACTCTTCTGATATTTCGTGGAGTTCTTATACAGTCCTGTTTCTGGGTTGATGTGTAGTACTCTGCGTATTCTTTTTTTGTGTCTAGGTGGTCATAGTCCACACCCCGGAGGTCTGAAGATGAAGACTGGTATTTTCCTTTGTCTGATTCCTGGAATTTTAGGCTCAATCTGCTGAGTTCCTGGAATCTTAGGTTTACTGAGCGGATAAGCTGATACTGTGCTATCAATCATAGCAAACCCCCAACCCATATTAACAGTTTACTAAACAGATAAACAAATGTTTGTGAAACCCATTGTCTTTGGTTTCACCTTCCTTATCCTTTTAAGTCTGGAAATTTACTTAAGCAAACAAATTGAGGTGGTGCAACTTTGTCAGCTTTGATGAATAAACTTAAAGTTTTAACCCATTACACACCTCAGAGGCCTCAGCAATGCAGCCAGCAACACACGGGCAGGAGGACACAGATGGCCCTTCCTGGCTGGGCAGGAGGGCTGGTGGCCATCTCCAGGCACCAGGCCGGCAGTGATCCCTGCAGCTCCGGCCCCTGCCCAGCAGCTCTGTGGCCAGCACAAAGGCTTCAGCAGAACCACCAAAGGCCAAGGGCCTTGTGGACATTTTCCCTTCCCCATGGCACACCTGGGCTGCTCGCTTGGCACAAGGACCTGTTTTCCCCTCTTCCCCCGTGTCCTGTGGTCGCTGGGCAGCCAAGAGCAGTCCTGGGAGTCTGGGTATTAGAACACATTCTATATTTATATCCTAAAGAACTACACAAAAGAAGGAATAAAATAATCTTACAGGACAGAAAAATCCCCCCCGGCTCAGAAGGCCCCAGCAGGCAGAGAGCCTTTCAAATCAGCTCTCCTCAGAGCTCCAGCAGCACAGCCAGCTGTGGCCCCAGAGACAAGGCCGTTTCTTGCGGGCCCTGCGAAACTGATCTTGCAGCTTCTGCAAGATGGAGCCCGGAGCTCTCTCCACAGCGCGGAGGACAAAGGCTGTTTCGAGAGCCAGGCTGCTGGTGGCAGGGCTGATGTCCTCTGCCTTGTCTTCAAGGGCTGCGAGAGAGAGGAACAGAGGCACGGTCAGATCCCGGATCTCTGGGGAGCCGAGGAGACCCCGAGGCAGGGCCATGCAAGCCGGCTCTGGCCCTGGCCAGGAGGGAGCCGGGAGCAAGGGGATCAGCCCGAAGCTGCCGGACACTGTTGCCCCACGTGGGCCTGAAATGGGAGTGTGTGTTCTGGCCACGGCAGCCGTGCTGCGCACAGGGAGCAGAGCCCTGGGCAGCGGGGCAGGGATTGCAGCTGCCCCCGGCAGCCGGGGCTGGCAGCCCTCTGGCCTCACTCACCCTGACAGATGTGGCGGAGCTCTCGTTTGTGGCCCCTGAGGTGCTGCCCGGCCATCCCTGAGAAGACAGAGCCTGTCAGGGCGCCAGCGGCACGGCTCCCTGCCAGCCCAGCGGCGCTGCCAGCCCTGTGGCCACACGGGCTCCTGACCCCGGCAGGGCTCGGGCCGGTCCCTTGCCGCTCGCTGCCGCCCAAGGGCACGGCTGCGAGAGGGCGGCAGCAGCGCCGAGGGCAGGCGGGGCTCCACGGCGCCGGGCACGGATGGCGCTGCCGGGGCAGCAGCCGGGGCCGGGGCCGAGCTGCGGCGGGGCGGGGAGGGGAAGCGCAGCCCAGGCTGGTGGCTCACCGATGAACCTGATGGCCGCCTGTCGCAGGGACTCCTGTGGGCTCTCCAGGTACTGCAGGGCGCGGCGCACGTGCTCGGCCGCTCGGCTCCTGTCCCCTGCCAGCTGGAGAGAGCGGCAGGAGGGTGCACTTGGTGCAGGCTCAGTCCCTGGGCCGGGCGCTCCGTGCGGCCAGCACTGGCCTCCCCTGCCCGCAGAGCCCTGCCGGGCGGGCAGTAGCCGCCGGCGCCGGGCTCTGACGGGGCAGCGGGGCGGCTGCTGCCCGGGGAGCCGCGGTGCCGCCCGCAGCCCAGCCGGTTCGGGGCCACAGGAGCCTGGAGCAGAGCCCGCGCGGCCCGGGAAAGGCAGCGGCGTGTGGGGCGCAGGGAGGCGGCCCTGGCTGCAGCGCTGGGCAGGGGCGCAGCTGCCAGCCGCACTCACTGAGCAGCGCCGCCAGGGGGTTTCTCCAGCCTGAGGCTGGAGCTTGCAGGCCGTTCTTACCAGGGCCTCGCCGAACCTCCAGGTCTGATGCAGCCACAGCATGTGTTGGAGATCCTTCCTGTGCAGGAATGTGGCTGAACAATGGAGCGTTTCCCGGAAGGCCTGGAGAGCAGCAGAAACCCCGAGATGGCACCACAGCCCAGGGCACAGGAGCCGCACAGGTCCCTCTACCAAGGCCAGGAGGAGGCTGCAGCCCACGAGGCGCCAGAGCAGGAGGCAGCCGAGCCCCCTGCCAGGGGGCCAGCGGCAGCCGCTGAGTCCTCACCTCTGCCACGCGCTGGTTCTCGTCATGGCAGTGGAAGGAGAGTGGGAGCAGGCTCTGGCGCACGTGTGCCTTCAGGGCCTTTTTGTCCCCTTCCGGTAAAAAATACAGCATCTCTCGGAAGATGAACATGGAGCACAACTGCACCTGGCTGTCATCCTGTATGAAAGGAAGGGAGACCTCGGCATCAGCTGCTTCACGCCCGCCCGGGCACAGGCCTGAAAATGCACAGGGCACAAAGTTTGCGGGCAGCAGCCGGTGGCCGTGGCTGGAGGCGCAGAGCCTTACGTTGTCAAAGAGCGGCAGGAGCGCCCCAGCCAGCTGCAGGGCGAGGGGGCTGGCTATGGGAGCGCCATTGCACAGGAACAAACCGCTGAGGAGAACCATGGTCATCCTAAGCATGTCGCTGTCATTTTCCTGCAGGAGCTCCACCAGCCTTTCATGCAGGCTCCACATTCTTACGGCCTGCGTGGAACACAAGTGTGTGAAACGCCGTCCTGCTGCCACAGGGCCCAGAGGCCAAAGTGCTGTGCCAAAGCACTCGGGCAGCTGGAGCGGGAGGCAGGAGAGCTGGGAGCAGCTGCCTCAGCGCCCAAAGGCCAGCCAAGGCCAAGCGACTGCCTTGCCCAGCCCCACGCTGGCAGCATGGCTTCAGCCGCTGCCCTCTTCTCACCGAGACACTGGTGCCGAGCACCAGGAGGCCTCTGAGGGCCAAGCGACGCATCTCCCTGCACTCGCTCTGCAGGTTCTTGGACGTGACCTCCAGGATGCTGTTACAGCATTCACTGTAGTCCAGGATCTGAAAGGCGCAAGGCCGGTGATGGGGGAGCCGCACAGGGCCGGGCCCAGGCAGCAGCAGAGGGTGCGGGTAGCAGGACTGGCATGGAGCTGCTTTTGGGGTCGGTGGCAAGGCCGTGTTGCTGTTGGCATCCCTTCCAGCAGATGTCGGCCGCCTCGGGCATATCCAAGGTGCTGAAGAGCACTTGGAAGAGCAGGCACAAAAAGAGGTGAGGGAAATGCACGGTCACCACGTGTGGGACACAGGGCATCTGGAGGATCTTCCACATCACCACAGTTGCCTGCAAAGGACAGAGCAGCCCGAGCTCAGTGCCGAGGTGTCAGTGTGGCTGAGCCCGGGCGTGGGAAGGAGAAGCCAGCACAGACGCAGGGGGAGCACCGGGCCTGGTGCCTCTGAAGCTGCCCCTAGGCCGGGTTTCTGCCCAGTGCCTGAGGCAGGGAGACACTGTGGGGGAGGGAGGATGGAGAGCTGATGGAGAGGTGAGCTTGGGGTGAGCAAAGGCCAGTTGCAGAAACTCACAGCTAGGGCAAGGACAGCCGTGTGGTCCCCTTCGGATGTACACGTGCTGTGCTCTGGCCAGCTGGCCAGTACGTCAAGGAGTATGAGCATGGCCAGCTCTGCAGTCTTGTACGAGGACATGATAGGCTACGGCAATGCGGTAGGAGCTCCTGACACACTGCCTGCCCGCGAGCATCTCTCTCAGGAAGGGATAGCTCCGCGCGCACCAGATGCTCATGTCAGACAATGCTACTCAATGGTCAATGGACAAAGACGCACATGAAGGGTTCTTCATATGGTATGCCAGTGACATTTATTAACACACACAAAGGAAACCAGGGACAAAGAACCAAGAACAAAGGAATGTCCTGGGTTATGTACATGACAAGGGAGGCAGAACATCAGCTCTGAGGGCCAATGGGTAAAGGAGATATGGGCGGTACAAAGGCAGGGCTAAAGGGCAACAGCAACCAGCTGGTATCCAGGGGATAACTTTGCTCATTCACATAAAGGTGTGGGGAACTATGGGAGAACATCTTCTTGGGTCACCCTAAGTGAAAGCAGTGTCCCTTCCCTGGGCATCCTTGCTTCATCATCCCATTCTGTGTCTTTGGGTGCAACATTTCCTCCTTGTTTACTTATTAAAAATGCTTCTCCCATAATTCTCTTGATAATCTTAATAAAACATAAAAACATAATTAAAATAAGAATGACAAAATTTAAAACCGAATCATGCCCCTTATGATGGATGATGGCCACTCAGATGCCACAATGTCCAAATAATTTGGCTCCAAACATTGAGGCCGAGGGGCATTGTGGTGTTTTCTGTGGGGTGGCAGGGCTGCAGCCTTGAAAATTGTTAAAATAAATGAGCATGGAACACGCAAAAGCTTAAACAAATCCTCCCTTTCTACCACTTTTTCCATAACCCCTGTTTTTATTAAACTGAAACAATTTAATAAAACTGTTAGGGAGGAGGAGGGATTGAGGAGAGAAAACCAGGGAATGGGAATTATGAAGAAGGGACAATAAATAGCAGAAAAAGGAAAACTCCATTTTCTCTATTAGTAGTTATTCTGTAATGGAGGTGAATAAAAGTATCATCTTGTGATTAGCATGCTGGTGATGATGATGGGTTGTTTCTATTTCTTTCTTCTTCATCACCACATTGCTGATGCTTGTCTATTGTTGTAGTTGTTGTAGTCATTGTTGTGGTCTCAGTGTTTTGGCTGGTCCAGTTCTGAAGATATTATGGGGTCCAAATAAAGCTTCACATATATTCCTGGAATCCACTTGGGGCCTGCACTGTGGAAAGCAAGCATATCCTCTCCCCCAAGTAATTAATGGTAAAGGGCCTCAGATGTCCTTAGTTTCAGGATCCTTGATCAGCACAGGGAGCTTCTCTTCAAGATGGGCTCTGGTGGGATTAGAGAAGTGCCTGACAGTGGGGGAATTTTTGTAAAGGAGTTGTTTAAGAAATTGATGACATACAAAGCTTTACAGAGCCTCTAGATGGGAGATGATGTTTTGATCCCCCACACTGCTGATCAAGCACCCACTTGATGTTTCAGAGGACCCTTTCCACTATAGACTCTCCAGTTGGGTTGTGAGGGATGCCTGTGCTGTGTTTGATGCCCCATTAGTCCAGGAAATGCTTAAATTGTTTAGATGTGTATGCCAGACCGCTGTCTGTCTTAAGTGCTTGTGGCACTCCTAAGGTGGCAAATGCCAGGTAATAATGTTTAATTACATCTTTAGTCTTCTCGCCCACATGGGTGGATGCAAGCACTGCACCTGAAAAGGTGTCAATGGACACATGGGTATATTTTAAATGTCCAAAAGGTGTGTAGTGTGTAACGTCTTGTTTGCCAGATGTCTCCCGAAGCCTCGGGGATTAACCCCAGTCCCCATAGATGGTAAGGCAAATATCTGGCAATTGGGGCAGGAGGCTATAATTGCTCTGGCCTGGTGCCTCATAATCTTGAATATCTGCACAAGAACTGGCACATTCTGATGGTAGAATTGGTGGCTTTGTTTGGCCTGATTGAAAATATCTGGTAGCATGTCGTTCATGGCCATGGCCAAGAGGTCTGCCCTCAGCTTTCCCTAGTGATTGGTCCAGGGAGGTCAGTGTGTGACTTCACAGGCATAATATAGTAAGGTTGCTCTTGGTGGAAGATGAGATAAATCAGCTTTGAGAGGAAATGGAATAATTTGGGATTTGACACCTCCCTTAATAAAGCATGCTCATCTCCTTCAGCTACTCTGGCAACATAAGCCAAATCAGTGACCAGATTGAAAGGATGTTCGAACCTCTCAAAGGCTCTAACAACAGCTGCTAATTCAGCAATTTATGGAGACCCCTCAATGATCTGGACATCAGACTCCCACTTCTGAGTGTCCAGGTTTTTCCAAGTCATAACTGACTAGTGGAATCTTCCAGAACCATCTGTAAAGAGTGTTAGGCCTTTGAGAGGAGTTTTATTTTTTAATGAATTTGGGACCGAATTAAAAGCCTCATTAAACAATTTTTGTTTTGGGTAATGTAATTTGAAATTTGGCCTGGGTAGCAGTCAAGAGCAAACTGGAAGTGCTCATTGGTCTGGAGCAAAGGCTCCAGACTGTCTAGTGTCACTGGAAGATATATACATATGATATCACACTCCACAAGGATCCAGAGGAGAGCTCTGGCCTTTGCCATCAGCTGCGCTGTCAGCTCTTGTGGGGTGGTGATTATTTTAGTAGGCTGATGAGAAAGGAACACCCACTCAATAATCAAAAGTTGGTCCTTGAGTGAGGTGTCCCACTGAAACAAAAGACCATGAAATTTTGGTGACTTACCCAAGATGGCAAACTGAAAAGGAAGGGCAGGGTCAGCACGCTGGGCTTGCCAGGTGGATAGAGCTTCAGCTCCTTTTTGGATTACTACCTTGGCTTCTGGTGTGATGGTACATGGCAAGTCAAGACCATTGTTGCCTTGCAGGAGGTTGAAGAGAGGGGTAAGGTCTTCCTTTGTGATCCCCAACAGCAAACTAACCCAGTTAATGGAACTGCAGGGTTGGTGTAGATCTCTCAGCATCCTGGGATCATCCTTGATGTTGAGCTGCGGGGGTACGATGGTCTGCTTGATAATGCAAAGACCAGGGTAGTTCCAAGGGCAGGTGCGCTGAACTTTGTCCCTTGTAACCTCAGATTCCGCCTCCTTGATGGTACTTATGGTGTTTTGTAATACAGTTTCCAAATAAGTGTCAGTCTGGGTGCAAATTAAAATATCATCTTTATAATGGAAAATAATCACATCAGGAAACGTCTTTTGGATTGGTGACAAAATCCAGGCAATGTACATCTGACACAGGGCAGGTGAGTTCTTCATGTCCTGCGGAAGGACTTGCCACTGGTATCTCTTCAGGGGCGCCTGCATTTTAATGATGGTACAGAAAAGGCAAATCTGGGAGCATGTCTGGGAAGGAATGGAATGGTAAAAAAGCAGTTCTTGATGTCAATGACTGTGAGCTGCCAATCTCTGGGGAGCATGGAGGGCAAGGGAAGGCCAGGTTGCAGGGGACCCATGTCCTCCAGGACCTCACTGATCTTACGGAGGCGCTGTAGGAGCCTCTACCTGTCTTTGCCTCATTTTTTAATAACAAAGACAGGGGTGTTCCAAGGGCTTGTAGAAGGTTTTGTGTGGCCCTTGGATAACTGTTCCTCAATGAGGAACTTGAGCGCCTTTAATTTTTGTTCAGGAAGGGGCCACTGATCCACCCACACTGGTTTGTCAGTTTTCCAGGTGAGTAGTGGAGTGGCGTGCTCTATAGTGGCCCCAACTAGAAATCCTAAGACGGTTGTGGGATTTCTAGTCTAGCCCCCTGCATTGGGACAGTAGATCCCTGTCATGTGGCCTTGTACCACAAATGGCCTTACTGCTAGGTTGCCACCTGTCCCTCAGGTTCCTCAATGGTAATAGGGTGTTTGCTCCTCTGAGAGGTGACAGCTCCTCTGATCCCGGAGACTGTGCCACAAGGGGACGCCAGCTCCCAGTCGCTGGGCCATCAGAGCAAGAAATGAGGATGACATCTGCTCCCATGTCTGCCATACCTGAAAGAGGTACTAATTTGTTTTTTTAAATTCATGTGGCAATTGATTTTTGGTTTGTCCTTCCCCAGCACCTGTGTCAGGTAAATGTCGTAATTGTCCACATCCATAAAGTCCTGTCCGTTTAAGACATACATTTGTGCAAATGGGGTTCCTTTACTTAAAAGGAACAGAGAGTTGGTACATGTAACAGAAATGGTGATCTGTTCTGGGTCAACTAAAACAACCTTGGGGATTACCTGGATGGAATTTGGAGTATGTTTGACATCTCAAACTAATAAAACGTTTACCTTCCCTGGGTCCAAAGTGTCCTGCTGGAATATAGGTGATGGCATCATCATCAAATTGAATGGAAAGTGTACTGGACAGCACCCATCAGGATTTAGTTGGTTGGTCTATCAGAAGAACCAGAGCAGGCTCTGGAAATCGCAGTCCTCTGAAATGTGCCTGCCAGATGTTGGTGCTCCTGGATGGTAGGGAGACTGGGGAGGAACAATCTGCCATTTCCTGTCATTGTACGGGATTGTGTCTTGCTCTGCAGGCCATTTCCTGACAGATGCTGGTAGCATTGATGACATACTCTGTTTGGCCCAGGGAAGGGGAATGGACACTGTGCCTGCACATGCCCCACCTGGCCACAGTTGAAACATATGATGTTGTTTTGGGTGGCCATGGCTTCCACATATCCCTACTCACGGCCAGGGTGACTGTGTGCTCGATGCAGCTGAGCTTCGTACAGGCCTCCACCATCTGTGAGATGATGAGCTCAGGTTCCAGGGGGAGTGCTCTAATAACCTGTCACCCTGATTTTTTAAGATTTTCTAAGCCCTCTGATGTTTACATTCTTGTAGCAAACTTTCTCACATACTTTCTGTAAATAACTTACTGTTTTGCGTTCTTTTATGGAGAAGGAAAAATTTGATGGACTCTTGGTCCAATCCACTGCCACTTTTGGAAAACTGTAAATGTTTGAGTCAGAAAAAAACTTTCCCCTTTTCTTCACTTTGAGAGCAGCAGTGTGCGCTTGTATTGTTTCATGTCCTATAGTGACAATAACCTTCTTACACTTGGTTTTGGCATTCAACACTGCCAACTTTCTTAGCAACTCCACCCTGGGTTGTTGATCTGCTTCTCCAACGCATCCTTGAGCCTCCAACGCATCCCTTGATCAACTTATAAATTGAATTAAACAAAGGATTACATTTCCCTGCCTAAAAATACCCTTTAACCTGTTCAATGTATAAATGCTTCCCCACCTTGTCCCAAAACTTAATTGAAACAACATCTTCCTGGGTAACCCCTGGAAAGTATTTAAATAAAAAGTGAATTAAAGACTTTAAATCCCCCTTAGAAAACTTAACATCTCCTGCTACAAGGGTCCCCTTAACTTGGGCAGGAACCTCCCACTCCCCAATGGATAATTTAGTTCTCATTGTGGTTAAATGAAAATTTTCCACCCACAAAACAAAGGAAAATGAGAACCTGAAAATTACTTGTGGAGGCACCCTCCCCCAGTGCCTTTAACACTCACCAAACCAACAAGTCAAAAGAAGTGGTCTCATGGGGGTCTGTTGTCTCTGGCCAGTCCTCTGTAGCGAATTCACAAACTGCACCCTTGAGGGTTGCTGGCTCACCCTTTGGAGAATACCTTGAAAAATCAAGGTAATCCCTACTGGGAGCTGGAGCTCCGAGGTGATTTGTGTCCAGGGACAAAAGTCCACTGGAGACACTCTCAGGGCAATTTTAAAAAGGGCCTTGTTTGGGTGCGAGCTGCAGTGGCGTGGCGGGAGCTGCTGAAACCATCACCTACCCAAGAGTGTCTCTCTCAGGAAGGGATGGCTCCGCGCGCACCAGATGCTCATGTCACACAATGCTACTCAATGGCTGATGGAGAAAGACAAGCAGGAGGGGTTCTACATATGGTATTCCAGTGGCATTTATTAACACACACAAAGGAAACCAGGGACAAAGAACCAAGAACAAAGGAATGTCCAGAGTTATGTACAAGACAAGGGAGGCAGAACATCAGCTCTGAGGGCCAATGGGTAAAGGAGATATGGGCGGTACAAAGGCAGGACTAAAGGGCAACAACCAGCTGGTATCCAGGGGAGGAATGGTAAGGAACAGGGACCAGCAGGGAAAGCAGGAGCAAGAAACCTTCTAGAACTGGGGAGAGGAAAAGGGATGATGTAACTTCACTCATTGACATAAAGGTGTGGGGAACTACGGGAGAACATCTTCTTGGGTCACCCTAACTTAAAGGGATGTTTCTTCAGGGCATCCCCTTCTATAATCTTGGGATGTCACAATGGTCTTCCACATGGTGGTAGCAGCTCTGTGGGGTCAAAGCTCTGTCTCAGGGGGGTCTGGGACACAGCATTGTGGCCTGGGCCACAGCAGGGAGCTGAGCTGGCTGCCAGCCCTGCCTCTGCCCCCTGTCCCTCAGCACACAGGCAGCCCAGCCCTGTGGGGACCGGCCCCTGAGGAGCAGGGAGGGAGCATGGCAGCACACTGGGGGCTGACATGCCAAGGTGGGCAAAGGGAGGAGCCAGAGGGCCCTGGAATTCTCTGTGTGTCAGACACCTGGGACAGGCTGTACAGGCTGATGGGCTGCTGAGGCCTGAGCCTTGTGGGCACGTGGGCCCCGTACCTGTCACACGATGGGGCCACACGCAGGAGAGCCATCACCACATCAGCGGGCTGTGCCTCTGTCAGATCCAGAAGGGGCCTGTACAGGTTGTACTCAGGAAACTCGTTGGCCGCGAGCCACTGGTGGATGTACCTGACCATGGCGGGCACCTGGAGAAGGCAGAGGAGGCTTGGAAAGCTGCCAGAGGGAGTCATGTGCCCAACTGCCCCAGAAAAGTGCTTCCATTGCCACCACACTGCCATGGCCTCAAGGCTTCCAGTGAGCAGCAGGTGTGGCTTGGGAGGCCAAGCAATTGCTGGGAGGATGGAAGGCAGGCCACAGGCTGCTTACTTGCTTTGGAGTGGAAGGCCCCTCCTCCACAAGCATATCCAGCAGGGCAGCACTGGTCTTGGTTTTGAAGATGGGAGGGCATGATCTGAGCATGCTGCCCATGCCGCTGGTCTCTTCCTCACGAATCCTCTTGATGAATTTCCCAACCATCTGTAGCAGAAGGGCAAGAAGCCAGGGATGTTGCATGGAGTGCTGCGAGCACGGTGCTGGGCTGAGCAGTGACAACAGGCCCAGCCCGGCCGGGGATGGCTGCAGGTACCTGCGCTGTCCTGCGGAAGAGGCCACGGGCGCGTTGCTGCTCTTGTGTGCGCTGCACGTCTTCACCTGGCAAAGAGCGAGCGCAGCCCGAGCTGAGGGGCTGCGGGAGAGGCCGGAGAACACAAGGCCAGCCCTGCGCTGCCCAGGCAGGGACAGCCCCGCCACGGCCCAGGGCACGGAGCACGGCTGTGGGGTGTCTGCCCCGGCCCCTGCTCTGTCCTGTCCATGGGAATGACCTCAGGGCATGGGAAGGGATGGGATGGGATGGGATGGGATGGGATGGGATGGGATGGGATGGGATGGGGCCATCTTGGCTGCCGGCACCAGGTCTGCAGCCCAGCTCTGCTACTCACCCTTCTGCAGTAGCTGGAACTGCTCCACCTCTTCAGGCTGCTGTGCTGGAGCAGTTCCAGGGCCTTCTTTCTCCTCCTTCACCCAGGCCAGCTTGGGCACGCTCACAGGTCTCTGCTCTATGTCACTGCCTGGATTCGTGGCTACTTGCAGGGAAGATGGCTGGGAAAAGCTCGGAGTCAGCAAGTGCTGGAGCCGTGCCTTGAAGGCACCTGCAAGAGTGGAGTCTTGGCAAGGCTACAGGAGAGCAAGTCCTGCACTCTGGTCTCGAGGGCTCCAGCCACAGGGACAGGAGACTCCTTGTCAAGGACCGTGCTCAGCGAATGCCACGGTCTGCCCTCAAGGGCACCTGCAGAAGAGAAGCCTCGGCAAGGCCAGAGGTCACCAAGTGCTGTGGGCTGGCCACGAGGTCACCTGCAGGAGTAACGCCTCGGGAAAGCTCCGGGTCAGCAAGGAACGAGTGTGCTGTGCGGGGGCTCCTCCAATCCTTTAGCATTGGCCCCTGCAGCTGCAAAAGCTGTTCCCCAGATCCTGGCTCCAGCACTTCTCATGGCTGTGATGACCTTTAGAGCGTGAACATGGATTTTATATCCCTGTGGCCTGATACTGGCTCGGCCCAGAAGTCCCTGTGGCCAAATGTTTCCTGCCTGCTTTGGTGGCATCGCTGCAAGGGCTGCTACTGTCAGAGCCCCCTCTCTGCTAGTGACAGCTTTGCTCTTGGGGACACTGCTCTGCAGCAGCCCAAGAACATGAGCAGTGCCCGGTTGCAAGAGTGGCATCAGTGGGACTCCCTGTGCACAGGGACCCCCAGCTCCGGAGTGGCCATGCCAGCACCCCCAGGCACCTCCAATCCCAGGAACCCAGAGAAAGTGGAAACCAAAACTCTGCAAACGCTGCTTGTGCCCAAAGAATATGCAAAGAGAGCTGGGCTGTGAGAAACAAGGACAATGTATTTACAGAAGAGCAGAAACAATAATCTATGGAACATGTACAACATAAGAATTCTTATAACAACAGCAATCTATAAAAAATATTTGCAGTGCAGAAGATCTGTTTAAAACAGTAACATAGCAAACGTATTTACAGACTAAAGGACATCTATAAAAATAACAACTTTAGAAATGTATTTACAGTATAGGGGACCTATAGAACACCTGGAATCTAATAAACATATTTACAGAAGAAGTTAACAATTTAGATATCTAAATACAGAATGGACTGTGGTCATTATCTCTGTTATTCCTGTATGTCTATGCAGGGCTCCTGCCTCCCTGGGCAGTCAGGGGGTGCCCCCCTCCCTGGAATGGCAGTGTACTTTCACTGAGAGAGGAGTGCACATCTTGCTGGGATTGGTGCTGAGATCCAGGCAGCATGAAAAGTTCAGGACTGATGCCAAGAGCAAGGAGCAGCTGAGAACAGTCCGATGCAACCAGAGTGAAGGGTGGTCTCCAAGCAGACTGAAGGCTCTGCTGGCTACAAGGGCAATGGTTGCATTGTGCTCATGAAGAGATGCTGGAAGTTCCACCTGGAACACTGGCTATGATACAATGAATATGTGATCTGACAGAAGTTCCAGGGCCCCTTCAGATTGGGTGCTTTTTGTTGTAAAATGGTTGAATCCCTGAATGGTTTGGCTTGGGTGGGTCTCTGAAGATCATCTTGTTCCAACTTGATCAACCTCCCACCAGTCCAGGTTGCTTAGGGCCCCTTCCAGCATGCCTTGAATGTTCCTACGGATGGGGCTTCACAGCCTCTCTGCACAGCCTGTTCCAGGGCCTCATCACCCTTGTGGGAGAAAAACATCTTCCTCAGATCAAAGCTAAATTGAGCTCCTCCAGTTTCCATCCATGCTTCCTTCTCCTCTGACCACAGGCCCTGCTGAACACTCTGTCCCCATCCTTCCCCAGGGCCCCCCAAGTCCTGCTTGGCTGCAGTGAGGCCTCCCCAGGGCCTTCTCTCCTCCTGGCTGAGCAACCCCAACTCTCTCAGCCTTTCCTCAGAGCAGAGGGGCTCCAGCCCCTGCAGCATCTCTGGGGCCTCCTCTGCACTCCCTCCAACAGCTCCACGTGCTTCCCATGGTCACAACCCAGAGCTGGGGCGTGGATGAGCCCGGGAGGGGCTGCCGCTTCATGGGCA
This sequence comes from Melozone crissalis, assembly GCF_028551555.1. Taxonomy (NCBI): domain Eukaryota; kingdom Metazoa; phylum Chordata; class Aves; order Passeriformes; family Passerellidae; genus Melozone; species Melozone crissalis. Next base: position 13,412,226 of record NW_026535795.1, on the reverse strand, counting down.
CCAGGGGGGAATTTTGTGTTATCCCTAGAGAGGAACTAAGTGCGCTTGGATGCTGAGGGATAAAATGAAAGAAATGAAGCCTGTACTTCAGGCTTACATTTCTGTAAATCAACCTTTTGATTGACAGAAACTTTGATTTACAGAACTCCTTTGTATGCTATCAGGTGTGCCAGTGCACCTGCAGCACTCTAAGTATTCTACAGAAACCCTGCCATTTCCACGTGTACTGATTGTCTGTCCAGGTGTTCTACTGGGATTTCTGTGGTTTGTTCACTGTAGGACAGTCACTGAAGATCATTTGCTGCTCACCTGAAAAAGTAATTACCCTCACAATTACCCTTCCAGGGTGGAGTGGGAACTGGGAGTCTCAGGATAAACTCTGCACTGAGATCTATTTCAAACTTTTCAAAATAATTCAATGAGAATTTCTGTGTAATTATAAGGAAATCCTCACTCTTATGTATTTCACGGGTTAAAGGAGACATGTATAACAGTGTGGCTGGAAAGTTCATCCCAGTTCATGACTGAGGCTTATGAAAAACATATTTCAGACATTAGAACAGAAGCAGATGTGTGTGTGACCCGCAGGCAAGGCCGAAGCGGGGCTGTGCCTCCTGCGTGCGCAGCAGGCATTGGCTGTGCCTGGGGGCTGGCAGCCCTGCCCAGCACCTGGCAGAGGGCTGCAGGCTGGGGAGGGGAACTGCCTGCAGCCAAGTCCAAGGTCCAGGGTGATAGAGCTGCTCACACCTTGGCCCCAGCTCTGCCTGGCATCTCACCAGTTGTATCCATTGCTTTAGGCCCTGCTGCAGTGAGGGGTCTGTGTGCCCAAGGGTAACACTTCACACTGAACATCTCATGGGATCCTCTGTGGGAAGTGAAACAGAGAGTGCTGCATGCTCAGTGTCCATGTGGCAAGGCCTGGCATCAGGAATCAGGGCTGTTCCTGGCACTGCCCTGGGACCTGCTGTGGCTTCATGTTACAGAATCCCAGAATGGGTGAGGCTGGAAGGGACCACAGTGGGGTTTCTGGTTCCATATTCTGGGTCAAACAGAGCCATCCCACAGCACGGACCTGGAATATCTCCAGCGAAGGAGACTCCGCAGCCTCTCTAGCAACCACTCTGTTCCAGTGAGCGGTCACTTGCAAAATAAAGATCTTCCTCATGTTGAAGTGGAACTTCCTTCAGCTTCCGCCCATTGCCTCTTATCGCATCGCTGGGTCCCAGGGAGCAGAACCTGGTCCATGCTCTGAGCCCGCCCTGCAGATATTTATACACCAGCTCCTGTGTTGGCACCAGTAGCAGTGAGTGCAGCGGCCGCCAGAGCCTGCTCGGGCACGGGGCTGAAGCTGCGGCAGAGGCCGCGGCAGGGGACAGGTTCTGGGGACGGACAGGTTCTGGGGACGGGCAGGCTCCGCGGACGGGGCACGTTCGGGGGACAGCCCGCGGACTCCGTGCTCTCGCCGCTCGCAGAGGAGGCGGGCGCGCGGCCGGCCCGGCCCGGAGAAAGCGCCGGCCGGGCTCAGCGCCCAAGCGCAGCCCGGCCCCGCCTCACGCAAGCGGCACCGCCTCTACTTAAAGCGCGCCGGGAGCTGCTGCTGCCTCCTCCTACCCGCCGGCCACGCCGCTCCACCATGTCGGACCGGCTGCCCTACAAAGTGGGTGAGTGCGAGCCCCGGGCCGGCTCCGCCGTGCTCGGTACCTTCCCCGGGCCGGGGCGAGCGCGGTGGGGGGAGCGCGGCCTCGGCGGCTGCGGCGCCGCGCTGGATGCGGCCGCGGAGGGGAGGACGGCGGGTCCTGCCCGCGGCGGAGCCGGGCCCGAGCCTTCCCACTCGCGGTTGTGCCGCTCTCCCGGCTACCCAGTCCCTCCCCCGCCGCTCAGAGCCCTTGGCGGGAACAGGATTAGCTCCTACGGTGAAAGTATTTCCCATCCTGGGACCTTTGACTCATGTGCCCTGAAGGTTTTGGCGGGTATTTCTGTAGACCTAAAACTTCACAAAGAGCCCCAGTTTTTATAAAGCACATTGGGTGTTCCTTGGAGGCTTCATTCAAAGAACATTGGTGTGTAAGGCTCAGATTCATAAATAGTTTACCCTAGAGGCTCTGAACCTAAAACACTGCTGGATATTTTTAAAGCAGCCCTAGTAAAGCTACCAAGCCCTTAACAGGGGTAAGATTAAATCTCCTTCTCTTGGTATGTTTGTTTCTGTCGTCCTTTCGTGGCCTGTTTTCAGGCAGTTTTCAGTCCCAGTGGTGTACGGGCTGTGCTCCAGTCAGCTCTAGCACGTGCAATAGCTTCAGTGGCCCCAGGCTTCGTTCTGCAGCAAAATGCAATTAGTGTGTCTGTATTAAACCCAGCAGTCTGACTCGGAGTTCTGGTGCTCTAAACAATCGGTGTTCACGAGGTAGGTGACAAAAAAAAGCATCTGACTGTAGTCTAATGGAATGGTGAACTTCTGAAATCTCTCAAAGAGTCTCAGACCAAGTAAGAAGGACAGTGTGTGTTGGCTGGTGCTGCAGAGTTGATGCAGCTGGGCATTACCTGCTTGACCCTTGTGTTTTTAAGGCTGGGGTTGGACATCCATGATGAATGTAGTGAGCCTGTCAGAAATCTCTCTTGCTCATTTTTTGCTGGACTTTTCTGCTGTAGGCACTTTTTACAAAAGTGGAAGTAGACTGGTAACTAAGATAATTACAGTCACTTGAAATATTTTTTGTGGATCCAATGGGGAAGGAGCTGCAGCTTTGCTGTGAGGAGGGGGAGCTAAGCTGTGTTCAGTTCCTGGTGCAGTCTTAGGGAGCATTCTCAGTGTGGGAAGCCACTTCCCTACAGCCAACCCGTCCCCACACGCAGGTAAATACTGTAGAAGTCAGTCTCTGTAGGAAGTTTTGGGACTTTTGGGGAATGTCTGTAAAAAGTGCTTAAGGCTGTGGCTTACTGAATTCATGGACCTTGGTATGTATGTGCACTAGGTCACAGTGCACATATTGATTTATACCCTCTTGCACAGTAGCATGAGGGGCTGTTAGGTTTGGTCTAAACTTGTGTACCATAGCAAAGAACCAGGAAATGACTGGAATAGGGTCTGGTTTTTCTGCAACTCTGTCTCCCAGCTGTTGCTGGGTGTTCAGTTCAGCTGTTGCAGCCAGTGCCTACCCACAAGTGTGTGAACAGATACCGAGGTCTCAGCTATTCAAACTCTGACACCTGTCCTGCTTCTCTTGCAGCTGACATCAGCCTTGCAGACTGGGGTCGCAAGGCCATTGAGATTGCAGAGAATGAGATGCCGGGGCTGATGAAGATGAGGGAGATGTACTCTGCATCCAAGCCCCTGAAGGGCGCCCGCATCGCTGGCTGCCTCCACATGACTGTGCAGACAGCAGTGCTCATAGAGACCCTCATCGTGCTGGGGGCTGAGGTAAAGTGACTCTGAGCTTCTCCCTCTGCTCTTGGGTAATGCTCTGCCAGGTCACTGCTCCTGCTTATGTAACACCTTACAGAATCCTGGCAAACGTCTGTGCTTTTTGGATGAGGCTGCAATCTCCACGTGGATGGATTGTCTTCTCTCCTCGAGCAAGAAGCTTGTTCCTTGCCCTCAGCACCTCTGGGGTGTGGGTGTGTGTGTTTCCTGTGGACAAGCTGCAGCTTTACATGCCTGTTGTGCCTCTGGGCAGTGCCCACAGCTGCTCCTATGCAGCCATGCTGTGCTTGGGCTTGCAGTGCTGTGGCTGCTCATGCTGCAGCTCTAGGGACTGCCTCCAGCACAGATTAGCCTGTATTAAGAACCCCACTCTGCCCTGGTAATGTCAGCAAAATTCTAATGAAGTTTACTGAGAGATTATGCTGGCCCTTCAGCTGTGCAGGAAAAGAACAGGGGTGCGCTGTGGCTTCAGAGACCAAGGGCTGGGTTCTCCACTGAATTTTTTGTGTGACTAGGAACCAGTTACTTTGATCCATATTGAAGTCTGAGATACTTAGAAGCCATTTACTGCCTTGTGTCCCATGCCTGACTTGCTGAATGAAGTTCAGACATCACAGCTGAGTGTTTGCTGTACAGGGCATGAGGAGAGCCAGGTATCTGAGCACAATCTACATTGCTTGTGTGCTGAGCAGGGAGCTGACTGGAATTTGGATGGATTGTTAAGTATGTAAATGATCTGAAGTTCCTTCTTCCTGCAGTTTGGCTGCCCAGAGGTGCCCTATGTGGGATCCCTCTCTGGGAACAGTTAGGAATTGAGCAGTGTCATGCTGATTGAAAGGTGCTGGGAGAAGGAGGAGTTTCCTCCGTAGCAGTGAAGGTGTTTCCTCAAAAAGAGGAGGAGGTAGGTATGGGCACTGTGCCAGGTCAGCCTGGCCAGGGTACATGCTGCTGTGCAGGTGTTCCCCAGCCTGTTCAGGGCTGTCCTGTGGTTGCAAATGGTGCAGTGCTGAAGGAGAGGTTTAATGTGGAGGTACAGTCCTGGCTTTGTTCCAGCCACTCCATGTGGAACTCCTGTCCCTCTGCAGGATTTAAAAGGAAGCAGTAGCCATTGAAATTTGGGAAAGCTCCTTGCTGCTCCTGTTGATTGCTGCATCCCAGTATGGCTGGCCTAGGAGGCAGCTGTGTGCTTAGTTAAGCATTGCCAAGCTGCTTTAAGCTGAGCATAACCCCAGATCACTGATTAGATGGAATTCTTCCAAGTCATTCAGGGAGGTACCTGCAGAGACTTGGTTTCTCTAAGATGTGGTTGTACCTTTAAAGGGATGTGTTGCTGTGTGAACTCCTTGTCCTGATGCCTCTGGATTAGTTTAGGCTTTGATTTGAGGTTGGATTCAGCCCTGGTTCACCTGCTCTGTCAGAACTTTGGTGCCAGGGAGGGAGGAATGAAACTGATAAAATCATAGCCCATGTAATGAGGATGGATCTCATTGCAGCATAGTAACCTTGGTGTCCATTTTTTGGCTGGGTTAATAAGGATAGAATAAATACTCTGTGCTTCATAATTGATAACAAAAAATAATCCTTTCCATACCTAGTGATGTAAATACCAGGGTCTGAGCCTGTCAGGTGTTCCAGTTATTCTAGGCTCTGTCACTACCACAAGTCTGTATCAAGTCTGAAGTGTAAACAGTATATAGGTATTCTGTATACTTTGAATGTCATTACACCCCCTGATGTCACCTCTTCTGGTATGGGGGGAACTTGCAGAAACCCAGCTGAAGAGGTGCAGCTTTAGGTTATGGATTTTGTTTTCCTGTGCTCCTTTCAGGTGTGTTTTCATGACAAGTGTTGATAGTGTAGGCTGCTTCCTACTGCACCCTTTACTTCAAAATGTCACTTTTTGATCAGGTAGGATGATCATCTGGAAACAGGCTGGATGTTTGTACCTTATTGCCCTCTCAAGTTCTGTAACCAGTGAACCTGTGAATAGCTGCCAGTCAGCCCTGTGGGGAGCAGAGGGTATGTGGCTCTGGGATGTGGTGCTGTGAGCTGCAGTAGGTGTGCAGATCCTTTTCAGTGCAACTCAGCAACATGCTGTTGCTTTTCTAGGTGCCTGAGCCTAGTTATGAAATCTGAGGAAAACACTTAGCTCAGCTGGAAAAGCTTCCATGACTGGAACACAGAGTGGGAGGTGGGTGAGCATAATCTTAGAGAATGCCTGGATTGAGTGTAATGTTTCAGCTGCATTTCTGACCCTTGTGAGAGCCAGCAGGTGTGTTGCTGCATGTCCATTCCCTCAGTGGACACTTGCTGTAGGGCTGTTCTGAAAATCTCACCTTTATTCACCAAAACTTCCCAAACCCACTCTGTGGGCACCCCTGAAGATCCTGGAGTGTGCTCTGGCTGTCTGGGAGAAGTGCTTGTGACCAAGGAGGTGGCTGAATATATGGCACAACTAAAGCTCATTCACATTCTCTCCATGTGACATTTTCCCTGACTTAGTCAGACGCCTATTTCTCACCTTATCTTTGTAGAGCTACTGAAAGAGGCAGGAACCTGCACTAATTTCCTTCTGCTCTTGCTCCCTTTTAAAGTCCTGTGTTTGCTAGAGAGTCCTTGATATCTCAGAACTTTGTTCAGCAAACAAAACTTGGTTGTTTTCCAGGTACAGTGGTCAAGCTGCAACATTTTCTCCACTCAGGACCATGCTGCAGCTGCTATTGCAAAAGCTGGTATCCCTGGTAAGTTTTCACTGTTGTGGTTTGGCTGTACTGTCTGTTCCTGCTAAATCAAACTGTACACATGAAGATCTTCTGAGCAAGCTTGAGGATAGAAACAGCCTATCAGAAGCAGTGGTTTTTACAAACTAGGACATTTGATTCAGGCTGTGTTGCATCAGCCTGTGCCCAGGTCTCCCAGCAAAGGCTGCTGTTGGGCTCTGTTAGATCTCATTAAGATGATGGAACGGGCTGGGTGATGAAATGGATGGGTGGTGTGTAGGTGTGTGCAGCTGGATGTGTTTGGTGCTTTCCAGCAAGCTCTGTGCTAAATAGGCATTGGGAAAGGTAAGGGAACTGCCATGTGCCCTGTCACAGTGGCAGGGTCAATACCCAAGATATTTTTAGGCTAGAATTAGCCCAGCTGTGTTCTTGTTGTTCCTAATATCCCTTAGGTGCTGTGTCAGGATGCTGCTGTCTTGTTACTGTCAGGTTCCAATAAGGAGCAATTCCTCATGGACCAATATAAATACCTGAAGCTGTCTACTGTGTAACTCAGCTGAAGGAAATGTAATCCTTAGTGCTGGGAACTGAGCCCAGCTGTTGGCAGAGGCTAAATTTGGTTCTTGGCAGTCTGCTTTGGGAGGGGGTCTCTCATTTCTGTTATAATTAATTATTGCCACAGGTCTTTGACTAACTGTGGCACATTCTGTGGCAGCAAAGTGATCCCTTCATCAGCTCCTTTGGCACTACCAGCTTCAGGCATTGCCTCTGGTTTGGGATGTCAGAGGGCCACATGGGATTCTTTAGACATTAGGTTGTCTTCCTCACTGCTTTCAGCACCCAAACTCAACTGAAGAGCCATTTACAGGTTGAGTGTTTGTCAAAGTGTGTGACCATTGCCATTTGTATCCTTAGTTTTGGCACTTGCTCTTTTTGTTAATATTGTGCCTCACATACTGAATTTGTGAGACCCTGGAGGAATGCTGGTCCTTTGGCTTCAATATGAGATCCTGACACACATTAATTCAGAATAGGCAATTGCATGATTGGCTCTTCATGGCTCATGCAGTTTTCTGTGTAAACAGTGAAAAGATGACAATTAAGCTAAATGTTGCCCAGTATGTATTTGAGTGGCTGAGTACCTCTGAGGGTTGAGTACAGCAGGAAGACAGTACAGATGCCTGGAAAGAAACAAATCCTAGTGGATGCAAAATGCCAGTGGTGGCAGCCTGTTGCTGGGACTGCACTGACCTAGAAATACACCCTGATTAGAGCAGATGAGGCACCTCTGCTGGGCTAGAGAGACTAGAATTTAAACTCAGAGTTGGTGAAGAGTTTATATTCTGCTGCTTAGCTCATGCTGAAATCTGGTTCCTCTTTTCTGCTGTGCTAGAAAATGCTGTGATTGTCTATTCATTTATCTGTATCATTCTGTCCAGTGGTTATTTCTAACGAGTGGGGTGCTATGGATGTGAGTCTGCTTTCGTTTGCTTTGTCTTCTCCTTTTTAACATGGAAGAGGAATAAGGAGAGCAATGAAGTCTCAAAATTTTGACCATATTTGTGGCCTGGAACAGTGATTATTCTGAGGTCTGTTTTTCAGTGCAAACGTCCTTGCTGGCCTGCAGGCACAGATAGTCATCTGTCTGTCAGCTGCTACTGGGAGCTGCTGATGAAATCTTCCTTTGGCTGCTTCACTACATGCTGAGTAAGAAACTGGCTAATGGTTTGTGTTTGTTCCCATGCAGTGTTTGCATGGAAAGGGGAGACAGATGAGGAATACTTGTGGTGCATCGAGCAGACCCTGTACTTCAAGGATGGGCAGCCCCTCAACATGATTCTGGATGATGGTGGAGATCTTACCAACCTAGTTCATACCAAATACCCACAGCTGCTGAAAGGTGACTTGTGTTTTGTTTTGGCAGGCACAGTTCTGCCTGGGAGGCTGTTTGGGTGGGGGGTGTGTAAAAAGAGGTGGGGGAAGAGGACAGGCATGTGCAAACAGGCTGTGAAAATTCCTTACGGTTCAAGACCAGAATCTCTTACTGCAGGATCTGTTCCCACTTCTGCTCTGTAGCTGCAGTGACCTGTCCTGGCCATAGTTCACTGAGCCCATTACCTGAGAATGACCTCTAGGTAGTTCTGCTGTCATGCCAAAAGCTTCCTGGAAGAGGGCTGTGTTCTAGAACTGCTCAATGTCTGTTTGCAATTCACAGTTTTACATTAATGCATTTCTTACCCATTGTCTTAGTGCAGTTCTGAATGAAGTCATGACCACCTGTAGCCTTCTGTGGAAAATGAACAGTTTCTATCTTAAATACTCATTCAGTTTGTCACTGAAGATGCTGATGAAGTCAGGGATCTTGCTTTGATTTACCTTCAGTGCAAGTTGACAAAACTGATCAGTGTAGTGTTGCTAGCATGTGTTTATGTGAAAGATTTCTGTGAAGGGAATTTGACATGAGTAGGCTGATCTGTGCCTGGTGAGTATGACAGACTCTGCTTAGCCCTGCCACTGTCCATCAGCTGTGCTGCAGCAAGATGTGTGCCCAGGGTTGTTTAGGGGCACATTTGGTCTGGGATGTGAAGGGAATTGGGTGGTGATACAGTGGGGTGTGTTGGTGCTTTTGTAGAAGGGAGGTTGCTGTAGAAGCCTGGATCAGCTCTGACTCATGCTCTGCATCAGTAATAAGATAGGAAAAAATCTGAAGGTGGCAGGCTGTAAATAGGGCTGTTGGTGGGGAGTCTGGGGCTTTGCTCCTCATCCATGTCCTGCTGCAGATAGGGGCACCAGAAAGAGGGAAACTTTCTCTGTGACAAGCCTCACTTTGTCCTTCATCCTCAGCCCAGTGTCACTTATAATCCAACACTCAACATCTTTGTGTTATGAAAACTGTGATGGAAGGTTTGCATTGGTCTTTGCTCAGCCTCTCTTCATCAGAGGTCTGGTGCTTCCTGGGTTGCCTCTTTGTGATATACTTGACCTCTTGTTTTTCCCATGTTTGTTACCCAGGAATATAAATGATCATCCCTCTATGTCTTCCTGGTGTTGTCAGAGGGCCAAAGAAAGTGTTTCCCATGTTCATTGTCTGTTTTGCAGGGTTGTTTCCCTACCATGTACACCTTGGTTGGTGTCTGTTTCCAGAGGTACTTGAGCTGAACTCCTTTCACACTTTCAGCCCTCCTGTTGTCCTTCTTTCTCCTCTCCAGCCCTTTTCACCTTCTTGCCAGTCTTGTGCTCCTGGTGGAGAAGGCACCAGTATAATACAGTGCAGTAGGACAAAGGCTCTTGAACTGTCTCAGGTTTTGACATACATGTGTAGCCTGCCTCTGATAAAAAACATCCCTATCTGGGTTTGCTTCCTAAATTCATAGAAATGACTCTTCCTCTGGGTTTTTAAAAAGTCATGGGAGGATGCAATATCTGTCAGTGTTTCCCTTCCCAGAATGTGTGGCTGTCTGCATTGGCTGTAGTTGAAAAGCTTCTTGCAGCAGTTCAGTACATTAAGACTGATCTCATCCTTTGTAGGGGGTGACAAACCTGATCTGTTTTACTTTCCAGTCCATTGCTCCTTGGAAACAGAAAAACTTCCAGAATGGGACTCATGGAGTAGAGTCTTGATCTCCTTAATCTGAAATCTGTGCTTAGCCTTTTACTGCAAAGTCTGTTTAAATGAAGAAGTGTAGCATCCAATTTTGGTATCTTAGAGCTAACAGAGGCTAATGTATCTTAAGGGCTTGTGGGGAGATCTGACCACTGTGGAGGTGGAATGAGAGTGACCCTGACAGAGCATGCACAGCATGTGGATTGTGAACACAGGAGACATTTTGGCATGAGGCAGCTGAAAATGCCATTTGCCATTTAAAGGCTGGATAAATTTTCTGGGCTAATTTCAGAGGGAATTGTCTTCCATGCTTCAGCTGCTTCTCATTTAAATAGTTCTGTCCTAGTGTGCAGCTAACAGTTGAAAGTAGTAATTCTTTAACTAGGAGATGAGTTAAATGTGTATGTGGAACTGCTCAGTAGGCTGCCTCTCTCCTGAAATGTGCCTGCAGTTAGAGGGCAGAATGGCCTTTGTACTATTGGCTTATTCCATTAAGCCAAATGCCCTTAATACCAAGATAAATAAAGGAGGAAAGAGGGGAAACAAGAACTGACCAATGGGGAAAGTCATCTGTGCAAAAGCCCTCTGTGGGGAAGGCTGGCTCATTTGTGATTCATTGATCAGACTTGCTCAGGTGACAAATACAGGTCTGAGCATTTGGGAAGGTTGTGTCAGTTTAATTCAAACTTGTTCTTGCTGCAGGCCCTTCTCTGCTCTCCAGTCACTCAAGCATTGACCATGAGTGGTGTAGGCAGTGCTTGGGGCAGCTGCAAAGTGGTTTAGAGCAGCTGTGAATGGCACCTGGGGCAGTGCTGGGTTGCCTCCAGGGATGGGAAGCTGTTGGCATATGGGATGTGAGGTCTGCTTAGTGCTGTGGAAGGAGAATCTGCTAAGCTCAGGACTCACCTGGAGAGCCTTTGAAGGATGAGGAGTGTGTCTCTTATTTACCAGATACACAGGAAGAGAGGGCAGGTTTGAACTGGAGGTTCCTGCTGTGACCTACAAAAGGTTTTCTTCAAGGGGATGACTGTCCATGATCCAGGCAGTTATTCTGGAAACTGATGCTTTTGGGAGACTGTCTACAGATCCTCCACTTCACTGTGCACAGGGCTGCACTCTGAACTTTAAACTCTCCTTTTTCCTCTAAGCAAGCCATAAATATGCCAAAGCCTGAATGCATTCCCTCAGCAGGTGACCATCAGGGCAGAGGGGCTGCCGAGAGCTCTGTGGGTGGATAGAAGTGGTGGGGATCAGTCAGCCTAATCACAGATTGGTTTGGGTTGGGAGAGACCTTTTAAAGGCTCTCTAGTACAACCTGCCTGCAATGGGCAGGACATCTTCAACTCAGGCTGCTCAGAGCCCTTTGAAGATTCCCAGGGATGGGACCTAGAGCACTTCTCAGGGCAGCCCATTTCACCCTCATTGTTAAAAAAAAAGGTATCTTATATTTAGTCTGAATCATCCTCTTGCAATTTAAAATCATTTTCCCTTGTCCTGTTGCAACAGGCCATGCTGAACATTATGTCCACATCTTGTAAGGCCACTTCAGGTATTAAAAAGCTGCAGTGAGCTCTCTGGAGCCTTCTCCAGTTAATCAGCCTTTTCCCTCCTAGTGCTGTTGGTCTCATTTCCTTCACGTGCTACAGAGTGGTCTGGGGAGCAATGGGAGGGTCTCATGGCTCAGTCTCAGGCTGCCCTGGGGAATCTGTCAGAGTTCTGTTGTGAAAACCATGTTGAATTGCTCTGAGTTTCTTGCCTGGGCTTGGACCAGCTCACAGCTGGATTTTTTGAGGAGTAAAGATGGATTTGGACCAGACTTGGCATCTCTGAGTGAGCAGTGCCCTGGAGCCAGGAGGAACAATTGTGTCATGGGTGGCATCACCAGTTGGTCAAGGGAGGGGATTGGCCTGCCCTGCTCTGGGCTTGGGCAGCCTCCCCTTGAACATTGTGTGATTTTGGTCACTGCAAATAAGAAAAATGTTAAACTATTAGTGTCCAAAGGAGGGACACAAGGATGGTGAAGGACCTTGAGGGAAAGCCATATAAGAAGTGGCTGAGGTGTTCAGTAATAATTGACTGGAACTCCAAAATGAAGATTGTGCAACAAGATGCATCAGAAAACAGCAAGAATGGGGCCGCCTCCGGGAGGGGGACAAGCCAGAAGCCAAGGGTGGCCCCTGTGCAAGCCATGCCCTCACTAGCAAGCTACAGCCCGACAGGATGCAGAGAGGAGCCATCAGCAGTCCTGGACAAGGAACCAGCTCCAGGATCCATCCAGGGTGCCCCAGAGCTGGTAAAATAGTGGTGAGACATCATGGTCAAATTTCCATCATTGGGGATCTGCAGACGCCCTGTGTTCGTTTGTCCATCCCAGGGGAGCTGCTGGGACAGCACAGCCCAGCATTCCCCATCTCCAGCTGGGGGACCAGGGATGAGCCTGGCTGCATCCCCGAGCCCAGGCAGACTCTGCAAGCTTAACCAGGACTGGAGTTTGGGGAGGGTTGATAATGTCTTGGGGAGGCAAGGAAGAAGAGAGCATGGGTTTGTCCACAGAAAAATTTACTTTAAAATGAAATGAGCAGAGAGGGAAAGAAGTGCAAGAAAAAGTCCTGACAATGGCGCTGCAGGAGGAAGTGTTGAAACCCAGTGACACACAGTGAGGGAAGAATGGAGGCACAATAACAAGGATTGAAATGCTGTTTAGGGTGAAAATCAAAGCTTGGGCAGGACCTTGAGGAGCACAATCCTTGCTTTGGTTCTGAGTGTCCCGGGGTGCATCAGACTGGCTGGGGGAGGTGACAGTCCCACTCTGCTCTGCACTGGGGTGGCCCCACCTCGAGTCCTGGGGGCAGGTGTGGGCACCACAACATAAACGAGATCTAAAGCTGTTGGAGAGTCCAAAGGAGGGACAGGAGGAGGATGAAGGGCCTTGAGGAGAAGCCCATGAGGAGCAGCTGAGGGCACTTGATCTGTTCAGCTGGAGGAGCCTGAGGTCAGATCCCACCAGGGCTGCAGCTCCTCCCGAGGGCAGCTCTGATCTCTGCTCTGGGACAGGGACAGGGCCTGGCTGGAGCTGTGCCAGGGAGGCTCAGGCTGGATACCAGGGAAAGGCTCTTCCCCAGAGGGTGCTGGCACTGCCCAGGCCCTCCAGGGAATGGGCACGGCCCCGAGGCTGCCAGAGCTCCAGGGGCTGCCAGGGGTGCCCAGGGTGGGGCTGTTGGGGTGTCTGTGCAGGGCTGGGGCTGCTCTGGGTGACCCTGGGGGTCCCTCCCAGCTCAGGACATTCTGTGCGGGCCGGGCTGACAGCAGAGGGCGCTGCGGCGCCGCGGAGCGCGGCCGGGCCGGGGCCGCTGCTGAGGCCGATCCGGGCCCCGTTCGATCCCGTCCCCGGACCCCGATCCCGTCCCCGTTTCCTCCCCGAGCCCCGCCTGCGTCCCCAGGAGCCGGGCAGGCACAGCGCAGGTGTGCGGGTGTGTGGCTCTGAAGCACATCCTCTGGTGTTCCTGCAGTCGTTTGAGGGTTTTCGTCTGTTCCCTGCTCTCTGCCAAGGGATTATTTAATTTAAGCCTCTGAAGGATGTTCCCAGCACCTGGATGACCTGATTTGCACAGCATTCGCGCCAACTAAGGTGCATACTTTTATTCTTCCCGTAGGAATTAGAGGTATTTCAGAAGAGACAACCACTGGTGTTCACAACCTGTACAAGATGAAGGCCAATGGGACCCTGAAAGTGCCAGCTATCAATGTGAATGACTCTGTCACCAAGGTAATACAGACAGAGCCCTTGTGCAGTGTTCTGCTCTCTGACCAGCTTGATGTTGGGATGTTGTCATTGCCATGAAGGTATTCCTTCTCTTGCTGAGCTTCTCCTGATCTGATTCTGAACAGAGATTTCCACCATATCCTAAAAGTGAGCCCTTGATGTCATTGTAAATACCCTGTTGTCAGGACATCAAGGGGTTTTTTGTATGTGAGGACATCCGTTCTTCTGCTGTTTAATAATGTGAACACACTTTTGGAGGTCATGACTCCTTGGCACAGTCAGTACCTGTGGCAAGGAGCCTGTCCTCACTCTGAGTATCTTAAAGGCCTCTTAAAGGTTTCAGATACCTGCTGGAAAAGAGAGTGTGACCTCCTTGAGCTTGTACTGGTAAAGGTTGGTTGGTTGGTCAGCCTGTGGCTGGTCTCTGTGAGCAGCAGATGCAAAGGAGAAGTCAGGAGGGAGAGATTTATCCCTTGCTTAGCTTTAGTACTGCTTCCAAGATAAACCCTGGTGAATTGAGAATGAAGTGGAATGGTTTTTAAAGGGGGGTGGTGCTTTTTGGCTGCAGATGAGTTATAGTGGGAATTACAGGTGTACTAACGGTTTATGCATATTGATGTTTTTTAAATCTAGTTACTGACTTTATTTCAAGTTCCCATACAGACGTTATCCTATTGGGTTGGCAGTTCTCGTGTTTGGCCTGCCTTCTCTGCAGTTTGCTGTCTCCTTTCTGCTCACTAAGATGCACCTGATACTTCATAGGTAGTGGGCTGGAGTCCAGTTATTGTTGAAGGAAGTTCTTCACTTTCTTTTCACCCAGATTTGTACCACTTGCATAATAATTATTAATACTGTTTGGTGGACTTAGAAATTCAGATGTTTCTAACAAAGCCTCTTAAAGGGATTTGAGATTCTAGTGCCAAGCAAGTGCTTGTTTTCAAGTACTGTTTGGTATTTATACAGTACAAGATTTGTACTAACCGCAATTACAGATCTCTGGGAAAATGTACAACTGAGCTGACAAATTCTGCTCTCCCAGTTTGCTGTTTCCAGTTGGTGCCAGGTTCCTGTGCTAACATTTGGAGAGGGAAGGCAGGCACAGCAGCCAGCTCTGTTCTTCCCCTCTGCCACTCAAATGTGTTTTGGATGGGGCAGATGTCTGCATCCAACACTCTGCTCTCTTACCTGCATGGGAATGCACAGACATTTGGAAGTCTTTGACTGCATTTGTAGGATTTGGTGATGAGGAATCAAATCTGACTGACCATGCTCTTTTCCTCCATGCTGCATGGAAAATCTCCAGGACTAGGAAAGAGGGATACCCACTGGTACTAGCTCTAGAATTTGAAGAATTGGTAACACAAAATTTTCTGATATATTAATGGCAGCTATGCCTCTGGTAATGGTTGTAGGCACTGAGTCAAGAACTTCTGGATCTGAGGTATAATTTGTTACATTTTGGCCATGAGCAGTTTATCCCATTTCTGTTCACACTTATAAGAACTGCAGGTGTTATGGGTGTGCCTTCCACTAGACCAGATTAGTGCCTCTGGGAATTTAATTTTAGGATTGCCTGTAGCAGACAGTGCTAAGTAAAAGCAAGGATTGGTGCCCTAAGGCTGTAGAAAGCCAGGACAGGCTTTGAGACCAGAATTTTGCTGTGAGTGGAGATTTTTTTTGTATTGCTTCCTTGCAATACTAAAGCACAGCAGAATTCTTTAAAAATTCTTGGTCTGTGTAACTCCCCAGAAAATCAAATCTGTTTGTACAGCTCCTCCTCCTGGTCAAAAGAAAAGGCTCCAGAAGGAGCATTACAAAAATCAGCACAAGGTGTGTTTGAGTTTAGGAAGGTGTTCAAGGAGTGGGGTAGTATTTGATGCCTGACTTAGCTGGGCACTTTTGATTGGAGGGTCTGGCTGTCAATGTCAGTGTTACAGTAGGAGGATGTTGTGTGATGGGGCATTAGGAGATGAAATCCAGGGGGTCCTGGTTGCAGTGACCATTATTGTGAATGGCTGCTTGATGAATCTTTCTAAGTCTGAGCAATAATGAGTGACAGTGGTAGGGTAACTCTTCATGGGGAAGGATGTAATTTGGATCTTCTGGGGCTGCAAGAACCAGTTGCTCCTGTTTGGTGTGGGCAGCTTGCTGCTCTGCAGGCTGGATGTGTGCTGCAGAGATCAGATGCTGTGCTGCTGGTGTGTTTTGCCTTCCTGTGGCAGTTGGTTCAGTTCATTGTCTGATAAACAGCAGCAGGGAGCTGATGAAGATCTGGTTTAGGAACTCAGACGTACATTGATGCGAGAGACACTCAGGTTACCTCTAACAAGTCTTTAGCAAGTCCAAGCCCTGGTCAGTAGATACAAGGTATTTATGAAATGCTTCTCACCACGTTGATGCCTATGTTTGATATAACTCCATAGACTGAAACTGGATGAATAAAAACATCAAACCAGGTTTTCTTCTTCCTGTCCCTCATGGCGGGTAAGGTATTTAAATTACTCTCCTAGTACTTGCACATAAGTCCATTTTCTTTCTTTAAGGAAATTTCATTTGTGTGGCTTTCATCTGTTCTGAAACTGCTGTTTTCTCCCTCAGAGCAAGTTTGACAACCTTTATGGCTGCAGAGAGTCCCTCATCGATGGCATCAAGCGTGCCACAGATGTCATGATTGCTGGGAAGGTGGCAGTGGTGGCAGGATATGGGGACGTGGGCAAGGGCTGCGCCCAGGCGCTGCGGAGCTTCGGAGCCAGAGTCATCATCACGGAAATCGACCCCATCAACGCGCTCCAGGCAGCCATGGAAGGTGGGAGCTGAGCAGAGCAGCAACTGAAATAAACAGGGCAGGAGATGTTTCTCCTTTTTAATGCCTTTGTTAAAAAGCAGCTCGGGTGGGAAGAACTGATGGGTCGTGCTCATGCCGCTGCCGCTCCCAGGAGTGGCACGGAGGAGGAGGAAAAATGCAGCTTTGTCTGCAGGCAGAGCTGGGGCTTCTGTCCTCACGAGAGCACCAGGAGATGCCCAGTTTTTCAGCTTGACATTCGAGGTCTTCTTTCCAGCCGCCATCTCTTCAGGCTAGGGTGAGGGGTAAAAAGGGTCTTAGTGGATACTGGATTCTGTTCCTCATGTCTAGACAGCACTTTGATCCTTCAATTCCGTGTTGGCTCGTTGTTTTTAGGGGTTTTTGCTAGGTTTGTTGAGGGGCTTCTTCATTTGCATGCCAACTTCGTTGTTCCCTCCTCTTCACCATGTGGGTGCCATCCTTCAGGGAGCAGCAGGGTGTCACTCGACAAAAAGGGGAATTCCCAGCCATCAACAACAGGTAGTTAACGAAAAACTATTAACAACAGGTGATTACAACAACAAACAGTTAGAACTCCACCCGAGCAGCAACTGGCCCAACCCTGAACTCTGTAGCCTTTAAAAAAAATGGGCAACTTTTCTACTCATAACAGCAGCTGGGTCATCTGACAGGGTCTGTGTGTCAGTGGAGAGCAGTAAGTGAGAGCTGGCCAAGAAAGGTGCAGTGGGTTTCAGCCCTGTCCCTGCTGAGGTACAGCTGAATCCAGTTTAACTGTAGGAATTCTTTCCTTGCAGTTAAGGAAGGAGTTTGTTACTTGAGGCCTTGAAGGTGTGTTTGGAATCAAGGATTCAGAGACTGTGGTGGTGGGGGGTAGGGCTGAGGGATTGTCCTTGAGTTGTGCAGCTCTAATCTCCAGTGTGGGATAAGGCTTGACTGGAATTAAAACATTAAAAAACACCAGGCCTTACCCTCTATAGGTTTTTTGGAAGAGCAGTGCCATGCTCTCTGTCTTTCCAGCTGAGCTCAGGACGTGCTCTGGAGCTGAGTGCCTCATGTCACTGTGCCTCTTGGTACCAGTTTATCCCATTTGTGTTCATACCTGCCAAGAACTGCAGGTGTTGTGGGGACACTTCTTTTGCAAATTTGACCCTCTGAATCCAGTCTGACTGCTGTGCCAGACTATATCTCTGGACACTGAATGCACAGATCCACAGATTTGAAAAAGGTGAGGGATAGATGGTTTTTGTGCCATGTTGCTGTTAAGCAAGACCAGTGTCCCACTACCTTGCATCACTTCTAGGCCAGGTGTGAGCAGAAACATTTTACTCATTCTTTCTCTGTACTTTTCTACTTCTAGTATTGTGTCCCACTTGTTAATAAATGTTGGTGGTTGTGTAAAGAAGTAACTTTTTCTCTTTTCAGGTTATGAAGTTACAACCATGGAGGAGGCCTGCAAAGAAGGCAACATCTTTGTCACCACCACTGGCTGCACTGACATTGTGCAGGGCAGGTATGGCCAAGCCACTTGCTTTAGTGAAAGCATATCTGTACAGTTAGATTTGTTTTCTAAAATACATTTATAACCTGTCAGCAGTGTGGTTAGGGTTAGCACACAGTCTGACTTCTGGACATCAGAATTTAGCATGAATTTAGTGAGAAATTAAGTCTTTGGTCAGTTTGGTTGGATGCTGCCACATTGCATTTGTTTCTGGCTTATGGAATGTAATGATGGAGAAAGCTGCAGAGAGGTAGATTGACTTTTGGAGATGAGGGCATCAGGGCTGAATTCTGTGTTAGGCCAGACAAATGTGAACAGAAGAGGAGGCAGGTAAAGGCTGAAAGTGGTTCCATCTGTGGGTGCATATCAGCAGTTGAAACCAGCCTGTTCTCAGTTTACTGCCCTTCAGTGTTTGGTTCTGCTTCTTAGATCTCAGTTTATAGCCCCAGCTCCACACAGACTCCTTCCTTTCTTTGCCATGATGACTGTACATATTGTAATGGAAGATCAGATTAGGTGGGAGATGTAAAACTGCTGAGAGCTTCAAAGTCATGAAGAAAATTATTTCTTGTGTAAGGAGAATAACTGCAGGTATTTGTTTTGAGCAATCAAACAAAAGGTTATTACTTTCCATATTGGGAAAATACTTTCTTTCCAGTAAGTTTTTATATCTTTGGGAAATGTCCTTCCCTAGAAGCTTGAAAGGCTTTTCCAGTAGACTTGCCATGCCTGGAGGGGCTACCAGCCCCACACACCTTGTGAGAGTCAATGCAGTTACTGAGCTGGGCACTTGCCAGGGCTGTGGATTGGAGCATCTGCTGAGGGAGAAAACTGTGTGGATTAACTTTTGATACATCTTTTTTTTATCTTACAGGCACTTTGAGCAGATGAAGGATGATGCCATAGTGTGTAATATTGGCCATTTTGATGTGGAAGTTGATGCCAAGTGGCTGAATGACAATGCAGTGGAAGCAGTGAATATCAAACCTCAGGTGAGGCAGCCTTTCCACAGGCTCTCCTGCTGGAAAAAAACCAGTAGCTACTCAATGTATTTTTATTTTTCTAGAGAGTTTTCTCCTCAGCTTCATTGGTGTTTCTAGCTTTGTTGGAAGCCACTGTTGCTCTGGTCAGAATGCAGATTCTGCTAACCTGGGACAAGCTGCACATGATAGTCTTGGGCTGGCATGAAAGAAATTGTTTCTAACCAGTGCCCAAGGCCTCAGGGTGATCTCTGGGGAGAGGTGCCTGATATGGGTACATTTTCTTCCATGTGTTCCCACTACCTTGACAGGAGCCTACCCTTAGTGCTGGTTGTAGAGACAATTAATTGCATCAAGTCCATTCAGCTTTGATGTTTGGGGCATGGCCAGGGGATATGCAAATGTGCTTACTTTGATAGACCTGAGCTGGAAACAATGCCATAGCTCAGCTTCCAAAAGCAAGGTAGATGAGAAATACAGAGCAGACCATTAGACACCCTATAAAACTTAAGAGCAGAGCCCATAATTTGCCTGGTGCCTGACCTGAATCTCCTCTTGTGGAGCTGTTAGTTCAGGTACTGCTCTGCAGAACAGTCATAGTCCTAAGGGAATCTCAGTGGAATGACTTTGGGGATTCTGTCAAGGTTTGAAAAAATTCACACCTCTTTGTTTTCAAAGTGTGGTGTGTTTTTTTTTAATCTACTCTGAAATTGAAGCCTCAGGAAAGCCTACCTGGTGCTCTGCTAAAGTTGGTTTCTCTTCCAGGCTTGGTGGCTTCATTTTAGAAATCTGTGTGGGCAGAGCAGGCAGGATGTTTTACCCTTGCTCAGCTTGCATGCCTGCCATGGATTTGCTTTAAGCTGTGACTGTAGCTACACAAGGGAAATCAGAATCTGAAAATTTCAGCTTTTCAACTGTGTGCCTTAGAGCAGAGAAACAAAACTGAACTAGATCAAAACTGTGTTGTCACACCAGCATTGAGGGAGAACCATAAAGCAAACCAGGTTTTATCTGACTTGGTGAGGGACTTCTGGTTACCTTTTGAAGAGGGAGTGCCCTTGCTGATAGCAGGATTTTGGGGCAGGTTTTGTACTTTTTAATAACACCACACCCAAACATACCTCTCAGATCTTCATCTGCCCTTCCAATTTCCATAACTTCCCTGTTGGGAGGCTTATTGGCCTCCTACATCAAAGTCTTATTAAGCACCTGTGAAAGGTATGTTGGGTCACTTTGCATGGCCTTAACCAGGGCTGGAGTTACACCCTCAAGTTCTCACTCTGTTCAGGTTTGTTCTTGCCTATGGCCTTAGTGGAGCTGACTCTGCTCAGCAGCTCTTCTAGAGGAGCTCACAGGTACCTGGTTGTGCTCAGGTTGTTTTAAAACTAAACTTTGAACAGATTGAAGAATACACATTGTTGAAGATTTAAGTGGGTGTTAATATGGCACCCTACAAACTCCCTGCACAGAGGCAGTAAATCCCTTTTTAAATGCTTGCTTTGAGGGGCCAGTCTGGCATTGACAGAGTGTAGTGAGGTGCAGTGTGGTCCCAGGTGTGAAAATTGTAACAAGTTTCGAGTTAAAAAAAAATAAAATTACCTTTTGAAAAGGATGGAAGTGGGGTCAGGGTTGTCTATATGGATTAATGCTAAAGAAATCTAACTTTCTAAATATTCAGGTTTTTACTAAAACCTGACAGCTTCTTTTCTGTATCCTGAACCAGAGAGGGGAGCATAGTACAAGAGCAAAAACCCCTGACTTTCTATGAGGAACATCTCACTTGATGAGAGGATTAATGCCAGGGCTGAGGGGGGTTAACTTCAGCTGGAGGTACAGAATAATTGAGACTGGATCCAGCACGAAAGCTTCAGTATCAGTGCTGGCCTGATTTAAGAGATGTTTAATACTTTAATAATCTTTTTAATAAGAAAAACATCTTACTGTGCCATTGTGAGTGATGTGTGGCTTTCAGAGGACAGGTAAGGAGGAAATAGGATTATTACTGAAAAGCTGGCAGGTTGGTTTGGCTCTGGGTTTGCACTGCAGCCCTGCTCAGCTGTGTTTGAGAATCAGAGAGTGACCTGCAGCACACACTCAACTTGAGAGGGCAAGGAAAGGTCGAGGTCAATGAACTTTGTCTTGTAAGTTATTCCCACATAATGGGAAGGGAAGTGCAAAGCAGCCAGAAAGTTCAGAGCCAAGTAAATTCCAGTGGGGAAAAAGGAGGAGGCATTTCATTTATCTAAGTGTGGAGAGGAGCTTATTGCTTGGATAATTTGAATTCTACTTCTGGAGCAATTTATTGAGTTTACAAATCAGTCTGTTCTGTCTGCTTGTATAGGAGACGGGTTTCCACAGTACTGACTTAAGCCTCAGCTGGTACCACTACTATTTTGTATTTATTTTACATTTATTGTACATTTTCTATATTCCCCTGTGCATTGAATGACTCCTGTCAGCACAGGTTGCTGAAGGTGTGGGGTTCTATGCACAAGGCAGCTGTCCAGGGGCAAGTTGTGTGGCTATTATGTAAGGATATAAGATTTTGACACCTAAACTACCCAATTTAGACTTCAAAACTGGAAAGCTACTTTAACTGCTCAACTGCCTTTCAGTAGTTCAGTCTGTAAATGCAGTGTTTGTTATAAGTAACACTGTAGCTGTTCTCAGGATTTTTCATGTTTGGCTTCCCATCTGGTTCCTTCTTTTGTTACTTCCTCCCATAATCCCCTGATGGCCCATATGGTGTTTTTTGGGTGCACTGAGCACTGTCACTGCTGGTCCACAATGGAGAATTGGCATCCAGAATAACAACTGCAGCTGCTCGGGGGGATCATTCTTATCCCACCTGCTGAGTGCTTTTGGGCAGGAGGAATCAAGGCTGATTTAGGGCTGCTTTTTGAGGTGGTTACTGCCTGTATGTGTTGTGCTGATACCATAATAATCTGTCATGTGAACCTGAGAAGCAGAAAATGGTGCTGTGATTGAAGCATAGCTGGGGCAGGCAGGTGGAGGCACACCCCTGCTCTGAAGGCAAAATACCTGTTATAAAAAACATGGCTTGTATTGGATGGCTCTTGGCATCTTGCTGAAGTCCTGCACAAGGATGATTTTCAGAAGACTGTATTGTTACAATTACAGCTTCATCACTTGTCAAAGCTTTAAGAACAGGCCAAAGCTTTAAGAACAAAATTGAAAGTTGTGTTTTACTTAATATTAAATGACTTTTAGCTTCTGAAGTTTAAATACAGCTGTGAGTAAGGACTCTTTTAGGTCTGTCACAGTTGCTCTGCTGTGCTAGTAGAAGATAAACGGTCTGAAGCATTAGGCTTTGTCAAAGTTGGTTGCTGATTGTGTTTTAAGTATTTCCAAAGTGTTTTAGTCCCAAATGCTTGATATGAAGTGAGCAATAAATACCAGTTAACACTGAATATTCTTGTGACTTATGGGCCATGTTGGTGTCTCATTATTGCTTTAATATTGTAACCTCCTCTAGGGTGAAGTCAGGGCAGAGAGGAGCTAATGAGAGGTGCAAAGGAGAAGCAGAGTTAAATTTAACATTGCAGGAGTCCAGTGTGGCCCAGGCAGTTGGGGCACATGCTCAGTGACATTATCTCCTGGGCTGTGTGGGACAGTGACATGGAGTCTTGTGTGGGGCTCTGTCTCCTTAGCCCATCTGAGCCTGGATTCTGTGTGCAGAGTCCTGCTGTCCCTGAGGTGGATTGGGGAGGATCATGCCTGTGGTCCTCCAAGAGCAAAGCAGGGTACACTAGGAGCCAGAACAGCTCTTTGTTGTGTGTATTGGCCTTGCAGAGATGGGAACAGTTCCAGGGGACCCTCAGCAGGCTGAAGGCTCCAGCTGTTACCTGTGTTAGATGCCAGAGCTCAGGACTGCTGCATGCAGGTGTTCCCTCTTCCCTGTCACCTCACACCAGTTGTGACCAGTGGGTGCAGATTAACTGGGATTTACTGCTAGCAGCACATTCCATCACAGCTGGCTGGGACTACACTGGCATGTGGAAAAAACAGGAGTGCGGGCCGAGCTGGTTGAGGGAGTGCGGGCCGAGCTGGTTAAGTGAATTTGGGGAGCTGGTGAAGTACGAAGCAGATGCCGAGATGTGTGTGCTGTGAAGGCCAACGTTGCTGCAGGCTTTGCAAACACCAGGGTTGGAGGGAGGGGTGTCTGTGTTACACCTGAAGTGCTGAGGGGCAGGGAAGGGCAGGGAAGCCCCCTGAGCCCCAGGCTTGCCCCGTGCCTGACGTGGCCCTGCTGCTCCCACAGGTGGATCGCTACACGCTGCGCAACGGGCGCCACATCATCCTGCTGGCCGAGGGCCGCCTGGTGAACCTGGGCTGTGCCATGGGCCACCCCAGCTTCGTCATGAGCAACTCCTTCACCAACCAGGTGCTGGCACAGATCGAGCTCTGGACACACAGTGACAGATATGCTGTGGGGGTGCACTTCCTGCCAAAGAAGGTGAGTGACAGCCACACAATGGTGCTGGTAAGGAGGGCAGCTTCAGGTGTGGCTTTGTTGGTGCATGAACTCATTGAAGGTTCTGGCCTTCAGAGGATGTTTGGCTTTGGACATGCTGGGTGTGAATGGGCTGTTCTTTTGTGTGCAGAACTGGGAACTTGTGACAGAACATCCAGTCACTTCTTGCCTTCTCTAATGTACTGGGAACCCTGTGCTGCCTCAGGGCTGTTGGAGAGCTTCTACCAACCAGCTTGTTCCTTCTACAAACCTGTCTAGCAGCAAAGGGCAGAGTTGAAGCTGGAGTGAAACTGAATCCCTTTTACTGTGGTTGATAGAGTCCTGATCCCATTTGCACCTGAGAGAGCTTATCACAATGTGGTCTTAATAACGTCACAAAATAGTAATGACAGATTCCCTTAGATTTCCCTTTAAACTTACCTCTGTGTTCTTTGTTCTTGGGAAAAGTCTGGATTGTGTCACAGCTTGCATATTCCTTTTAGAAAACTAACATGGTTTTAATTTTCCAAAACAAGACTGAGAATTTGAGATGGTTCATGGAAAAAGATGCTGGAGTTAAATCCCACTGCTTTTGAAGCACAGCCAGGTGTGAGAGTAAATGTGAAAATACTTTCCATTTGGGGAGTAGAATGTGTATGTTTGGGCTTATTAATGAGGTGTTTCCTGAAGAACTTAAGTTTACAAACTCATCAGTTAAGGATCAAGCAAAGCATACCAGAAATGCAGTGCAGGAGTGGATCAGCAAACTGCCACAATCTTCAAAGGAACAGTCTTACTGACAGTTCTCTTGAAAATAGAATCCCAGCATTGCTGATAAAATGTGACTTCATCCTTTCACTGAATAACAATTTTTAGTAAGCATATTTGAACTGGAAATACATAGAAATGAGAAGTAATACCCAAAGCAGTTAAATATCAATTTGCCTGTTGGGGGGAGCATATGGCAGTGATCTCCTCAGGTTCATCCACTGTGACAAAACACTTTTGACCCTCTGTGCCTCACAGAGGGCTTTATTCAAAGAATAATGCAGTCACCTTGTCAGAACCAACAAAAGAACTTTCTGTGATAATTTTCTGGGTTAATGCCTTTCCTTGTTCTGTGCAATTGCTCTGAGGTCCAAATGCAAGACTTAACAATTACCAAGTACCTTACCCTGCAGTTTCTTTGACTGCAAGAATATTGCTTTGATTGGCCATTACAGACCTGCACACATTTCTGCAACATGTGTTCCTGGAAATCCAGGAAAACTCTTGTCTCTGTGTTCTTGGCACAAATCTGTCCTGCTTAGCTTTGATTTTTAGGTGAGAATGTCTGCTTACCTTTGTCTGAATTTGTGTGTCTCTTTGTCTAAGTCTTGAGGTCCCCAAGCTGAAGCAGCTGTGAAACAATTGATCCCTGCTGCTGCTTGAAAACCTCATCTGGGAATTGTCAGGAACTCCATTCCTTTTCAAGTGGGTGAAATCTGTGTTAAATTCACTGGAAATACACATGTCAGAGCTTCACACCTCTGTCTAATCAACCAGATGGGAATACAATTTCTGACCCTCCTTTTTTTGTTTCATGACATCTTGACAGGATGTACTAGCCTTAAATACTTGTTTCCCTTCCAAACACAGACCTTCCCCTTAGGTTTTCTTTCTTTCATGGTTTGCCTGACTCTTTGGTGGATTTCATGGTTCACTGCCACCATTTCAACCATTTCCCCTTAGGTTTCAGATTTTGTCTTGTCACCTTTGGCTGTCCTGTCCTTAAAGGCAGGTCACAGGCTGAGCTGCAGTGAGTTACCCTCTGTGCAGATGGAGCTTTTTACCTGGCTCATGGCATGGCATTACTTCAGAGTAGTGCTTTGTTACCACAGGCCCTTGGAGGGGGAAATCCAGGACTTGTTTTTGAATCATTTAGGCTCTGCTGGTTCACAAGCTGGCCCTTGATTGTTTTGTTGATCTACTACCCTTCAGTTATATTGCAGCCTTTCATGTCTACTAAAGTAATATGAGGGAAATATTGCTGGTCTTCTCTGTGCTGCTGGGATTTAGACTTGCCTTGTATCTGTTTCCTCTGCAATGATTGCCTGGTTTTTGCAGGAATTACAAATGGTCAGACTTGTCCTTGATCCCTGCTTGTGCTGTCCTTTCTCCCTGTGAATATCCCCTGTGGCTGTACATCCCCCTGACACAGCAGCTTGGTCAGAATCCTCCTGGTTTTTTTCTGACTTTCCTGTACCTGCTCTTGGAGCACTTAACTGCCTTCTAACATTGTATATTTTTCAGTTTCTTCAGTTTACACATCTACCTGACACCTCAGGGATAAAGAAATTATATCAACCTTTCTGTGCTTGTGTCCTACAGCCCACCTTGTTTTATTCTTCATTCAGACAGTGCCAGTGGATACAAGTAGTCTTGCTGAACTGGAGATTCTGGAGTGAATTTCATTATATTCATGTGCCCCTAAGATGGGATATCTGGAGAGGGCAGGAATTTTTTTCCAGTGTTAGGACTCTCATAATATTGTAGGATGACAGTGTAGTATGTCCATGTGTTCTTGTAGTGGAAACTTTATCATTTCACCAAACTGGAAATTGTTTTATCTGAAGAGTTTGATCTCTGTTCTTTGCTTGCTGGATGGATGTGAATGTGTAAATGAGATTGAAATGTGTTTGATTATATAAAATTTTGTTTCACTTAACCTGACTCCCTCAAAAACACAAGGCTCTTCCGTGGTGCAGGTCTGTCCTCAGACAGGTGAGGGATGTTGGCAGGGAGAAAGCTGTGTCAGGTTAAGTCCCCCTTGTTGCTGCTGTTGGTTTGCACATATTCATTTTGCCCTCTGGACTGTGACTTCCTGAACTAATAGAACTCTGTTCTGATGCTCTTCTCTCAATGTTTTGTTTTCCAGCTGGATGAAGCTGTGGCTGCTGCTCACCTGGACAAGCTGAGTGTGAAGCTGACAAAGCTGAGTGACAAACAGGCCAAATACCTGGGCTTATCCAGAGATGGGCCCTTCAAGCCAGACCACTACAGATACTGAGCAGGTGGCACTGCCCAAAGACCAAAGTGCAGGAATACAACCTTCCAAAGCTCTTGTGTGTGCTGGGCTTCTGAGGACAAGCCTTTTGCCATTTTCCTCTCAGTGCTGCACAACCCCTCCCCTTACCAGGGAGCCTTCAGGGCCCTGTCAGTGGATGAGGATCACTGACTCTTGGAATTAGAATTGGTTACTTAGCTAATGTCACAGTGAAATGGATGCTGTGCACCTTTTGTTGGTTTGTAATGCTCCAGTGAGGGGAGCAGGACAGAAGGTGGCTGAATGAGAATGTGTAGTCTTGCCACACGAGTGGCTGTCAGCTTTGAGCAGCTCACCATGGGGTGGGGAACGGTTTCTGCAGGGAGATGCTTTTGCCATGCCCTGCTCCAATCAGGTAAATCCCAGCAGGACACTGGCAGTGTCAGGCCCCTCTCCACAGCAGTGCCCTGGTAAAGTGCATATTGTGAAACTGGAGGAAATTGGGAGGATAAGGGGTTGCTTGGTCTCCTTGCTGTAAAAGCAACTCAGCCTCCTGTTCAGAGATTAGAGCTGGAGCCTTTTCCTGGGTTTACTTCATTGGTTTTGGTCAGAACCAAGAGCATTTTGTGCTTCTGCCATACCAGCTTGAGGAGGGGTGAGGCAAGAGAGACTTTAGCAGCTTTTCAAGAGTGTTGTGAGCAGCTGAGGAGCCACTGAGGGGATCATTTGGTTTAGGGGCCTTGTTCAATCCTCTGCAGACACCAGCAGCACACTGATACCCCCAACTTGATTTCTGTGAGTTGTCATGTCTGCTGTATCATGTTTGTCACTGACTTCAAGTGCTTTTATTAAAAATCTGACTGTGGCCTGACTTGTTTTGTGCAGTGGGATATTTTGGGGTTTGCCATGGATTTGTTTACCTTTGTGTGATCTTTAAGCCACTGGAAATATTTGATGTACCCATGTGGGGTGTCCTCAAGGCAAAAGCTCTTGCTGTGGCTGCTCTGCATCTTGTGCTGGGGCTGGGAAAAGCTGCTTCTCAGGAAATATATGAAGGGCTGAATCTTACAGGATGATCGCATAGATTTATCTCCATATGCCATGGAAGCCCTTTCTTGCCACTGTCCTCTTCAGTCCAGCATTGCACTGCAGACCACCTCTGTTTCTGGATGTAAGAAGATAAAAGTTTTAGAATGATGTTACAAAGTGTTTGAAATTCTCAGATTCATGCCCAAACCTCAGTGATCAGTTGGAACAGATGGTGGAGGGGGGAGTGTGAAGTGTTGGAGGAGGAAACAAAAGAGATGAGTAAACAAGATGCTGCTCAGTGTTCAGCTTTTTCATGGTTTTGTTTTGCATTGACCTCTAAAAAGCACCAATTTGAACTGAATTAGGGGCCCCATAAGTGACTCCATAATCATTAATGGTGATTATCCTTCAAGAGTCACACAGCAGTTGAGTACTCATCTGAATGTAGGTGATGTGCTCCTTGTGCTTGTGGCACAGTGACAGTGGTGGAAAATGTGGAAAATGTCACTGGTAGAACAAGTGCAGTAGGAAAATAAGGGCTGACTTATTCCTTAGTTTCCACTACTTGGGCTTTGGCCTCTCAACCCATTTCACAGCTGAAATTTGCAATGCTGAAGTGCAAGGCTATAATTCTGCTCTTGGATCATGGATTCCTAAAACTGGATTAGGAAGGGCCACCTGGAGGTCTCTGGTTCATCCCTGTCCTCATACCAGGGCCATGCTGAGCCCAGGAGAATTTCAGTTGCCTTGGGTCAATCACATCATCTCCTTTGGCTTCTCTCCCAGAATGTGACCACCCTCTGGTAAAAATTTTTTTTCTGTACATTTAACTGGAATTTCCTGTGTTAAACCTCTGCTGGCTGCTTCATTTTCTCCCTCTGTGCCTCTGGGAAGGGGCTTGTTCCATCTTCGCTACATTCATGATTCTGCAGACAAATCAGGGAAGTGTCCATACCAGCTCTAAAGTACCAGGAGAGGCTGAGGGAGCTGGGAAGGGGCTCAGCCTGGAGAAAAGGAGGCTCAGGGGGGGGCTCTGCACAGCTCCTGACAGGAGGGGACAGCCAGGGGGAACAGGGATGGGACAAGAAAAGGCCTTGAGCTGTTTCAGGGGAGGGTCAGGGTGGATATTGGAGGAAATTTCATGGAAAAGGTGGGCAGGCATTGACACAGCTGCCCAGGGCAGTGGTGGAGTCTCCGTCCCTGGAGGGGTTCAAAGGCTGCATGCATGTGGCACTTGGGGACATGGGTTAGTGGCAAACTTGGAGATTCTGGGGAATGGTTGGACTCCATGGTCTTGGATCTTTTCCAGCCTCAGTGACCTGGAATCACTCAGTCCTATTGCTTGCTTGCTCTTTATGGGCAAGAACACAGCTGATGGCAGAGTTCTGCTAAATCCTTCACAACTGATTTTTTTTCCCTCCTTTCTCTTTGTTTCCAATCCACATGCCATTAATCCAGAGCTCACTCTAGTCTGAGGTGGAGCATCTAGACTGCCTAACTACAGACTGCCAGACCCACTGTGGCTGCTTGACAATGATTTTAGTAGGAGCTAATGAATGAAGAATAGCACTGAGGAGAGCCTGACCTCTGTAGGTGCCCTGGCTGGGCAGTGTCCCCTCCCCAGCACCAAAACCCCTCAAATGGGCTCCTCTGGCATCCCACATCTGGCTGGTGAGTCAGAGGACAGTGACAGGCTCCAGCTTTTCTCACTCCTGGGCCTCTGCACAGCAGATGTCCCAGTGAAACAGAGATTTTTGGAGTTCACTTGAGTTAGCAATATGAATTAAGCATTTAAAGTTTAGCTTGTAGAATTATGTGTTGAATTTTAACCTTTTACTTAAGAAACCTCTGCCATGGTACAAAGGGCATAGGAAAATGCAAATTTCTGAAGCTTCTTGCATAAAGACCGGTACCAGGAGAAGACCAAAGGAATGCAAGAAACCTAAATAAAGGGGCTCCTCTGTCTCCAAGCTGATCAAAATCAACAGACGTACTCAGATAAGCACCAAGGGACCAAAGCATACGTGCAAAGGACAAAAGTTGAAAAGTTCAATCATGAAAAAGACGCAGCCTTCAGCCTCAGAGACCACCAAAAGACCCCCATGCAACCACCACCATGAACAATGCATGCTCAGAAGAGCGTGGATCTAATTACCAGGTGAGGCAAGGAGAGGCTGGGCCAGAGGCTGAATATGCATGGCAAGGTTGTGCAATGTAATGTATATGAAGCACCTTTGTAAATAAAGATGTGGCTCAGACTAGAGCTCAGGGCACCAGTTTTCACAAGAGCTATTGTGCTTGTGCCAGACACTGACAATACAAACCCACTTCATAATTACATCAGGGTCAGGCATCTATTACATGTATCGTTTCACCAGCACTGGGGGAGATGCGAGCCACGGCCCCTCTGGGTCTGCCTGGGCATCCCAGAGAGGGGGAGCTGGGTCAGTGCGAGCACAGGGAGGGCTGGCAGGGACAGGGGGGAGCCAAGGTGTAGGAGTGTCAGGGGTAGGACGGTCAGGACAGACGAACACGAGAGATCTCTGCAGCCAGGGCTGGAACGCTGGAACTTGGGGTTTATTGCAAAGGGCCTGGGGGCAGGGCCCTGCTGGGAGCTGCCAGACACAGCCCAGAGCAGGCCCCAGAGAAGAGAGGGGGAGAGAGGATGAGAGGGGGAGAGAGTAAAAGGGGCAAGAGAACAAAAGCACAGGAAAGTAAAAGGGGTAAGTGAGCGAAGTTCCCATTACAATACAATAAATCTTCTTCTGTGTTGAATATTCTGATTCTCACTAACCAATCTAGTACAAGATACAAATCTTACAGCATTTACATACAGCCTATAACAATCATTACATTTCCACACTGTGTTACATTTTAAACCCTAAAATCTCCTCTTTGGGCCCTTATGCCAAGCCAGTGGGGTCTGCTCTGACCCTTGGGCCTGTCTGCAAGCAGAGGGTGTTGTTCCATCAAAAGGGGATCACCTTCAGCTGGCCACACCATTGTTTTCCCATTGTTCAGTAATGAGGTATCTCAAAGCTTGCTTTCATTTCAATCTCACTTATAGTTTCCATATTCTCAAAATATTTTGCCAGGCAATCATATTGATAAGGCTTTCCTGTTCCATCCTCCCCAACACCAAGGTGAGAGTCAGCCTCAGCCTGGTACAGCTCAGCAGGTCTGGTGTCAGGGCGAGCAGGGCACGATGCACAGAGCACAGAGCAGCGTTTGCTCCCTGGGGAGAGGCTGTCCCAACCAGGCCGGGCAAATGGACAAAGTCCCAAAGCAGCCTCTTCCCCCAGCCTTGTCTGCAGGCTCATTTGGAGGGGCAAAAATGCCAGAAGTGAGATTTCCATGTGTGCCCAAAGGAGGTGCAGTTTGGGAAAGTGTGGGCACTGGGTGAGGAATGAGGAGAGCTCTGTGTGCTCTCTTTCACACAACAGCAACTGGCTCAGATTTGCAGCTTCCTCCCACCCCTTATCTCCCCCATACCAGCAACCACAGGCTGAGAACTGAAATAGCAACTCCACTCTAGTTAATAGCTGTTCCTTAAATTGAGCCATTCCTGGCTAATTTAGCTGGGCTTTTCCTGCTGTTTCTTTCTACTTGATCAGGAAAAAACCCTCAGTAGTAAAGTAGTGCTAAACCAAATTTGTTTCCACACTGGAAAAAGTTATTGTTTCATGCTGTGTCGAATTTCAGGTTGTTATTTAGCATCTTCAAGGGGTTTTCAATGTCCCATTGCCTTCAGTGGGGTTGGGTTGTTCTGGATGGTAACAAGCACTGTTGTCCTGGCAAATTGATGGAATCTGGTGACTGAATGAAATTAATTACGAAAGATTGTACTCATGGTACAATCAGACAGCTCTGATTTGGCCAAAAGTAATCAAGTATTTCTCAAATGTCTGTCAGACTAACATTTTGTTAATGCTTTCCTTATTGTTACCAGAGAAAATATTCTTCTCTTGTAAATAAGACACCTCCTGCCTGTTTTCCCTCCATGGTTGAGCCAGAAGTGATAAGAGAGCACAGGCTGTACATTTTCCTCCATTTATCTCAACAGAAATGCCAGACTCTGTGATTTTTAAATTTGCAATATCATCTTCCTAGGCCCTGCTCTTTATTTTTCTGTGAGGCTGGAGCTGTATGAAATGGAGGTTGATGGAGGTGCACAGGTTGCCTTGGGAAATTCAGATCAGTGCAGAGGGGAACAAGGCATGGCTGAAGGGATGCTGCACTTGTGACTCTGAGATTCATGACTGAGCTTGTTTTCATAGCAGTGGTTCTTCCTGCAGATGATATGAAGCTTCTTGGAAGCTAATTGTGGGTTTTTTTTAGCCCGTGGGGCTTTTTGCTGAGACAAATCAAATGTAGTAAATGTAGTCTGGGAAGCCTCAGCAGGGTTTGCAGTAGCATTGTTTGCCACTGGACAGCTTTGCACCATTGCAGCAATTACAATTATTTTTCTTCTCTTTTAAAATCCCCTTCATGCCTGTGGTTTGCACGCCAGCTTAGGGAAAGCAAAAACAAACAATAGGCTGACAGAACAATAATAAAAAACCCCAACCCTGTGAAAGAATACTTCCAGAAGTGAGTGGGATAAAAAAAATTTGGTTTAAGGTTCTGCAGCATCTTTTTTATGGAATGGGGACACCCCAACTTCTTGTCTAATTCCCTGAAACTGAACAGCAGAAAGATTAAATTATTTAGGATGTTTAGAAAGTTTGTAGTAAGGTTTTACTTCTTGTTCCATCTGCAAAGTCCAGAGACACTTTTCAGTAAACCTGGTACTTTTCTGTAGCACCCTGGTTTTGGTTTCATTAGCTGGAAAATCATTTCTGTAAGGGAATATTTAATGGGCCACAGTCATAGGTATGTGCTCCTTTTCCCTGATGAAGCAGCAGCATTTTGGAAGTAAACTGAAGAGACTGCAGAGGTTCAGGCACCTTAAACGCTCAGTAATTGGGCACGAGGTTTTGGGTTCAGCCCGGGATTACTGTCAGCACCTGCCTGGTGCTGGCATTTGCTGGTCCTGTTCTTCCTCCTCTCCAAAACTTATGTCCTATGTGTATTTTATTAACAACTGGCTGCAGACTCATTTCTCCCTTTTTGGTGCCTGTCCTGCCCCTGAGATGTCGTTTTGGAGATAAATATCAACATCTCTGACCACACTCCAGGCTTAGAGGAAAGGAGCAGTGATGGAGAACGTTGAAGGGAATACAGGGAAGTAAACCATCTGCTCTGCTCATTTAGTGCTCCAAATATTTGCTTCCCAAACTGGGAAATTACCATGAATTGAATCACAGCTTTATAGCAAGGAAATCTTTGAAATACTAAAACCTTCATGTTTAAAGTGGTCTGGCTCTGTCAGATATTTCTGAGGTTTTTTCAGAGGAGGAGGGATCCCTGGGTGTAGAATTACTTTGAGTGCTCCTATTTCCACTTTAGAAGACTAAATTTTGATGTCTTTCACCAGCAAGTGAATGAATGTTCTTTTAATGAATTTATGTATATTTATAATATATGTATCTTTTAAATGCCACTCTTATTTGTTATGGAACACAGGGAAGAGTGAGGCTGGGTATTCTCATGGTTCATTTCTGGCTATTACTGTTGTAAGCCACATAATACTGTTGTTGATCTATTTGAGACAGCTGTGCACAGTGAAGGGGAGCCCATATGAGATCCCAAATGACATTTCAGCTGAGAAAACTGTCCAAAATGGCAATGGTGCCACATGAACACTGCTAGGTAAATCTACTAGATTAGCTAAAATGTAGAGAGTGAGTGATGAAGAGGTTATAAAAGTATATTAGAGTATAATAAAGTCAGCAGATGATTTCCGCTGATTCAGAGGGGTCTGCAGTGGATCACTAGGAAATTATGTATTTTAGTTTTTTCCTGCCTTTATCTGTATTAAATGAAACCACATGAGAATTGTGTTATGACATTAATATAGCCAGTTTAGGGCTCCCATATTTCAGGCAGGGTTTCATCTTTAAGGATTTCCTGGATGGAAAGATATGTGCATATGCCATGCAGCAATTGAAATAGTTTCTCATTTCACTGAAAAAAAAACCAAAAACCAAACCTTGCAGAAATTACTAAAGCCTCATTTTTCTTCTGGGAGAGTGACTTGACCATATGTTGGCCATCTGCATATCATCTGGGAAGCTTGCCAATAAAATCTCTGTATTACCTCAGAAAGTAATCTGCAGGTCCCAGAGGTTTCAGGGGGCACGGGGAGAGTGGGTGGTGGTTGTGCCCCACTGTCCCTGGCCTGGTGCTGCTCCTCCAGGTGGGAATGGTGTCCCCAGGTCACCCCTGCCAGCCTGCCATGGGTGCTCCTGCTGTGCCACAGTGTCGCTGTTGAGATGGTCACAATCCAAAGCAACACTCCATTTTCAGAAGGCTTCAAACCTGGTTTTATTTTAGCATGCATGCTTTTTATACATTCTTACAAAATTCATAAGTTTACACTTTACTTATTGGTCAGGAAAGTCAAACAAAGTGCTCATTGGAACAGGCAGTTGCAGGTTTCTCTTATTTATCCTTCTTCCTTTCTTGGTTTCTGTGTCAACAGCCTTGGTAGGGAATTCTTTCGGGGTAAACATGGATCCTCCTATCAAACTTCTTTCTGGCTCACACTGTAAAACCTCTTCCACAGCACAGGGCCTCTGCTGGAATCAGGCAAGGGCCAGGATTTCATTTCCCTCTCCCATCCCTCTCTGATGTGACTGTGCAAGAGGCAGAAAATACCCATGTTGATTGTAAAGGACCAGAAAAACTTGAACTGGCCCATCATGCCAGACTGACACTGGGGTGTCTTTGTCCCCAGATCAGGGATAATTTGCTGGTGAAGGGGAAGAATATCCCACCAAACCCTTTTCTAGCTGTGAAACCACATTGTACAGGTCTAGGAGCTGTTATTGTGGGTGGCCACATGCACTGGGCAGCCCAGAGCCCCCCATGGGCCTGGCAGTGAGGGGACGCTGCCTCTGTGCTCCCCTCTCAGGGGCTGCCTGCAGCTCTGGGGGCTCACACGTGTGAGAAATGACTGCTCTCTCTTTTTAACATTTTAAAGGTTTATTAAACCTTCACCAAAAAATACAACAAAAGGACCAAATAAGGAAAAATTACAGCGCTGGGATCAACCCCCTTCCCCTCTGTGACTGCCAGCCACGTGTCTCATCTTCAAAATGGATGCTTCACCTTTTATACCTCCAGCCTCTCCCAAAGTCCTGTCAGTGGGCTCCTTCCTTGCTGTCCAGGGCTGGAGATCACTTTCTTACACCTTGGTTGGAGGTCAGGTGCTGCCACAGTAATGAGACAACCCTCCCCAAATGCCCCAACTACCAAAGCCATCCCATGATAACAATCCTGGGGGAACACATTGCAGTAACATAACTGTGCATCTATAAAACTCCTCTCAACATACATTAATGTTCACTTTTTAATTGTGAGACCAAATATCTCATCACTCATCCATAACAAATGGGAGGAGGACATGGAGCTGTTGGAGCAAGTCCAGAGGAGGCCAGGAAGCTGAGCTGGGAGAGCTGGGGTGCTCAGCCTGGAGAAGAGAGGGTCTGGGGAGCCCAAATTGTACCTTTAGTACTTGAGGGGGGTCTGTAGGGAAGATGGGGTCAGGCTTTTTAGCTGGGCCTGTTGTGGCCGGACAAGGGGTCATGGTTGTTAACTGAAATAATGTAGATCTAAACTAGATATAAAGATCTTTGTTTTTATGCTGAGGGTGCTCAGGCCCTGGCACAGGGTGCCCAGAGCAGCTGTGGCTGCCCCTGGATCCCTGGCAGTGCCCAAGGCCAGGCTGGACAGGGCTTGGAGCAGCCTGGGACAGTGGAAGATGTCCCTGCCATGGCAGGGGTGGCACTGGGTGGGTTTTAAGGTCCCTTCCAGCCCAAACCATTCTGTGATTCTAGACTGTGGGACTGGTGTGTGTATTCCTGTTCTTTGTGCTATCCCAGGAGCTGCTGATGCCTTTGAAAAATACCTGTTGGAACCTGGACACTGGCAAAATGAAAGCTGAAACAGCAGAGGTTGTACAAAGTGGGGAGAGAATCGTTGATGGAGTGCCAAGATTCAGCACTGCCCCTGTGTGTGTGCCCACCTGTGATGTCCCCAGTGGTGTTTTTATGGCCACACTGTGACCTGCCAGCTGTTGCCTTTATAAGGCTGGGGACTTCCCTCATTGCCTTTGGCCAGAGCTTGCCAAAAGTGACTGGTGACCTCCTCATCCCCACAGTTAAGAAAGCACATGGTGCTTCAAGTGATTTGCAGCTGGCCCAGGAAGCAATTATTTCTTTGCAACTATTAAATGTACTACAAAAAGGTAAGATTATATTTCTGGTTGGCCATGAATAGCTGCTTGCTGTGCATTCTTGGTTTTGGAAATGAGGTGCCTGTGGCAAATCTTCCACAGGTATTACAGGGGTAACTGGGATTTTGGAGTGGAGTAACCACAGAAGGCCATCTCTCTGTTTCCTGCTGGGTTCTGAGATCATTCACTGTGTGGGGAGCGCTGTCCAGAAGAGCAGCAAGGTTGGAGCTCAGGAACAGACAGAAAAAAATTGCTCCTGGGTTTGCTAAGGGAATCTGTTTTGATTATCTTCTTTTCCAGGCCCGAGTGTGTGCAACTCAGAGGCATGTCTTGGAGTTAAACAGATCACTGGATGTGGACAAGTGTTAAACTGGGGGGACACACTGCAGAGAGTCAAACATTAGGAAACATTTCTTTTCCTGGTTGTAATGGTGAGTGAGGGTGACTGAGCACCAGGACAGGTTGCCTAGGGAGGGGATGGAGTTTCCCTACTTAGAGATGTTCAAAGGCTGCCTGGAAATGGTCCTGGGCAAGCAGCCCAGCTGGATGGCTGCCAGAGGTCTCTGCTGACCTCAACCATTCTGAGGTTCTGCAGAGCTGCAGTCCAGAGCAGCTGTTTGTTGGATTTCTGGCTCCCCTTCCCTTCCCTTCCCTTCCCTTCCCTTCCCTTCCCTTCCCTTCCCTTCCCTTCCCTTCCCTTCCCTTCCCTTCCCTTCCCTTCCCTTCCCTTCCCTTCCCTTCCCTTCCCTTCCCCATGGTAAAATTATATTTTTCTGACCAGCTGGACTTCCTGGTATGAAAATGATCTTGTTTCCACATAAGAAGTAGTGTGATTATTGGTGTTTTTAGGATCAATCTGATGCCTTGAGAGGCTGCCTGGAACAGAGGCTAGACAGTGTTACTTTATCAGTAGGGATTTATTAAAAGGCCTTCAAAGGATGCACCTTGGGCAGTACAAGAGCCTGGCTGTGGCTCCACCCAAGATGGACACTGGTCACAAATTTTCACACTTTAATAAGTTTTGGTCCATTTCCATGTTGGGGTTAATTGTCCAATTACAGCTCCAGGTTCTGCAGTCCCATCCTCCCAGATTGCTCTCCTCAATTTGCTGTTGTTTGCACTTTTGGGGCCTTTTGGGCCTTTTTGTTGTTTGCACTTTTTGGACCTGAAGCTGCAACAGTTTCCTTGGTTCTGGGGCTGGAAAAGGATTGGTTTGTGTGACTGAGCTGTGAGGAGAGCTTGCTAACATTTTATATGAAGTTCAGAGTTATATACTAATGCAGTACAGAATACGGAAAATATGAAAGCTAAAACTTAAGGCATCAAATCAACAACAGTTTGCTATAGTTTTGAGAATTTTGAAAACAATTGATGGAACCTAAATCTCTAGCTAGTAAAAGAAGGAGCCACATTCTGAAATCCATTATAATGTATTGTTCTTCCATCTCATTCTCCTTTTTCATAATAACTGACTGGCTACAGATTCCTGAGCCAAGAAATCTGGCTAAAAGACACACTTACATGTATTTACAAGAATTCAAGCTTATATTCCTTATGAAAGCTAAGGAACACAATGACATTCTGTCATCATTAGGATTCTTTCTTAGATTAATCCAACAACAATATATATATATCTAGTATGAACAAAAAATTCTGTCAATATCTGACCTTATTTTGAGTTCTGGGCTTTAGACTGATTATTAGAATTTTAAAAAAACCAAACCTTTATATGGCTTGAGCCGCTTTGCAGTGTCATCTGTAGCATCTTGTCCTGCCTAGAAGCTTTTTGTAGCCCTCAGCTGTGTTTAGAAATAAATCAGTAAACAACTGTCATCTCGATTAGACCTGCACAGGGGATTAGAAAATTCCTGAATTCCTGATTAGAAATTCATGGCTAGAAAATTTTAATTGTGAAAGCTAAAGAGCACTGGAAGGGACCCTGGTGCAGGCAGGTGGAGAG
Source organism: Melozone crissalis (assembly GCF_028551555.1). Taxonomy (NCBI): domain Eukaryota; kingdom Metazoa; phylum Chordata; class Aves; order Passeriformes; family Passerellidae; genus Melozone; species Melozone crissalis. The sequence goes on along the minus strand of NW_026535795.1, from coordinate 13,374,611 downwards.
AACATGGGAGATGTGGGCTAGCCCTGGAGTTCTCCTGGGGTAACAAAGAATAGCAGTTGGATAAAGGGAAAACACTAAAAACAAGGAAGTAGCACAGAAGAAAAAACAGTAAGGGAGCAGGGGAGAGACACTGTAATTACAGAGGAGGTAAAAAACAAGAGCTGGAGTCTGGCAAATAAAAAGTCTTCAGTGTCAGGGACATTTTCTGGGTCTGCTCCCTCCTTGCTGTCCTGGGAGTTTAACCAAGAAGGGTTTTCCTTCTGTGCCCTCTTGGATACCTCAAATTTAAGACAAAGAGCTTCGAGAACAAGAGAAAGAAACTTTCTGTTGCCTTGAGCTTCAGCCATCTCTTTCTGAGCCTTTAAGTCTTGATACAGCATGTGATGTATTTTTTTCCCCTGGTTGCTGCAGCACTTGGATGAATTCAGCCTTGGAGATGGTTCTGGGAGCTCTTGCAGCAAGAAAGGGCAAAGAATGGACTGTTTGGGATGGTTTGCTTCAAGATGTACATGTGGGACATACATTCATCTTTTGCTGATCTTTCCTTTCTTCCTCAAAGTCCCAGATATGTCTTCCTGCATTTGGGCTCTGTACATGCAGTGTCCTTGGCAGCAGGAGAAGGAAGGCTGAAGAGTTGATTCCTACAGATATGTCTGCAGAAAAAACAATCTGATTTTTATATTCCTAGACACAGATACATTTAGGTTTTAAGTATATATGTATGTCATACCCCTGGGAGGTACTGCCTGGTGGCAGAATGGCCGAAACCCCTGAAGGTGAATGCTTAGCTCAGAATGATTAAATTGTCCTTTTAGCCTTGGGTCCATCTTTGCAGGTGGAATAATCTACATAAATTCTTGTCCTGATTTTTGTTGAATATGTGGAAATGGAGTTAAACTCAAGCCCTGCATTTTCAGCCTGATCCTTTGGCTGTGCTGAATGCTGGTGATGTCCCTGTGGGCAAAGCCAAGCTCTAGTCCCTCACTGGCATAACCAGTCCTGTTTTAGTGGCCATTTGGGTGCCATGGGGGCACGTTTTATGGTGCTGGTTCGACACTTCTGCAGACTGGCATCAATATGATCCTTCAAATTAAAGCTCAAACCCACAGGAATCCAGAATTCATCATAAAACACAGCTCTTTTGCTAAAAATGCCTAATCAGTGCCAATCTCCCTGGCTGCCAGCTTCCTGAAACGACATCCAGCTTGTGGTAACATTAACCCCATTATAACGACTGCCCATTAAATTTTAAGAGGGGTAAATTCAACCTTCAGAACTCTCTATTTTGAATACTAGAGACATGGGGCAATTTGAAATAGGCACTTGAGAAGCTAACGAAAGACAGAAGGCTTGCTGTGTTTCTGACTTGGCTTAACACTTGGGGTTTAACATCAGGCACTGGCAGATGGTCTGGAAGATTCTGCATTTGCAAAAAGCACAGTAGTGACAGCAGGAATTCAAGTGTGGCTTGCAGGTTTTGAAGGTTGGCACACAGTTAGCAGCAGGTGGGGGCCTTGGCTTTGGAGATATCTTGCGTTTAGCGTTTTTCTGGAAGACAAAAACACAAGAATTCATAGGCAGGTGAAATGAGGGTGGTGAACAGCAGGAGGTTCTGGGGGAATGAGCAGAACTGTGGCAGTGGGAGCTGTGCTAGCAATGCGGAGGTGTGGTGGGGCTGGGGAATGGGGAAGGGCGGCTTGAGAGCACCAAACTTCTGAGCAAAATGACAAACCTCATTTTGGCCATGACCGGGTGGAGCTTTGGAAAGGGTCTCTAGGAAGGAGAGTCGCAGCAGTGAAGAAAGGGTGCCAATGTGTACTCAGATGGTGAAGTTATCACTAAAACCAATTAAGATGTCATGTTTTGATCTCCCAGGTTATCAGATGAGTGAAAACTCCCTGTCAGTCTCATTTGCTGAGCTGAGAGCAGAGCAGTGACTTGGCAATGCTCCCCCTCCTGAGCCCAGCAATCCTCCATCCATGGGAATCCCCCCTGCACACACAGTTCAGGGAGGGGGAAAAGCCCTCTCATCCCCCCAGGGGTGCAGCTTCTCTGCTGGGGATGTGGAAAAGTGGAAAATTTTGTGTTGCTCAGCACATGCCTGGGTCCTGGGAGGGACCTCTGGAGCCCAGTGGCTGCAGGCACCCTGTGCACTTCTGAAACTCACAGTTATGGAATTCTTTAGGTAGGAAGGGATTTGAAAGCCCATCTCATCCCACCCCTTGCCACAGGGACACTTTCTGCTATCTCAGGCTGCTGCAAGCCCCATCCAACCTGGCCTTGGACGCTGCCAAGGATGGGGCAGCCACAGCTGCTGATTTTCTTTCCACTGTTATTGTTTCACATCTATTTTTACAACATTTAGAGCTTTTAACTGTAATTAATATGTAAATTATTTAAATCAGGGAATGACAGTTAAAGCTTTTCAAATGAATGCACCGAGGGAAACTCTAGAAGTAACAAACTGTTCTAAAAACCCAACCAAGGTTTTTGAACAACCACCTACCTTGGAAGATTTCTTGATCTCTGCCTCTTTCCTGCTGACTTTCTGGGATTTTCTAGTTAAATCTTCAATGAGAATAGCAGAGGAAAATGTGGAATCAGTTTTACAGAATGTTATTTGGATGAGATAATTCTGTTTTTGTGTGAGAGGAGGCAGATAGCCTGCATTGCCTTCTCACTGCTGCATGCTTTGCAGTGATGTTCATCTCAATTCAGTGTCTGAACTCTGTCACTGCTGCTTGTGCAAAGCAGAAGAGCAACTGATGTTTGTATTTTAGAAGAGATTTTTTACACTTTGTTTTGTAGATGAAAGCAATTAATTACTTCAGAGAAATAAAATTAAAGGTCTCTGTAAAAAATATTGGAGTGTTCATGCACAGTAGTCACATAGAGAAAAATAGGAAAAAATCTTTAGAATTCCATCATTTCTTCTGTTAGAATGTTGTGCTACATGCATAATTTTGGAAGGAATTAACAAGCGTACAATTAACAGCTTTCCACAAGCAAAAACTCTGATTTGGCATATACTCTGCATCTGTGATGCCACCTTCCATTCTGCAGCTCTTTGTCCCTCTCCCCCCACAACCTCATTTTACATGATGTTACTTGCAGAGGTGTTTCATTCACATGCCTGTAACTTTGCCCCCTCTGTATTTGTCACCATATCAAATTTTAGATATTTATAACTGTGTAAATACCATTACTTGTTTTGGAGTTTGTTTTGGGCTCTAACACAGCAAGAGTGTTCAAGTGTGAGACACTTCCCAGCTCACCAAGTTCTTGTGGTATTTTTGATACCTTTACTGTGGGTGTGTGAGTTTTGTAATAAGCACTACCTGTATGTAACGGATGACTGAGCTAAAAACCATCCATATCCCCACTGGTGAATGGTGGCTCCTTATCTATTCCAGGATCCTCTATCAATATGTTTTTGAATATTTTCTAATGGCTAGGATTTACTGAGGTGCAAAATGAAGAACAAATATTTTGAGCTGGTTTGGGGGGGGGGTTTCATTTATTTTTCTTGTATTATTAAAAGTCAGGGTTATGCATCTCTAAGAAGCAGTGGGGAGAAATGTGTTACAGCTCAGCCCATCTGCCATGCCAAAAGCATGGGCTCACCTCTGTGAGAAGATGGAATATCAGCTGAAGGGATTGTATTTTATAGCCCTGATTTTAATTGGGACATTAAAAAGTTATGGGAATTGTGAGAGTGGAGGCATCAAGGATCACAAGGACCCCGAAATGGGCAGCTTGGGAGGCTGCAGAACAGCACAAGCTCTGCTGAACTCTCAGTTAAACAACACTGAGTTAACTCAGGATTCAGAGGTTCAGATTTCTTTGGAAATGCATGTGTGGGACAACTGTTTCTCCTTAAAGATATATTGTCCTGAGCAAGAGCATTGAGAAAACACAGGAAACAAGGTAAGAACCAGAGTGCTTTAAACTAAAGCCCTAAAAAGGTGCAGAAAGGAGCTAAACAAGAGAAGGTTTATTTTTATAATTGTTAGCATTTTGACACAGTTATGAATGTTCTGTAGCTGACTATCTCCAAACACCTGCGAGTTTCTTGAGAGAAGAAGTTGGTGTAAATAACATGGAAAGAGTTAAGGCAGACATGAGGAAAGAATTTTGTGAAGAAAAGAGTGAAGCATCACCCTAAAGAGGCTCTTCCCAAACAGGACAGGTGGTCACTTGCCAGAAATTGTACAAACAGATCTGGTCCTGTCTTGGACAGATAAATTAATGACCCCTGGCTCTCCCCTGCAGTGCTCTTTTCTTCCCCTGTTTAAAGGCCAGGTAAACTGAGGTTGTATTAATACTTGTTAATACTGTTGATTTTTCTACCACAAGAGCAGACACCTAAAATTCTCACATTATGTTTTTTATTTTCTCATATGCATAAGGTTTTCTAAGCAAGGTTATTTCCCATATTAGCACAAGACCATTCTCTTCAATATAAAAAGGCTTACAGTGTGATGGGAGCTGAAGTGAAACCTGTAAAACTGAAATAAATAGTATTTTTTTTCCTCTGAACTGAGGTTTACCACATTGTCATTCTTGGGTGCTGCAGCCACCACAGTTCTGTGCCCTTTGAAAGTTGGGGCAAATAATTCAGAATAATCAATTATTCAAGCAAAGTTATCCAAATAATTCAGAATAATCAAAAGCAGTGTTTCCTGCAAATCTTGTTAATTTGGCAGCGAAGGGCAGATTTTACTCACCTACTATGGAGATGGGTGGAAGATCTGAGAGGTCCATTTTGCTCCTCCTGGACACGTTGCATTCTGTCTTCTCCTCAATGACCAAGTGGGAATCAGCAGCCCTGAACAGGCTGTAGCAGAGCAGGAGGCTGAGGAAGAGATTCTTTCTTGCCATCGTGGAGAGGAGAAATTCCATTGTCATGAAAACCAAAGCTGGTCAAAACCTGTAGAAGTGATGCAGGGATATGAATCTCTGCAATGGTTTTCTGTCACTTTGTGCAGCTTTGGCAACAAACCTCTGACAATTATTTTATTTCCAGAATTTTGCCTCTGGTCCTGGAATATCTAAAATTGTAGTTGCAAGAGTGGAACAATGCTTTCTCAAATACAACTCCCCAAGATATTATTTTTTCCTAATTCTTTTCTCAAAAGGTTTATTTCCCATAAGATGTGAAGGTCCTCCCAACTGAGCTTTATAATGGTTATTATATGGCCAAGGGCAGAAACTCAACCACATCATCAATTTTTTCCAGGAAATTTTGTCTACAAAAATGTGCTAGAAAGCATAAAATAATAATGACAATTTAAACCCTCCCCCCCACAAATTGTATTTCCTGTAAATTTTCTGGTCTTAAAAATAAATCATGAAGTAATATCTTATTTCACCTCCAACTGGCTGCTCTAATCCCATATAAATCACAGCCATAACTCATGGGAGTTATAAAAGGCCAGTGCTGTAAAGTGTTTATGTGCCTTGAGGTTATACACTGAATAACTTCCAAGATGTGCCAAAGTCTGGGATTTGGGGATACTCCTGGAGGCACCTGAGCTGTGGAGTGTGGCCATTCACCTGAGGTGACAGTCCCCGCAGGGTACACAGAGTGTGTCACCAGCCTGCACTCCTTTTCTTGTACTTTCTTGTATTTCAAAGCTGATTTTTATTTCCATGTGCATCAGTTTTCTGCAGTGTCAGGGTTCTGGGAGCCTTGTTCCCCCAGAGGCACAGCAAGTCTCCAGATTTATGGATGGCTCTGTGTCAGTGAAAAGCTGCTGGATGCAGTTAAAAAGAGCGAGTAAAACCAAGTGTTTTGGGCCATTCATCTGGTTGTAATGACTTCATTACTGGAGAGTTAAAAAATGAAGAATTTCTGCCTTGGGAGGGCTTCAATCTGCTCACTGCTGCTGCACCAAGTCTGTTCTACACCTGCTTTTGTAGCCCCATCAACCCACTCCTCCCTGGGAGGTGGGCACTGTCATGCTTCTAATTCCAATGCTTGGGATCAGTTCTGGAATTGTCTGTTCTGCACACCACGTTCCTCTGCACACCATGTTCCTGTGGCAGAGCACTGCTGGGGACATCGAGGCTGCCTCCACTGGTGGCTGTGGCTGTGCATGAGGACACTCACCTCTGCTCTGGGGAGAAGACAAGGCAGGGAGCCATGAGAACCCCTTCAGCCCTTATCAAAAAGAGGGAGAACAACTTCTTATCCAGACAGAGAGTGATAGGACAAGGCTGAATGGTTTTAAACTAAGAGAGAGAGGTTTAGATTGGAGACAGAAGTTCTTTACTCAGAGGGTGCTGAGGCTCTGGCTCAGGGTGCCCAGAGAAGCTGTGGCTATCCCTGAAGTGTCCAAGGCCAGCTTGGATGGGGCTTGGAGCAGCATGGGACAGTGGAAGGTGTCCCTGTCCATGTTGGAACTGGATGTGCTTTGAGGTCTCTCCCAACCCAAATCATTCTGACAGTCCGTAATTCACTCCTGGATCTGTCTGGGCTCCACTAGGATTTGCAGGGATGCACGTGCTGGATCCTTTGTGGTTTATACATCTGCATGAGCTGCAGCTGAAAGAGATGTATCTGAGCCTGGAGTTTTATAGGGGAGGATTAACCTCTGGGGAGGCAATGCTGCTGTGTCTGAAATGCTGCACAGCTGGAGTCATTCAAAGCAGATGTGAAAGTTCAGACTGTGGCTGGATCAGAGTCGTGGCTGTGGGTAAGTCTCCTTTGAATAGTTGATTCAAATTGTATCATATTAGATGTGAAGAGCCTTTGATTTGATTTTGATTTGATTCTGAATCTGAGAGGAGAAAGTGCGTCTTGTTTAGAAGACTCTAAAAATTCCAGTAACCAAAAGGAACAAGCCCTGCCATGAGAATTTTTTGTTGTCATGGTAAAATTGAATTTTCAGTTACTGCAATTTAGTAAAAGTGACACTTCTGTGTTAATTCTTTACCTACTTTGATCTTGCAAACTCTGGTACAGAAGATCAGCCCTCACCTGTGGCAGTTGCCCATTTATAATGGGCAAATTATAAATGTGACAAGCTGTGACAAGAAATGAATTCTCCTCAAAAGTGCTGAATATGCCAGTGTGTTTCCAAGCAAACCAAATTTCCATGAAGAATTTTAATACGACAAATATTTGTTAGGTCAGGATCCTACTTTTTCTTATCTTCAGAAGAGTTGCCCTTTTATTTGCTCTTCCCCATCTCCTTTCACAAAAGATGTCCAAACCTCACTGAGATTTCTTGATGCTTCCTAAAAACTGCTCTAAGACATACCTATGTGTGTAAATAACCATTAGGTCATAACCATTCAGCTCACAACTGGAATTTCTTTTCATCTGACAGATTTTACTAGCCTGAGTATCCCCAGTGATGTTCATGTTTGAGGCAGATGTTTGCAATTCATATAAGAACTAAATACTGACTTGTATGCCCAAAAGCTTTTCTATGTTTTCCAAATACACAGTTGGTCAAATATAATATATTGCCTAAAAATCTTTGTCTGCTATACATTTAAGTTTCGTGATTTTTCAGATCTAGGCTTAAAGGAAAGAAAGAAATTTTTTATGGTGAGGGTGATAAAACACTGGCGTAGGTTTTCCAGGAAGGTGGTCATGCCCCATCCCAGAAAACATTTAAGGTCAGGTTGGAAGGTCTTTGAGCAACCTGATTTAGATGAAGATGTCCCTGCTCATGGCAGGGGAGTTGGACTAAATTACTTCTAAAGGTCACTTCCAACCCAATCTGTTCCACAATTCCACGACAGAGGGCTTGTCTGTGGCAGGTGGATGGAGACATTTGGGCTCTAATTCTTTCCCTGCTCTGAGCTGGAATGACAAGAGCAAGCTGTGAGCTGGAAGCTGGTTTGCTTTGCACACAGTGGTGTTCATGCTGCAGGTTTTAGTTTTTAAAGCAACTTTTTGGCCTCGTTGCAGGATATGCTCTGTAAGGTACCTGTGGTGTTCAGGTCACTGTGTGCTGCCCACCTGGAATTTTGGCTGGCACAAAGCTGCCTGATGGACACCACATTGGCCTGCCCCCAATGTACCATTTAAACAAGCTTCCACCCCAAAATGTTGTTTCTCTTGTATTTCCTTGTCTTTATCTCAGCAAAATTGCCAACGGATGTGATTTTGTCTGAGCAAACAGTAAAATTTTACAGCTGACATCTGTTTACTTCAAACAGCAACACCTGAACCGTGGCTGGGGTGGAAATGCAAACCTGGCTTGGTTTGAGCTCTGGTGCACATGGGGGTTTTTAACCATAGGCACTTGGGTGGCAGGGATTGTACAGCCCTGGGGTGAGTGTTTGAACCTGGAAACTGCACTTATTTGGGGAATATGTGCATTTGTCCTGCAAAATTCTATCCACTGGCTGGAAATGCGACGTTCCCTGGAGCACAGGAGTCCGTGAGGGCTGAGCTCATGGAGGGATGAAGGAGGAGAAAAGTGGAATCAGAAATGGAGTAAAAAGGTGTTCATGGCCCCAAACCTGCCAGAGCTCCAGCAGTGTTTGGACAATGCTCTCAGGCACAGGGTGGGACTGTTGGGGTGTCTGTGCAGGGCCAGAAGTTGGACTTGATGCTCCTTGTGAGTCCTTCCAACCTCAGGACATTCCCTGATTCTATGACTAATCTTGAGTTTCCTCTTTTGCATCATATTGCAAAACCCTTCCCCAAGTTTGTTTTCTTTTTCTGGCATTAAAGAGAGGTTTATTTTTCCACTTTGCCCATTATTTTCCTTCTGGGATTCATCAAAGGCTGATTAAAGCAATCAAATTATTTTCCTTACCTCTAGCTGTCTTCACATCTGTTTCTCTCTGAGAACTTACATTTAAAAGTTTATTTTTCTTTTGAGCCCCTAACAACTTAGAATAAATGGCTTTAATAGTGGAATCTTGAGAGTAGGGTTCCAATTTCCCTAATGTTACTAAAATGAGCAGCCATGATTTTTAATTTTAACATATGATTTTTTAATTTTTGGTCTGGAGACAGTCTTGCCCAGCAATGAAATTTAAGCAGTGAACTTTAGCTGCAGTTTATCAACTTGTGTAAGGAAATAGTTAACATGTTGCAGTGGCCTTGATTGGCAAGGGAATGACAGAATTTTATTTAAAACCAAAACAAAGGCAGACTTTGAAAGTTTGTTGACTGTCATCAGAGATCACAGTGCCCTTTTCTGTGCTGTTGCCTCTCTGCTTTGGATTATTATATTCAATATAAATAAAGCATTTTAATCTTTACCCCAATTGTTGTCTTTCACAAACATTTTCCCTGAATGTAAATTTGGAAAATGACAGATAATGGGAAACAACATTTTTCTCTTTTTAGTCAATTTTTTTGTGGTGTTCATATTTAAAGTCTTCATGGAAATTTGGTTTGCTTGGAAACATTTTGATATATTCAACACTTTTGAGGAGAACTCATTTCTTGTCACATCTGATTTCACTCTGTTCAGAGATTCATCTTCATCCACAACAGACTGAAGAGTGAGACATTAAAGCAAAAAGTCTGCCATGAATGCTGGAAGGGACAAGTTGAAATTTTCTTAGATAGATTTTCTGACAATTTTAGGTTGACTCACAAATTAATCAGCATCTTTATATAGAGCTGAAAACAGCTGCTTGGGAAAATGAGATGGTAAAGTAGGTGAACAAAGACCTATAAAATACAGAAAACCATTTTACAGCACTCAGTAAATCTTCACCTACACTGGGCTGCTGAGCTTCTGCTTGGAAAAGGATCCTGGAATCATCAAGGCTGGGAAAGAACTCCAAGGTCACCAAGTCCAACCTTTGAACAAACACCACCGTGCCCACTAAACCATAGGAGAGGACAGGGAAAAGAAGGAATGCAAGAAAAAACCCAGGAATTAATGGCTGCCTTGAAAAGTGCTGAGATTTTTAGAGGGTGAGAGACTGAAAAATTTGGGAAATGAAACATGGAAGGTTAACGATGGCTGAGGACCTCCTGAGGGAATTGCATGGCCACCTAGAACCATCCTATCCAGTGTGCAGAGCAATCCCACCTCAGCCATCAGGTTTCAGCAAAGGAGTAGCAGTAAAAAGGGAAATGATGTGTTAAGGAGCACTTAGAGGGAAAGGAATGGATCCCCCTGAGACAAATGGGAATCACCAGTGCCCCAGGCAGAGCTCTGCTGACCCAGCCACAGGGCTTCCTCTGCCTTGGAAGTTTCCTCACAGCTTGGGATTGACTGCACAGAATACACACAGAAAAGATAGGTGTTTTTCCAGGGCTGTAAATATGTGAAAACACATAAGGAAAACCAAAGAAGTACCTGTTACTCCTCCTTAAACTACAAAATCCTTTAAACTCAAAGTTATGCAAATTGTGCAATTGAAATTCTCTCACCACAGAACTCTGTTTGTGGCTCTGTTTGGGTTCTGACCTGAATCTCACTGAATTTCAGGTGTTTCACTCAGTGCTGGGGGACTGGGCTGATAATCTCAGCGCCCCTTTTAGGCATGGGCCTGCTGTACACCTCTGAGAGAACAGTGACAGGGCCAAACCTTGCAGAGAGTTTTTGGTGTTTGGGTGGACACCCAAACTCCTCAATCCCCTCCCCATGTTCTCCTATGCCCCCCTGGACAGCTCTTTGCCATCCTCACCCAGCACATCTGCCTCTTTTCCCCACACTGTTAAAATGAGGGGGAAGTTGAGTGACACCTTAATGTGGAAATGTGACTCTGCAGATTGGAAATACACTCAACATGTGCTTGATTCCAGCTGGGTTGGAGGAGGGTCTGCTCTTTATGTGTTGAAATGGATCCTAGGAAGCATGAGAAGGGAAAAACCAGCATGCTCCTGTTCCCCTGTCGTGTTCTGATCTTAGTTCTTAGACCATTTTCATGCTCTTGAAATCCAATTGCAAAAGGCAAATCCTTGATCACATCCAAAAGTGGATGGAATGAAAATGAAAATGAAAGGAATGAAAAATTGAAAGGAATTTTTAATTTTGCAGGTACATGGATGCCCCATCCCTGGAAGCGTCCAAGGCCAGGTTGGACACTGGGGCTTGGAGCACCCAGGTCTAGTGGCAGCTGTCCCTGCCCATGACAGGGGGTGGCACTGGGTCATCTCTACGGTCCCTTACAACCCAAATCATTCTGTGATTCCATGATTTTATGATTCTACACCAGGAAATATGCTTTCCACAGCATTTGGATCTATTAATGTTTTACTCAAGTTCCACCTGGCAGTGGTGCCACTGCTCATGTTGTTGGAGGAGGACGCAAGGAGGTTGTTTTATACATCCTGCCCACAGACTGAGATGAAGGCTTTCTCTGGCATTGCTCTGGAAGTCCAGTTTCCAAATGTTTTCTAATCTTTTCACCTTCAGTGACTTTGCTAGGAGAGGGGAAGGCTATTTCCCAGCAAGAGAGGTCTCTGTGTGCACATCCGTCCCTCCCACCTGACCTTCAGTGCAGGTTCAGTACACTTGGCATTTCCCTTTGGGAGATACCCCATGTATCTGCTACTGATAGTTTCTGCTACTGATCATTACACAGACCCTCAATACTCCAAGTTTTCCTTATTTTCTGCAGCACAGAGAGATGCAGGATAATAAATACCACTACATTGCCTGGAGGGGAATGTCATGGCCACTGCCAGCCCCAGTGCTTGCATGGACATCTCTCTGCAGGGTTTGTGTTTCATTAGCTCAGATCACTGGGGTTGTGATTACCCAGTTCTGCCAAACTCAGCGGTTCTGGAAGCCATGAGCAGTTCAGTGCTAATCCCACTGGGTTTTGACATTGAATCAGGAATTCAGGTTAATTTGTACACATAACTGAGTAATCGCTGCACAAAGGCATTTACACAAACTGCAAGAGAGGTTGTGTTTGCTCTGAACACAATTCCTCATTTTTCAGACAATGATTATTTATTCCACCCCCCAATATGTGTTTTGTTATTCAAGAGCCAGGATAAATGTCACTATTGGATTGTCCTGTTTGTGTACTTATTTCTGGGCATCTTTCTTTCTAACTTCTCTTTTCTGATTTGCTCATAAAAGATTGCCTGTGGTTGTGGAAAGCTGGTTCCAAGAGTGTTCCAGTCTCACACTTCATTCATTATTTCATGTCCTTCCTTTGCATTTTGGCTCATTTTTAAAAAATGCAAAGCACTCAGTTGTGGTGCTTGGGTCTAAATATAATCTCAGTGTGGTTAAAACTGATTCATGTGCTGTCTATGGAGACAGCCATGTCTGTAGCTGAATTTTTTTTCAAACTTTCAAACAAAATTAGGTCCAAATCTGTTTTCTTTTAAGGGTAACAGTTGAGGCTATTTTTAGTTTTCCTCTAATACCTCTACTTAAAGCTACCAGCTAATGTTCTCCTCCAGCCCACATAATTTCCTTTAGGCTCCCCAGGAATGACCCTGGAGGCAGAGCTGCAAGTGAAGTTTGATTTTTACACCCCCTTGCAGTCAGGGATTTCATCCATATGCTCAGATGCTGCCAGACAGGGACATTTCTGCCTCTGCAGGACCCTCACTCGGAGCATGGTGGGATGGCAGGACACCAAACTCCTCCCTGCAGTGGCCAGGTGGCTGAAAGAACTCAGTTTCTCTTCTAATAAAATGGGTATAAATCCTTATTCATCTGTATAAAATGGTGTCATCCTCACTTGTTTTTAAACAGAAAAAAAGAAGGACATGAATTTCTAGGATTGGGATTTCTATGGGATGCCCATGTGTTACATCCAGATTTCTGCTCCTTTTCACCCTTAAATTGAAAAAAATAGCCTTTAGCATACTATTGACCAAAGTCAAACTGACAAGTGGCATTGGAGGCCTTCTCTCATCTTGTTCTCATTCCTTTGGTTCTTTCTTCCAGACTCTGTCTGGTCTTTGGTGTATTTTTTTGTGTATGTACTTGGTTATTTTTTGTGTATTTTTTTGTGTATTACTTGGTTATTTTTTGTGTAGTTTTTGTGTATTTTTTTGTGTATTACTTGGTTATTTTTTGTGTATTTTTTGCTTATGTACTTTGTTGTTTTTTGTGTATTTTTTTGTGTATGTACTTGGTCATTCCCAAGAACAGGGGCCTGGCCCAAGAGGCATTGTGTCTTCTCTAGTTCCCCTATACTGACCCCACAATCAGTTCACTAAAATGAATTGTGTTTGTTATGCAGACAGAAGTGCATCAGAGAGAATTCTGTAGTGTTTGATGCAATATGTTGTTTCTGTGCAATTTTAGCTTTAACAATTTTTTATTTTAACTTACTGAACTCAATCTACCCTTCTTGCTCCTTTTATTTCAATTTTTTTAGTGCTATTTTCTGTTTTCTTTCATTTTCAGCCATCCACTGTGCCCTGTTACTTTTGACAGAATTCCCTTTTGGCACTTTTGCCTGCCATGTATTTAGTTCTTTTTCCTTTGCACACTTTTATTGCTTCCCTACCTTTGTCCTCAGCATCTCCAGCTGGATAATCCTGAGGAATGAAGCAGTGAAACTGAATGAGATGCAACAGTGCAGAGGTCACATTGAAACACTTTAACTTGAGAGCAAAAAACCACCCATTTCTGGATTTCAAATTAGAGAAGCAGAACTGGCTGTATTTTTCACAGCATGACCAAAAGTGAGAATATGATGCAGCTGCGTATAAAAAGGCAATTGAATTCTAGGGTGTGTCTAGAGAGGTATTTTTTAACTGAAATATGAAAGTGTTCAAAATTTTATGCATGTACTGGTCTTCATTTAGAGAATCATGTCCAATTTTGGTCACCCATGTGGACCAAAAATGTGCACAAGTCAGAATGAATGCCAGAAAATAATATTAATTGTTTGAGATAAAAGGCCATCCAGCAACACCTCCAGTGGTCCTGTGCCTTACACCAAATTTCCTTACATTCCACTGGCAAAAGTTCCTTTTTTTGCATCGATCCTTCCTATGATCTCCAAATCTTTGGGGCTCCTTGATGACTACAGAGCAATTAGGAAGGTCAGACAATATAAAAAGATTTGCCAAGTGCAGGAATATGCAATCACAGGCAAAATTTGGCTTGTATATATTTAAAACCCCTGATTTACAGATGCTCTATGTATTATTGTGTACACAAATATAAATGCAACCATTTTTAACTCTGTGTGTGTATGTGAGGGAGGGGACAGCTCAGCACAGACTCTTTCAAACCATCTTGTGTGTAATTTTCTCTGACAATTATGCTTGTTTATCAAGCCCCCTCTAATTAGGTATGTGCCAGACTGTTTAGACCAAAGCCACTTGAGCTTGGATAGGCTGGAAATGAAAGAATCAAATTTCTCTCTGGAGGATCTTCAGCTGAGTTCTCTGTGCCATCATAGCTCAAATTTCACGTGAAAAAGGTGGGAATCACAATTTATGGCAGTGAGGAGCTGGCTTTCAGAGACAGCTGTGGTAAGACTGAAAAAGAAGAGTCCTCTTAGAAGAAAAACTTGTCCATCACAGCCTCCAGAACTCAGGATAAATGACTCTGCTTGTTCTGCTCTCTCCTGCTGCCTGTTTGGAGCATTCCCTGCTCAGATGCTCTGTTCTTTGTTCAGGATGGACAGAACAACAAGCCAATGTTTGAATTACTGGAGAAAAGGTTCAGAGGAGATGAAAGGGAAACCTTTGCCATGTGCAGGGTAGGGCAGCACTGCAATCCTTGCCTGTCATTCAGTCTCCAAAGTCAGGCAGATTTAGGCATGAATTAGATGTCTGTCTGTCAGTCTGCTCTGACACTTCTCATATTCAAAACTTCCACAGATTGAAAAAGAGCCCCCAAACCAGAAAAATCTGCACCCTCCCAGGAACTATCCACTGTGGTGGTAAATGAAAAGCCCCATCAAGGGCTGGATCCCTGTCTCACTTTCCATACAGATGTCAGATGCCACAACTGAAGATGGAATGAATCTTAAAAGCAGAAATAGATTAATAACAGAAATACTTAGACAGAACTAACATCTAAAGAAGTAACTCTGATGTGAGCTGGGTTCTACCCAGGTGGCAAAGGGCCAGGGAATCAAGAATTCTACAGCCTGTTTGCAGGGATGGGGATGAAAGATGTGGCTGTAAATGGTTTCAGGGATGTGGCCTGAACCAGAGCTGTTGGGCTCATTACTGTTTGCAATGGATTTGGAAGTGACTACTGAACCCATAATTTAGATGAACCTTGAGAAAATAGCCTGAAATCTCCAGAACAGGACTGGATAAACAAAGTGCTGCTAAAGTACCTAGGAGGGGGAAAAGCTGTAAGGAAGCTGCAGCTTGCAAAAGCAAACAAAACCATTGGGATCACATGGTCTGATTTCTTCCAGGACAGGCTGGAAACCCTGCCGAGATTTCAGTATTTCAGGCTTAACTGAACCAAGTGATAACACCTCTGGTAATTTATTGCTCTAAATTTGTCTTATTTCAATTTCTAGGAACTGAATCCTTCTAAACCGTCTTCATTGTGAAAAATGCATGTACTTTCTTTTTCCCCTCCTGAGAGGTGCTTGGATGAGTAACTTCCTAAAAATCTCCCAGCTCAGGTGAACAGGTTGAGCCTGTAGAATTGCTAAATATAAATGACTTCTCTTCCAGTTCTTTCGTTATCCACATGGATCTACTGTGCAGCTTGCTCATTTTTCATTACAGCAGAAGTAGCGACCTTGACATTGCCAAATAATCTCCTTACTCCACTCAAGTCATCTTTAATCAAGTTCTTGACATTCTACGCCAAAATTTCGCTAGGATTTGAGTCAAGCCAATGTCCAAGCAATGGCTTAATTATCCACAGGGCTATTCTGTCACTGGTAATTACCTGGCTATTCCTTGCCTTACTGACAGCTTCTCACCCAGCTTCACCAATTTAACAATTAGCACCTAATCTCAGATGTCTATTTAGCTTTCCTTCAAGATACAGCCTGGATTTTAAGTTGTCTCGGAAGAGTATAATTTTATTTCCTGTTTTGAAATAATTCTAACATTCTGTTTTAATACCATCAACCTCTTATAATACTTTGTCTATTTGAAATAACATGTGTTCCTCGTCCCAGGGTTGTTTAGAGTTGAGGGACAGGACTCTTGGATTGTTTGAAAATGTACTCATGCCTTCATATTGAGATTTAGGGGATTTTTAAAAAACATTCTTTAAGTGTTCTCTCCTGTTCCTCATTTTCTGTACTTTTAAGTCTTTCTAGCTCATTTGGGGAAAATCTAAAATATGATGATTTCCAGCTCTGTGGAACTGTCTCTAGAAGGGTGAACATGTAAGAAGGGAAATCAGGGAAGTGCCTTGGGATATTATATGAAAGAGGAAGCTGTCAAGGGGTTGCTGCTTCATTTTCACTTTCCAGAGAAATCCTTATTTTAAATACTTATCCATTTGCTATCTTGTAAGAGCTTGCCTTGTCTTGTAAGACATTACTTTTTTGACAAGTCCTTCTCCTCTCTTCCAGTTCATGACTAGATACAGGCTTTACTGACATGGATATGCGAGATTTCCTGTTGGTATTCCCTCTGAAGCCTCTGTTGTTTTGGGGTTTGTTCTATTTGTACGTTCAGAAACAAATCGGCTTTTATGTTACAATCCAGACATCTGAAAAGTGAAGCTGTTTTTTTAAAACAGAATATTTGATTTGTGACTGGTGGAGGCTGATGGTGGATTCGCCTCTGAAATCCTTTGGGCAGCAACAATTCTCCTGGCCATGATTTAATGTGATAACTAAGAACAATGGTCAGTTTATATCTGGTGGTAAAAACAAAATGAATTTGTTGTCTGGCTGTTCCTGATCAGTTTTAAGCATCTTGCTTGACAGTCAGAGGACAGAGCCAGGAGAGGTGCTGAGGTCCCTGTGATCCCTGTTTGCTGAGGGTGGGGAGCAGCTGTGCTGCTCGGGGTGATCATGCCAGGATGTTGCATCCTGGACTTGTTGGGGCCCCGGGTGTTTCCTTCCTGCTCCAGGTGATGGGGCTGGCTCTGATACAGCTGTACCTTGGGATCAGGATGCTGGGGCAGAGCCCCCCAAGGGCTCCCTGCTTCCCTTGGATCCATGGAGAAGGGAGGAATTCCTGCTTAGCTCATGGCAGACACAGCTGCTGAAGGGAAACTTGAAGGGGCTATGACTAAGGGGTTAAATTTAAAAGAGAATGCTAAAAGTCTTTAATTTGTGTTTCATGTGTAATGGGGTTTCTAAATATCCTATTTTAATCCCTGCCTGTGTCCTTGATGAGAGAGTCTGACTCAAATTAATCTTAGTTTGTAAACACAATTTCTTCTTGAGGGCACCACTTGCATATTGGTGACACATGTTGGCCTGTCCCAGCTGAGAGTGCTGAGTGGCAGGGAGAGGGGAGACCTTCCTGGCTGCTGATGGGGAGAAAAGGAGGATTCTGGACACTCCTTCCACACTCTGGCAAGGCTGTGTTATCCTGACCCTGGCACAGACATGTAAGAACACTCAGAGCCATTGGATTCACATGGAGTAGCTACAAACTTTATCTGCTGTACTTATGTGCCTCCACTAGAAATGAGGGAAAAGAAAGCAAGAATAAGGTAATTTGCATTGCTCTTGTCTGTGTGTGTGGGAAATCCTGGGATCAGGGACTCAGATGTTGTGTCCCATATGGAAGGAAGATATTGGAGCAATCCTGGGTATCTGTGCAAGATCAGTGAGAGGTCTGGACTGTCTCTACAAAGCTCTGGGAGGCACAGCTTTTCCACTGAAGGAGGGAAATCCATGTGTAGCCCATAAGTGGGAAGTAAAGATAAAGACAAATTTCTGCAAGTGGCATATTAATGGATGAACTGCCCACAGGAAAATAACAAACATTCTAAGAACAAAGAAACGATGGACAAACATCCAAGAAAAAAAATGTGTGGTGCATTTGAGAAATGCTGTTCTTGGAAGCAGGAATGCAAAAGGATTTGGGATTGATGTGGAAATAATGCAGTGTAGGATTGCTGTCAAAAGTGCAAATGGAGCTCTCAAATGGGAAAATGGGAGCAGCTTCAGTGGGAGGGAGGACTTTTGTTTGAGATTGGTGTGGCTGTGCCTGGAAGGCACTCCAAGAACAGCAGTCATTTATTGGGAGGGTTTGGATAAACCAAAGAAATTGAAAAGTATGTCTAAAAAGAGACTCAAAGCTCAACTCCTGGAATTCCAAAGGGAAAGTGGAGAGAGTCTCAGTTCCTGAATGTGCTTGGCAGGATTGGAATGAAAATGGGGTGAAAAATGAGTTTTCAAGCAAGATGACAGAGTTCTAATGGGATGAAGCTGCCAGAAATAGAAGCCAGGTCCAAAACATTTCCAGGATTTTGACCATCCTGGTTCAGTAACAACTATACTTTAGAACTTCTGCCTTTGGCTTTTCTACTACAGAAAATTGATTTTTAAGATTTTTTTTCTTCCTAAGAAATACAGCTTCTAAGCAAAATTGCTGGATATTAGATCACTCTTTGTGTTATGGGCTAACTAATGGCTAGAACTTCAGTTTTATTTATCATCTTACCAGTCTGAAGCTGTGCCCAAGTGCAGATGTTCACTTCAACTCTGGAATTTTGGGGACTCATAAAACCATGAAAACAAAGATGTTGCTTTTACACTTAATGGCATTCCAGTTTTCCTACCAACTTGACCTACCTCTCTATTTACTTATTTCCAAGTGTTTTGCTTTTTGCTTTTTGTTTTTTTTTTTTTAATTTTTATTTTCTTTATCGGTTTGTTTTTGTTTGCTTTTTTTGTTTGGTTTGTGGTTTTTTTCTGGGCTTGGTTTTTGTTGTTGGTTTTGGGTCTGGTTTTTTTTTTTGCTTGGTTTGGTTTTGGTTTTTTAAATATCTTGCATTTTGATATCTCTAAAACCACTTTAGCTCATGGAAAATAAAAGTTACCTCCAGAGTATCAGGTATTGAATCAGACCTCTTGAAGCAGTCCATTTCAAAATCTTAAGAATATACTGAAAGAACAAGCCTTGAAATTCAACATATAAATGTTTAAAAGCTCAGCGTGAATCTTAGATACATCGATATTATTTATATATATAAATAATATCTATTGTTGTTATTATAGATAAATAACGATATTATTATTACTTATTCACATTACGTGGTAACATGTGTTACATCTGATGATTCACTATGGGCCACTGGATGGTTCCCCACTGGGAACTGGCCACTTTCTAAATTTTTCTTTTAAGCAAATACATTTCCACCCACAGAAAAGATGGATGTCTCTGCCAGCTGAGCCTTCCCGGAGTGTTCCCCAGAAGAACGTCCCTGCTGCCACCAGCAGCTGCCTCTGGGACCTGCAGCGGCTCCGAGCGCAGCTCCCCCTGCCAGGGCTGCTTCCACCGGCGCAGGAAACGCCTCCCTTATGGGAACTTTACAAAAGTTCATGGCAAAATTAACTTAAAATGCTGCTCTGCAAGAGGAGGCTGATGTGGACACCCAGACATTTTTAACCGGGACATTTCTATTGTTTTCTATTTCTATTTCTATCCTTATATAAGGATAAAACCCATACTTCATATTTTGCTATACAGTTATCATGTTGAAAGGATTCAAAATGCTTAATTCAATACTACTTGGAATGTATTGTCTTTCTCATTATCCCAGGATATTTTTTTTAATGGCGTGAGCATTTCAAAATGCAGAGAGAAGCAAATGGAAAAGGTGTAGTGAGTGTTCCCTGCAGAGAGTGCTGCTTTCTGTTTCCTAATCACTCGAAAATCAATATAGTTATTGCAAATTAAATAAAAGTTTAACTGCCCAAGTAAAGAAATGTGAAGAGAAACTGTCTGATTTGATTAAAAGAAAAAAATATGACTATTCCACTTACATTGTGTTTTTCCATTAAATTTGCTTTTTTAAAGGAATGTTTTTAATATTTTAAAAATAAGTTAATATTTCTTCTATGCAAAGATCCTCCATGAGCATGCACACTTAATTAACAAGGTGTTAATTATTTATTCAAGGGTTTTAGTAGGTGTTCAGTCTGCAAAATACTGGGGACTGATTAATGTGTATCTTTGCCTCTGTGTCTGTAACATATTGAAGGGATTGCTAAAGAAAAAGAAATCTGTATTTAAGCCAACAAAATCCTTCAGTTTTCGGTGAATCGGGGTTTTTTATGTATCAGGAAAAGGAAATAATTAGGGAAAACACTCTGGTTTTTGTGTATTTTTGCATTTGGACTGGAATGCTGTGAAAGCTTTCTGAGTCTGCTTCAGTGGGGAAAGAAAAAAATATTCTGTGAAGTGGGAAATACATCGGGAAGTGAAACTGATATTTGCAAAGCAAACACGGATGCTCTCGGGAAAAAAACCCCAAACCAGAACAAATAACTAAAGAAAAACCAAACCCAACTAAAAACAACAACAAAAAAGGCTCCAAACCACCATGAAAAGCAAACGACAAAAAATCCCCCTCCAGCCCTAATGAGCTGCAAAGACCTTTGTGAAAGTGATTGATTAAAGTGTATAAAATGAGAGACTTCAGCCTATCCCAATAAAATGCCTGGAATTTTAAAGGGGCAGGCAGGGGGACAGTCCAGTGACGCCTCTGCAGGACTTTCCTGCCCTGCTCAGAGCCTTTCTCACATTAAGAAGATGCCCAGAAACCCCAAAATCTCCAGGCACAACACCAAAGGCACTTCAGAACGCAGTGAGCTCTCTGCCTCCGTGGTGTGGCTGACAGGCAGCAGAAAGAGAGAGCTGTAAAGTAGAGATGGAGAAATAAAGCAGGGAAAAGTAGACAACAACCAGGATAACAGAAAGAAATGAGTCCTTTTTGGAAAATAACAACTGCAATGAAAATACCAATAAAATTGTACATTTTGCAGTGACTGCAGGGTCTATAAAATTGATAGAATTGAGTAGAAACGGACGTTGAAAGGAAAAATTCTGGTGCTGCAAACAGCAGTCAGAAATTATCTCTGAATTTTCTATGTTGTTAACTGTGTAAAGAAACCGTTGCTTGCTGAACTCGCACAAAATTAAAGAATATTAAGAATATTATGGAAGACTGCACAATGGGATATGTGAAGTGTAGGATTGGTTTTGTGAGGTGCTACAGCAAAAGCTGACAGAAAATAATTACAGTCAAAGACAAATATTATCAGTCCTAAAACAGATAAAATCCAATCCCTTGTCTTTCTAGAGTTATGAAAGCTTTGAGAAGATAGAGATTTATTTTAACATTTTATCATCATTTTAGTTACTGCACGTAGACAGGAGAATAAAATAACATGGCTAATCGATTGGAACAGTGTAAAAATACAGCTTAGGAAATGTACGTCGTTAATTTTAAAGTCACGTAATGAAAGAGCGAAGAGAGATAATGTAACATCTAAAATAATTTCAGGGGAACAAAACTTAGAAGTAGACTAAACGAAAAAGCAAAATTTGCAACAACAACAAAAAAAAAAAATTGAAGAGACAGAAACACCAAACAGGACCGAAACGACAGAATCGAAACAACCTAAATCTCAGGCGGTACCTGGAAAAGAAGATTTTGGAGCAGAACAGGAAAGTGGAGCAAATAAATGCAGAAGAACAAAATAGTAAAATAACAAAGTTAAGAGAGTCTGAAAGCGTTGCTGCTTGCCAGAGCCGTGAGGGAGATCTGCGGCACCGCTCTGAGTAAAGGCGGGCAGATCTCTGCGGCGCTGCGCGGCGGGCACAGGGGATCGCCTCGGTCAGGGCAGCGGAGCATAGGGAAAGTGCCCGGGAAGGTTCGGGGCTCTGGTCCTACCGAAGCTGAAGCGTGTCCCGGTCGCCAGGCCCAGGCCCAGGCAGCCGCCGCCTCGTCCCGCGGCTCGGCGGGCAGGGCGGGCCCTGGCAGCTCAGCGCGGCCGCCGGCCCGCGGCGCTCCCCGCACCGATGGTCAGCCTGTCTGTCCTGCTCCAACTCCTGCTTTTTATCAGTCCTCCCCTCGACCCCCACCCCCTTTTCTTTTTTTTTTTCCCCCTCCTTCTCTCTTCGCCGTCTCATGGTAAAAAAATCCAGTGGAAAGTTGACCCTCAGCCCCTCCTTTTTCCTCCCGTTTGAAACCCACCAGGTCCGGCCGTCTTCAGGCAGCGGCGATTGCAGCTGGGATTTTGCTGTCACTGAGGTAGAAATGGATGGAGAGCAGGGGGAGGAAAAGGCCTGCTGATAAAACCGCATCGGTTGTGCTCTGCCCCGCTTGTTTCGGGCTCCTTGCTGCAGGGTTCCCTGCCTGGCCCCCTGACGATCCGCACATCAGCGTCTCAGCCATTGCTGTCTCCCTCACATGGGAGGTTTCCATCAGCTCCACTCCAATGAGACAGTTCTGTGGAATCACTCAAAGTCAAAATGCCACGGAGGAAAAGCTTTTTTCCTTAAGCTTGGTAAAGGCATGTACAAAGACCAGATGAGTTTACCTGAATGTGGGTGTGATTATTCAAGACGTATCAAATGTCCCTTTATCATTTCAAGGGTCACATTATACATTGCCAAAGTATATTAGTTCTTTTTGTTGGCCATTTTGCAGCCATGTGCATGTCATGTGTGCCCACGAGGGTTGATTTTTGGGCTTTTTATGCCTACTTGGGTGAGTTTTGTACGAGGGGAGAGATAGAAACAAGGAATGGTTGAGCTCTTTAGCTGCTGACAACGCAGCTCACGTTTGCAGCCTGGGGCACCAAAACCCTCTGGCTGGAAGGACTTTCAAAGCAGCAATGGGTTTTTAGGAAGCTGAAGGTTCAAATTTGATTTAACAGCCTCATGAGTGGTTGTATAATATAAGTTGATTGAGGGGTAGAAGCTCTGATATGAAATAAAACTGCAGCCCCCTTGCATTCTCTGTCTTATGAGCAAGTCTGTATTTTTTAGTGCTGAGGATCTCATCAGGACTGTTCTGGGGTAGGAAAAATGCCTCTTAGGAGGTCTTTCTATTACTTTTTTTGTTTCTCTCAGTCAGCCTGCCAAACTGTGGCAGTTTAGGTGAGAAAGGTGATAGAAAGGTAACACAAGCTGACTTTACAAAACTTGGAAAATTTGCAAGGAAACACAGGGCCATGGGAAATGCTGCCTTGGAGTAGGAACCACTCCTTACAACCACCAAACTGGAAAATTCTGTAAATATCTAAAGCTGTTCATTTTGGTTTTTACTACTTCTGATTGAAGGTACTAGCAGTTTATGATGTTGCAGTGTTTTAGAGTGCAGAACATCTGCAAAAGGAGATACACAGTGCTTAGCCTGTGTTTTTTTCCAAAAAGCATCCAGAATGTTAGCTTGGATCCTGGGACATTTAGGGGTTACCCACCAACAGAGTTCCTACATGAAGGAAAGACATGTCCAGCCACCAGAAATATTGGGGACAAAATAGGACTTCTGTGAGTGCTTGAGGAGCATAATTTGAGGGACCAGGTGGAGAGGAAGATGATGAGGAAAAACACCTGAGTGGTGCTCAGAGGAGCTGTGTAAAGACACCTGGAGCAGCAGGGGGGACACAGACCTGCATGAACATATAGAATTTCTGAGGTTCTTGAGAGATGTTTTTTCCCCTCATTCCTGCTTCACTTTTGTTGGGTGATGGGTTTGAAATGGGGCATACTGGTAGAACTGGGTGAATTTCAGAGAGTTGTGATGTTAGTTTCTGAAACTGGCATTTACCACATGAAAATCTTTAACAGCAACCAAATGCTTCATCTGAAAGCATTTCAATTACAGAATTATGTGCTAACGTCTGCAGGGGAATTGACAGTATTAGCAGCCTTCCTTTTGAAAGTGCAATTTCAAAGTTCATGTTGAAATTTTTTTTTATCCCTCTTGAAATAAAAGCTTTGTCTAAATTTCCCATCACAATCCCCCTACTTTTCAGACACTGTTGTTACCTAAATTAGGGACAAATTCTGGTTTTAGCTTACATCCCAGCCTTGAGACCCTGAATTTAAATCTCGTTATATTGCAGACATGTATGCATTTAAAAGAGAAAGAAATCCCAGGGATTTGTTGTGTGCTGCTTTGTAAAGAAACTCCACTGTCATGCTGGACTGTGGTTTGGGTTGGCAGACGTGATGCAGAACACCTGGTTTGCATACACTGTACCAGTCTTGTAAAAATTTGATGTGCGAGCACATTTGGGCTTCTTTTCTTGGCTTTATCTCAGTGTTTCATTTTCTCCCTGTTTGGCTCTTTTTATTTTCCATTCTTTTGCATTACAACAAAATCAATGTATTTTGCCTTTTCTTATTCATTCCCCTTGTTCCATAGTTAGCACATCTTGGCTTTTCTTTCTCCTCTTCTGTACATGAATGTTTTCCTCTATGATATTTGTTTTCCCCCCTTTTCCAGCCAAGTTTCCTTTCCTCTCTGATGTGTTTTACACTCTCCTTTATCCACCTGTCTTTATCTGTCTTTCCTTAATCCCCCTCATTTTTCTCAATATCCATGCTTTTTGATCTCTCTCAATTCCCCCCATTTTGTCAACCTCTCCATCTCCTCATAATTTCTTGTGGCTCTCTCTCCATGCCCTCCATCACTCTTTGTTCTGTGACTCCTTTGTGCCGCCTGCCCCTTCCCCTGAGCATCTCCCTGAAGATGCAATTGGTGGCACTGGGAATGGGTTGAGACAAAAAAATCCCCACAAGGATCTGGGTACATACGGGCTTTGTTTGATTCACACCAGGGTGAGTGTGCACCCATCATCTACAAAGCCCTTTGAATAGTCTGTGGATTGTTATAGATCATGTATTTTAATGGCCTTGTACCATCTTAGAAAAGGATTTGATGTCTTTCATGGGTATATGAGATCTGACTTCTATCAGCAACATCTCTTTGATTTTTGGAGTCATGTTCCTGTGACAGAAAGCAGCTGAGCCATCCTTGGTTTGCTGCATTTGTACAGTGTAAGAATCTAATTTATTAATAAATTTTAAGCTTTAATCTTGGTTGCAAATGTTTTTATTGGAAAAACATTGCTATTCTGAAAACTTTCCTCTCTTGGCTTAAAGGGTGTATTTTTTCTAATATATAAATAAGAAAGTTAAATGAAAATGCTGTTGTTTACAAGTCTGCCTCAGGTTTCAGTAGGCAGAAGGTTCTCTGCTTCTGTGACATGCCAATATGTGCAGGTAATCTAAAAGTATTTACTGGAAGGACCATCTGAAGGGACAGTTATAGATATCACATGATTGTGCTGCTCACTCCTAAGAGGAAAAATAAAGGAAGTAATTGGGCAGCAGAACAGTACAAGGATGGAAAACCCTGGCAGAGCAAAGTAAATTTTCAGCATTTTCATGCTTTGAGATTTGTTTTGGTTTGGTTTTTTAAATCCTGGCTGAAATCTTCTCCTGGAAGAACAAGCTCTCAAACCTCTGTACTTTGTAATAACTTTCTTTCATCCTCTAATATTAAATGACAGCAGCAATGATGTGCAATATCAGGTTATGAAGCATCTTGTCCTGGTCATCCAATGAGTCTGCTGGGATGTAAATAAACCCAGCATTAACTCAGATGTGAAAGTCACTGCAGTTGAAATTAGCAAAGACAAAGAACAAAAGTTAGAACTAGATGAAATTCTTATCCAGATTGGTGTAAAATTTGCATAATTGGCTTGAAATATTATCCAAAGAAGGGATGGATAATTGGGTTCAGCACCCCCAGAGATCTGTATTTCTTGAGACAATTGATCGTTTGTACTTTGAAGCTGCTTCCCATTTTCTCAATCAGCCCCATTTGAGAAGAGCTATTCATCTCATAACTTATTTGTCAAAACTTGCTAGGCAAAGCAGGACAGAAGCAACGAGAGCTGTGGGTAATTTAAGAGATGAATTTGTGCTGGTGGCTTTCAAGAATCCCAACCACTGTAATGGAGATCAAACACATCTTGGAAACAGTTCAATCTAAGCCAGGGATCACATGGTAGAAGAAAATAAGCAGGCCAGGAATTATTATCTCATTTTATATAAGGTTTCTAGAGAAAAATAAAACCTATATATGCACACATAGAGCACATAGTGTTCCAAACCTGGGGTGATGCAAGTCCTCTACTTAAAATACTTGTGTACAGAGCCATAGAACAGAATCACAGAATATTCTGAGCTGGGAGGGACCCACAGAATCACCCAAGGTAGCCCCAGCCCTGCACAGACACCCCAACAGCCCCACCCCGGGCACCCCTGGCAGCCCCTGGAGCTCTGGCAGCCTCGGGGCCGTGCCCATTCCCTGGGGGGCCTGGGCAGTGCCAGCACCCTCTGGGGAAGAGCCTTTCCCTGGTATCCAGCCTGAGCCTCCCTGGCACAGCTCCAGCTGTTCCCTGGGTTTTGTCCCTGGTCACAGAGAGCACAGGTCAGAGCTGCTCCTCTGCTGCCCCTCATGAGGACATTGAAAACCCCAATGAGGTCTCCCCTCCAGGCTCTTCTTCTCCAGCTGAACAGACCAAGTCCCCTCAGCCTCTTGTCATATGGCTCCTGCCGACCCTTCCCCATCCTTGTGGCCTCCTTTGGATGCTCTCTGAGGGCTTAATGCCTTTTTTTATATTCAGGTGCACAAACTACCCCCAGGACTGGAGGCGAGGCCTCTGCAGAGCAGAGCAGGACAATCCTGTCCTTTCCCTGGGGAGATGCTGGGTCTGATGCCCTCCAGGACAGGGACATCTCTCTCGGCTGTCAGGGCACAGCTGACTCACATCCAACTTGCCATCAACAAGGAGCTCTTCCTGCAGCTGCTTTCCAGTATCCCTTTCCCAGTCTGTGCACACACCCAGGGTTACCCCGTGCCAGGTGCAGAACACAGCACCTCCCCTTGTTGAGCTCCATGCAGTCACTGATGGCCCAGTTCTCTCCTTGTTGAGCTCTCCCTGCAGGACCTCCCTTTCTTTAAGGGAGTCAACAGCTCCTTCCAGTTTTGCATCATCTGTGAACTTGCTCAGTTTCCCTTCCAGTCCTGCAGCCAGATAATTTATGAAGGTGTTGAAGGGCACAGGGATGAGGATTGAGCCCTCTGGAACCTCACTAGTGACCTGTGCCTGTCTGATGTCACCCCAGTCACTGTCACTTTTGTGCCCATCCCATGAGCCACCCCATCCACCCCATGATGTGTTTGTCCACTGCTGGGATGGATGTTTTGCCCAGAAGAATCCTGTGAGAGACAGTATAGAAAGCTTTGCTGAAGTCCAAAAGAATTACATCTGCTGGCTTTCCTAGATCAACCAGGCATTGTTCCATACTTCCATAGAAGTAAATCAGGTTGGACAAGCAGGACTGTCCCCTCATGAAGCCATGCTGGCTGTGACCAATGGCTGCATTGTCCTCCAGCTGTTTTTCAATATTTCCCAGAATAACCTTTTCCCATGATTTTACTGGGCTTTGAAGGGACACTGACAGGCCTGTAGTTTCCAGGGTCCACCTTCTTGCCCTTCTTGAAAATCAGGACATCTGCCTACTTCCACTCGGCTGGGACCTCTCTGAATTCCCAAAATCACTCAAAAATCATCAAGAGAGGCTTTACGATGACATTAACAGCTCTTTGAAGATTTTTGGACAAATCCCCCATTGATTTTTAGGGATTGAGCTGGGGCATCAGATCCCACACAATTTCAACTGGGATTTGATCAATATCACAATCATGGTCCTCCAGCAGAGGACCCTGAGACCCCCTTGGTCCATCATCCATTCTTTGCCTCCATCCTCAACAAGAATGACTGAGGGGGTCCAAGTGGCACTGGGGGGTCCCAGTGCCCTGAGAATCAATTGAAGTCACTGCCATGTCAAATTAGACATTCATGACAGACTTGGGAAGGCAAATATGAAAAAGCTGCCAAACAGCAAAAGCATTTCTGTAGAAGGAACATCAGAATAGAAATTTGAAGATTTTGCACCTAATATTTTAAAAAGAGAGCAAATTATCACCGTCAAGCAAATCCTTATCCGCATGTGTGAAAATGGATAACAACAATCAAAAATAGAGGAATGAAGTGTCTGAAGAATCATGAGAGGATGAGGTTTGAACAATACAATGAGTCATGAGAGTTCCTTTGCAGAAGGGCTGCCAGCACTCAGTGAGGTCTCCCATTCTCTTACATCTGAGCTCCTGATCCCTCCTGAAAGCAGCCAACTGGGTTAAACAGGTTATACCTGATAAATTCTTGCTTATGCACGGGAGTAAATATAACAAATATCCCCGAAACATCCGGTTATGCACATTTGTCTTTACAAAGTTCAGTGGAAAGCAGTTTAAGACCTTTGTTTTTTTATGTGGCACATCCCTTGCTGCTGGTTCTGCAGTCTTGCACTGCTATAATTTTTTTTTTCTGTGATAAGTAATGGAGAAGACAGGCATGTTTGAAAACCATTCAGAGAAAGCTCTGCATTGGCAGTGGGAGAAGTGACAAATGAAGTGAAAATGAAACCAATCCAGTTTATGCTTTTGAGTAAAATACTGTGAATTGAAGCATTGCATTTTGGTGTAATACTGCTACAGCTCAGGAGAGCTACATTATTATGTCTTTAATATTACATTATTATGTTTTACCTTAGACTCAAGAGGTCTGGTGTCCAATGGTTGCTCTGAAAGTCTGAAATAAAAGGATGCTGTTTTACTAGAAGCAGTCAAAACGACTGAAACCACACGGCTACAGGTTGGTACTGGATTTACTGCTGGGTTTATGCAACATTAAAACCCCCAACCTCCCACTCCCTGTGGGTAGTTTTAGCAGCTGGTCTGCAGGCTAAACAACTGAGTTAGCAGAAAAAGAAATTGATAAAATATGAGTTTATCCGTAGCAAAGCAGAAAGCAAGGCCGTTAGCACGAAAACCAATAAAATAGACACATAAGGGATGTTTGCAATTAGAGGATACATGCCTTAGTGAGCAGCCTACGTGCCTAAATAATTTGTTGTAAACTCTTGCCAATTAATTATTGATGTTAATTGCTTTGTACCAATAAAGCACAATGAGCTATTGCTTTGCCTGATGAATATAATGAGCTGTTTTGATGTAACTAATGACTGAAGATCACGCTTTGTTAAGGGTATAAAACTTAAGAACAACTTGTAATGAAGAGAAGGCATTGTTGCCTCTGCACAAGTTTGTGTGTGTGTTGTCTGTCCATCTCAACGGTGACAACTCCCTATTGATATTCTCTGGTTACTCTTTTCCCATCTTCTCTCATCCCTTTTCATTGCTTGGAAATTCATATTGTGAGTTGTCTTTCACTCTTAGGATTATCTAAAATATTTCAGTCAGATTTGACTTAATTTCTTTACCTGTCACCCTCATTTTTAGAATCTTGTGGTCAATATAAGATTTTGTTTTGCAATTTAAATACTTTAAATCCCTGTGGAGAGAAATAGAGTGTATTGATGATGGAAATATTGAAAATGGATTGAAACAATTATAGGTAAAGTATTTATTGGAAAGCTTTATCCATCATACTTTTCATTATGTAATTTAATAATGGCAACTGCCCATGAACAGTTAATCCTAACCATCTCTTTCACTTTCATATTTAATCAGGAAGAGTTTTAGCCGAAGACTAAATGTTTCAAATTTGTGTGATAAGCTTGTCTGAATTGATCCTGCTTTCATATTTAAAAAAATTAAAAAATAAAAGAAAGAAAGAAAGAAAAGAAAAATAAAATCTTTAGAGGATGCTTTGTTAAAAGTTTCTTCACTTGCCTGAAGAATGAAGGCAGCAAAAGCAAAGCATTAGGAACAATGAAGGGAAGAGAGGGGCAATAGCAACATGAACTGAAAGGTGGCAGATGTACTTTTTATTGTCAGTAACATTTTCAGGACTTTAAACTGAAAATGTTTTTATGGAAGAAATTTCCATTACTCTGTGAAGTACCTGCTATATTTCTGATCACTGCAAAACCCAGTGCCTCACTATGGCTGAAAATGTCAAATATGTTCACTATATATGTATATTTTACAGATAGAAAATGAGGTTTCATAAGTGCTTCCGTATTTTACATGAAATTTTTGCATTCTTTGCATTTTAAGTTACAGGCTCTAACGATTGTCATGACCAATTCAATAAAAAAAAAACAACATCATTTTAATTAAACAGCTAATTTACATCCAGCATTCCTAACTTCGGTAATTCATGTTACGTTCATAACATTTTTCCTATCTTAGTGAGTTACTGTGCTGTGAGGGATATATCTGAACAATAAAACAGGCTGTACTGTTGGGATCTTGAAATGTCCTAAATCAAATTTAATTGTTCTGCTACAGCCATATCCTAGCTAATCACAGAAAATGATTTTAAGGACCCCATAATATTCTGTAACAATTGCCATTTTTCCAGCATCAGACATTTCTCAGTAGTACTGCTGTATGTTTCGAGATAAAGCACGAAATTTTTCTGTTGCAATGGAATTTGAAATGGAGGGGCAAAAATCCACTACAAAACCAGTATCACAATACATTTCTAATTTTAAAAATTATTTTGGTTTATGCTTTCCTGCCACTTAAAATTTAAGATACAGGAAACAAAGATTAGTGGTCTAATTACCCTACAAAAAAAATTATCTGGGCTTGCCATCCTCCCTCACCAAATGGAGAAAAAGGTCTCAGAAATTTGCTAGAATTAATCTGAAAGTGCAGAACGTGTTCAGCGCTTGTGTGGGAGCCGCAAACCGCGTACATGAAACCCAGTGGCAGATTCTGAGACCGTGGCACCAAATTCATCAAACATTCAGAACTTCTGCCTTCTTATTTTCTATACCAGAAAAGCAGCAGGCATCTGATCCTTGTTAATGCTATCAGTGTGTTTACAGGTTTTGGAGTTCTGCACAGGTCATAAAAACATCTTGTATAAATCTAAACATGCATGATGATGTAGCATGTTCATAAATATATTAAGAGTTGCTGGTACAATAACAAGAACATTTTGGAAGTGGTTTAAAACAACCCAACTCAACATTCAATGAAATCTCTCCTTAAAAAGAAAACTAAACTCTCCACAGTGAAGAAGCTACTTATTCTATCCCCATAATATAAGGAATTTGAGGCTGATGTGTGACAAAACTCTGGAAGAAGTAAAAGTATGTTTCACATGAAAAGATGTTTATAAACCTTAGCTGTCCAATTTCCAAAGGCAAGCTTGTAATTTAAAAAGCAGAAAGAAAATACTGTCTTGCCCATAATGGAGATTTGCAGAAATTAATATGTTAATTTAATGAAAACTTGTCTCCTTTTTAAATATATTCAGTTTATATTTCACAAAAAATGGTGAGTAGTTATAATTTTCAAGTTTCAACCAACCTGTGCTGCTATTTTAAAAGTAAAAATATATATATCAATTTATGCCTACATATAAGCAGAATATTTAAACTATAGATTTTTCTGGCCCCTGTATTTTTGTTTTGGCTTGCTAAAATATCGGTATCACATCTAGAGTTCTCGCGGGAGCTGTATCTTCTGAAAATATTGTGTTGTAATTTAAAAAAATAATGAAAAATATAAAATCATTAATAACTTATAAATAAAAGCAAAGCATCCACTTAGACCACAAAGAATATACTCACCCCAGGAATGTAGCTGAGGCAACTCTACTTCCAGCCGGAGTGGAATGTCATAAAAGTGCTGTACATTGACTGGTAAGTCTGGCTTTTCTCATGGCAAGAAAGTCCACAGCAACTCAGATGAAACTAATCCTACTAAATCCTTTGATTTATCTAGAGCTTCTTTGGGAACTCAGCTTTTAAGGCCTCTATCTAGATTTATTTTCCCTGAAAGGGAGCCACCACAGCAGAGGAGGAAAGGGAAGGGCTCTGGGAGCGCGAGGGCTTCTGGCACTGCGGTGTCAGCCCAGGGGAGAGAGGCGCAGCAGGGTGTGCTCAGTTTGGCTGCATTAGAGATGAACCTCCACTCTGCTTTCCTGGTTTTATAAATCAGACATGAAGTGAAGGAGAGATGTGAGCAGTCTTGCTTATAACAAATATCCAAAGCACGTTGGTAGAGGCTGTGCTTTGGAAGGGTTATCATTTCTTTCCTCCCTCTCCAATCCGATATCAGCTGGGAATTCTGCTGTCAGTTCACCCCATCCTTTAGTTAAACAACAGAGGTTTGTAATCAGATATGTAGGGTGCAGGAGACCCACCCAAGGGCACTTCTGGAGAAGCAAGAAACTTCTGACTTAGTTCTACTTTGTGGGTTGTGTTGTGTGACTGTGTTCGCAGGGGTCTTAGGATGACGGAAGAGATGAGGATCTGACTCCATGTTTCAGAAGGCTGATTTATTATTTTATTATATATATTATATTAAAACTATACTAAAAGAATAGGAGAAATAATTTCTTCAGAAGGCTAGCTAAGAATAGAAAAAGAAAGAATGATAACAAAGGCTTGTGGCTTGGACAGAGAGTCTGAGCCAGCTGACTGTGATTGGGCATTAATTAGAAACAACCACATGAGACCAATCACAGATGCACCTGTTGCATTCCACAGCAGCAGATAATCATTGTTTACATTTTGTTCCTGGGGCCTCTCAGCTTTTCAGGAGAAAAAATCTTAAGGAAAGAATTTTTCATAAAATGTGTCTATGACAGTGTTGCTTGTTTTGTGCCTTTGGTGTTGGCAGTTATCACACGTTGAAGGCAAAGCCCCATCATAAAAGGAAATCTATAGCTTTGGCGCATTCCTTCCATGAATTACAAAGTGATCAGGTGGCCTGGGGTGAAAGGGACGTTTACAGTTCCATCCTTGGCCATGGACAGGGACACCTTCCACTGTCCCAGGCTGCTCCCAGCCCTGTCCAGCCTGGCCTTGGGCACTGCCAGGGATCCAGGGGCAGCCACAGCTGCTCTGGGCACCCTGTGCCAGGGCCTGCCCACCCTCACAGGGAGGAATTCCTTCCCAATATCCTAACATTCACCCTGCACTCATCAGTGGGAAGCCCTTCCCTTTGTCCCATCACTCTAGGCTTGTGTAAATAGTGGCTCTCTCTAAATCTTGCTTGTCAGCTCCTTCAGGTACTGGAATGCCACAATCAGGTTATCCTGAAGTACCTTCTCAAAGAAGATGCCTTCTTCAGAATGGTCTGATGGGATTTTAAGAAAAACACCCACTTGCACCCCTAAAAAATAAATTAGACTTTGCTAACCAGGCACTTCACCTGCTCTGTGGGCATGAGGCCTCCAGTCACCTCTCCACCTCACTCATGGTGGGCAACAGCAACCTTTGAGCATCCAATGCTAAAATCAAGCCACTGAGTGCTGGGTTTCTGACTAATTTACGAGGAATTAAAAAAGGCCACTGAGCTTTGTGATCTGTAGAGAAGGCAAATGGCTCTTCTTGGCTTTTTTGTCTTGGTATTTTGTTCATCCTTTGTCAGGAAGTTCTGATTAGACCCTGGCCTCCTCTGCCAAGGAAGATGGTTTGTGGAACAATGTGCAGATTAGGACTTGGGGCTGCTGCTCTTTTGTCCCCTTCTCCAGTGGGAAACCTCTTCCTTCCCCAGCAGAAGAGCATTTCCTTCCCTCCCACCCTCAGGACACTCACTGATCCCAGGATGCCATGGCACTGCTCCAGCAGCTTGTTCAGGACGTGGAGAAGAACTAATGGCCCCCAAGGGGAGGGGGAAGAGGAATGAAAGCTGGCACTGGCTCCTCATTTCCCACTCTTGAAGGAGAGAAGGGACACACTGTAGGACTGTCATGGTCTGGAGACACAAGATGGGGCGAGGACACAGCAAGCTGGGGGTCAAGTATTGCATAACAGAGTCTGACTTGGCCACACAGGGAAGGAAGGTGAGGCACAGAGCTGCCACAATGAACACTGTGGGTGTTTGGGGCCTGGCTGGAGTGCATGGCCAGCATTGCTGCTGCCATGGTGCTGGTGTCATACATCCTGACACTGGGACAGTGTGAGTCAGATGCTGTCCAGCAGCAGTGACCCGAGTCAAGACTCTGCCAGGGCACTGCTAACTCCAGGGAGGTGGCCAAAAGCCTCTGGTGTTGGAAGAATCCACAGTGTTTTGTACAACCTGACTCATGTACTCCTGGAATGCTTTGTGTTCAAAGGGACCTTAAAGCCCACCCAGTTCCACCCCTGCCATGGCAGGGACACCTTCCACTGTCCCAAGCTGCTCCCAGCCCTGTCCAGCCTGGCCTTGGGCACTGCCAGGGATCCAGGGGCAGCCACAGTTTCTCTGGACACCTGTGCCAGGTCCTCCCCACCCTCAGAGGGAAGAATTTCTTCCCAATATCCCATCTAACCCTGCCCTCTGGCAGTGGGAAGCCATTGCCCCTTGTTCTGGCAGTTTAGGCCCAAAATCGCTCTCCAGCTCTCTCAGAGCAACTTCAGGGACTGGAAGCCTGCAATAAAATCTCCTCAGAGACTTCTCCAGGTTGAACAATCCCAACTCTCTCAGTTTCCTTATAGGAGAGGTGCTCTAATGATTAAATATTCCGCTTGTAGGAACCACACTCACAGAAAAGAAAGGTGTAGATAACACCGGAAGAAAGAACTCTTCTCTACCTCTGTCTTGCCCTTGGTCATCACCCTCCACTGTGTGTATCAAGGACTGGGAGAAGAGGCTGTTCCAGCCACCAAATGCCCCTTGTATTGATGACAATTAAGGGGATGGCACCAGGACAAGGGGAGAGGAAGAAGTCTGGAGCTCCAGCATCCAAACCAGTTCCTGCTTCCCTGATGCCTGGGCAGGGCACTTTGCTGAAGTGGGTCCTGCAAGACCTGCTCGACCATCACCTCTGCCACCAAGACCTTCTCTCAGCCCTGCCTTTCTCAAGTCTAAAGGCATTTACTGGAATGGAAATTTTTATTAAGCAATAACTAAGCATGAATAAGCATTGTGAAGCCCTAAAAACCTTCTCCTTCTTTTTACTGCATGCAACACTTGTGGATTTTTATTTTTGCTAGCGGCATGACAGCAGTGCTAGGCTGAAAGCATTGCACAAGGAGAGCTGTGCTTTTCCACAGCCTCAGCTGTACCACACACAGGCTGGGAGAGCGTGTTGGTCAGTGCTGAGGATGGGCACTGCAGCTACACATGTAAGCAATCTATTGCCTCCAGTTTTCCCAAGAAGGCAACAAGGACACAGAATCCCTTGAAGCAGATAAAAGCATAAAGATTGGAGCCATAGAAAAGATGGTTAAATAACATGTCAGGCATTATTTCAGTGAGAAGAAATCTCAAGAGTCTTTTTCACAAGTTTTGGGGCATTGCAGGCCATTGCATAAATGATGGTCTATAGCTGAAAGTGAGGCTTTCAGTTGATTAAAATATTGTTTATTAACTGGTTATGAAATTGTTTTGTAGTGACTTTTGTTGTATGCAGTCAAGATAAAAAACCAAGAACAGTTAATCCTTCATAATCTAAAGTGTACTTCATTTCAAGATGCAACCACAGAAAATCTGCATTTCATTTTTAAGGGGAAATAATATAATTTTATTTCCTTTTCAGTGTTTTCAGTTGAATTTTCTGTTGTTTAAATTACTTTAATTTGCATCAGGCTGAGCCTGGCCTAATATATGATTAGCAAATAACCTTGCTAGAACAAGCTGGAGACTTCCTCTCAAAACTTCTGATTCTTTCAGCTTTCTGTGACAGTGATTACACAGGGAATTTCCCTCAGGGAATTTGGTTGTATATTCACCAAACATTCCTCTTCAGGTGCATAGTAGTTGAAAATTTAGCTGAGAAAGGTAATTACATATTTTTGGCAGTGAAGCTGTTTTAAGAAAAACATCTTTTGCTTTTTCCTGAAAGTATTATAATTCTGACTGAAGATGCAATATAATATAATACAATATTATATAGGATGCAGTCTCTTCTCTCTCAATCTATAAATTTTTCTACCATCCCCTTTCAAGCAACACAATTTTATTATGCAATTTTTCTGTCAGCCAAGAAGTAATAAAATTCAGCACTGGGAAAATATATTTCATAATGAGAACCAAATCTTCAAGTAATTGAAGTCAACAGGTCCAAATGGAGTTTGGTTGGTCATTTGAAACCATCTGTAAATCTTGACTCATGGTTCTGTGTACTGTCATGGACATATTTTATGAAAAATCCTTTTGCTAGGATTTTTCTCCTGAGAAGCTGAGGGGGCTCAGGAACAAGATGTAAACAATGATTATCTGCTGCTGTGGAATGCAACAGGTGCATCTGTGATTGGTCTCATGTGGTTGTTTCTAATTAATGCCCAATCACAGTCAGCTGGCTCGGACTCTCTGGTCAGTCACAAGATTTTATTCTCATTCCTTCCTTTCTATTCCTTGCTAGCCTTCTGATGAAATCCTTTTTTCTATTCTTTTAGTATGGTTTTAATATAATATATATAATAAAATAATAAATCAGCCTTCTGAAACATGGAGTCAGATCCTCATCTCTTCCCTTGTCCTGGGACCCCTGTGAACACCACCACAGTGCACCTGGTGTAGAAACTCCCAGTGATACAGCTTGAGAAGCCTGTGCAAGTGGGCACAAAGGACCAACTTTGCAAGAAAAAACTAACTTTGACTCAAGGAGAAACATGTCTTTTCTCAGGATGGCCTAGTTAACTCCACAGCCCCATCAAGACGTGCAAGAAGGCTCTTACCTTTGCACTTACCTCAAAACTAAATGGCCAAATATTAATGGACAGGGATCTGGCAATAATTATGGCAGTAATTATGGCAACAGCCAATATTGGCAATATTGGACAGGAATCTGGAATTGGCAATAGCCGATATATAAAGCCCTTCCTTTTTGATCAGTTCTCATTGTAGTATTTATCTAATTTCCCAATTTATCTGATTTCCTTTCTAATTAGAGTGATTGCATTAACATAAAACATAACATCTGTCAGAACAATTGTGCACACAGTGAAGGCAGCATATTGCAGAGAAAACTTTGGTGCCTTGCCACCAAACACGCTCAGTGGTTTGTTTTGGGGCCCAGCACAGCTCCAGGAGCCCGTCACAGAGTCCTGGCAGCCCAGGAGTTAACGTGTGTGTAAGGCACAGACCTGCCCTGCAGACATGTGGCTCTCCAAGACACTGCATTTTTGGAAAAATCTGGAAAATGCTTGCAGCAGCATCAGAACAGAGGGCAGGTTAAAAACTGCTTTACTCTAAAATCTGTTGTAAGACAAATGAACATGGATTGTTTTCATCACCTTAAAGAAGGCACAGATTTTAGATGAACATGTGGAAAGTTAGAGGATAAATGAGGGACCCACAGTTTTGATCTTTTCCCTAAATGGATGATGTCAAGCAACTGGCAGACACTACTGCAGTTTGTCCATCAGAGCTGGCTGCAGGTGAGTGGTATTGGAATATTTCACAGGAGACTTTATTTTCTTCGTAGTGGAAAAAGCCCATTCTTTATTCACATAACTAGTTTTTATACAGTTTTACAGACCTTGTGTGTGACTCCAATTAGTCAATAGCTTTCTTACCAGCTACTTTAGTAGTAAAAACTATTTTACTTATCCATCAAATCTCTCTACTCTTCAATTGTTTACATATTTTCTTCACTAGTTTTCACAATTTTAATGTTTATACAAGTGTTAGTTGTTTTTCACCCAGGAATAGATTATGTTAACAAACTACTCACAACAAAACTATTTTCACATGACAACTTGCAAAGTACTAACTTGACAAAGCCAACCATCCATTTAACAGAACAGACCTGATTTTATGAAGCCTTGCTTTTATAATTTTTCTACCTTACAACAGAATGGGACCACAACACTGCCAGCCAAAGTAGCTTCATCTTGGACAGGGACAATGTGTGAAGCTTTGCAAAAGGGTTGAGTAATGGTGTAAGTGCTACAGGCAGGGCAGGGTGCCAGCACTGATCTGCACCTTGCAGCACTCTGCTCCCAGTGCAGCAAAGACTTGCTGCTCACAGCTCCCCTCTCTTTACTTAACATCGTCTCCTTTGCTTTATTCAGGGAGTTAGGAGCTTTCTTTTTAACTTTCCACTCCTGCTCTGCTTGCATCAGTTTTATCTCAATATTAAAATATCCCGTTCCTCTGGTCCATGACATGCCCTTCTGGTATTACAGCAAAAGTGGCCGAGAAATCTTTCTTTTTTTTTTTTTTTTTTTTTTTTTTTTTGCACAAACCTCCTGTCACATCATTTTTAAACGCCTGTCGTGTCAGGGTGTGAGGGGTCCCCACTCTCCCAGTGGGGTTCCATGTCTGCTCCAGGCTGCCTGGAAATGGGGCTGGACTGGGGGTTCCTGGGACAGCTCTGTCCTGCCCGTCCCCCACCCCTGTGTAGGGCTGGAACGGGTGGGACGGTGAAGACAGAAGCAGAAGAGCCACATTTTGGGGAAGCCTCACTCCAATGAGGCTGTGGGGCTGGGAGGGGTCCAGAAATGACCGTGGTGGTGCTTGCAGAGCACGAGAAACTTGGCTGATCCTGCATCACCTGATAGTGCTGACGTGCAGAAGGGATCACCCTTCCCCTCTGCAGGAACCACCCAGATGTGTGTCCCAGAAAGAGCAGGCACAAAGCACCTCTCTGAAGTGTTTCCCCACTTCTCTATTTCCCATCCAACTCTTCTAAGAGGAGCTCTAGGAAGTGTGTTGTCTCTTCCACTCCTGAGCCAAAGATGTGTTCCCAGAAGTGCTCTGTGAGTGGGATGTGCTACTCCAAACATCCATATGGCTGCTGGGCTTGTCAATCTTATTTATAACCAGTGTCATCTATAAAGTCAAATGGAATTTAATGAAAGGTTTTACATAAGAGAAATGGATGCTCAGTTTCTTTTGTGCCTATGGAAAAAAATGTTAATCATTGCCAAGATGATGCTTATATGGCTGGTGGCAGGTCCCCTCATGGTGCTTTTTTGGGAACTGGGAAGAACAAAAGCCTCACATGAGGCTGGCACACATCATTCAGCTGTGGAGCACTTAGCTGTGGTTTCTCTTTCTGTGAATGGACAGAAATGCTACAATAATATGATAGTTTTCATTGAAGGGAGCTTTCTCAGTTTTGCTTAGTGGATGGACTAAAGCTACTCCTCTCTTTTTGTTTAGGACAGGGTGTCTGTATTCCTGTCCAGAAATCCTGGACAGAAAACAGAAATCTGGGAGCAACACAGAGGGAGCAGGAGGTCTGAGCAGAGTTGGCATGGGCAGGGCTCTGCCTGGTTTTGGGTGTCTGAGCCACGACACTGCTCCAGCTCCAGCTGATCTGCTGGCGCCTGGGACATTCTGTTCTGCCAGTGCTCCACCACAAACACATTCCTGAGCAGCACACAACATCTTCATTTTGTTGTCCATGGGTGGCACAGGCTCAGCATCTCTCTGGGGGCAGATGGGAGCGCTGAGGGGATTGCAAGCTCTGGGAAATCCATGGAAACCACCCAATTTCTTCAACATCTCTTACTTATCTTCCACCTGAACTCAACTTGTAGTGGAAGAACGGGTTGTGTGCAGCCCCACAGACCTGGAAAAAATACATTACCTAGCAGATATTCCACTGGACCTGGTATTTTCACCACAAGTTTTGTTTTGCCCCAAGTGCAGTTTTAGGGCACAAACTTGGTGTTCTCAGCTGCAATGCTCCATCTGTCATATGCCTGGAGAATGCTGTGGCATTTTCATACTGCACTGGGACACACCTGTGCCAGAGACTCAGGTAATTTCAGTTGTCTCATCCTACTCACAGAATACACATATTTTGCTATGCTTTCAGTTGTAGCAATGATGTTTAGCATTATATTGTATTCAAAGTGTCTGCTAAACACCAAAAAAAAAGGTGAAAAAATGATAAAAAATGTATGATTTAGGAATATAATGTATCATGGAGTTATTTTTCTGATGCCCAGAGAAGCTGTGGCTGCTCCATCCTTGGAAGTGTTCAAGGGATGGGGATTGGCCCAACTTGGTCTAATGGAAGGATCCCGCTTTTACTGTCCAAAGACAGAAAATCATGCATATAGAGTACCTTTCCCTCAAAGAAACTTGGGAACTTCCAAGACTACT
The DNA here is from genome assembly GCF_028551555.1 of Melozone crissalis. NCBI lineage: Eukaryota > Metazoa > Chordata > Aves > Passeriformes > Passerellidae > Melozone > Melozone crissalis. Next base: position 13,334,736 of record NW_026535795.1, on the reverse strand, counting down.
TGCAGTGAGTGATGAAGCAATTAAACAAAGGCATGAAATTTAGTTTTGTCAGCAAATGTTTTGGGAAGCCTAAGTGAATGTGTGTTCACTAATGAAGCAACAATGAACAAGACTAGGAGGAATCTTCTGTTAGGCAGACATTGAGCAATAAGCAGTTGGGATATTTAATCTGGTTCTCTAGGACAACATCTAGTAAAAGATCCTTTGTTGCTTATGGGCTTTCTGTGAAAAGTATGAAACTTATAATAACTCAAACTGTGAGTGCCTGACAATGTAGATAGTGAGTAAATTGAAGAAAAACTTCAAAGGCTGAGTCTCCAGACACAGAATAGTGGGTTTGTTGGAACACATTCAGCAAGCTTGTAAATTACCATCCCATTTCTTGATTCTGCAGGTTTTCTAGAATTCAGAATAAGACTTGGCCAATTTTTTTTAATCCTTAAAATGAAAACAATATTCATCTGTTTGGATCAGGTTTTGAAAGGCTTGATTTATCAAGGCTGGTTCAAGATCTGAGTGTTTGAAAAGGGCAATGGAAGGAAAACACTATCACCACTTAAGGCTGACTATCCATAGCAGCATCTGGCCTTGATATCCTCTTAGATCTATGATAGATCAATTCTGGTGTTTGAAATCCTGCACAGGGTAGGTCACATTCCCCTCCAGATGTTCCATGAGGTTTTTCTTTCAGTTGACTGCATCTCCTTGAAAGGGTCAGTTTGAAATAATACAGTCTTGGGAGGTGAGGGAAGGTTTAAGGCCAAAATCTGGTGAGTCCTTGAGAAATAATTCCCACATTAAGAATGTTCTTTGTTCTTTGTTTGGTTTTTTGCAGAGGTCAATGCTTTATTGTCATTCTCTTAATAAATCACACATTTTTTTTCTTGTTTCTCCTCCCTTAAGGGCTCAGTTTTGTGCAATGCTGCAGTACTTTGTGAAAGTTGTGTAGGTTTTCCCAAGGATGGGCAATGAACTGAGGCAAATCCTGGGTCACCATAAAGGGCACGTGGGGCCCAGCACCACCTGTGTGCTCTCAAGTCCTCACCTGGTCTCAAGGATGTGGTGGCACTCAGTGTTCTCTGCTCTTCCCTTACCCACAAACATCAACTTCCTGATTCCTGTTTCCCAAACCTGAGTCTCTATTAATTATCTGAGCATGGCCACCTGAAATAAATCCAACCAAATTAATAGTACATAACAATATTACCCTGTTCTGGTGACCAGCAGGTCAAAATGAGAGTGAGTGGCTAGGGAAGGTCCTTCCTGCCAGCTTTGGCTGTTTAAAGGCATCCTCAGTGGAGAATACAGAAGGTGAAATATGAAACTGTGAGGGTGGGCAGGCCCTGGCACAGGGTGCCCAGAGCAGCTGTGGCTGCCCCTGGATCCCTGGCAGTGCCCAAGGCCAGGCTGGACAGGGCTGGGAGCAGCCTGGGACAGTGGAAGGTGTCTTTGCATGGCAGCGGGGGGCGGGGGGCAGGATGGGCTTTAAAGTCCTTTCAACCCAAACTTTACCATGATTCTATGATTTTGTGATTCTGTATATCTCTGCTTTTGCTAGAAATATTGAGGTTTGTGGCTTTTCCCTCTGTCTTTTGTAAAAATGACAAAGATTATAGACCAATACCCAAATTTGTTTTCGGTGTTCAGCTGGATGAAGGAGCATCACTGACACACAGGCCTTGGTAGGATTTGCTAGGGTGGCCTTCAGGCAGGGAGAGAAAGAGGCTTGAAAATTCCTGTTCCAGCTTAAGTGTATTGACCTGGCAAGATCAGATATTCTTCAGCCACAAAAACCTTACAATGGAAAAGAAAAACAAGAAACATGGCCAGAAATGCCATCTAGTGAGGCTGTCAGCACAGGCCCAAGGAAGATCCCTATGCAGTGCAGGCTGAAAAATTCTTCAAAGAGCTTAAAAAGTTATCAACAAAATTAGAGCAGCAGCTGAACTAAGTGTTTCTAAATCAGTGGGTTTGTTTTGCATTTCTCTCTTTCACTCCTCTCTCTAGATGGAGCTGCTTGTAAAATAGCCCGGGAAACTGATTAAAATATGTTTTCAGTTTGTTCTGGTCACTGTTATTATGATTATGGAATTAAATTTACATTCATATTTTCCCAGCCTCTGTGCCTTTGAAGTTGCTGTGGTTCATAACTTTGGTATCGAGGAGATCAACCTGTGCCAAAGACCCTCAGAGGAAACAAGAGGAATAAATCCTCCCTTGCTCAACCCTGCTCAGGGTGAAGCCCAGAGGGACTTGACACCTCCTCCTGAGCCTCAGGTGTCCTCTGACAGCTGCTTTGTGCTAAAATCATGCCTCTGGGACACATCCAAGCAGGACAACTTCTCCAGGGGCTGTCCTGGCTGTGCCCCTGCTTGCTCTCTGCGTCCTCTGCTTCAAGGCACGCATAATAAAGAAATTGGGAATCAGGAAGAGGAAGTGCAAGTTGTCATGATGGATGTCAGGGAGGAAAACTGATCTCCTGAAACAGCTTTGCTCAGAGCTCCAGGGAATGAGCAGTACAAGGGGAAGTGTTGCAGTGCTCACAGCAGGGAAATCCCACAGTGATGCTTGGAAAGAGGTGAAAGTGTCCCCAGCAAAACAGGCACCAGGGAACGCTTGAGCTCTGGCACGGGATTCAAGCTTGTGTGTCTTTGTGTGGGCTTGAGGGTGGGAAGAGAAAGCTAAAAGCTGGGCTCTGGAATCTTTAAAAGATCCCAGAAATGGGATTTTGGGATCCTCTACACAGAAGATAACATTTGTTTTTATGACCTGGTGCAGTCAGTAACATTTCCTTTCCTAAGGAGTCCCCAGAGCAGTAATGATTTCCCCAGGCAGTCTCTTCTCTGACTGGCTCTGGGCATGTTTAGTGCAACACCTTTTATCTGGTAAATATTTCAAATATTAACTATTTTTAAAGGGAAGTTGTCTTTGCCTTCTCTCAGTCTGCATTAAATCAACTCTTTTCAGCTCCCAAAGCAAGAGCAGAGACAGCAAAACTCTGAGAATATCTGGAGATGTTTGCCCATGTTGGATTGATTCAAAGAGGCTGCCCATGGGACTGTGGCTGTGCATTTCTCCATTGCTGCTGGGACTCAGCAGCCTCTAGAATTTTCTTCTCCTTATTTACATAAATACAACTTTGATTATATGGAATAATGACTTCAGTTGAAGCCTAAATATTCAGAATTATAGCTTTTCAAAATGACAGTTTGAGAGGCTGCAGTGTTTCCCTGAATATAGAACAACTGGCTGTATTTATTTACTTTAACTGTTACTGCCATTTAGAAATGACAATAAATTCATTTATTGCATCTGTTCTTTAAGTATTTATTATGCAGATTTGTCTGTGAAGAAATGGTAAAATAATACACAAAAAAGAAAAAATAACAGAAATGTGTAATACATTTATATTTCTGTTGAAACAAAATTTATTGTTTCTGTAGAAAATTCTGGCTGAATTCAAGAAATTGAACTCCAGAAATAATAAGAATGGCAGGGGGGAAATAAATAAAATTCTAATAAGTTAAACTCACTGGAAGTATATTTAGTAAATTTTTATTTGGTTTATTTATTTACCCCCTGCTATTCCTATTCTTTTTAACAAGAGCTTATAATACTAATAACTTATGAGAAGTTTAATAACTTATTGGAAATTTAATAGGCTATCAAACTTCTATTAATTTATTAGAAGGGTTTTTAAATAAAAAAGAACTAAAAAAACTTCTGAAGCAAGTTTAATGAACTTCAGGAAAAAAACAATAGCGAAGTAAATAAAATTCTAATTAGTTTAATAACATCTGTATATTAATATCTTTATTAAAGACCTGTTTTTAATAAAATTGTGAAAGAAATTCTTTGTCATGGAGATGGGATAGCCTCCTAAAGGAGTTGTGAAATGCAGATAGTAGCATCTAAGAATACTCCTGTATTATTTCTCTGAGCTTTCTGCTGTTTTGTGTGCTCCCTTGGTGAGAGAGAAGTTCTAGGGTTTTTAAATATGCATTTTGAAAATTGATCATTGATTGCAATTTCACAAAATGTAATCTCTCAAGAGTCAGTTTTGTTGCAAACCCCAGGCTGAGCCGAGAGATAAACAGAGGCTTGATGGTGATACGTGAACTAAAAGAGAAAGAAATTACAGTTATTTGCTTCTCCTTGCAGGACTGAAACAGAAATCAAGCAGTTCTTTGAACTTCAAAAATACTGCTTAAATAGATTCTGCTGAAGGCAAAGTGTTTACAGACTGTAGCATGAAGAGAAACATCTGCTGGTGGATGGCAGCTGAGAACTGAACATGGACCACAGTAGGACAACATCTGGAATTGACACAGTGCTGAGTCTCCCTGTGAAAAATGAGATATTTTTGGTATCTGTGCAAGGAATGTATCATTGGGAAACTGCTCAGAATTGTGCCTGGTTTTGTTGCCCTTTTTCCATTGGCCCATTTGTGTGCGAATGAGCAAACCCCAAAACCTTTTGGTGTTTTCCAGCAGCTTTTCAACTGCTGAGGATGAGTGAAGTTCATACAATTTATGCAGCCTTCTGTCCTCAAAACACAACTGAAATGCTTTCTGGTGTGTTTGAGAAGCTGCCCTTGAGTGAGGCTGGGCAGAGGGGTTGAAATGAAATAGTGGGAGCTGAAATGTGCGGGACTTGCCCAGCAACCAGAGCTGTGCTGCAGCAAAGGAGCACTCTGCCCAAGCCAGACAAATAACTGCTGCAAACCTGCTGCTGGGGGCATGTTCCCCTTCCCAAAATCAGGCTGTGCAGGCACAAAGTGCCTCTTTTACTTCTGCCTAAATTTACTTGCTGTTTCCATCCTCTGGAAAGCTTAGGGCCTCTCAGCATCACCCATGGGACAAGTTCTTAGTATGAATTTAATTTTCCTTTGACTCCAGCAGTGCAGAAGGAAAGAGTCTTGACCAAATATCTATACAATTATAAATTATAAATATACATTATAAATATATGGATATTTCATTCCCTAGTCCAGGGAGAGGTATGGGAGCAGAGATGCCCTGCCTGGTCTTCTCACCCCAGCCCATGGTCAAAACCCTCACAGAATTCAAACTTTGATCCCAAAGGAGCATTTAGCCACCAGCATTTGCTGATTGTTCCTCAGTCCCAGCCTCACAGTCGCCCTGCTGCCACCAGCTCAGTTTTCAATCCAGATATTTGTGCAGTATCACAAAAATTTTGCTGTTTGTCAGGACAAAGTGCTTTAAGCTACCAAGGGAACACCTGGAGCTGTGCCAGGGAGGGTCAGGCTGGAGATCAGGGAAAGGCTCTTCCCCAGAGGGTGCTGGCACTGCCCAGGCTCCCCAGGGAATGGGCACGGCCCTGAAGCTGCCAGGAAATCTTGTGGTCATCTTCTGAAACTACAGTGTGATGGGAATTTTTGGTTTGCTTGGTTTTTTGGTTCCCCCCTCCATCTTAAATTGAACTGTGGTGAACATTTTGCTAGAATTAAGAATAGTCATTTACAAACATATGCCTGTCAGGAGGAAATAGCTCTCTGCTCCACAGAGACACCCTTCTGGTGCTGACCAGCATGTGCTGAAATGGTCACAGTCAGGAGAAGTGGGAATTAAGTCATGAGTCTCCCAAGGGAGCCCCTTTCACCAATTTGGCTGATTTTCAGGTAATAACACAGGACATCTCAGAAACCCCAACTGACTGATATAGCCAGTTCATCTCCCTCTCATCCATACAAACCCCACAGTTCAATATTCTGAATTAGACACAAAACAGGGACTCTATTCCAGCTGCCTGATCTGAACTTGATCTGATTTCCTGGAACTTCAGAGCCCTGAATGGGTTTCGTGTGACCTGGAGGTTTTTGTGGCAGTAGCTGTGCAGAAAGTGGAATTCAGAATGAAGGTTAGAACACAGCCTGCAGACTGTGATTCCAGGTAGCCAAACTGATGGTACCTCCTTCGGTACAAAGAGAACAAGAGAAGAAAAGAAGAAAAAAAGGAAAGAAAACTTCATTTCCATGAAGAAAACTTCCTTTCCAAGGAATGGCTGCTTGGCAAAAATGCTCTTCATGGGCTGGGACTGGCATTTCTGGCACCCTCTGCCTTCAGAAATAGCCTGATCTCCATAGAGAAAAATGAGTCCTGGTCACATGTAGGCAGAGCTCTGATGATAAAGGAAAAGAGCTTTGAGGCGGGGGGAGTGTCCTTATCACAAAGTGCTACAGACAAAGTTAATTGGTGCTGAGAGAAATTACTGGGTATGGCCAGTGAAGAAAGCTGGTCTAATTTTGAGACATCCTTGCAGGAAAAGAAAAGGTGTCTGGGATCACCACGGCTTTTGTGCCTTCTGCAAGGGCCACAGCACCATGTGGGGACAGGAAATTTGGCATTTGGAACTGGCAATAGGGGCAAGCCTGGCAGGGGCAGAACAGGGCGATCACTGGCTCCATGTGTGTGACGCTAATTCTTGGCCTCATCAGGTGATTGCAATAACACTGCTTTGTTCCACTGCTGGAGCCCTGGATATAGAGAATTTCAGACTTTCTGTGCTGCCAGGCACTGACCCCAGGAGAACACTGCATTTAACCTGAGGCCATGGAGAAGGCTTCCAAAATGGAATGATGGAACTGAGATTGTGGGTGTGGAGTTTGAATACAAGTGTGTGATATCACATGGTGGAAATTTAGAGTTTAAGGTTTTAGAATACAGTAATATATATAAAGCAAGATGGAGGTTTTAGGAGGGAGGCTAGTCCTTCTTCTTCACCTTCTTCTTCTCCATGGGTTTGGGTGGTTTTGTGTAATTGGATAAAAAAGTCCTGTCACCTAATCACCTATTACCACAAACATGTAATGTATTTAATTTCTATATTCCTATCAAAACAATTCCAGCAGTTTAATGCCTTGCCCTTGCTTCTCTCACTGACTCACAGGGATCCAGCTCTGGAGTGAAGCTTTATCACAAATTCCACTTATTTTCCATGGAGAGAATTTGGAGCTTGATCAACTCTCTGTGTTTTCTTGTAACTCTGTGTCTTGGTTTGGAAAGACAGGTGTCTGCTAAGGAAGGCTGCAGCCTCCCTGACATGGAAAATGTAAACCCTCTCCCTCCAAATTGCTATAAATTTTAAATTAAGGGGCTCTCAGGCAAAAAAAAAAAAAATGTGGGAGCAGTAATAACAGTTCCTTACTGGGGAAGAAAATAAAAAGATAAAATAAACAATGCAGTAAACCAAAACAACACTGCCAGAGTCAGAACCCAACCTGACACCCTGGGTCAGGGTGTTGGCAGCAGCCCCATTGGAATTGTGGCTCAGCCCTCCTGCAGTGTCAGGGCTGGTTCTGCTGGAGCAGGGATCCTGTAGAAAGGTGCAGTCTCTGCCTCTGAAGATCCAGTGGCAGAGGCAGCTGCTGTTCCTCTGGGGAATCCAGTGCAGAAGCTGTGCTGGTGTTCCAGAACCTCTGGATTATATCTGGGTAGGAATGCTTGGCTCCTCCCTCTGGGCTCACATCTCCCAATGGGATGCTGTAGTTCTTATCAGCCATGCAGGGACATTCAATAGCTGTTATCAGCAGGTGTCTGCCCTGAGGGAGGACTGGGTGTGGAAGAGATAAGGAAAACTGCCCACTGAACAGAAGAGAACTGCCATACAGATGACAATAGAATACAATTTGTTTGGCAGTCCAGGACACTCTGAGTGAATCAGCTGCTCCCAACAGCATTTGAGGCTTACAACTACAGAGCTCCTGCCTAAGGGAATATTTGACAAGAAACCCAGAGGAAACAATACAAGTTGACTCTGAAGTGGTGGCTTTGTGCAGAAATTCAGGAACTTGAAAAATACTGGATTCTTTTCTTCTATATTTTGAGGGTTTAGTGTACTATTAGTGTATTATTAAATGTTGGGGGTTTTTTGTTGAAGTTAAGATTGAAAGTAAGATAATAGTTTGTGTTTAGATTTAAATGTTTGTTTTTTAATTTATGTTATCATTTTATAAGTAGTGAGTTTTGTAGTATTTTATTAATAAAGTATAAAATAGTTAACTATTTTTATTATAAAGTTTTTAAAAGTTAAACTATCTAATTAAAAAAGAATACTTAAATTATTTTTATTTTTGACTTAATAGCTAATAACTTGAAGTCTTAAGTTACTTATCTGTAACTTATATTTTGGTTTCAGGTTTTTCTGACCCACTGCTGGTGAAGAAGTTTTGGGTGATTTGTTGGTTTTGGGTTTTTGTTGACTTGTTGGGATTTTTTAAGAGAAAGGAAACAGAGTGTCTGCATTACCTGAGCCCCACTTCTTGTAAATCAAACAATTGAAAGAATACACCTTGCTCTTGCAGACCTGGATGCAAAACCAGTTCATTGCCATCCACAGGTCTTTCTGTTGGTTGTCATTGTCTTGCCAAAAAAAAAAAAAAAAAAATAAGGCAGTTTGTCTGTCAATCATTTGAGTGCCTAGATATGTTAAAAGGTGATGAAGAGTCTGTTGCATGTCTAAAAGTGGCTCTGGTCGCTCCTTTCTAAAGACAGATGCTTTTTGGTGTGGGTTTTGTTTTTTTTTTTAATTTTCTTTTTCCTCTTGGTATTCCAGCTTCAGTTTGTAATCAAATACCATCCTCCTGTGAAACTAAAACTGCTGTTTACTGTAAAGATGCGTTCCTTAAATTGTTCCTGTTGATACTGGGGAAGTTGTGTCTTGGTTTTTGCAGCCCAGTTTATGACTGGAGGGATGTTACTGAGGGCTGGCTCATAACTGCACATGTTGGTGAGCAGGGTGAGGCTCCTCTGCATCTGTGGGGGATGGAGTTAGGAATGCTGGGTCCATGGCATCTGTCACTTATCTTAAATAACTTCACAGTAACATCTTTTTACATTGCTTGAACACATCATTGCGGAAAAAGGAAATCTGTAGTGAGAATCAAATCATCCAATTAAAAATTACAGAGAAAACTTCAGGTCTGAAAACAGAATGGGTTAGAATTATTTTGTGTGCCTCTCACTGTAACGTGAGATGGGACCTGTGGATGTGGTTTATTTACCTGCCAGTGAACCCTTTTCCAAAAACACCAATCTCATGGGCGCAGGGAGGAGGAAGCTGGATATTGTCCTCATCATTCAGGAGGGGTTCTGGCAGGAGCAGAGCTGGCATCCAGCTGTACAGAAATCGGGCCCTGACTGCCGTGGTTCAGCTGTATTTCTGACCTGATCATTTCCCTTCTGTCTCCTCTCTGTCTTAGCTGGGCTAATATGAAGAGACAAGAAAATCTTTCCACATACCTGACTGTGGGCATTGAAACAACTCCAGTTTCAAGATCAAAGTCAGACAACTCGGGGTGAAGGAGAGGTAAAAGCTGCAGTTACTGCTATGGAGAGACAGGGTAATGGGAATAAAACCAGACATCTGCAGTGCTGGTCTTACTGCAATTATCCATCTGCAATGGCTGTTGCTCAAGGGAAAAGCAGCTCAAAATTCACTGTGAAACCATGGGCTGTTTGAACAGCATTTCAGCAGCAAGGAGATAGCTTTGAAACGGCCTCCTGAAGGCTCTGCCATTGTTGCAGCAATGGGAAAGCAAAGAAGCAGCTTAACAACGATCAATAATGGAGGTAAAACCTCTGTCTTGAGGTAAAACCTCTGCCTTGAGGTAAAGCCCCTTGTCATTGAGGTAAAACCTCTTGTCATAGATGTAAAACCTCTGTCCTGATTGCCAGGAGTGTAAGGGCAGACGGGGCAGGGCAGGGGTGAAGCTTTGGGCTCTGCAGAGGATTTTGTGACAGGGACAGACAGGATCTGGGGCCCTGTGGGATGTAATTATGGGATGTGATGCTGGAAGACGTTGGCTTTTACAGTGGTGCCCTTTAATGAGGTTAATGACTGTTTTAAATGCCCCAGAGGCAGAGTGACACTGCTGTGCAAATCCCAGATCCCACCCCTCATCCCCAAGCTTGTGATGCTCACAGCAAGCAGATTTGGGGATGTAAAGTCTCTGAGTGAAATATTCTGTTTGGAGACATGTGTCAGATTTTCTCCAGTAGATCTGCATTGATGTGAATTAGTTCATATGGTGATATTAATTTGATTTGGGAAATTAAAGTCTGCGACTATGACACAGCTCTTATTTTTCTTTTACTTCCCTCCTGGCTAGGAAGGTAGATGATTTTAATTTTTTTTCAATAGTTTATATTATTTTTATTTATTTACTGAAAAATGGGTCTTGGGAGAAGAAATACACTAAGTTTAGCTCTTCCTTGTGAATATAGAAAATGTGGAATAGGTATCATTGAATTCATGTTAATGATGTTTTATTTCAAGTACTGTGGGAAAAGCAATGGAAGGAAAATAAAACTTTTTCTTTGGCTTCCTGAGGCAGGAATAGAAGAAGGGAGGGATGGTGATTGTACCCACCCTCACCCAAACAGGCAGCCTGCATGGAATTTTGTCACTGTAAGGCAAATTTTTTGAAAAGTGCTGTCCAGGTCAGGTCACCTCAGAAGCACTTGTTAGCCAGATTTGAAGAGAAATAGGTTTTCTGTTTAATGCACATTTCATACAAGGATTTGGAATCTCTTCTGAAAAAAGAATCTGTAATAAAGCCAACACTGAGGCTGTTCCTGTGCTTGTTGTTACCTTGCCAAAAAAATCTCTTTTACACATTATTGCAGGCACTTCAAAAGCACTTTTTGGCTACTCCCTTACCAATACTGCTAGAGGACATTATTTCTAAGTCCCCCAAATTAAAATGTCTTTGTTTTTTTGTAAATCTTCTGCTACTTCTTCTGCCACCAGTTCTGGTGTTTATGACTCTGGACTTGCAAAAATAATCTGGAATTGTTATTACTTTCCACTCCTCATCTTAAGACACTTTTCCTTTGCATGTTTTCCATCCCATCTCTTTGTCTTCTGATGTAATTTTATGCCCTGCTATTCTTTTCTAAGTTCTGTTTTAAAATCAGCATGGGTGGAATTATTGAATCAAGCAGTAATCACTTAAAGAGATTTATTTTATGCTTTTTGAAATGAAGAACTTTGAAGCAGAGAGGTTTCAAGAACTTGACTTTTTGGATGCACTGAACACAAGGGCAAGGAAACATTGTGTCAGTTAAACAAAAATCAGAAAATGCATCTTCATAAAATCAAAAAGTTTTACAGAAATAAATGAATTTCAATGAACTCTCTCCAAAGCCCTTCCAGGTTTTGATGAATTCTTTCCTGCTTTTTCTGATGCCTTTTTCCCTTGGCTTTGTGTTTTCTTTAGAATAGTGATCTGAAATGCCTGACTCTTGTTTGGTGGTTCTGCTTTTGGGTGGGTTTTTTTTTCCCTTCCCTTTTCATAAAGAAGCTTTTAGGGAAAATATCTTTTTTTCTGGGATCCATCCTTACCTCTGTGCAGAAGCAATCCAATCTACAGCTGCTGCAGCTCCTGTCAATGCTCTATCAGCTGCTCTTGCTTTGTTCCAGCAGTGCCCAGGGTGATAAATTATCATCCCTGGGAGCTGGGCAGGCTTTTGGCAGAGCCCCATCTCTGACTGTTGAGCATCTGAAGGTTTCATTTCTTAGGTCCAAGGCAGTTTTGCTGTTGCTTGCTTCCTGGAAACCATTGTAATTAAATCTGAAAGCCCCTTATAAAAATTGCCCTTATTTCTGTTCAAACTTTTTTTACAAGCTCTGCTAACCGCTTCAATCTGTCCCCAAGCTCTCAGAAGGGCCCTGTGTGTTCTTCTGCCTATTTCTATGTTGTTTTAAATTTATGTGATTTTCCCATGTTATTTTTATTTGGTTTAGAATCATGGAACCACTGAGGTTGGAAAAGACCTTTAAGATGGACTCCAAACATAAACCTGACACTGCCAAGGCCATCCCTGAACCACGTCCCTCAGTGCCATCTTCGTGTCTGGCAAGTGCTGAGGTTTTCTGAGAGGCTTTTCTGTGTCCTGCACAGACAGGACCTGCTGATCACGCTGGTGATTTGTGCTCAGCTCTCTAAAGCCCCCTTGGGTGGATCTTTCTCAGCTCCATCTTGTCTTGCACCAATTATTTCTCCTCTATCCCTCTCCCTCCATCCCCATTTATTCTTTCCCAGTTTACATACTTAAAAGAAAATAAACATATGGCCAGCCTTACAACTCTCCATTTCCAGCTGTGCTTGATTCTAATTACATGACTGCTCATTTTAAAGCTATTTAATGTGCCACTGTTGGTTTGTATGGTTGCAGTTTCTCAATCCCTGTTTTGCACCGCACTGCATCCCTCTCTGAACGTGTGACACTTGGCACTAATGCTCTAAGAATACTCTGTACACATTTCATCTGCCCTCAGACTGCCAAAGGCTTTGCACAGAGGAGGAATCGGCCTCAGCACAAACAGGGAGTGTTTGTGTGACCTTGATGTGGAAATGCAGAGGTGGCAGCAGGCAGGATCTGCTGATTCCCAGGTACAGGTTGGAACTCTGAGTTCCATGAACAGGAACTGACTGAAAACAAATGTAACTGATTATTATGAAACTCAGAGTTGCCTGTATGTTCTGGTTTTCCTCTAGAAAACAAAGCAGTTTGAATGTTTAAAGCTGGTTAATTCAGTGCCCTCTTGAGCTCTTTGATGCAAAGGCTGGCTTCAATCTGGTTACATCTGATAGGAGGGGCTGAGGACAATGATAGAAAACAATTAATTCTTACTCATTTAATCTTGGGATCCAGTGGGATTAGGAGTTTTTGTTTTCAAGTGGCCTGGTTGCTGTGCAGGATGACAGAGTAACAATGCCACAGTCTGAACACAGGAATAAAAATCCATTCATGGATCTGCAGAGGGGCTGCAATGTGCTGCTGTGCAGCCCCTTCTGCTGGCCAGTTTAGAATTCAAAGATATAAAATCTCTGTATGGCACAGTCCCCTCCATGCAGGTACAAAACTGAGTGAATTCTGCTCCTGGGAGATTTTCAGCTCCAACACTCGGAATCCAGAGAGGGCAGGGGATGCACCAATTGCTGGGGTTTGGCTGAGAGCAAGCAGGATCAAAGAAATCATCTGGAATATGGATGGAAATGTGAAACATTGCTATAATTTTAGATATTTGTTCTTACTTTAACCACTTAAAATTTTTCTCTCTTTGTTTTGGTTTGGTTTGTGTGGGGTTTTTTTGTGGGTTTTGGGGGGGTTTTTTTTGTTTGTTTTTTTGTTTGTTTGTTTTGTTTTTTTTAATTGGGAAAAATTGTCTCATTTCTTTATCTCTTTCCCTCGGGCAAGAAGAAATACAGAGAAATGCAGTGAATGTCAGTGCCTCCCTCTGATCTCTCCAGTGCCTCCAGGGTCAGCAGTCAGAAATACCATGAGAAAAACATAATTAATTAACTTACAATTGCCTTTTACCCAACCTGGAAATGAAACACAAGATCATTTTAGTAATATAAAAGTAGATCTTTATTTGAAGGTTTCAGAGGCAGTTATGGAAAGCTGTCCACAGAAGCCCACTCCCACAGGGGTGAGTACATTTTTATAGGTTTTAGGAAATTAGCATAATTGATTAAAAGCACCAATTAGCAGCACAAGTGGTGAGGCAATTCCCCCCCAGGTCCAGCCCCTTCTCTGGAGTCGCCCTTGGCACTGGCTGTGCTCTGTCCATGGAATGGATCTCCAAGAGTTGTCCATGGCCTTGGTTCCCAGGAAAAACCAAGACAGCTCTGGGGTCTTGTACACCCTTGGGGCTTGGAGCTCTGGAATTTGTTTTGTATTTCTGCCAAGGAAAGGTCCTGGAAAAGTATTGGGAAAAAATACAGTAGATGACAGAGTTACAAATACATGTGTGAAGAATATCAAAGAACGAAATGCAAACCCCAAGCAGCATCACAGAGGTGTATTTAGCAGCAGTCACTGACTGAAACTCCATATGTCACAGAACAGAACAGTTCCTTTCAACCACCAGTGGAGGCCCAGCTTCTATTAAAATAAAAAAATAAAGATTTTATTCCATTTGCATTGTCAGATGTGGCAGCAGATATTTTTGGCAGTTACAGGGAAACACCCCTAAAATTCAGTCAGTGGATTTTCCCTCAAGTATTAAAGTCAGCTGTGATTATGGGGATGATTTTATCTTCCTGTAGACACCTCTAATACCCCAAGCAAGCAAAGTCACCAAGCCATGCCTAAGATGAATTTCTGAAGAGCTTCACAAATGCACAGAACACCATTCCTGCAATTCTCAGGAAAAGCACAGCTTTTATTAGCAGGGAATTTGAAGGAAGTTCAGCAGGTAAAACATGGTCACTTCTAAAACTGAGCTGTATTATCTCATGTTTTGTCACATTCTAAATTAATTATAAGTTAGAAAACAAAGGGGAAAAAGAAATCTGAAACAAAACCTGGAAACACATATTTTTAGAGCTTTAGAAAAGTCCTTTTTGTGTTTCATGTTTGCTTTGACACATTGAGTATGGTTTGTTGGTTTGCATTAGAGCTTGACTTTATGACAAATAAGTTTGGTCCATTTGCATACTGGGGGTTAATCTTGCAATTACAGCTCCAGGTAATGAAGTCATTTACCCCACGTTTCCTCCCCCCAACTCACTTTTGTTTCCCTCTCTGGGGCCTGAGGCAGTGAGGTGTCCTTGATTGCCAGGCCTGGAGAGGAATTGTTGCGTCTGCCCAAACTGGGAAAGCAGCAGCTCACACTGAGTGTGGAATTCAGAGTTATACACCAAAGAACTGCAGGGTTACAAATATATGAAAAATAAACAAGATAAAATCCTAAGGCATCAACATGAAATGAATTGAATGGGTGATCCATAGGTGTTGCAATATTGGAAACACTCCACTCTCACTAAGTAAAACAGTTGATGTTGATTTTGCCAAATTGCCAAGGGGAGCCTGGAGCTGGTGCCACAGGGGCTCACCAGTCCCTGCAGCTCTTCCCCCCAGCTCATGGCCAGGGTGGCTTTGCCATTTCCCAGCCATTTGTCACCCCTGCACACCCAGCCTGTGCCCAGCTGGTGCCACTTAGAGCTTGGCCTAAATTAAAGCTGGCCCTAATGCTTGAACAAAGAGAAATGTTATGGTTTCAGGCTCTTTCTGTCCATTTACAAAGTACTATCTCAACTTCAAGCAAGAAGAAAACCAACCCTTCAGCAAATATTTCTCATTGATGGATGAAAAATCTCCCCGCAACTGGATCTGCTCAGTTTTCTCCTCCTTGGCTTGGATCACACAGCTCTTGATTGAAATGTTAAATATTAACTTGATTTCTTTGGCATATCAAGATTTTTTTTCCTGGCTGAGGTTGTGTGATTTATTTCAGGCACCCTGGAAATTTCTAGTGCCTTCTGCCCCACCTTATCTTGGGGAGCACTCTGCAAATTCTAATTTACCTGATACTGGACAGGTATAATCTAAGGGGAGGGATACAGGTAAATAATGTCAGAGCAACTATAGGCTAATTCTACTTTAAAAGAAAATTCACCTTTTGAGCCTAGGCCACATAGAAATGTTATCTACAAGTTTTTTCATTAACCAGCTCACTCAATCTGCTAATTCAGATTATTTTACAAAGGAATCTCTATTTTCTCTATTTTTTATGATTCCAGAAGTGCTGGGAAACACAATTCAGCTTAAACACCTAAATAATGGGGGAAGCACACCATGGACAAGGCCTGTGGAAATGGAATTGTTAAATGTCATCTTGGGAGGTTTTCTAGGATCAGTGGAAATAGCTGCTTTATTAACTGGCATGCAGAAAAGAAGAATTAGCTTGCTCAAACCCATAAGGATGCAGTTATGAACCTTTTTCCTCTTCCTTCATCAGTGCTTCCTCCAGGTCTGTAAAGGACACTGTGGATTTCCCTTTATCCATGCAACCCGTTTGCTATGGTGATGCACAATGACAGTTAGTGCAATGTATATTCCCAGATAATTTGCCCATTTGCAAGGAACTAATTTTGTCTCAAAACAAACAATTTCTTCCATGGATGTCAACAGCAAGAAGTAGAGTTGTTCCAGTCCTTGTTGTGAATGATGGGGAGCTCAGGATAAAGAGCTGTGATGGGAAGGCTGTGCATGGAGGAGCTGTGGGTTATTCTGGTACCATCCCCAGCACCCTCACTCAGAAATTACAGGCAATTAAAAAAAAAGAACATAAATGTTAGCTTTGAATGTTAAACAGTGCTGAGCATGAGTTAAGCAGAGCACTTACAAGCATGGAATGGACAGAATGTCCTGGGCTGGGAGGGACCCCCAGGGTCACCCAGGGCAGCCCCAGCCCTGCACAGACACCCCAACAGCCCCACCCTGGGCACCCCTGGCAGCCCCTGGAGCTCTGGCAGCCTCGGGGCCGTGCCCATTCCCTGGGGGGCCTGGGCAGTGCCAGCACCCTCTGGGGAAGAGCCTTTCCCTGGTATCCAGCCTGAGCCTGCCCTGACACAGCTCCAGCCATGCCCTGTCCCTGTCCCAGAGCAGAGATCAGAGCTGCCCTCGGGAGGAGCTGCAGCCCTGGTGGGATCTGACCTCAGGCTCCTCCAGCTGAACAGATCAAGTGCCCTCAGCTGCTCCTCATGGGCTTCTCCTCAAGGCCCTTCATCCTCCTCCTGTCCCTCCTTTGGACTCTCCAACAGCTTTAGATCTCGTTTATGTTGTGGTGCCCACACCTGCCCCCAGGACTCGAGGTGGGGCCACCCCAGTGCAGAGCAGAGTGGGACTGTCACCTCCCCCAGCCAGTCTGATGCACCCCGGGACACTCAGAACCAAAGCAAGGATTGTGCTCCTCAAGGTCCTGCCCAAGCTTTGATTTTCACCCTAAACAGCATTTCAATCCTTGTTATTGTGCCTCCATTCTTCCCTCACTGTGTGTCACTGGGTTTCAACATTTCCTCCTGCAGCGCCATTGTCAGGACTTTTTCTTGCACTTCTTTCCCTCTCTGCTCATTTTATTTTAAATGAATTTTTCGGTGGACAAACCCATGCTCTCTTCTTCCTTGCCTCCCCAAGACATTATCAACCCTCCCCAAACTCCAGTCCTGGTTAAGCTTGCAGAGTCTGCCTGGGCTCTGGGATGCAGCCAGGCTCATCCCTGGTCCCCCAGCTGGAGATGGGGAACGCTGGGCTGTGCTGTCCCAGCAGCTTCCCTGGGATGGACAAATGAACACAGGGCATCTGCAGATCCCCAATGATGGAAATTTGACCATGATGTCTCACCACTATTTTACCAGCTCTGGGGCACCCTGGATGGATCCTGGAGCTGGTTCCTTGTCCAGGACTGCTGATGGCTCCTCTCTGCATCCTGTCGGGCTGTAGCTTGCTAGTGAGGGCATGGCTTGCACAGGGGCCACCCTTGGCTTCTGGCTTGTCCCCCTCCTGGGGGGGGGCCCCATTCTTGCTGCTTTCTGATGCATCTTGTTGCACAATCTTCATTTTGGAGTTCCAGTCAATTATTGCTGCCTTCCTGTGGTGTTACAAGCTGCCTTCTGGCTTGTGCTTGCACGGAGCAAGAGCCCACAGCAGCTGCTTTGGGATGGCAACCAGAAGGACAAGGACAAAGCAGGTGTTTTGTGAGCAATCCCTCCCTCTGGCCTTGGTGGCAGCTGTTCCATGGCTCAGCTGCTCTGAGCTCATTTTCTCTCAAGCCTGCTTGGGTCACCTTCAGGCCATGCTGCTGCTGCAAGGGGAGCAAGGATCCAAAGGGAGCAGGGATCCAAAGAGAGCAGGGATCCAAAGAGAGCAGGGATTCAGAGGGAGCAGGGATCCAAAGGGAGCAGGGATCCAAAGAGAGCAGGGATTCAAAGGGAGCAAGGATCCAAAGGGAGCAGGGATCCAAAGAGAACAGGGATTCAGAGGGAGCAGGGATACAAAGGGAGCAGGGATCCAAAGGGAGCAGGGATCCAAAGAGAACAGGGATCCAAAGAGAGCAGGGATTCAGAGGGAGCAGGGATACAAAGGGAGCATCCCCCGGGGGTGGTGGCAATGGTCACAGTGCCACCGGGTCACACTGTCACTGAAAAGGGCTCTGAGGCACCTGGCACTGAGCCTGGGCTGGGTGAGGAGCCTCCCAGAGCTGAGCTTGCAGCAGAGGCACTGAGCCCCTGAGGAGAGGCTGGGTTAGCCCAGAGCAGCCCCAGAGCAGCTCCAGCATTGCCTGCCTGATGCTGGGGGCTGGGAGAGGCACAGAACCCTGCCTGCACAGGGAGGATGAGGAGGAGGCCTGGGAGGAACAGACCTCAAGCTCTGCATGTCTGCACTGAGTGTAGGGGAAGCATTTTCCTGAGGCTGGTGAAGTAAAACTTACAAAGAATGTTTTTCCATTCGGGGAAAGATTACTTGATTATGTGTTGAAAATAAAAGGAAAAAGAGGGAGAAAAGGGAGAAAAGGGGGAAGGGAAGGGAAGGGAAGGGAAGGTTCCGGGAAGGTTCCGGGAAGGTTCCGGGAAGGGAAGGGAAGGTTCCGGGAAGGGAAGGGAAGGGAAGGGAAGGGAAGGGAAGGGAAGGGAAGGGAAGGGAAGGTTCCGGGAAGGGAAGGGAAGGGAAGGGAAGGGAAGGGAAGGGAAGGGAAGGGAAGGGAAGGGAAGGGAAGGGAAGGGAAGAAGAAAAGAAAAGAAAAAAGGAAAGGAAAGAAAAGAAAAGAAAAGAAAAGAAAAGAAAAGAAAAGAAAAGAAAAGAAAAGAAAAGAAAAGAAAAGAAAAGAAAAGAAAAGAAAAGAAAAGAAAAGAAAAAAAAAACTTATCTGAGAATGATAGTGGAGCCCTGGAAAAAATTAAAGATAGAATCTAAAATGTTAGGCTTTGTGCTTTCCCAGATCAACTGCACCTGCGTAAGCAGTATGATAAATTATATAATTGTTAGCTGTGATGATTGTTTAGTAATTAAATATCATTATTATATAACCATAAGAAGAATAATGAGAAACTATGTTGGAAATTCAGAGAGGGGCTAAATTTATGTATACAATAGAAGAATATAAGTTTAATAATTAACATGAAAGTTACATAATGATAGAGTATAAAAACATGATCATTTCAGATGTATGGTTGGAGTCAGATTTGGGTTGAATATACCCCTGACACCCAGAGCTCTTAATAAAAAGCACCGCATATAATCCCTACGTGATTATGTGTTTTTGAACGCTAACAAGAATGGAATGGGTGCTTTGAATTTTCAGTGTTATTAAAGACATTTATGATAAAGGGCTTAAAGTATGGAAAAGGCTTTAAAAAGCCACAAGAGAAAAAAAAATCCAAACCAAACAAAACCCAAACAAGATGAAAACAAAGCTGACTGCCAAGAGAAGAATACTCAGCCCTAGACCATAAAGAACAATTGCAGTCCAGACAGAAGGCACCCTAAATACAGAGACAGTCTGACTTATAAATCATAAATGAAAACAACTGTCAAAATAAAGTTCAGTAGGATGAAGAACAGTCTAAATCTTAGAAAAATAATGTCTTTTCATAAAGTGGCTCATAACAGTACAATGATTGATTAGGCTCAGCTCTGCCCAGTGACATTTGTAGTTCCAAGGTGATTTTTTACTGTGGAATTTTGGATTTGTTTGCCATGTAATTAGGAACATACACATTTTCTGCTCAGCTTTTAAAAGTGGACATGTTCTAGCCTAATGTCTCTACTTTCAGCAGTCATTGATCCTGATGCTCTGAGCATTTCTCTGAGCTCCCTGGAGCTCAGCCCTGCTGCTGTGCCCCTCACACAGCCTTGGAAAGCACTGAGCTCCTCTGCCCCACATGCCAGGAGCTCAAAACCAGCCCAGGACTGCTGTCCCATGAAATCTTGGGCTCCCACAGCAGTTCAAGGGAGGAAAACACCAAGTCTCTTTGGTAGGCTTCTTATTTCCACCATTTTGGGCAAATTTTAAAGGCCATAGAGGTTTTCTGTGAGAAAGCCAATGAGAACCTGTCTCCCCTTAACTCAATACAAATGTTATTTTAAATGGCTTCACTGAACACAAACAATTCCCTTTTCTGCAATGCAAACCCCAGAATTGTGGGTTCTCAACTTTGGCCTCTCATTGGTGCAGTCAAAAAGAAGCAGCAACTTTAGAGCAATGAAAGACTCTAAGTCTCCTTTATAACAAGCCCTGTGAAAGCAAGAGACTCTTCCAGTATGTTATTTTAATTTTTTTTTTTTTGCATTTTGGAGATTGTGAACATGTCAGAACTAATTTTTAAAGCTGCTTTGGCCATCTGGGGCTATTTTATTTTGCTTCTATCATGGGGTGCACGAGAAGAATTTAGAATTCAGTTAAGCAAAATACTTGCAGGACCTGCAGTTGCCTTTGGATGCTTGTACCTGATGCAGGAGTGAGGACTTGAGAGACACCTGGGCAAGCTGCAGCAGATGAATCTGTTAACACAGAAATGTAACTCTGTCCACAATACAAGGGTTAAGGTAACTTTAAGAAAATCCAGATTTTTCAAGGTTACGTGACCAAATCCCAACCTAAAGTTATTAATCAAAAAAGAGATCATGAGTACTGAAAAAGAGATACTTTGACTTTGTAGGATGAGCTAAACATCTTAGCACTGAGGAAGAATAGTGCAAAAAGTATAAAAGCATTTCATAAAATAAACTTTTCTTTTGGTTCCTATTTAGTGTCTGTTCCTGTTGATTTGTTTTTGTAAATCAGAGTATTGATGGAGAGAAAAGCACTCCTAAGGGATTTTATTGAATTGTTAACAACACTAACAATTAATAGAAATTGCTAATAGCAACAATTGTAAGAGCAGTCTATAGACCTGATGGGAATCAGGTTTTACTCTTTCAGATGAGGTGATGATGAACCCCAATGCTGCAGTAAAGGTTTGCAATATGTTATCCAAGCTGTTGATCAGTCCTACAGAGACACCTGGAGCCTGGGGGTCTCAGGTGGTGTAACCTCCCACCAGCTTCACTCCTGGTCCCCAAAGTGCTGCTGTGTTCCCATCTCCTGCCTCCAAGTGGATTGACTGCGCTCCTGACAGAGGAAAACACCAAATCCTTGGGTTTTACCCCAGGGGTTTCCTCCTGTTTAGGAGAATTTTCAGGTTTTTGTGTCCATATTATTTCTGGGATGCAGGGTGTACTGCCTGGGGAAATATTCCTGCATAAACAACACTGATGATATTGTTTTATATGACAGAGAACCAGAGAAATAGCATATAAGAGCAGTTGTGTTCAAACCAGGTCTCTGTGCAGCACCCAGATTTTAACTGAAGAAGCTCCTCATTGTGTGCAACTTCGGGCAAGGGCTCCCTGTCAAAAGGAAGGAGGCATGGAGGGTGTTTGATGCGCAGCAGGGATAATCAGTTCCTTACACATGGACCAGGGTGATGCCAAGATTAATTGTTTGCCTTTTTTTTAGATGCCTTTTCTATACCTTTTATGTATCCTCAGTATTCTTAGCATGCATTCTTGTAATTCCTTGAGTCTGATAGCTTAGCAGAGTCCTGGCATCCTGTTAGGCCAGGAGACCAAAATCCTAAAGGCCTCGTGGTGGGAGACCATAA
This sequence comes from Melozone crissalis, assembly GCF_028551555.1. Taxonomy (NCBI): domain Eukaryota; kingdom Metazoa; phylum Chordata; class Aves; order Passeriformes; family Passerellidae; genus Melozone; species Melozone crissalis. The sequence goes on along the minus strand of NW_026535795.1, from coordinate 13,313,282 downwards.
AACCCTACACAGTCTTGGAAAACCAAGATCCCCTCTAGAAAATATCCTGTGAACTGGAGATCTTTCCATCCAGGGGGGAATTCCACAGATAGGGCAACATCATGCCATCCATCCAGGCCTCCCATTGGGGCATCCTTGTTAGATATGCTAATTTGTAAGGTCTATAAATTATACACACCGTCTATTGTGTGTGTGCTTGGTTTGAACAGCCAGGTGTCTGCTAAGGAAGGCAGGAGCTCCCCTGAAATGGAAAATGCAAACCCCCTCCCTCTGAATTATTATAATTTTGAAATTAAGGGGCTCTCAGGCAAAGACATGGGAGCAGGAATAACAGTTCTTTATTAGGAAAATTAAAAATACAAATGCAATAGTGCAAACCAACGCTGCCAGAGTGATCACAGGCCCTGGCCCCTGTGTGTCAGGGGGGTGTCCCAGCCCCATCCCATGGGGGCTCAGCCCTCCTGCAGTGCCAGCTGTGGCTCTGCTGCAGCAGGGATCCTGCACAAGGGGGGAGTTTTCCTCTGCAGCTCCAGGGCTGCTGCAGATGGGCCTGGGCTCCCTCTGGCCATGCAGGGCAGCAGAAAGCTGCTCCTCTGGCAATGCAGGGGGCAAAGGCTGCTGTGCTGGGCCAGGCCCAGATTGGATCCAGGTAGGAATGCTTGGCTCCTCCCCTGGGCGCAGCATCTCCCCATGGGATGCTGGGATTGGATCAGCCCTGCAGGGACACTCAGTGGCCATGGACAGCAGAGATCTGCTGGAGGGAGGGTTGGCTGTGGGAGAGATAAAGAAAACTGCCCCAGGAACAGCAGAAATAGAATACACAGCCCTAAATCATATCTTGCAACCCAGGACAGGGCTGTCAGCTCCAGGAGAGGAGCTGAGAAAAATCAGGGGGATTGGTACAAGTTCTGCTCAATCTTTTTCTAATCAGCACCTTATTGTGCAAGGTGGGAAAGAACTGCAAACACTGGAGCAGTCAGCTGGGTTAAGGGACACTGTGCAACTCCCTCACATTTGTAAATGGGATTTCTGTGCAGTCATGGTTGGAAAATGGAGGCTCAGTGGATTTGGTACACAGTGAAAAGAAAAATGAAAAGTGTTATTCTGGGTATATCATGGCCTTGCTCACAGGGATGCTAAAGTTGTTTCAATATTTTTAAGTTCCTTGTCTGAAAATTAATTTTTGTTCATCATTCTGATGGTAAGGATCTTCTTTGATTCTGTGAATTATTTTGAAAGCAAAAAGAAATAATATTTGGTTCTTTGATCTTATTTTCAAGTGGTAATGTCATGGAAGCAAGCTGGAAATGCCTTTCCTTGACAGGGAGAGGAAACTGTTCAGTCCAGAGAGTTGGTGTATTTGGCAAATTTGAAAGTCATTGCCTTGCCTCAGTTGTGACAGCAGAGCCACAGAGAGCATTCAGTAAATTTAAGACCAGGAAAAGGCATCAGGGGGACCAATGGCTCGTGAGCCATCCCAGCCCCTCTGCCCACAGCATCACAGCCCACTGGAAAGGCAGGAATTGCACTGGGAAGAGGGAGCAGCTGGAAGGTGTAAAACAAATAATAATAAATAAACCTGGCCCTCCACACAGTGCTCAGGCCTTGGTGCAGGGAGAGAACCAGTGCTGGACACTGGAAGAAGAACATGGGGGCTGTGAAAGGGTGCAGAGAGATTAGTAAGGGATCTATCCATAAGGAGACTGGGACCTAAAGAACTGCTCTCCTGGTTTAGGGCAGCTGGAAGTATTCCAGTGAATGAACCCTGGAGTCCTGGTTACTATTTGGCTGCTGTAAGAGTAGAAAGGGTTGAGCAACAGGCAAAAATGTGAAATTACCTCATTATTTTCAACACTTTCAAGGTATTTCTGAATCTATAAAAATGTCAATTCTTCAGACTTTCAGGGAAGAGACAATTTCCTGCTGATCTGATCCCAAAACAATTTAAAGCTTCAGCCCAGCAGTTAAGCCCTTGAGGTGGAACCAGATGTGTTGTGTGCTCTTGGATGAGGAGGGAGCTCGAGGCGTGACCCAGCCAGCCCTGCCAAGGAAGTGCTACTGCTTCTGACCCAGCAGTTGTAAAAACTCAATTAAAATCATTTGCGGTAGCAAATGATCACAGTGCCATGTGAGCTTCAAAAGCAAGAGCAGAAGTAGAAAAGAAAGAGGAAAAAAATTATCTAAAGGAGCACAATTCCAATGAAAGCAGAGAAATATATTTGTGATTGAAGGCTGCTGTTTGTGGTTATTTAAATAAGAGCTGGACAAGGCTCCAAATTACAACCAGGTGGCATCTAAAATAATTTTAGTAGATGGCCTGACCCCAGAAATGTGTCCATGTGTCTACCCTTAGGGTATGTAGATGTGGGAACAGCATGGGATGTATTAGAAAGTCTGGGGCAGGCAGGAATAGATTGAAATAATGAATATAGTTTAAAAAAAAAAAAAACAAAACAGTGAGGCAAACAAATAGCCTTTGCAGCTGTAACTCCCTGGCATGTTCCCTTGGGGAAGGACAGAAAAGGAGGGTGACTGGGCAAAAAGAAAAATGGAAGACTTTGTGGAGCTTTAGATAAATAATGTAGGAATGGATCAGCAACAGGAGGAACACCAGCTCAGTATGGAAATGGCCTTGAGGGATGGGGGAGGATGTAAGACAAAGCTTCAGGATGTGCCCTTGGTCCCCAGGCAGAGACCAGGATGGAAGAAGGGAAGGTGAGCCCAGGGCCTCCATCCCATCAGGTGTGGATGACACAGGAAAAGCAGGTGAGGGACAGGACCCTGCAGGTGCAGGGGCTGCCCAAGGTGCCAGGGCAATAAGGGGATGCTGCTGGGAACTGGGGTGTCCACACCTCCAGCACGGGGGCCACCACACCAGCCATGAATCTGCTATGGGATGCACAGCAAAATCCAAAGGAATTTGACCTACTGAACTACACACTGCCTTCAGAAGAGGAATTAAATAATCTTGTGCACAGCCTAATGCTACTGCCAGGAGAGTAGGAGCAAGACCTTCTGCCTCCAGCCTTTTTGTGGTAAACTGAATTAATACTGGGTTTAGCAAAGCACCATCCTCATCTTCTGTCACAGAGAAAGCTGAAATACCCTTGGCCACAGTGGAAAGCAGGGAGCCAACCCAGAGAGGCTTGGTAGAGCAAGGACTGGTGGTACAGTGCCACATCCCTATGGGGATCCTGTTTAGCAGAGCCTGAAAGCAGCTGCCAGGGCTCCTCAGCAAACCCCTTTCTGTTTATTAACAATTCCAGTTTAGTTTTTCATGTGGGAATTTGTGTCAAGAAGGTTTTTATTACTGATTTTTAGGGTTTGACACTGTTATGTACCAAACATCTTTGCAGCTCACACCTGTGCTGGCAGCCCTGATGTGAGGGGCTGGGACAAACTGTAGCAAACTTAGCAAGTGCTTTACTCACCCTGCTACTAAGGGGTGTTGCTACAAGCTTGTCTTGGCAAAGGACAGCAGCAGGGCTTGGGTTCAGCAAGGGTTTCACAGTGCCCAGCTGTGTTATCGTTGCATCATCTGGAAGAAGGAAAAGTTATCCAGAGTTTACCTGGAAAGTCTGTGCTGTGTATGTGGCTGTGGTGTTCCATGGCCACTCAAATACAAGATAAAAAATGAATTACCCAAGCATTAATTATAGTTATGGAAACAGGATTCAAAATAAATTGGGAAGAGACCTGCCTGGTACAGAACAAACTGAAATGCCTGGAAGTAGGTTTGGGTAAAAAGGCTGACTTTGCAGGAGCTCTTCTGGAAACACACTCATGTCAGAGCAGCCAGGGTGTGTGAGCCAGGTTGGTGAGAGCTGAACAAAGCTCTGAATCCCCAGAGTGAAACTGTCTGCAGAGAATTGTGCAGCCTGGCAAGTGTGGCTGTAAGGGGCTTGTGCCAGCAAGGAGGCTGTGAAGGAGGGCAGGGTTTGGGGGGCTGTCAGCAGCTCTCCAACCACACCCATGGACAAGAGCTGCAGGAGAGATAAATTCATTTGGATGTGCTTCGCATTCTCAGATAACCTAATGCCCTCAGAGAAGAACAAAACTCAGGACTATTGCCCTGACCCATGCAGCCCAAATAAAAATAATGGGGGAGGATCTACTTGTAGGTTGTGCCATACCTTAGGGTTATGATATTTATTTCTGCTTCCCTTGGTTCTCAGTTTCTCCTGGTTTTTTTCCCCAAAAAAAGAAAAAAAACTTCAAGCACAAACAGAAGTCCCATGCTGGCAAATAGTGAAGTCCTACCTGTTTCTGGGCACAGTCCAAGTCATTGCCATTTGTCCCTGTTTCAGAATTCCCCCTTGGGTAACTGATCCTTGGGGTTTTTTCAGCTGGCTGCAAAATTAGGAATTGGAAATATGAAATGGAAGAATTTGCATTTCAAACTGCACAATAAAGTCCCCAAAAGAGCAAATAATCCTGTCAGTCTCAGGAGTCACCAGAGTAAAAACAAAGGTCATGGTTTGAAAGAGGGTGGCTAAATTATTGGAGCCTGTATAGGTCTTAACTTCAATGGCTTAAATTCAGTTTCTTTTGATGAATTCTCACAGTATGAACTAGAAAGCTATGTACATAATTTTCTTGTTTCCTCCTTCTTCTCAATTTCAAATATGTCTAATTCGAGGCACATTTGCTCAATTTGCTAGATCTGAAACATTTTTTTTTTTTGTTGTTTCTGTCCTGCACCTCAGGCAAGAAATTAGCTAAAATCTCAACAAAAGCTGGCAAAAATATACCCAGCTCATATCTTGTTTCTTAGCTAAATGGAACTTTTAAAGATAGACCCCAGAAGCCAGGTGGGGCAGAGCCTCAATGCCTAAAGAGCCCCAGCCCTGCTGAGCCCTGAGCCCATGGATGGCTCCTGTCCTGCCCATGGTGCCCCAGTGGCATCTGACACTGCCTAGGACAGCCTGGCTCCATGCTCAAGTGGCCTGAGGAAGGGAATTGATAGTGGAGCCCTGGAAAATGTTAAAGATAGAAACTGTAAATGTTAGGCTTTGTGTTTTCCCAGATCAACTGCACTTGCGTAAGCAGTATGATAAATGATATAATTGTTAGATGTGATGATTGTTTAGCAATTAAATATAATTATTATATAATCATAAGAAGAATCATGAGAAACTATGTTGGAAATTTAAGGGGGGCGATGCTCAGCTGAAATCTATGTATACAATAGAAGAATATAAGTTTAATAATTAACATGGAAGTTATATAACGATAGAATATAAAAACATGATCATCTCAAATGTATGGTTGGAGTCAGATTTGAGTTGAATACTCCTGATTCCCAGAGCTCTTAATAAAAAGCACCAACATCATCATTTTCGTGATTATGTGTTTCTGAACGCTAACAGAATTATTTCTGCCACAGGCATTGGAGTCTGCCCTGGCTCCATCCTGGATGAGCCTATGGGGAGCAGGACCAGAACTGCAGAGCTACAGTGCCAGGACACTCTGGCTGAACCTTAACCACTGTGGCTGAACCTCAACCACTGAACCTTAACCTTAACCACTGAACCTAACTATTTGCCTTGGTAATTTTGGGCAAATTTTGGAGAGAACTCCTAAAGCGGCTTCTCTAGGAAAGCAGATTTAATTGGCTTCTCTTTCTAACTGGTCTGGGAGAAAAATACTTCATTGGAGAAAAGTGGAAAAAACTTGTTTATTAAACAATAAAACCTAAACAATATTAAACAATAAAACCTCTTGCTGCTCCAAAAGAGATGACATACTCAGAAAAGTCCCCTCTCTGGGTAGCAGCTCAGCTCACTCAGTCTCTGATCAGTCCCATCCAGTGGCCCAGGCCTGGCCACAGGTGGAGCTGCTGGTGCTCCCCTGGGTGTTCAGGCCAGAGCAGGTTAAACAGGGCCAAAGAAAAGGGAAAAAAAACCCCACAGTCCAGGGAACTTTGCCTCAGCTAGCTAGAACTAACTAAAACAAAGGAAATCTCTGTCCCGCTGTCTGTCTGTCTGCAGACAACACATAGTTCAGGAGAAGGAATGTGGAGGAGCAAAGAGCTCCCTAGTCCACTTCTGGACACTGATTTTTCAGACTTGTGATAGGGCCACAAATCAATCAGGGAGAGTGTCCTGGGGTGACTTTGTGATGCTCATATCTCCACTCATCTGTTTAGCCCAGAAATGACTTTTGTACCTTTAAGCCAAGGCGGGGAAGAAGCAGCACAGGGTTTGTTTTCAGAAGCTTCACTTGTGTGGTGGTGTTTGCAGGGGCCTTAGGCTGAGGGAAGAGATGAGAATCTTGAGTCCATGTTTTAGAAGGTTGATTTATTATTTTATGATATATATTATATTAAAATAAAATGATATATTTAAACTATACTAAAAGAATAGAAGAAAGGATTTCATCAGAAAGCTAGCAAAGAAAAGGAAGGGAATGATAATAAAATCTTGTGACTGACCAGAGAGTTTGAGATAGCTGGACTGTGATTGGCTATTAATTAAAAATAACTACATGAGATTAATCAAAGATGCAAAGATTAATTAAAAATAACTACATGAGATTAATGCAAAGATTCCATAGCAGAAGATAACCATTGTTTACATTTTGCCCCTGAGGCTTCTCAGCTTGTCAGGAGAAAAAATCCTAGCAAAAGGATTTTTCATAAAATATGTCCATGACATGCACTCACTCCTCCCTGTTCCTGCTTCTGGACTGTTTTGTGGGAAGGTCCCATTGCTGTGCTTGAGCAAGGAGTGGCTTCTTCCAAAGACACCTCTGGTTAACTGCCTCTTTCAGGAGCACCTTCAAAACATGATCTGCCTGGATCATTCTCATCACCTTCCTTAAGCCACTCTAAATCACTTGTTACCTGTTCCCCATCCTGCCATTCACCCTCTGCCAGCCAGTGCTGAGCCACTGATCAGGAAAAGCCAAAATGCCTCTCTTACCTGCTGGTTGGTACTTGGTGTTTACAGGTGAAGGGAGCAAGGAGAAAAGATTCCTGGGAGGAAATTTTTTGGACTATCCTGCAGAACACCCTGAGATGTGATGAGGGCAATCCGTTTGCTCCATGTGGCATCAGCGGCATGGTGGCTGAGGGAACCTTTCCTTTAAACATTCACCCCAGCACTGGCAGTCGGGGTGCCAGGAGAAGTTGTACCTCTATGCCAGTCACCTCTGGGGCAGCTTGAACTCCTTCACAGGCTGCTAACACTAGAAATTGGGAACAGAAATGTCACCTCCATTCACATCCCTTGCTTGCCAAGGGGCTGAGCCACTGGAGGTACCAGGTTTGGAAATGAGGAGTGGAGATGTGGAGAGAAACAGGGTTTCTGAAAGGGGGGGGGAAAGACAAACCTTTGCAGCTGGGTTTCTTTCTCCCATCTTTGTTTTTAAGGACTCAGAAATTTTCTTTCTTTTCCTTTCTAGGAATTCAATAGATTCTCTAATCTGCTGGGATTTACATTAATTACAATAAAAATGTGTCTGGTCTTTCCTTCTTTCTGTTTATTCCTTTCTTTCCCTTTAACACCATCCATTTTTTGCTCTCTTTTTTTAAATTTTATTTCCTGTAGAGACTTGGATTTCAAAAATCTGCACTAACCTGTGGCAGTACAGCTGTGCAGAGGTAATATATCATTGCATCCAGTTCTAGGCTCTTTGCTTTCTCAAGAGGGAGACAATGGTCCTAATGTCTGGGGGCATTTCCACTGGGTGATTAACCAGGGCTCATTAGTTTTCATCTGCAATTTTTCTGATTCCATAAGGTTTTGCTGTTGACAAATCTGTCCTACTTATAAAAGTGTAAGAAATTCTTCCCTGTGAGGGTGGGCAGGCCCTGGCACAGGGTGCCCAGAGCAGCTGTGGCTGCCCCTGGATCCCTGGCAGTGCCCAAGGCCAGGCTGGACAGGGCTGGGAGCAGCCTGGGACAGTGGAAGGAGTCCCTGCCATGGCAGGGGGTGAAACAGGATGATGTTTAATCTCACTTCCAACCCAAACCATTCCAAATGCTCCCAGGTGCTAAATCCCAGTGAATAAGGATGAACTCTACTGCAGATTTATTCAGTTAACGTTGATGTTTTTATCCCCTCTTGCGTTTTTTCTTCACACATTGCAAGAATCAAAATGTGTTTTGCTGCAGCCATACTCAAGCCATGCCAACTGCATTAAAACCAAAAAGTCAACTCAGAGGGATATTACATCATAAAATATCTAATAAACACAGAGGTAAAGCTGATACATCCTTTGTAGATAATATCTAATGTATATAATATGTTGATTTTGTTCTTTGCTAAGCTATAAATACCATTGTTTTTATTCTTTTGAAATATGAGATTTAAAGGTCATGGTGTGGGCAACGATGTACTTTCAAGAATGATTGGGCAATGAAGAGAAAACCATTTCCATGTTATGTTTGGGGTAGCCTCAGGTGGTGCACAGGTCTTAACTTCTTTTATTCCAGTGCATGCCATTTTATGCCATCTGTTCTCAATTCTCTGACTTCTGCATCGGGAACAGAAAATTAATTCTTTTATCTGAATTACACGGAACAAATTTACAGGAGTTTCTTTTACGTCCCCCATTTTGCTCTGAATAATCTGACCAAACCTGAGTGCATCCAATGGAGCACTGAAAACCCACCTAATTTATAGGATTTCTTCTAAAAAAAGAAATCCAGACTATGCCTTAGTACTACGGCTACTGCAAAACCAGTGCCCCGGGAGATGATACAGATAGTGAGGAGATGCCTTTTCCTTATCTGAAGAGATGAAAAAGGGCATAAGGGTCAGCTGGCACGTAACTTGTAAACCCATAAAATGGGCTGCTGTGCCCTAGGCCAGGGACTGAGTCAGCCCAGGTGTTGTCACCAGGTCTGAGGAGCTTCACGCTGACACCTGGAGAGGGCTCAGCTCAGGGACCAGAATTTCTCAGTCAGCTTCTCAATGTCTGTCCTCTTGGTAAATACAAATATTCCTGTTAGTCTTGTGACTCTCTAGCCCTTTTTTGGATGCTCTTCAGTTCTTAACCAGTTTTATTTCATGTCTATGACTTACAGTCTATATCACACAGGTAAGAAAACATCTGTTTGCAACCTGCTGCCTTTCACTTTTTTGTGTCTTCTCTTGCTCTTCCATTTAGTTGAACAGAACCTGAACCATGGGGGCTGAAGAAGACATCCAAGATCATCAATCCAACTCTTAACCCAGCACCACTGTTCACCCAGTTCCACATCCATGTTTTTTAAAGCCTGCACTGTTTCCCTGAGCAGCTGTTCCAATGCCTTACCACCCTTCGTGTTGTCTTAGGTTACAATAGAAGATGTAACCAAAATTATATAATCTATCATCATCTTTACAAGCTGTTAAAAACCGCTGGGGCAGTGTTCTTTATCTCCTCCATGACTCATCCCTGATAACTCCCTCCAGGAGATCTCTGCTGTCCATGGCCACTGAGTGTCCCTGCAGGGCTGATCCAATCCCAGCATCCCATGGGGAGATGCTCCGCCCAGGGGAGGAGCCAAGCATTCCTACCTGGATCCAATCTGGGCCTGGCACAGCACAGCAGCCTTTGCCCCCTGCATTGCCAGAGGAGCAGCTTTCTGCTGCCCTGCATGGCCAGAGGGAGCCCAGGCCCATCTGCAGCAGCCCTGGAGCTGCAGAGGAAAACTCCCCCCTTGTGCAGGATCCCTGCTGCAGCAGAGCCACAGCTGGCACTGCAGGAGGGCTGAGCCCCCATGGCATGGGGCTGGGACACCGCCCTGACACACAGGGGCCAGGGCCTGTGATCACTCTGGCAGTTTAAACCAGTCTTTTCTGCCTTTATTCTGATTTTCCTATGAAATTGTTCCGACTTGGAATTTCCTGCTGGTTTGTTTTCAAACTAGTACACCCATGACAAAACTTCCCCCAATATCCAACTCAAACCTTCCCTGGGACAACTTGAGGCTGTCCCTGTTCCCTGGCAGAAGAGCCTCACCCTGCCCTGGCTGTCCCCTCCTGTCAGGAGCTGTGCAGAGCCACAGGGTCCTCCCTGAGCCTCCTTTTCTCCAGGCTGAGCCCCTTCCCAGCTCCCTCAGCCTCTCCTGGGGCTCCAGACCCTTCCCCAGCTCTGTTCCCTTCAGACATCATCCAGAAAACTTGATTTTCTCTATTATAAGCACAATCTTGTGTAAGTCTGTCTATTTCAACCTGTTCTTTTCTTTAATTTCTTACTTGAATTACTTACTTGGATCATGTCCCTTCAGACATGATCCAGAAAACTTGATTTTCTCTATAATAAGCACAATCTTGTGTAAGTCTGTCTGTTTCAACCTGTTCTTTTCTTTAATTTCTTACTTGAATGAAAAAATGAATTAGCATAGCTGTACCTTTGCAATTTATGTTACAAACATGTGGAAGATATTTCTGTGCAAAGAACTGGAAACTTGGCTATTTTCATCTTTTTCGTAATTGGTTGGTCTAAACATTAACATTTCTTCGAACACAAGGAACATATTTTATAGTCAGAAATACTGGTTTTGCAGATGGCTCTGTTTCATCTCAGTAAATAAAGCTTTGTTTGGGATTGCACTGAAGTAAACAATGTGGTTGGAATTTCAGAGAAGAGAATGCAAATAAAGGAAGAATGAAAATTGAAGCTATTTAGCTTTGTCTCAACTTGAAAATCAAGTTTCATGTTTGGGACCTTTTCGTCAAATCAGAATTTTGCAACTGTTCTAAAAACCTTACAGAGACTATTTCATTCCCTTAAAGTCTTTCTGGTAGAAGAAGAGATGTCACTGCCTGGAGAACCATTTAATTTTGCAATCTTTCAATTACAAAGATATTAAATCTTTTCTCAAACACAAAAGAATTATTTGAGCCTACTTTTGATCATAATGCAATAATTTCCAGAAACTCAATAATTTTCTGTGTTTTTTACAGAGAAGACACCCAAACTTTATAGATCCTAATGGCATATGGGACCGAGGGATGGGTGGATGCTTTTTGTTGGATTATCTATAATCAATTATCCATTCTACTGGCAGGCCTAAATATTGGCGGGGATATGTTGCTTCACATTTCTTTCTTTCTCTCTTTCTTGACAGAAAATTGGAAACATCTTGAGTTTCCTGGGTGCAACCATCTCAAAGTGTGATTATGAGCTTGTCTTCAGCCTGGAGTGTAAGTGGTTTCTTAGTCCTTTGCTTCTCCAAGCCATTGGCAAGGATTTGAGCAACAGCACCAAGTCATCAGTGAGACAGAACTTTGTGATGAATAATGTGATAATCCCCAGAATGGAGTTTTGCATGATGTGGAAACCCAGAGCACTGGGAATATTTCTGTCTGCTCTGGGGTGCCCTGACTCCCAGGGGAGCACTGACTTTGACCCTCATTCATGGAGAAAGATTCCTAGGCTTCAAAACAGACTAGAATCCACAAAAGTGTGAAATAGATTATAGAGAGCAGTGTAGGTGCATCACTTGGTGAGAAATTGAGGTTTTGGGGTTTTTAGTGTGTAGTGGATGGAAGCAAGATGGAGGGCACAGGGTGTCATCCTGGACTTCTTCATGCTTCTTCCTCCTCCTTCTTCATGGGTTTGGTGGCATTTTGTAATTGGGCAGAAAAGTCCCCATTGCAGCTCTTTGGGATCAGTGATTTGGTTAAAAGGGGAAATAATCCAGGTGTCAGTTCTTAATTGGATAGTTTAGTCTTAAAAGACCTTATAACAAGAGATTGTTGGCCATTTTGTGCCTTCTAATGAAAAGCTGCCAAACTCACAGTGGTGAGACTGTTTTGCTGATAAGGAATAATAAACACCTGAGTCCCAACATGAATTACTGTATCAAGTGCCTTCAATCCAGAGCCAGAGAAATCGATACCTGGTACCCCCACAGCATGAGTGCACAAAGTGTTTGCAGATGGATAAATTACATCAAATATCTTCAGGCAGAAGGACAATCTGCCTTACCAGCTCCTCCTGCTCCCCAGACAGGCCACCCCTGTTTCTGGTTTCCTCTCACTATATTTAGAGTTTCAATAAGAGTATTATTTTTCCATATCCAAGATCACTCTCCTGAAGTCTTCTTGTGAAGGTTGCATTTTTGGCAAAGAAAACCAGTGCTGTTTGTCCAGGATAAATGTGTCTTCTTGTTCCATCTTCTGCCCTCCTTCCTGTCCTTTAAAACAATTCCAGGGATATTACTGTAACCTGGGATCTTCTTCAGTGTTGCAGATTATCCTCAACACCATTTATATCATTTTAAGTTATGAGAAAGCTAAAGGAGGAGCAGCAACTTTCAAAGGAAAAACTGTGAAACAAAAAGATAAAAATGATGGAACAGAAGTCAAAAATAATCAGGAATGTGGGAAATGACTGAGGAAGATGGCACCTAGCTGCTTCTTGGGGAAGGGATATTTCTCCTAAATTGTGTCACCTTTTGGGACTGCTGGGTCTGCACAGGCAGTCTTCTCCCAGCATTCCCAAGAGATCCCCACAACTGGCCCAAAAGGTGCCTTTGGGTGCCCCACCATCCCCTGCCTGTTTTCTGCATGTTTTGCCTGCTGATCTTGAAGATAAGCACCTCAAATTTCCCTGGAAGTGCAGAGGGGGGCTCTGGAATATTTGAGCAGAATGGTTCTTAATTGTTAAGACATTTGGGCTTTCCTCCTAATCAAGCAAAGTATTTGAAATGCAGCAGCCTTGTATTAAAACATATTTATGACTCAACCAAGCATCAGATGGCAGGAGAGATTGGAAAAGTACATTTTTGTTTCCCCAATCACTCTATTGCTCCCTCAAAGCATGTTGTTCCCAAAATCCTTGTCCAGGTCCTGAAGCTCTGGCCCATCTGGTTCCACTGATGATCCATTGCTCTGGACACCTCAGGCACACGACTCAGGAGTTTGATTCCAGCCAGGCTTTTCCTCAAGGCTGCTGTGAATCCAACCCTCACCAACTTGGACAGCTTCCCAAAGAGAGTCAAGAGGAAAGTGTACTTCAGGAATCCCAACCCAACACCTGATCAGTGACCTTTGCAAAACTCAGCTGTTCTTTAATGGATCAATCATTTTGGCAAGGTGGCAGACAGGAGGCTGTGCCAGCCTCCCAGGGCAGGAGCCACATGGCTGCTGCTGGCATTTGTTGTACTGCTTTCAGTGCGATCTTGTCACCTCCCTCTCAGGACTGACTCTCCCTGGAGCACTGATTTAGGCATCCAACTGTGGCCAGCAGGATGTCCAGGATATCCCACAGCGTGCACCACAGTCATGGGGACTATCATGTGCACGTTCTCTACCATGATGGTGCTGCCTTTCTTCATCCCTCATTGAAGAGTCTTCAGCTAAACTGCATCACTCTGCACTTAGCATTGCCTAAAGTTTAAACGCACAATTTATGGATTTTAGTGAGTGTGATCTAGTGAACAGTAGCTCAGCAAATGTGGCAACTTGCCACACATACCCTAAATTCCTCAAGTGTTGTTTCCTGGTTTAAGTTGTGCATGAAAGCATCTTTTATATATTGGAATGCATAAGTGATGAAGCAGACAGAAAGAGAAAATATTGAGGCAGAAATAGAGAATGATGTATTACAGAATCCCAGAATGGGTCAGGCTGAAAGGGATCATGGTGAGGCATCTGGTCCCACCTCCCTGCTCACACAGGGCCATCCCAGAGCACATGGAACAGGGTTGCATCCAGATGGTTCTGGAATGTCTCCAGTGAGGGACACTCCACACCCTCCCTGGGCAGCCTGTTCACCGTCACTGCACAGGAAAGAATTTCTTCCTCCTGTCCAGGTGGAACTTCCTGGGCATCGGTCCCTGCCCGTGGCTCTGGGGCCATCGCTGGGCCCCAGGGAGCAGAGCCTGGGCCCTGCTCTGCCCCTCCTGCACACAGGGACAGCCAGGCCTGAGGCCCCTCTCAGCTGGGGCTCCTCTCCAGGCTGAGCAGCCCCAGCTCCCTCAGCCTTTCCTGGGCACCCAGATGCTCCAGGCCAGTGCTCAGCTCCAGGAGCTCCTGTCCCTGCTGTGCTGAGGAGCCAGAGCTGGACCCAGCACTGCAGATGTGCCTCCCAGGGCTGGGCACAGGGGCTGGGTCCCCTCCCTGAGCTGCTGCCAATGCTGTTCCCAGTGCTATTCAGGATCCCAGTGGCCTTCTCAGGCCTCAGGGGATAATTCTGAGCACTGCTGGCCCATGGTTAGTGGAGAAGGACCAGGGGGAAAGTTATTTGCTGGTGTGATCCCTGTTACAGACCAACAGAAGCTGTTATTCCAGGTACCCTGTTTGAGCTGACCCATTCACAGCCTGCACTGGGCAGTGTTGTGCTGACATGCTGCTGTTGCTGGCAGAAATGCAGCTCAGAGGTTATCACTCAGACCTTATCACTCTCTTCAGCTTCCTGAAGGGTGGCTGTGGTGAGCTGGGGGTCGGTCTCTTTCTCCAGGCAACAACAGACAGAACAAGAGGACACAGTCTCAAGCTGCACCAAGGGAGATACAGGCTAGAATTAAGGAGGAAGTTTTTCACAGAAAGAGTGGTCAAATACTGAAATCATCTGCCCAGGGAGGTGGTGGAGTCACCATCCCTCGATGTGTTTAAAAAAAGACCAGATGAGGCAGTTGGTGCCATGATCTAGTTGAGATGTTAGAATATGGGCTGGACTCGATAATCTTAAAGGTCTCTTCCAACCTAGAAATTCTGTGATTCTGTGATTCTGGAGACGGGCCAAGTGCCTGCCTTCCAAACAGCACCAGTGGGCTCAGAACACAGGAAGGGAACTGGCTGAGAGTAAAGTACCTCCAGTTTTCCTTGAACAGCTACTGATGCTTTGTGAAGGCTGACATAGAACAGAGACTAGACAGAGCTAAAGAATAAAGCAGGGATTTATTAAGAGGCCTCAATGGATCCATCTTGGGTAGCAGAACCCAAAATGGCCGCAAAAATGGACAACTGCTCATGGGGTCTCTCCCTTTGATCAGTTCTGCTCCATTTGCACCTTGCAGTTCATTGTCCCATTCCAGCTTTAGCCCATGCAGTCCCATCCTGCTTGTTTTTCTCTCTCCAGCCCACGGTGTTTGTGCTCTTGGGCCTGAGATTTGGATCATTTGTCCTTGGTGCCCAGCTGGAGCAGGAATTGTTTTGTCTCCCTGCTCTGTGCACAGAGCTCACCATCCCCTCATGTGAATCCCAGACCCACACACTAAAGCAGCTCAGAATCTGAAAAATATTAAAGCTAAAACCTGAGACATCATTACATCATTTTTTTTTTTCTTAAGGACTCCAAGTTGCATAAAAAATCTCATTAAAACCACATACTAGATGTATTAAAGCTATAGCAAAAAGTTGTCTGGTGAGGCCAAAGATGACAACAAAAAGAGTGAAAAATGTTCCTTGGTAAAAAAAAAATTATTTCATTACCAGATGATGAATACCATTCACTGGGAATTCTCAGTTCTCCTGTAAAACAACACTGAACTGCAATTTTTCATAGTGAAGTTTAAAAATAGTTCTTGATGGCAACTGTGTGGAAAGCAGCTATATTTTTCAGGAAAGCTGCTGTTGGTTTGAGTTGTAGAAAGTATTTGCTTCCTGTCTGCAAGCTGAAAGTCTCCAATGAAGTATATGACCAGGATGTTATTTCTACTTTCATTTCAGGTTCAAGTTTCTTGCAACAAATGGCTTCAATTATCACCGTAAGAGAGGATTTTTATTTTCTGATATTAAGAGACTTTGTTCTAGATTCTCTAGGGAGAGTCTTTCTGCTGTTACTTGCTCAGAAAGAATATAAGTCTTGATCTGGGTTTTCTAAATTTCACTGGTATTAAAAATTACAGCAATTGTCAGAACTTTTTTAATGCCACTTCACGCAGAGCAGGCAGGTAAACTGCTCCATTCCAGGATTTAAGCCCTGCGGAGCAGGCCTGGATAAAACACATGGCTGCAAGCACAGGATGCATCCCCAAAGAGAAAATGGTTGGGGTGACTCCACAGATTTGTTCATACATCTCTCAGGGCAGGAATTGTCTTCCTATATACTTCCAGAGCCCATGCTGTGAAAGAGCCATGGACATGAGGGAATGAGGCTAAGGAATGACCTCATGGATTGCTCCATGCTAGTGCTGGCTCAGGCCTTTCCCAGAGGTTTGGTGGCATCTGGTGTCCAGCCAGGGCCAGCCCACCACGGGCTCGTTCATCTCTGGGGGTGGATCTCAGGTTTCTGTGGTGGAGATGATCCCAAGGTGTTAGAAAGTCTCTTTTGTCCCAGCCCCATCACCAAAGATAAAGTTGACATTCCTCAGCTCTGCTTTTCAAGGTTGTTTATTTTCTCTTATCTATTCCATTCTTTCTCTGACCTGCTGAGATCTGTCCAGCAGGTCAGGTTGTGGCACAGTCCCTGCCCTTGGGGTGGTGTTGGCTTTTTATACTAAAAACTACATGTACTTTATTTACAATAATTTTCCAATACCTATCACCCATGTTAGACAGTTTGTCTCTACTCTAAACCAATCCAAAAGTGCCACCATCACAGCAGAGGATGGAGGCAAAGAAGAAGAAGAAGAAGAAGAAGAAGAAGAAGAAGAAGAAGAAGAAGAAGAAGAAGAAGAAGAAGGAGGAGGAGGAGGAGGAGGACAGGACACGCCCAGATCCCTCCATCTTGCCTCTTCAACCCCCATTCTAAAAACTCCAAAATTCTACATTTTCACCCTGTGATAAATTCACTGTCATTCTACTCAAACTCTGGTGGCTTGTAACTCTTCACACAAAGTTGGTAATTGTTTCCATGAGTTAAAATCAAAGGCACAGGTGTTTTTGACTCTGTGCCAAGGTCTCTGAGCTCCCTGCCAGGGTCTCGAGTCACCCAGGGCAGACAGAGGAATGTTCTGAGTCCCAACAGGTGAGGAGAGCTCCAGATTGTGCTTAAAACAGAAAGGAAAGGCAAGAGTCAGGTACAGAAGAAATCTCCAAGTCACCAGTGAGCGGATGAGCTAAACATGACTTTATGGGCTGGATTTATCTCTGTCCTGGGTTTCTGTTCCTTGCTGTTTACCATGGCTTGGCTCTGCCACTGCTGCAGCAATAACAAAGTCATAAATTTGGTCTAGACACAAGACAGTCTGTTTCTCCTAGAAAAAGGCAGGGATAACAATAGGCAGTGAATTGGATTTTCTTCCCTCCTGGCAACAAAGTGAAGTAACTTTGGGATGGCAGACTGCTTACTGCAAGGGACTTGAGTCACTTATTGGAGAACTCTTTCAACAAATGAAGGATTCCCAGCCCCTCCTGTGCAGAAGGGACAGCAGGAGCTGTCCCCCTCAGACAACTCTTTCCCAATGGCTCCCTGGCTGGGCTGTCCCTCACCTTCCACCCAGGGCCTTGATTTACATCACAAATCTGTGCCTGCCCTGTCCGTGTGAACTGTGGCACCAAGCTCAGAAAATCACTTGAGCTGTGTCCTCAGGGGGTGCCAAACAGAAGGAGATGCAAATGGCAGGGAAGCGCTGAACATCACGATCCCTGGGCTCTGCAGCCTGTGGTTTGGGAGCAGTGTGTAATCCAGAGCAGAACAATGGGCACAAACCCAGTGTCAGCCATGGCAAAGCTGGGGTTTGTTCTGACAGGCAATGGAATTGAAGTGAGATGGTCCAAGATGCTTTAGTGCATGGGGTTCCCAACTCTGGGTAAATTTTTCAGAGGAAAGAGGCATGTAGAAAGGTGTCGTAGACATCTTTTTGAGAAAATCCTTTCTTAGGATTTTTTCCCTTCTGAGAACCTGAGAGGCCTCAGAAACAAAATGCAAACAATGATTATCTGCTGCTGTGGAATGCAACAGGTGGATCCATGATTGGTCTCTGTGGATGTTTAGATTTAGTGATCAGTCACGGCAGAGCTGGCTCTTGCTCTCTGTCTGAGCCACAGATCTTTGTTATTCATTCCATTCTATTCTTAGCTAGCGTCCTGAGAGGAAACCTTTCCTTCTATTCTTTTTAGTATAGTTTTAATGTAATATATATATATATCATATATAATCATATATATCATAAAATAATAAATCAAGCCTTCTGAAATATGGAGTCAGATCTACGTCTCTCCCCTCATCCTGAAAACCCCTGTGACCACTGTCACAGAAAGCGATTTTACTCCCTCCCCAGTGCTGCTGCAAAGATGTGGTGCTCACAGACCAGGGAGGAAATGCTAAAACAGTCATGCTAGAACTCCTGAAAGTCAGGCTGTCTCCAAAGGGGCTTCTCTGCAGAAAGGGTTTCAGTATAGAATGAACAATCTCCCTCCACTGAGCCAAAAGCTGCCTCTTCACCAGAGCATGACTCAAACCAGCTTCCTGGGCTAAATCACTTGAGTGTTTCAAGCAAACATCATCTTCCTGCAGGACTTGGGTCCAGCCTTGGCTTTGACTGTTGCATCCTCATTTAGGAAGCCAGCAAAAATGAAGGGTGCTCTCAAGGGTGCTGCTAGAGGCCTTCAAACTGTGCAAACCTCCCAGCTCTTAAAATATGCTCTTAGAGAATATTTTAGTAACTGAATAGCTTGAACCTTTTCAAGATATACATGGGGATGGATAAATCTTTGTGGCACTCATATTCTGACGCTAACACCCGACTGAAAATTAAAATCTATTGTGTGGAGTGGAAAATGCAGCCAAATGAGAGTGCAGTGCGTGAGGGCAACAAAGCAGCTGGGTATGAGGCAATGCTTCATAAATCTCCAGGCACATTTTAGCTGCTTTGTCCATGCCTTCAGATGATTTACAGATCAAGGTGTCAGGAGAAGAAATATGGTTTTCACTTCTGCAACTTGGGCTCCTGACTTTTGTTTTCTTTCTCACTTGTCTCAATATAAACAAAATTATTCAATACCAAGGCAGATGTTTACTTGTTAGGAATGTCATGGCTCTCTTACCATGAAAGAAATACTTATGGGAAAGCATAATATTATGGGAAATACTTCTACTGAAATTACTCTTTGGGAGTCCAGAGTTTTCCTGACAGCTCACTGGGAAGATGATGGTGCTACTGTTAGATCAGAAGGGGTGCCTGCTTCCCTTTTCCACTTAATGCCTTTCTTTTCTGGACCTTTATGTTCAAACACAGAGCTGGGAACCAATTTGTATTTAGATTTGTATTTGCAGTTCAAAGACAAGCCCCATTAGATGGGTGGGCAGAAACCCTGGGCTATTTGCAGCCTTTGCTCTTCCTTTTACTGTGTCCCACAGACCCCAAGAAGGGTGCTCCAGTGGCCACCAGGATTAGGCTAATTGCTACCTTTTTTCTTTTTCTCTCTCTCTTTTTTTTTTTTTTTTTTTGTTTGTTTGTTTGTTTCATTGGTGTTTTGTGGGTTTTTGTTGTTGTTTGTTTGGAGTTTTTTTGTTGTTGCTGTTGGGTTTTGGATTGATTGGTTGGTTTTCTGGATTTTTTTTTTTTTTGGCTTTAGAGGGTGTCAGTTCTGTTTGTCTTAACCTCTTTTTTTGTTTGTTTGTTTGTTTGCTTGTGAGCAATCTGTTGGTTTGTGACCACAAATCCATTTCTGTTTGGCTTATTGCTGTAACACAGAATATTTTCTCTGCAGCTGTCCACCACCTGCAGAGACTGAAGAAAGCAGGAGCAGCCAGAGCATGACTCCCTTGCCATGTCCCTTGCTGGAGCAGAACATCAGCTCCTGCAGATAAGCAGGGCTGATTCAGGATTGCACACGCACTAGACAGCACAAAGGAGGAAAAGGGAGTACACATTCTTGCTCTGTAGGGATTCAGATTTCCTTCAAACATGCAGCAGGGACACAGTTTTGTTTTTCCATTTTGTAAAAGCTCCAGTCACAGAGCTGAGTGTCCAGAACCTGCTGCTGTGAGAACCTGTGAAGAGGAGGGAGGGAGGGAGGGAGGGACACTCGAGGCTGCCTTTGGAATTCCCTCTCCCAGCTGCAGCTGGATTGTACCTACAGGTCCCAGGTGTAGGAGCTGCCCACCAGTGGAGGTCCAGCAGATCCAGATGTGCTCATGTGCCCTGAACACTCCATGAGGCTTCCCTGGTGTATTTGGTGCTGTTTGGTTCTGCCAAAGGTGCTCTTAGCACAGCAAACACAGCCATGGTTATCCTTATGGAAAAGATTTCCTATGGGAAATCTTGGGCACTGGAGCAAAATGAGATTTAAGGTCCCTTCTTACCCAAAACATTCTATGATCTTTTTTTGCTTTTGTGCACAAGTGCAGGCTTGGTTTTAAACTCTGCAGACTTCTGTCTCCCTGGTGACAACAGGCACTGAAATCACCCTCAGCTCCCAAGATCAGCATCTTGTAAAGCAACAGGTCCAGCAACTCATCTGCATCTGGAGCAAATTAAGTGTTATTTTTCTGAGTATGGATTTAATGATAGTGGTGCCTGCATGCTCACACTATAAACAATCTTTGTGCATTTCTTTTCAAACTGCTCCTAAGATACAGAAGCAGCATTCTTGGCCCAACAGAGCTTGCAAAAATTTTTAGTGCCTTGAATACAGGTTGGCCTGAAGTTAGGATTTGAAAGGCAATTCCATGAAGCTAACAGGCTAAAAATATTATTGTTTGTAGAGAAAGCCCTGTCTGATATTCATCTAAGACACATTTATCCTGTTTCACTGCATAACTGAATCTTCTGCCTGTTTTACAAAGCTATTTTTCTTATTTTTAGCATCTACACCTGCCACTCAGATCTATCTGAATTCTGCACAACGAAAAAAATTCTTACATCTTGTTTTAAAATTGCCCCTTTTCAGAGTTTGTTCCTAAGGAAGGCTGAGAGCACTGGTGTACCCTGTGCAGGGGCTGCACAGCTCCCACATGTGCTCCAGTGATATTCAAGTGAGAAATTAATGGCAATTGGGCACTTGATATCTTCTCAGAGCCTGAGGCAAAGTGTCAGCAAGTGTTTCCAAGTGTTTCCTTCTGTCTCCACATTCCAAAAGGCCAGTGCTGTAAAGAGCACTGTGGGGGAGGATTTCAGCCCAGGAACTGCCACAACACCTGTGCAGCCCCACAAAACATCTCTGGCAGATGCTGGCCTGGCTTTCCAGGGGCACCAGCAGCCTGAGAGGGACGGCATTCAGTGCTCCCAGGCCAGCTGAGGTGTGTGTGGAGCCAGAGGTCTGTGTGAGATGCTGTGATGCTGGGAATCTTAAAAGTGTTTTTTTCTCGTACATGGCTCTGTAATCTATCAAAACATGTGACTAATGAAACCATCCCCCCTCATTAACCAAATCAGCTCCTTTGTAATTTACTGGATGTTCTCTGTGGCTCTGCTGTCACAACTGAGGCAAGGCAATGACTTTCAAATTTGCCAAATACACCAACTTTCTGGACTGAACAGTTTCCTCTTCCTGTCAAGGAAAGGCAATTCCAGCTTGCTTCCATGACATTGCCACTTGAAAATAAGATCAAAGAACCAAATATTATTTCTTTTTGCTTTCAAAATAATTCACAGAATCAAAGAAGATCCTTACCATCAGAATGATGAACAAAAATTAATTTTCAGGCCAGCAACTTCAAGATATTGGAAGCAACATTTGCATCCCTGTGAGCAAGGCCATGATATGCCCAGAATAACACTTTTCATTTTTCTTTTCACTGTGTACAAAAAGCCTCCATTTTCCAACCACAAAAGCCCAGAAATCCCATTTACAAATGTGAGGGAGTTGCACAGTGTCCCTTAACCCAGCTGACTGCTCCAGTGTTTGCAGTTCTTTCCCACCTTGCACAATAAGGTGCTGATTAGAAAAAGACTGAGCAGAACTTGTACCAATCCCCCTGATTTTTCTCCTGGAGCTGACAGCCCTGTCCTGGGTTGCAAGATATGATTTAGGGCTGTGTATTCTATTTCTGAATGTGTCAGAGCTGGGGCAGTTCTCTGCTGTTCCTGGGGCAGTTTCCTTTCTCTCTCTCACAGCCAACCCTCCCTCCAGGAGATCTCTGCTGTCCATGGCCACTGAGTGTCCCTGCAGGGCTGATCCAATCCCAGCATCCCATGGGGAGATGCTCCGCCCAGGGGAGGAGCCAAGCATTCCTACCTGGATCCAATCTGAGCCTGGCACAGCACAGCAGCCTTTGCCCCCTGCATTGCCAGAGGAGCAGCTTTCTGCTGCCCTGCATGGCCAGAGGGAGCCCAGGCCCATCTGCAGCAGCCCTGGAGCTGCAGAGGAAAACTCCCCCCTTGTGCAGGATCCCTGCTGCAGCAGAGCCACAGCTGGCACTGCAGGAGGGCTGAGCCCCCATGGGATGGGGCTGGGACACCCCCCTGACACACAGGGGCCAGGGCCTGTGATCACTCTGGCACAGTTGGTTTGTATCACTGCATTTTTAATTTTTTTTTCTTCCCTAATAAAGAGCTGTTATTCCTGCTCCCATATCTTTGCCTGAGAGCCCCTTAAATTCAAAATTATAATAATTTGGAGGGAGGGGTTTACATTTTCTATTTCAGGGGAGGCTCCTGCCTTCCCTAGCAGACACCTGGCTGTTCAAACCAAGACAAGCCTCCTCCTGTGTGTGCAGCTTCTGCTGATGCAGTCACCTGGTCTGACCAGTGCATCTGTCCCTACAAAAGTGTGGGTGCTGCTAGAGTGGCAAGCCTTGCACATTGAACAAAGTATCTATGGTCTGTAGAGATGGAGAATGGCTTAAAATGGGCGTTTAAAACCCACTCAACATTTGTTTTTTCCTTTATTGCAGATTTATTTTGAGGGCCTTAAGTCAATCATTCATAAATTTAGGTAATAGGAAGACAAGGAGCTGCTTCAGTGAAATATCTGCATTCACAGATCTGTGACAGTTTAGAAATGGATCTAAGTGTTTTTCTTTTCACCAAGGACTTTGTTGGAATTCCAGAACCTAGAAGTTATTTGGGTCTGTTAACACTTAAACCCTAGTGTTGATTCATGCTGCCAATTATCACCAGTAGGTATGTGTCAACTTCCAGTTAAGGGGCTTCCACGAGAAAATAACCTAAATCATATGTCCATGTCTATTCATTTTCCTCCTACTCACAACTTGTGACATAAACTGTGCCCTGAATTGCCAAGCAAGTTGTCATCTTTGCCATCTTTGTGGCAGTTGTCTTCTGTTCAATGGGCAGTTTTCCTTATCTCTTCCACACCCAGTCCTCCCTCAGGGGAGACACCTGCTGATAACAGCTATTGAATGTCCCTGCATGGCTGATAAGAACTACAGCATCCCACTGGGAGATGTGAGCCCAGAGGGAGGAGCCAAGCATTCCTACCCAGATATAATCCAGAGGTTCTGGAACACCAGCACAGCTTCTCCACAGGATTCCCCAGAGGAACAGCAGCTGCCTCTGCCACTGGATCTTCAGAGGAAGAGACTGCACCTTTCTACAGGATCCCTGCTCCAGCAGAGCCACCCCTGACACTGCAGGAAGGCTGAGCCACAATTCCAATGGGACTGCTGCCAACACCCTGGCCCACAGGGTGTCAGGCTGTGTTCTGACTGGCAGTGTTGTTCTAGTGAACTGCATTGCTTATTTTATCTTTTAATTTTCTTTCCTATTAAAGAACTGTTATTCCTGTTCCCATATTTTTGCCTGAGAGCCTCTTAATTTAAATTTTATAGCAATTTGGAGGGAGGGGGTTTTCATTTTCCATTTCAAGGGAGGCTCCTGCCTTCCTTAGCAGACACCTGTCTTTCCAAACCAAGACAAGGTGGCATTTCCATCAGATTGGGAAAATGTTTTTTATGCTCTTGTACCTCATTCCTAGGCACATCTTTGACATTTTTATCCACATGCAGTTTTCTGTCATATAGACCTGGAACAGAGTGCTTCCTGGCCATTCAGTCAGGATTTACTCCCTCCTTAAATGGATGCAATTAAAATGTTGTGTACACAGGGTGGGCCTGGACCAAAGCTAGTGACAATTTTTCCTAAGTGAGGTCTGAGTCAAAAACTGCAGCTGTGCTTGGAGCGCTTGTGATCTCAATTAGCTTTCAAAGGAACGAAAGTCACCAGTGAAAAAAGTGATGCCTCTACAAATGCAAGTCTTGCACCTGTTTTCTGTGAGAGGAAAAAAGGCTGATGGAGACAGGGAATATCAGTGCAGGTTTGGTTATGTACAAAGACAGAGCCCTTTGTTCCTCATGTGCAGGAGGGACTGAACATCAACCTTGTTCCTGGCTCTAGGACCAACCCAGTCTCACCTGTTCTTTCTCAACCACATGTAGAGGTTGTCAAGCTCTGTGTTCATTTTCCTGGCTTTTTTAATACCCAAAGATGTTTTTTCTCTCTTTCTCTTTCTCTTGCTCTTGCTCTTGCTCTTTATCTTTCTTTTTTTCAATCTGCATTGGAAAGGGTACCTATCAAAATTTCTGTCTGCATATTATTTTATTCCCAAATGGATTTTTCTGTGATTTTTATCAAGCAGAGCAACAAACAGCAACAATCTGTGTATTAGGGCTCCAGGGAGCTCCTGGATAGACTCTGCACCATGGCTACCAAGGAAGGCTGGCAGAAATCTGACTATAAAAGTTACATGTCAAAGGCTACAGTTCCCAACATGAATATTTCTCACACACTGGACAAACTTCAGAGGACACTCTCTATGGCTGTCCTGGCAGAAAGTTTAGCAAACTGAGCAGTGGCAGAGGGGAAGTTGGGCTCTCTACACCTACAGTTTTCAGTGGATTTTGAGTACCTGGTTTGTTCAGTAACTGTTGAAAATGTCTGCAAACACCATGTTCAAATTATAGCAAAGAGCTGGAGACAGTCAGGAGAAGAAAAAAGTCCTGCCTTCCCGTCCTCTCCTGAATAGCGGGTGGTGTTTTTAAATTTCCCTTTGCAGGGAACACACAAGCGGTGTCAACCATAAACTTCTGGATTCACTGTTTCTTGCCAATTTGAAGTGAGAGCTGACTGATCTTCCAATATTCTGGAAAATATAGCGCTCTGAGCTGTACCACGAGCCACTATGCCTCCACTTATCCCCTTTCCAAACGAGGTGCAGGAGAAAGGGGCAAATCCCTGGGTTGCTGGGGCCAGGCTGCCGCGTCCGGGCTCTGCGGGGCTCCGCAGAACTGCCCTGGGCATTCCTGGGGAATGGCCGAGGGAATCCCAGTGTCCGTGCTTGGGCAGGGCAGGGCAGAGCACTACCGTGGGCAGTGCCTGGGAATGGCGCAGGGAATCCCGAATCCCGGTGTCGGTGCTCGAGCAGAGCAGGGCGGGCCGCTGCTGCGGGCATTCCCACAGGGAATGACCGAGAGAATCCCAGTGTCCGTGTTCGGGCAGGGCAGGGCAGAGCACTGCCGTGGGCATTCCCCGGGAATGGCGCAGGGAATCCCGAAGTCCCGGTGTCCCAGTGTCCCGGCCGGGCAGGGCCGGCCCCGCTGCCGCCACCACCGGCCCGAGCTGCTGAGCACGGGCGCCCTCTGGCGGCGGCAGCGGGCGCGCCCTTCCCTCGGGATCCCCTCACGGATCGGGGCCCACCCGGAGCCTCGGTCGGGAGCGCTCCGAGCCCGGCCCTCTGCGATGACCGCTGTGCCCATGGCTCTTCACACTCACAACCCACAGCGATCGCAGAATTCCAGAAAGGTTTAAGTGGGAAGGAACCTTAAAGCCCATCTCGTTCCATTCCCTGACAGGGACACCTTCCACTATCCCAGGCTGCTCCAAGCTCATCCAATCTGGCCTTGGGACACTTCCAGGGACGCAGCACCCACAGCTTCTGTGGGCAGTCCGTGCCAGGGCCTCACCATTTGTTCCTTCCCAATATCCCGTCTAACCCTGCCCTCTGGCAGTGGGAAACCATCGCTCCTTGTCCTGGCACTCCAGATCCTTGTCCCAAGTGCCTCTCCAGCTCTCCTGGAGCCCCTTTAGGTACTGGAAGGGGCTCTTAGGTCTCCCGGGACTCTTCCTCAGGCTGAACATGATTCCATAACCTCAGTTCAGGTGTGTAGTTTGAAGTTTAGGCTGCTTCAAACAGATGAGATATCTTCAGGTTTTAGCACCGTGGCACAGTCTGGCTTCAGCACCACAGCGTGCCCAAGAGCAGAGCTTGGAATTCAGCCATGCAAACCCATGAGAAATTTGTTTGAAGGGCTGGGTAATACTCAAAAACACACTCACAACCTCCACAAGGGTGTTTCCCTTGACTGGGATTTCCACTGTGCCATCCCCCCGAATTCAAGGTTGCATTTGAAGTTTATTCCTCCCAGACTGTGACTGCTCGTCCCTGTAATTTGGGTAACTGCACAGTACTTGTATTGCACTCAGATTCTGAGCTGTAAGGATCTGAGCCTTTGTTACTGAAGTTAAAATTCTACTTGACCTGCTGGCTCATAGGCCTCCTCCTTATTGTCACAACTGTTGCTTTTCAATAAAATGAGAAAAAATGCAGAGTAAATCTGTCATTCTGTGTGTTTCTACAAGCTCTTTAACCCAGACTGTGCTTTTCTTACCAAAACTTATGCAGGATTTTTTTCCCCAAAATATCAGATCAAAGATACAAAGATTCCACCAGGTCTCGGCAAAATGTAATTGGTAACAACTAATTAGCAATTAATGCACCAGCACTCTTCCACTTCCGGAACTTCATTAATTCACAAGGAAAGCAAGGAAAAATAAAGAACAGGGTAGTCTTGTGTCCTGAACAGTCTGTCGGCATGGGAAGGGGAAAAATCAATGTAATGTGATCTTCCAGGTGTGCTTTGATGTTGTGGGGCTACAAGCAGGAGCTTCAGAGGCAGTGTTTTGTTGTCTGTGTGGAGAAACCCCAGCCCAGCACTCCTGAGATTTTCCAGGTATCATGCACAACATTATGTTATGTGTTATTCACTAGGCAGCCCAGCTGAAGGGAATCTCAGGATTTTTGACCATTGAGTATCTCAGGGTATTTGTCATCAATAAAACACATTGCCCAAGTATTACTGATAAAGAAAACAGAGAATTTCATGTTTGGATATGTTATGGATGAGGCATTAGGGAATTATCCGACTTGGTCTGGTACTGCCCAGGAATGTGATGGAAGTGCTATGCTCAGAACTGGGCACTGAGCTGTAGGAATATGGACCTTAAGTGAGGTGCAGGAGACAGCAATGGAATCAAGAACAAAAGGGTTGGAAGGGCTGGATTTGCATGTTTTGAAAAAGAAGGCTGTGGGGGCAAGACAAGAAGGGGCAGAGTGATATTCCAAAGGCCCATGGGTTATCACACAGGGAACACTGAGCTGGGGTGTCCTCAGGGACATCTCAACAGCCACTGGCTTAACTCACAGCAAGAAGGGTGAAGAAATTTTGTTGTCAGGCACTTGAGGAGGCTGTGGAGGGAATCTCTTTTGTCCATGGTGGTTTTTAAGAACAGCATAGACACACATAAGTGGGGAGGATACAAGAATATCATTATCCTGTCTCAGGACAGGAGGCTGGTCTGGGCAAGCCCTGGGCAGTGAGGAAGGTGTTGGGGCAGTGCAGGCACAGCCAGCAGTGCTCCATGTGCTCCAGCTTCATGCCAAGGAAAAGCATTCCAGAGCAGAGAGGCTCATGACAGGAATATCAAAGCAAAAGTCTGCAGCAAAAGAAGGAAGAAGAATTTGGTGGGAGACCACGATCAGTGTTACAGCAACACCAAATGTGTCTGATCAACATATCTTCTCCAGTGACCAGGGACAGGACCGAAGGAACAGCTGGAGCTGTGCCAGGGAGGCTCAGGCTGGACACCAGGGAAAGGCTCTTCCCCAGAGGGTGCTGGCACTGCCCAGGCCCCCCAGGGAATGGGCTCGGCCCCGAGGCTGCCAGAGCTGCAGGAGCTGCCAGGGGTGCCCAGGGTGGGGCTGTTGGGGTGTCTGTACAGGGCTGGGGCTGCCCTGGGTGATCCTGGGGGTCCCTCCCAGCTCAGGACATTCTGTGACTCTCTGATTAAAGAAGAGTTGCCTGCAATACCTGAAAATCTGCAGCATCCCTGTGACACAAGAGCAAGTGACAAAGACACAAATGTGGGGCCAATACCCAGGGAAATGGGGTGGTACAGAAGCAAGAAGGAAAAGTAATCTTTTGAAGCTGGGTTTCAGGGGTTGAACAGAAAATTCCTGTAGTCACCTTGGGAGAAGGTAAAACTGCTCCTGTCCTGGTGCCTGCTTTGTCTCTAAAGTGATGGCTTTGCTAACAGAGCGTGCTGGGGGCCCCCACTGCCCACTGAGGCAAGAGGGAAAGACAGAGGAAAGGAAGACCAAGGATAGACAAAATGTTTCTTGTAGGTGATAACAAAGTTAAATGATAGAGTGTGCATAAGTTTACATCCCCTAATGGAAAGTTATGGGCCTTCAAGTATCCAAATGACCTGGAAATATTAAAATGTAAAACAAACCCTGTAACAGTGTTTGGGTTGATGCTGTGCCTGCTCTGACACTATACCTTGCATGAAGCAGATGACCTTTAAATGTCAGAGTTGGTTGGGAGGCAGAGTTTTAACACCTCATGGTAAATAGCTGTTTTCATTGGTGCCACGCTCTTTTCTTAGGCAGTGTTAGGGAAATGGAATGAGGAAGGTGTTCCTGCCCATGGCAGGGAGATCAAACAGATGATTTCTAAGGTCCCTGCCTACCCAAAACATTCTGTGATTTTATGACAACGGGATTGGAGGATGTGAGATATGAGGAGAAATTGAGAGAGCCTGGTTATTCAACCTATAAAGACAAGGCTCAGGGGGATCATATCAGTGTGATACAAGACAGAGCCAGACTCTTCTAGGTGACAAAAGGGGCAGAAGACACAGGCTGAAATACAGGAAATTCTGCTTAAACCTAGAAAAATGGCATTTTATTGTGAAGATGGAACAGGCTGCT
Organism: Melozone crissalis; assembly: GCF_028551555.1. NCBI lineage: Eukaryota > Metazoa > Chordata > Aves > Passeriformes > Passerellidae > Melozone > Melozone crissalis. The sequence goes on along the minus strand of NW_026535795.1, from coordinate 13,284,504 downwards.
CAAAGAAGTTGTGGTGGCCCCATCCTTAGAGATACTCAAACCCCAGCAGAAGGTCCTGAGGAACCTGTTCCTGCTGCCCCTGTATGAGCAAGGTGCTTGGACCAGATACTCTGAGAGTCCCTTCCTACACCCACAAGTCTCCAGTTTCATGGATCATACAGGCTGACCAACCAACCTGTACCCACACAAGCTCACGAAGGTCAGCTCTCTTCTCCCACTGGTACATGACATGTGCCTGGGGGCTTTAAACTATTTATTTATTTAAATACTTTAAACTATTAATAGTTTAAACTATTTTAAATTATTTAGGAGGAATTTCTTCACAGAAAGAGTGATTAGGTATAGGAATGGGCTGCCCAGGGAGGTAGTGGAGTCACCTGGAAGTGCATAAGGAAAGACTGGATGTGGCACTCAGCACCATGATCTAGTTAACATGGTGGTGATGGCTCATAGCCTGGGCTCAATGATCTCAGAGATCTTTTCCAGCCTAATTGATTCTGTGATTCTGTATTCAAGAGTGAGGAGAGGCTCCCTGCCATAGGAGCTGATTGTGTCCCTGGAGCCATGATCTCCAAAGGTGTTTTCACATTATTAAAAAGCAGAAGAATGCACATTCTTACATACAAAAAAGCCCTCAATGTTCTGACAATGGGGTATTTACAACAGTATGTCCCATTAGAGACATCAAGGGCTCACTTTTAGGATATGGTGGAGATCTCTGTTCAGAGCAGGTCAGGAAAAGCTCAGCAAGCAAAGGAGACTTGCATGGGAATGCCAACATGCCAACACCAAGAGAGAACAGTGGCACAGCTGGAGGCCTGTCATTAGTGGTGTCCCTCAGAGTTCACTCCTGGGCCCAAAGTTGTTGAACTTGCCCATCAATGGCTTGGATGAGGTGGGCAATGCCTGCCCATGAGGGTCACTGTGCATCCCCTCAGATGGATCTCAGCAGGCAGAGAGGAACCTTCTGAAATACAGCAAGGAACAGCCCCAGGCACCTGCACAGGCTGGGGCCAACCTGCTGGGGAGCAGCTTTGTGGAGAAGGACCTGGGGGTCCTGGTGGACAAGGAACTCTCCACAAGCCAGCAGTGGGTCCTTGTGGCCAAGGGGGCTCCTGGGATTTGGAAAACACTGGGAACAGCATTGGCAGCAGCTCAGGGAGGGGACCCAGCCCCTGTGCCCAGCCCTGGGAGGCTCATCTGCAGTGCTGGGTCCAGCTCTGGCTCCTCAGCACAGCAGGGACAGGAGCTCCTGGAGCTGAGCACTGGCCTGGAGCATCTGGGTGCCCAGGAAAGGCTGAGGGAGCTGGGGCTGCTCAGCGTGGAGAGGAGCCCCAGCTGAGAGGGGCCTCAGGCCTGGCTGTCCCTGTGTGCAGGAGGGGCAGAGCAGGGCCCAGGCTCTGCTCCCTGGGGCCCAGCGATGGCCCCAGAGCCACGGGCAGGGACCGATGCCCAGGAAGTTCCACCTGGACAGGAGGAAGAAATTCTTTCCTGTGCAGTGACGGTGAACAGGCTGCCCAGGGAGGGTGTGGAGTGTCCCTCACTGGAGACATTCCAGAACCGTCTGGACGCAATCCCGAACGATGTGCTCTGGGATGGCCCTACCGGAGCTGGGATTTTAGACCAGCTGCTGCCCCGTGGTCCCCTCCAGCCCGCTCCGTGCTGGCACCCGGGGCTGTGCGAGCACGGCAGGATTTGAGACTAATTCCGTTCCGTTCCGTTCCGTTCCGCTCCGCTCCTATTCCGTTCCCCGCCCCTCAGCGCCGCCCTCAGCGCTCCCGCCGCCGCCCGGCGCGTGCGCAGGGCGGGAACGCCGCAAGTCGCGCGAGGCGGCGCGGCGGGCGCGCGCAGGCGCGGGGCGGGGCGGGCGCGCGGCGCTGATGCAAGAGCCGAGCACGGACTGACCCCGCGGCACCGAGCGACTCCGGCCCCTCCGGCCCGCGGCCCCGCCGCAAACATGTCCGGCGACGAGGTGAGACCCGCCGGCCACCGCCGCTGCCGTCCGCGGGAGGGCCTCGCCCGGGGGCTGCGCTGCGCCGCACCGGGGCCGCCGCCATGTGGGCGCCGGGCCTGAGGCCTGCGGCGAGCGCGGCCTCCGCCCTGCGTGGGGCCGGGGCCGGAGCGGGCGGGGGTCCCGCCGGGCCGGGGCTGAGGCAGCGCGGGGGGCGCAGGCCGGGCCGGGGCGGGGCCCTCCTTGCCCGGAGCCCCCGCGGGTGTGTGTGGGGCCGCCGGTCCCGGCAAGGCCCGGAACTCCCGGTGTGCTGCCGGCGGCCGCCCCTGGCGCGGAGCAGCCGGGGAGGGAGGCAGATGGCACCGCCACCGCTTCTCCATCGCGTTCTGCGCTCTTTAGCGAAACGCAGCCTTTAGGCAGTTAGCACTCGCTTTATGGAGCTTTAATATCTCGGGTTTTAACCTTGAGAGCCGAATAGAAACATCTGGACAAATAATAACTAAACGTTTTCCGGGTCTGGCGGTGTTTATCTAGGCACAGTACCGGGGAAGTTTATACATCCGTGTCTGAGAAATTTTTCAGTTGTAAATGCCCTGTGTTGGCAGCTTTGCTGGCCTCATTTCCATTGCTCTCATGGGGAAAAGGAAAGTTTTCCGTGGGTGAGGCGCTCATCAGGCTGGTGTAGCCCTTGGGAAGCTGCTCTGGCCGGATCCATGGCTGCTTCTGCCTTTGTATCTTCTCTCTGGTGTTGTTTAAAATACCTGTGTGGCTTGTTTCCTTCAGAGCAAAGTGAACGCTCAGGCCTTGCAGAGAGACTTGCCCTGCGTCATAAAGGAGAGCTGCTGTAATTAGGACTTATTTTAGTGGTAGCTGTCACTGACTTACTCAGCTGCTTTAACATCTAGAATGAATACGTTGCATTTTTGTGCCTAGATGTGTCATGGGAGCTGCAGTTCTAGTGTCTGGGCTGTTCTCTGCGCTCAGGAATGCTTGCATCAGGTGCTGTCTTACTCAGGTGATCACAGGGCCACTGAGCAGTTCATGGAGTGTCCTGCTTTGAATTTAGTTTGTATCAGTAAAACTGCTTTTCTTGCAAAATGGATTCATTTGACATTGAGGTGATTGCTGGGATCCACAGTGAAGCTGCACCTCTGGGCTGCTTTATGTGACAGAGAATGAAGCTGATGGCAGATAACCCAGTGGAGCTGGCACTGTTCCTCAGACTGGTGTGCACTGAGTGCAGGTGCCTTCCAGAACTGCTGGGTCTCTGGTTGCTGGGACCCAAATACTTTGAGATATTGGTGTCAAGTTGGTGAAACTTTTTAAAGCCTGTGAAGTCAAGGAGGGTGAAGGCACATGAAGACAAATTAACACTGAAAACTGGGATAGATGGTAAGAAGTTCATTGTGTTGAGCTGTAGCTTAAGGTTTTCAGAGTTGTGTATGAATGAAACTCATTGCCGGGAACATCCCTGAGTGCTGCCCAGAGCTGGGGCACAGCAGGAGCAGCACAGCCCAGTTGTGGGGAGCAGTGGTCTGTTAATGTTCTGTTCAGTTTGTTCAAAATCCTACAAACCACAAAATCCTGCTGAAGATCTAGAAGTTCTTTAAACCCTGTAGTTTTGTGAAGCTTCAGGCAGTAACATTAGAGAGTGCTGTGCTTTGACAAATTTGAGTGCTGCTTGGTCTTGGTAATTTTGCCCCTCACCTTGGACATAAGGCAGTGTAAGGACACCTGAACTGACTTGATCAGGGCAGGGGTGGTGTCTGCCTCTTACACATGCCTGTGTTTATTCAGACTAGGGAAATCAGATTTATTTGTGGCTTCTGTTGGAATCCCTGCCGTTTCCCACTGTCACAGCAGTTCAGAGCTTCATTGGCTTCAGTCTTGAGTTGCATTTGGTCTGTGAAACTTTGATTCTGTTCCCCCCTCTGTTTTTTCACTTGCTAATTTTCTTTAAGTTGGGATTTGGACTGTGTAGGCACTTGAAGTAAGGAGCAGGTATATGGAGATGGATGTGAGAAGGAACCATTGGTCTACAGAGTAGAAAACCCCATATGGGAATTTGGCTCTGAGAGCAGGAACAGGGCAGGAATTTATAATTTTTTTCACACTGGAAAAGCATCCATGTTTGTTGTGTTTGTGCTGGGGGCTGAGGTTCCTGCAGTAGAAAACCTGCAATTTTGTAGTTTGTCAGCACTAAATGGTATCATAAAGTTCAGACTAAAGAGCAGAGAAAAGGAATAAAGAAAGTTTGGAAACACCGGCCTCAGAGAGCCAGAGCATGAGCAGCTGGGTTATCAGGGTGGTTCATCTGTGTCATGACTTGTGAAAGCAAATGTGACCTGAGGCTCCTGCTGAGTGGCTTGTTGAAGCCCTTGGTGAACAAAACATTTCAGGCTTAGGCCTCCTCCTCCTCAGGATGTGGAGTGTGCCAAGTTCTGAGTAGGTGCTGGGTGTGCAGAAGCCTGGCTGGGGTGGCCCTGCTCAAGGCCACGGGGGTTTGATGCTGGAAACCAATCTCCTGCATGCAGGAGATGTCTTGGTGTGTCCAGCTCAGTGTGGCCAGGCTGCAGACACTCTGTCTCTGTAGACACAAGAGATGCTTTATGGTGCTTCAGATGTCTTTTCCTTCACGGGAGATGCTCTATGGTGGTTCCAATGTCTTTTCCCTCACAAAAAGAGTGATTTGGGGTGGGTGGGCTGGTTCCTTCTTAGAAGCTGTTACATCTGATTGAGGCATGATTTTAGGTTTGTCTCACATGAGACAATCAAAACCTCTTCAGAGTCTTGGAGAGCATCTCGATGGAAGTGAGTCAGCCCCTTGTGCTGGATCCCAGGCTGTGCACTGCCATGCAGGCAGCTCTCCTGCTGTCCCAGCAGCCTGGGGAGCCCAGGAGGAAGCAGACATGGAACCAGTTGGACGTGCTGTGATTTCTGTGCATTGCAGCAGCATGATTCACACCACTGTCTATGGAAGCAGCAGAGAAAAGCCCTCTGGCTTTCTTTTGAGGATCATTCCAGCACAGTGTGTGCAACTAAAGGCCCACCTCAGCAGCTTGAAAGCCTCAGGGGCCCTGGTGTATGTGCAGGCTTTGGGGATGTTGTGCTTCAGACACCCAGAGCAGTTTGATGCCTTTGGTAGAGCCTGTATGGAACATGGATGTTTCAGAAAATGGCAAGAATATCACAAGAATGGCGTTTGTAGGAGAATGAGAAGTGCAAGGAAAGGTTGTATTGTGGGGAGGGGAAAACCACCAGACTTCAGGGGGTGGATGGGCAACAAGTTGGAGAGCTGCTCCATGGTGAAGTGCTGGTTCTTTCCTGAGTGAGGGTGTTCATGAGGGTGAAGTACAGCTCTGTGAGAACATTCTTCCATTACTGGATGAGGAACATTGGAGAAAGTGTCTAAAATGGTTGTATTTAATATACATTGTGGTGTGACAGCCCAGGCAGATGTGTGTAACTAAGTGACCAGCTGGGATGTCAGCTTGTGTCTGAAGTGAAACAAAAAGCTTTCATGTGTTGGAATCAATCCCTCGGGTCTGCAGATGATGAATAGGTTAAAAGTGAGTCTGGGGTTAGTGCCTTCACAGCCAGACAAGGTGAATTAAGCTGCTTTGCTGGCTAAAGAGCTCATTAACAGCTTTTAATCACTTGGTGTCTGTGGTTCAGTTTCTCAGTCTGGGGAGGGAGAAGGATGAGACCTTTGCCATTTCAGTGTTCAGAGCTGGTGCGGGTCTTGCTCTATCACCAGGCTCTTCTAGGTTTCCTCCTCATCCAGAGTGTTCTTATTCATGGCAAATCTTGCCTTGAATAAATCGGGGAATCAATGTGTCTCACAAGTGGAAGTGATATATGATCAGACCATGTGCTTTGGTGGGGTTAAATTGTCCTCTCTGTGGAGTGGTGCTGTATTACTGCAAAACTGGAGTCCATAATGATTATAAAAGAGAGATGGTAGCCAGTCTGTCAGACAGCCACAGCTTTAACATGTTTCCAGCTGCACTAATAAATAGGTGACAGGAAACTTGGGCTGCAGGAAAAGCAGCAGATGCTGTGAACTCTGTCAGTTTTCCCTTGTAATTGACACATTTCAGGTTCAAGCTGAAGAGCAGTTTGGGAAAAGTTATAAATAATAAATAGGGGATGATTATTGAGCTTCTCAGGAGCTCTTGACTTTTACAGATGATTTTCGATCCTACTATGAGCAAGAAGAAGAAGAAAAAGAAGAAGCCCTTCATGCTGGATGAGGAAGGAGGAGGAGACTTACAAGCAGAAGAGACTCAGCAATCAGAAACAAAGGAAGTTGAACCAGAGCCAACAGAAGACAAAGATGTTGAAGCAGATGAAGAAGATAGCAGGAAGAAAGGTAAAGTGAATCCATGTAGATAAACTCTCAAAGGTGCTGTTTGGAGGCTACAAGCCCAGTTTCAAGAATTTGGCATCCCAGAGCCCTGGTGTGTTCAGAGATTTGTGAATTGTCTCTGCTGCCTGTCTGGAGGGCAGCTTGGAATCTTGCTTGGAATCACGTTCACAGGCACCACCAAGCTCCCAGGGGCTTATGTAATTTGCAATTTTCCAACTCAGTCCTTTGTGTAAAGCACTGAAAAGAGACTCTCTAAAGCAGTGTGAAGTTTTAAATCTTCCACGTGCAATTTAATTGTTGCAATAATTCCACAATTATGGCTCTTTTTCATTTGAACAACTAAGCAATGGTGTGAATAAAAGAAACATCATTAAAGTTCTTAGTGTTTAAACCATTCTGAATGTGATAACCAGAGTGTTCTTTGGAGTCTTTCACAAAGTAAGTGTATGATTGTGTACAAAACCTTGCTTTTTAAATTGAGCCCAATGTAATTTCAGGATTACCTAATTCAGAGCTCCATTAACTTAAATCCAGTTTGTTGCTAAATTAGCTCCTGCTGCAGACCAAAGAAACTGTATCTTCCTCCTGCACTTCTCTTTTTTTGTCCAAGCATCTCTAATGACAAAAGTGACTAATTTATCTTGTGCAGCAGAAAGAAAGATTGAACATTTAAAGAATCAAAAGACACAGTGAGAAGGTGCAGAAACTAAAGCAGTATTTGGAGGCAGAGGGGAATGATCTCTTCAAACCTGAAGGATATCCACAGGGGTTGCAGATCATTGCTCATATCTTATTTTTTGAAGTTTTAAAGATTTGAATGTCAATTAGAGGCCTTAATGTCTGAACTGTTTCTACAGTTACACTTCTTTAGGCAATCCTTTGGTTTTGTTTTTTAGATACAACAGATGACTTGGATGATTTAAATTTCTTCAATCAGAAGAAAAAGAAGAAAAAAACAAAAAAGATATTTGATATAGATGAAGCAGAAGAAGGTGTAAAGGTTTGTTTACATACCTTGACTATGGCTGAAAATTCTCTTGCTTCCATTTTCTTGAGATTGGCAGTGCAGGAGTTGTCTAAAGTCTGTCATTGTGTATTGGTACAGTTCATAACTAAACTTTACATGTCTTTCTTTTTTTTTTTTTTGATGAACATGTTGTTCCTGCCTGGGCTGTTTGTCCAGAAGTGGAAAAACCCTGCCTGCTCTGCACAAAGAGCAAGTAATTCACCAGTCTGCAGGAAGAGCTGATTAACCTCAAGGTTAATTGTCTTTTGGGGTTAGAGAGATAACTGGATGTCAGAAGCCACACACAGAGCAGTCATCTGAAGGCCAGCACTTGAAATGAAGTGCACATATCTGCCAAGAAATCTGTTTTCACTCTGGTGTTTTCTTTAGAAAGGATTGGCTACTGTGCTGTGTTCCAGAAGGTGTACAAGATATTTTTACTCTTCTCAAGTTTTATTCCAAGTAGTGTTTTTGTATCACATGTCAGTGTAACTGGCAAGCCCAGAGAGCAAGAGGACAGAGAAATGTTATGTTATGCATAAACCTCCTTTTCAGATCCTGCCTTTTGGGGGAAGAAAATGTTCCTCTTATCTGCCTCACGGGACAAAATACTTGCTCTGTGTTCTTTCAGTGTGCAGAATTGTGATAACAAATTAAAGTAGCACAGCTTTGCTTTCCCTTACTGCTGCCATGAGGGGTGTTCTGTTCCCTCCTGTCCTCACATGGCTGCTGCCTTTAAGTGCAGTCTGACCTTGTTCCTGGCTAGCAGAAGTTCAGCCAGAAGTGAAAATCTGGCCCTTCTTATGGCAGTAGTGCAGGGTATGGAGCTCTCTTCAACATGCTGGAATTCCATTCTTACCTGTTGGGTTTCAGGGCTGTGGTGGGTGTCACCATCATTCACCTCTACAGTGGGGTTATTGCTGGTGCTATTAGGGCTGTGGTTTACATGGAGAAACTACAGTCTTGCTTCTTTGCAGGAATTGAAAATTGAAGGAGATGTGCCAGAGACAGTAGAACCTGAAGATGACCTTGATATCATGCTGGGCAATAAAAAGAAGAAAAAGAAGAATGTGAAGTTTCCAGATGAAGATGAGATAATGGAGAAGGATGAAGGTACAAGTATAACCTAGCTCAGTGAGATGATGAAAGTGAAATGTAGTCCACCTTGTATGTGAATAAGTTCTGTCCAAATGCCTTTTTTGTTCCAACATTTATCAGAAAAATGTTCTGTAAAAGCACTGTATAAATTTCCCATGAGTGCCAGTGCTCCTTTTTGACAAAGAGAGAAGACTTGTGTCCACATCTTAGTGGAATTTTCTCCTGTGTACCTTTTAGAAATCACGTAAGCATGAGGTTAAAGAATGTTTCTTAATGAATGCCCAAAAACTTTCTTTACAGCATTTGAGGATGAAGATAGCAAAAAAGATGATGGAATTTCTTTTAGCCTTCAGTCAGGACCTGCGTGGGCAGGCTCAGAAAGGGACTACACATATGATGAGGTAATGTTCCAGAGACTTTTAAAACATATTTTCCATGTTCATCTGCATCAGTAGAGCCTTATGCTCCTGTTTCCTATTTCTAACTTCAGAGTGAAGGACTTGTAGTCAGAAGCTCATGAGCAGAGTATTAAAGGCATATATAATAATATAATATAAAAAAATAACATAAATATAATATAAAATAATGGAAATATAAATAATAAATAAAATATAATAAATATAATAATATAAAGATTAATAATATAATATATAATTATATAATATAATATAAATATAGTATAAAATAATATATATACAATAAATAAAATATAATAAATATAATAATATAAAAATAAACAATAGAATATAAATATAAAATAAAAATATAATATAATATAAAAATATAATATAAAAAGGCATATTTTCTATCACAGTAACTTTCACGGGGACAATATTGGTTCAAACCTCTGCCATGGGCAGAACAAACCCTGGGGAAGCAGTGTTGGGATTTTGCATTGATCAGAGCACTTTAAATGTGTTCTGAGCAGCTGGGGAAATGCTCTTGTGCAAAGGCAGTCTGATACTCACTGTGAGTGCTGTTAGAGGTGAGGTGCAGTGAGGAATGGCCAGCTCTCACATGGCTGTGAATTCCTTCTTTTGCAGTTGCTCAACAGAGTTTTTAACATCATGCGGGAGAAGAACCCGGACATGGTGGCTGGAGAGAAGAGGAAATTTGTCATGAAGCCCCCGCAGGTTGTGAGAGTAGGGACCAAGAAAACGTCTTTTGTCAACTTCACAGATATCTGCAAATTGTAAGTTTCCCCTTTGGGTTTCCCAGGAAGAGCAGATGGATGCACTGCTCTGTGCTCCTGTAGAGTTTTCTGGCAAGTGGCAAACCAGGAGTGGAAGCTATTTCAGTCAGAGAGCTCATTACATTTCTCTGTGAGAAGATATTTCTGAACATGATTTCTTGAGATAATTTCTAATTTTATATTTAAATTACAAAAATGGTACATGGGCTGAAACTTGATGAGTTCATTGGGTTCAAGCAAGTTGGGTCACCAGTGACATTTGTGTGCAAGCCTCGAGGAGAAGGGTGGGAAAAGTTCTTTGTAATTTGAGCTGACTACAAATACTGATCTCTTGGTAAATGATGTGGATTCCAGTAGTGTTTTCCCACTGTTTCTGCAGTGATATCTGTCTTAATTATGCCATGTGAAGGCAGCTCTGTTCTTTGTGAGCACTTCTGTGAATGCAGATCTGATGGGTATCAAAAATGTGCTAGAAAACAGGCCTGGTGAAACCCTGCTGAGGACCTGGAACACTAAGGGGAGTTGTTAATGGTAGCTACTAATGTTTTTTCAGGGTTTGGGGCAGTAAGAATGAAAAATCTTTAATGGAAAACTTTTCAGTAGTTGCTGTAATTTTGAGTTGGGGTCAGTGGGAGTTTTTTTGTGTGGGCTGTTCAGGTTTCTTGTGTTCCACAGTAATTGTGTGTGTGCTCTTGGTGCAGACCCCTGGCACTGCTCCCTTTGAAACTTTCTCACTCAAATTTGATTTACCCTGCCAGTCTTGTATGAATACCAAATTTCTCTGAAGGGAGAAGGTTAAACATTTCCTTTCTTTTATTTTCAGATTACATCGTCAGCCAAAACATCTCCTGGCATTTTTGTTGGCAGAATTGGGTACAAGGTAAGGCTGCTGGGCTGTGTGTGTGCTCAGGATTGATATTGGTCAAATATAACATTTTTTGGGTTAGATATGTATAGATGGGCTGGAACATGAGGGGTTTGCTCCCTGCACTTCAGTGCTGTGCTGGGTGGTTGAGGAGAGAACATTTTAGTGAGGAGGCACAGAGGGAAACTCCAAGTCCAAGGGAATGGTCTTGTTCACTCCCCTGAGACAGACAGGTGAGGGCTGTGCCTGGGCAAAACTTCCTCTAGGAAGTAGCTCTGAAGTACCTCAGGATTTTGCATTTTTTGTCCCTACAACACAATTCTATCTGTGCTCTTCTTGAAGAATATATCCTTGTCTTGCTTCATGTTCTTGATTTGTTTTAATGCTTCACACCTGCAAATCAAATAATTAATTTTCTCTTTTCTATTAGTGGTTCAATAGATGGTAACAACCAACTGGTAATCAAAGGAAGATTCCAGCAAAAACAGATAGAAAATGTCTTGAGAAGATATATCAGTAAGTAGAACTCCCTTTCCCCCTGCAGATTTCTCTCAGGTCCCTTGTGATGCCCATGTGTGGCCCAGCTGAGTGCCCACCATGGAGGGGGCTCAGGAGCCACAACTTTCCTTTATCATGGAATAATGCAAATACAGGTGCTCTGCCCTGCACTAAAGCATGCCCAGGAAAGCAGAGCATTTGAGAACTGCTTGTTTTCATCTGAGCCTCATATGTTTGCTTTGATGAGGACTGTGGAAAACAACAGTAATTTTTGATTTTGCAGTCTGTTGTACTTGTGAATTGACAGATGCAGTGTTAAGTTCTGTTCAAATGCCTTTTTTTTCCAAAATTTATGAGGAAAATATTCTATAAAAGCACTGTATAAATTTCCCATGAGTGCTGGTGCCCCTTGCTGACAAACAGAGAAGATTTGAGTCCACATCTGAGTGGGATTTTCTCCTGTGTACCTTTTAGAAATCACATAAGCATGAGGTTAAAGAACGTTTCTTAATGAATCCCAAAAACTTTCTGTGCCCCAGCTGGTCAGAGGACTCAGATTGTGTCACAAAGCTCCTGCTTTAGTGCTGTGTCAGTACCAGAGCTGCTGACGCCTCAGCAGAGGAGCTCAGGGAACACCAGTGGCAAATCTGTACAGGTTATTAACATTAAAACAAGTGTCAGTGCTTAATGTACCACACAGAACCTTCTCTTGGTTAACCAGGGTGATTTTAGTGTTCCCATCAGCCCCTCTGAGCTGGTGGGTGTGTTTGAGCAGCATTTGCAGTGCAGCAGCAGCAGCAGGGACCCAGATTACTGGAATAATATCCAAGAAGGTGAGAGGCCAGGCTGTGAGAAGGACTTGAGCACAGATGTTGAGCAGAAATCAGTGGCTGCACAAGAATGCAGCAGTTCAGATTCAGTCTGGGTGGAGAGCAAAGTGCAAAGCCTCTCCAGCTCCTAAAAGAATTGCTGGATTTTCTCTCTGAGTTGTTGCTGCTGTGCTGAAGCTCAGTGCCTTGTTGAGGAGCCAGGTCACAGGGGGATCAGGGCAGGCCTGTGGAAAAGGTGAAAGGTGAAAACTTTTCCTGGATTTTGCAGCAGTGCCAGCAGCCCCACACTGGAGTCTGCAGGGGCTGCATCCCCTCAGTGTCCATGGGAGCAGCCAGGGCTGGGCTGCACCTGCCTGGCTCTGCCCCCCTTCTGCTCCCTGCTTTTGGATCACAGCTGGCAGTGCACAGCTTGCTCTGCTGCCAGGGCTTTGTCCACTTTGGGACAACTCCAGTGGCTCCAGATTGGGTGTGGTGGTGTTCACAAGGGTCCCAGGAGGAGGGAAGTGATGAGGATTTGACTCCATGTTTCAGAAGGCTGATTTATTATTATATATGTTATATTAAAACTATACTAAAAGAATAGAAGAAGGGATTTCCTCAGAAGGCTAGCAAGGAACAGAAAGGGATGGAATGATGATAAAATCTTGTGACTGACCAGAGAGTCCAAGACAGCTGGACTGTGACTGGCCATTAATTAAAAACAACCACATGATATTCCACATGATATTGGAATTAATACCAGTATAGCCAGATGGGATGTGCCTGGGCTTGTCTGGCCCTTGCTGCTTGACCAAAAGGTGGCAACTGTGGTGTTTTCACCTGAGACACTTTTAGCTGCCTGGGTGTGTGGTGTTTCACCCCACAGACACTTTTGGCTGGCTGCGTGCTGCAGCTGGGCCCGTGGGGACAAGTCCAGGCCTGCAGGAGCTCTGGTGGTGCTGGGATGGAGCTTCCCCCCATAACAGGGGCTGCTCCTCAGGTTTCCCTCTGCCAGAGAAGCTTTAAGGCGATGGTGAAGGAAAGGAGTCGGTTCTGATGGAGGGTTTGGATCCAGAGCTTTATTCTGGCCCACAGGCCTCTGAATGCAGCACCAGCTCCAACAGAACTCCCTGAGCCCGTGGCTGCTGCTCCTTTAACCCCGGGGAGAGGGGCAGGGAAGGGGCAGGGAGCCACCAGCCAGGGACAGGAGGGGAGGAACAAAGGGACAAAGGACACCTGGATGGCCCAATGCCCCCAGGGGTAGAGGGCATCCTGTGAATCTGCCAATCACTCGATGCCCTTCTGGAATGCCAGGACTGACAGACAGGGCTGGGAGGGGAAAGGAGAGGGGACCGACACACCTGGGAGGGAATTATCAGGGGAGGGACCCGAGGTATCTGAGGCAAACCCGGACATCACACCTCAACCACATAAGACCAATCACAGATCCACCTGTTGCATTCCACAGCAGCAGATAATCATTGTTTACATTTAATTTCTGAGGCCTCTTGGTGTTGTGTTATATATCAAGAGTTCCACTATCATCATAGTGCACGGATTCTATATCACCAGAGCTTTGTACCTTCTCGATGTTTCTCGCAGTCAGCTCCTCTAAGCACTGGCTGTTCTGGTTCTTGCAGTAACCATCTGACTCCAGTTCCCACCAATCCACTGTTCTTATTGGCTGCAGGTGTGGCCTGTTAACATCAGGCCTGCTCCTAATCTTTAGTAATTGGTTCAACTGCAACTCTTTGGGTGATAACATTACATTCTACACCACCTTCATTCACCCATACTGTATCCCCCTACCACTCAGCTTCTCAGGAGAAAAAAATCCTAGCGAAAGGACTTTTCATAAAACATATCTGTGACAGTTAGGGTTAGTAGCTAAAGGATTGTAGTGAGCAGTTGTCCCTTTGTCCCTGCAGAGGAGTACGTCACCTGCCACACGTGCCGCTCGCCGGACACCATCCTGCAGAAGGACACGCGGTTATACTTCCTGCAGTGCGAGACCTGCCACTCGCGCTGCTCCGTGGCCAGCATCAAAACCGGCTTCCAGGCTGTCACAGGCAAGAGGGCACAGCTCCGTGCCAAGGCTAACTAGCTTTGCTAACCAGTGCTGCTGTTGGCAAAGTGTTCTGGGGAGATGGGACTGGACAGGTTTGCCATCCGAGTGGATTTACCGTTGTATTAAAGCGAGGTTGTAAAAACCACAAGAAATTTTGGCTTTTGATTGATTGGTCTGTGAAATCCTTGCAAGATGCAGATCCTCAAGCTGTTCACATACATTTGCTCATTGAATATATTTTACCAACTGTAAGGAGCGTGGTGGGAAAGGAGGTGCTTTTTAATCCGTTCAGACTTCTGTAAAAGATGAGATGAATTAAAGATACTATAACAGTGAGTGTCTTGGATTTGGATTTTTCCTTCAGTTTCCTCTTCAAACACTGGTGGGAATGGTTGGTGTGTTGTTCTGCAGATCATGTCACTGAGCTATGTCCAAGACCCAGAATGAAGTTTTAAGATAAAGGTTATTTTGCTTTTACATAACAGGCTTGTTTTAGTTATGCTGTCGTGAAACAGAGAAACCAGGCACAGAGTCCCAGGGCTGACAGGCCAGCATGAGCCCTGCTCCTGCTTGTACAGCCATGGGTGCCTTGTGCACAGGCTTAATTAGGCAAAAATAGCTCTGAGACAGTTCAGGCACCAGGTTGGTGCTGAATCTTAACACAGAATCAGTAAACTGTACTGTAAGTTTTCATAGTGTCATAGTACTAAATTTTGCAATTTCTAATAGAGAAACGTTTATATTTCTGAAGTCCTGCACTCTTCATCACTTTAAAAGAATCTAAATGCAGCAAAAAAACAAAGTAATAGGTCTAAATGTCATTGTATTGTGGCTGCAACACAGTCTTCTATAAATCCTGAATTTGCAGGAGACACTGCCAAGTAATTTGGGTTCCAAATTAACACTTTTTGCTTCAGGATCTTCCCATGCCCTTCCTCTGCTGGCAGTGTCAGTGCCCTGAGGGGACACCTGGTGCTGTCCTCGCTGGGATTTGTGTAGTTCTTCCAGCCAGGGCTGCAGTGGGGAGTGAAGGATCCCCCTGGGCGCAGGAGAGGGGACAGTCGTCACCTGGTTGCCAAAATGTCCCAGGGGAGGGAAAGGTGCAGCAGCTCAGGGTCCCAGCACCCACCCCTGCGGGTCAGGGGAGCTGGTCCTTTGAAGGCAATACAGCAAACACCAGAACTTGAAGGGTTGCTACTAAGTTTTAACCTTTGTATTTAACACAGAGCACAGTATTGCTGGGGAGTCACTCACTTGCTATTTGAAAACTTTGACAGCGCTGTAAGGTGAAAAAAATCAAGGTTTTATGGTTGGTTTCTTTAAAAGCATTTTGAATTTCAAGTGAGCTATAACAATGTTGGATGTATCTTAAAGTGAATAAAGCCAGGATCAGTGCCTCTTGTAACATTATTGTTGTATTCTTGTTTCTTCCTCTAGCAGAGTGTCTCCTGTTGGGAGTTAAACCTTGCAGAAGTGAGAGTTGCCTTTTTGTTTTGGTGACTTGCTGGTGGGGCACCCTGAAATAGCTGAAGAGCAATAATACTTTGTTTTTAAATGTTTGTTTTTCCCTAGGTCAAATACCTTCAACGTACTTAAAAAAAAATACAGTGTGGCCTTGAGCTGCTGCTGTGTTTCAGTGCTTTAAATGAAAAGTTTGATTTAGTGAAATAGGATCAAAAAGATCCAAGTTAATAAAAGACTAAATCATTGTTCCAACCTCTCAGCTGTGAGCTCTGGCTTGCAGGAGAGTTTCAGAGGTGTATTTTGTAGATGTGCTTTGAGTCTGTGCCTGAAACCCTGAGGGCTTTTAATGACTTTTATTTGAGTGCAACATCATGAGCTGTAGGCTCAGATCCTGCTGTGGGATACGAATAACCTCACTAATGCAGGAAATGCCTGTCTAGCAGCACATATCAGTTGGGGCTTATTTTTGTTTAAGGAAAAACTTCCCAGTACATTCAAATAATGTTGTATGAACACAAATGCCTCATGCTGCTCGTGAGGCTGATGAGAGTTTGAAGTGCAGTTGTGTTCAGAGGCAAAAAAGTTTTTACTTGAGCTGTCTGTGAGAAAGCAGCTTAGAGATGGAGTTCTTCACAGAGGAGCTGGGGTTCCCTGTGTCTGTGTGCAGATACAGTTTTGGAGACAGCTGTTTTTTTCTCTGAGCTGGAAATTGGCTGTGTGGAGATGTGGGAGCCAGATTTTAGGTACTGAACAACAGCTCAGCTGCTCCTCTCCATGGTCTTGCCATACCCAGCTCTCCACCTGATCCAAGTAACCTGAGCATGCAGGGCTGTTCCATCCCAGCAGTGAAGATGAAACTTTCAGCCCAGCCCATCCAAGAGAAACTCACCTGAGATTTGTCCCTGGAGGTGCTGGGAGAACAGAATTGCTGTTGTGGTCATCAGCCTGAGCTTCCCTGGTGCCTTGGAAGAACAAATCTCTTTATCCCCTTTACTTCTGCCAGGATGTGCTTTTATCTCCCCTGTCACGTGGTTGCAGCTCAAGGGGTTGGGGACCTTGCTCATGTCCCTGAAGTAACCAGGGAAATGGGAACATCTCATCCCCTGATTGAGCACAAACCCAGGGGGATCAGCTGCCCTGGGGATCTGTGCTTCTGTTCTGCTGGAATCAGTGACAATAAACTACATTGCTGGGAGCTTCTGGCCAGAGCAAGAATTTCACCATTTTTGTAACCACAGCTGGTGTAAAGGAGGAGCATTCATGAGATGGCTGCATGGAGAGCTGGGAGGTCCTGGTTGGTGACAGTGTGACATTGTGCAGTGTGTCCTCCAGGTATGGCCACGATGGGGCAGCTTTCAGTGAGATTGGGGCACCGGCATTGTCAGCAAGGAAAGGAAAAAGCAGATTTTCAAAGCTGCTGCTATCAGGACAGGGTTTGTCACAAACTGCAGGGGGTGTTGAGCTTTGATCAGGTGAAAGGACTGTGGTGGTGGCTGGGGGGGAGGCACAGGAATAGAAACAGGAAGTTGCTGAAAATCAAGAAAATGAGAAGTTGAGTGTGATGCTGACAGCTGAGAATCATTAGAATTTATCTGTTCATCTTCTTAATAACATTTCTCCAGCTCTCTGTTTTGCCCCCGTGCTCAGTTTTCCCCTAGAGGATTATTCCAGATTACTGGAATAATATCCAAGAAGGTGAGAGGCCAGGCTGTGAGAAGGACTTGAGCACAGATGTTGAGCAGAAATCAGTGGCTGCACAAGAATGCAGCAGTTCAGATTCAGTCTGGGTGGAGAGCAAAGTGCAAAGCCTCTCCAGCTCCTAAAAGAATTGCTGGATTTTCTCTCTGAGTTGTTGCTGCTGTGCTGAAGCTCAGTGCCTTGTTGAGGAGCCAGGTCACAGGGGGATCAGGGCAGGCCTGTGGAAAAGGTGAAAGGTGAAAACTTTTCCTGGATTTTGCAGCAGTGCCAGCAGCCCCACACTGGAGTCTGCAGGGGCTGCATCCCCTCAGTGTCCATGGGAGCAGCCAGGGCTGGGCTGCACCTGCCTGGCTCTGCCCCCCTTCTGCTCCCTGCTTTTGGATCACAGCTGGCAGTGCACAGCTTGCTCTGCTGCCAGGGCTTTGTCCACTTTGGGACAACTCCAGTGGCTCCAGCTTGGGTTATTATGGGTGAACAGTCAAATCCTATGGCAGAAAAAGGGGCACAATTCCTTGTGTCCTTTCCCTCAAATGCAGGAGCTGAAGGGGAGAAAGTTTGCTCTGATCAGTTGTTTAAATGATCCTGTGACTGGAGGAGGAAAAAGGCTTTTGGGAAGATGTTACCTGGCAATATCTTCCTTCTGAAGTGAAACAGCTTTTCTCCTAAAGAGAAGCAAGTTCAGGGGCTGGTGCTGATCCCTGACACACATTATTAACACACATTATCTCACCTGGACAGGCTCTGCTTTGAGGGGACCTCACCTGGCTTCAGTCCCTGGGCTAACAAGTTTGGTGTTTGCAGCTCTTTCATTATCTTAGCTTTTTTGGTCATTATTTTAGCTCTTGCATTATTTTATCTATTTCAGTGATGAACACAGGGCAGTGCCATGATTCAGCCAGTCTTTAGTTTTTAGACAAAGCCTGGAGAGCTTTTCCTGTAGGTGTTTCACCATATGTGGATATAGATAAGCTATACATAAACATTCACAGAGGTATCACAGCGTAACCCTTACACTCTTTCATATCCTTGATACAGAATGGCTGTCAGTCTGTCCCAAGCCCAAGGCAGCAGTTCTTTATAGAAGGAGAAATTCCAGCTGGCCCTGGAAATGCATTGCTGCCCAGCAAACCCAAGGAACTCAAGGATTTTCCTCACCAGAAGAAAAATACTTCCTCACTTCCCCTGTTCTTTTCTGTATGGACAGGCTCAGTCCTTGCTGTTCATCCTTTTTTCCTTTTGGCACATTGCAAAATTCTGGAATAAAGCAGTCACCACATTACTTCTATTATGGGAAGCATTTTTCTGCTCAGAACCCACCAGAAATTTGTGGTACCTCTGTCCCTCCCTCTCCAGCCCACTGCATCCCCCACAGGGGTCTCTGGGCTCACAGAAATTCTGCTTTTTCTAGCAGAAGCAGCATCCTTAATTCTACATTCCATAGTAAAGCAAATCACTTTTTAAATCCATTGTTTCTTCCCCCAGGCCTGCTTTGGGTAATTATCCCATAATTTGGTGTATTTCTTTCTCCAGTGTGGAGCACTGCACTGGGGGAAGCAGGGCTGTGGAAGCAGTTTGTGCTCTGGTTGTCACCAGTGGCAGGTGCTTTATTACAGGGAGGAACTCTAGATGTGATTCATTGTGAAAATAAGGCACAGAAGGCCAATAAAAAATATATGTTCAGTTACATTTTTCGTTTTGTGGACTGAAATGTCTCTATGCTGCTCATGGCCCTCAGAACCTGCTGCAGGCCCTGTGCTGTGTTTTTGTTCAGCACCAAAATTGCCTCTTTTTCACCAAGGCTGTGGAAAAATAAGTTCTGAGAGATGTGAGCTCATCTGAAATGAAGCTTTAAACATTTTTCTTTGCTGCCTTGTCCCCATCCTCCCTGACATCCTCAGACAAGAGAGGGAGGAGTGGTTGCTTGCTTTATTCTTCTGAAGGAGCTGTCTGGGGTTCTCCTGATGTGGTGATTTGGGCTCGAGGTGTGGCTGTTGAGGCTCCCTGGTGGTGGGAAAGCCCTTGCTTGGGGCTGCCTGTGGAGTCTCGAATATTGCACACATGGCAGTTTGGTTTTAATCCCAGACCTTCTCCACTTGCCCAAAATTCATTTAAACAATGTGCTGAAGCACATTGTTTCCCTCTACTCTTTGTTCTGGATGAGGGAGGCCTTTATTTAAATCCTGCCCCTGGCCAAGAACATCCCTGGCCTTGAGGAAGGTGGGATGTGCTGGGGCTGGAGCCCCTCTGGAGGTGCTGTGGGCACAGAGGCCCCTCCTGAGCTGCCCCAAAGCCCCTCAGGGGCTGCTCTGGCCTGTGGGGACCGCAGGGAGGCCGAGCTGGGCACAGGCTGGGGCTGTCCCAGCTCTGCTCTGCTCACCCAGCTCTGAGCAGACCCAGGAGTGCTGGGCTCTGTGCCCGGGCCGGCCTGGCAGAGGCAACAATGCCCTGCCAGGGAGGGAATCTGGGCAAGGAAAGGTGCTGGGCTCGGGGCTCTCTTGCTGGACCAGTGCAGGGTGTCCATCCTGCCACATCCCCCTGTGCAGGGCATTCCCAGTGTGGCCGAGTCCTTTGGCACCACTGTCCCCATCCCAGGCCTGGGCGGGTTTTCCTGCCAGAGGATGGAGAAGCTCCACCAGGAGCCTCTGGGGCTCTTGGCCACATCTCCACATGCAAAACTTTATTGAGAATGATGCCTTGTGAAGGCTGCCTAGAACAGAGGCTGGACAGAGCTAAAAAATAAAGTAGGGATTTATTAAAAGGCCTCCATGCATCCACCTTGGGCAGCACAACACAAAATGGTCCCAAAATGCACGGCCAGGCACGGGGTCTGTCACTGTGATCAGTTCTGCTCCATTTGCACCTTGCAGTTCATTGTCCCATTCCAGCTTTAGCCCCTGCAGTCCCACCCTGCTTGTTTTTCTCTCTCCAGCCCACGGTGTTTGTGCTCTTGGGCTGAGATTTGGATCATTTGTCCTTGGTGCCCAGCTGGAGCAGGAATTGTTTTGTCTCCCTGCTCTGTGCACAGAGCTCAGCATCCCCTCATGTGAATCCCAGACCCACACACTAAAGCAGCACAGAATCTGAAAAATATTAAAGCTAAAACCTGAGGCATCAAGAAGAGGGAACTGAAGCTCCTGCAGTTAACAAGAAGACAATACGGGAGGGATACAAGACACAGCAAGTGGCTCTCACAAATCCCTCAAAGGACAGTCCTGTTACAACTGAAATGTTCCCCAGGTGCTGCACAGCCTGGAACTGTGATGTTCATCAAAGTCAATGGGAGTTAATAACGTCAGTGGGGGTTTTGTTGCATCTCCTAACCCAGACAGAATGAATGATTGCAGGCATTTTGGCCCCAGTGATTGTTCATGTCCAGAAGCAATGGAAGGAGCATTTGGGACTGGAGGAACCCTGCTCTGCTGCTCCAATGCTTGTCCAGGCCAGCAAGGGGAAACCAGAGCACCAAAGCTTCCTGCACACCTGCTGGTGCCATGGCATGCCATGCCATGCCATGCCATGCCATTTAACCCACAGTGTGCCAGCAGCCTCAGACACTCCCATTCCTGCAGAGGTGCAGGCAAGGCAGCAGGGACAGACTCTGAAGGTGTTTCTAAGCAAGACCTTGCCTCTGATGGGATGGGAGCAAACAGCAGCACAAGTGAGAAGCCAGGTGAGGTCCAGGACATTTGGGAATGGGACCTTCCCTCTCTGGCTGGTGGGGAAAATCTTTCACAAAAGTTTTATTTATTTTTTTTTTCAAGCTCCAACCGTGGCAGCTGTGTATGTTCAGTTGAGCTGCTCAGTTTATGTTGGTTAATTTCTTCAGAATATGCAGATGTTGAATTAATTGTTGCCTGTGGGGTTGTTCTGGAGAGAATGGAGTGGCCCAGCCCTTGTCCTCCCACATCCCAGCAGGGCAGGGACAATTTCCAGGGGGGGACACTGGACCATGGAAATGGAGGCTGAATGCAAACAGGGTGGGAGCCTTTACATTCCTTCAAGAGCTAATGGGGTCTGACACATCTTTTTATGTCATGGATGTTTAGAGGGCCTTGGGGAGGACCACACCTCTGTCAGGCAGGACAGCCCTAAAGGGCCAGGAGCTGGCTGTGCCTCTGAGCCAGAGATGAGATGGGGAAGAAAAATGGCTTGGCTGAACTTTTGCTTGGAACTAAGGAGAAAAGAAGAATTTTTGACTTTTGGAAGAACAGGGAGACAATTTAGAGCAACCACAAGAGTGTTGTGGGGTCATGCAGGGAGAAAATCAGAAGGGGAAAAGCTCAACTTGAACTTATCTGGGTACTACCATAGAAGACAATAAAAATGTGGTTGTAAATACAACAGCAACAAGAGTAGGGCTAAGGAGAATCTCCTTCTGGGAATCTCCTTATGGGAGATGTCCTTATCATCCTTTATGGGATGTGGCTGGGGCTGGTTTCTTTTCCCACCAATCAAGGGATAGGACAAGAGGAAATGGCCTCAGGTTGTGCCAGGGGAGGTTTAGGCTGGGTATTATGGAAAGTGTCATTTTGTGGTGCTCAGGCATTGGAACAGCTGCCCAGGGCAGTGGTGGAGTCCCCATGCTTGGAGGAGTCTAAAAGAGGTGATGTGGCAGGTGGGGGCATTGGGATGGCCTTGGCAGAGCTGGGGAAGCTGGGCTGGGTGGCCTTGGAGAGCTTTTCTAGTCTAAATGGGTCTGAGGGAAACCTGCTCAGAGCAGGGGTGACCCCTCTGGGCCCCCATTGCTCTCCTGACAGAGCAGGGGAACCAGCAGGGAGCTCTGCAGGGGCTGCACGGCCACCGGGTGATGGAGGGCTGGGGGTGTCCCTTTCCCGCCTCAGCTGGGCTCTCTGCAGGGACAGACAGACATCACTGAGCACCAAACCCAGAACTCCTTTCATTGGGGCCCCACCTACAGCCAAGGGAGGGTGAACAACCCTGCAGGGCCTGCTCAGAGCCCCCCAAGTCCCAAAGTAATGAACACAATCAGAGCAGCTCTTTGCTGTCTGTGCTGCAAGGCTGAGCTGCAGTGAGCCCCTGAGGCCCTGCAGCCTCACAGGTGGGCACAGGGCTCAGCAGGCTGAAGGTTGGGCTGGTTCCCATCTTCTTGACAGCCAGTTTGACTTGGTTTGGTTTTGGGGTCTTTCCCCCCTGCTGTTGTTCCTCCTTCCAGCCACAAAGACACCCAGCCATCAGCCTGATGCTGCTGCTGTTATGAGTAGAACAGTTGCCCATTTTTTTAAAAGGCTGCAGAGTTCACAGGTTGGGCCAGTTGCTGCCAGGGTGGAGTTCTAACTGTTTGTTGTTGTAATCACCTGTTGTTTTCGTTACCTACCTGTCATTAATGGTTAAGAATTCTCCCTTAGTTGAGTGACGCCCCACTGCTTCCCGGAGGATGGCACCCAGTGAAGGGGAGGGGACAATGAAGTTGGCATGCAAATGACCTCAGAGCCAGCAAGCAAATGAGGAAGCCCCTCACCAAACCTAGCAAAAACGCCTAAAACAACGATCCAACACAAAATGGATGAATGAAAGTGATGTCTAGACGTGAGGAACAGAATCCAGAGTTCGCCAAGGCCTTTTTACCCCTCACCCTAACCTAAAAGATGTCGGCTGGAAAGAGGAGCTCGAATGTCAAACTAGAAACCTGGGAATCTCCTGATGCTCTCCTGAGGCTGGAACCCCCAGCTCTGCCCATAGACCAGCAGACAAAGCTGCAGTCTTCCTTCTCCTCCTCCAAGTTGCTCCTGAGAGCAGCAGCGGCGTAGGCGCGACCTGTTGGTTCTTCCCACCTGAGCTGATCATTTTTAAACAAAAGCATTAAAAAGAAAAATATCTCCTGCACTGTTTATTTCGCTGCTGTCTCCCCCTGGAGGGAACTGCTGGCAGGACAGATGGACAGGTGGCTGTTCAAACATCTCACCAGAAACTCACCAGCTTTGCTCTCCAGGGCTGGATGGGGGCTCAGCCACAAGGAACCCATCCAGGCTGGATGGACCTTGGAGAAACCTGGTCCAGTGGAAGGTCCCCAGGAGATCACCTTTAAGGTCCTTTCCAACCCAACCATTTGGGGTCACTGGTCCCTCCTGACACGCTCTGGTGTCACCCAGAGCAACACCTGCTTAAGGAGCAGATTTTAGCATTGCTGGCGTGTGCAGCCTGGCACAGCAGTCAGACTTTCCCAGGCTGTTATGAGCTGGACCAGTGAAAAATCCAGAGATTAAAGGCTTGGACTTGGCCCCTGCTCTCCTGCATCAAAGAAGTTTCCAAGCCTCCAGGGAAAACCCCAGAACTCCTGTGAACACAGATGTTTTGTACAGCCCAGTGGGATATACCTCGGGCAAGGGAAAGTAAATCCTGCAGGCAGAGCTGAGGCTTGGAAAGGGAAAAAAGACAGAACAAGTGTGTGTGTGTATGGCAGAGAGAAGAGAGGAGAAGCAAATTAGATTTCTTTCTTTTATTATACAGGATTGTATGTACAAGGTCACCTCTCCCAAACAGCAGCAGCACAGTCAGTTCACAGCCAAACCTGCAGCTCATCTCTCCAGGCCTGGAGAACAGCTCAGGACAACTCAGTGCAGACCTTGCACAGGAACTGGGCCAGGGCAGGGCAAGCACGAGGCTCCCTCCAACCCCTCCTCAAGCAGCCCAAACTAAGAAATGCAAAGAAAACTTTGTGCTTCAAGAGCCATGCGTGCTCCAGGACGGCCCCAGGGGCAGGGAAGTGTCACCCCTGGAGCCGCTTTCCCTTCACCCTTCCAAGAGATGCTGTGGATGAGGTTGGAGCACTCAGGACCCCCCAGGTGTCGTGACAGGCCAGGGGGAAGGTGTGGACTCTGCTCTGGGTTCCAAGCACTGCTGTGTGTGTGGGATCTGGAGGGGAAGGGGCAGGCAGGACACACCAGGTGTGAGGGGTAAAGTGCTGCGTGAGGTTCAGCCCCCGGGAAAAACGGGAGGAGCCCGGGAAGGACAAAGAGGAGAGAATGGTTGAGGCCTCTGGGCTGTGGGGTCCCACGAGGAGCCCTCTGCTCCCAGCACGGGGCAGGGCACAGCAGCAGCTGGGAGCTGGGAGGTGCTGCACAGGCACAGCCACAGTGCCCAGGGCATTCATTCCCTGTGCCCAGCCTCGGGCACGCTGTCACCCTGGCCATGGAGCTCAGGCAGGAGCAGAGGGGTCACACCACGCTCCTGACGTGCCCTCACTGCAGCAGGAGGAGGTGTGGGCAGCCAGGGAGGGTCTCTGGCTCCAGGCTGTAGGAGTTGGGTGCTCCACATCCTTTCCAGGAGCAGCTGGTCCAAGGAAAGGGTCTCATCCCCGCCCCTCACTCTGCAGAGGGTTGCTCAGCCCTGACATGGTGGAGAATGAGGACCCAAAGCACTCAGGGTGGTGTTTGCTTGCTCTCTCCTGCTTGGGATCACTTGATTTCCTGCAGCTTCCTCTCCCCTTCCCTCCTCAAGCAGCTTCCCAGAGCACAGCAGCTGCTCCAGCAGCGACTCCTTTGCACCTGGAGGTGACTGTGGACACACAGCAGCTCATGGGGCACAGAGAGGTGGCAGGAGGTGGTTGAGCTGGAGGACAGCACCCCACAGCCTTGATCAACAGCACCTTCAGCACAAGAACACAAACTGTCCAGACTGAGACACTGCTCTTCCCTCAGTTAGGAAATGCTCTGGCTCTCACCTCACACAGGAAAAATGTCTTTATTGGGCTGGGCTGAGCTCTCTGCTCTCCTGCAAGCAGCTCTACAACACTGCCTGGGGACACACCTGCTCTCCTGCTCTCTGTGGTGGCTCTGGGTTGTGCAGAGCTCCTCTGCTGCCTGTAGAGCTCCAAATCCATGGCAGGGGTGGTGGGGATCTGCTGGGAGGATGAGTTTTCTTTGCCTTTGCTTTACAGATGGATGGAAGATGTCGGGCCATGTTTCTCCTTTGAATGCCAGGTAGAGATGACAGCAGCACTTCCACTCAGCTTGCCTTGCTCAACGTGCCAGGACAGGGTTCAGCCTCGTGCTTTCCTCACTCTGTTGCTCACAGCTGCAAGGAGAGAAGGGGGAGCTACAGCACTGTCCTTGAACCCCAGAGATTTGTCACTCAGGAAAGGGGGTGAAGGGCTGGCCAGTGACCCAGCTGAGCAGCCAAGCTCCATGCTAGGAAAACACAGAGGATCAGTGGGAAAGAGCCTCTCCTGAAGCAGCAACCCCCAGGCCCAAGGGGCACAGAGGGAGAGCTCTGGCTCCATCAGCAGCACGGGGCTGTACCTGGTTACTGTAGCCTGGCATCCTCCACGTCTGTGTAATGGCTGTTCTCCTGCAGGGAAAAGGGAACCACAAACAGTGAATCACCCTGGGTCCCTCCTGCCCTGCCTGGGACACCTCCCATGTGGGCACCAGCTGGTCCCTGCTGTGGGACAGCAGTGCCAGCGTGCTCAGTGTGATGGATGAGCTACAGAACACACCTGGTATGGACACCTGGCAAAAACACCAATTTCCCCTGGCTCCTGATGCTGAAATGGCTCTGCCAAACAGACCTGGGGTGTGCAATCCCCTCCAGGGCTTGGAAGTAACAGAATCACAGAATTATTCAGATTCCAGGATCATCAAGTCCAACCATTAACCCAGCACATCCATGTTCACTCCCCAGCTGCTCCAATGCCTGACCACCCTTTCAGTGAAGAAATTTCCCTGATCTCCAATCTAAACCTCCCCTGGCACAGTTTGAGGCCATTTCCTCTCACCCTGTTTCTGTTCCCTGGAACTGCCCAGTGCTGCCAAGGTGCCTCAGTCCATGAAGGCACATCTGTGTCCTGATTCTGCTGCTGAGCACAGGAACTGGTCCCAGTTTGCAGCAGAACTCATCATCCAGAATGGTAACATTCATCCAGCACTCCAAAGGCAACAATAATGGCCTTTATAATAATAATGGTGCTGAACTGCTCCCCAAGCAGGGCTTTGGAAAGCACAGCATGTGTTTGGACTGCCCTGATGGTCTTGGAAGTGTTTTCCAGCTTTCATTGTTCTCAGTGGAATTTGCTCCTGGAGCTGCTGTGCAGAGCAGCAGCACTGGGGAGTGAATGGGGTGCTCACAGTGTTTAACCTCCTGCACAGGATGAGGATTTCAGGGATGGAAATGGATCCAGGAGTTCTCTGCAGGGACACAAGGGGCTCCAGAGGGAAAGGAAAGGGAACAGGCTCTGCCTGAGAGCCAGGGGAGGCGGCCTTGCTCAGGGCAGGCAGAGCCAGCTGCACTGGATGTGCCTTGGCATGAATGGGCTGGGATCCTCCTCCTGTGGGGGAGGACCAGGGTGACACCCAGCTGTGACACCGTGGCAGGCACCCCCTGCACACCACTGGGGCACAGACCCCTGGGGAACCTGCACCCCCCTGGCACTGGGGGAGGAGCAGGGCTGGAACAAGAAACAAAGGCTTTGGGACAGCATCCAGAGTAAGTTCTGCCCCAGCTGAGCAGGGCAGGAGGCATCATTGTGGTTCCTGATGGCCAAGAACACCTGGTCAGGGATGTGAAGGTGGAGAGAAGCCTTGGCTGCAGAGCCATGGGACTGTGAACCTGAGTACCCCAGAGAAGTGACCAACACCAACAGCAGGATCAGACCCCTGAACCTGAGAGCAGATCTGGGGCCGTTCAGGGATCTGCTTGGTAAAATCCCATGTGAGATGTCTCTGGAGGCCAAGGAGGCCGGGACATCCAGATCCTGTGGTGTGAGACTTCCAGGGGGAACTCAGCACCAAGCCCAAAAACTGTTTAGATGCAGACTGGGCAGATAAATGACCAAAACTGCAGGAAACCAGAAGAAAATCTGACTGCAAATCTACCACAGTGTGCTGTAAATACCTGAACACATCAGGAGTCCTTTAGCTTTCCCTCCAGAGCAGCTATCTATGAGCAGGGATCTCCCCTTGAGCAGGGCCATCCCCCAAGACACCCCTCAGCTGACACCAGGCATTGATGGGCTGGCAGGAGACAGTTTTTGCACACATGTGACATTTAATACACAATAATCTTTGTATCCCCTACTAAGTGTAGTAAATAGTACTGACCACCAATCCAGCTGCACTTACTCTGAATTTTCCACACCCAAATTTATGGCTCAGAACTCAATAAACTCCCTCAGCAATGAGTGACCTCTGGCTCTTCTTCTGCCACCCCCCTGCCCCTCAGAGCCAAAGGGATTTTAGGGACCCCATGTGGGTGCCATGTCCATGGTGACAGCCACACTGGGGTGTGGGATAAAGGAGTCACTCCAGGAACTGCTCAGTGCTGTGAGCTGTGCTGAGCTCCCTGCACACACTGCCCTGACCATCCACAGCACTTGGGAGCCTGTCTGAGGCTGGCAGTGGAACATTTCTGGTCTTGATGCCACATCAGGACCAGGGAGTTCCAGAAAATAGAGATGTGAGCTGAAACAGTCATCTTTGTCTTCTCCTGTTAATGAGGACCAGCTCTTCCCAAACCACTGCCAGCAGATGTCCCTCCAGTGTTTTCTTACCCCTGCAAAGGCAAAGGAGTGCACATTTTTTGTTGACAGGCTGTGTGCTTCTTTATCATCATTAACATCAGCAAGTTTCCCCCTAATGTCTACCATCTGTTTGCCCTGATGTAATTCAAGCCTGGCCTTCCTTTTCCTGACACAGCTTGTGCCTTTCTTCTTCCCAGTGCCTGGAGTGACCTCTCCCCTCCAGCCCTGGAACAGTTCAAGGACCCTGTTCAGAGCCCTCACCCAGTTGGGCAGGAGAGCCCAACCCAGCTGGGAGTGCTTGGAGCTGGAGCAGTTTAAGGCTGTGGATGTGAAGTGTGGGCACCCAGGGATGGGGGGTGAGGAAGAGGAAGGAATGCTGAGCTTCATCCTCACTTCTGCCACCACCAGTGCTGGGGTGGGGAGGGACTGGAGCTGTTCCTGGGGCCACTCAGGGCAGGTCATGTCCTCCCACCCTGCTGCCGTCAGCCTGGATCTAGAGCTGATCCTGTTCTCAGAGGTTTTGGTTTGGGATAAATGACAGTGCTGCCAGTGTTACCACAGTGCCTGTCCTGTACCCAAACACTGGGCTCCCATCCAAATGCACAGTTTGTCCCTGGGTTCACCAGGAACACCCCTGTTTGGGGCAGGACTAGGAGCAGTGGGGCTGGGGTCAGACCTTGGCTTGTGCCATGGGACAAGTGCCTCTGGAGAGGGACTTGGGACAAGGGCCTGGAGGGACAGGACAAGGAGAATGGCTTCATATTGCCAGGGCAGGGACAGATAGGATATTGGGAAGGAATTCCTCCCTGTGAGGGTGGGCAGGCCCTGGCACAGGTGCCCAGAGCAGCTGTGGCTGTCCCTGGATCCCTGGCAGTGCCCAAGGCCAGGCTGGACAGGGCTGGGAGCAGCCTGGGATGGTGGAAGGTGTCCCTGCCCATAGCAGGGGGTGGAATGAGAAGTTCTCTAAGGTTCCTTCCAATCCAAACCCTCCTGTTATTCTGTGAATGTCTGGTCAGCTGCAAGGGCACTGCAAATGCAGCTCATCTAAAACAGCCTGTCCTTGTGGTGTGTTTAAATCCATCTAAGAATCACTTGGGAGCAGAGTGGATTGGTTTAAACCACTCCTAGCTGTGAAATCAAGGATAAATGTCTGAATTTCAAGAGCCAACCATGTTTCTTCAGCACCTCCACACGTATTTGCATGGGCAGTGCTTCTGCAGGCTTGGAAGAACAAGGTTGTGAGCAACAATCAGATTTAAATACTGCAATTTCTTTGGAGGATGGAAAAACTACTTTTCCAGTAAAGCTGTGTCCCCCTCCTTTGCTGCAGGGATGCATTGCCCAAGCTCCCTTACCAGTTCATCTTCACACTCCTCCCGTGCCAGCCCCTCCTCCTCGCCCTCGTCCCCGTTGAGCGGCTCCTCCGCGGTGGCCTCGGCCTCGGAGGCCGTGTCCTCCTGGGACACCTCGCTCTTGCTGCTCTCCACCTTCTTGCGGGCCTCTGTGGGGACACAGCCACATCAGGGATGGGGAATGGGGACAGACTGACCCTGGGTCAGGGATGGGGAATGGGGACAGACTGACCCTGGGTCACAAATGGGAATGGGGATACAGCCTGACCCTGGGCCAGGGATGGGGAATGGGGACAGACTGACCCTGGGTCAGGGATAGGAATGGGGACAGCCTGACCCTGGGTCAGGGGTGGGAACAGGGACAGACTGACCCTGGGTCAGAAATGGGGAATGGGGACAGCCTGACCCTGGGTCACAAATGGGAATGGGGACACAGACTGACCCTGGGCCAGGGATAGGGAATGGGGACATGGCCTGACCCTGGGTCAGGGATGGCAACAAGGGCCACAGACTGATCCACAGAGCCAGGGCTGACAACCAGGGCCACAGCCTGACCCCAAATCAGGGCTGGCAACTGGAGCCACAGACTGACACCCAGTCAGGGATGGTAACAGGGGACACAGGCTGACCTCAGGTCAGAGAGCCCCACATCCACTGGGGAGGAAATAATAATGGTGGGAATGCTTCCTGCCATGGGGAGTTCTGCTGGTTTTGAGGAGGCGGCTTGAGACACCATGGAGAGGGCAGAGAAGGTTCTAGATCCCCCAGCAGGATGGTGGGAGCCAGGAATAGGGATAGGGATAGGGACAGGGACAAGGATAGGATAGGATAGGGGGATAGGAACAGGGATAGGGATAGGGTCGGGGATAGGGATAGGGATAAGAATAGGATAGGGATTGGGATAGGGATATGGATGGGACAGTGGCAGGAAAAGGGACAGGAAAGGGTAAGATAGGATATGGGTAGAACATGGGATAGGAGAGGATAAAATAGAAATAGGATAGGAAATGAATAGGAAAGCAATGGGAAAGGAAAGGAAAGGAAAGGAAAGGAAAGGAAAGGAAAGGAATAATGATAGCATATGACAGAGTAAAATAGAATAGTCTAACAAAAAATGCAAACTAGAAAAAATACAAGCTAAAAAAAAAGACAAAATAAAAAAAAAAATCTCATCATTTTAAACCCCAACTCAGCAATTTCAGGAATTTTGGTGTGTAATTTTGGCCTGTGATTCTACCCTGGAACCTGGGGGTTGACACTTCCCTGTCAGAGCCTGGAGGAATGTGTGATGCCCAAGGCCAGCCCCGAGGCATCCCCACCCCCACTGACCTGCAGAGAGCTTCTGCTCCTCAGCAATCTGCTCCAGCCGGCCCAGGAGAGCGTCGATGTTGGATTTGATCTGTGTCAGCTCCGTTTTGATTGTCTGCAGCTCGCTGCTCTTCACTGAGGGGAGGAAGGAAGCACAGGAAGGCACTCAGTGCCCTGCAGAGCAACCCCAGCCCACACCCTGCCCAGGGCAGCTCCCTCAGCAGGCAGGAAAATCAGGGAGAAGCCCAGGCTGGGAACTGGCAGGGAAACTGCTCCCAAAAGAGCCTGGGGTGCTGTGTCCAGGCAGGCTGCAGAGCCTGACCCTAGGCTGTACCTGCACTACAGCTCCTCCAGAACTTTACACTAATGTTTACACTAAAATTTTTTGAAAGCAAATCAAATCGTATCAAATCAGATCCTTTACCTTCCTGAAATATCCCTGGAACCCCAAGGAGTAAAGCTCCTGGGTACTGTGAAATTGGATTTTTATGTTAATTTTAAATACATGGGAAGAAATCAGTCTAAAACTTGAAAAACGTTTCTCCCTATCACTTCCTATCTTATTGTATAAGAATCAAAATTTTCGGTACAATTACACTTCAGGCAGCCTTTCTAAATCCAGTAATGCAGCTGCCATCAGGAATGTTTTTAGTTTAAAAAGCCTGAGCCTTTTAGAGGCTGGAGTAAATGCCCATCTCACTGCCGACACTGCACCTTCCCCAGGAGCACCTCCACAGCAGGGCTGCTGTTCCCAGCCATTCTGAGGTGGTTTTGGGATCTTCCCATGAAGCCTGAGCCTTTTAGTGGCCGGAATAGAATATGCAAGCAACTTTACCCCACAATAAATTCGGATTCTTTGATCAGCCTCAATCCCCTCTGTCTCTATCCATCTCTGGCACCGTGCCTTCCCCAGGTGCAGCCCCACAGCTGTGCTGCTGTTCTCAGCCGTTATGAGGTGTTTTTGTTCCTCGTGAAGCCTGAACCTTTTAGTGGCTGGAGTAGATTAAGTATATAAGCAGTTGTACTCCACAATAAATTCGGATTCTTTGACCAGCACACCGAATCTCCATCTCATTGCCCTCCCCATGTGCACCCCCACAGCAGGGCTGCTGTTCCCAGCCGTTCTGAGGTGTTTCTGGAGCTCCTCGCGCTGTCCCCAGCCCTGGCCCACACTCACACTTGATCTTGGCCGAGCTGTTGGCGATGGCCGACCTGGCGAACAGCTTGACGGGCAGCGAGGCCTTGACGCGCCGCACCAGCGGGATGGAGACGCGCGGCCGCTTCACGGGCACCACCCGCGGCACCGGCGACACCCGGCCCCGGTACTCGAAAATCCTGAGGGGAAACCAGGGTAGGGGAGGCGGCTGGGGCCGGGGCAGCCCTGCCGAGCGGTGTCCCAGCCTTGCCGAGCACTGCCCCGGCCCTGCCGAGCGGCCATCCCAGGGACTGGAGCCATGGGATGGCACCCCACAGGCTGGGCTGGACACCCTGACTCCAAACCCCTCCTGCCCCCAAATTCCTCCTGCCCTCCAAATTCCTCCTGCCCTCCAAATCCCTCCTGCCCCCAAATCCCTCCTTCCACCCAAATCCCTCCTGCCTCTGAACCCCTCCTGCCCCCCAGATCCCTCCCGCTCCTAAATCCCTCCTGCACCCAAACCCCTCCTGCACCCAAATCCCTCCTTGCACCCAAATCCTTCCTTGCCCCTAAACCCTTCCTGCCCTCAAAGCCCTCTAGCTGCCAAATCCCCCTTGCTCCCAAATCCCTCCTGCCCCCTGAGAGGAATAGCAGATTTGTCTTTCCAAACAAGCTGTGGGTTTGCTGGTAGATAAAACCAGCACTAGGAGATAAAAGAAACAGTGGGAAGGATTCCACTGATTGATGAATGGAAAAAGATACTTGCCTTTACAAATAAACTATAGGTTTGCTGATAAATGAAATTGGATATTGAAAGATGAAAGAAACAATGGGGAAGGAAAAACCCTAAATTCCAAAATAATTAAAAATTAAAAAGGAGGGTTATACATTAGAGGGAAATCTTTGGGATCAGGTGTTTCAGTCTGTACCTCTCAAGTATCTCAGCCAGTGGGGAAAGAGAGAAGGGAAATGTGGCTGGCAAATTGGGATAAAAAGGAGGCTGTGTCCTCCAAAAATTAGAGAGATCCCAGGGGAATGCCCCATGGCCTCTCTCTTTATTGGAATAAAGTAAAAGGATTCCTCTATCTCCTTTTTGGACATAAACCTCTGGTGTTTGTGGATTAATTTTCCAAACACCCCAAATCCCTCCTGCCCCCAAATCCCTCTTGCCCCCACCCCATAGAGCCCCTCGGGCTGGGTCTCACCTGTCGTAGAAGTCGTCTCTGTAATAGTCATAGTCGAAGTCGTAGCCACTGCAGAGACAGTCAGGGGTTAATTAGTGCTGGTAATTCATTATTGCCGCTCCCTCACTGCCTGCTGGGCCATCGAGGATAAAGAACTGGATCCTGTGCATGAGGGACCCTCCTGGCTGCAGGGAGGAAGACTGGGGGGCTGAAGGCAGAGGAGGATGGTGTTGGCAGAGGGTGTTAACCCGCTTATCTCAAGGAGGAGCAAGATGTGTGTGGAGAAAAGTTGGGACAAATCGGATATTTATGGGGATATTTATTGATTTAAACCTCTCTCCCCCCAGGCAGACAATGCCCACGTCCTGTTTTCTTAAGCTTGAGATGCATTTTAACCCAACGCAGGAGCATTGTCCACTCCTGGACACCCAGTAACACTTTCCCCCTTGCTGCAGCTGCATTTTAACCCAAAGCAGGAGCGTTCCCCACTCCCTGGACACCAACACTTTCCCCCTTGCTGCAGGTGGTGTTTCACAAGGCAGCACAAATCAGGAAGTTTCACCCAACACACTGAGAGCAGCTGCCCCAGCTGAACCCAGCACCCTTCTCTGGTGTGCTAAGCTCATTAACACTCAATTAACACTCAATTAATGGCTAATTCAGACGTGGTGCTGGTGGTCTCCTCTCTGCTCTGCACAAACAGAATGCAGCCCTAAAAACCAAAGCCTGTCCTGCCTCTTGGAAATGGCTGAAAAGAATCAGAGATGGCTGGGGAGAGGGAAGGGCTGAGCAGAGGGACAGGGGACAGGGCAGGATGACCCCGGGGAGTGCTGTGAGAGTTCATCTGGGCTCCTGCATCTCTGACAATGGCAACAACAGCGTGTGCCTGACTGGGCTGGCTGGTGGGAAGTGTGGCTTGGACCAGGAATTCCAGGAGCTCTGTCCTGCCTGTAGTGGTACTGAGCTTCCCAGCCAGTGCTCAGTTTCAGTAACTGGCTGTGTGAAAAGTGCATATTGTATGGTTCTACACAGATATTTACTGTATGTATTATGTTGTATTGGTTAGTAGTGCTGTATTAACACTACTAACCACACTATTTTAATAGTGTGGTAAATGTAGTTTTGTACTTAAAAGGTAACTTTTGCAGTTAAAATAGAAACTATGTATGTGGGATTTTTTTTTTTTAAGAAAGAAATGAGGTACACCAAAATAGGAGCCACAGGACACCTAAATCTTTCAGAGAAAGAAAATTTATTGCTCCATTATCAGAAGAAATTAACTTCTTCCCATGAAGACGTCGTTAGGATTCAGAGGAGGAAGCTGACACTGACCAGACAGAATCCTGTGTTTGAATGGAATTTATGCATGATGTATGAAGTGTATGAATATGCAACAGGCTGTTGCTCTTAAGGGTTAATCCTCTGTTAATGTGTGTCCTTTTTTGGGCTTATTTTGCCCAGAAAAAAGGTACCTGGACATTCCATAACTCTTTGTTTCTATTGTCTCATATTGTCCTAAATTCTAATTGTCCAAAATTTTTATTACTCTAATTACATTGCTATTTTTATAACCATTTTATTACTATTAAACTTTAAAAATTTTAACAAGTGATTGGTGTCTTTCACAGGCTGGTTTCTGAAAGATGATTTTTCCACCCTCCTTGGGTTCCCCAGATGCCTGTGGCAGCATCTGGAGACCCAGCCTGTGCACAGAGGGGACCTGAGCATGGCTGGAGACACCAGAGCTGCTTTGGGGCCAAGGAGTTGGTGCCAGGGTTAAGGACAAGGAGGTGGCACCTCCTGCTCTGGGGACTTCAGTGAGGAGATATTCCATCAATGCCTTATCCCTGAGCAGCTGCTGCCTGTGCCATTCCATGGGATGGGCACTGCAGGGCCTCACTGCTGAGCAAGGACACTGCTGGGGAGGTGTGACTGTGGAGGTGTGATCACCACAGCCCTCCCAGATGCCACTGCATGGTGGAAAAGAACCTTTTCTGACAGATGAATTCCAGATTCTTTTCAGGCCCTCCCCTTCTGAGCTGAGTTGTAGCCAACATTCCTGCTGGGCTCAGAGGAGACAGGAACATCCCACAGCCTCTGTCCCAACCTCTGCCTCATTTGTGTTTGTTTATTCCCCCTCTGGATTGAAAGGGAAAGGTGATTCCTCCCAGGGCAGCTGTTGCTGGAATGAACCCAGCTGTTTGTGGGGCTGAGGGGATGGAGATCACAGAATGAGACACTGCCATGGAGCTTTTCATGATGGGTAACTGGATTTTTGTTCTAACCCAAGGTGAAATCTGGAGATACAAAAACCCTCCAAGAAAATAGCTCCCCTCAGCCTGCCAATTCACTTTGATCACTGAGGATGTTTGACTCCAGGTCTGTTTGAATCCAATAAATACAAAATACCATCAAAAATAGGAGGCCATTTGAAAGGAAAATTGAAGTAGGATGCTTCTACGCTGTTATACTCTCCCTCTTCAATTTTTTCCCTCTCCTTAGATGCAACTCGAATGAAATTGCTGCAATTTTGTAATATTTTCAATCCTGACAGGCTCTGGTGAAGTGCTTCTGGCTCTCTCCAGCACAGCCAGTGTTGTCCCCAGTCCCAGGCAAGAGCCAGTGGAATCTCCCTGTGGCCCCAGGGCTCCCAGTGGGATGAAGCAGAGCCTTCATCCACAGCACACTCTCCCTCTGATATCCTGGGTTTTAAGTTTTTTTGTTCTGTTTTGTGTGCAGCTTTTAGCTTTATATTAATGTTACTGGGATCTTTTCACAGGGTGGTGGAGACAAAACAATCCTGTAGGAATGGGGATAAACTGATACCTTTGGTTTAAGTTTTTCTGTTCTGTTTGGTGTGCAGCTTTTAGCTTTCTATTAATGTTACTGGGATCTTTTCACAAACAATCCTATCCTAGCTGGAGACTCAAGGACAATCTCTGCAAACTTCAGGCCCAAAGCATCAACAATGTGAGAAGAGGAGGGCAGGCAAACAAGCAAGGAGGATGAAACTTCATCATCTGAAGCTAATAATTGGAGAATTCACTACTGAAACTTATAAAAATGTGAGATCTCATGGCCAAGCTCTCTTTTGTTTCCATCTTGGAGCCATCCAGGCACTGCCAGGGTGTGGCCTTTGAAGGCTCCTCAATAAATCTCCACTTTATTGCTCTTAGCTCCATCCAGCCTCTGTTCCAGCTCCCTGAGGCATCACCTCCACAAGGGGCTGCTCCTGCTGGGCAGCTCTCTGTGGCTTGGAGACCATGAGGCAGCTTTGGAGCATTTGTTCATAAAGAACACAAAGCTTGGAGATGTTGGGCAAAATTCTGAGACACCCAAATTCCTTTCTCCTGACCCCAGTTCACACTCCTGGTCAGAGCCAGCTTCTCCTCCAAGCCTTTGCTCCCCAGCAGAACTGTGGGATCAGCACATGGGCAGCTCCATGGGGCTGTGGGGATGGAGAGGAGCTGCAGCCCCAGCACACAGCAGTGCCCTGCTGCTGCCAGCACTGTCCTGGGCACAGGCTGGCACCTGGGAACAAGGAATGCAGCCCTGAATGGGGTGGACACCTCCATCTCCAGCACTGACCCTGCCCTGAGGTGTTTGGGCACCTCTGCCCTGCTCCTGGGCTTGGCTCCAGCACCAGTGGGATGAAGCTCAGCCTCAAGTATCTGCAGATCCCACCTGGAGAAGGTTGGAGAAGAGCTGGAGAAGGACAGAGATGCCCAAGAGCCCAGGTGAAGCCTCTTCCCAGGCCAGTCAATCTGCTGGGTGAAATGCCAATGAGCCCTGTTGATGTTACTGCCCTGTGTTATTCCCTGTTTCCATAGGATGTGGAGCAGAGCTGCCCATGCCTGTGTTCTGGTGGGAATCACTCCTGGCACATCTGCAGGGCATCCCAGAGGGACTGAGCGGGGCACACCATGCCTGCACTGCAGGGCAGGGGCCCCAGAGCATCTCTGGGCGCAAAACCACCCCAAGGGTGAGGGCTTCTCCTGCCCTGCCCCTGGATCTTTATGGGGTTGGAGACACTTCCACCCTTTCAAAAGGAATTGGGGGCATAATTATCCCAGAGAGCTGGTCCTGACCTCCCAAAACATGAACCCAGCCTCTGCAGGGCTGCTTGGATCCCTGCTGACCGTGGGGCAGCCCTCAAGGAAGGCAGGGGGCTGGAATGAGGGATTTGGGTAGCTTGTGGCTGTGTGACCCTGCTCTAACTCAGCAGTCACTCACAGATTAACAGATGATGCAGGGAGGCAGGGCTGGATGGTTTTAGCAGCACCCCTGGAATCCCCTAGCAGCATCCCTCAGGCTTTGAGCACAGGACAGGTCTGCCAGGAAGAATCCAGGACAAAAGCTGGTGAAAGGGAGAGCTTTTAGGGGTGATTGATCCTGAAAATTCCACTGCATCTAGGATAAACCATCCTAAGGCTGAGGGATCATTTCTCAGTGACCTGGCAGCTCTGTCTTTGTGTACAGGAATAGTTTTTGCTGTTTTTCAATCAGCCGGTGACATTGCAGAATAAAGCACGGACAACCAGAGTGAAAGGCAGGAGAGCAGGAAGGCTTCAAGGAACACCCTGCTCCCACCTCCTGATTGAGAGGCATTGCCTCTGCTTTGCTGGCCTTTAGCAATCCAACATTCCACTGCCTCAGGTTCAAAATGCAGCTGCTCATAACTGAGGGGTGATTGTTTGCATGTGCTGCCTCTCCACCACATTTGTGGGGCCACTTCTGAGCCTGGAGCTGAACAGCAAATGTGCATTTGATCATCTGTGCTTTAATTCCTGCCTGGTATTGCTGATCATGAGTGCCATGGTGAGCTCAGCTCAGCTCCCACCCTTCTGCCATGGCATTAGTGCAGTGGAAAGCTGCTTGGAAAATGTGACACTGCTCAAACACATCTTGTGGAGCTGTGTGAGAGTCCTTCCTTCTGCACACAGCCAGGGCAGGGGGAAATAAAGGACGTGGGATGAAGCCTGGCATTCCCAAAGTGCTGCTCTAGGCTGGGACATCCCTGCTCACCACCCCCTCTGCCCCGGGGCTGCTCTCAGCCCTGTCCAAGTGCATTTGGCACTGGGATGTCACTGTCCCAGCAGCAGGGCCTGGGAGGGGTGTTTGGGGAGGGGCTGACACCAGCTCTGGGTGTAGCAGGGGATGGATGCCAGGGCTCATGGGCTGTGACATC
Organism: Melozone crissalis; assembly: GCF_028551555.1. Taxonomy (NCBI): domain Eukaryota; kingdom Metazoa; phylum Chordata; class Aves; order Passeriformes; family Passerellidae; genus Melozone; species Melozone crissalis. Next base: position 13,246,845 of record NW_026535795.1, on the reverse strand, counting down.
AGTCAGCAGTGCTTTGTCCCTGCCACCACTTCAGACACCCTCCTGGGGCCACTGAGCTGCAGACAGACACCCAGCAGCTCTTGCTTGGGCTGTCCTCTCTGTCCTTGTGGCCATGGAGCAGCTTCAGCCCCAGCTCTGCAGGGCAGGGCAGGGATTTGTGCCTCCAAAAGCCCAGAGTGGCACTGGCAGAGCCACCTTCCCTTCCCAGTCAGCTGGGTGGGATCTCTGGCACTGACCTGAACATGGCCCCAAATGCCCCAGGAAATCCTGCCCACACATTTGCTGTGCAGGCAGAAAAAAAGGTGTTGTCAGAAGGCAGATTTGGAGATTTTGAGAGGCAGTGAGTGACTCCCTGGGGACACAGTGACAGCAGGGTCTGTGGGGATGGCCAGGGTGCCAGGCAGGAGCATCCAGGGACCTGCCCTGTGCAAAGGGATGCTCTGGGAAGTGCCAGAGGGAGGGAGGGAGGGAGAGAGCCCCAGAGATCCAAGACTGCAGGACAGCAGTGATGGCAGCAAGGCTCTGTGGGAAGTGAAGGTGCCTCGTGTGGAGACACCTGAGAAAACTGATGGTGGCACGAGCCTGTGTGGAGGTGGATGGGAACCTACACCCCCAAGGATTTCTGTTTAACACCTGGACACCCACCTAGGCTGGTGGATAGGTAAAAATGTCACAGCTGCTACTTTGTGTATGTTCAAAATGGAATTTTCCTTGCCTTGCCTTCCCCTCAACCTTCGCATGCAGACCTGGAGTAAGGCAAAGCAGAAGCCAGCCTTTGGAAAAATCCTCTGCTGTGTTTAACACGGCACTTCTATAAATTACAGTGCTGTGATTTTTTGAAGTCTAACATTTAGCAAAATTGATGGTGGTTTGGGAAGCTGTAAGCACAGCTCGCTGCAAACCTGGGATCCCTGTTTTCCAGGAGATATCCTAAGTTCTGCCAGTCCAGATGGCAAAGTTTTAATCTGACAGCCAGTTTGGGATGAAATATTGCTGGGAACAGGAGCAGTGCAGTTCTCTGGCCCATATTTTAGCATTTCCATATTTGTGGGAGGGAGCAAACATCTCTCTCAGCAGTCTGAAGTCTGAAATATTGGTCATTGCAGAGGAAGGGATTAGTGCTGCAGGCAGGGCTGAGCAGTAAATGAAAAGCTTGTTAGTGCAAGATGTATGGAAGGAGCTGATGCGCGTGATGGCCCCAGCCCCACGTGAGCAGCCCACAGTGGAGCTGAACTGCATGACTGGTGTCAGCTCTGCTACCACCTCCCTCCCCTCAGGTGGAATCCCCTGGGAGCCCAGAGAGCCACGTTGATGAAGATTGCAATGCAAGATGTTTTCCATTCCCATCTGCATGGCAGATTATCTTTTGTCAAGTGGGCAGTTTGCCTTATCTCTCTCTTCCAGTGACCACAATCACTCCTCCCTCAGGGGAGACATCTGCTGATAACAGCTATTGAATGTCCCTGCATGGCTGATAAGAACTACAGCATCCCATTGGGAGATGTGAGCCCAGAGGGAGGAGCCAAGCATTCCTACCGGGATATAATCTGGAGGTTCTGGAACACCAGCACAGCTTCTGCACTGGATTCCCCAGAGGAACAGCAGCTGCCTCTGCCCCTGGATCTTCAGAGGAAGAGACTGCACCTTTCTCCAGGATCCCTGCTCCAGCAGAACCAGCCCTGACACTGCAGGAGGGCTGAGCCACAATTCCAATGGGACTGCTGCCAACACCCTGACCCACAGGGTGTCAGGTTGGGTTCTGACTCTGGCAGTGCTGTTCTAGTGTACTGCATTGGTTATTTAATAATTTTTTTTCTTCCCTATTAAAGAACTGTTATTTCCTGCTCCCATATTTTTGCCTGAGAGCCCCTTTATTTAAAATTTATAGCAATTCAGAGGGGTGGGGAGGGTTTACATTCTCCATTTCAGGGGAGGGTCCTGCCTTCCTTATCAGGCACCTGGCTTTTCAAACCAAGACAACATCTTAGGAGGGCCCAAAGGATGGGAGGAGAAATGTGCCTGAAAGCTGCACAGGGGGAGCTTGGCTGAGAGCTCCTGGAAGGAACCTGGGGATGCCTGTGGGTGGTGGGAGGCTGCTGGGGCTCTGGCTGTGCTAGAGCTGCATTTTCCAACCAGGATTTGCCATTACACACCAGTGCAGGACCACGTGGCTGAGTCTGAATCACAAGGTTTTCTTTGCTCCTCACACCTTTTTCTTCTTTTTCTAGAAAAATCTCCAGTTCTCTCATGATTTCCCCTTTTGCTACAGCCACCTATAACTCCAATACTGATTTTAGTATTTTCCTCCCAACCTCACATTTTCCAACTCCTTACTCAGCCCCTCCGTTTCCTCACCACGAGTCTTCACCTTTTGTGGAAATGATGATAAATTCTCTTGAGCTGAGGGCTCACTGGCATCTGTAACACATCCCATGTGCCACAGACCTCTCCATGTCCCACCTGCCCCTCCTGTTCCCTTGATCCCTGGGCTGTGCTCCTCAGAACAGGCTCCCTTGGGACTTTCTCCTTGGTTCACCTCCATTTGGCACCCCAAGGTCTTCCCACTTTCCTCCCTTCTCCTCTTTCCCTAAATGGTCCCTGTTCCCTGTTTTTCCCCCACCCTCAGCACCTCTGTGCCCACTCCTGTTCCCTGGCTGCAGGGGTTGCTCCTCTTGCTCCCCCTCCTCTGCCCACCCTTCTCCAACACCTGCACAGGTGGGGCCATGCCCAGGAGATCTCCCACCACCATTGGGAGACTGCCAGGGGAAGGAGCCCTGGGAGCAGCTCTGGGTGTGCCCAGGAGATCTCCCACACCCAGGAGATCTCCCACACCACCACAGGCACTGGCCAGCCCCAGGAGCACTGCCAGGGGAAGGATCCCTGTGAGCAGCAATGCCCAGGCTGCTGGGGGCAGGCAGCAGGGAGCTCAGGGCAGGGGTTGGGGGGTGCTGGAGGGGAAACCCCAGCCCAGAGACATCACCCACTGTGGTGAACACCTACCTGTACAAGGCAGAGGCTGCTCTCTTCAGCCCTTTGGGTCTGTTGGGTTTGGGCTCCCCGGCCATGTTGATGTCTGCAAGGAAGGGACACATAGCTGTGACATGGCACGTCCCTGCCCACCCAGGGAGCTGGGGTGATGCACACAGCCCTGCCACAGAGAAATGAGCTTCCCCACCCACTGCCACCTGCCTCTGGCACAGCTGGGGCTCCACAGGAAGGTGAATAAACCTTGCACTTGGCAAACCTCCTCCCTTTCCTTTCCAGAGCCACTCGCCATTCCCTGAGCAGTCAGCACCCTGCACATGGTCCTGTCTTCACACACAGACCCAGGACAGCTTTCCTGGGAGAATTCAGTGTGATAAGGCAAAATCCAGACCTGCTGCAGGGTGCTGAGCATGCACCCCTGGATCCTCTGGGAATAACCAGGAATGCTGGGCACTGCAAGCTGGGCACTGCTGTAGGTCTGGCTGTGTTAAACTCTGCATGGTGCCCCTGCCTGAGCTGCTCTTGGGGCAGCATCTTCTGCCAGGGGAAGGGAGAATGAGCTCCTCTAACACCCTGAGGGATTGTCACTCCCTGGCCATGGTGCCAAAAGTGCTTCTGATGTGAGAATAAAGTGACACAGCCAATTCCATGGAGCTGCCGAGAGCCTGGCAATCCAACATTGGGTGTGGAGCCAGAACTCAGAGAGGGGAGCGGTGGCAAATGCCCCAACTGCCTTCCCAATCAGCCCTAAATCCTGCTGGTTCTTCAGGTCCTGTGTATATGAAGGGGTGTCAGACCTCTGGGCATGTCAGATATGAGCTGAGCAAGACAGAGTTTCCTCATGTGGACCAGCACTGCCAAGCCCACCATGAAATCATGGTCCACACATGGCAGGGATAAAGAGAAAGGAGAATTTATATCAAAAACCCCTCATATTTAAAAAATCCAAGTAGTGGAAGGTGAGGGAGTGAAAGAGCAGCTGCTGAGTCCATGGGGTTGGTAAGAAACCTCTTCTTCAGCTGGTGAGGCCATTGATCTCCAGGAGCTCAGAGGAGCCCCCCTCTGTTTCTGGAAAAGGCTGGCTGGGTTCAGGAGATTCATCACAGCTGGGTCACCCACTGAAGGTGTTGGTCCTCAGGGCTGTGCCCTGACCTGCCCTGAGGGACCTGATCCCCCCCAGAGAGCTAGGGGCTGAGTGTCCCACCCATGGGCACATCCTGCAGCTCCATGAGACCAGTGCCCCACGGGAGCTTTGGGATGGACCAGAGAGGTGGTGGAAGAAGGTCCCAGCATGGTTTGGGTTGGAAGAAATCTTCCCTGAAAGTCCATCCCATTCCATCCCACCCCTGCCATGGCAGGGACACCTTCCACTGTCCCAGGCTGCTCCCAGCCCTGTCCAGCCTGGCCTTGGGCACTGCCAGGGATCCAGGGGCAGCCACAGCTGCTCTGGGCACCCTGTGCCAGGGCCTGCCCACCCTCACAGGGAGGAATTCCTTCAATGATGCTTTCCTTTCTGCTACCTCCACCTCAAGGGGCATCCAACCAACTTTGAGCACATCAGGCCATTCAAAACTTTTGGTTTTTCATGATTTATGAAGGGATTTTATGAGGAAATGTGGACAGCTGGGTCCACACCCCCTCAAAATCCAGAGCCTACAAAGTGATCCAAAGGAACATCTTGCTGACTTGGGTATAACCTGGAAAATCCTCTGCAGGAGCACAGGCAGGCTGCAGCAGTGCTGCATGAGCTGAGCAGGAGGAGCACAGGCTGCACACACAGGACACAGTTCTGAGGGTATGGACACACTCCCACTGCCCTGGCCTTGCTGTGCAACTCCTTGGTGCCTTTCAGGCTCTGTCAAGAGGGGCAGGCAGAACAAAGGCAGCTGAGTTGGCACCTTGTCCAGGACATGAACAGGACACCCAGCTATCACACAGTCCTTCTGCCTCCTTCTGGAATTCCAGGCCTTTGGGACCAGCAGAGATCAGAGGTTTTCTGAGAGGAGGTTTTCTCCACAGCAAACCTTTCATCTCTCTCTTCAGCTAAGTGAGCAGGTACTCCCTGTCTCTTGGCCACATCTCCTCTGTCTGGAGCACCACAAGGAGCTCCTGGGCTCCCCCAGGCCCTCTCCATCCCATCTCAGGCTGCACATGTGGGCAACATCTGGGCTGGAAGCGTTCCTGGCAGGCTGAGCTCTGCCAGGTCTGCAGCTCCACTCTCTGGAGCCCGAGAGAAGTGAGCAGAAGTTTCTGGTATCTGGATAAACCTCAGAGGAAGCAGCATGGCCTCAGCACAACTTCCCACGTCAAGCTGTGCCAGCAGCACGGTGGGAATGGGCTGCAAATTGCTTTCCTGGGTGCCCATTGCTGCAGCAGGCTTGGAAATCACCATTTTTCATTAAAAATCAGCATTTTTCATTAAAAATCCTCTCTCCAGTTCCAGTTCTCAGCTTGGAGCTGGTGACACCTCAGAACAATCTGAAAAAGCAAAGCTGCAGCTGGGGGGAGTTGCTTATTGGTTCTCATGCCACAGCAGTGCAGACATGGGGGAAGTTCTCTCATTTAACATCTACTGGTCTGGAGATCTGCTCTCCTGACAGGCTGAGGGTGAGGCTGCTCCTGAAGGGAATCACTGAATCACAGAATGAGCTGGGTTGGAAGGGTCCTTAAAGCTCATCCAGTGCCACCCCTGCCATGGCAGGGACACCTTCCACCATCCCAGGGTGCTCCAAGTCCTGTCCAACCTGGCCTTGGGCACTGCCAGGGATCCAGGGGCAGCCACAGCTGCTCTGGGCACCCTGTGCCGGGGCTTCAGCACCCTCACAGGGAAGAATTCCTTCCCAATCTCCCATCCAGCCCTGCCCTCTGGCAGAGGGAGCCATTCCCCTTGTCCTATCCATGTTGTTGATACCAGGCAATCTTTCCCTCCCTTGTTCTTCCCCAGCAGTTCCAGGACAAGGCCATGGGATGATCCAGAACTCTGCTTTTGCTGTTTGGCTCCTCCAATCACAGCCCAGAGCTGAGGTTTTGGGCCACAATGTCACACATACCTTTGATCCCATCCCACAGGGGAGCTGGCAGCCTCCAGCCCCTGCCTGGGGATGCTGTTGGAATGCTGTTCTCCAGCTCTGTGCCTGGCCATGGATCCTGCTGACCCTGCCTTGTCCCTCTGGCCCTGCTGGGTCATCACTGGGTCACCCCTGACCCTCTCTGCAGACCCACCATCCCAGTCTGACCAGGCTGGAGAACAGCATTCCAGAAGAATTCAATCCTCTCACTGTGTCAGCTGCTTGGAGGAAGAGCCCAACCACCAAAATACTACCTCCTTATTAGAATTATCCTGAGTTTCATTTCCAAAAATGGGGGAAAAGGCCACAGCACAGCCCATCCAGGGGGCTAATGGACACAAAGGCCATAGGACAGCCACAGCACAGCCCATCCAACAGGCTACTGGGGAATAAGGCCACAGCACAGCCCACCAGTGGGCTATGGGGAACATGGCCACAGCACAGCCCTCCTGATGGGCTACTGGGGAAAAAGGCCACAGCACAGCCCACCCAGTGGGCTATGGGGAGAATGACCACAGCACAGCCACAGCACGGCCCTCCCAGCAGCTTACTGTGGGGAAAGGCCACAGCACAGCCCTTCTAGTGGGCTCCTGGGGAAAAAGTAGCCACAGGACAACCCTCCCAGTAGGTTATTGGGGGAAAAGGCCACAGCACAGCCCACCCAGGGGGCTGCCGGAGATAAATCCCACAGCACAGCACACCCAGCAGGGGAAAAAGGCCACAGCACAGCCCAGCCCTCCCTGGGCCTCATGGAGATAAAGGCAACATCACAGCCACAGCACAGGCCTCCCAACAGGCTACTGGAGAAAGAGGCCACAGGACAGCACAGCACAACCCACCAAACCAGTTATTGGGGAAAAAGGCCACAGCACACCCCACACAGTGGGCTACAGGGAGAAAGGCCATAGGACAGCCTTCCAAGGGGCTGCTAGGGGGAAAGGTCACAGCACAGCCACAGCACAGCCCTCCCAGTGGGCTACTGGAGATAAGGGCCACAGCTCAGCCACAGCACAGCCCACCCAGGGGGCTGCTAGGGGGAAAGGCCACAGGACAGCCAGCCCAGGGGGCTACTGGGGAAAATGGCCGCAGGACAGACACAGCAGAGCCCACCCAGCAGGCTACTGGGGAAAAAGGCCACAGCATAGCCCAGCCCCCAGCCCAGCCCAGCCCTCACAGGGGATGCTGGAGATAAAGGCCAAGCACAGCCACAGCCCAGCACAGCCCTCCCAGCAGGCTACAGGGAAAAGGCCACAGGATAGCCCAGCACAGCCCTGCCAGGGGCTGCTGGAGATAAAGGCCAAGCCCAGCCCAGCCCTCCCCGGAGCTGCAGGCCGCAGCAGGCCAGGGCCCTCCTTCACTCCCTCCATCCCTCTCTCACTCCGTCCCTGACTCACCCAGGCTCTGGCCGGCCAGCACGCGGCCGTTCTCGCCCAGCACGGCGGCGCGCGCGTGCCGCTCGTTGGAGTACTGCACGAAGGCGTAGCCCTTGTGCACGGAGCAGCCGACCACGCGGCCGTACTTGGAGAAGATGGTCTCCACATCTGACTTCTTCACCACCGCCGTGTTCAGGTTGCCGATGAACACCCGCGAGTTGATGGACTTGGGGTCATTCTTGTTGGTGATGTTGCTGGTCTGCACCTTCAAGGACATCTTGGATGCCTGCAAGGAGAGGTGGGGAGGAAGAAGGGTGTGAGGAGGAATTCACAGAGAAAAGGGTAGGGAGCAAAGTTCTCAGAAGCAGCTCCTCAATTTCAGCTGGTCAGATCCCATCTCTGGGAGCCCCTGGGTGTTGGGAGACCACTGGCACAGTCAATCCTAAATTCAATCTATTTTCAATTCAATCTAAATTTTTGATTCTAGAAATCAATTGATCAGTTGATACCTGGTTGGTTTTGTGCGGGACCAAGAGCCATTTTGGCTCCTCAGGGATGTTTGTGGGAAATGGATTTGTAGAAAATTCTTAAAACTTGACAGAAGTAGCTAAAGCTGATAGGCCAAGAAACGCTTATAGTGTGTTGTAATTAAGAAATGGATTGTAATGACATAAATTATAACAAGCAAGGAGCTGAACTTCAATGATGCTTGTGGGTCCCTTCCAACTCAGGGTGTTCTGTGATTCTAAAGTTGTTTTTGGGGAAGAAACCAAGATTTAAATCCCTTTCACATCTAAGTGAAAGCTTTAATGCTGTCATATCAAAGCTTTTACCTGTCTATGCTAAACCACAATTCAAAGAACTCTTTGTGAAGCAGTCTGCATCCAGCACCTTAGTTCATGCCCACTTTTCCAGGCCTTCCCCTGCCAACACTGCCCAGCCCTCACCATGCACAGGGATGGGTTTGTCCCTGTGAGGCCACACTCACATCTGGAAGAGGACTTGGGATTCCTGGATGTAAACAAAGTGATGTAAGCAGTGATCAGCCCACGTGCTCCTGCTGGCACCTGCACTGCATTTCCTGCACGCCAGGATTTGGGCTGGACTTTGTGCAAACAGGAGGTGTCACTGTTAGCCTGGAAATCACCATCACAGCAGCTGGGAGCCACTCCAACCCCTTCCCGTGGCTGCCAGGCAGGACAGGATCCTCCTTGGGATCCTTGGACATGTTCTGTTCTTCTTCTCCTTCTTCTTAGCCTCCATCTTCTGCTGTGATGGTGGCACTTTTGGATTGGTTCAGAGGAGAGACAAACAGTCTAACATAGGTGATAGGTACTGGAAAATTATTGTAAATAAAGTACAGCCAGTTTTTAGTATAAAAAGATAACACCGCCCTGAGGGTGGTCAGTGTGCCTTAACCCAACCTGCTAGACAGACCTCAGCAGGACAGACAGACAATGTATTAGATAAGAGCAAATAAACAACCTTGAGAACAGAGCCAAGGAATCCCATCTTCTTCTTTGGCTGGGAAAAAGAGACTTTCTAACACCTTGGGGTAATCTCAGAGACCTCGTCACCCTTGGAATTCCAATGGCCCTGGGGACACCTTGGGACACAGGGGGGGCAGAGCCCACCAACTTCTTGCTCTGCTGTGTCCACTGAGAGAATTAAAAATGAAATAAAGGCTCAGCTGGGAGCCAGAGCCACAGTGATTTGTGAGCCAAAAAACAGCAGCTCCTCTCTTCACTGCTGCAGAGCATTTTGTATTGTGGACCAGGAAAGAAACTTCAGAGTGTGACAGGGAAGTGGTACAATAAATCAGAACATCACAGACTGTGGGGTTATTTAACAATCACAGGTCTGTGCAGGGACGTGCTTGGGCTGATGGGAGGTGGGACAGGGCCACCAGATGGCCAGGGCAGGGTCAGGCAGGGTGATGGCCCTGCTGCTGGCAGGGCTGGGCAGGGGGACCTGGTGGCTCTGCAGGGCCACTGCCCATGCAGGCAGCAGGGACAAGGCAAGGCCAAGGCTCGGGAATGCTCAGAGGGTTTGGGCCCCACCACTGGTGTCTCACAACCCCCTGAGCCCTGCAGCCTGTGCATGGTGCTCTGCTGCTGCCATGCACGAGCCAGGCAGCCCCTGCAGAAATGAGAGTCCCTTTCTCCTCTGTCCCACTCAGTCCCAATCACCCCTGGGATTTCTTCTTAAACACAGCACCCACTTGGCACCACTTACTGGCCTCCTTCCTGTAACAACTGGAAAAGGGTATTTTAACCATGGCTGTTAATATCTCGTACTCTGTCCCTGCATTCCAGCAGGGAATGTGTGTCCAGGTGGGATCCAGCAGTGCCATCAGCTGGGGGGCAGAGTGGCCTCTCCAACCAGCCTGGAACACCCAGCAGGGCTGGGTCAGAGCAGATGTGTTCGTTTCTGTGGGTCAGAAACATCCACACAGCACACACACATATTCCTGGGAATTCCAGGACATCCCAGTAATCACTGCTGCTATCAGCAGGGGCATTTCCACAGCTCTGATTTCACCTTTCATCCCCCATCCCACAAATGCCACAAGATGAGCTAGAACTGGAAAAAAGACAAAAGGCAACAAGGAATAACACTTGGACATGAATAAATGAAGGTGTAAAGGGGTTCTTCACCTCCAGCACCCCAGAGAACATCCAGGACAGAGTATCAGGATTATCCCAGTTTTCTGCAAGGGAAACTGAGCTCCAAACAGGAGAGGTCAGGGGTGGAGGAGTGTGTGCCCCCAGCCTCACCAAAGCCTCCAGAGATACTGCAGTGGCACTCCTAGTCCCAAATGCCCCCAAAGACACAAGGAGACTTAAGGATGAGATTGCCAGAAGTAAGATTCCTTTTCCTTTTCCTTTTCTTTCCCTCGACTCACAGAACCACTTGAGGTGGAAGGGACCTTAAATCTCATCCCATCCCACCCCTTGCCATGGGCAGGGACACCTTCCACTGTCCCAGGCTGCTCCAAGCCCTGTCCAGCCCGGCCTTGGACACTGCCAGGGATCCAGGGGCAGCCACAGCTGCTCTGGGCACCCTCACAGGGGACAATTTATTCCAAATATCCAACCTAAACCTACTCCCTTCCCTCTCCTTGCTTGCTGCCTTCCCTCCCTCCTGCCTGTGCCATCCCCTTGGGCAGCACTGAGGCCCCACCACCTCATCACCTGCACCCAGGCTGGGCTCTCCTGCACCCTGTGACACCAGCCCTGCCACCTGAGCCTCCACACAGCCCTGGAGCCTGGCATCTGCCCAGGGTTCCCCAGGGGTTCATCCCTGTGAACCCTGTGTGCCACCGCCAGGTGAGAAGGAAACGCAGCAGGATTAACTGAGCTTTGCACCCCAGACATTCAGGGATGCTCTGGGCCATTTTTAGGGGTGGTGAGGATCACTCCAGGGTCCTAATGAGCTCCAACACCCCAGGACAGGCCATGCCCCTGTTCCATGCAGGGAGGGGAATGGATGCCAGCAAACTCCTCTCCTTGCCTCTGCTTCTCCTCCCTTCCTGTGACAGCAATGTCACACACTGTCCCTCTGCTGCCAACGTGCAGGAATCCCTTAAAAACCCTGCTATCCACCCAGGAATAGCCCGGGGCTGGCACTGGAGTGCTGATAGCTGTCCCCTCCCTGCTCTCAGTGCCTCATTTCCCAGATTAGAGGGTAATTGAGAGCCAGGTGGTGCAAACCCCAGGGGAGTGAGGAACTGTCACAGCAGGAGAAGGGAGAGCAGAAAGCAAACCCAGCCCCCTGTGTCCTGCAGGAGCTCTTTGTGTCACTGTGACAGCAGCAGCCTGGCTCTCCTGTCGCAGACATCTTTTATGGAAAATCCTTTCCTTAGGATTTTTCCTCCTGAGAAGCTGCGAGGCCTCAGGAACAAAATGTGAACAATGGTTATCTGCTGCTGTGGAATGCAAGAGGTGCATCTGTGATTGGCCCATGTTGGATGTTTCTAATTAATGGCCAATCACAGTCAGCTGGCTCAGACAGAGAGCTGAGCCACAAACCTCTGTTATCATTCCTTCCTATTCTATTCTTAGCCAGCCTTCTGAGGAAATAATTTCTTCTATTCTTTTAGTATAGTTTTAATGTAATACATATAATAAAATAATAAATCAGCCTTCTGAAACATGGAGTCAGATCCTCGTCTCTTCCCCCATCCTAAAACCCCTGTGAACACCATCACACTCTTCTGTCCCCCTCATCATGTTTGCTCACAGGAGGGGAAATGGGGATTTCTATCCTGGTATTTTCCAACCATGGCATTTTCTATCCTGGGGTTTCTACCCTGAGTTTTTCTGTCCTGCCCACATCTCCACCCAGAACACCATCACACACTTTTCCAGCTTGGAGGTTTGACAAATGCAGACATCCTGCAGGGACCTCCAGCACAGAGCACAGGGACAAAGCTGGTCCCTGCCAAGTTTGGGGCAAATTTGGCATTTGGGATATTGGAAAAAGCAGCAGCAACCTGGATGGATGGTCCAGCCTGTGGAGCTCCAGTGTGAGTGAGGTGCACCTTGTCCAGGTGTTTTTAACCATCTCAAAGCCCAGCCCTGACCTCACTGCTTCATGGAGGCAGCCCTTGCTGCTTTCATCCCAAACCTTTCATGCCCAAACATCTTTCTTGCCACTTGCAAGGAGCAGCACAGAAAATTTTTGGAACTCGATGGGGACAAAACTCTGAGCAGGGTCTGTTGTGACAGCACACAGGGGAATGGTTTTGAACTGAAAAAGGGACAGTTTTGGTTAGATATTGGGAGGATTGTTCCCTGTGAGGGTGGGCAGGCCCTGGCACAGGGTGCCCAGAGCAGCTGTGGCTGCCCCTGGATCCCTGGCAGTGCCCAAGGCCAGGCTGGACAGGGCTGGGAGCAGCCTGGGACAGTGGAAGGTGTCCCTGCCCATAAGATGATTTTTCAGGTCTCTTCCAACCCAAACCATTCTGTTTATATGAACTTGAAGGCTGAATCAGCAGCATTACATGGGGGGACAAAAATCCACCACAGGAGTGATTGGCACTTTTCTGCAAGCAGCCAGAAAGTTTTAGGGAAGGCCTGGGAAGGGATCAATGCCCAGCATAGACAGATTGTCCTGCCTGTCCTACAGGGAGGATCTCACTTTGAGCAGCCATCAGGCTTCTCCTTGGCTCTGAGTCGGGATTTAGGAGAATCACAGGATCACAGAATGGGTTGGGTTGGAAGGGACCTTAAAGCTCATCCAGTGCCACCCCTGCCATGGCAGGGACACCTTCCACTATCCCAGGCTGCTCCAAGCCCTGTCCAGCCTGGCCTTGGGCACTGCCAGGGATCCAGGGGCAGCCACAGCTGCTCTGGGCACTCTGCTCCTGTTTGGTTGTTTTTAATTTTTCCTTTAAGCTGAAAAAAGGCAGTTTTGAGACAGAGGATTGCCCTGCCCAGCTCCATGGGCCACCCCCAGTGCCAGCCACCCTTCCCTGAGAGTCCTGAGCCATTTCCTAGCCAGTCCCCAAACATGAGAGCCCAGCTCAGAAGTTTGGTTTAATAACCAACACAAACCCTGCACCCTTTTCAATAACTCCTGAGTCCCCAGCAAACCCTGCACACAGAGCTGGAGGCTCAGGAAGATCCTGCTCACTGCTGTGGGTTCCAATAAACACAATGAACTGGGAGGAAAAAAAACCAGTGCTTCAGTTTTCTGGGGAAAACACCTTCAATCCTCCCAAACATGAGTGTTAAAGGGCTGGGAAGTTATTAAAAAAGGGGGTAGACAAAGATGGCACAATTATTAGACTGGTTCTGCAGGCCCAGGGCTGTATTTTAGGGGAATATTTGCTGTGCTCAGAGCTGAGAAGGCTGGAAAGGTGGAGATGAGCTGAGCAGGAGCCAGACTGAAGCTGTGGGGTCCCTCTGCAAACCCTGCTTCCCCTGTAAGTGCAACCAGGCACATCCCTGAAAGGGAGGATCCTTTCCCTGCAGGCAGAGCAGGTCCTGGGGTCCCTCCAGTGGCACTCTGGGCTGTTCCCTCCTGTCTGACAAGGGGCTGCTTCCACAGGGCCTGTGAATTTCTCCCAGCACTTCCCAGGGATCCATCATGGAATCAGTAAGGTTGGTAAACACCTCTGAGATCATCAGGTGCAAGCATCCACCCAGCAGCACCTAAACCCCAGCCCCAAGCGCCACATCTCAAGGTTTCTTGATCCCTTCCAGGGATGGTGACCCCACCCTACCCTGGGCAGCCTGTGCCAATGCTCCACAACCCTTTCCATGAGGAAATTGTTCCCAACATCCAATCTAAACCTCCTGTGGCACTGCTTGAGGCCATTAGCATCCCACCCATCCAGTGGCAGTCCCTGAGCTCCTGGTCCTCTGGAGGTGGCACCAAGCCTCTGCTGGGGACCTCCTCAGGGCTGTGTTATCTTTTTATACTAAAAACTCGGTGTACTTTATTTACAATAATTTTCCAATACCTATCACCTATGTTAGACAGTTTGTCTCTACTCTAAACCCATCCAAAAGTGTCACCATCACCCAGAAGATGAAGGCTAAGAAAGAAGGATAAAGCATGCTGAAATCCGTCCATCTTGGCTTCTAAACCTCCATTCTAAAACTCCTAAATTCTATTTTTCTACCTTGTGATAAATTCACTATCATTCTACTTAAACTCTCATGGCTTGTAAATCTTCATATAGAGTTGGTAATTGTTTCCATAGGTTAAAATCGAAGTCACAGGTGTTGTTGACTCTGTGCCAAGGTCTCTGAGCCCCCTGGCAGGGGCTGGAGCCCTCCAGGGCAGCAGAGGGATGTCCTGAGTTCTGTCTGTCCGTGCTGCAGTGGGGGAGCAGCTCCCACCCTGCTGCCCCTGCCCAGCCCCACCTGGCTGTGCCAGCACCGGGGCAGGGCAGGGCAGGGCAGGGCAGGGCAGGGGAAGGGAAGGGAAGGGGAAGGGAAGGGAAGGGAAGGGAAGGGAAGGGAAGGGAAGGGAAGAGCAGGGCACGTGTCCTGCAGGGTGCCAGCACTAATCCAGCCTGCCCTGGCAGATGTGGCTCTGCAGGGGGGTGGCTCCAGCCCTGCCCACGCTGACGCACAGGGAGCAGCCGGGGCTGGCACTGGGCTGGTGCCACCTGTGCTGCTGCCTCTGTGCCAAGGGCAGGGGCAGCTCCTTGAACCCTCTGCTCTGCAGTGATGGCAGCACAAGTCTGGGGATACAAATATACCTCCCACAAAACCTATATATATATATATATCTTCCACAAAACCAAAATACTTAAAATAAAAAAATATGTATTTCACAAAACCAAAATTAAATACATCTCACAAAACCTATATATATATATATATATATATATATATATATATATTCCATAAAACCAAAAAATACATACAAAATACATATATTCCACAAAACAAAAAAAAATTTATTTCACAAAACAAACAAAAATTTATTTCACAAAACAAAAAAAAAAATCCACAAAATGAAAAAATATATGTATTCCACAAAACAAAAAAATAAATATATTTCACAAAACCAAAATATATAAAATAAAAAAATTCACAAAACCAAAAATAATATATTTCACAAAACCAAAAAATAAAATAGCATAATTTAACATTAAAAAATTTAAAAAATTATAAAAACTTTTTAATATAACTAGCAAGCTATAAAACTACTAAAAACCAAAACACACCTCTATATAAAGCACACATTAAAAAATTAAATCCTCCCCAAAAAAACCACCTTAATTTTAAAACTAAAATCCTCTTATAAACTATAAAAAACCCTCTTTTTCCCAATAACACATAAAACGATGAAAAAATTAAAAATTCAAATTAATATTTAACAAAAAACTTCTATACTAAAATAAATAAATAAAAAAATAACTATAATCCCATTAAAAATAAAAAATAAAAATTAAAAAATAAAAGCTGGTCAGCCCTGGCTGATGCAGGGCTGTGCCCAAACACTGGGGACATAAGTGGCTCCCCCAGTCCTCCTTCAGCTCTCCCCCACACTGTGCAAAGAGCCTTCTTTTTGAATTTTTAATTAAAACAAGTCATTTCAAACTGCAGAAATCCTGCCAATCCTTTGAAAAGCTGGCTCTGGTTTAAATTTCTGAAATCCCCTGTAACAGAGCCATAAATAATCAATAGCTGTTTAAATAAGTATTTAATCAGCTGTTAAAGGTACAATAGTCACAAAGTCTGTCAGGTCAGAACTCAGTTTATGGCTGTGGCTCGTTACCATCTGCCCTATGTATTATTTATGCCTGTAGAAGATTAAAAATCTATTCATTAGAGCATTAAATCCTTCCTAATAAGGGTGATAAAGGATGACCTAGAGCTGGGCAGTGGGAGCTGTCCAAGCAGCTCCTGCTCCTCACTCTGCCTTGTGTCTGCACCTCTGGGGCTCCCCCAAACGCTGCACAGAATTCACAGAACTCATGCACAGAATTCACAGAACTTACAGAATTCACAGCATTCCCAGAATGACTGGGTTGGAAGAGACCTTCAAGATCATCGAGTCCAGCCCAGCCCCAAGCCCTCAACTCAACCCTGGCCCCCAGTGCCACATCCAGGCTTTGTTAAACACACCCAGGGATGGGGACTCCACCACCTCCCTGGGCACCATTCCAGAACTTTATCACCCTTTCCATGAAAATTTTTTCCTAATCTCCAACCCTATCCAAGGGTGAACTTTGACTGTTTCCTCGAATGTTTACAACTGCTCACCACTACAAAGTTATTCAAGACCCTAAGTTCTTGTTCACTTATGCTTGCTTAGCCAAGAGTCTAGATGTTCCCAGACAGAAGAGAGAGAAATATTTTTTTAATAATTCTAGTTAAAATCTTTAATAAAAGTGGGTGCTAATTGATGGAAAACTGTGGGCCATGAAGCTCAGTCACACAAATGTAAACAGTAATCAATATGCATGATTTATTTACTAATTTATCAGTCATTATTTACTAATCTGAAATCAACGTTTTCTTTCAGAGTGATTTCCTTTGTATTTCCTGTATTTCCCTTGGCACAGCTGGAGAACTCACAGAATTCCCAGAATGACCAGGTTAGGAGAGACCTTCAAGACCATCGAGTCCAATCCAGCCCCAGCCCCTCACCCAAACCCTGGCCCCCAGTGCCACATCCAGGCTTTGTTAAACACTCCCAGGGATGGGGACTGCACCACCTCCCTGGGCAGCCATGCCAGAACTTTATCACCCTTTCTGTAAAAGCTTTTTCCCAATCTCCAGCCTGTATTTCCCTTGGTGCAGCCTGAGGCTGTGTGCTCTGGCTGTGTCAGTGCTGCTGCAGACAGAGCCCAGCCCCAGCTGAGCACAGGCACCTTTCAGGAGCTGTGAGAGTGATGGGGGCAGCCCTGAGTCTCCTTTTCTGCAGGCTGAGCACCCCCAGCTCCCTCAGGGGCTCCTCACAGGGTTTGTGCCCCCAGCCCCTCTCCAGCCTCGTTGTCCCCTCTGGATGTGCTCCAGCCCCTCCAGGTCCTTCCCAAGCTGAGGGGCCAGAGCTGCACACAGCACTCAGGTGTGCCCTCACCTCACGGGGCTGGGGTCGCCCTAGAGCTGCTCCTCTGCACCCCTTTGGAGACAGTTTTACCCCACAGAATCATGGAATAGTTTGGGTTGGAGGAGGACCTTCAAGAATTGTTCCACCCTCTTCCACACCTTCCACTGTCCCAGGCTGCTTCAAGCCCTGTCCAAGCCAGCCTTGAATACTCCCAGGGATGGAGCAGCCACCGTCTCCATCTGCTTGACAAGGCTGGAATTTTGTCTTTGAAAGCATTTTCTCCATGAAAATATATTTTAAATTAGGGCACTTTTCTCCTAGAAGGCCTCCCTCCTTTGATTGCAGAATATGCAACAAGTGGAGTTTCCAGGAGTCTCTGCTTCCAATCATCTCAGAAATCTCTTGTGAACAGACCAACATTCTTTTTGACGGCAGCAAAATAAATTTTAAAGGTCAATTGAATCAGATAAGCCCAGTCTGGCAGCCCTTTCAGACGCAGAATTCCATGGACAACATTTAGGTTCTGTTCAAGAACAGAAACAGGATTCTTTGGAGGAAAAAATCTTCAAAAGGAAAAAAAACAAAAAACAAAAAACAAAAAGAGGAAGAAAATGAAAAGGAAACAGCAATTAAATAGAATGTCATCCATAATCCCACCAGTGCAAAACCTGATGATTACCTACCAGGCACTGGACAATGCTACATGCACTAATCTAATTAAAGGCCTTTTTTACAGGCAGCTGAAGCCAGCTCATTAGTGTGTTACTGAGATGCTCATTAATGGCTGGCCATGACTAATTTCTTGAGAATTATTCCTTAATTCTTTATCATTCCCAGCCTAATAGAAAAACAGAATGTTTCTATTCCCCCCTTCCCACTCACACAGGTTCTGATAATGCTCCTTAATGAACACCCCCCACCAGCCCAATTGCTGTTTTAACAGCAAATGATTGATTTATTTATGGGGAAAACCAAGTTTTTGGGAAGTTTCTCAGCTGGTAATGAACTGGCACTGCTGCTGCTGCTTTTAGCATCCCCTGCTGAAAAGTATCCATGAGCCCAGGGCTCTCCTCCTCACACTCACGTAAACCCCTTTGGCCATGGCCAGGAGCCCTTCCAGGCTCCAGGGCTGGGACACATCTCCCCTTCCCAGGCCAGATTCCTGTGGATCTCTCACCACAGGGAAATGCTGAACTAGAAAATGGGGACTCCAGAGAAGCCCCCATTTTGTGCTGCCAATTCATTTAATTTAACCCCCTTCACCACAGGGAAATGGTAAACTAGAAAATCGGGGCTCCAGAAAAGCCCCCATTTCATGCTGCCAATTAACTTAATTTAACCCCTCCAGGGCCATGTGGCTGCCAAAGAGGAGCTGCTGGAGGTGGAGCTTCACTGATGGAATCCCCTTTTTGAGCTCCACCGGTGCCTTAAAGCATTATGGTTGAAAAAGACCTCTAGGATGATCCAAGTCCAACCGTTACCCTCATGTCCTAAGCAGAGGTGCTGCACTGTGCTGCCAGAGCTGCCTTCCCAGCCAAACTGGTCCTGCTCATCCTCCAGATCACCTCTGCCAAGCCAGGAGGTGATGGCTGCTCCTTCTCAGTGACTGAGCACAATCAGGGATTTCCTGTCCCAAAATCCTGAGCTGAGCACAGCAGGACAGTCCCCAGCCAGATCAAAGGGGTCCCAGAGCAGACTGAGCCTTCCAAATGCCTGCCCACATTCTCCTGCAGAGAAAACCATTAAAAAAAGGTTTTCCTCCTGTGAAAAATATGTATTTTATAATTGGCTTTTCACAAATATTAAAATGAATATTATATGTGTTGTGTTAGAAAGTAATGCTGCGTTAACTGTCTTAAGTAGTGTGTTAAATATAGTTTTAGGTTATAAAAAATGTTAAAATAGAAACTATGCTATGTAAGATACTTTTTTTAAAGAAGGGGACTCACAGTGAGACAGCAGCCACAGGACACCTGAATCTTTCAGAGAAAGAGAATTTACTGCCCTCTTATCAGAGGAAACGAACTTCTTCCTGCCTCGAAGGTGCTGTCAGGATTCAGAGGAAGAAGCTGACACTGCCCAGACAGAATCCTGTGCTTGAATAGAATTTATGCATCATGTATGAGGTGTATGAATATGCAACAGGCTGTTGCTTTTAAGGGTTAATCCTCTGTTAATGTGTGTCCTTTTTCAGGCTTATTTTGCCCAGAAAGAGGTACCCAGACTGTCTGTAACTCTTTGTTTTTATTGTCTCA
Source organism: Melozone crissalis (assembly GCF_028551555.1). NCBI lineage: Eukaryota > Metazoa > Chordata > Aves > Passeriformes > Passerellidae > Melozone > Melozone crissalis. The sequence goes on along the minus strand of NW_026535795.1, from coordinate 13,227,645 downwards.
TATTGTCCTAATCCAAATTGTCCAAATTATTATTATTCTAATTCTATTACTATTTTTTATAACCATTTTATTACTATTAAACTTTTAAAATTTTAAAAACAAGTGATTGGCGTTTTTCACGCCTCCCACCTGCTGACGGTCCTCCTGTCATGGCACCCCCAAAGTCACACAGCTGCTCCCAGAGATTGTTTGTGGTGTCTCCCATGCAGGGAATGCTGCTGACGGTGATGATGATGATGAGGAGGAGTGTGGAGAGCTGGCTGGGGGAGCAGCTGGGGCTGCAGGACCCTGCTGGCTCTGCTCTGGGATGGAGGTGGCTCCTCACAGACCCGCCTGGTAAAGCCAAAGTGCCCAGGGCTTGTTCCTGTGTGGTGGATGATGAACCTCAGGAAATTTGTGATTGACCCTCCTGGATTCTCGGGTTTTTGGTTGTTAATTGCTGCCCTGAGATGTGCAGGATGTCTCTGTTTCAGCCCGCACATCCAAAGAAAGAGTCAGAGCTCTTCACCTTTCGGTTTTGAGGTTGTTTATTAATTCTGATCTATAAAATTTTCTCTCTGCCCAGCGGAGATCTGCTCAGCAGGGCAGCCATGAGCACTCTGTGTTGTCCTTTTATACTACAAACTATGTATAACATATTTACACTTAATTCCCAATACCCATCACCTATGTTAGACAGTGCACTTCCACTCTAAACCAATCCCAAAGTGCCAACATCACTGCAGAAAATGGAGAACAAGAAGAAGAAGGAGAAAGGCTGGACACATCCAAGTTCCTCCATCTTGTCCCCAAAACCCCCATACCAAAAATCCTAAAATCTACATTTTCACCCTGTGATCATTTTGTTATTACACCATTCAAACCTCTGTGACTTTCAAATCCTCATACAAAGCTGGCAGTTTGCTCTAAGGGTCAAAATCAAATCCCCAGGTGCCCTGGGCTGTGTGCCAGGGTCTCTGAGCCCCATGGCAGGGTCCTCAGCAACTCTGGGCACCTGGAGGGATGTGCTGAGTTCCGACACTGGATGAACCCTGAGCAGCCAACCCAAACTCATCTCCTCTGCTGAGTGCTCATCTGCAGGTGCTCAGTGAGCTCTGTGAGCTGTGCCCCTGTCCCTGCACACAAACACAGGACAGGGGTGAGGAGTCTCAGGAGCCTCACTGAGAACCTTCACCAGCTGAGGGTTTTGCCACGTTCCCTTCTCCTCTCTGAGTTAATTACCAGCTGATTGCCTTTCACAATTATTGCAGACACTTCCAATATGCAGAATGACATGAACAATTAAGACACAAATCTCTGTGGAGTGGCTGGGATGTGGCTCCCACTTCATTTCTGGTTGGATTTGCTGAGGTTTGGTTGTTAAAATGCCACCTCTGAGGCTCCACAGAGATTGGGGAGGCTCCTTCTCTCCAGGGAAAGCATCTCAGGTGGGACAGAGAGACCTGGGCTGCTCCAGGGGCCAACTACAGCCAGGTCTGTGGTGGGAGCTGTGGGAATCAGAGGGGTTTGGGAAAGCTGCAAAAGGCAGGACTCAGAGACAGCAGAACTGTGATTAGAGCTAAGCAGCAGCCATGAGATTGGCCAGCAGAAAAATGATGAAGGAAGTAGAAAAGGACAAATAGAACAATGGTCTGTGTATTAATGCTTGTCTAGAATAACTCCCTAAGCTACAGAAAAGTTTATCTAGTGAGATATTAGGAAGTTTGAAGCTTAATAATGGAGCTCTGTGCATTGTGCTTTAGGCTCACAAGCAGGTACTGTATTTGAAATAAGCAGCATTGTTTAACCAAAGGTACCTGTGCTTATAGTGGTTGGATAGAACTACTGTCAGTGTGCTTTTGCTTTTTGTGATTGGTCAAAAAACTTATAAAGTGAGTTGTAACATTATATTCTGGGTCTGCTGCCTGGGATGTGAGCTGGTGGCATCTTCCCATTGTCATAACCATGTAATGAGACTGATGCTGGAAAATAAAACAGCTCAAGGCACATTGCACAGCAGTCCTGTCCCGTTTGTGATTTGTACAGAGGCCCTGGCTGGTGATAAAAGCCATTCCTCCTCCTCCTCGTGCAAAATAACAAATCCTGCTCCCATCCACTGCCCTTGGCCTCTCCAGCTGTCCATGGATGCCAGGACTAAAGCCAGGCCTGGCTGTGCAGAGGGTGCTGTGCTCCCCTGGGGCACTGATGGACAAGGCTGAGATCAGAGCCCGTCATCTGCTGCTCTCCTGATCCACCAGTGCCAGGGTGATGGGTCAGGCTGGGAGGGCTCCTGGACTCTCTGCTGATGCTGCTTTCAGCCCTTCCTGGGGACAGCATTCAGCTCCCACAGAAGGGGCTGAACACACAGACCCCCTTTTAATAAAACAGCAAGATTAGCAGCCCATCACTGCTTGTTGATTATGGTCATTCTTTTCTGTAAATGAAATTTAAAAGTCACCAACATATTTGTCAGCTGTGACTTATGAGCCCTCCCTGGTGCAGGGCAGTGAAGCAGTGACAAATCCCCTCCACCAGCACCTCATCTGTTATGTGTGAGGAGTTCCAATTACCAGGGACCCCTGGAATCCATAAACAAAGAGCTACAGAAATGTCCTCACAGCTGCTGGACCATTCCTCAGAGCTGGCAGGGCCCTGCCAGGCTCAGGGACCAGGCTCATGGGGCTTTATCACTGCTAGCCAAGCCCTGGGCCCAGCTTTGGAGGGGATGGAGCTGGTCCCAGGCAGGAGCTGAGGGCTGGGGCCCTGGGACATGCCCATGCAGGGAACTGCTCCTGCCCTGGGTTATTTACAGACCACAAACGGGACGGGACTGCTGTGCAATGTGCCTTGAGCTGTTTTATTTTTCAGCATCAGTCCCATTCCATGATTATGACAATGGGAAGATGCCACCAGCTCACATCCCAGGCAGCAGACAAAGAACTTAATGTTACATCTTACTTTATAAGCTTCTTAACCAATCACACCAAGCAAAAGCATATTGACAGTAGTTCTATCCAACCACCATAAGCACACATACCTCTGGTTAAAACAATGCTGCTTATTTCAAATAGAATACCTACTTGTAAGCCTTACAGCACAATGCACAGAGCTCCATAATTAAACTTCAAACTTCCTAATATCTTGCTAGATAAACTTTCTGTAGCTCAGAGAGTTATTCAGACAAATGTTAATACACAAGTTATTGTTCTATTTGCCCTTGCTTCTTCTATAGTTTAAATAATTTTTCTGCTGATCTATCTCATGGCTACTGCATAGCTCTAATCACAGTTCTGCTGCCTCTGAGGCCTGCCTTTTGCAGCTTTCCCAAAACCCTCTGATTTTGTGGATTCCCACAGTGATGATGATGATGATGAGGAGGAGTGTGGAGAGCTGGCTGGGGGAGCAGCAGGTGCTGCACCCAGCGCTGGGGCTGCAGGACCCTGGGATGGAGGTGGCTCCTCACAGATCAACCCAAAATTCCATGGCAGGCTCTGTGGGGAGCCTGACACTCCTCACCCACACAGGATGCCTGTCACCTTGATTTTTTTAAGATTTTCTAAGCCTTCTGATGTTTACATTCTCCTAACGAACTTTCTCACACACTTTATGTAAATAACTTATTGTTTTGCATTCTTTTATGAAGGAGGAGAAATTTTATGGACTGTCCAGTGTCGTGAGAGAGGTGGCACTGTCACCCTCCAATCCACTGTCACTTCTGGAAATCTATAAATGTTGGAGTCAGAAAATAAACTGAAACAAACAGGGACATTTGTGTTGTGTTGTTTCATGTCCTACAGTGACAGATGCTCAAATCTTCCCCACAGCAGGCCCCCCGCCTGCTCCCACTCACATCAGGCCCACACAGAGGGGCTGTGCCCCTGAGTCCTGGCAGGGAGGCAGAAGCTCTCCAGGTCTCTGCAGATCCATTCTCTAACCCAGCCCAGTGTGGGGGTTCCACATAGAGCTGGAGCCTCCCAGTGCCTCCCAGTGCCTCTGGGGCAGGCACACATCACATCTCCAACTGCCTGGGACACTGGAGAGCTTCTTGTTAACACAGCAGCTTATCAAATCAATTAGATCACATTAAATGGCAATTTGGTGCTCATCACACTCAGCTTCCTCAGGGAGAGGCCCCTGGACATCTCCTGTGTTGGGCCTGGAGGAGGGAGCACTCACAACGGCAAACCTTGCTGTTCCAGGCACAAAAACCTGTCCTAAAACCTCTGAGACAATCTTCCCTCCAGAATCTGCTCTGCCAGGGCCCCTGAGTGTCCTGGGGGAGGCACAGGGAGCAGGGATGTGGCCCTGCAGCTGTGCGGTGCAGCACAGCAGTGCCAGCAGCTCTGCCCTGCACTGGCAGCGGCCAAACCCAGCCCTGGCTGTGGCAGCAGCAGAGACGGCAAAGAGCAGCCCTGGGCTGCCCTGTGTGTGTGCCTGACATCCTCCTGCCCAAAAACTCATCACCCTTCCTTCACCCTCACAGGCAAGCAGGCAGGAATTCATGTGAAAAATGTGTATTTTATCACTGGCTTTTTGCAAATATTAAAAAGAATATTGTATGTGCTATGTTAGAAAGTTATAATTTTAATATTTTTAATGTTTTAATTTTCTTAAGTAGTGTGTTAAATATAGTTTTACATTATAACATAAGGTTAAAATAGAAACTATGCTATGTAAGATACTTTTTTGAAAAGAAGGGACTCACAGTGAGGTAGGAGCCACAGGACACCTCAGTCTTTCAGAGAAAGAGAATTTATTGCCCCATTATCAGAAGAAACGAACTTCTTCCTGCCCCCTCAGCCCTGAAGACGCTGTCAGGATTCAAAGGAAGAAGCTGACACTGCCCAGACAGAATCCTGTGTTTGAATGGAATTTATCCATCATGTATGAGGTGTATGAATATGCAACAGGCTGTTGCTTTTAAGGGTTAATCCTCTGTTAACAGGGGGCCTTTTTCAGGCTTATTTTGCCCAGAAAGAGATACCTGGACTGTCCATAACTCTTTGTTTTTATTGTCTCATATTGTCCTAATCCAAATGGTCCAAATTACTATAACTCTAATGATATTGCTATTTTTATAATAATTTTATTATCATTAAACTTAAAAAAAATTAAAAAACAAGTGTCTGGTGTTTTCCACAATCCTGTTACCCTGTTTTCTCTTATTTAACCCAGGCAAAACTGACATTTACCAGAAACCTGGCTGCCTGGGGCTGTGCCTTCGCCCCCTGATGCCAGAGCCCAGCCTGACCCCAGCTCTGTTTGCTCTCCTGGCTGTGCAGGGATCTCTGGCTGTCACCAGGAGCTGGGAGCACAAACAGATCTGTCTGCACACGGCTGCTCACAATTATTCATTTTAACAGTAGCAGTGGCTGGGAAAGCAGCAGCAGCAGCAGCAGAATGATTTCATTTTCATAACCTTGAGTGCCCCCTGCCCTGCTTGGATGAGTTTCCTCTGTTATTTCCATTCCCCAGGGATGCAGACCCCACGCTGCTCCTGCTCCAGAGCCTCTTCCTCCTGTGCTGAAGGCTCAGCCTCAGCTCTCACATACCCAGGGCTTGTTCCTGTGTGATGGATGATGAACCCCAGGGAATCTGTGATTGACCCTCCTGGATGAACCCTGAGCAGCCAAGCCAAGCTCATCTCCTCTGCTGAGTGCCCAGTGAGCTCTGTGAGCTGTGCCCCTGCACACAAACACAGCCCAGCCTGATGAGCTGCAGCTGATGAAGTTGAATGGGGAATTCAAACTGGTTTATGGAATTCCGTGGGTCACTGCAGTGGGATTTCAGCCTTTTCCTCATGCCCCACTTAGCCAGGGTGCTGCTGTGCATGGAGTCACCCCCTGTGCACCGCAGCCAGGACAGATGGCCACGAATGCTGGGACACTTCTGGTCATGGGAAAAGCAGGAGGTTTTGTAATTTATAGTTTATGGATTGATATCTATTTTATATTTCAATCTATTTTATACAAGAGTCTGAGCCATGCCAACACCTCTGTGCCACACGTGCTTAGGACCCCATTACTGCACACTCCCAGCACTAGAAATAGAAAAATGAAGAAAATTCCATTTTGAAAGGTTTTCCAAACCCCCTCCATCCACAGGTTTTATAATTCATAATTTATGCATTTCTATTTTATACAAGAGTCTGAGCCATGCCAACACCTCTGGGACTCTGACGATGGTGCTGTGCCACACGTGTTTAGGACCCCATTACTGCACACTGCCAGCATTAAAAACAGAAAAATGAAGAAAATTCCATTTTGAAGGGTTTTCCTAACCCCCCTCCACCCACAGGTTTTATAATTCATAATTTATGCATTTCTATTTTATACAAGAGTCTGAATCGTGCCAACACCTCTATGCACATATGCTTAGGACCCCATTACTGCACACTACCAACACTAGAAACAGAAAAATGAAGAAAATTTGATGTTGAAGGGTTTTCCTCACCTCCCCTCCATCCACATGGCTTTTGTTTTGTTTAACCAGTGACAGCTGCTGGGTTCTTGGCAGATGGGGTCTGCAATGGCAGCCCCTGGCACCCATTTCAGGCTGCACTGGGAGCCCACTGGTGAGCAGCACTTTCTGCTGGCTCCAGGGGATTTTGTGAAACTCACTTTGATTCTGTCAACCACAACTCCAGCCGTGCCTCTGCAGTGCAGAACAGCAAATGGACCCCAAACACTGCAGAATCTCAGGATTATTTGGGTTGGAATATCCTCTAAAATCATGGAGTCCAGCTGTTATCCCAGCACTGCCAAACTCACCCCTGCCCCATGTCCCTCAGACACGGCAGGAATAAAGAAAAAAGAGTGTTTATTTTAAAAATGCTCTCTTTTTTGTTGTTGCTAAAAACAAAACTACTTAAGAGGGTGAGAGAAGAACTCCTAACAGCTGTGTCTGTGTCCCTGCCCAGAGGACCCCTCACTCCTGAGCAGAGAGGAGGACACATCCTGCAGTCACCTCCTCCAGAGGGATTCAGTTCCTTTCTCTGTGGCTCCCACAGAGCCTGGCTGCCAGCTCAGGAGCACATTTCAGACTGGGAGGGCTCTGCATGAAGAACATTCATACAAGGAGATGAAAACCTCCCCCTCTGGAGCACCCATGGGAACAAACACCTTACATGGGAAACATTCTCTTCCTTCCACTCTGGTCTTTAACCTCCCCATAGGGCCACAGTCCCCTGAGCTGCTTTCTGGGTTCAAGATGAAGCCCTGAAGGTTTGTTCAGAGCTGTGCATCACCTGAAAAGCAACCTGGAAATGCCAATGCTGGCAGTGATATCTGCTACAGATAAGGTCTGTAGGGTCATTAGTGCCAATCACCCCCCAGTACACATCTTGTTTTACATGGAGATCCCAAGCTGAGTTTATAGAGATAAAGAGGTATTGATAAACTGAGATTTCTTTAGATGTTTGACCTGGGACTCTGAGATCTGAACATTTACTCTGAGAGCTGGCTGAGGGCTGCAGGAGCTGTAAGGGGGCCATAACAACACCCAGCATCTGAGGATGAGCCCAAATTCAGATTATAAACCAGGAACAAACACCAAATGCTGGGGGTAATCAGCCTGAGAGGCTCCTTGCTCTGACAGATCCTCTGCTGCTTTTAAAGCAAGGCAGAAAATCCTCCTAAAAAATCTGCTACCTCTCATGTGCTCCTTTAATATGGAATTCAGGGCAGTCCCTGGGCCTGATTTATACAGGTGCTCAGATTAAGGGATAATTTGACTTAATAAAGTTATTCAGCAATTTATCATACACATGCCAGCTCATGCACATGGTGCTGTCTCTCTTCAGTTTCCCACCCAGAGGAGTTCTCCCTTTGTGAGCACCAGGACATCCTGCAGAAGCAGGGACTGCAGTTGCCTTGCTAAAGCTTGAGGTAGTTCTAACTCTTCATCTAAAATATCTAAGAACGAGCCTTTGGCTGTTAAACCACAGGTTCCCCCTTTAAAGGATGTTCAGGACCTACTTCAATTCTCTTTGGAAGGGTGCCCAGAGCAGCTGTGGCTGCCCCTGGATCCCTGGCAGTGCCCAAGGCCAGGCTGGACAGGGCTGGGAGCACCCGGGACAGTGAAAGGTGTCCCTGCCCATGGCAGGGGTGGGATGGGATGAGCTTTAAGGTGTTTTTCAACCCAAGCCATTCCATGATTTTATGAATCTAATGCTGTGAAACCAAAGGCCTGAGTGGAATTCTGCAGAAGTTCCATGGATGACACAATTCAATGCCCCCATCACATTTCATTTCTACTCTTCAGAAACAGTATTCCTGTGGAAATTGCATCATTCACTCTATTTAAATCATCAGCTTCAGCCTCTGGGAAATGCAGTGGAGCTCAGAGAGGAGGAGGTGGGCAAATAAATAGGTACAGGTGGAAAAGCCTCAGCCAAGCTCAGATGTGGTCACCTGGAAGCTCTGCACAGGTTGTGCCCTGAGCTCCCCACGAGGAGTTTGTGCAGTGCCAAGGGCAGCTCAGCAGCAGAGTCCTGTCCTGGGCTGTGCCACACAGCCAGAGAGGGGCAGAACGTGGTGGAGAGGGGTAAAACTCCCAAAGGTGGGACAGGAAAGGGTTTAGAAAGACACCCCTTTCTTCTTAATCAGCTTTCAGCTCATGAAATCATCACCCCACCCTTTGGGCGGTGCCCTCCTCCCGCAGTCAGGGAGGTGCCAGGCAGAGCAGGAGGGCATTACACTGGAATTTGGGGAGATTTCCACACCTTTACAAAGCTCCCTGCTGCCTGCAGCCTCCTGACTAGAGAGATTAAAGGGATTAGAAGCTTATCAATGATGAGGCAGGGAAGTGAGGGGCTTTAGGAAATACCGAGGTCTTAATTTACAAGGAATGTTTAAAAATGAATGGAGTGAGGATTTTCTCCCACAGGAAGGTTTCATTGTGAGGGAAGGTTATTTGACCAGTAAAATGCTTGGCCCATCCCATGTGGGAGTCCCAATGTATATTTTATACAGCACAGACAAAAAGCATCTCTGCTTTACAAGAGAGGTGAGCAGAGAGAAGGGCAGGAGGGCAGAGGACATGGGTTCATGACCACCATGAATAAAGCACTGCTGGAGCAGAGCTGGGAGCACATTTCCCCATGAGTAGTTCATTGACTAAAAACTGTATTTTGGGGTGGGCTGAGCACTACTCCCAAAACATGCTGGTGGAGCACTTGCAGGAGCAGTAAAGTGCAGATATTTTGTTTTCACAGACACGTGGGCAGTGTTTTAGTTCAGCACTGGCAGCACCTGCTGGGCTCTCTCCTCCAGCCCTGCCCTGGGAGGGCTCTGCTGTTCCCACAGCTTGGGCCAGTTCAGCATCCAGCCCTGCTTAAACCAAAACCTGACAGAGCCTGTAAGAAGGAAGGTTTGGAAAGAGCTCTTGGAGGCTTTCCAAAGAGGGGTTCACAGAATATGTTCTTCCCTCTGCATTGTCCCCAGGCAGAGAGAAGGGCAGGGCAGGGTGGGTGTGCTGCAAAAGCTGCAGGGTCCTGCTTTGGCTAACAGCTCCCAGACACTTGGATAAAAAGGGCTGCTCCACACTCCCCAGGCTGTTTCTGCAGGTATTTCCTTGGCCATGAATGCAATTCCTGCAGAAGTAATTCCCAGGGTAGGTTCCTTTCTGTGCTGGCCCTTTCAAGAGTTTTTTCTCCATCCTCAGTCCCTGCTGATGTGTGTATCCCAGGTAGTTCTGTAACACCACGAATCCAGGCAGTGTGTGCCTGGAGTGAAAGCTTCGCTCTCACAGAATACAGAATATCCTGGGCTGGGAGGGACCCCCAGGGTCACCCAGGGCAGCCCCAGCCCTGCACAGACACCCCAACAGCCCCACCCCGGGCACCCCTGGCAGCCCCTGGAGCTCTGGCAGCCTCGGGGCCGAGCCCATTCCCTGGGGAGCCTGGGCAGTGCCAGCACCCTCTGGGGAAGAGCCTTTCCCTGGTATCCAGCCTGAGCCTCCCTGGCACAGCTCCAGCCAGGCCCTGTCCCTGTCACAGAGATTGGAGCTGCCCCTCAGACTCTGCTGCTCCAGGCTGCACAAACTGAGTGTCCTTATCCTCCAATGCCCTTCCAGGCCTTTAACAATCTTTGTGGCCTTTAGAGACCATCTCCAAATGCCCACCATGACTGTGCACAGCTGCACCACATCCAGAAACCTCAGAGAGCCCAGCATGGGAAGGACTCACAGTGAGAGCCACCCCTGGGACCCCTGTCCCACCCTCTGCTGGGACAGTTTGGAGACGCCCCTGCCTCTGGAGGCATCTGCTCTGCTTGCACTTCCCTCACCACAGCATTCCAGACTGGGTTGGGTTGGAAGGAACCCTAAAGCTCATCCCATCCCACCCCTGCCATGGCAGGGACACCTTCCACTGTCCCAGGCTGCTCCCAGCCCTGTCCAGCCTGGCCTTGGGCACTGCCAGGGATCCAGGGGCAGCCACAGCTGCTCTGGGCACCCTGTGCCAGGGCCTGCCCACCCTCACAGGGTCACTTATGCCAGGGGCTCCTCTGCCCAGGGTCCCATGAGGAGTAAAGGCCACACAAAAAGCCATTTTGGATTATTTTTGATGTATCTTATCTCCCAGAGAACAGAGCAGAGCTGGAATCACACATTATTCTGGAATCACACATTATTCTGGAGTCACACATTATTTCTGCTCATAAAATCCAGCCCAAGTCCAGCCACTTCAGTGCAGAGCAGGGAGTAAACATGGCATCTGAAGGGAAGGAGAAAGTGAGAAGGGTTTTTTGGGTCTCTGTAATTAACCTTGTGACACTTGTGCATGGCTGACAGTCTGAGAGTGTAAATTCTGACACACATTTTGATGCAGTTCAGCCTCCCCTGCAATGCATAAACCATAACAAAAGCAGGGCCATGCCAGAGGCTATGAACTGGAGGATTAAACCTCTTAACGTGCTTATACTTCAAAACCCCTGTGCAAAGTTAAATTAAGGCAGATCAGGACTCTCAATGGAATTCAGTAATTTCTGGTGGTGCCTCAATTAAATCCCCAAATCCCACCCATGAAGGTGAGAAGGGGGGAAGCAAAGATGCCCCATTGAGGTTTCCAGGCTGACAATGATCACAAGGTCTGTGGAGCCAGTTTGTCCCTCAGATCCCTTGCTGTGCCTTGCAGACTAGGGCTGTATTTCCTGATCTGCTCCATGGTTCACTCCTGCAGAAAAATCAATGATCACTGTAATCACAGCCCAGAGTGCTCCTGATATGCTTCTCCTTCATTCCCTCATTTTGGAGGTGCACCTTTCTGCTTTCTATAATTTGCTCCTGATTTATTTTTGGGGCTGTCACCAATTCATCAGCCTCAGTGTGGCCAGCAGGACCAGGACACTTGGTCACCTCTCTCTGCTCAAATCCTGGGGTCAGTTTTGGGCCCCTCATGACAAAGACACTGAGGGGCTGGAGCACATCCAGGGAAGGGAAGGGAGCTGGGGAAGGGTCTGGAGCTCCAGGAGAGGCTGAGGGAGCTGGGAAGGGGCTGAGCCTGGAGAAAAGGAGGCTCAGGGGGGACCTTGTGGCTCTGCACAACTCCTGACAGGAGGGGACAGCCGGGGGCACTCCAGGGACAGGAGGAGAGGGAACGGCCTCGGGCTGGGCCAGCGAAAATTTCAGTTTGAGATTAGAGGAAATTTCATCACTGAAAGGGTGGTCAAGCACTGGACAAGCTGCCAGGGCTGTGGTGGAGTCGCCATCCCTGGAGGTGTTCAGAAGCCCTGTGGATGTGGCACTTGGGGACGTGGGTCTGTGGAGGCCTTGGCAGGGCTGGGGCATGGCTGGGCTCCCTGCTCTCAGAGGGCTTTTCCAATCTAAATGGCTTGGAAAGCCAAACTCTGGCTGCCTCAGAGGAGCTGCTGGTGGCCCTGGGGGTGGCTTTGGTGCCTCTCTGCCCCTCCACGTCCCCAGGGTGTGGCCACGGATCCTGCCTGGAGCCAGCAGGGCTCAGCCTCCCCCAGGCTGAGCACAGAAAATCTGGTGATTCTGAGAGGAGGCTCCAGTAACCAGGACTTGGCAGAGCTCTTCCCAAGGCTGCCAGGCTCTGGGGGATTGCAGAGCAGGGTGCAGGGGGTGTGTCGCAAACATCTTTTTATGAAAAATCCTTTCCTTAGGATTTTTTCTCCTGAGAACTTGAGAGGCCTCAGGAACAAAATGTAAACAATGGTTATCTGCTGCTGTGGAATGCAACAGGTGCATCTGTGATTGGTCTCATAGAGTTGTTTGTAATTAATGGCCAATCACAGTCAGCTGGTTTGGGCTCTCTGTCTGAACCACAAACCTTTGTTATCATTCTTTCCTTTCTATTCTTAGCTAGCCTTCTGATGAAATCCTTTCTTCTATTCTTTTAGTACAGTTTTAATATAATATATATCATAAAATCATAAATCAGCCTTCTGAAACATGGAGTCAGATCCTCAGCTCTCCCCTCATCCAAGAGCCCCTGAACACCATCACAGGGGTGTTTCTGGTGGAGCAGAGCAGGGAAGGCAGCGGGTGCAGGCACCACGATCCATCAGCGGGGCAGAGCCAGACAACTGATCTGTGTGCTGCAATTCCACTTCCAGCCAAGAAAAATGAGCCATCAGCACAGGAATTATGTGTGGCAGGGAAGGACAAACTGCTCTAATCAAATCACCAGTGCTTCAGATAACTCCTGGAAGAACCCTGGCACCCAGCTCCATTTGGAGGGAGATATTGGGCTGGGAGGATGCTCCTGGCAGGACAAGGAGGCACAGGCATTGCACAGCCTCCCTCCCCTCCAGGATGGATAAATAAACACTCAGGATGCAATGCAAAGCTCCTCCAGAATACAGATCCATGGCGCTAATATTTCCTGGCTCCCTGCTACACACCCAGGGTGATTTGATTTAAACCAAAACATAAATAAAGAACTTCCCAACTGCAGGGTGAGGTGAGGCAGAGGAGGATGGTGGGGAGGAAATATGGAAGCAGTGAAAGCTAAAGCTAATCATGAGACTGACTGGCTCCTGAAGGCAAGGCTTTCATCTGGGTCTCCACTGCTCTGTTATTTTCCTCAAGAGAAGTGTGAACCTCGGGGTCAACACCTTGAAGCTCCTTTCAAGTTTGCTGATCTGAGCAGCAGTGAACTTCCTTCACAGAGCAGAGCCCAGGCCCTGAAGGGGTTTTTAATTCCAAATTCTGGGGTCCTCACCATCAGAGGGATGTGGAGCTGCTGGAGAGAGTCCAGAGGAGACCACAGACATGGTCTGAGGCTGGAGCCCCTCTGCTGGGAGAGCTGGGGGTCTTTACCTGGAGGGGAGAAGGCTCCAGAAACACCTCAAAGCCCCAAGGAACAAACAAATTCCCTCACTGAGTGACAAACAGGGCCACCCTGAAGCCCTGAGCAAGCACCTCTCTGTCGCAGACATCTTTTATGGAAAATCCTTTCCTTAGGATTTTTCCTCCTGAGAAGTTGAGAGGCCTCAGGAACAAAATGTAAACAATGGTTATCTGCTGCTGCGGAATGCAACAGGTGCATCTGTGATTGGTCTCATGTGGTTGTTTGTAATTAATGGCCAATCACAGCCCAGCTGGCTTGCACAGAGCGCTGAGCCACAAACCTTTGTTATTATTCTATTCTATTCTATTCTATTCTATTCTATTCTATTCTATTCTTACTTAGCCTTCTGACGAAATCCTTTCTTCTGTTCTTTTAGTATAGTTTTAATGTAATATATACCATAAAATAATAAATCAAGCCTTCTGAGTCAGGTCCTCATCTCTTCCCTCATCCTGGGACGCCTTTGAGCACTGTCACACCCCTCCATTAGCCCTCATGTGGCAACAGGTGCTGCCCAGAGGAGGAGGAAGGCCCTGCTGTGCCCAGGAGGTTTGGCAGGCATTGCCTTCCCCAGACAGGCAGCACTGGCTCACTCACAGCTCTGTGATCTATGACACCTGGGAACTCTCATACATCCACTGGGCAGGCTCATTTATACAGGGCTTGAGAAATAGATGGTGTATGAAGTGCAATTTGGTGTTGTAGCAGAGCTCTGTCCCCCTTGGGGTGTCAGGGCGTTTGATTAAAGCCCTTTTATGGGAAATCAATATTTTCCTCATTATAACTTTCATTCTCAGGCCTAAAAACTACTGAGATGGACTTGTAAGATGCTGCACTACATGCATGCACACACGGCTCTATTCATTAGGGGACTAATCCCACAGCATTTATTTTTCTTTCATAAGCTCTGACAGAGGTAAATAAGCAGTGAGGGGCTCTGTCTCTGATGGGTCAGACACCACCTGCAGCAGGCATGCACTGTTTAGTGCTGGATTAAAGGATCCTGCTCCCAAAAACTGGCTCAGATCTCCCCAAGATCCCAGCCAGAATCTTGGATAAAACTCTTTCAATGCCAAAACCGCCTAAAGGCTTGAATTCCACCCAAGGGCTGAGGCTGAGCCTCCTCTGCTGTTGTGAGACCCCACTGTCCAGAGGAAGCCATGGAGATGCTCCAAGGGCTGGAGCCCCTCTGCTCTGAGCCAGGCTGGGAGAGCTGGGGGTGCTCACCTGGAGAGAAGAAGGAGCCAGGGAGAGCTCAGAGCCCTGGAGGTGAGGAACTTTTTACCCAGGCAGAGAGTGACAGGGCACAGGGGAACAGCTTTCAACTGAAGGAACAGATTGAGGTGAAGGGTTTGATGTCCCTGTGAGGGTGGGCAGGCCCTGGCACAGGGTGCCCAGAGCAGCTGTGGCTGCCCCTGGATCCCTGGCAGTGCCCAAGGCCAGGCTGGACAGGGCTGGGAGCAGCCTGGGACAGTGGGAGATGTCCCTGGCATGGCAGGGGGGGATTGGGATGGGCTTTAAGGTCTCTTCCAACCCAACCCACTCTGGGATTCCATGGTATGATTCCATACCATGAATGAATAAAGGACTGGCTTGGGATCCATGAGACACAAACTTCACTCAGCTTCTGCCTCTGTCCCCCTCAGGAGCTCTGTGCTCTGCTTTTCCCTCCAGTACCCCAGGCTGAGGTCACTGACACTGGGGTGACACCTGCACACAGACATCCCTCAGGGGCTGGAAAAGGAGCAGGATCATGGCTGGGATTGTGGCACAGAGCCTGTGGCTCTCCCCATGGGTGGTTGCAGCGGGAGCACACCCAACGTGCCATGGGCTGCTGCTGCTGCAGGAACCAGACAAGAATAACAAAATAATGCTTAATAATCCTTTCCCATAGCAGCCCTGATTTATTTCTCCAAGGGTTTGCTTTGACTCCTGCAACCTGCAACCTGGCAGCCCAGCTGCTCCACTTGGGAATGCACAGCCACCAGCACCTGCCTAGATCCAACCTCACTGTGGAATCATTTGGCTTGGAAAACCCTCTAAGATTGATACCTCTGGTTTTAGCTTTTTTTTTTTCCTTTTTTTTTTTTTTTTGTGCTGCTTTAGTGTGCAGGTCTGAGTTTCATATGAGGGGATGGTGAGCTCTGTGCACAGAGCAGGGAGACAAAACAATTCCTGCTCCAGCTGGGCACCAAGGACAAATGATCCAAATCTCAGCCCAAGAGCACAACAACAAACAACTCTGTGGGCTGGAGAGAGAAAAACAAGCAGGATGGGACTGCATGGGCTAAATCTGGAATTAGACAATGAACTCTAATATGCAAATGGAGCAGAACTTATAAAAAGGTGAGATCTTGTGACCAAGCCCTCTCTTGCTCCCACCCTGGAACCATCTGGGCAGAGCCAAAGCTGTGGCTCTGGTACTGCCAGGGTGTGGCCTGTGAGGGCCCTTCAATAAATGTCCTTTTTATTCCCCTTAACTGTGTCCAGCCTCTGTTCCAGCTGCTCAAGGCATCAAGATCATGGAGTCCAAATGCTTCCCCAGCCCCCTGTGTCCCCAGAGCCACATCCACATGGAAATGATGATTAAATGATGATAAATCCAATTTCCTTTCTGCCCACCACTGAGGAGGCAGATGAACATGTCCAGCAATGCTTCCTCTTTGCAGTTTGAATTAAAAGTTTTCACACTCCAGTTAATTGTTGGTCATTGATTATGGAGATTTTGGGAGCCAGAATAAGGGATGTGAGGCCAAGATGCAAATGAGGAATAAAGAGAGGACAGGTCCTGTGTCAGTGTCCCCAGCCCAGAGCTGTGCTTCTCACTCCACTCCTCTCTTGGGCACCTCCACTATGGACTCACTTGGTCCTGGAAAGATCAGAATGAACTTCATCACCTTCTGCTAAAAGCAGTTCAGCCACTCCACCCAGCCAGTGTGACAAAAGAACAAACTTCTCAACAAGATGAAAGGAACAAAGTGGCTGTGATGGTAGAATGAAGGGACAAAGTCACAGCATCAGCTGCTGAGAGAAATGTTTCTGTTTGTTAGGTTTTTTTCATTCAAAATACAAAATTTCATTAACATCTGAAAGGATTGAATATTTCTGCTTGCTCCCTGGAGGTTAGGAAGTGGGAAAGAAAAGTTTGCAAACATTTTCCAACTCTCCCACTGTTTATTCTTGGAAAAATGTCAGATGTTCAAAATATATCTGAGGGTTTTGTGCCCAGGCACACATGGATAACGATGCTGCTTTGCAGTGGGATGAGTGTGTATGAGAAATGCTTCCATTTAGAGGAAATATAACTGGGATGGGGTTTTATCCAGGATGAATGGGATCAGACAAAATGGAGTTTTGAAAGGGACCCAGCTGGTTTGGTGGGGACAATCTTCCTCTGGGTGAAAGCTGGCAGGGCTCAGATGGGGATATGCTGCTGGGAACAGCCAGCACCAGCCTGAGTCTGATCCAGAGCTCATCTGTGCCCTGTTACCCTCCCCAGCTCCACTGCTCAGCCAGACACACTCTCACAGAAACCCAAAATGAATTCATTTGTCTGGGTAAAGACATCCAGACAAGAAATGTTGCCATCTTATTTCAAAAGGTCCCACACCTCCTCAGTGATTTCACATGTGCAGCTCCTCACAGCACTGACTCATTCTCCTTGGGGGTGGCATCTCATACATTGTCCCAACTTCTAGGCTCCCAGGTCTGCCTGGCTATAGCTCATCTGGATTTTTAGGCTCTCAGGCTCTTGGTCTGCCTGACTCCACCATCTTATTTCTCTTAGGTCTGCAGTCATCTTCTTGAATCACATCACTTCATTTAAGTCCTTTTTCCCAAACCACCACAGGATCACATCCTTATTGCTCTCTCTACAGTTCTCTGCCCAAATCACTACAGGATCACATTGAGGTCACCAACTGCTGTCCTCTCATTGCAAAGGTTCCCATCCCTTCTCAGTGATTTCTCCTGGACAGCTCCTCACAGCACTGACTCCTTCTTCTGCACAGCCAACAAACCACAGCTCTCTTCACAGCACAAGCAACAAACTCCAACTCCTTCATAGCACTCATCCTTACTAGTTACAGCTGTGGCCTATCGAGGGCAGGACTGTTCCTAATCTTTAGTAGTTAGTACAGCTGCAACTCCTCAGGGGCAAGATTACCTTCTGCACCATCTTTATTTTCTTACATTCTATCCCTCCACAAAGAAATACAGCACAAAGCCAGGCATCAGTGCTCCAAGGGACAGCAAACACATCCCCCAGGTCAGCCTGCTCTTTGTGTCCATGCCCAGCAGGAAAAACCTCCCCAAGGCTGGGGTGCCAAGGGGCAGCTCTGCATTTACAGCCCAGCACTAATGGTGGGCTTGTCCTCCCCTCAGGGTGCTCAGGGCGCATCTGTGGGAATTATAAAATCAGAGGGTTTTGGGAAAGCTGCAAAAGGCAGGCCTCAGAGACAGCAGAACTGTGATTAGAGCTAAGCAGCAGCCATGAGGCTGGTCAGCAGAAAAATTATTTAAAAAGTAGAAAGGCAAGGACAAATAGAGTAATGGTCTGTGTATTAACGCTTGTATAGAATAACTCCCTAAACTAGAGAAAAGTTTCTCTAGCAAGATATTAGGAAGTTTGAAGCTTAATAATGGAGCTCTGTGCATTGTGTTTTAATGCTTACATGCAGGTATTGTATTGCTTCTAGTGGTTGGATAGAACTACTGTCAATGTGCTTTTGCCTCATGTGATTGGTCAAAAAACTTAAAAAGTGAGTTGTAACATTAAGTTCTGGGTCTGCTGCCTGGGATGTGAGCTGGTGGCATCTTCCCATTGTCATAACCATGTAATGAGACTGACGCTGGAAAATCAAACAGCTCAAGGCATGTTCCAGCAACCCTGTCCTGTTTCTAGTCTGTAAATAGCCCCCTGCCAGCAATACACATCCATCTATTCAACACCCCTTGCCAGGCAGGATGAACGCCTGGTGCCTCCTGACCCCACACATGACACTGGGGATCTGCACTCCCCCTGCCCCAGTCATTTCAGGATTTGCCACTGAGGGATTTTCATAATTTTGAGAAGCTCAGACACGAGAAGGGAGCCCTGTTGCTTCCCAGCACTGGCAGGATTTACAGGCAGGGCTAGGGGAAGGAAACTTTAGGAGATTTACACATTTTCTTTTCTTTCAAAAGTGTAATTTTCTGTTTCCTGACCTTGTTTCCAGGCTCACATCTGCATGTGAACTCACAGGAACCAGGCTTGAGGATTAGAGGCAAGCAGTGCCTTTAGTGCCTTTATTTGAATTCAAAGGTGTCAGGAATAAAGCCAGATGTGTCTTCTGAGCTCCCCAGTGGATTAAGTCCATCAGGGACAGGCACATCACCTGAGAGCTGCTCCACACCAGAGCAGTGCCAGTGGAGATCCAGAGCTGGCACATGGGGGGAATCCAACAGATGAGCATCTCTGCACTCAAATTTGATTTAAAATGGTCACTCACAAGTTTGAGTTTTAAAAGTATCTTCTAGATTTTCTTAATCAGGGGTTTGATGCTTTATTGTATTTTTCATTTGTATAAAAGAAGGTTTTAAAGATATGAAACTCCACAAGAGATGGAATTCCCCAAATCCACAAAAGTCTGTGATTCAAAGATGCCCAAACAATTGCCCCTGATTCTGGAAACTTCTGAAACTCCTGAGAGGCACTTGGTAACTGTAATAAAAAGCCAATAAACACCTTGTACTCCTACAATGTGCTGTGTACTGGGGAGCAGACACATTCCCAACAACACCACATTATGTTCGTTAGAAAGATCATTACATTGCTTTTGATTAAGTGTCAGGAATAAACTGTGGATGAATGATGGAGTTTTTTTAATGAGTTCAAAGTCCATGAAATAATTTTCTTCCCTGGGTCAATTAGAATTTCAAAGCAAAATTCCTACGGGACCAATTTATTGGGAGTGCAAAGAGGCTTTTGTTCTGCATTTCCAGACACTCCATAGGCTGCTTGTGTTCGGATATCTGGGATTTTGCTTACTCAGATAAGGGGCTGAATGTCCCAGCTGAGAGCTCTGGGGAGCAGCTTTCCCTTTCTGCCTGATAACACAGATTTTGGTGCTGTTACTTACTAAAGAAAAAAGAAATATCTTGCACAGTGAACACTGTTTTAGGTTGGAAATGGGGCTGTGTGTTCTGTCCACACCAGTCAGAGCTGGGGCAGTTCTCTGCTGTTCCTGGGGCAGTTTTCTTTCTCTCTCCCACAGCCAACCCTCCCTCCAGGAGATCTCTGCTGTCCATGGCCACTGAGTGTCCCTGCAGGGCTGATCCAATCCCAGCATCCCATGGGGAGATGCTCCGCCCAGGGGAGGAGCCAAGCATTCCTACCTGGATCCAATCTGGGCCTGGCACAGCACAGCAGCCTTTGCCCCCTGCATTGCCAGAGGAGCAGCTTTCTGCTGCCCTGCATGGCCAGAGGGAGCCCAGGCCCATCTGCAGCAGCCCTGGAGCTGCAGAGGAAAACTCCCCCCTTGTGCAGGATCCCTGCTGCAGCAGAGCCACAGCTGGCACTGCAGGAGGGCTGAGCCCCCATGGGATGGGGCTGTGCCCAGTGGATTATGTCCATCAGGGACAGGCCGATCACCTGAGAGCTCCTCCACACCAGGGCAGTGCCAGTGGAGAGCCAGAGCTGGCACATGGGGGAATCCAACAGATGGGCAAAGTAAACACAGGGAATTACAGAGTCCTAAAATGTCCTGGGCTGGGAGGGACCCCCAGGATCACCCAGGGCAGCCCCAGCCCTGCCCAGACACCCCAACAGCCCCACCCTGGGCATCCCTGGCAGCCCCTGGAGCTCTGGCAGCCTCGGGGCCGTGCCCATTCCCTGGGGGGCCTGGGCAGTGCCAGCACCCTCTGGGGAAGAACCTTTCCCTGATATTCACCCTAAACCCCCCTAGCACAGCTCCAGCCATGCCCTGGCTCCTGTCCTGTGTGGTGGTTTTCCCAGGGGTCCCAGGATGAGGGAAGAGACGAGAATCTGACTCCATGTTTCAGAAGGCTGATTTATTATTTTATGATCTATATTATATTAAAACTATACTAAAAGAATAGAAGAAAGGATTTCATTGGAGGGCTAGCAAGGAATAGAAAAGGAATGATAACAAAGGCTTGTGACTGAGTGAGACAGTCTGAGACAGCTGGGCTGTGATTGGCCATTAATTCGAAACAACCACATGAACCAATCACAGATGCACCTGTTGCATCCCACAGCAGCAGATAACCATTGTTTGCATTTTGTTCCTGAGGCTTCTCAGCTTCTCAGGAGAAAAAAATCCTAAGGAAAGGATTTTTCAGAAAATATCATGGCTGCAGTCCCTGGTCACCAGGGTCCATCCATGTGAAATCTTCTGCCCCACAACAAGAAGGGGCACTTGTGGAAGTGCTCAGTACCCTGGTCCTGGTCCAGGCACTCAGTTAATTATTTGTTTAAACCTGAGCCCAAGAGCAGCCTAATTAGATGCAACAGGACACCCCTCCAGCTTAAGTGTTTTGCTGGAGCAGCTCCCTGGAATAAAATATAAAGCCAGGGGCTCTGTGCAGAATTCAGAGGGATTTTGATTAAATTCTTTTGATGGGGAAAGCAGGAGGGAGAAATGTAGCTTTTACTGAATGCTCTCCTCAGTTTACAATTTATATTCTGAAAAACTGAGTGGTCTTAAGGCAAGGGAGGAGGAGCTCAGCATGGCCTGCAGAGAGCATCCTCCCCTGCCCACCAGGCTGTGCTGACATGGAACCTAAAGAGGAACCAATCTTATCTTATCAGTCAAAAAGAGAAAAATGGAATGATAGTGCTTCTTCAAAGGAGGGACAGGGCTGTGTGAGGCTTTCCCATGTATTTTGGATGCCCCCAAAGGACCAGCACACACCTGCAGAGAGAGCTGAGCTGCTGCCTGCCAGGAGCAGGTCCAGCTGGGCAGAACCACCCCCAGATCCAAGCAAAGCCATGCAAAGGACAAAGGGAAGTGGAACAAAGGGGTCCTCCCCCCAATTTGGAGGGGGGGAACTTGCCCAGCAGTCAGGGTGGCAAAGGGGGATTATCCCAATCCACCAACAACCCCCAGCTCTCTCCCTCCCTGGATCAAGCCCCCGAAATCCTCCTCAGCCAGGCCTGGCTGCACTGCTACGTGCCTGTAATGACCACAATGACAATTCATGTCTCCCTCAGCCTGCAGAGCTTCAGAGACTCCAGCTGTGGTGGTGACCTGCAAAAGCCCATCTCATTCCACCCCCCTGCCATGGACAGGGACACCTTTCACTCCTCCAGGCTGCTCCAAGCCCTGTCAAGCCTGTCCTTAGCACTTTCAGGGATGGGAATGTTTCTCCACTACGTTTCTTCACTTTCTCTATGAAATTATTGGATATATTCAGTATTGCCCTGCACACACTGTCAGCCCTGCCCCAAAACCACAGGATTTGCTGAGAGCTTCTACTAACCTGTGCCAAAAAATCCCAGTATTTCCCCAAAAAATCATCAAATGGCTTGGGTTGGGAGGGACCTTGAAGACCATTTTGTTTGAACCTTGCTGTCATGGGCAGAGCCAGCTTCCACCAGACAAGGTAGCTCCAAGCATTGTCCAACACGGTCTTGAAAATCAAACCGTGGAAGATGAAAAACATCCCAAAGCAGCAGCACTGGAAACTCCCAGCTTCCACAAGATGGCAACTTCCTCCTGCATGTTTCCAGCAGGATTTCCAGAGGGTTTTTTACCAGCAGCTGGTTTGGAGGGGGTTTGGCTGCTGCCAGTCTGAACACAAACTGTGGCTGGGGGTGGTCAGCACTGCCCAAGCTCTGCACATCAGTTATAGAATAGATCCTATCAATAAATAACAGCATGGTTCCCCAGAGCTGGCTGCTCTGAATTCACCTCTGTCCCACCTCTCTGCTCATCCCAAGCCACTTCCTTCAGAATTTCACCTCGTTGTGGTTTAACCCCTGTGACGGTGTTTGCAGGGCTCTCAGGTTGAGGGAAGAGACGAGGATTTGACTCCATGTTTCAGAAGGCTGATTTATTATTTTATTATATATATTACATTAAAACTATACTAAAAGAATAGAAGAAAGGATTTCATCACAAGGCTAGCTAAGAATAGAATAGGAAGAAATGATAACAAAGGTTTGTGGCTCAGCTCTCTGTCCGAGCCAGCTCACTGTGACTGACCATTAATTAGAAACAACCAACATGAGACCAATCACAGATGCACCTGTTGCATTCCACAGCAGCAGATAATCATTGTTTACATTTTGTTCCTGAGGCCTCTCAACCTCTCAGGAGGAAAAATCCTAAGGAAAGGATTTTCCATAAAAGATGTCTGTGACGAACCCCAGCTGACAGCTCAGCCCCACAGAGCTGCCCCCCTTGCTTCCCCTGGGGGGGGATGTTGGAGCTGGAAGGGCAAAAATGAGGAAAGCACACCTGCTCTGGTCCCAGCACAAACCCAAACCAGCTCCTGGCAGGAAAATCAGCCCAGTGCCATCCCAAAGCACCCCCAGTGGGATCTGCACCAGCTCCAGGTGGCCAGGCAGGTATTTAACCCCTGCCAGTTGTTGAAGATTGCAATGCAAGATGTTTTCCATTACCATCTATATGGCAGATTACCTTTGTCAAGTGGGCAGTTTGCCTTATCTCTCTCTTTGAGTGACCACATTCACACCTCCCTCGGGAGGGGACATCTGCTGATAACAGCTATTGAATGTCCCTGCATGGCTGATAAGAACTACAGCATCCCACTGGGAGATGTGAGCCCAGAGGGAGGAGCCAAGCATTCCTACCGGGATATAATCCAGAGGTTTTGAGACGCCAGCTTGGCTTCTGCACTGGATTCCCCAGAGGAACAGCAGCTGCCTCTGCCACTGGATCTTCAGAGGAAGAACACATCCTTCTCTAAGGATCCCTGCTCCAACAGAACCAGCCCTGACACTGCAGGAGGGCTGAGCCACAATTCCAATGGGACTGCTGCCAACACCCTGACCCACAGGGTGTCAGGTTGGGTTCTGACTCTGCCTGTGTTGTTCTAGTGTACTGCATTGTTTATTTTATCCCATTTTTTCTTTTCCCTATTAAAGAACTGTTATTTCCTGCTCCCATATTTTTGCCTGAGAGCCCCTTAATTTAAAATTTATAGCAATTCAGAGGGGTGGGGAGGGTTTACATTCTCCATTTCAGGGCAGGCTCCTGCCTTCCTTAGCAGACTCCTGGCTTTCCAAACCTGGACACCAGTCCATGAGCTGCCTCTGCCTGCAGGGCACAGCCTGGGCAGGAAAGGTTTGTGCAGAGCTCAGCAGGTAAACAGCAAACCCACAGCAAGGGCTGCTCAGGGCTTCCTGTTTTATTCTGGCCACACTCATGTGCAGATTTGTAACACACTTGGCCTTTCAATGAGTTCTAAATTCTAGGACTGGATGGATGGAGAAGGACAGAAAGTGAGTTTCCTTCACAAAATAAAAAGGCTGCTTTTGTGCAGAGCAGGAACTTTGTTCCCCCCCAGATCCACTCCTGAGCCTCCCTGCCTATGCACACCCATGGACAGAGAGCTCTGAGAGCAGCTGTGTGGTCTCAGCAATCCTCCACCTCCAAACAAGTCAGAAATATTCCTCAGGAGCAAAGACAGCAACCAGAGACACTGATTAGATGAAGAAACTAATAAAGAAAACCTTTCCCAGATCACAGAGGCTGTGACTCCGAGGCAAAGCTGAGCTTTAGGATTATTCCACTTACAGCTTCAGAAGAAAATTCAATTAAATGACAGCCTACCCTGAGTGCCCCCTTTGCAGGGGTGCAGTGGGCACAGCAAGGAGGGCCCCTCTGCTGTGACCTGGGGAGGGAAGAGGGGCAGCAAGGAAAAGTGCTCAGGGATGGGAGAGAGGAGATGCAGGACCCAGAGCAGAGATTGAACAAACCAGCGTGGGAGGCAATTTAAAGTAAGGAATGATGAGATAGGCAAGGAGAAAAACAAACCCCAGAAATGGATTCCTTTCCCAAGAGAGAGGGAGACAGAGTCAGCAGCCAGTGGTGCCCAGCAGGGTGAGCTACAAATGCCCCTGGATGTGAGAACTGCCCATGTAGGATCCATAGGTTCAGGTTCACCAGGAAATTCCCACCTGGAAACCTGGGTGTGTCCCTGGGGGGACTGGCCCTGAACACCTCCCTGCCAGACAGATGAAAATACTGAAGTTTAAATTGCTGGCACGAAAAACACACCAGCATCTGCAGGGAGACTCCCTGTTATGCAAATACACGAAATACCTATAAAATTAAAAAATAAAAGAACAAAACCAACAGGCTACTTGAGCATCTAAGAGAAAATCTGTGCTGCTCATTAAGTGCTGCCTGCTAAATGGCCAGGCAGTCTTTATTAACCAACAACTGCAGCAGCAAACTCCAGTGACAGCAGAGCTCAGGAGCTAAAATAAATCTGAGAGAGTTGCCAGCCCAGGCAGTGGAAACACCAGGGTTTGCAGCAATCTGGGATGCCTGGGGAGAGCAGGGGGAAGGACATGCAGAAATTGGCTGGGCAAGCTGTAACTACACTGAGCAGATCACCTCAGGTTAGCAAAGCTGGAGTCAATACCCAAGCCTTCAGATTTAGACTTTCAATCAAGTGCTTAATTAACAGAGCCTAGAAAAGCAGGGTTCTGCAATTTAATGAGACACTCAACGCAGAGCTAAGTGCTTCAGATATCCAAGCTTTCAAAAAACATGAGAGAGAGAGAAAAGAAAGTGAAGACTATGCAAATATAACCCCTCCTTTGGTCGACTGCAAGGGTTGCTGAAAAGAAATGAGCATGCACCATTGCTGGAATGGCTTTGAGACTGTGACAGAATCTTGATTAAGGGGCTTAATCCTCAATGGCTTCAGCTCCTCTGAGTTCAGGAGGACATCCCAGATTTCCATATGAGACAGGGAGAGCTGCCTCTTTGTCTTGGGCTGGAAATGCAAGATGTGGTTTAGGGCTGTGTGTTCTATTTCAGTATCTGTCAGAGCTGGGGCAGTTCTCTGCTGTTCCTGGGGCAGTTTTCTTTCTCTCTCCCACAGCCAACCCTCCCTCCAGGAGATCTCTGCTGTCCATGGCCACTGAGTGTCCCTGCAGGGCTGATCCAATCCCAGCATCCCATGGGGAGATGCTCCGCCCAGGGGAGGAGCCAAGCATTCCTACCTGGATCCAATCTGAGCCTGGCACAGCACAGCAGCCTTTGCCCCCTGCATTGCCAGAGGAGCAGCTTTCTGCTGCCCTGCATGGCCAGAGGGAGCCCAGGCCCATCTGCAGCAGCCCTGGAGCTGCAGAGGAAAACTCCCCCCTTGTGCAGGATCCCTGCTGCAGCAGAGCCACAGCTGGCACTGCAGGAGGGCTGAGCCCCCATGGGATGGGGCTGGGACACCGCCCTGACACACAGGGGCCAGGGCCTGTGATCACTCTGGCACAGTTGGTTTGTATTACTGCATTGTTTATTTTATTTTTTTTTTCCCTAATAAAGAGCTGTTATTCCTACTCCCACATCTTTGCCTGAGAGCCCCTTAATTTCAAAATTATAATAATTTGTAGGGATGGGGTTTACATTTTCCATTTCAAGAGAGGCTTCTTAGCAGACACCAGTCCTTCACACCAAGACACTCCTGCAGTTCCCTCCCCTGGGTTATTCACCTGTATGGACCAACCTGCAAGTGGCCAACAGCTGTGGTGGGAAATCCAGCAAAGTTTCGCACAACTGAGTCTCTTCAAGTACCTCTTTGTCTCCTCTGCGTGTTCTGACAGGAGGATCAGAACACAAAATGCCCAAGCAGAGCTGGAGGCGCCCTCAGTGAAGGAAGGCACCAGGACAAGTGGAGAAATGAACTTCAGATCCACATGGACCCTGTGTGCCCTTGCCTTTGTCCTGACCCCGAGCTGGCCTGGCCAGAAGGGGTTAATGGACACATCTGGAGAGTCTGGGGAGGCACCAGATCAGACCCCTTGATGAGAATGGCTCTGTGCAGTGCCATACTTCTGCTCTGAAGGCTAAAGGTTGTGCTGAACCACAGAAGGAATCCCAGAGTGGTTTGGCTTGGAGGAACCTTAAAGTTCACCCAGTGCCACCCCTACCATGGCAGGGACACCTTCCACTGTCCCAGGTCACTCCAAGCCCTGTCCAGCCTGGCCTTGGGCACTGCCAGGGATCCAGGGGCAGCCACAGCTGCTCTGGGCACGCTGTGCCAGGGCCTGCCCACCCTCACAGGGAACAATTTCTAATTCCCAATATCCCATCCATCCCTGCCCTCTGGCAGTGGGAGCCATTCCCTGTGTCCTGTCCCTCCATCCCTTGTCCCCAGCCCCTCTGCAGCTCTCCTGGAGCCCCTTTAGGCCCTGGCAGGGGCTCTGAGCTCCCCCTGGAGCCTTCTCTTGTCCAGCTGAGCACCCCCAGCTCTCCCACCCTGGCTCCAGAGCACAGATCCTCAATCCAGGCTCTGGGGCTCCCTGTTTGACAAGCATCATAGGGGCTCTGTGGAGGGTGAGGTTCAGGGCAGGGGTTTGTGGTGGTGTTCACAGGGGTCCGAGGACGAGGGAAGAGACGAGGATCTGACTCCATGTTTCAGAAGGCTGATTTATTATTTTATGATATATATTATATTAAAACTATCCTAAAAGAATAGAAGAAAGGATTTCATCAGAACACTAGCTAAGAATTGAATAACAAAGAATGATAACAAAGGTTTGTGGCTTGGACAGAGAGCACAAGCCAGCTGGACTGTGATTGGGCATTAATTAGAAACAACCACATGAGACCAATCACGGATGCACCTGTTGCATTCCACAGCAGCAGATAATCATTGTTTACATTTTGTTCCTGAGGCCTCCCAGCTTCTCAGGAGGAAAAATCCTAAGGAAAGGATTTTCCATAAAAGTTGTCTGCAACATGGCTCAGACTCTTAACTCAGGGCTTGGGGCTTGGCAGGGCTTGGGCACTTCCAATTTGAAACCTGACATGCTCAATTCAAGATCAAAATTCTACAGATTAAAAAAAAATAATTATAAAGTACAGCAAGAGGCCCCCAAAGGTGATTCAGGGCTGGAGAAAATGCTTGACAAAAGGAAAATTAAAGGCTTTGTTCTGTTTAGCTTATCAAAAGGGATGTGGGAAGGTGATGTGATTACTGTGTGTAAGAACCTTCATCTGCAGACAATACCAGATACCAAAGGGCCCTTTAATCAAAAGGGTAAGGACAGAACAGGAATAAATGGCTACAAGCTCAAGCCCAACCAATTCAAATGAGATAAAGGGCACAAATTATAGCAGGGAAATGATTAACCACTGGTACGAGTGACAAGGGGGACAGGGGAGTCTGACTGTTGACATCTTAACTGCATTTCTGTCTGAGAGAGACGCTTTAATCATACCGAGGTTCCAAGCTCAGTGCTGGGCTGGACTGGGATTGAGCACAAACAATGGTGGAACGACAGTGATGGGCTGATCCCAGCACCTCCCAGAGCCTCCAGCCTTCTCCTTATGGAAATGCATCCCCAGGGATCCCTCCCCCTGGTCAGAGCAGGGTAACACTGCCCTCGTGGGAGATGCCAGCCTGCTGTGGGTGCTCCTGGGGAGCACAGATTTGGGAATCCATGCACAGCCCACCCTCTCTGCCACTGGGCTCTGCCTCACATTTTGCAGAAGCAGCTGCTCAGACCAGACCCTGCCTATCTGTGTAAAACAGCAGCACCAGGTGAAATGTTTTATTTGCTCCCTTAAATCACAGCTCTGCTTTTTCTACACTGCTCTAAACACCAGCTCCAGCCCCCAGCTCCATTATTTCCTGCATTTCACACGCGGAGAATATATCCTGGCAATTCCCCCTGGCTCTGGCTTTAAGCACAGTGAACAATTACACTCAACTGCACTGGTGAGGCAGCGTTAATGAGGCTCATCCACACACACTTCACTGCCAGCAGCGGCTGCACAAAGCCCTGCATGGAGCCAGGAGCTGCAGCCCTGCCCTGCAATCTGGGTCCTCCCTGGGTGGGAGCCCTGCCCCGGGGCTGCTCCTCTCACCAGCAGCTCCTGGGGTGCCCAGCTGCAGCTCTGAGCTGGCACCACCTTCCCACGGAGGTCAGGGCATGGACACCAGCAGCTCTGGGCGCTCCCTGTGCAGCACAGAACCATGGAATCAGTGTGGAAAAGGAACCTGAGACCATCAGCTCCGACCATCACCCAGCACCACCATGTCCTAATTCATGTCCCCAGGTGCCACAGCCACTCAATCCCTCTTCAGTCCCTCCAGGAATTCACAGAATTCACAGAATGGCCAGTTTAGAAGAGACCTTAAAGACCATCGAGTCCAACTGTCTTGGTTTCCAAAGCCAGGTGTCTGCTAAGGAAGGCAGGAGCCTCCCCTGAAATGGAAAATGCAAACCCCCGTCCTTCTGAATTGCTATAAATTTTAAATTAAGGGGCTCTCAGGCAAAAATATGGGAGCAGAAATAACAGTTCTTCACTAGGGAAGAAAATAAAAAGATAAAATAAAAAAAGATAAAATAAATGCAGTAAACCAAAACAACACTGCCAGAGTCAGAACCCAACCTGACACCCTGTGGGTCAGGGTGCTGGCAGCAGTCCCATTGGAATTGTGGCTCAGCCCTCCTGCAGTGTCAGGGGTGGTTCTGCTGGAGCAGGGATCCTGGAGAAAGGTGCAGTCTCTTCCTCTGAAGATCCAGTGGCAGAGGCAGCTGCTGTTCCTCTGGGGAATCCAGTGCAGAAGCTGTGCTGGTGTTCCAGAACCTCTGGATTATATCCGGGTAGGAATGCTTGGCTCCTCCCTCTGGGCTCACATCTCCCAATGGGATGCTGTAGTTCTTATCAGCCATGCAGGGACATTCAATAGCTGTTATCAGCAGGTGTCTCCCCTGAGGGAGGATTGGGTGTGGAAGAGATAAGGAAAACTGCCCACTGACCAGAAGACAACTGCCACAAAGATGGCAAAGAGAACACAATTTGCTTGGCAATCCAGGACACCAACCCAGCCCCAACCCCTCAACTCAACCCTGGCCCCAAGTGCCACATCCAGGCTTTGTTAAACACACCCAGGGATGGGGACTCCACCACCTCCCTGGGCAGAACATTCCAGAACTTTATCACTCTTTCTGTGAAAAACTTTTTCCTAATCTCCAACCTATAGGTTCCCTATTTCCAAGGGAAATATATTTCCCTTGGTGCAGAGTCCATCACTGCTCTGGGCAGCCTCCCAGTGCTTGGCAAGCCTTTCCAAGAAGGAATTTTCCTTGCTGTCCAGTCCAAGAAGCAGCCCTGGCACACGGGTGCCACCCTGCACCCAGTGAAGTCCTGGCAGCACCAGGGACTGGCACAGAGACTGGCTCTGCACTCCCAGCGAGCCCCAGCTGAAATAATTTGGTATTTTGGGGTTCTCCCCTCTGCAGAGCATTCCAGGGGCGACATCCAGGTCATTTCTCAGAGGCTGAAGGAGCAGCAGGATGTAATTTCCCAGGATGTATTTTCCCTGATCCCCAAGGACACCCAGCACCCCCTGAGGGACTGCTCATGCTCTGGGTGGAACTGGGAGCCCAGCCCTGAGCTGGGGGGGCACAGGCTGCTCCCCCAGCCCAGGACTCTGTGCTGGTGGCACGTGCCCCCATCCCAGGGAATGCCTGAACAGAGCCACTGCTCTGACAATATTTACCTGCAGGCTGCCAAGTGCTTCTCAAATGAACAAATATTTGTGTGCTACACCCTGACAGTCCCCCTGGCTGGGAACAGCACCCCTGGGCCATGGATCAATGGGATCTGCACAGCTGAGGCTGCTCCTCCACAGCCCCAGCCCCAGCAAAGGCCAGCAGCTCCTGTGCCACAGGTGTGACAAGGGGACGTGCCCAGGGACACCCCAGAGTGCCTGGGGACACTGAGGTGATGCCAGAACAGAGACTGGACAGAGCTAAAGAATAAAGCAGGGATTTATTAAAAGGCCTCCATGGATCCACCTTGGGCAGCACAAGAGCCTGGCCAGGGCTGCACCCAAGATGAACCAAAATGGTCCCAAAATGCACAAACGGGCACGGGGTCTGTCACTGTGATCAGTTCTGCTCCATTTGCACCTTGCAGTTCATTGTCCCATTCCAGCTTTAGCCCATGCAGTCCCACCCTGCTTGTTTTTCTCTCTCCAGCCTACGGTGTTTGTGCTCCTGGGCTGAGATTTGGATCATTTGTCCTTGGTGCCCAGCTGGAGCAGGAATTGTTTTGTCTCCCTGCTCTGTGCACAGAGCTCACCATCCCCTCATGTGAAACCCAGACCCACACACTAAAGCAGCACTGAATCTGAAAAATGTAAAAGCTCAAACCTGAGGCATCATTTCCCCTGCTGCCACAGAGCTGGTCCTGAATTGGGATAACCCCAAATCCAGCCCTGAGTAGAGAGGACACAGCTAATATCCAAAACCCCCTGCTGTAAAAGCCCAGCTCAAAGTGAGAGGTTTAAGAAGTCTTTCTATGCATGTGATCCATGAAACCTCCTGGGCAAGGCTTCATTTGGCTCCCTGAACCAGGAGACAGGAGGTTTTGGGGAGATCCAGCCTTTCCAGAGGGCAGCAATGGGCTGCAGGGTCAGGGCAGAGCTCCTGAGCTGCTCTGCCCCCAGCACCCAGCCAGAGGCAGGAACAGCCTGAAGGAGCAGTAAAGTGGGGAGTCCAAAGAGGGAAATGGGTCCACACTTTTTCCTGTGTCTGGGAACGCTCCTGCCCACTCCTGCTGAGCCCTGCCTGGGGCTGGAGCTGCCAGAGCTGCTGGATTTGGGCATCACAGGCTGCCCCACAACAGGCTCCTGCCCTGTCACAGAGGCACGAAAACTTACATTTGGGGTTCAGGGAAAACTCCAGCTCAGCCACCCCAGAGACCAAGCAATTACTGCTAATTAGGAGGTGAAAATTGGGAGTGGTTGGGCAGAAAGGCTTTTGGGACAGGGACTGAGGATGGAGGGGACAGGGCGAACCATCCCTGTGAGGGAACCAAGGCAAACATTTTCAGCATCTCCAGGAGGACACTTGGCCAGCTGTGACCTGCCCAGGTGCTGAGCCCTGGTTGTGTTTCACCCCTGGATGTGGCATTCAAGGACCCAGGTGTATTCAGGGATCCAAGTTTATTTTATTCCTTCTGTGCCAATTTGTCACCCAAATCTCCAGCAGCCCACACTGGTCTGGCAGGCCTTGGAAGCAAATGCTGCCCTTGAGGAAGTGTTGGGAAAAGAGACCCAGCCAGATGAGATTCATGAGGCTTCCCTGGAATGGAATTCCCAGGAATGGAATTCCCAAGTTTCTTAGAGAGAGACAGAGTATCTGCACCAGGGAGTGGGGCTCTGCTGAGGAATCCTCTCTCTCCTATCAGAAAATACCCCCCTGACAGCTGGAAAGGGAAGGAAAGGGGTTAGCCATGAAATCACAAAGTTTAAAGGAAAATGTATCAACCGTGACCCTCTTTTCTTAGATTAAAACTCAAATTTACAGTTTATTATTTCTCAGTGAAGCTTACAGCTTTCATTCTTTGTATTAGAAGCAAGACAACTGCAAAATGAAAAACTTTCTCTGACCATTGCCCCATCCCTGGAAGTGTCCCAGGCCAGCCTGGACAGGGCTTGGAGCACCTTGGGACAGTGGAAGGTGTCCCTGCCCAAGGCAGGGGGTGGCACTGGATGGGATTTAAGGTCCCTTCCAACCCAAATATTCCATGGTTCCATGATCTTTGAGGTCTCTCTCAACCCAAACCACTCTGTGACTCTATGATTCTACATCAATTTGCACTGAAAAAGTAATTTTTAACCTAAAAAACTTGATTTAAAACTCGTCCTTTTAATTTTTCTTCTGTAGAACGAAATCACCAATGTTATTGCTATGGAGAGCTACAAAATCTATAAAAGGTGGCCTTCCCATCAAATTCTGTGATCATGGCATTATTGATGTATCCCCACTCCACAGGGCTTCCCTGCAAAGAGCCTGAAAAATTCTGATTATTGAGAGCACCGGTCAGCAAACTGCCAAGTGCTGGACTATTTCCTGTGATAAATAAATATAACTGCTGCTTTGCCCTTTAGAGCATTGATTACATCTGGGTAAAACAAACAGGAAAGGAAAAAAAATTATAACAGGAGGATTTACAGTTGCTCCTCAACTCCACTCAGCCTGGGGCAGGAGCTGCTGTAAATTGTGCTGTTCCCAAGGTGCCGCAGTGGGTGAGGATTGAACCCAGGACATTCCTCTGGGTGACTCAAGACCCTGGCAGGGGGCTCAGAGACCTTGGCACAGAGTCAAAACCACCTGTGCCTTTGATTTTAACCCATGGAGACAATTATCAACTTTGTGTGAAGATGTACAAGCCACAAGAGTTTGAACAGAATGATAGTGAATTTATCACAGGGTGAAAAAGTAGAATTTTGGGCTGCAGCCATGATATTTTCTGAAAAATCCTTTCTTTTTCCTCCTGAGAAGCTTAGAGGCCTCAGGAACAAAATGTAAACAATGATTATCTGCTGCTGTGAAATGCAACAGATGGATCTGTGATTGGTCTCATGTGGTTGTTTCTAATTAATGGCCAATCACAGCCCAGCTGGCTCAGACACTGTCCCAGACACAAACCTTTGTTATCATTCTTTCTTTTTCTATTCTTAGCTAGCCTTCTGATGAAATCCTTTCTTCTATTCTTTTAGTATAGTTTTAATGTAATATATATAATAAAATAATAAATCAGCCTTCTGTAACATGGAGTCAGATCCTCGTCTCTTCCCTCATCCTCAGACCCCTGTGAACACCATCACATTGGGGTCTTTAGAATGGGGGTTGAAGAGGCAAGATGGAGGAATCTGGGTGTGTCCTGTCCTTCTCCTTCTTCTTCCTCTTGTCCTCCATCTTCTGCTGTGATGGTGGCGCTTTTGGGTTGGTTTAGAGTAGAGACAGACTGTCTAACATAGGTGATAGGTATTGGAAAATGATTGTAAATAAAGTACACCCAGTTTTTAATATAAAAAGCCAACACCACCCCAAGGGCAGGGACTGTGCCACAACCTGACCTGCTGGACAGAGCTCAGCAGGTCAGAGAAAGAATGGAATAGATAAGAGAAAATAAACAACTTTGAGAACGAGAGCCAAGGAATCCTGACTTCTTCGGTTGTGGGACTGGGAAAAAAAGACTTTCTAAAACCTTGGGAGCCATTTCAGCAACACAAAACCTGAGAGGTGAAGACTGAACCCAGCTGTGGGTCCAACCCAAACTGGAGGGGATGGCACAGCCCTGGCTGCAGGGTCAGGGGGGCAGAGCTCCCCCAGCCCCAGCCAGAGGCAGGAACAGCCTGAAGGAGCAGGACAATGGGGAGTGCACAGAGGGAAATGGGCCCACAAGCTGCAAAAGCTTTTCCAGAGAGGAAAGGCACTGAGAGAGCAGCATCCTGGTGCAGACCAGGACCAACCTCTCCTTTCATCACACTTTGCAGAGTGTCTGGTGGCCTCTCCCACGCTGGCCACGGTGCAGGAACACAGGGAGGGCTGGAACTTGGACCTTGCAACCTACAGGGTGCCCAGAGCAGCTGTGGCTGCCCCTGGATCCCTGGCAGTGCCCAAGGCCAGGCTGGACAGGGCTGGGAGCAGCCTGGGACAGTGGAACGTGTCCCTGCCATGACAGGGATGGCACTGGATGGGATTTAAGGTCCCTTCCAACCCAAACCGTTCTAGATTCTATCATTTTGCAGGTGGTTTCTCCAACACTACAGATCCTTCTGCGGCTCCAAGCCCTTAAAAGCACAGCAGGCTCAGAGCCCAGGGGCCACCACAGAGCCCAGGGGGCTGCAGAGCATGGGGTGGGGTGGGGTGGGTCTGTCCTGCTGGTGCTGCAGGACCTACACCAGGTGAGCATGAAGGTGGCCAAGGCAGCATCAGCTCAGGGCCACCAGGACAGCAGATGGGGACAGGCTGGGGACAGGGGTGGCACACACCTGATCTCCCACCACATTTCCCAGCCACTTTAGGGTGGGAAGCACTGCAGGCAGGACCTGCCAGACCCCCAGGGCACACAGGAGACTCTTGTGGGGGGACACCAGGAGGGGACAGCCTGCAGAGAGGACAGCAGCCACGAGATCCAGGTCTGTCCATGCACACCTCGCTCTTGGCAGTCCCTGCCTGCTTCCACACATGCCCTCAGCTCAGTGCCATCCCTCCCTTGTCCTGCCCTGCCATCCCTCCCTTCAGCACCCCCTTCTGTCACCATGACATCTTCTGAAAAATCCTCTTTGCCCAGGGAAAAGCTGAAAGGCCTCAGAAAAGAATAAAAACAATAATTATCTGATTGTTTGGGAATGTGGTCTGGAGATCATTTACCAACAGGTGCATCTTTGATTGGTCCCATGTGAATTGTTTTTAATTAATGACCAATCACCATCAGCTATGTCAGATTCTGAGGAGTCAGTCATGAGCTTTCATGATCATTCTTGTAAAGCCTTCTGATGTATCCTTTCTCTATAGTTTAGTAATACAATATAATATAATATAATATAATATAATATAATATAATATAATATAATATAATATAACATAACATAATATCAACCTTCTGAGAGCTTGGAGTCAGATTCTCATCTCTCACCTTGTCCTGGGGACCTCAATCACCACATCCTCCTCCCTCTCTCTGATGGGAAATGATGGCACCAGACAGCCCCAATTTCCCCCTCCACAGAAGATCCTGTGCCAAATCCTGATTCATGCAGTGAGTAAGAGCAGAGCCATTCTCAGTCCAAAAAGGTGATCTTGGATCTTCAGAGACTTCTGCCACCAGGAGAAGAGGCTTCACTTCTAATTAACTCCTGGTGCTAACAAACCTGCCTGCAGCAGCAAGCTCCAGGGGTGTTTCTCCAAGGGCTTTGTGGGAATGACACTGGCATCCCATCCCCTCCAAGCCCCAATGTCCAACCTGGCCTTGGGCACACTGCCAGGGATCCACCCTGCACCAGGGCCTCAGCACTCTCACAGGGAAGAATCCTCTCCCAGCATCCCACCTAAATCTACCCTCAGTAAACCAAAAACCATTAGAGGAATCCCAAATTTTATTTTCTGTTTGCAGCCAGAAACTTGTGTGACTCAGGGGGCTCACCCCACCTTCCAGAATGCAATGTGCAATAGGATCCAGCCCCTTTGGCCCCTCTACTTTTTCTTTGTGAGCCCCCAAACCTTCTGCTCCTCTCTGTCCATCCCTCTCTCCCTGCCAAGAGCAATCCCTGGGACCGAGCTCCCTGTTACTCTGAATTTTATGGGATATAGATCTGCTTTCTGCCCAGCTCTGAGCTTTGCTGACTCAGAGGAAAGGAATCTGTAATGATCCCCTAGATGGCTGTATTTTTCTTACCTAAGTGCTCACAAATTGCATCCTACCAGCAATTAAACGGACTGCCTCTCATTTTTTCACAACAAACGTAATTTGTAATTCCAAAATGTCCCTAAAAAGCCCTTCCTTCCTTTTTATACTCCACAGCACTTGCAACTCAGCTTGGTAATTTTGGAATCAATAATTAGAAAAAGGGGGCAATTAGGGTTTTAATTGGGAATCACCAAGTTACTTCATAGAATATATTCCATATTTATTTATTTATTTATTTATTTATTTCAGAGCTGCCTGCTCTGCCCAGACTGCTCCCACCACACAGATGCTGCTCCATCCCCACAGCTGGCGCTCAGAGCAGCCCATCCCTCTTCCCAGCTGGGCTTCTGGCTGGAAACACCAGGCAAGTGCTGGATCTGCTACAGGGTAAGGGAATGCAGAATCCTGGAGGGATGAGCAGGATTTACCTTGAACTGAGCTCTGTTTGCTTTTTGGGACCAGGTGGGGAAACCAGCCTGGTCACTGTGGAGAATTACAGTGAGGAAAGGGGAAAAGGATTTTCTGAAAATATTCTTGTCCACCACGACCACAACAGTTTCATTTTATAAATGATACATTTTGTTTCCTAGAAAATGTAGGTTATTCCTAGAATTGGAAAATAGAAGTGGCACAACACAAAGCAGGGGTTTGGTACTAAAATACCAGTACCAGTAGTACTTTAGTACTACTAGAACTACTTAAGTACCAGTAGTTTTGGTACTAAAATACCAGTACACATCTAGTATACTACTGTACTAAAATAGTATACTAGTATACTATAATACTAATATAATAGCATCATGTATTATATATAGTGCAGAATACTGTATATAATATATATGGCATTAAATATTATACATATTATATTACTGATATTATATAAATATTATTAATATTATATGATTATATTATGGTATAATAATATAATATGAAGCAATAATTAATTAATATTAATTAATGAGTCAATATTAATAGATATTGTGATTATGTTATATATTATTATATTATATTATATTATACCCTAGATATATTAAGATACTACAATATCTGAGATACTAAGATATCTATATACTATATAATATAGTATATATTAAGATATAGTACTATATCTTATATATTTAGTATATATTATATATTAAGATATAGTATATATATAGTATATAATTAAGATATTATAGTATGTAATTAAGATATATTAATAGATGTTATGTTATGTTATGTGTTATATTATATTATATTATATTTACTATACCATAGATATATTAAGATACTATAATATCTAAGATACTAAGATATCTATATACTATATAATATAGTATATATTAAGATATAGTACTATATCTTATATACTAAGTAGTATATCTTATATATTAAGATACAGTGTCTATATATAATATATAATTAAGTTATAGTATATAATTAAGATATTTAATAGATATAGTAATTATACAATATCATATTATATTATATATTGTACTATTAGTATAGCAGTATTATATTATACTATATAATAATACTAAAATACTGTGTTTTGGTCCTAAAACACCAGTGATGTGGTAACCAGCCCAAATCACATTTCAGACACCCAGGCATCCCTTTCCCTGCCCTGGGAGTGTCTGGAGATGGGGTCTCTGAGGCAGGCAGGGTCCCCAAACTCAGGGCAGGCTCAGGACCCCACAGTGACCTCGGGGCTGTGGCCTTGTCTCCCACCAGGGCAGGGAGAGGATGGCTGTGGGAGAGGATGGAGGAGCAGGGAGTGAGCACCTCTGCTGGCTGGAGGTCAGTAGAGCCATTCCCTGTGTCCTGTCCCTCTATCCCTTGTCCCCAGCCCCTCCCCAGCTCTCCTAGAGCCCCTTTAGGCACTGCAAAGGGCTCTAGAGTCCCTCTGGAGCCTCCCCCAGGTGAGCACCCCCTGAGTGTCCCCAATCCTGCAGCCACATCCCCCCCAGGCCTGTCCCTCCTCCCTTGCAGGCTGACATTTCTGGGAGCAGGCTGCTGTTCTCTCTTTCCCTTTCACAGCAATTTCAGAGCCACAGGAGGCACTCAGGATGTGCCAGACTGGGCAGCCCAGGCACTCAGAGATGCACTCTGCCTTCCCCAGCTCCCCCTGGCAGGGATCTTCCCCTATCAGGAGGATATTTCTGGTATCAGAGTGCTAATGCAGCCTGGCTTTGGATGGATTGGCAGCTCACCACCTGCAGGATTAAGACTTCCATCAGCTGGCTCGGCACACAAAGAGCAGAGTCTCTATCAAATCCTAATACCTGGTGATTCTGCAAGTTTGGGATTAATAGCAAGGATAAGGAGGAAATGCAAGTCAGCTGAATGCAGGGGGATGTTATCCCAGCTTGGGAACAGCTCCCTGCACCAGCACAGAGCCCTGGCACTGACAGCATGCAGGGGATGAAGGCACAGAAGGACAAACATCCCAAGGGACTGCAGGACTATGGCAGGCACTGGAAATAGTGCTGGAAGTGAGGTGAGGAGAGTGAGGGGCAGGAGAAGCTCAATGTGAGGAGGTCTCAGAAATGGTCTGA
Organism: Melozone crissalis; assembly: GCF_028551555.1. Classification (NCBI taxonomy): domain Eukaryota; kingdom Metazoa; phylum Chordata; class Aves; order Passeriformes; family Passerellidae; genus Melozone; species Melozone crissalis. The sequence continues at coordinate 13,189,405 of NW_026535795.1, read as the reverse complement.
GGTGCAGCAGTGCCCTGCTCCTGCAGCATCAGGCTGTAGCAGCTCATCGGCACCTCAAGGGAGGGGATTCTGCTCTGCTCTGCTCAGGTGAGACCCCACCTGCAGAGCTGCCCCAGCCCTGGGGCCCCAGGGCAAGAAAGAAATGATTGAAACAATGATTGAATGAAAATTTTTTTTGATTGAACAAAAATGATGGAGACTTGAGAGAACAAGTGGCAAGGGAGCCATGGAGATGCTCCAAGAGCTGGAGCCCCTCTGCTCTGGGACAGGCTGGGAGAGCCGGGGGTGCTCACAGGGAGAGGAGAAGGATCCAGGGAGAGCTCAGAGCCCCTTGCAGGGCCTGAAGGGGCTCCAGGAGAGCTGGAGAGGGCCTGGGGACAAGGGATGGAGGGACACACTTCCCAGGCTGAGTGTGCCCACGAGCTGTACCTGTACCTAAGGGGTTCCTTCACCACAGGGTCCTGGAGCCAAAATTGAGCCAGGTTTCACTCTGCTCATCAACCTTCCAGCAGCTCATTAACCCTGCTACACCATGTCCTGCCCTGCATCACACAGGAGGCATCACCCAGGCACCAGGGCCCTGCAAGAGGAAGGGTTTTCCCCAAATCTCCTTGCAGATGGGTCTCAGCAGGCTTTGTACAGCCAGGAAAGGCAAGTGCAGCTTCCTCCACCCCTCCCAGCGCATCAAACCCTCCAGCACTATCAACTCCAGCATTTATCCTCTGCTTGTGAGCATGAGAAAGAAAATGAAGTTCACTGGAAGACTTGGCTGGGTCCAGATCAAAAACTTTCCATTAATTTCATACTTTTTCCTCAAATTACAAAATAATATCACCTGATTGTACAGTTCTGCAGATTTCACGTGCCATAAAGCAGCATCTCTGTGTGCTCCCAATTTCTGCCTGGCCTTGGCTTGGAGCACCCCTTACCTGCCTGTTTTTATTTACAAGTACAAAGGCAAAGCTCCAGTGCAGCTTTAACCCCCTGCAAAGAGAGATATTGGTGTTTATTTCTAGCTCCTTGCTTGCAGAGAGCCCATGGAGCAGGGAAAAGGTGGCATTCCCAGGGGAAGGCAGATGGATTGAATCCAGCAGCACACAGAGAGAGCCTGGGGTGTTTCACAAAAGAACCACAACTCACAGCAGAGGAGAAATTATCCAAACAGATCCAAACACATCCTGCTCTGTCAGTTCCTGTCTCCATGCAATCTTCTCATAGAGCAGGATGCCCTCTCTGCACTGCACATCAGCTTTCCTCTCCACAGTTTGAGTTTGCTCAAGTCTCACTCTGAATCTCAAACTGAGCCACTGACTATGGCTGTGCTGCAAGTCCTGATGAAGGAGGAATGATGCATCTGACTCCATGGATATCAGAAGGTTAATTAATTACTTTATTATACTATATTATTCTATAAATCTAAAACTGAACCTGCCAAGCACTCAGCCCTGCACACACTGCCCAGAATCTCCTGACTGTCACCCAACAGTCCCCCCACACACACCTGGCCCTGACAGGCCAAGGAAACAAAACCCCATCACTGTGGGTAAACAATCTCCATGTTGCATTCTACTTTGGCACAAACACAGACACAGCAAATGATAAGAACTGTGTTTGCTTCCTCTGAGGTTCAGAGAATGTGAATCCCAGAAATATTGTGCCTTGCTTTTCTCTGTGAAGAGAAATGTGGCTACAGCTGACTGACCCCAAATGGTCTCCAGTTTCTTTAAAGGTTTCCTTTGACAGCTGGGAAAGAAATCCTCCTAAAGTGCTGCACACTGCTCTGCCATGGACTGCTTGAAGGGTTTGGGTTGGGAGGGACCTTAAAGCTCATCCAGTGCCACCCCTGCCATGGCAGGGACACCTTCCACTGCCCCAGGCTGCTCCCAGCCCTGTCCAGCCTGGCCTTGGGCACTGCCAGGGATCCAGGGGCAGCCACAGCTGCTCTGGGCACCCTGTGCCAGGGCTGCCCACCCTCACAGGGAGGAATTCCTTCCCAGTATTCCATCTAACCCTGCTCTCCTTAAGCTTAAAGCCTTTCCCTCCTCTCCTATCACCCCACACCCTGGTAAAAAGCAGGGTAAGGTAAGGATGGGTAGAATGGGGGCTGTTCCTACATAAAAAAGGATATTTCTGTACCTGGAGACAGAGGGAGAAGAGACCCAGTCTCCTTTGCTCGTGCATTGATAAAAACTATCAAAGATGGACAAGGAGAGCTTCTTAATTTGGAAAAAGGGTCAGCAGCTCACAGACACCCACAGATTTCCTTGTCAGTATCAGGGAACTGACCTACCTTCAGGAGTTACAGGTGATCCTACCTGCAGGGCCTAACTCAGCTGAAAAGGGAAGAATGGGAAATGGGGAGAATGAGGAAGAGAAAAGAATAAGAGAGAGAAAACAGAATAAAACCAATGGAATGAATGAGTTGCCATGTTCCCCACCCAGCTCTGCTGAGTGCAGCAGCCAGGCAATGGGCATTACAATCCTCCAGTTCCCACATTTTATTCCCTAATCAATTCTAGCCATGCCAACAGCTCACTGTGGAACTACAGGTATTTATAACCAGTCACAAATTAAACCAGTGATGCTGCCTTGGTTCCTCAGATCTTCTAAGCTCCACATGACCCATGCAGTGCCTGTTATACTTCCTCATTTTCCATATGTTGACAACATCCCAGGGCTGTTACACTCAAGGATTTACAGTTTGATGTCCTGGGAGTCAGCAGGTGGAATGAATGACAGAATCATGGAATATCCTGAGCTGGGAGGGACCCCCAGGATCACCCAGGGCAGCCCCAGCCCTGCACAGACACCCCAACAGCCCCACCCTGGGCACCCCTGGCAGCGCTGTGGTGGTGTTCACAGGGGTCCCAGGATGAGGAAAAGAGATGAGAATCTTGACTCCATGTTTCAGAAGGCTGATTTGTTATTTTTTGATATATATTATATTAAAAGAAAATTATATATTAAAACTATACTAAAAGAATAGAAGAAAGATTTCAACAGAACACTTGCAAGGAATAGAAAAGAATGGAATGATAATAAAATCTTGTGACTGATCAGAGAGTCTGAGACAGCTGACTGTGATTGGCCATTAATTGAAAACAATCACATGAGACCAATCACAGATGCACCTGCTGCATTCCACAGCAGCAGATAATCAATGTTTACATTTTGTTTCTGAGGCTTCTCAAGAGAAAAATCTTAGCAAAATGATTTTTCATAAAATATGTCCGTGACAGAGGTGTTCAAATTCTCCTGGAGCTCTGGGGAGCCTGGGCAGTGCCAGCACCCTCTGGGGAAGAGCCTTTCCCTGATCTCCAAAGAACAGGATATATCCAACCACATCCATTGCCAGAGCCACTTTCAGCCCCACCCTTGACACCCTGCTCCTCCATCAGACAGAACCAGCTCAGCGGCAGAGATCCCATGGAAATGGAAATCCCAAACATGAGCACAGCTCTAAGCAAAGTATTTTTTCGCAGGAACAGGGAACTCTGTAGACCCCCACTCTGCTGAGCCTCAGCCTGCTGTGCTTTGTGCCTGTTCTGCAGGGGAGCAGGTAATAGCTCATGATCTTACCTTGCTGTGTGTTTTTAACAAACATATGGTTCCCATGCCTCTGACCCCTTTCCTACTTTTGGGCTCAGCTTGCAAATCACATGGCCACAGATGACAAAATAACCTGGATATCTGCAGTAATGTGCTTTCCAAAGCCATTGTGGTAATGGCAGGGACTGCTCTGGAAGCAAATGGACCATTTATGGTGGCAAATGAAAGCCCTCAATTCCTCACAGCCATGGAGCAAAGCAGGGGTTCCCTCTTTGTCCGAGCTCTGGGAGCTGGGCTGTGGCAGCCACAGGGCAGCTGAAAGACAGAAGAAAAGTCATTTATTCCCTCTTTCCTTCCACAATTTCCCCAGTGTTTAAATGCAGAGCAGGAAAAAGCTTGAGAGCAGCAGGAGAGGTGGGCTGGGAGCAGCCAGGGCTCAGCCTCAGCTGCACATCCTCATCCCCAGGATAACAGCAGGAATGCAGAGAGCTGGGCACACACCTCCCTCCTGCTCAGGGCTGGAACCGAGCACAGCCCAGCCCTGGAACTCCTCCCTGCCTGCAGGAAGCTCAGCCCAGAATCTGCACCAGGGAATGGCCACCAACCCCTCCCACCTGGATGAGGCTCCCTGGGAAAGGAGATTTTTCCTTGTGAAAAATGCACGTATTTTATGATTGGCTTTTTGCAAATATTAAAATGAATATTATATGTGTTGTGTTAGAAGTTATGCTGTATTAATTCTCTTAAGTACTATGTTAATATAGTTTTAGGTTATAAAAATTGTTAAAATAGAAACGATTTTGTGATTGGTCTCATGTGATTGTTTTCAATTAATGGCCAATCACAGTCAGCTGTCTCAGACTCTCTGATCAGTCACAAGATTTTATTATCATTCCATTCTTTTCTATTCCTTGCAAGTGTTCTGTTGAAATCTTTCTTCTATTCTTTTAGTATAGTTTTAATATATAATTTTCTTTTAATATAATATATATCAAAAAATGTCAAATGGTCCAAATTATTATTACTCTAATTGTATTACTATTTTTATAACCATTTTATTACTATTAGACTTTTAAAATTTTAAAAACAAGCAATTGGCATTTTTCACATTCCTTATCACGGCTTTAAGGGGATGGGGAACCACCCAGAGGGAATTTTGAGACATTTAGGGTTGAAGCCATGCCCAAGCAAGGGAGGGGATCCAGCAAGCAGCAATCCCAGCAAGCAGCAATCCCAGCCTTGCTGGGCCACGAATTACAAAGCAGCAAGGTCAAGAATGGGGAGAAAACTCATCCAAGCAATTCTGAGTGGGAGGGAAGGGTGGGAGATGATGCTGGTGAAATCAAACTGGAGAAATCAATAATGGGAGAGGGTAGAGGGGGTGCAAGGGACACAGGAAAAGATAAATTAAAGGCTTGCCCAGGTGTTGTGATGGCTAGTGAGCAATAAATTAAATTAAAAAGGGCAACAGGGACAAGCAAAGCACTGTGAAAAATTAATTAAAAGGAAGGGAGGCATAACCAAGGCATAAAACATGGGTGCTCCTGGAAGGATTAGAGGAGCCAGGCAATGAAGAGGCTTTGGGAAGCGTAATAGGAGCCACGGCAGAGGCTGTGACCACATGGGAGGCTCAGGCAAACAGCACAGACACAATTCCAGACTCTGAGAAGTAGGAAAGCATTAGGGAAAAAAAGAAATCTCCTGCAGAAGGAGGTGCTGGCACAGCAAACTTCACTGCTTGGCTTTTTTGGCCAAAATGCAGCAAACGTTGAGTCCCCCCAGCTGGCTCCTGCTGTCCCCTGTCCCTGCCCAATGGAAGGACACAGTGGGGCACTGGCAGGGGACACTGCCCTGGGGGTGTCTGCACACAGGGAAGGGGTGAGAGGGCCAGGCTGGGGCTGGCTGCCCCCAGGGCTCCCCCAAATGCTCCCTGCAGCCATCCCTGCAGGCATCTGTGGCATTCACATTCTCTGAAAAATCCCTTCACCCAGGATTTTCTCCTGGGAAGCCTCAGAGAAAAGGAAAACAATTCTTATCCCATTTGCTTCTCCTGTGCTGTGCTCACATGTGGAATGTGTTTGGAGATTGTTTACCCACAGGTGATTGTTCCATTGCATTCTGCTGGGAGTTGTTTTCACTCTTTGGCCAATCAGGGCCAAGCTGTGTCAGGGCTCTGGAGAGAGTCACCAGTTTTCATTATTACCTTTTTAGCATTCTGTCTGTATCCTTTCTGTATTCTTTAGTATAATACAGTATTGTAGAGGGATACAGTATGGGTAAATGAAGGTGGTGTAGAATGTAATTTCCCCCAACGAGTTGCAGAGTTGCAGCTGGACCAATTACTAAAGATTAGGAGCAGGCCTAATGTTAACAGGCTACACCTGTAGCAAATAAGAACAGCATTATAAAAGAGGGGATTGGTGGGAACTGGAGTCAGATGGCTGCTGCAAGGACCAGGAAGAGTCAGTGCTTAGAGGAGATGTCTATGAGAAACATTGAGGAGGGATGAAATTCTGGTGATATGGAATCCTTGCACTATAATGATAATAGAACTCTTGATATATAAAGCAACATAGTATTCTTTAATATAATATAGTATTTTAAATTAATAAGTGAGCCTTCTGAGAACATGGAGTCAGAGTCATCATTCCTGCCTTCCTTGGGGCAGCCCAGCTCAGCCCATCCTGGGGTGGATTCATCCCAGTGCCTGCTGCAGGCTGGGTGTGGGTGAGGCTGCAGGACGGGCACTGAGCAGGGCTGGGGCACAGGGGGGCACCCTGCTTTCCCCCAGGCCTGGACACTGCAGCTGCTCCACTGTGAACACAGCAGTGCCATGAGCTGCAGAAGGGCTGGTGGGGAGAGAACAGCTCAGGCACCCCACTGGAAATGGGGGGAGCAGAACTTGCCTCAAGTCCCATTTGTGTCCCCTGCCCATCACCCAAGGGCTGCAGCCACTCCCGGCATCACCTGGCACACTGGAAGGCGTCCCTGCCCATGAGAGGAGCTTTAAGCTCCCTTCCAACCTAAACCATTCTGGGATTCTGTGAAATGATTACAGGAGTATTTTCAGGCCCTTCAAGCCACGGGGGAAAAGAGAGAATTGGCCAAGTCTGGCTCACACCTGCCTTTAAAGCAGCTTTCTTTGAAATGAACAGGCTGCCTCAGTGCTAAGGAGATTATAAGCACAGACACCTCTGCCGGAGGAGGGAAGAAGGAATAATAAAGGCATTCAAAGCTATGACAAGAAAATGGGGGAAAAAAGAGAAAAATAATGCAGCAGACTTTTTGGATCTAGCAGGAGGGGTACAAGGAAGATCAAGGCACAAACAGTGACAGGCAAAGCTGGACAAGAACAGATTCAGAACATCTCTGTGGGGCTGAGCCACCCAGGCCAGGAGAAGCACAAGGGCTCTCCTGAGTCCCAGCAGACACTGAGCAGGCAGGGAACACTTGCAGGGAAAGTAGGGCAAGAAATGATGGATAATTAACAACATCAGGAAAGCTCAGTGGCCCACAAACCTCTCCCTGCCCTGCCAAAGTTCTCCTTGGCTTGGGAGCAGAGCTGAGGGAAGCCAAGGGTGGTTCAGTGCACCCCAGCCCTGCAGGCTCAGGGAAGCTGGGATTTGAAGAGAGGGGGAAAGGGGGATTTCTTCTGGCTCTCCACAACTCTGGGTTCTGCTCCCAGGGAACAAGGGACAGGACAAGAGGAAATGGCCTCAAGTTCTGCCAGGGGGGATTCAGATTGGATACTGGGGAAATGTCTTCATCCGAAGGGTGGTCAGGTGTGGCATTCACATTCTCTGAACAGAGAGAGACATAATTCTCTCTCCCAGGATTTTTCCTGGGGAAGGCAGTGAGAAGCTCAGAGAAGAAGAGAAAACAATTCTTACCTCTATTCGCTGCTCCTGTTTGGCACATGTGGAATGTGTTATGGAGATTGTTTACCCAAAGTGATTTGTTAACTGGACACCAGTGAAGGTTGTTTGTTTTCCTTGGCCAATTGGGTCAAAGTTGTGTCCTGGCTGTCTCAAGACAGTCACAGGTTTTTGTCTCTAATACCTTTCTAGTATAGTTTTAATATAGAATTAGTGTAATACAACACAGCTTAATAAAGCATTTGTTCAGCCTTCTGAATCATGGAGTCAGAGCACATTATTGCCTTCATTGGCGTTGTCCTGGTTCAATAGTCAGACATTGGAAAAAGCTGCTCAGGGCAGTGGTGGAGTCACCATCCATGGAAGTATCCAAAAAACATGTGGATGTGGCACTTGGGAGATGGTTAGTGATAATCTTGGCAGTGCTGGGTTGTGACATTCACATTCACTGAAAAAATCCCTTCACCCAGGGTTTTTCTCCTGGGAAGCTGAGAAGCCTCAGAGAAAAGGAAAACAATTCTTATCTCATTTGCTTCTCCTGCGTTGTGCTCATGTGGAATATGGTTGGAGATTGTTTACCCACAGGTGATTGTTCCATTGCATTCTGCTGGGAGTTGTTTTCACTCTTTGGCCAATCAGGCCAAGCTGTGTCAGGGCTCTGAAGAGAGTCACCAATTTTCATTATTATCTTTTTAGCATTCTGTAAGTATCCTTTCTGTATTCTTTAGCATAGTACAGTATTGTAGGGGGATACAGTATGGGTAAATGAAGGTGGTATAGAATCTAGCATTATAAAGTAATAAATGAGCCTTCTGAGAACATGAAGTCAGATGCATCACTCCTGCCTTCATTGGGACATTCCCTGCAAATACAATACTGGGCTAAGGGTTGGATTTGATGATCCTGGAGGTCCTTTCCAGCTGTAATGACTCCAGGACTCTCTGAGGAGATGCCCCATGGGAGGTGAACAGGGTGCAGATGTCCTGGTTCCCCACAGCACAGCAAACCCAGGGAAAGATGGGAGGGTGAAGCAAGGTTTGATTACAAGGATTTCCCCCAGTACCACAGCAAAAACAGGCAGGAGACCACAACTGCCATGGTCTCTTTGTGTCTCTTCTCTTGGGAAGGGGGTAGGAACAGCCCATTATCAAGTGTTTGTCACAACAATCACAGAATATCCTGGGCTGGGAGGGACCCGCAGGGTCACCTAGGGCAGCCCCAGCCCTGCACAGACACCCCAACAGCCCCACCCTGGGCATCCCTGGCAATCCTGGAGCTCTGGCAGCCTCGGGGCCGTGCCCATTCCCTGGGGAATCCCTACAGAGGAAAGCTGGGGACCCACATCAGCCCTCCAAGCTTGCCCAGCACATCCCAAGGTCAGCCTCACTGACCATGTTTCCAGTGGAACCTCCACCTGTAGTAATTACATATCCTCTGAACACAGAGAGACATGGTTCTCCCAGGAAAATCCCGGGAAGCTGTGGGAAACTTAGAGGAAAGAATTCACAGAATTATTCTCTCTCTTTCTGTAACCATTGTTTATAGCTATGGTTCTCCAGACTGTGCTATTCATAGTTTAATGTGGAATTTCTCTTCACTCAGGTCACCAACTGGGGTGGGGTGTTCACAGGGGTCCCAGGATGAGGGAAGAGGCAAGAACGTTGACTTCATGTCTCAGAAGGCTGATTTATTATTTTATGATATATATTATATTAAAACTCTACCAAAAGAAGAGAAGAAAGGATTTCATCAGAAGGCCAGCAAGGAATAGAAAAGAAATGGAATGATAATAAAATCTTGTGACTGCCCATAGAGTCTGAGACAGCTGGACTGTGATTGGGCATTAATTAAAAACTACCACATGAGACCAATCAAAGATGCCCCTGTTGCATTCCACAGCAGCAGATAACCATTGTTTACATTTTGTTCCTGAGGCTTCTCAGCTTCTCAGGAGAAAAAATCCTAAGGAAAGGATTTTTCATAAAATATCTCTGTGACAGTCCACCAATAAGTAAGGAAAGATTCCTAAAGGTCAATCAGGTCTTAGGTCCACCATTGTTTCTATAAGAACTGTAAATGTCTAATAATAAATGCCTTTTCATGACTTCAGATGATGGAGTCTCTGTATCACCTTTGGCTGTCCCTGATACTACTGCAGTGATTTCCACCCTCAGGAAGAAACCAAAATTAAAGTATTTGAGCAGAAAAAAACTCCCAACACCCTGTGTTAGAGAGCTCATCCAAACACAGGGGGGTGGCAGCATCTCCCCTGCTCTGGGTGGCACAGCCCAGGCTCCCTCATGTTCCACCACAGCTTTTGTCACAGCACTGCCTGGGAAAGGTCAGTGCCTCAGGGAAGCAGCACATCTGATGATGAAATGGCAAAATAAGCAACTTTTTGGCTTGTTTCCTGAAATCTCCAGTTCAGCTGGAAGCAAATCTCAGGCCTGGATTCTTGTAGATGAAGGACTGTGGCCACCTCACTGCTTATCTTTTCTGCATTTCTTGCTAACCCTTATTTGTTTCCTTAAAAAAAACCCCTAACACCCATGCTCACATGTCACATTTGATGCATCTGCCAAGGCCAGAGCCATCACATCCCATCCAGCACACGTCAATGCAGCCTTGTAAGGGGAAGCTGAGAGAAGATGTGCAGGGAGAGCTATTTTTGTACCTTCATTTTAAGGCACGCCCTTGACTCCCTCCTTTCTGACTCACATTCCAGCTCCAGAACTGAGGAATGCAGTCACAAAGCTGCACCAGGCAGGAGAGGATGTTCTGCCAATATTTTCACCCCAAGTTTGAGCACAGCCACAGCAGGAGGAGGGATTTGTGCCATCATCTGTCTGGTGTTCGCATAAGCAAAAGCTTTTTTACTTAGGAAAAGATTTTACATTTTCCATTCACACATTACTTTAATTTGATTTAACCTCCAAGGTTTGAGAGGTTCTGAGAAACAGATGATTTCCAAAAGAAAACCCGGGAATGAAAAAGGAAAAACAAAAATCCCCCAGTCAGGTAATTTAAACTGACATTGTATTTCAGTAAGATCAAGATTTGCAGAAAACTGAGTGTTCATTAAGAATCAACTTGCTCAGCTCTTGAAACAATCAAACATTTGGGTTGATCACAGAAAACAGCTCAGCTCTAGAGATGAATCACTGGCTTAAGAAGGTGCTTTTTAACCCATGGCTTTCTTGGGGCATGGGAGTTTTGCCTGAATGTACAGGTTAATAATTCCACATGTGCTCCAGTTTCTGTGCCTGCTCCAGGTTTTACATCCTAAAGCAGGAGTGGTGCAATGCCCTGGTGTTGCAGACATCTTTTATGGAAAATGCTTTCCTTAGGATTTTTCCTGCTGAGAAGTTGCGAGGCCTCAGGAACAAAATGTAAACAATGGTTATCTGCTGCTGTGGAATGCAACAGGTGCATCTGTGATTGGTGCATGTTGGATGTTTGTAATTGATGGCCAATCACAGTCAGCTGGCTCAGACAGAGAGCCAAGCTACAAACCTTTGTTATCATTCATTTCTATTCAATTCTATGCCAGCCTTCTGATGAAATCCTTTCTTCTATTCTTTTAATATAGTTTTTATGTAATATATATCATAAAATAATAAATCAGCCTTCTGAAACATGGAGTCAGATCCTCGTCTCTTCCCTCAACCTCAGACCCCTGTGAACACGGTCACAGGCAATCCTTCCCAGGAGCCAGCTCAGAACATGAGTTTTACCTTCAAAATTTTCTTTGTGTCTTTGAATTTTTTTTTACAGCATATAAAGATTGGGAGAGTGCATTTTGGGGGGAATTTCTGCTTGTGCCCTCCTCAGCCTGGTTTCTGATGGCTCACAACTCCTGTGGAGCCTCTGGAGTGAGCTCCCAGCTGAGTGATCTGTGAAAAATGTGTATTTTATGATTGGCTTTTCGCAAATATTAAAATTATTATTATATGTGTTGTGTTAAAAAGCAATGCTGTATTAATTCTCTTAAGTACTGTGTTAAATATAGTTTTAGGTTATAAAAATTGTTAAAATAGAAACGATGCTATGTAGGATACTTTTTTTTAAAGAAAGGACTCGCACTGAGACAGCAGCCACAGCGCACCTGAATCTTTCAGAGAAAGAGAATTTGTTGCTCCATTATCAGAGGAAATGAACTTCCTCCCGCCTTGAAGGCGCTGCCAGGATTCAGAGGAAGAAGTTGAGGATGACCAGACAGAATCCTGTGCTTGAATGGAATTTATGCATCATGTATGAAGTGTATGAATATGCAACATGCTGTTGCTTTTAAGGGTTAATCCTTTGTTAACGTGGGGCCTTTTTAGGGCTCGTGCTGCCCAGAAAAAGGTACCCGGACATTTGTAACTCTTTGTCTCTATTGTCTCATATTGTCCTAATTCAAATGGTCCAAATTATTATTACTCTAATTGTATTACTATTTTTATCACCATTTTATTATTATTAAACTTTTAAAATTTTAAAAACAAGTGATTGGTGTCTTTCACAGATTCAACCCTGATTCCCTGACAGAGGCACCCTGGGCACAGAGGGGAGCTCAGTGCTGGAATTTGGCTTTTTTAGGCTCAGCCACGAGCCCTGTGAGCCCTGTGCCCATCCCACAGTCCTGGGCACTGCAGCCCTTTCCCAGCTCCTGCCCCTGCCAGGTTCCAGGCTCTGCAGCCTCCTCCTGACCTGGATTTCTCTAAATTAAGCAGCTGTCAGATCCCTTCCTTCCTTGGCCCACGGGGTGCTAAGAAGGTCACCACAGACGGGAGCTTAAAGGGCTGCCAGTGCCCCCCTAATCCTGGCCAGGCAGGACTGCCCTGACAAGGACCTGAGCAGGTGATTAGAGCCTGGAATATCTGTGCTCAGAGCCCTGCTGGCCCCTCCACCCACTCAGAACATTCCAGCCATCCCTTTCTGGCTGAGGCACCCAAGGATGCTCCTCTGTGTGCTCTCACTGAGGGCACTCACAGCCCTGTAAGGATGGACTCAGTACCAGCTATTTCCAACACTATTCCTGCAATAATGGGCATTTTCATCAGCCTCCCTTGTTCTCCAGTCACTCTCTGTGTGCTTCTCCAACTGCCTCAATGACAGATATTTCCCCACTGAAATATCTCCCAAGGAACAGGGAGCTCTGCAGCTCCTTCTGGGATCTACCTTTATTCTGGGTGCCAAAGTTAAGTGCAGGGAGAGGTGAAAAATGAAAGAGCAAATCATCAGGCAGCAGTGTTCAGGTGTCAGGAGTCCTGAGGGAGGGAGGAACTTGCTGGATAAAAGACAATTCCCTCCACTTAAAGTAAATACCTTGTACAAAAAGAAGGGTCCACAGTTCAAAACTTCACTGAATATGCCAACAACCAAAACAAAATTTGGAAACATTTCTGGCATCGTTCTTTGTAAAAATGTTTTCAATAGTAAAAATCCATGGATTTCTTCAATGCTGCTGAATTCCACAATTTCATTTGCTGAGGAATAAGGGTACAGTAGCTGTCTTTGCTATGCAGAGCAGGGTTTTTTGTCAGGTCCTTTGTTCAACCTATCTGTGTGCCAGAATATTTCGTGTCAAAATATCCTCACTACCGCCACAGGCAGGGGCACTAACCTGGAACAGAAAATGGTTATAGACAAATCTGATCAAACCCAAGTTCCCTTTCTCCCTAATTTTGATTTGAAGAAGTTCAGGTGAGTCTTTTCCCTGCTGTTATTTGGAGTTTCCTGGATTAATTTCCAAATAAGATCCTTATTTACTGGTGTGGTATCTCCAGGGGTCCATCACCAGCAGCACAGCTCCTGCCTCTGTGATAACAAGTTTTATCTGATCAGGTTTGTTTTTTCTCTCTTCTATGCAATATCCAAAGGCACACTCCAGCTGTGATACCAATGAAAAGCCAAGTTCTGCAAACCCTGCTGAACTGGACACTGAGGACCACCCCTGGAAGTGCCCACAGCCAAGTTGGAGCAGCCTGGGACAGTGGAAGGTGTCCCTGCCCATGGCAGGGGGGCACTGGATGGGTTTTAAGGTCCCTTTCCAACTCACATGTTCATCTGTAATTTCTGTTTTTATTCATTTGCCCAGAAGCTAGAAGAGAAACTCACTGCTAAAACCACACTGCTGCATCTTCCTGCCATGGGCTGAGCACAGAACGAAGACACCCTGAAACCTTCACCCTCTGCTGAAGCTTTTACTCCCCTGAAGCCCAAGCAAACTCCCAGCAGAGCAGCAGAGCCCTCCCTGACCTCGTGGCTCAGCAAGCACATCAAGTTTCCAACAGGCACAGCCATTCCCAGCAGCATTTCCCAACCCTCGGGTCATGCTACCACTGCACTGATCCCTAAATCCTTTCCCATTGCTCCATAAAGCCTCTGCTTCACAGAGGTGATTTCAGCTCAGCTGTGGGGGATGTTAAACTTCCTAAACTGCAGCCTGTGGGGATGGGAACTCCTCTGTCCTGCCCTAAGCACTCACAAACACAGCCCCAGCAAGGAAACACCAGGGGAATGTTTCCCAGCAAGGAAACACCAGGGGAATGTTCCCTCCCAGCCCAAGGGGCAGAGGCAGCCGCAGAGCTCTGAGCCTGCCCTGGCCTCCAGCCCCACACAGCAGCAGCAGCTCTGCACCTTGCCTGCCCCAAGCACAGCACTTCCAGTGATGGTTTTAACTTTGGTATTTTCCAAATTCTCTGCTCTGTTCAGGTATGTAACTCTGAAAATTCCTATTAGGTGTTAGCAGGTTCTCTTCACAGTTTGACAAAGCAATCCCTCCCCAGCAGGAGAATCAAGGACAACCTTTACCCAAAGAGCACAAACAATGCAAAGAGAAGGGAGCAAGGCAGGGGGCTGAGATTTCATGACCTGGAGCTGCAACTGGACAGCTGAACCCAATATGTAGATGAACCAAAACTGATGAAAGTGTAAAAACTCCTGACCAGGATCCACCTTAAATTCAGTCTGGGTGCAGCCCTGGCCAGGCTCTTGTGCTGTCCCTTTAAGGCCTTGCAATAAATCCCTATTTTGTCCATTTAGCTCTGTCCAGTCTCCGCTCTAGATCAGCCCTCCAAGGCACCTCCACCTGCCTCTCCCTGCCTGCCCTTGCTCTGGGATGAGCCCAGCAGAACCAGCAGCAGGGTTCACCTCCAGCTTATCCCAAGCACACTCATTTTCACCTCCCCATGACAAACTGCAAACAGAACTTCAGCAACAACACAGGCAATGAATGTGACACGCAGACATGCCCAAACCCATGTCCAAAACAACCCACAGGGTGTAATCACAGACTCAAAAACAGAATTAAGCTGGGAAAGACCTTTGAGATCCTGGAGTCCAACCTCTGACCCAACACATGGCACTGAGTGCCACATCCACACCTTCCCTGAGCACCTCCAGGGATGGTGACTGCACCACTGCCTGGGCTTCAAGTGACCCAACCCCAGCCCCAGCAGCACTGGGGACAGGTTCTCAGCACACCCACCAACCTCTGAATCCCTGAACACTCACACCAGCCCAGGGGAAGGGAAATCAGCCTCTCCCAGCAGGCACCAAGGGAGGAACCCTCAGAGTGCCCCAGAACAAGGGTTCTGTACAGCCCCTCTCCTGCCAGGGGGGTGCTGCCCCAAATCCCAGTGCTGTGCCGTTCCCAGGGCTCTGCCCCCCCAGGAGCACCCCAGAGTCACTCACCAGGGCTGGCTGGGCCCCCAGGCTCTGTCACTGTCCCCGTGCCCGCGGCGGCAGCGGGCGCAGCTCCTCTCGTGCCTCTTCACCCTGCAGGAAGCAGCACATGCAGGAGGGTGAGCAGATAATCCACGACTTTCTGGGAGCTCTGCAGGGCTGGGAGCAAAGCTGCTGCTGTCTGCAAGGATCAGAGCTGGGACTTTCTGAGCTAAGACTCTGAGCTGCTTAGCAGGGAGCTGGAAGCAGAGCAGACAGGGGTGGTTGTGTTCGCAGGGCTAGGCACTGGGGGGGTGTTTCAGGCTGGATCAGGCACCAGAAATCCCACAAAAACTGCTCCATCAGGTTAATGCTAGCACAGGACAGGGATGGAGGCAGGCAGGAATTTTTGGTCACTATGGCTGAGGGAAAAAAACAGAGTTTCTTCTATAGGACGTGAAATAACACAACGTGGACACGCAGCTCTTCCAAGGTGGAAAGAGAATTTTTTAATTTTTGACTCTAACATTTACAGATTTCCAAAAGTGACAGTGGATTGGAGGGTGACAGTGCCGCCTCTCCAATGACACTGGACAAACCAACAGTCCATCAAATTTTTCCTCTTCCATAAAAGAATGCAAAACAGTAAGTTATTTACTGAAAGTGTGTGAGAAAGTTTGCTACAAGAATGTAAACATCAGAAGGTTTAGAAAAAACTTTAAAAAATCAAGACAACAGTGAAATATCCCACAGTAAAACTTTTTCAAAGTTTTGTTCATTTATTTATTTAATATTTAGAAAATATTAAATGTTGAAACTGAAAATTTTACTTTGAGTTAGGCCATGGGAGACAAAATAGGGAGGAGCCCCCTTTAATTGATGCACTTTAATTAACTGCCTGCTTTGTCAAAGCCCTGCTCCTGCATCCTGATGCAAATTCCCAGCTTTTCACAATAAACAATAGCTCAGTTTGGCTTCAGTCTTAACTGATCTTTAAATGTCCTATTTTCCTGGATCCATCCCCACAGAATCCCAGTGAGGTTTGGGTTGAAAGGAACCTTGAAGATCAACTTGTTCCAATTCCCTGCCATGGGCAGGCTGCTCAGGTCCTTCAATTAGCACTTCTGTGCCCATCCCTGTTATAAGTAAAAAATCTGCCAATTTTTAAAAAAAAAAAAGGTTGCAGAGTGAACAGGTTAAACCAGTTGCTGCCAAGGTGGAGTTCTACCTGTTTGTTATTGTAATTACCGGTCGTTTTCGTTAATTAGTCTTTTTGTATCAGGACCGTCCTTCCTAAAAGCCAGACTGATAGCCCTTCTCACAGTGAAAGGAGGGGACATGAGGAAGGGACATCAGAGGGCATGCAAAATAACTTCAGAACCAGCACGCCATGGGAAAGCCACCCAACCAACCTTACCAAAAGACCCCCAAAAACAACGAGCCAACACAGAATTAAGAGATCAAAATGATGTCTGGACGTGAGGAACAAAGTACCGAGCCTGCAGAGATGCTGAGACCCTTTGTTGCCCCTCAGCTGGAGCCAAGACCCCAGGACAGCAAAACCCGAAAGTTCTAACATGGGGTTTACCCCCACGGCTCTCGTGAGGACCGGACCCCCCAGCTCTGCCCCCCAGGGGACAAAGCTGCGCTTTCCTCCTCCTCCGAGTCACCCTGGAAGCGACGACAGAGAAGCCGCGGACCTGTCGAGACTCCCAACCTTGAGCTGATCACTTTTAATAAAGGCATTAAAAGGAGAAAAAGTCTCCCGCCCTGTTTATTTCAATCCCACCCTGGGCTGGGTTTCTTCAGCCACTGAGCACATCAGCCACTTCTCCTGAGCCAGCTTTTGGGCAGGGATGCTGCTCAGGCTGGGCTGGGAGCTGGCTCTGCTCAGACCTCTCTCCTGGGAGCAGGATGTGCCTTGCATGAGGCAAACAGCAGAATCTCCTGCACCACAGACAGGAAACCCTAAACCAAGGCCAGGATAGGTTTTCTTGTTTCACTTCAAGGGGCAGACCCAGCTCCCCATCATCCCTAATTTTATATCTTGACATCTCCATCTTCTGCCTGTGAATTCTCTCCTGCTGTCACAAGGTCACCAGGCCAGCTGGAAAGCCATTTTTCACACTCTGGCTAATCCAGAGGCACCTGGCTGCAAAATGGCAAAATGCTGACAACAAAGCTAATTAGTGGGCAGCAGGACCGTGGCTGGGTGACAGCACTGGCCTTTACTGCACCAGCCAAAAATTCAAGGGATTCAGGAGCAGCTCCTGGCTCTTCCCCAGGCTCCTTTTGTGACCCTGGGCTCCAGCTCTGTGCTCTGAGGTTGGTAACACTCCCAGACTTGGCCATGCAGGTAAATTAATTTATGGTAAGGAAATCATTCATGAGGATGGGCACAAAGGTCTGTTTAGAATAAAATTGTAACTTGGTTAAGCTTTTCATCACGTCTGTGCATTAACTGAATATTCCCAATATTCTCACAATGTCTGGTTGAGCAGATTGAGTGGAACAGGGTGCCCAGAGCAGCTGTGGAATCCTTCGAAATGTCCAAGGCCAGGCTGGACAGGGCTTGGAGCAGCCTGGGACAGTGGAAGGTGTCCCTGCCATGGCAGGGGTGGGATGGGAAGAGCTTTGAGGTCTCTTCCAGCCCAAACCATTCCCTGTGAGACAAATGCTCACTTCCAAAATTTAAAAGGTTTATTAAAATCTTATCAAAAATACAACAGAAGACCGAATAGAGAAAATATTACAGAGGGTTTTTCCCACCATGGGCTCACCCACATCATGGAGGTTTCACCTTTTAACCCTTTAGCCCCTCCCAAAGTTCTGTCCATCCACTCCTCCTTCACTGTCTAGTGGTGGAGATCACTGCCTTAAATCCTGATTGGAGCTCAGGTGCTGCCATAGTGACAAACTGACCCTCCCAAATGTCCCAAACCCAGGCCAGCCCTGATAACAACACATGGGCGTAAAACATAACTAGAAATCTATAAAACTTCTCGTAATATATATACAGGATATTTGCGTTTTAATTGTGAGAGTCCACCATGGCATCACTCATCTGTCACACTGTCTCTGTGAAATGTCCAGGGCCAGGGGATGCTCTGCAGCAGGAGGCAGGTCAGGAGGGGTTAACTCCTCCTCACTCAGCTGGTGCTGTCCTGACACTGATGAAATCCACCACAGGACAATGGTCCATGGACCAGCACCCATTCTGCAACCAGATCAGGGCTGGCAGAGTGCCCTCCCTGTCCCAGGCAGAGCACAGGCACCCCTGGGGCCCAGCTGAATCACAGAATCACAGAATCACTACATTGGAAGAGACCTTCAAGATCATGAAGTCCAATCCAGCCCCAACCCCTCAACTCAACCCTGGCCCCCAGTGCCACATCCAGGCTTTGTTAAACACACCCAGGGATGGGGACTCCACCACCTCCCTGGGCAGCCATTCCAGAACTTTATCACTCCTCCCATGAAAAGCTTTTTCCCAATCTCCAGCCTGTATTTCCCTTGGTGCAGCCTGAGGCTGTGTGCTCTGGCTGTGTCAGTGCTGCTGCAGACAGAGCCCAGCCCCAGCTGAGCACAGGCACCGTTCAGGAGCTGTGAGAGTGATGGGGGCAGCCCTGAGTCTCCTTTTCTCCAGGCTGAGCACCCCCAGCTCCCTCAGGGGCTCCTCACAGGGTTTGTGCCCCCAGCCTCGTTGTCTCCTCTGGATGCTCTCAAGCTGCTTTCCTGCATCCCTCCCCAGCACTGCCCCTGCCTGTGGGCACCATGCCAACCTCCAGACACCCTCAGCTCAGAAAGGGAATGAGAAACATCCCAACATCCCCAGGCAGATGGTTTTTCCTGCCTATAAAACACAAAGGGGGCTTGTAGCCCCACATTTCTCTTCACAGAGAAAAGCAAGGCACAATTCTTCTCAAGAATATTTCTGGGTTTCACATTCTCTGAACCTCAGAGAAAGAAAACACAGTTCTTATAATTTGCTGTGCCTGTGTTTGTGCCAAAGTAGAATGCAACATGGAGATTGTTTACCCACAGTGAGGGGGTTTTGTTTCCTTGGCCTGTCAGGGCCAGGTGTGTGTGTATGTGTTGGGACTGTTGGGTGACAGTCATGAGATTCAGTGCAGTGTGTGCAGGGTTGAGTGCTTGGCAGGTTCAGTTTTAAATGTAGAGAATAATATATAATATTGCATATATAATATTATATATATAATATATAACATAGTATATAGTATATAGTATATAACATAAAATATATATAATATAATATAATATTTTATATATATATATATATATATATATATATATATATATATATATGTATGTATGTATAATAAAGTAATTAATTAGCCTTCTGATATCCATGGAGTCAGATGCACCATTCTCTCCCCTCACTGGGGCCATCACACCATTGCCATAGGGGCTCAGTGAGCAGGGCAATGTCTGCTGAATCCCAGCACACCAGGACAGCCCAGAGACAGGAGAGAGGAAAGAGAAGCCCTGAGCAGCATGTCAGAACAGCAGCAGTGGGGATAATTGGTTTGTACACATTCCTCCCCCACCCAATTACCAGCTCAGTTTGGTGGTTGATTGCACAGCACTCTGGGCCAGCAGAGCCGCTGCTGTTCCCATTCCTGCACACATCACCCAGTCCCTAAATCATCTCTAATAGCTCCTCTCCTCAGTGCCCTCCCAGCTCCTTCCAGCCCCATCAGCACGAGGCAGGTTGCAGATATGGAGGAGCTGACATTTCTCTTTTGAGTAATTTGCAGTGGATTTCTTGCCTGTTTGATGTAGTCATTTTGTTCTCTGCACTGATGTGACATTAATTATTGTTAAATATTCTTATCTGTTACACACAGTTCTGTTTAGATAAAGGTCAGTGCGTGAACCCCTGACAGTGCTCGTTGCTGCCATGCTCCAAAGCCAATTTGTCATCCTCTCCCTTCAATACCTTCATCTTGGTCTCAGTTCATTTTTCCATTAATTCAGGCACAGTAGAGAGCCATTAAAAAATGCAAAATCTCTCAGCTGTTCAGCTCAGAACTTGGACAGGGAATGATGAGGCTGAGGAGCACCAGTTGCACAGGGAGGGCAAGGAATAAAGCCCAGGAAAATCCAGCAGCAACCTTCTAAGGAACTGCATGGCTGCCCCCCAAAATCTGTGCATAATTCTGCTTTAATGATCAGCTAAGCCTTGTGCAGCACAGCCTGGTGTGAGATGGGGTAACAGCACAACCCAGAGGCCCTGGCACAGGGTGCCCAGAGCAGCTGTGGCTGCCCCTGGATCCCTGAAGTGCCCAAGGCCAGGCTGGACAGGGCTGGGAGCAGCCTGGGACAGTGGGAGGTGTCCCTGCGATGGCAGGGGTGGCACTGGATGGGCTTTGAGGCCCTTCCCAACCCAAGCCAGGCTGGGTTTATGATTCTCTGCTGTGCCCACACCATCCTCTCTTGGCAGAGGCCAAGCTCAAGCTGTTCCAATGTCCCAGAGCAGAAGCTCCTCCAGCAGGGACCCATCTCCCCCAGACCTGAGGAGCAGCTGGGCCTGTCCATGGCCAGGGAACCTGCACCAGCCTCTGCTCTGTCCTGCTTTTGGTCTCCCTGCCCAAAGAATTCCCCTCTGGCACCCTGAGGTGTCACTCCCCACTATGTCACCTGCAAGGTGGGACTGCCGAGCAGGGACAGCCCTACTGGGCCTCACTCCAGCACCCCCGGTCCCTGCAGGCCTTGGGATCCCTTGAAGAGCCCAAAATTGGGTCTCCACACCCATCAGGAGTGCTGAGAGCTCCCAGCAGCCCTCAGATGGCTGTGCCTGGGGCAGGTCACACGTCCTGCAGGGACACATGGCAGCAGGGACAGCCAGGCTGGCACAGCCGGCAGCAGGCACAGCCCAGCTCAGCTCCCACTGCAGGAGCAGGGCTGGAGCTCTGGGGCTGAGCAGACCTGTGCTGCTGCCCAGCTGCACCTCGTGGGCTCCTGTGCTCCATCCAAAGCCGTTGGAGCTCTGGTCACTGAGAATTTCAGACTTTCTGTGTTTTTAGGCACTGACCCCCAAGAGAACACTGCATTGACCTGAGGCCCTGGAGAAGCATCCAAAATGGAATGATGGAACTGGGATTGTGGGTGTGGGGTTTAAATAGAAGTGTGTGATATCACAGGATGGAAACTCAGAGTTTAAGGTAATCATAATACAGTAATATAATATAATATAATATTATATATAGATATATAGATATATATATATATAAAATAGTAATATATTGGAGCAGTCTGGGACAGTGTCTGCCCACAGTGTCCCTGCCTATGGCCTGGGTGGCACTGGATGGGCTCTAAGGCACTGGATGAGCTTTAAGCTCAGTAATATATATATAATATACTTGTTATTTTATATATATATATATATTTTTTTTTTTTAATATATATATATGAAATATATATATATACTCTATATATTATATATATTATAAATATTATATATATTACATATTACATGTTACATATTACATATTATATATATTTTATAAAATATAATATATATCATACATATTATCTATATTATATATGTAAACCAAAATATATAATATATATATTATATATTATATTATATATAATATAGCCTATATAATATATAATATATAATTTATATATTATATATATTATAATATATGAAATATATATGTCATGTGTTCAGCCCAGCACTTGGCAAATGGAAGAATGTTTGAAACTTTATTCCAAGTGGCATTTAATTTTTTTTGTATATATATATATATATATATATATATAAAGTACAAAGCAAGATGGAGGTTTTATGGCAGAGGCTGCTCCTTCTTCTTCACCTCCAGCACAGCCAGAACCCAGAGGCAGCCTGGTCACACTCCAGAGTCCAGGCTAAGGGAGGCTGAGAGAGCCCTGCAGAGCTCATGGGACCCATGGAGAGGAGCTAAGCCCTCAAGCCAACCAATTCAGTGACAAGGGCCAGGGTGAAGATGCTCAGGAGGCTCCAAAGGCAGGAACAGGACAATCCAAGGGCTCAGCTGCCTGCAAAGGTGGATTTGGCATGACTGAAGTTGCACATCATGAATCATGTGCTCAGCCCAGCACTTGGCAAATGGAAGAACATTTGAACCTTTATCCCAAGTGGCATTTAATTTTGCATTGTGCTAAATCATTCTGTACTTGTAAATAAAAGAGAATGAACTCCCAAACTTGTCCCCCGCTCAGTGCAACACAAGGAAATGGTGCAAAGTGCTGAATGTAATCAACTGTGGGGTTTTTTCCCTTCACTTGGAATCTCAGAATCATTAAAGCTGAAAGGGACCTGTAAGACAAATGAGTCCAACAATGCCAAGCCCATGTCCCTAAGCCCCATGCTCACATGTTTTTTGAACACTTCCAGGAATGCTGACTCCACCACTGCCCTGGGCAGTGTATTCCAGGCCTTCACCATTATTTCTGGGAAAAATCTTCCCTAATCTCCAATCTAAAGCTCTCCTCGCACAACCTGAGGCCCTTTCCTCTCACCCTGCCCCTTGAGCCCAGCCTGGCTGCACCCTCCTGTCAGGGAGCTGGAGAGAGCCAGGAGGTCCCTCCTGAGCCTCCTTTTCTCCAGCAATTCTTTTCTATAATGGAATGGGTGGGGGTATCATCACAATTAGACACAGCCCTTACATCCAGCCCTTAATTAGATTGGTCTAATTAGAAATTCACTCAGTTATTGTACACTGAGTGTGCAATAAAGTCCTGCCTGGGTGGCGTTACATGAGACAGGCACAGATTCCCCTGGAGCTTCCAGAGCTGACATAACCTGGAACAAATGACACCTGCAGTGCTGGGACCTGCACAAGGTGTGCATAATGCTCAACATCAGGCTGATTCTGCATGGCTGAAAGGCAGGAATCAGACAAAACCATCTCATTCATCAGAACCACAAGAAAACCCCTGGGCAGAGGGATATTGCAGCCCCTATGGCAGCAGAGCCAGGGGAAGCAGCAGCTCTGCCCCCTCCTCTCTGCTAAATTAGGAGCAGGGAAGGGGAGAGCTGGGTTGAGAAAGGTATGAGGCAACACAGGTCCTCTCCAGCCCAGTGGACACAGTGTCCTGAGGCTAAAAATACAGAGACAAACCAAAAAGTCAAGGCTAGCAAGAGGCATTAGCAGAGGCTGTTTATTTCTGTGGGCAGGGAGCACCCAGAGAGAGCCCAGCACTTGGTGCTGCCTGATGGACAGGCTGCTGCAGCTGGAGGGCTCAGGTTTCCTGCACACACAGAGAACTGTCCCTGTCCCCACTGTGTCCCCTGTCACACCTTGCCTGCCATTATTTTTAGCTGCTGCACAAAGCAGGGTGATGTGCAGGAGCAGAGGGACAGCATAAAGCATGGAAGCACCACCCTGGTGAAGGCTTGTGGTGCTGCTCACAGTGGTTCCAGGATGGGGGAAGAGATGAGAATTTTGATTTTCAGAAGGCTGATTTATTATTTTATTATGTTATATTAAAAAAAATTATATACTAAATTATATACTAAATTATATACTAAAACTAATAATAAACTAACTAAATTATAAACTAAAACCTAACTAAATTATAAACTAAATTACATACTAAAACTATACTAAAAGAATAGAAGAAAGGATTTCATCAGAAGGCTTGAAAGGAATAGAAAGGAATGATAATAAAATCTTATGACTGCTCACAGCCTCGACACAGGTGGCTGTCATTGGTCATCAAGTAAAAACAATTTCCCCTGCTGGGTAAACAATTCTCCAAATCACATTCCAAAGCAGCAAAACAAGCAGAAGCTGAAGCTTCTCAGCTTCTCAGGAGAAAAGATCCTAAGGAAAGGATTTTTCATAAAATATGTCTGTGACATAGGCTCTTGCCTTGTCACCAACACAGGGATCCAGGCTCATCAAGGTTTGTGAACAAATTCATCCAGAGTGGGATCCAAGATGGAAATCTCTGTACCAGGCTTTAGCAGTGGGAGATGTCTCTCACCCTGGTCAGGGCTGGGCTGCCCCTGCTGCCCAC
This sequence comes from Melozone crissalis, assembly GCF_028551555.1. Lineage (NCBI taxonomy): Eukaryota > Metazoa > Chordata > Aves > Passeriformes > Passerellidae > Melozone > Melozone crissalis. The sequence goes on along the minus strand of NW_026535795.1, from coordinate 13,165,301 downwards.
AGTGCCCCCACCACAGCTGGACACACCTGCCACAGCCCCAAGGTTCATGGAACGTTTCCACCACCAGAACCAGTGGAATGCAACTTCACTGGGCTGGCAGTGGCAGCCCTAAGGACAGGGATGTCCCCTGAGCCTGCTCCACACAGAACCATCACAGAATCCCAGAGTGCTTTGGGTTGGGAGGGACATTTAAGACAATCTCTGTCCAACCCCTGCCATGGCAGGGACACCTTCCACTGTCCCAGGGTGCTCCCAGCCCTGTCCAGCCTGGCCTTGGACACTTCAGGGATCCAGGGGCAGCCACAGCTGCTCTGGGCACCCTGTGCCATGACTGGAGCTATCAGAGCTCAGCTCCCCTCACCTGGCACAAACACCCCCAGTGACACCAGGGTGGAGCCACTGGAACACCAAGGGAACACCACAAGGGGCCCCTGGCACTGGCTGTGTGCCAGGCTGAGCCTCCCACACAGGGCTCTGCAATTCAATTTGCCTTCCTTCATTAACCACAATGGATTCACATCCCAACCAGAACTGAAAACAATCAATTATCTCTCTATTTAACCTCACTGCCATCTTCTCATTCCCTCTGTCCCATCCAAACTCTTGCAGAGCTGACAGAAATCTGGCATGCTCTTCCCACTGCAGGACAAACTTCCAAGGTAAAGAAAGGAAAACATCCCAGTTTCTTCTGCAAGAGTGATTTCAGCACTAACTACTGCAGAAATATGAACAGAAACTCCAGAGTGGTTAGTACAGCTGATCCCTGTGCACTCCAGAGCAGGGAGCTCTGTGTCCTGCTGGAAGGAACCACATCCCTCTGATGGCAATGCTGCTGGACAAGCAGACACTTGATTTTCAAGGCTGATGGCAGAGGTACCTCATGGGAAAAGAGCACCCAAAAAGTTTTACCACCAACAGATGCTGTTGGCTCCAGGCGCTGGTGCAGCAGTGAGAATCACAGAACAAAAGATCTCCAGTGTGGGATTGTCACTGTCATATTTTCTGGAAAAATCCCTTTGCCCAGGATTTCTGTCCTGAGAAGCTGAGAAGACTCAGAGAAAAAGGAAAACAATATTATCTTATTTGCTTCTCCTGTGTTTTGCTGCTTTGGAATGTAGTTTGGAGATTGTTTATCCAACAGGTGAGTGGTTGATTGGTTTCATGTGAATTGTTTTTACTTAATGTCCAATCACAGTCCAGCTGTGTCAGGACTCTGGAGAGTCACAGGTTTTTCATTAGTATCTTGTTAAACCTTCTGTAAGTATCCTTTCTCTATTCTTCATGATAGTTTTAGCATAGCATAATATATAATATAATATAATATAATATAATATAATATAATATAATATAATATAACATAATATCCTTCTAAGAACATGGAGTAGGATTCATCATTTCCTTCCTGAAAACACCACATGGGATAATTAATTATTTCTGCTCCTTTGGCCTCTGAGAGCGCATGAGATGAGGCAGAGCTGGTCTGACCCTGAAGGGAAGGTGCTCCTGCTGTTGTGCCATGGCTGAGCTTTGACACAAACCCAGTAAATCCCAGCCCAGCAGCCACCTGGACCCTTGGTCATGGTGCACAGACCATGGTGCCAGAGATCTCACCCTCATCATCACAGGCACCTCTGAGAGCCTTCTCCCAAAGGAGTCAGTGGTCCCAGGGCAGCCACACGAGGCTCCTCACGGCCAGGGGACCTCCAGGGATGTCCCCACCATCCAAACAGCCCCAGCTGGAGAGGGGGATGCTCGTTCTGCCCCAACTGGGTCGTTTGTTGGACACCAGCAACTCTTTTCTGTAATGGAATGGGTGGGGGTATCATCACAATTAGGCACAGTCCTTACATCCAGCCCTTAATTAGACTGGTCTAATTAGAAATTCACTCAGTTATTACACACAGTGGATAAAGTCCTGCCTGGGTGGGGTTCCATGAAAGAGGCACAGATTCCCCTGGAGCTTCCAGAGCTGACATAACCTGGAACAAATGACACCTGCAGTGCTGGGACCTGCACAAGGTGTGCATAATGCTCAACATCAGGCTGATTCTGCATGGCTGAAAGGCAGGAATCAGGCAAAACCACATGGAAAACACCATGACAGCTCCTACCAGTATCTCCTTCTCCTGCAGAGATTCAGGCAGCACAATCAGGAGGCTGATGCTGCAGCCCCTGGTGCTGCACTGGAGCCCCAGACACCCAGGAGATGGGATGTCCCCAAGCCACCACTGTGGTTTGGACACAGAAATGAGATAACTCATGTACAGAACACAGAGAATGTCACTGGGGGAACTCCTAAAGGATCAGACGGCTTCTGCAGCAGGTCAGACAGGCAGATGGGAGAGCTGACCATGGAACTCAGATTTCAACCCACTGCTGCACCAGCTGGGGAGCTGCAGGATCATGCAAGTTGTTTGCCCTTTTTGGGCTGTTTATCCTAGAAAATTCACTAACTGAGAGTTGATCCAGGCTGCTGTCCCCAGGGCAAGAGTCAGGTCAGACAGAAAATCACCTGGGCTAAAAGAAAAACTGCTACACAGAGAAATCAGAATGGTTTGGGGTGGAAGGAATTTAAAAGGTATTTAAAGACCATGATATTCCAGCTCCCCTGCCTGGGCAGGGATTACACCCAGGCTGCTTTGAGCCCCATCCAACCTGGCCTGACCAGGTTCAACCAGATGCTTTTACACTCCAACTGAGGGGGGCACAACCCAAAGTCATTTTAATTCACCCTAGAGCAGAAAAGCATCTTGTGGCATGGTCAGGAGCTGATCTGGACTCATGATGTGGCCCTGCAGCCTTTAAAAGCTCCTGGGCATTTCCTCCTGGCATGGCTGTTGGCACAGCTCTGCACCAGGCACTGTGATGGGCTGAGAGCTCTCTGCACCCCACAGGAGAACAAACAGCACTAAACATTCAGGAAAGCAGCAAGAAAATGCCCTCCTGAGAGGCCTGAGCCTGATTTTTTTTTTTCCATTAGACTATTTTTACAGATGGGAAAATGAAGCAAGAAGGCAGAAATGGCCCCCAGGCACAGAGTTATTTACTAGTAAGTGAACAGGCAGCTCTGCTATCAGGTGTACACAGGGCTGCAGCATCTCCACCCCAAGGAACTCCTCCCAGCCCAGGGATGACCAAAGGCATGCTCCACACCTTCCCCTGGCTGGGACAGGGGTGGCCAAAGGGCCACCAAAGAGCCTCTGAGAAGGGAACACCTGTACCACCCATTACAACTCTGTGTCACCTTCACTGGCTCGCATCTGTAGCCATGATATTTTCTGAAAAATCCCTTTGCTAGGATTTTTCTGCTGAGAAGCCTCAGAGGAAAAGAAAAGCAATGGTTATCTGCTGCTGTGGAATGCAACAGGTGCATCTGTGATTGGTCTCATGTCGTTGTTTCTAATTAATGGCCAATCACAGCCCAGCTGTCTCAGACTCTGAGAGTCACAAGCTTTTGTTATCAATCCTTTCCTATTCCCTTCAAGCCTTCTGATGAAATCCTTTCTTCTATTCTTTTAGTATAGTTTTCATATAATATATATCATAAAATAATAAATCAGCCTTCTGAAACATGGAATCAAGATTCTCATCTTTGGTGTTCTCATCCTGGAACACCACCACACACATCCAGCTGGGAAAAGTCATGGCAGGATTTGAAAAACCTGGGAGAGAGAGAAAACAGCAGGTCTAAAAGTGGAGCTACCAATGCTCCAAAAATCCTGGCTTCTCCTGGTGGGTTTTTTCCCATGAAACTGCATTTTCCATGGAACCACATTTTCCATGAAACTGCATTTTCCATGGAACTGCATCATCTGGCAGGTGGGAAAAGGGGGAAGCAGTTACACAAACAAGTAGTTCGTGAGGATAAGAGCATTTGATTAAGGGCCACTTCAAAGGAGGCTCTTTACAAACATCTGAAGGACTCTAATACATGTTTGCAGTCATGTTTGGAGCTAATTTAAACAAAATGTTTAAGTGCACAACCAGGTAGGAGTCAGATTATACAGTAAAATCTGGTTTTCTTCCTCTTCCACAGCTTTCCCTTAGGTTTGTGGTCCCTGCTACTCAAATTTGTCCCAGTCCTGCTTGTGGGAATAACACTTTTCCTGCTCCCCTTCCAGGCTCCCAGTGACTGCAATCACAGCCCTGAATGGCTCTCAGGGACCCTCCAGCTTCTCAGGCCAATCACAAACAAACAGCAAAGCTGGAATTTCAAACATTGCTTGAAGCTGAATAGCTCTGAGAGCTCTTCACCAAAACCACTTGATGGACAAGCTTGGGAGAAACCTCCTGTCTGGAGCAAGGGCTGGTGCAGAGGAACCTGTGTCCCATAAAAACCTCTGAGGTATCAGAGAGCTGCTCCCAGTGCATCATCCCAGCATGGTTTGGGTTGGAAGGGACCTTAAAATTCATCTCATTCCACTCCCTGCCATGGGCAGAGACACCTTCCACCATCCCAGGGTGCTCCCAGCCCTGTCCAGCCTGGCCTTGGGCACTGCCAGGGATCCAGGGGCAGCCACAGCTGTGCCACGGCCTCAACTCCCTCAGTGAGGAAATTTTCCCTAACACCCAATCTAAACCTCCTCTCTCGGTGTGAAACCATTCCCTGTGTCCTGTCCCTCCATCCCTTGTCCAGAGTCCCCCTCCAGCTCTCCTGAAGCCCCTTTATGCACAGGAGGTTTCTGAGGATGATGATCCTGTAATACTCCAAGAACAGGGGTAGAGCAGATGGAGTTAGGGCAGAAGTATGGTGGTGTTCACAGGAGTCCCAGGACGAGGGAAGAGACGAGGATCTGACTCCATGTATCAGAAGGCTGATTTATTATTTTATGATATATATATATATATATGTATTAAAAATAAATTATATGTTAAAACTAAACTAAAAGAATAGAAGAAAGGATTTCATCAGAAGGCTGGCAAGCAAAAAGAAGAATGATAACAAAAGCTTGTGTCTGACCAAGAGTCCAAGCCAGCTGGGCTGTGATTGGCCATTAATTAGAAACAACCAACATGAGACCAATCACAGATGCACCTGTTGCATTCCACAGCAGCAGATAATCATTGTTTACATTTTGTTCCTGAGGCCTCCCAGCTTCTCAGGAGGAAAAATCCTAAGGAAAGGATTTTTCATAAAACATGTCTGTGACACAGAAGTTCATTCTCACTTCACTTAAAAGCAGAAATCCTCCAGTTTTAATACAAAGCCACTCACTAACCCAGAACAGCAGCTGTGCTATCTGCAACATCTACTGTAGGCACCCCTGCAGCGCCCCACCAGCCTCTGCAACTCAAACCTTGCCCAAAAATCCCAGGAGCTGCTATCCAGCCCCTCAGCAGATCATGCAGGTGGTTGGGATTCAGGGATGGGATGTGAACCCTTGATCACACAGCGGCTCCAAACCCAGCTCTGCACCTGCATCCCAACACAGTTCTGAGCTCCACAAAGGAGCAGCTCTGCCAAGAACCCCCCTTGTCACCCCACTGTCCCCAGCACAGGGAGCCCTGCCAGGTCAGCCAGGGTCAGCAAAGCCACCAGGCAGCTGAGCTGTCCCTGCTGCCTCAGCAGCTCTGCAGGGCCCTCCTGGCTCGCTTTACTGATGGGCACACGTGGCTGCTGCTGGCCCAGACAGATGGAGGCAGGTGGGTGCACAGGGGGCGACGGCCTGAGCCCACCCCCAACCCTGAGGGGAGATACAAGAACTGCCCTGGGTTGTAAAATGCGTGTTCTGTCCCCATCTCTCAGAGCTGGGGCAGTTCTCTGCTGTTCCTGGGGCAGTTTTCTTTCTCTCTCCCACAGCCAACCCTCCCTCCAGGAGATCTCTGCTGTCCATGGCCACTGAGTGTCCCTGCAGGGCTGATCCCATCCCAGCATCCCATGGGGAGATGCTCCGCCCAGGGGAGGAGCCAAGCATTCCTACCTGGATCCAATCTGAGCCTGGCACAGCACAGCAGCCTTTGCCCCCTGCATTGCCAGAGGAGCAGCTTTCTGCTGCCCTGCATGGCCAGAGGGAGCCCAGGCCCATCTGCAGCAGCCCTGGAGCTGCAGAGGAAAACTCCCCCCTTGTGCAGGATCCCTGCTGCAGCAGAGCCACAGCTGGCACTGCAGGAGGGCTGAGCCCCCATGGGATGGGGCTGGGACACCCCCCTGACACACAGGGGACAGGGCCTGTGATCACTCTGGCAGTGGTTTGTTTGTATTGCTGCATTTTTATTTTACTCCTATTTTTTCCCTTATCAAATTCCTACTCCCATATCTTTGCTTGAGAGCCCCTTAATTTCAAAACTATAATAATTCCGAGGGAGGGGCTTTACATTTCCCATTTTAAGGGAGGCTCCTGCCTTCCTTAGCAGACACCTGTCTGTTCAAACCAAGACATTCTCTGATTTCAAAGAGCATTCTCCCTGGGTTGATTTAGCCCAATTTGTCCTAAATTGATTTCCCATTCCCATTGGCTTAAGGGAAGAGCAAAACAGCTTGGAAGAGTATTACTGATTCTTGCAGCAGAGCAGATCTGTGCTGGTTAGAAAATGTAAAGGTCTCATTGGGGCAGGAATATCAACTTGGGACTCCTGGCTGTGTGTGTGGAGAGGAGATTTTCCCCTCCAATGCTGCCCCAGCTCTGGGTTGTGACCATGGGAAGCACGTGGAGCTGTTGGAGGGAGTGCAGAGGAGGCCCCAGAGATGCTGCAGGGGCTGGAGCCCCTCTGCTCTGAGGAAAGGCTGAGAGAGTTGGGGTTGCTCAGCCAGGAGGAGAGAAGGCCCTGGGGAGAATTCAGAGCCCCTCCCAGGGCTAAAGGGGTTCCAAGAGAGTTGGAGAGGGACTGGGGAAGGCATGGAGGGACAGGACACAGGGAATGGCTCCCACTGCCACAGGGAATATTGGGAATTAGGAATTGTTCCCTGGCAGGGTGGGCAGGCCCTGGCACAGGGTGCCCAGAGCAGCTGGGGCTGCCCCTGGATCCCTGGCAGTGCCCAAGGCCAGGCTGGACAGGGCTGGAGCACCCTGGGACAGTGGAAGGTGTCCCTGCCATGGCAGGAGTGGACCTGTGTCACCCTGTTCTTCCAAGCCTTCTGATGTTTACATTCTTGTAATGCAGTTTCTCACACACTTTTATTTAAATAACGATTGTTTTACATTATTTTCTGGAGGAGGAGAAATTTGATGGACTCTTGGTTTGTCCAGTGTCATTGGAGAGGTGGCACTGTCATCCTCCAATCCACTGTCACTTTTGAAAGTCAATAAATGCTGGAGTCAGAAAATAAACTTTCCTTCTTTTCACCTTGGGAGTTCCAGCATCCATGTTGTTTTATTTCATGTTCTGTAGCGAGAGACCTGGATGAGTTTTGAGGTCCCTTCCAACCCAACCCAGTCTGGCATTCTCTGCTCCCCCTCCTGCTGTTGGGCCTGGCTTTTCAAAACCACCTGGGGAATGCTGGTGATCCAAAAACCCTGGAATTCCTTAGGATTGCAAATGGGACACAAGTCAGGAAGAGACTTGGACTCCATTCCAAGTCTGCCTGTTCAACATTGAAACCACTGAAACCACATAAAAAATGGTTTACTAAGTACAGTCTTACCTCCATTACTGCACCTCTCACTTCCAGGGAGCCCAAATCACTGCTCCAGCTGCAGAGCCACATCTGCACTGAGAATGTCACATCCCACACTACAACCTGCCAGAATCCCAGAGGAGATGCCACCCTCACCCACCTGTGTCCTGCTCCCTCTCCCCAAGAAAAAAGCCATGATCATCTTTCCACAAAAAGAAGTTTCCATGAGATATTTTATGCCCAACCAAGCTGTGCCATGTGTTTCTGTCCCTTCTAAGAAACCCAACCCTGCAGCTCAAGCCTGGCTTCCCTCCTGGGATGTATGGTCAAGGAGGAGTAACAACCATGGACATACAGCTATTCCCTACTCTTACAAACCCCAAACAAAACGAAATCCAAACCCCACATGCTTTTAGGGGGGGGTATACTTCGCTGAGTTTAAACAGGAAGCATTGGGACACTAAAAATACTAAAATCCACGCAACTCCTCCCCTCCTTTCTCAGTTAGTTTCCATGTTCCTGGCCACATTTAAGTCACAGGATCCCAAATGTTTTTTAGTACCAATATCCACCCTTGCATGTTGACCTGGAAGATTTTTCTCTCTCCTTCTACAAAATGAACTTTTAGTTTTTATAAACTACGGCACCAGTTCAAAACTGGACAAAGATCAAAATGCATCAGCCCTTCTCCCACGCTGGGCTGCTCCATAAATTAACCAGCTCAGACAGCAGGGACAATGAATTGGTGACATTGCTGTGCCTGGAAAAGCAGCCAGAGATCCTGGAGGAAAGAGCAGACAGAGGTTCCATATCTCCTCTGCCTGCTGCAGCACATCTGTGAGAGCCTCACAGAGACCCCCCAGCTTCCCAAATGTGGTATTTTTGATGTCCCCTGTTGTGGGGAGGAAAAATGAATCTGACTCCATGTTCTTAGAGGTTAATTTATTATTTTATGATGTTATCTTATATTAAAGAATGCTATACTAAACTAAAGAATAGAGAAAGGATACTTACAGAAGGCTTAACAAGATACTAAAAAAAAATTAATGACTCTCCAGAGTCCTGACACAGCCTGACCATGATTGGTCATTAAGTAAAAACAGTTCACATGTTGGATAAACAATCTCCAAACCACATTCCAAAGCAGCAAACACAGGAGAAGCAAATGAGATAATATTGTTTTCATTTTTCTCTGAGGCTTCTCAGCTTCCCAGGAGAGAAATCCTGGGCAAAGAGGATTTTTCCAGAAAATATGACACTGACACCCAACACCTGGAAATTTCCCTTATTTCTTCCCATTTGTAGGAATGATGATTTCCACCTCAGCCCTCTCATAGGAAAAATGCTGCTCAATTTGCCCTGAGCCCTGAAGATCATCCCATATTCCACTTCCTTCTCACCCGGACCGTGGCTGTAATGTCTCCCTAAGCCCTGCAGCAGGGCAGAGGATTCCTGGGGATTTTTCCCAGTACAGCTCAAGCTCCCTGTGATCCTGGCCTGTCTCTCAGTGATGCAGGGAGCCTGCAGCACTGCCCGGTGCCACCTGTGTCCTCCTCACTCCAGCTCCAATGGGCATTTCTCCACCAGGCCAGGCTCAGGCTGTGCAGATGGGCAATTCCCCCCCACCAGGAGCCTGCAGGTCCCCTGGGACACCAGGACAAGGTTCCAGTAGGGATCAGGCTGATCACTACTGAGTCAGAGATCCTGGATGGGCAATGCCACCTCCCTGGCTGCAGGTGGAGGTGCCCACTGGGAAGCAAGGACAGAAACAGATCTAGGGGCAGAGGAGCTGGCAGGGGGAAAGGAGGGAGCCGAGCATGCAGAGGCAGCAGGAGCAGAGCACAGAGGCACTGGCTCACTGCAGCATCATGTGCAGCATCCCCTACAGAGCCACAGCTGCTCTGAGCAGCCTCTAAAGCAACCCCTTCCCAAGGAAACAGGGCTGTGCTGGTTTGGTCCCACTGACCCAGACTGGTCCAAGAGGGCAGCTCTGTGGGCAGAGGGAAAGTCAGAGAGATTTTCCCTTTTTCCTCCTTCACCATCCTCCCTAAGGGCAGGGGAGGGGGAGGCACTGATTTCTTCTCTGTGACAGGGACAGGAGCCAGGGCATGGCTGGAGCTGTGCCAGGGAGGCTCAGGCTGGATACCAGGGAAAGGCTCTTCCCCAGAGGGTGCTGGCACTGCCCAGGCCCCCCAGGGAATGGGCAGAGCTCCAGGGGCTGCCAGGGGTGCCCGGGGTGGGACTGTTGGGGTGTCTGTGCAGGGCTGGGGCTGCCCTGGGTGACCCTGGGGGTCCCTCCCAGCTCAGGATGCTCCATAATTCTGTGATTAACAGAGCCCAGGCTGAGATCCAGCTCCTAAATCTACAAACTCCTTCCTCTCCCAGCTCAGTGCTGGCGCCAAGCAGAGCATCCCTGTGAGATCCTGGAGCTGCTGCCCTTACCCACCCCAAATTCCATGAGCTCAGGTGCTTCCCCTGAGCCAGCCAGGACCCAGCTCCTAAACCTACAGCTTTAAACAGTTTTAAAAGCAGCTCAGCACTTCAGATCCCTTAAATGTAACCACACTGTGCCTTATCAGGGGGTCAGAGCAAGGCAAGAGTGGGACAGAGGCACAAACAGGCAGGAGCTTCACCCCTCCCTCCACAGCATGGGTATCAGCTGGGGATCTCTCCCAAAGACCACTGACCTCTCATTTTACCACATGGTGAAGGAATCCTATTCAAACCTTGCCTCCAGCAGCACAGTATCTTGTTTCAATCCAGCCCTGCACAGAAACAAAGCCTGTGGCTGCAGCAGTGAGGGACAAGCTCCCAGCAGCACTGGAGGGAAGGTTTGGAGCCAGGAGCCCAACAGGGCTTGAGGGAAGCACTGGAGGAACCTTCAGTGTGCACATGGCTCAGGTGGGATCCAGCTGCAGCTCCTGGGATGTTGCAGCTGTGGTGCCTCCAAGCATGAAATTCCATGAGAGTGTGGGGATCCCACCACAAGGATTGCTGGTTAAAAATGTGAATCCCTCTGCAGGATCAGAGCCTCAAAGCAACAATTCCTTTCATGGAGTAGCTCAAGGCAGCATTTGGGCAGCCTTGTGCTCATCCCACTGCCAAGCTGGGGAGGGTCCAGTCCCAGTAAATGTCTGCTGAGAGTGCCAGGATCCCAACCAGCCTCCCAAAATTTTAATTTCAGGTATCCCCCACACTTTGCCTTTGATGAAAGAGCAGGTTTGATGGAGCCACTCCTCAGCCACAGGCAGCTCTAGGTACAAAGCCATCACTCATTCTGGTCCCTAAGCCCTTGCTCAGCATCCAGCTGCTTTTACTCAACCCAGAGCTGGGCTGTGCCCTGGAGAGCAGCAAAGCCCAGCCCTCAAAGCACACCAAATTAATTGGGGTCTTGAATTAGTGAGGTCAGAGCCAATTAGCTCAGTTTGACCCAGCTGCTTTAAGCAACATTTTTCTAGTGAATTGGAGCTTGTTATCACACAGATTCATCTTGGTGCCAGGTGAAAAATGAGCTGTCAGAGCAGGTGTGACCCTTGGGGATGCATTTTCATCCTTTCTGGGGGTGACAACAGGACAGAGCAGCCTGGTGCTGCAGCACTGAGAGCTGCTCTGGCCAGGAGCAGCCTCTGTGTGTCCAGTGCTGGTTGAGGGGAAAAAAAAATGTCCAGACACCCCTTTCCCCCTGCTCCACGTGGAACCTGGCCAGGACACAAAGTTCAGCAACGTTGTGTTATTAGTAACTTATTAAAATTAATGTTTAATAACTTTGTGCCCAAGCAGGGGCAGCCACAGAGCCACCACTGCCCAGGGACCACATGAACTCCAGCAGTGGGGCTGCAGTTCACCAAAATTCCTGTTCTGGACACTTTTAATCTGCAGAAAGGCCAGGCTGGATGGAGCTTGGAGCAAGCTGGGATAGTGGAAGGTGTCCCTGCCATGGCAGGGGTGGCACTGGATGAGCTTTAAGTCCCTTCTAACTCAGTCTGGGATTCTGTGAAAGAAATAATCCTGCTCTGTTCCTTTTCACTTTAAGAATGAAAAATGCAGATCAGAGAAAGCCCAAGCCACAGCACCCACATGAGCAGCAAACTCAGCACCTGGGGTTTTACAAAAATGAAAGAATCCTCAAAAAAACTTAGAATCCTCAAAAAAACTTTCCCTTTTCCTGAAAGAAAATGTACAGTTTGAGGGGCTCTTTTCTGATGAGAAACGTGAAAGCAAAAGAAAAAAAACCAGTTTGATTTTTTTGAATCAGTATTTCAAAGCAACAAAATAAGCAGCACAATAACCCCATTTTATGTGTCACTGTATTGACATCCCCAGCTCTGTGAATGGCATTGCAAACCCCCTCAGTGAAGTGGAAACCACCAAATTCTCCAAATTTGTTTTTATTCTGTGAGCACTACTTTGAGTCTGTCAGATGTTCTTGTCAAGATGTCACACACTGAAGCATTCAGAATTCCTCACAGACAAATCCCCAGCTCCAGCAGCTCTCCACAGGCAGCACTGGGGGCTGCTCATCACACCTGGCACAGCAGCAGCAGCTCAGGGCTCTGCTCTGTGGGAGAGGCCTCAGAGGAACCCAGGAGAGGAGAATTCAAAGGTTCCCCTCCGTCAGGAGCCAGGACACCCCTCTGGCTGTCCTGAGCAGCCAGGACCCTGCCAGGGGGCTCAGAGACTCTGACACAGAGCCCAAAACACCTCTGGGTTTGATTATGACCCGTGGAGCAAATTACCAACCTTAGATGAAGATCAGCAAGCCACAACAGTTTAAGCAGAATATTAGTGAAGTTATCATGGGGTGAAAAAGTAGATTTTGGGGTTTTTGGTTTGGGGGTTCAAGGGGCAAGATGGAGAGATCTGGGCATGTCCAGCCTTTCTCCTTCTTCTTCTTGGCCTCCATCTTCTGCTGTGATGGTGGCACTTTTGGATTGGTTTAGAGTGGAAGCTCACTGTCTAACATAGGTGATAGGTATTGGGAAGTTATTGTAAACATTGTACATGTAGTTTTTAGGATAAAGACATAACACTACCCTGGGGGCAGGCAGAGTGCCTGGGACTGTCCTGCTGAGCTGATCTCAGCAGGGCAGGAGAAAATATTTTATAGATAAGAAACAATAAACAACTCTGAGACCGAGAAATGAAGAGCCCTGACTCCTTCCTCAAGTGCTGGGCTGGGAAAAGAGACTTTCCAACTTTCCTCGGGGTCACTGTGACCAGCTAGAGATCCCAACACCCCTTTACATTAGAGGCCACTCAGCCCCAAACTCCTCACTGCAGGTCCAGCCAGCTTGGGCTGATCATGACTGGGACACCCCAAGCAGGGTCACAGCGAGGAGGTGCCACAGCCAAAGCATCACTGAGTGATTCAGGATGGAAAACCCTTCAAAGATCATCAGCTTCAGCCACTCCCCAGCACTGCCAAGGCCACACTAACCCTTGTCCCCAAGTGCCACATCCAATGGATTTTAAATCCCCCCAAGAATGGTGACCCCACCACTGCCTGGGCAGCTGCTCCAGTGCTTGACAATCCTCTCAGGGAAGACATTTTCCCTTCATATCCAACCTAAGCCTTCCCTGGTGCAGCCTGAGGGTGTCTCCTCCTGTCCTGTCACTCATCCCCTGGGAGCAGAGCCCAACCCCAGCCTGGCTGCACCCTTAGGGAGCTGTGGAGAGCCCCAGGAGGTGGCACATCCCCTCCTCCGGCACCTGGGAGCAGGGAGGACCCCTAACGCCAGGGATTGGGAATGGAGATCCCCTCTTAGGGCTTCACACATCCCCTCTTAGGAAACTTCCCACAAGCTTCCACCATGGAAACTGTGGTGTTGTGAGGTCCCCAGGATGAGGTGAGGAATGAGAATTTGACTCCAGGTTCTCAGAAGGTTGATTTATTATTTTATTATACTGTATAATACTATATTATACTATACTATACTATACTATACTATACTATACTATATTAATTATACTATTTTATAATAATTATATATTATATTATATGGAATATTATATTATATTATATTATATTATATTATATTATATTATATTATATTATATTATATTATATACTAAAACTCTAATTAACTATAGAGAAAGGATACATCAGAAGACTTTACAAGAATGATCATGAAAGCTCGTGACTGACTCCTCAGAGTCTGACACTGCTGGTGGTGATTGGTCATTAATTAAAAACAATTCACATGTTTGGATAAACAATCTCCAGACCACATTCCAGAGGAGCAAAACATGGAGAAGCTGAGGCTTCTCATCTTCCCAGGAGAAGAAATCCTGGCAAAGGGATTTTTCAGAAAATATCAGAGTGACATTTTGTTTCTGTCAGCCCAGCTCCCCACACCAACAGCAGCCCCACATGAAAATCACTGGGGTCACCCCTCAGTGTGCCCACAGCAGTGAGGAGAGAGCTCTGGCAGTGCCAGGGCCAGCCTGGGCACGGGGGAGGTGTCCCTGCCCATGGCAGGGGTGAATGGGATGAGCTCCAAGCTCCCTCCAACCCAAACCAGCCCAAGGAACAACTGCAGGGCTAAGATGGCTTTAGAGATGAGAGAGATCAAAACAAATGCACTCACTGAATAAGCACTCACTCCTGAGAAGTGTTATGGAATCAGCCATGAACCCTCCCTGCCTACCTTTGATTGAAATAATGGATTTATAAAATTCATCTTTCCCTAACATCCCCTTATTATCATAACCAAGCCTAATGAATGCAATTAAAGCTAGAAGTCTCTCAATTTCTTTCCTTTCTGAACAGGTTCCATTTATTGGGTTTTTTTTGAAGCCCTGGAACAGAGGAGCAGCTGAAGTCACAACTCACACAAACAGAATTAGGAACAAAACCCCAGCCTGAGTAGCTGTTCCTCCAGGATTCCCAAACACACAGCCTCAGAGATTAGGGAAATGGAGGGGTTTGTGCACAAAGCAATGAAAATAAAAGTTAAATGTTGTGTTGGGCCAAGAAGAAAGCAAATTCACCAAGGAGTAGCTCTTTCTGCCTTTATTAGTTTCAGCAGGCTGTGGTGCTTCCCACAAGGCACTAATACAGCCTAATTGGGAGGGGAGGGATGGAGCTCAGCAGCTGCTTACCAAACTTTATCATTATTTTCCATGAGGTCCCAATTCTCCCTGCTGCCTTGGATTTGCTTTGCCTCTGCATATTTTGCTGTCCTGAGCTTCTTTTTCTTTCCTCTCCTCCTCCTCCTCCTCATCTCTCTGTTTTATCCCAACCCCCAGGGCTGGCTGCTGAGAAAGAGCCTCCACCAGCCCCTCAGAGCTGCAGGACAGCACATTCCTGCATCCCCATCCAGTGAACTGAGTACCACATCCAGGTTCTTTAAACACATCCAGGGATTTGTGTGTCCTGGGTTGTAGGATGTGATTTGGGGCTGTGTGTTCTGTCCCCATCTGTCAGAGCTGGGGCAGTTCTCTGCTGTTCCTGCGGCAGTTTTTTCTTTATCTCTCCCACAGCCAACCCTTCCTCCAGGAGATCTCTGCTGTCCATGGCCACTGAGTGTCCCTGCAGGGCTGATCCAATCCCAGCATCCCATGGGGAGATGCTCCGCCCAGGGGAGGAGCCAAGCATTCCTACCTGGATCCAATCTGAGGTTTGGCAACACCAGGTGGCTGGCCCAGAGCAGGGTTAGATGGGACATTAGCAGGGAATTCTGCCCTGGCACAGGGTGCCCAGAGCAGCTGTGGCTGCCCCTGGATCCCTGGCAGTGCCCAAGGCAAGGCTGGATGGGGACTGGAGCAGCCTGGGGCAGTGGAAGGTGTCCCTGCCATGGCAGGAGTGGCACTGGATGGGCTTTAGGGTCCCTCCCAAGCCAAATCATTCCAGGATTCCATGATCATCAGCACCAAAGGCCCTGCCTTCAGCAGCCCCACCCAAGGCTGTGGAGGCTCTGTGGAGATCAGGATGAATCCAAAGCAGCTCACAGGCTGGGAACACCAGGTTGGGATCCTGTGGTGGGACAGCCGCAAGAATTTTTCACCACAGGGAAAGATTCTAAGGATATGCTCTCAGCAAAGACCAGAAAACCATGGAATGTCCTGAGCTGGGAGGGACCCCCAGGATCACCCAGGGCAGCCCCAGCCCTGCACAGACACCCCAACAGCCCCACCCTGGGCACCCCTGGCAGCCCCTGGAGCTCTGGCAGCCTCGGGGCCGTGCCCATTCCCTGGGGGGCCTGGGCAGTGCCAGCACCCTCTGGGGAACAGCCTTTCCCTGGTATCCAGCCTGAGCCTCCCTGGCACAGCTAAAGGATGTTGGGACCCAAGCCCCACCTCCCACCCCAGGAAGCTGCTATTGATGTGTCACTGTCATATTTTCTGGAAAAATCCCTTTTCCCAGGATTTCTCTCCTGGGAAGCTTAGAAGCCTCAGAGAAAAAGGAAAACAATAATTATCTCATTTGCTTCTCCTGTGTTTTGCTGCTTTGGAATGTGGTTGGAGATTGTTTACCAACATGTGAATTGTTCTGACTTAATGACCAATCACAGGCAGCTGTGTCAGGGCTCTGGAGAGAGTCGCAAGTTTTCGTTATTATCTTTTTAGCATTCTGTCTGTATCCTTTCTCTATTCTTTAGTCTAGTTTAGTACAGCATTCTTTAATATAATATAGATAATAAAATAATAAATTAGCCTTCTAAGAACATGGAGTTAGATTCCTTCCTCCCTCCTTCGTCCAGGGGACCCCAAAATCCCACAATTGGTGACCTCCTAATGAAGCTCTGAGAAGTCCCAGGCTCCAGCCAGGTCCCTCCCTGGGTGGGTTCCAGCCCCCCCAGGCCTCAGGACACAGCTTAGGAATTCCACACTTCATCTGCTGTCGTTTGCTACCCCGGAGGAAACAAGGCTCCAAATTGAATTATCACAAAGAAATCAATTCCAGATCAAACCTCTGTGAAATTATAATTGCTTTAATGATCTGCAGGCTGGAATAGACAGGGCCCAGGGAAAGCATCATCCACTTTCCCTTCTCAGTTCATAAGGCTCCTGCAGGAATCAGCCTTTGTTCACAGGGAGCATTAGTGTTTTCTAATTATGTATTAATTTAATCTACTATTAATTTTCAATTATTGTTATTACACAGGAACTTCCCTTTTCCCAAATGTGACTGCTATGTAAGATGCTGAATTCCAAGCAGCTCTGGGGTGAGCTGACAGGCAGCTGCTTAGCCATTAAAAGGGGGAAAAAAAACCCTTCAACAACCAATTTTGATGAAGACATTTCAACCAAACAAATTATATTAAAAAAAAGACACACACAAACCTTTCTGACTCATCTGGAAATGAGCAGCATTTTACCAGCAGCCTGTTTAGCCTAAAGGCTTAAATCACTTAGGTATGGTGTGTCTGTGGAGATTTTCATTAGAATTGACATTTTGACAACTGCAAAAAAACTCTACAACAACCCTGCTCACAACATGACGGGCAGTTTAAAAATAATTATCAACCAGAGGACAAAGGCAGCCAGAGGAATGAAATTTCACTCAAGTCTCTTCTTCCTAAAGATGGCATTTAGAAAATAATCAACCCTCCTTCCTTAATTAATACAAGATGCAAAAATAGCTCTGGATCTTCAGCATTACACAAGAGCAGGAGCAGAAGGGACAGGGCTGTGAGCAGAGCTGCCCTCCATGGGCAGCAGGAGTGTCTGAGTGTGGGGGGATTTCATTCTTGGATTTCACACTGCAGGGGCTGCTGGTCAGAGAGCTGCTGGCACTGGGGGTGGGCTCTCCTTACTATGGAAAACATCCAAAAAATGCCCAGGGGAAGAGGAAGCTCCTGGAAAACACAGATTATGTCAAAGCCAACCAGTTTGTGTCACAGACATCTTTTATGAAAAATCCTTTCCTTAGGATTTTTCCTCCTGAGAAGCTGGGAGGCTTCAGGAACAAAATGTAAACATTGATTATCTGCTGCTGTGGAATGCAACAGGTGCATCTGTGATTGGCCCATGTTGGTTGTTTGTAATTAATGGCCAATCACAGTCAGCTGGCTTGGACTCTCTGTCTGAGCCACAAACCTTTGTTATCATTCTTTCTTTTTCTATTCTAAGCTAGCCTTCTGATGAAATCCTTTCTTCTATTCCTTAGTATAGTTTTAATGTAATATATATCATAAAGTAATAAATCAGCCTTCTAAAACATGGAGTCAGATCCTCATCTCTTCCCTCATCCTAAGACCCCTGCAAACACCGTCACAAATTTGGTTTCACAGAATTCCCAGAATGACCAGGTTGGAAGAGACCTTCAAGATCATCAAGTCCAGCCCAGCCCCAGCTCTTCACCCAAACCCTGGCACCCAGTGCCACATCCAGGCTTTGTTAAACACACCCAGGGACGGGGACTGCACCACCTCCCTGGGCAGCCATTCCAGAACTTTATCACTCTTTCTGTAAAAACCTTTTTCCTAATATCCAATCTGTATTTCCCTTGGTGCAGCTTGAGTTTGTGCTGCCTTTCCCAGGAATTTTAGGGATGAGGCTTCCCAGAAGGAATGCAGAATGTGCCTGGGGCCTGCCTGCCCTGGCCTGGCAGAAGATGCTCAGATTTTCCATGAGCAGCTGAAATCCCATCCAAGAACTTGTAAACTGGGGAGAGACTCCGCAAAGGCTTCCACAGCTTTGGAGCAGAGGGACTCACACACACTGGCAGTGCACACAAAACAAGGAATTAAATAATCCTGGAAATAAATAATAATTTATTATTAATAATAAATAATAACTAATCATAAATAAATAAGAAGTGCCTTTGGCTTTGCTGCCCCAACACCAGGGGGATGAGCCAGTCAGAGCACAAAGCAGGGAGCACCAGAGTGACAGACAGACAGACAGATAGAGCTTCTGGAGCAGCAGGACTGCCCTGGGAGGAGCTGACCCACAGCCTGGGCATCCCCTGGGCACATCCCCCCTGTGCCACCACTGGGCTGGGATCAGCCTCCCACAGTCCACTGAGGTGACAACACCCCCAGGTTGAGAGCACAGGTGTCACAGACATCTTTTATGGAAAATCCTTTCCTTAGGATTTTTCCTCCTGAGAAGCTGGGAGGCCTCAGGAACAAAATGTAAACAATGGTTATCTGCTGCTGTGGAATGCAACAGGGGCATCTGGGATTGGTCTCATGTGGTTGTTTGTAATTAATGGCCAATCACAGTCAGCTGGCTCAGACAGAGAGCCAAGCCACAAACCTTTGTCATCATTCTTGGCTATTCTATTCTTAGCGAGCCTTCTGATGAAATCCTTTCTTCTGTTCTTTTAGTATAGTTTTAATGTAATATATATAATAAAATAATAAATCAGCCTTCTGAAACATGGAGTCAGATCCTCATCCCTTCCCTCATCCTCAGACCCCTGTGAGCACTGTCACACACAGGGAGCACCCCAGGGTCTCTGTGCCATTCCCTGACACACACAGCCTAAATCCCTGCAGGGAAACCTTTGGACAAGCCTGCAGAACACAAGGAACACGAGAAACCGGATTTTTTTTTTTTTTTAAGGAATAATAAAGTCTGCAGTTACTTCATGAGGTCAGCAAGGTTTCTTTTGAGCCATGTGGCCCAGGTGTGCCATCTGCCAGGACTCCTGCCCTGTCACAGTCCCATTTATCACAGAGCTCCCTCCTTCTATTATTGTGTATCAAAACAGCTGCAGTGAAACCAGAATTACTCCCAGCTCAGACCAGAATATCAGCAAGCCAAGCTCAGTTCATGAGGTGCAGAAGTGTTCTGGCATGGAAAAGCTGCATAGTGAAGAAAAACCTCCTGGTACAAGGGAAAAACCTCATTCTGTGGAACACTCCTGGCATCTCCCAAGAGATGTCACCATAAAGATCAAGAACTTGGCAAGTTGAACATAAACTGGACTGACAGAGAAACAGAGGTGATAACTCAGGACATCTTCAAAAATTAGTAACTTAGAGCCATTGCCAGGGCCTAAAGGGGCTCCAGGAGAGCTGGAGAGGGACTGGGGACAAGGGATGGGAGGTACAGGACAAGAGGGAATGGCTCCCACTGGCAGAGGGCAGGGCTGGATGGGATATTGGGAAGGAGGAATTGTCCCCTGTGAGGGTGGGCAGGCCCTGGCACAGGTGCCCAGAGCAGCTGTGGCTGCCCCTGGATCCTTGGGAGTGCCCAAGGCCAGGCTGGACAGGGCTTGGAGCAACCTGGGACAGTGGGAGGTGTCCCTGCCATGGCAGGGGTGGCACTGGATGGGCTTTAGGACCCAAATCATCCTGGGATTCCCTCACAGACAGCACACAGTGGGATTAAACTGGAAGCAGGGATATGAGAGCACCCATAAAGTGTGAAAAGACTTCATATGGAAGCACAGACACACACTGCTCCTACAGAGACCAGCTGAGGATGTATCCCCACAACACCCCAAGGCTCCTCAAACTCTATGATTTTTTAATGTATCTATGTTTTTTTGCATTATTATAATTTTTTTTAGTATCTACCATAATTACTTCCCTGTGCTGCCTTTCCAAGCTCATTGCTGCAATGGTGGATGAGCACACAGGAATTAAAAACACTCACAACAAGGGAACCCTGAGGAACCACAAGGACTTCATTGGCTTTTGGGGCGTAAATCAGAATATAATTTAAAAAAAAAATTCCCATACCATCATCAGATGCAAGGGTGCAGCACATGATTTTAAAGAGACCATCAGGAACCTGAAATTGCAGCACAAGTCTCTCCAAACACGCACTACAAGGTCACCAGCTCCCACCATCTTCCAAGGTTTGGCAGTGTTTACTATTGGGTTCCTGACACTTGGGGCTCCTGAGGTCAAGCAACATGGAAATCTTGAGGTTTTTGAGGTTTTTTTTCCCCCCTGTGCCTGGTGCTGGCCATCCTGCTGAAATAGCTGCAAGAATAAATCTTGAAAACAACATCCCTGGAGGAGGCCAGGCAGCAAAAGGTAGAGAGGAAAGAAAAGTGAAACACTCAAAAAATAATACAGTATCTGAAATCATGAGAACCACTCATTCCAGGTTATTTATCTTGGGACAAAAAAGGGTAACAAAAATCCACCAAGAATGGAAAACCTATATATGGACAGCAAAAATTTACTGAAAGATATTTTACTCAGTGAATACCACAAACAGGAATGGGGTTTGGTTCAACATTTTAGCTGCTTGTGCCAGATGATTACCTGGAAATAGCTGCAATTCCACCCAAGGGAAATGTGCATGGGACAGTCCAGATGTGCAGGGCTCCTGCTTGAGTCTCACAGAATGAGCCAGGTTGGAAAAGACCTTTGAGGTTGTCAGGAAAATTAATTCACAAACACCAGAGGTTTATGTCCAAAAAGGAGACAGAGGAGTCCTTTTGCTTTATTCCAATAAAGGGAGAGGCCACGGGGCATTCCCTGGGGTCTCGTCAGTTTTTGGAGGACTCAGTCTCCTTTTTATCCCAATTTCCAGCCACATTTCCCTTCTCTATTTCCCCTTTGGCTGAGGTACTTGAGAGGTTCAGACTTCCCAGAACACCTGATACTGAAGATTTCCCTCTAATGTATAACCCTCCCTTTTAATTCTTATGGAATTTAGGGGTTTTTCTTCCCCATTGTTTCTTTCATCTTTCAATGTCTAATTTCACTTACCAGCAAACCTAAAGTTTATTTGTAAAAGCAAATATCTTTTTCCATTCATCAATCAGTGGAATCCTTCCCACTGTTTCTTTTATCTCCCAGTGCTGGTTTTATCTACCAGCAGACCCAGAGCTTGTTTGGAAAGACAAATCTGCTATTCCTCTCAAGATCATCAAGGTCAACCTACAAGCCAACACCTCCTCATCCAGTGAACCACAGCACTGAGTACCACATTCAGATTTTAAACCCATCCAGGGATTTCTGTGTCCTGGGTTGTAAGGGATGTGTCTGTATTCTGTCCCCATGTGTCAGAGGTGGGGCAGTTCTCTGCTGTCCATGGGGCAGTTTTCTTTCTCTCTCCCACAGCCAACCCTCCCTCCAGGAGATCTCTGCTGTCCATGGCCACTGAGTGTCCCTGCAGGGCTGATCCAATCCCAGCATCCCATGGGGAGATGCTCCGCCCAGGGGAGGAGCCAAGCATTCCTACCTGGATCCAATCTGGGCCTGGCACAGCACAGCAGCCTTTGCCCCCTGCATTGCCAGAGGAGCAGCTTTCTGCTGCCCTGCATGGCCAGAGGGAGCCCAGGCCCATCTGCAGCAGCCCTGGAGCTGCAGAGGAAAACTCCCCCCTTGTGCAGGATCCCTGCTGCAGCAGAGCCACAGCTGGCACTGCAGGAGGGCTGAGCCCCCATGGGATGGGGCTGGGACACCCCCCTGACACACAGGGGCCAGGGCCTGTGATCACTCTGGCATGGTTGGTTTGTATTACTGCATTCTTATTTTAAATTTTCCTAATAAAGAATTGTTATTCCTACTCCCATATCTTTGCCTGAGAGCCCCTTAATTTCAAAATTATAACAATTCAGAGGGAGGGGGCTTGCATTTTCCATTTCAAGGCTCCTGCCTTCCTTAGCAAACACTTCTCTTTTCAAACCAGTGACTCACACCTGACTCCTGAGCCCTCCCCAGCTCCCACCACTCTGTCATCATGAAACCAGCACATTTCTTCCCCAAAAGGGGCACAAAAAGTGACTTCTCCCATTTCCTGAGCCCCTTCCCAAGGGAGAGGGTGTAACACAGGGCCACCAGCACTGACTGACAGCTCCAGGGCTGCAGGAGCTCCCCAATGTCCCTGCAACCCAGATAAATGTAAAGTTTGGTCAAATTGCTTGGGCTGGCATGTTTTCTACCTTCCTTTAAACCAAGTAACTCATGCTAATCTGCAGCTAAATCCCACCATCCCAGAGGCACTGCTGACATCAGTCAGGAATAATTCCCATTCCAAGGGACTAACCAGATCCTATTGACAAAATCCAGTGTCACATTTTTATTTAAAGGAGTCTCAGGCTGTGCTGAACAAGCAGGAGACACCTTGTTTTGAGCATTATTTCAAGGATGGCCAGATCTGAGCTGCCCCCAGAGGAGCAGGCTGGTTCTGGCAGGGTCATGTATAAAACATCACCCAGCACTGCAGCTTCTGCAGCACACAGCTTTGAAGAGTTATTGTTTATGGATGGGGGATTTTAATAAACTGGAGCCAGCAGGGCACACAGGATTCCCAGCTCCTGTGGCATTCCCAGGTGATTTATGAGCAAAATAATTCTTGGAGGCAAATCAAAGCACAGCCTTGGTGGCATCCTGGGGTGGCAGCAGAGGGACAGGCAGCACTTCCCAGGTGAGCACAGAGATTCCAACTCCTTTTTAACACTCCAAGCTAATGGAGACAGCCTCAGTGGAGTGCTGGAGACTCCCAAGTGCCTCCTGGACTCTGACCAGGCTGGTTTGCTGCTGAATCAGCAGCAGGGATGGACAAGGCTCCATGTGGAGAGGCTCCCTGCAGAACAGCTCTCTGGGCAGGCAGGTGAGGAACCCAGCCCAATGCAGCTCAATTCCACCTCAGTTCCCCCCAGCCTTGCACAAGGAGCAGCCAGACAGAAAATTACTGCAGAAGGTTAATAAATTCCTCTTAGAAAAGGACAGGGGGCACACAGGGTGGTGGCAGGGTCGGGGACAGAGCTTGGCAGACTTCTGACAATCCCAAGACCTCTGTGGCCCTCACTGCTCCTCCTGAGTTGTCACACTAGGTTGTCACAAAAATCCTTCCAGCAGCTCAGGCAGAGACTGATTCCATTCCAGCTGAGAACAAGCAGGCTGCTGTGCTGGAAGCAAACCCATCCCAAAATTCCAAAATGCAGAGCTGCTGCCTCCAGCTGTCACACCAACATCACTTCCCTGGCACCACAGGAGCAGCTGTGCCCCCTGGCACCCAGGCCCTGCACAGGCAGAGGCTCTCAGGTTCTTGGCATCCTCAGAGCAGGATCCCCAGCACCACCACAGCACTGGGACCAGTATGGAACTGTCTGCATGTGCTCCTCTGGAGAGATGCTCCCAAAGTGTCTGTGCCTCCCAAACACCTGAGCTTTGCTGCATTTGGCTACTGAGATCTTCCAAGTCTTTGCCAGGAGAAAGACAGCCCCAAGAGCTGAAGAGCCAGTCCTTCACAAGGCCACTTCTCCATGGATGGAGGTCCTGGTGAATGAAAAATCCTCTTTACCTGTGAACTTTCAGGAGGAAAACCTCCTCAAAGCACTGATCTCAGCCTTTAGTCCATGTTCTCCCACTGAGGTTGCATCAAATTACCAAATGCCTGGATGAGCTGCTGGGAGGCTCAGCCAGGCTCAGTCCTACTGAAGCACAAACTTCCCCCAAACCTTTCTCAGGACTTTCTGCCATGAAGATGTTTGAGATTCATTGCTTTGGCCAAAGCAGTAATTTCACTTCTGCTGTGAACACAGACAATGGCACAGGATCCTTCCTCCCTCCCTTTTTTAATCTCTGAAAATCAGGAGTTTACACCCTGCTTTTAAAATCAACTCAGGAGAAAACTTCAAAATACTGGAGTGCCTCTGTTTGCTTCACAACCAGAACAGCTGACAGACCCCCAAAAGCTGAGGGACTCCACTTGTGAGCTCACCAGAACCCAGAGCACAGCAAATTCACCCCTGCTCTGCTCTATACCTCCACTTTAAACCCCCAGGGTCCCCCCTCCATCCCCGGCCCAAAACAAGCCCAGATCTCCTGCTGGGACTCCTGACTCACCAGCACATTTCCCTTTTAAAGGTCAAAACAAATGTGTTGTGGCAATGGGGATTTCATTAGCTCCCTCTTAGTTGCAGTTGATCAGCAGGAGTTTAAGAGATTGGTTGCACTCTGGAGCTCCCCTAACAAGGCTCTCTTCATCTTCTTGGGGAAGGAGCAGCCATGGGAAACGTCTCATCCCTGCATCTGTGGCTGAACACAGCAATTAGCAAGGTGCTCTCTGCAGCAGAGCTGCACTGGGATGGGCTCACACTCATTTACACACCCACAATCAGGAGTGCAGCTGGGATCCCTGTAGGGCAGAACAAGCAATTTTCAATTAGTCCAATTTCCCCTCAAGTGTTCCAACACTGCTCCTTTCCATGAAGCTTTGAGCAACTCTGTGAATTCCAAGTCCATTTCCTCCCACTGGAAGCCAGCTCCAACCCAAGAGCAATGCTCCCAAATCCATGGGTCAGTCACAACCAGATTTGTCTTGGGACAGAAAAGGGTAACAAAAACCCCACCAAGAATGGAAGACTTCTATATGGACAGCAAAAATTTACTGACAGATATTTTACTCGGTGAATAGCACAAACAGGAATGAGGTTTGGTTCCACCATTCACTTATTGCCCCAAGCTCCTGAGAGCCCATCCAGCTGCTTCAGGACACAGCTCCCAATCCCATGTGGAGTCTCCTGGAAAGCTGTCAGCACTCCTAGACAATCCCTCCTTTGCTGAATCCTCCTTTGTTGCAGATGCTGCTCATTTTCAGAGGAGGAGGTGGCAGCCAGAGCCCTTCTTTCAGTTCAAATGTTTCCTGGTAAGACTTGTGGAGCAGGCAGAACAATTTGAACACTGGAAGAATCTTCCAGCCTGGGTTGCATAAGGACATCCACACATCCATCTTCATCTGCTCTGATCCTCCTTGGCCACTGCTCCAGCCGTGGTGGCTTCCAAGGTCAGCTCAACTCAGGAAAAGTAATGTGGGCAGCAGAGCCACTTCCCTCTTCACATTTAAATGAACCTCAGGTCCTCTGTTAATCTGTTTTTAATGGATGTTCAGGGAGTTAATTTCAAGTTCTCCCTCCAAAGAAGCCCCTTCTGTGAAAGTTCCCACATCCCTCACAGAACCCCAGGACTGAAGACAGAAGGAACTCCCAACATGTCCAAACCAGCCAGACTGGCCCAGCTCTCCTGTCCCCTGGGCTGGGATCAGCCTGAGGAGATCAGAGGACCCTGCTGAGTGGCACATCAGCAGAACAGCGTCCTTCATCCCTGCTGGCTTCACCCCAGTGGAGCATCTCCCACAAGACCACACACACCTGGATCTGAGGCTGTGCCCGTGAGCAAGGGGAGACTCTCAGCTGCCCTACAAGGTGTCAGATCATGTCCCTAACCCGCTCCTGGGCATGACAGGTTGCCTGTTCCCTACTCATTTTCTCCTCCACCACTGCCAGAGTCAGAGGAGGTCAAGGAATCCCAGAGCAGGAGTGGCTGGGGGGAGGAGAGGGGAGGGAGAGGCATCTGCATGTGAAGAAATACAGCAAGAGCAGCACGGGCTGCAGAGATTAGGGAACAGGCTTTTCAGTGGGAGCAGAGCACAAGGCAGCTGCTGGAAGCAGGGCAGGGAAGCATTTAGCATTTCCAGCTGCAAGGCTAATCTGCTATGACACCGAACGCAGCCTGGATCCGCAGCCCCGATAAATCTTTCATCAATAAAGCTCATTGTCACCAAGCTGGAGCACACCAGGAAGGCAGCAAACTCCACCTGCACACACAGCCCCTGGGGGGGCCTCCCTGAGGACATTTCTCATGGAGGCAGCATGTGAATTTTGTGATCCTCCCTCGCTGGCTGCAGCGAGGAAACGCTGTCAAGTTGAGTCTTCGTAAAGAAGCAACTCCACATCTGACCTACATAGAGTGCACAGATGTGAGTAGCCTCGCACAGCATGCCACAGATTATTTTTTTTTTAATGCAGAAAAAAATTCAACACCACCTGCTTTGCCTGGGAATGTGCAGGAACAAAAGGCAGCTGTGCATAGGAGTGCTGCACCAGGATTCTGATGGGAATTCAGGAGCAGCACGTCCATCTTTTTTTGTTTAAATACATTTGACAGGATTGCCCATCCCTGAAAGTGTTCAAGGCCAGGTTGGACAGGGATTGGAGCAAACTGGGATAGTGGGAGGTGTCCCTGTCCATGGCAGGGGGTAGAAAGGGATGTTCATTAAGATCCCTCCAACCCAAACTGTACAGACATCTTTTATGGAAAATCCTTTCCTTAGGATTTTTCCTCCTGAGAAGCTGGGAGGCCTCAGGAACAAAATGTAAACATTGATTATCTGCTGCTGTGGAATGCAACAGGTGCATCTGTGATTGGCCCATGTTGGATGTTTGTAATTAATGGCCAATCACAGCCCAGCTGGCTCAGACAGAGAGCTGAGCCACAAACCTTTGTTATCATTCCTTCCTATTCTATTCCTTGCCAGTCTTCTGATGAAATCCTTTCTTCTATTCTTTTAGTATAGTTTTAATGTAATATATATCATAAAATAATAAATCAGCCTTCTGAAACATGGAGTCAGATCCTCGTCTCTTCCCTCATCCAAGAACCCCTGTGAACACTGTCACACCCAAACCACTGCAGGATTCTATCATTTCCAAGACTGGGACTCAGCTTTTGCTCCCAGGTCTGGCAGCCCTGTAAGCTTGGGCAGGAGTGTGAAGGATTGCCATCTATCCATCCATCCCCCAGGGATCCTCACAGGATCATTCATGGCACCAGCACAGGGACAGACCCTGGGCTGCTGAATCAGGGCACAACCACAGCACTGCTGCAAAACCTCCTCACCTGCACATTCCTGCAGCACCCAGGTGACCTGGCCAAGTCCAAGCCCATTAGGAGAGGGTGAGATCAGGCTCTTCTCTCAGGGAACAAGCAAGAGGAGCAAACTGCCTGA
The DNA here is from genome assembly GCF_028551555.1 of Melozone crissalis. NCBI lineage: Eukaryota > Metazoa > Chordata > Aves > Passeriformes > Passerellidae > Melozone > Melozone crissalis. Next base: position 13,138,096 of record NW_026535795.1, on the reverse strand, counting down.
AGCTGTGCCAGGGGAAGTTTAGATTGGATATCAGGGAAAATATCTTTGCTAAAGAGTGGTCAGGCATTGGGGCAGTGGCTCAGTCACTGGAAGTGCTCAGAAACCATGTGGATGTGGCACCTGGGGACATGGGTTAGTGACAAACACAGTGCTGGGTTAACAGTTACACTCCATGGTCTTAGAGCTCTTTTCCAGCCTCAGTGATTCTGTAATTTCAGGTGTCTGTTACCTCCCAGAGTTTAACCCTGAGACAAAAAAGGTAAGAAATCAGTTGATGCAGCAACAGCAGACAGGTGCTGAGGGCAGACTGGCCAAGGAGGCTGCTCAGAGCAGGGCCAGCTCCTCAACCCAACACCAAGCCTGGCAGAAACAGCAGCTATGAGTGAAATCCCATGCCAGGCATTGCCCAGAGTCCAGTCCCTCAGAGAACATCAGCTGTGCCAGGGCAGAGCCCCAGGAGATCAGCAAAGCCCCGGGCATGGGGTGGCAATGGGCAGGAGCAGCAGCCTGGGATGGGGCCGGGCAGGGACCTGCAGGACCTCCTACTCTGGGGGAGGCCAGAGCAGCACAGGAACGTCCCAGAGAGGGGCTGGGAGCTGGGCCTGGCTGTGCTCCCAGCCCTGCTCTGCTGCCCAAGGTCAGCCCATGTCACATGCCCTCCTACCTGCTTTATATTTAGAGCATCGAGGCCAGAGCTTCATTTACCTCCCTGCTGCAAGGGCAAATGGCAGCACTGGATACCAAGTCCTACACAGATGTCTCATATCTGATTAAATTATTTGTGGGGTGGGAACAAAAAAGCAACTCTGGAGGGTGGGAATCCCATCAATACCTCCTGGTTGTCTTTATTCTCACTAGATAGCTTTGAGCAAGCAGAATTTGAGGGATGAACAAGAATTCAAGGAGTGATCATAGCACCAAAGGGATACTTGGACAATGCTCTCAGGCACAGGTGGGAGAGTTGGAGTGTCCAGGAGTTGGACTCAATCCTTGTTGGTCCCTTCCAGCTCAGAGTATTTCAAAATTCTAACAAAATAAATTAATTGGTTTGCATCAATTTTATCAGCTGGTCTATTTGCTGGAGATTCCTCTTGCTCAAGACTGTGACACAGAGTAAAATAAGTTGACAAGCTTCAGGGTAAGGAAAAAAAATAATAAAATCCAAACTTATTGCCTGATTTAACCTGGAAATGTATAAAGCAGTCACTGGCAGCACAAGTCCTGGCTCCCTGCACCTCAGCAGCATCAGCCTGTCTGGTACTAACAGGGAAAACAATTCCAGCATGGGCTGAGGGCACCCACTTCCAAAACCACTTTATTTTAACAAAAACTCAGTGGATCTAAAGGCTGTTTGCCATCACTGCACAAAGCTTTCTCTCTCACATCACTGTCACATTACTGCAGGTTGTGGAGATGCTCAGGAATGCTCCCCTCCTGTTACAACCCAGGAAAGAATTTAAAATTCACTGTATTCATAAGATTGCTGGGCTGCTTTGCCCAACTGCATTTTGCCCCAGGATATGGCACCCACCCAGCCTGAGCAGCCTGTTAAAGTGGCTCATCCTCTTTTTGGGGACTTGGAGAGAAAAGGCTTTGTGTAAACATGCAATATTTACTCCCCAACACGCTGCAGTTTGGCAGCCCAGCTGTGCAGACTTGGGGCAAGCCATAAATTACTCACATCACTGAGTGGGTAAAAGCCTCTGACTCACTGAGCCACAACCCCCTGCACCCATGCCTCACAACAAAGTACAAAATGTAGATGTTGATGCTACATAGAAGGCTAAAATCTGTTAACTCTGAGGTCACACTGCTTTCCCCCGTCTTGCAAACCAGGGGTTGAAAAGGCAGAGAGCATCAGCACACAGAAGGGGATGGGGATAAGGAATCTGCAAATTGAACTGCAGGAGGAGACTGGAACGAGATGACCCTTAAGGTCTCTTCCAACCCAAACCAGTCTGTGACTCTGTGATATGATAAATGATGATAAAAGCAATAAATGCAGACACCAGCCTGGATCATGAACCCACACACAGCTCAGGCTGCTGCAGCCCCTTCACTGAGCCCAGCTCCTCAGCCCAAGCCCTCCAGGACCTCCTCTCACCAGGAATTAAGGGGATTGTGCATGTAAACAACCTGCTCCCTTCCAGCTCTGCCTGGGAGGGAGGCTGGTGTGACCTGGTACCAATTAAATGTTAACAACACCACAAAAAACTGGGTCTGCATAGAGGAGCACCAGAAACCGGCTCCAAATGATTGATTAAACCTTCCTGCCTGTTCAGCTGTAGCTCTGGGCTTTTCCATGCTGAATTAACCACCTCTGCTGTCTGCTGCCTGTTTGACACAGAATAAATGTTCTGCTGTTAGCCAGTCCTTTTTTTTTTTTTTTTTTTCCAGATCTCAGTGCTCAAATGGCAAAGGAAGAGATCCAAAAGTTGCTTTTCCAAACTTCCCTGCCAGCAGCTGCCAGTGTCAGGCATCACCTCAGCTCTGCACCCCATTGTCTGAACAGCATCACCCCATGGAGCCCCCCAAACCCCCCCTAGGGAGCAGCAAGGAGATCCCATTGCTGCAATAAGGGGAGAAAAAGTAATTTTTAAACAGAATCCTGCTCCCCAAACAGAACACTGCCTTGAAATTAGGTTGCACTTTGGCTTTTATCTTCCCTGGAATCTCTGCTGCTCTGCAGGCTGGGCTGGAAGATGAATCCAGGAGAACTGGGCAAAAACATGGGAGCAGCTGATTTATACTTTGGCTGAAAGAGCTTTAATTCTCCCAGCCCATCCACACAGCCCGTTCATTTGGGGGGGAAAAGGTAATTTAAAATATCTTTCCTAATGTCTGCTGGCAGAACAAAGATGAAGGACTGGAAGAGATGATCAATGTTTAAGGCCATCTTCAAAGCCATTTGGGGAGCTGCTGAAGATAAACAAGCAATTGGGGCCCAGGAGCCAGGCTAAAAGCTGACAGAGAAATTGCTTTTTCTCCAAGGCAAACAGAAGGCAAGGAATGGCTCAGTTCAGAGAGGCTGCGCTCTCCCCCTCGTAATGCGAGCAGGGCAAGAGACCAAATTTAATTTCTTCCTCACAACAAGTTTAATTAAATCATCTAAGCCCTCCCTGCCTGTCTCCTGCCACGAGGTGTGGCTGTGCGCACAGGAGGCATCAGCAAGCTCGGCATTATTCCCATGGAAATGCAGTTTGTGCCGCAGTCAAATGGCAGGGGAGCCCAGCTGCAGGGAAGCACTGGGAAACATCTCCTCATGAACAGGAGAACACCCAAACCCCACTTGGGATGTGCAGAATTACCTGCACAGCTTTCCTGCCAGGGGAAATTCCCAAGGGGTTTTTCTCCTCACCCCCACCTGTGTCCTGAGGGTGCCACCAGAGGGGCAGGATGGACACAGGCTGCAGGGTGTGAGCTGCACCAAGGATTTTTCATCTTGAACTGAAAATTCATAGACAGATCCTTGACTTTGGGCAAGGGATGGAGGGACAGGACACAGGGAACGGCTCCCTACTGCCAAAGGGCAGGGATGGATGGGATATTGAGAATTAGGAATTGCTCCCTGTGATGATGATGAAGCCCTGGCACAGGGTGCCCAGAGCAGCTGTGCTTGCCCCTGGATCCCTGGCAGTGTCCAAAGCCAAGTTGGATGGAGCTTGGAGCACCCTAGGATGGTGGCAGGTGTCCCTGTGTCGCAAACATCTTTTATGGAAAATCCTTTCCTTAGGATTTTTCCTCCTGAGAAGCTGGGAGGCCTCAGGAACAAAATGCAAACAATGATTATCTGCTGCTGTGGAATGCAACAGGTGCATCTGTGATTGGTCTCATGTGGTTGTTTCTAATTAATGGCCAATCCCAGTCAGCTGGCTCAGACAGAGAGCCGAGCCACAAGCCTTTGTTATCATTCCTTCTTATTCCATTCTTAGCTAGCCTTGTGATGAAATCCTTTCTTCTATTCTTTTAGTATAGTTTTAATGTAATATATATAATAAAATAATAAATCAGCCTTCTGAAACATGGAGTCAGGTCCTCGTCTCTTCCCTCATCCAAGAACCCCTGTGAACACTGTCACATCCCTGCCTTCCCTCCCTGGATGGGCTTTAGGGTCCCTTCCAACCCAAACCATTCCTGGGATTCTCTCAGAGTCAACACAGAGACAGGTGAGGTTTTGTTGGCCTGTTGAAATGTGTGAACATAAGAACTGCACTCTTTGGAGCATAAGTTAAAAAATTATAAATAAAAACAGTAAGTTTAAATTACTAGAAGAGCTCAAGAGGATTTCTGCAGTGCTTACAGCTTTTACCAACTCCAGAAGGAGCTTCAGGAGCTGTAAGAGCTCCAAGCATTGCAGATTGCTGCAGCACCAACAAAAACCCCTGTTTTCCAGCAGGCACAGCCCCAGGGACAGGAACCAGGAGCTGCTGAGCCACCAAACCCCTCCAGTGCTGCCCCTCAGCAGGAACACAGCTCAGGCCAGGCAGCACCACCAGCTCTGCAAGGGCTGTCCCACAGCAAACACCGACATTTTTGCTAGATTTGAAAAAAAAATAAATATGTTTGAGCACCTGCAGTCTTCTACACAGGGGCCACAGGCTGGGCCAGAAGTGTCACCTTGGAGCCCTGGCAAGGGGAGGGTGTCACTGGAGGGCAGGTGAAAGGCAGCCACGGGCACTGAGGGCACTGACACAGCACAGCTGCCCTGGGCACAGCTGGCACAGCCAGGGCTCAAAGGAACTTCCCTCACTAATGCTCCTAACACAGTTTTCCAAAACAAAGTTTGCTAAAGACAGAAGAGCAGCACAAGATTTAGACTAATAAAGACATCAAGAGCTTTGGTGGGGAGACCTGCAACCACCTCCTCTGTCCACTGTGACCTTTGCCAGTCTCTGCTGAACTCAGGAATTCACACATTAAAATGAACACCAATGGTTCCAAAAGTCTCAATTGCCACCTTCTCCTCAACACCTCGTGCAGAAATTGTCTCCTGTAAAGTGCCAGCAGGCAGAGCACCAGGGGAAGGCTCCCCACGCCCTTCCAAGAGATCTTCTCTCACTAATGCTCCCAAGACAGTTTTCCAAAACAAAGTTTGCTAAAGACAGAAGTGCAGCACAAGATTTAGACTAATAAAGACATCAAGAGCTTTGGTGGGGAGACCTACAACCACCTCCTCTGTCCACTTTTTGCCAGCCCATCCTGAACTCAGGAATTCACATATTAAAATGAACACCAATGGTTCCACAATGCCACCTTCTCTTGCAGAAATTCTCCTCTTAAGTGCCAGCAGGCAGAGCCCCAGGGGAGGGCTCCCCACACCCTTCCAAAAGAACTCTTTCCCTCACTAATGCTCCCAAGACAGTTTTCCAAAAGAAAGTTTGCTAAAGACAGAAGAGCAGCACAAGATTAGGACTAATAAAGACATCGAGAGCTTTGGTGGGGGAGACCTGCAACCACCTCCTCTGCCCACCTTTTGCCAGCCCATCCTGACCTCAAGAATTCACACATTAAAATGAACACAAATTGTGTCCATTGCCACCTTTTCCTCAACACCTTCTCTTGCAGAAATCGTCTCCTGTTAAAGTGCCAGCAGGATGTTGTCCTTCCCAGGGAGGTGGGACACAGCAGGAATGGAGCTATACAGCCTCAGTTATTCCTCCTGCTCTCACTTTTAACCTGGCCATTCTCATTCTGCCGGCAGTAGCAAGCTGAAAATGAGTTCACATTCATTCCCAGCGCGGCTGTATTTGTTGAAATGTAAGCTGCTTGCAAAAGCATCATCAGATAAAGCCCTGGCACTTCTCAGCTCCTTTTGTTTGGTACCATCTCCACACGGAGGTGATGCTGCAGATACCACCAGGGAGTCACTGAATTCACACACACAGCCCAGAGGTGCCCATCTATTTACCTTACTCTTGGTAGAAACAAACCCTAGCAACCTGGCATTGTGTTTTCTGTTTTAAACCAGATCTTTAGGAGCAAATTAAAAAAAAAAAAAAAAGCAACAAAAAACAACACAAAAAACCAGTTGTGCAACATCACAGGCAAAGTCTGTGGCTGTTTAGTAAAGGAAATACTGTGCTGCAGGTGCAGGGATGCTCCTGGAACAGAGCTCAGCATCCTGCTGGGCACATCCTGCCGGGCAGCTCTAGCAACAGAGGGGAAGGAAAAACCCAGAAGCCCTGAAATCAACTGGGGACCTTCCCTGCAAAGGCCAAGCCTTGCCTCAGATCACCAGCAACACTTGCTCTACACATGTGCACCACATTCTCAAGGATTTCTTAAAAAAATAATCAAATATTGTGATTTTGAGGTGCCAGGGTGAGAACTGCAGGAGCTGCAGCTCAGAGGTGCCCCTGCAGAGGCTCCATCCAGTGCCACATCCCTTGGTGCTGGGCAGCCCCGGGCCGGCAGGACAAGCAGCATTGTTTGGGTGTTACACAAGGGCCAAAAGGGTGACTCAGGCTGCCCTAAAAGCCCTTCCCTGGCATCCAGAGCCAGGGCTGAGCAATCTGCTGCTCCCAGGGCCAGGGGGGCTGCAGGGACACCTCCTGCCCAGATGAGACAGCCCTGGCACTGCTCCTGCAGCACGTTTTCAGACAAAACCCACTCTCCTTTCATTTAAGGACATGCAGTCATTCCAACACTTGCAGGATTTCACCTTTCTCTACCAAGGAGCATCTCACTGGGAGCTCACAGCACTCCAGATTGCAGGCAGCAGACTCTTCCACATCCATGCTCCAGCATCATCTGTTCCATCCTGCACAATATTCCCCCAGCTCGGGCTCTGCAGGAGCAGCTCCTATGTTTGCCCACAGCCTGCCAACACCAGGATGCTCCTCCTGATTGTTTCAGGCTGCAAAAGCCCCAAGAAAAGCTTTGGATTCACTGTGTGCACACAGACTGGCCTCTGGAAAAGGAAACAGCTTTGGCTTTGGTATCTCCAGCATCTCAAATACCAAACAAGACACAGACAGATGTTAATTCTGCAGAATAGCCATCTAAGTCAATCCGTGCCCGGTATCACCTCAATTCTGCCTTTTCTAATGCACCTACAGTTAATTTTCTATTGGAGATGGAGCTGGCAGACCCTCTCATTAAATACACACTTTCAGGTGAGACCCCCCCAGGCACTGTTACTCACTGGAATTAAACAGGTACACCAGGACTGGTGGTAAAAATAAAAATAGCCCCAGCTCTGGGCATGCCAGGGAAGGCAGCAGCCTTCTGTGCACAGCAGCAAAATCAACTTAATCACAAATGACAACTTCTGAAAGCCTTTACTTTGGATTCATCCTTGGCATTTTTCTAGGCCAGCTTGAAAACAAAAGCTTTGTCTTCTTAAAATGCAATTGCCTCAGGCACCTCTAAAAAAAGTGACATAACTCAGGTTTGAAAAATGCCTCCTGGGTTTCAGATCCTCCTAAGAGCCTCTTTACTATTCAGCTTGATTCAGATTACCCAGATCAGCATGAACTCTGCAGATTTAGCCCCAGCTACCAGCACAGGTATAAAATGCACACATTTAGGATTATTTTTTTAAACTATATGATTAAAGCTCTACAGTTATGAAAAAAGAACTTGTTATTGATCTGAATGGTTGCTCCCTTCCTTTTCTCCAGCAGGTTTATAAACACTCTCTGATGACCGTTTATTCTGAATTTCACTCTATTCAGTTTCTTCCAGATTTTTTTCCCCAGCCTGTTTTTCTTGCTGGGTATTTTCAACCTTTCCATCACAAACCTCAAGCTGTGAGAAGAATGAGCAACTTGTTTTGGAATCATAATTTGAGCCTAAAATTTGATTCTTGTTTCTTCTCCCCTGCATAAACCTTTTTTATTTCAGTAATTTTACGAGCAGTGACTCTGTGCTTCTGCAAATCCAGGAGCACAGCCCTGTGCCAGTAACTTGATGGGAGGGGGCAAGGAAGGAAAAGCTGCAATTTTATGAGACAGACACAGCTACTTCCAATGCCTACAATTAACACCTTGGATAAATCCACAGTACCTTTAGCATATCACAGATTTTTAAACGCATAGGCTGTTTTCTTTGAGCAGATACAAATTTACTGCTAGGTCTGAAAACTCCTTATGCAGCCACCAGTGAAGAAGTTAAATCAAAAGGAGTTTTGTTGCTTTCACTGAATGATTTGGGACACAGAGAGCTGTAAGCTGTCTTGGTGATGGCAACACGTTAGAGTCTTTTTCTGAATGATCAAGTCCCATCACTTACTCCACATAAACTGCTCTCTGTCAAGAGCTTTAATCCTCTCTTTTCAATCCCTAAATAAAACATCCTCCCCAAACTCACTGTCTATTATCAGCCATTTCTAAAGAAAGTGGCTCTTAAGAGACACACCTCTTTCTGCTTTGCCGTTCTCCTGAAATCCATCTCCAACATCAGCCTGACAGAAGTGAAACAGCAGCAATCTTCCCCGGCTCAGAGAGCTGGAGGAGTGTCTGAACACCCTCCCCTCTCCAACGAAGCCTTCACACGCGGCCAGAACCACAGAAAAGCTTCCAGGAACGGCAGCAATAAACCTTGTGACAAGCTGTCAGCCAGAGCAGGCAGCCCAGGAAGATGCTCCAGGGTCACACATCTGAAGTTCTGCTTGTGGTACTGCTCCTCAGCTCCCATCCCTGCATCCCAGAGCTCACCTGGGAGCCAGGCTCCTTCCCTGTCCTTTAGAACAACGCAGGGAGCCCAAATCCCAACAAACAGCAGGGGAAAATGAGCATCCCAGAGCTCACCAGAAAGCCAGGCTCCTTCCCTGTCCTTTACAACAATGCAAAGAGCCCAAATCCCAACAAACACAGGATAAAGGACAGGGCAAAATGAGCATCCCAGAGCTGACTAGGAAGCCAGGCTCCCTCCCTGTCCTTAAGAACAATGCTAAGAGCCCAAATCCCAACAAACAGCAAAATACAGGGCAAAATGAGCATCCCAGAGCTGACTTGGAAGCCAGGCTCCTTCCCTGTCCTTTAGAACAATGCAAAGAGCCTAGATCCCAAAAAAAGCAGAACACAGGACAGGGCAAAGGGAAAGCGGCACCTCCCATTCGCTGCTGAAGGGAGACCCGGAGTGGAGGCACCTGCGGGAGAGCTCAGCCCTCCTCCCGCAGCAGGGACAGTCCGGAGGGGCTGGGACACAGCCCGGCCCTGCTGGCCCGATGACAGCCAAGGAAAACAGGTTCAGCCACTGAGATCCAGGGCCAATGCCAAGGGCTGGTGCTGGCCCTGCCAGCTCGGGGAGGGCGGCAGCAGGGTCCGACCCGCGGTGCCACCGCCGTCCCTCCCTGCCCAGCCATCGGCCACCACACGGACTGACTGCTGGGGAAGGACAGCAGGTTCCTCAATAGGAAATAAAAGGGTCTTTTCTTCTAGCCCTGAAAGCCCAAGCCAGCCGTGATGCCACTGAGTTCAGTCCCCTCAAGAGCCAGAGCAGCCGCTGCGCTGAGGGCAGGCCCCCGAGCCCCACAGCACGGGCTGGCTCCCGGCCCTTCCCCATGCCAAAACCACGGGAGAAATACACTCAGAAGTGGTGGAGTCACCATCCCTGGAGGCATTTAAGAGGTGTAAAAGTGACACTTGGGGACATGGCTTAGTGGTGGGCTTGGCAGTGCTGGACTCGATCTTAGCGGGCTTTTCCAACCTAAGTAATTCTGGGATTCTGTGCTAAAGCATTGCAGTACAACTGCGATGGGCTGTTCCTGCAGGTGGGCTCTTGCTCTTCAGGAACAAGAAGAGCAGTCAGAAAACAGTCAGAAAATAAAGGTGCACATCCAGCCCGCTGTCCATCCCAGCAGTCTGTGTCTCTGCTGTCCAAAGGGAATCAGCCGCCGGACACCCTGCCAAAGGCACGGCCAGATCTGACTGTTTCACACTCACCAAAGCTGCTCTAGAGCAAGAGCCAGAGTTTCATACATCACCTCAAATCAGCACAATCATTAAGGTTGAAAAAGAACTCCAAAATCATCAGGCTCCAACCTCTGACCGAGTCGCCCCGTGCCAACTAAAACCGTACGGCCGAGCGTCACATCTGCTCATTTTTAACATTCCCAAGGATGGTGACTCCACCACTTCCCTGGGGAGCCTGTTCCCACATACAACTCCCGACAGACACCAGCAGCCCCGACATAATCGTGACAGAGAAGCTCCGGCAGTGCCGGCACCGCGCGCTGGAGCCCGCAGGGCTCCGCTCGGACCCGCGGGGAGCGGCGCGGCTCAGCGCCGCTCGGGCTCGGTATTCCGCCAGTTTTCTCGCTACGAAGCCGCTCCCGCTGCCCGAGGCCCCGCTGGGAGGGCAGCCGAGCATCTCCGGTCTGCTGGAGGGACAAACTACCCCGCGACCGTGCGGCCACACCGCGGACATCCCTGCCAAGCCCCGGGACCCGCGCAGGGCTCAGCCCCGGAGCCTTCGCCGCCCCGGCGGGGTCGGACCCACCCGGCAGCCGCTTCCAGGCGCGGCACTTCCCCATCCCGCAAAACGGGGAAAACGTGCACCAGGGGCGGAAAAACCTAACCACACACAAAAAAAGCGATGGGGAAAGTGAAGATTGAAAAGGAAAAAAAAAAAATTAAAGCAGCACTAAGTCACTGTGTCACTAGCAAGGGGAGCCTGCGCTACCAGCACGGACCGCACGCTCTGGCTGGCGGGAGCGGCACCCCGCAGCAGCCGGGGGAAGGGGCGGCAGCACTCACCGGGCAGTCGGCGCCGGGCAGGTCGGTGCCGTGCGGACGGAGGGCACGGCCCGTCCCGCCTCGCCCGCGGGAGCCGCCGGCTCAGTGCCGCGCACCGCCCCGCGCCGCGGCTCCTTCCCGCCGACCGTACCACGGCTCCGAGCCGGGGGGGACCCACGCGCCGCGGAGCGCCCACTCCTCTACCCACCGCCCGCTCTCGCTGCTGCCGCGGCGCAGCCTGTACCGATCCGTCCTCACGGGGCTGTGCCGGGCAGGCCGCTCCGCCGGAACTCGGCCTGGGGCAGCGCTGCTCGCCGCGCACCGCCCGCTCCCTCCCGCTCCGCTGTCCGCGCGGTGGAAGAGTCCAGAGCGGGGCGGGCACGGGCGGGGCCGGGCGCGCGGGGCTGCTCCGGGCGCGGGTCCCCGCGAGCGAGCAGTGGGGCGGCCCCGGCGGGCTCGGCTGCGCTCGGGGCTCTCGGTGTCCGCGGTCTCCGTCCCGCACCGCGGCCCGGGAGCTGCGGAGCAGCCGCTCCCAACGCTCGCAGCGGCACCGCTCGCTCTTTGCCTACACCCGGTTCACCGGAGCCGCAGCCGAAGTTCGCACCCGCCGAGCGCGCAGCGGAGCCGCGGGTCCAGCGCGGAGCTCCGGCCGGGCCGCTCTTCCCCAGGGGCTCTCGGTAACAGCGCGATGCTCAGCTCGGCTGCTTCATTCTGTATCCGCCTGCTCCTGGCACTCACCGGGAAGGAAGCGGTTCCTTTGGGAAAATGATGTTTCCTGACCGAAATTAACGCCCGGCATTTCGCCGCTGTCTAAAGGCGAGGGAAGGCCGGGCTGAGCGCCCCGGCGCTAGAGGGACCGGCACACAGGGAGCCGTGCAGGGACAGCATCGCTTGGAGGCGGCACACGGGTTCCACAGCTCACGGCAGCGGGGTCCGGGTGACATCAATGCAAATAATTTCATGCAGCTGCTCTCAACAGCGTGCTAGGGAAGGGCAGGAGCTCACCAGCAGGAGCGAGCCATCAGAGAGGCATAAATCACAATCGCCGTCAATTACCATTATCCCGGCGCTGCCAAGCTCACCGCTAACCCATGTCCCCAAATGCCACATCCTCACAGCTTTTAAACCCCCCTGGGCAGCTGTGCTGGGGTTGCACAACACTTTCAGTGAAGAAATTTATCCCTGTTACATGCCTGGGATAGTGCAACAGCACAAATCAATCAAGGCAAATCCCCCACAAGTTTCCCCCACTGATCCCATCAGAATTATAGTGGCATTTAAGCAATCAGTTACACAAAACTGTCTGACACAGTGCTGGTTGCTGATGGGACTGATGGGAGTGTTGAGGGGCTCAGAAGGTACCTCTGAAGGTTGGGTAAAGACCCCTCAGTAAGGTGAACTCTCCTGTCAACATCAAGATGTCTCTGGCTGTGAGCTGGAGGCAAGAACTCGGTACCTACCAACCCAAATGACAGCAATTAACTGGCTTTTTAGCTTAATTTTTCTTGGGCAGCTCATGGCTGACAGAGGGCAGGGCTGGATGGGATATTGGGAATTAATTCTTCCATGTGAGGGTGGGCACGCCCTGGCACAGGGTGCCCAGAGCAGCTGGGGCTGCCTGTGGATCCCAGGCAGTGTCCAAGGCCAGGCTGGACAGGGCTTGGAGCACCCTGGGATGGTGGAATGTGTCCCTGCCAATAGCAGAGGATGGGATAAGATGGCCTTTAAGGTCTTTTCCAACCCAACCCATTCCATTATTCCATGATATCTCTTCCAAGCTCCAGTTTTTCACCTGCACCATGTGCTTTCCCTTGGCAGGGCTGAAAGCCACACCAGCTTCCTGGTGGAATGCACTGTTTTCCCATGAAATCCAAATTCCCCAGTCTGACACAGGATGTTGCTGTCCCTCTCTTCTCAGACAGCAATGTCCTCTTTGGGTTTGGCTTTCCATGATAAATCCCCCCTCAGAGTGAGATCACAGCAGGGCTGTGATCAGGGCATCAAAGTGCCTGTTCTGGCCATGGCATCTCCTTCTTTCCTTCCAAATTCTAATTCCCTTGGAGCTTCACAACAACATTTCAGAATCATTTAGTGATATTTTCTCAGGGCTAGAACATTCAGAGCTTTCACCAAAATTCTCCACCCACCAAAGCTCCAGGAATGTCTATGAACTTGTGCAGCAGCAGGTGCTTCTCTTATTAGTCCAGAATTAAGTTTTCATCAAGCCCTGATTTCTTTAGAGCCCTATTTATTATTGCTTAACAATCACTTGAAAGTCTATGGGTGGGAAGCAATACAAAAGCATCTTTCATTATTCATTAAGGACAAGTGATGCAGGGCTTTTGGAAGGGAATAGAAAGTACACAGGCTTTTCTGCATTTAAAACAATTATTTCTTATTAATAACCCTGCAGAAAGGTGCCCCGTGGAGATGTGCAGTTTGGGTGTTTTGAAGTTCAGTCTCTTGATCACAAAAAGAGTTTTTCTTCCCCTGTGACATTCCTCAGCAGAGATCCTGAGAAATGTTTTGTCATTTTTATTTTTAAAAAAATATTTAGGTGATTATTTTTGGGGGGATGTCCCCCTCCTGGGATGGATAATAATGTAGTGGTGATTGTGGAGATCAAGACACAATCTCTGTGAGAGTCTGTCAGGAGACTAAAAAAGCTGCAGCAGGATTGGGAAGAGGATTGGGGAGCCACAAGATTCCAGGAGAGCTCAGGTTGGAAGGGACATTGAGAGTCTCATTTTGAGGGTGCATTTCTCAGGTGTGAGAAATGGCTGTGGCTATTAGGGCATGGCCCAGCAAAGACCCCTGAGGGGTCTTGCCCCTTGTAACTGTACTCAGGTGGAGCCCAACCCATCCCTGATCTCCCTGGAGCCCAGGGCTCCTCCAGCCTTTGCAAAGCCACCTGCACTGGGAGGTGCTCACTTGGTTTGCCGGGAGGAAACCACACCCAAGCCCTTCCCAGCACCAAGGCACTGGGCTGCTGTGGGTTTCCATGTGAGGAGCCACAGAAGATGCTCCTTGCCAGCCTTTTATCCCAGGGAGAAGGGGACAGGGACCTCCAGCCTGCAGAGCTGAGGATCTGCTGATCCAATTCCCTTGGTGTGCCCTGAACACTCACACACTGCTCTGAGGATGAGGAACCACTCAGAACAATTTTGCTGAGGTCCCACTGGTGAGGAGGAGCTCCAGGGCATGGCCCAGCACCTCTGGCTGTGCCTTCCCTGAGGATCTGTCCCTCCAATCCTGAATGAGTGTCCTTGAGGCTGCAGATTGGCAAATTCAGAAGGCCCTTGTCACCGTCATATTTTCTGGAAATATTTCTTTGCTTGGGATTTTGCTCCTGGGAAACCGAGAAGCCTCAGAGAAAAAGGAAAACAATAATTATCTGATTTGCTTCTCCTGTGTTTTGCTGCTTTGGAATGTGTTTGGACATTGTTTACCAACAGGTGATTGTTTCATTGGTTTCATGTGAATTGTTTTGACTTTATGGCCAATCAGGGCCAAGCTGTGTCAGGGCTCTGGAAGGAGTCTTGCATTTTCATTATTATCTTTTTAGCCTTCTGTCTGTATTCTTTAGTATAGTTTAGTATAGAATTGTTTTATATAATATTGTATTATAAAATAATAAATGAGCCTTCTGAGAACATGGAGTCAGAGTCATCATTCCTTCCTTTGTCTGGGAACCCTGAAAATACAACAGGCCCTGCAAGAAGCCAGCACGGGGCTGTGCACAGGCAGAGTGCCATCACCAGAGAAGGAGGCACAGGGAGCCCACAGAGCATCCATGTGGTGGGGAGCTGTTCCCAGAGTCCCACGGCCAGCAGAGTCTGGCTGTGCCTCAGATTCCCTCAGTTTGTCCCCTCCCTGCCACATCCTGCCTCTGCCTCCCTGCTTGGAAAAATGGGGCAATGCTAGAGGTGATGTCTGTGGGGACTTGGGGCCGTGTGGGGCCTGGGGGTGCCAGCTCAGCTGGAAAGGGGAGAATGTGGGGAGAGCCTGGAGGGGCCATCTGGGGATTGCTGAGGTCACTTGGTTTGTCCAGCTGGAGAAGAGAAGGCTGAGGTCAGACCTCATCAGGGGCTGCAGCTCCTCCCGAGGGCAGCTCTGATCTCTGCTCTGGGACAGGGACAGGGCATGGCTGGAGCTGTGCCAGGGAGGCTCAGGCTGGATACCAGGGCAAGGCTCTTCCCCAGAGGGTGCTGGCACTGCCCAGGCCCCCCAGGGAATGGGCTCGGCCCCGAGGCTGCCAGAGCTCCAGGGGCTGCCAGGGGTGCCCAGGGTGGGGCTGTTGGGGTGTCTGTGCAGGGCTGGGGCTGCCCTGGGTGATCCTGGGGGTCCCTCCCAGCTCAGGACATTCTATTCTGGGAGCAGGGCTGAGGGCAGAGCCCCTTCCTGGGGAGCTCCCTGGGCCATGGTGCAGCTGTCAGAGCTCCTGTGACAGGGTGCTGCCTGCTGAAACATCCAAAGAAAGTCAGTCTGTGGGGTTGTGAGGTCTCCAGGACAAGGTGAGAGATGAGAATCTGACTCCATGTTCTCAGAAGGCTGATTTATATTATATTATATTATATTATATTATATTATATTATATTATATTATATTATATTCTAAAACTATACTAAAGAAAGAGAAAGGAGACATCAGAAGGCTAAACAAGAATGATAATGAAAGCTCATGATTGACTCCTCAGAGTCCGACACAGCTGATGGTGATTGGTCATTAATGAAAAACAATTCACATGGAACCAATCAAAGATGCACCTGTTGGTAAATGATCTCCAGACCACATTACCAAGAAATCAAATAATCATTGTTTTCATTCTTTTCTGAAGCCTCTCAGTCCTCCCCCCCCCCCAAAAAAAAAAAATCCTAGCAAAGAGATTTTTCAGAAAATATCATAATAACATGAGTCCACTTGTGGGACCCTTCCCTGGCTCCTAATTGGATGTGGGACCCTAGAAGCTGACAGGTCCTTTTAATTCTTTTTATTGGCATGTTTGTCCTAGACACTGTGTGTGGCTGGATCCCTCAGACATTTAACTCTCTCACCCTTCCCATCACCCTGTTTTCAATCTTCCACATTTGATTTTTTGTGCTGGGAGATGGAGAAATACCAGTGGGTTTCTTTCCTCATTTTTTCTCTGTTTTTAATGAATTTTTCATTTTGTTTCACTCATACAGAAAGAATAACAATGAAGCAACAGTGTCAACATAGAAAGAATTTGCACCGAAGTCACACCATGGCCAATCTGCAGCAGCAATAACAGATTCTGTGAATCCCACTGAAGGGAATCATAAGTGGAAGGGGTGGGGAGTGCAAATGAAAGGCTCTGAACTAATTTGTGCTTTCCACACCACAAAGCCCCATTCTAAGGAGCTGTTTAAAGAACAAGCAAAAAAGAAAAAAAGAAAAAAAGAAAAAAAGAAAAAGAGCACTCTGCCAAAGCAGATTTCTAATAGGAGAGGAGCAAGAAATACCCAGGTCCTTTGTGATGTTTAGAAAAATAAGTTGTCTGAAAAAGGCAGATTTCTCCATCTCCATCTCCTGGGAGATGCCCAGGATGCTGCCAGGGGCTGGGATCACATCTGGGCTGAGCAGGCGCTGGAGTTGGGCTGGATTTGCTGTCATGCCAGACTCAGCTCTGCAGTGGCTGCCCCAGTAATGGCTCTGCTTCCCAGGCTGAGCCAGGTTCTCCTTTTAGATTTGTTGTTCTTTCCAGGAGGTGTTAACACCAATTTATGAGCTCAGTGGGATGACAGAGCTGGGTGAGCAGCACTGACCTTGGAACTCACCTCTCAGATTTCTTTTTCCACCCCATCTCAAAGTCAGTCTAAAAGCAATAAAAGGATGTTGGAAGGGGGGAGCTGGAGCTCATCCACTTGATGTTAAAGGAGGGAAAACTCAGTGAACATGATCTCAAAAAGCAGGTGCCTTGCAGGTGGCTGTACCCATACTCCTGTTGTCTCAGGAAGGGCTGCACGTCTTGCCTCAGGCTCCTGCCCACAGGAATTCCTGCCAAGGAGTCACAGAGTCATGGATCAGAAAATCCTGAGCTGGGAGGAGCCCTCCAGGATCATCCAGGACACCCAACAATCACACCCTGTGCATGAAAGTGTTGTCCAAATGCTCTGGCAGCCCTGGGGCTGTACCCCCTGCCCTGTGTATATCCTTTTCTTCCAGGATCTGCACACTACATGCAGCTGAAAACATGCTGAAAACAAAACCTATGCTTATTTTCTTATATTTTTCTTACTGTTACATTGAGGAAATCAAAGATTTGCTGCTAAGGACTCCCTCCACCTTACAGGATGCACAATGGGAGGCAGCACAAAGAGGATTATCTCAGAAAAGACAGAAAAACAATTAATATGTTGGGGAAGGGGGAGCAAATAAAGAATATTTCTTCCAAAGATCATTAAAAAGAAGCCAATTTGCCTGAAGTGTGGTGGTTAAACAGCCCTGGCACATGTTGTCCAGAGAAGCTGTGGCTGCCCCTGCATCCCTGAAAATTTCTAAGGCCAGGCTGGGCAGGGCTTGGAGCAACCTGGGATAGTGGAAGATGGGGTTGGAGTGAGCTGATATTTTGGTCTCTTACAACACAACACATTGCATAATTTTATGAGTTTCTTCCTCACAACAACACTTTGTCTGCCAAGGTACTTTGTGGCCCAGAAATGCTGCCCAGCTCCAGCAGTGACATTATGAGCTACCAGGTGAAGGTGACGCTTTGAGTGAGTGTCCCCAGGGAGAGGAGCAGGGATACTGATCACACAGGGCCACACCTGCCCAGGTAGCTCCTGTTCCCTTGGTTGTTGTTCCTGGCCACAGGCACCAATAAATCTGCCACTGTCTGGGCATCAGCAGCGCTTCCCAGATCGACTTTGCTCGGCTTGGTTCAAGTGCCTGATAAATGAAGGAAG
Source organism: Melozone crissalis (assembly GCF_028551555.1). Taxonomy (NCBI): domain Eukaryota; kingdom Metazoa; phylum Chordata; class Aves; order Passeriformes; family Passerellidae; genus Melozone; species Melozone crissalis. Next base: position 13,120,491 of record NW_026535795.1, on the reverse strand, counting down.
CACAAGAACGATAAAGACTAAATCTTATCTTAATAGCCTTTCATTATTAACTGTCTCCAGATTTATGTGTCACTGGAGCAGGGAGGGAGGGAGGCCAGGCACCACTGGGGTGAGCCCAGGCAGGTTCCTGCCTTTTCCCATCAGTCAGGTCTGGCTCTGTGGTTGGTTTTTTGTTTCTCTACACTGTAGGGAAACTGTCCCTGTGCTGCTCTTGGCCTCCAGGTCCTTTCCCTCTTGGATCCCCTGGGATGGCAGTCCTGTGGAGAGGCAGAGGCAGGATCAGCTCCTCACCCCAGGCTGCTCCAGGGAAAAGGGAGAAGTGAGGGCTGTCCCAGCTGGAAAAGAACACTGAGGAGCAGCATCATCCAATTCCCCAGCAGGATGCTTCCCACTGCCTTGGCCATGCTCCAGGAGAGGGATGTGGATGTGCTCCAACAATGCTTTTATTTCACAGCACCTTCCTGCCTTCCTGTGCCTCCAGACAGACCTGCCTGCTGAAACCTGCTGTGCCAAAGGATTTCTCACCTGGGAAAGCTGGCAGAGCCCTGCCCACTGGCAGCTCCCGTGGGTGTGCATTGACAAATGGATGCAGCACCATGGGAGCTGCTGGGAGTGGGGGAAGGACCAACCTTCATCTGAACAGGGAGGAGAAATGTGGGGAGGGGTCTGGCAGCAGGGACTGGGTGCTACAGCTGAGCCCAGCACCCCTGCCTGGCTGCCAGAGCCTGTGCTGATGGCAGGAGAACAGCAGCAAAAACAGAAGAATTCAAAAAGTGGCTTGGGAAGCTCAGATCAATCCCTTTGCAAACCCACCAGTGCCTCCCAAACCATGTGGTATTTCTGCCTGCTGGAAGCGTGGGATCCTTTCTTAGGCACATCTTAATTTGTGTGTCCTTTAGCACTTTTCCCTAAAAAGCCCCAAAAGGAGAGTTCCTGCCGCAGTTGCCATCCAGGAGTTCCCATTCTTAGCAGGAGCACATCCACTTCCCTGAGACCTGCTGTCATTAGGTGCCCAGGCAGAAATCCCACAGAAATGCTTTAATTAAAATGGACATTAAGAGCTCACTCATTCAAGCCAAAGAACATTAGGAGGAATTTAAATGAAGAGATTTTTAAATCTGTGACATTTGTTCTAATGAGAAAACACTTTCTAATCCTAAGTGTCTCCTAATTCAAAACAGATTGGAAAGATTGCAAGTGAAAACAATTTTTTTTTTCTCCCCAAAAACACGTCCTGTAATTAGTAGACCTAACTGGCAAATACCATTTGTCTTTTCCATCCAGCTTCCACATCAGCTTGGAAGCAGGAGGTGACAAACAACCTAGGAATGCACCCACAGGTGTTGGTATTTTATGTTAGGACAGGTAACAGAACTCATGGAAATTTCCACCACATCAATCCCAGCATCTGGTGGGGGGAAAAACTGATATGGAGGATGCAGGATGCTCCTGATCCATCTAATGAAAGGGATATTGCTGCAGCCAGGGCTGGATGCTGAGGAGGGGCAGGGAAGCAATCTGTTTGCAACAGAGGAAAAACATCCAGTGATTTGCCAGAGTGGGACTATTTTTGTCTGGAAATACTGAGATAATGAAATGTGAAATAACAGCAGACAGAAAAGTGTGAAGCCTCAAATGAGAGTAACGTGGGGATGCAGCAAACCCTTTCAGGGGGGGTTAGACAGGTGTTAGAGAGGTGAAATACAATCCCTCCTCCTTTGTGTTAATCATGGAAGAGTTGGCAGGAGAACTGAAGGGTCCTTAATTTTTTGTGTGTTTCACAAATAAAAGTCCCACACAGTAGAAGGTGACACGTTCTGCTCCTCCTTCAATTGTCTTTTATTTGGGAATTTTGCCCTCAGTAAGACTGGAAATGTGCTGGGTGCTACTGCACATTTCTGGGAATCCTAGACATCCACGGTTTGTAAGGACTTTATCCTTTTCCCTAGGAAAAAAGAGACAATTGTACCAACAGAAATCCCAGCAATTTTGTCTTTGTTTGAAAAGACAGGCTAAGGAAGGCAGGAACCTCCCTTGAAATGGAAAATGAAAACCCCCTCCCTCAGAATTGTTATAGTTTTGAAATTAAGGGGCTCTCAGGCAAAGATATCAGAATAGGAATAACAGTTCTTTATTAGGGAAAAAATAAAAATAAAATAAGCAATGCAAATGTAATACAAACCAACCCTGCCAGAGTGATCACAGGCCCTGGCCCCTGTGTGTCAGGGGGGTGTCCCAGCCCCATCCCATGGGGGCTCAGCCCTCCTGCAGTGCCAGCTGTGGCTCTGCTGCAGCAGGGATCCTGCACAAGGGGGGAGTTTTCCTCTGCAGCTCCAGGGCTGCTGCAGATGGGCCTGGGCTCCCTCTGGCCATGCAGGGCAGCAGAAAGCTGCTCCTCTGGCAATGCAGGGGGCAAAGGCTGCTGTGCTGTGCCAGGCTCAGATTGGATCCAGGTAGGAATGCTTGGCTCCTCCCCTGGGCGGAGCATCTCCCCATGGGATGCTGGGATTGGATCAGCCCTGCAGGGACACTCAGTGGCCATGGACAGCAGAGATCTCCTGGAGGGAGGGTTGGCTGTGGGAGAGAGAAAGAAAACTGCCCCAGGAACAGCAGAGAACTGCCCCACCTCTGAGAGATGGGGACAGAACACACAGCCCCATTTCCAGCCTCAGACACACAGAATTACCTACAACATCACAGACCATCAGCTCTCTCTGTCCCTGTGTGCTGGGACAGTGACCTGGTGCTGACAGCTCATCCTGTCCCAGGGCTGAGCCAGATCCTCTCTGCTCAGAGCCCTCAAGGCAGGGCAGGGCTGCTCCACAGACAGAGTCCTCCCTCAGCCAGCACCTGGATTTGGGAAATGAGGTGTTCTGCAGCAAACTGGATGGGCATCTGCCTGGATCCAGCCTCCCACCTCCTTCAGATTTTGCAGAAACTGGCTCCACAGCTAAAATTCACCATCAGCCTTACTCCTCCAATGGGACAAACAAAAGGATCTGGATGCAAAGACCCCAAGCCTGGATTGGGATGTTTGTGGCATGTATCCACCTTTAGTTCCATGCACAACATTCTCTTCCCTAACAAGGAGCGTGGTTGCAGATGACATAATCCTGTTTGAAATCCAGACCTGCCCGGTTGCTGTGATGGAGGGGATGGTGGTGCCACTGGCTCCAGATGGATCAGGTTTGCCTTGTTTCCTGCTGGCTCCCTGTAAATCCATGAGCATAAATGACAGCACAATCCCCAGAAAAAAACCCTACTTTTAAGCTTGGATCAGTAACCCTGTGAAAGTGTCTTTGCGTTCATCCTACTTTGGAAACATGAAACACTTTACCTAAGAGTCCAATTAAACCAACTTGGGCTTTAAAGCTTGGGTACTCAGAGGCATCTTCCTGAAAGAATAATCCTGAGCTGGCATAAATGGATAGAAATCAATGAAGATCAAGAGACTGACACCCAAGTATGTTCCCTGACAACCCTACTTAGATCTCAGTAAATCATCTCAAATACTGTGCAAAAACTCAGAGCTGTTCTGAAACCCTGCAAACACAGAGACAGAAAATACATCCCTTATTTTGGGAGAATTCATTTGCTGGAAATATGGAGTTCCTCAGGTTCTGGGTGCAGAATTTGTAAACATAAAGCATTTAAAGCAATTTGCCAGTTTTGAAATCAGGTCTCTTAATCCTGACTGCCCTCTGAGATTCCATCTGCATCTTCAGGTGGTTTTGTAGCTGTTTTAACCTCTCCTCCTCCTCTTCCTGCTTTGACTTATAACCATGGATGACCCACCATGAATAAAAGATTAGGATGTGCCAGATTCAAAGGAAACCTTTGCTTCTGGGGTCAGTGCTCCAGCTCCTGAGCTGCAGGAGCCCAGAGGGGTCAGCACTGGTCTGGATCATGTGGATGCCCTTCCAGTCACCTCCTGGTCTAGGTTGAGAAAATAATGCTTCATCTGTGAGACCTAACAGGGCCAGAGCTCTGAAGGTTGTCAGTTCTGGGTCTGTTTTCAAAGAGATAACAGGGCCTGGCACCAGCAAGTCCACAGGAAGAGGGATGAAGGCTACAGATGGTGGGTAAAGGCTCTAAGGATGGCCAAAGGAAAAAAAAATAGGATCTAAACTTTGAATTTCTGCTCAAGATCTCATGGCCCATTCTGCTCCAACCCTGCACCTGAATGCATGAAAGGGATCACCCTGTGCCAAGTGATGCTGGGCAGATCCTCTCCTTGGATCTGGTACCAGCAGTGGGGTTTTGTTCAGTTGTTGCCACATTGAGAACTTGGACAAGTTTCAACTTGGTTCGTGTCTTTGTTTAAAAAGACAGGTGTCTGCTAAGGAAGGCAGGAGCCTCCCTTGAAATGGAAAATGTAAACCATCTCCCTCCAAATTATTATAATTTTGAAATTAAGGGGCTCTCAGGCAAAGATATCGGAATAGGAATAACAGTTCTTTACTAGGCAAATTTAAAAAAACCAAAAACCAACAAATGCAATACTATAAAAAAACTCCCCAGAAAAAAAAGCACAGAGTGATCACAGGCCCTGTCCCCTGTGTGTCAGGGGGGTGTCCCAGCCCCATCCCATGGGGGCTCAGCCCTCCTGCAGTGCCAGCTGTGGCTCTGCTGCAGCAGGGATCCTGCACAAGGGGGGAGTTTTCCTCTGCAGCTCCAGGGCTGCTGCAGATGGGCCTGGGCTCCCTCTGGCCATGCAGGGCAGCAGAAAGCTGCTCCTCTGGCAATGCAGGGGGCAAAGGCTGCTGTGCTGTGCCAGGCCCAGATTGGATCCAGGTAGGAATGCTTGGCTCCTCCCCTGGGCGGAGCATCTCCCCATGGGATGCTGGGATTGGATCAGCCCTGCAGGGACACTCAGTGGCCATGGACAGCAGAGATCTCCTGGAGGGAGGGTTGGCTGTGGGAGAGAGAAAGAAAACTGCCCCAGGAACAGCAGAGAACTGCCGCAGCTCTGACACATGGGGACAGAACACACACATATCCTACAACCCAGGACAGTTCAGCTTCCAGGCAGAGGAGGGGAAGGTGCTGGTCTCCTCTTTCAGGTGATGCCAAACAAGGAGATGCAATGAAGCTGTGTCAGGGAAGGTTCAGGTGGGACACTGGGGACAGGTTCTTCCCCCAGAGGGCGGTTGGTCCCTGGAGCAGTTTTCCTAGGGAAATAAATGATCATGGCAGAGCCTGCCAGAGCTCAAGGAGCACCTGGACAATGCTCTTAATCCTCTGTTTAGTTCTGGGTATTCCTGTGAGGAGAAGGGAGCTGCTGATCCTTGTGAGTCCCTTCCAGCTTGAGGCAATGTGAGATTCTATGAAACTCCTGAGAAGGACCTGCCCAAGAATTCTGCCTTGAGGAGAAGGGATAGAGAGGTGTTTAGGTCCCTTTGGCCACCCCTCCTGATGGTTCATCTCCCTTTTGAATACGTGCCTTGATTCCTCCAGACACTGTTCATGTCCCTGCTGTGCTCAAGTGGCCTCCAACACCCACCTTTGCCCTCTGAGAGCATTTCCCAAACGAGCAGATGCCCCATGAGCATGGGCACGACCAAAACCATTACAAACCCCCCCTTCAGAGCACTTCTCCCATCTTCAGGTCATTCCTGGGCTCTTCTCCAGGCACAATCTCCCCTCCAAAAGCCTTTTAATCCCCCAGCATTGGAGCTGGGCCTGGTGCTGCTTGGAGAGCTGTGCACAAACAAACCCAGCCTGATGCGCCCCTGCTGAAACTCCCAGGATCACACTGTGAGGAGATAAGAACTGATTTTGAACAAACTGATTTCTTATCAGCTGGAGGTCTGATTTTGTGGTCTGATACTTCCTCTGGCAGCAGCTGTACAGGAATACCAGGACAGCTTAGGGGCTGTGGTGGCTCTCAAAACAAACAGGGATGGCAGAACTGGGTCTGCTGAAGGAAGGCATAAATGAAATTCACCTTCCGGCATTTACTGCAAGTGAAGCTGATCTGCATTTCTTATACCAAGCAAAGGCTACAGCTCAGATGCTAATTTTATCTTGCTGGCTTTGTAGTGTCCTTGATCTTCAAGAGAATTCAAAATAACATGGAGCAAATGTATAACTAAGTCGTTTTAAAGAAGGAACTGCAAAGTGCATAACTCTGCTCAAGGGGAAACAGCTTCTCTGCTAAACACGGAGTATGAAATCAGATCATGCTGGCAGACTGAACAAATGGGCTCTTTACTCCTCATCCTCACAGCAGGGCTCTTAGGGAGCTCGTTTCCATCTGCCCTGCAAATCCATCCCAGTGGGAATGTGCAGGAGAGCCAAGCCCACCCTCACCTCCTCATGGCTTGTGGCAGATTGTGACAGATTGTGACCCTGCCCTGACACAGCTCCATTCCATCTCCTTGTTTGGCATCACCTGGAAGTGGAGATCAGCACCTTCCCCTCCACTGGAAGTTAAACCAGGTTTAATCCTGTCCAGGTTCTCAGTGTGGCAGCAACTGAGCAGAATCCCTTTGCTGAGCAGACACAGGTGAGTGATGACACCAGGAGCACTTTGTGTCAACCTTGGGCACAGTTACTGCAAGGGACCCTTTTCTCTGGCTGGAACAGCCAGCCCTCGGGCTGCTCCTGCCTGCACAGGCTGCCAGACACCTGAGAGAGCCCAGCAGGGCCAGCAGGAGTGGGGATGATAGTGGGGCCCTGGAAAAATGTTAAAAATAGACTCTGAAAATGTTAGGTTTTGTGTTTTGCCAGATCATGTGAAATTGCACCTGAGTAAGCAGTATAATAAATGATATATTTGTTAGATGTGATGATTGTTTAGTAATTAAATATAATTATTGTTTAATCATAAGAAGAATAATGAGAAACTATGTTAGAAGTTTGAGGGGGGGCCACGAGGAGCCCATGCTTGGCTGAAATGTATGTATACAATAGAACAATATAAGTTTAATAATTAACATGAAAGTTATATAACGATAGAATATAAAAACACGTTCATCCCGAACCCATGTCGGAGTCAGATTTGGGTTTGTACCCCTGACACCCAGAGCTCTTCAATAAAAGCACCTGCATAGAATCATTCTCGTGTGTTTCTGAACTCTAACAGGGACACAGCCACTGTGTGCTGGCCTGGCTGGGAGGGGAAGCACAGGCCCAGGAGAGCTGGGCTGGGGTGTTTGAAGCCCTGCCAAGCTGCCAGTGCAGCCCCGGGGTCAGACTGGGCTCCCCTCCCTCTGCAGAGCTCCAGCTGAGGCAGCGCTGAGCAGGAGCTCCAGGGCTCCACGCTCGGCTCCAGGAGCAAACTGTGCTGAGCTCACTGTCCAGGTGCACCTGCTGGAAGGCCCTGGAGGCTTTAGGGGAACAGCATGGGCTGCTGTACCAGAGTGGGGTTTAGATGGTGTTGCTTGCCTCCTATTTCCCAATAAGCATCTTCTGGAAAAGCTGCTGGGGTGAGCATTCAGGCAAATCCACACTCACCACACTCACCAGGCTGCTCTCCAGCCATGGGCCCTGCTCAGCCCCACCCCATGTCAGGTTACAGGTGAGCTTGGGCAGAGCCTGGAGTGCCAAGCAGCACTTTCAAACCAGGAGCAGCCATAGCTCTCCCACCATCTTCCCCAAATTATTGTATTTGCAGGAAAATATCCCAACAAAGGCAGGAATGATGAATCTGACTCCATGTTCTCAGAAGGCTCACTTATTACTTTATTATACTATATTATATTAAAGAATACTACACTATACTAAAGAATACAGAAAGGATACTTACAGAATGCTAAAAAGATAATAATGAAAACTGGTGACTCTCTCCAGAGTCCTGACACAGCTTGGCCCTGATTGGCCAAAGAGGGAAAACAACTCTCAGCAGAATGCAATGGAACAATGACCTGTGGGTAAACAATCTCCAAACACATGTGAGCACAACACAGGAGAAGCAAATGGGATAAGAATTGTTTTCCTTTTCTCTGAGGCTTCTCAGCTTCCCAGGAGAAAAATCCTGGGTGAAGGGATTTTTCAGAGAATGTGAATGCCACACCCAAGTTGTTGTCTTAGTCTGTCCCAGGCAGAGCTGTCTGGCACAGAGCATAAAGGAAATTTCTCCATGCTACAGGGAAACATTCTTGTCTTTCACTGGTACCAAACTGCAGAGAATCCCTGATTTCCAGGTGGGAGGTGCAGGGGTGCAGGAATGGTGCTGCAGAGCTGCCACAGGCCTGGGAAGGAGCAGGAATTCCCTGGGCAGACAACTCCCACAGCAAGGATGCCCTGGGGAATACCAGAACATGTCCTACCTGTCTTTTTAAACTCCGAAAAAGCAAAAAAGGAGAAAAATGCATGTCAGGCTAGAGAAACACCCACCATGGCAGGATGGAAGGCAGGCCCAGAGAGCTCTTCCCGAGGGAGCTGAGAGGACAGAGATGGACTTTCTTTCATTCTTTCTTTCTTTTTCTTTCTCTCTTTCTTTCTTTCTTTCTTTCTTTTATTTTCTTTCTTTTTTCATTTCTTTCTCCCTCTCTCTTTCTCCCTTTCTTTTTTCTCTTTCTCTCTTTTTTCTCTCTTTTCTCTCTCTCTTTCTTTGTCTCTCTCCTCTCTCTCTTTTTTCTCCTTCCTTCCTTCCTTCCTTCCTTCCTTCCTTCCTTCCTTCCTTCCTTCCTTCCTTCCTTCCTTCCTTCCTTCCTTCCTTCCTTCCTCTCTTTCTTTCCTCTCTTTCCTCTCTTTCCTCTCTCCTTCCTTCCTTCTTTCTTTTCACCACTCTCTGTGTTCACCTCCACACTCATCAGGGCACAGGCTGGAATTCCTGGTGTGTCTGTTCAGGGCCAGGAGTTGAACTGGATAATCCCTGTGGGTTCCTTCCAGCTGGGGATGTTTTGTGATATTCTCTAAGGTTATTTGGCCTCAGCCTCCCTCCTCAGCCAGGGCTGGGGTCTCACAGCCCCATCACATCTGCTCCTGCAGGATTGGTCAGGATTTATCCTTGTGAAGGTGAGTGCAAGGAAGGATTGAACCTGATGGCACCACAACCTAATCCACACCCCTGCAGAGCTGAGCACATCGGCTGGACACAGGGGGAGCAGGGCATCTGCCAGGGAGCTTAGACTCTGCTCCATGCCTGCATTTTTTTTCCAGTTGGAGATAGACAAAGTGAAAAAAAACCCAAAAAACCAACAAAACAAAACAACCTAAAAATCCCAACAAAAACAGACAAACAAAAACCCCAAGACTCCCAAAAAACAAACAAAAACAACCCCCAAAACCAAAACAAAACCCCAAAACAACAACAACAAAATAAAAACCACTAAAACCACCAAACAAACAAACAAAACTGGAGAAGCAGCTGAATTGAAAATAAGAAATGAGCTGAGGTATTTGTTCTCTTTGCTTGGAGTTAATACTCCTTGGAATGAAGCAGTGAGAGGCAGATCCTCTGTTCCTGAGCTCCCGGTGCCAGCCCCACTGGTCTGCCCTGGTCTCTGCTCTCCTGTGAGCCCTGCCATGCACTGGGACTCTGCACTCAAATGCTGAAGGTGAACCATGAGAGGTGCTGAACCTTCCTCTTTCTTGAGCACTTTTGGCCTCAGATCCTTTTCTCCAGCCTCTCTGTGCTTTCATGAAGAGTTTCCCTTATTTCAGAGCAGGTGCTTGCTCCTGTTCTTAATGAACCTCTCTGCTCCCTTGTAAACAAGCCCTTTATGAGCTGCACAAGCATGTGCTTGTTTCTATTTATACCTTTTCCATATCAATATTTGAAAGCACACTCCCCTACACTGCATTCCTTCCCTGTGCCCTTTTCCATCCCTGCTGCCTCTTTCCCACCTCTGCTTTCTCTCCCAGGTTCATTCAGGCTCTTTTAATTCAAACTTAGATTTTTCATTTCCTTTGTTGGCCTGAATTAAATAATTAGGAACTTTGTTTCTGAATGATTTGCATTCACAGACATCTCCATATCCCTGCAGAGGTGTCATCCTCTACATGAGCTAGAAATAGGTGGGAAGTGAACACCTGAATCCTGCAGGCATTCTTCTGAGTGCCTGCTGTGCACCTGGCTTTGGAGAGAGCTTCACACGCATTTTTGTGCTGGATTTATAGGGACGGGACACCAATCCTGGGAGGAAAGCTGAGAGAGTTTGCCTTGTTTGGCCTGGAGGAGAGAAGGCTTTGGGGTGATCTGATTGTGGCTTTTGGGTGCCTAAAGGGGCTCCAGGAGAGCTGGAGAGGAACTGGGGACAAGGGATGGAGAGACAAGACACAGGGAATGGCTCCCACTGCCAGAGGGCAGGGCTGGATGGGATATTGGGAATTGGGAATTGTCCCCTGTGAGGGTGGGCAGGCCCTGGCACAGGTGCCCAGAGCAGCTGTGGCTGCCCCTGGATCCCTGGCAGTGCCCAAGGCCAGGCTGGACATTGGGACTGGGAGCACCTGGGACAGTGGAAGGTGTGCCTGCCATGGCAGGGGTGGGATGGGATGGACTTTGAGGGTCCTTCCAGCCCAAACCATTCCATGACTCTGCTGCTGCACCTTGTGTTCTCAATTCCCATCTCATTAATAGAGGAATTCCTGCTCTGATTGGCAACCTGTGCAAACAGGAGCTGCTTCCCCTCTCCCACCAGCTGTAGCCAGGGACGAGACTTCAGCTCCTCCACCACAAGTGCTGGGAGTACTTTGTAATGTAAATAGCACTCCTGGTATTTTTAACAAGCACCTGCTTTATCCCTCTGCCTAATGAGAGCCTGGACAGAAATGCAGTGAAAGCACACCAAGGTAAGACTGCCATTTAAGCTAATTAACAGCAAATTAAATTAAACTGACACACACATATATTTTGGGCTCTTGCATCTAACAGGAGGCAATGCTGCAGAGATTTCATTATTCTCATTTCCCATCACCTGCTTTTTTTTCCCCAGCACCTTCCTACCCAATTACCTGGGGAAGGGAAAGGGAGAAAGATACTAAAGCCAATAAGATAATTCTCATTTACATAAAAATTTTTCTGCGTTGTGTTTAATAGTCTGTGAGTAACTGCAGAAGAATATATAGTCCATTCTTTAAAAAGCTCCAGTGCACTAATTGAAATTAAATTACATGGAACCCAGTGTCTGACTCCTGCTCATTGGGAGATAATATGCAAGCCCCAGCTTTGTGTGTTATTATATTATTAATATTGATGGATGAAGCACTGGAGCCACCACAGAGCCACCTCCCAGCAATTCCCCTTCCTCCAGCTGCAGGGGGGCCTGAACCCATCTCCCCATGAATATTCTTCATTTGCTGCAGGCAGGGCTGGGATCCTTTGGCATCCTGGACATTCAGAGCTGCAGCTTCTGGTCCCTCTTTGCTGCATTAACCCTGTGTCACCAAGATATTTTATGAAAAATCCCTTCACCAGGATGGAGCTGGGAAGCTTGAACTTCTCCCTGTTTTGCTGCTTTGGAATGTGATTTGGCGATTGCTTACCCAGCATGTGAATTGTTTTAATTTAATGACCAATCACAGCCAGTTGTGTCAGGACTCTGGTCTGTCATGGGTTTTTATTATCACTCTTGTTTAGCCTTCTGATGTATCCTTCTCCTTCTTTGGTATAGTTTTAGAAAAATGAATAGAATAGAATAGAATAGAATAGAATAGAATAGAATAGAATAGAATAGAATGGAATAGAATAGAATGGAAATCAGCCTTTTGAAAACATGGAATCAAATTCTCATCTCTCCTCATCCTGAGGACCTCACAACCCTGGGTGATGCAGCTGCAGCCTTTCCTCCACGTTCCTCTGCTTCTCTCACAGCTCAATTAATCCCTCAGGGGGACGCTGCCACCACAAACAAGATTTAAGGGAATTTCATGCCAAGCTGGCAGGCCTGGAAAGGAAAGGCTGGTGCTCCCTGGAATAGGCAGAGCACCAGGAGCTGCTTCCCCACCTTCCTGGGAGCTGCTGGGGTTCAGTGTGTGTGGAGCTCCTGCTCACCCTCTCCACGAGCTGCTAACGAGGGAGCCAATTAGTGCCAGTTGTGATGGGAGCACTGCTTCCAACCAGGAGCTGGAGTGAAACCTTTAATTCGTTTTGCACAGGCAGAGGAGCACAAAACGTTCAAGCATGGATGAAATCCACAAGTTGGGAGGGTTTAGGGTACCCCCGTGGGTTTTAGTCTTTGTTTCAGACGGAAAGGAAAGGAAAGGAAAGGAAAGGAAAGGAAAGGAAAGGAAAGGAAAAAGCAGAGAGAGGAAAAAGAGAAAGGTTTCTTGCCCTTTGGATGATGAAACTAATTCTCCTAATCTAAACTAATCTCAGGCTTTTTGGAATGAGTCACGCTGAAATGGTCCCTTGGTGGTCTGGGACCTTGGAATGACAAGTTGCCAAGGTTGGACACCAGTCCCTGCTGCTGGGGGCTCCAGAGACAGCCTGGCAGCCCCTGGCAGCCCCCCAGCCCTCCTGACATCCCCAATGGAGCAGGAGAGCCAGGAGCTCTGTGCTGCTGTCCTGCAGCTCTGTAAGATCCAGGGAGGGGGGGACACAGATGGGGAGCCATCCTGAGGGGCCCAGCAGGGTCTGCCAAGGGTTCCAGCTCCTCAGTTCCATCCCATTCCAACCTGGGAAGGGATCTGAGCTGCTTCTCTGCCTTTTGCTTGGCCCTCTGCAGGGTTAGAGAGAAGACAAATGGTTGTCTCCCTCCAGGACCTGGTTCCTCAACTGGAGACTGTCGCAGACATCTTTTATGGAAAATCCTTTCCTTAGGATTTTTCCTCCTGAGAAGCTGGGAGGCCTCAGGAACAAAATGTAAACAATGATTATCTGCTGCTGTGGAATGCAACAAGTAAATCTTTGATTAGCCCATGTTGGATGTTTGTAATTAATGGCCAATCACAGTCAGCTGGCTCAGACAGAGAGCCAAGCCACAAACCTTTGTTATCATTCTTTGCTATTCTATTCCTAGCTAGCCTTCTGATGAAATCCTTTCTTCTTTTAGTATAGTTTTAATGTAATATATATGATAAAATAATAAATCTGAAAACATGGAGTCAGATCCTTGTCTCTTCCCTCAACCTGAGACCCCTGTGAACACCATCACAGGAGACAGACTTTTGGGTAATGCAGAAGGCCCTGAAGCTGTGCAGAACAGCCCCAGAGGAGGGTTAGCAGCTCCCAGAGTCCTGCAGCTCTGAGAGCTCCATGGAGTTCCCATCTCCAGGTTTGGTAGCAGCCGCACTGCCTTGGAGGCGGCTGGAGCTCGTTTACATCACTCAGTCCTGCCCTAAAGATCTTCTGGAGGGGTGAAGTTTCCTTTCAAAGGAGCCATCAAGCACAGCTCACACCCCGACAGGAAGGGAACATCATCCAGTGAGGTAAATGGGAATGCAGGCTCCCTCCTGTGCTTCAGATGAGTCACCAGGCAAACGTTCCTGAAGCTTCCTGTCAAACAGACTTTACATTAAAGGCAGCATCACAAGGCAGAAAGTGTTTTTTCTCAGGACATTTATGAAGTCCTGCAGCTAATTAATCCATGCATTTACAAAAGAAATGCTTGACAATACACAGAGTTCAGCCAAGTTCAGGGAATGAAAGAAAATATCAGATCAGGGAACCTGCACATCTCCTTTGGTCCATGACAGATCTCCTTAGCAGCGAATCCCTGCAAGAAACCTCTCTGCTTTCCCCCTCAAGTCAAATCCTTTGTGTCAAACCCTATTTTTATCTCAGCCCACTAAGCTCATGAGGGTGAAACCTCCATGGAAGGACCCTGAGTTCTGCACCACAGCTTTTAACGGGAGTGCAATGGGGAAAGAGCATCCAGTGCTGCTGGAGGTGCAGAACATTGGAGAGCAGAGGAAGCAGCACAGAACTTCTTCCTCAAACACAGAAATTGTGCTTGGATCCCTCACTGGTACCTCAGGAGCCTGGCTTGTTTGCAGCTCTCCAGATCTTTACTTTCCTGTTTTTTTTTTTAAATGGGGATTATATTTTCTTTATTTCCAGTCATCAGGAACTTCACCTGGCTGCCACAATTTTTCCAACATGATGAATAGTGGATTAGGATCTCCCAGATCCCTCAGTGGTTCCTCGGAGGAGGTGATCCCTGGATTTGAATGGAAAGGGGGGAAATTTAAGCTAAATATTGGGATGGCAACAGACGGATAAGAATAAAACCATCCTGGCAGCAAATTGACACTGGGCTTGGAGGAGAAGGAACAAAGAGAGGCTGTAACAGGCTGGTGGTTTAGGAAAAAGCAGCAGCCCTCAGTGCAATCCCAGAGCTCAGACTGCAGGGCATCAACAGAGCTGCTCCTCACCTCTGTACCCAGCAAGACTTGCCCTACCTGGCTCTTTTCCAGAGGGGAATTGGCAGTCAAATCACATTCATTGTTACTTCCCTGGTTTTATGGGGCTTCTGTAGGTTCAGTGATTTTTATAGTGCAACTTTGGGCAGTGAAGGAGGCCCTTTACAGAGTTCTGGCTGGACTGTGTGGGATTTAAAAGCTGAGCAGAGCTGGGGACAGTGGGAAGGATTACACAGACTGTGCCTCTTCATGAAGATGCAGGCAGGAGGTCCCCATGGAGCTTCCAGTAAGGAAGGAAAAGCAAAGCCTTGCTGTAATAAACTCCTTGAATTCAGCACTGACACCATTGTGGGGTTTTGAGCAGCCAAATCTTTCTTTTTTAGCTTCCCAGGAACACACAACCACATACAACATTTGCTTGAGGAAACACTTCCCATTCTCAGCAGCAGAGTAAACATGGCAAAGAAGATTTGTAGAAGATACCCATTGTTATGAGTAGCAACTGCCCAATTTTTTAAAAGGCTGCAGAGTTCACAGGTTGGGCCAGTTGCTGCCAGGGTCGAGTTCTAACTGTTTGTTGTTGTAATCACCGGTTGTTAATAGTTTTTCATTAACTACCTGTTGTTGGTGGCTGGGAATTCTCCTTTTGTCAGTGACACCCTACCTGCTGCCAGGTGTATGACACCCAGACGGTGAAGGGGAAGGGACATCGAGTTGGCATGCAAATGACCTCGGATCCAGCATGCAACGGGAGAGACCCCTCACCAAACCTAGCAAAAAACCCCTAAACAACGAGCCAACACGGAATTGATGAATCAAAGTGATGACTTGTGACAGTGTTCACAGGGGTTTTTGGATGAGGGAAGAGATGAAGGATCTGAATCCATGTTTCAAAAGGCTTGATTTATTGTTTTGTGATAGATACTACATTAAAACTATACTAAAAGAATAGAAGAAAAGGTTTCATCTCAGAAGGCTAGCTAAGCTAAGAACAGAAAGCAAAGAATGATAACAAAGGCAGCTGTCTCAGACTCTCTCTCTGTGATTGGCCATTAATTAGAAACAACCAACATGAGACCAATCACAGATGCACCTGTTGCATTCCACAGCAGCAGATAATCATTGTTTACATTTTGTTCCTGAGGCCTCCCAGCTTCTCAGGAGGAAAAAGCCTAAGGAAAGGATTTTCATGAAAAGATGTCTTCAACAATGACTAGACATGAGGAACAGAATCCAGTATCCACCAAGGCCTTTTTACCCCTCACCCTAAGCTAAAAAGATGCTGGCTAGACAGAGGACCTCGAATGTTGAACCAAAAAGCAAAGGGAGTTCCTGATGGTCTCGTGAGGATGGAGGCCCCAGCTCTGCCTGCAGACCAGAGGACAAAGCTGCTCTTTTCTTCCTCTTCCATGTCCCTTCTGGTAGCAGCGGTCCATGCCACCCATCGGTTCTCCCCACCCAAGCTGATCGCTTTTAACAAAGACATTGAAAAGGAGAAAAGTCTCCTGCCCGTGTTTGTTTCACCCATCAGCTGCTGAGTGGATTTCAGGATGAGTTCATGCAGCCGTGCCCTGCAGAGGCTCAGGGATGGTGGCAGCACACACCCCTGCCCTGTGCAGCATCCCTGGGCAAGGGGAGGCAGCCCTGGTGCCTGCTGAGGTGTCAGACACTCCCGGGGCAGCACTCAGGGCTGGCAGAGCCCAGGCTGTGCAGGGCTGCACCTCTCCAGGTGTCATTGACACACAAGGCTCATTTCACCTTCCCTGTGCACTTCAGCCAGGAGCCAGGAATGGCCTGAGGGCTGCCAAGGCCTTTCACATCAGCTCTGCACAGAGCCCTCAACAGATGGGCAGGTGAGGGACAGAGTGGAGCTCAAATTATTCCATGTAGCTTAATTATGTCATAATACCATCTTTAATGCATCTGAGGAGCTTGGAAGGACTCCTTTCATGCCTAATTGTGAGGCTTTCTGAGAGAGCAATCACTGCTCAGAGGTATTTTCCAAGGATTTTTCTGTCTTTTGCCTTTGTAACATCAGTCAAGCAAACCACTATTGAGCAGTCTCTGTAGCCTGGCTCCCTTTTTAACCTCTCCTGTAAAACCTTTGGATATTATTATCCTTTCCCTGTTTGTTCATGTCTTAGGAGTGCAGATGCTTATCTGGGGCTTGCATTAGTGCACTCACCAAACAAAGAGGAGACATGAAAGGAGCAAAGGGAGCAGTTAGGTTGAAAGTCTCTGGGATGAGTGTGGAAGTTCTTTGTCGGTGAGTGAGGAGCCCCCTTTGATCTGGCAGCCACGGGGAGGGCAGGCAGGGATGCAGCAGAGCCTGGAGAGGCTGCACAGAGCCCCAGCTCGGGGGGAAAGGCTCCCCCAGGGCTGCTGGAACCCCCAGCCCGGGGCTGCAGCTCTGCAAAGGCTCCTGCTGGGCACAGGACTCTTCACTGGGTCACTCACTGCCCACGAGTGCAGGGGAGCTGGGGTAATGCCTGGGCTGGGCTCAGTGCAAATACAGATCCCAAACAGACAGATCCCAAATAGACACAGATCCCCAGATAAACACAGCCCCCAAACAGACAGAGCCCCCAAACAAAAACAGCCCCCCAATAAACACAGCCCCCAAACAAACACAGTCCTCAAACAGACGCAGCCTCCAAATAAACACAGCCCTCCAGACACAGCTCCTCAGACACAGACCCCAACAAAAATAGCCCCCAAACAGACACTGATCCCAAACAGACACAGATCCCCAAATAAACACAGCCCCCAAACCGACACAGTCCCCTAAACCCAGCTCCATAAACACAGCACCCCTCAAACATGGGCCCCCTAAATTTAGATCTAAACAGAGCCCCCAAACAAACATAGCCCCCAAACAGTCACAGATTCCAGACACAGATCCCAAAGACACAGGCCCTCACACAAACACAGCTTCCCAAACACAGCCCCCCCCAAAACACAGGTCCATTAGATACAGATCTCCTAAACAGAGCCCCCAAATACACACAGCCCCCAAACAGACACAGATCTCAGGCACAAACTCCAAACAGACACAGCCCCTCAATTACAGCCTCTGACACAGTTCCTGAACACAGCCCAACTCTCCCAAACACAGCCCTCTTAACACAGTCCTCCCAAACAAACACAGCTCCCCAAACACAGCTCCCTTAAAACATGGGTCCCCTAAATACAGATCCTCTAAACACAGCCCCCAAACAGACACAGCCCTCCAAAGAGACAGATCACCAAACAAACACAAATCCTCAAACACAGCCCCCTCCCCCAAAAACACAGCTCCCAAACGCAACGACCCCCAAACACAACTGCCCCAAACGCAGCCCTCCAAACAAGCACAGGCCCTCAAACAGAGCCCCCAAACAGACACAGCTTTCCAAACACAGCCCCCCTAAAACGTGGATTCCCTAAATACAGATCCCCTAAACAGAGCCCCCAAACAGACCCAGATTGCAGACCCAGCCCCCAGCAGCCCTGGCCAGCACAGAGCCCTGGGCCAGGGCAGAGCAGCTTCCCCAGGGGCTCAGGTGAGCAGCACGGGGCTGTGGGCACAGGGTGAGGGTGAGGGGAGCCCTGGGCAGGGCTGGGGAGCATCCCCCAGCCAGCAGCACATGGTGTTCTCCATCCCCCTGCCAGAGTGGCCTCACAGACCTCCTGGGAGCAAACACACGGCAACTGTGACCTTTGGAAGGGATCTTGCACTGAGGAGCTCTCTAATCACACAGCCATTATTGGTTCAGGATGAACTCATTGCCTCGGTGGTCAGTGGGAGTTGGACACAGTGGCTCCAGCTTTGCTCCAGCTGTTCCTGTGCCCCTGATCCCACAGATACCCTTTGTGTGCAGGCCAGGCCCAATTTAAACAGAAAGGAGACAGGGCTGCTTGGTCTGACATTGCTGGTGTCCCAAGGGACATTAATTCCCCTCCCAACTGCTTTAATTTCTTTTCATTTTGCCTGGAAACCAGCCCATGGCTCATGAGAGTGTTTCATGTTCACTCCTCAAAGTATTTCAAGAGGCACAGCTCCAGCTGAGTCAGAAGTACCCAAAGAGCCTCTCTTCACCCCTGAGCTGTTTGTTTTCCTCCCATGCCTGCAGAGTAACCTGGGCATGATGTTCAGTTGTGGCACCACCAGAAGGTCCCTTGTTAGGACATCACTCACACCCTCCATCACACAGGGACCAGAAATCCCTGCTGGGCTCCCAGGTGAGAGAGGAGAACAGAGTCAGATTTGCTGTGGGTGTTGGTCGGGGTGAGGGATATTCATCTACTTCATAATTGGTTCTGCTGTCTTTAATATAATTGCTTCAAAACCAGTGCACTGTTACACTGATAGTTATCATTTATGTTATACTGACAGCTAGAACTCCTATCCTGTGTAGCAAATAATTCTGATGGAGATCTTTTAGTCTAATTGTAGCCATGATATTTTCTGAAAAATCCTTTATTTGGGATTTTTCCTCCTGAGAAACTGAGAGGCCTCAGGAACAAAATGTAAACAATGATTATCTGCTGCTGTGGAATGCAACAGGTGCATCTGTGATTGGCCCATGTTGGATGTTTCTAATTAATGGCCAATCACAGCCCAGCTGGCTCGGACTCTGTCCAAGATACAAACCTTTGTTATTCATTCCTTCTTTTTCTATTCTTAGCCAGCCTTCTGATGAAATCCTTTCTTCTATTCTTTTAGTATAGTTTTAATATAATATAGATCATAAAATAATAAATCAGCCTTCTGAAACATGGAGTCAGATCCTCGTCTCTTCCCTCATCCTCGGACCCCTGTGACCACCATCACAGTCTAATCATATAATCATTAATAATTTATTTTTATTTAAACATATCTTTTTAATATAAACATATCATAATTTATTTTAATATAAACATATCTGGTTTGCCATCCTAATTCCTGCAGCACAAAGGTTCAATTACACCTGTGAAATCATTTAAACTCCCCTGAGAGGGAGTTTAGAAAGCAAGGAGGGTCCTTGCTGTACCTCCTGACTCACTGGGGGGGTCTCCATGGAAAACTCTGTCTGGAGCTCCCACTCTGCCCAGGAAAAGTGGGGATGGTGGGGATGTCCTGCTGCTGAGGAAGCACCAGGAATCACGGCCTGTCTCTGATAACCCTTGCACATTTAACATCTACAGTAACAAGTAACAGGCAGCACTCTCCCGGCTACATTTTGTTCTGTCATTCTAAGATAAGGAGCAAAGGAGAAAAAAAATTATTAGAAGAGTGAGGAAGCCACACTGGTAATGGCCCTTGCACAAAAGCCAGGGAAGTTTCCTCTCTTATCAGACAGCATCAGCCTGCTGTGCTGCCACAGGACACAGAGATATCAGCCCATTTAGGTTTTCTTTGATCTGGCAAAGGCACCAGATCTGCTGCTTGAGGTGTCTGTCACAGCAAATCCTCAGCTGGAACCTGCAGCACCTCCCAGGGAGATGGGAGCAGCCTCAGGCTCCTCCTGCCACCAGCTCAGGGAGCTCTGGGAGTGTTCCTTAGGGAATAAACCCAGGAGCAGCTCTGCTTTGGCTCTGTGAGGGTCTGTTCATGCTCTTTCCATTCTCCATTGCACTGAACAGGTTTGCTGCTGTAAGATCACAGGTGAAGGGCAGAGGAGCATCCCTGGGCACAGTCCTTGCCCTCAGACCCACACTGCTCATTCATTCCCTGGGCTTTCCAAGTGCTGCTGCTCCAAAACCCACATGGAAGGGTGTGTGGGTGTGGATTCTTCAGGATTCCTCCTTTCTTGTTTACCTGTTCATTTCAGCTTGGGAAGGAGGCAGATTCTTCTCATTTATGTTGTGAATAGAAAGCAAACCAAGGTTTCCCAGGTCTCCATTCCACAGGGAATGGTGTCAGTGCCAGCCTCCCAGCCAAAACCACTCAAATACACCCCCAAATGCTAATTCCACACCTCCCACATGGCACCAACATCACAAGAGCTCACTGGCCCTAAGGCAGGAGAGAGGAGTTGTTGCCAGACTTTGAAGTTTCAGCCACAGCCTCAAGACCTCTCATTTGTCCAGGAGAAGCCTCCCATACTCCCCAGGAAAACTCACCTGGAATGCTTTTGTTGGTCCTGTCAGCATCACCCTGACACTCACACATTGCCCAGAATCTGAAATAGCACAAGCAGCAGAATCAGACATCAGGGAATGAACAGGGAGCTGTTATGTGTTAAATCAAAGCATTCAATCATGAGGCCAGAAACATTTACATCATAGGGAGCTCAGAATAGAAGTGAGGCAGCAAAGATTTTGGCCACTGGAGTAGCAGAAAGGGCCACCAACTGTGGTATTTCCACAGCTGATTTTCACAGCCAGGCCTTGATATCTTTGCTATAACCTCACAGTCAAAGCACTTTGCACAGACTCTTTTGCTAAAGCCCATCAAGGGCTTTGCTGGCCCAGCTCCAGGAGAGGAGAGCCACCAGATCTGGTTTGGGAGAACACACGGTTGAGCAAGATCTGTGCAAAGCTCCCCACTTATATCAGTGTCATCCTCCACCTTGATAACAACTAAAAATAAAGCACTGCAATAATCAACTAGATTGACTAAGACAGATGCTGCTTTTAACATGTGTACTGTAATTAACTTACAGAGGGCTAGAAAGCTCCATCTCAGCCTCTTCCCACAGTGGAGGAAGTTTGCCTTTCTAATAATAGGAGCTGGTAACACATGTTGAATTATAAAGTAATGAAAGTTGGTTTTGGCAGGAACAATCCAGATTTGTCGTGCTTCCATTTAATTTCCAAGTCTGACAGGCGCTCTGCTCCCAGCGGAGCCGTTGCTTTTCCTGGAGCTCTGCTGAATTTCTTTCCATAAGGTAGGGCACAGAACCTCGGCAGGAGGAGGGGGATGTGTCTCAGGGACCCTCCTGACGATGCTGTGCTGACTTTCTCTCACATGCTGGCGGGTTTGCACACACGCTGCGCGCACACCCACACAAAACCTGCCCAGCCACAAGCTGAGCTTCCCCCGGGGTGCCTCACCCTGAGCCACCACAGATGGGATCACACAGCACTGTGTGAGCAGCACATCAAAGATGTTCCCCTGCCCTCTCCCATTTGTGCTGTGAGGAGAAAGCAAACCAAGGGTTTCCGGGTCTCATTCCACAGGGAATGGTGTCAGTGCCCTCCCTGTCAGTGCCTGCAGGGCTGTGTGGGGCTGGGTCCTGCCCTGCCTGCTGCCTCAGGGCCACTGTGCTGGGACAGCCCTGGCTGGAAATGGCACCAAGCACCCATTGTATATGCAGGTAACACCCCAACAAAGGCAGGAATGATGCATCTGACTCCATGTTCTCAGAAGGCTCATTTATTACTTTACAATACTATATTATACTAAAGAATACTATACTAAAGAATACAGAAAAGATACTTAATGCTAAAAAGATAATAATGAAAACTCTCTCCAGAGGCCCGGCACAGCTTGGCCCCAATTGGCCAAAGAGTGAAAACAACTCCCAGCAGAATGCAATGGAACAATCACCTCTGGGTAAACAATCTCCAAACACATTCCACATGAGCACAACACAGGAGAAGCAAATGAGATAAGAATTGTTTTCCTTTTCTCTGAGGCTCCTCAGCTTCCCAGGAGAAAAATCCTGGGCAAGGGGATTTTTCCAGAAAATGTGAATGCCACAAGCACCTTCTGGGTTACAGCTTCCCTCAAAAATCCTCTCCCAGGCCCAGCTTTCAGAGCTGGATTCCAGCAGCTCTTCACACCCTTCTTGGACCATCTCTGTGTCAGCAGCTCCCTCCCTGAGCTTCTCCCTGTCACTGCTGAGTCAGGAGTGCATAAGTGACACAGACTCCAGGTCAGGAAGCTAAGAGTCCAGAAGCCCCCAGTTTGTTGGATCCCCTTCTTTTCTATTCTGGTCTGATACAGGTGGACCTGATTGTTCATTCAATCAACACATTTCACAAGATTGGCTAATTAAGAAGACACCCTTCGATAAACATGAGAAAAATATGTTTTTATTATGAAACACCACCTGCAGATAGTTCACTATTTGTTTACCATTCTTTCTCTCTGCCTGGTAAAACTTCCCAGCCCAATTAATGGTAAAGCTTATCTGGCTTTCTCTTTCCCTGATCAGACTGTCACATCCACATCTCCCTGCCTCTGCAGCTCCTCAGCTGAGTTCTCCTGTCCCCCCTGCTTGGCCAATTCCCCCCTTTTGGCTGGGATGTGGCAGGAATGCAGCCAGGCCGTGCTCCCAGCCACAGGAACCTGTGGCGGGGTGCTGGTGTGGGTTCTGAGTCCCAGCACCATCCTGGGTGCTCTCAGACTGTGCTCTCTGCCCTCCTGCTGGCCTAAAAGCTGCTCACAGCCTCACATCTCTGCTGCCAGCACCCTGAGGTGACCCTGTCCCTCTGCAGCTCCCCGCTCCAGACCAGCCTGACCAGCAATAACTGACCCTCTCTCTCCTTCCACATAATCACAGAATGACCACGTTGGAAGAGACCTTCAAGATCATCGAGTCCAACCCAGCCCCAACCCCTCACCCAAACCCTGGCACCCAGTGACACATGCAGGCTTTGCTAAACACACCCAGGGATGGGGACTCCACCACCTCCCTGGGCAGCCATTCCAGAACTACATCTGCTGCCTGCATCCCCCCAGGCCCTGGGATTTGTGGAACAATTTGTGCCAGTCTGGTTCCTGCTTCCACACATTAAAAAACAGCCCCCTGATAATATTTCTGCAGTGTTAATGTGTGTGTGTGTGTGCAGACATCTGCTACAAATCCTCATCCTTGAAGGGGCGTCTCCGAGACACAAAAGCAAGGCCAGGAATGCATTTGGTCAGATGTGGCCAAATTTTTAATATTTTTCCCCACATTTTTTAAGTAATTAGGACTCCAATGGAAGTTTTGGGCCATGTCCACATAACATGGCATTGTCCTGGCTTCCATCAGTCTCCTCTGAGCCCTGGGGAGGTGAGCTCAGGAACCACCAAGAATGCAACGCCCTGAGAGATCAAAGGTAGGAATGAGATTCCCTTCCTGCTCCAGCATTGGTTCAACAAGTTCAGCCTTGAATTTGCTTTTTGGAAGACCTGGTGTATCTCTTACCACTCACTTACTATTTATTTAGTACATTTGGCTTCATACAAAGCCATGACCACCCACAGCACAGCCTGAGTGGTCAGCCTGAGGGGATCAAGGGCAGAACCAATGCAGTTTTGCTTCCACCAAACGAGGAAAAGGCTGTTTTGTGTGTTCACAGAGCCACAGGGAGGTCCTGGCCCTGATGTCCTCGTTGGAGGTGCTGCAGGCTGGCTGCACAGACACATCTGGGGGAGATGGGGTTAGTGACAGGAGCCCAGCACACCTGAGCAGGTGAAGGGGTTTCAGTGCCCCCAGGAACCTCCCTCACTCTCTCCTTTTCCACAGCCTGTGCTGGGTGACTCAGAGGAGCTGGCCATGGTGGCTGTCTGGGTTTGAACAGACAGGTATCTGCTAAGGAAGGCAGGAGCCTCCCTTGAAATGGAAAATGCAAACCCCCTCCCTCTGAATTATTATAGTTTTGAAATTAAGGGGCTCTCAGGCAAAGATGTGGGAGTAGGAATAACAGTTCTTTATTAGGGAATAAAATAAAATAAAAATAAATAAAATAAAATAAAATAAAATAAAATAAAATAAAATAAAATAAACAATGCAGCAATACAAACAAACCCTGCCAGAGTGAGACCATGCCCAGGCCCCCTGTGTGTCAGGGGGTGTCCCAGCCCCATCCCATGGGGGCTCAGCCCTCCTGCAGTGCCAGCTGTGGCTCTGCTGCAGCAGGGATCCTGCACAAGGGGGGAGTTTTCCTCTGCAGCTCCAGGGCTGCTGCAGATGGGCCTGGGCTCCCTCTGGCCATGCAGGGCAGCAGAAAGCTGCTCCTCTGGCAATGCAGGGGGCAAAGGCTGCTCTGCTGTGCCAGGCCCAGATTGGATCCAGGTAGGAATGCTTGGCTCCTCCCCTGGGCGGAGCATCTCCCCATGGGATGCTGGGATTGGATCAGCCCTGCAGGGACACTCAGTGGCCATGGACAGCAGAGATCTCCTGGAGGGAGGGTTGGCTGTGGGAGAGATAAAGAAAACTGCCCCATGGACAGCAGAGAACTGCCCCAGCTTGGACAGGTGGGGACAGAATCCACAGATTAAGTTGCAATCTGGGACAGTGGCCATGCCACAGCTGCTTTTTCTCACGTGAGAAAGCCAGAGTGGGGAGTCTGTCCAAGTCAGAGAGCCTCTGGTTTGTAATGCAGAGCCCAAACCAGGACATCCACTCTGCTGCTGTGCTCCCCTTGCTTTGCAGCTCTGCTCCCACAGAGGAGAGCTTGGATCTGCTTTGATGCACTGCTGCTCTCCCAGAGAGGAGAAACCCTCTGGGGTGTGAGGAGGTCAAATGACGGCAGGGGAAGGGAGGGAAAGAAGCAAACAGGGCCCTCCCAGCAGCACCAGGACCAGAGGTACCATTTCAGGTCACAATTGGAACCCAAGCTGCGTTTCAAAGTGTGATACTCGGACTCAAGCTAAGCACACCCATCATTAAATCAAAGTCCTGCTTCTTGGCTTATGGAATAGAATGAAGTCTTGCCAAAAGTCACATTTCATGGCCCTGCAGTCACCTAGAACAGAAAGCACAATGTGCTGGACACTTCTGGCATCCCTTGTGTCACCCCAGCAGCACTTGCCTCAGGCAGCATTTGTTGTGTCACAGGCACACAGGTGATTTTCCAAGGATTATATTTCATTTAGATCAGATTTTGTATCTAAACATACAAAATCTTCTCAGGTAGACAGCTGTAATGCAGGTGAAACTCACAAAGCTCCTTCCAACCCAGAAGAGCAGAGATCATTTCAGTTTCATCAGGGCTGTGCCTTTGCACCAAGGGTTAACCCTAACCAAGGTCTGGCTCTCACACAGGGAAGTTAGAGCCATAAAATAAAAGGGGAGATAGAAACACATAGCAGAGGCTCTGGCTGCTGACTTCTGAAGTTTTGCAAATGCCTCCAGGTGAGGAACACTGCTCAGAACACCCCAGTGATCTGCAGGAGAGAACAGCCTTGGAAATACAACACACACACACAGCCGGTGCCTGGGAAAATGGCAAATGTAACATTTATCCTTCTGCTTTGTGGCTGGACTCAATCTTAGAGGGCTTTTCCAAACTTAATGTAGCTTTGACTGTGTCCCTTTAGTGCAAATCACTTATTCTCCCCTCACACCTCGCACTGCCCCTCAGCAGCAGGAGCTGAGCTCACCAGGACAATGCTGCACTGGAGAACTTTGTGCTTGGTGAGAGGTGCCCCATTCCCCTGCAGGGACAGAGAACAGGGAAAACCCTCCCTGCCTGGGCCAGGCTGTTCTGGGAGGAGCAGAGTCCAGGAGAGCCCTGGCTGCCAACCTGAGGAGGAACCTCATTTCCAGAGAGAGGTGTCTCGGGACTCTCGCTGCTCACAGTGACCCCAAGATGTGTTGGAAAGTCTCTTCTCCCAGCCTGGTGCTCGAAGAAGGAGTCAGAGCTCTTCAGTTCTCGGTCTCAAGGTTGTTTATTATATCTTATCTATAAAATATTTTCTCCTGCCCTGCTGAGGTCCATCCAGCAGGACAGTCCCAGGCACTCTGCCTGCCCCAGGCAGTGTTATGTCTTTATACTAAAACTACATGTACAATGTTTACAATTACTTTCCAATACCTATCACCTATGTTAGACAGTGAGCTTCTACTCTAAACCAATCCAAAAGTGCCAACATCACAGCAGAAGATGGAGGACAAGAAGAAGAAGGAGAAAGGCTGGACATGCCCAGATTCCTCCATTTTGCCCTCTGAACCTCCATTCTAAAAACCCCAAAATCTACTTTTTCTTCCCGTGTAAAATCATTATCATTCTCCTTAAACTGTCATGGCTTGCAGATCTTCATCTAAGGTTGGTAATTTGCTCCACAGGTCATAATCAAAACCACACAGGTATTTTGGGCTCTGTGCCAGGGTCTCTGAGCCCTTCCAGGGGTCCTGGCTGTTCAGGACATCCCTCTGGCTGTCCTGGGTTCCATCAGAGAGGGAGAGGGAGCCCTGTGAGCAGGCAGGGACAGGTCCCAGCTCACAGACCTGTGGCATCCCTGGAGGTGTTTGAGAGAAGCCTGGATGTGGCACTCAGTGCCAGTGTCTGCCTGACAGGGAGGTGTTAGCTCAGAGGTTTCTCTCCACGATCTCAAAGGTTTTGTCCAACCTAATTCTGTGTGATTCTGACTGTGGCACACTGGGAAAGGAGGTGCAAAAATTACTGAGTAAGGAGTGGGTGATGTTGTGGGGAACAGAACCCTTGGAGAAGATAAAATACCCTGCTGAGGACAGAACCTGGACAAGGACAGGTCACTCTCCCACATTTTGGAAGTTGGGACCTCCCTAAGTGCTCCAGAGGAAGGCTGACCTAGGGCAAGGCACTGAGAAATGCTCAAACCTCATAAAGGCCTTGGTGCTTCTTGAGACAGTGACAAATATGTGAGACTGTCACTTGAGACTGTGACAAAGATTCCCTGAAGCCCTGAGGGCTTTAATTGTTGAAGGCAGCATCACTGTAAGAATTGGAGCTATTTCCTTTATTAATATCAGTAAAGGATGCCCCAACAAGGTTTTAGGATGTCAGTGTGGGTTCAGCTATTTATCAATAATTCCTACATATATTCAGACTTGTTCTTGCTACAGAACCATCCATTTGCTAGAACCAGCACCTCACTGCTTGTGTCTCCTACCTGGTTATTTCTAAAGTTACAGGGTAGCAGGAAAAAATTAACAAAAAAACCCCCTCCAAACCCTTCAAACCAACCTGCTGCTGCCATGGGATGCCCAGCCCTGAGGGAAGAGCAGAGCACAGCCCCACCAGTGCTCTCTGCCTCCTTCTCACCCAGCTACAGCCACAACCCTGACTGCTGGGTTCAGCAGAATTACCCTTTATTGCCAGATGACAGCATGCAGCAGCTCTAAAGGCAACAAAATTCATCTGGCTGCCTTTTCTATGAGTGTCTGTTCTCAAAATGCAGTCAAAGCCACTTTCAGCTAGTTTCACTTATAAAAAGTCCAGCAAACCTGCGAGTTTTACACAAAATGCAAGCCATAAAGCATCAAAGGTTCTGTTGGAGGGTTGGTGAACTTTAGCAATGCCTTTGATGAAAATGGTCTGAGTTTCAAGTGTGTAATGAAACCCCAAATCATTCAAGTTTCACATGGTTGCAAATATTTCTCACAGTTCTGATCAAAGGTGTATTCTGCAGGGAAGAGGCTTTGATTTTGCAGTACAGGGGACGTGCTGAAATTTTCAAAGCCAGGCCTTGGGATTTAGCTGAGCAGTTCTTCTTGGAAGCAACACAGCTAAACTTAGCAATGCTTAGGGGGAAGGAAGGAGAAGATGCCATGTTTGGATTATTCCTGTTCCCCCTAAACCCCTTCCCATGGGGAAGCCTTAATCCCCTCAGGGAGCCCAGGGGGCTGCAAGCCCCAGCAGCAGCTTTGGCTTCTCCAGCCGCCCTCCCTGCACATTTATTGCCAGCACTCTTCCCTGACTTCTCTCTCCTGGCTGCTGACACTGCTGCTCTGTGCACTTCAGAGGGAAAGCTGGAGTGTTGGGAGGAGGCATTGATGCTGCAGGACTGGCTGCTGACCCACATTCCAGCAGACAGGCACTGGAAAGGCTCCCTGGCTGCCCATCCAGGATCCCTCCACTGTCACCATCACATTTTCTGAAAAATCCCTTTGCCAGGATTTGTTCTCCTGGGAAGCTGAGAAGCCTCAGAGAAAAATGAAAACAATAATTATCTGATCTGCTTCTCCTGTGTTTTGCTGCTTTGGAATGTGGTTTGGACATTGTTTACCAACTGGTCAGTGTTTGATTAGTTTCATGTGAATTGTTTTAACTTAATGACCAATCACAGTCCAGCTGTGTCGGGACTCTGAAGAGTCACAGGTTTTTCATTAGTATCTTGTTAAGCCTTCTCTATACTAATTCTTTAGTATAGTTTTAGTATAGCTAATATAACATAACATAATATAACATAATATAATATAATATAATATAATATAATATAATATAATATAATATAATATAATATAATATAATATAATATAATATAATATATCAGCCTTCTAAGAACATGGAGTCAGATTCATAATTTCCTTTCTGCCACAGAGGACCCCAAAAATACCCCACTCCCCCACCTTGGGTGTGCCTGGCCAGCAAGAAACAGGAGAGCAGCCTCATCCTTGCCCTGCTCAGCCAGGAGACCCGAATTCCTCCCGAGGAAGAGGCAAATGCAAATGTCTGGGTTTAACAGCACTGCCGTCCTGGAAAGTCCTCATTTGTGACAACAATTTCCATGGCAACAGACTGAGCTGGCTGCCAGGGCCCGGGTCCCCTTGGAGGAGCAGGGGAAGGAGGGAGCAGAAAGCACAGAGGGATGTGGAGGAGCAGCTCTCAGGGTTTGTGTCAGCAGGGCCAGGCTCCTGCATGGCACAGCTCCCGAGGAAGGGGAATTCTGCTGGAATCCAGAGCAGAGGATGCTGTGATGGGCTCAGGCTGGGGATAAGGACACACAGATGCTGCCCAAACCTCATCTCCCCAGCTTGAGATGCCCTGCACAGCCCGGGGCTGCTCTCCCTGCTGGGACAGGGGACACCTTACAGGGGGCAGAGGAGCACTCTTACCCTGTGGGCAGGGATGGATGGGGTGGCAGCCATTCCCACAGCCCTGCAGGTGGTGGCTCTGGCCCCATGTCACCTCCCTGGCCTGTTTGCGTCCCCTGAAGGCAGCAGCCAGCAGGACTGACCAGGGGCACTGACCAGGAGCACTGACTAGCCCTGACCAACTCTAACCAGCAGCCC
Organism: Melozone crissalis; assembly: GCF_028551555.1. Taxonomy (NCBI): domain Eukaryota; kingdom Metazoa; phylum Chordata; class Aves; order Passeriformes; family Passerellidae; genus Melozone; species Melozone crissalis. The sequence continues at coordinate 13,091,347 of NW_026535795.1, read as the reverse complement.
TGACCAGCAGCCCTGACCCCTGACCAGCAGCCTGAGCCAGGCTCAGCCCCACACCAAGCCACCTCCAGACAGTGCCTTTCAAGCCTCGGTCACCTGCAGAGAAGCAGAGCTTTGTGTGACAGCCACAGCTCTGTTACACCACAGGCACACTGCAGAGGCTGTTTTTCCTAAGAACAGCCCATTTTCCAGGCAGCCTGGCATGATTCTGCAGCTCATTCCCACACCCAGTCTCCAATCAGTACAAATAATATGCACAAGCATCACAGAGCCATCAGCTGCTGCCCCAGGGGCAGGAACAGAGCCTGCTCAGACAGGGCTGGGGCAGCCAAGGACTTTTTTTTTTTCTTAGGCAACAGCAAGTTTATCTGGCTAATGTGTTCTGATTCTTGAAAATTCTGTTATTTTCTCTGAGACATTACAGTAAGTGGCCTGGTAGCCCCTTGGGATTCCATCCAATAAATCACATCACAGCCATTTAACCCCAGAGATGGCACCTGGGGCTGGCACATCTCACTTTTGGGTGTCCAGAGGCCTTGATGCAGAGAGCCTCGCAAAGCCAAAGCAGATTTTTCCTCCCTGCCTACCCAGCTCCTTATTTAGTTGTTTTTATTGTCCAAATAAGAGGCTACTGCAATAACAGCTTCAAAGAGTGGAAGCCCCAAGGGCAGAGAACATCCAGCACCACAGAAATCTTGAGTAGCTTTAGTATTAATTGATTAAACACTTCACCCAGCAACACCAAACACCCCCATCCCTGAAATTCAAGCCTCATAAAGGCTATGGTGCTTCTTGAGAGAGCGACAAATAGGTTGAGGAGCTTTTTTTGCACAGATTCCCTGAAGCCCTGGGGGCTTTAATTGTTGAAGGCAACATCACTGTGAGAATTAGAGCTATTTCCTTGACTAATATCAGTAAAGGATGCCCCAACAAGGTTTTAGGATGTCAGTGTGGGTTCAGATATTTATCGAGAATTACTACATACATTCAGTTTTGCTCTTGCTACAGATCCATCCACTTGCTGGAAGCACCACCTCACTGTTTGTGTCTCCTACCCTGTTACTCCTAAAGTTTCACGGTGACAGGAAAAAAATTAACAAAAAAAAAAACCAAAAAAACCCAAAAAAACCCCAAAAAACCCTAAGTGCAAGGAAAGCTTCCTTACAAAGCTTACACATACAGAGGCACCCATTTATCCAGGTTAAACCACACTGTTCCCAATCTCCAGGCAATATCCCAAGCAAAAACCATCTCTCCCCTCACCCCAGCACACTCACAAGAATTTTGGGAGCCAACCCTTTATTCCTCAGGAGGGTAAACACTCAGCTTCCTGCCTGATTTGCTGAATTGGGTATTTTCTCCTCCTTCATGCAAACGAGCAGTTAATTATTTACCAGCCTGTCTGTAATGCTCTAGTTTACATGCTGGAATTTACATGATTTATTAAACAAAATAGCATTTAAAAAGGAATCCTGTCATAGACATGTCATCCTTAAAGGAGACTGAGCAGTTTTTCCTGGAGAAGGAGGTAAATTGAGGAATTGCAGCCCCTGCAGCCATTTCCAGCCTGGAGGAGCTCCCTCCTCCTGCCATCCCTGAAGCCTCAGCAGCTGCCCAGCCCTGGGGAGGATGCTGGTGAGGCAGAGGGAACTGCATCCTCATGAATACATCACTCATGAATTCCTAAAGAATTGTCCTAAAAATCAGGCAGGTCAGCTTGAACTCTGTGGTTTTAGTGGCCCTGGGAGCACTAAAGTGAGAAATTAAAGGGTTGTTTAACCCTTGCAAGGGGATTTCTTCTCTTTTAAGCCAAGTTTGTTCATTCTTCTGTGGTGAAAATCTGATTTGGTCTGAGAAAACCTTCCGCAGTGGTTGTGGTGGATCATTTGGCTGAAAAGCTTTGCAAATGTAAAAAAAAAAAGTAATTTTCCCTATTTACAATCTTTTTTTATGCTGTAAAACAATAACCCATTTAGGAGGAAACTGCTGCTGCCTATTCCTGAGCATTATTCATTCCAGAAACAGGCTGTGATGCTGTAGAGCCTGACTAATTCCTGACTGGGAATTACTGTGTGCCTCTCAGAGCTGGACCTTCTGAACACTCGGCCAGAGCCTCCAGCAATTAGCTGAGCTCCTCTCCCCTAAGTGCAAATGAACCCTGATGCATTTAAGGATGAGTCAAAATGATTGAAACTGAACAACAAATAATAAACATATCCATCACTGTCCCTTCACTGATCACACCTGTATCAATCACAATCTCTGCAGCCACCACAGTTCCTCCACTGCTTCAAGTACCACTGTCCTTGCACTTGGCACGGGCATCCTGCAATCCCTAACTCATCTTTTGTCAGCCAAAATGCCTCCTAATTTCCTATTTTTGACAAGCAGGGATGATCCATCACAGCTAAAACAATAGGTTCATTTGTTATTGCAGGAAATGATGCAACTGAATAGAAGTTACACTGCAAAAATCTGTAAATAAAAGAGATTTGGCTGTAAAGTGCAAGTTAGAAGTATTCAAATAGAAACAAAGTGAACTTTTGGGCAGTGGCAGTGCTTAAATCACTAAGCCAGGTTACTGAGAGATGGATGTGGAGCCTTTTGAACTGAGGTGCAGTGCCCTTTTCAAACACTCAGCTCTGCTGCCAGTCCCTGGCTTTGATGTAGAAATCCTGGGGTGAACTTTGGGTTATCAGGAAGATCAGGCTCGATAATCAGAATGGGCCATTCTGGCCTGAAAATCCCTGACAAGCTGGAGCAGAGAGTGTGAGGATGAATTTTTCAGCACTGACACTGATGTCTCTCTACTTCTGCAGAGCTGAGCTGTGGAAAGGCTCAACAGCAGCAGAGTCAGCACAGCAGAGTCTGGGGAAAACACTCAGCAAGATACTGGGTGGTTTGGTTGGAACAGACAGGTGTCTGCTGAGGGAGGCAGGAGCCTGCCCTGAAATGGAAAATGCAAACCCCCTCCCTCTGAATTATTATAGTTTTGAAATTAAGGGGCTTTCAGGCAAAGATGTGGGAGTAGGAATAACAGTTCTTTATTAGGGAAAAAAAAAATAAAATAAACAATGCAGTAATACAAACCAACTGTGCCAGAGTGATCACAGGCCCTGTCCCCTGTGTGTCAGGGCGGTGTCCCAGCCCCATCCCATGGGGGCTCAGCCCTCCTGCAGTGCCAGCTGTGGCTCTGCTGCAGCAGGGATCCTGCACAAGGGGGGAGTTTTCCTCTGCAGCTCCAGGGCTGCTGCAGATGGGCCTGGGCTCCCTCTGGCCATGCAGGGCAGCAGAAAGCTGCTCCTCTGGCAATGCAGGGGGCAAAGGCTGCTCTGCTGTGCCAGGCCCAGATTGGATCCAGGTAGGAATGCTTGGCTCCTCCCCTGGGCGGAGCATCTCCCCATGGGATGCTGGGATTGGATCAGCCCTGCAGGGACACTCAGTGGTCATGGCCAGCAGAGATCTCCTGGAGGGAGGGTTGGCTGTGGGAGAGAGAAAGAAAACTGCCCCAGGAACAGCAGAGAACTGCCCCAGCTCTGACAGGTGGGGATGGAATACACACCTCAGCCACATCTTCCAACCCAGCACACTGGGGAATGTTGCCTCCCATGCCGTGGGAATGTGACCAGTGGAGTGGGTGATTCTGATCTATGGGTGACAGCAGAGGTGTGCTCCCACCCTCCTCCTTCCTGATTTTCTTGGTGTCACAGACATCTTCTATGAAAAATCCTTTCCTTAGGATTTTTCCTCCTGAGAAGCTGAGAAGCCTCAGGAACAAAATGTAAACATTGATTATCTGCTGCTGTGGAATGCAACAGGTGCATCTGTGATTGGTCTCATGTGGTTGTTTCTAATTAATGGCCAATCAGAGTCAGCTACTTGGACAGAGAGTCCGAGCCACAAACCTTTGTTATTCATTCTTTCCTATTCTATTCTATTCTTAGCTAGCCTTGTGATGAAATCCTTTCTCTATTCTTTTGGTATAGTTTTAATACAATATATATAATAAAATAATAAATCAACCTTCTGAAACATGGAGTCAGATCCTCATCTCTTCCCTTATCCTAAGACCCCTGTGAACACCGTCACACTTGGGATCCTGGCCAGGCTGGGATGAGTGTAGCTGCATGGCTGCAGGCTTTGCTGAGCCTCCAGTCTGGGGGCATGCACACAATGCGCCTGGTTTTGTGTTTTCCTCTCTTCTTGCAGCACAGCAGAAAGAGATGTGCAATAATCACAGGTAAGGACATCCATCTAGTGAGACCCAGCACTGCCCAGCTCTGGAGATAAAGCTGTGCCTAAACCTCCTTTTGGCTGAGCCCAGGTAGTGCTGGGCTCAACGGCTGCTGCAGGTAAGACACAGACAGTGCAGGATGTGATGTGGGCAAGACAAACTGCCCTAACATGAATCCCTCCCTGGATCGTGACATGGACTGCTGCTGCCTGCCCCATTCCTGTTTAATGAATGCTCTCTGAACAAAAGGATGAGCAAATCATTATCAGATGAGGCAAAAAGAAAAATATCCCAAGACACATCTACCCCCTGCCTGAGGCTGGAGTTGCAAGTTTTGGTTACCAGGATAACAGCAGCAGGATGAATTTCCACCTGGACTCTGTGTGTCTCAGCTGTGATCTAAATGTGTCATCTCCACAACAAAATGGGAGTCTGGCACCTGAAAATGGGGAAATTTAAGTTGGATATTGGGAAATAGTTTTTTACTGTGAGGGCAGTGGGGCCCTGGCACAGGGTGCCCAGAGCAGCTGTGGCTGCCCCTGGATCCCTGGCAGTGCCCAAGGCCAGGCTGGACAGGGCTTGGAGCAGCCTGGGACAGTGGAAGGTGTCCCTGCCATGGCAGGGGTGGGACTGGATGGGCTGTAAGGTCCCTTCCAACCCAAACCATTCCATGATTCTGTGGATGGTGGCTGAGCACCCTGGAAATGATCTGCAGTCAGCAAACACTCTGGAGACTCACTGGGAGCTCCTCCACCAATCCCAGTGGGCACTGGATTGGATTTGTGGGGTTTTAACTCAGGTGAATCCTGCAGTATCATCTGGGATGCCCTGTGGGCTGTGAGCAGTGCTCAGGAGGAGCTCTGGGGGCTCCAGCCCTTGCTGACCCAGAGATGGGAAAGCTGAGGAGCTCCTGGCTCAGTCCTCGTGCTCCGAGCAGCACTGCCCATGGTTTGCTTGTTGTGTGAACATGTTTATCCTACTCCCTGTGGGAAGTCAAAGGATCCCTCTCAGACAGGTTTTATATGGCCTTTGCCTGTCAGACCCTGCCTGCAGCATCCTGGAAGGAAAATTCCCAGCAAGGATGAAAGTGCCACCTGGAACAAGGAGCCTGGAGAGGCCAGCAGTCCTCAGGACACAGGGCCAGGCATGTGGCTCTGTGAGCAGCCTGTCCAGAGCATGTGTTCCCCTGGGACTGAGTAAACCAAGCCTGTCCTCTGCTGTGTGCATCCCACTGGAGCAGCTCTGACTTCAGAGACAGCACTGAGCTGCCAGAGGGAGAGAGAAAAGGGAGAAGTTGCTTTGGACTCCAGCTTCTAACTCTGTCTTTAGAGCTGAATTCTTCTACATCTGCAAACTTGGCTCGATTTACACAGGGCATTCTGATTCTGCCTCTCATCTGCTTCAAACGTGGGATTAGGCAAAGCATTCAAAATCGAGGACAACCACCAAAAGCCCCCTTGGCCACTGAATAAACAAAGCCAGGCCTCCAGAGGGTGAAATCAATTCCTGTTAGTATTCTGTGCCATGCAACAGGAGCAATTCCACTTAGCTCTGCCTTAAATGCCACTGTGTGTCACCCTGTGCAGAAAGTGATAGTTCCATTTTCAGCACATTGATCTCCCATGAAATCAATGGCTTGGAGCAGGTTCACCTGTCCAGGGCTGGGAGCAGACTCAGCTCCCCAGTCCCTGCAGGGTGGGAGCTGGAAATGTCACTGCAGCAGCAGGAGCTCCTGTTGTGCTGCTCACAGCAGAGGCATCCTGTGGGATCCTCTGAATCCTTCACCTCAGAGAAATCCCCAGGGCCCTCGCTTGGAAGATAAGGTACGGTCTGGTTTGAAAGCAAAACCAGTGAGAGACTCCAAGGCTGAAATACAATTTATTAGAAAAAGGGGAAAAAACACCAAATACGTGCAATAATGCCAAATAAAAACCACTGACAGAGTCAGAATACAACCTGACACCCTGTTGGTCAGGGTGGTGGCAGCAGTCCAGATGAAATGGTCTTGTTGAAGGGGTGATCCTGTAGAAATGGTCTGGTAGCTCTTGTCCTCTGGAAACCAGTGGGTAAGGACAGCTGTTCCTCTGGGAATCCAGTATAAAGACTGATTGCTCTGTCCCAAACCCCAGATTATATCCAGGTAAGTGTCCTTGTGGCCTGCACTGGGAGAAGGATGGTTTCTTTTCCCACTGGCTGGACTGGGAACTGTCCCTGGGGTTTTCCTGCCTTCCTGTGCAGTTCTGAGCATGGCCAGGGCTCCTCTGGGCCACTCTGGCTGCATGGCTGCTGCTCATGCTGAGTGTCCCCAGGTGCCTGCATCTGGGTCAGGGGAGCTTTCCAGGGACTGCACTGGGCCTCACCTGAGAAGTGGCAACACCTTTTCTGCAAAAAATGTGTAGGAAGTGCCTGCTCAGGTGAGCCTATAGGCTCCAGGCACAGCAAAGTCAGGAGTGTTGTGGGTAATGGAGCCCTGTCAAAGACCCTCCTTTGTCCTCAGGGAGGAGAACATTTAGGCTCGATGGTCCTGAGTGTCCCCTCAGAAGAAAAGTGCCTGAACACATTTACACAGGCAGACGGGACAAGGAGGAAAGGTTTGAACTGCAAAAGGAGATATGTGGTATTTTCAGGGTCTCCCGGATGAAGGGAGGAAATGATTGAATCTGACTCCATGTTCTTAGAAGGCTAATTCATTATTTTATGGTATTATGTTATTATATTAAAGAATGCTACACTAAATATACTAAAAAATAGAGAAAGGATACAGACAGAAGGTTAAAAGATAATAATGAAAACTCGTGACTCCTTCCCTCAGAGTCTGACACAGCTGGCTGTGACTGGTCATTAAGTCAAAACAATTCACATGTTGACTAAAGACTCTCCAAACCACATTCCAAAGCAGCAAAACATGGGAGAAGCAAATGAGATAATATTGTTTTCCTTTTTCCCTGAGGCTTCTCATCTTCCCAGGAGAAGAAATCCTGGCGAAGGGATTTTTCCAGAAAATATGACAGTGACAGGGAGATTTAGATGAGCTGCTGGGAAGGAATCCTTTTAGCAGTGAGGGTGGGCAGGCCCTGGCACAGGGTGCCCAGAGCAGCTGTGGCTGCCCCTGGATCCTGGAAATGTCCAAGGCCAGGCTGGACAGGGTTTGGAGCAACCTCAGATAGTGTAAGGTGTCTCTGCCATGGCAGGAGTGGCACTGGATGGGCTTTAGGGTCCCTCCCACTCAAACCATTCCATGATTTCTGCCACTTCTCTTCTTACTGGAATCTCTCAGGGTGTGCAGAGGTGACAGATGGAAAGCATTCCCATATTGTTAATTATGGGGATATTGTTAATTATGGGGCTCTGTTGCTTTGTTTTTCTAAAGTTCTTCTAAGCCTTCTGATGTTTATATATTTGAAATGGAGTTTATCACACACTTTTCATGTAAATAATGATTATTTTGCATTCCTTTCTGGAGGAGGAGAGAATTGATGGACTGTTGGTTTGACCAGTGTGGTTAGAGAGGTGGCAATTTCATCTTCCAATCCATGGCCACTTTTAAAATTCTATAAATATCGGAGTTCACAAATAAACTGCCCCTTTTTGCCTCAGACATCTCAGAGTGCAAGTATTGTTCATTTCTGTGACAGGGCTCAGCTGAGATTCCCACAATGAACAATGGGCACTGTCTTTGAGCACTTGGGACCATTTTGGGCACAGGGGACCTTTCCCAATTAGGTTTACAGGGTGGGAAACAGAAACAAAGTGCAAAATATTTTGCCAATCTTGCTCCTTAGGCAGAGCAGGAGGGCAGATGATGCTTGAAAAGGAGCTGATAAGGGAAAAGTGAAATATCTGATGAGAAAGCTGCTGTCCTTCCTCTGCTGGACATACTGGAAGGGAAACCCAGCTGGTGGAAAACAGAGTGCAGGAGTTGCATAAAGTTCTCTAGCTGTATTTGAGGTGTCTGAGTTTTACTTAGACTTATTTCACATCCTTCATTCCCATGCCACTGATGCTCTGATGGGTTGTATTTATCAAGCTCCTGTGACAATCTCTTCTGAACTTTGACCATCAATCTATCTCCTTCTACCTGTCTGGAGCTGACTCCATTTTTTAGGAGCAGAGGAAGGTGTTCTGCTCTGCAGGAATTTGTCACTTTGTCACTGCCCTGCACACGCCCCTGCGGAGGCCAGCGTGGCTGTGCTCTGTCACTCTGTCCTCAGTCTCTGGGAGGTTTCTGGTACAAAACCCTGTCCCAGGAGCAGGAGTATTGGATTTGCTGGGAATGCCCCAATGAAGGCAGGAATGATGAATCTGACTCCATGTTCTTGGAAGGCTAATCTATTAATTTCTAATACTATATTATGTTAAAGAATACTATACTAAACTATGCTAAAGAATACAGAAAGGATACTTACTGAATGCTAAAAAGATAATAATGAAAACTGGTGACTCTCTCCAGAGTCCCGACACAGCTTGGCCCTGATTGGCCAAAGAGTGAAAACAACTCCCAGCAGAATGCAATGGAACAATCACCTGTGGGTAAACAATCTCCAAACACATTGCACATGTGAGCACAACACAGGAGAAGCAAATGAGATAAGAATTGTTTTCCTTTTCTCTGAGGCTTCCCAGCTTCCCAGGACAAAAATCCTGGACAAAGGGATTTTCCAGAGAATGTGAATGCCACACAGGAGTGCTTTCCTGGCACAGCTTTGCTCTTCTCATCCCTCTGAGCCCTCCATGTGCTGACATCCCTGCAGAGCAGTAAGGGATGGGCTAAAGAGCACAGGGATTTTTTGACTAAATATTAATGGAAGTATCTCTGACACTTTTGTTATGTTCTTACATCACTGCCTGCAGCAGGATCCCAGCTCAACAAACCAAATTTCTTTCTGTATTTTGGACAATGCTCTCAGGGATGCACAGGGTGGGGTTGTTAGAGTGTCTGTGCAGGGCCAGTTGGACTGGATGATCCTGCTGGATCCCTTCCAACTCAGGATATTCTGTGATTCCATAATGTTGAGAAACCTCACAGTAATCTGTGAATTTCCTAGTATGTAAAGAAATATCATAATAATATAGAAATAGAAAGGATAATAATAGTAATAAAATAATAATATAAAATAATTAAAGAAATAAAAAAGAAATAAACTAATAATAATGATAATTTTTAATAATATAGAAATATAAAAATATTTGCTTATTGGGCATTAGACCTAAGAACTTTAATTGTTCCAGTCTGGTTTTGGGTCCCTGTACTTATAAATATAAAATAATTAAAGAAATAAAAAAGAAAGAAATAAAATAATAATAATTTTTAATAATATAGAAATATAAAGACATTTGCTCAGTGGGCATTAGACCTAAGAACTTAATTTGTTCCAGTCTGGTTTTGGGTCCCTGTACTGGTCTGTCCCACTCAGTCTGTTGTTGTCCCTCTCAGCATTTCTGGGAGGCTGTAGGGAGGTCTAAAGGCAGGTCTGAGCTCTCTGCCTTGGCCCTGCTGCAGGTGACAAGCCTGAGCAGCCCGGAGCAGCTCACAAACCATGCCCAGGGTTGAAAGCCCAGAGAAGCTTCAGAGTGACAAATGAAAATATTACAAAATAGGAGCTGGAAGTGATTTCCACCCTTTCTGACCTATTGTTAGTGCAGTTGTAAGGGAAATGCTAAACTCCACTGCTGTGATCTTGGCTTGTAACAAGCTCCCCAGAACCTCTGCAGGGATTTTTATTTTAGCCTGACAGGTTTTAGAATTTAATTTTCAGTGGTTTAGAATTTGTGACCTCCCCAGCTCACCTGAGGTGAGCTCATGGGGTCACAAATTCTGGGCTCATGGAGCCCAGAAACACGGGCTGTGTCTGCTCACCACACAGGAAGACACTTCCCCAAATTTCTCTTGGAAGTTTTACATCTGGATGTGTGGGGTATGAAGGAAATAAAGTGCTCCTCGTGAACATTAATCTGAAGCAGCTCTGCCTATTCCTTTGGAGATTTTCCACCTGGTTTCCAATCATTTGTGGAAGACGTGGTTTTCATTTGAAACAAGCGCTGGCCAAAGCAAACATCTCCTGAGTGCTGGGGTCCTGGCGCATCTCTGTGGCAACAGGACCACAGTGCTGGATCCTGTTGGATTTTCCTGTCGAAGCAGGCAGGAGCAGATTGATTCCAACATCTCCTGTAGAGTCTAAGGCTCTGCTGTGAATCTTCAGGAGAGGCTCTCTGGGACTGGACACCAGCCCAGGGTCCCTGTTCGGGTGCCAGCTGTGGGTGGCTGTGCAGCTTCCCCAGGCAGGGCCTGTCGGGTCCCTGCAGCACCAAAAGTGTCTCCACTTCAGGCTGTGTAACAACTCCCCCAGCCCACCAGACACCCAAGCCTAGATGGAGTAATTAAAGCCTCACCAGAAAAACAAGAGGGTTCTTTGCATAGTAAATCCAGCAGGATTTATTGACAGTAGATCTGAGGGTCCTGGTAAGGTGATGGTAAGAGGAATTCAAGGAGATAAGGTAGAGGCAGGAGCAGACAGGAACACAACTTCTGCTGAAAGGAACCAGTGACAAAGCGCCAAGAACAGGGGAAGGGGGCAGGGTATATGACTAGGGGAAGGCAGGCAGGCTCAGGATGCAAATCATCCAATGGGGAAGGGAGTTAGGGGAGGAGCTGAAGTGGGGTGACATGGGCTACACCAATGAGGGAGTGAAGTGGGAGTGGTCCTTCAGAGGAACCAATGGGGGAACAGGGGATACAGTACTTTCTAGAACTGAGGAATGAACAGCAGTTGACTGACAACAGTACATTTGCATTGGAATGCAAAGAATCATGGGGAGTTTGTCAGTTTCTTACTCTAACTTTACCATGGTGTTTTCCCAAGGCATTATGACTCTTTCTGCTCTGTGGCTGTCTCCCACATTGCTGGGCTCCATGGTTTTTCAGCTGAGGCAGAACATGGACTGGAGCTCAAAATTCAGAACAGACTTTGGTGTTTAGAAGAGGTTTTTCCAGGTCCACATTGTGTCCCTGAGGGTATGGGCCACCATGGGCAGCTCTGAGCAGGCCATCCTGTCCCCCCTGAAGGTGCTGGGTACAGTTTGATGTGCTGGGGTCACAGGGATGAGGAACCTGAGTAGCTTGGCCAGAATCATCACGAGCAGCATCTTCCCCTGCCCATTTCCCTTTGGGAAGAGCTGCCCAGCCACAGCAGGGTGGGAGGTGGCCCAGAGGAGCCTCTGCAGAGCCAGCTGAGCCCAGGGACCGTGGGTGAGGAGGAGGAGGAAGAGCAGACACCCTGTGGCTGCCACTGCCATGGGCCAGGTCTGTCACAGAGCTGTGATTTCCTTCTTGTTGGGAAGGATGAAAGTTTGACAAGAAAGTCTCACAGATATGTGTGCTTAGCAGAAAGATTTTTGAATGTAGAGTCTGATGAAGGAATAGAGATGGAAGCAAGTTTTGATACAGAAGAAAAGAATTGCTGAGCTAGTCTGACTGGATAACCAAGGAGGCAAAGGGTGTGTTAGTTAGAAGGGGGTTTTATGGCTTAAAGCAAAGGATAAACCCGCCTCAAAGAAGATGTTTTTACCAAACAGAAAGAGAGCACAGGCAAACAAGTCAGCAAATGTTGCAAGTAGAAAAAAGGTGTCAGAATTTTCCACTGCAAGAAAACTGAAAAACAACTTCTAGCTTAAACTGTAATGTACTAACTTTTAGTGATTGGAGAACAGTACCATGAATATGGTAATTACATTAGTTATGATTGGCTATAGATAAAAGTTAAAGTATAGATTGGTTCTACTGTATGAAGATGCTCAGCAAAGAAAAGTATATAATGCATTGTAACCAAAACCAAAGTGTCTCCAGGCCTGCCTGCAGCTGGAGCTGACAGCTGTGGGCACAGCTCTGTCACCCACAACCCTGGGCTGCTGTAAGACCTTGGATGGAATAAACTGCATTTTGGAGAGCCCCTGGAGTCCCACATCTGTCCTTTTGGCTTTCACCTTCTCATCTCCTGCTGAGCCCTGCCTGCTTCATGGATCCTGCTGCTTTGGGATGAAATGTGACTCTGGTGCTGCCAAAGCTCTCTGGCAGTGAGGAGGAGGAGGAGTCAGTCAGCCCTGTGAGTCCAGCCCAAGCCCAGCACAGAAGGCAGGGCATGGCAGGGCTTGTCCTCAGTGTGTGCTGATCTTAGGAAAACTGGGACCAAGAGCCTGCTTTGTGTGGAAGTGAAGAGAACTGGCTGCTTCTTTACCATCCCCATTAACAGCAAACTGTAAAACAGGCATTTGAAGCCTTTAAGTATTTGTTGGCCAGGTTGGAATCTTGCTTTTAATGCTCTAAATTAGTTGTCTAGATCTCCAACAGCTACTGGGTGCTGTTTCTGGAGCATGATGTGCTCTCACCTCTTCCATTGCTGGCAAAGCAAGGAGCAGAGCCCAGAACAAAGAGCTGAAAGGGTTAAACCTCCCCCATTTGCCTGGCAGATAAACAGGACCCAAATCAGTGACAAAGGCCCAGCAGTGCTGGCACTGAGGAGCTGGGTGGGATGGGCCATTAGCCTTTGGCTGAGGCCAGTCCAGGACTGGGGAATGTGCACGCAATTCCCAAGGCCTGGTGGAAGCTGGAACCAGAGCCCTGTGGTGGGTGACACAGGAGGAGAATGTGCAGGCTGGGAAAAATCCAAATATAGCTTTAAAATGCAGCCTGAGCTGAGTGAGAGCTTGGGCTCAGCACATGGGGAAAGCAACTTGATGGTGACAGGTGCCTGGGCACTGATACTGTCTGCAAAGGGGGCATTTGCATTAGAGGAAGCACAAGGAATAGATGAAATGTATATTTAGGAGAGTCCTTTCAGGCTGGGAGCTGCTGGGTAGCTGGAGGCAACTTTTGTTACAGATTGGGCAGGAAGCTGCCAACAAAATCAGCCTTTTGGGGCTTGGTTATGGAGGAGGAGCAGGGAAAAGGGAGGCTAGGTAAGAGCTGGGGGCTAGAGGCAGGTGTGGGAGGTGGTTTGGGAGGATGTGCTGAGAATGACAGAGCAGAACATGGGCAAGGGCTGGAGAGGGCTTGAGGAGAGGCTGGGGATGACAAGGAGTATCCTGAGGCATTAATCAGGCATTTATCTTTGCTGCCTAGTAAACAACTGGTAATCATCCCCAGCCCTTTGTCCTGCAGGTCCTGCAGAACTCCAGCAGCTTTCTGCTACTCCTCATTATAGCCTGGCTGGAGGACTTGCTGTGGGTCAGAACATCCAAATCCTGCTGATTAACTGGGTGAGGAATCAGTGCTGCTGGACTGGAGGATATTTTTTCTTCTCAGCTTTTACTTTTTATAAGGATCCATGAGCTGGGGGCATTTGTGAGTTGGCAAAGTCAGGATCTCAGAAGCTGGGCACTGTCTGTGTGTTCTAAATCCACCCCTGGTTATGTGGGATGCAATTCCTGTTAATGAACTGTGCATGCAGGAGCTGCTCTGCCCCTGCCAGCACAGTCCCTGCAGGTGCTTGGTTAGCAGCTATTTTCTATCAGCTATTTTCAGGAGGTTGCCTGGCTGATTAACTGGGATTCCAGATACCTTGTCTTGCCTGGTAACTATTCCAGCACATGCTGAAATTTGTTTGGGAACTTGTGGGAAATGGAAAGAGACAAACTTCCACAGAGCCAGGAGGGTTTGATCTGCAACCTTGGAGGGAACTTGGCTTGATGTACAAATTAAGTACACATACATTAAGTAAAAAAATTATAAACTTATGTTTCTATAGTTGTAAATAAGAATATACCTTAAGTAAATAAGAAACTGTATTGGGTAAGATGGTAAAGATTCTATAGAATAGTAATGTAATTGTGTAGAGTAAGCTGAGAGTTTAAAAGTTATAATAGAAACATATGTGTATAGGTGTTAAAATAGGTTAGTTTATTATTACTAGGTTAAATAGGTTAGGTTATTATTAGGTTGCAACAGAAGTGAATAAAAGTGGTAAGTTAGAAAAGCAAAATAAGCCTTGCAGCAACTGTTTGTTAGATTACCAAGTTATATATTATTACAAAGAATTTGCAACTACTTTAAACTATGACCAACTGCTTACTCCTTTAAAATCTCTGAGATTGATGTTTATCTAAACAATAAATTGTTCTTAACCCAACAATAGTCCCATTCCTTTATTACAAAGCGGTGACAATGATAGAAACTGTGTCCTGAGATGGAGCCCCAGGGGATGTAATTCAGCGATCTCCAGGATGAGTAAAATAGTTGAAATTTAGTTCTTATACAGAGGATTGAGAAGAATCTGTGCAGGTGTCCCAGCGTGCCCAGCACAGGGCTGGTCCCAGCCCAGAAGTGCTGATGATGTTTCTTAACCAGCCTCTAATTTCTTCATTCCAAGGTAATGATCCTGCTGCTGCTCAGGTTCTTCTCCTCCTGAGTGATCCCTCAGAAGCTTTGGGTGGTGTCTCTTCCCTGCCTTGGAAGTGGCCAGGTGATGATTTAGGGGTATGCAGAACAGAAAAGGGATTTTGCAGGGATCAGGTCCTGCCTGCTGCACTTTTGGAGAGGGAACTTGCAGTGCCTGGGAGGTGAAGCTCTCTGACTGGCATATTTTGCAGCAGCTGCCAGAGTCAGAATGATTTTGGTGCCAAACCTGAGCTGTAATTATTGCTAATGGTGTCGTGTTGACTTTGCTGCTTGTAGTGCTCAGCACAAAGGTGGGTTCAGTAAACACAGGAAACTAAAGCCAATTTATAATAAAAATCATGACTTCTGCAAGTGTGTGCCTGAACGAATGGAACAATGTGTGGGAACACTCATTCCAATCAAAATAACAAATTTTCCAGCATTTTCTGATCCATTCTGTCCATTCCTCATCAGCATTCATAGAAGTAAATTGTGTTTGTGGAAAGTTCTGTGAGAAAAGGAGTGTTTGAATATTAATGGGAATTACAAGAAGTGACATGCAGCTGTGTGGGGAAAAGCTGGAGGAGAAGCTCTCTGATGCCCAGCATGTGATCTTGGGGGATTTTGCACAGTTTCACAACATCTCTGGCAGCAAAAGAGGGTGCAAATGTAGGATCAGGTGACTGACCAAGCTCTGTGGGCCATAAACAGCTGATACTCAAGCTAAATGAACTCTGGGGAAAGCCTTGGCTTAGACCTCTTCTGCCTACAGCATTTAGCTCATGAATAAATAAATACATACATAATTACAATAGTTACTGGGTTATTAGGGTAGGCAGTGAAAAAATACCAACTACTGATTCCAGCAGTGTCAGGTGTTTGCCTTAAACCCTTCAAGCACAACTTGTGAGCTCAGTTTGTGAAGAAACTGGAGCTGAATTTATTACTCAGTCCTATGACTGAGCAACTGTGCAGAGTTTTGTACTGGGGCCAGGGACTGCTGCCTCTGCTGCTTCCAAGGAGAAAATCACCACCAACAAACAGGGCACAACAGTGACTCCCTGAACAGAGATCTGCTATTAATGTAAGGATAATAAACAACTGGTTAGAATTTGGGATTGTTTCCTGGATGCAGATCTTCAGCTGGGTTGATGCCAAGTGTGGGTTCTGTTCCATCCCTCTACTTCTCCTCCAGTCAGGGGGGTGATCATTAATTTGTGTGCTCTTGATCCTTCTGCCTCAAGTTCCAATCTTGCACAGGGTTCCTCCTGAGTTTCTACCTAAATCTGAATTAGGGATGAATTTTTAGTGAGATCTCTGCTCAGCCACTCTGGGCTGCTCTCTAGTTCTGATTTCTCTGTGTTCCTGTTGGAGTCAACTCTTCCAAAAATTTCCTAAGGTTTTTTTTTTTTGTTCGTTTGTTTTTTTGTTGTTTTTTTTTTTTAGCTTATCAGACAATGCCAGGATGGTTTGTATTAGTAGGAACTTCAAAGACCACCTTGTTCTGCCTTCCACTATCCCAGGCTTCTCCAAGCCCCATCCAACCTGGCCTTGGACACTTCCAGGGATGGAGCAGCCACATCTCCTCTGGCAGAGTTTATTTCCTTTTTAACCACTGCTTGTCCTTGACCTCTTTTCCTTATTTTGAATGAACTATTTCAAACAGTTTAATTTTATTTTGAAGGAGTATTCATAGCTGGTCCCCATTTCTGTTTATGCAACTCTGTTGCATGGCCCACCCTCCTTGTATTCTCTGAACCTTCAGGCTCCAAATCTGCTGTCTGTGGATATTGAAGTAATGTCTGGCTGGATAAGGTTGCCTGTGAAGTGCTTCTAATTAATAATGATAATAATAGTAATAGTAATAGTAATAATAATAATAATAATAATAATAACTAAAAAGCAAAGGGGGTCTTCTGAAGGACCAAAGTTCATTTAATGGGAAGTTTGTGGGAACATTTAGCAGTATTTTCATGGCTCTAAAAGCTGTGGTTTGTGTGTCCTCTTCTTTGCAGGGTCTTGAGAAATGGAAGCAGGATGAGGGACAACTAAATTAAATTTTACCTCGTAAGACTGGTTTAAATTTTTACCTGCTTAGACTGCTGCCAGCTTTTGGTACACAGCCAGAGAGAGCTGTTGCCAGACTGATTTGGGAGAGAAAAGCCTTTTCCATACCTAAACAGCAGGGAAGGGATCACCTGGACATGACCTGCTTGACAAGAGCATTATCCCTGGAGCTGCTTCTTCTTCTCTCTTTATTGATTGTTGTGTATAGTGAAGTATATAAGGTATTATTATTAATATTCTTATTACAATAATGTATACAAATTTACTTTGTAAAGTTTTTTTAGTTAAGGTGTAATTTTTTTAAGTAAGCTCTTTAATTATGATTAATTGTTTGTTTTAATTAGATTAATTAAATTTTTTAGTTTTTGAAGTTCTTTGTGCATGGATTTTGAATGGTTAGATAAATTTATATAATATAATTTTCTAAGGTTTTTATAATTATGTTTATGTGTTAGTAAAAGAAAATTGACAGTGGCTTTGTTTTGTAAGGTTGTATGTTTGATAGTATTAATATTTGTTATTAAGTTATTAATTGAAATGGAAGTAGCATTGATTTTCTACAAATCCATTTCCCACACTTCTCCTGTGTGCCCTGACCCCAGTCCCAGCTCTCTGTCTGGCCGTGGTTCCCCCACTGTTTGTGGTGATCACAGTGCTGCTCCCAGCACCCCCAGCCTGCAGCAGGGATGCTCCAGTGCTCCTCTGAGAGAGCAGTGGCTCAAATCACAGCCATGGAGCAGCAGAGAGGGCTGGAGAACATTGTCTGAAGGAGAAAAATTACTTTTGTCAAAGAGCTTGTCTGAGGCTGGAAATGGGGCTGTGTGTTCTATTTCTCATCTGTCAGAGCTGGGGCAGTTCTCTGCTGTTCCTGGGGCAGTTTTCTTTCTCTCTCCCACAGCCAACCCTCCCTCCAGGAGATCTCTGCTGTCCATGGCCACTGAGTGTCCCTGCAGGGCTGATCCAATCCCAGCATCCCATGGGGAGATGCTCCGCCCAGGGGAGGAGCCAAGCATTCCTACCTGGATCCAATCTGAGCCTGGCACAGCACAGCAGCCTCTGCCCCCTGCATTGCCAGAGGAGCAGCTTTCTGCTGCCCTGCATGGCCAGAGGGAGCCCAGGCCCATCTGCAGCAGCCCTGGAGCTGCAGAGGAAAACTCCCCCCTTGTGCAGGATCCCTGCTGCAGCAGAGCCACAGCTGGCACTGCAGGAGGGCTGAGCCCCCATGGGATGGGGCTGGGACACCGCCCTGACACACAGGGGCCAGGGCCTGTGATCACTCTGGCAGGGCTGGTTTGTATTACTGCATTGTATCATTTTATTTTATTTTATTTTATTTTATTTTATTTTATTCCCTAATAAAGGACTGTTATTCCTACTCCCATGTCTTTGCCTGAGAACGCCTTAATTTCATAATTATAATAATTTGGAGAGAGGGGTTTTGCATTTTCCATTTCAGAGGAGGCTCCTGCCTTCCTTCGCAGACACCTGTCTGTTCAAAGGCAGTGCTGCTGTGTGCTGGCTCCGTGGGCAGGGCTGGGTTGAGCTGGGTCTCAGCCTGCCTGGAGCCATGTCCCTGCACAGCCAGGGAATGCTGCTGCCTCTGTGCAGGAGCACAGGGAGATGAAGGGACACTGGATGGTGTCTGGGTGTGCTTTTCCTCCTGCCACTCAGGGTTTAAGTGCTTGTGTTGAAAGCTTTGTGCAGTTTAACCCCAAGGAGAAGGCAGACACTCAGTAGACAACAGGAGATTGTTTTCACTGAGGCTTTTTGTGGTACTGTAAGGACATGGGGCCTAAATGGGGATCTCAGTTTCTCCCAGAAGGAAGCTCTTTGGGGAGATGCCATCTAGAACCACTCTTTTAACTTCACAGACTTTGGGATGAGAGGTCAGATGTTCAAATATCTGCAGAGATCACAGAATCGCAAAATGGGTTGGGTTGGAAGGGACCTTAAAGCTCCTTAAAGCTCACCCCATTCCACTCCTGCCATGGGCAGGGACACCTTCCACTGTCCCAGGGTGTTCCAGCCTGGCCTTGGGCACTGCCAGGGATCCAGGGGCAGCCACAGCTGCTCTGGGCACCTGTGCCAGGGCCTGCCCACCCTCACAGGGAATAATTCCTTCCCAATATCCCATCCAACCCTCTGGCAGTGTGGAGCCATTTACTCTTGTCCTGTCCTACTCTTGTAAATTGTGTCTCTGCCTGTCCTCAGTCCCTCCTTACAGGATCCTGCAGGGATGGGGCAGTTCCTTTCACCAGGACACGGTTGCTGTCCCCAGAGCCCCTGTGCAGCACCAGGCAGGGATGTGTGGGGTTGATCCCATGGCAGAATTCCCTGAGAGCTGCTGGGTGGGCTGGGTGAGCAGCAGCCCCTGGCTGGGCAGTGCTGGAGCAGCAGGATGCAGGGACCCAGCAGGATTTTAATCCCCATTGCCAAGGCTCGGAATAACAGGAATTTTTTATTAAGTGAGAACACTACCTGCTTCTTTACTCTGTAGGCTCCAGCTTGTAACTGAGAGTTAAATACCACTATAATTCTCCTTTACAATGCATCCAAGACCTGTTTTTACAACCTTGAGCAGTTCTTTCTCACAGGAGTGGAATCCTTGACTTTAAAGACATTGCTCCCACGAACAAAGGTGCAGAACTGTGTTTTACATCTGCATTGCAATGTAAATTATGGGATAGATGCTGGAATTATTATTCTTATTATGCTAGGAAGGTGGGATTGCCTCTGTCCCAGGGTAAGAACAACCTGTTCCAGGGGAAGATTCCCTAGTTGGAATGATGAGCCTTGAGGTTCCTTCCAACCCAAACCATTGTGTGATTCTGCCACTCTATGAATAACTGGGAAGTTGCTCAAAGGAACTTTAGTGATATGCAAAATACAAGATGTCAAGATCTGACATTCTTCATTGCTCCTAAGGAGACATCTAATAACTCGTAAGTGAATGTAAATGTCATATCACTCCTAAAACATTGTGCATTCTCCATCAGCCAGAATAATGACTGATTATAAATGTTCCAGTGCACAAAACACCAACAAAACAAAAGGGAAGCATGAAATTAAATTAAAGAAATAAAGTGAGAAATAACAATAACAATAATAATTATGATAATGATTACAATGCTACTCTACCTTGCTTTTTTAATCCTCTTCATCTGGAAGGGTCCCAGAGCCTGTGGGCAGGACTGCTGTGGACAAATCTGACCACAAAAACAGAAACCTGAGTTTTTCTAATTCTTTCTGGACTGGCAGTGAGGCAGACACAGAATTCTGGGGAAATTGAAATGCTTTTGGAAGGTTTCTTTGCAGTTGCAAGCACTGGAAAATGAAAGTTGGCAGCAATAATAGCAGGTGAAATCACAGAACTCCAGGAGCTGAATCCTGCAGTTCCTCCCAGAGAGTGTCCACATGGGGGATGTTCCCTTTCCTCTACAGCTCCCAGCTTGTCTGCAAGAGTCAAGGAATAAAGGAAACATCCTAACTTCTTAGTTTTTCTCGTTTTTGTCTTTGTATATCTTGTGGTGGATCTTCTTTGAGCATTTTTATCTCTGCTGTGCCTGCAGTGTTCACGGTATCATTTTCACGCTTGCTTATTCAGCCCATTTTTAGTTTTCTTTGGGGTTTTGGGTAGAACACACAGTTTTCTCCTGTTATTTGTCATATTTTGGATTATTTACTCAAATGCCAAGTTGTTGGGTTTTGGTTTTCCCTGGTAACTTTGAAAAATATTCACCTGCAAAATGTCTTAATATGCCTCTGGAATCTGAAAAATAGGTGGGTTTAAAAATTGGTAGCTTAGATTGCAGGAAACAGTGGGTTTGTTCCCTTCCCCATGCTCTTGGTGAGCTGTGCTCATTTTAAAAACTAACAAAGCCAAGTGGTGTTGAGAAAAAAGGATGTTTTAGAAATCACATAAGAGCAAATTCAGGTGGCATCATAAGCCTGGCGTGTGGTGGGATCCTGGTCCCAAACTGCAGCTTGCCTGTAAAAACCTTCTCCCTTGCCAGACATTTGCAAAGGAATATTTCTTCCAGGGCAGCAGGAGCTGGGCTAAGCTGGGTACAGGTACAGAGGGAGGGGGTCATCGTGCTCACACTGCAGGAAAAGTAGCTCACACCTCATCCTGACCCTCTGCTCCTGCAGCCTGGACCCTGGAAATCCCAGAATCCCAGAATGAGCCAGGTTGGAAAAGGCCTTTAAGATCATAAAGTCCAACCCATGACCCAACATCTCCTCATTGTCTTGGTTTGAACAGACAGGTGTCTGCTGAGGAAGGCAGGAGCTTCCCCTGAAATGGAAAATACAAACCCCTCTCTCTGAATTATTCTAATTTTGAAATTAAAAGGCTCTCAGGTAAAGATATGGGAGTAGGAATAACAGTTCTTTACTAGGAAAACTAAAAATACAAATACAAAAGTACAAAACCAACCCTGCCAGAGTGATCACAGGCCCTGTCCCCTGTGTGTCAGGGGGGTGTCCCAGCCCCATCCCATGGGGGCTCAGCCCTCCTGCAGTGCCAGCTGTGGCTCTGCTGCAGCAGGGATCCTGCACATGGGGGGAGTTTTCCTCTGCAGCTCCAGGGCTGCTGCAGATGGGCCTGGGCTCCCTCTGGCCATGCAGGGCAGCAGAAAGCTGCTCCTCTGGCAATGCAGGGGGCAGAGGCTGCTGTGCTGTGCCAGGCTCAGATTGGATCCAGGTAGGAATGCTTGGCTCCTCCCCTGGGCGGAGCATCTCCCCATGGGATGCTGGGATTGGATCAGCCCTGCAGGGACACTCAGTGGCCATGGACAGCAGAGATCTCCTGGAGGGAGGGTTGGCTGTGGGAGAGAGAAAGAAAACTGCCCCAGGAACAGCAGAGAACTGCCCCAGCTCTGACAGATGGAACACACATTGCCTTGCAATCTGGGACACTTACCAACTAGACCATGGCAGTGGTGCCATGTCCAGGGCCCTTTCTGTAGCAGTCACCTCCCAAAAGCCATCCAGGGCTGGTTCCTGCTGCCAGCAGTGCCTGCAGGGCTGTGGGGATGTTTCCACATGTGCTGGGTGATGCAGCTGCCACACCAAGAGAGTCACAGATGCAAAGGGCAGAGCTGGGGTTTTGGATGGTGTCTGGATGCACTGGGTGGATTTGTTGAGGGGTGGCACCAGCCTGGCTTTGCCTGAGACTCCTCCCTGGGATTGCCTTGTCACAGGGATAGCTGGGAAACTCCACAGTTCTGGCCTGGCTTCCCCAATAACATTTGCTTCCAACCCTGTAAGTTCCTTTTGCATGAGCAATCCCCTGTTCCTTCAGCTGTGTGTGTGCCAAAGTTTTTCCTCCTGGGTGCTCCTATCCCATTTCTGTCACCATCAGAAGGCATTTCCTTCTGGCTTGGCCTTGCCTTGTGAGGTCACCTCTTCCTTCCTGGCTCTTTCCTTCCTCCAGATCCATGGAACTCACTGTCCTAAATCCCTTCTCCTCCAAGAGAGGAGGCTGCATCCTTCACTGTGTTTTCCAAAAGCTAGCTGGCTACAAGTTCTTCCCTTCCAAGTGCCAAGGAGTGTTCACCAGGGGCTGGCTATTCCAAGAACTTTGGCTGGGTGTCCCAGAGCAGGAAGAGGAGAGGAGCAGCTGCGAGGAGGAGAGGGAAAGTATTGCAAAATCCCAGCTGGCAAGCCAAAATCCAGAGGAAAAGTGGTGAAAGGAAAAGCTTGGAGATCAAAGCAGCCAGAAGAAGCCCAGGGGCTTGACTTGCAAGGTCTCTGTGATAATGAGAATCTGTATTTTGGGCTCCTGACCTGAGTTTTCTGAAAGAAACAATGACTAATTGTGGTATGGTGCTGTCTGAATACAAAACCAGGGTGGGAAATCTATTTCCAAGCCTCAGCTGTTGTGTTCCGTGCTCCTGTAAAGCTCAGGCTCTGATCACCCAGGTTCTCTGGGAGCACAGTGTTGTTTGGAAATCCATGAAAATCTGTGCCCAGAATGGAGTTTTTTAGTGAGGATTTCCTGGCAAAGGGACAATTTTTAGGAGCTCATGTCTTGCTCAAGAAACCCAGATGGAGGTTGACTTCACCCACTACAAAATCAATCTTTAGTATTTCTGAATCACCTCCAAAATTCCAATTGCTGTCTTCTGATAAGTCATGTAGGATTTTCACATTGTTTACGTAGAAAATTATTATTGTTGTTATTTTCTTCTCTTTTTCTCTGCCATGAGATGATCAGAGCCAGAGCGTCCTGGATCCAGTCCATTGATTTCCTGCTTCTCCTGTAGTCCCTGCTCAGCCTTCCCTCAGTGGATGGATCTCAGTGTATGCCATGGTTCCCTGCAGGACCTGGTAAGTGCCTCTGCTTCCCTCTGCTCCCCTGCTTGCAGGACAGTTTCTCACAGAAACACTCACAGGGTGAGGTTTGCCATCCTTGTCCCCAGGGTGACCCCACCACTTGCACACTGAAGCACAGAGATGTTTGTGCACACAGTGCTGAGCTCGTGGCAAGGGACATTTGAATTTTCCCCCATAGCTGGTGCCTCTGCAGAGCTCTAAGCAGAGATCTAAGCTCACAGTGCGGATTATTCTTGTATTTTCAGGGACCCCTGATGAAGGTGGAAATGATGAATCTGACTCCATGTTCTTAGAAGGCTAACTTATTATTTTAAGATACTACATTATATTAAAGAATACTATACTACACTAAAGAATACAGAAAGGATACTTACAGAATGCTAAAAAGATAATAAAAAACCCTCATTACTCTCTCCAGAGTCCTGACACAGCTTGGCCCTGATTGGCCAAAGAGTGAAAACAACTCCCAGCAGAATGCAATGGAACAATCACCTGTGGGTAAACAATCTCCAAACACATTGCACATGTGAGCACAACACAGGAGAAGCAAATGAGATAAGAATTGTTTTCCTTTTCTCTGAGGCTTCATAGCTTCCCAGGACAAAAATCCTGGGCAAAGGGATTTTTCCAGAAAATATGACAGTGACAGATTATGACTTTAATAAACTAACCTCATTTTCCCACAAGATAGAACAGCATCTTGACCTCATTCCTTCTCCTGGCCTCACACAGGGAGCATTTTCAGAGTTCCCTGTTTATACCTACTCTCACTAATGAACAAACCTCTTGTGGGAACCCCTAAGCAGGCAGCAGTGTTTGGAAACAGAAATTACACCATGTACTAAATCATTCCCAATAAAATGAAATAGTTGGTGCACCAAATGAAGTAAATGCATTTTATTGTTGACTCATTAGCAATGCTCAATCCCTTCCAGCAAAGCCCAATGTATGCAGATATAAATATCAGCTCCCTGCTTGAAAAGCCTTACTGGAAAAGGGACAAACCTGAGAACAAGCACAAGCTGGGGCAGCTCAGCAGAGGCTGCCAGTACCCCCCCTGCACCCTGCTGTTGTTGGAGGTGCTGCTTTGCTGTTCCAGGCACTGAACTCGCTGCCCTGACCTCCATCCCTCTTTGTGACACTGGCCAAGGCTTTGGAGAGGAACACAAGATGGTATTGATCATGCAAAGTGCTCATAAAGCTTGTTTTTATGGGAGAAGACCTGGGTGCACTAAAGCAACAGGCTGCTGGGGTTTATTTGGAAACTGGAGCATGAGGGAGGGTGAGGGGATGGACTGGAGCCATCCCAGCCCCACAGCATCAGCAGTGCCTCCCCTGGGAATGTGGTTCTGGAATTGGGGTTTAGTACCTCGGGCAAGCCTGTCCCTGACTGGTTTATGTTGGCATTATAGTGTAAAAGTTCTGTTATCATTACATTGCAAGGGTTCTATATTGCTAGAGTTTTGTACCTCCTTGATGTTTCTTGTGGGTATCTCCTCTCAGGCACCAACTCTTCCTTATCCCCTCAGTAGCCAACCAATCCAGTCTTTTATAACACTCTTCTTGTTGGCTACAGCTGTGGCCTGTTAAAATCAGGCCTGCTGCTAATCTTTAATAATTAACCCAGCTACAACTCTTTAGGGGGGTAAGATTACTTTCTCTACTACCTTTATTTGTTTATATTCTATCCCCCTACAGGTTTATACTGGAGTCTGTTAGTGCTGCTTCACTTCAGCCAGGACCTAATTTTTGTAGGAGCAGATTTCCCCTAGCATTCCTCAAGGTAAGCACTGAGCTCAGGAGGTCTCAGGAGTCACTTCAGTCACCAGCAGGGATAGGAGGCACACAGGAGTGGCAGGGATTGCTCAGGCGCATCCAGGGACACAAACACAGGTCCCAGTTCAACATCCCCCAGCCAGGGCTGGATTCCCTGGATTTAGGGCTTGGCAAACACCTGGAGCATGTTGGCAACCTGGTATAGCAGAAGAGCAGGATCCAGGGAGAGCTCAGAGCCCTTTGCAGGGCCTAAAGGGGCTCCAGGAGAGCTGGAGATTGACTGGGCACAAGGGGTGGAGGGACAGGACACAGGGAATGGCTCCCACTGCCAGAGGGCAGGGATGGATGGGATATTGGGAATCAGGAATCGTTCCCTGTGAGGGTGGGCAGGCCCTGGCACAGGTGCCCAGAGCAGCTGTGGCTGCCCCTGGATCCCTGGCAGTGCCCAAGGCCAGGCTGGACAGGGCTGGGAGCAGCCTGGGACAGTGGAAGGTGTCCCTGCCATGGCAGAGGTGGGATGGGATGGATTTTAGGGAGATTTAAGGTCCCTTCCCACGCAAACCATCCTGGGATTCTGTGATTCTGTGGAAGAGTAACTTCCCATGATGTTGGAATGATGTTCTCCTGAGGTGGTACAAGGCCAAATGCTGTGTTTTTAATTTTCTCTTCTATTTGAAAGGCTCAGAAGGGGAAAAGAAAACAATGGCCAGAAGCAAATCCCTGAGGCCTGGGCTGTGCCTGTTGTTGGTGAGCCCTGCGGTAGCTGAAATTTCCAGCTCCTGGAGTTCATGGGACCCCATAAAGCTTTGGGTTATTATTGAGGGGCCATAGCAGGGTGGGGGGAACCCTGCAGCTTCTCTAGCCTGGTTTTCCTGGCAGTCTCCACATCATTAGGGGGCACAGTGTGGAGATCTTCATGGGTTTGAGGCAGAGAAAGATGAGCAAGTTGATAAGATTTTCTGTGCTCTCCAGTGCAGAAGTTTCCTAGCAAAATTGCTCTCAGGTGGGGCAGTATCAGATGAAGCTAAAAGAAATAACATGGAAATGAATTAAAATTTTAAAATTTTAAATTAATTTAAAAGTGAAAAAAAAGACAAAATTTAATTTAAAAATTTGGAAAGCACATGGTTAACTTTGTAAGATGTCATGCTACAAGAACAGGCTGGACAGAGCCCTTTTCAGTAGCCCTTGCTGGGAATCTCATGTCAGATTTCTGTGAGCACAGCAGCCCCCAAAAGCCAACCCTCACCTTGGGCTGTGTGTCGGGATGGACAAACCCCTGTGCTCCTGTCACCTCTGGGCTGCTGAAATAAATATTTTATCCTTGGGAAATTGTGCCTGAAATGGCACAACTGAGAACAAACCTGGATATGGGGAGGTGATGGAAAGCTGCTGTTGTGGAGAGGGGGATCTCCATCACTTTTCTTCCAGGGAGGTCTCCTCTGCTTTTTCCTTTGTCCTTTCCTGTTTGTTCCTTTCCAACAGGATCCTGCTGTGGGAATTCCTATGCTGCTCCTGTCTCACCTGTCTGTGGGTCTGAGGATGCACCTCCAATTGGAGGATGTGTTCTTAATTGTGGTTTTGTGGAGCCCTTTGAGATGGGTAAATTAACTTGGATTTCCAGCTGCTAAATGCAAGGGTTTTGCTTGGATTAGATGGGAAAAGTTCCCTTAAATAACTGGGATGAAGAGGAAAACAAGAGTAAAACTGACTTCAAAGAGGTCAAAACACAATAAATCCTCAATGCAAGGCCAGGCTGAGGAGAGCTTCCCAAACGCTGAGGTGATGGGGGCTAGAGTGAGACCAGACCTCAGTGCAGAAGCTCAAATGATGAATGTAAAAACAATAAAACTGTTGATGATGGTTTTGGTACAAGCTGAATTTCTGCTTTTACTGTGAGACAATGCCAAATAATGGCAAAATTTCTGTATCAGGGACAGGTGGGTTGTGCTTTACTGACTCTGTGGTTGATGTTTGCAGCCTCACCTGCCTGAGGACAGATGAGCTGCTGCTTTATCCCTTCCTTGCTCCCTTCAGTCCTTTCCCCTCCTTCTTGTCTCAGTGCCCATAAACTGGTCCAGCCAAGAGTGTGTTGATGTCATTGGTATTTTAATTAACTCTCTGATTGCTAAAAGATAAATGGGACTGAGGCAATTGTGTTGGCCTTTGCCAAACAGGCAGCTTGGTGCAAGGAGAGCCTGGGGATGGAGATGTGAGATCCTTGAAGAGATGGGTGGTGTAGATCCAGACATGAAACAAGACATGGAAAAGGCAATTTCTTTTTTCTGAGCTGCTTCACATTTTGAATGGGCAATCTTGCAGGAGCTGAAGGTTTTTAAGGACTTCTAGGAGTACTACAAGGAGTGGTCTCTTCAGAGCTATTTCATGTTTCAGCCTGCCTGGATAGAGGCAAAGCCCTGCTGTCGCTGACACATCTCCATCAGCTTTCCACGCAGAATTAAACTGGATGAGATCCTTGTATTGGATGGAAATGTAGACACAGGAAATAGTGATCAGGGAGGAGTTCTTAAAGAAATGAGATTGAATTTGGCTTTAATGAAGCCCTTCCTTTTCCCTTTTCCCTTTTCCCTTTTCCTTTTTCCCTTTTCCCTTTTCCCTCCCTTCCTCATTTCCTTTCCCTGACCAAAACTAAGAGCTTCTTTCTACTCCCCTTAGCTTTGAATAATCTTTTTTTTTTCTTCAGGAAAGTGTTTCTAATTAGCAAAGAATGGTATTTCATGGTGGGAGATGCTCCCATGTGCAGACTGTGTATGAGCTACACATAGAAAAACATTTCCAGGCTAAGAACATTGTGGTTTAGCTGGGAAGTGCCTGCTTGGTTTCACTTAGTGTCCTGCCAAACAGCAATTTCTGTGCAACAGCAGCAAAGCTGTGTTGGGGAAGCCTTGGCTTCTGTTCAGATCTGCAAATGAGCTCAGTGGAGCAGGGGATGGGATCTCCCAGCTGGGTGTGCTCACCCCTCCCAGCAGGTTCAGAACCATTTAATTGAGGTGCTTATGTTGCACTGGGGACAGGGAAAGTTGTTTGCAGGGCAGGAAGAATTGATTGAAAACAAAAAATCAGGTTATTAGGTTACCAGGAAAGATGGGCTGAATCAAAAGCTTTTCTTGGAGCCTCAGTACCAAGAACTGGGTTTGGGGATGTTCCTGAACTTGGATCTTAACTATGTCCTGGTTTGTGTTTGGGGAGGCCCCTGAGGTTTGAACAGGGCAGGCACTTGGGGGCACTTTATAAATGAACTGATTCCAGCTGGGGCACGTGGATCTCACTGGAAAAACTTGAATTCAGCATCCCATCCCTTGAGCACCCTGGAGGAATCTCAGCTCCCACTGAAGTGTCTTGTTGGGAATTCAGCATCCCAGCCCCTAAGCACCCTGAGGGAGTCTCAGCTCCCACTGAGGTGTCTTCTTGGGGTCGATTTGCTGTGATGTGCAGCCAAGGACATCAGCATGAACGTGTGCCTTTGGAACCCCAGGAAATGTGGGCATGCTGTGCCCCTGGACAGGCAGCTCGGCAGCTCAGCTTTGCTGGTAGCAAACCTCAAACCAATTAAGCTAACATCAGGCTTTTAATTGCCTTGGTTAAGCTGGTGCAGCCCTCGGTGTGCACACTCATAAATCAATTTAAATGCAAGTTGTAGGAAAATTTACATTAAAGCAGCACTTCAGCAGACTGCCTTTTAAACAAAAACAAGAACGGAGAGGAAACGATTCCTGGTGACCTTTGCAGGCTCCCTGGCATGCAGGACTGGGCTCCAGCATGGGCTGTTCTCTTGTGGAGCTGCTGGATGTGGAGTCAGGAAGGGGACTGGGGAATCCTGGGCCAGCCAGGAGTGCCTTAGCAGCACAGGAGGAGCTGTTGGGCCCCAGAGCATCCCATGGTAACCCCCCGAAGTACAGGCAGGTGTAAATCCCTGACCATGTCAGCTGTGCCTTGGCAGAGCCAGCTGCAGGTTGCCTTTCTTCTCCAAATCCTGCTGCTGTCACCTCAAGTCTCTTTTAAGTCCTGCTTTGACTCAGGGATTTTATCCTTGTGAGATTTTCTGGACCAGCCTTTCTCCTCTGCCGCTCTCCATTAACTGAATCCTCCCTGCACAGAGGTTCCCTCTCAGCCCACCTGGGCTGGGGAACTTCTCAGGCTCCCTGGGGAGAGTAGCCAGGGCTCCAAAACTCACAGTAAAGCCATGACCATCTCTGGGAAGAAGGAAAAAGGACATTTCTTTGCTCCTGCTCCCACCTGCAGAGACTCCACATGCCAGCTGTGATGGGCACTGTGAGTGAGCCTCCCCAAACCCCACAGCCCTCATTCCTGTTTTCCTTTGGTTTCCAGGGTTTTGTCGTCTATCAGTCAGGGAATAATAAACACAACCACAACAGTTTGTGAAGTGTTGAAGCCATGACTGCAGAGTCCCCTTGCTCTGGCTCTTACTCTGGGCACAGCCCTGCTGGCAGCTGACAGGGAAAAGGCTCCAAGAGGAGCCATGAAAAGCCTCCTTAAACCTCCTGTTAATACAGGACAGAAGGGTGGCAGAGGATATTTTCTCCTGGAAAGCTACAGAAATTTCTCAGGGCAAACTTCTGCTGAGGGATGTCAGCAGTGAGGAATTGTAATACCTTACAGCACTGCAGGTTGCTGTTTTACAGGTGTGTTATTTGTCAATAGCTCTTTTTTTTTTTTTTTTTTTTTTTTTTTTTTTTTTTTTGCTTATTAATCCTGGTTACATAAATAATCACTGCAGAACAGGACAGTGAGTACACAACAATCTTGCATTCACTGAAGTTTCCAGGGCTGGAATTCCTACAGCTGGCAAGCAGCTGCTGCAGTGTCTCTTCAGTTGGGATGCTGAGCTGTGGGACCAGATAATGATCATTTAATGATGAACTTCTAATACCTGGCTATAAATGATAAAAGAATTGCATCCATCTGTGCCAGGGAGCACACCCTGGCTCTGTGGGGCTGCATGGGAAGCACAAATGAGCTCTTTACCAGCAGTGCTGTGAGCCCCTGCGTGAGCTGGGAGCTGCAGCAGCACAGCCCATGCACCATTAACTGGAACCTGCCTGTGTGAGTGATCCCAGAGCAAATTCCCTTAAAACCCCTCTGCAGGAGGGGACAGACTGGATGGAAAAGGTGAATTTAGTCCTGTGTGTTGGGTGCTTTGATAAAGAGACGCTGCCTGGAGGAGTGATTTGGGTTTGGAACACACTGAGCAGCCTGGAGGTGGGAGCTGGGCTATTCCAGACCTGCCAGATTTTCTCCACTGGGTTTTGGGTGGGAGCTGAGTAAGGATGGGCTGGAGGAGGGTGCCAGCCCCATCAGCTGTGCTAGCCAGCAAAAACACGAGTGGAGACAAGGAACAGAATGCAGAGGATTAAGGATTAACTCATGGCTGCCCTCTGACTCAGTTTTAAAATTCCCCTGTAGGAACTGGCCCAGCTGTGACTCAGATTTCACCCCAAAAAAACTGAGTGTGAGTTTCAAGCCCTCGAATCATTTGTTTACCTTAGGGTGAGCCTGAGACTTCCCCCATAAGCCTTTGGTGTTGTTATGCTAAGTTGTCCAAGTTCTGCTTCCCTATTGCTTACTTGTTTCCCCTACATGGCTATAGTTCTAGAATGTTCTACCCCTAAGTGTATAAATTGTTGTTTCCCCTTTGTTTTGGGTCTTTGGATCCTGCCCCTCATACTGTGCTTGACTTCTCCACATTTATTGTTTTTCACCATTCATTAAAGTTTTTTGGTCAACTCCATTGAACCCAGTCCTTTTCATTTTCACCACCCTCAGTGCCCTGGAGTCAGGGAACCAGAGAGATTTGGCACAGCCACCCTCACTGCGACATTCTCTGAGGTGTCACTTCACTCTCCACCCATATTCTCCTGCATCCTCCACTGGGTGTTTTCAGGCAGTGATTTCAAGGTTGGGGCTGGGGCTGTACCCAGGGAAGGGAGAATCTCCATTCACGTGAGGACAGCAAATATTGGCCAGAGTTAGGATGGAGCTTGACTTGTGCTAGTGCAGAAGGAAAGGAAGAAGAGGCATCCTAAAGAAAACATTGAAGTGCAGGAGGTCCTTGTGCACAGAATCCTGTGTGAGAAGCCTGCAGGTGAAGGTGGGCACTGAATGCAGAGCTGTAACTCAAGGACATCATTACAAAGCCATCAAGCAACTGTCTTTTATATTGATATCATATTTGTGTATTTTTCCTCTCCTTCTCCCTCCTCTCCCTTAATTGGATGTCAGCCACGTGGCAAGGTTATTCTGTTAGACAAGCTGGGAAATGACAATGACAGGATTATAATTAAGTGCCAGGACATACAGCCAACACAATTACCATGCTGTTATTACACTGGATGATGTGCTAAAGAAGCTCATAAAAACACTGTAAAGAATATAAATCATGGGACATGTGTACAATTGGGGAAGAAAATGTTTCCCCTTTTGCTAAAGCCCAATCAGTGCTAGATAAGTCCAGTGAAAGAGATATTTCCTTGCACTGACAGATTCCTACTTCCAAATGACTCCAGGAGCAAGCAGTGCTTCTTTTTATTTCAGCTTCAGGTCTGGTGCTGCAAATCTCAGCAATTTTTAAGCTGGTATTTCCCCTCTCTTTTTAGCCGCTGCCTTCCTCTGTACCTGCACCATTGGGATGTGTGGCCAAATCTCACCAGTTTTCAGGCTTTTCTTGGCCTTGTGCAGTACTGTCCTGTTCTGCTGATTGTCTGGGTTTTCTTCCTCATAAAGTATTGAACTAAAGGCTGAATCTGCCACTGAAGGGATGAGACCTGAGGGATTCCTGTGGAAGATGCCACTTACACCAAACACGGATTAGCAGCTGTAACTCCATGCTCTGTTTGCAACCCTTCCTCCTTGGGCTGGATTGGTGTCCTGGATAGCCAAGCAAATTGTATTCTGTTTGCCATCTGTATGGCAGCTGTCTTTTGTCAAGTGGGCAGTTTTCCTTATCTCTTCCATAGCCAGTCCTCCCTCAGAGGAGATACCTGCTGATAACAGCTATTGAATGTCCCTGCATGGCTGATAAGAACTACAGCATCCCATTGGCAGATGTGAGCCCAGAGGGAGGAGCCAAGCATTCCTACCTGGATATAATCCAGAGGTTCTGGAACACCAGCACAGCTTCTCCACTGGATTCCCCAGAGGAACAGCAGCTGCCTCTTCCCCTGGATCTTCAGAGGAAGAGACTGCACCTTGCTACAGGATCCCTGCTCCAGCAGAGTCACCCTTGACACTCCAGGAGGGCTACTTAATTAATATACAAAAAAATTATTTTATTATTTTCTTTAAAAAATTATATATCTATTATTATCCATATATCCATTTATTATTTGGAAACACAGCCCAATTTGCCCCGCTGAGTAGGAAATAGATATTCCCGGAGCCTGATCCAAATAAATTCCAATTGGACTGCTACCAACACCCTGACCCACAGTGTGCCAGGGCCTGCTCTGACTCTGGCGGTGTTGTTTTGGTTTACTGCATTGTTTATTTTATGCTTTTATTTTCTTCCCTAGTAAAGAACTAACTAATTCCTGCTCCCATATTTTTGCCTGAGAGCCCCTTAATTTAAAATTTATAGCAATTTAGAGGCAGGGGGTTTGCATTTTCCATTTCAGGGGAGGCTCCTGCCTTCCTTAGCAGACATCTGGCTTTCCAAACTAAGACAATGATGAATTTGAAGTTTGTGCTTGTAAACGTCTACCTTGAGCCAGGAAATGTTTACATTCACTTCAAAAGAAAAGCTGATCTGTCAGTCAGATCCATGGCCTTGCAGAGCTTTGGGCTGGAGCTGAACTTCTCTAAAAGCCCAAACTTCCCAAAGCAGGGCTGCCCAGGAGCTCTGCTGCTTCCATGGCCAGAGGCTGTTGTGCTGAAGCTTAGCCACAAAAATATTATTCTGACAATATTTTTGCTTCGAATCATCTTCTCCTTAGAAAGCTGCCACTCTGATATCTTCAGAAAAATGACAGCCCCCATCCTTTTTTTTTTTTTTCATCTTTTAATTGGCATGCTTTGCTGCTGTACTGCACAAAGCTGAAATTTCTAATGGTCAAATTTTATCAGTTCCAAAAACCCAGCACTTTGAAATGAGGTGTAAAAGAAGTTAAATTGTCTCCACTGCCTGTTTTGATGTTTGATCTAAACATTCTGATCATTTGAACGATTTGAGGATATTTAGGGGTTTGAATTCCTGACTAATGTGCTGAATTCACAGCCCTTGAAGTGCTTGTGATAGCTCAGATCTGCTCCCATGGCCTCCAATACCTTGATTCCTCTTGAGGCTAAGCAAGGAGGGCTTGGGTCTGAAGGAATAAATGTCCAAAGCACAGATGGTTCAGTAACCCTGCAAAACACCCTGGGCTCTTTTGTCCAGCATAGGATCAGGCCCTGAGGCCTTGCTGCTGGACTTCCATCTCATTAAATGAGAATAAAAGCAAAGAAAAGGGGTTTCTGCCAGGCCTATATTGGTACAAATGTTGAAATATGGAGCTGGTGAACTTGATTTACAGTCTCAGTGGCTGGTAATTAGCATGGCTATTTGTAAACCTTGTGCAGCCTGATCTCCCCTCCTGGGAGTTTCAGCAGTTGTATCTCACCCAGACACTGGCAATGCTCTGGAATTACCTGACATGGGTTCTGGGAGGGTGGTCTGAGCCAGCCCATGGAGCCAGAGCAGCTTGTGGGGCTGCAGTGACATCCCCAAAGCCCAGGGATGCAGGGTGGGCTCTGCACTCTGCCCCTCTGATAAAGGGCTGCTGAAAGGTCCCTTTGTGATAAAACACCAAAGGCTGCTGGTAAGGCCCTGTTGTCTCTGACTAGGTTTTCCTTTCTCTAAGTTCTTATCACATTCAGCCTTACATAAGGGAGAGAACACCAGAGATGACAGGGGTTTATTATTGCTTATAATTATTTTAAACTTTTTTACAACAGGCAGGCTGAGAGGCTGCTGCCTGACATTTCAGTGGGTTCCTTTATTTCATGTTTTAAACCATAACTGCTGTCCTGACATCAGCAGCTGCAGGAGAGCACCTTTCTCATCAAAAGATTTCAATAAAAGGGGAGCTACTGGTTCAGCACTGTCCTGGTTTAGGGAAATTTGGGAGAAAACCTCCAAAGGGGCTTCTCCAGAAAGCAAACCCACACAGATCCTCCCCCCAACCAGTTTGGGAAGGATTCCTCGGAGAGAAGTGGAAAGAACCTGTTTGTTTAACAGGCACAGCACCCCCAGCACACAAAATGAACAATACCAGGTGACACCACTCTGTCACTGCTCTGAAAAAGATGACAAATTCAGAAAGTCTCTCTTGGGGGTGGGTTGCTCTGTTATCAGTCCCTCCGGCTGCTGCCCAGAGTAGGCCCCGGTAGGCCCCAAAGGGGCCCAGTCTGGAGCAGGCTCGAGGGTTTCCAAAAAAGGGAAAGGAAGAACAGTCCAGGGAAAATTTGGACTGCTCAGCTAAACTAACTAACAGGCAGGAGCAAAAGCAAGAGCAAAGCAGAAGCAAAGCAAAAAGCAAAAGCAGCACCATGTACTGCCCCGTCTCTGTGTCCCCCCAGCCATGGGGGAGCGGCTGATAAGAAACCCAAACAAAACTTTCACTCTTCAGAGCCAATCTTGAAGGCACAGAACATAATATCCAATACAAACACCATAATGTCACCCTAGGACAAGCACCAACCTCCTGCTGGGTCTTTAAGGAACAAAAGAGGTGCACACGTGCTGGGAAGGGTTTGCAGGTGTCTTCTGTAGGTGCAGGGGTTCAGGAATAAAGGGAGAGCACAGGGATCACCCATGTGTCACTTGTGTGCTTGGCTGATGTGTGGGACAGCATTGGCATGGGTTGGTCAGAGAATCATGGAATGTCCTGAGCTGGGAGGGACCCCCAGGGTCACCCAGAGCAGCCCCATCCCTGCACAGACACCCCAACAGCCCCACCCCGGGCACCCCTGGCAGCCCCTGGAGCTCTGGCAGCCTCGGGGCCGAGCCCATTCCCTGGGGAGCCTGGGCAGTGCCAGCACCCTCTGGGGAAGAGCCTTGCCCTGGCAAGAGTTGCTGCATTTCTGGTGCTCCTCTGGGCCATAAAGGCTGTGGGACATTGTCTCTGTCTGTGCTGTGCCTGAGGGATGCACTCATAGCTTGCTCCTGTGTGCCATTTCCCACAGCAGGAAGGACCCAAATATACCTGGGCTGGAGGTATGGGATCTTTGTAGGAATGTCCTTGGCCCTGTTCATCTCTACACAGAACCTGATCTTCTCTTTTAATGTCCCATCCTGCAGAAAGGGGGTTAAGTATGAATTCCAGCTTTTCCTCCTCATGTTCTCTCCCCTGCAAAGGACTTTTTAGTAGTCTTGGTTGCATTTGAATTGTTATTTCCAAGTTCTACATTGCTCTTTTTTTTGGTCCGATTTTTTATGATTTCTGGGCACTGTGGGTAGGCAGATGCTGTGTGGGATCCTTTCCTTTGCCTGGGTGCTCATATAAATAGATATATCTATATATATATATATAAATTCTCTCCTCAATTAGCCCTTA
Organism: Melozone crissalis; assembly: GCF_028551555.1. Taxonomy (NCBI): domain Eukaryota; kingdom Metazoa; phylum Chordata; class Aves; order Passeriformes; family Passerellidae; genus Melozone; species Melozone crissalis. The sequence goes on along the minus strand of NW_026535795.1, from coordinate 13,056,000 downwards.
GCCTGCTGGGCTCAGATGATGCCTTTTCCTTTGTGAGCATCAAGGTGCTGAGCTGTGCCACACAGGCAGGAGCAAAGTGAGCAGTGCTAGAAGCCAGGAGGATCACTGAGTTTTACTCAAAAAGGCTGTTTGAAAGCTTGCCTGAAATGCTTTCTGTTGGGGTAAGGATGGGAAATATCTGGAGGCAGTGGCAGGATGTGGCATCTGTGGCAGCTGACCCCATATTCAACATGTCACTGACCCCTGAGGCTTTAGAATGAGGTTTGGTAAGGAGTTGTGGTGTCTGAGGAGCAGACTCTGCCTTGGAAAGGCTCAGGGAGGTTTTGTCTCCTCACAGCTGAGTAGGGAATGAATATTCCCAGAGCCTGATCTCAAATAAATGACCTGCTAAAAATAGCTGTGCACACAAGCAGGTGAACACCAAAAACCTGCTGTAGTCACTGTGGCTGGCTGGCCTTGGGGAACAAAGAGTTTGGTTGTTTTACCTCTGTGGAAGAGCAGGTGGTGATGCCTTCTAAACTCAGGGTTTGCTGCTCTTTAACTTTTAAATGGATAAAATAAAATTATTCCGCAATAATTAATTAAATTATTAATTAAATTAATTAAATTAAATTAGTTTAATTTATAATTAAATAAATTAAAGACATTATAATATAAAATAATTTTCTATATTATTTTTATATATTATTATTATCATTTGGAAAAATGGATATATGGATAACCCTCCCAAAAACTGTTTTATCCTCTCACAACCCAGCAGACCAAGCAGGGATCTTGGTGATCCCTAGGAGCTTCTGAAGCAGCTCTGCCTTTTCTGTGCCGGATCCAGCAGCACAGGGGATATGTCAGATTGGGGAGAAGGGGCAGCATTTGGAGGTGCTCCTCAGTGTCCAAAATTCTGGGATTTGTTGTCACCTGGCAGGATAAAGCTGGGATTTACTAGAAAATGGGGAGACTTGATTGAAAACTTGGGCAACAGGATTTCTTTGGCTTTTTCCTATCAAATTTGCTGCTGAGACAGCAAAGAGAAACCTTTCTGTTGTATCATCAAAAAAAAAAACCCCAAAACACCTTTCTCTAGGTTGTAGTTCTTGTGCTTTTAGGAATGGAAAAGCCTGCAGCTGTCTCTGGCTGTTCAAAAGAAGCAAATGTGAGACAGATCTTTCTTGATTCTGCTTTCATGGCTCTGTTGGGCACTTTCTCCCTTCTCTCCTGGCAGCAGATGTGCAGAGGAAAGGTCAGGAAGAGCAGGGCTGGAATCCCTGCCCAGCCAGCCCTCCCTGGCTGCTCTCCGTGGGTGACACGCTGGGGATGTGATGGGACAGATGTCACATCATGACAAGCCCCTGCACTGATCTCTGGAGAAGTTCTGCGTGCTCTGAATGTCATTTATGCAACACAGGGATAATGCTGTGATTCCCTGGCATTTCAGGGAGCTGCTGGCATGTCCCAGGCTTGTCTGGTTCATGCAGGTGCTGAGATGTCAGACAAGACTTTTTTTTTGATTTAGAGATGGGGTAACTGAGAAGTGTTTGAAAAATTTTTATTCTATTTTTAGTTTTATGAGAAGGGTGAGACAATACAGATGTTATAATTCATGCTATCACAATCAGAAGCCAGCTATTTCCTAATTACAACACACTATAAATGCTTTTTGGCCTGTCAGTTTTTTACCACACTATACTGTAGATGCCTTAAAGCCAATCATCTTAAAGTACCCCTCATGAAACTAACTATTCCTTAATTACAATACACTATATGTGGTTTTTAAGCCTGTTTTTAACCACACTATACTGTAGATATCTTAAAGCTAATAATCTAAAACTGAAATTTGTAAACCTTGTGCAAAGGTTTAAATCTAAACTACCATCTAATGATCTAAAACTACCCCTCATAGGTCTTACTACAATGCCTCTTTCACAGTTCTATTTTTCTAAAATATCTAGTCTTATTTGTAAGACCATCTTTTGAAACTTTATTTTAGCTCTAGTTCTCTCTCAACAATATCTGTCCTACTCTATGGCATTTCCAAATCAGTATTCTTATCTCAAAGTTTATATACAGATACATACTGTGTGAGCTTTTTGTCAAGCCCTGAAAACTCTTTGCAAACCTATTTCCCATACTGAGATAATTCTGGCATTCCCCTAGGACTGAATCAAGGGTTTAAAGAAACTGAAAGAGTTAAAAGTTTGGCTGGATTTAGTTAGGGGAGATAGAAACAATTAAGAGTATAGCAAGAAGAGTAGAGATAATAAGGGAGAGTTAATTATTAGCAGATGGAATAGTTAAGGCTGAGATATAAATCAGGTATTTGTCTTTACTGTGTTCAAAGAAGCAGGATGGGATGTGGATCTGATTGTGGAAGAGGCTGTGGCTGCACCTGGGCCCTGAGCCTTGAGCTACAGCCAAGGGGTCCAAAGCCAACAAGGCAAAGGGACAGGGTCACTGTGACCTCAGGAGACCAAAGACCCATTTCAGACCCACCGACCCATTGCAGACCCACAGACCCATTAGAGGTGAAGTACTGCACAAGTGTGAAGGAACTTTGGCTCATTTAAATACATTTGAATATGAAATGGGTGGGTGGGGTTAGGTAATGAATATGTATTAGGTGTTTTGGGAATTATATGAATATATAAGACTTTTTTAGATAAAAGGAGAGCCAGAGACCTCTTCCCTTCCCTTCCCTTCCCTTCCCTTCCCTTCCCTTCCCTTCCCTCCTCTGGGCTGGCATTGCAATCCAGCCCACTCCCAAAGCACTCACCAGGCACCAAAGAATGGTAAATGCTTGGGAAAGGGGAAAAAAAGGCAAGCAGAGCAGCACTCACCAAGCTCTCTGTACACCCCATTTTGTGACGCCCTTTCCTTCAAATCAAACAATGCAATTCTGAAATCAGGTGTTTTCTGACAGAAGGGCACAGAGCACAGTGTCGCTGAGCAGATCTGAAGGGGTGACCCTCTCACAGAGGGCTGGGCATAAATAATTTGCTTAATGGTTGTACCTAAAGGATAGCCCTGAGATAAGGAGACAACTTTGAAAGGTGGCCTTCAAATTAATATAAGCAATGGAGGAACATGAGATTTGTCAGGCTGGATCAGGCCCTTCTTGCTTAGGTTTATGTTGTGATTTAAAACTAAAATAGCTGCTTCTTCTGAGCAAAGTGGGAGCACTTAATGGCAGGGCTCGCCCACACTTGTATCTTCCCTATCTTTAACAATTAACGTTCAGTTTCAGGCCTGATGAACAAAGAACCCCCTTTGGTTGGTGTAATTGATACCTCTAAGTGCTCTCTATTAATGTAAATGCTTCCAAATCTTCACATTTCTCCTGTCTTGCTGAGCCTTGATTGTGCTTGAACTCACCTGGGACAAGGAGTGGAGACAGACCCAGGGTTCCTTTTTCATCCTTTAGAATCCCCACCTTTGTCTTCATGGACTGTTCTCTTTTCTGGATATCAATCAGCAGAACCTCTCAATTTTCCTAAAGCACTATCACATTCATTGCTTTAGACAAAAATATTGTCTAAAGTTATATAAATATACTTATAAACTAAATATAGTTACATTGCTTGTGTCTCTTTTCAAGCAGCAATCCTGTTCTTTCTGGTTCACCTTGATGAGCATTTTCTGGGTGTTTTATTGTTCCCTGAATCCTGCCCCTGTTTTGAGCCAGGCTGACACTTCCATGCATGAAATGAGACCTCTGTGTGTCCAAGGACACGGCAGATTCCTGGAGCCAGTGGATTTTGGTGCCTTGTCCCAGCCCTGTGGAGCTGTGGCTGAAGGGGCAGGAAGGAGTGTCTGGGGCGCAGGGGTTCATTCCCTGAGGGGTCTGACCTGCCCCAGGAGGGAGAGGGATCTCCAGAGCTGCCTCTGCTGCTCCTCTTGCTGTGACATTCTGCTCTGGCTCCTTCCTGCCGTGCACCTGATTTATGCAATTCATTAAATCCCTCCCTGTTTCCTCTTTTCCCTGAGAGGGTCCCTTATTCCTCTGGAAATACATTTCCCTTCCTGGATTTTGATTCTTTTACCATCCCAAGGCCATTTCTGCCTGGTGCTCTGGTTTCTGCTGGTTCTCCAGCTGGGAGACAGCTGAACAGGGTGGGAGCCTACCAGCTGCAGGTGCATTTTGAGCATGGATCCAACCTCAGGAATCCTCCTAAGCTGGGCTTCACCAGCATTTCTAAAGTTTGCTGCTTTCAAAGGAGCCTGTTTGAGAGTCAAGAGAGGGTTCCAGCCCTTTGCAGGATGAGCTGGTGATTCCTGATATTCCCACCAAACTCCTTCCCCTGGAAATCTTCAGGACTGCCCTGCACAGGAGGGTCCAGAGGGCTCCAGGCTGGCTGAGCTCAGAAGGGATGTGTTACACCCTTGGGGTGCTTGTAAAAGCCTTTGTTTCTGCTTCCTAATGTACTTTTCCCTGACCTGTCAGTGCCTTGGCATTGCTTTGCCCTCCCAAAACCTGCATGGTTCTGCCTGTCCTGCAGAGGAAATGGGGGAGCAAGGAGGATGAGCAGCCTCATTGTGCCCTGCTGGGGCTGGGAGTGCTGGGATGTAGGGTCTTGGCTGGGATGGTGTCCTAGATTGAAGGATAAGCGTGTATTCTATCGCCATCTGTCAGAGGTGGGGCAGTTCTCTGCTGTTCTTGGGGCAGTTTCCTTTATCTCTCCCACAGCCAACCCTCCCTCCAGGAGATCTCTGCTGTCCATGGCCACTGAGTGTCCCTGCAGGGCTGATCCAATCCCAGCATCCCATGGGGAGATGCTCCGCCCAGGGGAGGAGCCAAGCATTCCTGCCTGGATCCAATCTGGGCCTGGCCCAGCACAGCAGCCTTTGCCCCCTGCATTGCCAGAGGAGCAGCTTTCTGCTGCCCTGCATGGCCAGAGGGAGCCCAGGCCCATCTGCAGCAGCCCTGGAGCTGCAGAGGAAAACTCCCCCCTTGCGCAGGATCCCTGCTGCAGCAGAGCCACAGCTGGCACTGCAGGAGGGCTGAGCCCCCATGGGATGGGGCTGGGACACCCCTCTGACACACAGGGGCCAGGGCCTGTGATCACGCTGGCAGTGGTTTGTTTTGTAATGCTGCATTTATAGTTTTAGTTTTCCTAATAATGAACTGTTATTCCTGCTCCCACATCTTTGTCTGAGAGCTCCTTAATTTCAAAATTATAATAATTTGTAGGGAGGGGTTTACATTTTCCATTTCAGGGGAGGCTCCTGCCTTCCTTCGCAGACACCTGGCTTTTCAAACCAAAATAGACTTCTTTGCAGGGAGGAACAGATACTTTCTGCTTGCAGAATTCCTGTGGGAGGCACAAGCAAGGCTGGAGGGAGGTGTGAGGCAGGATTGGGAATCCCGCTTTTTTCAAAGCATTCCCATAAATAAAAACCTACCCAGCTGTTGTCTGGGTGCCTCCAAGCACTCCCCAGCCCAGAGATGATCGTCTCTCCAAGGAAACATTGGGAATAATGCCAGGGCAGGTTGGATGGCGCTTGGAGCACCCTGGGATAGTGGGAGGTGGAATTGGATGAGCTGTAAAATCCTTTCCAACTCAATCCATTCCATGACCCACTGATCTTAAGTGATCAACTCTTCTGAAGACCCTCCTCACCCCTCCTTTATCCCTATTTCTGTGGAGATCCTGGTGTTTTCACTCTGTGGCCCACACCTGGAGTATTTTAGCAAGAGACAAACAGGATGTATACTTCCCTTCCATCACTGACAGCTCACATCTCAAACTGGAGCAGACACAGAGCTTTTATCCTGACTCTGATTGTCAAATGTAAGAACATTTTTTGATCCACTTCAGCGAAAATCAAAATGTTTAATCTAGAAAAACTTGAAATGCATCATCAGCCCATCCACCCTCTTTTGCTTTTTCTTACAGGACCAGTTGCTGATGCAGTGGAGGTGCAGGTAGGTTTGATTATTCTAATGCTGCATGTTTGGTGAGAATATTATTTCTTCCCAAATATTAACCTTCCTTCTTTGCTTGCATCTATTGGTGACAAGCTCACACTGACACACATTACTGGCTATTGATTCCTCATTGAGATATTCTCAATTCTTCAGTGAGATACTTTATTAGAATAATTTGCTCCCTGTGAAACAAATCTAAAAACCTTTAAAGAGATCTTGTGATGACATCAAGCAGCCACAAAACTGTGGAGCTGCACCCTGGTTCAAAATTGACTCTGCTCAGCAGTTTCATGTGTTATCACCTCATCCACCTCGTCTCTGGTTTTGCTATTAATGGCAAAAAAACTCCTGAGGTTCCCTCAGTTTTGTTGTTTTTCTTATGCAAGAGAAGAAAGTCTGACTAAATTAATGGAATTCTCAGCCTTCCATTTTACTGGCTGAGGTCTGTTTGCATCTTGTAAACAAGATTTAATATTCTTTAAAAAATCTCAGTAGAGCTGAATTCATATTTTGTTAAAGTATTGTCTTGTTTTAAGTTCAAAACCTTGGACATCCTGAGTTTGAGACTCCCACAGAGCTGCTGTAATTTGGGACAGGATATTCCCCACCTGAGTTCAGCACTCAGTATTTCACTGGGGTTTTTGTAACATGTTCCAACGTTGAAAAACAGCAAAGACAAGTATTTGCTCTCCATTTCATTGCTCCCTTGGGACTCTGATTAACCTGCTGCTCATTCCTTTCCTGAGGTAAATTCATGGGTTTGTTCTTTCTCTGTGAAGGAGGAGAAAAAAAAATAAAATCTTTGCCATCAGTGCTGTGTGAATCTCTGCCAGGCTGGTGTGAGCTGCTGTGGGCATGGGTGGCACCAGGCAGGTCCTGGAAGGGCTGAGGGGCTGCTTTGCTGTGGAGCCCTGCTCTGCTCATTGGCACCTCCTGCTCGTCACATCCACTGCGCTCCTCACAGCCAAGGAATGAAATGTCCAAGGACAACTTGTAATGCACCATTGGGCTGTAGAAATAACACCTCTGTACCATCAAATGACTGATTTCAAAGCTGTATCTTAAAGGGGCATCTCCCCTGGGCAGCCCCAAGAAAACCAAAGCACTTGAGAGCCCTCTGAGCAGTGCAGGAAATCCAGGGTGGGTCCCAGATCTTCAAAAACCAGCACTGAGGCACTGCCATGGATGCCTTGTGAGGGCTGACCTAGACCAGAGACTGGACAGAGCTAAAGAATAAAGCAGGGATTTATTAAAAGGCCTCCATGGATGCCCCTTGGGCAGCACAAGAGCCCAGCCAGGGCTGCACCCAACATGAACCAAAATGGTCCCAAAATGCACAAACGGGCACGGGGTCTGTCACTGTGATCAGTTCTGCTCCATTTGCATCTTGCAGTTCATTGTCCCATTCCAGCTTTAGCCCATGCAGTCCCACCCTGCTTGTTTTTCTCTCTCCAGCCCACGGTGTTTGTGCTCTTGGGCTGAGATTTGGATCATTTGTCCTTGGTGCCCAGCTGGAGCAGGAATTGTTTTGTCTCCCTGCTCTGTGCACAGAGCTCACCATCCCCTCATATGAAGCCCAGACCCACACACTAAAGCAGCACAGAATGTGAAAAATATAAAAGCTAAACCTGAGGCATCACCATGATGCAGCAGGGCTGGGATCCTGGACCTTTGATTGCTTTCAGTCTCAACATATTCTCCCCAAATCTGTGCCCTTTCCAGGGCTCCTGTTGATCTCCTTCATTCCCACACAAAGCAAAGTGCTGGGGGATGGTGCCACCACAGATGTCTGGGCTTTCTGCTTTGTTAAATTCACATCCATTATTTTAACATGCAAATTCCTTGGCTAGGAGAAGAAGGAAATGCACATTTCTTTTCTTGCTCATAATCATCTTTGCTAGTCATAGGGCAGTTGGAATAATGTGTTCTCTTTCAAATGAAAACAAAGGCATAAAAATAGAGCTTCAGAACTCAGAACAGTGGCAAGATCTTTAAATAAATCCCCTCAGAATACTCGATTTTCAAATTGGTTGCTTCAAATAGATTCACCATCTTACCTTCTCTCCAGAAGATGCTTTTATCAGATCCAAAACTAAAGGGCACTTAGTCAGAAGATCTTTAGTGAGGCTTTTCTAACAATTGCCTGTTAGACCTTAGCCAAAATCAAGTATCTGTTTTGCCTAGGTACATTCAGTTTTCTTTGCAGTTTTCCTTGGTGCAGTTTTCCTTTCCTTGTTCATTCTTTGCAGTTGTCTCCATTCCTGGCCCCTGCTGTTAAATTGCTGCTGCATTTCCCTGCAGAGAAGGCTGCACTTTATTGATAGATGAAGTGATTCCAAATAATCCATTGACCAAGGCAGTAACTATTTTTCTTTAGGGAAAGCCCCTTAGCTGGAATGTGCAGTTTAACAAACAAATAAAACAATGCCAAACTCACTTGCGGATGAAAGAGGGGGGGATTAAATTGGTGGAGAGAGAGGAATACATGGGCAGTGTTCACTGCCTCATCCTCTCACACTGGGGGAGAGGGTCCCTGAAGCAGGCAGTGTCTGCTGACCCTCAGGACTCCTGCTTGGCTTGCAGCAAAGCAAACATCCCTGGGCTGCATCCTGCAGGGAGGCAAATCCATCAGAGAGCTCACAGCCTGGAAATTGCTGCCTGAGCTGCCCCAAGCTGCCTCCTTGGGGCACCACGAGGCACCCTGGGGACACCAAGGAATCTCAGTCCCTGAATGTCTTGGTTTGAACAGACAGGTGTCTGCTGAGGAAGGCAGAACCCTCCCCTGAAATGGAAAATGTAAACCTCCTCTCTCTGAATTGTTGTAATTTTGAAATTAAGGGGCTCTCAGGCAAATATATGGGAACAGGAATAACAGTTCTTTATTAGAGAAATTAAAAATACAAATGCAATAGTACAAAAAAGAAAACAAACCACTGCCAGCGTGATCACAGGCCCTGTTCCCTGTGTGTCAGGGGGGTGTCCCAGCCCCATACCATGGGGGCTCAGCCCTCCTGCAGTGCCAGCTGTGGCTCTGCTGCAGCAGGGATCCTGCACAAGGGGGAGTTTTCCTCTGCAGCTCCAGGGCTGCTGCAGATGGGCCTGGGCTCCCTCTGGCCATGCAGGGCAGCAGAAAGCTGCTCCTCTGGCAATGCAGGGGGCAAAGGCTGCTGTGCTGTACCAGGCCCAGATTGGATCCAGGTAGGAATGCTTGGCTCCTCCCCTGGGCGGAGCATCTCCCCATGGGATGCTGGGATTGGATCAGCCCTGCAGGGACACTCAGTGGCCATGGACAGCAGAGATCTGCTGGAGGGAGGGTTGGCTGTGGGAGAGAGAAAGAAAAAACTGCCCCATGGACAGCAGAGAACTGCCCCAGCTCTCACAGATGGGGACAGAACACACAGCCCCATTGTACCTGAGGCCACTGAATTACCACAGACCTGGCAGTGCTGGCTCTGCTCAGTAATCCCTGCCTGCTCAAGGAAAATCCTGGATGTGAGCAATAGAGCAGGTCAGGGAGCTGAGAGCAGTGCCAGGCTGGCAGTGAGGATTTCACACTCGAGCAGATTGTTGCTGCCATTCCAGCACCTTCAGCATTGGGCTGGCTGGAGCACGAGTGCTGGGCCTTGGCAAATCCAGCTTCTGGGTTCTGGCTTTTCTACAAACTCACTGTGTGGATTTTGGCAACTTGATTAATTTCCCTGAGTGGGATCCAAAACCTGGGGAGGTCAAGGAGAGTCTTTTCTAGAGCTGAAATATACTTTAAATAGGCTCCTTAAGTCTGTGTTTCTAGTCTATAATGTGGGAAATGCTCTGCCTCTCCTTTCTTGGCTGCAAACTCTGCATGACAGGGCTTGTTCTTGGCTGGGAGTACAGCAGAGACCTGATTTGGGTTGGCATCCTGGAGGTTCAAGGCAAACAGAACCTGTGAGCACCCTGCAGACACAGGAACTCAGCTGTGGCAGGCACCATCCTTCCAAATTGTGTGCTGCTCATGGGTGGGAATGCAGAACAGAAGGGCTTGGATGGCTCATGTTTATCCACTGCAAAAATAAAACCACCCAAAGATAGGCAGGGTTAGCCTGAACGCAGGGGTTGCACTGGTGGTGAAATAACAGGGAAATTATTGTGGAATCACAGAATTCCAGCACGGTTTGGGTTGGATGGACCTTCAAACTCATTCCATCTCACCCCCTGCCCTGAGCAGGGACACCTCCCACTGGCCCAGAGTGCTCCCAGCCCTGTCCAGCCTGGCCTTGGGCACTGCCAGGGATCCAGGGGCAGCCACAGCTGCTCTGGGCACCCTGTGCCAGGGCCTGCCCACCCTCACAGGGAACAATTTTTTCCCAATTCCCAATCTGAGTCTCTCCTCTTTCAGCTCCCCCTTGTCCTACCCCTACCAGCCCATGCTCCAAGTGGCTCTCCTTCCTTTATAAATCCCCTGCAGGAACTGGAAGGCCTCAGTGAAGTCCCCCAGAGCCTTTTCCTCTCCAGGTAGATGACTCCCAGTATGACTTCAGCAGAAAGCAGCATTCCTGCAGGCATTTCCTGCTCTGCAAAAGACTTTTGCCTCTTTAGGCAGAGCCAGCACAGCATCTCTCATGTCAGGGCTGGTTCCTCTCCTGCTCCATGGCAGTTTTCCAAGGCACAGCTGGGGCTGTTTGCACTTCTGCCTGCAGCATCTGGGAGGGCAGGAGTGTCACTGTCTTATTTTCTGGAAAAATCCCTTTACAAGGATTTCTCTCCTGGGAAGCTGAGAAGCCTCAGAGAAAAAGGAAAACAATATTATCTGATTTGCTTCTCCTGTGTTTTGCTCCTTTGGAATGTGTTTTGGACATTGCTTATCCAACAGGTGAATTGTTTTTACTTAATGACCAATCACAGCCAGCTGTGTAGGACTCTGAGAGTCAAGAGTTTTCATTATTATGTTTTAGCCTTCTGTGTGTATCCTTTCTCTATTCTTTAGTATAAAATATAATATAATATAATATAATATAATATAATATAATATAATATAATATAATATAATAATCTTTCTAAGAACATGGAGTCAGGTTCATCATTCTTTCATCATGTTCCCAACGATGGGAAAATACCCTGAAAATACCACACAGGAGCTCCTGTCTCTCCCCCCTCTGCATTTCCAGCAGGAACCCACAATCCAGCCTCTTCCCTCAGCTCCTGCACAGCCTGAGTGCAGCTGAGCCCAGAGATGTGCTGCGCATTCCTGCATGGAAATGTCAGCCAAGTGATCCTCATTCCCAGCGAGCCACAGGGCTGGGGACATCCTTACAGGCCAAGTGGGTCACAAGCCCAGTCCCCTTGTCACACCAGCCCAGGCAAACCCCACAGTCCTGCTCTCAGTGTGTGGTATTTGCTGGGTCCCCAGGACAAAGGAGGAATTGAGAATCTGACTCCATGTTCTTAGGAGGCTAATTTATTATTTTATGATACTATATTATATTAAAGAATGCTGTACTAAAATATACTAAAGAATAGAGAAAGGATACAGACAGAAGGATAACAAGATACTAATGAAAAACTTGTGACTCCTTCCAGAGTCTGACACAGCTGGCTGTGATTGGTCATTAAGTTAAAACAATTCATATGTTGCATAAACAATCTCCAGCCACATTCCAAAGCAGCAAACAAAGGAGAAGCAAATCAGATAATTATTGTTTTCATTTTTCTCTAGGCTTCTCAGCTTCCCAGGAGAGAAATCCTGGCAAAGGGATTTTTCCAGAGAATATGACAGTGACACAGGGGGACAGGGCAGCTGTGGAGCTGGGCAGGGGCTGTGCACCGGCTGGGGTTCCACTGGGTCAGATACAGATTTGGGAACTCTGGAATGGATCTGAGGAGGTTTGGATAATAAATTTGGGGCTCTTCAGTAGCCAAGGAGAGGATTATGAGGATTATGTGGGACTGGGCAAGGGGTAGCTCAGGGCTCTGGAGCTTTGAATCTCTGAGAGGAGGAAGAGGGAAAGGCTGAGATGGAGAGGGATTGCAATGCTGAAATGGCCCCCACAAAGGGAGAGAATGATGCATCTGACTCCATGGATATCAGAAGGTTAATTAATTACTTTATTGTACTATATTATTCTATACATCTAAAACTGAACCTTCCAAGCACTCAACCCTGCACACACTGTCCAGAATCTCCTGACTGTCACCCAACAGTCCTGATACACACACACCTGGCCCTGACAGGCCAAGGAAACAAAACCCCATCACTGTGGGTAAACAATCTCCATGTTGCATTCTACTTTGGCACAAACACAGGCACAGCAAATTTTCTTTCTCTGAAGTTCAGAGAAAGTGAATCTCAAAAATATTCTTAAGAAGAATTGTGCCTTGCTTTTGTCTGTGAAGAGAAATGCGAAGCTGCAGAGAGGTGTGAGGATTTACAGGGGGTGGGCAGATATTAGGGAGGTCAGGTTCACAGAATTCACAGAATGACCAAGTTGGAAGAGACCTTCAAGATCATTGAGCCCAACCCAGCCCCAGCACTGCTGGAATTTAGGACATCCCTCTGACTGTCCTGGATTGCCAAGACCCCAGCCAGGGGGCTCAGAGACCCTGGCACAGAGCCCAAGATGCCTGTGGTTTTGATTATGACCCGTGGAGCAAATTACCGACCTTATATGAAGATCAGGAAGCCACGAAAGTCTAAGTAGAATGATAGGGAATCTATCATGGGTGAAAAACAGATTTTTTAGAATGGGGGTTCAGGGGGCAAAATGGAGTAATCTGGGCATGTCCAGCCTTTTTCCTTCTTCTTGGCTTCCATCTTCTGCTGTGATGGTGGCACTTACAGATTGGTTTAGAGTAGAAGCTCACTGTCTAAGACAGGTGATAGATATTGGGAAGTAATGTAAACATTGAACATGTAGCTTTTAGTATAAAAAGATAACACTGCCCTGGGGGCAGGCAGAGTGCCTGGACTGTCTTGCTGAGCTCTCGGCTGGACAGGAGAAAGAATTTTATAGATAAGAAGCAATAAACAACCTTGAGAATAAGAACTGAAGAGTTCTGACTCCTTCTTCAACTGCCAGGCTGGGAAAAGAGACTTTCTAACACATCTTGGGGTCACTCTGAGCAGCGAGAGATCCTGAGACAACACCTCAGCTAAACCCTGGCTTTGGTTGGGTGGGCACTGGAGCCTCCTGACCCAGTGGGTGACATCCGTGTCCCTGAACGAGCTGAGGTCCCTCCTGACCCAAAGCATGGTGTGACCTGCCAGAGGAGGGACACCCTGGGGACACCCTGTGCCTCAGGGCTCAGCATGAGGACACGGAGCTTTCCTTGTGCTGGGAGCTCAGCAGCCTGAGAATTCTGGCACAGGTGCTGCTCCTGAGCAGGGCAGTGCTGAGAGAGCCCCAGGGAGCATTGGAAGGGCAGCTTTCACACCTCTGGATCACCCCAAAAGCCTTCAGATCACCCCTGGCTGGGCAAGAGCAGGCAGGTTTCTCCCAGCCCTGACTGCACTGCTGCAGCAATTTATGGCTCCCATGAGCTTTGCTCGTTTAAAAAGTGCCCATGGAAGCATCTCTCATGGAAAGGCTCTCCAGCATATTTTAATGGGGAAGGAGTGAGTGCATTTATTTGAAGTGGTGCACTAGAAAGCTGCTCCAAGCCTGGCAGGCAGTTGTTGCCCACCACTGGGATGTAAAGAGAGGAAACACAAGCCCCATTGGGAACCCTTCATCACAGACTGAAAGACAAGTCCATGCCCAAGAACCCCCACAGCATTCAGCCTGATTTTGGAGTCTCCAGTGGAACTTTTAGTTCAGATGCGTTTCACTTTTGCATGTCTGTTCCCGAGGTCAAATCTAAGGTTGCACCACTGAAAAATGTAGATTTAGGATTCGTGTTGCTCCCTGGCACTTTTTATTCTTTCAGTGCTACCCTAAGTTTCATTAACCTGGAGTTAAACTAAGGTTATGCTGTTGGATGAGCATAATAAAACGCACTGCCTGGGCTGGGGAACATATTTCTTTCAGGGTGCTTTAAGAGCTCTATAAAGCTGTGATTAAATGATGTCTAAGCTTAGCTCTTCTGCAGCATCTTGCTGAGAGCAGAAGCAAAACCTTGTTGGGACCTTGTCTTTAACACAGCACAGTCACAACGAGCTGCAGGGCCACCAGACCCAGCAACTCTGCTTATTTTAAGCCGGCGACAGCTGAGGTGCAAATGCCTGTAACCCGATGCTCAGAGCCCTGCTCACCCTGCGGCCCCAGGAATGTGCTGGGGTGTGCTCAGGGAGCAGCTGGCACTGAGGGAGGGCTCAGAAATCCCACCCAGCACCGAGCTGGGGCTTTGGGAGGCACCAGATGGGCAGGGTTTGTTCAAGGGAAGCAGCTGCATGGAAAAGAAGGAAAAACAAGGAGAAAGTAAAAAAAAGAAAATTAGGCAAATGGGCAGAAACAGCTGGAGCTGTGCCAGGGAGGGTCAGGCTGGATACCAGGGAAAGGCTCTTCCCCAGAGGGTGCTGGCACTGCCCAGGCTCCCCAGGGAATGGGCACCGAGGCTGCCAGAGCTCCAGGGGCTGCCAGGGGTGCCTGGGGTGGGGCTGTTGGGGTGTCTGTGCAGGGCTGGGGCTGCCCTGGGTGACCCTGGGGGTCCCTCCCAGCTCAGGACATTCTGTGATCTCTTGCCCAACACAGAGGGTGCTCCTGGCTGCTCAGTGCAGAGGCAGCATTGGTTTTGTGGCACAGCAAGGAGATAAATCTGCTTCTTTTAATTGTGGTGTTTGGGTACTGATGTAGCTTCCTTGTGCCCTCCTTGGGCCCAGCCTGTCCCTGTTGTGCTGCATGGCCACCCCAGAGCAGGGTTTGCCCCTGCCACCACCCCACAGCCCACTGTGGAAGGGACACAGTCATGCAAAGGAGTAAAGGCTCATCTCCCAGCCAGTCAGACCTTTCCAGGGAACTTGAGCACAGTGGGTGAATGGTGCTGAAAAATCATTGCTGCCTGACTGTGAAGTGCCAGGCATAGCAAGGAGCTGAAACCCAGGGCTGGGGATTAACACCAGGAGCTCAGGCTTGTGCAGGCAGCAAACTTCAGCAAGATTTTCCCTTGGAGGAGAACAGAGCGGCTGTTACTGAGATGGAGAGAGCAGAGATCATTGCTGTGGAGTTATTTTAATCGAGGTTGTGTAACTTTACCTTGTTCTGAACTCCCAAACTTCTCTGGCTGGTAATAGGAACAGTGGCACAGCACGAGCAAGAAGCCTTGGAAGCTTCCCAGGGAAGCTGGGGAGTCAGAGATGTGCAGCTTAATATAGAGACAAAGTTTGAGCAGGCAGCAAAACAGCAGGGTCTGAGGGGCAGGCCTGGGTGAAGTCACAGCATTACTCACTTCCATGGCTGCTCTCCCTCCTCAGGGGCAGCTGAGTAAGGATTTCTTCATTTGCCAAAGGAATTTCTCAAGTGGCAAGGAGAAGAGTGCTGAAGTGATTCCCACAGGGGTGATTTGCCTGGGGTCAGTCAAGGACTGGACCTGCTGAGACTGCTCCCCACGGGGCTGTAAATCTGAGGCACTCCTGGTCCAAGAGTGAATATTGCACAGGCTGGGATGGGAAATCTCAGGTTCCTGTGGCTGAGGTGACCCTGAGGTATCAGAAAGTCTCTTTTTTCCCAGCCCCCACGACCGAAGAAGAAGTTGAGATTCGTTGGTTCTGGTTTTCAGGGTTGCTTATCTTTTCTTATTAATTCCATTCTTTCTCTGACCTGCTGAGATCTGTCCAGCAGGTCGGGTTGTGGCACAGTCCCTGCCCTTGGGGTGGTGTTAACTTTTTATACTAAGAATTATGTGTACTTTATTTACAATAATTTTCCAATACCTATCACCTGTGTTAGACAGTTTGTCTCTACTCTAAACCAATCCAGAAGTGCCACCATCACAGCAGAAGATGGAGGAGGAGGAGGAGGAGGAGGAGGAGGAGGAGGAGGAGGAGGAGGAGAAGAAGAAGAAGAAGAAGAAGAAGAAGAAGAAGAAGAAGAAGAAAGACAAGGCATACCCAGATTCCTCCATCTTGCTTCTTCAACCCCCATTCTAAAAACCCCAAAATTCCATTTTCACCCAGTGATAAATTCACTATCATTCTATTCAAACTTTTGTGGCTTGTACATCTTCACACAAAGTTGGTAATTGTTTCCATGGGTTAAAATCAAAGGCACGGGTGTGTTTGACTCTGTGCCAAGGTCTCTGAGCCCCCTGCCAGTGTCTCGAGTCACCCAGGGCAGACAGAGGAATATCCTGGGTCCCAACAGGAAAGGGCATCTGAAGGTGCAGGGCGGGACAGTGACTGTTCGATGCTGACACACAGAGAAATGTGGCCCAGAAGTGTTTGCTTAACATTTACAATTTGAACACTTCCATTTCCCTATACTTTCATGTATTATAGGGAAAAAGAGTCTTTCTCTATAGTTTTACAAGAGGATTTCAGTTTTAAATTTAAGGTATCTCTCTATCTTTCTTATCTGGGACTTGATTTTTTTTCTTTACTGATCTTGATGGTTGTAGGTTGTTTTTTTACATGTAGAGAATGTTTTTTTACATGCAGAGCAAAGCAGAAAACTCGAGGGGATTTCACACCATGGGGCTGTCCCAAGGGCAGCAGGTTGCTTCCAGTGGTGAGGATGAGGAGGGAAAAGGCAAAAGGGGGAATTCCTCCTGCCTCGTCTGGCCCTGGGCACACAGATCTGCCCACCTCAGTGCCAATCCTGACATCCCAGTGCTGTCCTTGGAGCAAAACCTTGAATTTCAGGAATTTCCAGGGCAGACTTGCTCCCCCCAGCCTGCCCAGCCCCACACTCTGAATCTTTCAGCAGAGCCAGCAAAGGGTTTGCAGGCAGCTTCTGATCACAGAGGTGATTCCTTCCAGCCCCAGTGACAGCTCTAAGTGCTGCAAAGTGAGCAATTGCTGCTATCCACACGAGGATCTGGAAATCACAGTGATTGTGCAGGGTGTGAGAGGGACCTGCCAGCTGCAGGTCACAGTCCTTTCCTGCCAAAACCACTTCAATTCCAGCCCTTGTCACCAGACACTTGCTCCTGGGACAGGGCACTCTTCTCACTGCATTTGCTGCTCTCTTATGGCTTGAAAGAAACAGCTCTTTGTCAGGCTCAAACCTCCTCCTGGAATACTTGACTCCAACACTAAACAGACAGAAAAGCCACTCAATGGAAAAGAACTTTGTGCTGTCCCTGTAAATCTTTCATCCAATGCTCTCCACAGGCACCAGGAGAGATCTCAGGGCATGATCTTTTTTGGGAGCATTGCAGAGATTAGGAGGTATAAATGTCAATCCATCCACAACTCCCTGACACTGAGCTGAGCTGCTGCTCCAGCAGGCAGGGAGGAATGGGAATTTTTCTTTTCAGTCCTCCACAGGACCTATTCCTGTGGAAAACCAGCTGTTCCTCGTGGATGGGGTGGGATCAGCCCCCAAAACTGGTTGGTTTGGTGTGTCCAAATCATGTCTGGGCATCCTCCAGTGCAAGGGAGACCAACTCACAATTCAAACTTGGCCACAGGGATATAAAATGAAAGAATCCAGTCTGACCTTGCCAAAAGGTGTGGGGTAAATCCTCATGTGTGTGTTCTGTCAGCCTGCCCTGAGCTGCTCCTGCAGGATGCTGTGGTTTCACTGTGCCTGGAGGTGTTGAAGGGAAGACTGGACCTGCCATGGTCTTGTTGACTGTGTGGGAAGATGGAACAGGAAAGCCTTATCAATATGATTGTCTGGCAAAAGATTTTGAGAATATGGAAACTATAAGTGAGATTGAAATGAAAGCAAGCTTTGAGATACCTCAGTTACTGAACAACTGGAAAACAATGGTGTGGCCAGCTGAAGGTGATCTCCTTCTGATGGAACAACACCCTCTGCTTGCAGATAGGCCCAAGGGTCAGAGCAGACCCTACAGCTTGGCAGAAGGGGCCCAAAGAGGAGTTTTTAGGGTTTAAAATGTAACACAGTATGGTAATGTAATGATTCTTATAGGCTGTATGGAAATGCTGTAGGATTTGTATCTTGTACTAGATTGGTCAGTGAGAATCAGAATATTCAACACAGAAGAAGATTTATGGTATTGGAACGGGAACCTTGCTCTCTTATCCTCTCTTACTCTCTCCCCCTCTCACCCTCTCTCCCCCTCTCCTCTCTCGGGCCTGCTCTGGGCTGTGTCTGGCAGCTCCCAGCAGGGCCCTGCCCCCAGGCCCTTTGCAATAAACCCCAAGTTCCAGCCCTGGCTGCAGAGATCTCTCGTGTCCGTCTGTCCTGACCGTCCTACCCCGCAATGCTCCTACAGTTGACAAGGCAGTGTTGGATCACTCAGTGATCTCAAAGGTCTTTTCCAGCTTCATTGACTATCACCATGATATTTTCTGAAAAATGCTGGGAAGCTGAGAAGCCTAAGAGAAAAATGTAAATAATAATAATCTGATTCTCTTCTCCTTCTGTGTTTTGCTGCTTTGGAATGTGGTCTGGAGGTTGTTTACCAGCAGGTGCATCTTTGATTGGTTCCATGTGAAATGTTTTTACTTAATGACCAATCAAAGCCAGCTGTGACCCTCTGAGGAGTTACAGGTTTTTATTGTTCGTTCTTTTTTAGCCTTCTCAAGTATCGTTTCTCTATAATTTAGTATAGTTTTAGTATAGCATAATAAATATAATATTATATGATATTATAGATATTATATGATATTATAGATATTATATGATATTACAGATATTATATATTATACGATGTGACATAATGTAATATAATATGATGTAATGTGATTATAATATAATATAATATAATATAATATAATATAATATAATATAATATAATATATCAGCCTTCTGAGAACAAGGAGTCAGATTCTCATCTCTCACCTCATCCTGGGGACCCCTCACAAACACCACAACTGACCCTGTGATTGAGGAGTCCTTGCCTTGCACACTGAGCTGTGCCCACAGACCCCAGCCCAGCCTGGAAGGTGCTGCCTGTGCTCCCTGCTGAGCCTGCACAGGGCAGGGCCTGCCCAGGGACACCCTCTGGAGAAGAGCACACACCACTCCCAGGTCAGAACAGCCTCAGGATCCTGCAGAGCAGCTCCTGATAGCAGAATTCCTGTCCCTGGAGCATCCTGCTTTTGGCAGGCCTGTCCATGGCATCCACACTGAAGCAGAGGCTGAAGTTTTCTCGGAGCAATCCCTGGTTGTGGTTAACCCTTGGTGGTGAGCAGAGAGCTCCCTCCCATCTTGTGGCTGCATGCTCTGAGCTTTGTGAGCACCTGCAAGGAACAGGATCCTGGAGAATATCCCCTCATTTTCACTTTTTGATGTAGATTAAGCAGTGGCTCAGGAGGTCATGTTTTGATCTCAGCATTAAAGCACTTCAGGAGAGACAGTTCCTGTTCAGGAGGAGTGAATTATTTGAGGACTATCACTGCCTAGCACATTTTTCTTCACTAATGCCACTTCATGGCTAGAAAGTCTCAATTGCAAGTCACATGTGTAAACATTGGAGCAGTCATTTATCCAGTGCACAATTTGTAGGGATGACAAGTCATTTAAATAGTGTGTGTAACGCAGAAAACCCCGCCACTGATTTAGTGGCTTTATTATTACGCTGTCAGGAAAATTAATGTTCTATTTGCACAAAGCATCTATTCAGGCTCCCTATCTGCAGCAGCACAGAGGTTGGGATGAGGGCTGGGTGTCCCGAGGATGGAGAGCTGTGTGGTGTCCCAGCTCCCAGGGGAACTGCCCTTTCCCAGGATTGCCTGGCACTGGGAGCAGCACATCCCAATTACCAGCTGAGAAGGCCAACAGCAGAGTGACAGACAGCCCTGAGTGTGAACCCACAGGAATGACTCACCCAGCTCTGGCTCCTTTCCAATCAAATGGTGGGAATTCTTTTCTTTTTTTTCTTTTTTTTTTTTTTTTCGGTGGGCAGAGGTGCCTAAGGGAAAAGCACAGGAAGGAAAATATCAGCAACAAGCTCTGCAAAGGCAGAAACAACTTGGCTGTGTTTTATAAGAAGAGCAAGGAAGATGCTCTCCCACGTCTGCCTGCCTTGTGCACTGTGTTTTCCAACAAGAACAGTCGGATATAAATTGGCAGCAGAAGCAGGGGGGCTGTTCCAAGAGAAGCTGGAGTGGGATCATTGAGGCAGGAGTGGGATCAGTGGAGCAGGAGTGGGATCAGTGGGGCAGGAGTGGGATCAGTGGGCAGGAGTGGGATCAGTGGGCAGGAGTGGGATCAGTGGGCAGGAGTGATGCCCTGCTGCAGCCCCAGGGCCTGGCTCAAAGCAGAGGGTCCAGTAGCCATGCTGGGCTCAGCCAGTCTTGTCCAGGTGGGCTCATGGTGACAGGCCCTGGAGCCAGGCTGGGATCAGCAAGGCCCAGCCCAGGCTTGGCTGTGGTCAGGCTGGGCTGGGATCAAAGGGATGAGCAGGGAGCTCCAGCAAGGGCCTTCCCAGCTCTTTCCCAACAGCCCAACAGTGGGGTACAGCTGCACCAGAGCTGGCTCAGAATCCCAGAATCATTCTGCTTGGAACAGACCTCCCAGACCATGAGTCTGACCTGTGCCTGATCCCCACCTTATCCCCAGTCTAGAGCACTGAGTGCCATGTCCAGTCCTTCCTTGGACACGTCCAGGGATGGGGACTCCACCACCACCCTGGGCAGCCCCTTCCAGTGCCTGGCCACCCTTTCCATGAAGAAATTCCCCCTGGATTCCCTCACCACCTTGTGGGGTGCTTTTTAGAGACAACTTTTGAACTATTTTAATGCAGGTTCCTAATTTTCCATATGTTTGGGAGCTTGGAGGGAAATTAAGGGAGCCACAAGGAGCCTGTGCACCCTGAGAGCCTCATCCTCAGTTCTATTTAGAGTTTCCTACCTCTCCTTTCAGGGAGACTGCATATCCCATGAGCCAGTTGTCTGGAAAATGCATGGCCAGGGGGTACAGACTGCTGTAAATATTCCCTGGTGTGATGGCAGCAACCTGGAGGAGGGAAAATAAACTGTCAGCTTGAGAAGTGAGAGAACAAAGCCGTTAATAAGAGCATCTAAACAGGCTCTGGAGCATGGACCTGCACCAGGGAATGGATGCAGCATGGTGGTAGCCATGGTGGGTTTTACAGGGATCTCCCAGGGCAGCTGTCCTGGGTTGTAAGATGTGGCTGGGTGTGCAGTCTGTCCCCATCTGTCAGAGGTGGGGCGGTTCTGTGCTGTCCATGGGGCAGTTTTCTTTATCTCTCCCACAGCCAATCCTCCCTCCAGGAGATCTCTGCTGTCCATGGCCACTGAGTGTCCCTGCAGGGCTGATCCAATCCCAGCATCCCATGGGGAGATGCTCCGCCCAGGGGAGGAGCCAAGCATTCCTACCTGGATCCAATCTGAGCCTGGCCCAGCACAGCAGCCTTTGCCCCCTGCATTGCCAGAGGAGCAGCTTTCTGCTGCCCTGCATGGCCAGAGGGAGCCCAGGCCCATCTGCAGCAGCCCTGGAGCTGCAGAGGAAAACTGCCCCCTTGTGCAGGATCCCTGCTGCAGCAGAGCCACAGCTGGCACTGCAGGAGGGCTGAGCCCCCATGGGATGGGGCTGAGACACCCCCCTGACACACAGGGGGCAGGGCCTGTGATCACGCTGGCAGTGGCTTGTTTTCTTTTTTTTTTTTTTTTTGGTACTATTACAATTGTATTTTTAATTTTCCTAATAAAATTAAAATTAAAATTTTAAAAATTCCTAAATTTTCCCTAAAATTTTCCTATTCCCATATCTTTGCCTAGGATGCTTTTAATTTCAAAATTATAATAATTTGGAAGGAGGGGGTTTTCATTTTCCATTTCAAGGGAGGCTCCTGCCTTTCTTAGCTGACACCTGTCTGTTCAAACCAAGACAGCAGCAGAGCCTTCCAGCAGATCCCTTTGGGCAGGATCCTCTGCAGTGGTGATGGGTGGGCAGGCAGGGACCTCTCAGAACAAATCTGAGCCCTCCTCACATTCCCTGTGCATCATCCAAGGTCAGGATGCACTTGAGAGATTCCAGCAGGCTCTCATGGAGATATGGCCACTCAAACCAGCTGTGGTGAGATGGGCTGAGAAGAAAATGAAACACCAAAGGAGAACCAACTGTCAAAGCACTTTAACCTCTGAGACAACCAGATATTTATCCCTTTGGAGTTCCTCCTGACAGACCACAAGCAGAGGGAAGCAGAGCCAGCCTGACCTGGTTTGCCGTGTCTTTTTACATCTGCATTCTGATGAAGGCTCCCTTAATCATACGGGTTGTGTAAAGCAATTTATTCTGCCATTTTTGTTTAGTTCCCTGCAGGTTTCTGAACCTTTTATGGAGCCTTGGGTGAAGCTGTTGAGCTCCTGGAGCTGTGAGACACCAGAGCAGGCTGTCCATGAATATGAGGGATGAGCATTCCAAGAGGGTTTCAAAGCACAGACGGATAGGGCTCTCAGTGACCTGATCCAACCTTGAAGTTGCCTGCTTTGAATTTGCCTATGATTCCAAATTCTCTCTGCTACCATAAGACTAGAAAAGGGATGTTTTATTAAAAGCCAGAATGTTTATTCAGTCTCTTAAATCTGCACGTTCAAGAAAGGAGAAATGATTTCTTTTTATTTATAATAAAATTCTGAGGTTTCAGAACTAATCTGATGGAAACTTTGATGTCTTCTCTGCCTTTTTTTTTGTTTTTGGTGATAAGGGCTTGGGTTTGAAAACTAAAAACCAAGACATTATTAGTTAAAAAAACAGGGGAAGTCCAGTCCTGGTGACTTTCCCTCCCTTCTGGTTCTCTGAGGGATGTGTTGAAATTCCAAGCTTCTCTGGAAGCTGACTGCAAGGAGACACCATAGCTCTCCTGGAAATCCTCTCTGTGTGGGAGAGGAGAGAGGGAGGCATTTAAGGATAAGAAGAGCGAGGCAGGGGGGAGCCAAGCTGCTCAGCAGTCAGATGGAGTTACTCTCTGCCAGCCCTGGGTGCCCCACTGGGCTTTACCTGCTCCAGCTGCAGGAACAGCAGAGCTGCCTGTGCTGCATCAGCTGCCCTGCCCAGAGGAGGTGGGATGTGGGCCAAAAAGTGCTTTTGGGCAAGGCTGTGACCTACTGAAGGGATGGAGTGGTGTCACTGAGCTGTCCCTGCCCTGCTGTGTCCCTCTCCCAGTGCTATCCCTGCCCGCAGATGGAGCTGAGGGGTTGAATCCCTGCTGCAGGCTGGGGAGGGCACTTGCAGTGGGAATGCTGCAAACAGGAGGCCTGAGCTCTCAGGAAGGGGCAATTTTCCAGTGAAGATGGGCCAGGACACATCTGGGTGTGGAGTTTGGGGTGACACCATTAGTGAGTGATGGTGATCTGATTAACTGCACAAGCAGCCCATGAAATGAGGGCTTTGCTCTTCTGCATAGCATGAAAATGGAATAATTAACCAAGGAAAGTGTGATAACCAATTAAAGAATAGTGGGATGCGGGAAAGGAAAAAACTCCAAACCAATAAAATGGAGGCTCCATAGCTTAACACAACAGGGATATGGAAATACTGCACAAGGAAAGGTGGGAATGCAATTTCCAGACCCTTTGTTTTTACCTCTCTCCATGAGGAGTTCCTTGCAGCTGTGCTTGATCCTGTCCCTGGATGAAGGAACCTGGTGGATGAAACCTCAGCTTGGATCAGGGAGTGAGGAGAGCTGGCAGCTGGAAGGGAACACAGTGGGACACCCTGTTAATTGTGGTGAATGACCCAAAACAGAGCATGGAAAATATGAAATGAACAATATCCTTGACTGTGAGTCCAGTGACAATGGAAGGAATACAGGGAAAAGTTCTGGGAAGGGCCTGGATGATCTTTAAGGGCAATGATGAGGGGGAAAAAAGGCTTGAGAGAGGAGGATTCACAATGAAATCTGTCACCTGGAACTGGGTGACAAGATCAGCTTTGCACCTCATTTTTTCTGAAAATGCAGTGGTTTAGAAGAGGCTTTAATTTTTCTTTATTTTGTGTTAATTTCCTTTATTTTAAAGTACTCCTGGCTTTAGGTTTCTGCTGCTGTTTCTTTGATTCAGCCTCAACATGAGTGGAACCCAAGGTCCTGTGGGGGCTCTCTAAGAACTCCCCTTTGTGTCAGTGGATCCACAGCAGCTCAGGTTCCTGCCAGGTAAACCCTTTTACCCAGTTTTGGGCAGTATCTGCACCTATGGAAGAAAATTCACTGCAAGAAACCAAAAAGGGACCCTGGCACTGTGTGTCCCTGAAGGACAGGGATATGCTTCTGGGTTATCCTTGGCGATTATTGCAGGGATAAATGGGCAGGAATTCTCTAACTCCACACGAGACATTTTGGCTGGCTGGACAGTGAGCTCTCCGTGCTGTTTGGGGACTCCTGAAACACACGCAGCACAGAACAGGATGTTTTTAAACTCACTCTGCACAACACTTCTGTCCATCTCCACTTAAACCAGCAGTGTCACTAACTGTAGTAAATGTATTTATTTTCCTGTTCTATCTTGTTAAACCCCTGCTTTTCTCTGCTGTTGCACATCAGGGATGTTAACTCAGTACTAACCTGGTAAAGCTGCAGAGCTGGGCCCAGGGGAGAGCAAGGAGAGGTTGCTGGGAAGGCATCCAGCAGCTGAAGCAGAAAAAATGTGACTTTATAAATCCTTCATCCCCTACACCTTTCCAGAAACATTTCTCAGCAGCTTCCTTATGTAAAATTAAACTCTACTCTGGCTGTGCTTCACTCTAACTTCTGTGCTTCAAAACAGCCTCGCTCTGTCATTTCTTTGGAACAGCAGGGTTTGTCCTTATCTCTTCCACACCCAATCCTTCCTCGGGAGGAGACATCTGCTGATAACAGCTCTTGAATGTCCCTGCCTGGCTGATAAGAACTACAGCATCCCATTGGGAGATGTGAGCCCAGAGGGAGGAGCCAAGCATTCCTACCTGGATATAGTCTGGAGGTTCTGGAACACCAGCACAGCTTCTCCACTGGATTCCCCAGAGGAACAGCAGCTGCCTCTGCCACTGGATCAGAAATACAAACCAACCATGCCAGAGTGATCACAGGCCCTGGCCCCTGTGTGTCAGGGGGGTGTCCCAGCCCCATCCCATGGGGGCTCAGCCCTCCTGCAGTGCCAGCTGTGGCTCTGCTGCAGCAGGGATCCTGCACAAGGGGGGAGTTTTCCTCTGCAGCTCCAGGGCTGCTGCAGATGGGCCTGGGCTCCCTCTGGCCATGCACGGCAGCAGAAAGCTGCTCCTCTGGCAATGCAGGGGGCAAAGGCTGCTGTGCTGTGCCAGGCTCAGATTGGATCCAGGCAGGAATGCTTGGCTCCTGCCCTGGGCGCAGCATCTCCCCATGGGATGCTGGGATTGGATCAGCCCTGCAGGGACACTCAGTGGCCATGGACAGCAGAGATCTGCTGGAGGGAGGATTGGCTGTGGGAGAGATTAAGAAAAAACTGCCCATCAACAGCAGAGAACTGCCCCACCTCTGACAGATACAGAAACAGAATTCACAGCCCTAAACCACATCTTATAACCTCAGACCTAGGCAGCACCACTGGTGCAGGCACTCCTTAAAGCCTCCACCCTCCCAGAGCAGGAGCATCCTGCACATGAAATGGGGCACAAAGAGAAATGAACTGAGCTTGCCTTGTTCAGGGCATTTCCAGGAGAATGTCAGGGATTTGCTCCCTCTCAGCTCCCAATAAAGCCCTGCCAGGCCCCAGAGAGCCACAAAAAGAAGATCCTAAGAGGAAAAGACACAAAGAGAACACAAGCACAAGGTGTGGGCAGGCTTGGCCTTTGACAGAGCCTGAGGACAAGCAGAGCTGTGCATGGGTGGAGGAAAGCATCCATGGGGAAAATCCCAGCCCCAGCAGAGCCATGAGCAATCCCTGTGAGTCTCCTGCTTGGCTTTAGTCACCATGCAAAGGGATAGAAAGGGACATTCAGCCATGGCACCTTTCAGGATCACTTCCTAGCCCAGCTGGGGGTACCAAAGGAATCCCTGCTGAGTGATTTCATGTCTAACAAAAGCTGCAGACGCTGATCTCACCAGTGAGCAATGACTCTGAGGAGCTGGAGTGTGACGTTTGGGAAGCCAGGATGGCTCTGCATCCCCTCACCCTCAATGGGCTGTTCCTCCTGCTTTGCTGTGACTTCTCATGTATTTTTGGAGAGAAATGAATGACAGACTATGAGAGACCATCATTGCCCTCCCTGCTTTACAGAACTCAGTTTATCCTCCCAGTCAGCTTTGTTTAAGGAGCCCAAGGTGCAGGAAAAGCTGTTCCCAAAGGGTTGGGATGCTCTCCATTTGATTTTCAAATCTTATTGTCGCTGGCCAACAACTATAAATAGGTGGCACTGCCAAGGCTGGCATCAAACCCAACATATTTGAGGGAAATAGAAGAAAAGCAGCTTCTTCCTGCAGACTTTGATGTCCTTTGTTCCCAGGTGACAACCCCCTCTCATGCCACTGCTGGTGCAGAGCATTTCAGAAGTTACCTGCTCTTACCCCACTTCTGGGAGCTTTGCTTGTGCACCTCATCACAGGGACAGTGTTCAGAGTGAAATTCCCTCTGGTTCTTTCCAGATCTCAGGGGAAAGGAATTTCAGATTTTTTACTTGCTCTTACCAGGAGCTGAACATGGGAGGGCAGGTCTGTGAGTGCTGTAGAGTCTCCTATTTCCCTTGGCTTCAATGAAGTCCTGATGATTTCTGGATTTAAGGTTCCCTCCCATTCTGAGAGTCCAGGAGGGAGATCCAAGGCCCTTCTGCCTTCAGATTCCTGAAAATTGTTTGGGTTGGACAAGAGTTTCAAAACCATTGAGTCCAACCATTCCCCCAGCACTGCCAAGCCACTAAACCATGTCCCCAACTGCCACATACACAGGGCTTTTAAACCCCCCAGGGTATAGTTGCTTCAAAGCCTGAATTAGGAATTTTCTCCCATGATGGACACTTCATTAAATCCACAACGTTTTGTAAAGCACAGCAGAATTCTCTGAAATGCTCCTCCTGGAGCGGGTTTCTCGTCTTCATCGTGTGGATGAAGTGACATTGTCACAATATTTATCTGTTTCTCAGCTTGTTTTGCTGGTGACATTGCTGCTGAAGAGTGCTCTTGTCACTCTGGAGAAATGCTCAGTGTGTTTGCAGTGACTGCAGGAAGAAACTCTCATGGATCCCCACAGGAACTGACTGAAGGATGGCTGAGCTGATCAAACAAAACCAACTTCTGCAGTTGTGGGTGTGGGGAGAACGGGGGAGTTCTGCTTCAGCAGGATCCCCAAAGAGCAGGGGGATGGCAGAGGGGTCACTGGGGAG
Source organism: Melozone crissalis (assembly GCF_028551555.1). NCBI lineage: Eukaryota > Metazoa > Chordata > Aves > Passeriformes > Passerellidae > Melozone > Melozone crissalis. The sequence goes on along the minus strand of NW_026535795.1, from coordinate 13,028,745 downwards.
TGGGTTTGGGACTGGCCCAGCCTCCTGCACCTGCCCTGCACTGCTCCTGCTCAGCTTCATCCTCACACTCCTCATCCTCACCCTCACACACTCCTCATCCTTACACACTTCTCATCCCTACACAGTCCTCATTCTCATTCTCACACACTCCTCATCCTTACACACTCTTCACCCTTACACACTACTCATTCCTTACACACTCCTCATCCTCACACACTCCTCATTCCCTACACACTCATCTTCACACACTCCTTGTGCTCACACACTCCTCACCCTTACACACTCCTCCTTCCTTACACACTCCTCATTCCCTACACACTCCTCATCTTCACACACTCCTTGTGCTTACATACTCCTCATCCTCACACACTCCTCATCTTCACACACTCCTCATCCCTACATATTCCTCGTGCTTACACACTCCTTGTGCTCACACATTCCTCATCCTCACACACTTCTCCTTCCCTACACATTCCTCTGTCACAGACATCTTTTATGAAAAATCCTTTCCTTAGGATTTTGCTCCTGAGAAGCTGAGAGGCCTCAGGAACAAAATGTAAACAATAGTCATCTGCTGCTGTGGAATGCAACAGGTGCATCTGTGATTGGTCTCATGGGGATGTTTCTAATTAATGGCCAATCACAGTCAGCTGGCTCGTACTCTGACCAAGATACAAACCTTTGTTATTCATTCCTTCTTTTTCTATTCTTAGCTAGCCTTCTGATGAAATCCTTTCTTCTAGTTTTTTAGTATAGTTTCAATATAATATATATCATAAAATAATAAATCAGCCTTCTGAAACATGGAGTCAGATCCTTGTCTCTTCCCTCATCCTCACACCCTCCTCCTCTCCTACACACTTCTCATTCCCTACACACTCCTCATTCCTTACAGGACTAATTGTCTGCTCAGAAAAATCAGCCTTTGTCACATTCACCCACTGGTTTTTATATCATACCTCCTCTGAAATAATATAACTATTATAAAATAATGTAATTACACCCTTCCACCCCAATTTCATCAGTCAGCTTAGTGCACTGTGGTTGCCTTTAATTTATTTTCCTAGCAATTAAAATGTGTACCTACTTCTGCCAGCTCCTTAAATCCAATACCACTTCAGACATTTCTACCAAGAAAATAATTTGGTTTGTGCTGAGTAGATGAACTTCTTGATTACTGGATTCTGCAAAAGGCCACATCTTCCCTGATATTATTTTTAATTACTCTTTTGCAGTTTTCCTCATGTAGGACATTTTGTGTTGCACACATTTATAGTTTCCTAAATGTTCTTTTTGTTTAGGTTTTCCTCCAGAAAAGGATGAGAAGACATCTCATAAGAGAACCAGAATGGTCTGGGTTGGAAGGGACCTTAAAGGCCATCTCATTCCACCCCTGCCATGGCAGGGACACCTTTCACTGTCCCAGGCTGCTCCAAGCCCTGTCCAGCCTGGCCTTGGGCACTGCCAGGGATCCAGGGGCAGCCACAGCTGCTCTGGGCACCTGTGCCAGGGCCTGCCCACCCTCACAGGGAGGAATTCCTTCCTAATATTCATTATAAACCTCTCTTGTTCTACACCCCTGTCCCAGCTGATTCAAAGGAGAACAAAAGAACATTCCTGAGCTGCAATTTGTGCGACACTTTCCAAGCAAGCTGGCCAGGAAAGGGAAGCAATTTAAGGACATGAATTATTGTTAGAGCATCTCTCTATGTCACTGTCATATTTTCTGGAAAAATGCCCTTGCCCAAGATTCTTCTCCGGGAAGATGAGAAGCCTCAGAGGAAAAGGAAAACAATATTATCTCATTTGTTTCTCCTGTGTTTTGCTGCTTTGAAATGTGTTTGGACATTGTTTACCAACAGGTGATTGTTTCATTGGTTTCATGTGAATTTTTTTGGCTTAATGACCAATCACAGCCAGCTGTATCAAGGCTCTGGAAAGTCACAAGTTTTTAATTAATATCTTGTTAAGCCTTCTGTAAGTATCCATTCTCTATTCTTTAGTATACTTTTAGTATAGCATAATATAATATAATATAATATAATATAATATAATATAATATAATATAAGCCTTCTGAGAACATGGAGTCGATTCATCATTCCTCCCCATGACGGGAGACCCCAGAAATACCACATCTCTAGGCTTGGGTGATTATTTCAGAAGGAAGAAAAAAGGAAATAAAAGGTCTTTTTCTCGTAATTCAGAGGCTGAGAGAAATAGCAGTGATCCTCTGGCTTTCCCTGGCCCAGCCTCCCTCTGTGGGAAGGGCAGCTGGCTGCCAACTGAGCTGTGTCCTCACACCCATCACAGCCTACCATCCCCTGATGGAACATCACACTGATCTCAAGGCCCTGGAGCACAGGGTGTGACGTCCCCCCTCTGGGAGGGTGCCCACAAAATACCTGGAAAGGTTCTCCAGCCTCCAGGTGGTGAGGTAGGAGTAGGTAGAGGAGGAGTTGTTTTCTTTTCTGTTCTCTTCCAGTCGTTTTATTGTCCTGGGGTGACGTTATGATGCTTGCATCCCCAGTGATTGTTCTGTTCATGCTGGATATTATGTTCTGTGCCTTCAAGACTGCCTCTGAAGAGTTAAAGTTTTGTTTTGGTTTTGTTATCAGCCGCTCCCCCACGGCTGGTGGGACACACAGACAGGACAGTACATGGTGCTGCTTTTGCTTTTTGCTTTGCTCTTGCTCCTGCTTTGCTCTTGCTTTTTGCTTCTGCACATTAGTTAGTTTAGCTAAAGAGTCCAAATTTTCCCTGGACTGTTTTTCATTTCCTTTCTTGGAACCCCTTGAGCCTGTTCTGGACTGCGCCCCTTTGTGGCCTACTGGGGCCTACTCTGGGTGGCAGCCAGAGGGACTGATAACAGAGCAACCACCCCCAAGAGAGACTTTCTGAATTTGTCATCTTTTTCAGAGCAATGACAGAGTGGTGTCACCTGGTATTGTTCATTTTGTGTGCTGGGGGTGCTGTGCCTGTTAAACAAACAGGTTCTTTCCACTTCTCTCCGAGGAATCCTTCCCAAACTGGTTGGGGGGAGGATCTGTGTGGGTTTGCTTTCTGGAGGGGCCCCTTTGGATGTTTTCTCCCAAATATGCCCTAAACCAGGACATCTATTTACTCATTTTTCTTTCCTCCAGTGGATATTGGGAGAAGAAAATGGATTTTTATTAGTTAAAGATTGATTTCAGTGGTAAGTCATTCAGCATCACCAAGGAAATGGGTCTGAGATCCCAAATGGATCTTCAGATGCAGAGAGATCTATTTCCCATGTATGGAATATTTTCCACATATATCCCTACCCAGAAATCATATTTGTATGGGGAATATGCATTGCAGAACATCTGCCTATGCATCAGTGTGACGGTGTTGATGTCACTGCAGGAGGAGTTCAGGGATCCTGTGCAGCCTGAAATGTCCTGGCCCTGCTGCACCAGGCACCTGAACGTATTTTTGGGGCTTTTTTTTCCTCTTGTGTTCCCAGTTTGGCCTTGACCTTTGGATGTTCATGGGAAAATTTGCTCTGCTGTTGAAAAAAATGGTGTTGTCACTCAAATGACCCTGTGAATGAAGAGGTAAAATCCCAACCTGATTAAATTTGTCCTGCAAACTGCAGTGGTGGGAGGGGAGGGGAAAAGAGGAGCAGGGGATGAAAGCTCCATTGGTTTGGGGCTTGAAGGCAACTAAAGGATTTGAAAAGCTGTGGATGTGTGTGGAATCTCTGTCCGCCTCCAGCATGGCTCTCCTTTGGGAAAAACCTGGATCTGTGTCCCTGTGCCTACTCCTGGTGCCTCTCCAGACAGGCCACAGCTGCTCCATGTGTTCACCTGGGCTGTGAAATGCCTGACTGATGAGGCTCCATAAACCCTGTGATCTTTGCAGTGACTCATGAATCATTCGTCTTCATCTGTCCCTACAAGGCACACCAGGTCTTTAGAAACCAGCACAAATTGAGCAATAACAGCTAATAAAAAATGTATTCCTGAAGAAAAATAGTTTCTAAAAATGTATTCACAGGACACATTTGTTGAATCCAAATGAGAGGTAAATACAAACCCTGCTGTCTGCATTCTGTGCTCAGATAAAATGAGGAGAAAGGAGTTTTCTTTATTGACTGCTTTTTATTCTCAAATGCAGGCACAAGCACACGGAGCTGCACTCCTGCTCCTTTCATCCTCCTGCTCTTCAAGGAAGGGCTCTTAGACATTTTCATTTCAGCTGATCAAATAGCAGAGATTTCCCCTTTATCTCTTGCCTTCCTTCTCCCCCCTCCTGATCCCCATTCCAAACCCAGTCTGGCCTGGGGCAGGGCTGAGCTGAAAGTGCTTGGGCAGCGTGAGCTGAGCCTGGCCCAGGGCCTGGGAATCAAGGGTTGAAAGAAACTGAAAGAGTTAAAAGTTTGGCTATATTTAGTTGGGGAGGATAAAAACAATTAAGAGTATAGCAAGAAGAGACGAAATAATAAGGGAGAGTTAATTATTAGCAGATGGAATAGTTAAGGCTGAGATATAAATCAGGTATTTGTCTTTACTGTGTTCAAAGAAGCAGGATGGGATGTGGATCTGATTGTGGAAGAGGCTGTGGCTGCACCTGGGCCCTGAACCCTGAGCTACAGCCAAGGAGTCCAAAGCCAACAAGGCAAAGGTGAAGGGTCACTGTGACCTCAGGAGGCCAAAGACGCATTTCAGAACCCACCAACCTATTTCAGACCCATTGACCCATTTCAAACCCACTGACCCATTTGAGGTGAAGGCCTGCAAAAGTGTGAAGGAACTTTGGACTCGTTTAAATACATTTGAATATGAAACAGGGTAGGTGGTGTTGGGTAACGAATATGTATTGGGTGTTTTGGGAATTATATGAATATGTAAGACTTTTTAGATAAACAGGGCGCCCTTCCTTCCTTCCTTCCTTCCTTCCTTCCTTCCTTCCTTCCTTCCTTCTCACATGCCTTTGGAAATAATTTCACTTGTGCCTGATGCTGTAATAAACATTTCACTTTTCAATTTTAATCAGCTGAAGACTCCTCTGTCCATGCTTCACCTGTGCAGGGGTGGAGGGTCAGCCAGTGGGTGCCAAAGGCTGCACACATGGAGAATCCCTATCTGGATGTCTTTACCAGCCCTGGACAGAGCTACTGCTGGCCTGGATCAGCTCTGGAAGGATTTCTTCCTGGAAAGGGTGCTCAGGCACTGGCAAGGGCTGCCCAGGGAGATTTGGAGTCCCCATCCCTGGAGGTTCCAAGGAAGGACTGGATGTGGCACTCAGTGCTCTGGGCTGGGCCAGGGGAGGTTTAGACTGGATATTAGGGAACATTTTTTCATGGAAAGGGGTATCCATGCCTGGAACAGCTGCCCAGAGAGGTGGTGCAGTCCCCATCCTGGGAGGAATTGAGGAGCTGTGTGGTTGTGGCACCTGGGGACAGGGGTTAATGGTGGCCTTGGCAGTGCTGGGTCAATGGTTGGGCTCGATGGTTTCAGAATTCTTTTCCCACCTAAATGACTCCGTGATTCCCAAAGGCATTGTGAGAGCCTTTGCCTGCACACACAGCACTGTGACAATTCCTGAGCAGCTGGAATTGGATGTCCCCATCTCCTGAGGCCTGGCCTCTCAGCAGAGCTGTTGGCTGAGCTCAGGGGATGCTCCAGCAGAGGAATCCTGCCCAACACGGCCAAGAGCTGCAGGGTCATGGCACAGATGGCACCAGTAGCCTAAGGAATGTGCACAAGGCACCTCAGGGCAGTGCTGCAGCAGCACATCCCCAAACTGGAAATAATAGCATTGATTCACAGAAGGCTGATCTATCTCTTAATTATATTATATCATATAATACCATTTCTAATAATCATCATCATATATTTTATAGACAGTTACAATACACCTGGACCTAATTGGTCCTCCAATCAAAACACCATCACCACTGGCTAATTAAGAAATCACCCTTTGGTAAACAAATCTCCATAACACATTCCACATGTGCACAACAGGTGAAGCAGGTTAAGATAAGAATTGTTCTTCATTCCTTTCTCTGATCTTCTCACAGCCTTCTGCTGGACAATGCCTGGGAAAGTTGTGTTTTCTCTCTGTGGCCAGAGAGCTGCTGTGTCACAGACACGTTTTATGAAAAATCCTTTCCTTAGGATTTTTCCTCCTCAGAAGCTGAGAGGCCTCAGGAACAAAATGTAAACAATGATTATCTGTTGCTGTGGAATGCAACAGGTGCATCTGTGATTGTTCTCATGTGGTTGTTTCTAATTAATGGCCAATCACAGTCAGCTGGCTCAGACTCTCTGTCTGAGCCACAAACCTTTGTTATTCATTCCTTCTTTTTCTATTCTTAGCTAGCCTTCTGATGAAATCCTTTCTTCTATTCTTTCAGTATAGTTTTAATATATATCATAAAATAATAAATCAGCCTTCTGAAACATGGAGTCAGATCCTCGTCTCTTCCCTCATCCTGGAACCCCTGTGAACACCATCACACTGCAGCCACAGGGCAGGAGTGCTCTCACCAAGATTTCATCATCTAAGTGGGATTGCTCAGCTCCTTCCTGCAAGTCATTCCCCTGCGACATCAGTGAAGCCATCTCCAGCGTCTGCCACAGTCCCTGCACTGGAAAGTTTCTCCACTGGGTCACCCAGAATCTCCATCCTCTTGAAGGCTCCTGGTTTTCCCTGTGGCCAAGGACAAATCCCTTGGCACCATCCCTGGCACGTCCTGCAGTGAGAGCAGGGCGTGCTGCCTGGGCACTGAGCCGTGTGCTGCTCAGCACAGGAGGCAATTCTAATTATGGGCCTATTGTTGAGAGGAAAAAGAAATTCCTTGTGTGGAATAATAATCTTTACTAAGGTTTGAGTACAATCTCAGCATTTCCTGTGTTTTGACTTTGATGTTGTCCTCACAAATGGAGTTTTTCTGCCATCTAATTTTAAAGTTCCAGCGTTTCTCAAACCTTGCCTAAGTGCTAATTCTAGGTTGCATCCCAAGCCCAAATTTAGCAAAATCAGAGGAGCTTCAGGCTGGAATGCATCATTGCAAGGTTTTATAGAAGAATTTATTCATAAATTATTGTTATAATGAAAGAATGTATTAACAGTAGATTAAACACAGTGTCAAACAGAAGCTGGCGCAAAATCCAGACGAGGAGGTGGCAGAGGATGCTGAGACTCCTGTGGCTTTGTGTGCTCCGGGGATGTTTCTCAGATTACCTTAATTTAATGTAGGGACAGGCTCTGATTGCTGAACCTCACAGCCAAAATCTCAGTGTCCCAGGGCCTCCAGCACAGACAGAGTGGATAATCTGGGTTTGGATGGCATCCCAACTCAAAACAATCCTGGAGGATTCATGGGATGGGGAGCTGGGCTGGATGAACTCCCATGGATTTCTGTGTCTGTGTGGGTAGAAGGCCTTTGTTCCAGGTGTGGATCCAGCTGCTGCCTCCTCAGGAGGCTTTGAGTGTTTAGAAAGCTGTTCACAACATTCCCAGGGACTTTCTCTGGGAATAAAACCACTCCTGCCCCATTGGGCTGAAGGGCTATTAAGCAGAGAGCTCCAGATAAGGAAATATGACTGTCCCTTCTTATCTCCACTCCTCCTAACAGGTGTCCTTGGGCTTGTAAATCTATTTGAGGGGAAGGGAAGAACAGTCTGAGGTATCATTAACCTTATCACAAATCTTTCTCTGTGTGGAAAGATTGACATGTCCACTGATAAGCCCTGAATTGTGGCCAGGGTCCATTTTCCCACTGAGTCAGTTCCTCCGGAAAATGGGGCTGCTTTCTCTTGGGCTGTGTGTGGGTCACAGTCCATGTCCCTGAAATAAAAGCCAGGCAGATTCATGCAGTGAAATGCCCAGTTCCTCAGAAGTTTGTAATTCCACAAAGGATAATTTGTGTGCCCGTGCCATTACAATTGTTACAGCTTTATTGCAGCCAGGCCAAAAAGTGTCTCAGCAACAAGGTGGAATTCTCCGTATTTGTCACTTTTGTGGGAGGAATGAATAGTTCCATGTGTTTGCCACGAGACCCTCATTCACTGCAGGGCTTTGTGGATATATGGGCTAATCATGTTTCTGCAGAGGAGGAGCTGGGGCTCCTCCTGTGAATGGCTGGAGACAGAATTGCTGAGTTCACCCCTCTCTGCTCCTGCTGAAAGGGGATTTGGGTTTGAATAGGGCCTTTCTTATTATATTATCCTAATTTTTTTTTCTGTGCACCATTCTCCATGAAAATGAGGATTTCCTCTCTCATCCCATCGTGTTGTCATGGAAATTGCTTTTTTTCTCTCTCTCTTTTTTTTTTTTTTTTTCAGGAATCCTGTGGCCAAAAAAAAGAAAAAAAGAAAAAAATAAGGAAAAAAAAGGTGCTTTGCCTTGCTGGCAGCTCACAGCCAAAACAGTTCTGTGGAGCTGCTGAAAGCTGGGACAGGTCCCACCTCTGCTTCGGGCTCTGCATTTAATATCTCCAGCTTCCCCAGGGATCAGGAACTCGTTCTGGCTTTTCTGCTCACTGCCTTTCTGGAGGAAAATCCCAAATATCTGCAGAGCCCTGGTTAGGCTGGTTTCTACCCTGCATTCCCAGCCCCACTCCAGAGCACCTGGGATCAGGGGGATGCCTTTTCCTGGGTCTGGCACATCCCTGTGCCAGCTGGGCACCAAACTTCCCCAGTGTGGGAGTGAGAGGTTATCCAAAGCTTTGATTACTTGGGAAATCTTTGGTGCCAGCAGGGCAGTGGTGAAGTCACTGTCCATGAACAAATCCAGGTGCCACATCCATGCCAAAAACATGGATGTGGCACCTGGGGACATGGTTTGGTGGAGGTCCTGGCAGTGCTGGGTTAGGGGCTGCACTCTCAGAGGGTTTTTCCCACCTCAGGGATCCTGGCATTCTCTGATGGTGCAGGACGCTCTCATTAATTTATCCATATTTCATTGCTCTCAGCTCACCAGCTCAGGGATCTGCTATAAAAACCTGAGAGCAGCTCTTCTATAGGAAAAGAACATTTCAGGCAAGTCCATTTTTCTAAATGGAATGTTGAAATTGCTCTGCAGGAAGCTTCAGTTCCCCCAAACCTGCACCAAATACCAGTGGAGGCTTTCCAGGGAAATATCCATAGATAGAAACTGCAGGAGATGTGCAGAGGGGCCCCATCCTAAACCAGTTACACAAGAAGATGCTCTTTAATTCAGTGCAGGTAATTAGTGTAATTGAGCAGGAAAGGGCCCTAACTGCTCTGCACAAATCCCCATGTGGGTGTGTAACTTTTTCTTGCAGTTATTAGGTGAGTTCACATCACTTCCTTTGCTTTTCCAGGCAAGAAAAACCCTGGAGATTATAGGAAGGGGCACAGATTTAAAAGGACAATCAAGAAATACATGAGTTGTAGATGAAAGAGAAAACTGCTTTTCAGCAGCTTTGCTGATGGATAAACTGAAATAAAGCAATTAAATTAAAGGGACTGGAAATAAGCAAAGATGATCCTGAAGGTTGAACTACTGTAATAAACACTTGCCACTTAGATGTGTCTTTTGTTTGCAGCAGTCAGATCTGCACGGTGTGTTAGCACATGAGTGCATGGAAATTTGTATTTCCAAGCATTTTATTCCTCTGGTAGTCATTTAAATAATGCCAAATTGAGCATGAAGCTGACTGGATTCAATTGCTGTCATCAGAAAAGAAGAGTGAGTGGGCTGGGGAAGGTTGTCCTCCCTCCCAGCAGTTGCCCAGCGAGGGAAACTGCTCAAAGGGAGGGCAAGGAGATGTTGTTTTTTGTGTGCTGCTAAAATCGCCTTCAGTCAATATCCACCAAAGGCTGACTGCACATTGTTTAACTTGGGTGAGCCAGGCAGGAGGGGTTAGCTGGGAATGGGAGCCCTGATTTGAGCCAGGCTGGAGCCTCTAGGGCAGCTTGGACAGGGCTGGGAGCAGCCTGGGGTTGTTGAAGGTGTCCCTGCCCATGATGGGTGGCACTGGAGCAGCCTTGAGGCCACCCACATCCTTGTGGGGATCTCTGATTCCGTTGTGAAATAAACAGGGCAGGAGATCTTTCTCCTTTTTAATGCTTTTATTAAAATGATCAGCTCGGGTGGGAAGAACCAATGGGTCACACGCCACCGCTGCTGCTCCCAGAAGTGAGGAGGAGGAGGAGGAGTGCAGCTTTGTCTGCTGGTCTATGGTCAGAGCTAGGGCTTCTGTCCTCATGAGAAGTTCAGGAGATTCCCTTTGTCTTTGGTTCAACGTTCAAAGTCCTCTGTCTAGCTGGCATCTTTTAGGTTAGGGTGAGGGGTAAAAAGGGTCTTGGCAGACACTGGATTCTGTTCCTCATGTCTAGACATCACTTTGATTCGTCCATTTTGTGTTGGCTCATTGTTTTAGGGGTTTTCGGCTAGGTTTGGTGAGGGGTCTCTCCCGTTGCATGCTGGACCTGATGTCATTTGCATGCCGGATCTGATGTCATTTGCATGCCAACGTCGTTGTCCCCTCCCCTTCACTGTCCAGGTGCCCTCCTCCAGGGAGCAGCAGGGTGCCCCCCGACAAAAGGGGGAATTCCCAACCAACAACAACAGGTAGTTAACAAAAACTATTAACAACAGGTGATTACCACAAAAAACAGTTAGAACTCCATCCTGGCAGTAACTGGCCCAACCTGTGAACTCTGCAACATTTTTAAAAAATGGGCAACTTTTCTACTCATAACACATTGCAGATGGGTGTGTGTGGAGTCCTGCTTCTCCTCCACTCCCATTCCCTGTGCCAAACCCCTCTGGCCGTGCAGGTGCTGTGCCCAGCCAGCAGCAGTGACAAGGGGACAAGGCTGTGCCCTGCAGGGAACACAGAAAGAGCAGACCACAGGGAGGAAGAGGAGGTGACCCTGAGATGGATCCAGATGCCAACCAAACTCAGGGGGTTTTGGTCCCATCCTCTCAGGAGCTGGCTGATCCCTCAGGGTCCCTCCCAGCTTGCATTATTCTGTCTTCATTTTCTTTTTGGAATCCTCAGAGCATCCTCCCAACTCCTGTGCTCCCCTCAGGCTCCTCCAGAGCCCACCTGAATGCCCAAAGCCATAGAGGTTTAACAAGTTCAGGAAAAACCCCCAGGGAGGGGATGTCACCATTGGGTCAGGAGTCCTTGAGGCAAAGGGCTAAAAGCAGCCTGTTTAGTCAATCCTCTCCTTTTTATACCTTAGTTTGCTACAGGTGCACCTTATTGGTCATTTAATCAACAGATTTCACATGATTGCTTAATTAACAAGACACCCATCTGTAAACAACTTTAGGACAAAACCAGCTTGTTCAAAAACACCACCTGCAGACTGTTTTAATATTTTACTATCATTGTTTATCTCCAGCTCCCTAAAGCTTCCCAGATCAATTAATGGGAAAACTTATCCAGCTTTCTTTCTCTCTGACCAGGCTGTCACATCCAAAAGGGAACCCCACAGGGATCAATATTCCTCATTTATCATCACATAAATATCCCCGTGGAATTAGCTAATTCCTGCTCCCCCTTCCTAAGGAGCCCTGGCAGCAAATGGAACCTGGGTGGTTTTAATGTTTAAATTAATTTTAATTTAATTTAAATTAATTAATTTAATTTAATTTTTTAATGGCTGGCAGGGCAGCTGAGGCTGTCTGGGCAAGTGAAGTTTCCATTCCCATGGGATAAGGTCACCTTTGGGAGCAGGTAACAATAAAAAGCAGGTTAAATGCCAATATTTATATCAATAAATACCCCGTGTGAACAATGCTGGGGCACTGCAGAGTCCAGGGAAGGTTTTATTTAAACCTAGAAGTGAAATTCCAGTGGCTGAATTGGCTAACTCAGCCTTTGGGAATGATCTTCTAGGACAGGATTTGTCAGAACAAGGATTTTTCCAACCCAGTATTTATTTGTACATGATGTGATAGCAAAAAATGACTGAATTCTGAACAAATCTCTTTTCTTAAATTTTCTTCTATGGACCTGTGCAGAAGCAGAGCTTTTTTTTCCCCTCACTTTTTCCCCCTGGGAATCTAGAATATTAATTTACCCTTTAAAATAAGAACTTTATCTTGGATTTTTTATTTGTTTGTTTGTTTTTCCATAACTCAAAACTAATTCTTGATAATAAATACACTTGGTTACCTGTGTATTTTCCACCAGAAATTTGTTAAGTGAAGGAATACAGAGAGCAGCCAGCACTGGGAATCAGAAACAATCTTGGCTTGAGTGAGACTCGCTCTTTGATATTAAATGTGAAATAGCAGCATAGTTAATAGCTTTTTGCATTTAAAAAACATCAGGAAAAATGTCTGTTCAGCCTTGAAAATGAGCACGTTGAAGAGTGTGTGCTGCTCACAGCAGTGAATGATGATGTTTTCCTTTGCCTTGTCTTGCTGCCTGGATGTTTCAGCAGCATTTAAAATATGGCATTAAAAATATTCTAGAAATGCTGGGAAAACAAATATTAGAGCAGCCTGTGACTGCTCAGGGCCAGAATTTGATGGTGTTGTGACAGAAAGGGACATTTCCCCACCCTGGCTCACTCAGGGGTGAAGGCAGGTACAGCTGTATTTTCATTTTTTCCATCCACTATGAGCATTTTTTGGGGAAAGGACAGGATGGCCTGGGGGATTATGGATTTCTGGAGCTGTTGTCACTTCACCCCACTATTTCTTGCTCAGCTGAAGTTTATCTGCACAGCAGACATTGATTTCACTGCATGAACTAGTCTGGAGGTTTAATTAATGTTATGTTCAGTCTGTTTTATTTATTCCTGGCATTGGCATTGGGTTGTTGTTGCTCCTGACTCACTGCACTTGTGTTCGAGAGAATGCAGGAATATGGTTAAACCTCCAGTATTGCAGCCATTGTGCTCCTCCACAATGTTTGCCATCCAGAACATTCTCTGAGAAGTTGGTTTGAGCAGGAAAAACTGAGTTTTGTACACAAAAAGTGTTTCATTTCAGAAACTCTATTTTCAAACCTCTTTCTATCTACAGACTTCCACAGAAGAAAACAATACATATATTTCTGTATGAACTTTCAGCTTGTGCTGCTTCATTCATTTATCATTCCTTTGTAATCAGTGCTTTTTTTCCTTTTCCACTTTGCCCTCATATTTTAGACCCGTGTCATTCAACACCAGAAAGGAGATTAGTGGTGAATCAGATGTCTTGTGGTACTTTCCTATAATTATCACCACCATTTAATGAAGGGATGGGACCACAGTTGGGCTAAGAATGGTTTATTGCTTAGATAAACATCAGTCTTAGAGGCTGTGAGATTTTAGAGGAGCAAGCATTCGGCCATAGCTCAAGAGTAGTCACAAGTTCTTTGTTACAGGACAATAAATAATTTCTAGTCCAATGGACAGTCACCACAAGGTTAATTTTGCTTTTCTGACCTATCACATTTACTCACTTCTACTGCACTGAGGCCACTTTTGTCCAATGGGCTATTATCACATGTACACACATGTACTTCTATGATAACTTCTAAACTCTTAACTTATTCCATACAACCACACCCCTACATCAGAAACCCTTCAATGTCTCATCCATACAGTGTGGTATTTTCTGGGTCCCCCATCGTTGGGAGGAATGATGAATCTGACTCCATGTTCTTAGAAGGCTAATTTATTATTTTATGATACTGTATTATATTAAAGAATGCTATACTAAAAGTATACTAAAGAATGCAGAAAGGATGCAGATAGAAGGCTAAAAGATAATAATAAAAACTTGTGACTCTGTCCTCAGAGTCAGAATTTCATGTGAATTGTTTTTACTAAATGACCAATCACAACTGCTGGCTGTGATTGGTCATTAAGTAAAAACAATTCACAATAAATTAATGAAACAATCACCTGTTGGTAAACAATCTCCAAACCACATTCCAAAGCAGCAAAACACAGGAGAAGCAAATCAGATAATTATTGTTTTCCTTTTTCTCTGAGGCTTCTCAGCTTCCCAGGAGAAGAATCCTGGCAAAGGGATTTTTGAGAAAATATGAACATCACAATACAGTTTCTCACTTAAGGCGTATTTTTAAGGCATACTTAAGGCATATTCTTACCTACAACTATAGAAACATAAGTTTATGATGTTTCTACCCAATGTCTGTGCATTTTATTTTTACATCAATCCAAGCTCCTTCCAAGGCTGCAAATCAAACCCTTCAGTGTCTGTGGAAGTTTCTGTTTTTCCAACTCCCACTTTTCCATCTTTCTCACCAAGACTTAAAAAAACAGAATTCACAGAATTCTGCACTGGTTGGGGTTGGAAGGGACCTAAAACATCATTCAGTGCCACCCCTGCCATAGGCAGGGACACCTTCCACTGTCCCAGGTGGCTCCAAGCCCTGTCCAGCCTGGCACTTGAGGGATCCAGGGGCAGCCACAGCTGCTCTGGGCTGTGAGAAGGCTGATGGTAAATTGGAGTGGTGGGAACTGCTTGAAGGAGCCAGGGAAAACCTGTGGGAACAGCCAGGAGCACATGGAGCTTCCCTGGGGACTGCTGGGATTCTCCATGGGGGTGTTCACCTTGGCACCTCCAGGGCTGGAGCTGCAGGTATGGGACACGTGGGGCTGGAGCATCACCCAGATTCTCTCCCCTGACCCCAGCAGGTTTTCCAGCCCCTCCTGGCAGCCTCTCCCCTGTCCCCAGGGCTGCCTGGATGGTGGATGTGTTCCACAGAGGGATGGGGAGGGCAGAGCAGTCTCTGGGAATTGGGGTTTTCTCACTTGTCTGCCAACACTGAAAGCTCCCTAGGTAAAAGATGGGGCTTTGCCCCTTTAAAAAATATGAGAGACTCTTTTTTGGACCCATTTGACAAGTGGATTCAATATTGTTTGTGATCCAGCTGGTAAAGGGGAAATAAAAACTCCCTGCTTTTTGTTTCCCCTTCACCAGTTAGATCCCATAAGCAAATGACACTTCCAAAAGCCTTATTGAAGGAAAATATTAAATGTCCCAGAACAGGTTTAGGTTAGTGTCAAGGGAACACTGTAAACTGCTGGCTGGCAGAGGTGGCTGCGCTTAAAAGCCTCACACAATGTCAAGAACAACATTCCCTGCCTGACTCTTGGGACTGTCTCCCCTCTCTCCCACTGTGGGACCTGCTCAGATCACCCCTGTAAGAGCACCCCACAGAGAGAAAAAATATCATTTAAAACAATAACACACAACACCCAGAGCCAGGCAGCTTCATGGGAGGATGAAACTTATGCAAACAGAGATCTAGAAAAAAACAGAATTAATAAAATATACCCTGCCCATGCATTATGAAACACATCTGGCTGCAGAGTGACATGCCAGCTTTAATTTTAACTTTGGCTTGGGAGCAGTGGTGGGGGTGAAATGACTGCATGCATTGGTGAGCTGCCACTGCAAATGTTTGCACTCACCTTCTTTTCCCCCTCTCTCATTTTTTTCACGTTTCTGATCCCACAGAGGGTCTGGGGAAGGGGCTGGGAGTGCACAGATGGTTTTTTTAATGCCTTGGAGGTTTGGATTGAGCAGTCCATAATCCAGGAGGAGGCACAAAGGAATGAAGGGAGCAGCTGAGGTTGGTGGTTTGGTGGGAAGGGTTTTGGGAGCCCTGCCCTCCCCTCTCCCCTTCCTGTTGCTGTGAGCCCTCACAAGGCAACTGTGCACCCAAAGAGCTTTTCCCCAGTGCTTCTGGAAGAAACTGGGGGAGGAACAGAGGAGCTGCTCTGGGCAGGAAGGTTCTTCTTGGGTTCTGCCTTGCAGATGGAAACTGGACCCTTTTTTAACCCTCCCAGTTTGTGGAGTTCTTCATGTAATTCCATTTCTTTAATATTTACACCTGCTTCTGATTGTCGCAGACATCTTTTATGAAAAATCCTTTCCTTAGGATTTTTCCTCCTGAGAAGCTGAGAGACCTCAGGAACAAAATGTAAACATTGATTATCTGCTGCTGTGGAATGCAACAGGTGCATCTGTGATTGGCCCATGTTGGATGTTTGTAATTAATGACCAATCACAGTCAGCTGGCTTGCACTCTGTCCGAGCCACAAGCCTTTGTTATCATTTTTTGCTGTTCTATTCTTAGCTAGCCTTCTGATGAAATCCTTTCTTCTATTCTTTTAGTATAGTTTTAATGTAATATATATCATAAAATAATAAGTCAAACCTTCTGAAACATGGAGTCAGATCCTTGTCTCTTCCCTCATCCTCAGACCCCTGTGAACACCATCACAGCTGATGCCTCTCCTTCAACAGCAGGATGAGGCTGTGAGTTCCAGGGTCAGCTCCTGGCTCTACAGACACTTCCTTCCCTCCTGGTTTTCTTTGCACTGAGTCTGCAAAACTCAAGACACACAAGTCTGTCCTCAGGGTTATGGAGTTGCTCTGAGTGCACTGCACAGCAAATGTTTAAATCAGGCCAGGCAAGTGCAGTGAGGTGGATGTGGAACCCACCAGCTGCAGAGTTACAGCTCTTCAGGAATCCTGTCCCTGCCCCTCCTGCCCCAGCTGTCCAGCTGGAATGGAGAAGAGGTGAAATATTCAGGACAGCAAACAGCGGGAGGAAAACTGAGTCCATTAGAAATGAAAGTTCCCCAGGGAGTGATCAATGGAAGGGCTGCCAGGGCTCCAGGAACATTGGGACAGCTGGAGCTGTGCCAGGGAGGCTCAGGCTGGATACCAGGGAAAGGCTCTTCCCCAGAGGGTGCTGGCACTGCCCAGGCCCCCCAGGGAATGGGCACGGCCCCGAGGCTGCCAGAGCTCCAGGGGCTGCCAGGGGTGCCCGGGGTGGGGCTGTTGGGGTGTCTGTGCAGGGCTGGGGCTGCCCTGGGTGACCCTGGGGGTCCCTCCCAGCTCAGAATATTCCATGATTCCCCCTGGAAGTGGGTACTGCTGTCACTGGAGCTGTTTCTGTCACAGCCAATGCCAGGCGGCTCTGACAGGAGCTGGGGTTGTGCTTTCAAAGTCAGCCAACATCAATGAGCAAGGAACAGAACTTCCCTGCTATAAATATTTGAACGGCAGTTTGTTAATTTTTGTTACTCTCAATGTGGATTAATTGCTGTTTTATTATCAACTTCAGCTTCTATTAGTTTAGGATTTCCATCTTAAATGATAATATCAGCCTCTGTCTTGAATAAAACATTTTGTAACCTAGACGAGTTCATTAAATTCGTGAAGGTGAACTGACAGATTAAAGGCAGAACAAAGATCCTGATGTGTTTTACAATCACAGGAATACTCATTTGGAGTTTTGTAAAACAACATTGCACATCTCAGACAGCTCAGCCTCAAATGGATTGTGCTAAACACTGCTGCTTTTTGAAAGGCTGCTGCTCCTTGTTGAGTGCCTTCAACAGACTTCTGCACCTTTTCCCTCCTCAAAGGCCAATGAGGGGTGATTTTCCATTTTAAATGACACAGATGACTGAGGTTGTAACAAAATAACCCTCTGCATGTTTTTCTTTTACCTAATTAACCTTGGGAGGGTGGGATTATTCCTGTGGCCCCAGTGAGGGTTGCCAGGATTCTCCAGAGGAGGGACAAGGGCTGAATTGGGGACAAGTCACATTTGTGCTGCACCCCCATCCAGCAAGAAATGCAGGAGATTTGGGACAACAGAATGGTCTGGGAGGAACCTTTAGAGCCATCTTCTCCCAGCCCCTTGCAGTGAGCAGAGCTAAATTCAATTTGTGAGGTCGCTCAGAGCAACCTGACCTTGACTGTTCCCAAGGATGGGGAATCCTCTGCCTGTCTGGGCAACCCGTGCCAGGCCTCACCACCCTCACTGCAGAAACCTTCTTCTTCCTTGTCTAAATCAACTCTGGTTTAGTTTATAACTCCTTGTTCTGTTGCTACAGGACAGATTTATCCAGATAAATTTGGATGGAAGCCCATGACCAGCTGGGGGATGGAAACCAGAGCTGCCTGTCTGGTGTGTTGGGAAGACTCAGATTATTCTGGAATAACACTGGGTACCAGCTGGAGTGTGGGGGAGGCATGGTCAGATCCAGGGAATGTACAGACTCCTCTGCTGGGAGACACACCATTAGCTATTATTAATTATTCACACCTGGAACGATTAATTAGGATGTACACACAGGTTGATGACTGTCCAGCTGAGCCTCCCCTCTGGCTCAGGTCCATGGCCTGGCTCTCCTCTGCCTGCCCCAAGCAGAGGCGCTGGGGAGGGAGGGTGGGAAGGGCAGGGGGCTACCACGTGCTCCATGCAAAAAAAAAAGGGAATTTCTGGCATTGGAACAATTGCTTGCAGCCATTTCTTGTCTTAATCAGGAAATGTCCACCCTGGGCACAGGGGCTGCTCTGCAGGGCTGGGTTGGGTTTTATTTTGAGCACAGCAGTCTGTCAGAGGTGCAGGATGGAGCCCCAGCAGAGCTCCTGGCTCTGCTGCCCTGCAGGACTCGGTCACGGCCACGTCCCAGGGATGGGGACACAGGATGAGCCAAGGCAGAAGTTTGTGTTCTGAATTTAGAGGACTAAACAAATAAACACGTGTGTGAGAAAATAGCAGAGGGCTTAATGCAGAGACAGAGTGCTCAGAAGTATTATTGGAGAGGTTCCTTTAATCCCAGACAGATTCAGAGGGATAATGGCACGGGGGAGCTCTCCAGACCTTCTTACCCTCCCTGCCAGAGGTTACGTGGGCTTTGGGAGATTGATTCATCTGCAGAGCTGAGGGGAATTGGATGATCCAGATGACTAACAATGAGATTTAGGCTTGAATTTATTTCACTCAAGCTAGTTAAAGCTGATGCTGTTGTCCCCCGGCTCTTGTGTCTGAACTTGAGCCAAGTTAGTGATGAGCACAAGTTCCTCCTGCTGGGGGATTGTGGTGGTGTTTGAGGGTCCCAGGACGAGGGAAGAGATGAGAATCTTGACTCCATGTTTCAGAAGGATGATTTATTATTTTATGATATGTATTACATTAAAAAAAATGGTATACTAAAACTAAACTAAAAGAATAGAAGAAAGGATTTCATCAGAAAGCTTGAAAGGAATAGAAAGGAATGATAATAAAATTTTGTGATTTCTCACAGCCTCGACACAGGCGGCTGTCATTGGTCATCAAGTAAAAACAATTTCACATGCTGGGTAAACAATTCTCCAGATCACATTCCAAAGCAGCAAAACATGGAGAAGCTGAAGCTTCTCAGCTTCTCAGGAGAAAAGATCTTAGCAAAAGGATTTTTCATAAAATATGTTTGTGACAGGGGATGTTCAGCGACCTTGCACCAAGGGATTTGGGCAAGTTGGACAAGCAGGAGCCCTGAGTGCACCTGCAGTGACAGAAGCACTGAGGTCAGCTCTTCCCACATGGGATGTGCTGCTGGAAAAACTTTTCCTGCTGTCCTTGGTGTTTCTCTGGCTCGGCGCTGTCCCTCGAGGGCACAGTCACACCAGCACTTCCCTGCATTTGCTTCTTCTCCTGGATTTTTGCCTTTGGAAAGAATAGTCTGGGTAACACCTCCTGTTGTGAGGTTAAACACGTGTCACTGTGTTACTGTCTGGGTTTTCTCTTATGTGCAGGGTTGGGAATGCTCCAGTCCCAGCTCTGCATTTTTCTGACTTGGAGATTCTCTTCTAAAAAAACTGTAGAGTGTATTTTATCTGAGATTTGTTGGAAAAATCTGGAGTTTTTCCCTTTTGTGATGCAGATATTGGAGGCATCAATAAACCACCCTCATTTAAAGAGAGACCACTAAGCCAGGCAGGTTTTTTTTCCCAGGATTTTAGTGCTCTGAAACCCTGTGGAGCAGCTGGAATCCTCACCAAGGAGAACAGGAGCAAGAAATCACCAACTCCTGACTGAGGAGGAAGCAACACAGGGGAAAGGAGTGGGAACCAGGGAGGGTGACTGTGGTGTTTTCAGGGGCCCCAGGATGAAGGAGGAATTGAGAATCTGACTCCATTTTCTTAGAAGGCTAATTTATTATTCTATGGTATTATATTAAAATAAAGAATACTAATATTATATTATATTATATTATATTATATTATATTATACTAAAGAATAGAGAATGGATACTTACAGAAGGCTTAACAAGACACTAATGAAAAACTCGCGACTCCTTCCAGAGTCCTGACACAGCTGGACAGTGATTGGTCATTAAGTCAAAACAATTCACATGAAACCAATCAAACAACAACCTGTTGGATAAACAATCTCCAAACACATTCTAAAGCAGCAAAACACAGGAGAGAAAAATGAGATAATATTGTTTTCCTTTTTCTCTGAGGTTTCTCGGCTTCTTCAGGAGAAGAAATTCTGGCAAAGGGTTTTTTCCAGAAAATATGACAGTGACAGGTGGCAGCCAGTGGACTGGGAGAGGAGGGACATCCCTGACCTTGATCCATGAGGGATCCATCAGGGAACTGCTGCGTTGGTAATCCCCAGCCTGGGCTGGCTGCCACCACTAAGCCATCCCTCCAGAATTGTGGAGTGAGAAATTCTGGAGTGAGAAATTCTAGAATGAGGAATTCAGGAGTGAGGGATTCTGAAATGAGGAATTCAGGAGTGAAGAATGCTGGAGTGAGGGATTCTGGAATGAGAATTCAGGAGTGAGGGATTCAGGAGTGAGGGATTCTGGAATGAGAAATTTAGGAGTGAGGAATTGAGGAGTGAGGAATGCTGGAGTGAGGGATTCTGGAATGAGGGATTCTGGAATGAGGAATTCAGGAGTGAGGAATTCGGGAGTGAGAAATTTGGGAGTGAGGAATTCTGGAATGAGAATTCAGGAGTGAGGGATTTTGGAATGAGGGATTCAGGAGTGAGCAATACTGGAATGAGGGATTCTGGAATGAGGGATTCAGGAGTAAGGGATTCTGGAATGAGAAATTTAGGAGTGAGGAATTGAGGAGTAAGGAATGCTGGAGTGAGGAATTCAGGAGTGAGGAGTTTGTGCAAGCAGGAGGAGCCGGAGGAGCCGCGTGTGTGCCTGCACAGGCTCTGGAATTGGCACTTAATTACGTTAATTCCATGGGCGTGCTTTCCGTGGCAATTGTGTTTTCATGGCTATTTAAAGTCTGTTTAAATGTTTGCAGAGCTTTAATGGCTGTTAATTAACTGCTGGATGTAAATATGGAGAAGGTGAGGACACACACATTTTGGGTGCACCACATTCCCCCTCCCTGCTGTCCTACAGGACCTGGAAATGTCCCCACTGCCAGCTGGTGCTGACTGCCTGCCCTGATGAGCGTCCCCTGGGCTGGAGGAGGGGGCTGTTCCTTTTGGGGTACATGGTTCTGTAGTCCACCAAGACACCCAGTGACATCTGGATCTGTAAAATGGATGCTCAGTCTCTGGAAGTGTTCCAGGCCAGGCTGGATGGAGCTCTGAGCACCCTGGGACAGTGGAAGGTGTCCCTGCTCATGGCAAGGGGTGGAATGAGATGAGCTTTAAGGTCCTTTCCAACCCAAGCCATTCCAGGATTCTGTAATCTATGAAAATTTCTGCCCCAGAGCCCTAAAACGTGCTGGGAATTGAGGCAGAGCCAAGTTACATCTGTACGGGGTTCAGGGCTTAATTAAGCAGGGGGAGCAATTTAATCTGATAATGAAGGGCCAAAAGCGATTTCTGGTGCAGGAATGAAGTTCATCCAGATTCAGAGCTGCTCACATTGAGATTTGATCTCAGTTTGGAAATGGTTGTAGGTGTCCTTTACAGAGAGAGAATAAATTCAGCATTGCCTTGGGTGACACCAACCGTGGCTCTCTGGTGTGGTTTGGACATACTGCAGTGCATCACTCTGAGACTTCACAGTGAAAAAAACCAAAAACCTCAGAAAATAATGTTGTTATTTTTGTGTTCCAGCAAAACAAAAAGTGTTGCTGGACTTTAGAGGGAGCAATGGATGCTCTCCAAGTCAGGTGAACCCACGAGAAGGAGCGGGTGCCAGATGCCTCTTGGTGCTCCTTTCACTTGTAAAATCAACTTTTCTGGCAAAACTAGCGCCAACTATATTCTGGTTAGAGCCATAAGGTTCAGGATTTATCAAGCAGACCAAGGTAATCGTCCACTTACTCATTTCAGTGGGACCCAGCAGACTAAACAGTGTATTTACACAAAAATAGCTCCTTTTCTGCCTCATCTGCCCACGCTGGGTTGCTCTGGTCCTGGATTTGGGTGTTCTGTCAGGTGGAGAGTGTAAGCTGCATTTGTAATGATGTAACATTGGAATTTTTAATGCTATAACACTGGAATTTTTAATATTGTAACATTGGGATTTGTAATGCTGTAACATTGCAATGTTCTGCCCAGGGAGGTGGTGGAGTCCCCATCCCTGGGTGTGTTTAACAAAGCCTGGATGTGGCACTGGGGGCCAGGGTTTGGGTGAGGGGTTGGGGCTGGGTTGGACTCGATGGTCTTGGAGGTCTCTTCCAACCTGGTCATTCTGTGAATTTCTGTGAGCAGGGTACTGAAAAGAGCTGTTGATGCTGTGAGGTTCCAAACAGGCCAAGGAAATCAATGTGGAGGTTTTCCATGGTTGAACACCTCCAGGTGGTTGGTAAGGTGTCATCCCCTGGTGATGCAGAGGGGGCAGAGAGAAGGGCCATGCCCTGTGCTCTTGGCTCCCCAGCAATATTATTGCATAAATATCTTTGGGCAAAGGGCACCTTGCAGTTGGCTGTGAATTCCCAGATGTGCCTGAGGCCAGACAGACACTGTTGGGTTTTTTTTCTTTCCTTCTTTGAAACTGAAACATAAGAGAAAAGAAAACTCAGAGCAAAGAAAACCAGAAAATGATCCTGTTTCTTTCAGTGATTCCAACTTAAACAGCTGCCACTGGCTTTGGAAAAACATTTTTTTGGGACCAGCAAGTTTTCTGTGACCTCTTCATAAGAAATTTAATCTGAATACATCAACCAAAACAACAAAAAAATTGCAATAGAAAAGTTCTAGTTTCCAAGATTTTGGTCTGGAAGCAGCAGCAGAAGCCAGTGAAACTCCAATGCATTTGCTGCTGCCTTTAAATCAGAGAACCATTAGGGTTGGAGAAAACCTCCAGGATCACAAAGTCCAACCCTTGACTGATCACCACCTTGTCAACTAAACCACATTGTCAAGTGCCACATCCACTTGTTTCTTGAACATTTCCAGGGCTGGTGACCCCACACTGCCCTGGACAGCCTGTGCCAATGTTTAACTACTCTCCAATGAAGAATTTTTTCCCAATATCCACCCTGAGCCTCCCCTGGCCCAGCCTGAGGCCATTCCCTCCCCTCCTGTCCCTGTTCCCTGGGAGCAAAACCTGACCCCCTGGCTGTCCCCTCCTGTCAGGAGCTGTGCAGAGCCACAAGGTCTCCCCTGAGCCTCCTTTGCTCCAGGCTGAGCCCTCCAGGGAAGTTTCTTGTGGTATTTTCAGGGTCTCCCGGACAAAGGAGGAAGGAAGGAATCTGACTCCGTGTTCTTAGAAGGCTAATTTATTATGTTATTGTATTGAAGAATTATATTAATAATATAATGTAATGTAATGTAATATAATATAAAGAATTTATTATGTTATATTAAAGAATGCTTTACTAAAACTATACTAAAGAATAGAGAAAGGATACATACAGAAGGCTAAAAGATAAAAATGAAAAGCTCGTGATTCTCTCCTCAGAGTCCTACACAGCCTGACCGTGATTGGTCATTAAGTTAAAACAATTCACATGTTGGATAAACAATCTCCAACCACATTCCAAAGCAGCAAAACACAGGAGAAGCAAATGAGATAATATTGTTTTTCTTTTTCTCTGAGGCTTCTCAGCTTCCCAGGAGAAAAATCCTGGGCAAGGGGATTTTTCAGAAAATATGACAGTGACAGTCTCTGGCCCATCCTCTCACCTCCCTGTGCCATGGCTCTGCAGAAGTTTGTACAAAAGTCTGCTTGGGATCGTGCTTGAGAAATGATGCCTCTCCTGCCCTACGGAGCCAAACACAGGAAACATCTGAATTTTGTTTTGTGCAGAGCCTTTTAGTCTCCTATAAACTCTTCTGGAATCGACCTTAGGCTTGTGGAAGGGCATTTTTGTTCATCTGAATTCCAAGCACCAGGACAGCACGCGGCAAATGCTGCAGGTTGAGGGAATGTTCATCTTCCCAGCTGATGTTTCTGCACTTTCCCTGGCAGGTGTGTCCAGAGGGTGTCCAGACAGGAGCCCAGGGTTCCCATGGGGATGTACAGCTCCTCTCATTGCTGATTCTGCCATCCAGGCCTCTCCCCAGCCCCCTGGAGCACAGCTGGGCTGCTTGTCCCTGTTCTGGTGAGGGCAGGCAGGGCTGGGCAGGGACATTGCCACCCCTGTCCTGCCTGGATGGACACCAGGACCCAGGCTCCTTCTAAAATAACAAAGTTTAATCTTCCTTTTTTTCATCTTCTTTTGACTTTCAGTATAAATTACCTCATCTGAGGTGTCACTAGAAATTGATTTGTTATGCTAAATACTTGCCAAATAAATAATGAGCTCCCAAACCAGTCTATACGCAATAAGACAAGGAGTGAATTATTTCTAGCAATTTCTTTTATCATGCATGGATTAAATTATTTCAGAGCTTTGATTCTCAGGGCTGGGCCGTCTCTGAAAATGTGCTGGTGACACTTAAAAACACCAAGCTCCCCTCTGTGCTTTTTTACTATATTAAATGTCACCAGTTTCCTGGTTTTATCACATTATTACAGCCTTTTCTTGCCTGGAAGGAATCAAATTAATGAAAACCAAAAGACTCCAAGGTGTCTGCCCATACATCTCCCATAAAATCATCCCCACACATTACAGAATAAGTTTCCAGGTGATGCCACGAGGCAAAAGACCAAACCAATTTAAATAAGGCTGATTGCATCCTTTAAAAACCCCAACAACCCAACCCCAAAGCTGAACAACACTGATGCCTATTTTAAGCATATAAAGAGAAGCAGAACATTTACTTAGCAGAAATATTTTATTGGCTCTGCCAGGTTTTTGCTGAGATTTCCCCTTCTTGGCTGTGTTTTCCCACCTGGTGTCCTGCACAGCTTCCAGAGGTTGTTTTGGCTGTCCTCAGGCTGGTGAGGCGTCCCCACTGTGGTGTTTGTGGGATGCTGGTGATGGATGGAGCTGGAACTCTGCTCAGCAGTGTCTGAAGCCCCCCCAAACCCTCTGCCAGCTGTTTGGGGGTCTAGGTGGAGAGAGCTGGGGGCATGGAGAGTGGTGTCACCCTGTGGGCAGAAAGGGCAGGGAGGGAAGGAGCTGTGGGCACTGACCAGGCAATGAGCCTGTGGCCTTAGGGGATGGGTGAGGTGCCAGGGCTGCACCTCCTCACTGCTGTGCCCACCTCAGGGGCTATGGGTGGAAATTATGGTCTTGGACCTCTTTTTCACCCTAAATGACTCCGTGGTTCTGGTTGGCCTACAGGGAGAACATGGCCGTACTCTCACCTGTGTCCTGTGAAACATGAGAACAGAAACCAACAGCTCCTGAGGTTGACCAGGACACCTCCAGGGGAATGAATCCATGGCATAGAGTCCTCAGGGCTAGAAAAGGCCTCTCTGGTCATCAAGTTCAACCATCAACCAGCACCACCACTGTATTCACCACTGCCCCATGTCCCCAGGTGTCTCATCCATGCTCCTTTTAAATCCCTCCAGGGATAGGGGCTCCACCACTGCCCTGGGCAGCTGTGCCAGGGTTGTACAACCCTTTCAGTGAAGAAGTTCTCCCTAATATCCAATCTAAACCTTCCTTGGTGCAACTTAGGGCAATTTCCTCTCATCCTATTGCTTGTTCCCCAAGGTTTCAGAGCTTCACCCCAGAGTCCCTTGTGCTGGACCTCAGCTCCTGCCCACTGCTGCAGCCTGTGGCTCCTCTGCAAGCAAGGAGGGTTTTTCCACAGCTGTCCCCACTCAGTTCTTGAGCCCAGCTCCTCGGAAATGCAGTTCCAGCAGCTCAGGCTCACCTCAGGGGCTGGAGAGCATGGGCTGCTCTGGAGGGTGGGACAGAAGGCCCAGGTTCCTACAGTAAATTACCAGTTTGTCTTCATTAACTGTAAAAAGCCCTGGTGGGACTCCCTTCATTGAAGCTTCTTCAAGTATTCAATGGAGAAAAGAGAGGCAAAAAAATGAGGAAGGCAGATAAGATGGAAGAAACCCTTATTATGAAACAAAGAAAAATCCCCGTGACAGGCCAAGTGTGACTAGCTGCTTTTGATGCTGATTTTTCTGCTGTAAAATGAGAGATTATTAGGGTTAAATTAGGCAGCTATTGCCACTTTTCAATAAAGTGGGCTGTGTCCATTAATGCCTGAAGATGCTTATTATTATTTATTGATATATAAAGCTGCTGTACAAGCTTTATTTAAAGGCATGCCAGGCACAATTACAATAATTTGCTAATGTAACGAAAGAATTTCCTATTATCCTAATGTCACCTTGCTAAAGCTCTGGTGATTTTTTTTCCTGCAATATCTTGCTACCAAGGGAATTCAGCACAGCTGCTCAGTTCAGTGTTGGTTTTGTGCCACTCACTGAGGTTACTTGGCTCGTGGGTGACTTGGATTATGAATTCAATAATTCAATTATGTTCAAGGAACATAAAACGAAGCATTGGTGCAGAGAGAGCCCTGAAATAGTTGTTCATGAGGAATTTGAATGCTTCAAGTGGCCCCTGGCAGTCAGGTTGTGCCTGGGGCACGTTCAGAGGCTGCTGTGGGGTGGCTGCTCCTGCAGGAGAGGAGCATCTCCCCAGTGCTCCACTGCAGAGGCCAACAGGGAAAAGTTCACAACCCTCCCCTGGACGGAAAACCCCTCAAGTCATAACCATCACACCTTTAGGGTGAGGAAAAGGCTTCTCCCAGCATGCCTTGCTGTGACATGCAGATTCAATGGATCCCATTGGCCCTTCCCCCTGGCTCCACCCCCTATGCCCTCACCCCATTGGCCCTGGTGATCTGCCCCGCTTCTCACAATCCCTATATAAACTCTGCTTTCCCTACTGAGTGGCTCTTTCTCTCTGGATCCCTTTGAGGAAGAAGCTCAATAAAGGCTTTCTTTGGAACCCCACAGGAAGACACCCAGATCCCAGAAGAGCTGAAATCACCCAGCATGAGCACAGATGTACCTGTGCCTCTGAGGTGTCTTTTTTCAATATGATTTTTTGGGAAGGTCATGGCACTCTAGACACTGTCTGCTGCAGCACTCCATGAGACTGAGGGGCCAGGAAACAACAGCTTGGAAGAAGTTGGAACAAACATCTTGCAGAGTCCCAGAGCCTTGTGGGGGAGCTCTGCCAGCTCTGTGCCCAGGCTGGCTGAAGGACAGATGTTGGTGCAGATATGGAGGACATAACTCAGGGTTAAGGGTCCAGCAGGGTCATGTCTGTGTCGGAACCCAGGGCATTCCTCCGGCTGCCCTGGAGGACTTGAGACCCTGGCAGGAGGCTCAGAGAGTTTGGCACGGAGTCAAAGACAGCTGTGCCTTTGACTTTAGCCCATGGAAACAATTACCAACTTTGTGTGAAGGTGTACAAGCCACAAGAGTTTGAGTAGAATGTTAGTGAATTTATCACAGGGTGAAAAAGTAGAATTTTGGAGTTTTAGAATGGGGGTTCAAGAGGCAAGATGGAGGAATCTGGGCATGTCCTGTCCTTCTTCTTCTTCTTGTCCTCCATCTTCTGCTGTGATGGTGGCACTTCTGGATTGGTTTAGAGTAGAGACAGACTGTCTAACATAGGTGATAGGTATTGGAAAATGATTGTAAATAAAGTACACCCAGTTTTTAGTATAAAAAGTTAACACCACCCCAAGGGAAGGGACTGTGCCACAACCTGACCTGCTGGACAGAGCTCAGCAGGTCAGAGAAAGAATGGAATAGATAAGAGAAAATAAACAACCTTGAAAACCAGAGCCGAGGGATCCTGACTTCTTCTTCAATCACGGGGCTGGGAAAAAGAATCTTTAATACCTCAGGAGCCATTCCAGCAACACAAAACCCAAGATCTCTGGTGTCAAATGGGCTCAGGCCTCAGCTGAGAATCAATGTCTTAGCCTGGAGAGCAGATGTGGGAAGAGAGAAAAAAGATATTCCTGACTGAGAGACGCTGTTTTACAAACTATAAAAGACACACAAGTTATCATGGAGATGGAAGCCTCTTACACACAGCCTGATAGTGTTTGAGACTTCTCCCCAGAGTTTGGACACAAATCCATGGTTACTTTCATGGGGACTGAGGGAGAGGGCCTCAATGTGTGCTCCAGCACAAATTGGTTGGTAAGAAACGCTGGATCCTAAGCTATATTATTTCTTCCCTAGCTGTAAAATTAATTGTACTTTTAACCTTGCACAGTGTTTACCTATTAGTAGTTTCATTTTGTCCTTATTCCTGTGTAGTATTAGTTTGTTTTAAGTCTTATGTTTGTTAGTTTTGTGTCTATTAAATAAATAATTCATTTTCTAATAGACCAAATCAGCCATTATAAAGAACTTGTGAACCAGAGTGGGCTTTGGGGTGCTGGCCACCTCAATAAAGCTCCTGCCTGCTGCCAGAGGCCTGGCAAAAGGCAGGGACTTACCCAAACCCCCACATCCATTCATAACAGTTGAGTGGCAAGGAGCTGTGTGTGGCACAATGTCTGATTTCTGAGTCTGCAGCCCTCAGGTGGAACCAGAAAGGCCTCTGAGATAAGATCAGGCAGTCGGGTGGATGGTGATTTGTGGCATTCACATTCTCTGAACATGATTCCTTTGCCCTGGGTTTTTCTCCTGGGAAGCTGAGGAGCCTCAGAGGAAAGGAAAACAATTCTTATCTCATTTGCTTCTCCTGTGTTGTGCTCACATGTGGAATGTGTTTGGAGATTGTTTACCCACAGGTGATTGTTCCACTGCATTCTGCTGGGAGTTGTTTTCACTCTTTGGCCAATCAGGGCCAAGCTGTGTCAGGACTCTGGAGAGAGTCACCAGTTTTCATTATTATCTTTTTAGCCTTCTGTAAGTATCCTTTCTGTATTCTTTAGTTTAGTATTCTTTAATATAATATAGTATTATAGAGTAATAAATTAGCTTTCTGACAACATAGAGTCAAAGGTATCATTCTTCCCTGTCACGGGGCTCGCTGTGAATTTATAATAATGATTTGCTTCTCAAATTCCTCCTGCTGTAATCCAACACTGCAGTGCTTTCCAGCCTTGGATCCATCCAGAGCCATTGCAGCTTGGATCTCCCCGTGGAAAGGACACACTGCTGGGGTCACACCCCTTCTGTTCCAAGATCTCCCCTTCAAAACAGATGCCCTGCTGATTTTGCAGAGCTGTTTGATCTGAGCTGCAGGGGATTCACCCAGGTGTGCACACAGGTGGCACCTGTGGCTGTGCTGTGCCCTCACCCAGCCAGGGGAATTCAGGCCTGGCTGAATTTGAATTTCCCTGCTCCCCAGCCAGCCCCTGGGGCCTGGAATGATGGCTGTGAGCACTTGGCAACTTCAGGCCATGGTGTATTTTGCTGCTTTTTAACTGTTTATGTTTGTTTTTTAGTTTTTGTTTGGTTTTTTTTTCCTGTATGTGTTTTTCATAGTCACAATTTCTTTTTTTTTTTTCCTGTGTAACTGAAAGCATTTGGTGTACACCATTTATTTATTTATTTATTTATTAGGGAAGAGTTTTCTTTAGGTTGGATTTCAGTGAGGGTGGTCACAGTGAGGGTTGATGTTCCTTTGCAGAAGCCCGGTGACTCCTTCCAACAGCCTCAGGCTGGCACATGGATCACTCTAAGGACACCTGAACCTGTGTGTGTAGCTGTAACTGGGATGTTTACCCCTGGCAATGCCCAGCTCTGCTGCCATTTCCTGCAGCAAACTGCATTCATCCTTATTATGGATTTATTCTTATGGATGCATTTTAGAGCCTGAGGGTGGCTGCTGCTGTGATTCCATGAGGTGCTGATGGTCATGGATGAGGCAGACAGGGGTGGTGGAACACACACCTGGATCTGCTGGAATGCCCAGCTCTTGCTTGCTCTCAGATCCAGCTGTGCCAGAGGCAGCTGGAAAAAGGGAACTCCAGGCAGAGAAAATGTGGGAGAAGGATCCAGGTGTTCATTTCAGGGAGAATAAATCAGCCTTATCTCTGCAGGAACACTCGTGCTTTTACTTCCATGGATTTTCAACAAAGGCCCAGCAGCCACTGAAATGGGATGAAGCAGCTGCTGGGGATGTGGTTCAAAGACACCTCAGGTGTCCTGTGGTGGGCACAATGCCAGCAGCAGGTGATACAGTTTACCTGGAATATTACTGTGCACAGAGTAAAGCATCTTCCAACCAACCCCCACCCACTATTCTGTGATTCCATGAAAAGCCTTTGAAGCCTGAATATCAAATTCCTTTAAATTAGCCATGTCAAAAATTATTTTTATAAAACAAGAAAAATCCTGCACTTTCACCAAAGTTCAAACTTGGAACTTTCTGTGTGGTTTATTTTTCTTTCCCTTTCTCATCCAAAATTATTGATCATTTTTTGGCTATTTTGGAGGTTCTGGGTTCAAGCTGGTATGGTTGCAAAATATGCCAAAGAAAAGAAAGCAAATAGCAAGTTTGAAAATGGAACTGGGCAGGCACAAGAACTGCAAGGAGGAACAATTTCAATAATGGTGCATCTGTATTTGTGCCCCCTGCACATCTATATTGTTGCTGAGCTTTTATAAAAATGATGTTTGCTGCAAATGATGGATAATAGTGAAAATGTACCTGCTGTACAAAGGCAGCATTCTGCTTGGAAAGGGAACAGGTTCTCCTTTGGGAGAGTTCTTCATGTGGGCTGAAAACAGGAAAGAAAGCTGTACCAAATAACAGCGACCATGAGGATTACACAAGGGGCAGGACTTGGAGTATAATGAAACATTTGCCAGGGGTTCAGCCCAGGACAGGAATTTCCATGTGTAACTTTCTAATACACAAATTAAAGTGAGGTTCAAGGTGGTGTGATGGGCCTGGAGTGCAGCAGGAAGATCAGTGTAGGTGTCCAGGGAAACTGTGGATGCCCCATCCCCGGGAAATAGAATCACAGAATGTCCTGAGCTGGGAGGGACCCCCAGGGTCACCCAGGGCAGCCCCAGCCCTGCACAGACACCCCAACAGCCCCACCCCGGGCACCCCTGGCAGCCCCTGCAGCTCTGGCAGCCTCGGGGCCGTGCCCATTCCCTGGGGAGCCTGGGCAGTGCCAGCACCCTCTGGGGAAGAGCCTTTCCCTGGTATCCAGCCTGAGCCTCCCTGGCGCAGCTCCAGCTGTTCCCTGGCTCCTGTCCCCATCGCAGAGAGCAGAGATCAGTCTCTTCCTCTTCTCCCCTCACAAAACAAAGGTCCAGCAGCCACTGAAATGGGATGAAGCAGCTGCTGAGGGATGTGGTTCAAAGTCACCTCATGTGACTGGGCACATGAGGTGACACAATGGTGGTGGGCACAATGCCAGCAGCAGGTGATACAGTTTACCTGGAATATTACTGTGCACAGAGCAAAGCATCATCCAACCAACCCCCACCCACTATTCTGTGCTGTAACTGCAATGAGCTCTCCCCTTGGTCTCCTCCAGCTGAACAGACCAAGTGTCCTCACCTGTTCCTCCTGGACTTCCCCTCCAGACCCTTCCCCATCCTCATGTCCTCCCTTTGGACACTCTCTAATGGCTTTAGATCTTTTTTATTTTAATATTGTGGCATCCAAAACTGCTCCCAGGACTTGAGGTAAGGCTGCACCAGCTCTGAGCACTGTCCCAGGCCAAGCTGGATGGGGTTGGAACAACCTGGGATAGCAGAAGGTGTCTCTGCCCTTGGCAGGGGTGGAATGGGATGAGCTTTAAGGTCCCTCCCAACCAAACCATGTTATGAATCTGTGTGTTCAGGGTTGGAGTTTTTTTGGTGGTAGAGGTTTGAAATACCAAGATTTGAAGCTCATTATAAAGGTCACTGTGCAGCTGACATGCAGAGCCCTTTGGAGCCACCAGGCTGAAATCTGATGGCAAATAATCAAGTCATTCCTAAAGGATTAATGCACTATTAATGTGCAGGGTACACCATGAGAAAGATTTTCCAGAAGGGAAAGCCCAGTTTCAAAGTCACCAGCCTGTCACTACATTTCCCCCCAGGTTTTTAGCCATTTCTCTCATTTTTTACCACTGCCCTCATTTCCTGGGGATGAGCTGTAGGGGGCTGCTCCTGTTCTCTTGTGCAAAGAAGATACTGAGCCAACCTTGGAAAAATTTCTGAGAGGCCCTGTAAAAAATACATGGCCTTGGTGTTAGATGACACAACGCTTGTTTTGTTGAAAAATGTTCTTTAGAGCCGCTCATCTGGCCTAGAAACATATTTTTATTTAACTATTTATTTTTAAAAGGAAAGCTGTGATTCTTGCGTGCCTTTGTGGTGGGAGAAGTAGTGAAAGCGTGGATGTATTACCCAGCTTGCTTCTGACTGAGTGCAGGGAACCAGGATTTCACCTCCAACATCACCTCACACTGTCTGGAGGTGGTGACATCCAAGGAGCTTGAGGGGGGAGGCTTTCAGCATATGTTGCAGTCAGGAGTGTGTTCAGCAGGAGCAAGGGAGCTGCTGTGCCAGGAAACATTGCAGGAGAGCAGGATGTCCCACCCGAAGAGCCCCTCCTTCTTGATTAAAAACCTTTTCCTGACAAAGAATTCAAATTTGGCAATACCGAAATATTCTGTGATCTAAGTCCTGGCTTTATAAGAGGAGTACTGGCAGGAAAATAAAGTGGGAGAGAGGAAATCTCCCAGGGTGCAAATGTCATTCTTGTGTGTTCAAAGATTGGAGATTTTGCATTTTTAAAATCATTTGCATTTGGAAAGTTTCCCCCATTTCATCAGTGTCAGTACCCCACATGAAAATCACATATTTCCTTACAGATTAAATGAAACATTATTCAAATAAAGCTTGTTGGACAGAGCTGCCAGAGCTGTGGAAGGGCAGCTCGAGCAGAGAGCTCTGCTGGTGTCCCTCACAGCCCTGCTCAGGCACCTGGCATGTCCAGAGCACAGCAGGGTCACTTAGGACCTGTTCTGACCCTTTGGTCACTGAGGTGCCCTCAGGACAGGGCAGACGTTGATGTTTCCTGTGCATCCTTGGAAACTTGTGCACACCTACCCTGTCCTTATCCAGCTGATCTGGAAAACCCATCTCCCTGGGGATTTTAGGAAGGCCCCTGTGGGATCTTGCCCACCTTTGAGTGGCTGCCAAGGTAGGAGTGAGGCACAGAACAGAACTCTCCAACTAGTTAAAGTTAGAAAGGGGTATGAAGTTAGAAAGGGGTATGTTCATTGACAGGGCTGGAAACAAGCAGAACCATTTCCAAAGGCTTGTGTGAAGAATCACAGGCTCTGGCTCTTTATTTATCTAAAAAGTTTTACATATTCATATAATTCCCAAACCACCCAATACATATTCATTACCTAAGCCCACCCACCCCTGTTTCATATTAAAATGTATTTAAATGAGTCGGAAGTTCCTTCAGACTTGTGCAGTCCTTCACCTCAAATGATTCAGTGGGTCTGAAATGGGTCAGTGAGTTCTGAAATGGGTTGGTGGGTTCTGAAACGGGTTGGTGGGTTTTGAAATGGGTCAGTGGGTTTGAAATAGGTCGGTGAGTTTGTGTGGTATTCACATTCTCTGAAAAAATTCCTTCACCCAGGGTTTTTCTCCTGGGAAGCTGAAAGGCAGCGAGAGAGGCCTCAGAGAAAAGGAAAACAATTCTTATCTCATTTGCTTCTCCTGTGTTGTGCTCACATGTGCAATGTGTTTGGAGATTGTTTACTGTTGTGCTCACATGTGCAATGTGTTTGGAGATTGTTTACCTACAGGTGATTGTTCTATTGCATTCTGCTGGGAGTTGTTTTCACTCTTTGGCCAGTCAGGGCCAAGCTGTGTCAGGACTCTGGAGAGAGTCACTAGTTTTCATTATTATCTTTTTAGCATTTAGTTAGTATCCTTTCTGTATTCTTTAGTATAGTACAATATTCTTTAATATAATATAGTATGATAAAGTTATAAATTAGCCTTCTCATAAGATGGAGTCAGATGCATCATTCCTGCCTTTGCCAGGGCATCCCTGCAAATACAATAGGTCTGAAATGGGTCTTTGGTCTCCTGAGGTCACAGTCACCCTTTCCCTTTGCCTTGTTGGCTTTGGACTCCTTGGCTGTAGCTCAAGGCTCAGGGCCCAGGTGCAGCCATGGCCTCTTCTTTTCCACAGTCAGATCCACATCCCATCCCACTTCTTTAAACACAGTAAAGACAAATACCTGATTTATATCTTAGCCTTAACTATTCCATCTGCTAGTAATTAACTCTCCTCTTTTATCTCTTCTCTTTTTGCTATACCCTTAATTGTTTCTATCCCCCCCAACTAAACCTAGCCAAACTTTTAACTCTTTCAGTTTCTTTAAACCCTTGATTCAGGAGGAGCAGCTCAGGGGTGATCAGGGACAATGTGATGTACACAACCTGCTCTCAGTCCAAGCGCTCCCTTCAGCACTGCCCTATTCCTGATTTTCTTTCTTGGTGTCCTCAACCCAACTTCCAGTGTGAGAAGCCACATCAGCAGTCAGAAAACGAAGCTTTGTTAACAGGCAGAGTTACCAATGAGAAGGAGAAAATAACTGGTTCAAAACTCCACCACTTCTTATTCAGGAAAAGAAAATGTTTTATTCACCCATTTTTCCCTCACACCCCTAGCCACGCTCTCCCCCACTCCCTCCTGCTGTGTCTCTGCCTTGGCTTTCCAATAACCAGTATTTATCTCTCCCCTCCCAGATTTTAGGAGCAGGAATTCCCAGTGAAACATGGCTTTGGCTCAGTGCTCTACAGTCCAGTCTGCCTGGTGCAACGTGTGATGGATGAGAGCGATCAAAGCTGAGAGCAGGGCTAATGTGGATCTGCCTGGATTTATTTCCTCTTCTGTGCTTTGCTTTGTGTTTCTCCTGCCCCACAGCTGCCCGAATCCAGCCAGGTTTTTATGGGGAGACAGCATCGAGCCAGGGTTGCTTCATGAATCAGGTGGAGCTGAAATTCTGCAGTACTGAAGACCATTTTCAAAGGCAATTTCGTGGACTATTTTTTTCCTGATTCAAAGTGGTGTCTGGCCACATTTCTGCATGGAGCTCATCTAGGACACACTGCCAAGCCCGAGATGTGAGGCCAGGCCAGTGCCACCCACTGTTCTCAGCTATGTGATGCTCCACTGCAAGCTGGAGGAAAACAGAAAGGAAAAAAGCCACGAATTTTGGTGCCTCCTTCCTTCCCAAGGAGATTCTGCTGGGTGGCTGCACAGCTTTAGAGAGCACGTCCTTGAAAATTACAGCTCTTAGCTCTATTCTGTCTTCCTACGCAGTGGTTTGGGATCTACAAATATTTTCTGTTCTAAAAGGAGAGGAAGGATCACAAGGTTATCAGCTGTGCTCAGACACTGCCCGCACTTCTCCTTTGTGCAGAAGGACACTCAGAGAGCCCAATTTTCTGATTTGACATCCCACACAAGGAGAAGGCTTCCAAAAATGATGGGAACTGAAATTGTGAGCACCATTATCCATATTTTATCTCAATTTGAGATCCTGGATGGATGGGGTTGGCCCAGAGCAGGTTGAGCTGCTGCTCTGATTAAAGAGCCCCCACAAATGACAGAGTATTATATTTGCAGGGGATGCCCTGACAAAAGTAGGAATGATGAATCTGGCTCCATATTCTCAGAAGGCTAATTTATTTCTTTATGATTCTATATTATATTAAAGACTACTATACTATACTAAAGAATACAGAAAGGATACTTACTGAATGCTAAAAAGATAACAGTGAAAACTGGTGACTCTTTCCAGAGTCCTGACACAGCTTGGCCCTGACTGGCCAAAGAGTGAAAACAACTCCCAGCAGAATGCAATGGGACAATCACCTGTGGGTAAACAATCTCCAAACACATTGCACATGTGAGCACAACACAGGAGAAGCAAATGAGATAAGAATTGTTTTCCTTTCCTCTGAGGCTCCTCAGCTTCCCAGGAGAAAAACCCTGGGTGAAGGGAATTTTTCAGAGAATGTGAACGCCACAACGGGGCTTTGAAGGGACCAGCACAAGTGGCCATTGGAGCTGCCACCCAGACCAGCCCTCCTGTGTCCCCAGTGCCTGGAGCTCACCCCACTCTGAGCTTTTTCCATGTGGCAGCAAAATGGGGGCACTTACTGCAGGGAGCACAATTACCAGCTCAGCTATTACCCACTTTATGGGGTGAGCTCCTGTGTGCCCATTCCAATTCATCTGCTTGGCAAACTGGGAGCATTTCCTGGTTCATGAATCTCCAGTGAGCAGCTGGGGATGTCTGTGGGCTCAGGCTCATTCCTATTTCAGCTGCAGACATTAGTGGGGTAAAGAACGAGCAGAGCCAAGGCACCAGCCACTGGTGTGGAGCCAGAAATTGCTTCTCAGGACACCTCTGGAAACCAAATTGCTTCCCAGCACAGTTGTGATAACAGTGCTGCAGCAAATGCCATTTAAATACAATTCCCTGCTAACGCAGGGGAGGGATGGGGGAATACATAAACCAAATAATTAACAAATACATAAACCAAATAATTAACACTGCCTGGATGGCTCCAGTTCTGTGCATGGAAGGACAAGAGGGAAGCAAACAGTGGGGTGGAAGAGGACAGCTTTTCCTTGTAATTGTAAAACTTAATTTGCTCTTTAAGGAAGAATCAAAATGACATTAAAGTGAACGCCAATTGATTTCAAAGGGGTTTGAATTGATTTCTGGAAACTATTGCTGGTTAAAATTGCCAGGGACAGCCCATCAAGACCTTTGCATTTTTAAAATAATTTTCATTTGGAAAGTTTTCCCCATTTCATCAGTGTCAGTAAACCACATCCCCAAAGATCAAAATCACACATTTCATAATTGACATTTTTACAGCCACTATGGCTGAACAGAGATGGGAACTCCTTTCTGGAAATAACTTAAAATATTTCTGTACTATAAAATGGAAAGAAAACTGCTGCTTCCTAAGGAGGGACAAACCTCTTGTAAGGTGGCTTTATAAATATTAAACCAGCCATTTCATTTTTTATGTTTTAAACCCAAGGTTTCCCAACATTCCTGGAGCCCAGGCTCTTGTGAGGGGAGTGGAGGAGGTGATCTGGGAGGGGAAGCTGGGGTTCTGACATCCAGGGTTTCTGACATCCAGAGTTTTTGACATCCTGCTGAACCTAAAGGATGTATTAAATCCAGCCCTGTTGATTTTTTGCCCTTTTTTTTTGCCAAGGTTGGGATTAAATGCACGGGACAGTATTTCTTCTTGTTGACTCAGAGGTTTATTAGTTCTTATCTATGTCGTAGTCTCACAAACCCTGAGTTCTACAGCTCTTCGTTCTAACAAACTAAAAATGGAGCCACGTCTCTCTCCCTACAAGGTCTTTTAAGAACAAACTGTCCAATTAAGAAATGATAGCTAAATTATTTTCACTTTTAACCCAATAACCAACCAACCATGCCCCACAATGTGGACTCTTTTATCCAATTACACAAAACCACCCAAACCCATGAAGAAGGTGAAGAAGAAGGACCTCCCCCTAAAATCTCCATCTTGCTTTATATCTATTACTGTATTCAAAAACCTTAAGCTCTGTGTTTTCCACCATGTGATATTACACACTTCTATTCAAACTCCACACCCACAATCCCAGTTCTATCATTCCAATTTTGGCCTGAGGTCAAATGCAGCGTTCTCTTGGGGATCAGTGCCTGTCAGCACAGAAAGTCTGAAATTGTCAGCATCCAGGGTTCCAACACAGCCCTAGGACTGGATTCTCCCAAGACTGCCCAGTGCTGGACAAAGTGGAGGTCTGGGTCCAGAAATTGGTGCTTGGAGCCAGGCATCCCAGAGCCCACAGACTGCCACAGGGATAAGCATGGTCTGCCAAGGAGATCTGAACCTCTGTGCCACTGGAAAATGAAGGGTTTTTAAAGGGCAGTGTGCTCCCCTTCAGGTCTCCAAAACAGAGAATCTGGCAGTTTTCCATGAGAATTTGATCATCACTTTCAGTGTTGAAGTATTGTTTATTTTGCTGAAGATCTGGTCTGCTGGAGAATTCCCAGCTAGCTCAGAAATTCCCAAATCCTGCTCACCACAAGCAGCACTATGGAGCTTCCCCAAGGAACTCCTTCCCTGGCCTCTGGCTCCATCCCCACTGCTGGGGTGTGTTGGGAACTGTGTGGTGTGGACACAGCTCTGGCAGTTTGCACATAAATCCCTAAACACTGAAACCAGTGAATTTTGGAGTTGTTGTTTCCATGGTTTGGCAGTGGTGGAGGATGACCTGGTGAGTAAAGATGCGATATTTAAATACCTGTTCCTTAATGAGGTCCATTCTTCCAAACAGGCACAGGATGGTTCTTAGGGAAGGATTTTATTCTCTCAACAGCAAAAGCAACACGACACACATTTAATATTCCTTCTTATTAATATCACATCTTCCAACAGGCAAATCCTGTCAGCTTATTATCAAACTCACAGCTCCTCTGGCTGAGCAGAAACAAGATAAGTCAGAGAGGTCAGGGCTGTGTGCCCAGGAGAGCAGCTCACCCTTTAAGAAACCCTTTTCTTCATTTCCTCAGCCTTTACCCCACATTTGTGAGTGACTCATTTGCTGTGTGGCTGATATCATGTTTAATAACTCTCCCTGCTCTGGTTTACATGGCACCTACAGCCCTCCTTGCCATGCAGCATCACTGGAGACCTGGCACTGCCAGGATTAGCATTGCAAATTCCTTGGAAAACCCAGTCTCACTTCACTGGAGTCTCCTAAGGAGATTTTCCCTACAAATCCCTATTACAGTGCACTGGTAATGCTCTCTGAGGCTAATTGTTCTTCCTCTGTTAGTGGGAACAATGTGCCCAGCCTTAAGTTAAAGAAGCAGAACAGACTTATTGAATCCCTATGTCAAGTGCTCTATCATTTTTCTGCCTTTGATGGGAATTAAGAGCCTGCAGCCCTTGAGGCAGGACATGACAGAGCACATTTTGTGAGCACATCTGTCTGTCCTGTGGCCAGCTGGGCTGTGGGCATGTCCCTGGCAGACACAGCCCTTCCCCAGGCTGGTCCTGCCTGGAGTTTCATGGACTCCCAGAAAACTCCTCACACCCCACTGGGAAAATCTGAGCTGCTCTGGGTCAGCCAGAGTGGAATCACAGCAGGGATTAAAGCACCAGCTCCTCTTTTCTCATGGCAATGACTTCTTTTTCTACTGTGCCAAAGGATTCCCCTCATTTCAGGCCAGCAGCTTGAGCCTTCTCCTTGGATGCATGGAAGCCTGGGAGGCCTGCGCCTTGGTCATTCATTGTCTGTGGCTGGAACTGATTTTCCAATTCAGTTCTGGGATAAGGAAGGAATATCAAGAAGCCTGAAGGTGTTTGATCAAAAGTCTGTGAGGAGTCAGGGCTCCTCTGAGCACATCCATGCCCCCAGTCTGCCAGCCCAGGGTTTTCCCATGAGATCTGCTGGTCCTGCTGGCAGCCTGGCCCTGGGGCAGCATTGGTTTGAGCTGGGACAGCCATGGAACCTCTGCAGGTTCAGCAGTTGTTGGGATGACACAGTGAACAGGGCCAGTTTGAAAAACAACTTCACTCTCCTGTGAAAATGTAAAAGTTTAATAAAGGACAATAGGAGACAAAAACAATAAAGCAAAGATTACAGCAGGGTGCATCTCGGCACTCAGCCAGGAGCACACCTGCTAGTTTGGAAACATCCTTTATATACCATTTCTATTATATGCCATTTTTATTGCAACATATTCATAAACAATTATGCATAGTAAACTTTTCCCCAAACTAGTTTGCATATTCCAAGAATTGTTTAGCATGGCTCCTCCTCGGGTCCACCTTTTCAGACCATGTGCAGCTCATGGTTGTGGTTTTAGTCCATTCTTATCATAACCTCCAGTTCTTGGGCCTTGGTCCACACTGTCTTCAGACAGTGGGTGCTAATAGTTGGCAGATCTGTAGCAGATCCTCATCCTGTGTCCCTTGGATATTATCCCATCCCAGCAGGTATTTTAACACAAGAATAGCTACTTCACTACTATGTCAAAGCTTAATTAACCACAGAAATAAAAACTATATCTTTATAACAAAGTTACTTTAACACCACACATATAAAAATGAGTTTAATATTTGCAAAAAGCCAATATTATAATATGTATCTATAACAGCCAGGCAAGCCAGCAAGGGAGCTCCCTGTGTGTGGCCTTTCAGGCCTTAGCCCTGCTGCATTTGTCCACTCTTTTGGTAATTAAATGCACTTAATTAACACACAGTGAGAGTGTCCTGGTATTGATGAGGGTTCCTGCTTGTGCCGTTGTTCTGGAAACCAGTGATGCAGACCCCTGAGGTGAGAGAAAACCCTTCAGCTGCCTCCCTGCTGCTGGATGGGGGCAGCTGAGGATGTGCCTGGATTCCATGTAAACCAAAGGGAGAGGAGGAGGTGGGGAAAAGGAAAAAAAACAGAAGAGATGGACAAAAGGGCTGTGTCACCACCATAGGAGATACTGCCCCTGCAAGGCTGTCCTGCACAGCACAGAGGAGCTGAGGCAGGGCTTGGTGTGGAGACGGCTCCTAAATCCTGTCAGAGTGACCACAGTGTCACTTTGGCACCCAGGTGTGGTGCTGCCTCCTGCCTACTGTCCACAGGCAGCTGCAGGGAGCTCCAAAAAACCTCACCTTTAAGGCAAAGGGCCCGGAGGGGCTGCTTGAGCCCTGCTGGCCCCAGCTCCTTCCAGCATCCTGGGCAGGATGAGCCCCACTGCTGGATTAAGGTTTTTTCTGACTTAAAGATGGGGTAACTGAGAGGTGTTTTATAAACTTTTATTCTATTTTTAGTTTCATGTTAAGGCTGAGATAATACAGATGATATAATTTACACTATTACAATTAGAAGCTAATTATTTCCTAATTACAATATATTTTAAGTGTTTCTTGATTTATCTTAAAACCTTAAAATCTTATCTAAAAATTCTCTACAAATCTGTTTCCCACACCCCACCAACCCCTGGCTGTCCCCAGCAGTGTCTCCTGTCCTTACCACCTGGAAAAGTGCCTGTCACTGCTGGATTCTGCACAGACTGAGGGAAATTGGGTTTACAGGAGAGAAACAAAGATATGAGGAAAAAAAAGAGATACCCATGCAGCCTGTTCAGCCATAAATTGTGGAGGAGAGGAGAGGCTGATGTTCAGGGGGCAGATAAACCCCGTGGAGGAGAGGTGATTTAAACCACAGATCAAGAACAAACTGGTGAAGTGTAGGTTTTAATTGCAAGTCAGGAGATTCCTTGATACATGATAAGTGAAGTTCTTTAACAGCCTCCCCTGGGGAGCTCGGGAAAAGCCACAGCTTTCAAGGCAGGGTTTAATAAGCTGGTGTGATGGGAATCACAGGGAAGAGGACTTGACAATAGAGGAGACTCCTTCAGCCCCTCTCTTACCACATTCTTATCTCTGCCTTCCCCTTGATACTCCGCTAACACCTTTCTTCATTTAATTAGCATGTTATTAATTAGCAGGATGACAGTGGAAGCAGGTGCCTGCCCTGGCTGTGCCCCACCACTCTCTGCTGCACACCCTGCAGAGCCCAGGGATTGCTTACTTCCCTGGCTGAAAAACACTTCAAGTAAATAAAGAAAAATGATGCTCAGGCCAATCCCAGGATCTCAGACACTCCTTAGACTGAGGAGGGGCTGTGCTGCAGCAGGAGGAGTTTGAAGGATCATGCACAGGGAGGGAGGATTTGAGGAGAACAGGGAAGGTTGATGTACTGCAGAGGGACATGTGCAGCAGGCATCCTGTGTCAAGGAAAGTTCATTTTAAAAGGCTCATTAACTGGTTTTGAGTAATTTTTGGGCTACTCTGCCTGGCACCTGTTGTTGGTACCTCATACCATGGACATTAGTGGGAAATACCTGAGGGGAGCTGACAAGAAAGATGAAGAGGAATTATTTACAAGGGCCTGGAGAGACAGGACAAGGAGGAATGGCTTCAAAGTGAAAGAGAGCAGGGTTAGGTGGGATATGGGGGGACTTCTGTGCTGTGAGGGTGGGCAGGCCCTGGCACAGGGTGCCCAGAGAAACTGTGGATCCTGGAAGTGTCCAAGGCCAGACTGGACAGGGCTTGGAGCAGCCTGGGACAGTGGAAGGTGTCCCTGCCCATGGCAGGGGGTGGGATGGGATGAATTTTAAGGTCCCTTCCAACCCAACCCAGTCTGGGATTCCCAGTGCTGTCCCCACAGGGCCCAGCTGCCAGCACAGAGGGGCCACAGAGGTGCCCTGCAATCCTGAGCTCTGCATGAGAGGGATCATGAAATCCAGTGAGAGGCCTCTTGCCTGGCATGCTGGGCCTGGCAGAAGGTGCAGCAGTGCCACCAGAGCAGGGGCAGGGACACAGCAGGGACAATGACACAGCAGTGCCAGCAGAGTGGTGACAGTGACACAGCAGGGACAGTGACACAGCAGTGCCCTGGTGTGTGAAGCTGCCACGAGTCCCTCAGAGAGCACTCCCAGAACCTGCAGTGCCCAGCGAGTGGCACAGGGCAGCGGGCAGCCCCAGGCTGGAGTAGCCCCAGAGCACAGCAGAAACAGCCCTGGGTTTGCTCTCGCCTCAGCCCCAGCCTTTAGCCCCATCCCCTCAGCCCCATCCCCTCAGCTCAGCCCCATCCGTCCCCTCAGCACCATCCCCTCAGCCTCATCCCCTCAGCCCATCCCCTCAGCTCTGCCCCAGCCCCTCAAGCCATTCCCTCAGCCCCATCTTCTCGGCCCATCCTCTCAGCCCCATCCCCTCAGCCCATCCCCATCCCCTCATCCCCCGCCCCTCAGCCCCATCCCCTCAGCGCCATCCCCTCAGCCCCATCCCCTCAGCCCATCCCCTCAGCCCCATCCTCTCAGCCCCATCCCCTCAGCTCAGCCCCAGCCCTCAGGCCATTCCCTCAGCCCATCCCCTCAGCCCCATCTTCTCGGCCCATCCTCTCATCCCCATCCCTTCAGCCCCATCCCATCAGCCCAGCCCCAGGCTGCAGGCCCAGCCCGAGCCTCCCTCTGCTCCCTTTCACAGTGCTGGGAGCAGCCTCACATCGCATTGTCCTCAGCAGCCACGGCGTGTGGTGCCATTTCTCCTGGAAAAATGCTCCTCCTGCCTCACCCAGGCTGGGATCCCTGCCTGGAAAAATGGCTTTCGGCTGAGCATTTGTTATCTGAGCTGCGTGAGGCTCTTGGGCTGTTCAATTAAAGAGCCCGTTTTCCCATTAAGTGTCTCCTCAGACAAATGGGAAGTGTATTTAATGCTTGCTCAGGATGAAGCCAACATGTTTCTCCTGCTGTTTTACACTTTCTTCTTCGCAGGGATTTGTCGTCTCTGACTGTTCAAATACCTTGAAGTTCCCCAGCATTTACCGTCAGGGAAAGGTAACAAGTGTGGTGACAAAGAGTGAGTGCCAGATGAGCCTGGGAAAATGGATGGCTTTAATAGATGTTACTGAGGCCCTTTTGCACCCTGCCTGATGCTGAGCAACCTCCCCATCCATCACCCTCACTCTGCCTGAGGAGAACACAGCAGCCAGCCTTTAACAGACCTTTCCTCCCCGGCTCCTGTTAGGCAAAGTGCTGGTCTGGCTCCCTTCCCTCTCCTGACACTCTGAGCAGAGGCACAAAATAAGCAACAGATCCCCTACATCAGCTTGATGCTTTTTGTTAACATGCCCTGAGAATCAGCTTCTTCCTGCCAATGGTGCCTTGCTGTACATTAATACAAGAATTGATTAAGTGTGCTCTGAGCCCTTATTTTCCTTGTTTTCCCCCCCTTGGTTCTTCAGCACTGTTTTCCCGTGAATCAAACAGCTGAGGAAAATGATGTAGATTTTTGCCTGTATAAAAATACTTTGCCCAAAATATGAGTTCCACGTTGGGCTGATATATTAATCCTTGTCTCCTGGACAGCAATAATCACTCTCTGTCGTTTTTCAAGCTGCAA
This sequence comes from Melozone crissalis, assembly GCF_028551555.1. Taxonomy (NCBI): domain Eukaryota; kingdom Metazoa; phylum Chordata; class Aves; order Passeriformes; family Passerellidae; genus Melozone; species Melozone crissalis. The sequence continues at coordinate 12,984,750 of NW_026535795.1, read as the reverse complement.
CTCAGCACTTCAGCTTTTTCCACTTGCCTTTCAGCAAGTTTGGTGTCAGCCCCAAAATGGGGAAAGGAGGGAGGAGGAGGGCAGAGCTCCCCTGGGCCTGATCCTGCTCTGCCCTGCACTGAGGGTGTGTAATTAGTAACGGGGCTGAAAGCAGCCTCAGATTCCACTCTTCCCTGATTTCCCATCTCATTCCCAAACCAGCCTTGCCCAAAGAGCAGAGGGATTTGTGTGGGACCAGCCTGCCGCAGTTAGACTGTGCAAGGCTTGGTGGGACCCTTCTGGCTCCTTGGGACTGACCAGACTTGATGGGACCAGCCTGGCTTGCTTGGACTGACCAGGGACCAGCCAAACTCCTCCTCCCTGCCCATGGAGGAGGGCTGGAACCCGATGGTTTTTAATGCACCCCAAAGCAGTGATGGTGTGATTCCTGAGCTCTGTGTGCAAGGAGCAGCTGTTCCTCTTGGCCAGGGCAGGGCTCCTGGGTGTTTGCATCAGCAGTGAGTACAGTGAGGTGCCTTTGTCCCTTCCAGACGTGCAGCCCCTGCAAGAACAGCACTTCTCCCACTGTGCTGCTCACCTTCTGCTGGGGGTTTTAGGGCTGACATGAGAGAAGCCCTGGAAGCACTCAGTGTCTTTGTCCTCTGAGATCAGTTCTTCAGTGAAACAAGTCCTGATTTATCCCTGTGGATAAATAACTTCAGTTTAGGGCTCCATCACTGTCAGGTGCGAGGCACTTCCCCACAAGAGGCACTAAAACCCTTTACAGCACTTGCTCAGCATGACAAACCCTGTTCATGCCCTTTATGTCCCCTGTCCCACGGGGCTGTGCCAGTCACTCCAGCCCTGCTGATGGGCTCTTGGGAATGAAGTGTCACTGCCTCATCCTGGGTGTCTCACTCCCAGCAGAACCACTACTCCTTCCTTTTCCCTGGTCTTCCGTAGATCCAGAAATGGGGAAAATTTGGCTCTAAGCAGTTCTGCTTTGGGCTGAAATGGAAATGAATGTGATGACCACCAGGAGGGTGCATTAAGGGTGGCCCATGTTTTTCCCAAAATTTCAGCTTGAAATACTGATTTCCTGCTTCGTCCTCTATGGCTGTTACCAGCTGGAATCACACCCTGCTGATATTAGCAGAAAAGGGAATATACGGGTGTGCCGGGATGAGGGGATATAAACTCTTGTAACTCCAGGGTGCAAAGAATCTGCCAATAGAATTCCACAATAGGAAATTTCTGACTGGTGCTGCTGTCACCAAAATCATGGAGATAAATAGGACTCCTCTAACTCTCTTTTTAATGTTACAGAGTCAAGAATTCCATTATTCTTGACCAAGTTTTGTGTGTGTGGCTGACAAAGTTCCAGCTTCCACACCAATATAAAACATTTCACTTATTTATACATCTTTAACAAACAAACAACTTCATGTTCATTGTTCTAAATTACATAATCCTCTTCATTAATTAGCATTCTATTCTCTGCTGGTCTCTGATTCTCGCTCTTTATGCTAATCTGGTCCACATTCTGTGGTCCTTTTGTTATCTTTTCCTCACATGGGGAGGCTCCAACTTTTCAAGCCTGAATCTCCTCTGTATCTTCTGATTACTTCAACTGCTCTGAAGGGCTGTAAATTTAAGATTCCAGAAACCCAATCTTCAAATCCCTTTGGCTTTGTTTATTGAAGCTTGTCAGGGTTAGTTTTAACACCTTTAAGGTTTCGATGATTTAATGATCAAAGTATCAATAGGAGTCTGTGAAAAAATTTAAACAGTGCTGGCTAAAAGTAGGTGATTTTTACAATTAATTAAAACAACAAATTAGAAGTTAATTAGGGATGTTATATAATTTCCAACGCTACCAGTGCCATAAACTTGTAGAAACACCTGGAAGACTCTTAGCCACATCAGCAGCTGGAAACCTGAGGGTTATCCTGGAGTTCTCCTGAGTCCTGTGGGACCACATCTCCCATGGCATCTGGCTTTGGAAACAGGCACAGCAAGGGACAAAGGGACCTAAGAGAGGTGCCCCTGAAGGGAACAATGCCTGGCAGCCCAGGATCCCAGACAGCCCAAAAGTCTTGGAGTATTCTCCTGCCATCCATGGGCCTATTGTATTTGTGGGGTGCACCAGGGCAGAAAGGAATGATGCATCAGACTCCATGTTCTCAGAAGGCTAATTTATTATTTTATGATACTGTATTATATTAACAAATGCTATACTAAACTATACTAAAGAATACAGAAAGGATACTTACAGAATGCTAAAAAGATAATAATGAAAACTCGTGACTCTCTGCGTCCCAACACAGCTTGGCCGTGATTGGCCAATAAGTCAAAACAATTCACATGAAATCAATGGAACAATCACCTGTGGGTAAACAATCTCCAAACACATTCCACATGTGAGCACAACACAGGAGAAGTAAATCAGATAATTATTGTTTTCCTTTTTCTCTGAGACTTCTCAGCTTCCCAGGAGAAAAATTCTGGGCAAAGAGATTTTTCAGAAAATATGAATGTGACATGGGCCTTCTGCTGTTTTCAGGCTGTTGGATTCCTCAGGCAAGGGTGAGATACTAATGCGGATTTTTGGGGTTGTTTTGGTAGTTTCCTTCTTCAGACCCCAGGTCAGGGCTCTGAGGACAGCAGCTCTTCATCCCCGTGCCCCAGCAAGGGCTTTGCACTGGGGTGAGGAGGGACAGCTCTCCCTGAGGACACGGGGGCTGGCAGCACATGGGAACTGGAGCAACCCTCCCCCTCACAGCAGCTGTGGGGTGCAAGGAGGGAGGGATAAATCACACAGCCAGCACCCACCTGGCACCATCCTGTTTTCCCCCTGGCTCTTATTCCCTCTGCTTCATGACACCTAAGCAAGTTTTACCCACTCCACCCTTCTTTTGTGTGTTTGTTTCTCCATCTTTCCTCTGCAGACCATATGGAAAAGTGGGATTTTTCTTGTACTGGGGGCTTGCTTGGGCAGGAAAACTTCAGCACTTGCAGGGCTGAGTGACCCTGTGACAGACCCCAGTGCCCAGCAGGGCTGGCCTGGGGGGATTCCCTGCTGCAGTCTGGCTGGTCCTCACAGCAGCCCCAGAAACTCATCCCTGACCTCACCTTTGTTCCCTGCTGCCTCCCTTTGTTTGCTGGCTTGGTGCAGGAAGTATTTGTTTGAGGTCTCCCAGTACCTGAACTTTGCTAGGCTTGCTGGGAGCATCTCCTGAGGTTTTGAAAGATTCCTTCATTGTCAATAGAGTTAAATCCTTCTACCTGCAGAGCCCTATTTAGATGACAACTCTCTGTGGTTATGAACATGCTGCACAAACCTGCTGCATCTCCAGCACACCTTGCTGCTTTTTACCTCCAAGGTTTCCCTGACCAGCTTTCCCAATGATTTCAGAGGCAATTGGGAATCTCAGAGTGAAATTCCAGACTGATGTGGGATCCTGCAGCTCCTGACCCAAGGCATTCCCACTTGGACACCACTTGATTGCATGGCTGAACTTACCAGTGGCATGTTCAACATTTACTGGTAGCACTGGTGGTAGACAGAGATCCTCAACAGTTTGGTTTCAGTAAATGACATTTAGTCTGTGGAAAAGACTCCACGGAAAAGCTTCAGGTGGATCCAATCATATTTCTACAAGAAAGGGGCAAGTGAAACTTGCTATTTTTTAAACAATAATTTCTCAGTGATCTGAGTTTTGAATGTAGCTCCTCTCCAGATTCAGAAATGCATGTATGGAATGTACAGAATATTCTCTCTGAAAGCTGCTCACCTCAGCAGGAATATTTTACATCCAAAATGAACAAGGAGAGGAAGAGCCTAAAATTGCCAAGTGTTTTGTGCTAAGAGCTTTAATGTGAGATTTAGAGATTTATTATTCAGTTTTCTGGGCTGAACAGAGCTAAAGACTTTAAATCTTTTAAGTTTTGGGCCTTTGATGATGTTTGGTCACCAGCTGAACCCTGACTAATGCAGGTTGATACTTTGATTTTGTCCAGGCTTAAAAGAATTTGGATAAAGGCAGAAAGTTTATTTCTAAAAAACAGAAACTTTGCTTTTTGATAAAGCCTCACAATTTCCACTGGAGACAAAACGTGCAAGTTTTTAGATTTTTGTAGCAAATTTATTTCTTGCCAACTACAGCTGAGCATGGCTGTTATTATTATTAACTATTTTTCTTTCTTCAATTCATTTATTTGCAAAATGCTTCTGATGTTTTATAGATCTCAAATACAAGCATTATTTTTTTATTCTGAAATTAAGACTAAAATAAAATATCAGATCATTCAAATGATTTCGTTTCCTATTTTGTATTTTCTGAACTACAACACCCAACTCTTGGAAATCCACACAGCCCTTGAAATATCTACTAAGAGAAGAAGATGATGGCTGAGAAAAAAAGCCCATGAAGTGAAATCCAAGGAAGGAGGACAAATTAACGCTCAAAAATGATGTTCCTTTTCCCCTCTCAATTCCCTCAGTCACCTGAGAGCCACAGATCCCCCTTCAGGGAGGAGGAAATGCAGTTATCACTCTGCTCTGGCACAGCAACAGCTAAAACCAAAGTGGTTTAACACAGAAACCTGAATAATTTGCAGAATATGAGAGCAGGGCTCTGTGGAGGCTCCAGCATGGGCAGCACCAGAAGTGAAGTTCAGGAAAAATTATTTTCCTTTGAGATTTTATAGGGCTTATTGTAAACAGAGAGTGACAAATTTATTTTAAAAATTATGAAAAAAAAGAAGTCCTGCCAGGAATCACTTAAGTCAGCTGGAATATTTCTCCCCTGATAACACCAAGATATCTGTTTTCCCGTGGTTCTGCCTAACTGTGGCCCTGCAAGAAAACAGCCACAGCTGCTCAATAAATAATAATGCCACAGAATTTTAAAACACAAAACTATTATTAAAGTTACAAATCTTTGTGGTCTTTATATCGTTAATAAAACTTCTATATATTAATAATGGATATTGTTTCTTACCAAGTCCTGCTTTAAATGGGAAGAAAACTGACATAATATGAATGGCGATTGGAAAATTGCCAATATTTCCCTGCCCTCCCCAGCCAAGGCTGACAAAAGCAGTTCCATTGATAAACTGCTCGTCATTTACAGAGGTTTAAAAATTTTAACAGCTCGACGTAAATTGAGGGCTCTGTGCTTGGCCTTGGGGCCATGAGCAGCTGGAATGGATGGGGAGAGTGGGCAGGAACTGCAGCCGTGGCTGCATGCCCTGGACGTGTGGTTAAAGGGTGTCCTAGGCTGGAAATGCAAGATGTGTGTTCTGTCCCCATCTGTCAGAGGTGGGGCAGTTCTCTGCTGTTCCTGGGGCAGTTTTCTTTATCTCTCCCACAGCCAACCCTCCCTCCAGGAGATCTCTGCTGTCCATGGCCACTGAGTGTCCCTGCAGGGCTGATCCAATCCCAGCATCCCATGGGGAGATGCTCCGCCCAGGGGAGGAGCCAAGCATTCCTACCTGGATCCAATCTGGGCCTGGCACAGCACAGCAGCCTTTGCCCCCTGCATTGCCAGAGGAGCAGCTTTCTGCTGCCCTGCATGGCCAGAGGGAGCCCAGGCCCATCTGCAGCAGCCCTGGAGCTGCAGAGGAAAACTCCCCCCTTGTGCAGGATCCCTGCTGCAGCAGAGCCACAGCTGGCACTGCAGGAGGGCTGAGCCCCCATGGGATGGGGCTGGGACACCCCCCTGACACACAGGGGGACAGGGCATGGTCTGACTCTGGCAGGGTTGCCTTGTATTACAGCATTTTTATATTTTCTTTTCATTTTTATTTTTTCATAATAAAGAACTGTTATTTCTACTCACATATCTTTGCCCGAGAGCCTCTTACTTTCAAAATTACAATAATTCAGAGGGAGGGGGTTTGCATTTTCCATTTCAAGGGAGGCTCCTGCCTTCCTTAGCAGATACCTGTCTTTTCAGACTGGGACAAGGGGACAGTGCACACTTCAGCTCAGGTCTGTATCTCCATGTGCAGCACACCTGGACTCCTCAGCTGTACCTGCAGTGTCTGTGAGCTGGAGGAATCCTAAAGGAATAAAAATGTGCTGTGAAGAGGCTGATGCTAATTTCTAAGCAGCAGCAGAAATAAAGAAATGGATATGGGGTGGGCACAGATGTGTTAGTTTGTATTTTTATATTTATGTAAATGTCTATGTTTCCATTTTTCTAGTTTTATATTTCTATATTTTTCCAATTTTCTAATTTTAAAATATTTATTTATTTAGGAGGTTGAATATTATTATTTTGGGATTTATCTATTTGGGAATGGGCACGGCCCCGAGGCTGCCAGAGCTCCAGGAGCTTCCAGGGATGCCCAGGGTGGGGCTGTTGGGGTGTCTGGGCAGGGCTGGGGCTGCCCTGGGTGACCCTGGGGGTCCCTCCCAGCTCAGGACATTCTGTGACTCTGTGATGTGTCTGTGTGGGTGTATATAACTGTGGATCCTGGGATGAGAATGATGGACCAGGGAAGTCCATTCCCAGCAGTGTCCCTTGAATATGTGGAAAATAGACAGGAATTTCCTTTGCCCTGAGCTGGGACAGGTTTTCTAGGCTTGGCAGCTCAGTGTGAGCCCCATCAGTTCTGTGTTTCTGGGCACAGGGAGTCTCCAAGGCACACATCCCAGTCCTTGCTCCCTCCTGTGCCCATCTGTGCTGCTGGCAGTGTCCCTGTCACCGCAGTGGGACAGGACCATATGGCTCCTGTGATTTCCCAGAAAACAAGGCAGTGTTTTGGGGCTGTGTGTGCACAAGGAAACACTGCAATGCCCTGTCCATTGGACAGGCAGGAAAACTCAGGGAACTCAAATGTCCTCACCCAGGAGAGCTGGGTCCTGCTCCGAGGTGTCCTGTACCCATGATGCCTTTGGGGCTATCTAAAAACAGAGGCTGAGCAAAATTAAGGGAATAAAAAGCAGTTATACTTATTGAAGTACCTTCAGATACATTTCAGGCAGATGAAACCCCCCAAGGACTACACCCAAAATGGACTGCAGGTCACTGTTTTTCACACTTTTATAAGTTTGGTCCATTTGCATATTGGGGGTTCATCTTCCAATTACAGATTCAGGTAATGAAGTCATTTGCCCCAGGTTTGCTCCCCCAGCTCACTTTTGTTTCCCTCTCTGGGGCCTGAGGCAGTGAGGTGTCCTTGATTGCCAGGCCTGGAGAGGAATTGTTGTGTCTGCCCAAACTGGGAAAGCAGCAGCTCACACTGAGTGTGGGGTTTAGAGTTATACACTAAAGAATTGCAGGGTTACAAATATATGGAAAAAAGAAAATCTAAAATCCTAAGGCGTCAGTCCCATAGGGCCATGGCTGTGGGAGCAGGGCCTGCTGTGCACACAGCACTGAGCCCTGCAGTGCTCCATGTGCAGCTGCATCCCACAGCCCAGACCCCCAGTGTTTATGGGATGGAGATGGGATTGGGGATTGTCCCTCCTTTCCTTTGACAGAAACCCCTCCCTGCACAGCCCAGCACGAGCAGGGCCCATTGAGCCAATCCTGCTGGAGGTACTGGTGCCACATCCTGGTGCTGTTCCTTCCTTTTAATGAGTGGGAGCTGTTGGAGTGTCCTGCCCTTTCTGACTGCACAAGAACATCCATCCCATTGTCTGGGCAGGATAATTGCAGAGGGCTGGCAGCCCTGCACTCAAAATAGCAGCCTGACCCAAATGAGAACATTTCCCATGTGGCTGAAAGTGTCTTGTTTTCTCTCTCAGAAAAAATAGGAATAGGGGAATTTTTTTTTCTTTTTTAAGGAAGTGTTCAAGTGTTGGTTTTGAAGTGCTAAACATCCACAGCTCTCTCAGCCACTCCTCAGCAGATCTGTGCTCCAGAGCCTTCTCCAGCTCTGTGCTGGGGCTCAGCTGGAGAAAGGGAGGCAATATTATTGCAGGGAATCACATAACACAATCGTGGTTCCTGTGTCTTCTTCCACTGGAGGAACCTCAGCAGCTGCTGATTGATTAAAAATCATCAAAACTCAAACACCCCGAGGAGCACATCTGGAGGAAAGCTAACTCCAAGGTGTTTTCTCATGGTGTTCCACACCACAGCACCCATCTGGCAGCTCTGCACTGCTCCATTTACAGCCTGGACCTTCCTAGGGCTCTGGTGTCCTTTTATCCAGAGCAGCAAATATTTCGTATTTCATTTCAATATCTCATAACTGCTGCTTTACAGTGCTGGGGGGCACAGGGTGACCCTGAAGAATGGAGTGTGAGCTCTGGAGGTGGATCTGATGGAAAGATTCATGTCTGCAGCACAGCAGGAACATTCTGGTGACATCTCCTTCTGCAGTGCCTGGCAGCTGCTGGCTTTTCCCTCCACAGAGTTTGTGGAAATGTCCCTCTCCTGTGGCTCAGTGCCTGGCGTGGTCCAGACACAACACAAACTGAGCACTCTGAGGAATTATAATGAAACAGTGCCTAACATGCATTTGCTGCTATTGCAGATGGGCCTGGGGCCACTGCAGGTTATCCAGAATTCCATCAGGAATGTGGCCTGTGGGATCAGACTGCAGCAGGGGGTGTGTGGTGATAGCTGCACTTTCAGATGCTCTGTGTTTGGGACATTGGTACCTGTGCTTCAAATGCCTCCATCCAGATGTTCAGGAGAAAGCAAAGCTGCTGAGCCTGTGCTGGAGGCAGATCAATGCCAGCTGAGGTGCCATTAGAGCTGTGTGGCCTCCCCTGTGACAGCATCCCAGTGACAGCTGGGCAATGGTTGATGACAAATTCTTGTTTTTAACACCCTGGGGCTGATGTGCCTCTGCAGCAGGAGGAGGGTGAAGGTTGGGGCCCTGCCCTCTGTGTGGGGACACAAAACCACAAAGAGGAGTTGGTGTGACTCCTTCAGGAGCAAAAAAGGTGCTAAATTCATATTTTCCTGTGAGATATCACCTTCCTAAAAGATGTAACCCCCAGATGGAAAGCATTTGGAGCAACTGCAGTGCAGATGAGGCAGCAGAGTGAGAGTGCAGAGCATCTGTACAAAGGGAGCTGGCAGGGCCAGGACAGTGCTGGGCCAAGAGCTGGGTTTGTTTCTGCACAAACACCACAGGGCAGAGAAGGATGGAAACTCAGATCTGTAACTCAAGTTAAAGCACCTCAGGCAGTAGAGAAATGGAGCAACTTTGGGGCTTGGAATAAAATGGGCTTTAAGGTCCCTTCCAACTCAAACCATTCCATGATTCCATGAACTTCTTAGATGGGCAGACAGTGATAGGACAAAGGAAAAGAGTTTTTAAACTAAAAGAGAATCTGATGTTTAGAAGGAATTGTTCCCTGTGAGGGTGGGCAGGCCCTGGCACAGGGTGCCCAGAGCAGCTGTGGCTGCCCCTGGATCCCTGGCAGTGCCCAAGGCCAAGCTGGACAGGGCTTGGAGCAGCCTGGGATAGTGGAAGGTTTGGGGTTGGAACTGGATGGGCTTTAAGGTCCCTCCAACCCAATCCATTCTGTGATTCCATTAAATACGCATCAGAAACTCAGGAATTAATTAAATTTAAGTTCAAGGAAAATAGAGAAATATGTCACATCCAGATTTTTAAGGACTGTAAGTCCTCAGTACATTCCCATTATTGGGGCACAGAATTATGGTGATGTTTATTCCTACAAATTAAGCAAGAGAGTTTTAAAGAAGTTACAGCGAGTTTTGTTTCTATTTTCACTTTTCACTAATTTACTCTTGGCTGCTGGGAGCACAGACACCGAGAATGCAGAGAGGAGCAAACCCATGAGTTCAGTTTTCATTCTTGGCCTTGTGTTCCTTGGCTTTCCACCCCTAGCCTGGGGGATGTTTACAAGCTCAGAAATAATTCTTACCTTGAAATGGATCAGTTAAAAATTAACACAGTTTTAACTAACTTTGAAAGGATTAAATTAGAAGTACTGTGCAAGAAATGTAAAGTCAGAGCACGCCTATAATATCATGGTGAGATGTTTTATGTTCTTAAATTAAATTTTTTAATTGAATTTTCTCCTTTAAAAATTATTTTGCTTCTACAGTGTTATCTAGATGTTTTACTATGCTGTGGAGGAACAGAGAGAAGCTGGAGCAAACAAATCAAGTATTGCATAGAAACACACAAACACACACTTCCCTTTTGGTTTTATCATGTGGAATGGCTTTGGGGAGCTTTTTGAGTTTTGCTGAACATTCACCTTTCCAGAGAAAATATGGCAATTAAATATCCTTTTTCAGAGCATTTCCCTTTGCTCCAGGGATGGACTGGGGTGAGCCTTTAACACCATCAATTCCCCTTCAACACCATCAATTTCCCCTCAACACCAACAATTCCCCTCCAACACCATCAATTGCCCTTCAACACCAACAACTGCCTTTCAACACCAATTCCTCCTCGACACGAACAATTCCCCCTCAACACCAACAATTGCCCTTCAACACCAACAATTCCCCTCCAACATCAACAATTCCCCTCAACACCAACAATTCCCCTCCAACACCATCAATTGCCCTTCAACCCCAACAATTCCTCCTCAACACCAACACTTCCCTCTCGACACCAACAATTCCCCTTGAACACAATCAATTTCCCCTCAACACCATCAGTTTCTCCTCGACACCATCAATTCTTCCTCAACACCAACAATTTCTCCTTTACACCATCAATTCCCCCTCAACACCACAAATTCCCCTTCAACACCATCAATTTCCCCTCAACACCAACAATTCCCCCTCAACACCAATAACTCCCCCTTTAAACCATCAATTGCCCTTCCCATGCTGCTCCCAAAGGACACAATGGTTCCTGGGAGGACATGGGGTTGGTAACTGATCAGCTTCTGCTGAATGGAAATCATTCTGGGAATAAGAGGTGTTAATAAATTTAAAAAAAAAACCCACCGAATGAGCTCTAAGGTGCTGGTGAGATTTTCCATGCAGGACAGCTGGGGAAGCAGCACCAGTGAGAGGCTGTTACCAAATGATCCAAATTTTTAGCTCCCCAACCATGTTATCCCAGGATGCTCACTCATCAAGGAGTTAACAGAAAGATGTGTAAATTCACAGAAATGCCAGCCCTGGCTGCAGGAGGGGAGTGGTAACTTGGGAGGGGATGTCCTTATCCTTCCTGCAGAATGAGATTATCCTTGGCCATGGAGCAGAGGAGCACGAGGGAGAGGGGGATGTCCTGAGGAGCAGGGATGAGCTGCTGGGAAAGGTGCAGGTTGCAGCAGTGTGTGGGGCTGAGCCATGTGGGAATGTGCTTTGGAGCCAGCAGGAAGGGAGGATGCAGGATCCTGTGCCTTTTCTCACTTTTGGGGCATTTGAAATCCTCCTCTGTGAGGGGCCAGGAGCTGCAAAATATAGGGAAAACAGCCCTAAAACACCCAACAGAGGAATCATCCATGTTTGTGGTGGAGCAGGGGCCATGGGGTGATCCCATGCTGAGCTCCTGGAGGAGTGGGGCAGGGGGCTACAGACCCCTAAACCACAGACCCAGGGATTTGTGTGGGGTCTGCAGGATGAGAAAACACTAGATTTGGAGAGATTTTTAACATGAGTCTATAAAGGTCACAGAATTACAGAATGGCTGGGTTGGAAAGGACCTTAATGATCCCCCAATTGCAGTCCCTGCCATGGGCAGGGACACCTTCCACCAGACCAGGATGCTCCAACTCCATCCAGCCTGGCCTGGAACACTTCCAGGAGTGGGAGATGAGGAGTTTTGTGGTTTCTGTGGAGAACTCCAAGGGCTGACTGTGATTCTCCCTCTCTTCCCTCCAGACTTGCTGCTGACTCAGCTCCAAGAGCCTCGTTCATTCTTCACCCATCCCTTCCACACACCCCATTTCCCTCCTTGTCTGTGTCATTGCACCAGCCCCCACAATTCCCAGTTTTTATTTAGGCACCTCTGAGCAGGCTGAGGGGAGGGTATCTCATCCCACCCAAGGGCAGCTCCTGTCTGCTGAGCACGCAGAGTTCCAAACCCGCTGGACCAGAAGCTGCACCTCAGTTTTCTCATCTGATCTAAGTCTAAAAGGAGGGGTTAGGGTGGGAGAGGGTTGTGTGTGCCTGAAAATGCCTTGCTGTGAGCCCAGCTTTCCCTGTCTCCATGGAGCACTGCAGATCCATCTGTGGGATGCCCCCAGCAGCAGCAGCTCTCCCAGGGTCACTGGGACAGCAGGGCAGCTTCCTCCATCCAGAGAATCCCACACACATCTGCCACAAACCTTCTCCTGCTGCTCTCCTTTTGGTTTTCTTCCCCCCCTGCTCCTCTCCTGACCCTTGGGAGGGGTCAGGGTATATTGGAAAAATTACCAATATAGCAGGACAGGACGTGACAGCTTGTCTGGCCCTTGGTGCTGAACCAAATAGCAGCACTGTGGTGTTTCACCCCACAGACACTTTTGGCTGGCTGGGTGTGTGGTGTTTCACCCCACAGACACTTTGGGCTGGCTGGGTGTGTGGTGTTTCACCCCACAGACACTTTGGGCTGGCTGGGTGGTGCAGCTGGGCCCGTGGGGACAAGTCCAGGCCTGCAGGAGCTCTGGTGGTGCTGGGATGGAGCTTCCCCCCATAACAGGGGCTGCTCCTCAGGTTTCCCTCTGCCAGAGAAGCTTTAAGGCGATGGTGAAGGAAAGGAGTCGGTTCTGATGGAGGGTTTGGATCCAGAGCTTTATTCTGGCCCACAGGCCTCTGAATGCAGCACCAGCTCCAACAGAACTCCCTGAGCCCGTGGCTGCTGCTCCTTTAACCCCGGGGAGAGGGCAGGGAAGGGGCAGGGAGCCACCAACCAGGGACAGGAGGGGAGGGACAAAGGGACAAAGGGACAAAGGACACCTGGATGGCCCAATGCCCCCAGGGGTAGAGGGCATCCTGTGAATCTGCCAATCACTCGATGCCTTCTGGAATGCCAGGACTGACAGACAGAGCTGGGAGGGGAAAGGAGAGGGGACTGACACACCTGGGAGGGAATCTTCAGGGGAGGGACCCGAGGTTCTGGGGTAAATCCTGAAATCACAACACAACAAGGGTGCACCTGTGCCTCTGCAGAGGGGATGGGGCTGGCTGCTCCACACAGGCACTTCCCAGCAGTTTGGCATTTCAGTCACAGCCCGTCTCCAGCTCAGAATTCTAGGAAGCAAATTTTGCCCAATAAAGGGATCGATCAGCTGCCCTGTGCATGTTCTCAGTGCTGTTAACAAAACCATCACATAAGCACTTCTTCAAATCTCTGTTCAGATATTGCTCCCAAAATCTCAGCTCGCAGCACTCGGTGAAATGAGCACAAAGAGCCCTTTTGTACTGCAGCTCTCTGCCCCACACTGGCTTTGCTTTCCTCAAAGCTCTGGGGAAAGGGAGGTTTGGGGTGAGGGGAGTAATTGGAGGAGAGCAGACTCCTGCTTCTGCATCAGGAATTCATAAAGCAGAGCAAGAACAGGGGATTTGGCTGGGGAAATCACAAGGGCAGTTTGCAATGGGCAATAGGAAAATGAGGGTCTGGGTAGGGCTGTGCAGAGGTGGACGGGCAGGGTGGGAGCAGCCTGACCTACTCCTCTGCTCCAGGAGGGAATGATTCCTGGAATTCCTCCAGCATTCCATGCCTGTCCTCCATGGGTCACCCTCCAGAAAATTCAAACTGCTGCTTCTTCCCCACAGCAGATTTTCTGTACATGAATTATTTTGATAGTTTTTTTGATTGAAAAAGTATCTTAACATAGAATAATTCCAGAAGAGAAAGCAAAGGCTGGTTTACATTGCAGGCTGCAGTAAAAAAGACGAATAGAGGATGTCACCAAAAAAAATCAAAAAAGGGGGAAACACTTCTAAAAAGCCAATAGTTTTTCATAAAATCTTTCATGTTCTACTAAAGGCCATTTTTCAACCAAATGATTCTTTGCCTTGTCCTAGGCTTGAAAAATGTTAAGCAGCATGTCCCAAGGCCACGCTGGAGAGGCTGGAAGGGAAGGGGAGCGAATGCATTTCACTGAGGGGGCTCTCAGCCCCAGGGGCTGTGCCTGGGATCACTGCTGGGACAATTCTTGCTCTCCATTCTTGCCTTTAAGTTCAGTTTTGCCTCTGAATTTTTTGGTATTACTCCTATTTTTATGCCCATGTTGCTCTTGTGAGGTGGGTGGTTATGCTGGGAGGATGCTGGGCTCAGGGGTGCTGGAATGACATGTTGAACTTTCCACAGGGCCATGGAGTGGATGGACAGAGGAGAATGGCCTCAGGAGGGACCATGGGGTGAAGGAGGGCAGGAATAGATGGGATGTGGGGAGGGAATTGTTCCCTGTGAGGGTGGGCAGGCCCTGGCACAGGTGCCCAGAGCAGCTGTGGCTGCCCCTGGATCCCTGGCAGTGCCCACGGCCAGGCTGGACAGGGCTTGGAGCACCCTGGGACAGTGGGAGGTGTCCCTGTCATGGCAAGAGTGGGATGGGCTTTAAGGTCCCTCCAACCCAAAGCCATGGTTCTGTGGTTCACCCACTCCAGGTGGTCATCCACGCCCTGCAGCCCCCCAGAAGGGCCATCCACGGCTCCAGGGCTGGGTCTGGCCCCTGGACAATCCTCAGAGGGGCTGTGAAGAGAAATGAGGGAGGGCAGGGCTCATCCCTGACTCTGCCACCAGATTTCCTTCCAGGGGAGAGTTTGTTTGCTCATACAGCCCCAAAGCTTGCTGCTGTATCCATGGTCTCACAGAGTGTGCTTGGAGCTTTATCCACAGAGCTGTCTGTGCTGGGGGGTTGTCACAGGGTGAATGCAGCTATAAAATCCTTCTGGAGATTGCTCCAGCACAGAATCCCAGTGAGCACTGCAGGGGAGCTGCCTGGAGCTGCTGTGTGTGTGTCTCTGCCCATCCCTGCCTGCTTGGGCTGGCTCTGCTCTCCCAGGAACGTGGATCCACACTCCAGGAGCTCAGGGCTGATGATGCTGCTGCATTTGCTGCCTCCACTTCCCAGCCTTCGTTACTGCTGCCCTTCAAAGGGGGCTGAACTGTCTGGCCAGGCTCCTGAGAAATGGATTTTGTGCCCTGCCAGCCAGTTTACACCTCCACCCCGAGCCAAGCACCGAGTGCTTTTCACCCTGACTCTCTGGAGAGATCTGCACTGAAGCAGGGAATTGCTCCATTACAGAAACTGTAGCTGAAAATGAAGTTGTTTTTCTAATGGGCCAAATATGTACATCAGAATGTTACAAAAAAAGCCCCAGCGATTGCAGTTTAAAATGACTTGGCAGGATCTATTTGCCTGCTATCACATTTGCTTGCTACCTGATTTATTGCCAGTGTGGAGTTTATTGCAGGAATGAGAGACTTGCAGCCAGAGGTCTGTGAGTTATCCCTGCAGGCTTCTGCCCTGCCTTGGGCTGCATCTGGGGCTGGGACATGGCAAGGACTAGTTTTTGAGTAAATACTGTGTTTGCCACCTCCAGGCTCATTTCTTGGGCTCTTTAAGGTGTTGCATAGAGTGACTGTGAGTGTCTTCAAGGGAAACTTTTGATGGAAACTGTGGAAATTGTACAGGCAGAATGGTGTGACCCATGGGATCTTCATCTGGGAATCTCAGTGTAGTTACAGGGATTTCTCCCTTCTTACCCAGCACTTCAAACCTCTGTGGCTCAGGTCTGGAAGCCAGACTGTCCCCCTGCCACCAGCAGGGCTCTGCTAATGCTGTCCCTGTCTCACTTTGTCTTCCACCTCTGTTTTCCATCCCTGGCAGCACCTCCTTCTTGGGAGCCACCCCACCAGGTCCCTCTGATCTCTGAGGTCACAGCTCTGTGGCTGCATGCAGACCCCAGATTCCTCATGGCTGGATCAGGCTGCTCTCTTGGTTTGAACAGACAGGTGTCTGCTAAGGAAAGCAGGAGCCTCCCTTGAAATGGAAAATGTAAACCCTCTCCCTACAAATTATTGTAATTTTGAAATTAAGGGGCTCTCAGGCAAAGATATGGGAATAGGAATAACAGCTCTTTAGCAGGGAAGAAAATTAAAATAAAATACAAATGTAGTAATACAAACCAACTGTGCCAGAGTGATCACAGGCCCTGTCCCCTGTGTGTCAGGAGGGTGTCACAGCCCCATCCCATGGGGGCTCAGCCCTCCTGCAGTGCCAGCTGTGGCTCTGCTGCAGCAGGGATCCTGCACAAGGGGGGAATTTTCCTCTGCAGCTCCAGGGCGGCTGCAGATGGGCCTGGGCTCCCTCTGGCCATGCAGGGCAGCAGAAAGCTGCTCCTCTGGCAATGCAGGGGGCAAAGGCTGCTGTGCTGTGCCAGGCCCAGATTGGATCCAGGTAGGAATGCTTGGCTCCTCCCCTGGGCGGAGCATCTCCCCATGGGATGCTGGGATTGGATCAGCCCTGCAGGGACACTCAGTGGCCATGGACAGCAGAGATCTCCTGGAGGGAGGGTTGGCTGTGGGAGAGAGAAAGAAAACTGCCCCATGGACAGCAGAGAACTGTCCCAGCTCTGACAGAGGGGGACAGAACACACAGCCCCAGCCACATCTTGCATTTCCAGCCTAAGACAGCTGGGAAGAAACAAGATTCCTTTTGGAATCTTTTTTTTAAACCTTCAGTCCAATAATCAACCTCACTATTAATACCTACGTGTAATTTAGCTCAGGGCTCAGCTGTCGCCCAGCATGTCCCTTCAGAACACTTCAGAGCTGGCATTTCTGTGAGAGGAGCCCTTCTCCTGTGCCACAGAACCAGCTCTTCCCTGCTCTTTCCTTACCTCTGCTGGCTCCTGCCCTCCCCACAGCTCCTGGCTCTCCTGCTGTGCTCAGTGACCTTTCACGCACCAGCTTTGCACCAGTGAACTCCAGGCAGGGACACCTACAAGAAGGTGCTGAAAACTCCCCTTTCTGACCGCTCTTCCCTTTGGACAGCCACATCTTTCCTGTGCTTTCATGGAAATGCAACCCAAGAAAATGCAGGGTTCAGAACTTCTGTGATGTGGGGGACATTATCTCACTGACAGTGTGATAATGTCCCCTGTGCCATCAGAAATGACCACTGGACAAAGCCATCCCAGTCCTGCTCGTTCCTGGCACTTGCAGGGGCTGTGGGACACAGGAAGCACAGACAGCAAGAAGCTCTCTGTGTCCTCCACACGGGGTGAGATGTACTCAGGGCTCCTTGTTTCTGTCACTGCTCTGTTCAGTGGCACCCCTGAGATTCCTGAAGGATGTTTTATAGCCTGATGGGAATGTTCAGAGGGAAATACCCCTGCATCCCATGGGAGTGGTGGTCAGTGCCATGATTGCCTGGGATTGCTGTACCCTGGTGGCTCTTTCCAAGCTTGTCAATCCCTGTCTCCACAGGCTCAATCTTTCTGTTTGTGGTTCTCTGCTTTCTTTACATTATTCAGAGATAAGTGCAGTGACAGCAGGGTCCTGTCACTGTGAAGCTGAAGTCATTTTAACTGTGATTGACAGTGATCACTGTCACACCAACATGAAGGCTGGAGAACATTGTTTCTCTTCTAGATATCACCCACTTACCCTGAGCCAGAGCTGTCTGTGAACCATCTCCCTGTTTCAAACAACTTCTGCCTGTATGTTCATCAAATTGCCTTACAAATTGCTGAGATGATGCTGAGGTGTGTGATGGGCTCAGCAAAATGAAATGTTTGGAGGTGTCAGTTTATCAAAGACCCCAAACTGTGACAGGCAGATAAGAGAAGAGAAGGTTTTGGGGATGGCTCAGGTTGAGATCACAAGGTGATGCTTCAGCTCCACCAGGTGTGTTTGTTTTCTCACCAAGTAAATCTGAGGGGCTTTCTAGAGAATGAAGGGCAGAAGCAAGCTGGAATTGGAGGAATCATTATCCAGGCACTGGATCAGTCCCCAGGGAAGCTCAGTACCCAGTCTGAACTCCAAGGGAAGCAGCAGGACGTGGTCAGATTGCAGGGCTGTGTTAGTGAGCACACTGCTGGATTCCATTTCAATGGATTGGAACAAAATGGGAAGATTTGAGGAAGTCTCAATACCTGTGTTTGGGGGAGAGTGCGTGATTCAAATCTGTGTGGCTTGAGCAGAACTTTCTGCTGTCACTCCCCTTCTCTGATGTGCTTAGAATCGATTCCTTGCAGAGCAAAGAGTGTGTGGAAACAGAAGTCAGCCCAAATGTTGTCTGCAGGGTTTGACCTAGATTTTCCAAGGGATTTGGCTATGCACAAGCATTCACAAAATCTAAATTCAACCACCTGTCTCCTTGTGCTGGTAAAGCAAAAACCACTGATGCAAATGGACAAAGACTTTGTTTTTTCCCCACACAATTCCTGATCAGTCCGTGGCAGTGCAGGGAGCATGCTTGCAAATTGAACATGCAGCCAAACACGTGTTTTTTCACAGCTAAACACCCTTGAAAAATATTAATCCTGCACACTAATTAGTCAGAGATCAGAATGTGATCCCAGAAAATATGCTCACTCAGCCAAAAATAGGAAGATGGTTGCAGATATCCATATGCATACGTTCCTGTTCTGCATGTGCAGCGAGCTCTAAATGTGCACATTTCAGAACAGCCTCGACATGAGAACTTTTTAATTAGGCTGGTGGCCTTACAGAACATTTCCTGTTGGGATAAAGTGCTAAGTGGGGAAAAAGAACGATCTGGAGAACAAAATGCACTTGTGCAGAAATGCTGGGGAGTCTGCAGGCAGCAGATCAGCAGTGCAAAGATCCCCAGCATCCCAAGGCTCCCCGAGCTGACAGGGATGTGTATCTGAGTGGGAGAGATGTCACTCTGGCTCTCAGGCACTGTCACAGCTCTGAGCCACGGGCTGGACAGGCTGTGGCTTTGTTCCAGCTGCGAGATGAGATGCAGGCTGCAGACCTGGCGTGTTCCTCGTGAGGAGCCCTGCCTGGAGAGCTCAAAGTGTCAGCAGGAGGTGGGGTGGTGAGCGATGGGATCTGACAGGGAACAGGGAGCACATTTCCATGGCAGGAGCTCCTTCAAAAGGCTCCAATTCTCAGCATTTAGAGACTTTTGGCAGAAGCTCTGTCACAGCTGCCGTGTCAGCCTGGACTGTCCTACCAAAGGGAACGTTCAGTAGCAATGGACCTTGTATCCCACACTGCTGTCAACCTGCATGGCTGGGCTCAGCCTGTGCTGGAGCTTTCCAAACCTTTCAGGAGCCATTATTTCACTCTCAGAGGAGTTTTGCCTCTAGTGGTCGAGCCAGCTTTAATTATTCCAGAAAAACAACCAGAGCAACAAACCCTTGTGTTGAGCTCTCCTCAGCTCCAGATGGGACTGGGAGGCCCTTGGAGCCCCTTGGCTGCTTGTGGTGGTCACCAGTGCCTGTAACTGAGTTTGCCCATGCAGGGAGCAGGTTTTGCCCTTTTGTTTCAAAGTCTAGTGCTCAGAGGAGCCACCTCACCTGATTTCCTGCCACCCTCCCCTGGCTGCTGCTGGGCATCCTCCTCTCGGGCTTCAAACATTCATTAGGGACATAATTAACATTCTCATCGTTATGAAAGAGTAGGAATAGGGAAAATTAATTCCTTCAGAAGCACAAATTGGGGCTGTGAGTGCTTCTCCTGACCTGAGGGGTCTCAGACATGAGTCTGGTGTTCTTATTATGTCACACCTTATACAAATAAGGGATAAAATAGCAGCTCCGTGAGCAAGGAGACGTTCAGGAGACAGAGGAGTGGAAACACGAGTTAGAACTTCTGACAGCAGAGTGCTGCAGTAGAAGGTTATTTTAGAACTTGCTGCCTCAAGGGAGTTTGCACTTTCTTGCCTTGCAGTCAGCCAAAGATGTTGATGCCAATTTAGTAGGAATTAAATGTATTCTCTCAACTTCAGGCATTTTTCATAAGTTGCCCTAAGTAAGATCACTTTCCCCCCCCCTTTCCACTTTCTCTGGGTGCATGGCTTTTGATCCAGCCTAAAAAGCAGAAGGTTCAAATCAGCCTTACAAACAGAGCTGTCATTCAGCTCCCTCCTTGGCAAAAGCTGTATTAATATCTACTGAAGTGTCTCAGCCAGTGATCAAAATCTTGCCTGCATTGCCATGGCAATACAAAGGAAACTGAATTCCAATATGACAAAATCCCTCCTCTCTTCACCCAGCCATTGTCCCCAGGGTGGGACAAACAGGCAGCCCTGACAAAAACCAGGTGTTCAGTACCTGAATGGGGCAGGGCAGGGAGCCTGGCTCTCCTGAGCAGTGCTGCAGGTGCTTCCCCTCCCTCATCCTGGATGTATTTGCTTTGTCTCTCATTACTGGGTGATTTTCAGAATCCTCAGCTCTTGGCTTTGCTTTTATCTGCCTTTTTTTCCCATTATTTTTTAAATTTTCTCCCTGCTTGCATCTTATATTTCAATTAGCAATAAGGAGCTCTTGGCTGTGGTGGTTGTAGAGAAAATGCAGCAAGGCTGGAATAGTGTCCAACCTTTGTCCTGTGTTCCTTCTGCTCTCACTCAGCAGTCTGGGCCCTCATCCCTCTAAATCACCTCAAGGAGCTCTTTCCTGTCTCCTCACCTGCCTCAGTCAATGATCATTGCTTTTACACAATCACCTTTGAAATTAATAATTAAGAAATTCAAGTGGCAAACCACTTGAACACCATGGTTTTCCAGCAGCCCTAAACTTTTGGAACTAATATTTTTTAGGCTTCGATTTTGGGAAGTCTTCCCAGCTCAAACACCTCTGCAGGTACAGCCAACCACCTCAAAAGCTGGAGCCCAGCATTTTTAAGAACACTTGGAGGGGTGGATGATAAACACAGGCACCATTCAGTCCTTTTACCCTCCAAAACAGGAGCCAGGATGCTGCAGTCAACACAAAGAACCAAACCAGCTCCTGCCTTGTGGGTGAGCTCCAGCCAAAGGGGGCTGCATTTTCTGAGTCACTTTGGGTTCAACAATCCAATTTTCCACACATGTTTAAGATTATTTTTTTCTTTGTGCCTTAAAGCACTTATAAAAACACATCCTGATGCCCAGCAACACAAGGCAATGTCCCAAGCCAAGTTCTAATGGGAAATTTGATCAGAATTGCATGAAAATGAAGATATTTTCCATCTCTATTTGTACTTACAATCAAGGAGTACAATCAAGGCATTTGCAGCAGCTTTCCTTGCAGAGTTGGCATGTGTGTATGTCTTTCCTATGATACTTTCAGAAATGAAATTCATTCCTTTTATTTGGAAGAAAATCAAACATGAAATAGAGACAAACAGAAAGATCCTGACCAATTCTACCTCATAACCAAATCTGCTTTCAGAGTAAATGACAGAGAAGAAACAGCATGTTAAAAAATAAATAAATAACCTGAAAGTGCCCAGACCAGGTCTGAATTCTGGGGCTGTGTTTTCCCAATAACGGAGACGTGTGGTGCTTTCAACCCCGTCTCCACTGAAATCCATTAGGACTCCTGCATAACCTCTTGTCCCCTTTTACAACCCAAATGTTGTTGCTGCTTTTCAAAGCCATCACTCCTGAGAACATCGCCCTGGGAAGGGCACTAATAACAGGAGCTGCACGTGAGGGAAATCCATTGTCAGGGAGATGCTCCTGGAATAGGGTACAGAGAACAGGATGGCAGAAATGTCACAATTCATCCTCCTGATAATGCATTCCCTGGGAGCTGCACAAAGAGCAAAAAGAGGCATTTGTATGGCAGCAGCACCCAGAGCCTTGACAGGAATTCAGGAGGAGCTGTGTATGCCAGGGGGAAAAAGTTGCTTTCCCAATCATTTTTATCCCCTCAGTGCAGAAACCACTCAGGGCAGAGCTGCTGCTCCTGAGAACAACCAGTGCCTGTGCCAGGCTGTGCCCATCCCTCAGGGCTGCACCCCTGTGCTGGGCACCTGTGCCCCACACCAGGACACCACACACTGGGCAGAATGGAATTTTCTCTCCCTTGTGCTCAGCTGACCCAGGAGCTTCCCCAGCCCCAGCTCGGGCAGACCCTGGCCTGAAACTGCTTGGGAGTACAGTGCGTCCCACCCTTGCCCCATGTCCTTCCTCTGGTCACCTGTTGGGATCTTTAGCTGGTCACAGCGACCCCGAGAGAAGTTGGAAAGTCTCTTTTCCCAGCCCAGTGCTTGAAGGAGTCAGGGCTCTTCATTTCTCGATCTCAAGGTTGTTTTTTGTGTCTTATCTATAAAAAATTTTCTCCTGCCCTGCCAAGGTCCATCCAGCAGGGCAGTTCCAGGCACTCTGCCTGCCCCAGGGCAGTGTTATGTCTTTATACTAAAACTACATATACAATATTTACAATTACTTCCCAAGACCTATCACCTATGTTAGACAGTGAGCTTCTACTGTAAACCAATCTAAATGTGCCACCATCACAGCAGAAGATGGAGGCCAAGAAGAAGAAGGAGAAAGGCTGGACACACCCAGTTCCCTCCATCTTGCCTCCTGAACCCCCATACCAGAAACCCTAAAATCTACTTTTCCACCCTGTGATAACTTCACTAATATTCTACTTAAACTGTTACGGCTTGCTGATCTTCATACAAGGTTGGTAATTTGCTCCACGGGTCATAATCAAACCCAGAGGTGTTTTGGGCTCTGTGGCAGGGTCTCTGAGCCCCCTGGCAGGGTCCTGGCTGCTCAGGACAGCCAGAGGGGTGTCCTGGGTCCTGACAGTCACCAGGACACCAGAGGAACCTTTGGTCACTCACAGCACTTCTCATCTCCTTGCAGAGCCTGCCCATGGCCTGCCTGGTGCTTCCTTCCCAAACAGAGTCCAGAGGCAAAGCTGGGCTCAAGTCCCCCTGAACCTGGATTAATGCCACCATCCTCACTCAGTGCACCTCATCACCGGGGTGTCATCAGCTAATTGTTCTTAGGCCTCCTACCCTGCTCCTGGCTGGGCTGTTTTGTTGTCTCACTGAACAGTGAGAGTCAGAAGGGTTAAATGAGCTGTCTGAGGTCCCACAGCCAGTTCAGTCTGTCCTGTCCCCAGCTGCCTCCCCATCCTGCTTCTTTCATTTCACACTTCTTGCAAGCCCCATGAAAGAATCTTTTTAAATAAGAGCATTCAGATAAGAAAAGTGTTAATATTTCCATGTTTATCATGTAGTGAATCCTGGAGATAACTCTGATCTAGAGTGGAACAGGGTGGGCTTCCTCTGAGAGGGCTGAAGAAGAAATGAGGAGTCCTTATCCATAAAACTGACTGAGGCAGCAGGTCCTGCTCACAGCAATAAGGACCATGAGTGTGTATGAGCACAGGTAGTTCTAGGGGTGATAATTACACACTAATTAATCACTGCCCAGGAACCTGAGAGCACCCCCATCTCTCTCCCCAGCTCTTGCAAGGACTCTGCATATCCTATTAGAGAGGAGGTTGAGTTAAAATCCAATACCCTGCTGTGTATTAGCCACAATAAAACCACAAGTAAACCACAAGTAAACAGATGAAGAACAAAGATGCCTTGTGTTGCCAAAAAAATATCAGAATTATTGGCTAAATATTTACTTAAGATGTGAGCAGCTCATGCCAATGCAAGCCATGATGCCTCCTTGTTTTACACTCAGCAAAACCACATGGAAGCTGTTAATTGATTAAACTTTCATTGTGCTTTGCTTGGATACTTGTGGGCAAACAAAGCCCTTTCTACTCCTACAGTCCATCTGCCTGGTTCACTAAAGGGTGTTTTATCCAAGGTTTGTGAAGCTGGACAACATGATGCCCAGATCTGGTTTTTCAACCTCTCCTCAAGTCACAGAATCCCAGAATGGTTTGGGTTGGAAGGGATCTTAAAGCCCACCCAGTGCCACCCCTGCCATGGCAGGGACACCTTCCACTGTCCCAGGCTGCTCCCAGCCCTGTCCAGCCTGGCCTTGGGCACTGCCAGGGATCCAGGGGCAGCCACAGCTGCTCTGGGCACCCTGTGCCAGGGCCTCCCACCCTCACAGCGAACAATTCCTTAATATCCCATCCAACCCTACCCTCTGGCAGTATGAAACCATTCCCCTTGGTCTGTCCTTCTATCCCTTGTCCCCAGTCCCTCTCCAGCTCTCCTGGAGTCCCTTTAGGTACTGGGGCTCTCTCTGAACCCTTCTCTTCTCCTGGCTGGACATCCCCAGCTCTCCCAGCACCCTGGAGAGATGACCCAGATCCCTGATCACCGCGAAGGGTGACACTTTCTAACCTCTCTTTCCCTGCAGGCTCATTGCAGAGCAGCCTCCCGGCCCTGCCTCTGCCCACCTCCCACTTGGACCTGAGTAGCAAACTGTGGCTTTTCCTCAGCCCCTGGCACATCTCAGGGCACTCCTTCCTCCTGTGGTGTGGTTGTGACACCAGGCTTGGCTGGGGGAGTTTTTAAGTGGAAATCTGTTCTATAGAGTTGCCTGAGGTTAGAAATGGGGCTGTGTGTTCTATCCCCATCTGTCAGAGCTGGGGCAGTTCTCTGCTGTTCCTAGGGCAGTTTTCTTTCTCTCTCCCACAGCCAACCCTCCCTCCAGGAGATCTCTGCTGTCCATGGCCACTGAGTGTCCCTGCAGGGCTGATCCAATCCCAGCATCCCATGGGGAGATGCTCCGCCCAGGGGAGGAGCCAAGCATTCCTACCTGGATCCAATCTGGGCCTGGCACAGCACAGCAGCCTTTGCCCCCTGCATTGCCAGAGGAGCAGCTTTCTGCTGCCCTGCATGGCCAGAGGGAGCCCAGGCCCATCTGCAGCAGCCCTGGAGCTGCAGAGGAAAACTCCCCCCTTGTGCAGGATCCCTGCTGCAGCAGAGCCACAGCTGGCACTGCAGGAGGGCTGAGCCCCCATGGGATGGGGCTGGGACACCCCCCTGACACACAGGGGACAGGGCCTGTGATCACTCTGGCAGCGTTGGTTTGGGGTTTTTTTGTAGTATTGCATTTGTATTTTTAATTTTCCTAATAAAGAATTATTCCTGCTCCTATACCTTTGCCTGAGAGCCCCTTAATTTCAAAATTATAACAATTTGTAGGGAGGGGGTTTGCATTTTCCATTTCAAGGGAGGCTCCTGCCTTCCTTAGCACACACCTGTCTGTTCAAACTGAGACAAGAGTGGAATTCCCAAGGCTCCTCTGCCTGAAGGAGACACAAGGGTGTACCAACACAGCCTCCTCTAAAAGGAACGTGTGCTGCAGGCAGCCACAAACATCCCTGCGCCCCGGGGAGGAGCGGATGGAGCGCTATAAAAGCTTTATGAATGACAAACTTGCCAAATTGCTGTTTAAACAAGGAAGCAAATGGGAAGACCATCTGCATCAGATTGAAACTGCTCATAATCCTGTCACTTGTGCCAGCATGGTGTGTTTAAACTCTTGTGTTGGCACGTGCCCAAGAGACACAGAAATGTGTAGGTTTTGCCGCAATGTTCCCCAATCCCAGACACGATCTGAGCCCTCTTTGCCATTTCTATGGATTTCTGATGGAACAAGGTGCTGTCTCCCTTCCTTCAGCCCAGAGTGAGCCCCTGCTGTGATCTGGGCTCTGCAGGCTGGGGAGCCCCACTGAGAACCCCCAGACTCCTCTCACTGTCTCTCACCTACTGATCCATAGCAAGGACCATCCCATGGTCCTGCCCCTCCTCAAATCTCACCTGTTCCCCCTCAGCAAACCCTGGAGGTTGTAAGGATGAGAAAATGAGACATTAAAATGAATGGGAGGGGATCAGGGATGAGCCTGATCCCATCTTTCCAGTTGCTGGACTAGAGTGACATTCCACACCCTGCCCCTCCATCCCAGGACTCCTCACCACCCAGGGCTCCTTTCCCCTCCTGGCAATTAGTACAAACAAACACAAAGAGATTGGAGGCAAAGGCAAAGCACCAGCCCCCCCTGCCCATGTAGATCTTTATCTTGTCTCTTAACACAGAGCTTTGAAAGACAACTGAAACAAGTTACTGATAATTAGCTGGAAAGACACACAAGCAGTTGTGCTTTATCATGTACAAGCTCTTTGATAATAGGCCAGGCCTAGTGCCATGAATTGCTAATTGATTCTTCCTTAGCAAAATGTTTTGCTTAATTAAAGGGTGTGCTGATTTATAAACACCTCCCTAAATATTATTCACTTTTGCATCTGCTGAAAAGAGCTCAGGCTGTTCCTGCACTCCAGCATTCCCTTTCAAATTATTCCATTATACCCAGCCACGCTCTTCAATGCTGATTGTGACAGACTGAGGAATTATTAAATCATAAATACCAAGGGGAAAAGCCAGTGATACACTTAATGGGAGCTGTTCTCACAGCCCCCAAATATTTCAAATAATGACAAAACCAGGAGGAGACGGGGAGACAAAACCAGAAGGAGACATAAAGCTCTTGGCCCAGCTCTGTTCTCCCTCATGCAGGAGTAAATCATGACCCAGAGCTCAGCCTGATTCAAAAGCAGAGGAAGGATCAGTTTCATTTTTTCCTCCAAGATTGCTGAGACTTAGGTCACACCTGACTCTCTGCTGTCTCTCATAGTGTTTGCATGGGGTGGGTCACCAACACATTCAGTCTCTGGCCCTGCACAGTCCAGGACAGGGTTCTTAACTCATTAGATGCTGTCAAGGCTTTTGCTCCAGCAGTCTCCCATCCAGGTCGGTGCTGTGCTGCAGAGGAATGGAATCCATGGATGGTGTTCCACTGGACCTGTCTGTCCCCAGAGTCCTGGTGGCTCTAACCTGGGGCTGGTGGCAGCAGGAGGCTGGTCAGGAGGTGCAGCCAGCTCAGTGTTTGGGATGTCTAGAAGAACACACCAGGGAGAGGGAGAAGTAGAGAGATGGACCCTGTGAGTGTCAGGAAAATTAATCCACAAACATCAGAGGTTTATGTCCAAAAAGGAGACAGAGGAGTCCTTTTGCTTTATTCCAATAAAGGCAGAGGCCATGGGGAATTCCCCTGGGATCTCTCCAATTTTTGGAGGACACAGCCTCCTTTTTATCCCAATTTGCCAGCCACATTTCCCTTCACTCTTTCCCCACTGGCTGAGATACTTGAGAGGTTCAGACTTCCTGTAATGCCTGACACCAGAGGTTTCCCTCTAATGTATAACCCTCCCTTTTAATTTTTAATTCTTATGCAATTTAGGAAGTTTTCTTCCCCATTGTTTCTTTCATCTTTCAATGTTTAATATAATTTATCAGCAAACCTACAGTTTATTTGTAAAGGCAAATATCTTTTTCCATTCATCAATCAGTGGAATCCTTCCCATTGTTTCTTTTATCTCCCAGTGCTGGTTTTATCTACCAGCAGACCCACAGCTTGTTTGGAAAGACAAATCCACTATTCCTCTCATGAGGGATGCAGGGCCAGGCAGCTGGCTCAGAGGTGTGAGGAAGAGGAAGGTTTGGCACGAGAGGGGAGCTGCAGCTGCCAGGTTTGATCCTGAGGATCTCTGGACACAGTGGGGCTTGGAGGAGCTTGGTTGTGCAGGGAGGCCCAGGCAAGGAAAGGGGCAAAGCTGAGCCAGAGCAGTGTTATAGATGAGTAATGAGATGGTTGGCTTTCACAATTAAAAGGTAAATATCGTATATATATATATATATGTGTGTGTGTGTGTGTGTGTGTGTGTGTGTGTGTATATGTATGTATGTATGTATGTATGCATGTATGTATGTATATGTTAAGAAGTGTTTTATGGATTTCTAGTTATGTTTTACCCCTTTGTGTTGTTATCAGGGCTGGCCTGGGTTTGGGACATTTTGGAGGGTCAGTTTGTCACTATGGCAGCACCTGAGCTCCAATCAGGATTTAAGGCAGTGATCTCCACCACTGGACAGTGAAGGAGGAGTTGATGGACAGAACTTTGGGAGGGGTTAAAGGGTTAAAAGGTGAAATTGCCATGGTGTGGGTAAGCAGATGGTGGGGAAAATGCACCTTGCACAGTAATATTTTCTGTATTCAATCTTCCGTTGTATTTTTGATAAGGTTTTACTAAACCTTTTACATTTGTAAGTGAGTATCATTTCTCACGCCAGGACCACCAGTGGGTGCAGCTCACAGGTAGATCAGTGTTCAGTGCCTCAGGAGGAGCTCAGCTGAGCACAGGGTGATGGAGGGAACACTTTGCTTTTCCTGGGGCCTGGGAAGGAGTGACTGCCTGGAGGGACTGGCCCTGCTGAGGGTGAGCCCCAGAACTGTATTGGTGCAGCATCACCCTGTGCCTGCCCTGGCAGGGGCCGCCAGCAGGGACAGGACTGTGGCTTGGGGTGACCCAGCCCACTCAGTGCCCCAGAGGACAACACTTAGCCATGCCCCACCACCAATGAGAGGGGCTGGAACCCCTCAGGGAGCTGTGCCTGGCAATACCTGAACATTCCTGCTGCCTCCTCTCCCTGCCTCCCACTCCACAGGGTGACCCTGCTCTGCTCCAGCCCCCCAGCCCCAAGGGATCAGCCAACCCCTTGCACATGCTGCCCTCCCCATTTTTACATGCCAGCCATAACACAGAGTTTCTATTTACTCAGGGCAAGTCAGTGATTTACTTTCCACCCTGTTTCACTTCCATTTCGAGCTGGATTACTGCGTGCTGCATAAATCCAGCCCGGAGTACCTGAGGAGCATCTGATGAGGCGCTGCCCTCTGGAATGCAGAGGTTATCCTGTCTGTCAGCATTCAAATGGAAATTAATTGCCACCCAGTGTTCCTTAATCAGCCCAAACACCTTCTTCTCCTCTGTGCTTTCCCATCTCCTCCTCTTTACTGATGCACTTGCTTGTTAGGGGTTTTTGCTTTTGGAGGTGGGAAAGAGTCAAATGACCCCAAATATTGATAGGAAAGGGATTTGGGGTGTGGGTCTGGTGCAAGCTGGGGTTCACTGATGATGTGGATGGAGAGAGGCAGTTGTGAACCCTCCCAAGCCATTCCGTGAGCTTAAACAGGGAGCAAATGAAGGGGGGTGTCCCAGATGCCCCAGCCCTGGTGTGACACCAGGTGAGCTGTGGCTCTTCTGCACCGGGTTTTTTGGGACTCAGAGTTTGCTCAAAGGCATCAAACGAAGTGAGGCACATGATGAGTGCCTGCAGAGGAGACGGAGCATCCACTCGTGTCCCAGGCAGTTGGGTAGCAGGATTTACACCCAACAGGTACATCCAGTTCTATGGTGAGCCCTGCCCTGATAATCAGCTCCAAACTCCTGTTTTACTCAAACCTGGCTTCCCCTCGTGATCCCTGCACTCAGCACCCTGTTTGTTGGCAGAACCCAGAACATTCCTCTGGCTGGCCTGGGTGATTGGAGACCCTGGCAGGGCCTCAGAGACCTTGGCATGGAGTCAAACACACCCGTACCTTCGATTTTAACCCATGGAAAAAATTACCAATTTTGTGCAAAGATGTACAAGCCACGAGAGTTTGAATAGAATGATAGTGAATTTAGCACTGGGTAAAAATGTAGAATTTTTGGGGTTTTTAGAATGGGGGTTCAAGAGACAAGATGGAGGAATCTGGGCATGTTCTGTCCTTCTCCTTCTTTTTGTCCTCCATCTTCTGCTGTGATGGTGGCACTTTTGGATTGGTTTAGAGGAGAGACAAACTGTCTAACATAGGTGATAGGTATTGGAAAATTATTGTAAGTAAAGTACACTCAGTTTTTAGTATAAAAAGATAACACCACCCTGAGGGTAGTCAGTGTGCCTCAACCTGACCTGCTAGACAGACCTTAGGGGGTCAGAGAAAGAATGTTAGAGATGAGAAAAAGTAAACAACCTTGAGAAGGAGAGGCAAGGAATCCCTTCTTCTTCTTTTGTCTCAGGGCTGGGAAAAAGAGACTTTCTAACACCTCGGGGTCATCTCAACCTCAGAGACCCCGGAGCATCTCTTTCCAATGGATCTCCAGCCCTGCCTGGGAATTCCACCCCAAGAAGAAGATCCTGCTCAGGTGAAGCTGCCCCAGCAGGAATTACCCCAGCAGGAATTACCCTGGCTGCCTTTCAGGAATGTGCCCCATTTCCAGGCTGGATGCTGGCTGCCTGCAGAGACATTAAGTATGCTGAGCAGTGGATAACACTCACTTCTCTGCATATATTTGCAGCTTGATAACATGACTCTGGTTGCTTCTTAGCCCCTGATCCCTGGCTGGGGTGGATCAGGATTGTTCTGCTGCAGTCAGGGAAGTGACACTGCTGGATCTGGCCCCTCATTAACTGCAGGATAGAGTTGCTTGTGACTGAAATACTCAGTGATTTTTGAAATAAGGAGAATAAAAGGTTAAGCAGCCACAGAGATTCATATTAATCTGTTCCAATTACAATATGCATAGCACTTTTCAAAAAGGATTTGAGGCTTCTCCCACACAGACTTAGATGTGCCCGCATGAAATATCAATGTTTTAGGGTAGGATTTGCAAAAGTACCTCAAGGAAATGAGGCACCTACTTCTTACAGACTCTTATTGACTTCCCTGATTGCTTTTGAAAAATCCCATCCTTAATTATGGTTATTAATGCCATAAGAAATGGTCTCCTCTCATTGCCATGGGCATGTCTTAGGTACTGACAGTACTCACAGCTATAAAATAAAAAAAATAAAAATAAAAAAAATACTGAGGTTGCAAAGTGGAAAAGTGCTCAGAGTGTTACTGGGGATGCCAGTCAGGCCAAGTTTTTGAAAAGGCCCTTACACCAGTCCCTTGAATGCTGCCCCTGGACTGGGAAGTGCAGTCTCATCTGGATACCCCATGTCCAAGCACCCCTCTTTTCCCAAGGGCCAACTGTCTGAGGGATGATTTAGGAGCCAAGGCAAAATGCAGGGACTTGCTTGGCTACAAACCAGGGCTCAGAGGGTTCCAGGTGACGTTTGGGTTCCCTCTGGTGTGTTTTGAGGTCAGGCTCAGTCTGAGCCAGCACCCAAAGCTGTTCCTGCTGCTCCCAAAGCTGGGTGCTCCTGTAGCCTGTGTGAGTGCCCTGCTGACCCTGCTCGGGTGCCAGCAGCCAGGCAGAGGGAAGCAGCATTCCCAGCACGGGCTGTACCTGCAGGAATGCTCTGGGAAGAGCCCAGGAGGGGTTCAGAAGGATTGGGAGCCAGGAAGGGGTCAGGAGGCAGCATGGGTCTGTTGTTGGCACCACGAGGAATTCCTGTGGCCCTTTTCTCACCCCTGAAACCTTTGCCTTGAGCACTGGAAGTTCTTCACCTCCAGTTTGGACCCCTCAGGCTCTCCAGGACCCTCCAGCACAACCATCCTGGTAATTTGGGATCTTTAGGATGATGGGAATGAGGGATTTGTCTTTCCAAACAAGCTGTGGGTCTGCTGGTAGATAAAACCAGCCCTGGGAGATAAAAGAAACAATGGGAAGGATTCCACTGATTGATGAATGGAAAAAGATATTTGCCTTTACAAATAAACTGTAGGTTTGCTGATAAAAGAAATTAGGTACTGAAAGATGAAAGAAACAATGGGGAAGAAAAACCCCTAAATTCCATATCAATTAAAAATTAAAAGGGAGGGTTATACATTGGAGGGGAATCTCTGGTATCAGGCATTTCAGGAAGTCTGAACCTCTCAAGTACCTCAGCCAGTGGGAAAAGAGAGAAGGGAAATGTGGCTGGGAAATTGGGACAAAAAGGAGGCTGTGTCCTCCAAAAATTGGAGAGATCCCAGGGGATGCCCCGTGGCCTCTGCCTTTATTGGAATAAAGCAAAAGGACTCCTCTGTCTCCTTTTTGGACATAAACCTCTGATGTTTGTGGATTAATTTTCCTAACAAGGACAAGATCCCAAGCTATCTCCACATGCTCCAGAGAGGCCCCATGGACACAGCTGTGCCCAGATGTTCTCCTGTACTGAATGGACATTACAGAGCATTTCCCTGGAGAATCTCCCTGGGAAACCCCCAAAAGATGGAACTTGGCCTTTTCCACCCCAAAATCTTTACAGAACCATCCTTTCCATTTTCCCTTGTGAAAAATGTGTATTTTATGACTGGCTTTTCGCAAATATTAAAATGAATATTATATGTGTTATGTTAGAAAGTTCTGCTGTGTTAATTTTCTTAAGTAGAGTGTTAAATAGAGTTTTAGGTTATAACATAAGGTTAAAATAGAAACTATGCTATGTAAGATACTTTTTTTAAGAGATGACTCCCAGTGAGATAGCAGCCACAGGATGCCTAAATCTTTCAGAGAAAAAGAATTTATTGCTCCATTATCAAGCTCTTCCTCCCTCACTCAGTCCTGAAGATGCCGTCAGGATTAACAAGCTGACACTGCCCAGACAGAATCCTGTGTTTGAATGGAATTTATGCATCATGTATGAGGTGTATGAATATGCAACAGGATATTGTTTTTAAGGGTTAATCCACTTTTAACATGGGGCCTTTTTCAGGCTTATTTTGCCTAGAAAGAGGTACCCAGACTGTCTGTGACTCTTTGTTTTTATTGTCTCGTATTGTCCCAATCCTAATTGTCCAAATTATTATTACTCTAATTATATTACTATTTTTAGAACCCTTTTATTACTATTAAACTTTTAAAATTCTAAAAACAAGTGATTGGTGTTTTTCACACCCTCATGTTCAGCAGAACCTGTTGCTTGCAGTGCAGGCAGAGTGAGCAAATTTGAGCTGATCTGGAAGTGACTCTTCCTCCTGCTAAGGTTGGCTTTTGCAGCACCAACTGTGTGAGGAAAAGCTGCTGAGCCTGTTGGGGACAGGAAAATGAAATATATATCAGCTTTCAGAATCCTTTCTCCTTCACAGCAGGGTTTAGGAGGCAGCCAGGCTGTAAGCACAGCTCTGCTTATTTTTGCTTTCAAACAGTGCCAAACCTTTAACTATTGATTGCAAGCACAGGTTCATTAGGGAGGGGAAGGAAGAAGTGGGTTTAGGGAAAGAGGCAGAAATCCCAGTTCATCTGCTTAGAGGCCTCTGCGGATTAATAGAATTAATTTGTCTTGTGGGGCATTAATTGAAGAATGTGCTGAGGTTAAGGACAAGGTCAGCTCTTCCCAGGGTAATGTCTCCTCCATAATTCACTTCCCAGCCCATCAGGACAATGTGGGCAGGGTAATGATGAAGAATGGACGTGCTGCTCCTGGGATCTCAGGGAACAGAACCTTGCATTACAGATAATGTGAAGTGGAAGTTGTAGAAAGGTACCTGGCAGATATTTAATTCGATCAGACATCCATTCCTCGTGTTTCTTTAGGCTCTGCAGTTCTGGATCAGGTCTGCATGGCACAGAGGGGCAGTTCTGAGCCAGCTCAGGATGTCTGTCCCTGTGCTACACAGCACACCCAGCCCTGGGGCAGGTATGTGCCAGTCCCACCCCTCACCCTGAGGAACCCATCAGAAAAAACAGCTCAGGAATTGTTCCCAGGCCATGGTATGCAGCATTCACATCGTGTGGAAAAATCCCTTCACCCAGGATTTTCCTCCTGGGAAGCTGGGAAGCCTCAGAGAAAAGGAAAACAATTCTTATCTCATTTGCTTCTCCTGTGTTGTGCTCACATGTGCAATGTGTTTTGAGATTGTTTACCCACAGGTGATTGTTCCATTGCATTCTGCTGGGGGTTGTTTTCACCCTTTGGCCAATCAGGGCCAAGCTGTGTCAGGACTCTGGAGAGAGTCACCAGTTTTCATGATTATCTTTTTAGCATTCATCTGTATTCTATAGTATAGTATAGTATAGTATAGTATAGTATAGTATAGTATTCTTTAATATAGTATAGTATTCTTCAATATAATATAGTATTCTTTATTATAGTATAGTATCATAAAGTAATAAATTGGCCCTCTGAGAACATGGAGTCAGATTCATCATTCCTGCCTTTGTGGGGGCATTTCCCAGCAAATACAAGAGTGGTGCTCCATCAGAGTGACCCAGGCAGGGTTGGAGCTGGCTGCATGCTGGGAGGGAGGTCTTGGCTAGGTTTGGTTTGCTGGGGAGGATGGAGAGGGCAGGCTGTGAGGGCAGGGGCTGTGGCAGTGGGGACAGCTCCCCCAGGCTGAGTGGGCAGGGCTGGAGGCTCCAGCACCTCCCCAGCCCCTGGGATCTTCCCTGCAGCCTCTCCCACCTGTCTCAGGTGTGCCCTGCCATGGCCAGGCCAGGTGTCCCACACAGCAGAGGGACAGACCAGGGTGGGGGAAAGGTGAAGAAGGAACAAGCAGCTGAGCCAGGCTGGGGTGACACTGTGTGCCTGCAGAGGAGAAATGCAGAGCAGGGGTGGCTGGAAATGACTGAGCTGCTGTCCCTGCTGTCCCACGGGGCAGAGCTCAGGATGCTGCAGCTCCTCCTCTGCTCACACAGAGCTGGCCCAGCTCAGGCTCAGTTCACACCCTGCTGGGGTTATTTGTTCACTGGGCAGGAAGAATCTGCCTCCTGCTGCTGCCAGCAGCTCCTTCTGCGCAATGTGCTCAGGGATTGCAGCCAGGCAGGATTAAAGGTGACCATTGAACCCTGCCAGACCCCTCCAGACACCTCTGCAACACATCAGGCACAGCCTGGCTCTGATTCCAGGCATTGCTCATCACCTGTTGTTCTTCAGCAACATTTAAACCACAGGCACAAGGTTTTGAACACCAGAATTGTTCTCCTGTGAGATCAGTCAAATATCAGAGCAGGGGCTCAGTATGGAGAGACAAAAATAAGACCTTCATAAACCTGATCTACCTCATCCCTTTTCAGCTCAGTTTGGGGTCAGAGATCTCCAAAGGTTCATTTTAACCCAAGTTTCTCTGTAAGCTACAAAAGGCAGAGCCCAGCATGGCAGAGAGGCAGAACAGGGCAGAGACATCCCACAGCTTGAACTTGTTCATCTCCAGGGCTGCCCCAGGGGCAGAAGAGGACAGGAATAATTTTCCCATGTTCTTTTAGGCAGAGAGGGCCTGAGCCCCTGCTGTTGGTGTTGGTCATTCGGTTCTTCAGAGTCCCCAGGGCAGATATCCAGCCCTGCTCCATTAACCAGCCTTGAGAAGATCAAAGCTGATGGCACAAGACAGAGGGTCTGTTTTGCACTCCTTAAAAGCTTCAGAGAAATGAAAACCTACACAAAAAACCACGTAGGGCCACTTTTACTGGAGGTGGAAGGCCAGGCTCAGAGATTTTGTGCCAGGCTTAAATGTCTCTTTGTGACCATGTTTCACCTCCCTTGTTTGGATGCATGCTGACAGAATTACACTCCAGACAGTGCTCTCCTGAAGCAGCACAGACAATATTTGTTTGAATTCACTTCTTTTTGATTTTTTTTTTCTTGCTTGTTTGCTCTTTCAGCTCTTGTTACCTACCCACTGTTTAGATTAGTGCTGTCTCCAGGTTTCTCAAAGTGACAGAATGGAGTGTTTGGCTGTCAGGGGATCCATCCCACCTTTCAGAGGGAGACAGGAGATGGGCTGGGAGCAGTCACAGGCAGGGTGTGAGGTGGGGTGAGCTCCCAGGGAGGCTCCAGGAGTCAATGCTGCGTCCAGCCCTCTTTAACACCTTCGTTAAAGCAAATTTGCAGATCACATAGGCAGGGAGGAGTGGCAGCAACCTCAGAGGGTCATGCTGCCACCCAGAGGGACCTGGGCAGGGACCCAGAGGCTGGCAGGAACATTGTGGAGCTCAATGAGAAGTGCCAAGTCCTGTACCAAAGGAGGAGCAATCCCAGGCACGAACATGGGATTTAATTCAATGTAACATAAGGTGAAGCTCCGTCTTGCTCAGCACAGCCCCAAAGCATTGTCTCATCTATTTGCACTGTCCCAGGTGTTGGAGATTCTGCAGGACACCTGGCTCCCAGCTGCACAGCAGCCATAGGCAGCAGGAACCCACACTTGAACCACCTGGGAGCTGCAAAGTGCTGGGGCTGTACCAGCACTGCCTTTCACACTTGTGCACCTGACCTGGATAAACCTTCACAAAGTCTTCCAGGAGTCCTGTGCAGCCAGGAGCTGACTGAGCTTGCAAAATTCTTGTGTGTCAGTGTGTTCCTGATTTCCTGATTGCAAGGCAAGATGTATTCTATTGTCATCTGTATGGAAGTTGTCTTCTGGTCAGTGGGCAGTTTTCCTTGTCTCTTCCACACCCACTCCTCCCTCAGGGCAGACACCTGCTGATAACAGCTATTGAATGTCCCTGCATGGCTGATAAGAACTACAGCATCCCATTGGGAGATGTGAGCCCAGAGGGAGGAGCCAAGCATTCCTACCCAGATATAATCCAGAGGTTCTGGAACACCAGCACAGCTTCTGCACTGGATTCCCCAGAGGAACAGCAGCTGCCTCTGCCACTGGATCTTCAGAGGCAGAGACTGCACCTTTCTACAGGATCCCTGCTCCAGCAGAACCAGCCCTGACACTGCAGGAGGGCTGCAGCCACAATTCCAATGGGACTGCTGCCAACACGCTGACCCAGGGTGTCAGGTTATGTTCTGACTCTGGCAGTGTTCTTTTGGTTTACTGCATTGTTTATTTTATCTTTTTATTTTCTTCCCTAGTAAAGAACTGTTATTTCCTGCTCCCATATTTTTGCCTGCCAGCCCCTTAATTTAAAATTCATAGCAATTCAGAATCCTGTATTTGAATGGAATTTATGCATTGTGTATGAGGTGTATGAATGTGCAACAGGCTGTTGCTTTTAAGGGTTAATCCTTTCTTAGCATGGGTCCTTTTTTGGACTTATTTTGCCCAGAAACAGGTACCCAGACCATCCATAACTCTTTGTTCTTATTGTCTCATATTGTCCTAATCCAATTTGTCCAAATTATTATTACTCTAATTAAATTGCTATTTTTATAACCATTTTATTACTATTAAACTTTTAAAATTTTACAAACAAGTGTTTGGCGTTTTTCACACCCTGGCAGGGTGCAGAGCTGCTCAGAAGAGCAGACTGCAGCTGGGGAGGTGATCACTGATGTGATTAAAGCCAAGCTTGATCCTCTCCATGCAAATGAGCGCCCATCAGTCACCTCCATCCTGCTGGGCCTCACACGGCAAACCCAGCAAGCCCCACCTGCCCTAATTTTAGAAGCACTGTGATTTTCCAGCCACTCTGCTTGTGCTTTTGAGACCTGAACCCTGATTTTCGAGTGGTTGGAGTTGTCAGTGCTGCTCCCAGCCAGGCAAGGGGTGAGAGCAGAAAGGAGTGAAATTCACCACGGACATTTCAGATGCAAATGGCCACCTGCAAACAGATCAAAGTTACAGCATGTCTCATGAAGCTGGAGTGTGTTTTATAACCTGTCACCAACGATTCAGACAGTTTTTTGCCAATGGGAGATCTTATAATTGAGGGTTAGCAAGAGTCTCTGCTCGCTGCTCCACTGAGGCTGGCACTGCCCACGAGGCAGCTCCAGCTTCAAAGGGATGAGACTCACCTGGTATTTCAATAGCAGTGAGACATTAACTGATGTCAGCAAAAGGTCAGCCCCAGCCTATGAGCAAAAACCTGTTATTAATATTTTATTAGCTTTAGTTGTCTTAATTTTTTTTTTAGTAAAATTGTTCAGGAGATAATTAAGTCTCATCAGTGCCTGGAGTGCTTAGAAACAGAGGAGAATTCAAATGATACCAAACCCATTTTTCTCCCTGCCTTAAATTCAGAGCAAGGATTGTAATGAAAATGCATCAATCTGTGTTCTCCAGTACTGTGCAGTAATTTTTTTTTGTTGTTTTTTGTCTTCCTTGAGGTGAAGACCCAAATGTTTTTGCAGAAATCCTCACATGTTTCACATCTGGGGTCTGAGCTCTCTGATTCTGGCCCCAGATGGCAGAAGGGATGTGCAGGTGCTGTGCTCCAGATGGTTATCCCTCAAAATTCACTAAGGGCTCCCAAAACCCATCTTGTGTTTTGGGCTGTGGCTCCTGGAGGTGTGAGCTTCACTTTTAGGGGAGAGAGGAATTGTCCTGCACCAGCCAATGAACAGAGCATTGGTAGCTGCAGATACAAAACAAAAGTGTCACTGACTCCTAATTTTTAAATTCCACCAGGCATTTCCCCATGTTTTCCAGTACTATTGGAAACTATTCCAGCTCATTATAACTTTAAAAAATGTATGCAGTGCCTGTAAGATTTTATATTCCCATATAATTCATCCCAGCAGTGTGATGGCCATTACCCACATTCTGCTGCTTCCCTTATTAACTTGTTACCCTGTATCTGTAATAAAGGGGAAATTGGTTCAATATTTGCCTTGCCCAATATCACTCACTGACTAATCTGTTCTTTTTTCACTCCCTCTTTGCTCCCAGATTGCTGGATCTGATAATTCATCCATAAAACGCTGTCCATTTCATTAATCCAACAGACACAGGCAAGTGGAGTGGGGAATTCAAAAGGAGACCAGAGGTCTCCCTAATCCTGTAGGTGTGTGATAACAAATTCATGAAGCTGATCCCAAATTCAGGTGAGAAGAATATCAATGACAGCAGAGCAAACTGATGGCTTGAGACCATGGACTTGACTCCCCAAGGGTACCTTGGCAACTTCTTTGTAGGCTGGAAAAGGCCTGGGAGTGCAAAACAGGGAATGGGTGAAAGAACAGAATATGAACAATGATTTGCTTTCAAAAACCACCCTCCAGCCTTGTCATTCCAGCAAAAACTCCAATAGCCACAACTATTGCCTTGCTAGCCAACATCATGGAACAACTCAGAGAATGCCAGCAAGCTCCATTTGGAGGCTCATGTGTGTTTCCAGACATCATTCCAGTTGTGAAATCAACATTCAGGGGCTCACTGACAACCTGTGGAACACCTGTGATGCTTAAAAAAAAATCAAAGGCACTTTCCTTCATAAAAATACAACTTAATTCCCAGTTGTGTGTGCTGTCAGTGCCTCTCCTCCCCGACAGGAGAAGAACAAGAGAAGGATCCCAGGAAAACCTGCTTTTTTTTGGTCGTAGGTTGTCATGCCAGGAGTTTTTTTGCTTTGTTTGGACGTGGTTATGAAACTTTTCTGGAAGATAATGTGGTGATCATGTCAGGAGCAGGCTGGATGGTGGCATTTAGGGAGTGGAGGAGTTTCTTGGAAGTATAAAGCAGGTGGAGGAACTCCATGGAGCTGCAGGCTCTCTGGGTTTGGATAATCAGGAGTTTGTGGTGGCTGCCAGGTGAGGAGGAGGAGGAAGGACCTTCTTTAGCAGGTCATGTTTCTTCTTCCAAGGGACCAAACCAGCAGGAGCTCCTGGGGAAGCTGGGGGAGCTTCCAGCAGGAGCCCAGCCAGGAAAAGGAGCACTGCTCTTAAGGATTGCTGATTTTGCACTGCTGCGTCCTCCCAGCCCACACTCATCCTCCTCCAATTTCCCCATGCAGAGCCAGCGAGCTCCAAAGCCACTGGGAGAGGAATTGAGAGGGGGTGCTGGGTTAATGACTGGATTCCCTTTCCAACTTAATGATTCTCTGGTCCTCTGTAGCACAGTCCTGTCAGGAAAATTAATCCACAAACATCAGAGGTTTATGTCCGAAAAGGAGTCAGAGGAATCCTTTTACTTTATTCCAATAAAGGGAGAGGCCATGGGGCATTCCCCTGGGGTCTCTCCAATTTTTGGAGGACTCAGCCTCCTTTTTATCCCAATTTCCCAGCCATGTTTCCCTTCTCTCTTTCCCTATTTCTGAAGTACTTTGGAGGTTCAGACTTCCCAAAACACCTGATACCAAAGATTTCCCTCTAATGTATCACCCTCCCTTTTAATTTTTAATTGATATGGAATTTAGGGGTCTTTCTTCCCCATTGTTTCTTTCATCTTTCAATATCCATTTTCATTTATCAGCAGACCTAAAGTTTATTTGTAAAGGCAAATATCTTTTTCCATTCATCAATCAGTGGAATCCTTCCCATGGTTTCTTTTATCTCTCAGTGCTGGTTTTATCTACCAGCAAACCCACAGCTTGTTTGGAAAGACAAATCCCTCATTCCTCTCATCCCATGCAGCACCTTCTCTTTTACCCTTTCAGAATATTGGATAAATCTGAGGCAAATATGAGCTGTTTAATAACAGGCTAATAATCTGGCCACCAGCACAGGGAAACTAGAACATGTTCCAATGGACAGGGAAAAAAATAGGGCATTTTTCCTTATTCTGATCGGGATTGGGGAGTACAACCCACTGTGCTGTTTAACAGCGCCATTAAAGCAGCAAGGCTCAGTGTTTGCATGGAATCTGAATATGCTGCAGAACAGGCAATGCCTGAGTGGGTGCAGAGTTTTTGATCAGCCCACAGAACAAAAAAAAATGGGGAAAAAAAGGGGGAAAGGGAAAGAAAGAGGAAAAAGTGGGAGGAAAAAGAAAGAAAAAAGAAAAATGGGGGGAAAAGGGAATAAGGGGAAAAGGAGGGAAAGGAA
Organism: Melozone crissalis; assembly: GCF_028551555.1. Taxonomy (NCBI): domain Eukaryota; kingdom Metazoa; phylum Chordata; class Aves; order Passeriformes; family Passerellidae; genus Melozone; species Melozone crissalis. Next base: position 12,944,579 of record NW_026535795.1, on the reverse strand, counting down.
AAGTTCTTTCCCCACATGTGGCTGAATTAGTGGAGCACCACCAGCTTAATGAGAAAATGGAGGTAGGAGGGGGTGGCACTCAATGGGTTCCTACCCTGTAGAATGAACCTGCCCTAGAAATTGCCACATCAGTGCAGATTCCCCTGCACATGCCAGGGTGGTGCAGCATTGAGAGATCTGAGCAGCAAATACCCCGAGGTCAGCCCTAACCACAGCTCAGGCAGCAGCCACGGTGAGCTCTGCTGTGAGAAAGAGTTTCTCAATGCAAATGATCATTGATTTCCTGACAAACTTGGAGAAAGTGCCAAGAATTAGGGCACATGCAGTAAATGAGGAGGTCAGTGCATAATCATGGCTTTCAAAAGAGGCTTCCCGAGGATTTCAGAGCCCTTGTTTGCTGCTGACAGGCTAAAGATCACTGATTATGCTGTGCAGTCCCCAGCTCTCCAGCTGAAAGAACAAAAGTGAGAAGTGGCTGACAAATGGGAAGAATAAAGCTGGAGTGAATCCTGTGCAGGGGCTCAGCTCTGCAATTCAGCCACCGCAGAGGGAGAGACCTTCTGCACTTCTGAAAACACACAAAAGAAAATGTTCCAGCCACATTTTAAGCATGACCTCCTGTGGCATCTGACCTGACCAACGTTAGATTGGCTCTGATTTTATTTAGCTAAGCCTTGCAGCCCTCCCAGGATGGATATTCCTTCTGGGCTGACCTGTTCTGAAACCACACCAACCCTCCTGGAGAAAACTGAGTCACAGAATGCACCGAGGTTGGAAAAGACGTCCAAGAACAAGAAGTCCAAAAGGTTTTCCTCATTGTCAGTTCTGCACCTCCCAAACTGAAATTCGATGTATAATTGTGAAAAATGCATATTTTATGATTGGCTTTTTGCAAATATTAAAATGAATATTATATGTGTTATGTTAGAAAGTTATGCTGTGTTAATTCTCTTAAGTAGTGTGTTAAATATAGTTTTAGGTTAAAGGTTAAAATAGGATACAGTTGAAATAGAAACTATGCTATGTAACACACTTTTTTGAAGAGAAGACTCACAGATAGCAGCCACAGGACATGTAAATCTGTCAGAGAAAAAGAATTTATTGCTCTCTTATCGAGTTCTTCCCACCTTGCTCAGCCCTGAAGGTGCTGTCAGGATTCAGAGGAAGAAGCTGACACTGCCCAGACAGAATCCTGTGTTTGAATGGAATTTATGCATCATGTATGAGGTGTATGAATATGCAACAGGCTGTTGCTTTTAAGGGTTAATCCTCTGTTAATGTGGGTCCTTTTTGGGGCTTATTTTTCCCAGAAAGAGGTACCCAGACTGTCTGTAACTTTTTGTTTCTATTGTCTCATATTGTCCTAAATCCAAATTGTCCAAATATTTATTTCTCTAATTATATTACTATTTTTATAACCATTTTATTACTATTAAACATATAAATTTTAAAAACAAGTGACTGGCGTTTTTTATATAATGGAATCACAGAAGGGTTTGGGTTGGATGGGACCTTCAAGATCACTTCATTCCATCCCCTGCCATTCCAAACCTTCCACTGTCCCAGGCTGCTCCCAGCCCTGTCCAGCCTGGCCTTGGGCACTGCCGGAGATCCAGGGGCAGCCACAGCTGCTCTGAGCATCCTGTACCAGGGCTTTATATGCCATAAAAAGCTTTAATTAAAGTACAACTCCTTGCTCCCTAATAAAGCCCTTAATTTTATGTTTATAACCTATTTAGGCTGTGTTTTCTGTCAGTGTCAGGGGCCATGGTGGATGCACAGCAAAGCTTTCAAGAGCTGAACTCTGCTGATAACACCTGAGAACTGATAACTTTGAAAGGCTTGCAAAACATCCCCACTATGTTGCTTTTACAATGCCCTTGTTTTGTTGAAATTATTCTGGAAACCCCCCGTGTTGCACTGGCTGCCTGCACTTAGGCACTTCAGCTTTTTGAAATGACCAGCAGTTTACTCAGAGTGTGGCAATTTGGAAAATCCAGATTGTTCTGGTGTGCCTGGACCAAGGGAAGGGAAGGGAAGGGAAGGGAAGGGAAGGGAAGGGAAGGGAAGGGAAGGGAAGGGAAGGGAAGGGAAGGGAAGGGAAGGGAATGGTTAGAGGCATTTAAATTTAAATGCATTTAAATGCTCATTAACAATTCCCAGGGGGAGAGGGTTTTATTCTGGGGGATGTACCAAAGTGCTGCTTTCCTTTGAAGAGAGCTGCCAGTCCCCAGCTGGAAATGTCCCAGGTGGGAGGAGGGTGCAGCCATCAGCTCCCATCAGTGTGTGTCCCCTGGCTGGTGTCCCCTGGCTGGTGTCACCTGCCAGCACCTGGGAAGCTGAAGCATTATCCAAGACTCCAGAAGAAAAGGAGGCTGATGCAAAAATAAATGTCCTTTATTTTAGAGGACATTTCTAACTTCTTTTTAGAAACCTGGTCTAGGTTAGAAACCCAGGTGAACAAGGGCAGAATTCCCCAGAATTTGGTAGTTCTGAGATCTGATTTGCTGGATGGCAGAGAGGCTCCTGGAGCAGTTCCTGAAAATCTGAGCTGTGGCTGCCCGTGGTGTGTGGGGATTGTTCAAACCAGAGCTGAGCTGGGCTGCCAGGGGCTCCTAAACCTGGAAATCCTGGTGCAGTGTCACTGCCTGCTCTGCACTTCGGGAAGGAGGGAACATAAAAAAAAGCTTTTGGCACTTTGGGTTATTTAATTTTTTAAAGATCCCTCTATAAAATCTGTGTGGAAACCCCCTCAACCTGAGCTTTTTTTTCAGTTATTTTCAGGGTTTTTTTTTCAGTTATTTTCTGCTTTCACCCCTTTGATTGGTATCCATGTCAAGTGAGCTCCACTGTCCATAAGGAGGAGAATATTGAGATTCCAGCTCTTCCCATGACACTGGGATGTCAGGAGGGGGATGATACCCTGGGATGGGACATTTGCAAAGACCCCCTGAGCTTCCAGAGGTTTCACTGATGCCCCTCTGCCCTGCCCAGCTCCCACTCCCCCCAGCAGCCTGAATTCCCTGAATTCCCTGCTCTCTGCTTCCAGCTGGGATTATCCCTCACTGCACCCCTCCCCACACAACCTGGACACATAAAAACACCAGCTGACACTCTGCAGTTGTGCTGTTTGCTTTACACTGATTAAAAACCACTTTATTGGGCTGTTAACCCCCAGGCCCCAGAGCTGCCTGGGGAAGCAAAGATCCCACAGAGACAAAAGTCCCTGGGCAGAGCCAGAGCAAGGCTGCAGCTCATCAGTAGCAGCTGGAGCTCTGTGTCATTCCCCCACCCACTCTGGATTGATGACCCCAAGCCTCAGCCAGGACAAAGGACACACCTGATATTTTCTAATTGATAAGAAAATATCAATTAGAATACCTATCCAATCAATTATGTACCTATCCAAAACCTATTCCCATATTTAATGGGATCCCTGGAACACCATGCCAGCCTGTGGAGGTGGGGAGCTCATCAGGAGCTCTTAATGTTTTCTGCATGCAGCAGAAAATGCCATTTGCAGAGCTTTCTCCCCAGTTCCATCCATCTGCCTCTCCCAGCTATTCCTTTTGTCTCTTATTTATGGCTGTAATTTTGATGCCACAGTTACTGTACATGAGCTGCTGTATATTTCTCTTATTTGCTTTGAAATTGCTCTTTCCAGCTCATCTTGACAATCATTTTTTTGCCCACAAAATAACCAGGCCCTGAACTATTTCCTGGCACCAGTTTTGCAGAGCCCAATCATTTTTTTTTTTTCTCTCTGTAATGGTGTAGATACATCCTTTATTATTGCATTTAAATGCTCATTAACAATTCATGGAATCTTAAGTGGCTGCAAAAACAGGTTCTGGAGCTAAATGTTTCTGGAGAGTGTCTTAGCCCAGAGTCCTTCCCTGCAAGTGCAGGATTCCAAGTGGAGGAGAGCAGAGCATGGCTCCAAGTTGATATTTTTAGGATAATTGCTTTTTTTTAATTAACAATATATTTAATCCATGCACAGCTTCTCAGGGGCTGCTGTAATGGGCTAACAATAATTTTGCAGTTTCTCCTTTCTTTTACCAGCATTTCCATCATGGGCACTGGAGATTTTGGTGATGCACACCCTGACCCTAAAGCCTGGGGTTCCTGTGGTTATTGCCTTCAGCACAAGTGTGGGCCCTTCTGAGTCCTCACCCAGCAAATCCTGGTCACACTGAGGTTGTGTTTGGGTTTAGTGACACATGAACAGCCCCAGGACAGGATTTTACCCTCATGGAGCACAGGCAAGGATGGCTGAGGTGGGGAAAGGCTGTGACAACCTCTGCACCCACTGCTCAGGGCACTGAGCCAGGGCTCCAGGAGGTCCAGAGAGGAGGGTTTGGGATGATCTCCCCATTCTGGGGCCCTGAGGAATGTTCCTTTTCTGCTCAATGTCACAGTTCCAGTGTCTGGGTAAACAGCAGAAAGGCAACTGTGGACAGGTTAAAATTCTGCTCTTCTGCAGAAAGCTCCCTGTAGGAACGCTGGGGGGTAGCACAGTTAGGACAGACGGACACGAGAGACCTCTGCAGCCAGGGCTGGAACTTGGGGTTTATTGCAAAGGGCCTGGGGGCAGGGCCCTGCTGGGAGCTGCCAGACACAGCCCAGAGCAGGCCCCAGAGAGGAGAGGGGGAGATAGTAAGAGGCAAGAGAGCAAAAGCACAAGAGAGTAAAAGGGTAAGAGAGTAAGGGAGTAAAAGGGGTAAGAGAGTGAGGTTCCTGTTTCAATACAATGAACTTCTTCTTTGTTGAATATTCTGATTCTCACTAACCAATCTAATACAAGATACAAATCCTACAGCATTTCCATACAGCCTATAAAAATCATTACATCACTATACTGTGATATTTTAAACCCTAAAAACTCCTCTTTGGGCCCCTTCTGCCAAGCTGTAGGGTCTGCTCTGACCCTTGGGCCTGTCTGCAAGCAGAGGGTGTTGTTCCATCAAAAGGGGATCACCTTCAGCCGGCCATGCCATTGTTTTCCAGTTGTTCAGTAACTGAGGGATCTCAAAGCTTGCTTTCATTTCAATCTCGCTTATAGTTTCCATATACTCAAAATCTTTTGCCAGGCAATCATGTTTATAAGGCTTTCCTGTTTCATCATCTCCAACAGCTCCCGAAGTCCCCAGTGCCTGTTTGTGCACCAGTGAGTGAGAAAATCATAGAATTAAAGATAATCCTGAGCTGGGAGGGACCCCCAGGGTCACCCAGGGCAGCCCCAGCCCTGCACAGACACCCCAACAGCCCCACCCTGGGCACCCCTGGCAGCCCCTGGAGCTCTGGCAGCCTCGGGGCCGTGCCCATTCCCTGGGGAGCCTGGGCAGTGCCAGCACCCTCTGGGGAAGAGCCTTTCCCTGGTACCCAGCCTGAGCCTCCCTGGCACAGCTCCAGCCAGGCCCTGTCCCTGTCACAGAGATCAGGGCTGTCCCTTCCCTCAGAGGGAAGCTGCAGAGCCTGGGGAGGTCTCCCCTCACCATCATCATCATCATCATCACGACCTTTAAGTGAGCAGCCCTTACATTTTGAGCACTGCCAAGCAGCAGCTGCTGCTCCCTGAGCTGTGTCTGCCCCAAGCAGCAGGAGAGAGATGATGTGACACAGAGGCCTCTGGGGCCCTGACACTTAATTGTCCTCTGTAAAAGCTGATCAATTTGGAGGCTCTCCCCAGGCAGCTGGCCTTTGTCCTGATCTCTCTTCCTTTCCGTGTAGCACAGGGTTTCACACACATCCCTCCCAGCAAAGGCAGCTCAGCAAACACATTCTGCCCTGGCTCCATCAGAAGCTCTTTAAGTGTGGACTGTGAGCAGTGACAGCAGGGGTTCAACATCACAGGAGGAATCTGTGAGCAGGGGAAAGCCATGGCTGCTCCCAATGGCTGCCAAATGCAAACCCCATAACAGCCCCTGAAAGAAAAGAAAAAGAGAAAAAGAAAAAAAAAAAAAGAAAAAGACCGAAAAAAGGAAGAGAAGAGAAGAGAAGAGAAGAGAAGAGAAGAGAAGAGAAGAGAAGAGAAGAGAAGAGAAGAGAAGAGAAGAGAAGAGAAGAGAAGAGAAGAAGGAAAGGAAAGGAAAAACGACAGGAAAAAGGAAAGGAAAGGAAAGGAAAGGAAAGGAAAGGAAAGGAAAGGAAAGGAAAGGAAAGGAAAGGAAAGGAAAGGAAAGGAAAGGAAAGGAAAGGAAAGGAAAGGAAAGGAAAGGAAAGGAAAGGGAGAAAGAGAGGGAAAGAGAGAGAGAAAAAGAAAGGAAAAGAAAGGAAAGTAAAAGAAAGGAAAAGAAAAAAAGAAAAGAGAAAAGAAAAGAAAAGAAAAGAAAAGAAAAGAAAAGAAAAGAAAAGAAAAGAAAAGAAAAGAAAAGAAAAGAAAAGAAAAGAAAAGAAAAGAAAAGAAAAGAAGAAAAGAATTTCTGGTGTTTTTCTGCCAGGGAGGAGTGTTGGTTCTCACCAGACTCCTGTCCCAGGAGCCAGAAGGGATGGTTTGGCCTCATCTGTCAGCTCCTGTGTATGCTGTGTATGCTCCTGTTCCATGCTGATCCATCCCTTCTCCACCCAGAAAATGTGCCTGGCTCCACTTTGGTTTTTTTGCCCACTTCTTTGGTGAGGAACCAACATAAATAATCAACAGTCAGACAGATTGGTGCTTTCCAGCCAGTGCAAACTCTCTTTTCAGGCTGTTAGCAAGAACCCCCAAAGCCTCCCTCCTTGCTTTTGTCTTCTGTAGATACCACTTGTCATGGAATGGGCCTTTCATCTCAACAGGACTTTCAACTTCAAATGTATCAGATCTTTAAAGAACTGGAAAACATTACCAGGCAGGGAGAAACTTTATTCTAATTTTTTAGATGTGAGAGAAAAAGGAGGATGCAGCCATGTCTTGGTTTCCAAAGGCAGGTGTCTGCTAAGGAAGGCAGGAGCCTCCCCTGAAATGGAAAATGCAAACCCCCTCCCTCTGAATTGCTATAAATTTTAAATTAAGGGACTCTCAGGCAAAAATATGGGAGCAGAGAATAACAGTTCTTTAATAGGGAAGAAAATTAAAAAATAAAATAAACAATGCAGTAAACTAGAACAACACTGCCAGAGTCAGAACCCAAGCTGACACCCTGTGGGTCAGGGTGTTGGCAGCAGCCCCATTGAAATTGTGGCTCAGCCCTCCTGCAGTGTCAGGGGTGGTTCTGCTGGAGCAGGGATCCTGTAGAAAGGTGCAGTCTCTTCCTCTGAAGATCCAGGGGCAGAGGCAGCTGCTGTTCCTCTGGGGAATCCAGTGCAGAAGCTGTGCTGGTGTTCCAGAATCTCCAGATTATATCTGGGTAGGAATGCTTGGCTCCTCCCTCTGGGCTCACATCTGCCAATGGGATGCTGTAGTTCTTATCAGCCATGCAGGGACATTCAATAGCTGTTATCAGCAGGTGTCACCCCTGAGAGAGGAGTGATTGTGATCACTCAGAGAGAGAGATAAGGCAAACTCCCACTTAACAAAAGACAACTGCCATACAGATGGCAAAGATAATACAACTTCCTTGGCAATCCAGGACAAGCCATTTCAATGAGCAGAGGCTGTGTTTGGATGGAGGCTCCTATACCTTAAGCATCTCTGGGTTCTTTCTTCCCAAAGGCTCACTGAGGTGCCCAGAGCAGCTGTTGCTGCCCCTGGATCCCTGGAAGTGTCCAAGGCCAGGCTGGGCAGGGCTTGGAGCAGCCTGGGACAGTGGAAGGTGTCCCTGCCCTGGGTCCTTCCAGCCCAAGCCATGCTGGGACTCCCAGTGCCACGATCCACCACCAAACCCAGCCTGGTGACTGCCATTCTTGCCCAGGAGGAGCAGCCAGGCTGTGCTCTGTCAATACCACTGGCTGTGTCCGAACCTTCCATGGTTCTACTGTTGATAATTGCAGTGGTTTTGTATGGGACATATTTAGAAAAGTGATGTAAAAACTTCTGTGTAATTGCTAGTCTGTAGAACTACTGGGAAGTTGTATACACCAACAAAGATGAGAAGTATTCTAAAGGTTTTATTCTGATTCTTATTACTCTTTCTTCAGTTACTATTAATAAACCTTTCTTTATACTCTTTTAAAGTCTTAAACCTACTTTGCGTTTCTCCTAATCCTATCTCACAGCAAAAAGTGAATACCCTAATAATTAACCAACACTGAAACCCACCACACTCATTAATACATTAACCAAAAAAAATCTCAATATTAGCAAAATCTCAAATTAACAAACAGAAACCACTACAATATTCCAGACTGAACTGCAACCAAGCAGCCTGGAATGAGAGGCTGTCCCAATGGACAGAGCTGCTGCTCCAGCTAACGAGCCTGGAGTCATTAACAGACATGGGCAGGTTACAGTCACACTGCAAGAGAAGGTTTTTCTTGTGCCTGCTCCAAGGACCAACTTCTAAAGTGGTTTTGTGACTGTTGTTTGTTTATCCAAAGCTGAAAAGGCTCTTTGATGTAGCCATATGCCGTGTGGAATTAAAGATCCTTAATCAAAAACCAAAAGGAAATTATTATCTCCTGCTTTGTTCTGAAGTTGCAGTGAAGAGGCATCTTAGGCACGAGCTGCAGAGCCCACTCCAGCTCTGGTTTCTTTCAGCTTTACCAAAATTGGCCCAGCACGGTGCCTGGCTCACAGTGGGGAATCCCAAATCCTGTCAGGGTATTTATCTGAGGAACAGTCTCCTTTTGGAGAGAGTCAGCTCTGAACACGGGCAGAGATTTTGCTGTAGTGTGTCAGAGCCTGATGATACAAGTTAGAGCTGTGCTGAGCCAGGGGATAAAAAGAATGACAGGAAATACAGATATTTTTCGGAATTTTCTTCACTCTGAAAGATTTGGGTATTGAATACAGAGCCCCTGCACTAGAACGCAACTGGAGAGATTTAACTCCTGGCTCCTTCCACACTCACAGGCAAGGGAGTTATTACTCTGCAGTCTTTCTCTACTTATCACTCTGTTTGAAGTCACATCACCTGGAGTCAAGTGAATGTCTCAGTTTTCATTTTTGTAATATTTTACTCTCTGTCGTTGCACAGAATGCTTGAAATGGAGCTTAGGAGGAGAGGAGGCAAATAAAAACCTAACTGCCAATGTATGCTGAGAAGGACCCAAAGCATATTTTAATTTTTAAATCACTTACCATTTGAAGGGGAGAATGAATTGATTTGTGATTTTTGGATACTCAGGAGTGGCAAAAGCATCATTAATCTCGTGTCTCCTTTGTGCCTCTGCAAAACTGTGTTAATAAGGCAGCATTTACCCATTGCAGACTGTGACTGTGTTGGGTACTTGTGTAGGGCCTGGTGGAGAAGGGTCCTCACAGCCTCAATTAGGCCTCAATGCCACATAAATTACAAACCTTGTTGTTATTGCCAGTTCCAGGCTGCTCTTCATCTGCATCGCCAGTGACAGAAACACGAGTGAGCATCCACACTCTAAGGCAGCAAACAACCACACTTTAAACTCTACAAGGGAGTCATTTTAATAAGTCAAGTTTCTCAAAGCAAAATTATCATAATGAGTGAGGAGCAAGGTGAGTGTAATTGGAGTGATGTGAAATGCAGAAAACTAATTAATTTTCTCCTGCAAGGTCTGGGAAAGGTCACGGAGAGACAACATGGATCGTGGTAGAGGATGCAAAGTGCTGTAAATATTTAAATGGCTCCCAGAAATCCCTGATTTATTCCAGAACATTAAAGTGTTCTGGCTTTGCAGTGGCAGCAGCGTGTCTCAGCAGTTCCTGTGGTTTGAACTCAAAGCACATCCCAGCTCTTGGATGGGAGTGGTTTGGGACTTTATGGAGGAGCCCAATAAAGAGAGGGGGTGGGAAGAGGGCTGGCCAGGGGCTGTGGAGTGTTTCAGTTCCAGGCTCCAGCCTGCCCAGGTCAGTGCCATGGGCAGTCATCATTTGTGGCATTCACATTCTCTGAGACAATCCCTTCACCCAGGATTCTTCTCCTGGGAAGCTGAAAGGCCTCAGAGAAAAGGAAAACAATTCTTATCTCATTTGCTTCTTCTGTGTTGTACTCACATGTGGAATGTGTTTGGAGATGTTTACCCACAGGTGATTGTTCCATTGCATTCTGCTGGGAGTTGTTTTCACTCTTTGGCCAATCAGGGCCAAGCTGTGTCAGGACTCTGGAGAGAGTCACCAGTTTTCATTATTATCTTTTTAGCATTCAGTAAGTACCTTTTCTGTATTCTTTAGTATAGCATAGTATAGTATTCTTTAACATAATATAGGATAATAAAGTCATAAATTAGCTTTTATCATAAAGTAATAAATTAGGCTTTTGAGAAAATTGAGTCAGATGCATCATTCCTGCCTTTGTTGGGACATTCCCAGCAAATACAGCAATCACTGACTGATGACTCTTCAGGAGCTTGTGTGAAATGAGGAGGTGGCTTCAGCCCAGCTCCCTGCTGGCCAAGTGTCCTTCCCATCAAAGCCACCTCCTGTCCTGGCAGCCCCTGGCTCTCAGGGGTGTCCTCTGGCTGTGCAGGGACATCCTGCAGCACAGGGAGCTGCTCAGGGGGGTTTGGCAGCTGCAGTTTTGTGATTCCCTGCAGACAGGGACTGAAGAGCTGAGCTGCTCCAGGGACTTAACCCAGCCCGGATGAACACAGCAATCCCTGGTTTCTCTGGTGCAGCATTTCCAGATCCCAGCTGGAGCACATGGGTCCCTGTCCTGGGTTACAAGATTTAGCTGGGGCTGTGTGTTCTGTCCCCATCTGTCAGAGCTGGGGCAGTTCTCTGCTGTCCATGGGGCAGTTTTTTCTTTCTCTCTCCCACAGCCAACCCTCCCTCCAGGAGATCTCTGCTGTCCATGGCCACTGAGTGTCCCTGCAGGGCTGATCCAATCCCAGCATCCCATGGGGAGATGCTCCGCCCAGGGGAGGAGCCAAGCATTCCCACCTGGATCCAATCTGGGCCTGGCACAGCACAGCAGCCTTTGCCCCCTGCATTGCCAGAGGAGCAGCTTTCTGCTGCCCTGCATGGCCAGAGGGAGCCCAGGCCCATCTGCAGCAGCCCTGGAGCTGCAGAGGAAAACTCCCCCCTTGTGCAGGATCCCTGCTGCAGCAGAGCCACAGCTGGCACTGCAGGAGGGCTGAGCCCCCATGGGATGGGGCTGGGACACCCCCCTGACACACAGGGGACAGGGCCTGTGATCACTCTGGCAGCATTGGTTTGTTTTCTTTTTTTGTACTATTTGCATTTGTGGTTTTATTTTCCCTGCTAAAGAGCTGTTATTCCTATTCTGATATCTTTGCCTGAGAGCCCCTTAATTTCAAAATTATAATAATTCATAGGGAGGGAGTTTACATTTTCCATTTCAGGGGAGGGTTCTGCCTTTCTTAGCAGGCACCTGGCTTTTCAAACCAAGACACACACTGAATCTGCACTAAAGGGGGATTTGGAGAGCTGTTGTGCCTACATTTTTGTTGCCAAATTAAGGGAATTCCAAAGGCGCCCAGAGAACCAGAACTCCTTGTGCTCTGTGTCACACATGTGTCACCTTGGTCCCTGCACTTGGGTAAATTTGTCTTGGTGCTTATGAGCCTGTGAGTGTGAAAGAGCATCAAACCAAATATTGCCCTAAGATCACACACTGAATTTTAATACCCTAAATTTCCCTAGAAGGACACTTATCCCTAGGACAGATTTCTTCCTCACAATGTTAAATTCATGTGGCTTCAGTGAGAGAATTACAAGGCACTTGACATCTCCCAGTTTCAGAATAACTTTGGAGCATCTGTTTTCACTCATTTAATTTCTCTGTCCCAGAGGGGACCCAGCCAAATGGCCAAGCTTTCCTGTGCTCAGGGCTGACATGATGTGATCTGAAGAGGAGCTCTGTGCGAGTTCTGTGCTGCTGCTGAAGTTGGATTCATTAGCCAGTTTCCCCCCAGAGTTTTCAGAAAGTTTCTGCTGTGTTTGAAGGATAATTGCCATCCCTTGGTCTCTGGGGAGGGAGAAACAAAGGACTTTGTGTTCCCCTTTTGATTCAAACTCAAAGAGTGACAGAGGCACGAAAAATAGCAGGTCCAGGAAATTCTTCAGTAGCATGTTAATGGCTCTGCATTGGAAATAATGTGTGGGGTACCACAGGGAGCCTGCCTGGGGGGGGAGGGAGGGCACAGGCAGCACTGCCAGCTCCTCTCCTGGAAAAAATGTCCCTGTACTTGTGCCTCTCTGGGGAGTGTGTGACTGGCAGCCAAGTTTTCCAGAGCAATAGTTTTGAAGGTATTTCTGTGTGTACTGCCAGTGATTTACACACCTGAATGCCTCTGGCATCCTCCTGCCATCACAGCCCTCTCCTTCCAGCCACAGCCCCAGGGCTGGGCCCAGACCACACCTACCAAGGATAAATGACATGCAAATGGTAGAAAACATCCAGAGAAAGCCAATTTTCATTTCACAGTGTTTTGTTTCTCTCTGCATCAGCCCAATCCTTGGTTTCAGTGATGGGATCTCTGCTGGGGCACCTTGGTCCATGCAGCTGTGCCCTCCCTTCACTGCAGTCCTGGAGGAGCAGGGATCCTCCCCATCCCTGTGAGCTGTGCAGAGCTGTGGAAACCCAGGGCACAGGGAAGATTTCTCTGTCTGCTCTGGGGTGCCCTGATCCCCAGGCCAGCACTGACTTTGACCCTCATCCATGGAGAAAGTTTCCCAGACTTCAAGATAGACTGGAACCCACAAAAGTCTGAAGTAGATTATAGAGAGCAGTGTAGGTGTATCACTTGGTGAGAAATTGAGGTTTTGGGATTTTTAGTTTGTTGTGGATGGAAGCAAGATGGAGGGCACAGGGTGTCATCCTGGGTTTCTTCTTCATGCTGCTTCTTCCTCCTTCTCCATGGGTTTAGGTGGCATTTTGTAATTGGGCAGGAAAGTCCCCATTGTGGGCTCTGTGGGATCAGTTATTGGGTTAAAAGGGGAAATAATCCAGGTGTCAGTTCTTAATTGGATAGTTTAGCTTTAAAAGACCTTGCAACAAGAGATTGTTGGCCATTTTTGTGGTGCTTTTCCAGCGTGTGGAGAGCATACAAAACTTTGGATAAGACAATAATAAACAAAAACCTGAAGACCAAAAAAGATCCAGTGCATCTCTCTTTCCTGACACAAAATCACTCCAGGAGAGTCTCCCCGGACAGAGAAGCCCCCCTGGGAGGGCCCGGCCATAACCCAGAAGTCAGGGAATCAGCAACAGGTACCCCAGCACAGAAGGACACCGCTGGGAGCTCTTCCCCACTGAGCCAGTTCCAGTCCTGGGGCTCCTCTGCTCCAAATCTCCAGCTCTTCCAGCTTCACCTTTCCCCTTCCCTGGTTTGTGCAGGGAACAAGCTGCTCCTGGGTTATCCCATGTGAGCACTCCCAGCTCATCCCAGGTGTGAGGATGTCGAGGTCTCTGGTGTCAAGATGACCCCGAGGTGTTAGAAAGTCTCTTTTTCCCAGCCCCGAGACTGAGGAAGATGATAGGATTCCTTGCCTCTCCTTCTCAAGGTTGTTTATTTTTTCTTATCTCTAACATTCTTTCTCTGACCCGCTGAGGTCTGTCTAGCAGGTCAGGTTGAGGCACACTGACCACCCTCAGGGTGGTGTTATCTTTTTATACTGAAAACTGGGTGTACTTTATTTACAATAATTTTCCAATACCTATCACCTATGTTAGACAGTTTGTCTCTCCTCTAAACCAATCCAAAAGTGCCACCATCACAGCAGAAGATGGAGGCTAAGAAGAAGAAGGAGAAAGACAGAACATGCCCAGATTCCTCCATCTTGCTTCTTCAACTCACATTCTAAAAACCCCAAAATTCTACATTTTTACCCGATACTAAATTCACTATCATTCTATTCAATCTCTTGTGGCTTGTACATCTTTGCACAAAATTGGTAATTGTTTCCATGGGTTAAAATCGAGGGCACGTGTGTCTTTGACCCCATGCCAAGGTCTCTGAGCCTCCTGCCAGGGTCTCGAGCCCTCCAGGGCAATCAGAGGAATATCCTGGGTTCTGACATGGGGATGGCTGCAGGGCCCCATTTCCTGCCCAAAGGTTCTGATGCCTTTCAGAGGAAGGCAGTGTGGAATGGTGTGCTCTGCAGCTTGGTCCCTTCCCAAGGAGATGCTCACCTGTTCCAAAACACAAGCAATGAGTGATTGAATGTAGTTTCACCTCTGGATCATGACAAACCCAAAATGAAAAGAAGGGAAGAATCTTACACCCTCCAGTAATTAAAAATAAATATTTTCTATTTCCTTCCAGTTGAGAATTTCATTATGATTATTTAATGATGACACTCTAACAAGATTCAATAACTAGCTTTTCTTTTTTTTTTTAACGGTGATAATTTTGCCAAAATCCTTTCATGACTAACACAGAAATTGTCTCCAGTGCCACTTCAAACATGTCACAGATGTGTTTTGGTGCTAGAGTGTATCTTGCATAATGGATCTCTTAGGCAGTGCAAGTGACACTGGATCACATGAGAATGTCTTTAATGGCAAATATTATGGATTTCTCTAAAATATTTAAAGGCACTAAACATTCTATGCTTTAAATCCTGCTTCCAGTAAGCAACTGCTGATAATTAGATATCCCAATCTGTGTTTAGTGCATCCCTTGGGTCTGTTCAATGTCTGCTGCTGAATTACCTCCATGGGCAGTGTGGGACAGAGCTGCACACGTTCCCTGAGCCTCCCAACTCCCTCTGTTCCCAGGGATTCCATCTGCCTCCAACACCCTGCCAGGGAGCAGCCTGCAGAGAGGAGGTGATGGCTAATCCATCACATCTCAATTTCTTACCTGAAAATTCAGTTTTTTACCACATGAGAAGGTGGTGATGCCCAGTGAGATTGTGGATGCTCTGCAGAAAGGTGTAGGGCATGAAAACTTGTCATGAAAGATGGAGAACTTCACCATTTGGGGTTTCTGCTTGGAGCAGAATAGCACTAAAAACACTTTTTTTTTTTTTCACTAAAAAACTGGCTTGAAACCTAAATGTTTTCTTTTTGTCCCTGCAAGGGGCTTGTGAGAGAAGCTGCTTTTCATCCCAGCTGAATCCTGAAAAGCCACATTTTTCATCCAAACCACGACCCAAGAAAGCTGTGCTGGAAGAAGTTGTTCACAGTTCCATTGGAGCAGCAGCTGGTCCTGGGGGGAACTGCAGGATCCAGGTGAAAAACCAAGTTCAAAGCCTTCAGCTGCCCTTGCTGCCCTTTCCTCAAAGCAAATCCATCCTGGGCTGCATCCAGCCTGAATAATGAATTCTGCACTGCTGGGTCTCAGCAGGGAGCTGATGGGAGCAGTGGGGGCTCAGGAGCCAAACTCACTCTGAGCCCACTCAGAAACACTGGGGAGCAATTCCTACAGCAATTCCAGCACCAGGCACAGCCCAGATCCCCATTCTGGAATTCTGGAAGGAGCTGCAGGTGCAGCTCCACACCTGCAGCAGCTGCTCAGCCTTGCAGCCCTCACCCTTCTTCCAGAGCTTTCTATGCTCCTCTTAACTCATGGGAACGGATTCCAGCTGCAGGGGTGTCAAAATACCTCATTCCAACATCAAATGCATGCATTTTGCTGCTTAAAATAGGCATTCTAGGCAGGCACTCTGCACATTGGAAAAGCCTCAGCTCATCCTCCTTCTCCTTCCCTGAGCTGGGATCTGTGGGGAGAGGTTTCATCCACACCAGCAACTCCCAGAGCCTGGGGATTCATGGAATGTCCTGAGCTGGAAGGGACCCCCAGGATCACCCAGGGCAGCCCCAGCCCTGCACAGACACCCCAACAGCCCCACCCTGGGCACCCCTGGCAGCCCCTGGAGCTCTGGCAGCCTCGGGGCCGAGCCCATTCCAACCCTGCAGGAATGCCACTCCTGCTCCCTGAGCCAGACAAGGTCCTGGGCTCTGCTCCTCCCTCCAGCCTCAGCCCAGCTCTTTCCCTTCCTGCTCCTCCAGCACCTTCTCCCAGCCAGCCCCTGGCTCAGCACCACACCCAGGGAATCTTGAATTCCCAGAAAAAAAACATCACAGCAAAATGGGAACAAACAACAGTGATGTGGCCTTGTCACAGCAGATCATTTCAAAGGCTTCTTGTTCAGCTCTGATTGGGAATGAAGCCAACTTGGAGATGCTGAAATCCCCTGTGAGTTTGGGCTCCCAACTCTGCTCAGCCCTGGGGCTGCACAGCACACAGGGAACACGGAGGAATTTTAAATGGCATTTTTGAAATGCAGTCACTCATTGCTCACACTGAGGCTGCTTTTCCTGCCTGCTTCTCTCTTGCATCCACAAGGGTTTCCCCCAGGTTCCACAGGACAAACAAGGAATTAATTTCTGATGGCTAAAATCTAGCAGAACCTTGCTTTCCCTCCTTTTCAGATGTGGATTAACCCTTTTCCCCTTTCCTTTCCTTTCCTTTCCTTTCCTTTCCTTTCCTTTCCTTTCCTTTCCTTTCCTTTCCTTTCCTTTCCTTTCTCCTTTTTTTGTACTTTCTCAGCAAAATTTTTTGAAGATTTTTTTTTTCAAGATTTGTAACTGATTCCCAAGGTTCCTCAGGGAAGCTGGGGAATGAGTTAAAGGCGAAACCACCCTTGTCTCCAACAGAGTGAGAGCAGGAAGGGAAAGAGCTGGGCTGAGGCTGGAGGGAGGAGCAGAGCCCAGGACCTTGTCTGGCTCAGGGAGCAGGAGTGCCATTCCTGCATGGTTGGAATGGGCACGGCCCCGAGGCTGCCAGAGCTCCAGGGGCTGCCAGGGGTGCCCAGGGTGGGGCTGTTGGGGTGTCTGTGCAGGGCTGGGGCTGCCCTGGGTGATCCTGGGGGTCCCTCCCAGCTCAGGACATTCCATGAATCCCCAGGCTCTGGGAGTTGCTGGTGTGGATGAAACCTCTCCCCACAGATCCCAGCTCAGGGAAGGGGAAGGAGAAGGAGGATGAGCTGAGGCTTTTCCAATGTGCAGAGTGCCTGCCTAGAATGCCTATTTTAAGCAGCAAAATGCATGCATTTGATGTTGGAATGATTTTAGCACCCCTGGGTGTCAGAATCTGGGTACCTCTGGTACTGCACCAAGCTTGACTTTCATAGGAACAGTCATACTTGTACCAGGTTCTGCACTGGCTAATTAACATTATTCTGCATTTCAATGAATTATGTTGTTTTTATCAGTCTTGCTCTGTATCAGATTCCCCAACACCAGTGCCCACAGCCAGACCCAGGCACAGGGCTGAAGGGACACACTGGCAGTGGGACAGGGAGAGTGTGAAAAGAGATGGGAAAAAAAAAAGATAGGGAGAGGAAAGGATCATGGAAGCAAAGGTTTACTGGATGGTTTGGGTTGGAAGGGACCTTAAAGAAGATCCACCCCCTGCCATGGGCAGAGACACCTCCCACTGTCCCAGGCTGCTCCCAGCCCTGTCCAGCCTGGCCTTGGGCACTGCCAGGGATCCAGGGGCAGCCACAGCTGCTCTGGGCACCCTGTGCCAGGGCCTCCCACCCTCACAGGGAGAATTCCTTTCCAATATCCCAACTAAACTAACACTCCTTCAGCCCGAGGCCATTCCCTGTGTCCTGTCCTTCCATCCCTTGTCCCCAGTCCCTCTCCAGCTCTCTTAGAGCCCCTACAGGCCCTGACAGGGGTTCTGAGGTCTCTCTGCAGTTTCTCTTCTCTGGGCTGGACACCCCAGTGGATCCGAGGGATCCTCAGAAGAACAAGGTGCAAACACAGTCCTGGCAAAGGCTTAGGAGAGCCCTTCACCATTCCCAGGTGTTCGAGGTTCCTGTTCTGCCTCACTGGGTGTCTCCAGGATTGCCCACCACACTGGGACAGAGGGAATGAGGAGGGGCAGTTTGTGCAGCCAGTGAGGACAGAGGGTAAACTTCAAATAATGCAACTGGGCAACTCAAAAGGAGTAAATAAATTTTAAAAATCCTTGTCAGTCAAGCTGAGGCCAGCAGAGGAATTTGTCTGACTTAATTTTACATTTGACTTTATTTTACATTTAGAATGGAACCACCTTTAGGTGCTGACAAACACAGCGGAGAGCACCCACAGAGCCTGAATGATGACAAATGCACCCCTGGAGGCTCCTGATGGCTGCAGCTCATCCCACAGGCTGGCAGTGATCCCCAGGGGCTGCAGCTTTGCCCTTGCACAGCAGTGGGGAGCAGCAGAACCTCTGTCACAGCATTGGGCTCAGCTGGGTAATAATTAGCACTGACTCCATGATTCATAGGAGGCTGATCAATCTCTTTATTTTATCTATATATATATATATGAAATATCATATCATATCATATCATATCATATCATATCATATCATATCATATATAATATTAAGAAACCCATTGCTTTTATAGACAGTTACAATACACCTATACACCTGGACCCAATTGGTCCTTTAATTAAAACACCATCCCCACTGGCTAATTAAGAAAGCACCCTTTTCTAAACAAATCCCCATAACACATTCCACATGTGCACAGCACCAGGTGCAGCAGGTTAAGATAATAATTGTTCCTCATTCTTTTTTCTGATCTCCTCACAGCCTTTCCCAGGCATCATTCTGGGAAAGTTGTGTTTGTCCCTGTGGCCAGAAAGCTGCTGCCACAGAACCTGCCTCTGGAGGTGCAGCAAAAACCCCAAAATGTGGAGGGCTCCTGCTGGTACCTCAGCCTGGGCTGGTGCAGAGCACAGCCTTTGATGGGCTGGGACACCTTCACGTGTCACACGCGGGAGAGGAGGAACATTCCTGGCATGGGAACATTTCCCTGAGCCCCTCTGGCCCTTGGGAAGTGTTTGCTCCCTGCTCTGCAGGGTGGCCATGGGCAGCAGGTCAGCCCAGGATGCCCCATGGCTACTGCCACTGTCCCCAGGCAGTGTCCCCCACCTAAAGGGGACAGGACAGTGGGTGAATGGGGACAAAACCAGTTCTGGGAGTCACAGCCTGCCCCATTCCTCATCCAGGGGTCCCTGGCAGGACAGAGCACCCCTGAGGGCCGCAGGATGGGCCTGGGGATAAGTGATGGAGCACCCCTGGGTTGGGCCATGCAGACAGCACTGCCAGCTTGTTCATATCCTGCACAGTGATGGAAAAGCCTTTAAAATGAAAAAAACAAACCTCTTTGTTTTTTTCTCTATATTTGTCAATTCTTAAAGCACCTCCTCTGTGAAGTTTTTCAGCCATTCAGAGTCAACCTTTCTGGGAATGATCAAAAATGGAAATGCCAGGTTGAAGGTTGTATTCACTGAACTCTGGATATAAAAAAAATCTGAGTTCTAAAGTTTTCCAGGGCTGCTCACCACCTGTAGTAAGTGCTAACATGATACCTAGAGAGGGCTTATTCAGAGGTGCTTATCTTGCTTCCTCAGTGTTCCTCACCTGAAATTTTTAAAAGTATCTGAATTTTCTCTTGTCATGTTTTGGGCTCATAAAATTGGATTAAATTCTGCCTTTGCTGTGTGCATCTCTCTGGAAAATATCTGTCCACATACTACTCAGCCCTGAAAGCTGAGCTGGCTTCTCAGCTTCAAGTGTGTCTGTGTTGTCACTCATGTGCTTGTGATGTGCCACACAAATATCACAGAAACGAGAGTTGTTTGGGTTGGAAGGACCTTAAAGCACATCCACTGCCACCCTTGCCATGGCAGAGACACCTTCCACTGTCCCAGGCTGCTCCCAGCCCTGTCCAGCCTGGCCTTGGAAAGTGCCAGGGATCCAGGGGCAGCGACAGATGCTCTGGGCACCCTGTGCCAGGGCCTGCCCACCCTCCCAAGGAAGGATTCTTTCCCCATATCACATCTGACCCAATTATCTTATAAAATGGTGAAGGTGAGTGCTCAGTGTGATAACCAAAGTGTTTCTCACACCAGCAAAGGTGTGACTGTGCTGCCTTTGAGCCCCCAGCTCCTCCAGCACTACTTTGGGGTCTGGGAGAAGGGGCCCAGCTCTCTGCTGGTGTTCCCATGGACTTCAAGGTCCCAAAAAAGGGACATGGGTGGTGGCACCTTGTTCTGCATGGGCTGGATGAGCTGCAGGCTAGGGCACAAAAGGAGGGAAGGAGCAGCATCCAGGAGGGCACACACACTCCTAGGGTGGGCACACACACCCCTATGTGCACCAGGGTGTCTCGGTTTGGAAAGACAGGTGCCTGCTAAGGAAGGCAGGAGCCTCCCTTGAAATGGAAAATGCAAACCCCCTCCCTCTGAATTGCTATAAATTTTAAATTAAGGGAATCTCAGGCAAAAAATATGGGAGCAGGAAATAACAGTTATTTAATAGGGAAGGAAATAAAATTATAAAATAAACAATGCAGTAAACCAAAACAACACTGCCAGAGTCAGAACCCAACCTGACACCCTGTAGGTCAGGGTGTTGGTGGCAGTCCCATTGGAATTGTGGCTCAGCCCTCCTGCAGTGTCAGCGGTGGTTCTGCTGGAGCAGGGATCCTGTAGAAAGGTGCAGTCTCTTCCTCTGAAGATCCAGGGGCAGAGGCAGCTGCTGTTCCTCTGGGGAATCCAGTGCAGAAGCTGTGCTGGTGTTCCAGAACCTCCAGATTATATCCAGGTAGGAATGCTTGGCTCCTCCCTCTGGGCTCACATCTCCCAATGGGATGCTGTAGTTCTTATCAGCCATGCAGGGACATTCAATAGCTGCTATCAGCAGGTGTCTGCCCTGAGGGAGGATTGGGTGTGGAAGAGATAAGGAAAACTGCCCACTGAACAGAAGACAACTGCCACAAAGATGGCAAAGGGAACACAATTTGTTTTGCAATTGGGGACAGGGCCTCCCACAGCCTGTGCAGCAGGAGGGAGCTCAGCTCCTGGGGGGTTCTGAGTGCTGGAATGAGCTCCTGGGAGGTGGATTAGGAAGCAGGGAATAGGTGATGGAATCTGCATTGCAACCAGGAGATGTAAAGCATTTCTGCTCTCCTTATTTATGTGCTTTGATTGCACCGGGCAGGGAGGGGACAAAGGCATTAAGGTCATACTGAATCCAAGTACACAGTTCCAGCAGGAAGGAGCCACTGGCTGGGCACAGAGCTCAGGGATGTGCCCTCCTGTGTCACTATGATATTTCCTGAAAAATCTCTTCGCCAGGAATTCTTCTCCTCGGAAGCTGAGAAGCTCCAGCTTCTCTATGTTTTACTGCTTTGGAATGTGATTTGGAGACTGTTTAGCCAGCATGTGAATTGTTTTCATTTAATGACCAATCCCAGTCCAGCTGAGTCAAGGTTCTGAGGAGTCACGAGTTTTTATTATTCATCCTTTTCTAGCCTTCTGATGTATCCTTTCTCTGTAGTTTAGTGTAGTTTTAGTATGTAATATATCATATCATATATCAGTCTTCTGAGAACAAGGAGTCAGACTCTCATCTCTTCACCTCGTCCTGGGACCCTCATAACCACCACACTCCTGCAAAGCCCCTCTCCCCTTCTGCAGACCCCTCCCCACATCACTGCACCTCCCAGGCTTGCCAGGCTTTCCCACAGGGCTGTACAGCTCCAGGCCTGCTGGTTTGGGATTTTTCCCATGAAAACACCTTGCCACAGGTGTGCTCTAAGGCAAACTGACTGAATATTGCAGTGCTGCTGGTGCCTCCCAGCTGTCCCAGAGGTAGGCTGGCATTGCATGCCCTTGTTTGCCTTATTTATCATTTAACAATGCCAAAGGGCTCTTTTCATCCAAAGTAAAAAATGGACACTTATAAAAATGCATAGGTTTTAAATTGCTCAGCAGTTGGAGTTGTTATGAGAACTCCCAGGGAATAAATGGTTCCTTCTCCCATTAGGCTCAAAGGCCATTTCCATACAGGCTGCACATGGAATGGGATTCATTCCTACTCCCACTACACACAACTGTTTCTCTGCTGTTCCTTCAAGCTTCAATGTCTCTCTTAATGCTTTATTACCACTGTTTAAAACTCCACACTTTGGAATGTGCTCAGAGTAAATCTGCCATGTTGTGTTTAAGTACCAATTCCTTATGTTTTAAAGGCATTAATCTTTGCTTTTTTTGCTGTGTCTAAGTGGCTTGGTTTGAACAGACAGGTGTTTGCTAAGGAAGGCAGGAGCATCCCCTGAAATGGAAAATGCAAACCCCCTCCTTCCCAATTATTATAATTTTGAAATTAAGGGGCTCTCAGGCAAAGATATGGGAGCAGGAATAACAGTTCTTTATTAAGGAAGAAAATAAAAATAAAATACAAATGCAGTATAACAAACCAACCCAGCCAGAGTGATCACAGGCCCTGGCCCCTGTGTGTCAGGGGGTGTCCCAGCCCCATCCCATGGGGGCTCAGCCCTCCTGCAGTGCCAGCTGTGGCTCTGCTGCAGCAGGGATCCTGCACAAGGGGGGAGTTTTCCTCTGCAGCTCCAGGGCTGCTGCAGATGGGCCTGGGCTCCCTCTGGCCATGCAGGGCAGCAGAAAGCTGCTCCTCTGGCAATGCAGGGGGCAAAGGCTGCTGTGCTGGGCCAGGGTCAGATTGGATCCAGGTAGGAATGCTTGGCTCCTCCCCTGGGTGGAGCATCTCCCCATGGGATGCTGGGATTGGATCAGCCCTGCAGGGACACTCAGTGGCCACGGACAGCAGAGATCTCCTGGAGGGAGGATTGGCTGTGGGAGAGAGAAAGAAAACTGCCCAATGGACAGAGGATAGCTGCCCCAGCTCTGACACGTGGGGATAGAACACACAGACCCATTTCCACCCTAAGAAGTCCCTGAGCCAGCATAATGAAAGGAGATTCCTCTCTTTCTCAGCCACTGATTCCTGTGGAATGACAACAGGACTTGGGTGCTGCAGGCAAATCTGGTTCCCTGCTGTTTCTGAAGGCCCTGTCTCCTCCAGCCAGGCATGGAAAAGTCCTTGTGGCTGTGCCTGCATGGATGGAATTCCCAGGATTGTTGCCTGGCTGTGCCTGAGCCCCTCCTGTCCCACCCTTCCCACTCCTGCCGTGCCAGCTCCCAGGGGCTGTGAGGGAGGTGCTGGAAAGGCAGAGCTCATGGCCAAAGGCTGCCTCTGCCAGGACTCCCGGTGGTGATGGAGACTGGGAACTGCACCAGGACACCTTGGTATGGTACAAGACAGAGCTCTCAGCTGTCGCTATGGGACACAAAAGAACACAAACGCACACCGCTGTTCTCAAGGTGAAGAAAAAGGGAAGTTTATTTTCTGACTTTAACATTTATCATTTTCTAAGAGAGACAGTGGATTGGAGGGTGACAGTGCTTCCTCTCCAATGACACTGGACAAACTAATAGTTTATCAACTTTTTCTTCTTCTATAAAGGAATGCAAAACAATGAGTTATTTACAGAAAGTGTGTGAGAAAGCTCGCTACAAGAATGTCAACATCAGAAGGCTTAGAAAATCTTAAAAAACTAGGATGACACTCAGCAACTTTCATCTGCAGAGCATCAAGCAGGGCTGATCCCGTGCCTTTAATTTCTATCACTCCTAACTGCACTGCTAAGCTTCCCTTGGGAATTTTACTTTGGATTTCACCCCACGGTCCACATGCTCTCAGCACAGAACATCTTAAAAAACAGTCCAAGGCAGCTCACCTGATAGAAAGGGTGATGTAACACTGCAACAGAAAATGCTAATGAGTTCCAAATTGTGTCAGGAAAATCAATGCTCGTCCTCCAGAAGGTTTTTATTGGATAACTTTCTTGTTGACTTGGTTATTGTTCCAGAGTCCTACAAAATGAGAGGCAAAGAGGAAGGCAAGGAAATGCAGTCCATGACAAACGAGCTAGTTCTTCAGTCCAACATAAAACTTGAGGGTTTAGAACAGGCTTTAAATATAGGAGATTATAAACTGGGAAGATGGAATGTAGACACAGTAAAACAGGAGGGAGAACACAGGAAAGATCTGCTCTTAACAAGTTTTTGTTGCACAAATATGTTTTGTTCAACAAAAGCCAATCCTTCATCCTTCCAGGTTCCTGGTGGAGAAGGACGCTTCCCAAAAGCCTCAGAACCAAACCTCACCCACAGGAACTCAGCAGCTCAGGAGTGGCTCTTCCCCTGCCCAGGCGTGGTGGGACTTGCAGCCTTTCAGCCCTTTGGGTCCTCTCTGCCCTCCTAGATTTGAGGAGGGCAGGACCAAGGAGCAGGGATCTCTTCCATCCTTTGATCATTTCAGCCTTAGAAGAATTTTCTTCAAAGGTAAGAAAAGGCTCTGCACATGAGGAGACCTTTATGATGCTTTAATGTCAGCGGCAAGGATTTCTCTCCCTGGTGCCATGAGGGCCCATAGCTGCTTTGAGGGTGTTTATACCACAAGCAGGGGACACACCTCAGCCTTTCCCAAAGTGATCTCCCAACTCTCCACCACGGTTTTACACATCAGTGGATTCTGGGCTGGAAGGAAAGTCTCCCTGTAGTGAGGGATAAGTCTGTCCTGTATTGTTTCTTTTAAAGGTTGTGCTTTTGCAGCCTCTCATCCACCAGAAACTTTTTTGAGATGCTTTAATCCTTAATTTCTTTCCAAGATATTTTTTTTCTCTGAGGTAATTTGCTTGGCCTCCTCTCTAGGTGGGCAGAACCATAGGAGATGCCAAGAGTCCCCTGCCATCCCTGTGGCTCAACAGCCACCTCTGCTCTCTCTGAGTGTCACAAGCAGTGAGCAACCTCCTGAATGAGCAGTTCCATCAGCACCTGAATGAGGTGTTCCACACCTCATTAGATTGTTCTCAATGCCTTCAAGACCCCAATATTATCAATATTTATCCCAGGTGAGCATTGCACAGCAGTATAAAGAGAAGCCCAGCATGGAGTATCTGATGGCTGCCTTAGCTGCTCAATGTGCTTTTTTAACATCTCCTTCAGATCCCATCTCACAGGAGCCCTTCACATTGACAAGTTAACACAGGAATGACCCCTACAACAACTCCCCTTCTAGCAGCTTCTTAAACCCTAAGCTTAAATTAATGAGGTTCAATGAATAACATGAGCTGTGTAATGTTGCTGTCAAATCACCACAGCACAGGCCTTTCATCTGTGCTCAGATCCAAACCCTTCCAGTCAAACTCCACCCCTTAATTTGGAGGCTGCAGAAGCTTGGACTTGGCTTAGCCTTTAAATTCACTTGGCCTTGACAAACATTTCTGAAACTGGGACTAGGGGGGCTCAAGCACAAAGGGTACCCAAAGCTGGCCCTTTGATTTCCACCAAAACAGCTGTCATTTTTAGAGAACTGGGATGGATTTTCCTAGGAAGGGACAAAATTATTTAGAAATTATAGAATCACAGAATCCAAGAGTGGTTTAGGTTGGGAATTGTGGTATTCACATTCTCTGAAAAAATTCCTTCACCCAGGGTTTTTTTCTTGGGAAGCTGAAGGTCAGAGAGAGGCCTCAGAGAAAACAATTCTTCTCTCATTTGCTTCTCCTGTGTTGTGCTCACATGTGGAATGTGTTTGGAGATTGTTTACCCACAGGTGATTGTTCCATTGCATTCTGCTGGGAGTTGTTTTCACTCTTTGGCCAATCAGGGCCAAGCTGTGTCAGGACTCTGGAGAGAGTCACCAGTTTTCATGATTATCTTTTTAGCATTCAGTAAGTATCCTTTCTGTATTCTTTAGTATGGTTTAGTATTCTTTAATATAATATAGTATAATAAAATAATAAATTAGCCTTCTGATAAGATGGAGTCAGATGCATCATTCTCTCCCCTCATCGGGGTTGCCTGCATTTACAACAGGGAAAGACCTCCAGGATCACTGAGTTCAATTGTTAACCCAGCACTGCCAAGGCCACCATTGACCCATGTCCCCAAGTGCCACATCCACACAGCTTTAAATCACTCCAGGGATGGGGACTCCAAGAGTGGCCTGGGCAGCTGTGCCAAGGCTGGACAACCCTTTCCATGAAGAAATGTTCCCTAAATTCCAGTCGAAACTCCCCTGGCCCAGCCTGAGGCTGTTCCCTCTCCTCCTGTCCCTGTTCCTGGGAGCAGAGCCCAAGCCACACCTGGCTGTCCCCTCCTATCAGGAGTTGTACAGAGCCAGAAAGGCAAAGCAGAGCAGAGCTGGTGCCCCTGGCACTGCAGACATCCAGCCCTCCTTGTTTTGCAAGTGGAACTTTAGCAGCTCCTTCCTGTAATTTACCAAAGTAGCCCTTTTTTCTCTCACAAAGAGAATAAAGAAATGGTAAAATAACTTTGAAAGTCAGGTTATTCCTATGCCTTAACACCTTCCAACAGATGTTGTTCTTACCGAAAGCAGAGTTCCTTGAATTATTAACGGTTCCCAACAGCTCAGCTTGAAATAATTTAGCATTTGAAAGAGAAAAGCCACTCTCATTATTCCAAGTGCAGAAACATTTTTGGTTATTAAAGGTGTTCTCCTCAAAAAAGAGAAATCTGAACAGTTTGTATCTTTTCCTCCAGATGCCAGCAGGAGCACCAGATCCAGGGAAACCTTTGTGCTTGCTGAAGGTTAATTGATAAAATACAATGGAAGAGAGAGGACTTCATATTCCATTTTACTTGAGAAGCATGCATCTGATCTTGTGCTACCTTTAACTTCACCAGATTTATTGTATTTGCACTTGGAGACCATTACATTCTTTCTGAGGCTCAAAGTGACCAGTTATTCACTGCAGTCAAACTTCCCAAGGGATATTGGCCAGGTTGGACAGGGGGTGGAATGGGATGAGCTTTAAGGTCTTTTCCAACCCAAATCATCCTGGGATTTGTGAGACTGAGCTCCAGGCTGTTGGGCATTGCCCCTTGGGTGGTTGTTGAGAGAAGAACATCACCCACAGCCCCTGCTTCCCTGGTAGGGCAGCACTGGGAGATGCTCTTGGCAATGCTGTGGTCTCAAAACCAGCTCTGGCTTCTGGGAAAACCAAACAGGCTGGGCCAAGCTGTGGCAGGTTTGTAGCTTGGCCTTATGGCAGAGCATCTCAGCTGGCCACCCTGTGGGAGATGCACAGAAGGGCCCTGGGCTGGCTGGGAGCTGAGCTGGGATGGCTTTTCCCAAGAATTCTGTGTCCCCTTTGTGGTGGTGCTCACAGGGGTCCCAGGACGAGGGAAGAGATGAGAATCTTGACTCCATATTTCAGAAGACCGATTTATTTTTTTATGATATATATTATATTAAAATAAAATTATATACTAAAACTATTCTAAAAGAATAGAAGAAAGGATTTCATCGGAAGGCTAGCAAGGAAAAAGAATGGAATGATAATAAAATCTTTTGACTGACCAGAGTCCAAGCCAGCCGACTGTGATTGGCCATTAATTAAAAACAACCACATGAGACCAATCACAGATGCACCTGTTGCATTCCACAGCAGCAGATAATCATTGTTTGTATTTTGTTTCTGAGGCCTCTCAGCTTCTCAGGAGACAAGATCCTAACAAAAGGATTTTTCATAAAATATGTCTGTGACACCCTGTGAAACCAGCCCATGGAGGAGATGAGTGGTTGTCTGCTTAGCACTTAGGGAAAGGAGGCCAGAATGCTCTGTGCAGGGCTGCTCCTCAGGGTGACAGGGTCAAATCTGCCCAGCCATGGACTCAGCAGGATAGTGTCACTCTAGGACATGAAATAAAACAACACAGACACTGGAACTCTAAGGTAAAAGAAGGGAAGTTTAATGTCTGACTCCAACATTTATAGATTTTCAAAAGTGACAGTGGATTGGAGGATGACAGTGCCACCTCTCCAATGACACTGGACAAACCAACAGTCCATCAAATCTCTCCTCCTCCAGAAAAGAATGTAAAATAGTAATTATTTACAGAAAAGTCTGTGAGAAAGTTCATTACAAGAATGTAAAACATCAGAACGCTCAGAACAACTTTGAAGAACTTAGAAAACAGGGTGACAGGATGGCTTTCCCTCTCCAGCATAGATCTCAGGTGGGATCCAGGGACGCTCCAGGGGCACATGGCTAGGATTCAGAGCTGGAGGTGGAAGTTGACAAGGCCTGTGCTCTCCTCAGTCTCTTCAGCTTGTGGGACACATTTTTACCAAATTCTGAGATTGCATCAAAAGTTAGGAGAGTGAAATGCTGATCATTGTTATTAATCACCTCTGCAAACAGCATTGGGCTGCTGCCCTCCGTTGCTCATCAATCATGGAATCACAGAATGGTTTTGGTTGGAGAGGACCCTAAAAATCATCTAATTCCAGCACCCTCCTGCCCAGGGCAGGGACACCTTCCACTGTCCCAGTGTGCTCCCAGCCCCATCCAGCCTGGCCTTGGGCACTGCCAGGGATCCAGGGGCAGCCACAGCTGCTCTGGGCACCCTGTGCCAGAGCCTGCCCACCCTCACAGGGAGAATTCCTTCCCAATATCCCATCCAACCCTGCCCTCTGGCAGTGGGAGCCATTCCCTCTTGTCCTGGCACTCCATCCCCTGTCCCAAGTGACTCCCCATCCTACTGATACCTTCCCTTCAGGAAATTAATTAGGTGACCTCAAAACCTTCTCTTCTCCAGGCTGGACACCCCAATTCCCTCAGCACTCCCCCACAGCAGAGGTGTTAAGGCACTCCTGGGGCTGGGGGACATCAGGAGCACGAGCTGGCCGTGGGTCTGGGGGAGCCAGGACTGCCCAGATGTGCAGGGAGATAACCCAGGGGTGTGTGTGTGTGTGTCAGAGCCTGCTCGTGCACCACTCACTGATGTATTGATCTCCTCCTGAAGGCCTCCCAAGCCTCATTTCAAATTAATAACTCACAGTTGCACATGGCTTTCGATGACTCTTCAGAATTATGACCCAATTTATGTTTTCTGTAATAATCAGCACAATAAGGCAGTAAAGCTGTCATTGCTGGATACACCAAATTTATATTTTATCACGGCAATATAATCAATATAATAAGAAACCAATACTTTATGAATTAGCATTGTCTTCTCAGAGTCTTTTTGGGACTCTTTCCTCAAGTCTGCTTTGGGTCTGGGGAGGTTTATGTCCATATTAGCTCTTCCTGCAGCTGTTCCATGATAAATAAACCTCCCACTGCTTCTGAGATCTCAGCCAATATGCTCTGCAGTAATAACAAAACATTTCCTTTACTGGTCTTTTTTATATTCAAAGCAAAACCATCAAACAAATTAAGTTTTCTCACAATACAACACAAAACAATGTGTTCCTCTGTTTCCCCCAACTGAGTTCCTTGCATGCACTGCAGGAGCAGCTCTGAAACATTGAATGATGCTTTGCATTGCTTCAGCTGCTGTCAGCAACCGAGCTGCAAACACTCCAAAATGTTCATTATTTGACTCCCAACACTCTGTAAAATATGCTCATAAACACATCCAGAGATGCCTGTGCTCACACACGCTTGCATTTGTCTCTTTAGAGACACATTATCATATCTGTTTCTGTTTCCAGATGAGAAAGAAAAGTTCTTAGGTGGTTAGATACCATTTCCCACTGCAAAGGAACGAGCTGAGGGAGAACCAGGCCAGGATTTCTGGTTCTCTTTCTCTTTGTTTTGATCCCAGCACACCTCTCCCCTGCTGAATGAGCAGCCACAGGAGCCATTAACTCTCTGCAGACAAATATTTTAATGTCATTTCTACCCCTGGCTTCTCTTCCTGAGGCATCTCTGGCAGCAGAGCTGGGACAGCTTTGGTCTGTGCCAAGAGCAGCCTCAGGGTGACAGAACTGAGCCCAGGACAGAGCTGAGCCCATGTCCCCGATTGCAAGGCAAGTTGTATTCTATTACCATCTGTATGGCAGTTGTCTTCTGTTCAGTGGGCAGTTTTGCTTATCTCTTCCACACCCACTCCTCCCTCAGGGCAGACATCTGCTGATAACAGCTATTGAATGTCCCTGCATGGCTGATAAGAACTACAGCATCCCATTGGGAGATGTGAGCCCAGAGGGAGGAGCCAAGCATTCCTACCTGGATATAGTCTGGAGGTTCTGGAACACCAGCACAGCTTCTGCACTGGATTGCCCAGAGGAACAGCAGCTGCCTCTGCCACTGGATCTTCAGAGGAAGAGACTGCACCTTTCTACAGGATCCCTGCTCCAGCAGAACCACCCCTGACACTGCAGGAGGTCTGAGCCACAATTCCAATGGGACTGCTGCCAACACCCTGACCCACAGGGTGTCAGGCTGGGTTCTGACTCTGGCAGTGTTGGTTTAGTTTACTGCATTGTTTATTTTATCTTTTTATTTTCGTCCCTAGCAAAGAACTGTTATTCCTGCTCCCATATTTTTTGCCTGAGAGCCCCTTCATTTAAAATTTATAGCAATCCAGAGGGAGGGGGTTTACATTCTCCATTTCAGGGGAGGCTCCTGCCTTCCTTAGCAGACTCCTGTCTTTCCAAACCAAGACAGCCCAGGACAGAACTGAGCCCAGGACAAAGCTGAGCCCAGCCTCAGGTGGCTGGGAGAAAGAGGAATCCCCAATCCAGCAGATCCTTCCCCTGCTGCCACTCATGCCTCATCCTCAGGCAGGCTGGAGCCAGTAATTGGCCTGCTGATGTCTGACACAGTTCTGAGCTCTACCAAAGCCTGCTTTAATAAAAGTCAGGTTTTGCTGTCAGCCCTGGTGCCTGGGCACCTGCCAACACCCTTGTGCCCAGCAGATCCCTGGATTGCCTTCCATAATGTGTACCCTGAAAAGCAAAAGCTTTTAAATCCCCACAATAAAAGGTCCCTTAATTGCAGCAAAGCTTTTACAGCCACTGCTTTCCTGGCTTTCTTCTCTCTGTAAAACACAGATTTTTCTTCTTAGATTTGTTTCTCTTTCTCCCCTGTTAAATTTTGTGTGCTCCCCCTTTCCAGTTAATATAATAATTCTGATGAACAGTGCTTAGCATAATTCCAGCCACTGCTGTACGTGCTGCTCAAAGCTGTGGTTTAGGAGAATTCAATTTCTGAGGGAAATGTAGCATGGAAAGCTCTCCAACCCTCTGAAATTGCATAAAGGGGGACCCAGAGAGCATCTGGAGGGATACTGTGGAAAAGTTACTTTATGGGATATTTCAGGGCTGGCAGAAGCTGGGAAAAGCCATCCAAGATGGAATAAAAACCCAACAGGGTTTACAGGGCAGAAAAAATGCTGCTTTTGTATCTATATCTATAGTTAATCTATATCTACATCTATATCTACATCTATCTATATCTAATCTATATCTTTATATATCTATATCTTTATCTATAGCTGTATCTACATCTATATAATCTCTACGTTTCTAATATGTTTTATATATATATATATATATATATTTCTAATATGTTTTATATATATATATATACCCACATATCAGAAATATATGCACACCTTTATATTAATTTTGGAGTTGTTCCCCTCACAGCAGCACAAAAGGTGCCTCCCATGCACATTCCCAGCACACTGGGAAGCGTTCCCAGTTTTTGGCAGAGGCTATAGACACAAGTCTTAGCAAACAGGAGCAGGATTTCTGTGATTTTCTGAGCCAACAAACATCTCCATATATTTGCTCAGCCTTCCTGGTGCTCCTGGGCACAGGGAGTTGGAATTTCAAGCCAAGAGGACTCCCAGCCTTCCTCCTGAGCAGCAGCAGAGCTTTCTTTGTGTGCCATCTCAGCCCTTCCTGACACAAATCCTTTCACATCCATGCCAAGCTCTTGGTGGGGTCAGGCACAAACAGCCCCAGCTCTTCCAGCACACAGGGCTCAGTTGGTGCCCAAACATCCTGCCTGTGATATTTGGGGTTACCCAGCCCTCCTGTGTGTCAGAAACTCTCCCTCAGTCTTAGTTTCCTATCTGCAAAGTGGAAAATAAAATAAATTTCCAGCCAGCATCTCCATGGAGCGGTATTAATGGCTGAAAGCATCACTGCAACCCCAGAAAGCTGCCAGCTGATGAAATCCCTGCAGGTGGAAGAGGAGGAACAGGGTGTGTGACCATCAGCTGGGTCTCAGTGACCCAGCTGCACAGGCTCAGCTCATTTTCCTCTTCTTCAAACCCCCCTGCCAGCAGCTCAAGCCTGATGGTCAGGCTGCCTTTCCTGAAAAAACAGCAGTGAGTCAACAGTGCAGAGGAGAAAACACATCCATTCACTCTGTTCATTCAACAGCTGAGAGTGAGGGATGGAACTCTGGAAACCAGGGATGATTCACGAACAGAAAAAGAAGAATCGAGACTGCAGAAATGATAGAGGAGGGGGGAGCCAGTGATTTAAGTCACCAAACCTGACTCACTGGTTAAATTAATCCCAGTATATGATTTCCATCTTCTAAAATAGCAGAGAAAAGCTGTACAAAGAGGTGGAATCATTCATTGAAAGCCATTTATCATAGGATTTTTTGCTTTTTGTGGGTTTTTTGAAACCTCTTTCCATCTCTCCAGTCTTCAATGAGTCAAACAGCATCCTGAACCTAGAGGCAATAATTTGGTTATCTTGTTTCCCATTGCTCATTCCTGGCCATTTTTTATAGACCAAAATTTCCATTATCTCAAGAGCCTTATGAAGCAGCCCCAGATCCAAGATTTTGCCATTCCCATTCTCCAGAATCTCTACTTGATATGACAAAAAGAATCCTTCAACAGACAACCATGGAATGACCAAACCAGGCTGCAGATTTAGAGGAGGCTTCTTTCTGTGTGGGCAGCTCCTGATTGCAGCTCTGTGAAACCTCAGCAGCCCTCCCAAAACATTGGTGGAAGGAAGCTGTGACAATCCAGGTGTCCCTTAGGTCCATCCATTATTGTATTTGTGGGGTGCCCGTGGCAGGAAGGAATGCTGCATCTGACTCCATGTTCTCAGAAGGTTCATTTATTACTTTATGATACTATATTATGTTAAAGAATACTATACTATACAGAAAAGATATTTACAGGATGCTAAAAAGATAATAATGAAAACTCATGACTCTCTCCAGAGTCCTGACACAGCTTGGCCCTGATTGGCCAAAGAGTGAAAACAACTCCCAGCAGAATGCAATGGAACAATCACCTGTGGGTAAACAATCTCCAAACACATTCCACATGTGAGCACAACACAGGAGAAGCAAATGAGAGAAGAATTGTTTTCCTTTTCTCTGAGGCTTCTCAACTTCCCAGGCAAAAAACCCTGGGTGAAGGGATTTTTCAGAGAATGTGACTGTGACAATCCAACACCCCAGGAGCTGGCAGGTGCTGGCTGAAGTTCTGCCTGGGCTCAGATGAGCTGGGTCAGAGCAGTTCAGCAGAGTGACATTGGCACTCAGCTTTGTTTGCCAAGTTCTCCCAAGTGCCACCATCACTCTGGGCATGAGGATGTGAAGGGAGGGTTTTTAGGAGAGGCAGCATCTTTTATCCCAGGCATTCCAGCTTTAAAGGACCCACCTCCACACACATGGGCCTTATTTAAGGTCAGAAGCAGAAGCTGAAGCTTTCAAGTTAAATCTGAGGGTCCCCAAGTATTGGAAATTTATGACTCAGTTATAAATTCTGTAAGTTTTTGTACCCTTTTAAAAACTTCTCCAAACTTGTGCATCTCCTGACATCTGTGCCTTCTGAAGGGGAATTATGAGCTACAGAAAAAGGGACGTGTGCCCAAAAAATTCCTTTTCTTCTTGTCTTGGTTTGAACAGACAGGTGTCTGCTACGGAAGGCAGCAGCCTCCCTTGAAATGGAGAATGCAAACCCCTCCCTCTGAATTATTATAATTTTGAAATTAAGAGGCTCTCAGGCAAAGACATGGGAGTAGGAATAACAGTTCTTTACCAGGAAAATTAAAAATACAAATGCAATAGTACAAAACAAACCAACCATGCCAGAGTGATCACAGGCCCTGGCCCCTGTGTGTCAGGGGGGTGTCCCAGCCCCATCCCATGGGGGCTCAGCCCTCCTGCAGTGCCAGCTGTGGCTCTGCTGCAGCAGGGATCCTGCACAAGGGGGGAGTTTTCCTCTGCAGCTCCAGGGCTGCTGCAGATGGGCCTGGGCTCCCTCTGGCCATGCAGGGCAGCAGAAAGCTGCTCCTCTGGCAATGCAGGGGGCAGAGGCTGCTGTGCTGGGCCAGGCTCAGATTGGATCCAGGTAGGAATGCTTGGCTCCTCCCCTGGGCGGGGCATCTCCCCATGGGATGCTGGGATTGGATCAGCCCTGCAGGGACACTCAGTGGCCATGGACAGCAGAGATCTCCTGGAGGGAGGGTTGGCTGTGGGAGAGAGAAAGAAAACTGCCCCAGGAACAGCAGAGAACTGCCCCAGCTCTGACAAATGGCAAATAGGATACACAGCCCCATTTTCAACCTGAGACACTTCTCTAATAATCCGTCACTCTCACTAAGGAAGAGCCAAAAGTAGCTCCTGCTTTTCCCAGCCTAAACCCTGTCAGGCTTTGCTTACCTGGCACAAGAGCCACTTCAGGGTGGCCACTTCACCTAGGCCTGTCCCAGTGCAGAGTGCACAGCCAGCCCTGGGGGATTTTTGGCTCCAAGAATGGATTGGAGCAGTCACCTGGCAAACACAGAAATGCTTGGGAAGAGATGGAGAGGAGGATATTGGGGGACACAGCAATATTGGGAGCCCCTTTGAAATGCTGTATTCAGTGAACTTTATTTCTCAAACCCAGTATTTCAAAGAGAAAATCTGCTTGGACTTTTTTTTTTTTTCCCCCTCTAAAAGACCCTACAACACAAGGCAGTGGATTTTCTACTGTTAATCTTGTATCCAAATTTTTTTTCCCCTCTTTGCTAACAGATTGACCTGAAAGAGCAGGATCCTAATTGCTCAGAGATAAAGTAATTGAGTGGTCTCCTGGGCTCTATTTGGTACAACAGACTTCAATAGAGTTGACAAATGTCGATCCATAACCCAGGATTAATGGGGCTGTGCTTGGCTTCCCCTTCAGTTTCCCATTTGCTCCTTTGGTCTAACTAACACCCTGATTGCTTTGGGAAAACTGACAAATCTTTGCAGTTAATGAGCCCCTCCAGTAATTTATCAAGCAGGGTTTCTAAAATAAAAAGAGCACCAAGAACAAAATGTTGATTCTGTGCTAAAGGAAGAGGAAATCCTTCTCTGCCCAGATCCTGGAGAGCCTGGAATATTTTGCTCCCACACAGCTGGGAGCTGGGGTGACTCTTGCAGTGTGGGGTCTTTTTTCCTAAAAGCATTTAGGATTCCAGGTTGGGCAGGGCTTGAAGCTCAGCCTGGAGAAAAGGAGGCTCAGGGGCACCTTCTGGAGGAAGGTTTGGGATGAGATGGCTTTGAGATCCCTTCCAGCCCAAACCTTTCTGGGACTCTGGAACTCCTAAGTGACTCCTGGGGATGTCCCATCCATGGGACAAGGTCACCTCTCACTGGACACCCAGAATTGCACACAGAACAGTTTAGGAGCTTGTTTATACACCTCTCTTTAACCTCTCTGTGGAAGGATGAACAGACCTGGAGAACTTCTGCAGGGTCTGGGGAGGCTGGAGCCATTCCCCCAGTGCAGATTTCTGCTCCTGAGACCCCTGCCAGGCTCAGGGATCCCACGTGTCATGAGTGAGACTCTGCCAGGTGCTGTCCCTGAAGAAGCTCTGGGAAGCTCTGAGGAGCAGCTGTTCTTAGCATGAAAAAAAAAACAAAAAAAACCCCCAAAAAAACAAAAAAACAAACAAACAAAAAAAACAAACCACCAACAAAAAAACCAACAAAAACCCCAAAAAAACCCCAAAAATGAAAACAAAAAAAAACCAAAAAAAAAAACCACAAAAAACCCCAAAACACAACAACAACAACAAAAAACACAGAAAACAGAAAACCCATACAAACAAAAAAACCCCAAAAAACAAAGGAAAAAAAAAAAACAAATCAAAAACCCCCCAAACACCCCCCCCCCCAAAAAAACAAAAAAAGCAAAAACCAAAAAACCCCAAAAAGGCATTAGAAACACCTAATTTTACAATCAAATGTTTTATCTGGCCCTTGGCTCAATGGCAACAAACTGAATTTCTTCCCACTGGAGGTGGAACTTCCCAGCCTGGTCCAAGCCCCACTGAGTTCTCTCTACCAGCAACTGAAACTGGAAGCTTTCCAAACTCTGTATTCCCTGGAAAATGTCAACATTTCTGCAGAAATTCCAATTTTCCTTAGCTTGATTTAAAATAAACTCCCTAAATGGGAGCAGGGGAGAGCCAAATTGCCATTCCCAGTCCCAGCTCTGCCCTGAGTGTTGTGGAGGGGCTGCAAGGCTCTGTTTCTGTTGAGACACTCGTGCATCTGCCCATCACCCTCTTTATTTTTAGCTCATGGTTGTGTTCCTCAGCACAGAATGAGCTCAGGTTTACCTGCAGTCTGGGCAGGAACCAGCTGCAGAAGCAATCTGCTTTAGCAGTGACTTCAGCACATTTGTCAGCCCCTGGATCTTGGTGCAGAGGAGGGAACACCTGGCAAGAAGGGTCTGGTGCCTCTGCCAGGACTTTCCTGCCGAGGGCTGTGTCTGAAATGGGGGGCAGGAAACCTTTGGGGAGCTCCCAGAGCTCCTGTCCATGGCCAGGTCTGTGCACTGCTGGAAATGGAGGAGCAAGTGTGTCTGAGGTCTGCTAGAAACTGGATTTTGCCCCTCACAGCCCCTGTTTTACCCCATTTCTGTACATTTCCGGGGTGATTATCAGTAGGTATCTGCTCAGGGCTGGGCAGCTGCCTGGGAAGGGCTTTGTTGCCTCCAAGGTGCAGTTATGGACATGACCCCACCAAACAGGAGCTGCTGGTGAACTCATGGACCCTCCTCCCTCTGGAGGGGACCTCGGGGCTGCCACTTGGTCTGTCCTGTCGCAGACATCTTTTCATGAAAATCCTTTCCTCAGGATTTTTTTCCTCCTGAGAAGTTGAGAGGCCTCAGGAACAAAATGTAAACAATGATTATCTGCTGCTGTGGAATGCGTCGGGTAGATTTTTGATCGGCCCATCTTGGATGTTTATAATTAATGGCCAATCATGGCACCTGGCTCAGATAGAGAGTCTGGGACAGCTGCCTTTGTTATTCATTCCTTTCTATTCTTAGTTTAGCCAGCCTACTGAGAACCTTTTCTTCTATTCTTTTAGTATAGTTATAATGTAATATATATTATAAAATAATAAATCAAGCCTTATGAAACATGGAGTCAGATCCTCGTCTCTTCCCTCAACCTGAGACCCCTGCGGACACGGTCACACTGTCCCACCTTCAGCCATGTCAGGATTCTCCCATTCAGCCTCTCCCACATCACCCAGCTCCCTGGGTCTAAGCCCATTGCTCTGGTGCATCCAGAGATGAAAAAAGCCATTTCCATGGAGCCCTGGCCCTGCTGCCAGCCTGGAGAGCAGTGTCCCCTTGTGACAGTGGTCACACGGGTCTTAGGATGCAACAGGTGGATCTGTGATTGGCCCATGTTGGATGCTTGTAATTAATGGTCAATCACAGCCCAGCTGGCTCAGACAGAGAGCCCGAGCCACAAACCTTTGTTATCATTCTTTGCTATTCTATTCTTAGCTAGCTTTCAGATTAAATCCTTTCTTCTATCCTTTTAGTAATATATACCATAAAATAATAAATCAGCCTTCTGATGAAACATGGAGTCAGATCCTCGTCTCTTCCCTCATCCAAGAACCCCTGTGAACACGGTCACACCTGGCAGTGCCCAAGGCCAGGTTGGACAGGGCTTGGAGCACGCTGGGACAGTGGAAGGCCATGGCAGGGGGGTGCTGGGATGATCTTTAAGGTCTCCTACAACCCAAACCATCCTGGGATCCTGTGGAAATGAGGAACAGGCTGGAAAAGCAGCACACTGGGGACAGGCATTAATGCCATTGCTTTGGAAAGCTGCTGATGAAGA
The DNA here is from genome assembly GCF_028551555.1 of Melozone crissalis. NCBI lineage: Eukaryota > Metazoa > Chordata > Aves > Passeriformes > Passerellidae > Melozone > Melozone crissalis. Next base: position 12,906,824 of record NW_026535795.1, on the reverse strand, counting down.
AGGAGGCACAGCTGGGTCCCTCCCAGTGCAGAACCACCCTGGGGGACTGGGGGTCACCTCAGGCTGTGCCTGGCACTGACAGCAGAGCTGGGACACACCTGGCAGCAGCGAAAATGCAGAGATGCAGAATATTTGTAGGAGAAAAGGAAAACAAGAGAGGATTATTTAGTCAATCACCTTGTTGACTGTGAGTAGTCTGGAGTTTAGAGCAGAAAACTGTGGTTTGGTTTAGAGCAGAAAACTCTGTGCTGGAGGTCTCATTCTGGATCTCACACTGGACTTGTAAAATCCTTAAACCTTCCCACTGGAACCCAGCCTGAGAAGCTGCTTGTTTTAATTGTGATGTGTCCCCACAACACCTGACTCCTTTGTAAGCCATTTTTACATATGCAATATTTTTACATTTAAGCCATTTTTAATATTTAATATTTTTACATTTAAGCCTGACTCCTTTGTAAGCCATTTTTACATACACAATATATTTAACAAGCAATATTTACATATTTCCCCCTGCAATGGATTTACAAATCCTGTAAAACAGCACAAAAATGCTCTGGCAGGAGTCCAGGCCAGGAAGAACCCAACCCAAACCCTGGAGCAGGTGAAGTTTGTGGGGATAGGAAGGACAGGCTCCTGATTTCCCTCCCTTAGGAATCACCCACGGGCAGGGAGAGCTGCTGGCAGCAGGGCCAGGGAAGCAAAGCAGGCAGGAAAAGCTGAATTCAGAGCTGAGCTGAAGAGGCCAAGGAGCCAAGGTGGGCCTGGAGAGCCCTCCTTGAAATCCCAGAGGAGGATTTTTACCCTGGTGGGGCAGACAGTCCCATTCTCTGCTGTTAACTGAAGATACCTTAAATGATCTGGTTTGCAGGGTATATTTCCAGAATCACAGAATGTGCTGAGGTGGATTTGTTCCTGGTTTCTCTGAAAATATCAACTTTGTGGTCTATAAGTAAAATACAACAGAGTTAGTGGTTAAAACTGTGGTACATATATATGAAAGAGGCCACTACTTTTTCTTTGCTCATCAAATCAAATATTTAAACAAAAATCTTCCTTGATTTTACTGTGAGTCCTGCAATTTGCTTTGCATTTCTCCTTGCACCTTTCTTTGTGATGATAAACTTGATTTATGGGAAGAGCTTGGGACAGGCTCACCACAACCAAAGTAGAGAGTGAAAGAACAAGGCTTTCAACTTATTTCTGAGTTCCTACAAGTTCATAGATAAAGGGGATCACAGAATGGTTTGGGTTGTGAAGGACTTGAAAGCTCATCCCTGTTCTAACCCACCTGCCATGAGCTGGGACAGCTTTCACTATCCAAGGTTGCTCCAAGCGCTGTCCAACCTGGCCTTGAACACTTGGAATTTTTAAGCCTTGATTTCTAAAATCTTCCTACAGCACCTTTCCCAGCAGCACCACGTCTGCAGGAGCACTGGGACCTTCGCTGGGTCCCACATCTCCAAAGCAACTGAAAAGCTTCATTTGGATTGTCTTGGTTTGAACAGACAGGTGTCTGCTAAGGAGGGCAGGAGCCTCCCCTGAAATGGAAAATGTAAACCCCCTCCCTCCCAATTATTATAATTTTGAAATTAAGGGGCTCTCAGGCAAAGATATGGGAATAGGAATAACAGTTCTTTATTAGGGAGGAAAATAAAAATAAAATAAAAATGCAACAATACAACCCAACCCTGCCAGAGTGATCACAGGCCCTGGCCCCTGTGTGTCAGGGGGGTGTCCCAGCCCCATCCCATGGGGGCTCAGCCCTCCTGCAGTGCCAGCTGTGGCTCTGCTGCAGCAGGGATCCTGCACAAGGGGGGAGTTTTCCTCTGCAGCTCCAGGGCTGCTGCAGATGGGCCTGGGCTCCCTCTGGCCATGCAGGGCAGCAGAAAGCTGCTCCTCTGGCAATGCAGGGGGCAAAGGCTGCTGTGCTGTGCCAGGCCCAGATTGGATCCAGGTAGGAATGCTTGGCTCCTCCCCTGGGCAGGGCATCTCCCTATGGGATGCTGGGATTGGATCAGCCCTGCAGGGACACTCAGTGGCCATGGACAGCAGAGATCTGCTGGAGGGAGGGTTGGCTGTGGGAGAGAGAAAGAAAACTGCCCCAGGAACAGCAGAGAACTGCCCCAGCTCTGACAGGTGGGGACAGAACACACAGCCCCATTTCCAGCCTCAGACATGGATCTGCACAGAGGATGCAGGAGCTGTTTGCACACCATGGTCAGAGGTGAGGAGCTGCACTCTGAGGGCAGTTCATGCTGCAGTGTGGGGTCCTAGGGGTGCTAAACCCCAATCCTTGGCAGGTATTAAATTTGCCTGTCTGAAAAATCCTCCCTGTGACCACAGGGAGACCATTTCTAGTCATTCTGGTGCTTAATTGCTGTTGTCATGTCCTCATCCCTGTAAAAATGCTGCAGAGGATGTGGAATTTATATAGAGATGTTTTTATTTCTCGTGCATTATTCCTGTGGATGAGATGGAGCCTGTGAGCATGGCCAGGAGCAAGGTAAATGCACAGTTCAGGCACAATGCTGGGAGTTCTGCACTTCCTAAAGTCTGCCTGGCTGATTTTTTCCCTTTTTTAGTGTCAGCAAAACTCCTTTTGGGACAAATGGTGACAAGGAAGAGTGATCCTGCCTTTCCCTAGAGCTGTGTCCCAGGAATGCCCAGCACCCTGGGCTGCTCTGGGTTTGAAAGAGTTGGATTTCTGTCCCAGAGCAAGAGTCAGGAAAGCTTTGCTGAAATATTAATTTGCCACTGAAAAGCCCCTAAATGCCAGCAGCAAGGAGAGTTTCCCTGGATGGGAATGTGGCACTGGGACACTGCAGCCCAGCTGGAACAGCGCTGTCCCTGCCTGAGCTGAGCAGCTCATTTCCATTTTCATTCAGATGAATAAAATGCAGATAAAAAACACCTTTAGAAGAAAACAGAATACAGGGAAATGTAGAAATCTGAGCTCTTTGCCATAATGGGAGTGCAGGGCTTGCAACCTGGAAAACATTAGGGAAGGGAAATTATCACTATTTTCAAAAGGAATGTGGCTCCTAGGGCATTCTTGTCCTTGATTGATCCAGGACAGGAATTGTCAGGGTGCAGAGACAAGCCAAAAGCTGAACCTTGATTTCTTCTTCTGAATTTGGCCTGAAATTTTAATTTTTTCCCCATTACATTGATCTGGACTGGGGTAAAGGCCTCCATTGCTTGAGTTTCTTCAGAGAGCTGCCCTGGTGTGAGGAGCAGAAGGATTTCGTGCAATTCAGGCACCAAGGCAGAAATTTGGCCAAAAGAATGTCAGGACCCAGGACATCCCTCTGGCTGTCCTGAGCAGCCAAGACCCCTGCCAGGGGGCTCAGAGACCCTGCCACAGAGCCCAAAATACCCCTGTGGTTTTGATTATGACCCGTGGAGCAAATTACCAACCTTAGATGAAGATCTGCAAGCCATGGCAAATTAAGTAGAATGATAGTGAATTTATCACAAGGTGGAAAAGTAGATTTTGGGGGTTTTAGAATGGGGGTTCAAGGGGCAAGATGGAGGAATCTGGGTGTGTCCAGCCTTTCTCCTTCTTCTTCTTGGCCTCCATCTTCTGCTGTGATGGTGGCACTTACATTGGTTTAGAGTAGAAGCTCAGTGTCTAACACAGGTGATAGGTCTTGGAAAGTAATTGTAAACATTGTACATGTAGTTTTTAGTATAAAGACATAACACTGCCTGGGGCAGGCAGAGTGTGTGGAACTGTCCTGCTGGATGGACCTCGGCAGGCCAGGAGAAAGAATTTTATAGATAAGGAACAATGAACAACCTTGAGAGCGAGAAATTAAGAGCCCTGACTGCTTCTTCAAGCGCCAGGCTGGGAAAAGAGACTTTCCAACTTTTCTTGGGGTCACTCTGACCAGCTAGAGATCCCGAGACAAGAAGAGTTGAAGAGGTGCCCAAATGTTGTTACACAAAGCAGAGATCTCTGTTCAGGGTGAAAGGTCCACGCTGGGTTTGGTGGAGCCAGGGAGGGATCCTGTGGCCAGGGACCCTGGGATTTTCTAGATGTGTGAGTCTGCAGAGGTGCTAAAACAGCTGTGGGGAGGGGGTTGTGAGGGTGGAGAGGCTGGCAGGGGCTGCTTCACAGGGACCTTAAATCCTGTCCTGTGCCAGCCCTGCCATGGCAGGGACACCTTCCACTGTCCCAGGTGCTCCCAGCCCTGTCCAGCCTGGCCTTGGGCACTGCCAGGGATCCAGGGGCAGCCACGGCTGCTCTGGGCACCCTGTGCCAGGGCCTGCCCACCCTCACAGGGAACAATTCCCTCCCAATATCCCATCCAACCCTGCTCTGTGGAACCCATTCTCCTTGTCCTGGCATTCCAGGCCCTTGTCCCAGGTCTCTCTCCAGCTCTTGGAGCCCCTGGAGCTCTTGGACACTGGCAGGTGTCCTCTGCATGCTCACAAAAGGAGCATTTCTGTATCAACAGCAATGGGGATTATGCTGCTTTGTGTGTGTGAGGGGGTAAAATCCATTTTTCACTAAAAATCAGAACTTGTAACAGATAAATTCCAGAATGCAGCTCTGGGGAGAGAAAGTGACTCCAGCTACCACTACCCTTAATAAATATGCGTTGCAAAATCATCGTGGCTTCCTCTGATTCACATCAGGGAGCTTAAATTTGCCATTACAGAGAAAGTGACTTGTCAAAATCCCATCTGTAATTAGAAACCTGCATGGGAAGATGGTGAAATGGTGGGACAAGGAATGAACCCATTAGGATTTAGCTGCCAAATGTGTCCTGAATTCCAGCATGATTTAAAAGGCTGAAACCCGCAGCAGATAACAACACAAAGTGTCACTCCACAGGAGCAATAAATTCATGCAGGGACAGTCACTGATCACCCTACTGCAGCCTGGGTTTATATTCAGTCCTAACAGAGCCAGACTCCAAGGTAAATATAATTACCTGGGCAATAGCCCTGAACTCTTGCAAGTCTGATTTGTGTCTTTGGCAGCCAGACAGAGCCAAGAGCTGCAGGAGGAGGCAGGGAAGGAGGTCACCAGCACAACCTGAAACTCAGCATCAGTTTGGAGACACCAAACTGCATCTCTTTGCAAGAGCCTCCCTGGGAACAAAGGCTTGTTGGGAGATGCTCTACCAAGGGAGGATTTCACAGAATTCCCAGAATGACCAGGTTGGAAGAGACCTTCCAGACCATCGAGTCCAACCCAGCCCCAACCCCTCAACTGAACCCTGGCACCCAGTGCCACATCCAGGCTTTGTTAAACACACCCAGGGATGGGGACTCCACCACCTCCCTGGGCAGCCATTCCAGAACTTTATCACTCTTTCTGTAAAAGCTTTTTCCCAATCTCCAGCCTGTATTTCCCTTGGTGCAGCCTGAGGCTGTGTGCTCTGGCTGTGTCAGTGCTGCTGCAGACAGAGCCCAGCCCCAGCTGAGCACAGGCACCTTTCAGGAGCTGCAGAGAGTGATGGGGGCAGCCCTGAGTCTCCTTTTCTCCAGGAGGAGGAGCAGGAGGAGCCTCCTTAGAGCACAGAGACCCCCAGGGTGGGGGGCACAGCAGGGCTGGGGGGATCCCTGCCCCCCAAGGCCTTACAGGACTTTTCCTGCTCGTGGTCTTTAGGGCCCCTTCCATCTCAGCCCATTCTGTGCTTCTCTGATCAGGTTTTGCCTTGGTTTTGCCAGCTCTGGGTGATGGGAGTTTTGGGATTCCAGGTCTGCTGGGTGTTGGCAGAATCTCTGTGACTGGTCAGCACAGGCATGAGAAAGCAGAAATACAAAAAAATCTGATGCATAGGCAAGGGGGAAATGCAATTAAATAGATCAAAGAGATCAAACAGAACTCCTGCCTGCTCAGCACTGCTGTCTTCATGTTAAAATGCTGAGAAATACTCACACATTTGTCTTCTCCAATGCTTCCACAGGGTGTGTCTGAGCTGGGGGTGCCCTGTGGGACTGAGCAGGGATGGGGCCAGGGGCAGATTCAGCTCAAAACCTTTATCAAGGAGCCAGGCCAGCCTCCTCCCAAAATGCTGGCTGTGGCACACAGCATGGTGTCCCAGGTGTGCTCTGGCTCAGCTCTTGGGTGGTATTGGAAGGGAGCTGGTGGGACAAGGAACGCCTTGGAATGGTACAAGGGCTCTGGATGGTGAGGAATGAGCCTCTCTGAGGGTCTTGGCTGGGCAGAGAGGGCAGGGCCAGGCCTGGTTCCTTCATTTCCCAGCCTGGAAACCCTTGGCTGAGAGAAGAGTCCTCCTCTAAAATGATCTGTGCTCCTGAGAGCACTCAGCAGCTCTTAGGCAGGGCATCCCCAGCAGGAGCCAAGCGCATTACAAGATGTGCTTCAAGTCCCTCAAAGTGTTCACAAACCCAAAATGGAATTCATGAGAGAGAGAGAACCGCCTCCAGGGCTGTCTGAGGCCAGGCCTCAGGGGACAGGGGACACGGCCCAGGGACCTGCTGCTCAGAGTGTGTGAAGGGGGAGGTCTGGCCCTCAGGGGATGTTGTGTTTCAGAGCCTGGCTCCTCCTGTTCCACAGCTTTCCCTGAAGTGCAGCCTCCTGCATTCCCTGCATCGTGCAGGGACAGAAGCCTGGATACTTCTGAGGTGCTCCAGGTGCTGGGGAGACAGGAATGCCCTTGGTGGGATGTCTCTTTCTGCCTCCAGCCACTGTGGCTCCCAGGCAGGTAAAGCTTGTTCCCCACAAACCAAAGCTTTTTGTGGAACAAACATTTTTTTGTGATTTGTGATGCCCATAAACTAAACCACAAGAAGTTCCACCTCAACAAGAGGGAGAATTTCTTTACATTGAGGAAGGAAGAGGTGCCCAGGGAGGGTGTGGATACATCCCAAAATCACCTGTGTGTCTCCTGCTGGGGGCAGAGGGGTTGGACTGGATGATCCCCAGAGGTCCCTTTCAACCCTAAGACTTCTGTGAACTGTTCATTCCCTTGAACAACCTCCCAGCCCCATTCATTACAGCTGTGGCACCACCTCTGCTCAGCCCCTGGGCTGGAATTGCTGCCCTGAACAAGGCTGGGAGCAATCCAAGACCCAGTTCTCATCCTGCTCTGCCAGCCTGGAAAGAGACACTCAAAGGAGACTCTCAGCAGCCCTTTTCCCTTCATCCTTCATCAGCTCTTTCCTTAAGCACATTGATTTTGGGAGACAGGACTGCATTCTGACCATGGTGTCCAAGACAGCCCAAACTGTACAGCCATGGCAGGACACTCAGTGCTGGCAAATGTTCTGAAGCTGGAAGGTGGCAGCTGGGAGTGCGCCATGCACAGGCACTGCCCATGGGGGAAAGAGGCACCACAGACACTGGGGATGACCCAGGATAATGTCTCAGGGAGCTGGAACAGAGGCTGGATGGAGTTCAGAGGAATAAAGTGGAGATTTATTGAGGTGCCTTCAAAGGCCTCACCCTGGCAGTATCTGGATGGCTCCAAGATGGCAGCAAAAGAGAGCTTGGCCATGAGATCTCACATTTTGATAAGTTTTAGTCCATTTGCATACAGGAGTTCACTGCCCAATTAACAGCTTCAAATGATGAGGTTTCATCCTCCTTGCTTGCTTGCCCACCCTCCTCTTCTCACGTTGTTGATGCTTTGAGCCTGAAGTTTGAGGAGATTGTCCTTGAGTCTCCAGCTAGGATAGGATTGGTGTGTGAAAAGATCCCAGTAACATTAATACAAAGCTAAAAGCTGCACACCAAACAGAACAGAAAAACTTAAAACCCAGGGTATCAGTTTATCCCCATCCCATTCCTATAGGATTGTTTTGTCTCCACCACCCTGTGAAAAGATCCCAGTAACAATTAATAAAAAGCTAAAAGCTGCACACCAAAACAGAACAGAAAAACTTAAAACCCAGGGTATCAGAGAGATCTGGGCAGTACTTTATGAAAAAAAGGTGTCACTGTGGCCACCAAGCTTCTCTGCTCATGTCCTGACTGTTGCTTAAGTTGCCTGAGATCTCTCTCCCATTTATCCTTGTCTGATTTCCACCTTTTTCCCATGAAAACATCAAAGCTGGGGGTGCTGCCTGCTCTTTGATGGTGTGGAGAGAGAAAAGACTCAAGAAAGCTGCTGAGCACTGGGAGAGCAGATGTGTCAGCTCTTATTGTATTTGCAGGGTGCCCTGATGAAGGCAGGAATTATGAACCTGACTCCATGTTCTCAGAAGGCAAATTTATTATTTTATTATACTATATGATATTAAAGAATACTAAACTATACTAAAGAGTACAGAAAAGATATTTACAGAATGCTAAAAAGATAATAATGAAAACTGGTGACTCTCTCCAGAGTCCTGACACAGCTTGGCCCTGATTGGCCAAAGAGTGAAAGCAACTCCCAGCAGAATGCAATGGAACAATCACCTGTGGGTAAACAATCTCCAAACACATTCCACATGAGAGCACAACACAGGAGAAGCAAATGAGAGAAGACTTGCTTTCCTTTTTCCTTTTTCTCTGAGGCTTCTCAGCTTCCCAGGAGAAAATCCTGGGTGAAGGGATTTTTCCAGAGAATGTGAATGCCACAATCTCCCAGGGGATGCTGGAGCAGGCACTGCCAGGGTGCTGCTGCTCATCCTCCAGAACAGGAGCCCTGTTCTGGCGGAAAAGGAGGTGGCACAGGCAGGAGAGGGAGGAGGAAGAGGAGCAGCAAGAAGCCAAAGGCAGCTGGAGGAGAAAGACCCCGGCAGGAGCTCAGTGGAGTGACCCAGGCAGGGGACACAGAGTGGCTCAGCCACCTCCCCTCCTGCTGGCTGCTCACTGACCTGCTCTGCACCCTCTGCCCACGGTTTTTGGGAAATCAGATATGTTTTGTCAGCCCCTGAACAGCCATGAAAGAGAACACTGAAAGATTCTATAAGTCACAAAGCAGGGAGTCAAGAAATTTCAGCTATGAGAGTGCCAGAGCATGACCACAATTTATTACAATATAATATAATATAATATAATATAATATAATATAATATAACATAACATAACATAATATAATACAATACACTACACTAAAGTCACAAGTAGGGGTGACCAAAGCCATGGGTGGCACAGCCCAGGGTGAACATTTGTACCCAACAGGGCTCTCCTGAGCACAGCCCCCCTGGCCTCTGTGGCTAATTATCAGCAGCAATTAGCAAAGCACCTTGAGGGGAGCAGAGGGAACATGGAGAGGCACCAGAGCAAATCTGCCAGGGTTTCCAGTGTGTTTTGGGGTACATTTACAGCATGGTGTAGCTAAAGCTGATGGGCCAAGAAATTATTTTAATTTTTGTTTTGCAATTAGGAAATAGTTGGCTTCTGATTGTGTTGGTGTGAGTTATAACATCTGTATTGTCTCACCCTTCACATGAGACTGAAAATAGAATAAAAGTTTTTAAAAGACCTCTCAGTTGCCCCCTCTCTGGGTCAGAAAAGGGGCTAATCTGACACTGGGGGTTCAGACCACAAGAGCACTGCTGGCTCCTCCTCAGGAGGCTCAGGGCAGCACTGAGAGGCTGGAGCTGGAATCAACATTTATCCCATTGATTCCTGCCCTGTGGGAACACACAGCTCCAACAAAGGCTCATTAATGGGTAAGGAATGGCAGAAAGAGCCTAAAAATTGTCCCTCACATCCCAAACACTCCAAGCTGCTGGGGCTGAGTGCTCCTCACTCCACGAAGGAAACAATGATTTCCCCACGCAGGCTGAGTACAATGCAGACTAAAAGCATGCAGATGAAAGCAGCCAAAACCCTGGGGTGAGTGGCACATTGCAGGAAAATATGAATGTATTCAACTTGTAGCACACTAAATATTATCTGTGGCAATAGCAGGTTCAATCAGACACCTCTAGGGAGGTGTAGAAGCCCTGCCAGGATATGTATGGAATGAGATTTCTCTGTTCTGCAGGTTCCTGCAGCCCTGGCTAGTGAGGGAGATGTAACAGGAGGTGATGGGTCCATCCACCTCATATCCAGAAAACACATTTGCTTGGTGTTTGTGAGGATAAAACCCATTAGCTGGCTGAAAAAAGTGACTTCTCAGTGCTCAGAGGAGCCTGGGTTTGCTCTCAGTAATGTTGATGGCAAAAATGTTGACTAAGGAGATACCAGGAGGGCTCAATCCCTGTCACTATAGGACATGAAACAACATGACACCGACTTGCTGCTCTTTCCAAGGTAAAAAAGGGACCTTTATTTTTCTGACTCCAACATTTATAGATTTCCAAAAGTGACAGTGGATTGGAGGGTGACAGTGCCGCCTCTCCAATGACACTGGACAAACCAACAGTCCATCAGATTTCTCCTCCTCCAGAAAAGAATTCAAAACAGTAAGTTATTTACATAAAGTGTGTGAGAAAGTTCGTTACAAGAATGTAAACATCAGAAGGCTTAGAAAAACTTAAAGAACCAGGGTGACAATTCCAAATGCTTTCATCTCCAGCCTTCTCTTTAATTCAATTAATTAAATTAATTGAATTACAATAAAAAACAGACTCTGTTACACCTTCATAAATCCTACAAGGTCCACCCTCCTAAACAACCTCCTTCAAGAAATTAGTTGAGTAAAATATACTGAAAACCATTATTACATCCTGAATCCAGTTTATCAAACAAAATCCCTAATATATATTTGGCAATCAGCTTCCTATCCCTGAAAGCCAAACTTTTCCTACAAAAAAATAGGGCCTGATGTTTTGAGCTGTCAAGGATATGAAAACTCAAGGAAAACCTCGGTTGCTCAGCACTATGGAAAATCCAACTCATTAATGCACTTTTCTCCCCATTCTGAAAATAAATAAAAAAAATAAACCAAGATATTTGGGAACAATATCATTCTTCAATTCTGTGGCTCACACTTTAGAAAGAAACCAGAGAGGAGGGGAGCTGAATGTTATTTAGATTTCTGTCATGTGTCATTTTTCTCTTGCTATTAAATTCAAAGGAAAACAAAGTCCACTATAATCAAGAGCAATTGTTGTGGTGGGAACATTTATAAAGTACAATGAATATAAATGGGCCACTTTTCCTGCAACAGAGTATAAGGAAAATCCTGTTAAAAACAATTACTTAGAGTCTCTGGCAATAAACCCAGCACTGAGGACCCCCTGAACCCAGAGCTCCTGGTGTCGGGCCACCAATTTTGCAGTCAGGAGTTAACAGAATCTTTAGGCAAGGCTGCCATTAAAGTCACTTCCCAAAGTCCCAGGAGCAGGATTGATGCCTCTGAAGGACCAGCAGGGTTTAAAAAGATGGGCTGTGTGAGTCAAGGGGTTGAGCTAGGAATGCAGCTAAGAGAGTGAAAACTAGATATATTTCAGTTAAGAAAGGGTTAAGTTAGAAGTGTAATTAGCAAAGACCAGGTGGGGATAATTGAAACAAGGCTGGCAATCACAGATGATACATGAAGTATTGAAAAAGGGCAGGAGCCATAAATACCACTGGATTTTGAGAGTGAGAGGAGGTTTGGACTGTGACCAGCAGGCCAAGGAGCCCTTGGAAGGGGCTTGACCATGAGGAAGAGGTCTTACTTCCTCCCTAAAAGCCCACTTACCCAATTAAAGGGGACACCCATAATGGACATTCGGCTAATTATAATATAAGGTGAGAGTTAATGTTTATATAATAAGCATCGTTGAAACCATTCTGGAAACAATCTGAATACGTAAAACCCTTTTGGATAAATAGAGAGCAGGAGTTTGTGACTTTATTACACAGGACTTTGGAAATTATTCCACCTGTGTCCAGTGCTGTAATAAATGTACCCTCCTTTCAACTTAACCTGTCTGTGCTTCGTGTGTGCTCTCTGCAGCTGGGGTGGGGCTGGGAGCTCAGCCCTCCATGCAGGGGACAGGTTTGGGCTCCTCACCTTGGCCACCTGGAATGGCAGGGATGGGGTGACACCTCGGGAAGTGGGATTCAGGATCACACTGACTCTGGGAATGAGTGACTCAAATCCTGTTCAAACCTCTTTTTGTCCCATGAGTTCCTCGTTCAGTCTCAGGACAGCTGGGGATGGGGTGGGGTTGAGATGTTCTGGGCACTCAAACCAGAGAGACAGGCCTGGATCAGCCTGCTGAGGATCCCCTCTGAGCTGACTACTTGTGTGCCAAGGAGAAGGGACAAACCTGGATAAAGGAACTAATTTCTTGGGTGCCTCACTGCTCCCATGTCACTCTTTGGGCTGTTTGGGGAGAGGATTGTCTTAGGCTGGAAATGGGGCTGTGTATTTTATTTGCCATCCACCAGAGCTGAGGCAGTTCTCTGCTGTCCATGGGCAGTTTTCTTTCTCTCTCCCACAGCCAACCCTCCCTCCAGGAGATCTCTGCTGTCCATGGCAACTGAGTGTCCCTGCAGGGCTGATCCAATCCCAGCATCCCATGGGGAGATGCTCCGCCCAGGGGAGGAGCCAAGCATTCCTACCTGGATCCAATCTGGGCCTGGCCCAGCACAGCAGCCTTTGCCCCCTGCATTGCCAGAGGAGCAGCTTTCTGCTGCCCTGCATGGCCAGAGGGAGCCCAGGCCCATCTGCAGCAGCCCTGGAGCTGCAGAGGAAAACTCCCCCCTTGTGCAGGATCCCTGCTGCAGCAGAGCCACAGCTGGCACTGCAGGAGGGCTGAGCCCCCATGGGATGGGGCTGGGACACCCCCCTGACACACAGGGGCCAGGGCCTGTGATCACTCTGGCAGTGGTTTTGTTTTGTACTGCTGCATTTGTATTTTTTAGTTTTCCTAATAAAGAACTGTTATTCCTGTTCCCATATCTTTGCCAGAGAGCCTTTTAATTTCAAAATTATAATAATTTGGAGGGAGGGGGTTTACATTTTCCATTTCAAGGGAGGCTTCTGCCTTCCTTAGCAGACGCCTGGCTGTTCAAACCAAGACAGGGGTGAGCAATCCCAGAACATCCCTACACCTGTGGTGGCTGCAGGTGTCCTGGGGATGCCCTGCTCTGCCTCCTGCCCTACTCAATCTAGCTCTTTCCAGCTCCTTCTGCTCTCAGCAAGGAGATTTTAGTCCCAAATGTGTGATGAATCCCAGGGAAGGCACAGATGCAAGCCCTGCTGGCTGAGCCAGGGGAGGCTGAGCACTGACAGCCAGGGCTAGGACTCTGGGGACCCCCCAAAGGCAGGGCCTGAGCAGCTGTGAAATGGGGAGGGGGAGGCAGGAGTGGAGCAGCCTGTCCCTGCCTCTGCTCCCTGAGCTGCCACCACCCAGCAGTGTCACCAGGCATGGTCTGAGCTGGGCTGAGGCAACAAAACCACAGTAAGGGAGGAATACCTCCCTCCATTCCCCAAATCACTGGCTATCACCACATTGCTTAATTAATTGTTAACGTCTCTGTAATTAAGTAGTAACAGAAATTATTCCCTCTCGGTGCTGATGAAGATAATGAATAACAATCATGGCTGCTTTGTTTACCAGCAGTAATCTGTTTTGAAATATACATTGATTTTATTTTGATTAGGACTAGACCCACTTTCCACACCGCAAATAAACCTCTGTGATTTGAGTAAATTGCTGTTGGCATTTACATTATGATAATCAGCTCAGAATCAGCTGCTCTCTTCCTGGGTGTCATTTGCTTACTTCTTAGTCCACTGTAATTTGGGGGTTGTACTCAGGAATATTTAATTATGGCTTCCTTTCTGCTTTGCTCTGTGATCCACGTGTTCCTCAGCACTGCTGTTATCCATCAAATGTTCCATAACCCTGCAAGCTCCTCTAGGCTCGTTCTCCTGGTGCTTTTACAGTCCTCCAGACCTGCTGGGCTGCCTTCCTCAAGCCAAATCCAGCTACAAGACCCTGGCAAGAGTGGAAATTGTGACAACTCCAAAGAAAACCAAAAATCACATGTTGGTTTTGCACTGAAACCCTGCTTCCTGTTATTTTCCTGATTCATTTGGAAAATCCCAGGAGTTAGAGCGTGGTACCAAACTGCCTCAAAAATAAATTCTAATTATTTCTGTTGTGCTCAGGGAGCTGCTCCTGCCTCTGTCCCAGCCTTCCTGTGTGCTCTGTGCTCATCCCAGTGCCTCTGAGCTGGGGGCCTGGATTTGGAGCTGGTTTGGATCCCAGCTCAGACACCAACATTGCAGTTCAAATCCCTGGACTCAAGTATTTCACTACAAACATCTGAATTCTTCCTGCTGCTTTTAGGGCAGAGTGTGTATCTGGCAACAATGAGATATTTTTTAATCTCAGAGCTGAATCCTTCATTTAAATTATTCACAGCATTCAGTTCTGGCACTTTCCAAATGGAACTTTTCCCTGCTTGAAAATGTTTCTGGTTTTTTATTCAATGTTTATTTTGATTTATTTTCTTTTTAACAGGAGAAACACATCCTTTTCAACAATTCTGGTTTTTGTATTTTCAACTTCAATTCATCATAAAAGACATGTTTTCCTTTTGAACTGGAAGACAACTTCTGTCCAGAGCACCCCAGCAACCAAAGCTTTTGGCCCAGTAAGTTTAACCAACTTTTTTTTGATGCTCCTGTAGCAAAACATTTCAAAAATTCTTTGCTGTGAAACTTCTCCCATCATCCTAAGCCAAGCTGTCCAAGGAGAAGTTTGTTTTTGATATTTAAAAATATTTTAAGTTCTCCAATATCCTGGCAATGCTGCTGGTCTCAGCCTGGGAGAAAGGATGTATCACCTCCTGGCTGCCTGGTTTTGTGGGCTGAGGAAAGTGTGAGGAATACTCGTCTTGATGATTTTGGGAGACTTTTCCAACATTAAGAATTCTGTGATCTCTTCTCAAAGCCTTCTCCCTCCCTATGCTGCCCTCTCCTCCTTCCCCAGGCTCTGCCTAGGCCTCCCCCAGACCACAGGGAGCTGGGGAAGTGCTGGGGGTGTCCTGGAGGGATCCTGAGTGTAGGTGCTCAGGGGGATGCAGCAAAGTGGGGTATTTTCAGAGTCCCCAGACAGAGGAGGAAATGATGAATCTGACTCCATGTTCTTAGAAGGCTAATTTATTATTTCATTATGTTATTATTCTATTCTATTTCTTTTCTATTCTTTTCTATTCTATTCTATTCTATTCTATTCTATTCTATTCTATTCTATTCTATTTATTCTATTCTGCTATAGTAAAGAATACAGAAAGGATACCGACAGAAGGACAAAAGATGATAATGAAACACTCGTGACTCTCCAGAGTCCTGACAGAGCTGGACTGTGATTGGTCATTAAGTCAAAATAATTCACCTGTTGGATAAACAATCTCCAACAACATTCCAAAGCAGGAGAAGCAAATGAGATAATTATTGTTTTCCTTTTTCTCTGAGGCTTCTCAGCTTCCCAGGAGAGAAATCCTGGTGAAGGGATTTTTCCACAAAATATGATGGTGACAGGACAGGGCATTTTCCTTGGAAACAGGAGGACTGGAGCTGCCACAGCTATTTCAGGGTTCTCTAGCCTGGGCTGGGGCCTAAGAAAAGCAAAATCCACCAGCACTGCCAGGGCAGCCTTTCCACCAGAGGAGGAGTGGGCCAGGGGCTTATGGATATGGCAATTCAGTAGAATTCCTGCACTGAAAGGGTGCTCAGGCACTGGCAGGGGCTGCCCAGGGAGGTTTGGAGTTTCCATCCCTGGAGGTGTCCAAGGAAGGCCTGAATGTGGCACTCAGTGCTCTAGGCTGGGGACAAGATGGGCATCAGGCACAGCTTGGACTCTGTGACTTTGGAGGGCTTTCCCAACCTCAGTGATCCTGGGATTCTGTGATTGTGCTTTGCCCCTCAAAACCAGGAAGTGCATGAATTGCCTTAAAAATTAGTTGTAAAAATAGCTTGATCAATCTATGGGTCCGTGCTACCAGCTTAGAGTGGTTCCTGCAGGGATCAAGGTCTGACTCCTCTCTTTCAGGAGAGGGCTTCTGGAATGTTCTGGTGTGTGAGGATGGATCATCTCACCTGATCCCAGAATCACTGAGACTTCCAGTGACAGCCAGGCCAACCCATGACCAGCCCCCACTGTGTCCCCAGCCCAGAGCACTGAGTGCCACATCCAGGCATTCCCTGGACACCTCCAGGTGTGGAGACTTCAAACCTCCCTGGGCAGCCCCTTCCAAAAGCAGATAGCTATCTACTATAGCAACCCTATCTGTGAAGGAATTTTTCCTCACATCCAATCTGGACCTCCCCTGGGGCAGCTTGAGGCCATGTCCTCTCACCATGTCACTGTGTCCCTTTGTCCTGTCATGATCTGCAGCTGGATCCTGTCAGCTGCTCATTAACATGGACATGGATGGGAATGAGGATTTTTTTCATAAAGAGCAACCATTTCATTGAGCAACAACCACACTGGTACATCCAAGAGAGATTTGGAACCATAATGGCACCATAATCCTCATTGTTCTGATGCCTCAGTTTTAGCTTTTATATTTGCCTTTTCCTTTTCCTATATTTAGCTTTTATATTTTATATTTTAGATTCTGTTCTGCTTTAGTGTGTGGGTCTGGGTTTCACATGAGGGGATAGTGAGCTCTGTGCCCAGAGCAGGGAGACAAAACAATTCCTGCTCCAGCTGGGCACCAAGGACAAATGATCCCAATCTCAGCCCAAGAGCACAAACACCGTGGGCTGCAGAGAGAAAAACAAGCAGGGTGGGACTGCATGGGCTAAAGCTGGAATTGGACAATAACTGCAAGATGCAAATGGAGCAGAACTGATCACAGTGACAGACCCTGTGCCCGGTCCTGCATTTTGGGACCATTTTGGTTCATCTTGGGTGCAGCTCTGGCCGGGCTCTTGTGCTGCCCAAGGTGGATCCATGGAGGCCTTTCAATAAATCCCTGGTTTATTCTTTAGCTCTGTCCAGCCTCTGTTCTAGGGCAGCCTGCACAAGGCATCAGTTCAGGTCTGGCACAGCAGGATCGCACATCCAGCCCTGGGAATGACATCCTGCTTCCTCTCCAGAACAGGTTCCACCCCTCCCACCTGTCCCAGAAGAGGGGGTTGAACACTCATCAAAGGGCACAGCAGAGAGAGGGGGTGGCCATGCAGGCATATCCCAGCTCTGGAACTGGAATCATTCATGGCCCAGGGCAAACAGGAACAAGATAATGCAGAGCAAGGGATGGCACAGAGGAGAAGAGGCTTTGAAAAATGCAAAGCCAACCTGCAAACATGCAGGGAAATCTGAACCTTTCACTTCAAAGCATTTAAAGTCAGCGTTGAAAGACTGTTTCTGAAAGGTTTCCATTCTGCTGCCTCTTGTGCACAATTTTTGTTTAACTCAAACTCCCTATTGGAAACAATTTTTTTATTTCATGCTTGAGCTCTGCTGCTGGTTCTGGGAGAAGAGGGATTGTGTGTGTTACAACCAGGAGATGTAAAGACTTGTGGAATAAAAGAATGTTTGGGTTGGCAGAGGCCCTTGAGGTCATCCAGTCCAACCATTAACTCAGGAAGGCAATACAGGGGAGGGGTAGGCAAGGCAAGGCAAAGGAGGGGAAGGGAAGGCAAGGGAGGGGGCTGAAAGGCAGCCTTGTCTTCCCTTGCCTTGGAAAATGTAAACCCCTTCCTTCTGAATTATTATAATCTTGAAATTTAGAAGCTCTCAGGCAAAGATATGGGAATAGGAATAACAGTTCTTTATTAGGAAATGTAAAAATACAAATGCAATAGTACAAACAAACAAAAGACCAAACCATTGACATAGTCAGAATAGGACCTGGCACCCTGATATGATATGGGAATAGGAATAACAGTTCTTTATTAGGGAAGAAAATAAAAATAAAATAAACAATGCAGCAATACAAACCAACTCTGCCAGAGTGATCACAGGCCCTGGCCCCTGTGTGTCAGGGGGGTGTCCCAGCCCCATCCCATGGGGGCTCAGCCCTCCTGCAGTGCCAGCTGTGGCTCTGCTGCAGCAGGGATCCTGCACAAGGGGGGAGTTTTCCTCTGCAGCTCCAGGGCTGCTGCAGATGGGCCTGGGCTCCCTCTGGCCATGCAGGGCAGCAGAAAGCTGCTCCTCTGGCAATGCAGGGGGCAAAGGCTGCTGTGCTGTGCCAGGCTCAGATTGGATCCAGGTAGGAATGCTTGGCTCCTCCCCTGGGCGGAGCATCTCCCCATGGGATGCTGGGATTGGATCAGCCCTGCAGGGACACTCAGTGGCCATGGACAGCAGAGATCTCCTGGAGGGAGGATTGGCTGTGGGAGAGAGAAAGAAAACTGCCCCATGGACAGCAGAGAGCTGCCCCAGCTCTGACAGATGGCAATGGAACACACAGCCCTAAATTATGTTTTACAACTCAGGATCCTCTGGAATCCCATCCCAGTACCCCAGCACATGGAGTACAGGGGGCTCTGCCCATGGACAGGCACATCCCCTGTGCTGCCTGGCTAGGGAAGGGCTGGCTCCACGTCCTCTACTTGTCAGCATTAATCAAGCTTTAAAGCAAAGGACAAGCAGATTTTGCTGATTTAATGGATAATTCCAGCTTGTTTGGTCCATCTAATTCAAACTACCAGGACTCAATCTGAAGTGACTACTGCCTGTCCCTGCTTATCTCTGTCAATAGCTTTAGACACAGGTCAATGCAGGTAATCAGTTTCAAGGGACTTTCAAAAATAGCAGGAGTTTCTATTTAAATATACTTTTTTCATTTGCAAGTCCTCCCTTTCCCTCATTATTACTATTAAGTTTGGGGAATTTGTTTAGATTTTTTTCCCCTGCAAAATTAAATATTTTCTTTTTTTTTTTAATAATGAAAATCATTTATTCCATCTTCAAGCTGAACCTCTACTGACACTTATATGAATTATGGCTCGCTAAGGCACTTTTCTTTCTGAAATAGTTTTTAAAGGAAGGGAATGAGCCTTGTCAATACTATCTGGGCTTGAGACAACCCTGTGAGTGATCCTGATTAACACAGTCATGGTTTGAGGAGGAAAACACGATGGGCAAAGGACTTCAACACAATCCAAGGGATATTTTTACACCAGACATGCTGCACACTCCTTTTTTCCCTGCACACTCCTTTTTGCTGCGTGCACAAACATAAAAGTCCAAGTGCAAGCTACAGGGAATTTATAGACAGACACAAGCTGCTTAGATGATCAAATAAAAGATGTTTAAACCTCATCAATCTTTCAGGAAGCAGCAGGGAAATTTGATTGTCTCTGACAAATGAATGACCTTTGGCAGTTCTGCACAAAGGTGAAGCAGATCCCAGAGTAACAGCACAGGCAGCCAGGGCAGCAGTGGAGGCTCAGATTTTTTAGTGGACTCTTTATATTATGAAGTCCATCCAGTAAAAAACCTCCCAATATCTTGCAGCCAATTTAGGAGCAGCTGCTCGGAGATATCACAACTTTCCCTGTAGAAACCCCAAAGCTGGAACTGCTGCTCCTAATTTTCTGACTTGGGCAGGAAGAGCCGTCAAGCAAAGGGCCAGCAGGTCCTTTTATCCCTCCTGGGAAACAGTGTCCTCTCTAGCCTCCCCTGGGAGCACAGTTCTGGGGACAGCAGAGCATGTTTTGCTCTCTCAGGTGGGTCATGGATAATGACAGCAGGCTCTGGACTGCAGACCGAGTCTCTTGGGAATGCTTTTGAACTTGCAGGTGAAATTAGGAAGCTAAATGAGGACAGGTACAGCTGCTGGATCTTTTGGACTTGTGAGAAATCAGCTGTGCTGCTGCTCCTCAGCCTCTCTGAGCTCAGCAGCTGCCTTTATCCTGAAGGACAGATCACATGGCTATTCCATGGATTGCAAATAGAAGGATGATTTAAGAGCTCCACGGGCTGACAAGACATCTTCTGCAGGCTGGTGAGTTAGGGCTTGTCTCCCTTCATCAGTCTGATTGATCTGAAGGTCACCTCAAAGGCCAGTCCTGCAAAACTCTGGTTCTGGCTCCAGGCTGCTGCCTCCAGGTAACTGCAGCCCTCTCAGTGAAGAGACCAGCTCTTCCCCATTCCTGTGCCATCTCCATGCCACTGTGCCATGGGCTGGGGCACACCAGGGCATGGAAGCACTGGAAGTTCTACAGCAGCTCCCAGTTTGTACTGCGGAGTGGAAGCAGCTTTATAACACAGTCCAGGGATGCACCAGAGCAAGGCTTCCCCAAGGGACCTGGGATAGGCATTAATGTACACTTATATGTACATATATAACTGGGTTATTTTCATGCAAGGAACAACTCCAGAAAACAGAAAATACTGAGAGAAATACAGAGGTGCCCCCCAAAATCTCAATGTTCTTATTTGCCCGTGTCTTGGTGAACTTCATTGTGTGGTACCCACAGCAGAAGCTGGGGAAATATTGGAAGAATTGACCAAGAGTTGTAAGGATTCACTGTGTGAGGCACAGCAAAACTTGAAAGACAGGAGACATTTTTAAATGCCAACCTTTGAAATGTTAAATAAGAAGACAGAGAGTCAGGAGCTTCCCTTTCAAACCTATAAAACTTCAGTTTTCAGAAAACACTGAAGTGGATAATCAAATAGTCTATCTGTGAGCTCACAGAGGAGTATAAAGGGATGAGTAACAGTCTGTATGGATTTGTCAAGAACAAATATGTCAAACCAATCTAATTTTCCTTTATGACAGTGCAAAAAGCCTTCTGGATAGAGAAGAAACAGACCATGTCATAGATCTTGATTTTAGTCAGGCTTTTGACACTGTCTCCTCTGATACTTCCATGAGCTAGAAAAATACCATCTGAGTGAATATATTATTGGGTAGTTGCAAAACTGGTTAGAAAATTATAGATGGAGCAATCATTGACAGATTACTGTCAAAATAAGATGCTTGCACTATGGACTGAGCTTTCAGCACTTTCATTAATGGTCCTGATGATGGAACACAGAAAACACTTCTCAAGCTGGCTGACACCTCCACATGGAAGGGACTGCCAGGATTTGGGATGAGCAGACTCACAAATGAAGCGCACAGATTCAGAGCTGACTTGGAGATGATTTGAAATAAAAAGGAGATGCTGCTTGGTGGGCATTAAGTCTGTCTGGAAAGGAATGGCCAGCTGTGGGAATTCCAGATGGGAACGAGTGGCTGATGAGCAGATCTGAAGATAACTCTGTGAGATTACTGTGGATCAGGTGCTCAGCAGGAGAAGGCAAAGCCTCACTCCACACAAACTGTGATTTGTGAGCCATGTCAGAAGCTCCTCCATCAGCTTATCTCGTAGGCTTTGGACACATATGGTTACTGCTCAGCCAGTCTTCGTGTCCCTACAAAAACTCTGTGTTCTCTCTGAAATGATTTGTCCCCAACTTAGCAATGGCATATTTAGCTTTGAACATATTGGGCTTGGAAGGCAAGGCAAGACTGAAATTGTGATGTGACTGTAGAGCAAACTGTCCATCTCTCCCATTAGTTGGGGATTTTTGTTACCCCCTTGTCTTCCTCACCTCATTGTTCATGGGAGTGCAGGGGTGGGATCAACCTGGGGAACCAAGCAGGCTCCTGGTGGAACCTCATCAGCTGAAAACTTGGCTTTGCTGGGTGATTAAACAAACAAAACCAGTGTTGGAGGACAAGCTCCACTTTTTTGCTTTCTTTTCAAATAGTACCTTTCCTTCTGCCCACTCTACAGCAGGATGTGAGTCCTTGCTGCCCGCTCCTGCCTTTCCAGAGGAAGCCACACAGAGCCTTTCCATGGGAAATGCCCAGACAAGCCCTTTCCAGCTCTCCAGACCTCTGCACACGAGCACAGAAAGTCCAGGGAGCGCTCAGAGCCCTCCCCATCCCTCTCACTCCCTTTTTTTTCTTTTTTTTTTCTGTAGAAAATGTGATTAAAGCCGTGCAGGAGAGCAGCAGATGGCAGCTTTGACGTGAGGTGAAGACAGCTTAATCTCCATCTGTGCTGACATTTTCACATGCCTCCCTGCAAAGGCTGGCCCCCGAAAAGCTCAGAGGCAGAGCTGGGGGGTCTCGGTGCCCTTTGCCAGAGGATTTTCCAGGCGGGATGTTGGGAGCAGCCACACACCGGCCACGGGCTGCAGCCCTGGCTGGAGGCTCTGATCATTACCCAGCGGCTCGGTGATTGGGCTATCGACCTAATTAACACCCTGAGCACCTCGGCAGTGCTGAGCTCGGGCTTTGGGAAGCATCTGCTGCAGCCCTGCCCTGCCCTGCCGGCTCCAGAGAGGCAATTAGGGGAGCTCGGAGCGAGGTCAGGGAACAGCGAGGCACAAAGACAGAGCATCTTCTGAAGGAGAGCTAATTACAGAGGTGATTCCAGGATCCCTGGAAGTCAAAAGGATCTGGCAATTAAGGCAGGGATGCCTTTTGTGCTGGGTTTCTAAGTAAACACATGGAATTTTGGTGTTGGAGGCTCGGGTGTATCTGCCACTCCCACGGTGGAGTTTTCCAGGCTGAATGTTGAGGTTGCCACTGCACCCTTTGGAGTGGCTGTGGAGGGCCAGCCCAGGGGATGTGGTCCCTGCTGGGAGCCCTGTGGCCTCCCCTGTTCACCTGCTGGGATGGGAACTGCTTCATCCAACCCCCTCCATCACCCAGGACAGGAGGGCACTGCTGAAACACAGAGCTTAACACAGGTCTGTGAAAATGGCAAATCCCCTCAAGGTGAAATCCTGCAGAAGCAGATGGGCCTGCAGCAGGGCACTGGCCAGCACTCAGAAATGTGCTTTCCATGGGTTTCCCTGCCCAAAGCTGGGGCACTGCCAGCCCCATGTGCTCTGTGCCAGGCTCCCACAGGGCCCACAGCACCCAGCAGATGAGGTGAGGTGCTCAGCTGGTGAAATAAACATGGCAGGAGATCTTTCTCCTTTTTAATGCCTTTATTAAATATCAGCTCGGGTGGTCACGCCGCCACTGCTACTCCCAGGACTGGCACAGAGGAGGAGGAAGAGTGCAGCTTTGTCTGCTGGTCTGCAGGCAGAGCTGGGGCTTCCCTCTTCACCAGAGCACCAGGAGATTCCCATGTTTTTGATTTGACATTCAAGGCCCTCTTTCCAGCCGACACCTTTTGAGGTTAGGGTGAGAGGTAGAAAGGGTCTTAGCGGACACTGGATTCTGTTCCTCATGTCTAGACATCACTTTGATCCCTCAATTCCGTGTTGGCTCGTTGTTTTTAGGGGTTTTTGCTAGGTTTGGTGAGGGGCTTTTTCATTTGCCTGCCAACTTCGTTGTTCCCTCCTCTTCACCTTTTCGGGTGCCATCCTCCAGGAAGCAGCAGGGTGCCACTTGACAAAAAGGGGAATTCCCAACCATCTACAACAGGTAGTTAACGAAAAACTATTAACAACAGGTGATTACAACAACAAACAGTTAAAATTCCACCCTGGCAGCAACTGGCCCAACCCTGAACTCTGTAACCTTTTAAAAAAATGGGCAGCTTTCGTACTCGTAACAGCTGGGGAGGCAGGAGCATCTCAAATCCAAATCCTTGTTGGAGAGTGTGAGCAAGACACTAAAAAGCCTTGGCAGTAGGACTGGGGATTCAGTGCTTCAACACAAGCACCTGGAAAACACTTCTCATTAAATGGAGCAACCAGACAACACAGAGCAGGGGGAAAGGTGTGCTTTAATTGAAGCTTCTGATATGAAGGAAGAAAGGAAAGCAGGATAATGCTGTGGCCCAGCTGCAGTCTCAAGGCTCCCATTAACATCATAGCACAGCACATTTTTGCAAAGAAGGAATCAAAGCCCTTGGTGTGGGGGACCCCAGGGGAAGGGGAGGAGGGAGTGCTCCAGTGGAGAGCCCAGAGCTGATGTGTCAGTGTGACTTGGGAAGGCTGTTCCTGCTGCCTGCCACCCTGGGATCATCCCAAGGCTGCAGGAAGGGAAGAGAAATCAGAGCTACAAACTCCTCCTGGAGACCTGAACTGCCCGAGGGGGTTGGAGCAGGGCTTGGCTGCACATTCAGGACAGATTTGTGAGCAGGCTCCAGGCCAGGCCCCGGGGTGCCAGCAGGACACAGGGCAGGCTCCTGGGGACACCAGCTCAGCTCTGCGGCCACAGCTTTGGGTTCTGAGCACCACCAGGACTGCTCATCTTCCCTGCCCCGTGCAGGAGCCCAGCGTGCTCAGCTCCTGCCAGGAGGTGGCTGAGCACAGGGAGGGGTGTTTGCTGCAGCCCCAGCTCTGCTGTGTGTCCTCCACAAGCTCTGACCTCCCTGTCCCTCTGGGGATGCCACCAAGCAATCAGGCAGCAGCCCTATCCAGGGCACGCTGTGGCTCTTGGCACAAGCCCTGAGTGTTCAGGGCTGATGGCAACGGGGTCCAGAGAGCTGCACAGCAAACCCAGCCCAGGGAGCAGCTCCTGAGAGCAAACACCTTTTTCTGAGGCCTTCGGAGGTGTGTGGAATAACACAGTCTGCTCAGACAGCTTTAGGACGCCTCCTGTGGTTGTCTGACACCCCCATGAGCTATTGCCCAGGGACCTTTGTTGGGCAAACCCAGGATTTATGGTGCAATTGTGCTGCTCAGTGTGTTGCAGGGAGGGGGCTGTGGCTTTAAGGCAGTGCAGGAATGACTCGTTTCTCAACTTCACAGAGCATCCTTGAAATGCTACTTGTGCCATCTTGTGTTTTCCCTGCTCTAAATCAGTTTAAGTGTTTTGTTCTCCCTGCCACCTATTTTTATGATATCTCCCCTACTGGAACATGTACACAGCCCCATATACACTGCATTTCTAGGCAGGCAAACAATCTTTCATGCTTTAGGAAGGCCAGCTCAGTCTAACACAGACATTCAGGCTTCTGACTCTCTGTGGCTGGTTTAACATCAGCCAGGCAAAGATGAAGTTTTGATGGCCACATCTTGCATCTTCTTCTTGGTTATAATTACACAATACCAGGCAAAGATGAGGGTTTTGTGCAGGTGTGTCAGCCTCAGAGGTGTCACTGCCCTGAGAAAAGCTGTCTGGGCCTGAGAGGATTGAAGGCAATTGAGAGGTTACAATTGAGGTCCTGCCTCTATAAATGTTCTGCTGGTAACCTCAATTCTGGGAACAAATCATTGCTCAGGAAACCAAAGGACTGTCTCCTTGGCTTAAAATCCTTACTCAGGGTGAATTTAGAAAGCCCAAGCTAGAAGCAAATTGGCTGGAAATAAAGCAATAATCCATTTGTGGCTTTGGTCCAACGTTTATCCATAGATAACTTTTTCCAGCAAATCCTTCTAGATGTTACCAATTGTGATGGTGTTCACAGGGGTTCTTGGATGAGGGAAGAGACGAGGATCTGACTCCATGTTTCATCAGAAGGCTTGATTTATTATTTTATTATATATATTACATTAAAACTATACTAAAAGAATAGAAGAAAATGTTTTATCAAAAAGCTAGTTAAGAATAGAATAGGAAAGAATGATAAAGGTTTGTGGCTCAGCTCTCTGTCCGAGCCAGCTGACTGTGATTGGCCATTAATTAGAAACAACCACATGAGACCAATCACAGATGCACCTGTTGCATTCCACAGCAGCAGATAATCATTTTTTACATTTTGTTCCTGAGGCCTCCCAGCTTCTCAGGAGGAAAAATCCTAAGAAAAGGATTTTTCATAAAAGATGTCTGCGACAACCAAGTTGACCAAAGTATCACTGAGCACCTCCTGTTCTCCTTTAACCACATTATTGGCATTGTCAAGGAGCCAGGATGATTCCTGCCCATCCTCCAGGGTGGCAGAGAGCTGCCCAGGAGGGGCCTTTGCAGCCTGGCAGGTGCTCAGAGTCACCTCAAACCCTCCTGGCTCCCTGCTTGGTGAGTGACACCTCAGAAACCACAGAACAATGTGTGGCAGCTGGAAACAGCCATGCTCTGCAGCGTGCTCAGTGCCAGTCCATGGTAGTGATGGGATTTGGGAACCTGGGACATAACTGGTGGCTGAACTCTGCAAACAGTGCCTGGGCTGGTCACAAGGAGTCAGACTGCAGAGCTGTTCTTCAGCATTTGCTCAGCTTTATCTCTGTTTTCATTGGTGTTGATAGAATCACAGGGTCACAGCATGGTTTGGGTTGGAAGGGACCTGAAATCTCATCTCATCTCATCTCATCTCATCTCATCTCATCTCATCTCATCTCAATCTCATCTCAATCTCAATCTCAATCTCAATCTCAATCTCAATCTCATTGCAATCTCATCTCAATCTCATCCTCATCTCAATCTCAATCTCATCTCAATCTCATCCTCAATCTCAATCTCATCCCCATCTCAATCTCATCTCAATCTTATCTCACCCCCTGCCATGGGCAGGGACACCTTCCACCAGTCCAGATTGCGCCAACCCCATCCAACCTGGACTTGGATGGATAAAGCTCCTGAAAAGGTGGGTGAGAGTCTTCAAATCCTGACATTTAACTGAAATGTTTTACTGAAATGGGGTTTGTGTAAGCAGACAATCTACTCTGTGAGTGTGAGGAACTTGGCAATTTGGCTACTAATGACAGCAGGTTATTTCTTGCATTTTTATGCAGTTCAAGCTGAAAATTGGACCAGTGCTAAGCAAGAGGTGCAGCCCTTTCCTGTTGCAGTTTCCTGGTTTCACAAGGGGCTGTGACAGCAAAATTCAGTTTGCTCTGAGGATGGGCCCTTCTCATTCCAGCACGGCACATTTTCTCTTATCTATCTGAAATGAATAAGGTAAGATCAAAACCAGAAAATGAAGATGCAGCTATCAGATAGGGCTGTTTACACCTCAGGCTCATTGGCCTGAATTTAGCAAAGGTCTGTAGCAAGTTGCCAACTTCCTCACTACTCCTCTGATTCCTAATTATTATTTTTTTCCATAATGCTCTGGCACCCCTGGCTCCCAGGCATTGCTTTGAACTCCAGCTCCTGCCTTGTAAATGAGACTCCAAACTGGAAAGAAAAGCTTGAAAACAATGACCTGAGGCACCTCAAAGCTGAAGAAAGCAGGGAGAGGAAACAGAGATGGGATTGCTGGGACTGTGCTTTTAAGCCTCATAATTTCCCACCCCATCTCATTGTCTGGGACACCCAATGTTCATATCCTGGCACAGGAGCCACCCCTGCAGCCAGGACTGGTCCCTCCTTGGATGATGCAGCTGGGCTCAGTCACTAAGAATCACACAATAAGACCTCCAAGATGATCAAGTCCAACTTTCAACCAGACACCACCATTCCCACTAAACCATATTACAACTGTCACATCAACTCATATTTTGAATCCCTCCAGGGATGAGGACTCCACCACCTCCCTGGGCAGCTGTTCCAGTGCTTAACTTCTCTTTAAGTGATGAAATTTTCCATATAATCCAACCTGAACCTTCCCTGGCACACCTTGAGGCCAGTTCCTCCTGTTCTGTTCTTTGTTCTTGGGAGCACAGCCCGGCCCCCCACCCACTGTCCCCTCCTGTCAGGAGCTGTGCAGAGCCACAAGAGCCTCCTCTTCTCCAGGCTGAGCCCCTTTCCAGCTCCCTCAGCCCCTCCTTGTGCTCCAGACCCTTCCCCAGCTCCATTCCCACCCATGGACAGCTCCAAGCAGAGCTTTGCATCTCCCACCACCCCTACCTCCCTTGGCAAACCTGCTCTGCTTCTATTCCCACGTGAAAACCTGCACCAGACCCCTCCATTCCAGCATTCCCTTCAAAGAGAAGCAAAAGCTGGGCAAGCCCGTTGCAGGGTAGCTGTTTGCAGCCTCTCAGGCAGGTTTTTGAAGGCAGGCTGCAGAAGGTTAATGAGTCCTGGCAGTGTGAGCCCCTGCTGGGGGGATCCTGCCTCATGCCGGGATAATGAGAAGTGCCCGGGGTCATGTGGAAAGGCAGAGCTGGCTCTGTGATCCTGCACCTGGATTCCAGCAAGGATTGCTCTGCAGGCAATGCTGAGCAGGGCAGAGAGGAGGGAGCAGCCTGGGAACTCGCTGTCTGATGTTTCTCATGCCTCAAAAGTCTTTGTTCCATCAATTAGGCTTTCACTGAGGAAACAGAAGGAGGTGGTTTATAGTTCTAAGTCTCTGTCACTCAGAGTGATTCCCAGGGAGCCAACATGTCCTGGAGAGGGCAAATGAACGATGGGGTTGGCAGACAGGACAGCTGGAAGAGACAGTGAATGTGTCACTGTCACCTCATTGTGGTCCCCTGCACAGGAAGGAGCTGGAATGATGAGTCCCTGGAGGCCAGGGCAAGCTCGGGGATCTGCCACAAGCTCTGTGCACAAGCCCTCTTGTAGCTGTTTTGGGGTCAGGGGGAGCTGGAGCAGGTTTGGGGTACAGGGAGACTGGGTAATGACTCTCTCCCTGGGTCTGAGGGGGTGCCTGGATGTGAGAGGGTCAGGATGCCATGGATGATGCCAGGGGTGGATACAGGAGTCAGGTGTGCCCCCATTTCTCTGATCACACAGCTGCAGGGAACATAATTTGTTGCACATTTTCAATTTATGTTACATTTTCAAGGATATTGCAATGGAAATACCTGGGGAAGGTCCTGCTTGTTGCATCCCAGGCAGGTGCTGCTCCTGGAGAACACACCAGTGCTGGTTCATGGGGGAAATGAGAGAAAGGCAGCCCAGGCATGACCTGGAATTAGGCTGGGCCAGTTCCGTCTGCAGCCCAGGACAGCAGAGCACTGTCCCAGCACAATGGAGCAGAACTGATCTGTGACAGTGGTCACAGGGGTTCTTGGATGAGGGGAGAGACGAGAATGTTGACTCCATGTTCAGAAGGTTTGATTTATTATTTTATGATACATATATTACATTATAACTGTACTAAAAATAAATAGAAGGAAAGGTTTCTTCAGAAGGCTAGCTAAGAATAGAATAGAAAAGAATGAATAACAAAAGTCTGTGGCTCGGACAGAGAGTCTAAGCTATCTGGTCTGTGGTTGGCCATTAATTGTAAACATTCAAGATGGCCCAATCACAGACACACCTGTTGCATTCTACAGCTGCAGATAACCATTGTTTACATTTTGTTTCTGAGGCCTCTCAACTTCTTAGAAGGGAAAATCCTAAAGAAAAGGATTTTCACAAAAAGATGTCTGTGACATTGATCAAAGGGAGAGACCCTGTGCCCGGTCGTGCATTTTGGGACCATTTTGGTTCATCTTGGGTGCAGCCCTGGCTGGGCTCTTGTGCTGCCCAAGGTGGAGCCATTTAGGCCTTTTGATAAATGTCTATTTTATTTTTTAGCTCTGTCCAGTCTCTGTTCTAGGTCAGCCCTCACAGGGCATCAATGACAGATCACAGAATCCCAGACTGGTTTGGGGTGGAAGGGATTTTAGAGCTCATTTCCCTCCAGCCCCTGCCATGGACAGGGACACCTTCCACTAGACCAGATTGCTCAAAAACACATCCAACAAAGATGTTTCTCTTCAGTGGTCCTGGCTCATGTCTTCTAACAGACAAATATTTATTGGCTGATTTTGGTTCTGAACCTGGTGGACACAGGAGATTACAAAAATGCATCACAGGGAATGAGATTCCCTGGAGGCAAACGCACGAGCCTAAAGCACACTGAGGATGGAGCAGGGACATTTCAGCCAGGGACAGAGCCAGGACTCTCTGCAAGCACAGGGCAGTGGTGAAACACGTCTGTATTGGAATAATTACCAATATAGCCAGTTGGGGCGTGCCTGAGCTTGCCTGGCCCTTGGTGCTGAACTAAACAGCAGCACTGTGGTGTTTCACCCCACAGACACTTTTGGCTGGCTGGGTGTGTGGTGTTTCACCCCACAGACACTTTGGGCT
This sequence comes from Melozone crissalis, assembly GCF_028551555.1. Lineage (NCBI taxonomy): Eukaryota > Metazoa > Chordata > Aves > Passeriformes > Passerellidae > Melozone > Melozone crissalis. The sequence continues at coordinate 12,877,201 of NW_026535795.1, read as the reverse complement.
GGCTGGGTGTGTGGTGTTTTCACCCCACAGACACTTTTGGCCGGCTGGGTGCTGCAGCTGGGCCCGTGGGGACAAGTCCAGGCCTGCAGGAGCTCTGGTGGTGCTGGGATGGAGCTTCCCCCCATAACAGGGGCTGCTCCTCAGGTTTCCCTCTGCCAGAGAAGCTTTGAGGCGATGGTGAAGGACAGGAGTCGGTTCTGATGGAGGGTTTGGATCCAGAGCTTTATTCTGGCCCACAGGCCTCTGAATGCAGCACCAGCTCCAACAGAACTCCCTGAGCCCGTGGCTGCTGCTCCTTTAACCCCGGGGAGAGGGGCAGGGAAGGGGCAGGGAGCCACCAACCAGGGACAGGAGGGGAGGAGCAAAGGGACAAAGGACACCTGGATGGCCCAGTGCCCCCCAGGGGTAGAGGGCATCCTGTGAATCTGCCAATCACTCGATGCCTTCTGGAATGCCAGGACTGACAGACAGGGCTGGGAGGGGAAAGGAGAGGGGACTGACACACCTGGGAGGGAATTATCAGGGTAGGGACTCCAGTTTCTGGGGTAAACCCTGAAATCACAACACAACACAACACAACACACGTCCTTGCAGCAGGACAGTTCCACTCTCTGGGCTGTATTTCTTCCCCCCAGCCACCTACCCTGGCTGGGGCAGGTCCTGCATCTCTCTGTAGATAGAGATGTGACACAAGGGCACCTCTGGATGGCCGTGGAGTGAAGCTCCACCCTGCCTGGACACCATCTCAGCAGTCACTGGTGACTGTGGGAGCAAGGACACACCCGGGCAGGCTGATCTCAGCACATCCTCTCCTGGTCTCCAGTGGTTTTCCCCTCAGGGACCTCCTCATCTACAAGGATGGCTTTCATTTCCATAAATGCAGTCCACAGTTTTTCACAGTGATGCTTTTATACCTGTTTCAGAGTGCCCCAAATGCTTTCAGTGTGGTGTGGTGCCAGTGTGGGGAATATCAACTCATTTCCAGCTGTGCTCTCAGGGCTGATCCATGGCCTTGGCTCTCACTGGGATATTGCCCAAGAAAGAAATTCAAACAAGCTCTGGAGGAAATAAAGATTCCTTCTTCATTACCTTTATTGAAATACATTTCTGCTAAAGCTGCACTGTGTGAATCTGCTTTGAGCACTGCAAGGGAGAGACAAATCTGGGCATTAAGCACCCCCTGCAAAGGATAATTGAAATCAATGCAGTTGTTGTCTCTCTCTGACACTGGTGCAGGTGCTAAGGGATGCTGCTGAGATCCTGCTAATAAGTTAGAGCATTCTGGCAGCAGGTGTAGCTCTCAGATATTCCCTCTTCCCCAGGGACTTTCAGTCAAGGCATCAGGAGCTGCAGCATCAAGACAAGGCCATTGGAGATTTTTTTCTTGACTAGAAAGATATTAATTTTTTTTAAAAAATTAAAGAATCACCTGCACATTCAAAATTCTCAATATACTCTGCAGAAATCCACACTCTCACTGCACAGTCACAAGGGAGTGAAACATCAGTCAGCTACTCCTCTGTATCCTTTTATTTTTTATGTTTTCACTCCTTTTCCTCCAGCTTCCTGTGATTTCCAGCCCTTGTTGAGCACTGACAATGCCTCCCTATTATTCCAGCATCCCTAGTCTGCTGTCAGCCAGACTTCAAACCCAGTGCCTACAGCTCCTGCTCCTCTGCTGCCTCTGTGCACACAGAGCTGAAGAGTAGCAATGTGGTTTTCAAAGACTCATCTTCATTTTGCTGATTCTCCCCACTAGAAAATTCCTCCCAAAATCTCTGCAGTGGATTTTTACCTTCCAGCTCTCCTGGGGCATGAGGGGGAGCAGAACATGAGAGTGAATAATCCCTGAGATTATTCCTTCAGAGGGGGACAGGCAGGGCAGGGCATCCCAGGAAGGAGTTTGAGGAGAAAATATTTCCAGCACTTCCTGCAAAGGAAAGAGAGAAGATGAGGAGGTCCAGGCCTGCCCAGGTAGAGTTGCCCTGCTGGAGTAAATCCCCTCCTGGTGTCCTTTCAGAATACAAACCTCATTATTGTTCTCCAGAAATTATATCAAATCAGATGAACCAATGGGAAGGATTCCTCAATCCACAAGGAGCTTTGAGAGTTACTCTCCAGGAGCTTTGGGATGGAAAGGTGCATTCCAGCTACTGCCAAAAATTTTCTTTTGGTTGTTTCGGTGCTTCTCTATTAATTTAAAATTAAGTGGTTAATTATAAAATTAATAATTTTAGTAATTGCATGCCTGGGCTTTGCAAAGGGGTTGTGTGGTGCTTGTAAGCACTGTGATGAGTGTGAGGATAATGTTTTTCTTGATATAATAAGATTATTGCAATTAAGGAATTACAGTGTAATGGATTCAACATGGTGCATGTTAAGTAGATGGAAAACTTAGAACCATGGGATCACTGACTGGTTTGGGTTGAGAGGGGAATTAAAGAGCATCTCATTCCACCCCTGCCATGGCAGGGACACCTTCCACTGTCCCAGGGTGCTCCAAGCCCCAATGTCCAACCTGGCCTTGGGCACTGCCAGGGATCCAGGGGCAGCCACAGCTGCTCTGGGCACCCTGTGCCAGGGCCTGCCCACCCTCACAGGAAGGATTTTTTTCCTAATATCCCATCTAAACCCCCTCTCTTTCAGTTTAAAGCCAGTCCCCCTTGTCCTGTCACTCTAGGCCTTTTTAAACCTTCCCAGTGGTGAATCTGAGCTGTGAATCTCTTCCATGGTCAGAGGGATGCTGGAACAAGGTCCTGCAAGGATGGGCATGTGGGCTCTGTGCTGATCAATATTTGTACTGATGACCCTGGAGAAAATATAAAACAGGCACCAATCTCTGCTCTGTGACAGGGACAGGAGCCAGGGCCTGGCTGGAGCTGTGCCAGGGAGGCTCAGGCTGGATACCAGGGAAAGGCTCTTCCCCAGAGGGTGCTGGCACTGCCCAGGCCCCCCAGGGAATGGGCACGGCCCCGAGGCTGCCAGAGCTCCAGGGGCTGCCAGGGGTGCCCAGGGTGGGGCTGTTGGGGTGTCTGTGCAGGGCTGGGGCTGCCCTGGGTGACCCTGGGGGTCCCTCCCAGCTCAGGACATTCTGTGATTCTGTGAAAGATTCAGGTAGCAAAAAGTTGATGGAGAGGTCTTACTGCTGTTGGGAAGCAGGCTGGGTTATCTGGGTTATAAACTGAGAGCAATGATGTGGGGCTGGATGTGGAGCCATTCCCTGGAGAAAGGCTGCAGTGAGGGCAGGGCTGAGCTGGAAATCAGTGGGACAGGGAAGGTGTGAGGGGAATCAGCCCTTGGAGTGAAGGTCCACAGCATGTCCCAGCCACAGGTGTTCAGTACCATCCCCTAAAACAAAGCTCAGACCCACACACTAAATCAGCACAGAATCTGAAAAATATAAAAGCTAAACCTGAGGCATCACAGTCCTGGGAAGTTGGATCCATCCCTGTGCAATTCCCACAACCAAAGGAGGATTCCCCTAAATTGGAGGAGATATTTAGGAATGCACCAGAGCAGAGATTCAATAATGAGGTAAAGTCAGGCAGGTGAATAATTCCCAAAGTTCAGTCAGATAAACTTAGCCAAGAGGAGGTTAAGGACGAGTGGTCCCAAAATAAGGCAGAGAGATTTAACAGCAGAGGTCTGGTAGGATCTGAAGCTAAAAGCACAGGATAAACTCAGCCAGGCTATAAATAAACTATATGGGCTCTTTTAACGAAGAACATCCTCGTTAAAATGATGAATGAAGGCTTCTCCACCACATGCAATGAACAATAATAGCTGGATGTGTTAATTGTGGGTGCAGCTCAGTCCAAACAGGAGCACAGGGATGTCTGTGGTGTGGAGGTGACCCCGATGTACCTTTGGGACATTAAAGTTCCCCAGGGTGGGCTGGGATGCACCAAGGTTAATTCAGAATTATCTCATTTCTGCACAGGCTGAGCTGGCATGGCCACCTGACATGGATAAAATCACACAGATTCTGATAAAATAAAAACAATTCTAAGAAACAAATAACAACGATTAAAAATAATTCAATCTGTGGCTGGCTGTGTCCAGTTCTGCAGTGAAGGCTGGGCAGCCCAAAGGCTGAATTCCTGCCACCAGCACTCACAGGCAACACTTTTTGAGCGGTCAGATATGTTTGTGGGGCCCACTGGAAGTCCCAGCAGGAATGAGAGCCTGTGGTGATGCCCTTGGTAAGGGAGATGTGCGGGTGAGCAGGTCCTGTGAGCACAGGCAGTGCTGGGTTTCATTCAAGTTGTAGATGGGCATTAGGAAAGAAGGAGGAAATCTCAGATTTTCACCAGCAGTTTCTCTCCTCTGCCTTTGGGAGAGAGTGTCCCTGTCCAGTGCCCCCAGGAGCAGCAGAACCTGCCCAGCTCCTTCTCAGATCCACCTCCTTACCCCTGGAGTGGAAGCAAGTAACCAGGTATCAGGAAATTGAAATAAAATAAAATAAAATAAAATAAAATAAAATATTATTTCTCATTGCACATTATTTCAATGCTTTTTTGCCCTGCAGTGACAGGCACTGCTGGGCTCTGTGTTCAGTCTGGGGCCAGCTGTGGAGCAGAAGATGTTGGGTTGTTTTACAGAGCCCTTCCCACCCTGGCTGCACCAGGAGCAGGCTGTGCTCTCTCCCTGTCCCACCTGTGTGGTTTTAAAGCCTGTCACCAGCCCAGCCCTGCTGGGTGTCACTCACACACCTTGGGATGGAGGCTGTAGTGATGGAGAGAGACAGGGAGACTGACTGAGTGCTCAGAATCCCATTTTACTGCGGGATACAAACACTTATATACTATTTCAGGGAGACTAGTAATGTGTACTACAATAATTAGGTTAAAATCACATGCACAAACATATGCATATAACAACATCTCTTGCTTGCAGAGTTTAATGGGATTTTCTTTTCCAGTAAATCTATTTGATTTCATCTTCTTGCAATCTAGGTCTAATTTTCAAAGTTCTATTTGCTTTTGCTAAGGCATCCTGTTATCAAATCTCTTATGTTAACCAGGTCCAAAGGCCATCATCTGTCTTGTGTCCCCCAGGATTCCAACACTGGGCACGCCCAGCTCTGCAGCTGCTCTTTGCTGGCTCTGCCCTGGTGATGCCTTCACAACCTGTAAGTAAAACAACACTCACATTTGAGATGATATTAGTACAGGAGGTGATATGAAAGCTGGTCTTTGTTGGAGGCCTTCAGGGGCAGTTATGGAAAAATGTCCACAAAAGCCCACCCCCATGGGGGTGCAGGCAGTTTTATAAGTTTGGTAAATTAGCATCATTGACAAAAAGCACCCTGCAGTTTCCCACCGTCCCCTTCAGCAAGGATGGTCACCCCCAACTCTGCAGGGTCAGGAAATGCAGAATCACTGAATGGTTTGGGTCAAAAGGGATCTTAAAGCTCATCCAATTCCACTGCCATGGGCAGGGACACCTTCCACTAGCCCAGGTTGTTCCAAGCCCTGTCCAACCTGGCCTTGGGCACTTCCATCACCAAACTCATCCTCTGGACTCTGCAGAGTTCAGGTGAGCCCAGAAGAAGGCACAGCCTCTCCCTGCAGCTGAGTATCCTTTGGGTGAAACGTGGGAATTGCTTCTCTGGATGTGCTGTTTGGAATTCACAGTGCTCTGGAAAACACAAAGCTCTCTAGGTTCTAATCACTGACATTCCCTATTGCATTTGCAGGGATGTCCCAACGAAGGCAGGAATGTTGAATCTGACTCCATGTTCTCAGAAGGCTGATTTATTATTTTATGATACTACATTATATTAAAGAATACTATACTATACTAAAGAATACAGAAAGGATACTGACTGAATGCTAAAAAGATAATAATGAAAACTGGTGACTCTCTTCAGAGTCCTGACACAGCTTGGCCCTGATTGGCCAAAGAGTGAAAACAACTCACAGCAGAATCCAATGGAACAATCACCTGTGGGTAAACAATCTCCAAACACATTCCACATGAGCACAACACAGGAGAAGCAAATGAGATAAGAATTGTTTTCCTTTTCTCTGAGGCTTCTCAGCTTCCCAGGAGAAAACCCTGGGTGAAGGGATTTTCCCAGAGAATGTGAATGCCCCAATTCCCTATCTGTGTTCAGCTCTGCAGGACTGGGTTTCTTTGTGCTGGATATAGGCTGGATACAGATTTATGGGTGCTCCATATTCCTGGTGCACCGAAAGGCCCCTGGCTCTGCTGCTTGTTGCAGGGTAGGACAGTCAGTGCCTGAATAATTTGTGCCTGCTGCTGGGGCGCTGATTTCATATTCATCTGCTAATCTGCCTGGCCACATATATTAAGGACTTTAAATGTGATACATGCTATTAATCCTGGTGCTGAATTATAAATTTGCCCTGACAGGTTAAAGTGCTGTTCTCACTGCTCTGTCGCTCCTGCTGTGTCCTGGAGCCTGCTGGAATAACCAAGGGAAAAAGGTTAATTGGGAGCTGCTCTGAGCATCACTCTGGTTAGAGAGCTCAGTGTTGGGGTATTTACTCAGCTGAAGCTCTCAAAACCTCTGCCCCAAACCCTTGTGTTAGAATCTGCTCTTTTTTGAGATGAGCTGTGCTTACAGCTGGGAACATGCTACACAACACCACCTCAGGGGGCTTCCAGAGCTTCTGCCACCACCGAAAGCTGGAGTAATGGAGCCTAAAACCACATAAAAATGGAGATTTCTGCATCTCTGCAGTGACTGTTCTTTGCACTGAGCTCCGGGCAAAGATCTGTGGTGGTGCTGACCTGGCTGGGACCACAGAACCATGGAATGGTTTGGGCTGGAAGGGGCTTCAAAGATCAGCTCATTCCAACCCCTCTGTCCCATTATCCCCATTTCACGCTGGGCTTTGCCCATCAGCAGCTGGCACTGCCCAGAGGGCACAGGGATTGGTTTAGGCTGGAATAGTTTGGGCTGAAGGGGCTTCAAAGATCAGCTCATTCCAACCCCTCTGTCCCATTATCCCCATTTCATGCTGAGCTTTGCCCATCAGCAGCTGGCACTGCCCAGAGGGCACAGGGAGGCAGACACAGCCCCAAACCCAGCACATCCCTGTGCCCAGGCCCAGGCAGGAAGGAGCCAGTGACACATCCATTCTCCAGGGCCCTGAGAATGCTCTCAGGCTTTTATTATTAACTCTGGCTGGGTTATTATTCTGCTCCCTCTGCGATTTCCCCCATTCTGCTGCTGTCAGCAGCGTGTTTGTCAGCCTGCTGCATTAATACCTGTGCTTTTGCCTCCTTGCCTCTTATTAGCTCGGGGAGAGGAGGGAGATTTGGTGGTTTCATGTCACATTAGAGACTCAGGAAGCTCCTCCACGTCTCAGCAGCCTGGGGGAGAGGAGGCTTTGCTGCCTGACCTGGGTCTAGGAGATCTATGTGGCTGCACAGAGGAGACCTGCCAAGCCCTTTGCTGTCTGCACTCATGCCATGGGCTGTTTTCTCTGCTGCTGAACAAACAACAAAAAAAGAGCAGCCCAGGGAGATGAGACGTGGGGAACTGGAGAGGTTTGCTCTGCAGCTAGCAGCAGCACAAAGTATTTAAAGGCTCCCACTGTCAGTAATCAATGCTCCTATTAGATGCTCCTCTTTTTTCTGCAGATCTCAAGGTACTTAATTGTTGATATCTAGGCACTGAATCGGGGCATAATTCATTTATTCCATTATCTGCTGCTGGAGAGCTGATGTGGACAGTAAAAATCCCCAGTCAATTCCCAGTGCTCCTCTGCTTCCTTATGTGGATGTGAAATTAAGGACAGTCAAGATTTTTTCGGCCCTCTGAAGGTATTTCAGGAAACCTGCAGAAAAAATGCTCCTTTGCCATGTTGGTGTGCTCAGCCCAGCAGGTTTGATGCCCTCAGACTGGAACAGCAGTGCTGTTCCTGCTGCAGCATCCACAGGCCAGGTGCTCTTGGTGGGAGGTGCCTTAATTGCTTCTTAATTGTTAGAAATTGTTACTGCTCTGTAACAGGGAGAGTTTCCCCTCCAGGGTCCAAGGAAGACCTGCAGTCTTTTCCCAGCCTTCTCTCTAACCTGGGAGCTGCACCCTTTTACAGCCACCAACCTGAGGTCATATTGTTTTATACCAGTGAAAAACAGAGCAAAATTCCTCAAATCTCCAGGGGTTTGGGAATCTGGCCAATCTAAAGGCACTCTCAGCTGCCTGTCAGAAGCAGAGATTAATGTTTGTGGGCTGGCTGTATCCCACTGGCCTGCTGCCTGACAGCACCACCAGAGCTGGTTTGTGCCATGCACTTTTGTCTGATTCTGCAGCTGATGGAGAAATTCCCTCTCTAGCAGGGGCTCTGCACAGAGAAGTTTGTGTTCCAGCCCAGCCCTCGCTGTGCAGGGGAGGCAGGGACAGCCACAAAGTGCCCAGATAGAGTTGTTCCATGATTAACAACCTCAGGAACAGTTTAATGGATAAAGCCCTACCCTTTACTTGGGATCTGCTCTGGGACTTGCTGCTGCAGAGCCTGGATGAGCAGAGCCAAGGGGTAATTGCTAATTAGTCTGGGTTATTGTTAATTGGTGAGCCTGGGGCTGGAGATAGCTGCTGGAGGCTCTGTGCCTTCTCCAGTTTCTTCCTGGGGTTTCCTCTTGCCTGGGAAAGGTGGTGTCACTCATCCTTCCTCATCCTGAAGTGTGGAAGAGGTTTCACAGCCACTTCTGTGAGCCAGAGAGAAGTTTGATAGGAGGATCCATGTTTACCCTGAAAGAATTTCCTACCAAGGTTGTTGACACAGAAACCAAGAGAGGAAGAAGGATAAATAAGAGAAACCTGAAACTGCCTGTTCCAATGAGCACTTTGTTTGACTTTCCTGGCCAATGAGTAAAGTGCAAACTTAGGAGTTTTGTAAGAAGGTATAAAAAGCATGCATGCTATAATAAAACCAGGTTTGAAGCCTTCTGAAAACAGAGTGTTGCTTTGTTTTGTGACCATCTCAACTATGACACTGAAGAGCTCAGACACCTCAGAATGTGGGAGGTTCTCTGGCAGGATTGGCCCTGGTGGTGGAAGATAAATTGTTGTGTGATAGCAAGGTGCAGGTAAATGCCATCCCTCCTCTGAAATGCCTCTGAGCCCATGTTTTAATGTTCATCCCCAGCTCCCCTCACAGAAACAACAGCAGAGCCCATCAAGGAGAGGTCTCCAGAGCATCCTGGCCTGCTGTGGAGCCATGCTCAGGTCAGTTCATGCTGCTGCTGAACTGGACAAAGTTATGCTGCCTCTCCAAAGGGGACAGTCAAAACAACCCAGGGATATCCTGGGGCTCTTCTTGATGATCTGCTCGGGGAATAGGGACCCATGGAACCTTTCTTATTCTGTGTTCACACCTCAAACCCCTTTGCAGAGGCAGGAGCATCACCCAGTTCCAGCCTGAGGCAGGAGGGTTGAGAGTGTCAGGGCTGGCAGCTGCCCCTGCCAAAGCACTGCAGGTCCCAGGTTATTGGAGAAGGCAGGAGAAGGTGGCAAATGCATCTCCCCAGATTAAAACACCAGTGAAGGGCAACATCCCATTGCTGACCGTCCTGCCAGCACCAAAAATCCACATCAGTGTGTGGGGGCTCTACAAAGGGCACAGAGGCTTGTCACTGTCATATTTTCTGCAAAAATCCCTTTGCCCAGGATCTTTCTTCTGTGAAGCTGAGAAGCCTCAGAGAAAAGGAAAACAATTCTTCTCTCATTTGCTTCTCCTGTGCTGTGCTCTCATGTGGAATGTGTTTGGACATTGTTTACCCACAGGTGATTGTTCCACTGCATTCTGCTGGGAGTTGTTTTCACTCTTTGGCCAATCAGGCCAAGCTGTGTCAAGACTCTGGAGAGAGCCACCAGTTTTCATTATTATCTTTTTGGCATTCTGTAAGTATCCTTTCTGTATTCTTTAGTGTAATTTCAGTATAGTATACTTGATATGGAACAAGGAGCTGAGCCCCAGGGAGGGCTGGCAGAGGGAACTGCCCCATTTTACTGGGGCACCTGGGCTGGGAGAGACTGCAGCTGTTGGCCAAGGCCACGAGTATTGTGTCCACAGGTATCCCCATGGCAGGGAGGAATGATGAATCTGACTCCATGTTCTCAGAAGGCTAATTTATTACTTTGTTATACTGTATTATATTAAAGAATACTAAACTGTGCTAAAGAATACAGAAAGGATACTGACTGAATGCTAAAAAGATAATAATGAAAACTGGTGACTCTCTTCAGAGTCCTGACACAGCTTGGCCCTGATTGGCCAAAGAGAGAAAACAACTCCCAGCAGAATGCAATGGAACAATCACCTGTGGGTAAACAATCTCCAAACACATTCCACATGTGAGCACAACACAGGAGAAGCAAATGAGATAAGAATTGTTTTCCTTTTCTCTGAGGCTCCTCAGCTTCCCAGGAGAAGAATCCTGGGTGAAGGAATTTTTCCAATAATGTGAATGCCACAGATGAGCACCTGGCCATGCCACCCTCCTACCTCTCAGATCTGGTGAAGGCCCCAGAGTAGACGTCCCTGTCCCCCTGGGCAGCCTTGTCCCCTGTCCCTGCTGTGGGAAGGGCCATTTGTCCCCCCTGCAGCAGCCAGCCTTCCTGGAGCTCTCCTGGTTTCTAAGCTCCAGCTTCCTCTCCTTGCTCTGTAACCACTCATTTGGCTCTTGTTATTGGGTTATTTATAGAAACTCTGCCAAGTGTTTTGGAGCCAGGAGAAGGGCACAGAGCTAAATACAATAGCATCACCTCATGAGAGCTGACATTTAAAACCAGGGATCTCATTACTGAATCCAAGGGAGACAGCAAATGTCAGGAAAAGCTGGTGGCTGTTGGCTCCGTGCTGCTGGCTGGGGATGCTGCAGGCACAGGTGGCCTTGGCAGCCCTTGGGGACAGCACAGAGCCCAGGGGGACACCTCCAGCACCCTTTAGAGGATACAACCTGTGCTGCTTTACCCAGGGCTGGCTGAAAGCAGCAGCACTGTGAGGCTGGATGTGTTCTCGACAGGAAAATGTTCATCCTGAATTTGGGTTGTGTGTTGTGTTCCTGAAGCTGTGAGGCTCTGTGTGCCCTCCATTCCCCAGGATCAATGATTACCACCTTCATTCCCACCCTCAGAGCCTTCCACTGAAGCCAGGAGGGTCAAACTCATTCCTAGACCTGACCACAAGTTTTCCAGCCAGACCTGGTGTAAAGAGTAATTTCCTAGCCTGCTTTTTCCTCGCAGAGCTGATGCCTTTTTGGGCTACCTAAAAACAGAGGCCAGACAGAATTAAGGGACTAAAAAGTAGTTATATTTATTGAAGAGTCTTCAGGTGCATTTCAGGCAGATTAAGCCTGTCACTATAGGACATGAAATAACATGACATGGACACTGGAATCTCCAAAGTAAAAAGAAGGGAAGTTTAATTTCTGACTCCAGTATTTACAGATTTTCAAAAGCGACAGTGGATTGGGGGGTGAAAGTGTCACCTCTCCAATGACACTGGACAAAACAACAGTTCATCAAATTTCTCCTCCTCCAGAAAATAATGAAAAAAAAATTATTTACAGAAAAGCGCATGAGAAAGTTCATTACAAGAATGCAAACATCAGAAGGCTTAGAAGAACTTAGAAGAACAGGGCAGACAAAGCTGGTTGGTCTACACCCAAAAATGGACCACAGGTTTTCACACTTTTATAAGTTTGGTCCATTTGCATATTGGGGGTTAATCTTCCAATTACAGCTTCAGGTAATGAAGTAATTTAACCCCAGTTTGCTCCCCCCAATCCATTTTTCTTTCCCTCTCTGGGGCCTGAGGCAGTGAGCTGTCCTTGATTCCCAGGCCTGCAGAGGAATTGTTGTGTCTGCCCAAACTGGGAAAGCAGCAGCTCACACTGAGTGTGGGGTTTAGAGTTATACACTAAAGAACTGCAGGGTTACAAATATATGGAAAATAGAAAAGCTCAAATCCTAAGGCATCAGAGGAATTCCAGTGCAGAGCATGTCCAGGCTGTGTGAAATAATGCAGCTACCCGAAGCCCCAGTTAATATTCATGCACTGTGCAGAATTCCAAATACATCCAGGATTTCAAATACATCCATCCACCTCTCATCAGCCACATCAAACTGTCTTGACAGCTAATGAGGGAGGCACAGCCTCGAAAGCAGCAAGTTGTAACTGAATAAATATGATAAACAACCTGTTTCCAGATGGCTTTTTATGTACAACTATTTATGCAGCGTTGATAGATGGCAAATTTTATGCCAGTAAATCCTCGTATTTTAAAACATTTGCCTTCTTAATTGCCCATTTTACATGTAAAATATGTTTATGTGCATTGCTAAGTTGAAAAGTGGCCTGGAACAGCTCTGGACTGAGTAAGCACCACTTCTGTGCTGGCCCATCTGCCTGGGCTCCTGGGAGCAGAGTCACAGGGATATCACTGGGAGCCTGGTGCTGATCAGAGCCAGACTGACCACAGCAGAACACAAGGGGCTCCTCAGCTCCTGCCTTGGCCCCAAGGTGTCTGGGGGGACCTGGGCCCCTGAGTGCTGCCAGGGAGATGCAGCTGGGGATGGATCTGGTGCTGGGACAGTGAGCTGGGGCTGGGTGATGCTGCTGCTTCTGCAGCCTCTGCTTCACATCCCTAAAATCATACACATCATAAAGGGAATCCTCAAATGATTTGAGTTAAATATCATCCAGGGTCACCCCTGCCATGGGGCAGGGACACCTTCCACTGTCCCAGGTCACTCCAAGCCCTGTCCAGCCTGGCCTTGGGCACTGCCAGGGATCCAGGGGCAGCCCCAGCTGCTCTGGGCACCTGTGCCAGGGCCTGCCCACCCTCACAGGGAACAATTCCTTCCCAATATATACTCTAGGCCTCTTTCAAAGTGGGCTGGCTGTGGTTTGGGCAGAGGTTGTCATCTGACCACTCTGTGCTGTCCCCCAAAGAAAAGTCACCCTGCTTCTCCATTCCTTCCCCAGAGCCAGCCAAAGCCCTCTTCCATCCCCCTCTGTCACTGTCATATTTTCTGAAAAATCCTTTGCCCAGGATTTCTTCTCCTGGGAAGCCTCAGAGAAAAATTAAAACAATATTTTTTTCATTTGCTTTTCCTCTGTTTTGCTGCTTTGGAATGTGGTTGGAGATTGTTTATCCAACATGTGAATTGTTTTTACTTAATGACCAATCACAGCCAGCTGTGTCAGGACTCGAGTCAGTCACAAATTTTTCATTAGCATCTTGTTAAGCCTTCTGTCTGTATCCTTTCTCTATTCTTTAGTATAGTTTTAATATAGCCTAATATGGAATGGAATGGAATGGAATGGAATGGAATAGAATAGAATAGAATAGAATAGAATATGTCATCAGATAATAAATTAGCCTTCTAAGAACATGGAATCAGATTAATCTTTTCTTCCCATGACAGGGGACCCCAAAAATACCTCACCCCTCACCCTCTTGAAACACAAACTGAACAGAGATGATGCAGCAGGTGGCACTGAACATCCCCCAGCTCTGCTGCTGAGCCTTGATCCCAAACCACCACCACCTTTGGAGACTGCAGGGCACCTTCCACGTGCTGCTGGCTGCATCCCAGGGAGTTGAGCAGTGGCAGGAGCAGGAGAGACAGAGCCCTGGTAGCCTCTAATGCAATTAGTTCCTGGTGTATCTGCATTCTTATTACTGGCTATTTGCTCTAATGGGTTCAATCATGTACAGCATTAACATAAATTGACACCAAGCAGAGTTATTCCTCTGGAAATGTTTGCTCATTTAGGATTGTTGGTCTCAACTCTACGGTATATGGGGTGTTTTATTTAGCCTCTAACTCATTTATTGGGTATTTATAGAAGAGGGCTTTCCTGAGCAGTAAAACCACAGGGCTTTGCACACAACAGCTCTGTCCATCTGACAGGTTTATTTGGGTTTATTTCTCTGTGGAAGAACTTTGCCTCTCTCTGTTTTCAGCTCAGCATTGCCAATGAAGTCCTTAACCAGAGTCTGCCCTGTCACTGCTGATGCCCAGGGCTGGCTGGTCCCTGCAAGGGCAGGACAGGAGAGGGAGTCAGGGCACATTCCAGGGCTCCCCACGCTCAGCACCAGACGTGGCTGAGCTCTGGGGGTTCCCCTGGCACTGCACAGCTGAACCTGCTGGGCAGAGCTGCTGGATCCCTCCGAGAGCTGGGAACAACCCCTGGAGATCCTTGTGCTGCTTTTCCCTCTTCTCCAGCATGGAGCAGGAGCCTCCACCACCCCCATGAGCACAATCAAATCCCAGAGGGCTCCAACAGCACCAGCCCTGCCTGGCTTCACAGAATTCACAGAATCACAGAATGACCAGGTTGGAATAGACATTCAAGATCATCCAGTCCAACCCAGCCCTAACCCCTCAACTCAACCCTGGCCCCCAGTGCCACATCCAGGCTTTGTTAAACACTCCCAGGGATGGGGACTGCACCACCTCCCCGGGCAGCCATTCCAGAACTTTATCACCCTTTCCATGAAAAACTTTTTCCCAATCTCCAGCCTGTATTTCCCTTGGTGCAGCCTGAGGCTGTGTGCTCTGGCTGTGTCAGTGCTGCTGCAGACAGAGCCCAGCCCCAGCTGAGCACAGGCACCTTTCAGGAGCTGCAGAGAGGGATGGGGGCAGCCCTGTGTCTCCTTTTCTCCAGGCTGAGCACCCCCAGCTCCCTCAGGGCTTCCTCACAGGGTTTGTGTTCCCAGCCCCTCTCCAGCCTCGTTGTCCCCTCTGGTGCTCGAGTTCTCAACCCTTCCCAAGCTGAGGGGCCAGAGCTGGACACAGCACTCGAGGTGTGGCCTCACCAGTGCCCAGCGCAGGGCAGAATGACCTCCCTGCTCCTGCTGGCCAGACCATTCCTGATAGAGAATCCAGAGAGCCCTTAGGCATGGCAGGAAGGAGTGAGGAGGGAATCACAGAATATCCTGAGCTGGGAGGGACCCCCAGGATCACCCAGGGCAGCCCCAGCCCTGCCCAGACACCCCAACAGCCCCACCCCAGGCACCCCTGGAGCTCTGGCAGCCTCGGGGCTGTGCCCATTCCCTGGGGGGCCTGGGCAGTGCCAGCACCCTCTGGGGAAGAGCCTTTCCCTGGTATCCAGCCTGAGCCTCCCTGGCACAGCTCCAGCCATTCAGAGACCTCATGCCACCCTCTGAGACTTCTGGCAGAGCTCCAAGGAGTTTTTTAACTTCAAGAACAAAATATGCACCCAACCATGCTCCAGTGATCCTGGTGTCCTTATCCTGGTGAGAGAGCTGAGTGAGAAATCTCTTGTGCAAGGTGTGTGACACTGAACTCAATTAAAATGCTTCCCTAAAGCCTCTGCTCTCAAAGCAGCCTTTCCCCAGCAGAGGGGCTGGGTCTGGATTCAGGGGGCCATATTCTGGCAGCAACATTAGAACCTCTCTCAAATTTTTCACAAAACAACAGGTTCAAACAAAACCATCATAAAGGAAGATTGGGTTTGGTGAGGCTCAAAAAGCACAGGAAAATAATCTGGGGAATAAATAATAAAATGATTTAGGCATTGTCAAAATATCCAGTTTTGATTTTGAGGCTTTTTTGTCACCAAGTTGAGAAAGGCTTTAGTTTCCAAACATGTTTAATCTTAGACTAACCAATAGGCAAAGGAAGAAGAAATGTCAGATGTCATCTTCCTCTGGAGTTTATGAATATGGCACATATGACAGCCCAGGACTCCACTTGGCTGTGCAAAAAAAAAAAAAAAAAAAAAAAAACCAAAAAAAAAAAAAAACCCAAAAACCACAAACAAAAAACAAACATATTTTGCAAAAATAGTATGATTAGCAAAAAAAAAAAAAAAAAAGAAAAAAAAGAAAAAGAAAAAAAAAACCCCAAACAACTTGACTTTTCATGTTTTCATCCTAATTTGACCAGAATGCTGTTTTTGCTTTTTTATAATATGAAGACTTTTTTACCAGAAGAGAGAACCCTTCCCTGTTTCTGCTCCAGTTGTCACTGTGATGGGCATTTTTAGATAAGATTTTGATGGGAGAAGGGGGTGGAGAGAAGTCCAGGACTTTCTGTGTTAACTTGCACGTTCTGTGCAGCTCTTGACTGACACTCTGCATTAAAAACCTTGAGGATCAGGAATTTTGGGACAGCCAGATTTGCCTGGGCCTAAACAGCAGATGAAGTTCAGGAGGAAGCCCAGGGAGCAGCCCAAGCTCCAGTGGTGACTGGGCTAAACTGGGATTGACACCACATAGGAAATGCAGCCTCACTGCATCCCACCTCCCCAAGAAAGGGAACTGCTCCTTCAGTGGTGCACTAAGGTAGAAAAATCATAAAGAAATCATAGAATCAAGCCTGCTCTTCTAAAATCAGTCCCTGGCCTTGTCAAGGTAGGCCTTTGCAAGTTCCCATGTGAAAGCAATCCTGGTGTGAGCAGTTCTTTTGCATAACAATCTATTCCTGGGTAAAAAACAACCAGCCCCTGTATAAATAAATAAATATATAAATAAATTTAAAAATAAAAAAATAAATATAATTTTATATATATTATATAATTATATATTATTTATAACATATAATATTTATATAATTATATTATATAAATATTATATGTTTATATAATATAAACATATAATTATATATCTATATATAATTATATAATATATAATATGTGTATATGTATTATTTGTAATATATAATAATTTATTTATAAATAAATATAAATAATATATAAAAATATTTTTACACCATTAGATAGAAAAATGAAAACTATCTCTCACAAACAACTTTTCCTGCATGTACACACTGAGAGTTTGAGTGACCAATCAATACAGAAAAACAACTTGTTACTAATTAATAAAATAATTGGTAAGAAAGCTTCTGACCAATGGGAGTCACACATGAGGTCTGTAAAACTGGATAAAAATGAGTTATGTGAATAAAGAATGGCTTTTTCCACCATAAATACAATGTGGTCTGTGTGATTTGTTCCCACATTTCAGCCCCAAAGCACCTCATCCCCACTCCATCCCCATTTCCAGAGGGTCCCAAGAGGCCATGCCCAGGGAGTGTGGAAGGAACAGCCCAGCCACCACCCCAGGCTCATCAGCTACAGATCCTCCCATCTCCTTTTCCATCCCACATTTCAGTGACATTTGAGAGTCCTCTCCCATTTTAAAACACATGGATTTTGACATTTTATTACTTGCCTGTCTCAGTTTTATGGTTATTAGGATGGGTGAAAAATTAAGGTTCCTGGAGGCTCTGGAGAAAACCTCTATTTATTCAAAGGGCATTTTAAAAAAGGCTGTATCCCTGTGGGTGACAGAAGGAAATTTAAGATCATTCCAGGCTCTCAGATGCTTTGCAGAATGAGCATTCCAGTGTCAGCTGCTCAGCCCCAAGTCCTTTCTGCCACCTCCCACTCTCATTTCATCCCCTGTCCCCAGAGTCCAGGACACCCAGCTGGGCGGTGGGGACACAGAGTTATCCAAATTCCCATGAGAGAGACATTGAGGGGCTGGAACGTGCCCAGGGAAGGGAACAGAGCTGGGGAAGGGTCTGGAGCACCAGGAGGGGCTGAGGGAGCTGGGAAGGGGCTCAGCCTGGAGAAAAGGAGGCTCAGGGGGAACCTTGTGGCTCTGCACAGCTCTTGACAGGAGGCAACAGCCAGGGCAGGGTGAAGTTCTGCTCCCACAAGGGACAGGAGGAGAGGAGTGGCCTCAAATTGCACCAGAGGAGGTTTAGATTGGATATTGGAGGAAAATTATTTCAGGGTGAGGGTGGCCAGGCCCAGGGCAGTGGCGGAGTCCCCATCCCTGCAGAGATTTAAAAGTTGTGTGGTTGTGACATCTGGGGACATGGTTCAGCAGGGCTCCAATTTAGGAGGAGAGGGTGGGAAAGGAGCAGATTCCCCTGGGATTTGCCTGCCAGGCTGTGTGTGCAGCCACCTCAGTGCCACCTCTCAGTGCAGATGTGGCCCCAACACACCTGCAGGTGTGGAGTGAACTTCCTTCTCCTCTCAAATAAGTGCCTGCTTTCTGGGAAGCATCTGGAGAAACAGATCCCTGGAAATGTCAGCGTTTCAGGCCTTCTCTGTGTCTGAGGTTAAAAGATGTGGCTGGGGCTGTGTGTTCTGTCCCCATCTGTCAGAGCTGGGGCAGTTCTCTGCTGTTCCTGGGGCAGTTTTCTTTCTCTCTCCCACAGCCAACCCTCCCTCCAGGAGATCTCTGCTGTCCATGGCCACTGAGTGTCCCTGCAGGGCTGATCCAATCCCAGCATCCCATGGGGAGATGCTCCGCCCAGGGGAGGAGCCAAGCATTCCTACCTGGATCCAATCTGGGCCTGGCACAGCACAGCAGCCTTTGCCCCCTGCATTGCCAGAGGAGCAGCTTTCTGCTGCCCTGCATGGCCAGAGGGAGCCCAGGCCCATCTGCAGCAGCCCTGGAGCTGCAGAGGAAAACTCCCCCCTTGTGCAGGATCCCTGCTGCAGCAGAGCCACAGCTGGCACTGCAGGAGGGCTGAGCCCCCATGGGATGGGGCTGGGACACCCCTCTGACACACAGGGGGCAGGGCCTGTGAACACTCTGGCACGGTTGGTTTGTATTGCTGCATTTTTAATTTTATTTTTATTTTCTTCCTTAATAAAGAACTGTTATTCCTGCTCCCATATCTTTGCCTGAGAGGCCCTTAATTTCAAAATTTATAGCAATTCAGAAGGAGGGGTTTGCATTTTCCATTTCAGGGAAGGCTCCTGCCTTCCTTAGCACATGCCTGGCTTTTCAAACCACGACACTCTGTCACTTGTGGGAGCCCATGTGGTCACCTTTCAGGGTGGGCTGTCAGACAAGACAGGGTAGGAATGGTAGGAATGCAGTGGGCAAAGGCTGCTGTGCTGTGCCAGGCTCAGATTGGATCCAGGTAGGAATGCTTGGCTCCTCCCCTGGGCGGAGCATTGGCCGTGGGAGAGATAAAGAAAAAACTGCCCCAGGAACAGCAGAGAACTGCCCCAGCTCTGACAGATGGGGACAGAACACACAGCCCCATTTCCAACCTCAGACACTGGTGCTGCACTGCAGTGCATGAGAAGTGCCTTGAAATTCCCCCAAGGATTTTTAAATTATTGCTGTTGGATTTCATTCTCCTGCCCCTCCTCAAAGGCTCCCTCACCCCTCATCCATGTTTTCCTCTGAGGTGCCACCAGCACTGCTCATCCCAATTAAATGCAGCTCCTGTAAACTCTTATGGGGGATGAAACATAAACATTGTTCCCCCCTTATTTTTTTGTTTGACTGCCTCTTGTGGATTCTGGCTGGTATTCCCACCTTCTGTAATTATGGGAACTGTCACCGGTGAGCAGAGAAATGGGTCTGGAAAATTAGAAACACTTGGAACTTGGCTTGTAATATTTCAGCAAGAGCTTGAACCCAAGTTATCCAAGGCATGTAAAAATGGCTGTTTGAGTAGGCACAGGTACAGAAAGTGTCCTGCTGAGCATGGTTTGGGTGCAGATCTAGAGCTAAACCCCAAAATGCAGAGGCTCAGTTTCCCTGTTCCAGACAGAGATCAGCAATAGGGGAAAATAGACCAAATGGATCCAGGGGAGGCTGGATCCATTTTCCTGGATATCCAGTTTTCCTGGATACTTTCTCATTACTGAGTTTCACATTTTCTCAATTCCTGATATTCTTCCAGCAACACAGGGCATCTTACCCACCCTCCATCTGCACTGTGGACAAATAACAGGTATTTTCTTTGATGAATGCACTGGAAAGTAGACACCACTCCAGTGCCTCTTCCCACCAGATTAGCCTCAGGGTAAGAGGAGGAACATTTCATTTTAATCCAGTCTGCTTCATGGGGTCCATTTACTCCTTTAGCACCTTTTCCTCCAGTTAAGCCAAGGCTTAGATTTAAAAACTCTCTAGGAATTAAACAAAACAACAACTCTGTGGTCACAACAGGCTTTGCTGTGAAAGCCTGCTAATGAAACCTGCTGCTGTTTCCAAAGCATTTCAGCTGGGAAACTCCCAGATTACATTTTTCAATTTATTTTGCCTTTTAATCCTCCCTACTTTCTTTTGGCTGAAATTCCCACTGCTCTTTCAAGGCATTCTTGAACATTTGCTGTTATTTGCTCCTTTCCCTCTGAAGTGAATTTGAAGCCAGTGCATGGTGTGGAAGAGCACAAGGAAACCATATGGCAGCAGCTCTTTGTGGCTGGAATTTGGATGGAGATGAGGAGCTGGAGGGGGCAGAGAGAGACCTGAGGGGAATTTTGGCACTGCAGAGGGGATTGTGCAGAAACTGCCTTTGTCACTCTGAAAAACAGCATTAAAAGTGGCCTTGTCCTGTATAGGAATAGGAAAACCCCAGTGAGATCCAGAAGAATTGTTACAGACCTGGAAATGCGAACAGATTGGAAACCAGGGGGCATTAACCATGCAGAGCTGTGGGGTCCCATCCTGGGAAAGGGAACACTGCTGGAGCAGGGGCAGGGTCAGCTGGCCAAAGGCGGAAAGGGAGCTGTGTCACAATATGACATGAAATGAACAACACTCACACGCTGAGATGTTCAAGGTTAAAAAGGTACATTTATTTCTAGACTTTATAAAATTCTAAAAGTAACTCTAGATAAGAAGATGAAATTACTACCTCTTTGATTACACTAGTCAAACTAAAAATCTATCAATTCTCTCCTTCCCCAAAAAAATGCAAACCAATCATTATTTACATAAAAAGTGAGTAAGAAACTCTATTACAAAAATGTAAACATCAAAAAGCTTAGGAAAACTTTAGAAAAACAAAGCAACAGAGCTGGACATGACCAATTTTCTCCCCAAACAGCCCTTCCCCTCCTGCCCCTCATCACTATGGGGCCATGCTCCACCTCCTGCTTCTTCCCCCTTCTTTTACAGCTGCTTCCCTCCCTCTGTGCCTTCTTCCACTCCCTTTGCTTCCCCTTTTTCTTTTCATTCTCTTCCTTCCTGCTGCCTGGTTTTATCTGTGACTTTTACAAATGGGCCCTGGCTGTAAAATTCACCGTATGGATTATCCATTTTTCAACAGTGCTCCTGACATTGTGTGGAGAGAGAATCCAGGCAGGAATATATAAAATACATTATATATATAATATATATAACTGTGATTGAGCAAGCAGCACAAGCACTTCCTTCAGAGAGCTCCTCACAGTTCACTAAGGGAAAACAGCCCAGACACTGAATCACAAACCTCCAGCTTAATTACAGACACAGAGGGTTGGAATTCCAGTGCTGCTGGTGGTGCTGCACAGCCCAGGCAAGGAGCTGATGGAGCACTGAGCTGAGTAATTCCTCACAAATACTCCATTTAGGAAAGGGAGCAGCAGGAACCATTAGCAACTTCAGTGTGTCAAGGAAACTGGGCATTTCATCCAGGGGAGGGAGGTGGGGAATCAGTCAAAGTGTTTTCATCAATGAGGGAAGAAAAATGGGCTGAAGGAAAAGAGGAATAGTAGGGACTTGGAGGCACACAGAAGGCAGGAGGAAAAGATGGAATTGAAATTTTCTTTCTGATGAGAGGCACAGGGAGGAGGGAGGGGAGAAAGGGTGGCAGCAATTTGGTGGAAACTGTGTGAGCTGGCTCACTTTTAGAACAACTGGTGAATAACTTTTAAAATATACCTTCAAATATATTGCATCATTTAAATATGTCTCATAAAACCAAAAGAAGGGGGAATTTCCTCACAGGAGGGGTGGGCAGGTGGTCCTTCCCCTGGTTTTAGGAGCTGCAGAGGAGTGCTTGTTTTCCCACAGACCTCCCGTATTGTAAATACAGATTCACCGATGAGGGGAGAGAATGATGCATCTGACTCTATCTTATCAGAAGGTCCATTTAAGTAATTAAGGTTAAGAAGGGTAATTAAAGTAATTTATTACTTTATTATACTGTATTTTATTAAAGAATGCTATATTGTACTAAAGAATACAGAAAGGATACTTACTGAATGCCAAAAAGATAATGAAAACTGGTGACTCTCTCCAGAGTCCCAACACAGCTTGGCCCTGATTGGCCAAAGAGTGAAAACAACTCCCAGCAGAATGTAATGGAACAATCACCTGTGGGTAAACAATCTCCAAACACATTCCACATGTGAGCACAACACAGGAGAAGCAAATGAGAGAAGAATTGTTCTCCTTTTCTTTGAGGCTTCTCAGCTTCCCAGGACAAAAACCCTGGGTGAAGGGATTTTTACAGAGAATGTGAATGCCACACTCCCCAACATCTGAAGCTGTCCCACTGCAGTGCACCTGTGGGTTATCACCATATTACTGACACCAAAGCACAGCCCTTGGTCAGGTGTGAAGCCTAAGCAGCTGCCATGAGCCAAAAAAATGATGTCCCTGCTCCAAAGAATTTCTATTTGTGAACAGGAGACCTGAGACAGGAGAGGAGGGAAAGAAAAGAGATGCGCGGGGACTCCATTGTTGCCATATTTCTCTTCACAGAGAAATGCAAGGCACAATTCTTCCCAAGAATATTTCTGGGTTTCACATTCTCTGAACCTCAGAGAGAGAAAAAAACCAATTCTTATCTCATTTACTGCTCCGGTGTTGTTCACACAGTGGAATGCATTGTGGAAGATTGTTTACCTGAAGGGAATTGGTGATTGGATTCTGGTGTGAGTGTTTTGATTCACTGACCAATTAAATCCAGGTGAGTGTGTCGGGACTGTCACTGACAGTCAAGAGATGAGTGCAGTTGTATGCAGAGTTGAGTGCTTGGCAGATCCAGTTTAGATGTAATGTAATATAGATGTAATATAATATAGAATAATTTAGTATAATAAAGTAATTAATTAGCCTTCTGATAAGATGAAGTCCTCCTCATCATTCTTCTTCTTCATTGGGGGTGAAAATATCGACTATACTCCATGAATGCAATGACATCTCCAAGGGACAGCTCTGGCATCCCAGGGAGCCAGTCCTGGGACAGGGGTGTAGATGGCCTTAGCAGCTGGTTTGCAGGCTAAACAACTGAGTTCGCAGAATAAGAAATTGATAAAATATGAGTTTATCCATAGCAAAGCAGAAAGCAAGGCCGTTAGCACGGAAACCAATGAAATAGACACATAAGGGATGTTTGCAGTTGGAGGATACATGCCTTCGTGTGCCTAAATAATTTGTTGCAAAGTCTTGCCAATTAATTGTTGATGTTAATTGCTTTGTACCAATAAAATAAAATATTGCTTTGTCCGGTGAATATAATGAGCTGTTTTGATGTAACTAATGATTGAATATCTCACTTTGCTAAGGGCATAAAACTTAAGAACAACTTGTAACGAAGAGAAGCCATTGCTGTCTCTGCACAAGTGTGTGTGTGTCCATCTCAACAGTGACACAGGGGAGCTTGGGAGCATCCCAACACTGCTCTGGCACAGCTGGGGGAGAACTGGGGAGGGTTGCAGAGAGAAAATCCAGGCATTCCTTGCAGCCCTGTGTTGTGGTGTTTGTGAGGGTCCCCAGGACGAGGTGAGAGATGAGAATCTGACTCCAAGTTCTCAGAAGCCTGAATTATTACTATGTTATGTTATGTTATGTTATGTTATGTTATGTTATGTTATATCACATCATATTTTATCATATCATATATATGAAATGAAATGTAATGAAATGAAATTATATACTAAAACTATACTAAAGAAAGAGAAAGGAGACACCAGAAGGCTAAAACAAGAATGATAATAAAAACCCATGACTCCTCAGAGAGTCTGACACAGCTGGCCAGGATTGGTCATTAAGTAACATAACAATTCACATGCTGGGATAAACAATTCTTCAAATCACATTCCAAAGCAGCAAAACAGGGAGAAGCTGAAGCTCCCCAGCTTCCCAGGAGAAAAAATCCTGGCAAAGGGATTTTTCATTAAATATCATGGTGACAGCCCTGCTCTTCAGGATGGTCCAGCTGCAGCTCCATCCCCACATTGTCATTGGGTTCTGGGGAATATTTCCAACAAATAACAGGAACTGAGGCCACCCTCCTCGCAGGGACCCTGGGGACCTCCTTCTTCTCCTCTCTGAGCTCAGCCTGGGCCGTGCCCTGTGCCAGAGCTGCCCTGGGCAGAGGGCTGGGGAAGCACAGGAAAGGTGTTGGGGAATTCTCTGGGTCCTGCTGGCAGCTCATCCCCTGGACTCAGCCCCTTCCTCTGCAGCTTGGCCCCAGTTTTCACACACAGAATCCTGAATCCTGTGCCCTGGCCTCTGCCACCCCTCAATTTGAAGAGCATTTAATCTCAAATCTCAACTCTGTGATCTTTCTCCCCATTTCATTGATCCTGCTGGCTCCCTGTTTCTTTCCCTAATACAGGAGCACATTTAGCAGCTCAGGAGGAGCTAATGGGAAGGCTTCTCCATCATTCTCAGAGCCATTAGTGCTCACATCTTCCCTCTCAGTAGGGCACATTTGTATGTTTAATTTAAGAAGGTTATCTGTCAAAAGTGATATCTCAAGGTAGCACTGAGCTGGATAAATATGTCAGAAACAATAGCTCGTGCTGAGAGGAACAGATGTTCAGAAAATTCATCCTTTGGAAGATCTAAAGACAGAGAAAATGAGGCCAGACTGGCACCTCTGTCTAAGGGCCTCTCCCTGCTGCCCTCCATCCCCCCTGGCACCCCGAGAGCAGCCAGGGCACAGGGCAGCTCCTCCAGGGAGCAGTGCCTGGGCAGGGCAGGGATCCCCCCTGGCACATGGACTCAGCTCTGTTGGGAAATGGTCAGGGAAAATGGCATTTACACACAGAAAGGGTCTGGGTTGGCTTTAGAACCCAGGGATTGAGTCCTGGCAGTGGTGTTTGCTCTCAAAGCTGTGTGGGCACCTCTGAAAGGTACAGGTGGAGATACCCCCCAGTCATCAAGTGCACCAAAGATCAGGGAATCACAGAATGTCCTGAGCTGGGAGGGACCCCCAGGGTCACCCAGGGCAGCCCCAGCCCTGCACAGACACCCCAACAGCCCCACCCTGGGCACCCCTGGCAGCCCCTGGAGCTCTGGCAGCCTCGGGGCCGTGCCCATTCCCTGGGGGCCTGGGCAGTGCCAGCACCCTCTGGGGAAGAGCCTTTCCCTGGTATCCAGCCTGAGCCTCCCTGGCACAGCTCCAGCCATTCCCTGGCTCCTGTCCCTGGTCACCAGAGAGAACAGATCAGAGCTGCCCCTCATGAGGATGTTGAAGACCACAATGAGGTTTCCCCTCAGTTTCCTCTCCTCCAGGCTGAACAAACCATGTGCTCCCCATAACGTTTCCCCTCCAGACCCTTCCCTGTCCTCATGGCCTCATTTGGACACTCTCTAACAGCTTAATGTCTTTCTTTATGTTATGGTGTCCCTTGAAGTGTTCTGGTCCAGATTTGTGCCCAGACAAGACTGTTGTCTACTGGCCCAATGACTTCTGAGCCAGAAAAGGCCAAACAGTAAATCAGATGGACTCATCCCAAAGAGACACACCAGGAACTGTGGCTGTGCTGTAGCCACAGACAGGCTGGAGTCACATTCAGCCCCCCACTCCCAGGAACTGACCCTGGCAGCGCTGGTTTGCAGTGGTGCAAGCCTGTGATTCCCAGTAGCCATCCCACAGCTACTTTACTGCATCCCTCTGCATCCATCCCATCCCTCTGCATCCATCCCATCCCTCTGCATCCATCCCATTCCATCCCTCTGCATCCATCCCATCCCTCTGCATACATCCCATCCCTCTGCATCCAATCCATCCACCTGCATCCATCCCATCCCATCCCTCTGCATCCATCCCATTCCATCCCTCTGCATCCATTCCTTCTTATCCATCTGCATCCATCCCATCCATCTGCATCCATCTCATCCATCTGCATTCATCCCATCCCTCTGCATCCATCCCATCCTCTGCATCCATCCCATCTGCCTCCATCCCATCCCTCTTCATCCATCCCATCCCTCTGCATCCAGCCCATCCCTCTGCATCCATTCCATCCTATCCCTCTGCATCCGTTCCATCCATCCCATCCCTCTGGATCCATTCCTTCAATCCCATCCCTCTGCATCCATCCCATCCCATCCCATCCCATCCCATCCCATCCCATCCCATCCCATCCATCTGCACTCACTCCATCCATCTGCATCCATTATTTCTCTCTGCATCTATCCCATCCCTCTGCATCTATCCTGTTTCTCTGCATCTGTTCCATCCCTCTTCATCCACCCCATCCAACCTGCTCTGGGTTGCCTCAGCCCCTGGAGCTGTCTGGGTCTCCCTGCCCTGCAGCCAGCAGAAGGTGGGTGGGTGCAGGCTCTGGACTCCTCTGCATCCCAGGTGTTACTGAACAGGAAACACCAGCCCTTGGTGGCAGAGAGCTCTTCTGAAGTAGGAAACAGCAAGGAAAGTGTGGAATTCTCTGGTGTTTATGCGAAAAAATTCCTCCCTAAAGCTGGCAAGAGAAGGGGACACATCCTCCTCTTTAATCCCACCCTAAGACAGGGGAATTAAACACCTCCACAGCAAATAAAGTAAGGGACAAGGAGGCTGGCAGAGATGAGCAGCCCCTCCTGTTTCCAGGGCAGAGCACGACCCCTGTGAGCAGGGCTGAGCAGTGCATCCCACCCTGGGGAAAGCAGGAGCAGCCCCAGGCCCAGCACAGACAAAGCCAGCTTGGCTTTTGAAGATGAATCCCTTCATCCCAGAGGTCGGCAGGCTAATGACAAGAAATACCAAAGTGAAAGGAGGCAATCTCTCCAATCAGGTGAGTGATTAAAATCGGGCTTTGAAGAGCCCAAAGGTCCCCTCTGCTGCTGTCAAAAATGGAGAGGAAAAAAGGCAGCCCTGGGTAAGGCTGAGCTCTTCAAAGAGTTCCCAGCTGCTGGGGAGCTCTGCAGCCCCACTGCTCTGCAGGTGCCAAATCCACACCAGCCTCCTCCTGCCCTGACACAGCCTGGACACAGCACATTCACCAGCTGGAGGATGCTCCTGGGAGAGGCGAACCCAGTGCTGCAGGGGCAGAAATGTCTGTTTGTCCTGCTCACCCTCCTGAGAGCTTGGAGCTCCAAACCCACGTTAGGCTGGTGGTAAATGCTGGATTTGGAGGATCTAACACCACATAAACGATGCTGTAGGTGTGTGAGGAAAGGCATTGCAGGCTTTCCCCACTGCATCAGATTCACTCAGAGCCACCCAGGGCACTTTTGTGCTGCTTTATCCCAGCCCAGTCACTTGTCAGTGTGGCCACTGTCTGTCCCCTGATGCCACACCATGGCTGATTTTACCTTCCAGAGCTGCACGAAGGTGGCCAGATGCTGATAACAGACTGGCATCAAGCTGGAGCTGCAGGAGGATGCTCAGGATTGGATTTCATGGATGGGGAGAGAGGCTGATCCAGCTGCAGCCACTGCAGGGCTCAGGAGGGAACAGCCTGCTCCTGGCAGGAGCAGTGATGGGGAAGGTGGGAATGTCCTCCAGGGGTGTCAGGATCTCTTTCTTCCTCCAGTGGGAGCTGGGATGAAGTCTCAGGTTGAAAGATTTAGCTGGGGCTGTGTGTTCTGTCCCCACCTGTCAGAGCTGGGGCAGTTCTCTGCTGTTCCTGGGGCAGTTTTCTTTCTCTCTCCCACAGCCAACCCTCCCTCCAGGAGATCTCTGCTGTCCATGGCCACTGAGTGTCCCTGCAGGGCTGATCCAATCCCAGCATCCCATGGGGAGATGCTCCGCCCAGGGGAGGAGCCAAGCATTCCTACCTGGATCCAATCTGGGCCTGGCACAGCACAGCAGCCTTTGCCCCCTGCATTGCCAGAGGAGCAGCTTTCTGCTGCCCTGCATGGCCAGAGGGAGCCCAGGCCCATCTGCAGCAGCCCTGGAGCTGCAGAGGAAAACTCCCCCCTTGTGCAGGATCCCTGCTGCAGCAGAGCCACAGCTGGCACTGCAGGAGGGCTGAGCCCCCATGGGATGGGGCTGGGACACCCCCCTGACACACAGGGGACAGGGCCTGTGATCACTCTGGCAGCGTTGGTTTGTATTACTGCATTGTTTATTTTATTTTTTTTTTCCTAATAAAGAACTGTTGTTCCTGTTCCCATATCTTTGCCTGAGAGCCCCTTAATTTCAAAATTTACAGCAATTCAGAGGGAGGGGGTTTGCATTTCCATTTCAGGGGAGGCTTCTGCCTTTCTTAGCAGACACCTGTCTGTTCAAACCAAGACAGATGAGCAGTGAGGATCAGTTTCCCATGATGAGGCAGGACTTGCATTTTTATTTTACAGAAGTAAAATAGCCCTAAGGTGGAAAAAATGTTGTTATTCTGCCCCTCCATGTCCCTTTCCTCTCAGCCTGATCCCTGGGCTGCCACAGGAAGGGTTTGTTGGTTCCAGAGCAGCTGCTGGAAGGGAGGTTCATGTTCTGCTGGCAGCTGATGGAAAACTCCCAGATATTACTTCTGGGGAGACTTGCTGTAAATTTATGTCTTCTGTTATAAACCTCACATCTGCCAGGAATGCACAGCACAGGAAAGCAGTGTCAGCACACAAACAGAATGGAAGGCATGAAATAATCAGCGCTTCTAACAACAGCTTTGGAAGTAAGAGATGGATTGGACTCTGTCAGAGCCTGTCAAACACAACAGGATTCAAATAATGCTGAGCTGCAAGGGGCTGCCTCAGTCTGGGGATGGAAATGGCAACAATAATCTGGGCTGAAGGAAACCCTTGGACAGCCCAAACCTTCCTCCGTGCTCTCAGTTTCTTGCTGAATTTCACAGGGAAAATTCTGTTCTTCCATGGCTCCAAACCTTGTGAATTCTGCACACAAAAATAAATCCCATAAATAAAACTGAAAATTAAAGCATTTCCTGACAGGACCACAGGCAGGGATGAGCTGTTTGGGACGTGTTTATGGATTTGCAGCTGCATGAGCAACATGGGCTAGTGGAAGGTGGAAGCACCAAAATAAATGTTCTCTCTTTTGTTCCCTAATAATTCCCACTCTTTTATTCTCTCTTTTTTTGGCCATTTCTGAGTTTTTCACAGAGCCTCAAGGTGCCCACAGAAAGAGGTGGAATGAGATGGGCTTTAAGGTCCCTTCCAACCCAAACCATTCCATATTTCTATGATATAAAACTCCTATAAAACTCCAGGTACATCTGTTGCTTTAACTGCATTTCCTTGTGACCCAAAGTTTCTCAGAGCAGCAAAAAGTAAAAGGGAGCTGGCTGCAAAGACTTGCAGAAAAACCTGGCTGACCAGGCAAGCAAATGCTGGATTAAGCCTAATATGGATAAATTCACATGGTGCATGTGCATGAGGATAAATGGGATGCTAATCAGCAGTTCTGTATTTCTAATATTGAGCTCTGTGCATGCAGGATGGGGATCTGTGAAAAACTCAGAAATGGCCAAAAATGAGAGAAAAAAAAAGAGTGGGAATTAGTGGGGAACAAAAGAGAGAAGATTTATTTTGGTGCTTTCTGCCACTGCATGAATTCATGGCTTCCCAGCATCTCCAGAGCTGGGCACAGTCTGGGCCCCTGTTTGGAAAAGAGCAAAGTGGAAATGAAAGATGTCCAGGGGAAAGCAGCAAAAGTCATCAAAGGTATGAAACAGCTCCCAAATGAGAGGCAAGCAAACAGATTAGGACCTTTCAGGATGGAAAACAGAAAATTGGAACAGACAGGCACAGAAGATGGAATGAGACACAAAGACAGGAGGGAGGAAATGACTCACTGTGGTCTATTGGAATGCAAGAATTTGGGACCACAAAGTGAAATCAGTAATTGGAAGGTTCAAAATAGGCCTCAGGAGGGCCTTTTCACACATCCCAGAGCTCAAGGTTCAAAATAGGTCTCAAGAGGCTCTTTTCACACATGCCAGAGCCCAGCTGGGGCTCTTCTCCCTGCAGGATCCTGCAGAGAGGACATTGGAGATGGGTTCAAAACACAGCTGGGGCAAGTTCACAGAGGAATAATCCACTGAAGGCCTTTAAATTCAACAAAAAGCTGAGCCAGAGGCTTGGGGTGAGCGCAAGCTGCATGTTCCAGGCTCCTGGGATGGGGATCAAAGGAGGCATCCCTGGATGTGCTCCCTGTCCCTCACTGGTAGAAGCAGACACAGCTCCCTGGATTTTTTGTTCCATCTGACACAACTGAATTTAACTGAGAGAGCCAGGAACAATCTCTGATGTTTAAAAACACTTTAATACAAATTCCTGTCCTTGTGCTCAGGTTTCAGACTTGCACACATCCTCTGCTGTGCTCTCAGCAGGGATTTGGGCATTGTGACCGTGTTCACAGGGGTTCTTGGATGAGGGAAGAGACGAGGATCTGACTCCATGTTTCGCAAGGCTGGTTTATTATTTTATTATATATATTACATTAAAACTATACTAAAAGAATAGAAGAAAAGGTTTCATCAGAAGGCTAGCTAAGAATAGAATAGAAAAGAATGATAACAAAGGTTTGTGGCTCAGGCTCTGTGTCCAAGCCAGCTGACTGTGATTGGCCATTCATTAGAAACAACTGCATGAGACCAATCACAGATGCCCCTGTTGCATTCCACAGCAGCAGATAATCAATGTTTACGTTTTGTTCCTGAGGCTTCTCAGCTTCTCAGGAGGAAAAATCCTAAGGAAAGGATTTTCCATAAAAGATGTCTGTGACAGGGCATGAGCAAGGCTGAAGGTTTGGGATGCAGGTGGGACGGGGAGGTGGGGCACGGCCCTGGCTGTGGGGCAGTATCTCCCCTGTTCTTCCCAAGAACTTCTCCAGCCCCACAGGGCTCAGCTCAGCCATCCCCTGCCCCTCTGAGCTGTAACCAGCCTCTGGGGACAGGCAGTGACAGCACAGTGTGGCAGGGTTTACCCTGCAGGGTAATGGGTTCCTGTTTCTCCCTGAAGAAATCCAACCCCAGCTTGGGGTTTTACATCCCCACAGGGTGAAGGGAGAGCAGAGAAATAGGAAACAATAATTCATTTAAATACATGTTTGAATCAAGCCCTGTAAATTACCCTAAGTGATGTTTTAACAAGACACAATTGCAAGAGTTGAGCAATGTTTCTGTCATTACTCTGTGGTGTGGTTTTGTTTTTATTTAACAACCAAAATACAGGACTCAATTTACAGGGCTTTAGCCATGGTAGATGAATTTTTATGGGATAAATTCACACTCCAGCTTTGCTATCAGGTTGCAATACGAGGAGCTGGGCCTTTTTATTATTATTAGACCAGGCTGTCAAAAGCAGTTATACTGCTCTCCTAAAACTGGATGCAAAATCACTTGCCTCTGTGCAGCATCAATAAAAATGGGGCTTCTCTTACTGCTAGAATTCAGTTTTTAATTTTATTTTATTTCTGTTTGGAAAGTTGGGATCGCAGTCTCAGCCTCCTTTTCTTTCTCCCAAACAAAGTCATTCCTGCAGAGGCTCTTTGGGAGAGCAAACTGGGGCTGGCTTTGCACAGAACCTGAGGAACCACAGAAATGGGGGTTGCTGGAGCTCTCTGACCCAAGATCCCTCTCCAGGCAGGATTGGAATCAACACCAGACAAGATCAGCCACGACTTCACCCAGCTGAGCCTTAAAAACCTCCATGGACATTGATCCCATGGTCTCTCCAGGATTTGTCCCAGGGCTGCACTCTCCTCATTGTTAAAAATGTTGAAAGTGTAGAAGAGAATTTGGGATAAAAAAATGTCATTTTCCAATTAAATAATATTTCTGCTCTTCCTAGCACCTCTCCTGGTGCGAAAAACAACTGCAGAGGGTGCCGGGCTTGAACTGTGAGCAGAAGAAATGGATGGAAAGAAATGGATGGAAAGAAGAAAATCGATGAAGAAATAAAGAATAAAGAAATAATTCACTTTGTTGTGTCAGGCAGCAAGGGAGGGAAGGTGCCTGAAGCAGTTGGAGAGGTCTGAATGCCCAGGCAAACTGGGGTTGCTGAGTGGGAGCCCAAACCTGCTCCAGAGAATTCCCATCAGCAGAAACTGGGTCTGGGCTGGGCAGCACAGAGCTCAGAAAACAAAGCCATGTTCAGTGCACAGGTTTCCACCTCCTACTTGCTCAAACACCAGCCCAAAAGCAAGGGACTCATTTGAAATCAGAATTAAAGGCCAGTGGGCAGTGCTGGCCACTGGAGAGTGAACAGCACCAAAGCTGACACATCCTGCTCCCCGACACAGAACTGGCTGTGCCCTGAGAATCACAGAATGCCTGGGATGGAAGGGACCCTAAAGCCCCCTCCTGTGCCATGGGCAGGGACAATTCCACTGTCCCAGCTGCCCAGCCTGGCCTTGGGCACTGCCAGGGATCCAGGGGCAGCCACAGCTGCTCTGGGCACCCTGTGCCAGGGCCTGCCCACCCTGCCAGGGAACAATTCCCTCCCAGTATCCCATATTTTTCACCCTAAGGCCATTCCCCTTGTCCTGTCACTCCATGCCTTTGTACAAACTCCCTCTCCATCTCCCCTGTCAAAGGCATTAGCATTAATCAAATTAGGTGTAAGAACCTAAGTAAAAACGTGCATAGTAATTTATGCAGATTGCTGTGTAAGCTCTTAAAATGCTGGGCTGAGGAAAAAACCAAACCAACAACACAAACACAAAATAAAACCTGCAGCTTTCTTTGCTCTAATTAAATCCATCCTGCTCTGCCTGCAGGTGCACAGAGCCTCCTGTTCATCTCTTTCTGTGATCAGACTCCGTGCAAAATGACAAATTAATAACTTGAATAACAACAGTTCAACAGGAACAGCCTGATTACAAATCTTGATAGAAAGAGGTATTGTTGCAGGAGTGGTTTCTGTTTAAAATGCAGTAAATCAGATGTCTCTGAAGGGAGGAAAGTGCAGTTTAAAAATGTATTTAAATGAAGGAATGGTAAATAGGAGAGGTAGTGCCCATTTCTCTTATTATATGAGCACAATCCAGCAACAGAAAAACCTCAGCAGAGGAGCTGCTTCAATTTACTGTTATCAGAGGAGATTAGAGCTGAAGATCCCTGATAACCACAAGAGCTTTCCTGTGTTATTAACTAGGCTTGGCCATATTTCTCCTCCTTCAGAACACAAATGAAAAACCTCTTTATTTGCAATGCACATTGGATATTTCCTGCTCTAATGCAGCATTTCTCCACTGCAGTACCAGCAGGAACTTCTGCTCCCACTGTGCTGCTCAGGAGCCAATCCCACCTGGTGAGAAGCCAGGAGTGAGGAGCTCTTCCCCTGAATCCCACCCCAAAGCCACAGGATGTGGCCCTGACATTCCCCAATTCATTCCCAGTGTGGAGCAATGAGAAGAAATCTCTGTGGTCTGTGATGGAGATAAAGAGGTGAGGCAGCATCTCCTTGGCCAGCAATGCTTTAACCACAGAATAACAGAATTATTTGGGTTTGAAGGGATATTAAAGACCATCTCATTCCAAGCCCTGCCATGGGCAGGAACAGCTGCTTATGTAGGATGGCAGCTCCACAGCCATGGAAAATGCTCCAAGGGGCACAGCTGGAGCAGGAGCAAGGAGGTGCCATGTCAGGACCATGGAGCAGAGCCCAACCATCCTGCTCCAGCACCAGGAGCAGCTGTGCCATTCACATTCTCTGCAAAAATCCCTTCACACCCAGGGTTTTTCTCCTGCTAAAATCTTTCTTGTCTCTGCCTTGCACAGCCTGGATTGTCCCTTATCCCAAATCTTTTCAGTGAAGGGAAGAGCACAGACCTTGCTCAGCCTTCACTAAATGTTTGGGAAGATGAAACAGGAAAGCCTTATAAATATGATTGCCTGGCAAAAGATTTTGAGAATACAGAAACTATAAGTGAGATTGAAATGAAAGCAAGCTTTGAGATCCCTCGGTTACTGAACAACTGGAAAACAATGGTGTGGCCAGCTGAAGGTGATCCCCTTTTGATGGAACAACACCCTCTGCTTGCAGACAGGCCCAAGGGTCAGAGCAGACTCTACAGCTTGGCAGAAGGGGCCCAAAGAGGAGTTTTTAGGGTTTAAAATGTAACACAGTGTGGTAATGTAATGATTCTTATAGGCTGTATGTAAATGCTGTAGGATTTGTATATTGTACTAGATTGGTCAGTGAGAATCAGAATATTCAACACAGAAGAAGATTTATGGTATTGGAACGGGAACCTCGCTCTCTTCCCCCTTTTACTCTCCTATCTTTTTTACCCTCTTACTCTCTCACCCTCTCACCCTCTCTCCCCCTCTCCTTTCTCGGGCCTGCTCTGGGCTGTGTCTGGCAGCTCCCAGCAGGGCCCTGCCCCCAGGCCCTTTGCAATAAACCCCAAGTTCCAGCCCTGGCTGCAGAGATCTCTCGTGTCCGTCTGTCCTGACCATCCTACCCCCGACGCTTCTAGAACTAAACCCTCACCTCTGTCTTTGACAGGGCTCTCCTGGCTACAAGGAAAAAGCTGTGGGAATCTGGATCATGCCATGAGCTCTGCACACCAGAGAAGCATTAACTTTATGTAAAAATCCACACCAGCCTTCCTGCTGCTCCACAGAACCATGACAGTTTTCCACAGGGCTGGAAAAAGCCCTTCCCTTGATATGTCTTTGCCATTCAGATGTAAAAGTTGAAACACCTGAGGGTGGTTCCCTGACTAAGAGGAGAGCAGGGAAGGGACTGAAAGAAGAGGCAGAATTTCATGTTTTTAAAGAGAAAAAAAGAGAAGCACAGAACCCTGGAATGGTTTGGGTTGGAAGGGACCTTGAACATCATCTCACTGCAACCTGGAGAACCTTCCACTAGAGGAGGGTGCTCAGAGCCCCATCCAGCCTGGCCTTGGACACTTCCAGAAGGAGATCAGCAGCTGTTTGGCACAGGAGAGGGGGGATTAACAACTAATCAACTCCCAGAAAGGTCAGAGCCCAGCTGACCACACTCCCAGGGTCTGGAAGAGGGCACACACTAGCCAGAGAATGTTTGGGACAGACAGGGATGGACACTGAGCTGGAGGGATCCCTCCCTGCCCAAGCCACCCCAGCATTGGCCCTGGCATTTGCTGTGGCTGCCACATGCCATGACCCAACCATACTGAGCTCAGGCTTGGAGAGGAGGGAAGATGGGGCAGTGTAGGGGGACATAGTATGAGTAAAATGAAGGTAATGTAGAATGTAAACTTATCCCCCAATGAGTTGCAGCTGGACCCTACCGCTAAAGATTAGGAGCAGGCCAGATGATAACAGGCAACACCTGTTGCAAATAAGAACTAGTGGTACAAAAGAGGAGTCAGAGGAGTCAGCTGTCTTCTGCAAGGTCTAAAAACAGTCAGTGCTTAGAGGAGATGCCTGTGAGAAACATTGAGGAGGTATGAAATTCTGGCACTATGGAATCCTTGCACCGTAATGATACAAGAACTGTTGTGCTATATAAGACAACAGGGCAGGAAGAGGTGGACAGGGACCACCCCCACCAGGAGCCTCCTGGACGCTGCAAATGAACAGAAACAGATCCCCTTGGAGGCAAAAAAAGGCTGGATCAGCCTCACTCAAGGCTCTGCTAAACAGCTCCTTCCCAGGATGCTTCCTCATGGAGGATCCACTGTCCTCAGAGCAAGCCAGGCTCCTAATTAATGAAGTGTTAATCAAGAGTGCAGGAGCAGGGTATGTGTGGATGCAGCAGCCCAGGGAGGCCACACAGAGCTGCTGGGGAAAGCTTTGCTCCAGAGCCAACTTAATTTAGGAGCTGTGCAACAAAACAGTGGCATAAACAGGAGCTGGACACGAACAATTACCAGGAGCTCGTTCCAGCAAAATGCAAAATACGGATTTTTTCCATCCTTTTTATGTTTCCATCTCTATTCCCACAGCAGCTCTATTAAAAAGATGGTGCTTGGCTACAGAATGTGATGTTAAACAAGGCAATTTGCTGAAAGGCTCTTGTTCTGCTCCTGTGCCTGGGGTCTGGGATTTAGGGATGTGCCTGACTCTGTCCTGAGATGGGTTTGAGGGATCTGTCTGCACCTCCCCATGGAAGAGACAGCCCCAGGTCACACATGCACTGGGGCAGGGGGATATTCTGCAATTTTCCACTTGTTTTCAGAGGATTTTTTGTGAATTTACAAAATTAGAGGGTTTGGGAAAGCTGCAAAAGGTAGGCTTCAGATACAGCAGAACTGTGATTAGAGCTATGCAGCAGCCATGAGATTGGCCAGCAGAAAAATTATTTAAAAAGTAGAAAAGCAAGGACAAATAGAACAATGGTCAGTGTATTAACGCTTGTCTAGAATAACTCCCTAAGCTACAGAAAAGTTTATCTAGCGAGATATTAGGAAGTTTTAAGCTTAATAATGGAGCTCTGTGCATTGTGTTTTAAGGCTTACAAGCAGGTATTGTATTTAAAATAAGCAAGCACTGTTTAACCAAAGGTACCTGTGCTTATAGTGGTTGGATAGAACTACTGTCAATGTGCTTTTGCTTTGTGTGATTGGTCAAAACACTTATAAAGTGAGTTGTAACATTATATTCTGGGGCTGCTGCCTGGGATGTGAGCTGGTGGCACCTTCCCATTGTCATAAAGCTGTAATGAGGCTGATGCTGGAAAATCAAACAGCTCAAGGCACGTTCCAGCAGTCCTGTCCTGTTTGTGATTTGTACATAGACCCCGGTCAGCGTCAGATTTCAGATATTTTTTTTTGTTTTCAGATGATGTTTCTCACTGTGGCAAAGTAATTTTTCCATGGGAGGGAATGGAGGGGCTGATGAGCCTGAGGTGCAGCCCATGTTCCTCCCCAGACCATGAGTCCTGGCAGTGTGTTCCTAAAGATATTAATAAGAGCCTCTGGTGTTGGATTCACTGAGTTGTGAATTGAGCTTCATTTTTCTCATCTAACAGAGGGTGTCACTTGGGGATTATCAAAAAAAGCCAGTGTTTCACAGGGAATCCAGCACTCAGGGGGGCAGATGATGATGGAAGGAGACCCACAGCCAGACACCAGGTCCCTCAGACCCATCCAGGGCACAGCCACCCAGGCTTGGAGACACAAGCTGCAAGATTCCTGTCTCCAGCACTGCAACATCATTCCTGCAATTCTCTCAGGTGCAGGGACAAGCCCAGAGAGGCGAAGAAATAAATTCTGGAGACAGCTGAGGGGGCTTTAAGCTGTAGCATTAAAAATTTATCTCTCAGATTAATGCTCACCTGCTGTCCAGTCCTGTCCAGCCCCTTGGGTATCTCAGTTCTCTTTTTAAAGGTCAATTTTATCCACAGGCCAGTCTGGAACAGGGTGTGTTCAGAGAGCTTAATTAGAGATGTGCTGCAGAAATGGTGAGAGAGAAACCCCTGGATAACTCTGTCCTCGTGTCCCTGGGGCTCCAGCCTCTTTCCAGCCAGCCTCTCTCATCCAGGAGGAGAGAGATGCTGCCTGGATTTGGGGAGAGATTGAATACCCTGAGCAGGATCCGCAGGATCACAGGACAGCCCCAGCCCTGCACAGACACCCCAACAGCCCCACCCTGGGCACCCCTGGCAGCCCCTGGAGCTCTGGCAGCCTCGGGGCCGTGCCCATTCCCTGGGGAGCCTGGGCAGTGCCAGCACCCTCTGGGGAAGAGCCTTTCCCTGGTATCTTTTGCTTCCCCTTTGCTCCAGGAACTCCCACTCCACCACCTTTTGGAAGAAAATTCCCAGACCTCCTAAAGAGGTACCAGCAGCCCCATGTCGAGGCTGCAGGTTGGAAGTATTTATAAATGTGGGATTCACGTTCTCTGAACCTGAGAGAAGTGGTGAGAGAAGCAGAGAAGAGAATGATCAAAACAATCCTTATCTCATTTGCTGCTCCTGTGTTGTGCCAAAGCAGAATGCTTTGGAGATTGTTTACCCACAGTGATGGTGTTTTGTTTCCTTGGCCTGTCAGGGCCAAGTGTGTGCAGACTGTGGGTCAGCAGACACAAGATTCTGGGCAGTTGAGTGCAGTTGGGTGCTTGGCAGGTTCAGTTTAGATGTAATGTAATATAGTGTAATATAATATACAATAATATAGTATAATGAAGTAATTAATTAACCTTCTGATACTATGGAGTCCTCCTCACCTTGCTCCCCTTCACGGGGGCTGCTTTGATCCCACATATAAACATTTAAAGCACTTAAAAACCTGATTTAAACCACTTAAAGCCCTTGAACAGTGTTGCCTACACATCTCTATCAAGGTCCTGGATCCTTACTTACCTGGAGAGCCAGAGCAGTCCCATCCCACCTGCCTGACCCCTCCCATGACTGAGCCACAGCCCTTCACTCCACAAAACAAATTCCATCTACCTCCAGATGTGTGTGACAGTGTTCACAGGGGTTTTCAGACTGGGGAAGAGACAAGGATTTGACTCCATGTTTCAGAAGGCTTGATTTATTATTTTATGATAAATATTACATTAAAACTATACCAAAAGAATAGAGGAAAAGGTTTCATCAGAAGGAGACCTAAGAATAGAATAGGAAAGATCGACAATGAAGGTCTGTGGCTCGGACTCTCTGTCCGAGCCAGCTGACTGTGATTGGCCATTAATTAGAAACAAACAACATGGGCCAATCACAGATGCACCTGTTGCATCCAACAGCAGCAGATAATCAATGTTTACATTTTGTTTCCTGAGGCCTCTCAGCTTCTCAGGAGGAAAAATCCTAAGGAAAAGATTTTTCATAAAAGATGTCTGTGACACCCTGGGGCCCGAGGCTTCCATGAGCTTTGCATCAAGGTCCTGACTCAACCTCTCACCTCTGCTATGCCCTGGCTCTGGAATTCAATAATGTGCTTTTCAAGAGCTATGAAACTTGTGTTCCTGCCTGTTTTGCTGCAAGTTTGAGAAATCCACCTGAAATCTAATACAAGGGGGGAAATCTTATTATGGAGCCACAGTGTTGTAAATGGAGGAGCAATTCTCTTCCCCTCTCCCTGCTGAGCAGGAGCTCTTTCTTTCAGCCCAGCCTCCCAGCGAGGAGCTGGGAACAAACCCAGCAGTGGTAAATCACAGCAGGTCCCACAGAGCCTTGGAGAACAAGGACAGGGAGAGATTGTGCTGGTGTTTGTTTGTCTCTCTGCTGCCACCCTGCTAATTTGTGTTCAGCCTGAGCAGGATTCAATCCTGGGGGACCTGCCAGCTCAGGATTCTGTGTCCCCACAGCAAATCCTGAGGGAGTCATCAGCTCCTGGGAGGTTCTGGTTGGGCATGGGACCCCTCTGACCTTCTCCATGCCATGTGCTGTCCCCCAGCTCCCTCTTTGCCCATTTCTTTGGGTAGTAGTGGAAATCACACTGTGGAGAGCAATTCCCCAAGGGCTGGGAGGAGGAAAAGCAGCACCAAACCCAGGGCACCCAGGTCCCCACAGGGACCATCATTTCTGGAGGCAGATGTGCCCACGTGGTGCTCAAAGTAGGGCAGAAATGCCAATATTACTTCATACCTGTGGATATGGAGATATTTGCTCACAGAGATATCACCCAGCTCCTTCATTCAGGGTCCAGGCCTGAGTTTTGTGTTCATATTGCCTGAAAAAGCAGGGAAATGTCAGCTTTTGGAAGAACATTAGAGGACTTCAAAGCAAATGATCCATTTTGAGATCCAGGCATGGACACAGTGGAGCAAGACCAGAAAAGGGCCACAAACAATTCCCAGAGTAGGAAGGAACATTAACAATCACCTAATATTTTTAAATAACAAACATGTGACACAAACTGCTGGCAAAAACAAATTCATGAGCAGAAGAAGTAGTCAATTTCATTAAATAAATTATCCAAATTCATTAAATAAATTATCCATTACATTTTATTTCTTCTTCAGCTTTATTAATTGTTCTAGAACATCTATGCAGCCACAGATAAGGCTGAATTATAAATATTTGTCCAAAAGAAGTGAAAGAATGTAAGCCTCCTACAAGTATTCAATCAGTGGAAGTAATCTATAAATACAGCGCTGTGTTGTATAATTACATTGATAAACTTAATGCAGCAGGCTAACAGCAAACACTCACAATTAGCTACTTATTTATAAATGAGCCAAGGATCAATAACCGCTCATTGAGCTCAATGGGCAAAATATTCCAATTATTATTGCTGCACTTAATCCCAGAGTTTGTACAAGAACAGCAAATTTGGGTATTTCCTGATTTATTTCCTACCCACCAGAGATCTGCAGCATTAAGACAGAGCTGGTTTTATATTTATCAGCCCTGCATGGATTCTTCTCTGCATCGATTTGTTTGATTTTTGAACCAAGATAAACTTTCTGCATTTGCTGTTTCTGCAGGAAGAGTTTCCCAGCTGAAAGTGCCCACAGAGCCAGAGGAGCCTCCTCTGGATCTTGAGTCTATCACCCACAAAGAGATCCTGGGAGAGTTTGTTTTCATATTCTCAGAGATTTGACGTTTATCCATGTTTTTTTGGTTTTTAGTTTGGGAACTGAAGGGCTGTGGCTTCTGGAGGGGATCTTCTTTTCTAGGAGAGCTTGTCACAGAAAGGACAGAGCCTGGAGCCTTTTCTCCACCTCATTCAATCCTCCTCACCTTTGGCAGAAATCTGGAAATACCCCAGAGATGGCTTAAAGAACAATTTGGACACATAATGCTGGAGAAAAACTGGCCTCAGCCTTCCAGGACCTCAGCACTCCACAGCCACCATGGGAAGGGATTTTATTCTGCCAAGATTAGCTATGGAAGAAAAACCCCAGCCACACCCTGGTCACTGCACAGATGAGATATTTGATGAACACATGAAATATTTGATTTTCGGTGCTGTGTACTTCCAGTTATGACTTCTGCCTGTACTCCTAAGCTCAGGAAGGCAAATATTCCAGCAGAGATCATCCAGCAGATATTTCACTGTACTTGGAGGCTGCTGTCTCTGTTAGGAGTCTGCATGGCAGGAATCCCTTGTTTCTGGGGCTGGGGATGCCTCATTTCTGGGGTGCTTCTGTTGAGTGCTGTTCCAGGTGCTCTCTCTGCAGCAAGGTTGGATCCCCTGGTTTTCCTTGGCACATGCAGATTTCCTGGATCTCCCAGGCTGGACAGGGCTGGGAGCACCTTGGGTGGTGGAAGGTGTCCCTGCCACAGCAGGGGTGGAACAAGGGGAGCTCTAAGCCCTTTCCAAGCCAAAACATTCAGTGATGCCATGAAATTGTCCTTGTTCTCCCCCCACCATGCAGGGCAGGGCTTCCTGAGGCTCTGTGGCAGGTTGATGCTGGCTGGGTACCAGGTGCCCACTCAGTCACTCCATCACTCCCTTTCCCACTGGGAGGGGAGAGAATGAGAAGGGAGCACAAGCAGCAGGGTGAGATAAGGCAGGTTTATTTCAGAACAAGACAGAAATCAGCAGAAATCTGCATGTGCAACAGCTAAAGAGGAAAAAAGGTCAGTCTCTACTTCCAGCAGTGATATTCAGACACCTCACTGGCAGTGGGTGCAATCCCAGGGTCTCCTGGCTGTGGGCAGAAACCCCCTCCCCATCCTTCATCCTGCTCCCTTTCCTTCCCATCCCAGCATGGGCCAGGAACAAGGGCAGGGACTGGCCAGGGCACCTTGTGGCACCATCCTCAGCCTCAGGGGGCTTTTTCCTTCTGAAAGCATGGGCACAGCCCTGGCTGGGGGTGGCAAGCAGCTGGGTCAGGCTCAGCCTCTCAGGCTCCTCAGTGGGATGGAGGGAGGCAGCAGCACCAGCCTGGCACAGAATCCACTCCTGTGCTCCTGAGTCGCCTTGGGAGGAATTCACAGGTTGGTAACGGGCCCCAGGTGGGGAACAAGTGTCATTCCAGCTGTAATGGAAGTGCTTTAGTCCCCAGAAAAACCCCAACCTGGCTTTAAAGAGAAGCGTGAGATGGATTCATTCCAGGATTACTCAAATACCTTGCTTTGGGGGAATATCCTTCACTTCTCTTTTAACTTTAATATCACATTAGAGACTGCTGGCTGGGATGGTGGAGGCTGTATCCTGAATACTTTATTGCCAGGCTCTGAGAGCTGGTGGAGTGTTTTGGATAATAGAAATGAATAATGTATCATGCATTCATTGCCTACCAGACTGATTTGTTTACTAATAATTTAGTTTAAAGTACATTATTGTTTTACTACTCACACACT
Source organism: Melozone crissalis (assembly GCF_028551555.1). Taxonomy (NCBI): domain Eukaryota; kingdom Metazoa; phylum Chordata; class Aves; order Passeriformes; family Passerellidae; genus Melozone; species Melozone crissalis. Next base: position 12,835,177 of record NW_026535795.1, on the reverse strand, counting down.
GATTTACTTCCTAACATCGACTAAACAGATATCATTAAACAACACTAATTTTTAACTCTAAAATATATATTGTTTACAATTTGCTCCTTGGAAGGCAATTGGTCTCAGCTGCATAAACTTGTCTCCAGGATTATGTGTCCAAAGTGTTCTTTAAGCTGTCTCTGGGATATATCCAGACTTTGTGTGTGGTACCCAGGGTTCATTCCAGCTGCTCAGCTCTTCAGCAGAGGAACTCAGTAAAAGCAAGAGGAGCCCATCATTGCAGAGCTCCACAAGCCACTCTCACAGGAGAGGCCTGAGATTCCTTGGTGAGCTTTTCCCTGGAGTGATTCTGGTTCCTGACTCTGGTTCCTGGCAGGAGCAGCTCATGCACCATTCCAGATTCCTGCCCACAGCTCTGCAGAGCCACTCACACCTGGGACCTTCAGCAGCCTGAGCAACAAGGGCTGGGCTGGAGAAATGCAGAAGCAGAAACTTCTGATGGGCTGAGAGCACAAACCCTATGAGGAAGCCCTGAGGGAGCTGGGGGTGCTCAGCCTGGAGAAAAGGAGACTCAGGGCTGCCCCCATCACTCTCACAGCTCCTGAAAGGTGCCTGTGCTCAGCTGGGGCTGGGCTCTGTCTGCAGCAGCACTGACACAGCCAGAGCACACAGCCTCAGGCTGCACCAAGGGAAATACAGGCTGGAGATTGGGAAAAAGCTTTTCATGGAAAGGGTGATAAAGTTCTGGCATGGCTGCCCAGGGAGGTGGTGCAGTCCCCATCCCTGGGAGTGTTTAACAAAGCCTGGATGTGGCACTGGGGGCCAGGGTTTGGGTGAGGGGTTGGGGCTGGGTTGGACTCGATGGTCTTGAAGGTCTCTCCCAACCTCATCATTCTGGGAATTCTGTGAATTCTTCAGCCTTTGAAGCCTTTCTCTCTAGCTCAGCCTATGGAATCGAGAGGTTACAGCTGAAGGGATGGAATGAGGTTTAGGACTGTTGCTAATAACCCTGACACCTGTTTGCAGCCATTTCACTGAAGCTCAGCTGACTTGATACTGATGCCATGAAAGAAAAGATCTCTTAGTCACAAGTTTCATTTGCTTGCAGTTATTCCGTATTTTAGCTCCCCCAGCCTATGGAGAAAGGTGAACCAACTGGGGTTTCTTAGCATAAACCAGAGACAGAAGAAGGGGAGGATGCAGAAACGCTCTTTAAAGATGCTGCAAAGAAAGAGACTGCGTTTTTTCCACATGTGTGGATGGCAGGAAACCATTAATTTCAAATTCTGTATGAAATCCTCTTTACTCATCAGGGACTTGAAGAAAATTGTTGCAGGTAGTAGAGGACTGGAGGAGAGTGGTGCAAGCCCAGTGAATCCTTCATGGGAGGCTGCAAGGAGTGGCTGGAGCAGCACCTATGGGGTGAGATGGGGCTGAAAGCTGGCTCAGCTCCAGACTTGCCCACAGCTTTTTCCCAAGCTCCTGCATCCCTGGCTGGGCAGCCCAGTTCTGGATCTGGGCTGTGGGAGTATCAGTGCCTTCAGAAACCTGGCTTCCAAAAGAAACAAATGTACTCTGAATTATTTATACCTTTCATAGTTACATTTGAGTAATTCACATGATGCTGGAAGAGGGTTCTGGATGGATTCACTGCTGGGGATGCTCGGCCTCCATCTGCTCCTGCCTGAGCTCTGAGAGGGGTTTGGAGAAGGGCTGGGGTCTTTGCTGTGTGGGCAACCTTCACTGGAGGTAAAGGGGTCAAAGGATGTTTGCTGAGGTGGGAAATTTCCTCTCTGTTGCTATAGGACACAAAATAAAACAATACACACACTGGAACTTCTAAGGTAAAAAGAAGGGAAGTTTAATTTCTGACTCCAATATTTATAGACTTTCAAAAGTGACAGTAGAATGGAGGGTGACAGTGCCACCTCTCCAATGACACTGGACAAACCAACAGTCCATCAAATTTCTCCTCCTTCAGAAAGGAATGTAAAACAATCATTATTTACATAAAAGTGTGTGAGAAGTTTGTTACAAGAATGTAAACATCAGAAGGCTTAGAAGAACTTAGACAAACAGGGCGACACCTCTCAGCTGTTAATTTGTGACAAAGAGGAGCTGAGGTGTTACAAACCCTCAGAATTGGCTCCCCAGACTTTGCAAATCCTCCAGAGAGAAAATCAGCACAAGATGCTGGGCTACTGTGGTTACTGATTGTTGTGGTGTTGATGTGAGGGTCCCCAGGATGAGGTGAGAGATGAGAATTGACTCCAAGTTCTCAGAAGGCTGATTTGTTATTTTATGATATTATGTTATATTAAAAGAAAATTATATACTAAAACTATACTAAAGAAAGAGAATGGAGACATCAGAAAGCTAGAAAGGAATGAATAGTAAAATCTTGTGACTGACCAGAGTCCTGACACAGCTGGACTGGGATTGGTCATTAAGTAAAAACAATTCACATGGAACCAATCAAAGACGCACCTGTTGGTAAGCTCCAAACCACGTTCCAGAGGAGCAAAACACGGCGAAACTGAGGCTTCTCAGGAGAAGAAATCCTGGCAAAGGGATTTTTCATAAGATATGACAGTGACAGACTACAGAGAGCCCAGAGCAGGCAACCTTCTTTTGAGATTCCTGTTAGGCTTGGAGGAGTTAACAGTGTCAGAGCAGAGGGGAGCATCCCAACATTGCTCTCAGGGATAAGAGCTGGGGAGAGATTGCAGAGCTTACAGGATGAGAAAGAAATTAAATCACAGAACACAAAACCCCAATATCCCCGCTGCAGGCTCATCCACTCGGTGAAACCAATCTAATTTGTTGGACTCTTTATTCCCAAAGCCTCCTGAGACCTTGGAGTAACAGAATGAAGCTCTCTGGGGAGAAAAGAAAGTTTCCAGCCCGGAGGAGCAAAAGAGATGTCACATTTATATAAAAAGAGAGAGGGGACAGTGACACAGGAGGGAATCCTGGGTGTCTCCAAGCCCTGCCAGGCAGATCCCAGAGGACAGGAAGTGTCAGAAGTGGAGTTTTACTGAGACAGCTCTGATAATACCAAAGGAGGAGCCCTGGGTGGTGGCAGTTGTGGGAAAGGTGTTGGTGCATAGGTGAAACAAGAGCTGGAGCAGCCATTCCCAACCTCTCCCTGACAGGCAGCACAGATCCCCTTTGGAGAGATCTCCTCCCCTGTGGAGGAGAAACAGCCCAGGGAGCACAGAGCAAAGGGCTGGGGTGCTTCCTGAGCCATGGGGATAACAGAGGGATGTGCTGGGAATGAGGTGGGCAGGAGGGAGCAGCCTGGAGGAGGTGGAGTTCTGGTTTTTACCTCTGTCAAGGTCAGGGTTGGAGCCCTCAAGATGGTATTTCATGTTCAGACTCAGGTGTTTATTATTTCTTGTCTATATCACAGTTTTACAAGGCACGGGTTCTGTAATATTTCACTAACAAGGTACAGAATGGCTGTCTTTTTCTACAAGGTCTTTTAAGGCTAAACTATCCAATTAAGAAATGGCACCTAAATTATTTTTACTTTTAACCCAATAACCAACCACTTGTGTCCCACAGTGCAGACTTTTCTGTCCAAAATACCGCCCAAACCCATGAAGAAGGTGAAGAAGAAGGTGAAGAAGAACAACCAGCCAGTGCCCTAAAACCTCCATCTTGCTTTATATTTATTACTGTATTCTAAACCCTTAAACCCTAAGTTTTCCACCCTGTGATATTTCACACTTCTATTCAAACTCCACACCCACAATCCCAGTTCTGTCATTCCATTTTGGAAGCCTTCTCCACGACCTCAGGTGAAATGCAGTGTTCTCCTGGGGGTCAGTGCCTGGCAGCACAGAAAGTCTGAAATTGTCAGTGACCAGGGTTGCAGCAGTGCAGGAAGTCCCCCAGGCAGCAGAAGCATCCACAAGTTTGCTCGTGGGCCAGCTGGTGCGGGAAAGCACTGAGAGAAAAACACTGCAGGCTATGAAAATTATTTCCTTAACCTGCTGAGAGAGACAATAGGCCTGCCATGGATCACAGGGAAGGAAGGGGCTGGCTGGGCAGCAGCAATGGCTCATTCCCATGGGCACTCCTGGGAGCTGCCATGGACATCCCCTCAGGGCACAGAAGAGATCACTGCCTGCCCTGCAGACTGTGACTGTACAGGGCAGGAGTTATCAGGGGATGGCCAGAGCCCCAAAGTGATTATTCAGGGATTTGTGGCTGTCAGAGCTCTGCACCCCCTCAGCTGCACCTGAATCCAACTCCACGTGTGCTGGAGATCCATATCTCCTGTTCCAAGCCTTGCCCAGGTGAGTTTTTGATATCTCACAGCCTCTCTTACACCCCTGGTTCAGTGTCTGATCACCCTCAGCATGATTTTCGTTTCCCCTTCTGTCTAATGAGGATTTGCCCTGATTCCACTTGTGGACTCTGACCTCTCCCCCATGAACCTCTGGGAAGTGCCACATCATCCCCCTCCTGTCAGGCCATTGCAGATTATGATGAGATCTCAGCTTCCCCTTCTCTTCTTCAGGCTGAACAGACCCAGCTCCCTCAGCCTTTCCATCCCTGACCATTTTATTCTCCATGCCTGTTGTCTCAGATTGCAAGGCAAGATGTATTCTCTTTGCCATCTGTATGGCAGTTCTCTTCTGGTCAGTGGGCAGTTTTCCTTATCTCTTCCACACCCAATCCTCCCTCAGGGGAGACACCTGCTGATAACAGCCATTGAATGTCCCTGCATGGCTGATAAGAACTACAGCATCCCATTGGGAGATGTGAGCCCAGAGGGAGGAGCCAAGCATTCCTACCTGGATATAATCTGGAGGTTCTGGAACACCAGCACAGCTTCTGCACTGGATTGCCCAGAGGAACAGCAGCTGCCTCTGCCACTGGATCTTCAGAGGAAGAGACTGCACCTTGCTACAGGATCCCCTCTCCAGCAGAACCACCCCTGACACTGCAGGAGGGCTGAGCCACAATTCCCATGGGACTGCTGCCAACACCCTGACCCACAGGGTATCAGGTTGGGTTCTGACTCTGGCAGTGTTGGTTTGGTTTACTGCATTGTTTATTTTATCCTTTTATTTTCTTTCCTAGTAAAGAACTGTTATTCCTGCTCCCATAATTTTTGTTGCCTGAGAGCCTCTTAATTTCAAATTTCTAACAGTTCAGAAGTGGGAGGGGTTACATTTTCCATTTCAGGGGAGGCTCCTGCCTTCCTTAGCAGGCACCTGTCTTTCCAAACCAAAGACACCTGACCATTTTTTCTCCATCCCTGGCCAGTTTGATGGCTGGACCCCCTGGCCTTGCACTGGGATACAAGAGGGCAAGGATCCCTTTCCTTGCCACACTCCCACCCTCACTAACACCTTTTGCAGGGCTTAGTGTCCCTTTATCCCTGACTCGTCCACCAGCAGCACCAGCAACTTTTCCTGCAAATCTTTCCCCAGATCCAGCACTGTCAGCTCCTGGTGTTCCTCCCATGATTTTTCTTTTGTGTTTATTGACCTTTCTGAGGCTCCCAGCAGCCCATTCCTGCAGCTGGCCAGGTCCCCATGTCAGTACCCCCATCCTCAGGTTCCCCACCCATCCCCAAATTGTGGGGAAGCTGCTCCAAGGTCTGTGCTGCCAAGCTGAGCAGTTTTATTCTGAAACAGCTACAAGAACATTGCTATGTTTCCATACAATTTAAAACAGAAACTAATAAGATTATTTTTTAATTGAAATGGAGTCGGCATTCTGTGCTCCAAACTCTGCACAAACTAAAATTTCTGAAGCCTGACCTGTTGGAGTGTCTAAATCTGCCTTCCCCCATTCAGACAGAGCTGTTCACATTAATACATTATTCAGTGCTTCAGTCCTTCTGTCCACGCGCCAAACCCATTTTTGCAAATGTATTCATTGCTCCCTCTTGTTTGTTGACTTGTTATGTGAAGGACATTCAGCCTGGAGGGAGGATTTAGGAACATTTTGCTTTGTTTGCCAAAGAGAGGGTGCAGAATTTTACTCAGAGCCTGGCTGAGACACTCTGAGCTCAGTCCCACTCTGACATGAACCTGTCCCATGTCCGTGCCAGGGAGGATTGAGCCCTGAGGAATTCCTGAGCTTGGCCTCAGCCCTTGTTGTCCATGTGCTGGAGATAATATTGGATTGTGTTCCCATTATATTTGCATCAGATTCCTTCAAGTAGCCATTGAAGTGTTTTCCCCTTCTCTGGTTATCTTACTGTGACATTTTTGAAACTTTTGAAATGCTGCTTTTAAAATTTCATACCCAGGATTTACCCTCTCACAGAAAGATAAACAATAACATGCAAAAGGAAAATAATCACATTTCCATTGAATAGAAATGTCCTTTCTGAGTCCTTTGGGACATCTACAGCTCTGGGGGTACCTGGGCAGGCCCCCCTCCCATGGGCTGGAGCCTCTGTCCCAAAGAACATCTGGATCCCACCTGTGGCAGCAGGGAGGGATGTGCACAGCCCCACACACACCCCAATCACTGTCCCAGCAGAGAGGTGGCAGTAATTTGGCCGTGAATTGTTGCTGGAGCTCTGCTCTCCCTCCTGCCTGGGGCTGCAAAAGCTCTCAGGTGAAAGATTTACAGTGTTTTGGAGAGACAGGGTTATCCTTCACGAGACAGGAACAGTGACAAGCTGGGTTGTTTCATCTTCATTCCCCTCCTGAAATCCCTCTTGATTCATTACACTTTGTCCTTCCCGTTGCTGTAATGAAATAAAAATGTTTATGTTGATATATAAAGATAGCAACATTGATTTTCCTTTCTGCAGTAGATTTGATTACTATCAAGCTCCCAAAGCCTTCCCCAGGTCTTTCTTTATTTTATTGCAACACCTTTTCAAACTCACAGCTTTTTCCTAATTGTGTTTTGTGCTGAGAGAAGCATGTGGAAGGGCTGGAGAGGGAAGCAGGTGAGCTCTCAGAGGGGCCCTTGCCATGCATTAAGATGTTGAGATGCTCTGATTTTAGCAAGACGCTGCACTGAAAATTCCATATTTGCAAAGACTGGAGATGAAATTATAAATATGAGACTGCGAGCAAAGTTATTTCAGATTTATTATTGCTGCTCCTGGATTTTCATTTCATCTCTGATCCCTGGGGGTTTTAGAGGTTTACCAATATTTTGACACTATTTGTATTCCTGTCTCAGTGCAGGATACCTGTGATGTGCTTGTAGGAAGGGATGAGCAGCTGTGGGGAAAATATTCAGGTGCCTTAAATATGATCAAAACCAGAGGCAGATTTAAAGTTTAGACAGCATGTTCTGTGTTAAACCAGAAGAGGAAATTCCAGCCTGGAAATCTCTGGGAGGAGAGAAGGATTTGATATTTACACAGAATTTTACACCTCAGTCCCTCGAGGTTCCTTTTCCACCCCCTCTCTGCCCTGTGGCACGGGGATAGCAGAGGCTGAGGCTGTGCTGGTGCAATATTTCCAACCCTGGAGATGCAAAAGGCACTGGGAGCTCTAACAGTGCCTGTGTTGTTCCAGAGCAGGACACAGAAATCACCCCCAGGCTCTGGGACAATCTCCAGCACAGCTGCTCTGCTGCCAGGGCAAAGCTGGTCCTACAGCAAAGCCTGCCTTGTTAAGCTGCTTAGAGTTATTGATTAGTGAGGCAGAATGTTCATTATTCTGGGATCCATGGAAAGGCTGCTTGTTTCCATTTTTTCCTAACGACCAGCATTCCCCAATTAATCTTGGCTTTGTTATGAATGCAGGAAAGATTCCTCGTAACCACGGAAGGAATTGATTTTTTGGGGGTTTCAGTGTGTTTCTGTTCAGCACAACTTCTCCCTTTCCTTGTTTGCCTCAAAAAAAAAAAAAAAAAAAAAAAAAGGAATGTAGGAATGTACAAGAAGCTGGAGCAGGCTTTTCCCTCCAGGCGTTCATTTGGTGGTTTAAAGATCAGTTTCCCAACAGTGCCTGGTACACATGTTTGAATAAGGATGGATTCAAAATGTTTGTGGAATTCAGCTGCTTCCTCTGTGAGTTTCCTGAGAAGATTCTGGATGAGCCTTCGCAATCCATCAGGACAGAATTTTAAATGTGCATTGATATGGGACTGATGGCCACACATCCTTCTTGGGAATCCTGTAATTCTTCCATGGCCCTACAGAAGCAATTCCACCAGTTTTTCCTAAAGTCCTTTTGTTTACCAAACAATCACTCACTGAAAATCGCTCACATGTAATCTCAGCATGCCAGCAGAAGTTTCAGAACATTTCCAAGAAGAGTCACTCTCCTGCTTCCCTGTAGCCCCTTCACACCCTGGAGAGGTGCTGGGAGGTCTCCACACAACCTTCTCTTCTCCAGGCTGAGCAGCCCCAGCTCTCTCAGCCTCTCTCCAGAGCGGGGTGCACACCTGAGGGGGGCTCTGAGCAGTCCCGCACCTGCTGACAGGCAGGATTTTCAGTACTGGGGTGTTGGTGAGATAAATGCTGGTGTCTCTTGGCTATTTCTGCCCCCAAGACCCACTGGGGGTGGTGACAATCTCAAATTTCAACTCAAGAATTACACCTTCACCAACCAAGCCCTCAGCTACACACCTCTCCTGGTACTTCTTGTCTCCAGATGCAGCTGAATGCCCAGTAAACTCCTCCAGCATTAAACACTTTGTTAGCTGGATTAGCCCAGGAGGGGCTGCTAAAGGGGCATTGTTAGGACTGTGTGAAAAATGTGTATTTTATGATTGACTTTTTACAAATATTATAATGAATATTATATGTGTTATGTTGGAAAGGTATGCTGTATTAATTTTCTTAAGTAGTGTGTTAAATATAGTTTTAGGTTATAACATAATGTTAAAATAGAAACTATGCTGTGTAAGATTTTTTTTGTAAGAGAGGACTCACACCGAGATAGCAGCCATAGGACACCTAAATCTTTCAGAGAAAGAGAATTTATTGCTCTCTTATCAAGTTCTTCCCACCTTGCTCAGCCATGAAGATGCTGTTAAGATTAAGACAAAGAAGTTGACACTGACAAGACAGAATCTTGTGTTTGAATGGAATTTATGCATCATGTGTGAGGTGTATGAATATGCAACAGGCTGTTGCTTTTAATGGTTAGTACTCTGTTAACGTGAGTCCTTTTTTGGGCTTATTTTGCCCAAAAAGAGGTACCAGGACTGTCTGTAACTCTTTGTTTTTATTGTCTCGTATTGTCCTAAATCCTAATTGTCCAAATTTTTATTTCTCTAATTATATCATTATTTTTATAACTATTTTATTACTATTCAACTGTGGGATCTCAGTCTCTCAGAACTGGGGTGCAGGGTGAACAAGACCCCCCCTGGGGGGCTCGGGAGTCCTGGAATGCTGCCAGAAATGTCTGGTGGCTGGACTTTGATCCCACATGGGAGATGACATCAGTATGAGGATGGGAGGATTTCACTGGGGTGAATGGTGAAGGGACAAGTTAATTGGGGTGTGAGATACAGGGCTTAAGATTTCTGTACAGGGGGGTCTAGAGAAGTAAGATGGAGGAATTGGGGCGTGCCCTTCTCCTTCTTCTTCTTCCTCTAGACCTCCATCTTCTGTGGTGATGTTGGCACTCCGGGATTGGACCTTACTAGGGGAACACTGGTTAATAAGGGTAGAGGGTATTGGAGAAAAATGATAAATATTGTATACGTAACTCCGGGTATAAAGATAGGTGACCGCCCCAGGGGCTTTCAGTGTGTGCCCATGGCTGACTGCTGAGCAGAACTCTGTCAGGCCAAGAGAAAATCTTTTAGATAAGCAATTAATAAACACCAAGACCAAGAACAAATCTGAAGCTTCCTCTCGTCCTTTCGAACCCGGGGGCCCAAGGCCATCTTTGGGCTTTTCCCCAGACCATCTGAACAGCCCAGAAATCACACAACTGGCGTCCGCTGTGCGGGCTATCTCCCACCAAACCTTTCGGGGGGGGGAAAGCCCTGAAGAGCTGAAGAGCCAAGAGAACAGCACTGATAACTCCAGAGGAGGGAAGCCTGAAGAAAGAAAGAAGAAAAAGAAAAAACCGGCCGGGAGAAGCTGCAAAAATCAGCAGTCACTGAGAAATCCCATCTCTCAGCTTCTGCTGAAGACAGCTCGTAGCAGAGCGGCCTGGACTGGGACCAGAAAGGCGCCTCTGATCCATCCCTCGTAATCTGCTGGACGGAGAACAAGGGCCTCCAGACCACGCTGGCGACAAATTCGGTAAGAAGGCCAAAATAATATTATGGGGGCAACACTCTCCCAAGAACAACGGGAAATCTTATCCACCTTACAAAGTGTAGCAGAATTATATACAGAAGGGATCCCAAAGAAAGAATTAAAACAGCTGTTATTATGGGCAAGGCTCAATTACCCACTTGCAGAGACTTGTCTGTTGTTCGAAGTCGGGTTTTGGCAAGAGATTAATAGGCATTTATATATTTTAGCAACAAAAAAAGATGAGACAGCGTTAAAGCTACTCTCGCCGGCAAGAATCATGTTACAAGGTATTTTAGTGCAGTCTAAAAGGCTGGAAAAGCAGCGAGAAGCTGCGGTACCCTCAGAGAAAGGGGCGGAGCGGCAGAGCTCCGGGAAAAAAATTGCTCTGGCTTTGAAAGGCCAGGGGGAAAGGGCTCTCGAAAAAAGAGAGCAGGAAAAAATATTAAAACCCCCGATCAAAAAATGCAACAAACCCCAAGGGCGTCCTGAAACTCCAGAGAGTGTGGAGGAGTCAGGAGCAGAAGGGGGGGAGCAGGAAGATAAGGGATCGGGGGGGGGACCTGCTCGCGGCGAAAGCGGCGACGCGGCGGCGGCGGCGGGCGCGAGCAGCGCCGGTGAGGATGAGGACACGCCCGCGGAGGGCGAAACTCGCAAAAACCGGGGGATAGACTCACATACCAGCGCGGGGGCGGCGAGCGCGCAAGGCGGGCTGAGGGAAAACGCGCAGCCCCGGAGGGCCGCCGCGGCGGGACGCAGGAGGCGCGCGGGTGTGATGTCAGAGCCGGTGCGACGATCAGCTCGAATCGCGGGTAGAGCCGGGGTGCCGGCGGGGGAGGCGAACACAACATCAGAGGAGGAGGGGTCGGATTCTGGGACAGACCGAGGGGCGGGAACTTCGGAGGTGAAACAGGGGGGAGACGATGATGACGTCACCCTGGGGGACACCGGAAGTAGCTCAGAGAGCACGCACGCGCAGAGAGTAAGACGCGGGCGGGCCCGAGCCCGGTCCCCTGCGACGTCGCGGGTGAGGAGGGGCCGTGTTAGGGATTCTACGTCCCGCGGCTCCACACCGTCTCCAGATCTGGTGCCTTTAGTCTCGAGCCTCGGAGTTTCAGTTCCTTCTCCTCACGGGAGACGCCGAGCCGGAAGAGGAAGTAGGGTAGTCGAGCTTGCTTCGTCATCCGAGCCAGGGAGGCCGGTGACAGCGCCACCTAGTGGCAGGAGGGCAGAAGTGCACGACATGCCGGGTCGGCTCGGCGGAGCCACAGCGCCATCTCGTGGCGAGACTGCAACAATGCAGCAATTTTTTCCAACAATATATAAAAAGAAAAGCACCTCGAAGAAAACAATGTTAACACAACAAAGGGATTATCCATCTGATCCACCGATCGTGAGACATTTTCTAAACAACACACAGGCAAAGCTAAAGGGAGATCCTTTGGTTTTGGTCAGAAACCCAGAAACAGGTCAAATAGAGGGTCCTTTCAGACTAATCTCTTGGGGAAAGGGTTTCGCTTGTATCTCCACAGATCGAGGTCTGAAGTGGGTGTCGGCACGGCACGTGAAGCCATTCCGAACGCGAGAACACGAGAATGCTGATCCAAGAAGCAGAGAGACGAGTACTCAGACAGAAGTCGAGACTCGGGCTGCGAAAAACGACCCAGAAGAGAAATGAAAAGAAACTAAGGACCTTGGGGGGTTTTCACACAAAAGCAAAGTAATGGGTTTCATGATGTTTATGTGCATTGTTTTTTCATTCATTGCAGTAAGCAGTGGGGGAGATTTACCTGTTAGTCAACCAAGGCAAAATGTATGGGAGGCTTTAGCTCGGGCAGCGAATTTAGACAGCATCTGCCTGACACATTCAAGACCAGGTAAACCGTTTTCAGCATGCATGGTTGGATTGCCAGTGGACCAATGGCCAGTTCCAGGGCACTCTGCAATTAACATTTCGCAGGTCATTAAAAATCCTATAAAAGAGTGGTGTGCTTGGACACACCTGCTTCCTGTGGCTTCTACAGAACCTCAGGAATTGGAGATTTTTGGGTCCATGACAATGAAACTCTGCATGCAGTTTGAAGCTCCGAAAGTCACAAAGGTGAAAACTATTGATTTAACTCCTACTCATGAATTTTATAAGAATGCCTCAGCTTGGTGTAAATATACAAAGAGAACTACCAAAGGATCGATCCAAGTTCCGGTGCAATTGCCGCGGGGTCTGTTCTTAATTTGCGGGGACAGAATTTGGCACGGCATTCCTGCTAATGCCACGGGAGGTCCATGCAGCATTGGGGAAATTTCAATGCTATCGCCTGATTTAAACATGTTAAGAGAGGGAAGGCACAGAGAAAAAAGATCAATACAGCAATATGCAGCAGATTGCAATGATGAAATGTTTTCTTGGGACAAGAAAACGAGTATTGCTACAGCAATCTTCTCACCTCAGACAGCATCGGGGGTGGCCTTGACTCAGATCGACCGCATGGGTTGTTGGTTGAGCAAACATGCGCGGTCTGTGTCTGTCACATTGGATGATATGTTAAAAGACGTCGGTAGTGTGAGACAGGCGACTCTTCAAAATAGAGCAGCAATCGATTATCTATTGCTCGCTCATGGACATGGGTGTGAAGAGTTCGAAGGGATGTGCTGCATGAATCTCTCAGATCATTCAAAGTCAATTCATGAAAATATCAAAAATATAAAGGACAGCATAAATAAGCTTGGTGAGATCACAGGATCATGGATCGATCAATTGGCAGAATTCTTTGACATCTCTCCCATTTGGAGAGGAATCTTAAAAATAGGGTTTTATGTTTTAATAGTTCTCCTAGTCCTCATACTTGTTGTCCCATGCATATTTGCATGTTTAAAACATGCAATGAATCGGATGGCGAAAAAGATCTTTTTGGTGCAAACAGAAGGGGGAGATGTGGGATCTCAGTCTCTCAGAACTGGGGTGCAGGGTGAACAAGACCCCCCCTGGGGGGCTCGGGAGTCCTGGAATGCTGCCAGAAATGTCTGGTGGCTGGACTTTGATCCCACATGGGAGATGACATCAGTATGAGGATGGGAGGATTTCACTGGGGTGAATGGTGAAGGGACAAGTTAATTGGGGTGTGAGATACAGGGCTTAAGATTTCTGTACAGGGGGGTCTAGAGAAGTAAGATGGAGGAATTGGGGCGTGCCCTTCTCCTTCTTCTTCTTCCTCTAGACCTCCATCTTCTGTGGTGATGTTGGCACTCCGGGATTGGACCTTACTAGGGGAACACTGGTTAATAAGGGTAGAGGGTATTGGAGAAAAATGATAAATATTGTATACGTAACTCCGGGTATAAAGATAGGTGACCGCCCCAGGGGCTTTCAGTGTGTGCCCATGGCTGACTGCTGAGCAGAACTCTGTCAGGCCAAGAGAAAATCTTTTAGATAAGCAATTAATAAACACCAAGACCAAGAACAAATCTGAAGCTTCCTCTCGTCCTTTCGAACCCGGGGGCCCAAGGCCATCTTTGGGCTTTTCCCCAGACCATCTGAACAGCCCAGAAATCCCACATTCAACTTTTAAAATTTAAAAACAAGTGATTGGCATTTTTCACAGGCTGCTTTTCATCCCCCACCACTCTGGCAGAGATGCTTTCACTCTCAGAATCCTGTGGTTTTCCTGGCTCTGGGCTGGGCACAAACCCCTCACTAAGCTGAGATGTCTTTTCTGTAAAGTCAATTACTGTAGAAAATCCACCAATACAAAGGGCATAATGCAATTATTTGGAATTGATTTCTAATAAGCTTATGAATAGACACGTGGGCAAGTTCAAGTTTGCTGAGGGAGTTTATAATAATAGCTGTCACATTCCCATTAGCTTCCTTCCCAGGGGATTTCACAGCACTCTGCAAATTCTGAACTCACATCCCTAAAGAGGAAGTGTTGCCCAACACCCACTTGCTTTTGCTTGGGAAATCAGCATTTAATTCCCCTTTTCACCACCACCACAATCCTTCATGAATCTTCCAGCAAAGCAGAGAAGAAAAAACCATGTGTTCCTTCTGCAGGAGACTGGGAGGAGACACCCCACAAGGAGCAGCAGGAGCAGGAAGGTGGAAAACAAGGTGACAGCCTGGGGAAGGGGAAGGTGTCCCTACCCACAGCAGGGGCTGGAATGAAATTTAAGGTCCCTTCCCTTCCAAACCATTTTGGGATTCTCTAAATTTGAAAGAAGCCCATTTGGACCAAAATCAGCTCTAAGAGGGGAAGATCAGTATTGTATTTGCTGGGAATGCTCCCAAGAAGGCAGGACTGATGAGGAGGACTCTCTGTTCTCAGAAGGCTCATTTATTATTTTATGATACTATATTATTTTAAAGAGTACTACACTATACTAAAGAATACAGAAAAGATACTTACTGAATGCTAAAAAGATAATAATGAAAACTGGTGACTCTCTCCAGAGTCCTGACACAGCTTGGCCCTGATTGGCCAAAGAGTGAAAACAACTCCCAGCAGAATGCAACAGAACAATCACCTGTGGGTAAACAATCTCCAAACACATTGCACATGTGAGCACAACACAGGAGAAGCAAATGAGATAAGAATTGTTTTCCTTTTCTCTGAAGCCTCTCTTGCTGCCTTTCAGCTTCCCAGGAGAAAAACCCTGGGTGAAGGGATTTTTCCAGAGAATGTGAATGCCACAGATCAGTCCTGTCTCCAGGACTGAAATGGGAGACATGTCCCACTGCCAGCTGCTCCCTGTGGGACTTAGAGGAACCTAAGAGGGAAGAACATGGATTTACAATCACAGCTTTTCACAGCCTAAAGCTCCTCACTGCTCTGCCATGCAGTCCCAGAACGATTCCAATGCGAGGGCATTTGGATTTCAGCAGGAGAGCCAAGTGAGGATGGGCACAGCAGCCCCAGGGATGAGAGAGAGCTGGGAGAAGCTCTAGGAGGATGCAGCACCTGCCAGCCAGGGAGGAGGGAAGGAGCAGGGGGCTGGAGATGGGTGAAAACACAGGGGCTCCTGCTGCCTTTATGAGTGAATTAGGTTCAAAGATGTTAGTGGGGAAGGTGTGCATTCCATCCCCCCCTGTCAGAGCTGGGGCAGTTCTCTGCTGTTCCCGGGGCAGTTTCCTTTCTCTCTCCCACAGCCAACCCTCCCTCCAGGAGATCTCTGCTGGCCATGGCCACTGAGTGTCCCTGCAGGGCTGATCCAATCCCAGCATCCCATGGGGAGATGCTCCGCCCAGGGGAGGAGCCAAGCATTCCTACCTGGATCCAATCTGGGCCTGGCGCAGCACAGCAGCCTTTGCCCCCTGCATTGCCAGAGGAGCAGCTTTCTGCTGCCCTGCATGGCCAGAGGGAGCCCAGGCCCATCTGCAGCAGCCCTGGAGCTGCAGAGGAAAACTCCCCCCATGTGCAGGATCCCTGCTGCAGCAGAGCCACAGCTGGCACTGCAGGAGGGCTGAGCCCCCATGGGATGGGGCTGGGACACCCCCCTGACACACAGGGGCCAGGGCCTGTGATCACTCTGGCAGCGTTGGGTTGTATTGCTGCATTTTTATTTTATTTTTTTTTTCTTCCCTAATAAAGAACTGTTGTTCCTGTTCCCATATCTTTGCCTGAGAGCCCCTTAATTTCAATTCAGAGGGAGGGGGTTTACATTTTCCATTTCAGGGGAGGCTCCTGCCTTCCTTAGCAGACACCTGTCTGTTCAAACCAAGACAATGAGAAACTCTATGTGCTCACTATGCAAAGCTCCAGAGCCGTCCAAAGGCAGAAGCTGCCCAAGGAAAGAGGAAGGACAGCAGCAGAAGCTTTCACAAGGCTGACAAGGTTGGTGTTGGCCTTTCCTGCCCAGGGCAACCTGGCCCTTGGAGAGATTTCATGGCAAATCTAAATAAAGCTGAGGCATCCAAGTGAAACTGAAGCATTAATGCCCCCTACAATAAATATTTCCTCCTCTGTAAGGAACATGGGATCAGGGCTTTATTTATTTTTCCTTCTCAGATGAGTTTCACATAAGTTTGCAGACCAGGAAAAGCAGCATCAGCATAGAGAGGATTATGTTGGAATAAATCCATTTCTTCATCTGGCATCCCCCACATTTATTTGGCCTCCTGGTCTAGCCTTTTTTAGTTGTTTTTCTTAGAGTTGCAGTGGACATGAAATAAACCTGACCCTTCCTAATTTATATTCATCTCAGTTGATGCCATTTGCAGAAGAGTTTTCACTTTCTAAGCACACTAGATAATAATTAATAGACTAGATAATTGCACCATCAGGCCTGCCATTTTGCATGAATGGGGATGTGTTACTTTAATATTTTAAAACTTCCCAGATTGTTTCAGACATATGGGGATTTCAGAATATTTACTGTGCCAGGTTGCTGAAGGACCAGGCTTAACTGAAGTTATTGTAATCATGCCATTGTTTTCGAAAAACCCTGAAAAAATAGACATTGTAAAGAAATATTGACAGCTGAAACAGATTCCAGGATGAGAACTGGGAAATTGCTCCATTAGAGCACGTGTGTATTACAACATTAGGCAATTATTGAATTAACAGATGGCAGAGGCTGCTCAGAGCCCTGCAAATGGAGCCCAGCAGCAAGTGAGGAAGGGAAAGTCAGATGCTAATGCAGGCAGGAGCCTGAATAGCCCTTCAATCACTGGCCCCTGGGAATTGCAGGGATTAAAGGCAAGCCTTGGTCTCCCAGCAGCAATTAAGTGATGAATCACTCACTAATGGAAATCTGTGCCTTCCCCCACTCCCCCTGTTTATGGCAAAGTGGTCCCCAAAAGTGATTTTCCTGGTGCCCCCAGCAGCAGAGGGAAAACAGTGAGCAAAGAGAGGGGAAGCCAAGAAAGCAAAGTCACAAAATGGGATAATGTGGAATTTGGCCAGGTGTGAGTCTGGGAATGCTCACCTGGGACACAGCAAGGCCCAGGTCACCCCAAGCCCTCTCCTGGAGGGACCCCAGCCCCAGCCTGCAGTGACACCTGGCATATCTGTTCCTTGGAATACTCCCCTTGTGAAGGGATGAAATTGAGCAAAGACCGCAAGGCTGGAGAGCAACCAAAAATCCCTGGGGGCATGAGGGGCTTAAAACCTCCTGGGAAAGCCCTGTGGACACAATTAGTGTCTCTGTTTTAAATACATATTATATTGTTGGCTTTTCACAAATATTGAGATAAATGCTAAATGTATAATGTTTAAATAACTTTGCTTTTATTTCTGCCATTAAAAAACTTAGACACAGTAGTGGTAGCTGATATAGTTATGAGTGAATTGTTTGGTCAAGATAACATCCAGTGAACATATAATGAAGACCCTAATATTAATATACCAACTATCAGCAACTGCCATTTAAAAAAAGTATAGACCAAAGTCCAAACTAGAAGAAAGAATAAAAGAAATAATAACTTAATAAAGAAAACAGACCAAAACCACAACCAAGAAACATGCATACTCTAAAAAGGCACACCCAAGGAATGGCCATGCAAAACAGTTCCTAGAATATGTAAACTAGGTTATGAAAAAATATAAATATGCATAAGAGTCTATAAATATACAACAAGCTAATGTAATGGAAAAAATCTTTAAGGAATACCTCCAAAGATAACAGTGTGCTCTTAGCTGAATGCCAAGCACCTGGTATTTTTAACCCTTTGCTTTATATCTGTCTCCTAATGTCTTTTTATTAAACTTTTGTCTTGGTTTGGAAAGCCAGGTGTCTGCTAAGGAAGGCAGGAGCCTCCCCCGAAATGGAAAATGCAAACCTCCACCCTCTGAATTGCTATCAATTTTAAATTAAGGGGCTCTTGAGCAAAAATATGGGAGTGAGGATAACAGTTCTTCACTAGGGAAGAGAATAAAAGGATAAAATAAACAATGCAGTAAACCAAACCAACACTGCCAGAGTCAGAACCCAGCCTGACACCCTGTGGGTCAGGGTGTTGGCAGCAGCCCCATTGGAATTGTGGCTCAGCCCTTCTGCAGTGTCAGGGGTGGTTCTGCTGGAGCAGGGATCCTGTAGAAAGGTGCAGTCTCTTCCTCTGAAGATCCAGGGGAAGAAGAGGCAGCTGCTGTTCCTCTGGGGATTTCAGTGGAGAAGCTGTGCTGGTGTTCCAGAACCTCTGGATTATATCCAGGCAGGAATGCTTGGCTCCTCCCTCTGGGCTCACATCTCCCAATGGGATGCTGTAGTTCTTATCAGCCATGCAGGGACATGCAATAGGTGTTATCAGCAGATGTCTCCCTGGGGGAGAGGATTGGGTGTGGAAGAGATAAGGAAAACTGCCCACTGACCAGAAGAGAACTGCCATACAGATGGCAAGGAGAATACATCTTGCCTTGCAGTCTGGGACAACTTTTTAAATTTTACTAGAAAAGTAAACTTTTTTTTCACAGCCCTGCTCTGGGCATGGAGGAGGTGGAGGAGGATTTTGAGCCTGGGCCCAGCCTTGTCCTCTCCAGGAGAGGAACTCTGCTCTTGCCTCTGCAGTTCCTTGTGGGAAATTATTACGTTTATATGCATTGATTGCTATTGTGACAGTGATAGTGCCTTGTGCACTTCACTATACAGAGCAATCAATGAACAAGGCCATCAAAGAAGTTTTTTCTGTCCGAGAGGGAGGAGGAAATGTGGGAAATGAATTTGTAGAAAATTCTCAAAGCCTGACAGAAGGCCCACACAGTGTCCATCTGTATGCAAACCTTGAGATACAAAATACTGATTTAGAAATGCCACGGAGTAGGACAGATACTGTTGACAGAGAATTGGAGCTAGAAAAAAGTTTCAAAAGATGGCCTTACAAGAAAGACTAGAGACTTTGGAGAAATAGAGCTATGAAAAATGCATTGTAGTGGGAACCACAAGGGGTGGTTTTAGATTATTGGCTTTAAGGTGTTTGCAGCATGGCGTGGAAAAAGCTGATAGGCCAAGAAACACTTAATAGTGTATTGTGATCAGGAAATAGTTGGCTTCTGATTGTGATGGTGTGAATTATAATATCTGAATTGTCTCACCCTTCTCATGAGTCTGAAAATGGAATAAAATGTTTTAAATCACCTCTCAGTTGCCCCATCTCTGGGTCAGGAAAGGGCTGAATCCAACAGTTCCTCAGCTGGGAAGAGGTTTAGTCCTTGTGAATTCCAAGAGCAAAAGCTTGAGAAAGGTTCATTAGCCTGGAGGAAGGAGCAGGAGCTTGGGAAGTGGCTTTGCCCAGGGAATAGGGAATTTTTTGTACAAAGCTTCACAGCTGGAAAAGTGGGATTTACCATGGAGGCACCCAGGGCCTCTCCTTGGACTGCCTGTGGCAACAGCACTGCCCTGGGCACATGGCTCATCTCCTAAATCCCCTCAGGCGGCAAGAAAATTCAGGTGACACCAGCTTCTTGAGCAGTTTATAACCCCAGGCCTCTATTTTCAGCATGAGAAGTTTTGCATTAAGTGGAAAAATGTGCCTTGAGCCACATGAAGTATTTAAGAGCTGGATTTTTGGGGGATGGACAGTGAGTGTTTTTTCAGCTCTCCAAAGCTCAACAGTTCCTTGAAAAAGTTTGGCTATCACATGGAAAAAGAAATCAATCATATACACCATTTTAGCAATTATCGCCCTTTTTAGATTTAATTTGTCAGAATTGGAACCCCTGGAGTTCAATTCAAACCTAAAAAAAAGCTGTTACATTGTTCTGGACTTTTTAATATTTACTAATTTCAAATTCTATCAAATACAAGTAAAAGTCCTCTTTTTTTGCAATTTTTTTCCCACTGCTGACAGGGTCTGGTCTGCACACAGAGCTCCCCTGGATGGCTCCGGGATTAAACACAACTTTTACCTGCAGGAACCTTTGGGTGTTAAGAATTAAATAGGGAAGGGAGGGTTGGAGGGGCTGTAGCCACAGTCCAGCCTGATCCTCCCCTAACACAGCCCCCTGTCATTAATATCTTATATCAATAATTAACTTTTATCTTCTGATTTAAAGATGAGCCACAGCTTGGCTTAGAACTCAGAACTCTTTCACTGTCCTAGACAGGGCCTGGGGATGAATTATCTGTGAGGAACATGGAAAACAAAGACACTTTGGGGATTTGGGAGCCCAAGTCCTGTTTCAGTGGTGCCATGGAAACTCAGGCATGCTGAGGGCCAGGTTCCCAAAGGCATGGGAGTTCAGGGATGCAGGGGGATGCGGGCAGAGGCACAGTGGGAAAGAGTGGTTTAACATGCAGATGCAACAGGAAGAGCTCAGCTCCAGGTCAGGGATCTCAGGCTGTGACCTCAGAGCTGTGGGCAGGGGACAGGGTCAGAGGGCCCTGAGCCAGGGCAGAGCAGCCCACAAGGGACTTTAAAAATGAGTTTCACCCACACAGCTGCACAATCCACAGTGACCAAGTGTTTGCTTCTCCACCTGAAGCTGAAGTAGAATCCACAGGCTGGAGATGGTTGAATGTCACTGACATTTTCTGAAAAATACCTTTGCCAGGATTTTTTCTCTTGAGAAGCTGAGAAGCCTCAGAAAAGAAATGTCAACAATAATTATCTGCTGCTGTGGAATGTGACAGGTTCATCTTTGATTGGTCTCATGTGAATTGTTTTTACTTAATGACCAATCATGGTCCAGCTGTGTCGAGGCTCTGAGCAGTCACAAGTCTTTATTATTCATTCCTTTCTAGCTTTCTGATGAAATCCTTTCTTCTATTCTTTTAGTATAGTTTTAGTATAGAATTTTTAATATAATATAATATCAATATAGAATTTTTAATATAATAAAATAATAAATCAGCCTTCTGAAACATGGAGGCAAGATTCTCATCTCTCACCTCATCCTGGGGACCCTCAAACACCACCACAGTTGAAAATTCCTGGTCTGGCCCATTTGGAAGACCCAGACTCCAGCAAGAAGGGCAAAACAACCCTAATGATCCTTCTCCCCAAAGAAATCATTTATGCTTACAGAGAAAGTAGAAATTGAATTGGGCATTATGAAAAATTCTCTGTGTAGCTGCAACTACAACCCAGATAATTCATTTAGGCTAAATATACGGCTGTAATTGAAAAATCCAAATAAGGGATGCATATGCATTGATCCATATGATTTAAATCAAGCTATAAAACATCAACATTATCCAGCAAAAGCTGCTGAGGAAACAGCAGCCAAGCAGAATATGAAATTCCAGGGAGACCATTGCACTGGCTGGGAGGAGGACTTAATTGATTTTGACAAAGAAACCTATTTGCTGTTTAATTGATTCCTACTCTAAATTCCTAGCACTTTCAGAGCTAGCAGAGAGAAGCAGCAGAATAGTGATTACCCAGAGCAAATTACAGCTGGCCAGGGCTGGAGTACTTCAGGTCTGGTAATTCTCTATTTACCAAATTACTGCTGTGGATTTTCAGAGAAACACTGAAATGAGCTCACAGAAGCACACAAATCAGCCTGAGTTACAGGAGGGTTGAAAGAGCTGCCCAGGCCCCAGAAGGACCTGGGGGAAGCAGTAAAATCCTCACTTTATCCCAAAAGTGTCCCTGCACCTCTTCAGGGTAACAAGAGCTGTGTGTGCTGGGAAGGATGGGCTCACAAATTGTGCCAGCGCTGTAAAATCCTCTTGGAATCCCTTCTCAGATGTCTGTGTCACACTTCTCCAGGAGCTGCCACCACCTGACTGAGCTCCAGGGTGTCCTCCCTGCTCAGCAGCCCCACCTGTGGCAGAACATCTGGGTCCAGCTGTGTAACCCTGGGTTAGGCTGGAGCCCATGGGGTGCTGCCCCTCTCACATCTCCAGTGCCCCCCCAGGCACTTCATGGGCATCACTGAGCCTTTGCCTGTGGTGGTGTTTGAGGGTCCCCAGGACAAGGGAAGAGATGAGAATCTTGACTCCATGTTTCAGAAGGCTGATATTATGTTATGTTATGTTATGTTATGTTATGTTATGTTATGTTATGTTATGTTATATTATATTTTTACTGAAACTATTCTAAAGAAAGAGAAAGAATATAATGTAACGTAATGTAATGTAATGTAATGTAATAATCAGCCTTCTGAGAACTTGGAGTCAAATTCTCATCTCTCACCTCGTCCTGGGTACCTCACAAAAACCACAGGGTCAGGCTCTTCTCTCAGGGAACAAAGGACAGGACAAGAGGACACAGCCTGAAATAGCATCAGGGGAGGTTCAGACTGGATATTGGGAAAAATGTCTTCACTGAAAGGGCTGTAAGCATGGGAACATTGTGCAGGGAAGCAGTGGAATCCCCATCCCAAGAACATTCTAGAAACATGTGGATGTGGCACTTGAGGACATGGGTTAGTGATGAGTGTGGCTGATGGTTAGACTTGATGATCTCAAAGGTCTTTTCCAAACTTAACAATTGTGTGATTATTGTCATCAATATTTTAGCACAGATCTCCTTCTTTCATGATTTAGACACTTCTTTCTGCTCTCCTGCTGAAAGTGACAGAGCAGAACCCTCTGAAGACCCCACCCCAACCTCTGTCCAGAACTGGCATTTGTCCACAAGCCACTGAAGTTTTCTGTAACCTCCAGGAAATGCTTGAAGGGAAACTCCAGCTCTGTGCAAAGCTGAGTAAATGCCATGAGCAGGGCTCAGGAACTGAGAGGGGAAATCATTCCCTGCTCTGGCACAGGGACACAGCCCTGAGTGACAGCGGCAGGGAGCTGGGGGACCCAGACACCCCAAAGTGTCACCTCTTGGAGCTGCCCTCTCTTCCAAAGCCCATTTACTGATGAATTTGGGCTCCAGCTCCTTTGTCCCATAGAAGTGAGTGGAAATTCAGGATAAAGGGGTGGCAAGTACCAGCTGAAGAAGGGGACAGGAGGTGGCAGGAGGCAGGGAGAACTCCTGCACCTTTTTTAGGTGGTTTCTATCTCCAGACCTGCCCCAAGGAGATGATGGGACAGGGACAGGGATAGAACATGATAGCTGGGGTGATAACTGGGGTACAGAACTTCTAATATTCTTAGAACCCCTCCCAACCCCTCAATCACCTCACAGATAGAATAAAACAGTGGATAGAACTTCCCAACCCCAAAATCCCCTTCAGTTTGCAGACAATAGAGTTTTTTCCCAACCTTATCCCAAAAGCCAACAGACCAAACTAACTCACACGTAACACCTAGAAAATATTTGAAAATCCAGTGAAAAAGAACCTTTAAATTCCCCTTAGAGAACCTAACATTTTTTCTAACAAGGGTGTTAAAAATTTGGGAATAAACTTCTTTCTTCTCAGTGGTTAATCTGTGTCTGACCCCTCTGGGAAAGCAAAGGTTGTTCCACATCCTTCCAACTCTTCCAAGCCTCCCAATCCTACAGGAAAGCAGCACTCCAGGGCCTGTCCTGCTGTGTTCAAACACGGCACTGTGGATTAGCCAGCAGCAGGTTTGCTCTAGGACTGTTTCAGTATGAACAGGAAAGAAAAAGAAATGTTAAAAAATGAAATTAAAAGTCAAAAGCCAAGCAGAGCCTTCACCTGAGGGTGGCCCTGGAGCTGCTGCAGGGATGTCCATCAAAATCCAGCATCGGCACAAAGGGAGCTGGGAATAATTTAGCTCTCAGTGCTTTTAGGAAAGCACAATAGGATCATCCATGTGGGGAGTGTGTCCAGGGAAGGGAACAGAGCTGGGGAAGGGGCTGGAGCTCCAGGAGGGGCTGAGGGAGGTGGGAAGGGGCTCAGCCTGGAGAAAAGGAGGCTCAGGGGAGCCTTGTGACTCTGCACAGCTCCTGACAGGAGGGGACAGCCAGGTGAGGATTGGGCTCTGCTCCCAGGAACAGGAGGAGAGGGAACTGTTGGGACCCAGGACATTCCTCTGGCTGCCCTGGGTGGTTCAAGACCCTGGCAGGGGGCTCAGAGACCTTGGCACAGAGTCAAAGACACCCATGCCTTTGATTTTAACCCATGGAAACAATTACCAACTTTGTGTGTAGAGTTACAAGCCACAAGGGTTTGAGTAGAATGATAGTGAATTTGTCACATGGTGAAAATGTAGAATTTTGGGGTTTCAGAATGGGGGTTCAAGAAGCAAGATGGAGGAATCTGGGCTTGTCCTGTCCTTCTTCTTCTTCTTCTTGTCCTCCATCTTCTGCTATGATGGTGGCACTTCTGGATTGGTTTAGAGTAGAGACAGACTGTCTAACATAGGTGATAGGTATTGGAAAATTATTGTCAATAAAGTACAGCTAGTTTTTAGTATAAAAAGTTAAAACCACCCCAAGAGCAGGGACTGTGCCACAACCCGACCTGCTGGACAGAGCTCAGCAGGTCAGAGAAAGAATGGAATAGATAAGAAAAGATAAACAACCTTGAAAAGCAGAGCTGAGGAATCCTGACTCCTTCTTCAGTCACAGGGCTGGGGAAAAAAAAGACTTTCTGACACCTCAGGGATCATCTCAACCACAGAAACTCTGAGAGCGAACGGCCTCAGACTGGGCCAGGGCAGGCTCAGGTTGGACACCAGAAGGAATTTCTTCATGCAGAGGCTGGTTTAGCACTGGGGAGGGCTAGAAAAGACCTCCAAGACCATCAAGACCAATCATTCCCCAGCACCATCAAGCTGGCAGAGAATAGAAGTGGGTCCAAAAGCAGGAATTTAATACAGAACAAAATTGCAACAATGGTTGTCTCCAGTAGGATGTCTGGGCTTCCATCCAGTCCTGTGGGCTCCACAGTCAGCACCAACACTTCCAGAGATCCAGGGCCCTTCCCACCTTCCCAGGGAAGAATTCCTTCCCAATTTCCCACCTACAGCTCCACCCTGTGAGCCCAAAGCCATCCCCCTGTCCTGTCACAGTGCATGTGCTCAGGACCACCTCAGGTCTGACCCTCCCCTGCTCCAACCGCTTCTCCAGTGCCCAAACCATCAGTGAAGCACAAACCCCTCAGTGCTCTCTGCACCTGGGGCTCACCTGCCCTGCTTGGGGCTGTGGTTCAGCCTCCCCAGGGGGATGAGAGGCCCCAAAAAAGCCACAACACCACACAAACAGTGTCACACCCTGATCTGCTGGGGATCAGTGGGACAGGCACAGCCAACAGGAGACATCACAAGCAAAAATACTTCCAACTCCTAAAACTGCTTTTTTTCTGTTCCACAGAGTGGCACAGGTGTTCCCAATCCATCTCTCACAAGGCAAACACTGCATTTGAGCTGTAATTTGTTTAGCAAATGTATTTCCAGCTGTAATTACCCCATGGAGGCAGCTAAATGAGGATGGCATTTCAGGTGACCTTCAGCTCCCAGCTGCTGTCACCCTCCCATGGGAGGTATGGAGCAGGGAGGGGAGGCAGCACAGGGCTCCCCAGGTGAGAGGGGCCAGGTGTTCCTCCAACATCAGCCAGCTCCAGGCACAGTGGGGTTTTAGAGAGGACAGCAGGCATAAACCCAAAATGATGGAAAAAGGCCACTGCAGTTGGTGTTTCCTCAGCTGGGAGTGTGGAATTTGCAGGCAACCCCAACAAGGGAAGAGAGATGAGAATCTCTCCTGCACCAAACTCCTGCCACTGTGAAGCAAGCTTAACAAAACCACGAATTAAAAAGTGAAATGCATGCAGATAATGGCACAACCCCAGCCATGTCAGCATCCAGCAGATCACTCACCCCCTGGATCACCTCCCATACACTTCCCCTGCTGGAGCAGCCAAAACCATTGGTGGATCTGAGTAAATGCAGGAATCAGAGGGACTCTGGGAAGTCAATGCTGCAAATGAACTGCTCCTACAAATGGATTTTCCTTCCCACAGGGGCAGCTGCAGTGGCCAGAGTAGCAGAGCAGGGCTGTGCTCTGTGCCCACAGCAGCAGCTGGGCCCTGTTCCTGCAGCTAGGGGCAGCCCAGCATCGATCAGGGCAGCAGCCTGTCAGTGCTGCAGGCACCAGGGGCTTCAACAAGCCCTGCCAAGATCATTTGGAGCTGTCACAAGCTCACACTCACTTTGTAAGGCAGTCTGAAGCAGATTTATTGATCCCCACACTGCAAGGGACAGAGGAAAGGGAAAGGGAAAGGGAAAGGGAAAGGGAAAGGGAAAGGGAAAGGGAAAGGGAAAGGGAAAGGGAAAGGGATGCCCAAGGTCCAGCTCCAAGTCCTGCCAGGACCTGCCACAAACATCTGAACAGGGGAAGAGCTGAATGCTGCCAGCAGCAAAGAATCTGACTGGAAAAGCAATGGAATGCTTCACCAGGTGCCCTAGGGTGACAGTATGATGCTTGTATCCCAAGTCATTGTTCTGTTTATGCTGGATATTAGGTTCTGTGCCTTCAAGATTGGCTCTGAAGAGTGAAAGTTTTGTTTGGGTTTTGTTATCAGCTGCTTTCCCACAGCTGGTGGGACGCAGAGACAGGGCAGTACATGGTGCTGCTTTTGCTTTTTGCTTTGCTCTTGCTCCTGCTTTGCTCTTGCTTCTGCTTTGCTTCTACTTTTTGCTTCTGCTCATTAGTTAGTTCAGCAGTCCAAATTTTCCCAGGACTGTTTTTCCTTTCCCTTTTTTGGAACCCCTCGAGCCTGCTCCGGACTGGGCCCCTTTGTGGCCTACCGGGGCCTACTCTGGGCAGCAGCCAGAGGGACTGAAAACAGAGCGAGCACTCCCAGAGAGACTTTCTGAATTTGTCATCCTTTCCAGAGCAGTGACAGAGTGGTGCCATCCAGTATTGTCCATTTTGTGTGTTGGGGGTACTGTGCCTGTTAAATAAACAGGTTCTTTCCACTTCTCTCTGAGGAATCCTTCCCAAACCGGTTGAGGGGAGAGGCTGTGTGGGTTTGCTTTCTGGAGGGGCCCCTTTGGAGGTTTTCTCCCAAATTTGCCCTAAACTGGGACAAAATTTGGGGTCCCAGTCCACAGGGCACTACAAAGGGATGGCCCTGCAAGCACCTGTGGCCTCTTACACAAACCTGTGCTCTCTGGGGTTCCCAAATCCACTCTGACCTTACTTGGCCACTGCAGGCTGCCCCAATCCAGCTCAGAGAGCAGGGAAATGCCTCCAGGGTACCCTCCAGTGCCCTGAACACTTGGCTTCCTCTAATACAAGAGAAGATGCAGTAGGAGAGGGAGGGGACAGGGGAGGAAAGCACAAAACCAAGTGAGACCCAGCAGAACAGAGCCCTGCCTGCCCACATCAGCCACCAGAGCAGGGCCCACAATCTGATTTTGCTCCCACACTGACCAGCCACAGCAACTTCAACCCATCCCATTCCAAATTAATTCTATGAGCTCTGAACATCTTGAATTTTATGGGAATAAATCACACACGACCCCATTTTTCTTCTTGGTGGAAAAAGCCCCTTCTTTATGTACATAACTCATTTTTATGCAGTTTTACAGACCTTATGTGTGACTCCTATTGGTCAGGAGCTTTCTTGCCAGTTATTAGTTGGTAACAAGTTGTTATTCTGTATTAATCGGTCGCTCAAACTCCAGCGTTTACATGCAGGGAAAGTTGTTTGTGAGAGATGTTTTTACACCATTAGATAGAAAAATGAAAACTAGTTTATACAGGTGCTGGTTGTTTTTCACCCAGGAGTAGATTGTTATGTTAATGAACAGCTCACACCAGGATTGCTTTCACATGGGAACTTGCAAAGGGCTACCTTGACAAGGCCAGTCACTGATTCAAGGAGAGCAGGCTTGATTTTATGATATCTTTATGATTTTTCTACCTTACTGCAACAATTT
Source organism: Melozone crissalis (assembly GCF_028551555.1). Lineage (NCBI taxonomy): Eukaryota > Metazoa > Chordata > Aves > Passeriformes > Passerellidae > Melozone > Melozone crissalis. The sequence goes on along the minus strand of NW_026535795.1, from coordinate 12,807,324 downwards.
TTTCCAATCACAAGACCTCAAGGTGACCCAGAAAATGGAACCCAACAGCTCCTGGCTGGGCAGGGCCTCAGCTCCCTGAGCAGCCCTGCAGGGAGGCCTCAAAACTGTTTTATACCCAGTGTATTTGCAGCAAATAATAACACAGCTCTGGAGAAGGGATGGCCATATCCAGGAGTGACAGAAAACATGGAAGGGAGAAGAGGAAATTAAGCTTCTTGAAGCAGCTACAGATCTTTTGCCTTCCAGCACTTCCTGAGAGCTTCCCTTTCCCAATCTATTGCCTTAAAGTGCTTGGGAAACTCTCCTTAATGCATTCCCTCTGCCAGATAGGAAAACATGGAAATAAATTGGTTAATCCCTCCTAATTTCACCCATAAGAGGTGTCAGCCCAAGGGGGCCCCCACCCAACAGCAGCACATTCAGTGCCTGACCCACAGCTCAGGCTTTTGAGAACAGCAGGGAGGGAAGGAAGAGCAGCATCAGGACATGAATGTGTGAATGAAATAATTAAAATGTTACAAAAACTGGCAGAGGGATGTGGTGGCACCCACCAAAAGTGGAACAAGAAGCCCCTGTGAGTGCATTTAAAGTTTAAATCAGCCCAGAAGTGAGCTGGCACAGGGGAGGGTGAGACAATCAGCAGGACAATAATTAGCAGGATTAAGGAACACTGCAGCATTCCCCAAGGCTGCTTGGAGCAGAGGAGCTGCCTCAAGGCACAGCTTCCCTGCTAAGGTGTTTGCTTGGGGTTGTCACATCACCAGCACATTTCTCATTTCTGTCCAAAACTCCTCAAAATAAGCATGGAGAATCACCCGAGCTTGGAGACAATGAAGAACAACCTGGATCCTTTCCCAGAGCTCAGAGGAGCTTCAGCCTTAAACACTGCAGGAAGCCAGTCCATTCATCATGCCCAGTTTCTTCCCACCTTCATCCCCTGCTCTTTCTGCAGTATGGATGAGAGCAGATCAAATTTAAAAGTCAAACTTGTCCCATGTGCAGCTGCTCAGAGTTCTTTCTTCTAGCTTGGTATAAGAAGTCTCCATGGCTCCCTGAATCTTTGGATTTTAAACAGTAAAATGGGGAGAGGCTTCTACTCTTCAAGCTCTGCTTGCCTGAGCAGTAACATGCTCGGCTACCTGTGTGATCATGGCTCTAGGAACTGGCAGTGTGGTGCTCAGGATTGATAGGACAGATGTCACAGGAATTAGAAGGGCATCATCTCTTTTGCTGACAAACACACTTACTAAAAAAACTACTGAAGAGTGTTCTCAGGCCAGTGGCAAAAAACATAGTAAATTCCAAAGCTGTAATGCACTGATATTTGTCTTTTCTTGGATCATTTCAAGAAATTGAAGTGCTTTTCAGAAGGAAAGAAGCTGTGGCTTTAGCACTACTGGACACTTGTAAGACAGAAAATATGCAGTGATTTTTGAAGTCTGAAAGTAGAAAAGTCATATCAAATCAGGTATCTTTTTAGAGACCTGTTAATTTCATCTCTGTTACACAGTAAATCTCATTATTGTGGTCTGACAGCCTGTCTAAGATTAGGCAGATTTTTATGGAGTCTAGTCCTGGGGCAAGCCCAGCTGGAGGTGGCCCACTACTGTATTTCCAGGTTATAAAACATTTATTTATCAATCAGTCAGTTGTTGGTGCTCCTACATTAACATTTTTATTTTTGACAATTAGTGTGTACCTACAAGGAAAAAATCTTTGTGTCAGAAAGTGAGGTATGAAATTCAGTCCCTCCTTGCTTCCCTCCTTGTTTGATTTAAAGCAGGTGAAAACGTCCAAGTGATTTCAATCTTCTGGCATGAACTTTAATTCTGCTTTTCAAGCAGAGCTTTAGGAGCTGCCACAGGAATGGCCTTCCAGCCTGTGGCAGCTCTTCTGCTACAGTCTCTGTAGCCCTTTTGGAGGCTTTTTTAGCTTTACAGGTGCTAGGCTGTTCATCACCAGCTCCAGCACAGGGAGGTGCTGGCCACACACAGAGTTCCCAGAGGGTCTCATGAGCTGTGAGCAGCCAGAAATGTTCTCAGTAAATAGATTTAATGCCCAGGCAAGAGCACATCCCACTGATCCATAGGCAGGAGCAGCAGGATTTGCTGGGCTAAGCACTATGTTAGCATAACTCAGACGTGCTGCACTGACAGATCAATATCAAGTGTGGGAATGCCCAGCTAGTCCTTAAAATTCCCTTTTATAATCAGGCAAATTTAAATTTCAGGCATTCCTAGGTGGTAAGGGACAACTTTGCCATTGAGAGAAATGACAGATTTGTCTTTAAAACAAGCTCTGGGTCTCCTGGTAGATAAAACCAGCACTGGGAGATAAATGGGAAGGATTCCACTGATTGATGAATGGAAAAACATATTTGCCTTTACATATAAACTTTAGGTTTGCTGATAAATGAAATTAAACACTGAAAGATGAAAGAAAAAATGGGGGAAAACCCCTAAATACCATAGGAATTAAAAATTAAAAGGAGGGTTATACATGAGAAGGAAATCTTTGGTATGAGGAATTCCATGAAGTCTGAACCTCTCAAGTACCTCAGCCAATGGGGAAAGAAAGAAGGGAAATGTGGCTGAAAATTGGGATAAAAAGGAGGCTGAGTCCTCCAGAAATTAGAGAGATCCCAGACCCATGGCCTCTCCCTTTACTGGAATAAAGTAAAAGGACTCCTATGTCTCCTTTTTGGACATAAACCTCTGGTGTTTGTGGATTAAATTCCCTAACATTTTGAAGAAGACAGCACCCAGATTATTCCCCACCAAGCAGCAGGACTGGCTCCAATATCCTCAATTCCCACTCCCCAAGTCCACCAGGAGTTACAGGAGACAGAACTGCTGAGTTTTTTTCCAGAGAGAATTCCCTGTGCAGCTCACAGTGCAGGGATGACCCTCCAATTCCTCTCTCACATCTCAGCATCTCCTTGGCCTGGCAACTTAAACTGCCTGATTATTTTGCCTTCAGTATAAACTGGTTGCTACAGGAGGAAGACCCTTGTCTGGTATCTGCTGAGCTCAGGGAATCAGGATCCAAACCTGTCCTCCATGAGGGGGTTGTGCTGCATGAAGGAATAATTGCTGCCCAAACCCAGAGCCCACAGCAGCACAAAGCCTTTACACACAGGGCTGAGGATGAGGAGTGCTGCTGGAAAAGTGATCACTTCTATGTGAGAGAGGAGCAACCTCCACCTCTTCTGTCACATTTATTTTCTGAAAAATCCCTTCACCAGGATTTCTCCTGGGAAGATGAGAAGCCTCAGCTTCTCCATGTTTTGCTGCTCTGGAATATGGTCTGGAGATTGTTTATCCAAACATGTGAATTGTTTCTAATTAATGACCAATCACAGTCCAGCTGTGTCAGACTGAGGGATCAGTCACAAGTTATCATTCATTTTTGTTAAGCCTTCTGATGTATCCTTTCTCTTTTTAGCATAGTTTTAGTATAGCATAGTAAAACAGAATAAATATGCTATAATAAATATAATAATAAAAATATAACAAAAATAATTAATAAAATTAATAAAAATATGATAAAATATATCAGCCTTCTGAGAACTTGGAGTCAGATCCTCATCTCTCACCTTGTCCTGGAGACCCTCACAAACACCACACTCTTCAAGCCTGCATTCACCACCCACAAAGAAAACCCCATCTCCAGTCCCTATCTCTGATCCTTCATATAAAAAAATAACTCTGGAAGAAGCAGTACTCACAAGTGCAGATTCCACTTCTGGTCTCAAAGATAGAAGGATGAGAAGCCAGGAGCAGAGTTTTCCTCTCAAAGTCCCACAAGCATCTGGTCCATCAGCCCAACCCACAGCATCTCCTGGCCAGTCTGAAGGCATTGGGCTTTTCCAAAAGGAGCTGGACATGGCACTGGCTGAGTCTGAGCTCCCCAGAAACCCTGTGCTGGCAGCAGGTGTCTGTCACCCACTGCGTGGTGCCCCTCATCAGTGAGGCCACAGCTCTCCCACCACCCCAAACCAACCTGCTCCAGGCAGCAGCGGGGAAATGCAGGAGAACTTGGCCTTGGAGGAGCAAAGGCAAGGGATGCCAGGATTCTGACAGCTCTCCCCAGCACAGGGCAGTGCCAGCAGGGCATGTTATTTGCCTCCTGGCTTGGGAGAGAGAAGGAATTACAGCTTTCCAGGATAGCATCAGTGGTCACCAGCTGTGACCCTTCCTGTACAGCTCACTGCTCTTTCTCCATTCCTGAGTGGAATTGCATCAAGGAAGAGGTGGAAGAGCACAGCAATCCTCCCAGTCTTTGTCCAACAGAGACCAGAGAGGGTTTTTGTATGCAGCAGTTTTATTTTAAGCAGTTATCACCCAGTACAAGCAGCTTTTAGGAAGACAATTCTTTACACTTTCCACTTACTGAGGGTTTCATGCCAACAGCCATTATTGCTTTACATGGGGTTGCTGGAGGTTTCCAGGTGCCCAGCTCCTGATGCCCCTGCCTCCTCCTGGGAGGATTGATCCTGATGATCCTCCTCCTCCTCCCTGGGGGAGGAGGGTCGCACCAGCCAGGACAGAGGAGTGTTGCTCTTCAGGCAATCCAGCAGCTCCTCCATGTACTCCTGGATCATAGCCAGCTCCCTCTGGCTCAGGACACTGCTGCAGTCCTGGAAGGAGTCTGCCCCTGATAAAGCAACAGGCAGCTTCCTGATGGCATGCAGAGCCTGCTGCAGCTCGTCCGGCAGGCTGCAGGGCAGGCCCTGCACAGCAGCCACCAGCTCAGAGCAGTAGAGCTGCAGCTGCTGGCTGATCCTGCAGGCCATCAGCAGTGCTCCATGCTCCATCTCCTGGGGGAAAGGCAGGACACCATCAGGAATGGGTCACTCAGAAATCCAGGGGGTGCCCAGAGCCCTTGGCCTCCCTCCCCAGGAGGTACCTCAGGCTCTGCAGGGCTATCATCTCCACTTTCTTTGAGATACTTCCTAATCCAGTCCAGCCACATCTGGTGGAGTTTCGCCTGCTCCTCCTGAAGCTTTTGCTTAAATTGTTGGAATGCCTCAACCTGTGGCACAGGAAGAGCAGAGAGCCAGGACAGACAGCTCAGCTGGGGAACTGCAAAGCTCCCCAGCACAGCAATGAGCTGAGACAACACCAGGGCTTTGGAGCCCTCCTCCCAGGGGCTGGGCTCTACCTACCAGCTTGAGGATGCACTGGAGCTGTATCAGGGTCCCCTGCATGTCCTGACAGAGCTGCTGAATCCTGGCTGGGGAGTGCAGCTGTGCCAAGAGGGGCAGATCCTCAGGGAGAGAGTCCAGGTGCACAAAGTACCGCCTGTGCTGCTGCTGCTCCAGGGGCAGAGCTGCCGTGCCCTCCTCACACGCTGCCAGCTGGGCTGGGGACACAGACAGTGCCAGGGACACAGGGGCACAGCAACAGGCTCAGCACACCCCAAACTGGCAGCTGTGACTGCCCCTGGATCCCTGGCAGTGCCCAAGGCCAGGCTGGAAAGGGCTTGGAGCACCCTGGGACAGTGGACAGTGTCCCTGCCATGGTGAGATGTCACAGACATTTTCTGAAAAATCATTTTGCTAGGATTTTTTCTCCTGAGAAGCCTCAGAAATGAAATGTAAACAATGATTATCTGTTGCTGTGGAATGCAACAGGTGCATCTTTGATTGGTCTCATGTGGTTGTTTTTAATTAATGGCCAATCACAGTCCAGCTGTGTGACCGTGTTCGCAAAGGTCCAAGGATGAGGGAAGAGATGAGAATCTGACTCCATGTTTCAGGAGGCTGATTTATTATATATATTATATTAAAACTATACTAAAAGAATTGAAGAAAGGATTTCATCAGAAGGCTAGCCAAAAATAGAAAAGCAAGAACCATAACAAAAGCTTGTGCCTCAGAGAGTCTGAGCCAGCTGACTGTGATTGGCCATTAATTAGAAACAACCACATGAGGCCAATCACAGATGCACCTGTTGCATTCCACAGCAGCAGATAACCATTGTTTACATTTTGTTCCTGAGGCCTCTCAGCTTCTCAGGAGAAAAAATCCTAAGGAAAGGATTTTTCATAAAACATGTCTCTGACACAGCTGTCTCAGACTCTCTGGTCAGTCACAAGATTTTATTATCATTTCATTCCTTTCAAGCCTTCTGATGAAATCCCTTCTATTCTTCTATATAGTTTTAGTATATCATTTTCTTTTAATATAATATATATCATAAAATAATAAATCAGCCTTCTAAACATGGAGTCAAGATTCTCATCTCTTCCCTCATCCTGGGACCCCTGTGAACACCACCAATTTGGTGACCCCAAGTGAAAAACATTGCCAAGTGAGAAGCCCAAAATGAGCTTTGAGGTGCCTTCCAACCCAAACCACTCTGGTGACAGTATAGGGATAAAATGTTTCTAAAAGCATGGGATATTCAGGGCAGTTAGAAAGAAAGGTTGGGCCTTGTAGGCCCTGGGAAAATGTTAAGGTAGGCTTAGGGAAAATGCTGGGCTTTACTGGATCATGCAGAACTGCACCTGTATAATCATTTAATGACTGTGATAAACAATATGATTGCTATATGATAAATTATATGATTGTTAAATGCAATGATTGTTTGGTAATTAGATATAATTATTGTTTAATCGTAACAAGAATCATGAGAAATGATATTTGGGGGTTTGATGGAAATTACAAAAATCCATGCTTGGATGAAATCAATGTATACAATTGAACAATATAAGTTTAATAGTTAATATGTAGTTATATAATGATAAGGGTATAAAAATATGTTCATCTCAAACCCATCTGGGAGTCAGATTTGGGTCTGTACCCCTGACACTCAGAGCTCTTCAGTAAAAGCATCTGCATAGAATCACTGTGATTATGTGTTCCTGAACATTAACACTGGGATTCTCCTCTCCCCATTATCCCCATAGCACAGTGGGGTGAGGAGTGGGGCTGACCACCCCCATTCCAACATCTCCCCCTTCCATAGCCCCATCCACCCTTTCCTTACCTAGCTCCTCATTTCCAATGGGGAGAGAGTCACCTTCTGCTGTCCCCAGTGCAGCCTCTGCTCCAAGAACACCCATCTGTGGCACTGCAGGCTCCAGACTGGTCACTGCAGGTGTGGCTGTCCCGTTGCTGCCCTGCAGGGTGTCCCTGGTGACATCCAGCACCTCCAGCACTCTGCTGCTCACAGCCTCCTTCGCCTCAGCCACGCTGGATGACAGCAGCTCCTTTGTGTCAAACAGAATATGGGGAACAGGGGGAATGGCAGGTGATGGAGTGGGTTGTGTGTCACACTGAAATTCTGAACTGCACCAAGAGGACACATAGCACAGTGTCAGTTCAGAGTTTACTCAGGTGTGTGACCCTAAATCTTCCTTCCACTTACTGAGGGTTTCATGCCATTATTGCTTTATCCCTAACATGGGGGTGCTGGAGGATTCCATGTGCCCAGCTCCTGCTGCCCCTGCCTCCTCCTGGGAGGATTTATTCTGAGTCTCCTCCTCCTCCTCCCCAGGGGAGAAGGCTCCTAGCTTAGAAATCCCATAAGAACCAAGTCCCTCTGCCTGCCAGGGACAGCACAGCCTTTAACTCTTACCTGTTCCACTGGCTTTGGAGGGAGTGGCAGCTTCTCCCCCAGTTTATCCAAACCCTTGGCAGTATATTCACTCCCTGCAGCCACTGAAGAGAGAACCAAAAAAGTGTCAAAACATGGTTTTCTGCAGTTTCACCTCAAGTTCCACTTTGCAAAAATCAGTTTTAGGACAGTCAGCATCAGAGTCAATCCCTGACTCTCCCTCACACTGCTGGGATTAGGGCCCAGCTTCAGGCTGATTTATAAGCCATGGGCTGTCCTTGCACTATGGCAATGGAGAGGTGCATTTCCCCACTCCATGACTCCTCCCAGGTGTGGAAGGAGCCCAGAGAGCCCCTCCCAGGCAGGCCCTGCCCTTCCCCAGGGATTTACCGTGGGGCTCCAGGGTGGCCAGCACGCGCTGCACACAGCTGGCCATGGCCTGGGTCACACTCTGCACTCCCTTCTCTGCAGCATCACACACAGAGCTCAGGCAGGGCTGGCTCTCCTTGCTGGAGGCACAAGCTGCAGAAACCACCTCACAGGTAGAGCTCACCAGGCTCAGATTGGCCACCTCCTTCACTGCAGCCTGGAAGAGCAAAGAAAAGTGCAGCCATGAAGCTCCAAAAGTGGCCCTGAGCAGTTCTGTCCTGGAATTCCCTCTTTGGGAGGAATTGTCACCAAATCACCTGGCCTGCCTGAGAGAGAAACTCTTGCCTTGCTCACACACTTAATTAAATCCATAATTCAGGTGTGACATGAGCTGGGGAGCTTTGGCATGAATGACTACCCACCCCAGGAAAGTTCTCCTCTAGCACAAAAAGCAACCAAGTTTGGGGGCAACCTCAGTCCTTCTGCCATGTACCTCTCTCCAGTTCACCTGGAATGGTTACCTGCCAAGCCAATATCCCAAGAAAAGCTCCACCAGGCAGGACTGAGTTGGTTTAAAGCTGGCAGATTTGGTCACAGGAGCAGAGCAAGAGCAGCAGGTCTCAGGGAGGCTGAAACATTGCAGTCTCTCCAAGGGAGCCCTGCTTGCCAGGAGCCAGGATCTTGAGTTAGAGGAATGTCTTTCCTAGTCAAAAACCAGCTAATTTTGCTGACCCTAAGAGGTTACAGGGACTTCAGGTCCACATCTTTGTGTTATCTCCCAGAAGCTGCAGGGCACAGACTGAGCAGAGGAAATTCCCATTTTTGGGGGCTCAGCTGCCCTCAGCCACAGCAGGGCCACCTCCTCACCCTGCACCCCAGAGCTGCCACTCCACATCCCACACGGAGCACCAACCTCCGGCTCCTCCTCCTCCAGGGAGCTCTGGGCAGCCTCTTCCTCGTGGGGCACAGCAGAGGCCATGGCAGCTGCAATGCAAGGAACACCAAGGCTTTAGGGAAACATCCCCCTCCAAGGGGACATGTCCCCCTAGGATGATAAAAGAGAGAAATTCCTTTCAGCAATTCAGGGGAAACACCAAAACAGCCTCATAAGAGGGGGTCTGTGCCACTTGCAAATCTATCCAGTTTCAAGTTTAAGTTCCAGGTGGTTTGTGATAATTAAAGGAACAAGGAGAGCATTCTTTCACAGAATCCACACAATCACTGGGTTGGGAGAGACCTTCAAGATCATCCAGTCCAACCCAGCCCCAACCCCTCAACTAAACCCTGGCACCCAGTGCCACATCCAGGCTTTGTTAAACACACCCAGGGATGGGGACTCCACCACCTCCCTTTCTTCACCCTAAAGACCAAATATTATTAATATATTTATATTAGAGAAAGGTACAACATGCTTCCTTCCTCTGATGCCTTAGGATTTTAGATTTTCTATTTTCCATATATTTGTAACCCTGCAGTTCTTTAGTGTACAACTCCAAACCCCACACTCAGTGTGAGCTGCTGCTTTCCCAGCTTGGGCAGACACAACAATTCCTCTGCAGGCCTGGGAATCAAGGACACCTCACTGCCTCAGGGCCCAGAGAGGGAAACAAAAGTGAGTTGAGGGCAGCAAACTCAGGGTAAATGACTTCATTTCCCGAAGCTGTAATTACAAGATGAACCCCCAATACACAAATGGACCAAATTTATAAAAGTGTGAAAACCCAAGACCTGTGATCCATTTTTGGGTGGACTTGGGGGGCTTTGTGTGCCCTGGATGTACCTGAAGACCCCTCAATAAATATAACTGCTTTTTTACCCTCTTAATTTTACCCAACCTCTGTTTTTAAGCAGCCCCAGCAAAAGCATCATATCCCACCAAGGCTTCAAGAAACTCTTGACTAAAAGAAACAACAAGACCACAACTGAGGGAAAACAGAGCTCAAGGGTCTGCCCTACTGCTTCCACACCCCAGACCTAAACATTCCCCCTGGAAGGTCCAGAACAGCCCCTGTGTTACCTGCTGGAGATGAGCAAAGCAGCAGCAAGAAAGGAGCAAACACCAACCACACCCTATCAGCTCTCCTGCCTTTTTATGGTGCCTGGGATGGGGCAAGGCGGGACCTCAGGGACTGACAGCTCTGGGAAGCAGCAGGAGGGAGCCAGGCCCTGCCCTGGCCAATCAGAGAAGGACAGGGCTGATGGGGCTCGTTAATTGCTGTTAATTACTCTGGAGTTAGGCAGGTACATCTTGCCCCGTGTGAAGCAGCTTCACTTGGAGGCCTCCATTTCATCAGCAATGACTTTGGGAATGTGTCTACTAAGTTTTGTGCTTTGTAATGTTGCACACTTTTATTTAAACTTTACACTGGAAATCTCAGTGTTATTAATTAATTTTGGAATATTTCTTTACAGCTTTAGGTTAAATACAGTATTTTCTTGTGGGTTTGTGCTTTTTAGCACAGAAAGTTTAAAATTCTCAGCATCTAGGGTTCCAACAGGAATGTGTGAAAGCAATTTCCTATTCCTGCATGAATGATGTTTAGTGATTAATCATGTCCCTAGATGAGGGATGAACAATAAGATTTCAGGTTATTTAAGGGGTAAGTTCCCCTTAAACATTTATTTATTTAAGGGGTAGGTTCCCCTTAATCCCTAAGTTTGTCTGAGGTGCCACAAGCCTTTGCCAACCATGTTTAGTGCTCTCTGACCAGTTGTCTACAGCTCTCCTTTTGGATTCTGAATCTCCCTGGATTCTGAACATTGCAAGTAATTGCAATTGATTTATTTATTTATTTAAATGTTTTTTCTGATGGCAGACACTAAGTACCAAAGATCATCATTTTAACACTAAATATATGGCACTATCTGTGCTTTCTCAGACACACCTAATGGTAAACTCAGTGCTAGAAAAAGGAAAAAAAAACACTTTGGGATGGCCCTGGCTGCACAGAGATCACAGTTTTGTGCAGTTCTCTGTGTGATGAGCCTGGCTGATTGTGAAGCTTTAAATAAACCTGCATGAATGGCCCTGGAGCTGCTGCTGGAGGCTCACCCAGGAAATCTGGGGGCTCTGACACACTGCCTGGAATCAGAGCTCAATATCCCCACAACAGAGGTCAGGAGAGCAATCATAGAAATGTCTCTGTGTGTCCCCTGGGCTCTGTGCTGCAACAGAGGGAAAAGACCCTCCTGTTACTAAAAGACTCAAAACAACAAGACACGAACATGCTCCTGTTCTCAAGGTAAAAAAGGGAAGTTTATTTTCTGACTCTAAAATTTATAAATTTCCAAAAGTGACAGTTGATTGGAGGGTGAAAGTGCCACCTCTCCAATGACACTGAAACAAACCAACAGTCCATCAAATTTCTCCTCCTCCATAAAAAAATGCAAAACAGTGTTATTTACAAAAAGTGTGTAAAAAAAGTTTGTTACAAAAATGTAAACATCAAAAGGCTTAGAAAAACTTAAAAAACCAAAACAACAGGGAAGGGCACAAGCTGTGTGTGAATCCTGCACAGAACTGATGGGAGGTGACTCCAGAGGTCCTGGCAGCTGCTGATGCTGGGGACATTGGTGAGTCCTGCTGTCACAGGCATCTTTTATGAAAAATCCTTTCCTTAGGATTTTTCCTCCTGAGAAGCTGAGAGGCCTCCGGAACAAAATGTAAACAATGATTATCTGCTGCTCTGGAATGCAACAGATGGATCTGTGATTGGTCTCATGTGGTTGTTTCTAATTAATGGCCAATCACAATCAGGTGGCTCAGGCTCTCTGTCCAAGCCACAAACCTTTGTTATCGTTCTTTCTTTTTCTATTCTTAGCTAGCCTTCTGATGAAATCCTTTCTTCTATTCTTTGAGTATAGTTTTAATATAATATATATAATAAAATAATAAATCAGCCTTCTGAAACGTGGAGTCAGATCCCTGACTCTTCCCTCATCCTGGGACCCCTGTGAGCACTGTCACACCCACAGCTGAGTCAGCCCCAGAGGTGCCAGCTCAGTCTGTGCTGTGAATCCCTCACTCGCCCTGTGCTGATGGCTGCACTGGTGTCTGCAGCCCCCAGAGCTCCTGTGGAAGAGCAGCAGCACAGCCTGTGGATGCTGTATCCATGACAACAGCTCCTTCCAGCCCCCCCTCAGCCAGCTGACAGCAATGAGCAGTGGCCATCCCAGTGATGGTGGTGGGAATGGGGCTGGAGCACTGGGCTGGACTTGAGGAATCTGGGACTGAGTCCCCAGCCCTGCCAGCTGCCTGTGGAGTGACTTTGTCTGAGACTGTTGGGTTTGTGTCTCAGCTTTTAAATGGTGTCCATGATTTTGACCTTTTTCCACAACAGCCTTTGGGATCAGCTGGTGCAAAGTGCCAGGTCAGGGCTGGGGTTACTGAGCACGTCCTGCTCAACTCACAGTCCCCTCAGCCAGGGAAATAAGAGTTCCCCAGAGCAGATCTGTCACAGACATCTTTTATGAAAAATCCTTTCCTTAGGATTTTTTCTCCTGAGAAGGTGAGAGGCCTCAGGAACAAAATGTAAACAATGGTTATCTGCTGCTGTGGAATGCAACAGGTGCATCTGTGATTGGTCTCATGTGGTTGTTTGTAATTAATGGCCAATCACAGTCAGCTGGCTCGGACTCTCTGTCTGAGCCACGAGCCTTCCTATTCTATTCTTAGCCAGCCTTCTGATGAAATCCTTTCTTCTATTCTTTTAGTGTAGTTTTAATGTAATATATATCATAAAATAATAAATCAGCCTTCTGAAACATGGAGTCAGATCTTCATCTCTTCCCTCTTCCTCAGACCCCTGTGAACACAGTTACACAGATCTGGCCAGCAGAAGTTGCCAAATCCTTGGATTTGCTCCCTCTGGGAGGAAAAGGCACAGCCAGTCTCTGATGTGGCAGAGTTCTTGTGCAGGAGCTGCACTCGTGGTGAGAGCAGGGCTGCCAGGAGGTCAGGCTGGGCTCTGCTCTCCAGCCTGTCCAGAAACCTGGAGGAAACACATCCAAGGGCATGGAAGCTTCTGGAGTGGCTCCAGAGCAGGCACTGAGGTGGTCAGAGTGATGGAGCAGCTCTGATGGAAAGGCTGAGAGAGCTAGGGTTGTTCAGCAAGGAAAAGGGAAGGCTCTGGGGGGATCTAATTCCAGCCTTGCAGTGCCTGAAGGAGCCAACAGGAAAGATAGAGAGAAACTCTTGACAAGGGCCTGGAGTGACAGGACAAAGGGGAATGGCTTCAGGCTGAGAGGGAGTGGGTTTGGATGGGATACTGGAAAGAAATTCTCCCCTATGAGGGTGGGCAGGCCCTGGTACAGGGTGCCCAGAGCAGCTGGGGCTGCCCCTGGATCCCTGGCAGTGCCCAAGGCCAGACTGGACAGGGCTTGGAGCAGCCTGGGACAGTGGAAGGTGTCCCTGCCCATGGCAGGGCTGGCACTGGATGGGCTTTGAGGTCCCTCCAGCCCATTCTGTGATGATTCTGTGATGAAATAGGTCCTGTCCCTCAGAAGGGGCCTTCCACAGCACCCCCTGTATCTGGGCCACAACTTCCAAAGCAGGCTGGACCTCTGGACAGGTTCTGTCTGCAGGACATGAAGTGGGGCACCCATAGGAGACCACCCACACCCCTCCAAGAGCATCCATAGGGACTGATACCAGGCTCAGTGCCTGGATTTGGAGGGTTTGAATGGTGCATGTGCACAGACAGAGTCACAGAGCAGAAGAGGAGCTCTGGGTGCCCCTCTGCCCCACAAGACACTCACTTTGAGTGTCCTGGCCTCTTTCAGTCATCCCCATATCATGCCCTCAGCAGGTGGCATGTATTTGAAGAGGGTGACCAGCAAACTGTCATAAACACCCCTCAGAAATATTATTTGAAGTCCTTTCCATAAAAAGAAACTGGAGTTTGATATATGTACAGAGCACAAAGACTGGGCTCCAGCAGCACATTTTGAAAATCACTGCTTTAGGCAATCTCCTTAGCAGCTTGTTAGATGTTTTATAAGTGTCCTTCCCAGCTCCAAAAGAAATAATACCACTAATGATTGTGTCAGAGACAAAATAATTTCACAGCCTTTTTTGTCTGCCAGCTTTCCAATTGCAATAAATCACATGCCCTTCTGTGCAGCTGAAGAAATCCAAATCCCAAGGAGCAGGCAGCTTGGCTGGGAAAGAAAATAAAAATAGGAAGGACACCGGGGCCACTTTTTTCCTGTATTAATTCCAGCAACACTTTGCCTTAGCAAGCCAGGCCTTGCTGAGCTGGGATTCCTGCTCAGCCTGGGATGAGTCCTCCTGGGATGCCTTGGGAAGGGCTGGGATTAAACATGGAGAGGGATAATGAGGGAATCTGCACAGCCCTGCATGTGTCACCAGCCTGCAGAGTAGATTGGTGTCCCTGAGAACATCCCAGCCCCAGGGAGGTGTGGAGCTGTGCTGGGCCAGATCTCCTGTCACATCCCAGGGAAGGGATCTGCAAGGATGAGGAGCTGGGCAGGGCTTTGAGCAGGGAAATGTGGGGACCTGAAAGCTCCCTGCAAATCCCCCAGTGACCAGGAGATTGTTGTCTTGGTTTGAACAGACAGGTGTCTGCTAAGGAAGGCAGGAGCCTCCCTTGAAATGGAAAATGTAAACCCCCTCCCTCCAAATTATTATAATTTTGAAATTAAAAGCCTCTCAGGCAAAGATATGGGAATAGGAATAACAGGAATAATTTTTTAATAGGAAAAAAATTAAAAAATAATAAAACAGTGCAGTGATACAAACCAACTGTGCCAGAGTGATCACAGGCCCTGGCCCCTGTGTGTCAGGGGGGTGTCCCAGCCCCATCCCATGGGGGCTCAGCCCTCCTGCAGTGCCAGCTGTGGCTCTGCTGCAGCAGGGATCCTGCACAAGGGGGGAGTTTTCCTCTGCAGCTCCAGGGCTGCTGCAGATGGGCCTGGGCTCCCTCTGGCCATGCAGGGCAGCAGAAAGCTGCTCCTCTGGCAATGCAGGGGGCAGAGGCTGCTGTGCTGTGCCAGGCTCAGATTGGATCCAGGTAGGAATGCTTGGCTCCTCCCCTGGGCGGAGCATCTCCCCATGGGATGCTGGGATTGGATCAGCCCTGCAGGGACACTCAGTGGCCATGGACAGCAGAGATCTCCTGGAGGGAGGGTTGGCTGTGGGAGAGAGAAAGGAAACTGCCCCAGGAACAGCAGAGAGCTGCCCCAGCTCTGACACATGGGGACAGAACACACACAGACCTTACAACCCAGGACATGGGGTAAGGCCGGAAGTTCTCTGGCCTGGTGCTCCAGAGGCCTGCGGAGCACTTGAGGAGAAGTTCTGTGTGTCCTTGGCCCCACATGCTGGGCCAGGTTTAGTTTCATGACTTATTCCAGGTCCTGGCTGAGCTTCCCCTGGAATTTACACTCTCTCCCCCAACCCTGCAGTGGCTGCTGCTCTCCCAGCTCACACAGTGCTGTCTCCAGCACTTAGGATGCTTCCCCTGCCTGTCTCCTGGCCAGCTGCCCATTTCTTTAACATTGTGTAAGAATTTAATTACCTTTGAAACCTTTTCCATGCTCTGTAAGACCTGATTGAAATTTAGTAATAGATGTAGAAAGCACAACTTAAACACCCAAAGGAGACAGTTACTCTGCAATGTGAAATAACATCTGATCCCGCTCAGTTTCATTCATCCACAGAAATTACAATTTTTCCTTATTTGCTGACTGACAGAATTTTGAGAAATTTATTCCAGTCCTGCATGGCCTCTCATTTTCCATTGAAATTCCTGGAATACCTGGCACCACCAGGGAGATCATCCCACTCAAGACCTGCCAGGGACCCCTCTGGGCAGAGCAGCAGCCTCAGCTCATCATCTACAAAATAAAAATATAACTCAAATGAGAAGGAAAAACTCAGAGAGCACATGATTAACTAAACTTGTGTGTGTGTGTGTGTATATGTACATTTTCAATTGTAAAAGCTGTCCCTGAACTCCTGGGCTTTGCCCCAGAGGTGAGAGGGTAACTCAGGTGTGATGATCTCCATCTCCCAACCATGGTGTTTCCACTGCCCTGCTCTGGGTTGGGGTCTTCTCTTGAACATTCCCCTGGCTCAAGTGGTGCTAAACCCCCACAAAATCCCTGTTCCCTTCATCCATGGTCACTGTCTGGGGTCCCTCACACTGATCTCTCATGAGCCATGGACAGTGTGGGATGGTTCTTCCAGGCAGGAGAAACCCCCAGTAACTGCAGGAGATGGATAAGAATGGCTGGGGCATTTGGATGTCCCCCATTTATTGTCCTTTTTTTGAAAATCACCTGCCCATTGCCACCCTTTGAATTGTACTGATCCCAAAAAGAAGCCTCTCTTCCCCATGCCTTGAGGCTTTCATGGGACAATGATGATGAAATGTGGAGCCCTGGAGATCTGGAAACATCATTTCGCAGGGGACAATCTGTGCTGTGCCCTTGGCAGGGAGACACAGGGTGGGGGTCATTAATTATGTGGCTCCAAATAAAGGTTGTCTGTCACGTTTTATCTTCTTTTTCTGCCTGGGTCAGAGTTAGGATTGAAAGTGCTCAAGATTATATTTCATGTTGGGACTCAGATGTTTATTAATTCTTATTTTTATTACAGTCTTACAAGCTGTGGGTTCTACAGCATTTCACTAACAAGGTACAAAATGGCCCCGTACCTCTCTCTGCAAGGCCTTTTAAGGAAAAACTATCCAATTAGGAAATGGCACCTAAATTATTTTTACTTTTAACCCAATAACCAATAACCCATGGCCCCACAATGCAGGCTTTTCTGTCCAATTACAAAATACCACTCAAAACCATGGAGAAGAAGGTGAATAAGAAGGAGCAGCCTCTGCCCCAAAACCTCTATCTTGCTTTATATCTATTACTGTATTCTAAAGTCTTAAATTCTATGTTTTCCGCCCTGTGATATCACACACTTCTATTCAAACTCCACGGCCACAATCCCAGTTCTGTCATTCCATTTTGGAAGCTTCTCCACAGCCTCAGGTTAAATGCAGCATTCTCTTGAGGGTCTGTGCCTAAAAACACAGAAAGTCTGAAATTCTCTGCACCCTGGGTTCCAACAGTTGAATTCCAGCTGCCAAACCCAAACTCTGAGGCTCTGAACTTCCACAGAACACCTGGAATGTGCTGCCACCAGTTTCAGTGCAGTTGGGAGATTCATTTCCCTGTGGTTCAATTTGCACTTTAATGACATCAGGGGCAGGATGGATCACAGCCATCCCCTCTGCCCTGGGGCTGAAACCTCAGTGCCAAGCTGAATTCCAGGAAGGTTTTGGGAATATCACAAATTCCAAGAAGGTTTTGGGAATATCTGGGCTGTGGAAGCAGCAGCAGCCTCTGCACCAGCATAGCTATTTTGCATTTGAATTTCAGACCTGGAGGCCTGAGGGCTAAAACAGTTTTAATGCTTGGTTCTGCAAATAAACATCCAATCTTACATGGCTACACGATGCCAGGCAGCCAAGATAATTTATAAATGTAGGAATATTATGGGATAACCCCAATGCAATCAAAGGTGACTTCCCTTTAACACTCACATATTGCTTTCCCATGTCCCAGCAGCTTTTTCATTGTTTTTTTTAGTGGTTTGCATTTTTGAAGGCAGAAGTTAAAGATGTTACAGCTGACTTTGGAGCGATGCCTTCAGCTCCAAAGAGGGATTTTCCAGCAGCCAATGCTGCTGTGGCTTCATGGCCATGCTGCTCCAGCATCCTGCAGGATGCTGTGGGAGGTGAAAGTGCATTTTCCTTGCTGTAAATCTCCTTTCTGAGTGCCTGGAGGCTCAGAGCTCCTGGCACTGAGCTCTGAGCTCACATTCCCTGAACATTATTCCTTCACCCTGGGTTCCTCTCCTGGGAAGCTGCGAAGCCTCAGAGAAAAGGAAAACAATTCTTATCTCATTTGCTTCTCCTGTGTTGTGCTCACATGTGGAATGTGTTTGGAGATTGTTTACCCACAGGTGATTGTTCCATTGCATTCTGCTGGGAGTTGTTTTCACTCTTTGGCCAATCAGGGCCAAGCTGTGTCAGGACTCTGGAGAGAGTCACCAGTTTTCATTATTATCTTTTTAGCATTCAGTAAGTATCCTTTCTGTATTCTTTATTATAGCATAGTATTTTTTAATATAATATAGTATTATAAAGTAATAAATTAGCCTTCTGGTAAGATGGAGTCCTCCTCATCATTCCTTTTTTTGTTGGTGGACCTGCGTTTACAAGCGTGAGCCATGGCCAGGAGCTCCTCTCCTGCTCAGTGGGATTGCAGACTTTTCCAGAAACCCCTGTGTTCCAGGGAGGTGCTGGGGTTTTATCCCAGTGGTGCTCTGAAGGAGCCTTTGTTTGCATTATTATCCTGAGCAGTGGGATAGGACTGCCCTACTTTGCCTCCCATAAAAATAGCCCTGAAATAAGGTTTGATCTCTTTCCAGCCACAGAAATAATTGTGAGCTGTTTGCTTCCGTGCTCTTCCCAGTCAGTTGTTGGAGCTATTCTAAAATTATTCTTTCACTGCCTTTTTTTTCTGATGGGGTCACTGAGATTGCTGGTAAATCTTGATGCACCTGTCAGAATACCTTTTTTTCCTCACTAACAGAACATTTTGTATTCAATGTTGCAGCATTAGTGTATTTTAATATGTATCCCTTTCTTTTGCCATTCTCTAAAGTAGTTGGAAGATGCAATTTTCAAATCTTTTATTGTACAGCCTTTTATCAAACTGTCTCTATAGCTGCTGCTTTTTTTTTGAAATCAGATTTCTCTCTGATAGGATCAGATCTGAAATCATTTGTTACATTCCTTGCATTTCTCATTTCTAAAGCCAGGCATTGCTTTTTTTCAGGGTTTCTGTGGGGCTTTTTGAGCCTTTTGTACTTCTTTTCTTCCCTTTTAATATCGATTCTAATGTTTGTCAGACCATTTTATTCCTGCCTTCTTTGTTCTCTGCTTTTTTAATCTTTCCTGTTGGTGCTTCCCTATGAGTTTTATAACTAAATTTCTTTAATTTCCACTTGATCTCCTTTCTTAAAGTACTGTTGATACGGAAGAAAAGCAGAAGAAATGTGATAGATTTTCTGCTGGTTTGACATCTAATAAGAGGTGGAACAAACCCCACACTCCAGCTCCTCAGAAATCCTACAGGTTTCTTGTAATGGGAAGAGAATGTGTCTGAAAAATACGAGTGACATCCAGGGAACATCATCAAGGTGTGGATCCAGTCAAGCCAGAATTGGAACATAAATAAATTGCTTTACAAAGTACATCTCTATTTCAGGAATCATAGAATGCCCTGAGCTGGAAGGAGCCCACAGAAAACCTCCAGTCCAGC
Organism: Melozone crissalis; assembly: GCF_028551555.1. NCBI lineage: Eukaryota > Metazoa > Chordata > Aves > Passeriformes > Passerellidae > Melozone > Melozone crissalis. Next base: position 12,788,041 of record NW_026535795.1, on the reverse strand, counting down.
CCCTGGCCCTGCACAGCCACTCCAACAATCCATCCCTGAGAGTGTGGTCCAAAAGAAGGAGAATTGGAGTGACTTCCAGCAGACTCTGATATATGGTGTATTTAGGTCTGGGTAAGGATGGATCTCTTCACTCCCTTCCCAGAAGAATTCAGCAAGAGGGATTTGTCACACAGCAGGCTGAAATTCCAACTCCAATAATAGACTCGCTGAAGAGTGATGTGAAAAATTAATGAGCAGTTTGGAAAAACTCAGCATCCAGCTGCTGAGGAAGGCTGGGCTGGCTCGTGCCCAGCTGCTGCTGTTTCCATTCCTCATGCTCTGCTTGTTCCTTCCCTTCCTTGCCACCCTCTTTGTTTTGGATCTTTTCTGCATGTCCCCATGCAGCCCAGGGTCACGGAGGGGCACTCCCAAACCATTCCTCCTTCCCTGTTTAATGAAATGTGTGTGTGCAGCACTGGTGTGGAACTGAGAGTCTGGGCTGTGCTGTGCTCACACGCACACAGGTGCCCCCCTGCCTCTAGGGGCACCATTTGTGTTCAGAGGTTTTTCCACAACTGCTGGGATTTGTTCCTCGAGCTTTTATTGCAGCATCAGCCTCATGACATGGCTGAGACAACATAAAGATGGCAAAAGCTCACATACAACCAACAGCAGCCAAAGATTTCTTTGTTACAGAGCATTTAAAAAACTTTCTAGCAAATAGCACATTGCTAAAGCTTACAGACAATTGTTTTAGCCAATTTAGCTTTTTACTAAAAGCACATGTACACGTGCTTCACAAAATGCTTGCTTATATGCCTTCTATTAACAATACAATATACCATTATTATACCATTACCATTGTTATATTATTATTACCAATACCATTATCATTGCCATTATTATATAATAACTATACACAATACTTCATTATTAAGCTTAAAACTTTCTACCATCTTGCTAGGCATATTTTCCTGCAGTCTTAAGGTCTATCTTAGCCAAGCCTAAAACTCAAGCTCTTGTTTCATGACCTTGCTTGCTGTACTATTGTAACTTTTCTACTTTCAGACTTTGCAGCTGCAGCTAGCTCTATGTTTTCTGGTTTTTTCTGTTTCTAAGGCCTGCTTTTGCAGCTTTCTGAAAACCTTCTTACCTTTACTATTTCCCACAGGGTGATGCACAAACCTTCCAGGCAGGGCAGGGCAGGCAGCAAGCAGAGAAATGTCAGGATACCATGAGCTGTTGGGATAGATCCAGTCAGGAGTGGCATGGCATGGCAGGGAGCTGGGACAGTCCCAGACACACCAAGGGATCAGCTGGGGATATGTCAGGGTGATGTTGTGATGCTTGTCCCCATTCATGTGTTCTGTTTATGCTGGATATTATGTTCTGTGCCTTCAAGACTGGCTCTGAAGAGTGAAAGTTTTGTTTTATTTTTGTTATCAGCCGCTCCCCCATGGCTGGTGGGACACAGAGACATGGGGCTGCTTTTGCTTTTTGCTCTTGCTTTCACTTTTGCTCTTGCTCCTGCTTTGTGCTCTTGCTTTTGCTTCTGCTCATTAGTTAGTTTAGCTAAGCAGTCCAAATTTTCCCTGGACTGCTTTTCCTTTCCCTTTTTTGGAACCCCTCGAGCCTGCTCTGGGCTGGGACCTGGGGACACCGAGAGTTTGCACCTTGTGGCTGCAGCAGCTGCCCCAGCACAGGAGGGACTGAGAACAGAGCGACTGCAGCCACATTTTCCTTCACAGAGAAAAGCAAGGCACAATTCTTCCCAAGAATATTTCTGGGTTTCACATTCTCTGAACCTCAGAGAAAGAAAACACAATTCTTATCATTTGCTGTGCCTGTGTTTGTGCCAAACGAATGCAACATGGAGATTGTTTACCCACAGTGATGGGGTTTTGTTTCCTTGGCCTGTCAGGGCCAGGTGTGTGTGTGTGTGTTGGGACTGTTGGGTGACAGTCAGGAGATTCAGTGCAGCGTGTGCAGGGTTGAGTGCTTGGCAGGTTCAGTTTTAGATGTGTAGAATAATATAGTATAATAAAGTAATTAATTAGCCTTCTGATATCCATGGAGTCAGATGCATCATTCCTCCTTCGTCAGGGCCCTCACAGCTCAGCATTGCAATAAGTGACCATTCCCCAGAGAGACTTTCTGAATTTGTCATCTTTTTCAGAGCAGTGACAGAGTGGTGCCATCCTGTATGGTTCATTTTGTGTGCTGGGGGTGCTGTGCCTGTTAAATAAACAGGTTCTTTCCACTTCTCTCCGAGGAATCCTTCCCAAACCAGTTGAGGGGAGAGGCTGTGTGGGTTTGCTTTCTGGAGGGGCCCCTTTGGAGGTTTTCTCCCAAATTTGCCCTAAACTGGGACAGGACATCAGCAGGTGAGAGGTGTGGGAGAGCTGGCAGAGGAGGTGACAGCCTGGGAGTGCCGTGGAGAGACAGGGATGGGAGGAGTTCACTCTGGAGTAGCAAAGCAAAAAGAGCTGCTCTCCTTGCAGTAATTGCAGCCAGGAAAAGCATGGAATAGTATGGGAATAAATCACACAGACCCCATTTTCTTCATGATGGAAAAAAACCCTTTCTTTATTCACATAACTCATTTTTATCCAGTTTTACAGACCTTGTGTGTGACTCCAACTGGTCGAGAGCTTTCTTGCCAATTACTTTACTGGTTAGTAACAAGTTGTTTTTCCGTATTAATTGGTCACTCCAACCCCCAGTGTGTACATGCAGGAGAAGTTGTTTGTCAGAGATAGTTTTCATTTTTCTGTCTAACAGTGTAAAAACAGTTTCTACAGGTGCTGATTGTTTTTCACCCAGGAATAGATTGTTCTGTTAATGAACTGCTCACACCAGCATTGTTTTCACATGGGAACTTGCAAAGGGCGACCTTGACAAGGCCAGGGAGTGATTTTAGGAGAGCAGGCTTGATTTTATGAAGCCTTTCTTTATAATTTTTCTACCTTACTGCAACAGAATAGTTTTCCTTTTTTTCCAAAATGCTGAACTTCCCCATCCCTCAGCAGCATCTCCCCAGAGCCCCCTTGGCTCGAGAGCTGCTCATTTTAAACCATCCTCTCCTCCCTGTTAAGGGGAAAGTGCCAGGGCTCCCAAAGGAAAACTGAGCAGCAATACAACCTTTTAACAGGGCTATTTTCTGTGTGAGGAAACCAAGCCAGCCACAGAGAAATTGCTCCCTGAGGATCAGGAATATCCTGAGTCCTTCTCTCCATGTTTCCAAGGATCAACCCCTGCTGCTGATCAGGCACAGCCTCCATCCATTCCTGCTTTCTCATTCAAGAGCCTGCTTTAAAAAGTCATAATTCACCTGTTGGGGCTGGAACAAAGGAGGAGGTGACAGGAATGTGTCACACTTGGGAATTCTGCTGGAAGATGCCACTTGCAGGCAGTCTCTTCTCCCAGCCCTTGGCAAGCCTGGCCTGGCCCTCCCTGAGGATTCATCTAAACTAAGAACAAACACTGCACTCAACAATCCCAGGGGAGGAGAGGTTTCCACCACCTTTTCCTGCAGCCTTCCCATTCTCTTTAGATGGAGGAAAAAGAATAATAGGAAAAAAATTAGATTTTATGTTGCAGACATGTTTTTTTAAAATCCTTTTCTTAGGATTTTTTCCCTTCTGAGCTGAGGCCTCAGAAACAAAATGTAAACATTGATTATCTGCTGCTGTGGAATGCAACAGGTGCATCTGTGATTGGTCTCATGTGGATGTTTGGATTTCATGACCAGTCACGGCAGAGCTGGCTGTCGCTCTCTGTCCGAGCCACAGATCTTTGTTATTCATTCCATTCTATTCTTAGCTAGCCTTCTGAGAGGAAACCTTTCCTTCTATTCCTTTTTAGTATAGTTGTAATATATATATATCATAAAATAATAAATCAAGCTGTCTGAAATATGGAGTCAAATCCTCGTCTCTCCTCTCATCCTGAAAACCCCTGTGACCACTGTCACAATTTTACAAAATCATAAGATGATGTAGCTTTTTTGCTTAGGAGACAATTCTAGATTTGGCTTCTTTTGCACATCTGCCACCTTTGTTTAATTGAAAATAACAAACTGGGGTTTCCTTCAGGAAGCCTGGAGGTGACACATGTCCCAGCTGTGCTAAACATCCATAAAATTTGGGTTTTACCAGAGGTTCCAGTGCCCAAAGTGATGGGCAGTGAGACACACCCAGAGTCCTGCTAAGTCCTCACCCCCACATGAGCCTTTTCATCACCCAGGAGTCCAGGATTTCACTTTAAACCATTCTCATGGTTTGGGTTCAGCTGAGAGGCTGATGAACAGCCCAAAGCCAAACCTGTCCATGTTCCCCTTGCCCCAGCCCTGCTGCATCCTGCTCAGAGCAATGATTACTGAGACGCAGCTGGCTCCGGGCCCCAGCCATGCTCTGAGCCCCAGCAGGGCCCAGGAAAACAAATCCTGGCAGGAAATTTATTTCCTTGCAGGCAGAAGAAGCTGGCCCAGAAGACTCCAAGCAGGAGCTGCTCTGCAAGTCAGGAGCCACGGAGATATCCAGCCTGAGGAAATTAATGCAGGAGGGGTGCAGCTGTTCAGAGGAGGTTTGGTGAAGGTAAAACTAAGATAAAACAGAGACTTGCTGCTTCTTTCTACCAAACCTCCAGTGGCTGGTGTGTTTGCAAAGCCCTTGTTTGGTCAAGTGGCACATGAGCATTTTCCCTCTCTCAAGAGAAGGAGAACAGGGGAAAGAGCTGCCTGTGTGGCAAATCTTGAAATCTTGACATATCCTGCAAAGCAGTGGATTGCCTGGGTGTCATAATGAAAATGAAAGTTTAAAAAAATAAAATAAAAAAAATATATATATATTCTAATAATAACAATACTTTCGATATTATTGATATAATTATTCATTATTTTTAAATATTAGGCGGTAATAATAACAATAAAAATAAAAATAAAAATAAAAATAATAATAATAATAATAATGATGATGATGATGATGATGATGATGATGATGATGATGATGATGATTCCCTGCTTCTGCAGCAATGGGAGCACAGGTGCCCAAAACCTGGCTGGCCACAAGCTTCCCTGAACTTGGAGAACTGCTGAGGACTCTGAAAAGCCCCTCCACCCCAGAACCCTGCAGCCAAAAACATCTTTGAGAAAGCAAGACAACAAAATTTCCTTTGAAAAGATCAAAGGGCAAAACGTCACTTAAAAATGCTCAAAGTATTTTATGGCATTTTTCTTTTAAATCTTTTTTCTCGCTCAAAATCATTCACTGAGCCTCACCCTGGGCTGTTTCATGCCCTCAGAAACATGGTTTTAGGGCAAACACCCTGTTCATGGCAATGTTTCACCCAGCTCTTGTTTTATAGCCAACCAAGCATCAAATTTACAGATGCAGGAGGGAGAAATGTGCCCGGAGCTTGGAGCAGGAGCCCTGGGCTCTGCAGTCACTGCTGTGACTGGAATTAGTGCAGGTTTGCAGGAACAGGTTGGCAGATGCCAGCCCCCAAATGGCATCTCTGTGTCTGTCCATGCACAATCCCATTTCTGAATCTCCAGCCCCCAATCTCACAGCTCTGGGAGGTTTTGTTATCACATCTTGACACTGAAGATCTCCAGGAGATAAGGGCTCAGATGCTGCTGATATTGGACACCAGCACCATCTGCTCCCCGTCCTTATTCACTCTACATTAAAGACTAGAGAGCTCTCATGAAGGCAGAAGAAAGAAAAAATCATGGATATGTCATCTGGGATTCCTGCTGTTTGCTGGTAATTAAGTTTGTCACAATCTTGACAGAGCTGGGAACAATGGAGGGAATCGGAAAGAAAAGGCAGAGGGAGGGAAAATATAAAAGAGTCACTCTGGAGCTTTTTCCTTCTGATTCTGATGCCAAAGAAAATGATTAAAGGAAATAATGATATCTCATGGTGTTTGCTCTCCAGTTCCACCAGAGATAGGAATTCAGCCTAACAATTTGTCAATTTTTTCTCAAGCTCAGGTAATGTCATTCCAATATTTACTGGGCTGCACACTGATTCCTGGGGTTTCTATCAACTCAAATCTAGGCCTTCCCTCTTTGTCACACCCCCTTTGTTGTTTTGTCCTAATTTTAGCCTATCTTTTACTTTGGGACAGCAAATAAAGCTGAGCCCAACTCAGCAGCAGTGTCCCAGTGCTGGCCTGAAGGGCACCTCAGCAGAAGGACCTGCCCATCCTCATCTTCCTGCAGGAAAAAGGATCACTGGAGTTCCTTTTCATTTCCCTTGCTGTGCTCACTGCAGTTCATTGAAGCTCGGAAAAGCTCTTAGATCATCAGACAGCGTGCAAAGATGAAGGAGAGCAGGAGGTGTTGGCAGAGCTTCTTTTGGGTGGTGAGAACTGCAGGAGCCCAAACCAAGGCACCACAGGCTTTGCCCTGCAGCACCCACAGAGTGCAAGAAGGGCACTGCTCCTGGGCTTCTCCACTGGAGAGGACTTTCCAGGCTGGAAAGAAACATTTCCAGGGAAAACAGCAGCCTTGGTACCAGGAGTAGAGGGCACAGGAATGTGGAGGTGTCTTGGTTTGGAAAGCCAAGTGTCTGCTAAGGAAGGCAGGAGCCTCCCTTGAAATGGAAAATGCAACACCCCCAAATTGCTATAAATTTTAAATTAAGGGGCTCTTGGGCAAAAATATGGGAGCAGGAAATAAAAGTTCTTTAATAGGGAAGAAAATAAAAGGATAAAATAAACAATGCAGTAAACCGAACCAACACTGCCAGAGTCAGAACCCAACCTGACACCCTGTGGGTCAGGGTGTTGGCAGCAGTCCCATTGGAATTGTGGCTCAGCCCTCCTGCAGTGTCAGGGGTGGCTCTGCTGGAGCAGGGATGCTGTAGAAAGGTGCAGTCTCTTCCTATGAAGATGCAGTGGGAGAAAAGGCAGCTGCTGTTCCTCTGGGGAATCCAGTGCAGAAGCTGTGCTGGTGTTCCAGAACCTCTGGATTATATCCAGGCAGGAATGCTTGGCTCCTCCCTCTGGGCTCACATCTCCCAGTGAGATGCTGTAGTTCTTATCAGCCATGCAGGGACATTCAATAGCTGTTATCAGCAGGTGTCTCCCCTGAGGGAGGAGTGGGTGTGGAAGAGATAAGGAAAACTGCCCATTGAACAGAAGACAGCTGCCATACAGATGGCAAACAGAACACAATTTGCTTGGCAATCCAGGACAGGGGGGGTCATTGCAAACGATCCCCCCAAAGCAATTCTGGATTTGGCTCCATTCCTGCTCTGTCACAGCTCTGGGGCTGCTGCTGGCACCTCCCTGTCCATGGAATCACTGGTGGGCCTGGAAAGGCTGAGTTCATGCTTGGATCAGACCTTAGACATCTTTTCCAACCTAAAAATTTCTGTGATTCCTGCTAATTTTCCTTTAGTTTCCTGGACCGAATAGTAATAATTTGCTCTTTAGTTCAAAATACAGACCCTACCAAAATAGCTGCAGGAAGTAGAAGTGTTCTCAAGGAAACTGGAGAAGAAATTCAGTCCATCTCACCTCTGTCCTCAGAGCAAAACTTTGGAGGTATTTCCTGTGCATTCCCAACTTCGTGACCAGAGTTGAGGCTGGGTTTGAAAAATGTGGACAGCACAGAGCTGCTGCTGTGATGTGCATCTGGTGCTACCCCACCTCCTCCCAAACTGCTACAGCTGCAGAGGGCTCTCAGAATGGACTTTGAAGAGGGCCATGAAAATAGATTTATTTTGGAATATTTTCACTTGCCATTACAATTAATCACCAGAAGCCAGGAAAAGAAGTGCAGTTTATGAAAACATCAAGCAGGGAATGTGCCTGCAGGAACCTGACAAATGGGACAGCCACACAGAGAGATGGTTTAGAATAATCCATTTTCATGCCAGCTCCAGTAAAGAGAACAGGAAAAGACTGAGCAGCATCCTCCCCTCTGACAACCTCCAGAGCATAATCATGGCCCTCATCTGAAATCTTGCAGTGGCTCCTCAGAGCATTTTTGAAAGACAAGGCACTGTATTTTTCAAACTCTTGTCTCAAGCAGGAAACTCAAAAGAATTCCCTCTGCTGTGAAAAAATGAATGTTCCTCAATAAAAGAAGTAAATCCACATTTTTCAAACCCAGCCTCAACTCTTGCCATGAAGTTGGGAACACACAGATAATGCCATCTGAAGTTTTGCTGTGAAGCACTGGTGAAATGGACTCAGTTTCTCCCCCTTTTCTTTGGGAATGCTTCCACTTCCTTCCATCACCTTCCAGGAAGCAGCAGGCTCCTCTGGGATGCAACTCTGTAGGGTCACCATCATTAGGATGTAAGAGAAGTGAGGAGTGGCCATTTCTAACTCAGCCTCGGTGAAGTGTCCCAACCTCCAGGTTCCCTGAAAGGATGAGGAAGAGAAAAAGGAGGAAGAGAAGATCCTCATCCAGTGTCTTGGTTTGTACAGACAGGTGTCTGCTAAGGAAGGCAGGAGCCTCCCCTGAAATGGAAAATGCAAACCCCCTCCCTCTGAATTATGATAATTTTGAAATTAAGGGGCTCTCAGGCAAATATATGGGAATAGGAATAACAGTTCTTTATTAGGAGAATTAAAAGCATAAATGCAATAGTACAAAACTAAAAAACCCAGCCAGAGTCAGACCATGCCCTGTCCCCTGTGTGTCAGGGGGGTGTCCCAGCCCCATCCCATGGGGGCTCAGCCCTCCTGCAGTGCCAGCTGTGGCTCTGCTGCAGCAGGGATCCTGCACAAGGGGGGAGTTTTCCTCTGCAGCTCCAGGGCTGCTGCAGATGGGCCTGGGCTCCCTCTGGCCATGCAGGGCAGCAGAAAGCTGCTCCTCTGGCAATGCAGGGGGCAGAGGCTGCTGTGCTGTGCCAGGCCCAGATTGGATCCAGGTAGGAATGCTTGGCTCCTCCCCTGGGCGGAGCATCTCCCCATGGGATGCTGGGATTGGATCAGCCCTGCAGGGACACTCAGTGGCCATGGACAGCAGAGATCTCCTGGAGGGAGGGTTGGCTGTGGGAGAGAGAAAGAAAACTGCCCGATGGACAGCAGAGAACTGCCCCACCTCTGACAGATAGAATACACACAGACCTTACAGCCCAGGACATCCAGTGATCCCCACCTTTGGCTCTGTGCAGTGCCAGGCACTCACAGCAGAGCACATGGTTCAGTCCAACAGGAATTCCTTCAGACTTTCACTGCACACACAATAAATGTCTTTTGTGTCCATCCAAACCAATTTCTTTTTTGCATCCTGGCAGCTGAGCAAAAGGCAAAGGCAAAACAAACAAATGCCCAAAGGGCAGCCCTGCCTTGGGAAATCAGCTCCTCAATACCCTGAGGGCAGGAGTTTGGGGAAGGCAGGGGGGATTCTGGGGTTTGCCTCCCTGTGGGACAGAGGGATGGAGCTCCCATGTCCTGGCAGTTCAGGGAGGGTGATCCAGAGCCTCATGGCTCTTGTCCAGCCTCTGTGAGAGGCAGGGGAAGATCAGGCAGGTTTCCTCCAAGATCTCATTCCAGCCTTCCAGGAAGCAGAGTTTTGCTTTCTCCTACTCTGCTTCCCCAAACCTGTGTGTCTCTTCATCTGCTCCACCCTCTGAGAGGACTCACATCCAGGCCCAAATAATTAGAGGTGTTTTGTGGCTGGTAATTCAAAAGCTATGAAAGCTCACAGACATAGTCCACGGGGTTGGGGTTGGTTGGAAAGACAGAGCGAGTTTTGGAGGGTCTTTGCTGTCTTTGTTCTTCATCTGCCTCTGGTGACCAACCTGGGCAAGTCTTCACACAGCAACACCCCCATGTCCCATTACAGGTCCCAGCCAGAGCTCCTGCTGGGGGAAGGAGAAGCTCCATAACCATGAAGTGGAGCAATCCTTTCATTCCTTTCATTGACCAGGAACTCCACTGGTCACCATAAGGAAGTTCATGGCCAAATTTCACCAGGAGTAGTTCATGACCAGGAAAAGGCACCCCTGGGACCCCCAAAATGGGTTGTGCCTCCTGAATAGTTCATTATCCAAGTCATGATGCCTTCTGAACATGCTCCCAGCAGGGAGGCTCCCATGGGACATGCATTTTAAGTGGATACACCAAAATCCTCTCCAGCATTCCCCAACAAGAAATCCCTCAGCTGGAACATGCAGAGGGAGAGAGCTCATTGCTCCAATAGCTGAAATTTAATTTGACCTTAATAATTAAGCTTCCAAATAACAGCTTTCACATGCCAGCTGAACCATTTAATTCCAGGAGTGGAAACAACCCTTTTAGCACTGAGTGGAGTTTACTCATGTGGAAATTTCCTGGTGCTCTGCTGGACTTGTTATTGATGTGAACTTCGTGGCACTGATTAAAAATGTTTCTCTTCCCTTTCAGACTACGATAGAATCTGTGAGTTGTTTGGTTGGGTTGGGTATTTTCAATTCACTTGGCACAAAGAAATTCCTCATCGTTTGAGCTGTGCCTCAGTGATGATGCACAGGACCTTTTCCAGAGGGGCAGTTGGAACTGGAGTCACTTCACAGCGGCCTCAGCTGGAGTCTGTGGGGGTGGTAAAATTGAACAGTGGTGCCTCTAGAACCTCTGTGAGGTTCTGGGGTCAGTTGTGGTCTCCAGGGCCTTGTCCTGAGCCTCCTCGTCCAGGATGCACCAGCCAAGAAATGTAGCAGGACCACCATGGCGCCAGCACTCCCTGACAGACTCAACCACAGGAAATTAAACCAGAGGGTCTGAAATATCAAATTTCTCTTGTTCCTTGCTCTACTCAAATGGCATTGTACAACAAAACCAAACACACATCCCTGAGTTTGGCTCAGTTTGGCAGCTTTGGGAAAAACCACTTTGCCATCACACGTGTAAGGCCAGCAGAAAAGCTTCCCTCAAGCAGCTCCTCCTGGATTCCAACCACAGATCTCTTTTTAAATCTAAGCAATTTCAAAGGCACAAGCAAGACCTCTCCAGCTGCTCACACACCCAAATCTGGGTATCTTTACTCACCGAAAAAGTGCACTAATGAAATTGTAATGTACACGTTAATTAATGTACATATTTTCTCAGTAAATTTTGCACAGCTCTAAGTGGCCAAATAAATAATGAATGTCCTGGAATAATTTATGGGAGCTCTGTTTCTTACTGTACATGTTTTAATTACCAGTATGGACGCATCTCAATGAATTATTGAAAGTCAAAGAATAAATAATATTAAAATTAAAAAGTACACGGGAAGCAAAGTTCAAACAGATATTTAATTCTACTAACACACTGCAGTGTAATCCTTGCCCAATAATTGGCAGCAGGAGAGGAAATGTTCTTCCTGGCCAGCTTGAGTCCATTTCTTCTGGAGTTTTTTGTGCCTTTCAGTGTTAAAATTCATCAGCTAAAGCTACAGAGATGCTTTTCATCATTGGACCTTCAGAAGGAACAATGTTAATTACATTAATTATATCAATTCTTCCCTGTGAGGGGGCTAAGGCCCTGGCACAGGTTTCCTGTGGCTGCCCCATCCCTGGAAGTGTCCAAGGCCAGCCTGGATGGGGCTTGGAGCACCTTAGGGTAGGGGAAGGTGTCCAGGCTCCTTGTGATGCCCCAACACCAACCTAGAGCATTATCAGCAGCTTTTAACACTCACACAATCCTTCAGCAGAGAATTCACACCACTCAGGGGTTAATTAGTGAAGATTTAAAATTCCCCTGTGGAGCTACAAATTACCACCTGACTTTGACACAGTCAGCCAGAGGCCAGGGATGTTCTGGGCCTCTAAATGCACAATGTGAGCTGGTTTTGCAGCTGAGACCAGAGGTTAGGACCAACTAGGACAAATGGCCAGTAATTAATGCTGCTGGTCATTAGCACACTTTATTGCTTGCTGCTTATGCTCTGCAGAGTAATCCTGTGCAATTTGCTACAAACTGTGGGTTCCTCAAAGGTGCTGCTGTGGCCTTTGGAAGAACCGCCCTGGATGCTTTGCCCAATTGCAAAATTTCAGCAGAAGGTGTGCCTGAAGGCCTCCCTCAGGTAAAAGCCAACAGTGGTGCCTCCAGAACCCCTCTGAGATGTTTGACACACACTGAGAGCGTTCCCTGAGTGGATGGGTGCAGCCACTGCCCTCAGCCCAGCAGGAATCCTCCAGCCAAAACTGCTGCTGGCCTGGCCTTCATCCCCTCCCTCAGTGCACCTTGATGGAACTCTTCATTGCAACCCACTGCCTTTCCCTCCCCAGCAACCCCATGGACTGGGTGGATGGTGCAGCATTCACATTCTCTGGAAAAATCCCTTCACCCAGGGTTTTCCTCCTGGGAAGCTGAAAGGCCTCAGAGAAAAGGAAAACAATTCCTAACTCATTTGCTTCTCCTGCGTTGTGCTCATGTGGAATGTGTTTGGAGATTGTTTACCCACAGGTGATTGTTCCATTGCATTCTGCTGGGAGTTGTTTTCACTCTTTGGCCAATCAGGGCCAAGCTGTGTCAGGACTCTGGAGAGAGTCACCAGTTTTCATTATTATCTTTTTAGCATTCAGTAAGTATCCATTCTGTATAATATAATATCATATCATATCATATCATATCATATCATATCATATCATATCATGTAATAATAAATGAGCCTTCTAAGCACATGGAGTCAGATTCATCATTCCTGCCTTTGCTGGGGCATTCCCAGCAAATACAATGGGTTGTTCACCCCAGCCCCTCTGGCTGTTCAGTCACCCCCCGGCAGCAGGACCAGGGAGAGAACTGGGAGGGGGAAAGCTGGAAAACTCATGGGATGGGATAAAGACAGTTTGACAGGGGAAGCAAAAGCCATGCACACAGGGAAAGCAAAATAAGGAATTAATTCACTGCTTCCCGTGGTTGAGCACATGTTCAGCACCTCCAGAAGAGCAGGGTCCCATCTCACAGTGACTTGGGAAGACAAAAACCATCACTGAAAATGTCCTTCACTTGCACTTTCATTTCCCCACTTTATATACCGAGCCCTAAGGTCTGGAACATCCCTGGGTCAGTTGTGGTCACCTGTCCTGGCTGTGTCACCTCCAGTCCCTCCCCAGCATGGCCATAGGAGGGGCAGGAAAGGCCTTGGCTCTGTGCAAGCTCTGCTCAGCAATAACAAAAATTCTGAATATATACAGAATTTATATATATTTTTTTATATATATAATTCTGTAAATATTTGTATTATCAACCCTGTCTTCAGCAAAATCCAAACCCAGCCCCAAACCAGCCTCTGGGAAGGGAATTAACTCCACCCCAGCCCAAAACAGCTCTGTGTGCTACCCTGAATGACAGATTAACCCCCAAGGCAATGTCACCATGAGCACCCTAGCTGGGATGCTCATGGTGACATTGCCTTCCCCCTGGTCCAGCCAGGAAATATCCCACTGGACAGTGCAGCCAACGCCATTTCCCTGTGAGGAGCTCCAGTGCCACATCCCACAGCTCCCCTGTTCCACCAGGAGCTCCAATGCCACATCCTACACATCTCCTGCTCCACCAGGAGCTCCAGTGCCCATCCCACAGCTCCCCTGCTCCATGAGGAGCTCCAGTGCCCCATTCCACACCTTCCCCTGCTCCAAGCCAAGAGCCAGGCTGTGCTTGGGCTGAGGTGCCCAGCTGGCTCAGCTCAGCTCTGCAGAGCAGCTTTTCCTATCAGGAGCTGATGAGTGACTGAATCATTTATTAAATTATCAGCACGTGTGGAAAACAGATCAGTGACCAGATCCTGGCTTGGAAATGCCAAGTCCAGGTCCCTGCTCTGCACTCATCCATAGGCATCAGGAGCTGCTTGCCCAGGAGGAACTGGGGCACCAAGCCCAGTCTCCAGTGAGGGACAGAATTCCCTGCTGGGAAGGATGAAAGTTTGACAAGAAAGTCTCACAGATGTTTATGTTTATCAAAATGATTTTTAAATGTAGAATCTGAAGGAGGAATAGAGAGGGAAGCAAGTTTTGATATAGAAGAATTGCTGAGCCAGGATAACCACAAAGGCAAAGGGTGTGTTAGTTAGAAGGGGTGTTATGGCTTAGAGCAAATGATAAACCCACCCCAAACAAGATGTTTTTACCAAGCAGAAAGATAGCACAGGCAAACAAGTCAGCAAATGTTGCAAGCAGAAAAAAGGTCTCAGAATTTTCCACTGCAAAAAAACTGAAAAACAACTTCTAGCTTAAACTGTAATGTACTGACTTTTAGTGATTGGAGGATAGTAACATGAATATGGTAATTATAGTAGTTATGACAGGCTAGAGATAAAAGTTAAGGTATAGATTGGTTCTACTGTATGAAGATGCTCAGCAAAGAAAAGTCTATAATGCATTGTAACCAAAACCAAAGGGTCTCCAGGCCTGCCTGCAGCTGGAGCTGACAGCTGTGGGCACAGCTCTGTCACCCACCACCCTGGGCTGCTGTAACACCTTGGATGTAATAAACTGCATTCTGGATACAAAACCTGCATTTTGGAGAGCCCCTGGAGTCCCACATCCCTCATTTCAGCTCTTACAATTCCCTCTGCCTGCTCACAGAGCCCAGGATGAGAGGCCCAGCAGACAAACACTGGGGAATGAGACACTGGAGGTGACATTCTTAAATGGTGTCACTTCCAATTAGTCTTTGTGCCTGCAGAATGAGAAGAACTATTTTTAAGTTATGTTGGAGATTTGTTTTCAAGCTTTTTCAAGGTATATCAAGCATTTTCCTTTCTGAGATGTCACAGCTTGTGCTTTTGATCCTTTTTATGACTTGCTTTTGCTTTTTTTCCTTTTTTCTTTCATCTGTCATATCCCAAACACTCACCAATTTTCCCCACAAAGACAGTATCCACTTATGATTTTTTTATAAAAGCATTTTCTGTGGAAATTCTCAGTAAACAATTCTTTGGCCAGCTCTACAAATGGAAAATACTTGATCGAAGAGCAGCGATATGTGGACATCTCCAACACAGACACACAAAATATCCTTAAGACAAATTTGTTTTCAAAGATAAAATAAAATTGCAATTTGCAAACATACTGAAGGTAAAATGGGTTGGATTGGGAGGGACCTTAAAGCCCATCCAGTCCCACCCCTGCCATGGCAGGGACACCTTCCACTGTCCCAGGCTGCTCCCAGCCCTGTCCAGCCTGGCCTTGGGCACTGCCAGGGATCCAGGGGCAGCCACAGCTGCTCTGGGCACCCTGTGCCAGGGCCTGCCCACCCTCACAGGGAACAACTTCTTGTGTATTTCTAACCTAAATTTCCCCTCTTTCAGTTTGATCCCATTCCCCTTGTCCTGTCACTGCAGTTCCTGAGGAAGAGTCACCCTCCTGCTTCCATGTAGCCCCTTCACTCACTGGGAAGGTGCTCTGAGGTCTCCTCACAATTCTCTTCTCTTCTCTTCTCTTCTCTTCTCTTCTCTTCTCTTCTCTTCTCTTCTCTTCATTCAACTTTTCCAGCCTGTCTCCATAGGGAAGGTGCTCCAGTCTCTGCCAACATCTCCACCAGGTTACTCACAGGACACAACCCATGGCATTGCTCAAGCTCTGCTCATGAACAACATGCCAGCAGCCCTGACCAGGACAATCCCAGACACTGCAATTTAGACCCAAAATGCTCAGGATGGTGAGGCTGAACATGAGCCAGCCCAGCTCACATCTCAATCAATATCCATCATTTCATCCTGAGATGGATTCTCCACTGCTGACATGTGTCACATTCACATTTTCTGAGAAATCCCTTCACCCAGGATTTTCTCCTGGGAAGCTGGGAAGCCTCAGAGAAAAGGAAAACAATTCTTATCTCATTTGCTTCTCCTGTGTTGTGCTCATGTGGAATGTGTTTGGAGATTGTTTACCCACAGGTGATTGTTCCATTGCATCCTGCTGGGAGTTGTTTTCACTCTTTGGCCAATCAGGGCCAAGCTGTGTTGGGACTCTGGAGAGACTCACCAGTTTTCATTATTAGTTTTTTAGCATTCAGTAAGTATCCTTTCTGTATTCTTTAGTATAGCATAGTATAGTATTCTTTAATATAATATAGTATTATAAAGTAATAAATGAGCCTTCTGAGAACATGGAGTCAGATTCATCATTCCTGTCTTTGTTGGGGCATCCCTGCAAATACAATAGCTGATGTCTTCCTTTTCACATGTCCACCTGCAGGACTGAGTGAATCTTCCCTCCTTTGAGGTTTCCTTTGCTTTCCTAAAGGGGAAGATGGAAAAGCAAAGCCCTGGAGAAGAGAGAGGTGGGAAATCATCCCCTTTTCAGCACCTGGAAGCAAAACAAAATTCTGCTGCTCCAAACAACATCTGGGGCTCTTTGCTAAAAAGGAGGAGCAATCAGAGTCCTTGCCAGGCTGTCCCTGCCCCTGGCCAGCCAGGTGAGTGTCTCTGAATACTGAACTAGAGCATCTCACAGGAACTTTGCCTCAGAAATGATAAATCAAGCAGGTTTTTTCAAGTTCCACCTTATCACAGTCTCTCCTCCAGCACTTCCATGGGAAGGAATAATTATTTTGTGCTCACTGCATGTATAATGAATTTTCAGGCATACTTGTTTGATCTATAGCCTTGAAAATAAAAATCCCATTAGTCTAACAAGCTCACCAATTATTTCTTGGGATCACTGAGCCTATTCCAGCAGAGAAAGTTGCATAAAATTGAAAGTGAACAAGGAACAGTGCAATATGTTGTTTTACAGGGTAAAACATTCTAAAACAGTGTTTCACATCATGTTAGGGGGCAGAGGAAAGAGAATTGGAAAGAACAGGGAGCTTTGGTCTGCCTTAGCTGGGTGGATATACCTGGGCAGGGAAGAAACGCATTTAAATTTGCCTGAATTTAGATATTAACTACTCATGTGTCTCTGTCCAAGCTAGCTTTATGTTTTAAAAAAAAGGCTTTTCCAGGACACAGATTCTCACTCATTTTAGGTATTGAAATCCAGGGTGGTGAATGGCATTTCAGAAAAGTTAATTTCTCTCTCAGCTCCAAAAAAAGCCTCACTCAGATACAGCTGCCTGCACTGGAGATGCACAAAGTTGGGTGATGCAGATTCCCCCTTCCCACCCAACCTCCCTCAGTCCCCACGAGTTTCTGGGGGCACCCAGAGCCACCCAGCCCAGCTCTCTCCAGACCCCAACCTCCAAATTAGTCCTGCTGCCCTCTGGGGTGACCACCCCTCTCTACAACCTTGCCAAAATAAAAAATAATTCCAATTGCTCTTAGGAGCTCCTGAGCTTCAGCTGGATGCTGGTGGCAAGCTGAACCCAGCACACAAAGGGGATCATTCACTGCAGGCAGCAAGGGGCCAAATCCAAGGCAGAGATTCCCAAGGAAGTCTGGAGCTTGGAACAAGCTGGGAGTGGGCATGGACAGGGCACAGCTTCTGTGTCAAAGCATCAGAAAAAATGTGTGTAGGAGCAAGATTTGGATGTAATCCTGATTTTAACCCCCAACAAGTGATTTATTGCTGGGGGTGTAAATCAGGATTACATCCAAATCTTGCTCCTACACACATTTGGTAACTCCTGGACCTACACCTTGAGGAAGGCACCAGGAAAGAGGCTGGATGTGGTTGCTCCTCTGTTGAGGTGGCTTCAGGGCTTTCATCAGCCCTTTCCCTGCCACTCTGAGTGTTGGAAGGAGGAGAACACACCAGAATTCAAAGCACAGCTTCAGTCTTGTTTGCCCTTCAGGGATGTTGGGAGATGTTTTTTCTGTGGCTCTGCAGGGGCAGAGGAGTCTTGCAGCAGCAGCAACAGCAGGCAGTGATTAGAGAAATGCCTAAAATAGACACGTGTAACTCTGGCATTCCTGACTTCCAGCACTCCCCTCTGCTCCCAGAAAGGTGGAAATGACTGCTCAAACACCCATGAAAATTACAAATTAGACAGACCATGAAAACAGAATTGTTTTGTCCTGAGGGATGGGTCAGCAGCAAAAATGGACCTTCATAGATAGAAAGGAAGATGTGACTTAATCTAACAGGATAATTACAGTCCTGAAGAGTGTGGGGATTGAGCATGAAGAGTTTTGAGGGTTCATGCCACCAAATTGAGACCAGGGTTGTCCCCCAGATGCCAGCCCAGCCCTGGGAAGAGCCAGGGCCACAGGCTGCAGGATCTTGTCTGGGCTCACCCAAAGTGCTGCCTTCTGCTGTTACCCCCAGCACATGCCCTTTTCCTGTGCCTTGGGGTGACCATCCGTGCTCTGCCTGTCCTGGATTGCCAAGCAAATTGTATTCTCTTTGCCATCTGTATGGCAGCTGTCTTCTGTTCAGTGGGCAGTTTTCCTTATCTCTTCCACACCCACTCTTCCCACAGGAGAGACACCTGCTGATAACAGCTATTGAATGTCCCTGCATGGCTGATAAGAACTACAGCATCCCATTGGGAGATGTGAGCCCAGAGGGAGGAGCCAAGCATTCCTACCTGGATATAATCCAGAGGTTCTGGAACACCAGCACAGCTTCTGCACTGGATTGCCCAGAGGAACAGCAGCTGCCTCTGCCACTGGATCTTCAGAGGAAGAGACTGCACCTTTCTACAGGATCCCTGCTCCAGCAGAACCAGCCCTGACACTGCAGGAGGGCTGAGCCACAATTCCAATGGGACTGCTGCCAACACCCTGACCCACAGGGTGTCAGGTTGGGTTCTGACTCTGGCAGTGTTGTTCTAGTGTACTGCATTGTTTATTTTATCTTTTTATTTTCTTCCCTAGTAAAGAACTGCTATTTCCTGCTCCCATATTTTTTTTTGCCCGAGAGCCCCTTAATTTAAAATTTATAGCAATTCAGAGGGAGGGGGTTTGCATTTTCCATTTCAGGGGAGGCTCCTGCCTTCCTTAGCAGACACCTGGCTTTCCAAACCAAGACACTGCCCCTCACCCTGTGCCTCCCCACAGCTCACAGCTGCTTGTAGAACCCCATGAAGCACCTCCAATGGACTTCTGCAGCTGCTCTTCTGTTCTTTGCAGCCTCAGGGGATCCAGTGGCAGCCACAGCTTCTATGGGCAGTCTGTGTCACGGCCTCACCTCCCTCACAGGGAGGAATTCCTTCCCAATATCCCATCCATCCCCGCTCTCTGGCAGTGGGAGCCATTCCCTGTGTCCTGTCCCTCCAGCCCTTGTCCCCAGTCCCTCTCCAGCTCTCCTGGAGCCCCTTCAGGCCCTGGAAGGGGCTCTGAGCTCTCCCTGGAGCTTTCTCTTAATTTCTGCTAGCCCAAGCAGTTACTCTGCTTAAAGAAACTCCCAGAGTTTCTGCTTGGTCTCCAAGAAATGCAGCTTTTCATCTTTCTTTCCCCCTTTAAAAGGCTGTTTATCATTGGCTCTCTATCAGGCTGTCTTCCATTATCCAGCTTTATTCCTGCCTGTGAGTCCAGTTGGGAATCTCCACATTTCCTCTTGCCTGCCCAACACCAGAACCCCACCAGAACCAGAGAGCCCAGCCCAGGCCCCCCGAGCTCTGCAGCAGACTTGGTTTGACTGCCAAGGTGAGGCTGCTGAATTCTGCCTCAGTTCCAGATATATTATCCCAAACTCAAAAGGTTTCTTGAATAAAACATGAGTATCCAGAATGTCATCTGTGTAATATCATTGGGCTAATTAAGTTAATATTAAATACAATTTGTTTTACCCAACTCTTACATTTTTAATTTTAAGTGAATTGTAGAATATTCTGGGTGAAACAAGTGTTACCAAAGCTGTTACTGGAAGCTCCAGCAGCGGAGCTGGAAACACCTGGGCTACACATGAGGGGGGAGTCTCAGCAGAAACCTCCTGGAGCGCCTGTTAGCAAAAGAAAAATGATGAAACACCCCTGGTAAAAGTAACCCCAAAGCCCATGGGGCTCTGTGTGGGAAGAGCCCTTTGCAGCCAAAAGAAAATTATATTTTTCCAAGAGCAACCCTGGGGTCTGCCTGAGGGAAAGCTGCCTCTCAGCATCCCCATGAGCCTGTCCAGACTCTGCAAAAAAAAAGTCCAAAAAACTTGTAGCGTGCTCCAGAGACAGAGCAAGCAGCCCCTGGGCAGGTGACCCCAGCAACTCTGCCCTGTGCCTGTGAGGCTCCACAAGAAATACCTGCATGGGCTGCCCAGCCAGAAACACCTGCAAGGGCTGCCCAGCCACCCTCAACTCCATGGAGAAAGGTGCCATCCCTCCCTATGGCCCAGATCCATGTTGACCAGGATGAATTCCCTGCCAGGAAGGCACCAAGGGATGGATGGGAGCTGCTGTGCTGCCCTGCAGTGTGCCCAGCCTCTGCACAATTGTCTGAGGCTGGAAATGAGGCTGTGTGTTCTATTTCAGTATCTGTCAGAGCTGGGGCAGTTCTCTGCTGTCCATGGGGCAGTTTTTTCTTTCTCTCTCCCACAGCCAATCCTCCCTCCAGCAGATCTCTGCTGTCCACGGCCACTGAGTGTCCCTGCAGGGCTGATCCAATCCCAGCATCCCATGGGGAGATGCTCCGCCCAGGGGAGGAGCCAAGCATTCCTACCTGGATCCAATCTGGGCCTGGCACAGCACAGCAGCCTCTGCCCCCTGCATTGCCAGAGGAGCAGCTTTCTGCTGCCCTGCATGGCCAGAGGGAGCCCAGGCCCATCTGCAGCAGCCCTGGAGCTGCAGAGGAAAACTCCCCCCTTGTGCAGGATCCCTGCTGCAGCAGAGCCACAGCTGGCACTGCAGGAGGGCTGAGCCCCCATGGGATGGGGTTGGGACACCCCCCTGACACACAGGAACCAGGGCCTGTGATCACTCTGGCAGGGTTGGGGTTTTCTTGGTACTATTACATTTGTATTTTTTAGTTTTCCTTACTAAAGAACTGTTATTCCTATTCCTATATCTCTGCCTGAGAGCCCCTTAATTTCAAAATTATAATAATTCAGAGGGAGGGGGTTTTCATTTTCCGTTTCAGGGAGGCTCCTGCCTTCCTTAGCAGACACCTGACTTTTCAAACCAAGACAACCAGCTGGACACGAGCCCAGGTGGACAAGGAGAACAATCCTGGCTTGTACCCAAAGCAGAGTGGTCAGGAGCACTAGGACAGTGATTGTCCCCTGTGCTAGCACTGCTGGGGCGCCTCGAGTGCTGTGCCCCATTCTGGGCCCTTCACGAGAAAGGCATTGAGGGGCTGGAGTGTCCAGAGAAGGGAACAGCGCTGGGGAAGGGGCTGGAGCACCAGGAGAGGCTGAGGGAGCTGGGAAGGGGCTCAGCCTTGAGAAAAGGAGGCTCAGGGGGCCCTTGTGACTCTGCACAGCTCCTGACAGGAGGGGACAGCTGGGGGAGTTGGGCTCTGCTCCAGGGAACAGGGACAGGAGGAGAGGGAATGGCCTCAGGCTGGGCCAGGTCAGGCTCAGGTTGGACATCAGGAGGAATTTCTTCATGCAAAGGCTGGTCTAGCACTGGGAAGTGCTAGAAAAGACCTCCAAGACCATGAAGTCCAATCCTTCCTCAGTCCCATCAAGCTGGCAGAGAATAAAAGTGGGTCCAAAAGCAGGAATTTAAATACAGAACAAAACTGCAACAATGGTAGTCTCCAGTGGGATGTCCAGGATTCCAGGATGGGCTTTCTGGTTGGATATCTGGGAGGATTTCTTCCTGGAAAGGGTGCTCAGGCCTTGGCAGGGGCTACCCAGGAAGGTTTGGAGTCCCCATCCCTGCAGGTGTCCAAGGAAGGCTTGGATGTGACACTCAGTGCTCTGGGCTGGGGACAAGGTAGGGATCAGGCACAGCTTGGACTCTGTGACCTTGGAGTTCTTTTCCAACCCAAATGATCCTGGGATCCTCTGAAGGGCTGCTTACATCAGGTACCCCAAACATAACAAGTGCTGCCTTCACCTGTGCTTTCCCCCCTCCCAACACACCTCTGCTCCCTGTGGCCTCTGGGAAGAGCAAGGATGCACCTAAACCAGCAAATCCCAGCTGTTAAATGGATCTGGGGCACCAGAGAGGCAGCACAAAGAGAATCCCAAGTGCAGCCACTCCCAGCCAGGTCTGCCATGACTGCAGCTGGTGAGATGAGCACTGCTGGACACACAGCAGCCAGTGGGACACTCCTCACCCCTCCATGCTACAAATAACTCCAAGTTCTTGGTGTCAAAGAGCTTTATTTGCCATGGATGGAGGGGGAAAAAAGCAAGAGAAAAAGAAAAAAATAAAAGCCAACCTGAGAAAGTCCAAGCAAGAGTTGAGCTCCCTGACTGAGTCTCAGGACACTCTTGTCCCCCATGATTCCTCCCAAAACCTGTAGAGCTTTGAAAAGGACACTGAAATAGGCTTAATTTTGTGCAAAAGTCTCTCACATCTTCTCCAGCACCAAGTTTTAATGGGTCAACCATCAGGATGCCCACCAGGCTGAGTGAGAGCTCCTGCATTCCCTGTCACCCTGAATTCCAAAGCCAAAGAAAAGAAAGCAGAGCAAACCCTGCTCCTTCCCCTTCCCACTCCCACCAGCTAGGCAAGGCAGACCATTCCTGCTGAAATCCAATTCTGAATTGGAAAGGGCTCAAAGATTGATGTGTCCCCTGGATGAGAAAGCTGGCAAGAGGGGGAAATGTTATTAAAAATAAAATGCATCAATCATTCCACAAATTATACTCCAATACATCCTTCAGGCAGGAAGGTCCCCTGCTTGGTGCTATATTCTCTTTCTTTGGGATTCTTTTGTTTAGGAAACACGTGGATTGCAGCTGAGTGGATCATTTAAGTGGATCCTGCACATAAAAGACACAAAAACTGTGTGGGGCATGGGGCTGGAATCCAGGACATTCCTCTGGCCGCCCTGGGTGACTTGAGACCCTGGCAGGGGGCTCAGAGACCTTGGCACAGAGTCAAAGACACCTGTGCCTTCAATTTTAACCCATGGAAACAATTACCAACTTTGTGTGAAGATGTACAAGCCATAACAGTTTGAGTAGAAGGATAATGAATTTATCACAGGGTGAAAAAGTAGAATTTTGGGGATTTAGAATGGGGGTTCAAGAGACAAGATGGAGGAATTTGGGTTGTCCTGTCCTTCTTCTTCTTGTCCTTCATCTTCTGCTGTGATGGTGGCACTTTTGGGTTGGTTTAGAGTAGAGACAGACTGTCTAACATAGGTGATAGGTATTGGAAAATGATTGTAAATAAAGTACACCCAGTTTTTAGTATAAAAAGCCAACACCACCCCAAGGGCAGGGACTGTGCCACAACCCGACCTGCTGGACAGATCTCAGCAGGTCAGAGAAAGAATGGAATAGATAAGAGAAAATAAACAACCTTGAAAAGCAGAGCTGAGGAATCTCAACTTTTTCTTCAGTCATGGGGCTGGAAAAAAAGACTCTTTAATACCCCAGGAGCAATTCCAGCAACACAAACCCGAGAGCATGGCTGTGTGCTGTTCTGGGAGGGATGGGAGCCATGGGATCATCCCAGAGCATCTCTGGGCTCCTCTCTGCAGCACGGGCTGTAAGCACTGGGAGGAACCCCTGAGCCATCTTCCTCTCCTCCCTCCCTGCAGAGGATGTGCTTCTCTTCATCCCCTCAGTCCCAGGGCTTTTCCCCCATTGGCATTCCTGCTCTTCAGCTGCATCCCAGTGCCTGTGTTTGTTTCTGATGTTGGGAATAAAAAATCAAAGCTTTCCTGGTGTTTCAGGGCTGGCTGCAAACCCCTCACAGGGATCAGCCAAGTCTGGCACAGCACCCTCGAGTTAAGGATACAAACAAGAGCTGTTATCACCTTGCTTTTCACATCCAGGTAACTTTTCCAGCTCTTCATTCTTTATTTAAAGGTGAAAGTGTTTCAGAAGGAAAATGGTTTGAAGAACATATTGTCTTTTTTGTGGTTTTTTAGGAATTGAAAGATGCTTTTCCCAGTGGTTTAAAAAGAAAATAACCATTGATGCATGTCACAGTCTCATTTTCTGAAAAATCCCTTCACCCAGGGTTTTTCTCCTGGGAAGCTGAAAAGCCTCAGAGAAAAAGGGAAACAATTCTTATCTCATTTGCTTCACCTGTGTTGTGCTCACATGTGGAATGTGTTTGGAGATTTTTTACCCACAGGTGATTGTTTCATTCGTTTCATGTGAATTGTTTTGACTTATTGGCCAATCAGAGTCAAACTGTGTTGAGGCTCTTGAAAGAGTCATGAGTTTTCATTATTATCTTTTTAGCCTTCTGTAAGTATCCTTTCTGTATTCTTTAGTATAGCATAATATGATATGATATGATATAATATAATATAATATAATATAATATAATATAATATAATATAATCCTTCTGAGAACATGGAGTCAGATTCATAATTTCCTGCCTTCATCTGGGAACCTCACAGATACAATAGATGCAGTTTTCAGAACTGGAATAACACACACAAAAAAAAAGGCAAAGAAAAAAAGCTTGAAATTGGTTAAGTTTCAAGCAAAACACTTGAAAATCAGATTAATAAATCAGATCATTTAGGAGCAGGATCAGCTGACCTCTGTCCCTTCAGTCAGCTTCTTTGTGATGGTTTTCTTTGCTTCTTTGTGTAGAGGAGCCAAACGAATTCCTTTCCCCTTCATTCCTCCTCTGGCACTGGTGGAAAATCTTCCGCCACCTCTTCTCCTGGAGTTTTCTGCAGGAGGCTGCTTGTGGGTTTGTCAGGGGCACAAACAGCCTGAGGAAGCTGAAAAGTGGGAGCCTGGGAAAGGGATGAAGGAAGGTCTGCAGCCTCCGGCTGTGTGCTGTGTAAAATACTGCAAAAACTGCTATAAAGACTGGTCATTCCCCTCCTTTCCACCATTAAACACAGCAGATTTCTTTCAGGAATGAGGGCTCTGCCCTCAGCTAAGCCCCTGGGGATTCTCATCACCCATGGAGCCACTCAGAGCATGCAGAGACCACTGGGACTCCATGGGATGAGGTTTGTGTGGATACAGACCCCAATATCAACCAGAGCTCCCTTTCTAGGCTCCATAAAGCAGATTTAGCTCCTAACCCATCTCTAAAATGTCTGCTCCTCGTAGCCAGATGAATAATGAACAAATATAAATCACAAAGAATTTATCTGATGATGGCAAGGAGAGAAAGGGATGAATAATTTATTTGATGGATATTATTCATCCATCCATGGAGCCAGCCAAGTAATGAAAACATTTATTCACAAATCACTCTGTTGACAATCCAAAACTTTGTACAAGAAGTAATTCATATGTATGATTTGACTCCCTAAAACCCAAAATAGAGAGCTGACCTTGCAGAGGAGCAAGAAGTGCCAGATCTGAGCTTATCTTAGACCCAACCTCATGCTTTCCATCTCTTTTCCATCTCTGGGACTAAGGAAAACAGATTTACAGCTCTGAACTATGGAAAACCTGACTTTCACCCACAGCCACAACCAAAAATTATTAAAACATAGCATGTGACTCCCATGAAGGCAGAGATGCTCTTCCCACCAACCTAGCCCCATTCCAGAGTGCAGGAGCTCTCTCCATAAATAAACCACTAGAAAGGCCTAAATATAACATTTTTTTTCTTCTAAAGGACATTCAGCTGTTTTCCAAGCCTTGTGCAGTTTATTCCATTATCAGAACTCCTTCCTCCATCCCATCTTGGAGCTTCCTGACTGTTTAAATAACCCAAATGTGTCCATGTTCCCTCTAAATAACACCAACAGCAGTCAAGCAAAGTTAGAGCTGCCACAGATGAAAACATGCTATTTACGGCCCCCTGAATCCCAGTCACTATTTTATGGCTGCAGCTCTTCTAAAAAGGATCACAAATCTACACAAAGTCCCCAAGTGCAGCTCTGTGCATTTGGGTCCTCCAAGATATTTAAAATCACATGAAGATGGACTGCTCCCTATTGAGCATCCAACCAGAGAGGCACAGAAACACACATTATTCCAGTATGACTATGGAATAAATTGCCATCTGCTTCCAAGAAGGAGAAGAGGAAGAATTCCTACAGTTCTGGAGCTGGTGAGCCAGAAAACTTGTCACGGTTCAATTAATCTCACAGAAAGAATCAAAATCACTGCTGCCTCTCTGAAATAGATGCAAATCTCCATTCCCCTCTGGTGAGGGAAGCAGGGCTGGCACTCGTGTCTGAGCAGGTTGCTGATGAGATTTTAGTGCTTGTGGGAAAGCACAGTGGCACAGCCCTGGGCATATGGCATTTGTAAGGTACCGTCTCCTCCCAGGGAGATCCTCAGTGCAGGAGATGTGGGAAGGAGAAGAACAGAGAAGTTCAGGCAGGCTGAGCACATGGCTGGGGGCTCTTGGCAACAAAAACCCTGGGGAAGACCTAAGTTTGGGGAGAGAAGGGTGGGAGGGATTAAAGGAGCTTGAGATGATTGAGGACACAGGGCTGGGCTTCACATCCAATTCCCAGCAAAAGCTCAACAAAGGCAGATGTGTTCCCAGGTAGGAAACTGCTCTTGGAACCCCAGACTGGATTGGAAGGGACCTTAAAATTACCCCCTGCCACGAGCAGGGACACCTTCCACTATCCCAGGGTGCTCCCAGCCCCATCCAACCTGGCCTTCCAGGGATCCAGGGGCAGCCACTTCCAGGGCACTTCCAGGGATCCAGGGGCAGCCACAGCTGCTCTGTACCAGGGCCTGCTCACCCAGAGTAATAAATTTCTTCCCAATATCCAATCGAAACTTGTCCTTTCTTTCAGTTTAAAACCATTCCCCTTGTCCTGTCACTGTCTGCCCCTATGAAAAGCCCCTCTTCTTCTTTTTTATAACTCATTTCAGACAAGAGGATCTGAGGACAGACGTGAACCTCCCCAGCTCTCCAGGTCTGTCTCTACAGATCAGAGGTGCTCAATCCCCATCCCCATCTCCACCTGCAGCAGGGCAGGATCTGAGCAGCAGGACCTCAGCCAAACTCCAGCCCAGGCACAGGCACTCAGCTTTTGGACCAGATTAAAGAACCCCTCTGGCTCCTCCTTCCCAGCACCCAAAAGGAACTCACCCAGAGGAACCATCCCCAGCCCTGCCCAGAGCCAGCCCCAGGGGTGACCAGCCCTCACCCCGAGGAGCTGCTCCCTCTCCCCCATCCTCAGTCAGGCCATATTTCCCATGTTTCCATGAAAGTTTTCAGTGGCACACAAAATCAGCCACAAAATTAGCAAAGTTTCATCTAAAAAATAACCCAGAGCAGGGAAGCTGGGAGCCTTCCCTGGAAGCAGAGCTTTGGCTGAGACACAATTCCCTGCTCCCCACAGGAATAGCTGATCTCTTAGAGAGCAAAATCTGCTTTATCCTGTCCTACTCTCCTACTGAAGGGCCATACTGAACACCAGACACTCCTTCAACCAGAGAGATGCCCCATTCCAACAGCAGCCTCTGCACAGCCCAACACCTTCACTTAATATACAATGCTTCCATTTCTAACCCCCTCAGTAGCACTGAACTCAGAAGAGCTGCAAAAATGATCACAGTCAATGTTTTGGAGTCTTAACAGAGGCTTTAGTACCATTTATAAGTGGAATTTTTAGTAAAACCACTTCTGCCTGGAGAGCAGGATCTCACTGAGAGCCCAAGAACTTCAGAAAGATTGAAAAGTTCCACCCCAACCATTCACCTGCTGCATTTCCATTCATTTCCCCCTAATTACCAAACCCTGCACTTCCCATTAGCTCCAATCAAACCTCCAGAGGCGTCCACTAAGCCAGATTGAAAGGAAATTTGCACCCCAAGAACCTGCCAGCAAATTTTATTTAAAGAAGCAGAGAAATCTCCTCCCTCAAGTAAATTCCTCCAGATTCAGCCAGCAGCAGGTGAGCTGATGGCAAGATCTACCAGCCCTTCTCTGTCCTGATTCCCAGGAGGAGGGGATGCTCTGCCTCCAGCACAGGGCTGACCAAAGAGATGGAAGAGGGAAGGAGGAGCATCCAGAGGGGGCAACAAGGCTGGAGAGGGGCTGGGAGCACAAACCCTGAGAGGAGCCCCTGAGGGAGCTGGGGGTGCTCAGCCTGGAGAAAAGGAGACTCAGGGCTGCCCCCATCACTCTCTGCACAGCTCCTGAAAGGTGCCTGTGCTCAGCTGGGGCTGGGCTCTGTCTGCAGCAGCACTGACACAGCCAGAGCACACAGCCTCAGGCTGCACCAAGGGAAATACAGGCTGGAGATTGGGGAAAAGCTTTTACAGAAAGAGTGACAAAGTTCGGGAATGGCTGGAAGTGGAGTCCCCATCCCTGGGTGTGTTTAACAAAGCCTGGATGTGGCACTGGGTGCTGTGGCATTCACATTCTCTGCAAAAATCCCTTCACCCAGGATTCTTCTCCTGGGAAGCTGCGAAGCCTCAGAGAAAAGGAAAGCAATTCTTATCCCATTTGCTTCTCCTGTGTTGTGCTCACATGTGGAATGTGTTTGGAGATTGTTTACCCACAGGTGATTGTTCCATTGCATTCTGCTGGGAGTTGTTTTCACTCTTTGGCCAGTCAGGGCCAAGCTGTGTCAGGACTCTGGAGAGAGTTACCAATTTTCATTATTATCTTTTTAGCCTTCTGTAAGTATCCTTTCTTTATTCTTTAGTATAGTATTTAATATAATATAGTATCATAAAGTAATAAATTATCCTTCTGAGAACATGGAGTCAGATGCATCATCTCTCCCTCATTAGGGTTCCCTGCATTTACAATAGGGTGCCACGGTTTAGTTGAGGTGTTGGGGCTGGGTTGGATTCAATCTTGAAGGTCTCTTCCAACCTGATCATTCTGTGAATTTTTGAGACTTTTTTGTTTTTGCAGGCAACCAAACCAGCCTGGAAGCACCAAACAACATCAGCTAAAGACATCCTGGGGGCTTTGCTGGATGTGCAGGGTGGTCACTGATGTACTGGTGCAGGTCACCTCCAGCAGCTCCCTGTGTCCAGGCACCTTACAGAGCTGGACAGGGGCGGGAGCTCTCACCAAGGAGAGCCAGCTGTCCTGGAGCTCCATCTAGTGCAAGGCACCCTGGCTTTATTCCTGTCTCCACATTTGGGGAAGCCCTGGCTCCTGGAGTCAGGATTTCCAGAGACTTGTGCTTCAGAATCCCCCCATCAATAAATGAGTCCATTTGCAGCTGTTGCTGCTGCAGGTGACACCATAAAAGCACAGTTCAGGTCCATTTACAGCCAGGAGGTAGTAAACAGACAGGGATTCTCTGTTTTTTTTAAATTCTCTGGATTTAGTTTAGTTTTGACTTTGAAGTACTTGGGGCTGCAAAAGGTGTTGCCCACAAACTCCGCAACCTCTGAAAGAGCAGAGCAGCACCAGGGCTGGGTGGCTGAAACACAGCTCTGGTTTTTGAAGGATTCACACTTTCTACATCTTACACCTGCTTCATTGTCTCTGAAAGCCTCCATCACAGCAGAAGTGCTCAGAGCTCCAGAAAAAGGTGATTTCCCCTGAAATTCTTGCTGGAAGCTGTCAGCAAACTGCACCATGAGCATGAGCTCCTAGTTTTGTTTTAAACACTAGTATCAAAAGGGAGGGGAAAAGAAAAATAAAGACACATTTTTGGAAAAAGCACAATGTTAATTTTCAAAGGAATGAAGGAAAAAGTGGGATGAGATCCTTCATACTGCTTTTTCCCCAGATGCACTCAGCTGGACACAAAGACCAAGGATCTCTCTCCCCAGTACTTAACGCAAATCCTTTTCCTAAAGCCCCTCTGCCATCCATGCCCACCACAACAGCCCCAAATCCCAGAGTTTTCCACAAATGCTCCTCAGGGAAGCCAAGACTTTGTGCACATCATTATATTTTTAACCACCCCCATATTCACAGAGTTTCAACTCCTGAGAGGGAGGGGAGATTTAAACAAAGGGAGATGTGTAAATACCTGAATAAAGACATGAATGATTAACAGAAATAACTGTTAATAACTGTTAATTGTTTCCATGCCACTTGCCAAGATGCATTAGAGGCTACAAGGGATTTCCAGCTATTAAGCTATTATGTCCACACCTCCAGGTGGGGAGGCAGTGGTGTTAAATGAAGGTCACAGAGTGATTTATACAAAATGCTACAACATTTTTGCTCATTTTTTTATTAAATATCTCTGCAGTGCTATTCCCTGGGAACTCCTGCTTTACACACCTCACAACTGCTCAGCTTTCCATGGAATCACAGGATCATTAAGGAAAAGATCAAATCCAACTTTGAACCAAACACCACCATTCCCACTAAAGTGTATTGCCAAGTGCCACAAATACTTGTGAACACTCCCAGGGAAGGTGACAACAAAATCTATGGCGAAAATGTGGGGGTTTGCAGCAAACGGTGGGATGTCCCCCAAAGCACAGCTTCTGCTGGAGAAATATCAGGGAAACTTCATGCTGTCAGGCTTGGGAGTTTGAAAACTCTCAAAAACAAGAAAGAAATCAAAGCATAAATGTGTTAATTCCTTGGAATATAAAATACCTGTGGTTTTCCATGCTGGCTCCAGGGCTGAGGAGTGCCCTACAGGGGTGGGCTCCAGCCAGACACAGCCCCCCATCCCAGGGGGATGCTCCATTTTCTGCGGGCCCATCAGCTGCTGGTTTGAGCTCCATATGTCTCACAAAACCCTCTTAAAACAACTTCCAGAAATGCTTTTATTCCCAGGATGTTCTGACTTGAATGCATCTGATTCATCCCCCTTCTAAATGACCCTTTTACAGCACAGCCTGAGCAGCCAAAGGGAAGCAGGGTTGTTTTCTCCCTGCTATCACAATCAAGTTGTTTGGTATAAAATGTGGCTGAGAAGTGAATCCATAATGTTCCTGGCCATGTAAGGAAACTGCTATTACCAGGAGGAAAATGCAGGTAGTAACTCTGTGGGTTTTTCTCCACTGGAACTGTAATTAATGTGGATGCTGTGCACTAAGTGCAGGGAGAAATACAGACTTCACAGCAGTGAAAATGCATCTCATTAACACAGAAACTACTGTATCGTCCAAATGCATTATGTTCAGCAAGGAAAAGCTGTGTAATTGAATTCCCACCAAAGCACACTTCATCTGCATCAAACAGCACCGTGCTCATCCTGCAGCTCCTTCAGGCTGCTGCTGGAAATGAGGATTAATTAGGATACCTGCTCCTTACTCAGGGAGCAGGCACACATGCGGTGGTCAGGCTTGGGGCTGCAGTGAGAGACTCTGCCAGCCAGGCAGAGCAGGGTGACTCCAAAGATTTGGATCTTCTTGCACTCAGGATGCACCAAAAAATCAACATTATTTTGTCTGTTCAGAAAACGCTGGTAAAAAACCCAACAATTCACAGGAAGGCACCTCTGCTGCATAAATACTTCAGTAATAATTTATAAGTGATTTATGGAATTGGTTTTGAATTATTCTAGGCTGGATTGGCTCGAGTGGCAGGGATGTGTATAAATCATTCTGTGCACAGCACCTCCCAATCC
Source organism: Melozone crissalis (assembly GCF_028551555.1). NCBI lineage: Eukaryota > Metazoa > Chordata > Aves > Passeriformes > Passerellidae > Melozone > Melozone crissalis. The sequence goes on along the minus strand of NW_026535795.1, from coordinate 12,756,740 downwards.
CAACATGCAGCTAATGAACCCTCTGGAGCTGAAAACACTCCTCCTTCAGGAAGAGCCCACTGATCTGCAGCATTTTAACAAGTAAATTATTATTAATTTAAATAAATACATTAATAACTCCCAAATACAGCAGAGGAGAGAGTTTGGGAAGGGGTAGGAGGCATCCAGACAGAAACAGCAGAGAAGGTTTGGAGATTTGGAGTGGGAAATCTGTGCTTTTCTCTCTCTTTCAGTGAGATCCAAGTGGGACTAATCCATCTCTTTGCTACAGAACCTCCCATCCATGAGCCCTGGCACTGGGGTGTGGAAGGACAGCAGGAGCTTGTTAAAATGCATTTTAGCTCATCATCATCTATCGTCCCTTTTCCTCCCTGTCCCATTTGCACCAGAGCTCCAGCACGCAGCTCTCCAGCATCCCACCAGCATAACTTCCAGGCTGAGAAAGCCCTGCAGAGCCAAACTCCAGAGTTGTTCTGGGCAGAGGCATCTTGGGGCAAAGCAGCACACAGGGAGGAAGTTACCCCATGCCACGTTGGGGTCCTGCTATGATTTTCGTCCACATTCACCCCAGACCTTGGCTCCCACAGTCCCCCACAATGAGAAGGGCTCAGCCCCCTCAGCAGCCCCTTTGGGTGTCATTTTGGCCTGGAGGGGAGGCAGTGGGAGCAATCCATCACCCTCAACCTTTGGAAAACCAGCTGGGATATCATCTTAAGCTGCCGCTCAGGTGAATTTTACTCACTGGAGGTGCCAGGTGTGAAAAACACCAATCACTTGTTTTAAAATTTTAAAAGTTTAATAGTGGTAAAATGGTTATAAAAATAGCAATACAAATTAGAGCAATAAGAATTTGGACAATCAGAGTTAGGAAAATAAAGGGCAATAAAAGCAAAGAATTATGAATGTCCAGATACTTTCCTTTTGAAAACATGCTCACTTACAAAGGAGTAACCCTTAAAAGCAACAGCCTGTTGCACATTCGTACATCTCATACAAAATAATTCAAAATTATTCAAAAACTCTTTTCAAACAAAGAGTGTTCTCTGGTTATTGTCAACTTCTCCCCCTTAATCCTGTTGGTGCCTCAAAGATGAGAAGGAGGCAGATGAAAGTTTCCAGTAAGGCAATAATTCTTCTCTTTTGGGATCTTAGTGTCTTGTTGCTGTTATCTCTGTGTGAAGAATTTCTTGATTATCCCATCTCTTTCTTGAGCTAGTTAAAAAATATCTTACCTAGCATGGTTTCTATTTTAACCTTATGTTATAACCTAAAACTATATTTAACACACTACTTAAGAGAATGAATACAGCATAACTTTCTAGCATAACACATACAATATTCATTTTAATATTTGTGAAAAGACAATCATATAATACACATTTTTCACACCAGGGATGCTGAGCTCTGCCTCATTCTGGCTCCCTAAATATGTGGGACATGATGCCATCTCTGCCAGGACCTCACTGTGCTCACCAGAGCCTCAGCTCCCATGCAGCCTGGCACACCCCATTACTTCCCATGCTTCAAATCCCATTATTCAGCTCTAACGAGGAAATAATTTTAATTAAGGAAATTAAAAATGTATTTGCGTTGGAATTTTAAGTAGGTGCTAATTTGAAGGCATGAAAAGGAGCCCTGGGGCCTGTTTGTGTCAGGAGCAGGAGGGGATGGGGATGGAGGAGGGGAAGGGCCCTCTGCATCCCCTGGGGACAGCAAAGGGTCCCTGGGGAGCAGGGACAGGGCACAAAGGCAGCTGTGAGAAACAACTGCTCACTTTGAAAATTTAAAGAGGTTTATTAAACCTTGACAAAAATACAACAAAAGGAGTACATAAGGAAAAAAGCTGAAGCGGTGGGATGAATACCACATGGCAGGTTCATCTTCAAGATGGATGCTCAGTCTTTTATACCCCTGGGGGTTGCATCAGCCAGCCCTGGCCCCTCCCAGGGTCTGTCAGTCAGCTCTTCTTTGCCATTTATCAGTGGAGACTGCTTTATGTAACTGGATTGGAGATCAGGTGTTGCCATGCCTCACCCCCTAAGCACCAAGCTTTTCCATTCCCAACTGCCCCATGCAAGGGGCACATGTGCAGCCTTCTTTGTACCTGTCCTAGACAACCCCGGCTGTCTGATGGTAACACTACAGGAGGGGGAAAAGGGAACTATGGGGAGAACAGAGGACATCTAAACTACAATAACATAACTATACATCGTTAAAGCTTTTCTTAATGTTTACACAATAGTTATCCCTGAATTGCCAGAGCCAATCATCTCACTATCCATCTATAACACAGCAAAAGGCAGAACTACCCCCCAGCTAAGGAGGGCTCCAGCTGACTCCATTCTGTTGTCATTATATTGCAAGAGTTCTATATTGCTCGAGTTTCGTACCTCCTTGATGTTTCTTGTAGGCAGCTCCTCTAGGCACTGACTTGTCCTCACAGCAGCCAACTGACTCTAGTTCCCACCAATCCAGTCTTTTATAACATTCTTCTTGTTAGCTACAGCTGTGGCCTGTTAAAATCAGGCCTGCTGCTAATCTTTAATAATTAACCCAGCTGCAACTCTTTAGAGGGTAAGATTACTTTCTATACTACCTTTATTTACATATATTCTATCCCCCTACACCATTCCTGAGGGAGGGTGGAGCCAGGTGCCAGTAAGGCTCAGCACAAAAGGAGTAGGCCTCAAGTTGCACCAGGGCAGTGTTAGGTTGGATGTTAGGGAAAATTTCATCATGGAAATGACTGTCAAACATTGGAACAGCTGCCCAGGACAGAGGTGGAGTTTCCATCCCTGGAGGAATTTCAAACCCCTCTGCATGTGGCACTTGGGAACCTGGTTTAGTGGTGGGCCTGGCAGTGCTGGGAGAACAGCTGGTAGTCAATGATCACAGAGGGGTTTTCCAACCTTAATGATTCTACAGGTCAATGAAAAGCAGGAAAAAATGTGTTGGAAAGTCCTTCAGAGAAGCCCTGAAGCCACGAGGCCACAAGGAGGGTTAAAATATTCCAAAGGTGTCCCAGATCCCCAAGGGCTGCAGGGGCCTCTTCTGTCATCTGCACGGTCAGCCCCAAAGGCTCAGGTTCATCTGGAGGTGCCAGCTCCTGCTTCCATTCCCTCCTTCACTTGGCATTGGAACCGCTGCCCAGGGCAGAGGTGGACTTTCCATCCCTGCAGGAATTTCAAACCCCTGTGCATGTGGCACTTGGAAACATGGTCTACTGGTGGGCCTGGCAGTGCTGGGAGAACAGCTGGTAGTCGGTGATCACAGAGGGCTTTTCCAGCCTTAATGATTCTGCAGATCTATGAAAAGCAGAAAAAAATGTGTTGGAAAGTCCTTCAGAGAAGCTCTGGAAGCCATGAGGCCACAAGGAGGGATGAGAATATTCCCAAGCTGGCCCAGATCCCTATGGGCTGCAGAGGCCTCTCGTGTCCTCACCTGGAGGTGCCAAGTGCTGCTTCCATTCCCTCCTCCACTTGTTGCTGGTCTCCAACATCACAAGACTCCATCAGCACTGTCCCACGCTTTCCACAGGTGCCACCAACCCACTGGGAGCTCAGCTGAGTGACAGTGCCACGAGGAGGTGGCTTTTGGCCAGAAGGAAGGAGATGCTTCTCATTTTGTGTCCTTGCAGCAGAGACAGCCCAGAGAAGGCTGCAATGCAAAACTCAGCTTAATGCAGCTGGGTAAGAGTCCTATCAAAACAGCAGCTAATTAAAGTAATACCCAGTGTTATTAATGCTGCAGCTCTGCCATCACCCATGTATTTATAATAATAGTGTTCCCACTGTAATAGCATTAATCATAATGGATTTACTAAGAAATTAAGGGGGAAGTGATATTATCACCCTCGGGAACAGCACTTGACAGCAGCCCTGCTTAGTGTGTGGATGTGGATTGCTTTAATTCTCAGTGTCTCACTCATTAATCTGCTTTTCCAAGGGCCCCTCACAAACACCCCTCTGGGAGTGCAAGCACAGGAGGTAGGACAAGCAGAGCCAGGAGAGGCAGAGCAGCCCAGGGAATCCTGGCAGAGGGTCAGCACAGCCACCAGGGTGTCCTCATGGGGTGTGAGGGCACGCTCCTCTCCTGCCTTAGTGGGCAGTGTCCATGTCTTAGCATCATCTTTTTCCCCAGCCAATCTGCAATTCTCAGCTCCATGCTTAAAAGACTCTTCTAGCTTTACCTGGGGAGCAAGGAATATTCAGCACCTCTTCCCTACATTTATAACAAGCACTCAAAGGTTTTATTGAAACTTGTTTTCCCATAGGCCTTTCTCCTCATCAGGCTTCTGGTTCAGGACACAACAGCAGCTTGTCTGGGCCAGGGAATGCAGTGAGACACCCACAAGGCTCAGCCCACCACCCTCACCAGAACCCACCCATGATCAGCACATTGAGCTTCCACCAGCAGCTCCTGTCTGATAAAAATGAAAGCTTGATGTATCTCCTAAAAGTTAGATGATCTGAATAAAATTAAATCCTGATAAAAATCAAAGCTTGATAAAAACTAAAGCCTGAAGTCCAAAGTGATCCAATGATTTTTACCAGTTCAGCTTTCCTTGATTAGTTTATGGCTGTATGTAAAGACAGACATTTTATCACAACTTGCATTAAACCCCTCTGATGCCTTGCCTGGGAGAGTGGAAATGGCCTGGAAGCTGTTCACCAGCCAGCAGGGAAACAAGCTGAAGGAAAAATGCTCCCAAACCTTGGAAAGCCCTGGAGCCCTCTCAGGGCTGGTGTCTCCAACATGGGCATCTGGCTGTCCCCAGTGTGGCCTCCAAGGAAACATGGGGGTTCCACAGCTAATGAGTACCTGGATTTATTGTGCCTATCCTTTGCATCACACAAAGGGCCTGAGGACAACGGGTTCATTTTGTCACCCCAAGTTTTTGATACACAAATAAACACATTTCCACCTTTTCTTTGCCCATTTAATTTTTTTTCCTTTCTTTTTTTCTACTTAAGGAGAGGGCTGGGCTGCATGCCCAGGGACTCCTCCATATCCTGCCCCCAGCCAGGGAGGCCGCAGTGAGGTCTCCCCAGGGCCTTCTCTCCTCCTGGCTGAGCAACCCCAACTCTCTCAGCCTTTCCTCAGAGCAGAGGGGCTCCAGCCCCTGCAGCATCTCTGGGGCCTCCTCTGCACTCCCTCCAACAGCTCCAGGTGCTTCCCATGGTCACAACCCAGAGCTGGGGCGTGGATGAGCCCGGGAGGGGCTGCCGCTTCATGGGCACCAGGGCGGAATTTTGTGTTATCCCTAGAGAGGAACTAAGCGCACTTGGATGCTGAAGGATAAAATGAAAGGGATGAATGTGCTGGGCAGTCCTGCTGCCAGAGGCAGTTCCTTGTGGAGGCTGAAGAGATCTGGCAGGGGCAGATCCTGGGGCTCCCCTTGTCACAGCCCCCAGTCCAGAGTGGCTGCAATGGGTGGAAGGGCCGGGCCATGGATCCAGGCCCAGCTCAGAGCTCCCTGTGCTGTGGCTCCAGGCCCAGCTCAGAGCTCCCTGTTGTGAGGCTCCAGGCCCAGCTCAGCTCAGCCATGCCCAACCCAGCTCAGAGTTCTCTTGTGCTGTGGGTCCAGGCCCAGCTCAGAGCTCCCTGTGCTCCCACAAGCACAGGCTCCAAATCAAACCCTGCCCATGGGGACACAGCAGCCCTGCCACACTGGCTCCCTGCAGCTGAGGCTTGGTCTGCAGCACCCAGGGGTGCCCACACAGCCCTGATTGTCCCCAAGGCTTCCTGGAGCCTGAGCCCAAGCCAGAGGCCCCGTTACTGAGACTCCCTTCTGCCTCCAGCCCCTCGGGGTGCCCGGGAGCAGGGGGTGCCCACACAGCCCAGCACAGCCTTGGTGGCACTGGGGACACGAGGGAGGAGCCCTGGCTGAGGCTCTGCAGGACCATGCAGGCTCGGCCCTGCTCCCTCATGGGCTCCCATGGGCCAGGGCCCGCTGGGGTTTTGCCCAGCAACTGCAGGGGCAGAGGGATCTCTGTCAGTGGGACCCCCTGCGCACAGGGACCCCTAGCCCCCAGGTGTCCGTGCCAGCATCCCCAGGGACCTCCAGCCCCAGGAACCCAGAGAAAGTGGAAACCCCAACTCTGCAAACGCTGCTTGTTCCCAAAGAACATGCAAAGAGAGCTGAGAAAAACAAGGACAATGTATTTACAGAACAGCACCACCAACAACAAACTACAGAATGTATTTACATTATAAGAATCTTTATGACAACAACAATCTATGAAGTGTATTTACAGTAAAAGGATCTATATAGCAGTCTAAGAAATGTATTTACAGAAGAACCTAACTACAGCTTATAGAACGTATATACAGAAGGGACAGTGTCCATCATCTCTGTCAGTTCTGGAAGAGAGGGAAGCAGCACAGGACCATTCCAGCCTGGCCCTGAGGGCTGTTCCCTGTGCCCCCAGGCTGGCACACGCTGGCACAGTGGCACTCTGCTGCCAGCACTGAGCCCAGCTGGGCTGGAGCCGGGCCCCAGGCGCTGGGATGGGGCTGGTGTGGCCCAGAGCAAGCACAGGACAGGCTGGGGTGGTGTTTGTGCCCCCACAATCCAGAGCCCCCTGGGCACCGTGTCACTGTGCCACCCAGCCCAGCTCCAGCCTGGCAGCAGGAGACCCACCCTGCCTGTGGGCAGGGCATGGCCAGCACTGGCCTGTCCTGTCCTGGGGCTCCATCTTCATCCCAGGATCATGGGCTGCTCCTCATCTTCCTCATTGACCTCCATGTCCTCCATTCTTCCTCCATATCAACCTCCAGCTCCTCAACAAACTCTTCCACATCCACCTCCATTAGGGGCAGGGCATGGCCAGCACCTGCCTGTCCTGCTGTGGGGCTCCATCTTCATCCCAAGATCATGGGCTCTTCCTCATCTTCCTCATTGACCTCCATGTCCTCCATTCTTCCTCCATATCAACCTCCAGCTCCTCAACAAACTCTTCCACATCCACCTCCATTAGGGGCAGGGCATGGCCAGCACCTGCCTGTCCTGCTGTGGGGCTCCATCTTCATCCCAGGATCATGGGCTCCTCCTCATCTTCCTCATCGACCTCCATGTCCTCCATTTCTTCTTCCATATCAACCTCCATCATCTGCTCCAGCTCCTCTACCCCATCAACCTCCATGTCCTCCATTTCTTCCTCCATATCAACCTCCATCATCTCCTCCAGCTCCTCTACCTCATCAACTTCCATGTCCTCCATCTCTTCTTCCATATCAACCTCCATAATCTCCTCCAGCTGCTCTACCTCATCAACTTCCATCTCCTCTGCAGTATCTTCTACATCTACTTCCATACTCTCTTCACTATCCATATCCACTTGCATGTGCTCTTGGGTGTCTCTACCAGGCTATATCAGGAAGATGCCTCAGAGGGAGTCTCTGTTCCACACCAGCACCACTTTGCTCCAGCCTGCCCACGCAGTCAGGGGGTACCCCCCCTCCCTGGAATGGCACTGCACCTTCACTGGGACAGCAGTGCACTTTTTTCATCAGTGATTTGCAGGAAATGAGCTTTGGAAGAGGCAGAGATTGAATTTTCTTGGGATGGGAAATGGTTCTGTTTTGGGAAAGGGAAGCTGAGCAAACTTGCTGCCAGACGTGGTGTTTCCCGGTGGGCAGCTCGTGGGGACTGTCCAGGCTCTGCTGCAGGCAGGGCGTGGTGCTGGGAGCACAGCAACAGGCCAGGCAAAGAGGGAGGTCAGCCCAATCCCTTGGCTTTTCATTTTGTTCCCTACTCAAGAGTAAAATCAAAAGATTTCATGTTTTCTGGGGCGGTAAGAGGCCCTGTCTTGGTGTGGGCAGAGCAGCCTTTCCCTGGGACTTGTCTCTGAGCTCTGTTACACGGTTCCAGTGGCCCTTTGGTGGCCTCCTGCCTGCCCTCCATACCCACCCTGGACTGCTCCCCATCCTCCCAAGGCTTCTCAGCAGCTCCTGGCTGGAAATGCCAGCAGCTGTCAAAGCTTCTGCTCTGCAGAGCTGATTCCCTGGGGACTCTGTCGCTTAGACGAGACCACGAGGAGCAGAGCAGAGTCAATGAGGGCCCTGCTTACTCTCTCTCGGTGGGGAACAGGGTAATTATAAAGTACTACTAAGGAAACTGCAAACCCTGTGGAAGCTGCGGCCCGAGGGCCCGGCGGGGTGGGAGCGGACAGCGGCAGCAGCAGGGTTTGGTGCGGGAGCAGCAGGGTTCGGTGCGGGAGCAGCAGGGTTTGGTGAGGAAGCAGCAGGGTTTGGTGCGGGAGCAGCAGGGTTTGGTGCGGGGCCGGCTCGGCTGTGGGTCCGCAGGCGGAGCGGGCAGGACGGGCCGATCCAGGGGCCGTGGAGCGGAGCTGCGAAGGCAGGAGAAGGCCGGGTGCGGGCCCGGGCTCTGCTCCCTGAGCAAGCGCTGAGCGGGGCTGCAGCGAGGGCAGCGGCTGCGCAGTGGACAGGGCCGGGAGGGCTGCCCCGGGGCTGCCACGGAGCCTCCAGCGGGGCCGGGCCGAACCACCGGGGCTGCCCCGGTGCTGCCGGCCCCGTACTCCGGGCAGGGGCTGCCGGGGAGCTCCTGCCTGCCCGGGGGGAGCGCCTGGAGGAAGCTGCCCGGGAAGGGGCCGAGTTCGGGCACTGCTGGGCCCCGGGCTCGTTGCACTCGTTGCTGTGGGAGCCCGCAGCCCTGCCCTGCCCATCGCCCCCGCCGGGGCTCGGTGCCAGCACCCAGCGCTCCCGCAGCGACCCTGCAGCCACCGCGGGCACCGGCACCCGCAGGCCCCAGCGCAGCACGGCCAGCGCTGGGCCCTCCACAGAAGTCCTAGGGCTACTCCACCGTGAGAGACAGGGATCATAGAATGATCAAATCCTTAAATGGTTTGACTTGGATGAGCCCTAAAGATCATCCCATTCCATGCTGAGCACTCTCCCTGCAGACCAGGTTGCTCAGGGTGCCGTCCAGCCTGATGCTGAATGCTCCCAGGGATGGGGCTTCCACTATTGGTGCCGATCTCTCACCAACCACACTGGAAAAAAAATCATCTTTCTCCCCTCAGTTTTCAGCCATGCCCTTTTCTCCTCTCTCCACAGGCCCTGCTGAACACTGTGTCCCCATCTTTCCTTTGGGCCTTTCCTCAGCTGCTGTGAGGCCTCCCAGGCTCCCTCACTTCACCAACGGCGAGAAGCCCCCTTCCTCCGAGAGTCCTTATGGCTTTTCTCTCCCCGCTGCTCCATGCTAAAATCATCCTTCCATCTCCACAGCAGCTCCTCTCCATGTTTCCATAACCATGCAATAACACAGCCCATCTCCACCAGGCTGCTGGGCGGTTAAATGCAGAGCTGCCTCCATAAATAAATTCCAGAGCAAGCCCTTAGTATGGTTCTGTCCTGGTTTTTTGGACGTTGCTAGAAGAGAACATCACCTGTGGGTGAAGTTGGGATGGTTTGTGGGGTGTGGGAGCAGTGGGTGTCACAGAGAACATCCCAATGGGTGGGAACTGGTCACAGGCAGATTGAAGGAAGCTTTTAAAGGTGAAGACTTAAGTGAGACCTTAAATTGAGAATGAACATCTGGAGATGAAGCCTCAGCTGCAGGGTCAGTGTGTGTGCCCATGCTGAGAAGCCACCACGGATTGTGGATCAGGGATGGGAGCAGTGGGACCTTCACCCTGCCAAAGCCAAAACCTTTGGCTCCAGTTCAAGGCAACAGATTTGAGGCATTTCATGCCCACAGTGTCACCAAACCTCAGAGCCCCAGCAGGGACAGCCCCAGCCCCTCAATGGCCACACAGAAGTGGTGGGAACCCTGTCAACACATGTCCAGCAGAAGCTGCAGCGTCCCTCAGTCTCTATCCCAACGCCCCCATGGCTCTCCCTGAGCTGGAATTGCTGTTTGGTGGGTTGATAAAACAAAAGCACCCCAAACTTTCCAAGCAATAAGGTGAGCCCTGCTGAGGAGCTGAGTTAGGACCTCCTGCCCTTGCTGAGGGATGGTTTGGCAGAGGAGAATAACATCAGGTGAGGGGTGGAAGAGGTGGGTGAGGGAAGATTTGTCACATTCTCTGACAGCAAATGTGACACTGGAGCGAGTCCCTGGGCACAGGGGATGCCCCCACAGCCACCCAGCACTGACAGCCGTGTTCTGGGCAGACGTGTCAGAAGAGCATCCCTGGTCCCCAAAAGCCTCCCAGCCAACCACATGCACACACAGCCCCTCTGCCCTTGTCCTTTATTTTCCAATTTAACTCTGCTCATGTCCCTTGGCTCCTGGCCAGGGGATGTGGAGGGCACCAAGCTCCCTGCAAACAAAAGGAAGTTCTCCAGGACTGTGCTCATGAGATTATATCAGACTTGTCAATATTTGCTCAGGACTGAGGTGGAGTGACTGAACTGAATGAGGCTGAAGAATGATGTCAGGTATTGGATTTGGGAAGTGCTGTGACAGCCCATGGAGGTGCCTGCTGAGGCATCACCAGCTGTTCAACTAAAAACAGCTTTTCCTTTTTATCCCTCTTCTTTATATTTTAACTCTAATTTTGTATTTTAGTTTACATGCCAGGCAGAGCTGCTCCCTGTTGCAATACATAAGAGTGTTTTGCATTTTATCTCTGTGTCGTTGCTGGTCAGGTGGAGCTGACCATCCCTGGGGCATGAGAGGAACAGAGCCAGGAGAGATGCCTGACCCCAGGGACTCTGGCACTGGGAATCTCAGAATCCCTTAGGTTGGAACAGACCCCCGAGATCATCGAGTCCAGCCATGAACCCGGCCTTGCCAAACCCAGCCCTAAGCAGAAAACCCAGCCTGGATCTGTGTGAGCTGTCCCCACACTCAGCACCAGCCCCAGCCTGGGTTGGGACACCCCATCCCGCTGCCCGTGACAGAGGGTGGCAGCTCCCGGTGTCACCTCCAGGGACAGGGGCTGGGCTGTCCTCCTGCCGGGGCTGAGGCACTTGGGGACCCCAGCATTGTCACCTTCTCCCCCCGCACTGGAGCTGGTTCAGCACCCTGATGGAGGGAAACCCATCCCGGCATTGCCCTCTGCTGGCAAATCCCTCTCGGATGAGCTTTTCCTCCGCTGTGCTCTCCCAAAATATCCTGGGGAGCAGCTGCGCTGGCTCTGGATGTGCATCTGGGCACCCACAGCGTCCCCAAATCCCGGCTGGTGGCACCAGCGGCCTCAGCTGGAGGGATTGGGTGAGGAGGATCTTCCCTGGGGCTTGGAGCAGGGTCAGGAAAGCAGCTCTGGAGTGACCAGAAACAGAGACTAGAGCCCTTCTGGGCTGAGCCTTCCCTTGGGGAAAAGGGAGCCTGAAATTTAAGTGGGAGAAAGTGCTTTTATTAAAAGCTGGCAGCTAGTGACTCCATCACAGCAGGGAAATATTTAATTTAAAGTTTCACGGTGCTCAGGTGAGAAACACAGAGTGGTTTGTTGGGAGATGGTTTTCCAGAGAAGTGGGATGCTGGGTGATGAGCCATTGTTATTTAGGGTATGGGTGACCTTGTCAGGCTGGCCTCAGCAGGGTCACCTATGCCCCATCACCTTTGTCCCCTCAGGTGAATGTCGGGGGCTGGCAGAGCACCCCGGGTCAGGCCCTGCATTCAGGACAAGTGCCTTGTGCCCAGTAGCTGGGGTTAGTTACCCCCGAATGTCAGGGGAAGAGCCAGGAACGGTGGGCAGGAGCCTCTGCTGTGCCAAGTCTGTCTGTCTGTCCAGAAAGGCAGCTTTGCCTCCAAGTGTTCGAGTGGGAAATTGCAGGGACCGGCCCGCGCTCCGGCATGGCTTGGAGGGGTTTGTGTGTCTCTGCAGCGGATGGAGAGGGGGATATTGGGCAGGAATCCTTCCTGTGAGGGTGGGCAGGCCTGGCACAGGGTGCCCTGGCACTGGGGCTGCCCCTGGATCCCTGGCAGTGCCCAAGGCCGGGCTGGGAGCAGCCTGGGACAGTGGAAGGTGTCCCTGTCATGACAGGGGGTGGAATGGGATGATCTTTAAGGTCCCTTCCCAGACAAATCCGAGGATTCTGCAGGCACAGCAGAGAGGATGGGCCAAGGCAGGGCAGCAGGACAAGCTTTTGGGTTGTGTCTCTGCTGGACAGCTCAGCCTAAACCCCACTGGTTCCTGGGACATTTGAGATCCTGAAGCCAGAAAGCCCCAGAAGCCTCAATTCTACCTCATCCCAAAGCCATCTCTTCCCTAATGCCCACAGGGGAGTCCCAGGAGCTGCAGAGGTTTTGGAAAGCTCACTGTGGATGGGGAAGTTCTGCCCAAGCCCGGCACTTCATGTCCCTGTTCTGCTGAGCAAACCCCTTTGAAACCTCCTCCCATCACACACAGAGTAGGACGAGGCCAGAGCAGGGGAACAGTTCAGCAAAGGAGAACCCCAAGGACAGCAGGAGAATCCCAAGGACGGCAGGAGAACCCCAAGGACAGTAGGAAAACCCCAAGAACGGCAGGAGAACCCCAAGGGCAGCAGGAGAACCCCCAAGGACAGCAGGAGATCCCCAAGGATGGCAGGAGAACCCCAAGAACAGCAGGAGAACTCCAAGGACAGCAAGAGAACTTTAGGGATGGCAGGAGAACCCCAAGGACAGGAGGAGAACCCCAAGAACAGCAGGAGAACCCCAGGGATGGCAGGAGAACCCAAAGGACAGCAGGAGGGTGACATGAGGCAGCCCCAGACCCAGCTGGATCCACCCCTCCTTCACTCCCAAGGGACAGCCAGCTCTGGCCACAGCTCTGAGGTGACAGAGAGGAGGTCACCAGGTTCCCACAGCACAGACAAGGAAAGGGAAACCTCTGATAATGCCCTAAAACGTGGCCTCAGAATCCTGTCAGCTGAGCAGACTGGGAGATGTCCAGCTGAGCTGAAGGCCTGGAGCCAGGGGAGGGAGGAAGGGCAGGAAGAGGAGGGAGGGAAGGAGGGAGGAAGGGATGGGGCTGGGCTGGTGAGAGCCACAAGATTTGGAAAGCATCACTTTGATTTAATGGGCCTTGATGTTTGAAAATGAAGTTGAGAGTTCTTTTCTTTGCCACAGGGCTGAGCAGCCAGCAGGATTTAGAAGGGCAAGAGCTTTCCAGATGAGCCGTGCAATTTTGTAATAAGAACCAAAATAATGATAAAAATAATGAGCAGGGGAGGGAGGGAGCGCTGGGCTCATCCAAATGTTAACCTGAGGGTCCTCTCAGCAGCACCCTAATAAAGGGATTAACCTGCTCTATTAATTAGTGGTGTTACATCTCTCCAGTGGGAATAAACTCATCCTTACAGGCTAATTCTATAAACACGCTGCACACAGGGACTTCAGTGAGCCCAGTGCTTTTAATGAAAGGAATGAGATTTAAACACAAATGAGATTTAAACACACACCTCTCTGCAAAGGGATTAGAGTGGCCCCTGCTGTTGGCATCTGTGGGGCTGGTCATGATAACCCAAAAGGGTGAGAGGCAATGGGGGCACCCCAGAGTGGGGAGTCCATCCCAGAGGAGCTGTGGGGGGATGGAACCCCCTGGAGAACCCACAGCCATTGCAGCCAAGGGGGTGCCCAGCCCTCTCTGCTGTTTGGGTGCCCAGAGTGACAGAGGTGTCCCCAGCAGCCCAGGATGTGGCCCTGGGGCTGTGCCTGGGGGTGGAGGAGCTGCAGCATCACCGGAGTGCCCTGTGGGGTTTTGGGGTGGGGTTTAGCAGAGGGGGCAGGTGTGAGGCAGAGGGAGCAGCAGGAGAGAGGCACAAGGAGCTTAGTCCAGGCTGTGAGCTCCAGGCCACCAGCTCTGTCCCTCCAGAGCAAGCACAGGACACCTGCAGGACTCCAAAGCTTGAGGGTCTAGTGAGGACTGGGAAAACTGGGAGCAGATGGAACCAGGCAGTAACTTGGGTGAGACAGAGCCAGGGAGCTGGGATGTGCTGCTGTGAGAGCAGCAGCAGGGCTGGGTTGGCAGTCAAACTGGCCCCAGAGCAGGAGCAGGACCCAAGGGTGAGATGTCACAGGAAGGGGGAATGTGACACAGGGGAAGGCACCTGATTTATGGCACTGAGCTCTCACTCACAGGAATGCCATGGCCTGTGTGTTGCTCCAGGGGACACTTCCCTGCAGGGAGAGCACACAGGGATCTATCTGATGGCATTGTATGGAGAAGCTGTGCTGTCCCTCAAATGCTTCAAGTACCAAATTGTAGATGACAGATTTTAGTGAGGACATTCCCCTCAGTGCATGCTGAGAGGCTCCCTGGCATCTCCTGTACCCACCTGCTTCCATGTGAGGCCAAAGGCTCTCCAGAGAGCTCTCAGCTCCTCAGAACCCCCTACTAACCCACTACTAACCCATTACTAACCCACACACACATTAACAACTCACCAGTGAAGCAACTGAACAGCAATTTGCCTCCCCAGTGGCTGATGGAGCCCCCCATTCCCTACTCTTTAACATTGCACTGAAGTTCAATGTCTGTGCCTCAGAACAGGCCCAGAAGAGCAGGAGAGGCCCACAGGAGATCCATTTATCCACCTGGGAAGGGGAAGATCCAGCTGGATCCAGTCTGACAGAGACTAAAGATTCAGTCTGACAGGGCAGTACTGAGCAGAGCCATGGATTGCCATTGTCCTGGAGGGAACAGTGCCCCAGCTGCTGCAGCCCCAGGGGAGATGTCTGCTCAGGTTTATTTACTCTCAGGTTTATTTATCCTGCTTTATCCACCTCACCTCAGCCTCTCTGGCCCAGCTTTTCCAAGTGTTGTGTGAGTGTTCACCCTGTTCCAAAGGTACAAACACAGATCCTAAGTGTCAGTGGCCTCTGAGCCTTGAGCAGCCATCAAGGAGGGATCTCCTTCCTATTCCCCTGACCCAAATGTGCAGCACAAATCCAAAACCCTTCCCTGTCCCTCCCAGGGCTCTGCTTCCCTTGGATCCCATGCAAATGCCATGTCCTGGCTTCTCCAGCTGCACAACAGCCACTCTGTGCTGAAAGAATTCCAAGGGAAAAGCAGGGATGAAACCCTTCAGCCCAGTCTGTATTTTCATGGAATTCCTGAATGGTTTGGGTTGGAAGAGGCCTAAAAGCCCATCCAGTGCCACCCCTGCCAGGGCAGGGACACCTTCCACTGTCCCAGGCTGCTCCAAGCCCTGTCCAGCCTGGCCTTGGGCACTGCCAGGGAATCCAGGGGCAGCCCCAGCTTTTCACTCTGCTTTAAATGAATCATTCTCACACACACATACAGCAGTGACAATCCTTTCCACCTTCCCCAGAGGAAAAACCAAGGATTTTCCCTAAACTGAAAACACCTGGATCCCAGATTTCTGCTTGCCTCCCTTGACAGCTCCACAAGAAAACACTGGCACAGCTGAACTTGAGTTGTTGGGGGCAAGTGAATTGAGCTGAGTTTGCCAGCAGAACTGGAGTGGCTTTGCCAGGAAAAGGGACACTGAGTGGCACTGAGTGGCACCCACAGGAACTGCTGGCACAGCTGCTCCCTCCTGCACTGCCCCACGGTGCTCAGAGGTTCTGAGGGCAGAACTTTCAGGGAAGTTTTGCCCTCAGAACCTCTGAGCAAGGCAGAAAATGCTCCCTGTAAACATCCAGCTGTTCACTAAGGCAGGAATAAGGAATTCAGGGAAACCCAAAGCAGAAAGGTGTCCTGTGAAACTGAAGGAATAAGAACCATCCCATCAGTGATTAAAAGGATGAAGGAAGAAGAGGCTGTAGGAGCTGAGGTTGTCATCCCTCAGAGTAACCAGAAGCCCAACACACACTCCCTGCTGCATCTCTCCTGTGCTGGGGTACAGCTGAGTGAACAGCAAAGCTTAAAAATGAAATGTTACAGGGACAGCTTAGTGCCTTATAGCTGACCAATCCCTGAACAAGTACTAAAAAAAATACTTAAGAATTAAAATATGTAAGAAAGCTTTTACAAAAAATATACATTAAAAATATATATTATTATATATAACATATATAAAAATATATAATATATAAATATATATAATATTTAAATATTTTAATATATTTAAAATATATATTAAAATATATAAGAATGCTTTTACAAAAACATATATTAAAATATATATTATATATAAATATATAATTATATAATATATAATAATAGATAATAATATATATAATAAGATATAATATATAAATATATAATAATATAATTATTAAATAATATATAAATATATAATAAATATATTTAAAATATATATCATGATATATTTTAATATATATTAAAATATATATTAAAATATATGAGAGCTTTTACAAAAAGTAACTAAACAAAAAATGTAAGAGTTAAATCAAATAACATATTAACACTTGTTTACTTTACTTACTTACTTTTGCAATACAGATATACCTATAAATCAACCAAAAAGGAATGTTTAAGTTACTTTAACCAAATAACAAACTCAGACACATATGTTTAACCAATTCAAGGCCAGACCAACTCTTCAGGACCTGTTTAGTCACTGTATCAGAGCCAATCAAGGAGTGGCCAACACCCAATGGTAACAATGATTTGGATAAAGCTACTAATGAGATAAATCCCATCACCAGTGCCAGGGGCATCACTGGCCCTGCTCCCAGCTCCCACATCAGGACAATGCACAGCATGAGTGGGGCTGCTGGGCTGGGTTTTCCCCTCCCAGCTCCACCTGAATGCTCATGCTGGGACATTTCACTGCGTTTTCGCTGCTCCCTGGAATTCCCAGAATAAAACAGAGCTGCTTTAACAACATCTATTAGCACAGTGCACAGCAGAGGTGATTTCCATGATGAAAAACAAAGCCAAGGGCCCCAGTTCTGTCCCTAACCTTTTGCTTTGAACTTAATTCAGCTGATTTCTCCTTGGAGTGGGGATTTTCACACAGAACAGAATCCCAGGGTCACTGAGGTTGGAAAAGATCTCCGAAGTCACTGAGCCCAACCTGTGACTGATCCCCACCTTGTCACCAGCCCAGAGCACTGAGTGCCACATCCAGGTGTTCCCTGACTATCTCCAGGGATGGGGACTCCACCACTTTCCTGGACAGCCCCTTCCAAAGCCTGACAACCCCTTCCATGAAGAAATTCCTCCTGATGTCCAACCTGAACCTCCCTTGGCACAGCTCGAGGTTCTCTCCTATTGTCCTGTCCCTGTTCCCCATAGCTCAGCAGGCTTTAGAGTGGATGTCCCTCATGTAGAAAGAGGCCAAACTCCACCTAAAGCACATCCAGATCACTTAAACAGGACACAGAATTGACCACAGCAGGCACAGGTGAAAATTAATCGAGATATTTAATACAGTGCAATCCATAGTAGTTTCTTAATTAAAATAATTGTGTGCATGTATCTGAATGGGTTATCAATTATCACAAAAAAGCAATAAACATTGTAGTGCTGTGTAGAAAAATGTACAACAGAACTTGAAACCTTCCCTACTTCCAAGAGAGTGTGGATCAACTGCAGATCATTCTCAGCAATTAAAATGGGCACAGTGACTACGTCATTGCAGTGACAGACACAGGGCTGGCACACAGCAGTCAAGGGATATAAATAGACCTGGCAAAGAACTAAAAACCTAAAGCATTCTTGCACCTAAAACACAATAAAGAAGCCAATGGGGGCTTACGCCTTTTCCTGGTTTTTAAATGCCTTACAAGACTCCTAGACACACTTAAACTGACTTAAAATTACAGAGTTTTGCAGCTTATTTCAATTCAATGTATGGCCCAAATTGAAGATGAAGATCCAGCAGTGGCAGGAGCACAGTCCCAAAGCTGTTTGATTTTGCAAATACCTTTTCTACAGAAATTCAACCGTATCGACAGCAGGCAATTCCCCTGCTCCCCCTTCTCTCCTCTGGGCAGACTTTTTTCCATGCTATGCAGAAAACAGCAATGCAGTTCCCACTGCTCTGGGTTAAAATTAAAGATAAAGACATTTTGCTTATGCTTTCTCCTCAACAAAACACATTTGCACCCAGAATAGGTAACCAAAGTCTTTTTCCCAGCCAGGGGCTGCTGTGGTTACATGGTTCCTGCCCAAGCTTCCAGCTCTTTCATGTCATCATCCTCTTCTTCCTCTTTCTTCTTGGCTGCAAAATCACAAAAGAGAACAGGTGAGTGGGAATCCTGACAGAACCTTCTGTGCCACTGACAAATCAGTAAATGAAGCACCTAAGGCAAGCTGTGGACAAAAAATACATAAAATCTTTTTGAGCTGAAGTAAAAAGTGCTTTGCTGAAAGAGCCACAAACTTCCTGAGTGGAAGAAAACAACAGCTCCCACAGGAAGAAGGCAGTGGGCATGAAAGTTCAAGTGTGATATTTTTCCATAATTTCCAAGCCTCTTTCAGAGAAATGCAACTTCTTACAGAAATTAATCTGATGTCTCCAGTATCAATCTCATCCCCATCCACATGAAATTCCTTACTCCATCACTGAGTACTGTGAATGCAGGGAATGAGGTGTTTGGGTCAGGTACAGAATGTGGAAGGGCCCTGGGAACATCCCACTCCCCTCTCCTGTGCTGCCTGGATGTGGGTGGATGTGGATGTGGGTGGATGGGAGGGAGCAGCCTGGACACTGCCCTCTCCTCCTTCCTGGTTGTTCCAGGGCAGAAAATGCTGCTCTTTGTTAGAACCTGACAAACTCACTTTCCATGAACTCAGCAACAAAGGTATGAACCCACAAATAGCTGCAATAATTCTGGAAAATGTAAAAAAAAAAAAACCCAAAGAGTGAAACAATTCCTGGTCCAAGTGGTGTGTGTCATTCCAAAAGGAATGTTTACATCAGGAAACTTGAGTCAGCTTCAAGCTCCAGACCCCTCACTTGTACAAGGCTGGAATTTGGTTTTCTATATTAAGCTCCTTCAGCCTCCATTAAACAATTTCTGCCTGAATTTCTCCTGACACCACCAGTAACAAAATTCCTCATTCAGGCTGATCTGATTGAAGCCAAAGTCCAGACTGCTCCTGAGAAGTGGAAAAGCAGGAAAGCTTGTGGTAATTTCCCCTTCAGTGGATAAAAAGGAGGTAACAAAGTCAGCTCTACCTCAAAAGACACATTATTATTCCCAAAAAGACAATTACACATGAACCTGAACCATTAGGACAGTTTTCCCTTTGGAGGTCTGACCATGGTAATCACAAGCAAACTTTTAATCCCAGTGTTAAGTCAGTTTTCAGTGAAAATCAATTTAGGTTCAAAAAATAAACCCACACAAAATCCCCACCCAACACCACCCCAGAATCCCAATTTTTTTTCAAGTGCCAGCCTTGGGGGCAGCTTTATTGAAGCAGAAACTGCCACTTAAATACATTAATGGAATTAATGGAATTCTCATTTCCACCCAAAAGCAGCTTAGCATAAATCCTGTGAAACACTCAGCTTTATGCTTGCAGCTTTTACTACCAAACACAATTTGTATTATTTTAGGGAGTTTCCCTAAGTTTTATGCTGTGTAGCTCCTTAAATATATCCACAATTACAACACCTCTTACTTGTGTGCAGCCACAAAATGCAAAGAGTAGATTTGGGTCCAAGACATTGTGTTTTAGCACTATTTAGAGAACAAACCTCATTAAACCAACCAGGCAATAAAAAGGCAATGCTCTGGTTCATTTAATCTATTTCTCCTGAATCTGATACAGTCTCAGATTTCAGATATTCTGATAAAACTCCCTCCCCTCTCACCAACTCTGGTCAGCAGCTCCGCCTGGTAAAACACAACCAGGAACACAGAAAATCAGTGGTGTTAGAATAAAACCAGAGGAACACAAAAAATCAGTGGTGTCAGAATAAAAGCAGAGGAACACACAAAGTCGGTGGTGTCAGAATAAAAGCAGAGGAACACCAGGAGCAATGGCACAAAGCAGAACCTGCTCAGGCAGTGCTGCTGCTTCCCACACCCACCCAGGCCTGGAAAGGCAGCAGGATAATTACAGACACACTGACCAACTGGGATTATTTGCATCCACTGCTTTTTTTGGAGTTTTTTTCCTGTTCCAAGTAAGGATATGGAACAGAGCTGCAAATTCTGTAAGTTATTCATCACAGTCAGGCAGATTCAGCAAAATGGGCTTGTAAAGGTTCATATCCCATTAGTGCTGCCAGAGGTGGCCCAGCTCAGCTGAATTCCATGGGGAATGTTCATGCAAGAGGGATTTAAGAGCAGCTTTGAACCCTCTGTGTAAATACAAACATTGCTTGTCCATCCTCCAGGTAAAATCCTCACAATTTCCTGGGTATGTGTACTCTAGGATTGGGATGACCCTGACTTTGGGAATGCCTGGTTTGGGTATTGCAGAGGAGCCCACAGCCTTCTCAAGAGGGGACCCCAAGGGAAGATCCTCCCAAGGCCAGAAAAGCAGGGATCAAATGAAAACCCAAAGGAAACATGGATCCATGGGGGAATGTGAACCTGCCTGGGACTGGATGAGCCTGAAGGTCTTTTCCAACTGCAATGATTTATGAGTTAATTCACTCTGCCCTCCCTTTTATGACCTCAGGGTGTCTTGTCAAGATTTCTTCCTTGTTGGCCCAGCAGCACTTGGAAAAAAGCTCTTTTCTACCACATCTCCACTGCACCCTGAGCATTATCCAGAGTACCAGGGTGAGTTGGAGCAGAAAACAGCTGCTCCTGTGACAGGGAGTGATTTTTGTGCTGTTTCTGAAAGGCAGGTGCCCCTCACAGAGAGATGGCAATCACTGGCTGTGATTTGGGATTCAGGAAGCAATTCCAAGCAAAATGTCTGTGCTGCCTGCAGCCAGATCTCCCACATGCAAGGAGCAGGCAGATGAATAAGCACACTTTTAATGATGCAGGATGTTGCAGTGAAGGTTGATCATACCTGGCTTGGAGGGTATTGATATTGAGGGCACGTTTGGTAGTGGTACTGTCTCCGGACCACTGATTTCCAGCAAGTTTTTGTCTAGTTCTTCTTGTTCTAGTTCCTCTAGCTCTGCCATGAGTTCATCCTGGGATTTCAAGGAGAAAAAAGAAAAAAGAAGGAACTTTAAGTTATATTTATGACCAATCAGATATAGCTGATCATATAATTAAAGAAAATAGCACAAATGCACAGGGTCAGAGGAATCTGATTCTGATGTGATTCCTGTATTCCATCTCTTGGAGGGAAAAGCAGAGGAGGGAAGAAGAAATCCAAGTCCAAATATTCTCAGGTCAGGCCATCCAGACCATTCTGAGCATAAAGTTCAGGTTACAGCCACCAACAACTGCAGGAGAGATTTCAGAGCCCAGTCCTGCAGCCAGGCACACACAATGTGCAGATCTCCAGAGAGAGATCCTGAGGGACACAATTCCTGCAGGGATTTCAGGGCCTTCACAAGAAGATGTGGTGCTCAGGGTTGGTGATGGGGCTGGCAGTGCTGGGCCAGTGGCTGGATCCCTGATCTTCCCAACCCAGAGGATTCCATCCCTCACTGGTACAAAGAGAAGGAAATGAAAAGCCATACCTCATCAAATTCCTCCCCAAATCCTACTGGCTTGGAGATGGCTGTGGAGATCTCATCTGCCAGCTCTTGCTGCTCTGCAATGTCCTGCATTAATTCATCTACTTTATCAATGTCCCTGGAAAAGAAAGGAAAGAATTCAGTGTCAGGAGGCACCTTCCCAACCAACACTGCATTTCCTGGCTTCTGTAGAAATCCCCACCACGGTGACATTTCCAAGGCCCTTCCCCAAAATACACTTTGCACGCAAGTCTGGGTTTTATCCCCCTGGTCTCAACACAATTAGAGATGCATTTTTAACTCTTCCCTGCAAGCTTAGCTCCCAGCAGTTATACAGACACCAGGGAGAGCTTCTGTTCTGCACCACTGATATTAATAATAATTTGCTCTCTTCCCTGATTCAGCATTATTACATCCACAATGTTTGCTTGTGGAGCAAGCACAACATTCCCATAATGCAGTTTTACCATTAATTATTGCTACATACACCAACTCCACTGCAGAAAAACAAGTTTTAAGACTCCCTTTGAGGCTTAAAATTCTTGCTGTTACGAAATTGATCTGTAACTGCTGCAGGCTCCCATTTTCTTTAGACCCCACTGGTGCTTTTGGATAAATGTAGAAAATAAAACAGTAGTAAACTGAGGAAGCATCATATGTGTGTGTTTTGTTTAATTTTAGCTGAAGTGAGAGCCTTTCACAAGAAGGTTTTGCTGCTCCAGCTCCACCTTTGGTTTGGAACAGCAGATCTGAGAAATGCCAAACCACAGATCCCGTGGGAAGATGCAGGAGGGAGTGACTTACATGTTGTCATGAGCAGCTTTCATAGCCTTAGCAGCAAAGCCCATGTTCTTGAGCACTTCAGTGTTGGTGTTGGCATTCTCCAGGGCTTCCCTCTGGAATTCAATTGTTGATAACGTGCCATCTATCTGTGCCAGCTGCTTCTCATACCTCTTCTTGCGCTTCAGGGCCTGCAGGGCAGCTGCAGGGCAAAGGACAGGGTGGCACTGGTGAGCTCTGTGCCCAAAACAGCCCCTCACACTCAGCACAGAGAGACATTTAGCATGTTCTGGTGTTTGTTGTCTACACAGATCACCTGTGCTGCCCAACCCTTGATTTGCCATTCTTCAGGGGTGGCACAGAGGTGGCTGCTGCCCTGTGGCTGTCACCTGTCACAGCCCAGACTCACTCCTGACACACCACACACAGAGACAGTAAGGTCAGGAATAAGTCTTTTGTCCTTGGGTGTGTGTGGCAGCCATCTTGACATCTTCAGTGTCATGCTTTTTATAAGCTACAAGAAAGTAAAATTTGGTGGGTGACTGGTTGATGATTTATCATCATGGTTTGTATTTTTCTTTGGGTTTTTTTGTGGGGGGTTAGTTCTGGGGTTAATTCTGTGTTTGTTTGGGGGTGGTTGCTACAGCAAACAGAAAGCTTCAATATCCAGGCTCATCCACCAAAACCAGCTTTGTTTTGACTTTAAAAAAACATCCCTCACCCCATCACAGCAGCACTGCTGGTGCAGCTCCTGCCAGGTGAGATCTTTGTGCTGCTGCAGATCCCCCTCCTGCTGAACCCCTGTTCAAATCCAAGGAGAAATGCTCCCTCGGCTTTGCACTTAGATGTGAAATACACCTTCTAAAAATGTTGGTGTTTATGTATGTTTTTATGTTTTGTGTTACTCCTCCCAGAAGGTGTTTACACAACAGCCTGAGCTGGGAGAAGCCCTCACTGAAGGTGGTTTGAGCAATTTGCTGCTCGTGGGCTGTGCAGGAGGAGCCCCCCAGGACAGGACTGGTGGGAGGACTGGTCCAACCTGCCCCACCCACCCCACCCACCCAGGGAGCAGCCAGCAGGTGACAACAGCCCACAGCCAGCTCTTCCCAAGACACCTGGGCAGAAATCATGAGCATTCCAGAGACAGACAGGTGTGAAAAACACGTTCCTTTTCTTTTAAAAATTTAAGTTGAGTAAAGGACTTTTAAAAAATTTAAAGAAGTTTAATAGGAGATAAAGATTATAAAGCAAAGATTATTACAGCCAGGTGTGTCTGGCACTCAGTTAAGAGCAAATTTGCTATTTTGGAAACACTCTTTATACACTATTTTTACTGCATTAGTTTGTTACATATTTATAAACAATTATGCATAGTAAACTTTTTTCTTCAAATTAGTTTACATTTTCTAAGAAGTGTTTAGTATGGTCCTTTTTCAGATTTGTTTTTTTAGAGCATGTGTATTCCTTGACTGTGGTTTTAGTCTGTTTTTATTATAACTTTTATATTGGGCTTTGGTCCATATTGTCTTTAGACAGTGAGTGTTGATAGTTGGTATATGTGTCTAAGTGTCTTCTTCATTTGTTTATTGGATATTATCTAAGTATGCATTTTAACATAAGCATACTTTTACAGCTATTTCACTACTATGTCTAAGCTTAATTAACAACAGAAATAAAAACTACATATTTATAGCAATGTTACCTTAACAGTACACATATCAAATCCATTTTAATATTTGTAAAAAGCCAATATTATAATATGTATGTATATTATAATATGTACGTATAATATAATATAATAATATGTATGCATAACCCAGGGAACACCAACCTTACACAGAGCTGTACAAGATGTGCTCGATGCCACAGCCCTGGCAGTGTCCAAGGCCAGGCTGGGCAGGCTCAGAGCAACAAACACCTGGTGGCACATGGAGCTTGGCACAAATCAGCTTCCCTGCATGGCACTGCCCTTCCCTGCCTGCTCTGGGCTGAGCTGTGCTCTCCAGGACAGCCCTGCTAACCCAACCCTCACCCGGGCACCAAGCTGCTGCTCCAGCAGCCTCAGCCACACACTTTTCATTTCTGCAGTGCTCTGATCTCTCAGAGTCTCACAGCAGAAATCACTTCATGTCACACAGGATTGGCTTTGCTAAAAACCAGGCTCGGCCCTCCCAAAAGCTCAGTCACACACACCAGGAACTGTGGCAAATAAAAGCTTTAAATCTTTCCATCTCTGAGAGACATTCTTTCCAAGCAGAATTTTTTGAGAGCAGGAAACAAGGAGTAGGAAATCCTGACAATTGTCCAGGGGAGAGGTTCCCTTATCTCCCCTGGCAGAGGGCTGCTAACTCAGGGAGGTGATGAACATGTTTATGAAGCTGATGGAGCCCACAGGCAGCCCAGGTGCCATCCTGAGATCGGACAGTTCTGCAAGGTAAAGCCCTAAAGAGAATTCCAGCTCTGCAGCTGGTTATGAATATGCTGTATTTGGTTCAATTCAAATTAACTAATGTGTTGCAGAACAAAAAAAGCACTTTTTTATGGGAAGGGCCAGCTAAGGATGCCAAGCAGCTCAGGATTGTTTAGGAGAAGCCAGTACAAATGCCAAGCACCCAAAACAAACACAAACAGTGAGTGCAAAACAAACAGTGCCTCTGCACTGACTTTCTCTCCAGTGGTCAGTAAATCTGCCCAGTTTGGCCCAGTCCAACATTTATGTGTGTGACAGGACTGAGAACAGGGGGTGTGCAAAGGACAATGTTTGATCTGCAGAATGAGGCACAGCACAAACATCCCAAACATTCCAGATCATAAAGTGATGAGCAACACATTGCTGGGATATTTGGGCTGGTTTATTCTTTACTAATGGTTTAATTAAGGATATAGGAAATTTTCTTACTCAGAAAGATTAAAAACTGTTAATAGCTGTGTTTATAGAGTGACAGATGCTGGGGAAATGCCCCACAACAAGGGGATGTGAGAATTTTGTGCCTCGTGGAGAATTACTAGCAAACCCAGAGATTTTATAGCATTATATAACATTATACAAAGCCAAGTAAAGTGCTACAATTTCTGTCCAGCTTTCTCTGAGAACAATTCCAGTTTGTCTGCATTTCATACAGTGTTTAAAACAAACTGCTCAGACACAAACACTGCAGGCATCACTGAGTGATCACAAATTCTTATCAGGATCACAAGTTCTTATCAGGACTGTTGGGTAACCCTGTCCCTCCCATTCCCACCCACACCTCCTGTGCACCAGAACTGCCCTTAAACTGCACATGGATTTGTGGTATTTTCTGTTTCCCACCCCTTCAGACCAAGGAAAATACTTATTTTCTCCTCCCTAAGGCCAAAGATCAGGAACCTACTGAAATCTTATGAACTGCCAGAGGTAACATGTTTTTGTCAAGTTTTTATTAAAGTCAAAGCTATAAAAACTTAATCTGAAGGGAATTACATTACCTCTTTTTCTAAAAAAAAAATTCCAAAATCAGAAATAAATAAAAGTGTTGAAACCCTGATTGCTGAGAATTTCAGACTTTCTGTGCTGACAGGCACTGACCCCCAAGAGAACACTGCATTTGACCTATAGGGGTCAAACTATAGAGAAAATTTGAAACTATAGAGAAAATTTCCAAAACTAAATAACAGAACTAAGATTATGAGTGTGTAATTCGAATAGAAGTGTGTATATCACATAGTAGAAAACTTAAAGTTTTGGAATATAGTAATATATAAAATATTAAGATAGAAGTTTTAGGGCAGAGACTAGTCCTGCTTCTTTACCTTCTTCTTCAAAAATTGGAATAGTATTATATAATTAAATTTTAAAAAAATCCACATTGCAAGCCACAAATAATTAGTTATTAAGTTAAAAGTACCAAGTTAAAAGTAAAATTATTTAGAGTATCATTTCTTAATTAAACACTTTATCCTTAAAAGACCTTATAGAGAGAGATATACATCTCCATTTTTAACTTATTAGATTTAAGCACTACAAAACTCACAACTTGTAAGACTATAATATAAATAAGAACTAATAAACATCTAAGTCCAAACAAAAAAAACCTTCTCACACATTTAATATCAACCTTAACCAAAAAAACCCCCAAAAATCCATTAAATAAGCACCAGAGACAGTGGGGTATAAGTGTCCTGTAGCATTTTTAACTTATTAGAATTAAGAACTACAAAACTCACAACTTATAAGACTATAAAATAAATAAGAACTAATAACCATGTAAGTCCAAACAAAAAATACATTTTCCCAACCTTAACAAAAAAAAACCCCCAAAAATCCATTAAATAAGAACCAGAGACAGTGGGGTACAAATGTCCTGTAGCATTTTTAACTTATTAGAATATTAAGAACTACAAAACTTACAACTCAGAACTAATAAACATCCAACTCCAAACAAAAAATACATTTAATCCCAACCTTAACCAAAAAAAATCCATTAAATAAGCACCAGCGACAGTGGGGTACAAATGTCCTGCAGCATTTTTAACTTATTACAATTAAGCACTACAAAACTTACAAGACTAAAATATAAATAAGAACTAATAAACATCTAAGTCCAAACAAAAAATACATGTAATCCCAACCTTAACAAAAAAAAACCCAAAAAATCCATTAAATAAGCACCAGAGACAGTGGAGCACAAATGTCCTGCAGCATTTTTAACTTATTAGAATTAAGCACTACAAAACTCACTATTTATAAGACTATAATATAAATAAGAACTAATAAATATCCAAAACAAAAAATACCTTCTCACATATTTAATCCCAACCTTAACCAAAAAAAAAACCCAAAAAAATCCATTAAACCCCAAAAATCCATTAAATAAGAACAAGAGGCAGTGGGCTACAAATGTCCTGTAGAATTTTTAACTTATTAGAATTAAGCACTACAAAACTCACAACTTATAAGATTATAATATAAATAAGAACTGATAAACATCTAAATCCAAACAAAAAATGCATTTAATCCCAACCTTAACAAAAAAGCAAACAAACAAAAAAATCCATTAAATAAGAACCAGAGACAGTGGGGTACAAATGTCCTGTAGCATTTTTAACTTATTAGAATTAAGCACTACAAAACTCACAACTTATAAGATTATAATATAAATAAGAACTAATAAACATCTAAAACCAAACAAAAATACATTTAATCCCAACTTTAAGGAAAAAAAAACAAAACAAAACAAAAAAAACCCAACAAAAAAATCCATGAAACAAGCACCAGAGGCAGTGGGGCACAGATGCCCTGCAGCACTGTGCAATACACGAATTGGGTGTGTCTGAAATCAGTGGGCCAGGGCCTCTGTGCCCTCCTCAAAGCTGCTATCACATCCAGCAGCCCTGGCAGAGGCTCCCCTCAGCACCCACACCCCACATGATGCCTTTACTGCTTCCCAGGCAGTAATTAGAGGCAGAAATGCAGTTACAGGCAGCTGTAATTGCTGTGGAGCTGCTTCAGCAGCACCTGTGACCATACACAAGGTTAAACACATTTATCCTGGCCAGCCAGAGTTCACTCATGCCCCAGAAGGTGCTGTAGAGATCACCCAGCAGGGTTTGCTACAAACAGCTGATCTCAGCTTCCCAGCAGTGACACAAACTCCTTATCTTGCACCCAAAGCCATGCAGGATGTCCAGGGCCAGCCTCTCCCAGCAGCTCCTGCACAGGGCCTGATACGCAGAGTCCAGCTGGGCTGAACTCCTCTGGAATATCCCTGGGACATGAAAAACAGGACCATGGAGCTTACAAAACCTTACTCTGCTAACACCCTGCAATGCTGCTTTTACAAAATGCAGGAGTAAAAGGTTTGTTCATCAGCATAAAGCAGACATTACTGTAATGATAATTTTATACCTTGGGTTCCCCAAAAAGCTCTTCTGCTACAGCTGAATGGCTGAACTCACTCTGCAATATCCCCTGACATAAAACCAGGACCATGGAGCATACAAAACCTTACTCTCCTAACACCCAACAATGCTTGCTTTTATAAAACATAGAAATAAAAGGTTTGTTTATCAGTATAAAGCAGACTGCAATGATAATTTTATACCCTGGGTTCCCCAAAAAGACTCTCAACAGCTCTTCTGCCACAGCTGAATGGCTGAACTCACTCTGGAATATCTTCCTGACATAAAACCAGGACCATGGGACATACAAAACCTTACTCTGCTAACACCCAACAATGCTGCTTTTACAATACATGGAAGGAAAAGGTTTGTTCATCAGTATAAAGCAGACTGCAATGATAATTTTATACCCTGGGTTCCCCAAAAAGCTCTTCTGCCACAGCATAATGGCTGAACTCTCCTGGAATACCCCTGGGACATAAAAACCAGGACCAGGAGGACCATGGAGCATATAAAAACTTACTCTGCTAACACCCAGCAACACTTGCTTTTACAAAACACAGAAATAAAAGGTTTGTTCATCACTATAAGCAGACTGTAATTATAATTTTATACCCTGGGTTCCCCAAAAATCTCTTCTTCTGCCACAGCTGAATGGCTGAACTCACTCTGGAATATTCCCAACATAAGAACCAGCTGCTGTAAGAGGGGATTTAACAGCCCTCAATGCCAGCAAAAATATCTGATCATTCCATGGGCACTTTTCACAAGACAAGAACAAGAACCTGCCAATAAAGAATGTTTTCCACACCTCCTCCTTACCAGGCACACTGGTGGTTTAACTTGTAAGTCCAATGTGCAGCATGAATTACAAGCACTTAAAAGATCCTCTAAAAAAACCAATCAGCAGATAACAAACCTTGGCTGTACTTTATCTGAATTGTAATAAAGCTTTCAGAGAATAGATATGACTGAGGGAAAAGCAGTTGGATATATTTGTATATAATTATTATTATAATTTAATTAAAGGTAATGTATTTAATACTACTGTCAGGAGACAGTGAGTAGGCTCAAATTTCCCTTTTCCATATGACATTTTGATATATTAATTGTCTTTATTATCAGCTGTGACAGGCATACTGGAGCTAATTTTTATTCATAAAGATTAAAATGATTGCCCCACAGAGCCCTGACCAGTTAAAATGGGTATCAACAGTTTATTATCTCTTTTTCATTGGCAAAGGAATGTCAAATTTCTCTGGGTTAATGAGCATCAGACTGACTGATCTCTGCAATTCCTTTTTACAGAGAAATTCTGACAAAGATAACACCACATCCAATAGAGGAATAAAACTGCAGCTGAGTCCAGCCAGATCTGGGCTGGCTGCTTCAATTTCTTGAAAATAAAACCTACCTAAAACTACATTCAAAGAACATTTTTCAAGCTTTTTAACACTTAAAAACCAATTCCTTCCTCTGCTTTTTGGTTTGATTTGGGGCTTTTTGGGGGATGGTTTGTCCTTGATTGTTGGCTGGTTGGTTGGGTTTTTTTATTTCCAGTCTTTGATTGAAGTATAAAATACTGTTTTAATTGTGTATTTATTTGAATTTCTGTGGTAAATACTGTTTTAGTTGTCTATGTATTTGAATTTCTGTGATAAATACTGTTTTAATTGCCTATTTATTTGAACTTCTGTGATAAATACTGTTTTGTCTATATATTTGAATTTCTGTGGTAAATACTATTTTAATTGTCTATTTATTTGAATTTCTGTGGTAGAAATTCCAGCAGAAGTTCTGCAGTCCTGTTTGACCATGGAGATTCCCAAGAATCCAGGGTTTCTCTGGGATGTCACCATGGCAGGTGACAGCAGAACTCGTGTCCCTGTTTCCAGCCACTCCTCCTGCCCGATCAACACCCAGAAATGAAAAGAGCAGAGTCACTCAGCCACACTCTCCTCCCCTGTCAGCAGATCAGTCAGGAAAACATGACTGCTCACCCAGATAATTTCATTTTGTCCTGCAGAAATGCCAGCTGTAAGAATTTGATGTATTTTGAATTATTTTAACCCGTGTATAGGCAAATTATTATTATTAAATGAACTGTTGTATGTCTGATGATTTTCTCTGTAATATTTACAGCAGTTTGTTAGTCAAATGAGGCAAATATTCACTGTGATAAGCAGCTTGCAGGATAATAAAAATATAATTTTACTACATGGGAATGCATTCAGAGAGGGAAAATTGACTATGAATGTCAGTGGTTTTGTTAAAAATCAACAGCTCTCCTGCAAATAAATATTCCTTACACAGTGGCAGGACAGGCAGTGTTCCTGGGATATTTACGTATACAGCAAAGCTGTGCAATTAATGCTTTTAAATATCATTAGCAGAAAAGAGTAGATCAGCAGATAAAAACCTAGAACAAGGCTTTCTTACATAATTAGAACTTTAAGTTTTGCTGGCAAAAACACATTTCAGCTTGAGAGGAGCAAAGAGCACTGGGAATAGAAGTCAGGAGTGTCACTGAATTCAAGAATATAAATTACCAAGTTTCACTGAATTCAAAAATACACCTGAACCAATTTTCACTGAGTTCAAGAATACACCTGGCCAAGTTTCACTGAATTTAAGAATACACCTGAACCAAGGTTCACTGAATTCAAAAATATACCTGGACCAAGTTTCATTGAATTTAAGAATATACCTGACCAAGTTTTACTGAATTTAAGAATACACCTGAACCAAGTTTCATTGAATTCAAGAATACACCTGACCAAGTTTCGCTTAAATAAAAAATACACCTGGCCAAGTTTCACTGAATTTAAGAATACACCTGGCCAGGGTTCACTGAATTCAAGAATACACCTGAACCAAATTTCACTGAATTTAAGAATACACCTGAACCAAGTTTCACTGAATTTAAGAATATACCTGAACCAAGTTTCACTGAATTTAATACAACTGACCAAGCTTCACTGAATTTCAAATACACCTGACCAAGGTGAAGTGTTGATGATGCCACAGGATTTGTCCCCACGCAGTGCAGGTGTTTCCTTCCTCTGTAAAACCCTCCCAAAATTCACACTGATACCTAAAACAGGGGTATAAATTTTTGTCTAAAATAGAGAGGCTTCTTCTCCAGGGTAAGACACTGCAGTTAACAGCTCTGATTATTTCAACTGAGGGGAAAAATAACTTCATCTCAGAGCTAATTCTTGCATTCTCTCAGGCAGAAATGGCAGCAGCAGAGATGCCAGGGCACAGGGACAGCAGCAATTTGAATATGGCATGAGAGGGTTCCACAGCAGCCTCAGGAAATAACGTGCACCCAATGTCAGCCACACCAAAATAATAAAGAGTGCAAGAACTGCAGAGGAGCTGCCCAAACTGGGGTGCCTTGGCCCCTTGAGCTCCAAGCCCAGGCACTAAATAGGATTGAGATAATCAACTTAATAGTGGAAAAGCATTTTGCACATCACTCTGCATCCATCTGTAATTTGCTCTGCAGAAAGAAGCAGCTTTATTTTTGCTGCTTCTGAAAATCCCATTCCATTTTCCTGGCACTTGCCTGGGCAGCAAATTTCATCAGGAACAACATCCTGGCTGTCCTTGGAATGGGATAAACAAGGAATTGCCTGCACTGAGGAGCTTTATCCTGGGCAGCAAGTGCTCATCTCTCACTGCTGAGGTCCAGCACACTGCCTAGAGATCTCAAAAAAAAAACCCTAAAAAGAGAACTTAAAGCCATTGACAAGCTATCCCCCAATAACAGATAAATGTGTCTGTGAGCAGATATAAAGACTGGTGACTGACCACACTCTGATTTTTGCCTTGAATAAAAACCTTTCTGCAGAGTTCTGATGGCTCCAGAGCTGCTACACCAGGACTGCCCTTGCTGGTTCCATACAGAGGCATCCAGGCCACAGCAACGATGGCTCATCCCAGGGGAGTCTCAGAACACAAAATGTCAGAGGTCCAAACAGCCAGGTGTGATTTTGGGATCCAAAAAACCCTGGTGTGATTTTAGGGTCCAAAATACCTGGTGTAATTTTAAGAGTCAGGTGTGATTTTAAGGTCCAAACAGCCAGATGTGATTTTAAGCTCCAAAATACCTGATGTGATTTTAAGGTCCAAAGAGCCAGGTGTGATTTTAAGGCTCCATCAGCCAGGTGTAATTTTAAGGCCCTAACAGCCAGGTGTGATTTTAAGGTCCAAAAAACCCAGTGTGATTTTGAGGTCCAAAAAGCCAGGTGTGATTTTAAGGTCCAGACAGCCAGGTGTGATTTTAAAATCCAAAAAACTCAGTGTGATTTTAAGTTCCAAAGAGCCAGGTGTGATTTTAAGGTCCAGACAGCTAGGTGTGATTTTGAGGTTCAAAAAACCTGGTGTGATTTTAAGGTGCAAAAACCAGGTGTGATTTTAAGGCCCCAACAGCCAGGTGTGATTTTTAAGATCCAAAAACCTGGTGTGATTCTAATGTCCTAACAGCCAGGTTTGATTTTAAGCTCCAAAGAGCCAGGTTTGATTTTAAGACCCAGAAGCCTGATGTGATTTTAAGCTCCAAAAATCCAGGAGTGACTTTAAGCTCCACAGAGCCAGATGTGATTTTAAGATGCAAGCACTCAGATGTGATTTTAACCCTGTGGTGTCCTGTGCCTGGGACACAGAGGTACCAAAGGATGGTTATAAATAAATATATTTATGATCCTGTGCACAGCAGCAGCTCCTTTCCTGTGAGATCACCACCTGAGAGCTCTGCTGCCTCAGGGATGTGTTCAGCTCTAAATCCATGATCCATGTTTGTCCCTGAGGCCAGGGCCTGTCTCAGCACTCTCCTGTGCTTTTCTTTTGGGAAATGTGCACTTTTAGCAGGGAATCATGGGCAGATTTAAGGCCTGCTCCTTCCCTTGCCTGTTTAATAAATTTCTAATAAAGTTTCCAAACCCTGCCATCAAAGAAAGGCAACTATTGCCATCTCAGAGATTGGAATTGATTAAAACTACTTCAATAAAGCACCCAAACCCAAGCAGAGAATACAAAGCTTTTGCCTTTTAAAATACAAGATTACAACTTCCTCTTGAGCAAAGCAGTGCCAGAACATTTAGTCTAGTGTGCAAAACCAATAAACACTCCTGCTCTGAAAATCTAGAAATGTACAAAAGAAAAAAAAACCAAAGAGATAAAGAGAAAAGCATTTGTAGAGCAGCAATCAGGGTGTGATACAGCAATACCCAAACACGAGAGGAAGCAGCCTTGCAAGGTGATTCCTCTCTCCTTTGAATGTCAAGGCAACACTCCTCTGGTCAATAATCCTCTGTAAAAAAATCTCCAGGCAAGACTGGGATGGTTTTGTCCAAAAAAAAAATAATAAAAAGGAAAAAAAGTCATAAAAAAGTCATAAAATAAAGGTCGTCAAAAAAAAAGTCAACAAAATAAAAGTCAGTTTTGTCCAAAAAAAAAAAAAAAAAGGGAAAAAATGTATATCAAGAAACAGGGTCATCAAAAAAAGGCATAAAAAAAGGCTGTCAAAAAAAAGTCAGTTTTGTGAAAAAAAATTTTTTAAAAAGGGAAAAAATGTAATCAGAAAAGGGGTCATCGAAAAAAAATTAATAAAAAATGGTCATCGAAAAAAGTAATAAAAAAATTAAGTCATCAAAAAAAAGTCATCAAAGAAGTCATCAAAAAATAATCAAAAAGAGTCATCAAAAGTCATTAAAAAAACCAATTTTGTGAAAAAAAAATTTAAAAAGAAAAAAAAATGTAATAAAAACAAGGGTCGTCATAAAAAAGTCAATTTTTGTCCAAAAATATTTTTTAAAAAAGGCAAAAAAAGTAATCAAAATTGTTAGGATTCAGAGGAAGAAGCTGAGACTGCCCAGACAGAATCCTGTGTTTTGTGAAAAATGCATGTATTTTATGATTGGCTTTTTGCAAATATTCAAATGAATATTATATGTGTTGTGTTAGAAAGTGATGCTGTATTAATTCTCTTAAGTACTGTGTTAAATATAGTTTTAGGTTATAAAAATTGTTAAAATGGAAACAATGCTATGTAGGATACTTTTTTTAAAGAAAGGACTCGCAGCGAGACAGCAGCCACAGGACACCTGAATCTTTCAGAGAAAATGAATTTACTGCCCTCTTATCAGAGGAAATGAACTTTGTCCTGCCTCATAGGTGCTGTTAGGATTAGAAGGAAGAAGTTGAGGATGACCAGACAGAATCCTGTGTTTGAATGGAATTTATGCATCATGTATGAGGTGTATGAATATGCAACAGGCTGTTGCTTTCAAGGGTTAATCCTCTGTTAACGGGGGGGATCCTTTTTTGGGCTCTGCTGCCCAGAAAAAGGTACCTGGACATCCGTAACTCTTTGTTTCTATTGTCTCATATTGTCCTAATTCAAATTGTCCAAATTATTATTACTCTAATTGTAATACTATTTTTATAACCATTTTATTACTATTAAACTTTTAAAATTTTAAAAACAAGTGATTGGCGTTTTTCACACAACTGCCACTCACTTTGCCAGTTAAAAACCTGCACCTTCTTTGGTACACACATAAAATTCTGGTGTGAAATGAGCTAATTATTCAGTATTCAACCAAAGTTTAAACCTTTAGGATGAGAAATGTGTGTTCCCTAAGCTGTCCCTGAGATTCTCACAGCCTGCAAATACTCTTTATGAGTTTTCTATTATATTTTGAAGTTGCTGAAGGTACCTTGTTAAAGAGAATTCCAGTGAAAACTCAGAATCTTCCTTTGAATCCCTGCCAGAAATGCATCAGGTTCAGCTTTGCAGGAACAGCTCTTAAGTATCTCAAAATGCTGGTTTCTCACAGGAAAAAACAAACAAACAAGCCAGTTCTCTAAGCTGAACAGTGTTTTTGTAATTAATTCACAAACTGAGAAGATCCTACCCTGAAGTGGCACATTCAAGACCTTTTCTTGCTGGGGAATTCAAAGAGTGGCTGCCTGGGAATCCATCAAGCATTTTCCAGCCTTGGACCATTATTATTAGAGCCTTGCCAAGTCTAAAAATTTCATTGATGCTGTCATAATATTTAGCGTTTCTCTTAACAGCCTGACTTCCCCAGATGAGATATTTTGGGATGTAAAAAAGATTTTTTTTTTGTGATTGCTGAGATTCCGACACTGACTAGGGAGGAAAAGCTGAGAACACAAACCTTCAGAAAGCCAAAAGTTATAAAGCAAGTAAGACAAACCATATTTATTTTTAAAAAGTTTGTAGTTCTTGACTCAACCTCCAAACACTCCAGAGGCGACACTGCAGTATTTTTTGAGGCTGAATTGCAGTTTTGAATGGCAATGCCATGCTCTGATGCTCTGAGGCTGGGATCAGCTCCAGAGCCAGGCTCAGCAATAAACTCTGCTCCTGCTGATGGGGCTGCCAGGGATGCAGTCCCAAAAAAGCCTTTCTGCCTCTCACTGTCCCCCCAGGACAGGGCACGTGCAGAGCCCACCATGGAGGGCATTTTCAGGAGGTAAAATCATCACCTCCACTGGAGATGCAGCTCCCACGGAGCCCACGATGAAGTTTGCTTTCTATTAATTTGTTTTATTTCATAACCAACCAAAATCACCTCCAAATGTTTCAACACCACTAATTCCTGTCACTCTGCCATTTCTCTTTTCAGTTCCACAACATCTGAGCAAGCTCTGTGCACAGAATCCCTGAATGTGGATGAAATCCTGCCAGGCCCTGAGGAGCACACACAGTGTGGGTGTCTGGTGACACTTTCACCCCACCACTGCACATCCCATCACATCCCAGGAAATGACACTGATCACATCCCAGAGATGTGACACTGGTTATTTGGACACCTCCAAACTTCAGAGGGCTTTCAGTTTGAGCTGTAGATGCAAATTACTATTAACATATCAATAGTTAGAAAATTAGAATTTATCAAGGAGCAGTTCAAAAAATTAAAAACATATAGTGCCTTTTGTAAGTGTTTTGAGGGGCTAATTTCCTTCTTTTGTTTTCCAGCATTAAAATAAGACCATTTATACAATGAAATAAGCTTAGAATAGGCTAGGATAAGGAAAAAGAAAATAAGAAAATAGGCTATTTTTACATAACACATGTGAAAATTAATTCTTAATAACATCTAAAATATTGTGCTATCATCAAACTTCCATCATTCACTGCCACCAGTCAAGAGCTGCAAGACAAAAGCTGCCCACATAATTATCCTGTAACTCTGTTAGCTCCCAGAAACTGCTAATTGGCAAGGCTACATCTCAGCAGTGAACCAGGGGAAGCCACAGCAGAGCTTTTCCAACTGGGCTTCCACCTGGAAGGACACCACGGACAGAACTGTTGCTGCCTTTGCCACAGCCTGGCACTGAGCTCTTCTGGGTCCCACCACTGCTGGGCCACCCCAGTGCCCTTGGTAGCGGCCACAAGGAGGGTTCCATGGGATCCCAGTGGTTTGGGTTAAAGGGGACCTTAAAGCTCACCCAGTGCCACCCCTGCCATGGCAGGGACACCTCCACTGTCCCAGGGTGCTCCCAGCCCTGTCCAGCCTGGCCTTGGGCACTGCCAGGGATCCAGGGGCAGCCACAGCTGCTCTGGGCACCTGTGCCAGGGCCTCAGCATCCTCAGAGTGAGGAATTCCTCCCCAATGTCCCAATCTGGCAGTGTGAAACCATTCCTGGTTATCCTGTCCCTCCATGCCTTGTCCCCAGTCCCTCTGCAGCTCTCCTGGAGCCCCTTCAGGCCCTGCAAGGGGCTCTGGGCTCTCCTCAGAGCCCTCACCTGTCCAGGGGAGCACCCCCAGCTCCAGCCCTTCCTTCAGGCTCTGCATCCCTGCTCCAGACTCTGGGGGATGATTCAGAGCAGCTCCAACCTCCTGATCACAGCTCTGCTGCAGCCTTGGGCTGTCTCAGGGAAAAGCAAAACCCTGACAACACTGATGCTCTGCATTCTCCTACTGCATCCTGTTGGTTTCACACACTTTGTGCCAGGAGTTCCAGTTTGTTGAACACCTGGCTGCAAACATTATGGCAAGTCAAGGATGAGATTGCTCCAGCTTTTAGTTTTGCAAAAATCATCCATTTTAAGCAGTGACAAGATTTTACTTTAAACCCCACTCACATCCACACTTTGCTGGCTGCAAAATTCAGGCCACAACCTGCTACCCAAAGTCTCTGGGACAAACATCACATACCCAAAAAACAGAAATGGCAATGTAATTTTGGGGTTTTGGGAGCAATAAGGGATTGACAGAGAGACTTGAATGATATAAATGCAAAGCCCAACACATCCCAGTCCAGATAAACTCTCCACAACTCAGCACAAGTCTAAGTAAAAGAGGGTTAAACCAAATTGATGACTTGCATCATCTGCAAATTATAGTTTTTGAATTAGCCTAGGAGCAGGATCCAGTAATTAGGCCTGGAGTTTAATAAGATAATAGAATCCAACATTTAATATATTTTGAGAGGAAAAAAAAATAAACACAAAGTCAGTAGCTGCAAACATGCCAGGCTTCCCTCCTGACAGGGTACAAGAACAGAGGAAGGATGTATTGCATCAAGTACAGTTACCAAATCATGTATTTCAGAATCACAGAGTTTGGGGTTTTTTTTTATGCCACTTTTAAAAACAGTTTTTAAAAAGGTGTTTATGAATACCACCACGGCTCCCAAACTGTTTACACCCGAGAGTCGTGTCCAAAAATCTCTGCTAAATGTAGGTAGGGTAGAATCCAAAGGAAAAGGTTCCTCTTGTTTTTCAAGATCTAATTAAAAAGAGCAATTATCACTTTTCCCAAGGCAGATGATGCATGCCCATCTCATTAACCTCGGGGGAAGATGAAGCACTCAGGCCTGCACTGCCATCAATATTCCTGCACTGAATCCCTGGGTTATGGAGAAGCACCTGGAACTCAAACATCAATTTCCCATTAAACTGTGACTTAAAACACAGAGAGAGCAGGCTGAGGGCCTGGAGATGGGCTGGGAGTGCTGCAGGACTCCCTGCACAGCACCTGATGATTCATGCAAACAAAACCAGGGGCACATCTGATTTTGGGAGGAGAATCACTTCTGCTGGCAAGCAGGAGCCTTGAGCTGTGTTCCCAAACCTGTCAGAGGCCTCACACACACTCACAGGGTTTCACCCTCTGAATCCCTGCCTGTGCCCAGAGCTGAGGCTGCAGCTTTCCCTGCCAGCTTTGGAGCACCCAGCCTTGCACACAGAATCATCCTGGCCCTCCTCCCTGCTGCCATGAGCTCATTGCCCCGTGTCCCTCAGATGTTATCAACAGAGCTCCCTCCTCCTTCCCATCACATTCCTGCCTCCCTCTCCCAGCCAGCTCCAGCATTTCTGTGGTTAAGTGTGGAAAACAACTTTTCTCTCTCTTTTTTTTTTTTGGTAAGAGTTGGGTTTTGTCCGGCTCAGCAAGTTAATCCAAGTTCATGGCCTGCCCACACAGACAGCAAGAGCAGCACAGAGGAACAGGCAGGGCCACTCCTGGAGCAGCCTCACTCAGACAGTCCCAGCTGGACAATCCAGGCAGGGTCACAGACAGGAGCAGCTCTGACACCAGAACCCTCCAGCTGCAGGGAAATCACATGTACAGCCTGATGGGACAGCTTAAAAAAGGTAAAGGATGTAAGGAGTTCATTTCCATCACAAACCATCACCTGAGGCAGCACTGAGAGCCCCAGGTGGGCCCTTCAAATCAGCCAAGCCCAAGCTCCTGGTTGGTTTGGTTTTGGTGCTGGGTGGAGAACAGAGTGTTCTCTCTCCAGGAAAAGCCTGAATTATACAGCAGGTATCTAGCAGTGGGTTTGCATCTATTTTGTGTACTTAGTGCTGGGGAAAAACCCAACACTGTGTATGTACAGTGAAAAGAAAAACTTTGACATCAGAAAAGAAAACTGCTCACTGACAGAAACCAGAGTGTAAGGAAAATCCATGAAATGTCACTCTCCTGCTAAAGCCTGAATACATTCTGGCATAAATTGGTTTTTCACCCATTCTGCTGTTTGTAGCCCCAGTGTTAGCTAACAGACAGGTCAGATCAGGGGCAGGCAGGCACAAAAGAGCATCCACTCACCCCAGACCTGAATCTGAACGAGCTGCTTGTAACACTGGCACTCTAAAGCAGCCCTGAGCTTCCCTCCCTCCTGTAATCATCACACTGAGACATAACTTGAGCTTCAGGTTCCAGGAGAAACAGACTGTGGGATTGTTATACCCGAGGTAGTCAGAGCTCAAGGCATTAACCCCTTGTTGTCTGTGTGCCTGTGCTATTCCTCTGTGTCCTGGGGTGACATTATGATGCTTGTATCCCCATTTGTGTGTTCAGTTCATGCTGGATATTATGTTCTGTGCCTTCAAGGCTGGCTCTGAAGAGTGAAAGTTTTGTTTTGGTTTTGTTATCAGCCACTCCCCCACAGCTGGTGGGACACAGAGACAGGGCACTACATGGTGCTGCTTTTGCTTTTTGCTTGGCTTTTCCTTCTGCTTTGCTCTTGCTTTTGCTCCTGCTCATTAGTTAGTAGCTAAGCAATCCAAATTTTCCCTGAACTGTTTTTCCTTTCCTTTTTTTTTTAACTACTCGAGCCTGCTCCACACTGGGACCTGGGAACACCCAGAGTTTGCACCTTGTGGCTGCAGCAGCTGCCCCAGCACAGGAGGGACTGAGAACAGAGTGACCACCCCCAGAGAGACTTTCTGAATTTGTCATCTTTTTCAGAGTGGTGTCACCTGTATTGTTCATTTTGTGTGCTGGGGGTGCTGTGCCTGTTAAATAAACAGGTTCTTTCCACTTCTCTCTGAGGAATCCTTCCCAAACCGGTTGGGGGCAGGGGCTGTGTGGGTTTGCTTTGTGGAGGGGCCCCTTTGGAGGTTTTCTCCCAAATTTGCCCTAAACCAGGACACTCTGGCAGTTCAGCTTTGCGTGATCAGCCACGGGAACAGAAACACCTGAGCAGCAGAGATTAGGATCAGCTTCAACTCCCCTGAAACTGAACCCAGAACCGCTGGAGTAGATGGAGCAGCTCAGTTTGTATCACGAGGTTTGGGCGCTGAGAAAACATCCCAGCTGAAACAACGGCACGGACGAACTGGAGCGGAATAAACGGAGGCAGCAGCAGCACGGGGCTCCCAGAGCATCAGGCTCACAGCTGCACTCTGCTTTTGTTAGAGCAAAGTTGATTTCCAGGGCAGATGTAAAATGAGGGAGATACTGGCTGAGCAGTGTTTAAATTAGTCAGCAGTGCTGCTGCTGTGAGAAATTCATAAATTCATTGAGGAGTAAATCGCTACTCACGAGGTAGAGCTGAAGTGTGGGAGGGTTTCTCAGAGGGGTGGGACAAAGCCCAGAACGATGTTTTCAAAAGACTGAACGTTTCCATGAGAACACAAAGCACAAGCACAGCCCAAGTTCCTCTCAGAAGAGGGAAGAGTAACTTGCCTGTTTCCAAACAACCCTTCCAATGATGATTAATCTTGAGAGTTTTTCATCCCATGGACAAAACACGGCAAGGACATTAAAGCCATCACTGCTGCTCTCCCCAGCACACTCAGAACTTTTCATACAAGATTAAAGCCTCCCATGCCAAGAAACAACAGAGACTGAGGGAATTTCTACTGCAAAGTTCCTTATTATAACCTCAGAATGTCCTGAGTCGTTTGGTTACACAGCCTGGATACCCTAAATACAGATTACAAAAAACACACACGTAAAACAAGTTCATAAATTAACAAAACCCTGCATGTGCTTGGGGCAGGCACAGGAACCAGAAACCTCTAAATTTCTTAGATTAAGCTCTCCTAAGACTCCAGAAGTGCTGCAGGAATGAGTGAATGAGGCTTTGGAAATCGGCTCACTTGGCACCTGAACAATCACCCAGTGTGCTGGGCAGCTCAGAATGTTTCCTTTTGTTTCCTCAAGTGTTCCAGACACCCGCCTTTCCTCTGGGACAGCAAAAACGCCATTCCGGGTTTTCCCAAGGTGATTTAAGCTTCCAGGTAAGCTCCCTGCACCATTCTTTCACCTTCTTTTGGCTGTCCCACAGCAGCTTCCAAGACTGCCCAGCTGAGATCCCAAATGTGCAGCATCCACAGGAGATCCTCCAGGAGCAGCAGGGATTCCAGAGTGAAGTGATTAAATCTTGGAGAACTAAGCCTAAGGATTCTCCAAATTTAATTTTTTAAAAATTGATCCAACACTTAAAATCATCTCTAGCTAATTATCTTTCCTTCACTTTTACTTGAAAGCATTTTAACTATATTAAAGTATTTCCATTAAAATGACAGACTTTCACATATAAAACCAATATATTTTTATTTTCCGTTAAAATATGGATTTAAGTGACTTTGCATCAAAATGGCATAAAGAATGGATTATAAACCAGCCTGAAGTCAGAGAAAATCCAGTGTCTGGCTGTCAAAAAATGCAATTTGTAGGAGCTCAGCTGATGAACTCAGAAAAACTGAGTGTGTCCTGAGGGGAATTCACTTCCCAGCAAGGCACAGACAATCAGCTGCCTTAACTCCCAGCCCAGTGAGAACAGTTGGCCTCTCAGTTCCAGAAATGGAAAAAAGAGTGGTTTCCTTTTCCAGCAGAAACCCATCCCTGCCCTTCTCCTATTCACAGCTCCTTAATTACTCCTGTGCTGCTGCAAGCCCTCAATTAGCGTGAGCCAGAGCCCCGCCGTGGATGGGCAGGTTTTCCTCCTTCCTCCGCCTCCAAGGAAATTCAATCCCTCCCCTGGCCAGGTTCTGAAGGGCAGCACACAGAGAGATGCCTTTACAACAGGGAGACAAAGCCCAACAGAAAGTTTAGCAGTTCAAAGGCCCAGTGTGACCCAGGAGATGAAGAAACTGCAGAGACACATTTTGGTTCTCATTGCCGCAAGAACCACAGCCCAGGCTCACTTCTTAGAACTGCTGCAATGTATTTGATGTAGAACTGACTTGGTTAAGCTCCAAGTCAGGCTCTGCTGAGGTCACTGATAATCCCTGAGCCCTCATGAGCCAGCTCCATCCACGTCACCCACACACAAGGAAGTTCTGGAGTCTGAAGGAGCTCAAAGTGCTGACTGAAGGAGTGACATGAAACTCCTGAGGGTAATTACTGCCAATGAACCCTTGCCAGACGTGTTTGCAGCTCCCTGTGCCACAGGCAGAGCCACTCCTGCTCCTGCACAGAGAGGGCAACAACATCCACGCAGAAATCAGGATGTGCTTTCCTGGAAACTTTTACTGCCAAGCTAAAACAAGGAAGAAGTTGGTTTTCAGAGCACTGGAATATGTAATGTGACAACTGCCTTATCTCCAGACTCATCAAGCACAGCCAGACCTGCCTGGGGAAGTCAAGTTCCACCTGGGAAACAGCAATTCCATTAATTAACTTAAGAGTGTGTGTGGAAGAGCCACTTGGAAGGGGCTGAGCAGTGGGAATAACCCCCAAAACAAACACTGCTTCCAAAAGAATGAGTATTTCCATAAGAACACAAAACAAACACAAACATAACCCAAGTTATTCCCAGAAGAGGGAACATTAACTGTTAAATCTATCTTTATTTTCATCAGCTCTTACCTAAAGTTCTGAGCGTGTTGGGGAGAGCAGGGGCTACAGCCTGAATGTGTGTGCTGTTTGTTGTCTGTGCGATATTAACTTACCTATTTTACAGAAACCCTTTTAATGCTGGCCAGTTTTCTCCCTGGAAATTCTTCACCCCAACAACAAAAAACAACCAACACAAACATTCAGGCTGTAACTCCTGCCCTTCCCAGCACACTCAGAACTTTTGGCAAGACGTGATGAAAATAGACACAGATAGCAAAGACTTTTGTGGGTTGGAATTAAAACCACCAGCAGGGCAAATCA
Organism: Melozone crissalis; assembly: GCF_028551555.1. Taxonomy (NCBI): domain Eukaryota; kingdom Metazoa; phylum Chordata; class Aves; order Passeriformes; family Passerellidae; genus Melozone; species Melozone crissalis. The sequence goes on along the minus strand of NW_026535795.1, from coordinate 12,713,778 downwards.
AGGGCTGATAGCAGGGTGCTGCCCTGCTTTTCCCTTTCCTTTTCAGGGATATTTCCCGGAGCTCTCCCCACAGAGAGGGACAGGAACACCATGGAGGAGCCGGGCACTATCGCGACATAGGAGTCACGAGATTCCCACACGAGGCAGCCCCAGGGAAGGGAAGGGAAGGGAAGGGAAGGGAAGGGAAGGGAAGGGAAGGGGACGTGTCCTCCCCTCTGAGGAAACCCGGCTGGGGCGGGAACCGCGCCGGAAGGGCGGTACGGCCGCGGAGAGATAGGACAATGCCAGTAAGTATAAAATAAAGGCACTAAGGTATAAAAATAAAGGCTCTGGGTGTAAAACACAGCAGCACAGCCGCGCCTGCGCTGGCCAAGGCCCTCCCGACCTGTTGCCCGCGTTCGGCGCGGCCCGGCCCGGCCCCCCCCCGCTCACCGCGCTTGTTTTTGGTGCCGTGCTTGCGGGCGGCCGCCAGTTCCTGCTCGATCTTCTTCTCCAGGAACTCCTGCTTCTTGCTCAGCATCTCCTCCGTGTCGCGGAGCCGCTGGATCGCCTCCTGCGGGGACGGGCCTTTCCCGCCGCCCTTCCCGCCGGCGCCCGTCCCGAACAGCTTCCCCAGGAGCCCCGACATGGCTGCGCGGGGCCGGGCCGAGGCCGTGCAGCTGCGGTGCCCGCTCCCCTTACTCCGCTCCCCGCACACAGCGACCCGAGGCCCGAAGCCGCCGCTGCCGCCGCCCGACTCCGCCCGCTCGCCTCGCCCCGCCGCCCCCGCACCGCCTACAACTCCCGACGTGCCTTGCGCCGCAGCGCCGCGAGCGCCGGCGGGCTCCGCGCGCGGGGGCTGCTGGGAGATTGAGGCGCGACCGCAGCGTGGCGCGGGGCACGCCGGGAAGGCGGCGCCTCCGAGCAGAACCCGGCAGTGGCGCTGGGGCGCGTGCCGTTACGTGGGTGGTGACGTCACGGGCAGCGTGACGTCACGCGCGGTGCTGGGACGGGATGTGGCCGGGACAGAGCGGGGATGGAGCGGGGGTGGCTGCGGCCCCGGCCCGGCCTGAGGAGCGGCTCCGGCGGGCGGCGATCGGGCAGGGGACACACGAAGCCGCGGGTGGAGCGTCACAGAGTGAATGGAGTTGGAAAAGCCCGGCAAGGTCACTGAGGGGTTCACCTGGGCCCGAGCCACGCCGTGTCCCCAGCTCAGAGCGCCGCGTCCTGTCCTTCCTTGGACCCTCAGGGAAGGGGACTCCGAACCTCCCTGGGCAGCCCCTGACAATACCTGGTGTTAAAAACAGGCTATCAACTACTTTACAACAGTTTCTAATCCATTTTTAACACCTGCCAACTTTTTCCATCAATAAATTCTTCATAATATCCATCCTGGCTCAGCCTGAGGCCGTTCCCTCTCCTCCTCTCCCTGGGGACACAGCCCGACACCCCGGCTGTCCCGTCCTGTCAGGGGCTGTGCAGAGCCACAAAGTCCCCCTGAGCCTCCTTTTCTCCAGGCTGAGCCCCTTCCCAGCTGCTCCTGGTGCTCCATTCCCCTCTCTGGACACACCTGAGGTGCCCAAGAAGTGCCCAGGGGAGCAGAGCCCCGTGTCAGTGCCAATCCCCTCCTCCTGCACCCATCCCCACGGCCGAGGTGACTCCCCTCTATGTACCCCTCAAGCCTGCTCCAGTGCTGAGATATTTATTCTTTCAAACTTCCTTTTCCGGTGTGCCAGCTGTACAGAGACAAGTGGGTGGTGACTCACTGTGAGCTCATTTCCTGGACACATAAAGCACATGCTCTGAGCTGTGGGGGCAGCGTGGACATTCCGTAATGGAATCCATCATTTCACAGACAGAAATACCTACAGAGAAAATCCCATGAGGAAATCAAGTCTTGAGTCCCTCATCCTGCTGACAACTGGATACTTTTGATTTCTCTTTCTTTGTGCTTGGCCTCAATCACCTGTAAAAGTGATAAACCCCCATCTGCAGTCACAGCAGGGTTGTGACAACAGATAATTAATAACAGACGTAGACAATAATAATGTTTGGCGCTGGAAGTCACCCAAGAAAATTGATCACTGCTTTGGAGCAGGGCTGGAATATCACACATCACTTGTAAAAGAGGAAAAATGACCCAAACAAATGCTGGTTGGGTTAGAGAGCTTTTTTGTGCCCTGAGAAAGAGGGAAAAGCACTGCTCTAGGAAACACAAAGAATGTCCCACGTAGCAGGTGGGAGTTGAGCAACAGAGCCCTGTAATGGCTCCTGCCCTGTTCCACCTCCCTGACACTGCAGATGGGTGGGAAAGGCAAATACACTGAGGCTGATGGAAACACTGCCAGGGCAGGACAGCTCCAGCTGACAGCACTGGTGGCTGAGGAGGACACAGGAGAGATGTCTTTTATGTGTCCTTTGCTTCCTCCCACACAAGTGTCTGCTGTCACTGAGCACCACCGACCTTTGCTCTGCTCCACTTCTCCCTGGGCCTGGCTCTGGTGCTGGGGTTCTCCTGGGAACTTCCAGAAAATGCATCCAGAAGATGCTTCTGGAGCTGGGGTTGTAAAGAAAACAGCAGTGCCCAGGCACTGGGAATATTTCTCTGTCTGCTCTGGGGTGCCCTGACCCCCAGGGGAGCTCTGACTTTGACCCTCATTCATGGAGGAAGTTTCCCAGACTTCAAGACAGACTGGAATCCACAAAAGTCTGAAGTAGATTATAGAGAGCAGTGTAGGTGTATCACTTGGTGAGAAATTGAGGTTTTGGGATTTTTAGTTTGTTGTGGATGGGAGCAAGATGGAGGGCACAGGGTGTCATCCTGGGTTTCTTCTTCATGCTGCTTCTTCCTCCTTCTTCATGGGTTTGGTGGCATTTTGCAATTTGGCAGAAAAGTCCTCATTGCAGTTCTGTGGGATCAGTTATTGGGTTAAAAGGGAAAATAATCCAGGTGTCAGTTCTTAATTGGATGGTTTAGCTTTAAAAGCCCTTGTACCAAGAGATTGTTGGCCATTTTGTGCCTTCTAATGAAAAGCTGCCCAACTCACAGTGATGAGACTGTTTTACTGATCAGAAATAATAAATACCTGAGTCTGAACATGAACTACTGCCTCAAGTGCCTTCAATTCAGACCAACTGGGACCCCCACATCCAGGACACAGGGAGAAAACCAGTGCCCTGAGCACCTCTGATCCACCCCAGCCTGTGGGCAGGGCTCTGCCAGGGAAACAGAAATGGAGGGAATTTGGGCAGAAATCTTCCCTGCAGCAAATGCAAGAGCTTGTAGACATCTGAGTTTGCAAGAGCTGAGGCAGCTGGACAAGAGCAGGGCAGGAAGGACAATCACTCCAAGGTTCACTCCAAGAGGACAATCATTTTGTCCAGGATAAAAGTTGTTCTGGTTCAACACCACCCCACATGCACCTATCAAACACCCAGGGTGGCATCTCTGAGCCCTGGTGTCCCACAGGTGTCCCACAGGTGTGTCAGGGGAAGTCCCCAGCCTTGTGTCCCTCAGCAGTCACACTCAGGGCAGCTGGGTGGCTCTGCTCCCATCCCCAGTGGGTTCCAGCATCCTACTGAGCTGGGGGAAAGCAGCATTTGGGAAGGGCAGGCCAGGTCTGGGTGCAGATCCTTGCCCTGAAGGCAGTGCAGGCTGTGGCAGTGCAAAAGCAGAGGCTGGGGGGCAGTACAGGGACAAGGAGCCTGGCAGGGCACTGGACAGGCAGCAGCACCCCTGCACAATGGGAATTTTCAGTTTCTGGCTTTGGGACTCCTGCTTAGGAAATCAGAGAAGCCAAGAGGACAGCAAATGTCCCAGTGACACCAGCCCAGACAGGGCTTGTGAGCTGGAGGAGCTGCACCCACACATCAGCACCCCAAAACAGACCTGAGTACACAGGCCACATGATGACAGACACCTACAGAGGGACAGAGGGGAGGGAAATAGGAAATGTGTATTTAGCCAACTGCTTCCTGATCCTGTTCCTCTTCTGGGAGAGCAGAATAAAATAAACACTGTGGGTAAATAAACAGCCCTTCAAACAGACAGGAGCTTTCACAGCAGCACAGGCACACCTAAGGAGGAAGGACCACCTGGATGTCCCCAGCCCAGTCAGCTCATGCCAAGCACATCCACCCAGGGCAGGATGATCTGTGAAAATTGGTGATGAGGTCTCAGGACCTCTCTGCAGCCTCCTTCCTTATACTGACTCAGATCATGGAATCATGGGTTGGAAGGGACCCCAAAAATCATCTCATCCCACACCCTGCCATGGCAGGGACACCTTCCACTATCCCAGGTGCTCCCAGCCCTGTCCAGCCTGGCCTTGGGCACTGCCAGGGATCCAGGGGCAGCCACAGCTGCTCTGGGCACCCTGTGCCAGGGCCTGCCCACCCTCACAGGGGAGAATTTCCTCCTCATGTCACATTTAAATCTTCCATCAGCTTGAGGCCATTCCCCCTTGTCCTGTCACTCCAGGCCCTAGTGAAAAGTCTTTCTCCAGCTTCTCATGAGCCCCTTTAAGTACTGGCAGCTGCCACATTTCAACACATCCCTGTCACCTCTGTTCCCATCCCTGTGCACCCCTGGAGCCTGGCTCCACCTTCTCCACCCCCTTCTATGAGGCAGGGACAAGACTTCTCCTTAACTTCATGTAAATCCTCAACAACCCCTTCTCCCAGCCTCCCCTGGACGCCCTGAGCTCCATTTCCTCCCACCCACCAACAGCTGGAGGTGCACAATTATCAAAAAAGTGAAATGAGCAGAAAGTAAGTTAGGGAGTGAGTGAGCAAAGCGATGTGGGGGCAGACCCATGCAGACTGTGACTGTGTGACAGTGTCCCAGCAGTGACAGTGTAAGCCATCATTACACAGAGCACTCAGGGAGCACAGTGTGCAGCCCTCTGCAAGCTGCTGGTTTTGAGATTTTAAGAATTAAGGCAGGAGAAAAGAAGAACACCTTGAGGTCAGACAATGGGTTGGATCAGACCAGTCAGACCAGTAATGCTGGGATGACTGCTGCAGTGGCCACAGCAGGCACAGAGTCCCAGACACAGCCAGGATTCCATAGCCAGGACTGACTGACCCCTGCCAGGATTTCTGACCCCTGCCAGGATTCCATAGCCAGGACTGACAGAACCCTGCCAGGATTCCATAGCCAGGACTGACTGACCCCTGCCAGGATTTCTGACCCCTGCCAGCATTTCCATAGCCAGGACAGCCTGGATAAGCAGGCTGGGAATGCAGCCCTTTGCAGCCACAGACACCTCAGCAGCTCATCACACAAAGTCACCTGGGAAAGCTCAGCTTGGCTTGCCCTACCTTGGAGCAGGGAGAAGCAGAGCATGGGGACACATCCCAGCAGGGATGAGCAGGTCTGGGTGCAGATCCTTGCCCTGAAGGCAGTGCAGGCTGTGGCAGTGCAAAAGCAGAGGCTGGGGGCAGTACAGGGACAAGGAGCCTGGCAGGGCACTGGACAGGCAGCAGCACCCCTGCACAATGGGAATTCTCCATTTCTGGGTCTGGGACTCCTACTTATGAAATCAGAGAAGCCAAGAGGACAACAAATGTCTCAGTGACACCAGAGTTCCTTGCTGCTGAACCACACCAACTCCCCATGAAACTGAGCTGAGGGAATGTAGAAGCAGCTGCCAGAGCTTTCTGCAGCACCTGGCCCACAGCTGACACTGGGACATTGGCTCCTGGAGGCATCACAGGTTTCCTGTGTGACCTGGCCAGGTCACCTCACCCAGCCCTTAGTGAACACAGGGGTCACATTGAACTGCTCCCAGGGATTGACTCATTGATGTCAAAGGCACTCAGAAATCCCTGGATCTGGGGAAAAACCATGAGCAAACACTGTGGCGAGATCAGTACCCAGCCAGAAGAGCATCACCCCCCACCCCCACAACACACTGACAGCACAGGCGAGGTCCAGGGTGTTTATAACTTGTAGTACAGACACGGTGATCTTTCTACTGAGACAGACAGAGAGAAGATACCAGACAGAAGTCTATCAGGGGATTTCTGAACAGTGTTCCCAAAGGATCTCAGGATGAACTTGCTTCCACTAGGAAGGATGTTTGCTCTCAGAAGGGCCACCCAAATACTGGGCAATACAGTTTTTAGGCCAGAAAAACCACAGATGGGACAGGCTGTGATTTGCAAAGTCACCTGATTTCAGCAGCTCTGTTTGTTGCAAGCTTGCATGGTCCTTCTTCTTCCCTGATTCAGGGATCTTTGTCTTTCTTGCCCTAAGCTGACCCGTGGTACAGAGGGACAAGAAATAATGGAGCCACCCTCTCCAGTGCCTTGTAGGCATCGGTGGCCTCCAAGCAGTCCTCTGCCCAAGGATGGGAAGAACCAGTGGAGATGGAAGCCATTCCCTCCCATATCCATCTACCTCCCCAGAAGAGCTTTGGTCTTTTCCACAGGGATAAACTTGAGCACCAAGCGGGACAGTGCCAGCAGCAGCCTCCAGCCACACGGTGGCTCTGGGCATTGTCACTCGGAGGTCTGGATGTACACAGGCACAGCCAGCATGGTGCAGGGCCCGTCCGAGGCTGTCTGCAGCTCTGCCAGGGCCAGGTTGGAGTCCATGCTGTTGGGCTGCCCTGGGACCAGCTCAGGGTCTGCAGCTCCTGAGCCACCAACCACGATGGACAGCACAGCGTCCGACTGCGGGAAGGGCTCCTTGTTGGGGCCGCTCTCGGGGGAGCTGTCCCCGGCAGCGCCGTCCTTGAGCTCGGGCAGCCCCAGGGCCAGCCCCGCCTTGCGGCCCCGCCCCGCCCGCTTCTTCTGCGCCTTCCGGAGCTGCAGCTCCTTGTCCTTGGGCGAGCCCAGGCGGCACTTGTGCTCCCGCAGGTACTTGTGGCGGGTGAAGCCCTTGCTGCACGTGGCACAGCGGTATTTGTAGTTGCCCGTGTGCGAGCGCTGGTGCTCCACCATGTGGGCGCGGCGGCTGAAGGACTTGTTACAGTACTGGCACTTGTGGATCTTCATGCCTGCACACAGAGGGAGATGAGTTACACCCAGCCATCCCCCCAGGGGGACAGCTTTGCCTCCTCAAAGGAGGTGCTCCCTCATCAATGGGAGGAGACATTGTGCCACACACAGTAAAGCTGGGTGGCTACAGCTTCAATGTCTGTGTTTAACCATAACCACTCGTGACTTTGTAAAGTCATCAAATGTCCTGAGGTGGAAGGGACACACAGGATCATCCAGTCTAACCCCTTGCTCTGCCCAGACACCCCAACAGCCCCACCCTGGGCATCCCTGGCAGCTCCTGGAGCTCTGGCAGCCTCAGGGCTGTGCCCTGGGCAGTGCCAGCACCCTCTGGGCAAGAGCCTTTTCCTGGTATCCAACCTAAACCCCTCTGACACAGCTCCAGCCATTCCCTCAGTCCTGTCACTGTCACAGAGCAGAGATCAGTGCCTGTCCCTTCACTGTCCCTCAGGAAGAAGCTGCAGGCTGCAAATAAATATTCTTGCCTCAAGTAAGAGCATTAAAATAGCACCAGAACAACATGTCAAGTTAATTGTGATGAAAATGCAAAACAATCTTGAAGTATTTTTTTTTCAAGTGTATTTAGTAAATAAAGAAATTGTCACTTTTTTTCCCCTCCAAAAAATGGGAATGTACAATCTGAAAGAGCCCATGACTGCACTATCAGCCCATCCCATCTGATCGTACCCTGCAGGGCTTTGGGCACAAGGAAAGATATCCCTTTTACCCTAAGACATAAAAGTCTGATTGTTCCCCTGGGGCATGGGAATAAATTATCTGTCTTTATTAGAATTGTGAGCATCATTTTTAGAAGGGAATCAAATGCCATGAGATTTTCTTTTGCATGTGAGGTGGGACTGGGGAGGAGCGGACAGAGCACTCTGGATATTCACTTGATAGGAAGCAGACCAAATAATCCAGCTCAGCTCCTGAGTCTCACCAGCAGCCCTTGCCTACAGATTATATTGTCTTAGAAACCAGCCCAAAGCTTAGACATAACCCTGAATAGACACTCACTTAAACAGGCCTGCAGCAAAACAGAGAGAAAAAAATCTAAAGCTAGTAAATGATTCTTATTTCTCAGGCTTAGTCCTTCTGTCACATTCTCCTACAGCACCACAGGGAATCCCAGTGACTGCATTCCCACCACTCACCTGAATGGGACAGAATGTGAGCCTTCAGCTTGTCAGGCCTGTTGAACTCTTTATTGCAGCCTGTGTGGCTTCTGCAACAACAACAACAATTGCTGGTGAGATGTGGGAACCAGCTGAGGAGCAATGCATAGACAGATCCCAGATCATAAGGACATCCATAACCCTTCTCCTTAGCAGCACCTGGATGTTTCTCTTGGTGCAGCCTCAGCAATTCCACTATTTCAGCCTTTCTGAGAGGGCAAGGACTAAACATGCTGCCACAGGGACATCTGGCTTTCCTAAACTACACATGCTCTGTGTCTCACTATGAATGCTCTAAAATGCAGCAGCTTCAAGATCCCAGCTGGAGACAGAAGCATTTTGGAAGGAGGCTGGTTGGAGCAGGGAGAAGCCAGTCAGCCTTGGCTATCTCAGAAAGTCTGTGGCCTGTGCCGTGGATTTGGGACTGCACCTTCCAAAACTCGGTTCCTGTGGCTTGTACATTAGGTCCTATGTTGTCACATGCTTTTGGAGACATGGCAGTGAGTGAGAGCCCATCATCCAGGGAACCTCCGTGCTCCTTCTCTTTCTAGTGCTCCCCAAGCCTCCCATGAAGGTAGCAGTTATTTTACAAGGCTGATGAAGCAATAAAATGTGGCCCTACAGGAAGTCAGTGACAAAGAATTGAGACCCTTGTGTTCCCAGTTAACAGCACACAGCATTCCAACCTCCCCAGGCAGCCTGGCAGGTGCCACAGTGCCCCCTAGGACACCTGCAGGACACATTCCCCCCCTCCCAGCCCCATTCAGATGTGCTGCCATGTGCAGGCACAGTACATACGAGAAGGGACATTTGTATTTCTTGAAGGGCTCGTGGATGAGCATGTGGCGCTTGAGCTTGTCCTTGCGGTTGAACGCTGCGTCACACACCGAGCACTTGAAGGGCTTCTCACCTGGGGAGGAGCAGAGCAGGCCTCAGGGACACTACAGCCACACAGGCTGCTCTGGCCACGACAGGCCAGCTGGGCCACACTAGAAACTGTCCTGCACTATGGATAAATCACACAGAATTTGGTTGGAGAACACCTTTGAAATCATAGAGTCCAACTTAAAATCTAACATCACCTTGTCAACTATCAACTACACCATGGCACTGAGTGCCACATCCAGGCATTTCTCAAACACCTCCAGGGAGGGTGACTCCACCACTTCCCTGAGCAGCTCATTCCAGTGCCCAATCACTCCTTCTGTGAAATTCTTCCTATGTCCAGCCTAAACTTCCAGCTTAAACTTCCCCAAGTCAAACTGGCACAGCTTTCTGCTGTCTCCTCCTGTCCTGTTGCTGGTTGCCTGGGAGAAGAGACCAACCCCTACGTGGCTACAGTCTCCTGTCAGGGAGTTGTAGACAGTGATAAGGTCTCCCCTGAGCCTCCTTTTCTCCAGGCTGAACAACCCTAAATCCCTCAGCTGCTTCTCAATAAAATAACAAATGGATGGGCACAATCTGTGCTGCACACTGCTCCTGCTCTCCAGGGCCAGCACAGCAAGTGGGGAAGCCACCCTGTGTCCCTCATTTCTAACGAGTGCAGGCTGATCCAAACCCACAGATCTGAGACCACATTACCACAAATGACTGTGTCACTCCTGCTGCCAGGGCACAGGGCACGGGGCTGTGGCACAGAGTGGGAGCACTGGCAGCAGGGAGCCGTACCCGAGTGGATGTGGGCGTGCAGCTTGAGGTAGTGCTCCCGCCGGAAGAACTTCTTACAGATATGGCACTTGAACTTGCTGCCCCCGCCGTGCGTGGGGATGTGGCGGCGCAGGTACCGCTCGCAGGGGAACACCTGGAACACACAGACACACACAGAGATCAGGGGACACCTGCAACACACAGATACAGAGAGATCAGGGGACACCTGCAACACAGACACACACAGAGAGATCAGGGGACACCTGGAACACACACACAGAGATCAGGCGACACCTGGAACACACAGACACACACAGAGATCAGGGGACACCTGGAACACACAGACAGAGATCAGGGGGACACCTGGAACACACAGACACACACAGAGATCAGGGGACACCTGCAACACACAGATACAGAGAGATCAGGGGACACCTGCAACACAGACACAGAGAGATCAGGGGACACCTGCAACACACAGACACACACAGAGAGATCAGGGGACACCTGGAACACAGACACAGAGATCAGGGGACACCTGGAACACACAGACACACACAGAGATCAGGGGACACCTGCAACACACAGACAGAGATCAGGGGGACACCTGGAACACAGACACAGAGATCAGGAGACACCTGGAACACACAGACACAGATCAGGGGGACACCTGGAACACACACACAGAGATCAGGGGACACCTGCAACACACACACAGCTCAGAGGGGACACCTACAACACACACACACACAGAGATCAGGGGGACACCTGTAATACACAAACACACACCTGCACCCCACACACACACACACACACAGGTCAGGAGGCACACCTGCAACACACAAACATACACCTCAGAGGGGAAACCTGCAGCACACAAAGACACACCTGCAACACACATACACACCTAGAGCTCAGGGGGGAGACCTGCAACACACAAACACACACCTGCAACACCCAAACACACAGCTGAGAGCTGGCACCACACCCAGGACATCACAGAGCTGGCATGGAGTGTGTAGCCAGGACAAAATACATAAGAATCATGGAATGGTTTGGGTTGGAAGGGATCTTAAAGATCAACCAGTCCTGCTGCTGTGAGCAGGGACACCTTCCACTGTCCCAGGCTGCTCCAAGCCCAGTCCAACCTGGCCTTGGACATTTCCAGGGATCCACGGGCAGCCACAGATTCTCTGGGCAGCCTGAGCAAGAAGCTCAGTCACTGCTCTCCCAGGAAGGATGCACTGTGAAAACTTTCAGGATTGTATCATGAAAGTATAGATAGGGCCTTAAAAACAAGCCAACAAAAACTCAAAACAGAAAAAGTGCCAAAACTTTCTTAAGAAACACATAAGCTGAAACCTTGCTGTCAATTATGTAACTCTATGCTGAGAAGCAGCATCTCAGAGGGATGCCCAGCCTCCCACCAAAGCCAGCAGTAGGATGGGCTGGGCAAGGATCCCCAGCAATTCCTACCTTCCCCACAGAGTTAACTTCACTTTCTGAAGTGAAGCTTCATCATAATCTATCCAAGGCTCCTACTCATGGAGCTGAGGGTTCCTGTCCCCCTCAGAGCCTGTGCCAGGTGTCCAGGCTGGCTCAGCAGGCCATGCTGACCATCCATGGTCAGCACTCACCTTCTGGCAGTGGGGGCAGGGGAAGTTGTGCGTTGCTGTCTGCAGATGGTGCTCCAGGGCTTCTGGGGTGGAGTATTTATTGACACACTTCACACACCTGCATGTGGAGAGAAAGGACAGACCTGTGAGCAAGGCTACTGCAGCACACCCCACAGCACAGGCACACCTGCCCAGCCCAGCCACCTTCCAGGGTGATCTTTGGCAGGACTGATACACAAAATAACCACTGAGGTGCTCTAAACCTCAGCAACCCACATGCCAGTTCACACTCACACCTAGCAGCCTTCAGAGAGGGAGATGCTGGAAAAGTGGGTGGAGAAGCCTTTAAATGCCAGTGCCCTTGCCAAAGGCTGCCATGGGAGCAGCCAGACTTGAGCACATATTCCTTATGGAGACAAGCCTTAGGTAAGGACGGACTTCACTTTAACTTCAAACACCTCCTTCCATCTTCACTGCTTGAAGACATCAGCCCCCAGAGAAGGAGCTGAGTGGGGACACAGCATGGCAGGGTCACACATCCTGCCAGTGCCTCTGCCAAAGCTGACTGACAGCAGGCACTGGGACAGGCACCATCACCAGTGAGGACAGAGGCACTGACTTGTTCCTGCTGTGAAACCCCTTCTCCCTAGGTCACACTAAAACCTCCTCAAGCTCAAACAGATCTCTGATCTCAGGGATCCCCACTACCAAGCAGGAGAACAAAGCTCTGTAATGCAAGGGTAACTAGAAACCATGCTCTGGGCAAGAATTAGCAGATATTTATTCCATGAAGCTCCTAAGTGACTCCAGTATCTCCTGGGCTTCCTACTCCCCCTGAGCATGTCCATGGGCATTCCAAAAGCTATGTGGAGCTCTTTGTGGAACTCCTCACACCTTCCCTCCACAGGAGTAGAGAAGCTTTCCAAGGAATAGACCCTTTTGCAGCAAAGGGATAGGAAACTTTTTTCTGAGCACGGATTCTACAACTGTTCCACATTGCAAGGCAAGATGTATTCTCTTTGCCATCTGTATGGCAGCTGTCTTCTGGTCAGTGGGCAGTTTGCCTTATCTCTCTCTCAGTGATCACAATCACTCCTCCCTCAGGGCAGACACCTGCTGATAACAGCTATTGAATGTCCCTGCATGGCTGATAAGAACTACAGCATCCCATTGGGAGATGTGAGCCCAGAGGGAGGAGCCAAGCATTCCTACCTGGATATAGTCTGGAGGTTCTGGAACACCAGCACAGCTTCTGCACTGGATTCCCCAGAGGAACAGCAGCTGCCTCTTCCCCTGGATCTTCAGAGGAAGAGACTGCAGCTTTCTACAGGATCCCTGCTCCAGCAGAGCCACCCCTGACACTGAAGGAGGGCTGAGCCACAATTCCAATGAGACTGCTGCCAACACCCTGACCCACAGGGTGTCAGGTTGGGTTCTGACTCTGGCAGTGTTGCTTTAGTTTACTGCATTGTTTATTTTATTTTTTTAATTTTCTTCCCTATTAAAGAACTGCTATTTTCTGCTCCTATATTTTTTGCCTGAGAGCCCCTTAATTTAAAAGTTATAGCAATTTGGAGGGAGGGGGTTCACATTTTCCATTTCAAGGGAGGCTCCTGCCTTCCTCAGCACACACCTGCCTTTCCAAACCAAGACAACAACCCACAATCCCTTTGCTGCAGGTGAAGAATCATAGAAAACAGGTTGGGAAGAGCATCCCTGGCTCTCTGACCCAGCCCAGGGCAGGTTCACCCATGTGTATTTGTCCTGGTTTAGGGTCCTGGTTTCCTGGGAATTTCACTGCCTCAGCCAGCAGAGAAACTAAAAGCAAAGGAGAGCTCTCTCTCACTGTCTGTTCCACACAAAACACTGTCCAGGAGAAGGATTGTGGAGGAGTGAGTACAGCTTCTGAAAAGAAACTGTGCACTTCTTCTCTCCCCCTCTTTGGCTCTCAGAATCAGTCTTAAAGGTGCAAAACTTATTTCTGGGCTAAACAGACCAATGGGGATACAATTCAGCATCATAAAGTCACCCCAGGACACCATCTCACGGTTGACTGGTGATAACAGGAGCTGCAGTGAAAGGATCTTCCCATATAACCAATCCCAGCTTTTCACTGTCATTAAAAGAGACTCCCTATAGCCATGATATTTTCTGAAAAATCCCTCTGCCAGGATTTTTCTCCTGAGAAGCTGAGAAGCTTTAGAGGAAAAGAAAAACAATAATTATCTGCTGCTGTGGAATGCAACAGGTGCATCTTTGATTGGTCCAATGTTGGTTGTTTCTAATTAATGGCCAATCACAGTCAGCTCTCTTGGACTCTCTGGAGAGTCACAAGATTTTTGTATCATTCCACTCCACTTCTTTCACTCCTTCTGATGAAATCCTTTCTTCTATTCCTTTAGCATAGTTTTAATATAATATATATCATAAAAAAATGAAGATTCTCATCTCTTCCCTGGTCCTGGGACCCCTGTCAACACCACCACAATTCCCTGCATTCAGAATGACTCCTTGCATTCAAAGTGCTTGGTTTTTCCAGTCTGGTGGAGGGAACCCCCCCATGTGCCACCTGGGTGTCCAAAAGCACCTTGGCCACTGGACACAGGGCCCCCTGTCCCCTCTAAGGTCCCACCAAGCATGCTCTGCACCCACTCACTCCTACAAGCCTTGTGAGCAGCGATTGTACTGTACTTGTACACGGCCATGTCCTTCTTGGGGCTGTGCTGGGGCAGCAGGCTGTGCGAGTACTGGTGCACGCCCAGCTCGTACAGAGAGGGGAAGTCCTTGCTGCACAGGTGGCAGCGGTAACTCAGCTCCTCCTGGTGGCTCTTGATGTGCTCAAGGAAGGACTCCAGCTTCTGGAAGGTCTGGGCACAGGTCTTCACCACACATTTGTACACCTAGGGGAAGGGAGAGCAACTGGAGAGGCTCACCATGGAAACAGGCAGGGAAAGCCCTCTGCCAACAGGCAGAACTGCCTTCCTTTCTGGAAAGAAGCACAGACTGTCAGGGAACACCCCTGAGAAAGCAAGGTGGGACAGAGGGGTGTTGATGTGAGGGCCTGAAACCACTTGAGTGGGTGAGACCACGACACCCCAAAGAGCTGCCACTTACACTGAAAACTTTGGTCTTCACAGAGTCATAAAGGTTGGAAAAGACCTCCAAGGTCAGCGAGTCCAATCTCTGAGAGAACATCACCTTGTTAACTAAACCACAGCACCAAGTGCAGTCAGTTACTGAACACTTCCAGGGAGGATGAGTGCACCAGTTCCCTGGACAGCCCAGTCCAATGCCTGACAACCCTCTCAGCAAAGCAATCCCTCCTGATGTCCAACCTGAACCTCCCCGGCACAGCTTGGAGCTGTTTCCTCTTGTCCTGCCCCTTGTGGGAACAGAGCCTGACTCCCCTCTGGCTGCACCCTTTTGTCAGGAGTTGTGAGGAATGAGAAGGTTCCCTCTGAGCCTCCTTTTCTCCAGGCTGAGCCTCCCCAGCTCCCTCAGCCCCTCTCCTCTGCCTTACTTTCTAGAAACCTTCCCCAGCTCTGCTGCCCTTCCATGGGCAGGCTCCAGCACCTCCATGTCTTTCTGGAAGTGAAGGGCCCAGAACTGGACACACTTCACTTCTTTGCTTCCTCTCTAGCCACTCAAACCTGCTTGGCTGAATTTCTCACTCAGTTTTCAAAGTTTTCAAAGCCACCCAGACCACACAGCTACAACCCTGAGAGCTGAGCTGCATGTGAAGAACCGGCAGCTCTGCAGACCAAAAGGCTCAGGTCAGACCCTGGTAATGGGTACATTATATGGAGCCAATCCCAATATTGCCACCCAGCCAGGCACCCTCTGTCCCTACCTGCTCATTCTTGTGCTGTGTCATGTGTGACTTGAGCTGGAAGTAGGTGTTGAACTTGCTGGGGCAGAACTGGCACTGGTAGGAGCTGTCAATGAGGACAACCTGCTTGGCCTCCAGCTTGGCTGCCTCGCTCTCCTCCAAGGGGCTCAGCTCCTCGGCCGGGGGCACCGTGTTCCTGGGGGGCAAACCTGGGGAGAGAGTCCCAGCCTGCCATGAGACAGCTCTACAGGCACCCTGCTGCCAGCACACACCAGGCCTGGCCTTCCTCCCCTTCAAAGACAGGCTCTTTAGATCACATGAATACCACTAACAAAAATATCACAACAAAATTTGTTGACAAATTATGAAGGACTCTGACCACTCCATTCTTCCCCCCCCCTAGCCCGTTCTCTTTTTCCAGGGATATAACTGTGCTCTGTGGAGCAGTCAGAACAGGCCTCCTGTCACAGACATGTTTTATGAAAATCCTTTCCTTAGGATTTTTTCTCCTGAGAAGCTGAGAGGCCTCAAAAACAAAACGTAAACAATGGTTATCTGCTGCTGTGGATAGGTAGATCTGTAATTAGTCTCATGTAGTTGTTTCTAATTAATGGCCAATCACAGTCCAGCTGTCTCAGACTCAGTCAATCACAAACCTTTGTAATCACTACTTTTATAGTCTTAGCTAGCCTTCTGATGAAATCCCTTCTTCTATTCTTTTAGTATAGTTTTAATATAATATATATAATAAAATAATAAATCAAACCTTCTAAAACATGGAGTCAACATTCTCGTCTCTTCCTCATCCTAAAACCCCTGAGAACACCACCACAGCCTCCACCAGTGAACCAGAGCCAGATTTACTCCCACCCCTGGCAGGAGACAGGAGGTAAGATCCAGCCAGTGGTTCACAGCCCACGATGCACACAAACAGGGCTCCAGTTGTCCCTTGTCCTAGACATGACATTGCCACTGCATTCCCTCCCCTACCAGGCCTGAGGCCACCAGCAGAAAGAGCATCCAGACACCAACAAGGAGCTCTTCTCTGCCTCAAGTATTTACAGGTGGCCACTGTGGGCAGCTCCAGCCTGGCATGACCTGCACAGTGCAAAGCCAGAGCACTGGGCTATCCCAAACCAGCAGCTGTGTGTCCCCTGGGCCAGAGCTGCCAGGTGTGGCTTGTGCACTGCCAAAGCTGTGCTGCCAGGGAGTGAGGAGGGGAAGGCACCTGGCCCTGTTTGTGCACAGACTGGGACAGAGTTTGGAGCCACTGTCCCCACCAGCACCTGAACCCACCACAGGGGTATGAAATGATGCAGCTTCCAGCTGGAGCTGAGCAAATGCCACTTTAGTGTGAGATGCTAAACACTACCAAGGAATGCAGACAGCACACACAGCTCCCCTCCCTCCCTGTGTGCAGGTGCAGCCTCCTCACACCAGTGCTGTGCCTCACACACACCACACCTGTGTTCTCCTCATCCTCAGGCTGGCTGGGGTTCAGGGCCATGACCTGCACAGTGATGGAGCTGCGGGAGATGGTGCAGCCCAGCCCTGGAGGCCACACCTTGTGGGTCTGCATGTGCTTCTTCACGTTGGACTTCTGGGCAAAGGCGCGGCCGCACACGATGCACTGGAAGGGCTTCTCACCTGTGTGGCTGGAGGACAAGGCACCAGGTCAGCAGTGTGGAGACAGGAGACAGCCCCCAGGCAGGGCCTGTGGGGACAAGGACAGTGCTGGGCTGATCACACCTGCACACACCAAACAGGGCTTTGAGAGCTGATTCACCAGAGGAGTGCATTGTGAGAGGCCTGGGGAAATGAGGCTGGTGCACAGACAAACCACCTGTGGTCTGGGAATGACAGGGGATCAAAGGAAGAAGCAGGAGAGGAAAACAGCTCTGCAGCAACATCAGGGTCCCTGCACAGACCTTGGGGACCTCATCATTTTCTCAAGGGTACAAGCCTTTCCTTCCCTGTCACCCTTCTCTCTCCTGCACACATCTTTTCTAGCTTGCAGCCCCTGGATCTGCCTGAATGTGCTCTCCTTTTTCCACAGCAAAAAGGTTTTTCTATTCTGCCCTTCTGCTTCAAGAGAAAGTAAGAGTCCAGGCTGGGAAGAGGTGTAAAAACCACCACTTGTTCCTTCCCATCTGCTCTGAGTCCAGCTGACTCCACTGGGGGAAAGAACTCTGCAGATTTCAGCTTCCTCCTGCCAGGGAAAAGCTCTGTGATTACAGCTCCCTGTACAGACACTGAGCTTGGCTTGCACTTTGCTAACAGCAGCAAACAGGAAGGCTGCAGCTTGCTAGGGAGGGAGAGGAAAGGGAAGGGCAGAGGCAAGTAGTGAGAATGCTGCTACTCCAGTGATCAGGTGACAAAAGGTTTGGCTGTCAAGGTGTCATCAGCAAGGAAAATGAGCCTCCAGTCCCAGCACATAATCAGCATGAAGATTACATCCATGATACAGCCTTTACTCCAGTCACTGAGGAAAAGGTGTCCTGGGGTGAGAAGAATGAAGAATCCCTCCCATTGCAGCACAGATTCTGGGACATAAACTGGGCTGCACAGAGTCCCTCAGCACAGCTGTGCCCTGCCCCAGCCCAGTCACTTTGCTGTGTGCAGGGCAGGGCACTGTTACCTCCTGATGTGCTGCTGCAGGTCAAAGTTCTTGGTAAAGGCCTTGTCACAGTATGTGCACTTCAGCTTGGGGGACTTGGGTTTGCCTGAAAGGAAGAGCACACATAGGAATGAGATCATGTGGCACAGCCCTGTCCCCACAGTGTCACAGGGCTCTCAGCCCAGGACATGGCTGCTCAGGACCAATAAAGAGCTTACAGGAAGATAAGATCTGCCTGGCCAGACTGGGGAGTGGTCATGGGCACAAACATTCATTAACACAGCCTGAGAGAACCCTACAAACCCTGAGCAGTGCAGTCTGCTGGGGAGGGCATCCCCTCAGGCATCAACCACTGCCTTCCAGGGACCTATAGAGCACCAGCCTTAAAGGTGCTCTGGGCATTGGGAAAAGACACAGCATGAGTGAGAGGAAGGGCCTCAGCTCTGTCTGTGCTGTGAACCCCCCAGGTCATCCACCAGCTTCATGCAAGGCCTTGTGTTCCCCTTCCAGAGCTGCACAGCCAATGCCACCCCTCAGGGAGCCCCTGGCTCAGCAGCCCAGCTGGGACAAGCCCAGTGACCCTCAGGGCAGGGGATGGAAGGGATTCACCTTCCTGCAGCCCACTCAGGACACACCAGTGACCCTCAGGGCAGGGGATGGAAGGGACTCACCTTCCTGCAGCCCACTAAGGACAAGCCCAGTGACCCTCAGGGCAGGGGATGGAAGGGATTCACCTTCCTGCAGCCCACTCAGGACACACCAGTGACCCTCAGGGCAGGGGATGGAAGGGACTCACCTTCCTGCAGCCCACTAAGGACAAGCCCAGTGACCCTCAGGGCAGGGGATGGAGGGCACTCACCTTCCTGCAGCCCAGCTGGGACAAGCCCAGGGACCCTCAGGACAGGGGATGGAGGGCACTCACCTTCCTGCAGCCCAGTCTCGTTCTTGCAGCGTCGTGTTTTGGCAGCAGCAGGGGAATCAAAGCCAACCACAGAGCCTCCCCCTGCACTGCTCAGGGGGGTGGCAGCACTGGTGCTCTTGGCCTTGAAGCCCTGCTTCCCAGGGCTGTACACAGGGGGAGAGGGGTACACTGGGCTTTCCACACACTGGCTTGGTACCTGTGAGAGGGCAGCTCATCAGTGGAACAGGTTTGCTACAGAGAATTACACCATGCCCTAACTTCCATCTCCACCCACACCAGGCTGCACTCGGGTTGACTTTTCTTCTGCCAAACTGGATCAAATTTCTGGTTCACCAGGCCAACAATGTCTCTCTAACCAAAACTGACACCCTGCACAATGTGAAACTCTCCTGCTGAACATCAAAAGCATCCAGAAGTTAATTACAGCAGGAACGGGGCAGCAAAGAAACACTGAGGGAGCTGTCTTGTGCCCCTTCTATGTCTAGAGGAGTTTCTTATCCTTCTGGAGCAGGTTACCAGAAGGATCACTGCTGACCCTCTGGGTTCACACCAATCCTGAAGCAGGGATCTCCAGGTCCTGCTGCCTGTCCTGGCAGGATTGCAGAAGGGAAGGAAGGCACAAAGAAACTCCAGGTGCCAAAGCACAGCTGTTTATGTCAGCATCAGGATTAGGAAAGAACACTTAAGAGACAGAGTGATCAGTCTGGGCTGATGGTTTAAAGGCATTGCTCCTGCCCACTCTGATAAATTAACACAGACCATTATTTATCCATCATCCTCATCCATTCCTGTCCACTGGCACTTCCAGATCAGATTCCAGTTACACAGGTAAGGATGCCACACCTCAGCCACACCCAGCAGCTCCTGTTGTGAAGGGCAGTGCAAATATAGAGACTGCAAACAGCTGATCCACCAGTAAATCCACACCTTGCCTGTGCCATTCTTTAGCAAAAGCCACCTTGACAAGCTCATTGAGATTTAGACTGGATTTTTCTCTCCACTTAAGCTGAAGTGTGCAGTGTGATGCTCTGTGCTTCTACAGAAGGTGAGGCTCTCACCTCTACTGCCTCTCACTCCCAGCATATGCAGGTCAGAAACAAATGTTCAGGTCTCCTAAGCCTGTGCCAGTCCTCTGTCTCTGTTAGCTGTTTCTCCTGTTCTCAGAATCCTCATCATCTTACTGATCTCCTTCTGTTTGCTGCCTTCTCCCAGAGAAAATAATTGTTGCCAAATCACCTAGCCCATTTTCCCACACTGTAATTCCACATTCCTCAAGGCCAGATTGGATGGGGCTTGGAGCAATCTGCTCCAGTGGGAGGTGTCCATCCCCAAGGCAGAGGATGAGCTTTAAGGTCCCTTCCAACCCAACCCATTGTGTGATTCTCTGAGGACAGGTCCTTAGGAGCAGCCTTACCTCCATGGGCGGGTAGGGCTGCATGCCCAGGGTCTGGATCTCCACGGTGCTGGCTGCTGCCATGGGAGCAGGGGCGCTGTACACCTCCACCACGCCGCTGCCGCCGCCGGGCTGCCCGGGAGCCGCCAGGCTCGGCGGGGGAGGCGGCGGCTGCGGAGGGGGCGGCGGCGGGGGCGGCGGCGGCGGCGGGGGCTGGGACAGGTAACCGGCCCCGGCGTGCAGACTCATGCTGCTCTGCAAGCAGAGACACGTGGGAAATGCAGCAGCGCGAGCTGAGGGGCTGCTCCCTCACACCTTCCCCATCCCAGTGTCTGCAGGAACTGCAGGGATGTCCTGGCACAGCACAGCACATCCAGCTGGCAGAGCTGAGGGGCTGCTCCCTCACACCTTCCCCATCCCAGTGTCTGCAGGAACTGCAGGGATGTCCTGGCACAGCACAGCACATCCAGCTGGCAGAGCTGAGGGGCTGCTCCCTCACACCTTCCCCATCCCAGTGTCTGCAGGAACTGCAGGGATGTCCTGGCACAGCACAGCACATCCAGCTGGCAGAGCTGAGAGGCTGCTCCCTCACACCTTCCCCATCCCAGTGTCTGCAGGAACTGCAGGGATGTCCTGGCTAAACACAGCACATCCAGCTGGCAGAGCTGAGGGGCTGCTCCCTCACACACCTTCCCCATCCCAATTTGCCTGCAGAACAGCGGGGATGTCTTGGCACAGCTGGCAGGCTGGACCACACTGTGCTGCAGGCCTGGAATGACCTGCAGGTACACATGGCCTCCTCCAAAACCCAACCCCTTATTGATTTGTTTTTAAAGCTTTTAATCCTTCTGGTTACAAGGAGTATTTTTAGAGCATGGAGAGCATGTACAGCCCAGCCAGTCTGGGGAGAGCCCAAACAAAGCTCCCAGGAGGAGAGGAATCCATGGAATAAGCTGACAAGGGCTTTGGAAGCCAGTCATGACATGGGGGCTCAAAAAAAGCTGGAGAGACCACATGACAAAGATCTTTTGGTTTGTGAGCAACACCAAGCTGTGGTGCAGTCCAAACACTGGAGGGAAGGAATGGGCATCCAGAGGGACCTGGACAGGACTGAGAGGTCTGTGTGAACCTCAGGGAGTTCAGCAAGAACAAATGCAAAGTGCTGCACCTGGATCAGGGCGATCCCAAGCACAGCTGGGCAGTGAGTGGATTGAGGGCAGCCCTGAGGGGAAGGACTTGGGAGTGTTGGTGCATGAGAAGCCCAGCATGACCCAGCTGTGGGCACTGGCATCCTCAGCAGTGTGGGCAGTACCCCTGGGAGTGGTCAAGGCCAGGCTGGACAGGGCTTGGAGCAGCCTGGGATAGTAGAAGGAGTCACTCCCATGGCCAAGGGGCTGGAACTGGGAGAGCTTTACCTGTGACTCCCTGGATCCACACGTGCCCCTTACCTGCACTGGGGGCTGCACTGCTGGCATGGGCTGGTCCAAGGAGGTGAAAGCAGACATGGCTGACATCAGCACCTCATCACTGACCAAGATGTTCCCCTGCACCAGGGTCTGGATCAAAGGTGATGGGGGAACTGTGATGTACGTGGAGATTTGCTGAAAGAAAAGAAAGATGCACTGTTAAACAGCAACAGGACAAAACAATACCCAAAAAATACTTTTTCCTGAGCCTCAGGGTCTCTGCTTTCACTGCCTCTGGTCAGCAGTGAGCCACAGTAATTATCTGCAGCTTCCTGCTGAGTCCATGGGAGTTTTTAGCTCCACAAATGTTCCTCAGAAAGGAGGAAAAAAAATCACAGTGGCTCAGAAAGTGGCCACTGGCTGCAAGTCAGGGGTTATTAAACAAGATCTGCAGGACAGACTGGTCAGGGACAAGTTCAGGCCTCTCCTGGGTGCCTGTCCCAGCAAGGGAAGGTGGAAAACTCGGGGAGGCTGTTCTGGCTCAGACAGTGAATGTCAGGCTCATCTCTTCAGACTGGACTTGGGTTATAGCAGGGGAGGGAGGCTGTTGAATTTCTTGGCAGTAAATAACCTGCGTTTACAGCCCTGGGAAGAAGCACCATCCACTGGGACTACATTAACTCGCAAAAGCAGCTGGTTTGAAAGCACTTTGGAAGCCACAACTGCAGGCACATTACATGCCATGCACCAGGGACTCCCACTGGAGGATTCTCTAGGGAATGAGAATTACTCCAGAGGGGATATTCCCCCAGCACTCATCACACCACATTATGTGGGCTTATTTGCAAGAGTGAGAGAAAAGGGATGCAGAGACAGAGCTGCTCCACTTCTGCCCATGAGCCAGACCACGGCCCAGGGGACAGCAAGGGCACTGTGAGAGTGCCCCCAGGCTTGTGGGCAGGCTCTGACACTGGGGCTGCTCAGTAGAGCCAAGGTCTGGCTGCAGCACAGACTGAACATGAAACCCCTTCTGTCCTGTCCTGAAAAAAGGCTGGAGGACACTCCTGCTGTGTCACCTCACTGCAGAGGGCCCCACTTTAACCATGAGGTGAAAAGCCAACAAAGGGACAACAGCTGAGCCTCCTAGTCATGAGACACCAGTGGATCTCCACCCCCAGCCCCAAACCCCAGCAGCAGAGCACACAGCCTGTGCCTGCACACGGTACCTGGCGGGCAGCACTGGGAGCCTGCTGCACTGAGGTGATGGATGGGGTGTACACACTGTTGGTGGCCAGAGACACTGAGGACAGGGATGGGGCACTGCCCTGGCACTGCTCTCTCTTGTGGGTCATGAAGGCAGGCAGGGAGTTGAACTGCTTCTTACACTTCCCACACAGGAACACGTCTTCATCATCTGCAGTGAGGAAGAGCAGAGCTTCAGGCCTTGTCCTGCACTCCCCAGTGCTCCACCCAGCACCCACCTTTGGGTCTCAGCACCTCGAGGACATCCTTGGCAGGACAGAGCAGCTGCAAGGGCCAAGCTGTCCCTAAAGCCAAGTGATGGGACTGAGCCCCTCCCAGCCCTGCTCCCACACACAAACCCCACTGTCTCCCTGGGACACACTAATCCCACTGTCTGTCTTCTCATCCCAAATACAGCAACAACCACCCTTGCTCCTGCGGCACCCTCTGCTTTTAGTCAAAGCAGCTCCTGCCAAAGCATCAGCATTATGCTGGCTGAGGCAGATTTTATAACTCAGAGTGCACAAAGCACAAGAAGTACCTTGGAAAAGGGCACAGAGTCACTGTCAGCACTGTCCTAACACCCCTCCACAACACTGCTGGGTTTTGGCACCTATGGCTGACATTGGAAGCAGAAAGAAGACAACCCAGTTCCAGTCCCAGCTGAAATCTGCAGCGTTAGCAAACCACACACCACTTGCACTCCATCCAGCAGACTCACAAGGCTGTTCCCCTGTCTGAGTCACAGCCTGAAGTTGATAATTTTTGGGGACACAGACTGTAACTCCTTGGGGGTAACTCCCCATCCACCCAACACCTTCTAGTGCAGCACTGTGAGGGTCCACATGCACAGCAATGACCAGTTCCCATATTCATTAACACAGAGATGTTGCAGGAATGGAGCATCTCTAGAGGAGAAGGAGTGAGTATTAAATAAAAAACATGAACAGTAACAGGCACTAGATGTGGGCACAGCGGCTTCTCCCTCCCTTTGTATCTTTATTGGAAGCTCATGGTCAAGTCTGTTGCCATGACTGTCTCCAAAGACATCACTGCTTGCTTGGGCTCTTGTCCCTTCCTCCTGCTCAGTCTGCTCCTGCTGAGGGCTCACAACACTCACAGCAGTACCCTGCACACCCAGCTGTTGTGCCAGCTGTGCAGGGGAGCTGTGCAGCCCCCCTGCCCTGTGCTGTGTCCCAGGGCCAGCAGGACTCACCCATGGGCTGGATGGCTGCAGAGGAGTTGACATTGGCAGCAGACGGGTCCGTGACACCTCCTTGGCCATCCAGCAAGGACTGCACAGCCAGCACTGTCTGGTTATCCATCCCTGAAAGGAGACACAAGCATGGATGGTGAGCTGAACACAGCCACACTGGGGTGTCTGGGCACTGGGACAGCCTCCAGCTGCTGCTCCCTCCCCCCTGAGCCACTGTCACCTTGTCACCCTCCAACAGCACCAACTCCCACACAACAACACCCCCACCTGTCTTCAGAACTGCTTTGGTGCAAAAGAGAAGGGAAGAAGGGCAGGGAAAGCCAAAAGGGGATTTGGTTTCAGCACCTGCTGCAGAAAGGAAGGATGCTCACAACCCTGGGTATGAGAAGAGCTGAGAATGTCACAGGAGTGTGGGGATG
Organism: Melozone crissalis; assembly: GCF_028551555.1. Classification (NCBI taxonomy): domain Eukaryota; kingdom Metazoa; phylum Chordata; class Aves; order Passeriformes; family Passerellidae; genus Melozone; species Melozone crissalis. The sequence continues at coordinate 12,689,312 of NW_026535795.1, read as the reverse complement.
TCACAGGGCAGGGGCCTGGCTGGAACTGCCTGGGGATGCAGCACAGACACCGAGCTCAGGGCACACAAAATCCTTGTGTGCAGCAGCTCTCCCAGCAGAGGTGGCACAAATGTCAGACACAGGGCACACACACACACTCAGATCTGTTGTTAGAATCAGCTTACTTGCTTTAGCACAAACATTTTTCACTACAGCTAAAAGGTTTTAAAATATTCCAGATAAATTCAGAAGATTGGGACTGCTCATCTAGGGAGAAAACCTGGGATTGTGGATTAAGCATGACACACTCTATTTAGAAATTGGATGTAAAGACACAAAGGACAGCCTGATTTTGGGAGATAAAGAGAAAAAGGCGTGATTTTTGCCACTCCTTCCTATCACCCTTTTATGACCCAGAACTCACAAAGGAAGCAAATGGAACAGCAAGGTTGTATGTTAGATCTTGTGGATTAAGGGAGAGAAGAAAGCTGGGGGGTTCTTAGGTGGTTTTTCACTTCCAGATCTTTGCAAAACAAAAGTGCAAAGCACTGAACTCAGAAAGGAAAATCAGTGGGTCTGATCACTCCTAAGCAGTGAGGTGAGGACTGTGCTGGGATGAGGGGAGGTTGCTCAGAGCAGACAGCAGAAGGAAAGACAGTGAAGCACCACAGCAGATCACAGCAAAAGGGACCAGCACAGCAGAAGCACCCACCACCCCAAGCTCCACTCCTAAAATTTCTCCTGAACAACTGGAATGTTGCCTTCATGGTGGGGAGTACCCAAATAAACTAGAGCCTTTTAAAGATACCCTAACTACTCATTTCTCCTGCATGTCACATTAAGATTCTGTGAACACTTTTCCATCCTTCCACTGAGGAGATGCTGCAACCCCTGCTCGTGTCCCTGGCAGAGAGCACAGCACCACCCTCCAAGGGCACAGGCAGCTGGGAGGCAGCAGAACCCAGCACATCCCACACTCCCATCAAATTCCCACCATGCCATCTGTGGGCAGCCTTTCACACAGATCACAGGCACAGCAAAGCTGCAGGTCCAGTTCAGCAAGCCCTGGCTTGCAGGGAGAGCTGGAGGCAGCCCTGCAGCTCAGCCCTGCTGGCAGAACAGTGCTGGGAGGGTTCCTCACTCCAGCCAGAGCCCTGCTCAAAATTCACCTCCTGCACAAAGAACCTCTGGGCAACTGCAAAGGGAGCACTGCAGCCTTAAAGCACACAGGGACATGCAGCAGCTTCTCCAGCAAAAATAAACTAGGAGAAAAAGAAGGACCAAAAATTCAGGTGTAATATGGGGATAATTACAACTGCACAAACAGTGCACTCTTGGTATGCCTGGCACTGGGCAAGTGGGTTTCCTTCTGGCACAGAGTCAGATCTTGCAAGGAAAAAAGTCAAACAATTGCCTTGATGCCACGAGGAGGAAGAAGCTTCTGGAGAGGCCAGACCTGAACACAATGATGCAGCAACATTGGCAGGGTTGCACTCAGCCTCTCGATGGAGAGAAATGGCCCAGGACAACAGAAATATTTATTTGGCAATCAGAGTCCCTGCACTTCACTGAGGAACTGCACAGCACCACACTTCCCAGGGGGAAACCCCTGAGGAGATGGATAAGAACCCAAGAAGCCAGGCTGGCAGGTACTTGGTTACAGGGATGCCATGTACAGCCATGCACAGAGCCCAGGAGAAAGCTCTGGATGGATCCTGTCCTGCAGGATCTTCTTCATGCACAGACCCCAGGAGAAAGCTCTGGATCAACCCTGCCCTGCCTGCAGGATGCTCTTCAGCCATGGAAGTGAAAAATCCCAGCCCCGAGGTGCCCAGAGCCTGATAAAACCGAAGTGATTTGGGGAAGCCAAGATAAAAGCACAGGACTACTGATCTGCCCTTTTTTCCTTCCCTTTCAAATTTCCCTCAGCTGGAGATGAAGCAGGGCTGTCCATGTCACCCAGGTGCTAATTTGTCCCTGTGATAAAGCCTTTTTTTCTGACAGGAGCACCAGGTGCTTTAGTGACAGGTGACAATGCACCTGTGCCCTGCAGCACCCTGACACCAGGCTGCTCTAAGAATGCCAAGCCACCATCGACGTGTAATCCAATCAACAAGACAAAACAAACAAGCTCAGGCACTAAAAGCTGCCAATTGCTGCGGGCTTGAAAAACCCCCACTCTTTTTCAATTTGCTAAAAAGCTTTGCTGTCCTGAATGCTGCAGGGAAAGGAACACAATGAGGAGCTGATTGCAGAGAGGAAATAGGGACCTGTTTCTACACGGGGGTGCTGGCAAATGCACCAAGTAACCTGACAAAATAGAGAAAAAAATATTTATTCTCTGCTGCTGTGGTCACAGGTGATATTCAAAAGCACAGTAACAATCCAATGTCACACCTTCCAGGCAGTGGTGTCATGGAAAGGAAAATAAAACTGTAATCCAATTTAGGAAATTAATACCTATGAAGTAGTTTCTCTCCAAAGAAAGTAGTCCCTAGCCCATGTCAGAGCGCCACAGCTCAGCACCTCATCCTTGGATGGCACCTGGCTGTAACAGTATCCCAACACTAAAGTGAGATGTACCTGAGCACAACCTGTTCACCCACACAACGGGCACTGCCCAGCTGTGCCCAGAGCACACCCCTCAAAACACACATGCAAGGGCCAGCGCCCACCCAGGCACCATCCCAGGGGCTGGCACAGAGCCTGGCACAGCAGTGGGACGGGCAGAGTGAGCCCTGGGGCATGGGGAGGATGGGGGACCCCAGCATGCAGGGACACAGGAGGTGCAGGGGTGGTGACAGTGCCCTGGGCATCGGTGGTGCCGCTTCCTGGGCACACAGACAGCGGTGATGGGAATGCTCCGGTGGGCACAGGAGCAGGGAGGGAGTGAGAGAGGCTGGAGCACCAGGGGCAGGATGGGGATGGAATATCCAGGAGCAGCACGCACAGGATGGGGATGGAGCGTCCAGGAGCAGCAGGGGCAGGATGGGGATGGAGTGTCCAGGAGCACCATGGGGATGGAATATCCAGGAGCAGCATGCACAGGATAGGGATGGAGCGTCCAGGAGCAGCACGCACAGGGACAGGGTGGGGATGCGGTGCCCTAGAGCAGCAGGCACAGGACGAGGAAAGCACAGAATGCCTGGGGCCGTCGGGCACTGGCACAGGGTAGGGATGCGATGCCCCAGAGCAGCAGGCACAGGGCAGGGAAGGCATGGGATGCCTTGGGCTGTCGGCCCTGGCACAGGGGTAGGAACGCGGTGCACCGAGCACAGGGCCCGTGGTTAACGAGGGCTGCCCGGTGCGCAGGGCACTGCTCGGGGATGCCGCGGCGCACAGGCGGGAGGTGGCACAGGGCCGGGGGACGGGAGGTGACAGTGGCGCCGCATGGAGCCCCGAGCTGTAGCGGGGGCTGCCGGCGGGGCTGCAGCCGTGCCTGCGGTGCGGGCAGCGGAGCAGCAGCGCGGGAGCAGCGCGGGGCTCCCGGGAGCGCCACACGCCGCGCCGGGCCGGGCCTCACGGGGCGGCCCCACCGCGGCCCCCGGACCCGCGCGGCGGCGGCGCTGGACAGAGGGAGCTCGGGGGAGCGGGGGTCGCGCACCCCGGCTGTGGCCGCGACAAGGGAGGTCCCGGCGCGGCCGCGGTCTGGCCCCGTTACCTTCCAGCGCCTCGAAGATCGCCTGCGCCATCTTGGAGCGGCGGCGGCAGCGGCGCCGCCAGGGGGCGCCCGCCGCCCGCTACGGGCCCACAGCGCGGGAGAGGCGGGGGAGGCCCCGGGGGCGGGGGGGGGTCGTGTTCAACTCGGGGCGCGGTGGAGCGGCACTGCGACAGCCCGCGCAGACCGGGCAGGGACTGCCCGGTGGCCGCCCCTGCCCCGTTCGGGCTCCCGGCGCGGCCGCGGCGGCCACAGCCCCCGGCCCATGACCGGGCTGTGCCGGGCCGGGCTCACAGCGGCGCCCGCCGCCCTCACGGAGCGGGTGGGCGGGACGCCTCTCTCGGCGCCCATTGGCTGCAGGATAGGCTGTCCGCAGCAATGCTAGAGTGAGGTGGCGCCGCTTATTGGTCAAAAGCAGTGATTGACAGCATCGCGGGCCTATGGGAGAGGCGGGCGGGGCGGCACCCCCGGAAGCGGCGTGCGGCGGGGCGCCATGGCCGGCGGGGCCATGGCGGGTGGGGAGGATTCGCTTCGCGCTCTGCTCCGCGCCGCCAACGCGCTCCTGCAGCAGCGCCGCTACCACGCCGCGCTCGCCGTCATCAAAGGCTTCCGAAACGGCGCCGTGTGAGTGCCGGGCCCGGCCGCGGGGTCCCCATCCCTCCCGGGGTGCTGTGGCGGGGGTGCTGTGAGGGTGAGGCGATCCCGCCTCCCTCAGCCGCAGTTGGGGTGGCCTGGGCTGGGTTTGGGATCCCCTTCGGGCCTGAGGGTTGAGGGTCCCCTTCGAGCCTGGCTCGCTGAGGTGCCTGTGCTTTTCTCTCTCCCGCTCGGCTCCTCCCGGCTTGCTGTGCTGCTGCTGCTGGGCTGGCTTAAAAGTAATAGATATTTGGCTAAGCAACCTTTTTTTGTCTGTTAGTAGACTAGAAATACAATAATTTCGTAGTATAAAACGAACTTTGTCAAATATTTGTCGACCTTTACAGTTATGGAGCCAAAATCCGTGCCCCACACGCCCTGGTGATGACTTTCCTGTTCAAGAGTGGAAGGTACAAACTCTAAATCTGTGGTTTTGTGTTGCTGCTTTGAATGTTTTCATCACAACTGTTTGTTTTCCATGTTTGTAGAAGGTTTAAAAAGCAGAAAAGCGTGTGAGCCGTGGTTGAGCCTTGTACTGATATAAAATACACACAAATATGTACAAATGAGGGATTTAATCACTCATGCAATGGTTGATGAGAATAGAGGGGGAATTAACAGATGCCAAAAGCAATGTTCTGTGCTGTGTTGAAATATGGGAACCTAGGCTGTAGCAGTGCATGTTGTGCCTTTCCCTGAGTGCCTGAAGTTTGTATTTAGCAATAAAAAAGTTTGTATTTAGCAATAAAAAAGTTTTTAAAGGGCTGTGTGAATAGAGGGAAAATGAAACCCAGTCCACAGTCTGGGCAAGGCTGTGCTCTGATCAGGGAATTTCTCCTCATTCCCAAAACATTCCTGGGGTGCCCAAACCATCAGTGTAGGTGGGGAGTGCAGTGCCCAGGCTGGGTGAGTGCAGGATTTTGCCTTTTCTCTCCTGTAATTGTCTCTTTGCCTCAGTTTCAGGGAGAAGCTGAAGTCCATTGCCCAGGCCACGTACGCCCACTCCCGGAACCTGGCTTATTTTGTGTTCACCTACAAGGGACTCCTGGCAGCCCAGTCCCGGCTGCAGGGGAAAAAAATCCCATTCCATTCCTTCCTTGCAGCCTGCATTGGGGGCTGGCTGGTGTTTGGTGACAACAACCCTATCAACAGCCAGGTAAAGGCACTTGCTGAAAGTTTCTGTGGCCAGGAAAAACAAGAGGTGTGCCAGGAATTGGGTGAGGGCTCCTGTTTTTGGTAGGTCTGACCAGAGCATTGCTCTTTTATCATTTTCTCTGCACAAATTGCAGTTTTGACTGCTCTGCATTCAAGTCCCAGGTGTGGCTGTGTGTTTCCATGAGTAGTGTGGGTGCTGGAAGCCCAGGTTTGCCTCCAGGGCTGCACTGGGTTTGTAGGAAGGCAGTCAGAGCTGTGGGGTTGTCCCACCTGTCACCTGTGCTCACTACTGTGTGCTCCTGGTGTGGCCATCACAGGGTTAAACTCCTCACCTGAAGTGTTGTGAGTGCAGGACTTGGTCAGATAGAGCTGGACTGAGCTAAACTGGTTAAACTGGGAGCTAAACTGGTTAAACTGGGAACTAAACTGACCACTAAACTGATTAATCTCACAGATAAACTGGCCAAACTAGCAATTAAAGTGGCCAAACTGGCAACTAAACTGGCTAAACTAACAACTAAACTGACCACTAGACTGGCTAAAAGTGACAACTAAACTGGCTAAACTGACAGCTAAACTGGTTAATATGACAGCTAAACTGGCCAAACTGATAACTAAAATGACAACTAAACTGGTTAATCTGACAGCTAAGCCGGCCACTAAGCTGGTTAAACTGGCAACTAAACTGGCTAGACTGACAACTAAAATAATAACTAAAATGGTTAAACTGACAACTAAACTGGTTAATCTGACAGCTAAACTCACCCCTAAACTGGTTAAACTGATGGAAGCTGCTCAGAGGGTGTTTGATTAAAGCTGGCTGTTAACACACAGTCACAAAGCAAGGAGTAAAACACAGAGCTGCAGATTAATCCCAGGTGCTCGACTTAAGCCAGGCCTGGTGTTAGGCTGTGCCCAGACTCACACCTGCCTGGCAGGACTGTTCTGTCAGCACCATCTGAGGTGCCATGAGCTGGGCAGAGACAGAAGTTGTGCAACTGCCCAGCAGTGCTGCAGGAAATGCAGCCTGTGATTGCCAAATCAGAGCAGCAGGCCTTGCAGGAGAACAAACAGAGTTTTGGCAGAGTGTTGACAGGGGCAATGTCAGCCTGTTTGAAGTGGGGGAGTTGTTCCTGTCCCTCCTGGCTGGATTGTCACTTGTGAAGCCCTGGAAGTGGCTGTGCTCAGTTCTCACCCTGCTCCCTGGGTTTCTCTGTCACCAGCCGGGGTCTCTGTACAAATCACAAACAGGACAGGACTGCTGGAACGTGCCTTGAGCTGTTTGATTTTCCAGCATCAGTCTCATTACATGGTTATGACAATGGGAAGGTGCCACCAGCTCACATCCCAGGCAGCAGACCCAGAACTTAATGTTACAACTCACTTTATAAGTGTTTTGAGTAATCACACAAAGCAAAAGCACACTGACAGTAGTTCTATCCAACCACTATAAGCACAGGTACCTTTGGTTAAACAATGCTGCTTATTTCAAATACAATACCTGCTTGTAAGCCTTAAAACAATGCACAGAGCTCCATAATTAAGCTTCAAACTTCCTAATATCTCACTAAATAAACTTTTCTGTAGCTTAGGGAGTTATTCTAGACAAGCATTAATACACAGATCATTGTTCTATTTGTCCTTGCCTTTCTACAGTTTAAATATTTTTTTCTGCTGACCAATCTCATGGCTGCTGCTTAGCTCTAATCACAGTTTTACTGCCTCTGAGGCCTTTTGCAGCTTTCCCAACCCCTCTGATTTTGTGGTTCCCCACATTTCTCCTCTGCAGATCATCATGTACCTGCTGTCCCGCATCCTGTTCGGGCTGTCCCGGCTGGCTGTGCAGAAGGGCTACATCCCCCAGCCCAGGCAGGATCCCTTCCCTCTGCTGGCTGCCCTGGTGTGGGGGACAGTCCTGTGGCTCTTTGAGTACCACAGGGACACTCTGCAGCCCTCCCTGCAGTCCTCCATGACCTACCTGTACGAGGACAGCGAGGTGTGGCACGACGTGTCTGACTTCCTCATCTACAACAAAAGGACAGACAGCAAGTAGGTGCTTCCCTCTAAACCACCTTGGAATGGGATGGGACCTCCCAGCAGCTGGGGGAAAACGTTATTCTGTTGCTTTTGGCCTGTGAATTTTTAAAATTAACATCCATCAAGCAGAGTTGGCTCTTGTCTGCAGGCCAGAATGTTCTGATCAGTTTTTTGGCTCTTTTTAGAGCAAGCTCAACCCCCACAGAAACTTGTTGCAGTCTGGTTTTAAGAGGCCTTATTTTCCCTACAAGTGTGGCCTTGGGGTTTGTTCTTTAAAAACTAAGTATATTTATAAAATGACAGCCTGACACTAAGTGGAGAGTATGAAACCATGTTCTAGGGCTCATCTGAATGTGTACAAGTGTTTTTTTCTGTGCTGTTGTGCTCACTGTGGTGTGATTGAGGGTGAAGGGAGTGGGGGACTTGCTGAGCTCTGAGAGCAGGGCCATCATTTCTTCATTGCTGTGGATGGCTGGGAATCCTGTTTAAACTATTATAAGGACAGTTATGTGCTCCTTGAGAGAGTTCCTCTGCAGTTTTCCCTCAGGGAGACAATAAAATGTGTGAGAATTGAACTGTTAGGATTGTCTTGTACCAGCCTGGTAAATCAGGCTTGCAAAGACTATTTTTGCTTGGTTCCTTTCCTGCACTTGGGCTGAATCTGTGCCCCTATAAGTGCACTAATGAATACCCTGTAATTATTTTAAACTTGTTTGTAAAGCTTTTAAAAGCTGCTTGAACTAAATACCAAAAACAGTTACACAACTTGGGCTCCTCTATGACCAGGCCTCAGATCTCATGCTGGGGATTTTGTGTGTCTAAGGGGGCATTTCCCAAGCACTTTTATTTATTTTATTTTGGTGGCGCATGGCAAGGGTTTCTCTGAGGTGCAGAATCTGCCTTCCACAGCTGTGGAAAGTGTTAGCTGTAACCAGATTTGAATCTGATTTTGTACCTGTAGTTTGTACAGGCTTAATTGATTAGTTTAATTGATTAATTTATTAATTATCTTCCTCTCAAAAACACTCTGCTGAGCCCCAGGATAGGGCAGCACACCCTGGGTTACAGCAGAAGAAAGCTGAGAAAGCACAAAAACAGGTTTCATTAATCAATTAATAAATTCAAACTCCTCATAGTGCAAAGCACTACACAATTCACTCAATGATGTGCATTGAAATAATTCCTGCTTTGATGGGGTGATATTTCCAAGAGAATCATGAAATTCCCTGCTCCCTTTTGGCTCAGTTGGGACTGTTTGGTTCACTTTCCCTGTACCCACCTGCTTTTCCCTGACCTGCCCATGGCATTTCATAATCCTGCTGATGCTCTCTTCATCATCCTTGGAACTTTTTACCCTCCAGGCTCTGGCAATTTCTCCAATGGTACAGCTGGAATGGTACATTTAACTTCAGGGAGCTTCTGATTTTTAAAAAAATTCTCAATTTCTTCTTAAGTCATTTTTCTTTGTCCTCCTAAACTCCTTTATTACTGTTGCACATATTTGCAAAGCTGCTTTGCTTTGTTTTCCCCCTTTTATTTTTTTGCTTTTCTTTATTTGTCCCCTTTTATTTTTTTTTGCTTTTCTTTATTTTCCCCTTTTCTTTGTCCATGCAAATCCATGATGTACATGGTGCCCAAAAACCAAGATATTTCTTTGTCATAATAACTCTCTATGATCCCTTCACCTTCTAATCTCTTTGCTAACTTCTGATTAACTGCTGTTACAGTCTGGACTGAATAATTGAGTTGAAAGCCATCAGACCCCATGAAAGCTGTAAAATCAGGAATTTGGTTTGTTTCTTTTGGTTAAATATTTTTCTCTGTATAGAGAAACATAAAGGTTCAATACAGAAAAACTGAAGCTACAGGTGAGGTCTGATTCCTTTATAAAAATCTTTCTTTCCACCACTGTTGGGTGTTTGAAGCATCTCAGTTTTTCTGTCAGAAGCCTCAGCATTGTTCCAACTAAGAGCATTGATTTTCTGCTAAAATTGCTGAATTCCTGCAAGCTTTGATGGGATTTCAGAAAGCTGACAGCTGTGCCTTGGGAATTGCTCCCTAAAACTATTAAACTCACAAATCCTTGACCATGTGTAATTATTGCAGCAAAAGAAGCTGTGGGCTGGCTGGGTGTCTCTGAGAAGGTTTTGATCTGTGAAATTTGTAGCTTGTGGTTCCCTTAGAGGTGGAATAACCTTCCTCTGCTGGGCATTGTGGCTGCTGGTGGAAGGACCAGTGGCCTTTCCTGACCTTTTCACACTGCTGTGTCCTTTAGAAAATAAATCTCAGCCAAAAACCAATGTATGCAATCAGTCTGGCAGCAGTACCATGACTTCTTGGTTCAGAACTCACTTTTTCTCTTGGGAATCTCTGTCTTTCTTAGAAAGCCATGGCTGAGCCTGCAGTGGAGTTGCCATCCCTGGATCCCAGCTCTGACCTTTTCACACTGCTCTCTGTCCTCTCCAGAAAACAAATCCCAGCCAAAAACCAGTCTCAATCAGCCTGGCAGCAATGACCATGGCTTTTCCTTGGTTCAGAACTCCCTTTTTCTTTTGGGAATCTCTCTTTTTCTAAGAAAGCCATGGCTGAGCCTGCAGCCATGTGCAGTGGAGCTGCAGTGGAGCTGCCATCCCTGGATCCCAGCTCTGACCTTTTCACACTGCTCTGTGTTCTCTCTAGAAAACAAATCCCAGTCAAAAACCAGTCTCAATCAGCCTGGCAGCAGTACCATGACTTCTCCTTGATTCAAAACTCCCTTTTTCTCTTGGGAATCTCTCCCTTTCCATGCCTGAGCCTGCAGTGGAGCTGCCATCCCAGCTCTGACCTTTTCACACTGCTCTATGTCCTCTCTAGAAAACAAATCCCAGTCAAAAACCAATGCCCCAATCAGCCTGGCAGCAGTGACCATGACTTCTCCTTGGTTCAAAATGCCCTTTTTTTTTGGGAATCTCTCCTTTCTAAGGAAGCCATGGCTGAGCCTGCAGTGGAGCTGCCATCCCTGGATCCCAGCTCTGACCTTTTCACACTGCTCTGTGTCCTCTCCAGAATATAAATCCCAGGCAAAAACCAATGTCTCAATCAGCAGTGACCATGACTTCTCCTTGGTTCAGAACTCCCTTTTTCCCTTTTTCAAAACTCCTTTTTCTTGGGAATCTCTCCCTTTCTAAGGAAGCCATGGCTGAGCCTGCAGTGGAGCTGCCATCCCTGGATCCCAGCTCTGACCTTTTCACACTGCTCTGTGTCCTCTCCAGAAAACAAATCCCAACCAAAAACCAGTCTCAATCAGCCTGGCAGCAGTGACCATGACTTCTCCTTGCTTCAAAACTCCCTTTTTCTCCTGGGACTCTCTAAGGAAGCCCTGGCTGAGCTGCAGGGGGCAGCTGCCATCCCTGCATCCCAGCTCCTCCCTGATCCCAAACCCCTGGGGCTCTGCTGACCGTTGCTTTCCCTGCTGGGCTGGGCCAGCACGTTAAGCTGCAAGTCAGTGCTTTCCCCAGGGAAGTAATTGGGACAGCTCCTTAATGACATCAGCCCCCCTGGCTGTCCTGGGAGCAGATAGCTGGGGATGAGCCCCTTCTGCTGCCAAGGTGTTGGAACAATGCAGGAGTGTCGTGGGGAAGTGAACTAGAAGTAATTTGTCTGAGTCAGACTTTTGGGATATGTAAGTGACACTCCCTGCCCTCCCCCAGGGCATTGTTTGGGGACTGGAGTGCCCTGTTTGGGTTCCTTTTTTTATTAGCATTAAAAGCAAAAGAAATAAAGAGACAGTTGGGAAGCCACCTGCAGTATGGCCAGTGCTTAAGGATCACAAACAAGGGTCATTTTCTCCCCCCAGCCCCGACTGGTTTTGAATTTTAAGATGAGCAGGGGGTTGTTTGTCTACAACAACTTTATTTTCCCCCTTGTTATTTTTTCCTTGACACCTGACTGATGCTGAGTGTCTCTAAAGAGGAGCAGAGTCTCTGTCTTTGCTCAGTTTGTCACTCTGGATAAAATTGAAGGGTTTAAAATGATGCTTCTCCCTCAGATTTTAAGCCTCTCTTAGAGGCAGTTTTAAAGGTTAATGAATCAAACTGATCAAAAGTTTTCAGCAATCCTGAGCTTTTCAAGCACACTGACTATCCTGGGCTATTAATCATTTATTTTATGAAGGAACAAAGCAGGCTCAGGGTATTTACTGCTGCTGCCCTGGCATACCCACTGTGCTTCCCTTCCCTTTGGAGGACAGCTTGTGTGCTGGGCTGCAGAACCCTTTCCGGGACAATTGCATTATTTAACAAAGGTGAAAATGAGACAGCTGCCTGACATTTGGGTCAGGGAAGCTTTTCTGGAAGCTTTTCTGGGCTGTGTTTGATGCTGGCAGTGAAGGAGAGGGTGTTTGAACCTGTGTTTGCCCGTTCAGTGCTGCAGGGGAGGTTTGAGGAGGCTGGGGGTGTGACCCTGTGTGTGTGATGGGACAGTGCATGGGACAGAACCATCCCTGTGTCTGTGCAATGACCAGAGAACTGCCCTGCTCAGGGCATTTGTCAGAGAATTATGGGATGGTTCAGGTTAGATGGGACCTTAAAAACCATCCCAGCCCCTGCCATGGCAGGGACACCTTCCTCTATCCCAGGCTGCTCCCAGCCCTGTCCAGCCTGGTCTTGGGCACTGCCAGGGATGGAGCAGCCACAGCTGCTCTGGGCACCTGTGCCAGGGTGGGGAGGGTGCAGAGCAGCTTTGATATTGGTGCTGTGAGACTTTCCTGCCCTGCTAGGATAGGTCAGGCTCTGCTTTACACCCAGCTGGGTGTGTGTGGAAGGGCAGAGATGATCCCTGGCTGCTGACAGAGCCCCCAGTGCAGAGTGAGCTCTGCAGGCTGCTGGGAGCTGCCATGGCTGCCTGCATGGTGCTGCTGGAGCCACCAAACCCTGTGCAGATCCCTCACCAGGAGAAGCTGCTGGGGAGCTCCAGCTCATTTTCCCTGCATCAGCACAAAGGTGACCTTTGGATAATACCCCAAGCTGTGTGCTGCTCCCTGTTTGCCAGGCTGTGTTTGTCTCCCTGGCTCATGGCAGCCTGGAGCTGAATGTGTTTTCTGATGCTGCTTTTGAAACCCAACAGATAAGGGAGGAGGGGAAATAAGGCATCATGTCTGTCTGCCACTGTTAATATTTTTGGGGTGTTAATCTTGAGTTTTCAACCTGTGTGTTCCTACCAGATTGCTGGAGGAGGTAACTTTTTTCTTTATTTAGAAGAATTTTCATGTCTCTGCTGGTGAGGAGGGAGAAAAACAAACTAAAAGCTCTATAATACAGGTATTATTACCTCTGCTTTTGAGATGTATTTTATATTCATAATTACTGTGTAATCCAGGCCTTGATTTTCTGACAGCATAGAATAAAATAAAGAACATAACTCAGGTAACTTATGTGACATGGATCAGCTGCTTGTAGAAATATCTTGGATTTTGGGTTTAAAACAATAAAAAGAGAGGGCAGGGGGTTGTTGATGTGGCTCTGTCCACTATGAATCACCTTCTTGTGGCCATTATTTCTGTATCATCACTCTTTGAATATTACAATACTGTACTTTGTCTACAAATAAAAATCCTAATTTTTTGTCTTTTTTTTACTGTCATCATTTTTAAACTAAAATCTTTGAAACAATGCCTGATTATTGCATGTCTGTAGTCCTGGATGTAGAAAAGCCATGCACAAGGTGCAGTTTTGGCATGGTTTGGGCTCTGGTGTTACCAGCTTGGAAACAACAGCTGGGGCTGCTTTGACCCCAGCATCAGATTTAAATCCTGCATGGGTAAGGATGCCAGCTGCAGAAAGAAACTGGGATGGCTGACACACCTTTTTGGTTTTTAAAATGTGACAAATAAAGAAAATAAGGATGTCTAGGGATGGTTTTGCTGCCTCTTCCAAGCTAAAAGGGAATGTGCTGTAGAGGTGACTGCTGTGGTGGTGGGATGAAGCAGTTGCTGAGTGTAAGATCAAACCTTCAGCTTTGTAGCTGTTGGAATGCTGGAGTGTCCAGCGTGGGCCATGAGAAGCCAAATTAACACCCCCAAACTGATGCCAGTGCTACCTTCAAGTGGTTTTTCCTCCTCACAGAATGTCACACTGTCTGAGCCCAGGTGAAGCTCTGGGTGACCTGTAGGTTTTGTTCTGACAAAAGCAAAAGCGTTCCAACACTTCTGGGTTCTCAGTGACCGTGTGGTGGGAAGTGAACCTGGACTGGCTGCAGACACTAAGGAGAGGTACAAGCCAGAGCCTGGCATGTTCCCAAATCACTCCTGGATAAAAGCCCCAGGCTCCCAGAAACACTTCAGCCTCTCTGTTCTTCCATGGGTGAAGAACACTTCCTTTGAGTGAAGGAAATGGAACAGCCCTATGGAATGGAGTGGCTCTCAGTGTTTGTGGTGTTTTGGCTCAGAGGATGAGACAAGGCTGCCCTGGCAGGGTATGGAGCAGGGCAGGAGGGGAACAGGCCCTGTGCCCATGGCTTCCCTGAGAGACCCTGCATGATGTGAGCTTTAAAAGCAGGTGCCACCACAGGAGAGGAGGAGGTGGCACTGCTGAGTCTGGTGTGCCCAGCATCCAAAGAGGAGCTGGCCTGGTGTCCTGTGGGAAGAACTGTGTCATCTTCTGTAAAGATGCAAGGGAACAGGCACTGCCTGGCTTTGGGGACTGGGATCTGAGAGGAGACACCTAAGCCGGGGCTGCTCCCTTCTGCCACAAGCCAGCTTTAGACACTCAGTTCCTCCAGAAAATTGCTTTGGTTTGCACAGAACAGCAGTGATGGCTCAGGTGGCAGAGCTGAGGGACTGCAGGGTCAGGACAGCACAACTGGGGGGCTCTGGGCTTTCCCCAGCTGCAGATTGTGCCACACTGCCAGCTCACCATCCTGTGAACAAAGCTGGGGACAGGGGCATTGGCAGGAGACCCCAGGGAAGTCCTGCTCTCCTTCCATGTGCCAGCTCAGCACACTCTGTCAGAACCCAGGACATTCCTCTGGCTGCTCTGGGTGATTCCAGACCCTGGCAGGGGGCTCAGAGACCTTGGCATGGGGTCAAAAACATCTGTGCCTTCAATTTTAGTCCATGGAAACAATTACCAACTTTGCGTGGAGATGTACAAACCACAAGAGTTTGAGTAGAATGATAGTGAATTTACCACAGGGTGAAAAAGTAGAATTTTGGGGATTTAGAATGTGGGTTCAAGAGACAAGATGGAGGAATCTGGGCATGTCCTGTCCTTCTTCTTCTTCTTCTTGTCCTCCATCTTCTGCTGTGATGGTGGCACTTTTGGATTGGTTTAGAGTAGAGACAGACTGTCTAACATAGGTGATAGGGATTGGAAAATTATTGTAAATAAAGTACATGTAGTTTTTAGTATAAAAAGCCAACACCACCCCAAGGGCAGGGACTGTGCCACAACCCGACCTGCTGGACAGATCTCAGCAGGTCAGAGAAAGAATGGAATAGATAAGAAAAGATAAACAACCTTGAAAAGCAGAACTGACAAATCTCAACTTCTTCTTCAGTCGCGGGGCTGGGAAAAAAGAGACTTTCTGACACCTTGGGGTCATCTTAACCACAGAAACAAGAACACTCCGTGTGGGAGCTGCTGGAGGCAGGAGTGGCTGTGATGGCAGGGACAGAAGCTGTGCTCCCGGGACACCCAGTGGGAGCTGCTGGAGCAGGACAGACTGCCATGGCAGGGACAGAAGCTGTGCTGGAGCAGGACAGACTGCCATGGCAGGGACAGAAGCTGTGCTCCCGGGACACCCACTGCTGCCCCTAGCTGAGCCCAGGGCTGTGGGTTTCCATCCTGCCAGCTCTCCTCCCCCTGCTCCCGCTCCAGGTGATTTTCCAGCACAGGTACCAGCTGTGCTCCAGCTGCAGCCTTTTCCCAGCACACACCCCTTGCTCTGAGCCCATCCCTCAGTTCCAAACCCAAAACTCCCGCAGGCTGAAACCTGCTGGGGCGCAGAGTGTCTGAGCAGGCTCCCGATGCTCTCCAGCCCAGCAGGGCTGTGCAGACAGAGCTTTATCTGGGAGCAGCACCTGCCGCACAGCTAATCTTGGGAGCACGTCTGCACTCCTTAGCGGGGCCGCAGTTGTGCTGAGACACAATTCATCTGCTTCCCCTCATCCACATGCAAGGAAAGGCTCTGCCCGCCCTTCTCCCAGCAGCGTTTGCCTTTCATTTGTCTGCACAGCCGGCCCTTTTCGCGCTCCGCAGCGGGGGCAGAGCCGGCTCCCCCCGAGCAGCTCCCGCATGAATTAGGGGGGGTGAAGGCGGCCTTTGTGAGGCGGGCGGGAGCAGCTGGTGCGGCAGCTGTGTCCCAAACCCTGCCTCGTCCCGGGAAACGCCGGCCTGGGGCTCCCCAGGGATGCACGGGGAGAGCTCCGCCAGCCCTGCGCTCCCGCCCGCCTGCTGGGGATGCCTCTTCCCCCTTGCCCAGATGGAAGAAGCATTAACTGTGTGCAAACATCTGGTCTAACTGTTGCTCATGCTTCCTAGTAATGATGATATTGCACTGGAAGGGCTCTGGAGAGTGGGGCCTGGAATATTAGAGAGGCCAAGTGTTAATTAAGTGTATTAATTTCCTTTAAGCGAGGCAGCGTTTCTATTTGCTCTGTGCTGATGAAGAAATGAGGCGCGGCGAGTTGATTTGATTGGTCACGGACATGCACCGTGGTCCTGCTGTATTTAAGGATGGAGGGATCCAGGGAAATCACAGCCCTGCTCCGTGCTGGCCATCCCCATGGGAATTGCAACCACTGCCAAAATATCCAGCATAAAATCCTTTAAAGCCAGAAACCTGTTAGGCCAGCACAGGGGCACTGCATGTCAGGATCTGCTCTGCAGCAGAGGAGTTAACTCATCCCTGCAAATGCCTCCTGCATCCCACGCACTGCTGGGAAAAACAGCCCTTCTTCCTTCTCCTGCACAGCCCTTCTCCTGAAAAACAGCCTTTCCTTCTCCTGCACAGCCCTTCCTTCTCCTGCACAGCCCTTCTCCTGCATCCCAGACAGGTCAGGTTTGGCACTGCTGGTACAAACAGCCCTTCTCCTGCACCCTGGGCAGGTCAGGCTTGGCAGCAGGGCTGGGGCAGGAGCCAGCACTGGCTCCCAGCCCTGCCTGGCACCAGCAGCAGGCTGGGGGCCACTGTGCTCCACCAAAACCCCCAGGGACATGTGGGGCAGCTCCTGGGGGGCACAGAGGGGTGAAACCCTGGGCTTGGCTCAGTGGAGTTTTGGGTGCCTGGATTAGACCCTGCTCCACACTTTCCTCAAGAGCTTCCCCACATCTGGGCTCTGCAAAAGGCCTAATCTTGAAATTTTAAAAAATTATTATTAGCAGGATGTACTTTTTTCCTTTTTCATTTTGCTTCCTCATGCAGCAGAGGTTATCAGTGTCCTGCAGGCTGCAGATAGTGGCGCTGGGAGCCGCCTGTCCCAGCCCGTGTCTGTGGGTGGACTCTCATCTCTCTCAGCATATGGGGCCACTCCCGGCTCCGTGTGCCGTTCCTGTGTCCCTGCCTGTCCCCTGCCACACGGTGCCACGGCCGGAGATAGCGCCTGGCACGGTCAAGTGCAGGTTGTGCTGCCGGCAGAGCTTTTCCTCTGCCCTCTGCGGGGTTATCAGGCAGTCCTGAAGGAGCTGTTCGGTGTTCGGAAACACAGAATGCCGAGCGGAGGGAGCAGATTGCAGCATCCCGGGGTTTCTGTGCGGGCAGGATCCCTAAAGCAGCGTGAGCCTGAAACCTCCAGATTTGCCCCACAGCCTCACCCGTGATCTCGGGGCTGCTTTGAGCAAGGGCAGCCCTGAGCTGAGCCCTGCATCGCTCCAGCATTTTTAGACTAAAATTCTGCAGAGACCTGGCCCCGCAGGACAGGAGAGCCCCTGCCCCAGCACGGCTGAGCAACACTGGTGTCCCCAAAGCACGGCAGGCTGGGCTGGGCTGGGCTGGCTGTCACCCCCGGGCAGGGAGAACACACAGGGACAGCCTGGGACACCCTGCAGAGCCCAAAGCCACCTTCTTCCCAGCAGTGACATCCGAGGCGGGGCGGAGCCCCCAGGGCACGGAGCGAGCTGAACTTTGCTCGTGGGTGCGTGGCCCGTCCTGCCGGGCACCGGGGCGGGGAGCGGCCACACCGGAGCCCGTCAGCCCGGCGGGGCTGAGCCCGGGCCGGGACCGAGCCTGGAACTCCCCACGGGGGAAAACCGGGAGCGGGGGCCGGGTCGGAGCGAGGAATCCGCGGCGGAACACAGGAGGGGACACCTCAGAGGGGGACACAAACAGGGACAGGGGAGGGGACACCCCCGAGCGGGACACGGGAGACAAACAGGGACAGGGGAGGGGACATCCCTATGGGGGACACAAAGAGGGATACGGGAGAGGGCACCCCCGAGGGAGACACAAAGAGGGACGTGGGAGGAGACACCCCTAAGGGGAGACCCAGGGTACACAAACAGGGACAGGGGGGGGAACACCCCGTGGGGGACACAAAGAGGGACACCCCTATGGGGGACACAGGGACAGGGGAGGGGACACCCCCGGGGGGGACACAAAGAGGGACACCCCTATGGGGGACACAAACAGGGACAGGGCGGGGACACCCCCGGGGGGGACACACACAGCGCGCGCCGCACCCACGCGCCGCCCCCGCCGCGTCCCCGAGCCGCGCTCCCATTGGCCGCCGCCCCAGCGCGACGCCGCTGATTGGCCGCCTGTCAGCGCGGCCCCCGCCCGCCAATGGCCGCGCGGCACCGCCCGCCTCCCCGCTCGTTCCAGCCAATGGCAGCGCGCCCTTACATCCCCGCCGCGGCGGGCGCAGCCAATGGGCGGGCGGCGGGGCGGCTCGCGCCGCTTTTCGCGGCAAAAAGGATTTGGCGCGCAAAGGCGCGCGGGGCCGGCGCGCCGAACAATCCGGCGGCGGGCGCAGCGGAGCCGGAGCCGGAGCTGGAGCGCAGCGGCCCCGCGCCCGCCATGGGCCGCGCCCCTGTCCGCGCCCTGCCTGCCGCGCCGCCCGCCGCACCGGCGGCACCGGCTGCCATGTGAGCCATGGCGGCGGCGGGCGGCGCGGCGGGGCTGGCGGCGCTGCTGGGCAGCGCCTCCCCGCACCTCCTGATCGTCTCCGCCGCCGCCGAGGAGCCCGCGGGCGGCGGCCACCCCGATACCGACCTCCTGCTCTTCGCCACGCCGCAGCCCGCCCGCCCCGGCGCCGCGCCCAGACGGCCCGCGCTGGGCCGCCCGCCGGTAACCCCCGCGAGTGGGATGGGGAGGGGGCGGGGGACGGCGCCGGGCGGGGGCTCCGGGGAGCGGCGGGCTCGGGCTGTGTTATGGGCTGGGCAGTATTGAGCCTCGAACCGGCTGCGTACCGACCGGGCCGTATACCCTACCGGGCCGTATTCCCCACCGGAGTACACGGAGCCGGGCTATACAATGGGCCCGGCTGGATACCGGGCCCTGCTTTGTGCCGTACCGAGCCGGGCCGTACAGCGAGCCGTGCTCTATATGGACCGGGCTCCATACCGGGCCGGGCCGTACCGCTCCGTGCCATATGCCGTGCCCTGCTCGGTGTCAGCCCGTGCCCGGTGCCCCCGATTGTGCCAGGCTGTACGGCCGGGCCGTGCCACGCAGCACCTGCCGGGCCGGCCCTGCCCCGCCGCCGCTCCGGAAGCCGCAGGCCCGGGCGCCGGGCCGTGCTTGGCCTCCCCACCCACGGCCCTGCCGCCTTTGGGGCGCTCCCCGCAGCGTGGCAGGGCCCCCGCGGTGGGGACAGCCCCCCATGCCCGCCGGGTGTGTGACAGCTCCTGTCACCCCCTCCTGCCCGGATCTGGGGTGTCTGCACCCCACGGTGCTGGGGGGTTCCTCACAGACACCCTTCAATAGCACTGGAGCCTGACGCCGTCCCTTGCAGGTGAAGAGGAAGCTGAACTTGGAGACGGATCACCAGTACATAGCGGAGAGTTTGCCAGTGAGCCGGGGCAAGGCCAGGAACCCTGCCAAAGGTATCAGCTCCGCTCCCCCGGCCCCCCTGCCAGCCCAGCTCAGAGCAGAGCTCCAGCAGCCCCA
Organism: Melozone crissalis; assembly: GCF_028551555.1. Classification (NCBI taxonomy): domain Eukaryota; kingdom Metazoa; phylum Chordata; class Aves; order Passeriformes; family Passerellidae; genus Melozone; species Melozone crissalis. The sequence continues at coordinate 12,669,772 of NW_026535795.1, read as the reverse complement.
CTCTGCTCCCCCAGGCTCATCCCTGGCAGGTTCTTCCAGGCCCTTTGGAATGGGCTGTCCCTGGGGCTGTCCACTCTCCACACTCCCTGCTGTGCCCTGTGCTGGTGGCACGGTTGTCCTGCCCTTCTGCTGGGTGCCACACTGGCTCTGTCCCTCCCTGTGGGATGCAGCTGTAGGTGCCAGCGTGGTGTCAGTGCAGTGTCCCAGGAGGACCTGCTGCTCTCTCCCCCCTGAGCCCTGCCTGCCACTCTCTGTCTCAGTCACACCTGCAGCACAGGTGTCACAGCCTGTGCCAGGTGCTCCAACCTCCTTCCTGCAGGGGATTTCGGCACCTCACCCCATTGCCCTGACAAAACAGATCGGGTTTGGGGTGCCAGTCCAGTCCACAAGCCACCTACAAGCAGGTGGCAGGAGTTTTTTGACCTTTAAGCTCTGCTTTTCCCTTGTGGCTGAATGACACTTGTCCTCCACGTCTGGCAGGGGCAAAGTCTCCTGGAGAGAAGTCCCGGTATGAAACCTCCCTGAACCTCACCACCAAGCGCTTCCTGGAGCTGCTGAGCCAGTCCCCAGATGGTGTGGTGGACCTCAACTGGGCGGCCGAGGTGCTGAAGGTGCAGAAGAGGCGCATCTACGACATCACCAACGTCCTGGAGGGCATACAGCTCATCACCAAGAAATCCAAGAACCACATCCAGTGGCTGTACGTCCCTGGCCTCACGGGGCTGTGCCTGGGGTGGGGGAGCTGTCTGGGTGGAGGATGGTCTTACTTGGGTGGGGAGTTTCAGGGTGGGGTCACCAGAGCTTCTGCTGCAGGGAGGGCTGTGCTCAGTGGCAGGAAACTCCTGTGAGTCCCCTGGGGCCCCCCAAGTCATCCAGGGGAGTGGTGGGGGCTGCATCCAGCCTTGGGGAGCGCTCTGCTGCTAAAATCCCTGCAGGGCTGGTTCTCCTTGGGGGCACAGCGAGCTGTGGGGGCTGGCTGCTGATGGGCACGGTGCTCCCCAGGGGCAGTCAGGCCACCGTGGGAGCGCCAGGCCGGCACCGGCTGCTGGAGAAGGAGCTGCGGGAGCTGCAGGCGGCCGAGCGGCAGCTGGATGACCTCATCCAGATGTGCACAGTGCAGCTGCGCCTGCTCACCGAGGACCCCGCCAACCAGCAATATCCTTTGCTTGTGGGGCGGGGCTGGCTGGGTGGGGCTGTGGTTGAGCCCTGGAGGCGCAGGCAGGGCGGTTCTCTGCCCACATCCCCTTGTGTGTCCCTTCCTTGACCCGCCCCACCGCAGCCTATGTGACCTGCCAGGACCTCCGCAGCATCGTGGACCCCGCGGAGCAAATGGTGATGGTGATCAAAGCCCCCCCAGAGACCCAGCTGCAGGTGTCAGACCCTGCAGAGGTGAGTTGGGGTCACGCTCTGCTCCTCCTGTGCCCTCCCTGAGCAGCCCAGGGTTCTCTGCTGAAGGAGCATCAGGGGTAGCACGGTCAGGACAGACGGACACGAGAGATCTCTGCAGCCAGGGCTGGAACTTGGGGTTTATTGCAAAGGGCCTGGGGGCAGGGCCCTGCTGGGAGCTGCCAGACACAGCCCAGAGCAGGGTGAGAGAGGAGAGGGGGAGAGAGGGTGAGAGGGGGAGAGAGTAAGAGGGTAAAGAGAGCGAAGTTCCCTTTCCAATACAATAAACCTTCTGTGCTGAATATTCTGATTCTCACCAACCAATCTAGTACAAGGTACAAATCCTACAGCATTTCCATACAGCCTATAAGAATCATTACATTACCACACTGTGTTACATTTGAAACCCTAAAAATCCCTCTTTGGGCCCCTTCTGCCAAGCTGGCAGGGTCTGCTCTGACCTTTCCAGTTGTTCAGTAACTGAGGTGTCTCAAAGCTTGCTTTCATTTCAATCTCGCTTATAGTTTCCATATTCTCAAAATCTTTTGCCAGGCAATCATATTGATAAGGCTTTCCTGCTTCATCCTCCCCAACACTCTGCGTGTCCCTGTGCCACCCTGTGTCACTCCTGTCCCCTCCCCAGGCGTTCCAGGTCTCGGTGAGAAGCACTCAGGGCCCCATCGATGTGTTCCTGTGCCCCGAGGACAGCTCGGGGGTCTGCAGCCCTGTCAAGAGCCCCTTCAAAGCCCCTGCTGAGGACTCTCCTCCCAGCCACTCACAGCCCAGAGCCCCCCTGCTCCTGCATCCTGCCCAGGATGTGAACATGCCTCTGCTGCCTGGAGAGCAAGGTGGGGCTGGGGACAGCCTGGGGACACAAGGGAGGGCCTGGGGACTCGAGGGAACTGGGGAAATGAGGTGGGGCCATGAGGGGCCTGGGGACATGAGAGGGCTGGGAACACAAGGGAGGGCCTGGGGACATGAAGGGGCTGGGGGACACAAGGGGCCTGGGGAAATGAGAGCTGGGGACATGAGGGAGGGGCTGGGGACACGAGGGGCCTGGGGGACATGAGAGGCCTGGGGACATGAAGGGCCTGGGGACACCAGGGAGGGCCTGGGGACACCAGGGAGGGGCTGGGGGACACGAAGAGCCTGGGGATACAAGGGGGCTGGGGACACAAAGGGGCTGGGGGCACAAAGGGGCTGGGGACACGAGGGGCCTGGGGTCACAAGCCTGGGGACACAAGGGAGGTGCTGGGGTCACGAGGGAGCTGGGGACATGAGGAGCCTGGGGAAACGAAGGGCTGGGGACATGAAGGGCCTGGGCACACAAGGGAGGGGCTGGGGTCACCAGGGAGCTGGGGACACAAGGGGGCTGGGGACAGCCTGGGGACATGAGGGGCCTGGGGACATCAGGGAACTGGTGGGATGTCACGGTGGCTCTCAGCCCCTCTGTAGTGGCACAAGCCAGGAGCTGGCACGCTGCTCAGGCACCCCAACAAGGCAGGGAGGTGGGAAGGCAGGATCTCCCCAGGCACAAAAGCCTTTTTTGGGGTTTCTTTGGAGAGCATGATGGGATTTACAGCTGTTGCCATGCCCACAGAAGCGCTGCTGCCAGGGCCGAGCGCGCTGCCCAGCAAGGGCCCCAAGGAGGAGGAGGAGGAGGAGGAGGTGAGCCTGTCTCCCCTGGCCTCCATGGACATGCTGCTGGAGCAGAGCAGGGAGGAGCTGGCGGCTTTCCTGCCCGATGAGTTCATCAACCTGTCGCCGCCGCAGGCACAGGACTATCACTTCGGGCTGGAGGAGGGCGAGGGCATCAGCGAGCTCTTCGACTGCAACTTTGGGGACTTCACCCCCTTGGACTTCTGAGGCTGAGCCCTCCCGGGTGCCTGGGGCAGTGCCAGGGCAGGGCAGCCCCGCTGGCTCCCGTGCCCCCTGTTCCCCACCCATTTTTGCAATATTTTCTCATTATCCCTCCAGCCCGGTGGCATCCCCAGCTCCAGCCCCACGGGGAGGATGCCAGGGTGGGGTTCCCATCTTGGGGGACCCCCCCCATAGGGCCCTGATCAGGGGCACTGCCCAGGGCAGAGCCACTGCCCCCCAGGAGCCCGTTGCAGAGCTTTAAGCAGTCCTGTGTATAGATTAATGATTTGATTAATTTATTATTGTCCCCTGGGGACAGCGTTTCATTTCCACGGGGGTTTGGGGGGGGCTGTACAGCAGAGTGGGGGTGCTGAGAGTTTTTGTTGTGCTGGGAGGGGGTGGTGGAGGTGTGGGGGGTGCTGGCTCAGGGCTGTCCCCCTGCCTGGGGGCTGCCCACGGCCTGGCTGAGCGTGGGGTATTTATTTATTATTTATGGCGTGTGGAGCTCTCCCAGGACATGGAGGGGGCAGGAGGACGGTGCTGGTGGGACATGGAGGGTGTCACCAGGGTCCCACCAGCACATCCTGGCTTTGCTTGGGTCCAGAACGGGGCTGGCAAGGCCACGGCTGTGGCAGGTGGCAGTGGGGACGGGGCTGGGGGAGCTGGTGGCCCTGGCACCGTGTGCTTGTCCCCTCAGGGGACACAGAGGTGGCCAGGGGGAGCATTTCTGCAGGTGAGCACCCAACTGTGCTGTCTCCAGGCTTTCCTTCCCCTCCCTGTGCAGCCCTTTGGCTCTGGCTGCCCATGCCCAGACCACTGGGGCTGGGAGAGGAGGGCAGGGGGGTCCTGAGGTGCCCCTGGGCCGAGCTGGAGACGCACTTTCACTTTTACTGCCATTTAACGAGCTTGTGTTCCTCGGAGCTTTGTGTTTAATAAAGGTTTCTACTGACTCTGCCCTCTGCCTGTGCTCAGGTGCCTGGGGGTGTGAGGGGTGGTGGGGACCTCAGCTGAGAAACTGAGAGGTTTGGGGTTACTTTGAACTTGAAATCCATGCCCAGAGATGTCCATACCTGGGGCTGCCAGAGGTGCTTTGGTGCTTGGTCCCACCCAGGGCGGGATGTGGGTCTGACCCTGCCCTCCCTGCTCCCCCACAGAGGCTGAGCTGCAGGAGGATGGGGTGATGGGGCTGGATGGGGTTTGCTTTCCTTCCAGCAGCCCCTGTCCCCACTTGGCTCCTCTCGTGCCTGGTTCCCTCCCCGCCTTCCCCCTGGTTTTGGGGCAGCATTTTCCTGGCTGGGGCTGTCTCGGGTTGCTGTTGTTAATTGCTGCCCCGAGATGTGCAGGGTGTCTCTGTTTCGGCCCGCACAATTGAAGAACGAGTCTGGACTCTTCACTTTTCGGTCTTGAGGTTGTTTATTAATTCTTATCTATAAAATTTTCTTTCTGCCCAGCCAAGATCTGCTCAGCAGGGCAGCCACAGGCACTCTGACCACCCCCAAGGCGGTGTTGTCCTTTTATACTACAAACTACGTATAACATATTTACACTTAATATCCAATACCTATCACCTGTGTTAGACAGTGAGTGCACTTCTACTCTAAACCAATCCCAAAGTGCCAACATCACTGCAGAAAATGGAGAACAAGAAGAAGAAGAAAGGCTGGACATGCCCAAGTTCCTCCATCTTGTCCCCATAACCCCCATACCAAAAATCCTAAAATCTAAATTTTCACCCTGTGATAATTTTATTATTATACCATTCAAACCTGTGTGACTTTTAGGTCCTCATACAAAGCTGGTAACTTGCTCCAGGGGTCAAAATCAAATCCCCAGGTGCCCTGGGCTGTGTGCCAGGGTCTCTGAGCCCCCTGGCGGGGTCCTCAGCAGCTCTGGGCACCTGGAGGGATGTGCTGAGTTCTGACGGCTACAGCATGGGGCCAGTGTGAAGCCACTCCCTGCACTGAGTTCCCAGCTTTCCCCGTTCACCCAGCCCTCGGTGCTGCCCCAAGGCACCTGCTGGCACAGGTCCTTGTGGTCCCCGTGTCCTTGCTGCCTGGGGACAGACACACTGCCAGCAGCAGCAGCCCTGCCCTGATCCCTCTGCAGGACACCAGGACTGACGGACATTGGGGACCCCAGGGAGGGGAGCTTGGAGCTCCCAGGGGCTCCAGGCAGCCAGGATGGGGCTCAGGGGCTCCCTAGTGGCATAGCCAGGGCTGTGCTCCTTCCTGCCTGTGTTTGTGCCCTTTCTCCCCTCCTCCTGCCTGGTTGTCCTTTAAACAGCCTGATAAATATTTCACCCTGAGCGTGTTGTGTAAACTCCCCCTGCTCCTGCAGCGGCAGGCAATGGGATCCCAGGTCAGCACAGGCTGCTGGGTGGCACAGAGAGCCCATCACACTGCCTGGCATCCTGCCTGCACCCTTGTGCCTCTCTTCCCACACCTTCTTCTCCGTGGGTTTGGGTGGCGTTTTGTAATTGGGCAGACAAGTCTGCATTGGGGGCTCTGTGGGATCAGTTATTAGGTTAAAAGGGAAAATAATCCAGGTGTCAGCTCTTAATTGGATAGTTTAGTCTTAAAAGACCTTGGAACAAGAGATTGTTGCCATTTTTGTGGTGCTTTTCCAGTGCACTGAGCCTGGTGTGGACAGCGTGCACAACTTCAGATAAGACAATAATAAACAAGAACCTGAAGACCGAAAAGATCCAGTGTGTGTCTCTTTCCTGACATAGAACCACCCCAGGAGGGTCTCCCACAACAGGGGAGCCCCCAGGGAGGGCCCAGCCATAACCCAGAAGTCAAGGAATCAGCAACAGGTACCCGACACTGCAGAGTGCCCAGCCCAGCCCATGGCAGCTCCTGCCCAGCCCTCCCTCCTGCTCTCCTCTGCTTAGTCCTGAGGTGATGGATGGTGATGGTGATGGTGATGGTGATCTGCAGTGCTGCAAAGGGGAGAGACCCCGGTGTTGGGGAAGATGAAGCAGGAAAGCCTTATCAATATGATTGTCTGGCAAAAGATTTTGAGAATATGGAAACTATAAGCGAGATTGAAATGAAAGCAAGCTTTGAGATCCCTCAGTTACTGAACAACTGGAAAACAATGGCATGGCCAGCTGAAGGTGATCTCCTTCTGATGGAACAACACCCTCTGCTTGCAGATAGGCCCAAGGGTCAGAGCAGACTCTACAGCTTGGCAGAAGGGGCCCAAAGAGGAGTTTTTAGGGTTTAAAATGTAACACAGTATGGTAATGTAATGATTCTTATAGGCTGTATGTAAATGCTGTAGGATTTGTGTATTGTACTAGATTGGTCAGTGAGAATCAGAATATCCAACACAGAAGAAGATTTATTGTATTGTAACAGGAACTTCGCTCTCTTATCCTCTCTTTTACTCATCCCCTCACTCTCTTTTACTCTTTTACTCTCTCTCTCCTTTTTACCACGCTCTGCCTTCTCTCTCTCTCCCCCTCTCCTCTCTCGGGCCTGCTCTGGGCTGTGTCTGGCAGCTCCCAGCAGGGCCCTGCCCCCAGGCCCTTTGCAATAAACCCCAAGTTCCAGCCCTGGCTGCAGAGATCTCTCGTGTCCGTCTGTCCTGACCGTCCTGCCCCTGTCACTCCTACACCCCAGCACAGGAAATGGTTTTTATGGGATCCAGGGGGCACAGGAGAGGGGAGAGGATTTGCACTGCCATCCCCAGCTCCACAGCAGTAGCACAGCTCTGCCTCTTTCCCCCAAGAGAAGGCAAAGTGTCACAGACAGATTTTATGAAAAATCCTTTTCTTAGGATCTTTTCTCCTGAGAAGCTGAGAAGCTTCAGCTTCTCCATGTTTTGCAGCTTTGGAATGAGATTTAGAGAGTTATTTACCCAGCATGTGAATTTTTTTTTTTACTTGATGATCAATGAAAACCACCTGTGTTGAGGTTGTGAGCAGTCACAAGATTTTATTATCATTCTTTTCTATTGCTTACTAGCCTTCTGATGAAATCCTTTCTTCTATTCTTTTAGTATAGTTATAATATCTAATTTTCTTTTAATAATATAATATATATAATAAAATAATATTTTCTATTTTAAAATTCTATAAAATATATTTTTTAAATTTTATCAAATATATTTTTTTAATTTTATCAAATATATTTTTTAATTTTATAAAATAATTTTATAAAATAATATTTTTATAAATCAGCCTTCTGAAACATGGAGTCAAGATTCTTATCTCTTCCCTCGTCCTGGGACCCCTGTGAACACCACCACACGGACAGGGCTGTGTCCCACTGCAGCAGCACTGCCCAGCTCCACGTGAGCCACGTAAAAATAACCACTGTGCCTCCCAGGATGATTCATGATGCAGCTGAAGGGCTTCCCTCTGCTATTTCGGGTGCCTGGAGAGGGAGCTGATGGTAGAAGAGCACATGGCAGCGCTGGGAGGCAGCCCCAGGCACTGTCTGGTTTGATTTATCTGCTGCAAAGCTGCTTTTCTGTGCCAGGTGAAGGCAGCAGGTCAGGGGCTGGCACCTTGCAACCATCCTTGGGCTCTCAGCTCATTGCCAGGAGTGTCACCCCACAGGGACCATGGTGACTCCACTGGCACTGGGAAATGCTGGGCAGGATGTGGCCACGGTGCTGAGCCCAGGTATTGGAATTAAATACCAATAGCAGCCCTGGGGTGTCCTGGCCCTGGGCTGTAGGGTTGGGGTCTGGGGGGTCAGGAGAGCTCCACAGTGGGGTGAGCTCCAGGACAGGCTGGCAGTGGCATTAATGCCCCCCAAAAGGGTTTGTACCTTTAACCTGGTCCCCCTCAGAGGGTCCTAGAGGGGTTTGGGGTCTCTCTAGGCAGGGGTGTCCTGCCCCACCTCTGCATCCCACCCCACCCTTCCCTATTTCCAACCCTCTCCTGTTTCCTCCAAAGGAGGAAGCTCAGGGAGATGAAGAGCAGCATTGTTTATTCCTGGGATGCTGTTGAGTGGCTGCTCCCTTGAATTCCTCCCTGCTGAGGTGCTGGGGAGCAGAGCAGAGCCCTGGTGTCCCCCACACCTGGGCCATGTCCCCATTGCCTGCCATGGCTTTCTGGGATTGGGAGCACCTGTCTGTAGCAGACATCTTTTATGGAAAATCCTTTCCTTAGGATTTTTCCTCCTGAGAAGCTGAGAGACCTCAGGAACAAAATGTAAACAATGGTTATCTGCTGTGGAATGCAACAGGTGCATCTGTGATTGGTCTCAAGTGGTTGTTTCTAATTAATGGCCAATCACAGTCAGCTGGCTCAGGCTCTCTATCTGAGCCACAAGCCTTTGTTATCATTCTTTGCTGTTCTATTCTTAGCCAGCCTTCTGATGAAATCCTTTCTTCTATTCTTTTAGTGTAGTTTTAATGTAATATTTATCATAAAATAATAAATCAGCCTTCTGAAACATGGAATCAGATCCTCATCTCTTCCCTCATCCTCAGACCCCTGTGAACACCGTCACACCTGTCACCTCCTGCCATCAGCCTGAACTTCACCCTCACTCTCAGGCTGCTCCTTCCCACATGGAAACCCACACTGACTCCCAGGGATCCTTCTGGGCACCAAGTGTGGGGTTTTGGGGCAGATGGGAGTGTGGGAAGCCCTTCCAAGGGGGATATTTTGATCCAGGGCAAAGCCTCACCATCACCCACACCCCTTCCCTGCTCCATGCAAGGCGAACCCTGTCCCTGCTGCAGCCCTGGCCTGTGCTCTGCTCCTGCTCCCATTTCAGATGGATTTGGTGATGGTTGTGCTCAGCAGCTCCAGCCCCTGGAGCTCTGTGCCTCCCTGGGGACAGGGACAGCCCCGTGCCAAGGGCAGGGAGTGCACATGCACCCTGGAGCCCTTGGATGCCCCTGCCAGGGCACAGCTGGGCTTTTTCCACCTCTTTTGCTTTGCACACACCTGGAACAGCTGGGAGATGGTAAAAATAGCTGTGATGCCTTGGGCTCAGCTTGGAGCACGTTGTCCCAGGGGGAGCAGGAGGTGAGGGAGCTCCACGTGCTGCACTGGGTCACGTTGGGGCTGGGATCTGAGACTGGGCTCATGCAGAGCTGAGCTCAGCAATCAGGGTGTTCTGCAGAGCTCCCTGTGAAAGCAGGGGTGGTGCTGAGGGAGGCAAAGTCTGCCTGGAACTCTGCAAAATCCAAAAAAAAACCAGGTTCATGGCCCTTTCTCAGGAAGGGAAATCCTGGAATGGAGGCACAAGCCCCCAGGTTCCTGTGCCAGGCAAGGGATGGGGACAGCTCTTCCTCCTCCTCCTCCTCTTCCTCCTCTTCCTTGTGTCCCCCAGCCTGCTGGGGCAGGGAGTTCCCATCCCTGGAGGTACTGGGATCCTGGCATGTTGCTCCAGAGGGAAGAAGCTTGGAGCAAAGGCTGGCTGGCACTGAGGGCATGGAGGGGCTGGCACCACCAGGAACTCATTTGGAACCAGCCTGGGTGTCAGGGGATCACTCCAGGGCCATCAAAACCACAATGGGACCACCTGTGGTCAAACTGGGGCCAACCCAGGGCCAACTGAGGGAACCAGGACTTTCTCAGTGCCATCAGTGTTGGGACCACCTGTGGTCAAACTGGGACCAACTGGGACAATCAGGGCTATCCCAAAGCCAACAGTGACTGCACTGGGACTATCTGTGGTCAAACTGGGACCAACTGGGACAAACAGGGATGTCCCAAAGCCAACAGTGACTGCACTGTGGTCAAACTGGGACCAACTGGAGCCATAGTGGAACAACCAAATCCGTGCTAGGACCAGCCATGACCCCACTATGACCACCCATGGTCAAACTGGGGCAGCCCCAGGGCCATCTGGGGCAACCAGAGCTACCCAGGGGGCAAGAGCAATCACACTGGGACCACTCACAGTCAAACTGGGACCAACTGGGGCCTCGCTTAGGGCACCCAGGGCTACGGTGGGGTCAACAACGACCACACTGGAATCATCCATCACCAGACCAGAGCCACCCCAGGGCCAGCTGAGGCACCCAGTGTTACTGTAGGACCAACAGTGACCACACTGAGACCACCTGTGGCCACACTGGGATCACCTGGGGGACCCAGGGGTGCTGTGGGGCCAGCACTGACAGCTATGGTCACACTGGGACACTCAGGGTCGATCACAGGACCCAGCACTGGGAGACCACGGGGCTGTTCTGGGTCCAACCGGGACCGCCCCAGCGGCGAGCGGGCACCCGGACCCAGCGCGGCCCCGCCCCTCTCCCATCCGCCAAGCCCATTGGTGGTTATTGGTGCCAATCACAGCTCTTGGCCAATCGTATGGTGGTAGAGGCGGGCCCTCCGCGGAGGCAAAGTTGGCTTGGGCGGCGAAGCCGCTCGGCTGAGTCGGGATCGGTGGGGCGCGACAGGCACACGGACCGAGCCGAGCCACCCTGCCGAACCGAAGAGAGCCGAACCCGTCCCTGCAGCGCCGAACAGAACCGAACGCATCCCTCCGGCACGCAACTGATCGCTAAGGCACGGAACCAGACCCATCCCTACCGCACCAAGGCCGTTCTTTCCGCACCCAGCCCATCTCTACGGTACCGCACCGAGCCGTGCCCTGCGGCACCGCACCGCATCCCGGGCACGACATCGAATCCGTGCCCTGCGGCACCGCACCGCACGCCAGGGCACCGCACCGAGACCGTGCCCTGCGGTTCTGCACCGCATCCCAGGCACCGCGCCGCATTCCGGGCACCACACCGAAGCCGTACCCTGCGGTACCATACCGCATCCCGGGCACCGCACCGCGCCCTAAGGCACCGCACCCTCCAGCACCGCTCCCCTTGCCCCGGTGTCCGCAGCACCGCGCCCGGCGGGACCATGATGTCGTGTGCCGAGCTGCTGGCCGTGTGCCTGCTGTCCGCAGATCGCGGCCCCAAGCCCCGCCGCCAGCCGCTGCCCATTTTCCACGACGTGAGTACCGCGGGGGGACCCCCGCAGCCCGTGCCCCGCTCGGTGGGGCTCCTTCCCGGAGGAACCGGCCCGGGGGATGTGCCCGTGCCAGCCTGGTCGTGATGGCTTCAGTAATGGTGTCGTGTCCTTCTGCTGAATGCTGGGCCTCTGGTGGCTGGGAGCAGCCCACGCCTCATCCAGAGCCGGCTGTCATGACTCCCGCAGCGGGAGCTGTGTGGCAGGAACGCCGTGGAAGGTTCCCCGGGGCTGTTCACAGCCATGGCATCCAGCAGAGCGGTGCCTGCGGCAGCCCCCGGGTGCAGCCCTGTCCCTGCCCGCTCCCGACGCTCCGGGATTGTGGGGGAGGATGCCCCGTGTGGGTTGGAGGTTGCCTCGGCATCCTGGCGGCTGTGGGTGGCACGGGGGAGTTGGAAAGGCAGGTGGTGGCTCTTTGTGTTCGGGGATGCTGGCGCAGTTCCTGCTGTCACACCGCGTCCCCTCCGGTGCCAGGGGCCGGGGCTCCGAGGCACACTCCTGGCCGTGTGCCAGGGCCAGGGGCACAGCCCGGGACACAGCCACCCCTGCAGCACCTCCGACCTCCTGCTCCTGCCCAAATCGCCCTGGTGATTGCCGAGTGTCCGGCACCGCTGAGCTCCGAGCCACCCTGGGGACCAGGGACATGCGGGGACAGAGGTGCTGCCCCTGCCCTGCCGCAGGGAGGAGGAGGAGGAGAAAGGCAGCGAGGGTTAAGGATGAGGGCTGGTGGTGCCCGGACACCTGCGCAGCCCAGGTCGGTCCCAGCTGTCATGTCCCAGCTGCCATCTCCATCCTGACCCGCTCCAGGTTCACCCCCTGTCCCAGCCCATCCCCGAGGAGGGGAACAGCGGATCCTGGTGTGGACTAGCCACGTCTGGTCCAGTCCAAACCCCCCGGCATGCCCAGGAGGCGCTGGGAAGCCGTGGTGCCGCTCAACTGCCAGCTGGGGTCAGGGTCTCTCTCCTGCCTGGGGGGCTCGGGCTGCCAGCATCATTAACCGCGCTAATTACACGGCTGAGGGGAGGTGGGCAGGAGGGGGCGGGTGGTGACAGCTGTGTTCCAGCTCAGCTCCTCGGGGCACTCGCTGAGTCGCACATCCATCCCTCAGGGTGTCATTAAAGCAATTAAAATGGGAAATGTTAACAACGCTAGCAGCTGCTTTCCGGGTTCTGGCGGCTTCTCTTCCTCTGCCCTGTGACTCCTTTGCTCCCAGCTTTGCCCTGGAGCTCGGCAGGGTGAGTTTCACCTCTGCACCTTTGGATCTGGGCACATGGCTGGTGCCCAGCTGCCCCTAGGTGTGACCGTGTTCACAGGGGTCTCAGGTTGAGGGAAGAGACGAGGATCTGACTCCATGTTTCAGAAGGCTGATTTATTATTTTATGATATATATTACATTAAAACTATACTAAAAGAACAGAGGAAAGGATTTCATCAGAAGGCTAGCTAAGAATAGAATAGCAAAGAATCATAACAAAGGTTTGTGGCTTGGCTCTCTGTCCAAGCCAACTGGGCTGTGATTGGCCATTAATTACAAACAACCACATGAGACCAATCACAGATGCACCTGTTGCATTCCACAGCAGCAGATAACCATTGTTTACATTTTGTTCCTGAGGCATCTCAGCTTCTCAGGCTGGTCGGGGTGAGCATCCCCTGGCAGCAGGGCAGGAGCCCTGCCTGCCCCCGACAGAGCTGCCCACTGCACATCTCGTGGCTGCTGCTCCTCTGGGACCTGCCAGCACATCTCCTGCCTTTGGGAGAAGTGAGGAGGAGGAGGGCTTTGCCCGAGATGCTTCACTGCAGGCGCGGTGTGAGCCGCAGTGCTGCCATGGCCCTGTGCAGCATCTCCAGCCTCGGGGAGATTCATCCCTCAGGGGCTTGCTCTGTCCCCTCCCGGGACACGAGAGCTGCAGGAAGGATGGCACTCTGCTGCCTGGCCGCAGCCTGTCCAGCCTGTGTCACATTGTCCCCAGGGCAGCTGTCCCCGCCCCAGCACCGCAGCTGCCTCCAGACCTGCAGGCAGGGAGGAATCCTATAATCTCCTTCCTTTCTGAGGTATGTGTGGGGCTCATCCCATAAATAAATGCTGTTTCAGTGCCTCTTCCCTCGGTCCTGTGCGGCTGTGGCTGCTTGGGTACAAGCCCAAGGGCTGAGGGAAACATCCTGGGCTCCAGGCAGTGCCCCTGTGCTCTGGGGCTGCACCCTGAGGCAAGAGAGGGATTCCTTGGAGGGCCCTAATTCCACTTTCAGGATTCCTTGTCGGGCCCTAATCCCTCTCCCAGCCTGGCTTTGCATCACCTTCCCCTGGCTTTGTCCCAGGGTGCTGTCCTCACTGGGGACAGTGCTCAGCTGCCATCCCTGAGCAGGTGCCTGTGCCCAGGGAGGGGACAGCACCGGCCCTGGGGAGTGTGGAAGGGGCTTTGTGGTGGCTGGGCTGGGCTGGAGCTGCTCCTGGGCTCAGGCAGGGATGGGCTGGCTGCAGGCAGCCAGAGCCACAGCCCTGCCATGCCAGGCTATATTGGTAAATTATTACCAATATAGCAGGACGGGACATGCCTGAGTGTGTCTGACCTTTGCTGCTTGACCAAAAGGCAGCAACTATGGTGTTTTACCTCAGGGACATTTTTGGCTGCCTGGGTGTGTGGTGTTTCACCCCACAGACACTTTGGGCTGCCTGGGTGTGTGGTGTTTTCACCCGAGACACTTTTAGCTGCCTGGGTGTGTGGTGTTTCACCCCACAGACACTTTTGGCTGCCTGGGTGTGTGGTGTTTCACCCCACAGACACTTTTAGCTGCCTGGGTGTGTGGTGTTTCACCCCACAGACACTTTGGGCTGGCTGGGTGGTGCAGCTGGGCCCGTGGGGACAAGTCCAGGCCTGCAGGAGCTCTGGTGGTGCTGGGATGGAGCTTCCCCCCATAACAGGGGCTGCTCCTCAGGTTTCCCTCTGGCAGAGAAGCTTTAAGGCGATGGTGAAGGACAGGAGTCGGTTCTGATGGAGGGTTTGGATCCAGAGCTTTATTCTGGCCCACAGGCCTCTGAATGCAGCACCAGCTCCAACAGAACTCCCTGAGCCCGTGGCTGCTGCTCCTTTAACCCCGGGGAGAGGGGCAGGGAAGGGGCAGGGAGCCACCAGCCAGGGACAGGAGGGGAGGAACAAAGGGACAAAGGACACCTGGATGGCCCAGTGCCCCCCAGGGGTAGAGGACATCCCTTGAATCTGCCAATCACTTCTGGAATGCCAGGACTGACAGACAGTGCTGGGAGGGGAAAGGAGGGATGACTGATACACCTGGGAGGGAATTATCAGGGAGAGACCTAGGGTATCTGAGGCAAACCCGGACATCACACCTCAACCAGAGCCCTGCAGCAGACATGGCCTTGCCCCGCAGGCTCTCACAGCTCCTGCCTGTGCCATGTCTGTTTGGAGCTCCAGGCAGCTGCCAGGTGTGCGCTGGCTCATGTAACTCACTGAGCCTTGTGAGTGAGGAACAGGCATCCACTCTGTGTGCTGAGGCTCCTGCTGAATTCAGGATGGGCTCACCCCAGATCAGAGACCTCCTCAGTGTAATTATGATATTTTCTGAAAAATTCCTTTGCTAGGATTTTTCTCTTGAGAAGCTGAGAGGCCTCAGGAACAAAATGTAAACAATGGTTATATGTAGAATGCAACAGGTGCATCTGTGATTGGTCTCATGTGGTTGTTTCTAATTAATGGCCAATCTTAATGGCCAATCCAGACAGTCCAGCTGTCCGGACTGTCTCATCTCCAGTCAGTCACAGGATTTTGTTATCATTTCATTCTCTCTGCTTCCCTGGCAAGCCTTCTGATGAAATCCTTTCTTCTATTCTTTTAGTATAGTTTTAATATAATATGTATCATAAAATAATAAATCAGCCTTCTGAAACATAAAATTCAAGAGTCTCATCTCTTCCCTGGTCCTGGGACCCCTGTGAACACCACCACAGCTCAGGTCTCTAATCTCCCCTGAAGCTGAGTTCTGCCTCTGAGCCCACAGATAAGCCCTGCTGAGCAAGGCCAGCCTGTGAGAGGGAAATGTTTGCCCTTGCTCGGAGTGCCTGGGTGACACTTGACTGTCTCTGGGATGAGCTGGGTGGCCTCTGGGACACCTGGAGCCACACGAGCCATGTGTCCCTCTGATGACACACAGCTCTGCAGGATGAAGCTTCTCCCTTGATGGAGAGTCCATGGCAGGATGGGACCCATGTGTGTGGCATTCACATTCTCTGCAAAAATCCCTTCATGCCCAGGGTTTTTCTCCTGGGAAGCTGAGAAGCCTCAGAGAAAAGGAAAACAATTCTTATCTCATTTGCTTCTCCTGTGTTGTGCTCACATGTGCAATGTGTTTGGAGATTGTTTACCCACAGGTGATTGTTCCATTGCATTCTGCTGGGAGTTGTTTTCACTCTTTGGCCAATCAGGGCCAAGCTGTGTCAGGACTCTGGAGAGAGTCACCAGTTTTCATTATTATCTTTTTAGCATTCAATAAGTATCCTTTCTGTATTCTTTAATATAATTTAGTATCATAAAGTAATAAATGAGCCTTCTGGGAACATGCAGTCAGATTCATCATTCCTGCCTTTTTTGGGGCAGGAATACAATAAATACAAATTTAAAATTGTAATACAATAAACACTGTAAATACAGTACCACGGGTGCTGCCCCTGCAGCCATGAGACCCCATAAGGAACCCATTAGCCTGGAGAAAGCTTTGCTCTAAAATCCAGAGAATTCACCACTGTTAGGGAGCTGTAGGTTCCCATCTCAGCTCAGTGTGTGCTGTGTGGTGCTCAGGGAGTGCTCTCCCTCATTCCTGGCCAGCTGGGATCCTGGGGATGGTTCCCTGATGCTGCCCGGCCCAAGGCAGCCCCAGCTTCTCAGCTTGGGGCAGGAGGAGCTCGCTGTGCTCACAGGAGCATCCTCCAAGGAGCTGCTCCTGCTCCTGATTCCCAGGGAAGGAACCAGGGAGCTCCAGCCCTAGAAAAGCCTCACCCCAGCTGCAAGCCAGACCCTTGGGGGATTTTCCTGGCAGCTCCTCCTTTGCTTCAGTTTCTCAGGGGGATGCCAGGGCCTCGGGACACAGAGCTGGTGGTAGGTGGTGCAGGAGGAGCAGTGGTGCCTCTGCCTGCACAGGCACTGGGGCTGCTCCAGGGCTGGCCTGGGGACAAGAATAGAAAAGTTCTGTCTCCTTTTCTGGCCTTTTTTCATTCCTAATCTTTCTTCAGACCTGCAGATTTCTTCATCAGCCAGTATAGTAAATCAAGGCAACCCTGACAAAGGGAGGAATAATAAGGAGGACTCTATTCAAAAGGCTAATTATTATTTTATTATATATAGGCTAATTAATTAATCATTTTATTATACTATATTATTCTATATTATAGAACTGAATCTGCACAAGCACTCAACTCCACTGCCCAGAATCTCATGGCTGTCAGTGACAGTCCTGACACACACACCTGGATTCAATTGGTCAGTGAATCAAAACACTCACAGCAGAATCCAATTATCAATTCCCTTCAGGTAAACAATCTTCCACAATGCATTCCACTTGTGAACAACAAGAGGAGCAGTAAATGAGATAAGAATTGTTCTTATTGTTCTCTGAGGTTTCTCTCTGTGATTCCCAGAAATATCCTTGGGAAGTTGTACCTTGCTTTTCTCTGTGAAGAGAAATGCAGCCACAAGCCACAAGGATGATATAAAGGACAGCTTCCACATTGACAATTTTCTGTTATTGCCTCCATTAGGATGTGCTGGACAAAACCTTGTACATTTTGCTCTGGGAAAACATTGCCAGGTTCAGAAGTGATGCTGCTCCTCACTGGAGTCAGCCCCACTAACTCCTGGTGAATCAGATCCCAGCAGGGCTGAGCAGCCCCAGCTCTCTCCTGGGGCATGGTTGGGAATCTGTGCTGAGACCCTGAACTGGAGCAGCTCTCCAGCTGTGCCCTGTGCCAGAAGCAGTTCCAGATTAATTAATGCATTAATGATTAATTACAGTGAGTGTGCATGCCGAGGAGCTGTGGGAAGGGCTGTGCTGAGGGCTGCTTACAAAGCTCAGGGCAGGAGCTGCTCCTTGATGCAGGTTCTGGAGTGTTGGAGATGCACAAAGTGCTTCCTTACAGACTGGGTTTGTTCCTAATGTTCTTTCCTTTAAATGGACTGAAAAATTAAACAGTTGCCATCACAAGGAAGCAGCAAAGTCCTTTCTGCTTTGCCTGTGTGTTCTCTAAAGGTGTTTGCTCTGAGTGCTGGGCTCACCCAGCCAAGGGCTCTGTGCATTAAGGGCAAGAAATGGGTTTAATCATTGGCAAAGGGGATTTCCCAGGGCAGCCTGTGCAGTCCCAGCAGCTGGGGCTTCTCCCTGAGCTCCTGGGGTGATTTTCCGTGGTGCTGGGTGCTGCCTGGCTCACTGCTCAGCTGCCCTTCTCTCCTGTTGTGTTTTGTCTTGCAGATTTTCCGGCGGGCCGACAAGAACGGTGAGTGCCTTGTTCCTGCTGCTGCCTCCCCCTCCCTGCCTGGCTCCTTCCCACTGGGAGCTTTGCCTGCGAGAGGGAGGGTGGAAAATGCTTTTCTGCTTCACCTGGATCCCTGCCCAGGGGCTGGGAATGGGCTCAGGACACAGCCCCTGCCAAGCCCTTCTCCTGCCCAGGGGCTGTCAGGGTCTGCTCGGTCCCTCACAGGGTTGGTTCTGTCTCTGTGCTCAGTCCAGGGTTTTACAGAGCAGAAGGGACCCTCAGACAGAGTTGTTTTGCAGGAATTTTCAATGTAGGGAACATGGGGTTTGGGGAGTGCAGGATTTGGTGTTGTTTGAAGGCTGTGCTGCTGCCCTGCTGTCCCCGTGGTGGCTTGGACAGCCCCTCTCCCCTGGCCTTGTCCCTTGCACTGTCAGGAACTTAACATTTCAGAGAGCTGGCCAAAATTTGCTGCTTGGAGAGCTTCACTAAAGCTCTCCAAGCAGATCTGGTGTGCTGCTTTTGTGTCCTGAAGCTTTAGTGATGATGGGAAAGTTTCACCCTCTTGGTTGGGTGATCCTGTTTCTGGGTGCCCCTGGAGACCCTGGCATTTGGGAGTTAGGCTCTGCCACCCAGTTTTTAATTCCTTACCAAAACAGGAATCGAACCTACACTAGAGGAATCAAAGCCCTCCATACTTCCTTTATATTACTTCCTTGTAGGGTCAGCTAAACAAGCTACCGGGCCCATACCCCAAAAATGATGGTTCAACTCCTGCCCCTGCTAATGAGCCCCCAAGCAAATCTAATCTTCAGCACCCATAAACCAAGAGGTCCAAAATCACAAGGGATATCCCTGAGCCTTCCCACACTCTCTTGGCTCTTTTCCTTCATGGTAGCTCAGGAGATGCTTTTATTGCAGATCACAATGCAGCCCAGGAGCTGAAATCCTCCACAGAGGGGAAGGAAAAACCTCCTGAGTCCATGGAGAGCACTTTCTTTCCATGGAAATCTGATGCTGCCCTCAGTGTGCTGTTCTTGGACAGTCTGTGTGCCTTTCTGAGAACACCATTCCTTTAGGGAAGGGCTGAAATTCCCACCTGCACTTCAGCAGCACCCCATGTTTTTGCTGGGCTGGTGGGCCAGGCTCTGAGGGAGATTTGTGCTGGAATTATCATGCAGAACACGCCCAGCCCTATCCCACACAGGGCTGGGATGCTGCTTTCTACAGATATATAATTATTCTTCCCTTTCCTTTGAATGCAGATGATGGGAAGCTGTCATTTGAGGAGTTCAAGAACTATTTCTCCGATGGCATCCTGAGCTCGGAGGAGCTGTGGGAGTTGTTCAGTGGCATTGACAGGCGTCACTCAGAGTGAGTACCGTGGTGGTGGCACTGAGGAGATGCAGGAGAAGCTAAAACTGCCTGCCTGGAGGTGGAGGAGCTTGGGAGGCGGGTGTGATAAATAATCAGGGTGAGACAAACCCACCTCTTGCCACAGAGCCACTGAAAACCAGTGCTGAGAGCAGCCAGACCATTTTAAGAGCAGCCATTGGATTTCCTGCAACTTTAGAAGGCGAGCAAGCATTGAAAATGCCACTTTTGTGGTTTGGGAAATGTGCTCCAGGAATAGGCAGCCCTGTGTGCCTGCAGGAGCCTGTGCTGCTGTGGGGACACACAAAGTCACAGACTCTGCCCCTGCTGACTCAGGAGCCGCTTGGCACTTATGTAAGAGCTGCTTTCCACAAGTGGGCTTGGTGCGTGTAACAGGGAATTTAGGGCAGCTACTTGTCAAAAAAAGCCCCACAGATCAGGAGAAGGAATTGAGCTTAGGTCTGGTCTCCTAACAGTGAATTTAGGACAGCTACTTTTAAAAAAAAGAAAGCCCCACAGATCAGGAGAAGGAATTGTGTTTAGCTCTGGTCTCCTCCTGAGTGGTGCTATCCAGAGGGCTCTGCTGGGCTCAGCTGGGATTCTCATCCCAGTTTTGTGGTATTTTTGGCCTCACTGGGGTCTCTATGCCCAGCTGGGTGCTGTGGGTGACTCTGTCCTGGCACTGGGAGGAACTGGGTGCTGCTGGGTTGCAAGACTGGGGTCTGTCCACACACTAGGGTGCTGCTGGGGGACAAGGGGCTGTGGATTCCTCTCAGTCTGGGGGCAGCTTTGGCATCCCAGCACCTCTGACACCCGACCAGGGCACAGGTCCTGCCAGGGTGAGGAAATCTGGGGCAGCCTGAGCTGCACACGCTGTCCCAGGGCAGTGGCACAGAGGGCCCTTGTCACACTGAGATGCCAACAGCCACCAAATGCCACCAACAGCAGACACCCAGTGTCACAATGGTGAACTCCCAGTGCTGGTGGGGCTGGGTTTGGCTCCCACTGCACAAAGCCTTGTGCTGCTTTCCTTGGAGCTGCTGGTTGGACTTGTGGGTGTGGGCAGCAGGAAAACATCTCTGAAAGCCTCTCTGTCTCTGGGCTGTGATCCCAGGGAGCTGCAGGGAGAGTTCCCTTTCCTCTGGAAATGCTCCTTTCCTCTTGCTCCATTTTGGGGTGATCTCAGAGTCACAGCAGCCCTGGAAAACACAGGGTGCAGCAAAAGCTGGGCCAAGGGAAATACAGATTGGATATTAGGGAGAAGTTTTTACAGAAAGAGTGATAAAGTTCTGGAATGGCTGCCCAGGAAGGTGGTGCAGTCCCCATCCCTGGTGTGTTTAACAAAGCCTGGATGTGGCACTGGGTGCCAGGGTTTAGCTGGGGCTGTGTTGGACTTGATGATCTTGAAGGTCTCTTCCAACATGGTCATTCTGTGATTCTGTGAAGCTGGGAGCTTTAACCCAGCTCAAAACGAGCAGGGAAGGTCTCCTGCCTTCAGGTGGGGTTTGTTCCATCTGCCTGGAGCAGCTGGGGAGGCCTGGCTGGGCTGGGCTGCCCACAGCTGTGGCTGCAGCAGTGACAGCACTGAGCTGGTGACACCTGTTAGCAGGGTGTGAGCCTTGGGTCCCTGTTCTCTTCCTGCCACCAAGAGCAGAAGGGACCCTCAGATGGAGCTGTTTGCAAATTCCTGCAAATGTAGGGAGCATGGGGTTTGGGGTGTGCAGGATTTGGTGTTGTATGAGGGCTGTGCTGGTGCCCTGCTGTCCCCATGGTGGCTTGGACAGCCCTTCTCCCCTGGCCTTGTCCCTTGCACTGTCAGGAACTTAACATTTCAGAGAGCTGGCCAAAATTTGCTGCCAGACTGAAGAGTACTACAAAGCTGGGGAGCAGCTCCAAGCTCTGCAAGCAGATCTGGTGTGCTGATTTTGTGTCCTGAAGCTTTAGTGATAATAGGAAAGTTTCACCCTCCATCCAGCGGGTGGGTTTGGTGCTGTGTTTGTCATGTCCAGGCTGGAATTGGTGTTTCCTCATCCCTGCCAGGCTGACCTGAGGAGGGGCAGTAGCAGAGATGTCCATGTCCAGACCCTTCCTGACCCTCACCCACCCCTGGGACCTTCAGCTGCAGGGAATATGAATATTTCAGAGCTCTCTCACATTTCTTGTTGTCCTTCCAGAGAGCCCCATGCTGTCCTCTGTCCACCTCCCACCCCTCTGGCTCTCAGGTGGGACACTGGGGCCTGTGCATCACACACCACTGCTGGGGTCACTTCACATTCTACATCTCCACACCAAGCTGGTTTTGTTCTGCATTTCAGAAAATGGTTCCATTTTGGTATAAAATATCCCCTCACTTTAATTCTGTGACATTTGAAAGTTTATGTTGAAGCCAAATTCAGCTCTGGATGGCAGCTGGTACAAGAGCAGGTCCATGGCTTTGTGTGGCTGGTGCAGAGCTCCTCACCAGCTCTGGCAGTGGCACAGTGAGGTTCATCTTCCTGGAGAAGAGCATTTTCATCCTCTGAAATGTCTGGGTGAGGAGAGACTGATGTTTTTGGAGGTATGAGAGCTCCTTAGCTCCATCCAGAATTGCAGGGGTTCAATGCCTGCCCTGTGAAACCTGCCCAGGGCTGTGATGTTTGGATTTTACCTGTCCTTCTGTCTTGCACCTGTTGGGTAAATTTAGAAAAATAAGGTCTGGAAAATGCATCTTTGCATGAGGGTGTTCCGGAATTGGGTGCAGATTGCTCAGAGCCTTTGACCTGGAGCCACAAGGGATGGCAGCGCTGACCTGGTGCCTCTGAAAATCTCTTGGTGGAAATCACCTCAAGCCTCTGATTGTGTGGAAAAAGGGATTTGAGTGGATTCCCTCTTCTCTCTTCACTCAGAGACTCTGCAGCATCTGCCAGCCCCAGATGATGGAGAGTGACTGAAACACTCTGTGTCACACAAAAAAGGGTTTGGAAAGCAGATCTGTGATGGCAGTGGAGGTTCCCAACATGATAAATGATAAAAATAAACAAAAAACCCCATCTGCTTTTCTGCAGCTGATTGCTGTTTTCTTGCATAAATTCCGGGCACATTCTGACAAAATCCCAACAGCATAATGATGACAAGCTCCTCCATCATCAGTTCAGGCTTAATTACAGTTAATCAGTGGTTTGAGCACAGTCAAAATACAGCTCTGGGAGATGTGGAGAGTCTCAGGATGAGTGCTTTGGAGGCAGAGGATGGCTCTTCTCCTGGAGTGGGAACGGCAGGGAGGAAAGCCTGCTGCCCTGGCAGCCCTGCAAAGTGGGTCAGCATTTGGTGTGCACATTCTGGGGGTGAGCTCCACCCCGGCTTTGGTGTGAATCAGTTCTGGCAGCCTCAGAATAGCCCCAGGGTTTGCCTGCTGTGCTCTGTCCTGCCCCTGCCTGTACCTGGGGGCTGCTGCAGCCTCTGGGACATGGCAGAGGTTCCCCTGCAGGGCTGCTGGTGGAACAGGCTGCAGATCCTCCCCTGGGCAGCTCCCACAGGGAGGATTTGTGCCATGAGATGTTGATTGGTGCAGTGTTCAGTGGTTTAGTGATTGATTAGTTAACATTTCTTTTTAAGCAGCAAACAGCCAAGAGATAAAGATATATATCTTTATATATATATATAATTTATCTATCTATATAATTAATATATATATTTATATATAAAAAGATAGATAAAGATATGTGTATTTATATATATATAATTTATATATCTATATATAATTTATATTTATATATGTATATAAAAAGATAGATAAATATATATAAAGATATATATCTTTTTATATATATAATTTATATGTCTATATATCTATATAATTTATATATATTTATTTGTATATAAAAAGATAAAGATATGTATTTTTATATATAATTTATATATCTATATAATTTTTATATTTATATATGTATATAAAAAGATAGATAAAGATATATATAAAGATATGTATTTTTATATATAAAAAGATAGATAAAGATATATATAAGAGTTATTAATAACCTTGGAAGCCACAGGGTGGGAGTTGATGACAGCTCCTTGTCACACCTCCTGGAGCTGGGGTGGCAGTGAGTTGGGCTGGTGGCTCCTTGCTCCTGCAAGGAGCAGCCCCAGGTGCTCACTGGGACCAGTGCAAATGCCTGGATAATGTGCACACAAAGTGTCCACATGCCCTCTGTGGTGATTTTTACCCCTCTCTCAGGTGGGAGCCAGGTTTCCCTGCAGCTCTGGGGCTGTGCTGTGCATGCTGCAGTGCCAGGGCTCTTGCAGCACTGCAGCAGCTCTGCAGCCTCCAGGCAGCTGCCAGAAATAAAGGGGAAAACTTCACAAGGAGCAAACCCTTTTTCCAGTGCACCCTGGTGCCCCAAACCCCAGTGTCTGTGTCAGGCAGAGCTGCCCAGAGGGGGGATCAGCAGAGTTGGGCACAGTGAGGGGCTGTGGCTCTGCAGGTTTATCTGGATCGAGTCTCAAGGGAAACAGGATTTTTTTCTCCCCTTTGCAAAGTGCCTGCAGTGCCAGGTCAGTGCACAGAGCCCTGCCTGAATCAGCTGCTGTGTGTTTAAAATAGCTGAGCTGAGTGTTCCTGCCCCTGTGTGCTGCTCAGAGCTCCAGGTGCAGTCCCAGAGCAGCCTGCAGCCCCCTGCCCTGGCTCTGCCACCCTCACACCAAAATATTCCCCTGCTTTGAGCCACTGCCCACTGTTCAAGTGCTCTCAGCCGAGCCCAGGAGAAAGGGAGAGACACAAACAGCCTTTGATGTCTCAGGAAAAGCTGTAGGAAGATTTTTGCCCTAATTATTTCACCTTAAATGGCATTTTGGACAGCTCACACACTGTTCTCTAATTTTACATGGGGGTGTTTTTGTCCCTTTGCCCTGTCAGCAGTGTCAGGGGGAACAGGGTGATGGTTTCCCACCCCTGGGCAGCAGCACTGCAGCATTCCCTGTGCTGGGAGCCTGGCAAACTCCAGGTACTGCCACTTCCCCCATGTGTGACAGCACTTCAACACTTAAAAACCACTTGAAAAGCTCTCTTTGGGGCTCTCTTCCACTTTCCCAATCAGGATTAAAATTGGTTGTAATCATCTGGGGGATTTTGAGGCAGCAGAAGGCCTGGAGCTGAGGCTGATTTGAATAAATGCCATGCTGGGCTCTGTCTCTGCAGGCTCTGGGCATGGAGAGCAGCTCTGACTTTGTGCCTTTGGCCACCTGAGCAGCTCCTACAGCCCCCTGCAGACCCATCCCAAAACCTGGGGCTGGTTTTGTGCATTCCCTCCTCCCTCTCTGTCACCAGCCAGGGGCTCTGTACAAATCACCAACAGGACAGGACTGCTGTGGAACTGCTTTGAGCTATTTGATTTTCCAGCATCAGTCTCATTACATGGTTATGACAATGGGAAGGTGCCACCAGCTCACATCCCAGGCAGCAGACCCAGAATATAATGTTACAACTCACTTTATAAGTTTTTTGACCAATCACACAAAGCAAAAGCACACTGACAGTAGTTCTATCCAACCACCATAAGCACAGGTACCTTTGGTTAAACAATGCTGCTTATTTCAAATACAATTCCTGCTTGTAAGCCTTAAAACACAATGCACAGAGCTCCATTATTAAGCTTAGAACTTCCTAATATCTCACTAGATAAACTTTTCTGTAGCTTAGGGAGTTATTCTAGACAAGTGTTAATACACAGACCATTGTTTTATTTGTCTTTGCCTTTCTGCTTTTTAAATAATTTTTCTGCTGACCTGTCTCATGGCTGCTGCTTAGCTCTAATCACAGTTCTGCTGTCTCTGAGGCCTGCCTTTTGCAGCTTTCCCCAAACCCTCTGATTTTGTGGATTCCCACACTTCTCTACCCCAGCAGTACCTTTAGCAGCCTCAGGAGGGACCTGCCCCCTGCAGGGATGCCAGGGGGGATTGTGCTCTCTGTTAGTGCAAAGGGTGGGGGTCTGGCCCTGCCTCCAGGATTGTGGAGCCAGATCCCTGCTTTAATGACCTTCAGGGCAGAAACAACTGCTCTGGAGGGCTGGGAAGTCACCCAGCCCCTGGGAGCCTGCAGACAGCCCCACAGCACTGGGCTCTGAGGGAGGGAGGAGGAGGAGGAGGAGCTGGAGGGGGTCTGGCCATGGGGAGGACCTGAGCTGAGGTCAGGGATGAACAAGGATGGAGCCCTGGCTGGATGCTCCCCACCTTTGGGGGAAGAGGTTGGGTTGCAGAAGCAGCTCCAGGGCTCAGAATTGGCCAGCCAGGGATGTGGGGCACTGTCTTGGTTTGCAAAGACAGTAGTCTGCTAAGGAAGGCAGGAGCCTCCCCTGAAATGGAGAATGTAAACCCTCCCCATCCCTCCGAATTGCTATAAATTTTAAATTAAGGGGCTCTCAGGCAAAAATATGGGAGCAGGAACTAACAGTTCTTCACTAGGGAAGAAAATAAAAGGATAAAATAAACAATGCAGTACACTAGAACAACACTGCCACAGTCAGAACCCAACCTGACACCCTGTGGGTCAGGGTGTTGGCAGCAGTCCCATTGGAATTGTGGCTCAGCCCTCCTTCAGTGTCAGGGCTGGTTCTGCTGGAGCAGGGATCCTGTAGAAAGGTGCAGTCTCTTCCTCTGAAGATCCAGTGGCAGAGGCAGCTGCTGTTCCTCTGGGGAATCCCGTGGAGAAGCTGTGCTGGTGTTCCAGAATCTCCAGATTATATCCAGGTAGGAATGCTTGGCTCCTCCCTCTGGGCTGACATCTCCCAATGGGATGCTGTAGTTCTTATCAGCCAGGCAGGGACATTCAATAGCTGTTATCAGCAATGTCCCCTCCCGAGGGAGGTGTGAATGTGGTCACTCAAAGAGAGAGATAAGGCAAACTGCCCACTTGACAAAGGTAATCTGCCATACAGATTGTAATAGAAAACATTTTGCATTGCAATCTTCAACAGGCACCTCCATCCAACCCCTCTCTGTTGTCGCAGGTGCTCTCCCAGCACACTCCAGCTCCAGGAGATTTGGTGGAGCAGATTTTCCTCCTCCTTCAGCCCCTGGGTGCTGCAGGGGCTGGGAATGGCTCCTGAGCTGCTGCCTCTGAACCTGTTCAGCTCCTTCTTTTTCTAATTCAGTTGAGAAAATACATGAACATGAAAATCCACCAGGGCTCAAGACAAGCCCCCAAACCCCTTCTCACCCTCACTGTTTCCCCCACACCAGCCCCACTATCTAACAGGAGCTTTTCTGTGTTTCTTGCAGCAACGTGGACACGGAGAAGTTGTGTGGTAAGTCAGGGATGTTCCTGCCCTGGAGAGCTTCCCCTCCCCAGGTGTTTGTGGTGGGGTATGTCTGAACTGGGCAGGACTGGGTGGCTCCAAGGTCCCTGTGAGACCCCTAGATCCCAGGGGAGAAGTGTCTTGGTTTGAAAAGACAGGTGTCTGCTAAGGAAGGCAGGAGCTTCCCCTACAATGGAAAATGCATTTTCCCTCTGAATTATTATAATTTTGAAATAATAATAATATTTTCAAAATTATTATTATAATTTCAATATCACAATAAATTTTATTTACTATAGTTTAATATCATATTTTAATATTTTAAATTAGAATTAATTCTATTATTAATTAATTATAATTAATTATATATAATTAATTAGATAATTTAATTATAGCTATATTTTAATATTTAAATGTTTTAATATTTAGATTTTAATTATTATAATTTTGAAATTAAGGGACTAAGGCAAATATATGGGAGTAGGAATAACAGTTCTTTATTAGGGAAAAAATAAAAATAAAATAAACAGTGCAGTAATACAAAACTCCACTGCCAGAGTGATCACAGGCCCTGTCCCCTGTGTGTCAGGGGGGTGTCCCAGCCCCATCCCATGGGGGCTCAGCCCTCCTGCAGTGCCAGCTGTGGCTCTGCTGCAGCAGGGATCCTGCACAAGGGGGGAGTTTTCCTCTGCAGCTCCAGGGCTGCTGCAGATGGGCCTGGGCTCCCTCTGGCCATGCAGGGCAGCAGAAAGCTGCTCCTCTGGCAATGCAGGGGGCAAAGGCTGCTGTGCTGTGCCAGGCCCAGATTGGATCCAGGTAGGAATGCTTGGCTCCTCCCCTGGGCGGAGCATCTCCCCATGGGATGCTGGGATTGGATCAGCCCTGCAGGGACACTCAGTGGCCATGGACAGCAGAGATCTCCTGGAGGGAGGGTTGGCTGTGGGAGAGAGAAAGAAAACTGCCCCAGGAACAGCAGAGAGCTGCCCCAGCTCTGACAGATGGGGACAGAATTTGCCAAACTACAGCCCCAAACCACATCTTACAACCCAGGACAATAGGGAAGGACTTTTCCTTTCAGTCCAAGTGGGAGAATGATTCTGGAAAGGGAAGTGAATCCCCCACCCTTGCAGCTCTGGGCTGCGTGTGGGGAGCAGGAGCAGGGGAGGCAGGGATGGAGGTGCTCAGGAGCCTGACCATGGTGTTCTGTCCTGCTGCAGATTATTTCTCAGCATACCTGGGGGAATACAGGAACGTTCTCTCTGCCCTGGAAACGCTCAACGCTGCGGTGCTGGCGGCCATGGACAAAACCAAGCTGGTAAGGATGGCACAGGGGAGGGCAGCAGGGTGGGAAACTGGAGCTGTGGTGAGCTCAGTTGCTTCTTAGTGTGGAATTTGGGGGTTGGAGGCAGCAAACCCCTCAAATCAGGGGTGTCTGTGCATGTGCAGGTACACAGCCTGGAGGAGGGCAAGGGCAGCAGCCTGCTATCAGTGGATGGTGTTTGTTCCTACCTTTCCCAAGAGCATCTTCTGAGAAAGCTGCTTGGACAATTACAGACTCAATCCACACTGTCAGCACAGCTGGGTCAGCAAAAAGAGGTGGAAAGGGTCTCTGTGTACAGTTCCAGTGAGGTTTGTTGTAGAGTCACACTGAAGGAACCCAGGGACAAGGACAGGGCAAACAGTGAGTGTCCTTTTTTAAGTATGGGGTCAGGAGCAATGGTTTGGGGGCACAGGGGCACTACAAAGGGCAGTGACCTGTGAGGTAAGGGCAGATTGACATTGCTGCAGGACACCATGGGAGAAGCCCCTTTCAGCTCACCCTAAAGTGAGAGGTATTCTCAAAGCCTGTTGTGAGTTCTTCCAGGGCAGCATCCCAGAAGTTTCCATAATAGGCTCAAAAGTGTTCACAGAGATGGGTAAATCTAAAACTTTTGTGCTGTGTTCTGGGAGCATCATCTATGCTCTGGGGACATTATCTATGCTCTGGGGACATCAGTGATGTTCTGGGGACATCACCTCCCCTTGCTGGGCTCTGGCAGTGCCTGTTCCAGCAGCTCCCTGCAGTGTCCTGCCCACAGACATTTTCAGGGAGCATCACTGAGGGCCTGTGTCGAGTTCTGAGCCAGAAGAAAGTGTTTCCCCCCAGCAGTGAGGCTCCAAACTGCCCTGCAGGGCTGGTGGTGCTCGGGATGGAGCCCAGCTTGCAGCCCTGAGTGCTGGCTGCAGAAGAGGGGCAAGAGCAGAGCTGCAATTCCTGCTCTCCCAGCCTGGTGCAGGGCTCATTCTTGCCCCAGTGCTCACCCTGTGCTGATGGGAGCAGTTTGGAGGTGCTGGTGAGGGCAGGCTCTGAGCCCCAGCTGTGATGAGCAGCCTCAGGGTAAGGACAGTGGGGAAAGGCAGCACTGGAGGGCCCTGCCCAGGGACCAGCAGCTCCTTCTGCACCTGAGCTGTGTCAGAGGGCTCAGCTATGTGCTTGGGCAGCTGCTGAGCATGGGAACAGCCTTTCTTTGAAGCAGGTGAGGGGCATCATCTGTGTGAATGCTCCTCTGAGCTCTTGGTCAGACAGAGAAGAAAAAGGGGACCAGTCCCACACTCAGCAGAGTGGTGTTTGTACCTCTGTAGTGTCAGATCCTCTCTGGGCTTTCCTCTGGCCAAACCCAGCTGAGTTTGTCCTGTGTGCCTGCAGTTACTGCAGTGCCTGATTGAGCCCTTTTCTGACCCAGAGATGGGGAACTGAGAGGTGTTTCCAAACCTACGTGTGGAAATCTCATGCCAGGAGAGGGAATTTCCTGAAAATGCATTTTCTCATTGGTTCAGATCCCTGGCCTCACTCACAGCTGTTAAATACAAGTCCAGAGGGAGAGGAGGAATCCTCTCCAGAGAGCTGTGCTTTATTTCAGTTCCTTTCTGTTCTGTTTTTTGGGTGTTGAATGTGTACACTCCTGTGTTTCTGCAAAGGGCAGCACAGTCACTTCTCTGCTCCCCAGCATTGCTGAGAGGCATTCACTCCCTCCAAAGCTCCTGTGCCACTGCTGTTCCCTGGAAAACAGAAGCAGGTTTTTCCTGTTGAAGCAAATTTTGCTGGACCTGTTTTTCCACGTGTTTGGATGTGTCTGGAGCCGGGGCAGTGCAGAGTTCCCAGCACTGCTCCCACCCAGGAGGGGTCTGTGCTGATCAGGGGCTCTGACCCAGCCCTGCTGTGCCCAGGGCAGGAATTGGTGCTCCTGGGGTCCCTTCCCTGCACTCCCTGCTCTGCTGGGCTCTGGGCAGGAGCTGTGAGAGGGATGCCTGGAGGCTGCAGGGATGATAAATGCTGCATTCCTACCTGCTGGCATCTGAGTGTGCTCCCACATTTGTATTTGCAGAGTTGGACTCCAGCTTGAGTTGTGATGGGATGAGTGGGCTGGATTTTAGCCAGAGCTCACAGCTGTGTGAGCTAGGGCAGAGAATTTTACACCTGCCCCTCAGAATTTTACACCACATTACACTGCCCCTCAATTCTTCTGGTTCAAACACTGCTCTGAGCCCCCTTTGGCCAGAGAGAGCAGCCTTGTGGAAGAACCAGATGAGCTTTCACCCCAGGGAGCTGCTTGTGCACTGAGAAAACTGGAATGTTGGAACCCTGGTCACTGAAAATTTCAGACTTTCTGTGCTGCCAGGCGCTGACCCCCAAGAGAACACTGCATTTAACCTGAGGCCGTGGAGAAAGCTTCCAAAATTAAATAGTATAACTAATATTATGAATGTGTAATTTAAATAGAAGTGTGTAATATCACATAATAGAAAACTTATCATTTAAAGTTTTAGAATATAAATATATAAATTATATATTAAAATATATATAATATATAAAATATATATTTTTAAAAACTTATTTTAAGAACTTATTTTATACTATACTTCATACTTAAATAAATATGCTTATATATGCTTTTTAATATGCATATATAGTATATTCACTATATGTATATAGTGAATCTTTACTATATATTTTTATATACTGTATATTTTTATATATACTATATACACTATATAGGTATAGTGTATATATAGTATGTATAATAATATACTATATTATTATAGAGTATAATAATATGTATTTTATATATAATATATAAATATTATATAATATAGTTATATTTTATATAATATATAAAATAGATATATTATATATAAAATATATAATATATAAAATATATATTTTAAAAGCTTATTTTAAACACTTATTTTATACTATACTTCATACTTAAATATATATACTTTTTATATATATACTTTTTAATATGTAAATATAGTATATATACACTATATGTATATAGTGTATATTTACTATATATTTTTATATATAATATATAAAAATATATAGTATATATAGTATATATATACTATACGTAATACATAAGTATTATATAATATCATTATATATTTTATATATAATATATAAAATATGTATTATATATTTTATATATTATATATAATATATAATAATATATATTATTATATATTATATAATTATTATTATATTATAATATAATTATAATATAATTATATTATAATAATATATATTATATATATAGTATATATATTTTAATATATATACTTTATATATAAAATTTATACTTGTATATTTTATACCTATATGAACACTTTTAAAACTTATTTTTTAGTTTCATCTCTCTCTCAACAATGTCTATCTTATTCTATCATATTTCTAGTTTAACATTTCTTATCTCAATGTTTACATACAAATATCTACTATGTGAGCTTTCTGTCAGATTTTAAGAATTTTCTCTAAATCTATTTCCCACACTGCAGGAAGCTCTGTGTGTGTGTGAGAGCAGCAAACCTGTTCCTGGTTGTTTTTATGGATCAGCCGGAGGAAACCAAACCATTAGGGGTTCCCATGCCTCCATCCTCCCTCACTAGGAACATGCTGAAGAAAATTTGCCTTGTCTAGAAAATAGAGTTTTTCCTTCACTTTCTGTCATTCCCACTTATTTGTAAAATATAACTTGGTAGCTGTGCTGTAGTGTGCTAATTACACCTTATTTTGTGGCTGAACTTCATGTTTGCAATGTAATTGTGTAGGGGTAGGAGGTGAACAGAGGAAACAGCTCAGAAAACAGCCCGATGTTTCTCACAGGGGGTCTGTGTGCTGAAATTTTTCCATTCCTCAGTGTGCAAACACTGCAAACTGTCACATAAATACCTCTCCAAGGCAGGCAGCCTCATTGACCCTTTGACAGGAATTATGTGGCCACCCATTCCATTCTGTCCTGATCTTGACTATCATCATAAAAAATCAGTAAAACCCCTCAAAAGCAGAATTATAGCAGCCCTTGGCAACTTGGTGATTTTCAATTGGGTAAACAGAGCTGAAATACCAGTGCAGGACCAAAATTCCTTTGTCTTGAGCTTGCTGAGTTATTTCCTTTTCCATGAGCACATAATGCTATGCTTGGTGGGTTTATTGATAAGAGGGTTTGACCTCTGTGCAGCATCTGATGAGAGGATTTTGAGTTTTTGCCCCAAAATGAGGAGTGCAATGGGGCCAGATTTTAGGTTCTTTCTCTCCCTGCACGAATTTTCCCAAATTGCTGCAGAAATGTGGAGCAGCATTTGGAGCTCTCCTGGGATGGTTATTTCCAGCACGTTCCCCTGGGTGTGCTGTGTTTGATGAGGCAGCTGGCACTGCTGCCATGTCCCCATGGAACCCTGTCCCCTCCTGGCACAGCCTGCCCTGGGCTGCCAGGGGGGTTTGGGGGCTCTCACCCCACACTGCTGCCTGTGCCTGTGTGTTTGGGGTTGTCAGGAAAATTAACCCACAAACACCAGAGGTTTATGTCCAAAAAGGACACAGAGGAGTTCTTTTACTTTACTCCAATCCAGGGAGAGGCCATGGGGCATTCCCCTGGGGTCTCTCTAATTTTTGTAGGACTCAGCCTCCTTTTTATCCCAATTTCCCAGCTACATTTCCCTTTTTCCCCATTAGCTGAGGTACTTGAGAGTTTCAGACTGAATCACCTGATACTGAAGTTTTCCCTCTCATATATAACCCTCCTTTTTGATTTTTAATTTTTATGGAATTTAGGGGCTTTTCTTCCCCGTTGTTTCTTTCATCTTTCAATATCCAATTTCATTTATCAGCAAACCTGCAGTTTATTTGTAAAGGCAAATATCTTTTTCCATTCATCAATCGGTGCAATCCTTCCCATTGTTTCTTTCATTGTTTATCTACCAGCAGACCCACAGCTTGTTTGTAAAGACAACTCCACTGTTCCTCTCATGGTGTGGGGGCTGCCCTGGGTGAGCTGTGGGGCTCAGGGCAGGTGGGATGGGGTTTTGGGAGAGCAGCTCTGCCCCTGCCATAAAACTCCATCCATGGGGTATGTGGAGCTTGGGGCATTCAGATGGGAGCTGAGAGGATGAGGAGTGCTGGGATGAAGGCTTGGTGCTTCTCCCAAAACCTGGCCCTGGGAAGGTGCCAGATTGTGCTCTTTTCTGACCCAGAGATGGGGCAACTGAGAGGTGTTTTACAAACTCTTATTCTATTTTTAACAGTACAATAACAATATTCTACTTTAACAATACAATTTTGTACTGAGTTTCAGTACAAAAAAAATTCCATAATTAAATGTTACTCCCCATCATCCTATATGCAGAAACTCAATGGGGCAACTGAGAGGTGGTTTAAAAAATTTTATTCTATTTTTAGCAGTACAATAACAATATTCTGCTTTAACAATACAATTTTGTACTGAGTTTCAGTGCCAAAAAAATCCATAATTAAATGTTACTCCCCATCATCCTATATACAGAAACTTAGGTTTGTAGTACAATTGATTATACTACCTCAGTACCACCTAAAAATAAAATTAGTAAACTAAATAAATTCCCACAGGAAGGAGAGTGAGGTGATTGGGGAGAAGCCTCCAAGCCCCAGGGCAGGGGAAGTGTTTGTGTGCCCAGGCTGGAAGGACACCTCAGGGAAAGGAGCACACCTCATTTGGCTGATGCTGGGGGAAGGGCCCTCAGTGGTGCCAGAGGGATGACAGGGCTTGGATTTGGATTTTGGGCACTGAAACTGATGCCTTGTGAGGGCTGCCCTAGAACAGATCTGGACAGAGCTAAAGAATAAAGCAGGGATTTATTAAAAGGATGTCCTCAATGGATCCACCTTGGGCAGCACAAGAGACCAGCCAGGGCTGCACCCAAGATGAACCAAATAGCCCCAAAATGCACAACCAGGCACGGGGTCTGTCACTGTGATCAGTTCTGCTCCATTTGCACCTTGCAGTTCATTGTCCCATTCCAGCTTTAGCCCCTGCAGTCCCATCCTTCTTGTTTTTCTCTCTCCAGCCCACGGTGTTTGTGCTCCTGGGCTGAGATTTGGATCATTTGTCCTTGGTGCCCAGCTGGAGCAGGAATTGTTTTGTCTCCCTGCTCTGTGCACAGAGCTCACCATCCCCTGATATGAAGCCCAGACCCACACACTAAAGCAGCACAGAATGTGAAAAATAGAAAAGCCAAAACCTGAGGCATCAGAACAGACTGTGCAGGGCTCTGTGGTGGGTGAATGATGTTCCTGCTGTGCCCCCTGGCCACCCTCTCCCTCCAGGTGTGTCCTGGGGAGGCTGGAGTGTCTTTGTTCCCCTTCATGGGTCCAGGCTGGCAGGAGCTGGGCAGGCACAGAGAGGCAGTGCTGCCAGGGCTTTCAGTGCCTGCACACTCTGGGATGAGGGTGGGCAGGGATCCCCAGCCCTGGGCTTCCATTTCTGGGACTGTGGGTACAGAAGGCTTTGTGGGAGCACGTGGGATGCTTGGCTGGGAGAGGCTGGAGATGCAGAGCTGGAACTCAGTTTGCTGCGGCTGCATCTTGTCAGTGTGGCTGCCATCCCCTCTCTGAGGCAGGAAAATGAGATTCATTTTCCAGCAGGGATGAAACCCCCATCCCCCTGGCCCCTGGTGCTGGGGGGAGCTGTGACCATCCTTTGCTGGCTCCAGCCCAGAGCTTGGGGGATGAGCATCCATCCTCTCCACTCTCTCCAATTTCCTTCCCTTCCGTTCCCATCCAGCCACAGCTGTGCCCAGTCAGACACAGCTCCTGGACTGGCACAGAGCAACCACAGAGCCACGAGGGGCTCAGGGCCCTCCCCACTGCTCCCTTTCTTTGGCACCAGCAATGAAAGGGTTACAATGAAATCCATCTGTGCAGAGCTTCTGGAATTCCAGATCCTCAGTGTGCTGCAGAGAAAGGCAGCAGGAATTGGAAATATTTGACCCCAGTGATGGGGTGGCATTGCTGGACATGATTTTGGACGTGGTTCATGGATCTGGGGGGGGTGAGGGCACCTCTGGGTGCTGCAGCCTTGGGGTCACACGAGGACACACAGGGAGGGCAGGGATGCTGCTCCAGCCTTGTCTTGTCCAGGAAAGGGTGGATTTCTCCTGGTGGATGCTCCTGGGGAGCAGCCAACCCTCCTGCATCACGTGGAGGCTCCTTCCTTGCCCTCTCACTGCTGCTCCTGTCTCTCTCAGAGCTCATTGGTGACTCCTGTGGTCTCTGTGTCCCTTGAGGAGCTGGCACGGGGCTGGCCATGGGGAGAGCAGTGTGCTGTGACAGCTGGGCTGTGCTCCCCAGCTGCTGCCTTCACCACCTCTGATCCTTTTGAAATCATCTGCCCAGCTGAGTCAGTTCAGGCAGGCAGTGCCAGGTGAGGAAATGCCTGCTCAGGGAGCTGAATCGGCTCCCTGCAGCACCAAATGACCTTTGGACCAAAACTAAAGGAGTGAAAGCAGTTCCCTGCTTTTCAAATCATCTTCCTCAGCCAGTGCTGACCTGTTCCAGTGCTGACCTATTCCAGTGCCAGGTAAGGAATCACCTCCTGCAGGGAGTGGCTGCAGTGCAGGTGCTCTGGGGACCTTGCCCTGTTCGGCTCCTTCCTCCCGCACCTGTGGCTCCCCTTGGGGGTCCTGCAGGAGAAATTCCCTTCCTCATCCTGGCAGCTGCATTTCCAGTTGGGAAATGCAGCCTGGAGCATTAGGATTGCCTAAATGTACCCAGACCAGGCCATCAACGTGGCCTGGATCCCCAGCATGAGCCCCGGCCTGATGGGACACACCCTTGTTAGACAGGGAATAACCCGGAGTGTCAGTGAAAGCACTTTGCTTCTTTTGGGGCACTTTATTGACTTTGCAGCCCTGCAGCAGCACAGGAGCCACTCAAGCACTGCTGCAGCTGCCCCTGGGGCAGGGCAATGTTTCAGTGCCACAGTGGGATGGCTGCCACCTCCCTACTGGAATTTTTTGTGCACATACTGGGCCCCGTGCTCCTGGTACTCTCCCTTTGTCATCCAGGTGTGCTGGAAGGAGGTGAGTGAGGCTGCCATGGAGCCCCCAGTCCAGGCTGCTGTGGCCCTCTTGGGGCTGGCCAGCACCTCGATGTGCACTCCTGCTCCTCGGAACAGCAGGTTCAGCTCCAAGCACATCCTCTCAGGAAAGCCAGGGAACATGGAGGAGCCCCCTGAGAGTACAATGTTGCCCAGCACGTGTCTCCTGGCCTGCTGGGGCACGGTGTGCAGGCTCTGCCAGGCCAGCTGGTGCAGGCCGGGGCAGCTGAGCTGCAGCAGCTCGGGCCGGAACAGCGGCTCGGGGCAGCAGAAACGCTCCTTGCCCAGGGTGATCCAGCGCCCGTCAGGGGTCTGGAATCTGGCTGGATGATGGGATCCCTCCTCCTGGAGGTCTCCCTCATAGTCCAGGGACACGTAGCAGCACTGCTCCTTCAGCTGGGTCAGCACCTTCTTTGTCAGGGCCTGCAGCACTGAGGGCTCCGTGTGGCTCTGCTGCAGCAGCAGCTGGTGCAGGTACCTGGACAGGTGATCCCCGGCCACCCCCAGGCTGCGGGTGCCCTTCCTCAGGGTCTGGCCCCCCCAGACGGAGGTGACATGGGACACGGCCGCCCCGGCCTCCACGGCCAGCCCTGTGACCCTGCCGTGGGCACAGAGTGACAGGAAGCCGGTGTTGGCCAGGTGCAGCGCGGGCACCCCCAGGCCCTCGAACAGCACCTCGGCCGCCTTCACCCTGTCGGTGCCAGGGCAGGACGGGGACTCTGCCAGCAGCACCGGGTGCTCCTCTGGGGACACCTTGAGGCAGCAGCAGATCAGGTGGTCCCACAGGGTTCTCATGCTGTGCCAGTCCTCAACCAGGCTGTACCTGAGCGGGCAGCGCCGTGGGGCCGGGGTCGAGCAGCGCGGGCTCTCCGTGCCAGGGCAGGGCTGCCAGGGGTCCCACGGGGTGCCCAGGCTGCAGGGCAGCAGTGTCCTCAGCACGCACTGGGGCTGCTCCTGGCCTGCAAAGCCACCTCGGGTGAAGCGGCTGCCGCTGTCGATGACCACTGCGGGCTTCAGCATGGCTGGGGCTCCTCAGGGATAACAGGCATGGAGGAACAGCCTGCAGTGGGACAGGAGGGTCTGGTGAGGGCAAAGCAGGCTCAAGTGCCTGCTCTGCCCCACTGGGGGACAGCAGTGTCTGCTCTGGAAGTGGCTGGGTTTGTCCCTCCTGTTCCCTGTCTCACTGAGCATCCCTCCTTGTCTCCATCCCCTGAGGTTCTCTGACAGTGCAAGGACAGAAGTTCAGGTGGCTTTAAGGAAGCAAAGGAACACTGGACAGGAAAATTAAGTGTGTGGACCAAATCCTGGGCTGTATCTGAAGGAGAGGTGCCAGAAGGTCAAAGGAGGTGACTCTGCTCATCTGC
Source organism: Melozone crissalis (assembly GCF_028551555.1). NCBI lineage: Eukaryota > Metazoa > Chordata > Aves > Passeriformes > Passerellidae > Melozone > Melozone crissalis. The sequence continues at coordinate 12,632,711 of NW_026535795.1, read as the reverse complement.
TCTGCTTTGTGAGACCCCATTTGGAATATTGTGCACAGTTCTGGTGTCTCCAGCATAAGAAGGACATGGAACTGTTGGAGCAATTTCAGAGGAGGCCACAGAGTTTCTGAGGGTACTGGAGCACCTCCTCTCTGGAGACAGGCTGAGAGAGCTGGGGCTCTTGAGGCTGGAGAAGAGAAGGTTGTGTGGAGACCTCCCAGCACCTTCCCAGGGTGTGAAGGGGCTACAGGGAAGTGGGAGAGGACTCTGTCAGGAACTGTAGTGACAGGACAAGGGGAATGGGATCAAACTGAAAGAGGGGAAATTTAAGTTGGATATTAAATGCATGAAGTTCTTTGAGGGTGAGGGTGGGCAGACCCTGGGACAGATTTCCCAGAGCAGCTGTGGCTGCCCCTGGATCCCTGGAAGTGCCCAAGGCCAGGCTGGACAGGGCTTGGAGCCATCTGGGACAGTGGAAGGTGTGCCTGCCATGGCAGGGGGGGATTGGAACTGGATGATCTCTGAGGTCCATTCCAATCCCTTAACATCTTCTGATTCCATAAATGCTGCTGCCAGCAGAGCCCATAGCACATGGAGAGGAGCTGAGAAGATTTGTGATCCCAGCTGGCAGAGAAGCCAGGACTTCCCTGGCTCTCTGTGCCTCGCAGACCTGCTCCTGCGGCATGGTGTGCCTCTTGACCTGTTCTTTGGGCACTCTCCAGGCCAGGTGACCCTTTAGAGGACACAGTCTCAAGCTATGTCAGGGAAGGTGTAGGTTGGATATTAGGAAAAAGTTTTTCACCAAAAGAATAATAAAGTACTGGAATGCTCTTCCCATTCCAGTATGCACCCCAGGGAGGTGGTGGAATCACCATCTCTGGGTGTGTTTAAAAAAAGACTGCACATGGCACTTGGGGCTATAGTCTGGTTGAGGTGTTAGGGCAGAGGTTGGACTCGATGGTCTTAGAGGTCTCTTCCAACCTCATTATTCTGTGATCTGTGAGTCTCTGATTCTGTGATTTGTTCTCCCCCAAGCTTCTCACATGCCCCTCTGGTTGCACTTTTACACCACCCACCAGGAATTCATCAGGGAGTGTCTCATGGGAGCAGCCAGGCTGGCACTGTTTCCCTGGGCAGAGAGGGCACAAAGCCAGCCCTGCCAGTGGTGGGGGGGTCCCTGGAGGAGCTGCCAGCACCCAGCGGCTGCCACAGGCTCCCAGCCTTGTCCCCAGCCCTGCAGTGAGCAGAGCACTGTGTGAGCAGGGGCACAGGGGATGCTGTGCCAGCCTGGGGCCCTCCCTGGGGCTGGGGGCTGTCCCTGAGGGTGACCCTGACCTTGTGGCTGGTGTCCATGTGCCCTCCTGGAGCTGGCAGGGCTGGCCAGGGCTGGCAGGGCTGGGCTGTGGTGCTGGGCAGGAGTGCCCATGGAACCATGGCTGCATGCCCTGCTGTGATCTCACAGCAATGCACCCCGAGGGTTCTCCTGCCCCACAGCCTCACTTCTACCCCCAATGTCACTTGTGGTGACAATTAAAATTTGATTGAAACCCACCCTGTTGCAGACATCGTTTCATTAAAAATCTTTCCTCAGGATTTTTCCTCCTGAGAAGCTGAGAGGCTTCAGGAACAAAATGTAAACAATGGTTATCTGCTGCTGTGGAATGCAACAGGTGCATCTGGGATTGGTCTCATGTGGTTGTTTCTAATTAATGGCCAATCACAGTCAGCTGGCTCGGGCAGACAGTCTGAGGCAGCTGCCTTTGTTATCATTCTTGTTTTTCTATTCTTAGCTTAGCTAGCCTTCTGAGATGAAACCGTTTCTTCTGTTCTTTTTAGTATAGTTTTAATGTAATATATGTCATAAATTAATAAATCAAGCCTTATGAACAAGGAGTCAGATCCTCATCTCTTCCCTCACCTGAAAACCCCTGTGAACACCATCACACCACCCCGTTTTGTTTATTTAAGGGACAGCCTCTTCCAGGTGTGGCTCTGCTGCCCCTGCACAGGGGCAGGTCTGACACATCCTATCCCCTCTGCCCAGAGGTACGAGACAGCCTCCAAGATGGAGCAGTTCCTGACGCGGTTCCTGCTGCGGGAAACCATGCACCAGCTGCAGTCCCTGCAGGCGTCCCTCGAGTGCGCCGTGGACACCGTGGAGGAGCAGGCGGGGCGGGAGAGGTACAGGGGTGGGATGGGGTGGGATGGGGTGGGATGGGATGGATGGGATGGATGGGATGGATGGGATGGGATGGATGGGATGGGATGGGATGGGACGGGATGGGATGGGAGGAGCAAATAGGACAGCAGAGGTACTGGGGTGGGACAAGAGAGGTACCGAGGTGGAATGTGAGAGTTGGGACAGGGTGGGACAGGAGAGGTACCAGGGTGGGATTGGAGAGGTATGGGAATGGGAGCGGTACCAAGATGGGATGGGATGGGAGAGGTACTGGGGTGGGACACAAGAGGTACTGGGGTGGGACATGAGAGATGGGACAGCAGAGGTACTGGGGTGGGAGAGGTACTGAGGTAGGATGGGAGAGGGACTGGGGTGTGACAGGACAGGTACTGGGACAGGACAGGTACTGGGACAGGAGGGGTACCAGGATGGAATGGGAGACGAGAGGTACTGGGGTGGGATAGGAGAGGTGGGACAGGGTGGGACATGCCCAGCCCCTGTCCCCAGCCCTGCTCCTCACAGCCAGCAGCCCTTTCCCAGCCCAGTGCTGAGCTGACACCTCTAGGAATGGCTTCAACTCCTCCTTTTACATTTTTTGTTTTAATTCCAGAAAGGAGATCAAGAACTCGCAGACTTCGGTTGGCCTGAGGTCAGGGAGGCGCTGTGGGCGCAGGGGACAGAAGAACGTCTGTCTGTCCCCAACAGACCCCTACTCTGGGATGCTGACAACAGGTACCTGCTGTTCCTCAGTTCTTTGTGTCCTGCTGGAGCCTGGAGGGGGTGTGGGGCCAGCACAGAATCACAGTAAAGTGGGAAAAGATCTCCAAGATTGAATCCAGCCGTTGCCCCAGCTCTACCAAGGCCACCTCTAAGTCATGTCCCCAAGTGCCACATCTCCAGCAGCACTGGGCAGTGAGGGCTCCTCCAGGATGGAGCCTGGAGCATCTCACCCAGGTGCCAGCTGGAGCTTCTGGGGGATGTTGTGTCTCTTGGACAGTAGGAAAAAATTCAAGGTTTTTGGATTAAATCTGAGGTTTAGAAGATTTTGTGGGGTTTGGATCTTGAGCAAGCTTTGGCTGTGACAAAGCTGAGCTTTTTTTGGGTGACACCTCTGTGCCCTTTGCCCTGCAGGTGTTTGTGTCGAGGACAACAGCCAGTGGATGGCTCAGATCAACAGGCTCCAGCAGCTCATCGAGAAGCTGGAGTGCAAGGTGTGTGCCCAGGGGGTGCTGGGGCTGCCCCACACCTGGGCACGGCCACAGCAGTGCTGGGACCCCCCTCCCATCAGTGCCAGCGCCCCCTGTTCAGCCCTGGCATTGGCACAGGGCTGCCCCAGCCCTGCATGCCCTTCCCCCCAGCTCTGCTGACCCTGTCCTGGCTTCCCCGGGGGGCTGAGGAGTCCCCCAGGCCCCAGTGACCCCACAGGTGTGCAGGGCACAGCCCTGCCCTGCCCAGGTGCCACAGGGAGTGTCCCTGGGGCAGTCCCCAGCTGTCCCTGGGCTGGTGCCACTCCTGCTGCAGAGCTCTCCTGGTGACTCTGGTCTTACCCAGTAACTCTGGGTTATCCCAGTAACTCTGGTTTTTCCTGGTAAATCTTGTTTTTCCCTGGTGCTTACACAGAGCCCCCGCCTGGAGCCACTGAAGGAGGAAGCCATGTGCAAGGGACAGGATGCAGTAAGTCCCTGTCCCTGTCTGTGTCCCCATCCCTGTCCCTACCCCTGCCATTTTCCTGTCCCTGTCCCATCCCCTGTCCCTCTCCCTGTCCCTGTCATTTCCCTGTCCCCATTCCTTTCCCTGTCCCTGTCCCTACCCCTGTCCCTTTCCGTGTCCCTGTCCCTGTGCCTGTCCGTGTCCTTGTCCCTTTCCCTGTCCCCATCCCTGTCCCTGGTGTGCGGTGCCCCCTGTCCCACGCTGCCCATCCTGCAGCCCTGCCGTGCCCCGCTGATGGCGCAGCCTGGGGACAAGTGCAGCTCCCTCGTGTCCCTGCCAGCCCCGAGGGTGGCACCCTCTGCCTGTGAGTGCCCACAGAGCCAGGGGAGGGGTGCCCAGGGGGAGGGGTCCCCAAGCCCCTTTTTGGGGGGAATCTGCAGCAGGATCCCCCCAGGGGGATGGAGCATCTCCTGTCCAGGTGGGCAGCAGCCCTTGGTGTCCCCGCTGTCCCCAGCGCTGCGGTGGCACCGGGGGGAGCAGGGGGGACAGCCCCTGACCCTGTGCTGTCCCTGGCAGCACATCCTGGTGGCCAAGAGGCAGATCTCGGTGGCCACGAGCAGCATCGAGCAGTTCCGGAGGGCGGTGCGCTCCTACACCGAAGGCACGGCCGGCCACAGCAGCTGCCTGCAGTGAGTGCTGTGTGTGCTTTATGGGCGTTTTTGGGGTGTTTTGGGGGTGCTTTGGGGGTGTTTTTGGGGGTGCTTTGGGGTGTTTTGGGGCTGCTTTGGGGATTCCCCCCCAGAATTGGTGGGGGGGAACAGGGTGGGACAGCAGAGGTACCGGGGTGGGAGAGGTAGTAAGGTAGGATGGGAGAGGTACTGGGGTGGGACAGGACAGGTACTGGGACAGGACAGGTACTGGGATGGAATGGGAGAGGAGAGGTACCGGGGTGGGACAGCAGAGATGGGACAGGGTGGGGCAGGAGAGGTACTGGGTAGGATGGGAGAAGTACCAGGATTGGACACGAAAGGACTGGGGTGGGACAGGAGAGGTGGGAATGGGTGGGACGGGAGAGGTACCAGGTGGGACGTGCCCAGCCCTGTCCCCAGCCCTGCTCCTCACAGCCGGGTTTCTAGGGGGACACAGGGGTGTGTGGGGGGTGTTTTGTGTGCGAGGCTGGGCTGGGAGCTGGCAGGCAGGGTGCCCCCAGTGCCATCCCATCCGCTGCAGGTGTTCCCAGTAAGAACCAGTGCCTGGGGAGGAGTGGGGGGTTTGTGCCAGCGGGAGTGGCTGTGGAGTGTTCCTGTGAGCAAATACAGCACTGAAGGACTCAGCAGCAGTGGAAGGTCCAGGGCAGGGCTCCTGCAGAGCTGTGGTGGATGCAGAGCCTGTGGGGAGCTGCCACGAGCATCTGAAGCTGCCCTGGGGAGGCCAAGGCTGCCCCAGAGCCCTGCAGGGCCATGGCAGTGCCAGGCTGGCCCTGCTGGCACAGCTGCTCCCTCCCTGTGCCACGGGCACTCCAGGCTGCCTCCAGCAGGGAACGTTCCTGCTGCTCCCGTTTCGAGTGTCCTTCCTCAGCTCTTCACTGTCAACAGCACAAATTCTCATTTTCAGTCCAAACAAAAGGAAGATGCTCGCTGTGACACGTGTGGTGGAGAGAATGGGAGGGGTTTTGTTTGGAGTTGATGGGTTTTATCTCATCAGGGTTATTTGTGGAGGCAGCAGGGTGGTGGTGTGTGGGCTGTGAGCACAAAGCTGAGCCTGGGGACAGTCCGTGGGGCTGGGTCCCTGCAGGGCATCACAGAGCCCCGTGTTTAGCTGGGCACAGAGCCCCAGAGCTCCTGGTGACATTCTGGGCTGTCCCCCAGGGCCTGGCCCCCTCAGCAGCTGCAGGGAAGGCTTGGCCTCAGCTGGGATTGCTGCTGCTGCTGCTGCCCAGCACAGCTGCTTCCCCTGGCTCAGCTGCACCCCAGCGCTGCAGGGCTCTGGGGCAATTTCTTACTGTGCTTTATTATTTCTTACTCCTCCCCAGCCAGTGCCAGCCTCTCCTGGGCACCCGGGAATGTGGAATTGTCACTGTGGGGGCAGAGAGCTGGGGGTCTGTGCTGTGAGCTCAGCTCCTGCCCCCTGCCTCAGTTTCCCTCTGTGTGAAGGGTGACACCAACCTGCTCCAAGGGGCTGGAAGGCTGAGCTGTGTCAGGGCTGGGAAGGAGAAAGAAATAATAAAACACAGTAAGAAATACTAAAACACAGTAAGAAATAATAAAATAGAGTAAGAAATAATGAAATACAGAAGGTGCTGGTTCCTGGGCAGCAGCAAACACCAGTGTGTGAGGGCTGTGCAGCTCCTCTGCCACCTGGACACAGGAGCTGTGGAGCAGGAATTGGGTTTGGGATCCTCTGGAGATGTGAATGTACCCAGACTGTGCTTTGGGAGCCTTGTGGAGAGAGTGATGGGCACAGCAGTGCCTTGCTGTGCCAGGGCTGTGCCAGGGCCGTGCCAGCCTGCCCAGGGCTCAGGGTCCCTCTGTCCCCACAGTGTCTCTGCCTGCAAGCTGAGTGACGAGCCCTGCTTCATCCTGTACGAGTTCTGGCAGGACGTGACCTCATGGAGAAGGTGGGGCAGTGCCCATGTGTGGGGCTGGGGGCTCACAGGGGGTGCCCCCTGCTCCCTTCCCGTGCCCAGCCCGTCCCCCTGCCCTGCCCTGTGTGCCCTGGGCAGCTGCAGCTCACAGAGGGGAGCACTCCCATAAAGGGTCTGGGGAGCAGGGGCTGGGGGTGCAGCAGCTGCTCTGTGTGGGCACAGGGCCCTGGCACCACATCCCCCTGAGGCCACACCCTGTTTTACAGCCATTTGCAGTCCAGCTGCAGCAAGACCTTCCAGCAGTCCATCCTCAGCCTGCTGGAGTCCCCAGAGCTGCTGACCACCATGCTGTTCCCAGGTGAGGCTGCCCCAGCCCTGCTCCGGTGCTGCACAGGGCAGGAGCAGGCACTGGGGCTCCCTTCAGGGCACAAAATCACTTTGGGGTCACCTAAATGAGATTTTTCAAGCCTCAGAGTGAGACCTGTTGTCCCCAGCAGGTTTGGCTGTGTGAGCTGGGCTCTGTCCCCTGCCCAAGGTGGGGACAGCCAGGAGCAGGGACAGCCAGGAGCAGGGACACTGCCCAGGCAGCAGATAAGCTGAGTCCTGGCCCAAATACACCTGGAGCCTCATTTTGTGTTTCCCCTGAGCCTGAACCTGCTCTGCAAAGTGCTGCTGCTCCCAGCTCAGTGCCAGGGGCTCCAGCCCAGCTGGGGCAGGGGGAGGCCAGCACAGGGAATGTGCCATTGCCAGGGTACCCATGGAAGTGGGACCAGCTGTGGGGACTGGGAACCAAATTCAGCCCCAGTTTGCTTTCAGGGATCACTGCAGGGTCTTGGAAAATATTTGTCCATAAAACATGGATTAAATTGGACTGAAGAACCCTGCTGCTCCTGAGGTGCCAGTGCCACTGACCTCATTCCCAGTGCCCCTGACCACACTCCCAGTACCATTGACCACATTCCCAGTGCCACTGACCCCATTCCCAGTACTCTCCTGCAGGAATTGCCACAGTTCCAGGGGCTCCCCCCTCTCCAGGCTCCCTGCCCAGGGTGGAGTGGGTGCTTTAGGGACCTGCAGGGTGAGGTCCCCCATCTCTGCCACCCCAAATCCCCACTCCCAGTCTCACACTGCCCTCAGCTCCCTGCTTTCCCTCTCTTCCCAGCCTCCTGGTGGATCATGAACAACAACTGACCCGGGCCAGCGTCTCCAGGACCCCATCAGCATGCGGGAGGACGTGGGCACAGCCTCTGTCACCTTTGTCACCTCCCTGTCCCTCCATTCCCTCCTGTGGCCAGCGGGGGCTGCCTGCCCTCGGCCCTGCCGGTGTTTTGCTCCTTTGCTCTTTTCATGTTAATTTATTTATTTCTCCTGCTCCCAAGCCGGTGTCTGAGCTGCCTGGGGGGCTCTGGGTGGGGTGGCAGCCCAGGAGCATCCCAGGAGCCTTCAGTCCTTATTGCACTCAGCTCCTCTTCCTCCTGGCTCTGAGCTGCCCAGGGATGGGCAGGGGGCACAGCACTGGCCAGCTGTGACACCCAGCCCAGGGAGCCAGGTGGCCTGATATGCATTGTCAAGAGTGTTTTATAGGGGAAAAAATATTTCCTGCAGTGCTTCTGGCAGGGTGTACCTGCTGAGGGCCTGCGACGCTGGCAGCACGTGGCTCTGAGGCTGGCACTGTGCCCCAGCAGCTGTGCCCATGGCTGGACTTGTCCCCAGCACTGCCAGGGAGGGAGAGGGGCTCCAGTCCCTGCTCAGCTCCCAAAACCCAACCCTGGCACGGGGCAGAGGTGCCAGGAGTGGAGCTGAGGCAGTGGGGAAGGGTCTGGGGTGAGGGGAGTAAGTGAGGGAGGAAGGCTGGGACACCTGCTCCAGGGGGCACTGGGGCTTTCCTTGCAGCAGCAGAGCCTCTGCTGAGCTGGTACAAAATGCATTGTGACAGCCAGTGTGGAGGGAGTGGGATGGTATAGGGCGCAGGAGAGACACCAGCTGTGGGAATCCATAAAATCAGAGGGTTTGGGGAAAGCTGCAAAAGGCACAGCAGAACTGTGACTGGAGCTAAGCAGCCCCATGAGATTGGTCAGATTCCCACAACCAGCCACCCCCCTGGCCTGGAGAACATCATCCTTGTGCATCCAGAGTGGCCCCAGGGGTGCCTGCACCCCCAACCCTCACTCACCTGGGACCTGGTACCACCCCAAAGCTCTTCTCCACTCCCTGTGGGTGCTGCTCCAGCAGAACCATCAGTGTGAATGTTTTTGCCCCAGTCCCTGGCTGCAGGCAGGAGAAGCTGTGCCTGAAGGGGCAGGGGGTGCAGCTCCTCCTGGGGACCCCAGTCACGCTGTGCTGGGTGGGTGTGACCCAGGGGTGGCAGCACAGCAGGGCTCACTGGGTTTTAGGGTGTTTGTTTTGCTCCAGCAGGAGCTGCCTGGGTTGGGGTGCAGGGGCTGACCTGGCTGCTGGCAGCAGGAACCTGCAGGATCAGGGAAGCTCCTGCTTGGAGGGACAGCCCAGCCCAGGGCAGGACAGCCCCCAAACACAAATGAGGGATGGGGGCAGAGCCTGGCCCTGTCCCGGTCCCCAAGCACCCCACTGTTTGATTATCAATCCCTGCTGCTTCCCTGGCCAAAGCCAGGATTTGCTGGGACCATGGGGCAGCAGCAGAGCCCTGGGCCATGCTTCTGCCCCTGGGAGTGACAAACAAGGGATGCAGGATGTGCTGGAGCCACAGCAGCACCATCAGGAAGGGGTCAGAGGGGCAGCCACAGGGGCAGCCCTGCAGCAGACACTGTTTGGGATTCCTGAGCTGCCTCCCCAGCCCCATGGGGGGTTCACTGAACTGGGGTTCAGTTTTGGGTTTTTTCACCACTGGATTAATGTTTGCAGCAGCCTGGAGATCAAAATCCTCTGTTTAAGCCAAGGTGTGGGCATGGGCATCCTTGAGGGGCACAGCTGGCAGTGGCATCTGGGACAGCACCCTGCAGGCTGCTCTGTGCTCACATAAAAAAAGATCATTTAAAAAAAGCTCAGAAAACAACACATTGAGCTGTGAACTCAAAGGAATCACTGGGGACAGGGCTGAACTCAGCTGTGCCTGCACTTGCTCCCAGGCTTTGCCCACAGCATCACCACCACAGGGGAGGAAATTTCTGTCCCTAAAAGCCCAAGGTGTGGCAGCATCCCCCAAAAACCCCAAGAGCTGCCTGAGCACTGCTGAAAACCTCTGTCCCTTCCCAGAGAGAAGGGGAGCTGGAGGATGAATATAGTCTTTTTATTGACTACTTTGGAGTAGAACAAACTAAATACATCTGTAACAGTTTGGGTTCCTTTATACAGGACATTAAATAAGTTATGCACAGGAATGAAGTAACAAATTTCTATTACAGAATTAAATGTCAAAAAAAAAAAAAATAGAAACCTTAACCCAATGTCTTCCCACACCCCAAGTTCACATTTATCATTCCATCTTAAAAAAAAAAACCAACAAAAAAGAAAAGAAGCAATCATTCTAATCATGACTGTTAGTATTTCATTCATTTACACTGGGGTTAATTTTAATACACAGCCATCAAAGTTGCATGAGAATTATGGAAGACAATCTATTTACAAGCAATTCCTCCCAGCCCTGCCCTGCTCCCCTTCCCCACTGTGATTAGAGCTAAGCCTGGCACTGCCACCACTCACCCACAGTGATGCTGGGGCTGATGGTGAGGAGGGGACTCACAACAATGTGGGTTGACCTGAGGCTGTTCCAGAAGTGTCCCTTAGGGCAGGAAATCCCTTCCTGCCAGCCCCAGCATGGGCTGCTGCAGCTCAGGGTGGCTCCAGTGGGAGCTGCCTCAATGCCAGAGTGCTCCAGTTCCTGGGGACACAGGGGACACATCCCCAGGGCCACTGGAGCTGTGGGATTCACTTCAGCACCAGGAGACCTCGTGGCTTTTTAATAAAACCTTGCAGACCAACTCCATCTCACAAGAGCAGCTTCCCAAGGGCCAGGGCTGGAGCAGCAGGTTCCCTGCTCACCCCTGTGACAGCTCATTACAGCTCCATTATTGGCCTCCAATTGAAAAGGTGATCAGAAATAATTAGGGAATTCCTTGCCTCGTTTGGCTCCAGCCCAGCACTGGCACACACACAGTCCCAAACGTGGCTCTGCTCAAGAGAAGGCGAGTTGGGAGCAGCTCCTGGAGGGCACATCCCCTCCCTGCCACGGGCTGTGCCACTGCCACCCTGTGTGACACTGCTGGCCAGCCCTGCTGGCACAGCCTGCACTGCCCTGGGTGCCCCAGTCCCCTTTTCCACCCCACAGCAGGGACTCTGTGATGGACAGAGCCCCCCAGGCTGGCCCCATTCCCCAGGGACCTCGTGATCCTCTGGTTTTGGGACAATCTCTGAAGGTGGATGCACATCCCTGGGCATGTCTGCATGCAGCACTGCAGGAACCCCCTGGAGCAGGGGACAAAAATCCCCACAGGACACCCAGTGCTGCCTTTCTTTCAGCAGTGTGAGTGGAGAGCACAGGCTGTAAACAACCCCTTGCACCAGTGAGGATCCCTGGGCTCATAAACAACAGCAGGAACTCACAAACCAGCAGCTTCCAGGCAGTGAGAAAAACAAAACAACGGCCCCCAGGTGGAAAGGGGCACCTGCACCCAGCCCAGAGCTGCTGTGCACGTGTTCCCCCAGCACAGGCCCCACCCAGGAAACACCCAACTGTCTGTCTCACCACAGACTGGGATGGAATCCAGGCCATCCAGCAGTGCCTCCTGCCACTGCCTCTTGCTTTAGAGCAGACAAATCCCCTCCTCCCTCTCTGCAACCCTCAGCTGCCAGCCTGGAGGCTGAAGTGGGCTAAGCTTTTGCCATTGCACAGAGGATGAGATGCTCCTGCTGGGAAATTGGCTCTGGTCTGTTCACAGCAACAACCAGCCCACACAGCCACCTGAGGCACAGCTGCCTGGGAGCAGGGCACAAACATGGAAATGATGGAGGAAAGGTGGCAGGAGGAGGCAGTGGTGGCTCTGGCACCTTGGGAAGCGAGCCTGAGCATGCCACAAGGACAGGGCTCCCTGCCTGGGCACCACATCTCAGCACCTCCGGTGTGTGCCAGGGCTCTCCCCATAGTCCAGGTCCCCTGAGCAGGTGCCCAGTGTCCCCCAGGTCCTGGCACTGCTCTGGTGTCCCCCTGAGAGGAGCAGGGAGATGCTGCAGGCGGGCTCACCCCAGTCCACGAGCCACAAAGGAACAGGCAGGATGAGAGGGCAAGGCCGGAGTGTCGGTGCCCCGATGTGTCAGATCTATCAAGTGATAACAGTTGCTGCAGGGGCTTTTTCAGCTTTGAAACCCCCAGGGAACTCATCCAGTGGAGTGAAGCCAAGCCAAGGCTCCCTCCTAGAGCCCGTTGGTGTCTATGGCTGTCACGGAGGCCGGCGTGGAGGAGCGCGAGGTGGTGGCCGAGCTCTTCTCCAGGGCTGGGCTGGGGATGCCATCGAGGCTCTTGGCTGCCACCCGGCCCGTGGGCAGTGCCAGGGGCTTGCTCTGGCCGTGCAGGCTTTGCCCACAGATGCGGTGGTGCCTCTCCCAGTCCTTGTGCTGGCAGAAGGAGCCGCAGTAGCGTGCGATGTTGCAGCCGCTGCACGTCTCGCTGGCCTTGCGGCCGCAGTTCCAGCAGCTCTGCAAGAACAAAGACACTGTGCTTAAAGGGGGTTAGTTTCCCTAGGGGCTGCAGGATGGTGCTGACTCAGCTCTGGAGGGGACTGTTCAGCCCCTCTGGCCCAGATTTGAGAATATGCAAATGAGCAATCCATTAATTCCTGCTATTTCCCAGCTCTTTGCCAACAGTTCAAACCCCCACTGCTCTTTGCCCACAGCCTCTCCAGGCACATCCTCTGCCCTAGACCCACCCCAATGCAGACAGGAAACAGCAGGCATGGACTGAAAAACACTCTGCAGATGCTGCTATTGGGCCTTTTTATTTCCTGTTTTAAGCAGCTCTATTTTGGTCTCCCTCCCAGCCAAGTGCTCTCTGCGGGGATCACGGCGCGCTGCACCGGCACCATTTGCTCCGCACCCTGCCTCGCTGCACAAGAGGCTGGAGCAGGCCAATTTGGAAAAGCAAATGCTCATTTGAAAGCCTCCCAGCCAGGTGGAAGCACTGCCAGAGCCTGAGTTTCAGCCTGGAAGCGGAGCAAAGCCCCTCTGGCCGCAGGGAGAGGTGTCAGCTGGTGGCTCCCGCGTGCCACCGCTTCCCTCGGAGCGCGGGGCAAGGGGCCAGCCCGGATCAGGGCTGCAGCTGCTCTGGGGAGGGGAGGGACGGCAGAGCAGCTTCCCTGCAGCTGGAGCAGGGCGTAGCAAACACACACTGGGGAGGGCAGCTCAGCTGTGGGAACGCAGCTTCTGTCAGAGCTGGCCTTTGTGGGGACACGGCTGCTGTGACCACCATCAGAGCTGTGGGAGCAGGGTGCTGGGGGGTGCTGGGAGGTGCTGGGCTCCACCAGGCAGCCCTGCTGTGGGGAAGGGCTGGGAGACTCCCACTGCCAGGCTCAGCACTGGAGCCACCAGCTCATGGTGGTGATCTATGGGCTGGCAGTGAAGCACCTGACTGGTTCACTTTGGAGTGAGCTGCTCCAGAGCCTCTGTGTCCCCAAGGGTCCTCCGCCTTCCAGGGGAAGCAGGACTTGAGACCAAAAAGCCCTTACCAAAGGATGTGGTAGTTCTTTGAAAACTGGGTCACTGCTTCACAGCTGTTTACACTTCAAGTGTTTTTCAGCTGTGTTGCAAAGGTTACAAGATGTGCCAGAACACAGGACAGCTTTTAGACAAGGGCTCCAGGGCTTGCACGGGGGTGCTCAGCAGCTCCCGAGGTCCCAGACTGCTCCTCAGCACAGCTGGAGGAGGAGGACACTCCTCTGCTATTCCCCCCTGGAGAAATCACTACTTGCCTCATTCCTTCCATGGCTTCCTGGGCAGTTCCACCCACTCCCATCATGCGACTGCTGTGTTCAACCCTCAGCAATCTCACTGGGAATTGCACTATGGACATCATTCTCTGGAATAACACCTAGAATTCCATGGTTCTGGCCACACTTCCTGAGCCCCAGCTGAGCTGAAACCCACCAAGAGATTTGGACCTGCTGTCCCCACATCCCAGCAGACATGAACAGCACAGTCCCATCAGATTTCTGCTCAGCAGACACAAGTCCTTTGCTTTTGTACATGTAGAGAAATTAAAATAGGGAGCAAAGCCCACATGGATGGGATGTGGCAGTGCAGGAATGAGCCATGTGACTCCCCTTGCCCAAAATCTCAAAAAGTTCTGCCCAAGTGAACTTCCTGGTAAGCAACAGGGAGTGTGATGATTGAAAGATTAGAAAGGGATTCTCTGAGGCACCCATTCAGCACATGGCACTGGCTGTGACAAACCAAGATCCATCCCTTCTTATCCAACATGCAAGTGTGGCACAGACCACTAGGAATGTGCAAGGGCTTTTTCTGCAGCCCAGCTTCTGCCCTGCCCTATTTTCAAGCCCACAAACACCAATTTCTTTTTTTGCAAAGATCAAGTACTCCACCACAATTTCTGAGCTAAACTGCTGCATGCACCAGCATCCTTTTCTCTTTGCTTCTACACCTCTTTCAATCCCACAAAATCTGTGGTGATTACACTGAGTCCAGCTCATGGTGCCCAGTGGCTGCACACACACGTGTCCACAGACATTTTCAGGCTGACTCCCTGCCAGTAAAACCTAAAAAAGGATTTTTGATGATACTGGTGCATTGTTTAGTTATTGATTGGAGAGAGACTTCTAAAAGGAAAAGGTGTTGAAGACTGGAGTTTGGAGCACCCTGTCTAGTGGCAGGGGCTTGGAACGAGATGATCTTTGAGATCTCTTCCAACCCAACCCATGATTCTGTGAAAAGGCAGGGGGAACCTGCAGGTTTCACCTGGAGATTCTGCAGCCTTGGCAAGCCCTTGCCAGGCTGTGCCCTCACCTCAGTGGACTCCTCCTGCTCGTTGATGACCAGGAAGGCATCCTCGGTGGCCTGGCGCTTGGCGTCGGCGATGGTCTGCTCCATGCGCGCCCGCTCCGACGCGATCATCTCAAAGGCCTTCTGCTCCGCCTCGGCCACCGCCTTCTGCACCTCCGACATGGCCTGCCGCTTCACCTCGTTCACAGCTTCTTCTGGAAGGAAAGAGCGGCCTCACCCACCACCCTGGCACTGAGGGGAGCCTCCCAGAGAAACACAGCTCCAGCAGCGCGTTCACAGCACAGCATCCAACGCGCGGCGAGGCCAGGATCAGCACCACGGGATCCCCGTGGCACCACAGAGGAGCAGAGCCCTTTGGGAAAGCCGGGGTGGGGAAGATGGCAGCCAGATGTGCACATCCTGGGGCATTGCTGTAGCTGGGCTCCTGCTGTTTCTGCACAGCAAATCCCAGTTTTGTGTTTAGCCTGGGTGATCCAGCGGGATCCCAGCTGTGCTCACCATGAACACTCACTGGCTTTTTTCCAAATCTCCTCCATGACAGCCATGGGATCCTCATGGCATCACAGAGGAGCCATGGGGAAAGCCAGGGTGGGGCTGATGGCAGCCAGATGTGCACATCCTGGGGCATTGCTGCAGCTGGGCTCCTGCTGTTTCTGCACAGCAAACCTCCAGCATGTGTGCTTTGTGTTTACCCTGGTGATCCAGTGGGATCCTGGCCGCGCTCACCGCAAACACTCACCGGCTTTTTTCCAAATCTCCTCCGTGACGTAGCCTGTCCCCGACCTGCTGCTGAACTCCCTCAGGGAATCTGCTGGAGGAAGGGACACACGAAAGGTTGGCAAAGCCTCATCCCACCCAGCTGCAGCTCATGTGCCCAGTGGCAGCTCAGGACATTGCAGGGCAGGGAAGGACTGACCAGCTAATGCTCCAAGCACAGGATTCCTACGGGTAAAGCCACTCCTCAAACACTCAGATGATAAACTACAACATTTAATTAGCACCTTGCATAATTTATAACCTATGCATAACCTATCTCCTGGTACTCTAAAACAACAGGCAATGCTTAGAAATGTATGCCATCCAACTTCTGCACTGTCCACAGGCTCTGAGCATCAGTCTGTACACCAGCAGTTTACATTAATCACAGCACTTCCCAATCCCAGGGCAATTCAAAGGCTTGAAATTATGGACAAACTGTCCTCCAAGACACCTGGAGATGCTGCTTGATGCTTAACTGAACCTTCTCACAAGAGCAATAGAGCTTGAAAATTATCCCTAGGTCCCACAAGGGGAGAAAGCAACAGCTTTCCAAATTTATATAAAAATTTTAATTATATCAACATGGGGCTGGAAGTCTATTAGTCACGATATACTTAAATATAGAAGGGCTAAAAGCTGGCTGTGCCCCCCAGGCTGTCACATACACCCACTGCTCCTCAGACTTGGTGGCAACTGGAGCCAGGGGCACTTGGATTCCTTGCAGGAGGATTCACTCTGTATTTTGTATACAAACAAGTAGAATATACATCAAATTGATATTTATTCTTGCTAGAAGAAATCAATTTTTCTTACTGGATAATCAGAGGGTTTTTTCCCCAGAGCTGGAATTGCAGTGGGTTTGTTTGCATAGAAATCTGAATTACATTGAAATAATTCAGCATTTTAGACTTGTTTTTTGTATAGGGTTAAACCCCTACATACTGGATGGGGAAACCAGTCAGCTTCGATAAAGTTGACTCATGATACAAAAATAGAACTAGTAACACAGGTAGCTATTACACTTACAAAAGCCTTTGGTATTTTTAGAATAAATAGACCTCGACATTTAAAATCCTTCAGGCAAGACGGACTGGAAGGGAGAGAGTGGTGGAGACTAACACCTCCTTCCTGCCTTTTCACCCCCAGCTTTGGACCAGCTTTGGCCAGCAGTGACAAGGAAAGCATGAGCAAAGGTGCCTTTAAACACAGACAAAAACTGCTTCCTGTGTCACCTCTCTTCAAATCCTTGAGTAAAATACTTAAGCACTGTGTGGATGTGACAGCCTGGGGGGGTTTTTTTGTTTGTTTTGTTGGTTTGGTTTTTTTTTCCAGAAGGCAAAAAGGCAAAAGCCCTGTTTATTTGATCCTCTCTTCGTTTATACCTTAGTTCTCTACAGGTGCACCTGATTGGTCATTTAATCAATACATTTCACATGATTGCCTAATTAACAAGACACCCATTTGTAAACAACCTTATGAGAAAAACAGCAAAACAGATTGTTAAAAAACCCCACCTGCAGACTGTTTTAATATTTGACTATCATTATTTATCTCCAGCTCCCTAAAGCTTCCCAGACCAATTAATGGGAAAATTATCCAGCTTTCTCTCTCTCTGACCAGGCTGTTATTGTATTTGTTGGGAAGTGCCTCAATGAAGGCAGGAATGATGAATCTGATTCCATGTTCTCAGAAAGCTAATTGATTACTGTATAATACTATATTATATTAAAGATATAATATAGTATCATATATTACTATATATCATATATATGATATATTATATACTATAGTATCATATATTACAATACTATAATATAGTATGATATAATTACTATACTATACTAAAGAATACAGAAAAGATACTAAATGCTAAAAAGATAATAATGAAAACTGGTGACTCTCTCCAGAGTCCTGACACAGCTTGGCCCTGATTGGCCAAAGAGTGAAAACAACTCCCAGCAGAATGCAATGGGACAATCACCTGTGGGTAAACAATCTCCAAACCCATTGCACATGAGCACAACACAGGAGAAGCAAATGGGACAAGAATTGTTTTCCTTTTCTCTGAGGCTTCTCAGCTTCCCAGGAGAAAAATCCTGGGCACAAACGGATTTTTCCAGAGAATGTGAATGCCACACACGTGGGCCATGGACTCTCCATCAAGGGAGAAGCTTCACCCTGCAGAGCTGTGTGTCATCAGAGGGACACATGGCTCGTGTGGCTCCAGGTGTCACAGATGCCACCCAGCTCATCCCTGAGACAGCCAAGTGTGACCCGGGCACTTTGAGTGAGGGCAAACACATCTGTCCCACCCACAGCAGTGCTCAACCAAACCCATCCCGTGACTGGCACACAGCACCACCCTCCGTGCCCGCTCACCGCTGCCCGCGGAGTCGGCGCTGGCGGGGCTGTGCTGGCGGCTCAGCAGCTCGCTGCCCGCCTTGCGCGGATCGGCCGTCTCGGAGCAGCGCCTCTTCCAGTAGTTGAGCTCCTCCCTGTCGGCCTCCTGGCAGCGCCGCAGCACCGCCATGGAGCGCCGCGTCTTCTCCACCATCTCCATGATGCAGTTCAGGGCCTGTGGGGCAGGAAAAGGGTCTCAGTTACAGGAATGTGTCTGTTGTTAACAGAGTGAAGTGACATAATCCTCCAGACTGCAATGCAAGATGTTTTCTATTACCATCTGCATGGCAGATTATCATTTGTCAAGTGGGCAGTTTGCCTTATCTCTCTCTTTGAGTGACCACATTCACACCTCCCTCGGGAGGGGACATCTGCTGATAACAGCTATTGAATGTCAGTGCATGGCTGATAAGAACTACAGCATCCCATTGGGAGATGTGAGCCCAGAGGGAGGAGCCAAGCATTCCTACCCAGATATAATCCGGAGGTTCTGGAACACCAGCACAGCTTCTGCACTGGATTGCCCAGAGGAACAGCAGCTGCCTCTTCTTCCACTGGATCTTCAGAGGAAGAGACTGCACCTTTCTACAGGATCCCTGCTCCAGCAGAACCAGCCCTGACACTCTAGGAGGGCTGAGCCACAATTCCAATGGGACCGCTGCCAACACCCTGACCCACAGGGTGTCAGGTTATGTTCTGACTCTGTCAGTGCTGTTCTGGTGTACTGCATTGTTTATTTTATCCTTTTATTTTTTTTCTTCCCTATTAAAGAATTGTTATTTCCTGCTTCCATATTTTTGCCTGAGAGCTCCTTAATTTAAAATTTATAGCAATTCAGAGGGGTGGGGAGGGTTTACATTCTCCATTTCAAGGGAGGCTCCTGCCTTCCTTAGCAGACTCCTGTCTTTCCAAACCGAGACACAAAACTATCCTTTGTGCCCTTAAAAAGGAAATAAGGCCAGAAGTTTCTCTCCTCAATGAGGTGAAAAGGCATCTTATAGGATCTGGGGGACTTCACCTCAAACTTAGGATAGCTAACTGGACAGGAGGCAAAAAGTCCTGCCTGAGCAATTACTAGATATAATACTAGAATACAGAGAAATACTAGAAACAGAAAAGATAAACTAATACTAGAAAAAGAAGAGAACAAATAAACTAATGGCTTTTGTGGGGTGTTTTGCCAGGGGCAGGAGGGCCTCTTGCACCTGGATTGGTTTTTCTCTGTAAAGAGTTTTGCTATTTGGCCTTTTATTAAAACCTTTTTGTTTCCAACACTGCCACAGAAGCCATCCAGCTGATTTTATGCCTTCTAAGGTAGCTGAGCTATCTTGGTGTGAAATATATCTCCAAGAGCTGGCTCGAAGAGAATCATATTTCAATCATCACAGGTTTCACCATGGAGGAACCATACCAGGCAGATGAGACAAGTGTGAGGTGGTTTCCCAAGATTTGGGATGGTGTCATGCCCAAGGGCACAGCACTAGGTAGGGTCACCAAAAGAGGTAGCTCAACACCTCCAGGACATGCTCCTAAAAGTGGAGAGGAAAACCCCACCACTTTCCTATGGGATTTGGTTATGATCCTGGTGTCACTGCTGCAGAGTCACAGTCCAACTCCAAATATTCAGCTACAGAGCCTCTGCTCCACCCCAACACCATCCCCTCAAAAAAACCCATTAGCTTTAAACCGTGAGGTCTCTCTGCATTTATGATCAAAGCTGAATTTTAATCCCATCTCTGACAGAAACAGCAGTGAAGTGCCTGGAGGAGCTGCCTTGCTCAGAAGGAAAAAGCTCAGCATAAAATCTGCCAGAAGCACCAGGTCTTGCTGTTGGTGCTTTTTTTGGTCCATAAAAGGCTGGAACCTCAGGGAAAAAAAGTCTTAAAATACAGTAATGATAGGTTTACTTATTTTGTAAGTCCATATCCTGACTGCACTAAGTGCATCTGTGCACTTGTGCTGGGCTGGGGCAGGAAAGATCCCAGTGGGGATAAAGCTGGGGTTGGTTGCTCAGCCAGCCATGGCAGCACCTGGCCATGCTCTGCAGGAGAAGCTCCCCAGCTCTAGACACTTCAGCCACACCAATTTCAGTCTCCACTGACCACAGAGGAAACCTGCCAGGAAAGTGCTACAGATCCTCTCAGCCCTCCCCACCATCCACCTGCTTGTGGTGGCTTGTTCCTCCACCAGCCACCAGGAGAACCTGGCTATGGTATCAACAAGGAAATCACCAACTGGAGCAGGTGGAACGCTGGGCTGCTGCTTCCCACAGAGCTTCCCACAGCCCCTGCAGCTCCTTACGTGATCGAGATGCTTCCACTCATCCGCCCACTCCCTCTCCGTCAGGCGGTGATCCACCAGCTCGTCCTGGTAGCCTCCATTCAGCCCTGCAACAACACACAGCCACAGGGGGATCAGATGGGCCAGTGGAGAGAGAAGTGGCCCCAAAGCAAGAATAAAGAGCTCTATTTCCAGCTCCACATAGCTGGGATTTTAAAACACATGTCCAGGTGGCAGCTCTACAGGGGTAATTCCATGCTGGTGCTTTTTTATCCCTGTCTGCTACAATCCACTTGTGGCTCCAGCTCTGACCTGCTTGTGGAGCTGGTTCTCCTGTTATAAACCCACAGCAGCTCAGAGCCTGTGATTCAGGCTGTTGTGTTGGAAAAACATCATGCACCTCCCACACATCCCTTGGAGAAACAGGGCAGGGGGTCAATCTCTACTCTCCTGCTTTGGAGATCTTGGAAAAGTTAATTTCTATTTCCTTGTCCTCTCTTCCTGCCTGCTGGGTTGGCTACACCCAACTCACACACTAAGTCCTTCCTCCAGCCTTCATACAGGGAAATACAAACATTCAATCTTTCTGTTTGCAACTCCCCATGGGGAGCTGTTTCCTCTGAACTCCCTAAAATCCCAGCTGTGAGGACATGACCAACATCAACTATCTTTGGATACGAGTGACCAAGCAAAGACCAGCACCAAAGCTCAACCAGGAACCCTCCAGGCTCTCACCAAGCCCGCCGTGCCTGTCCCGGATCTCTCTGTGCTCCAACATCTTGCTGGGGTCCCTGTAGAGGTGGGAGGTGGCAATATCTTCCAGGGTGTAGTGCTGGAGGGGTGGTGGGGTGGGGTGGAACTGCCCGCTGGGGTTCATCAGGGGGATGGTGAGGGCAGGGCTGTGCCGGGGCGCGGGGCTGATGGTGCAAACCCTCTTGGCCGGAGGCTCTGTCGGCAGCGGCTCCCTCTCAAAGCTGCTGTCTTCCCTCCTGCAATCACACCAGCAGAGACAGGCATTCCTTAGCATCCCATACATGTACTCAGAAAGATGCAGATTTGGAATCAGCAGGGTTTGGGCAGCAAGGATTTTACCACGGGGTAAATGCAGAGAGCTCAAACAAATGCGCTCAATTTGTGAGGCGACGCACAAAGTGACCCCGTCAAAGAAAAGGGTTCAGGATGCTTCAGTGTTGTGATTCATCTCTCTGAGCATGACCAAATTAAAATTTCACAGTTTTTATAAATTTGAGGCATGCTCCACATAATTGCATAACAACTTTTATCTTGGAATAAAACGTGGTGAAAATGAAGCACATCCTTCCCAGCCCTGCCAATGCCTCCGCTCCTTGCCTTGGGGGTGGGAAACTGCTCAGCTCTCTGGCTCAGTCTTTTCAGTGTTACCCAAAAGTCCCTCTGGGACACACTGCCTGAAAGAGGAACCCAACCTGAATTCATAGTGCAGTAGAAGCAGTCATTGAAGTCTCAGAACAGCCAGAATTGTTGTTGGGAGTGATAAGATCCTAGATGCTGCTTAAAGCTTTGTCAGCAGCAAAGATAAAACAGAAGTCACAACTTCAACAACTGAGCAGAGTGACAAAAGCTGTTTGTCACCTGTCTGGACTGTGCCTCTTGCCATTGCCATTGACCTCGATGAGCAGCTCAGAGGAGTCAGCAGGAGATGTGGTGTTGGTGTTGAGCAGGATGTGCTCGTGCTGGGCCAGGTACTGGGAGGGCGTTTGCTTGGCAGCGCGGGCACAGTGCAGCAGCTCCCGCTGCAGCAGAGGCAGGTTGGCCTGGAAAACAAGCACAGGGCTGGGTTACAGCAGCTGTTCCAAAAGGTTTGGCTTTCATTAATAGCTCAGAGCAGTAACACCTGTGACCCATGACCCCCACTCAGGATCCCCCAGCTCCTGATGTCTGCACTGCCAGATTTAGCTGAATTTTCCCAGGAGCCTGATATTGGTGGACCCAAAATCCAAGTGTTACAGCATCTAGTTACCCAGAGGTGTTGTGGAATCCCCACCCCTGGCTGTGCTCAAGGCAAGGTTGGACAGAGCTTGGAAGGACCAGGTCTAGCAGAAGGTGTCCCTGCCCATGGCAGGGGGCTGGAATGAGATGAGCTTCAAGGTCCTTTCCAACCCAAACCACCCCGTGATTCTGTGATTTAACCATCCCAGACAGACTCCGTGTGCCAGCACTTCAAACATTCTAGATCTGAACATTTGCAAATAAGATTATAGGCTCAGAAGCTGCCACATGGAGCTTGCTTTGCCTCCTTTATCTCCAGCACACAAGCAGACATATGTGGCATACAGCACAACGTCAGCCAGTCCCACACGGCCAGCTCTGTGCAGTCTGTCTTGGGCTCCAGCAGAATTGCTGTGGTGCTTGCAAGGAGAGCTCTCGCAGCAATGTCACAGTGCCAGGAGGCACAGGCAGGCACACAGAGTGGCAGCAAGCCCCACCAGCTCCCTGTCACCTTCAGGAAGGGGATCACAAATGGCCGCAGGGGGAAGTTGGTCGCCTCTTGCAGCTTGCAGTGAAATTCCTCGATTGTCACCGTCGAGTTCTGAGAAAAGAAATTAAGAAATGAAATGGCAATTTGTTCTTATTTTTAGACATGTGGGAAATGGCTCCAAATGAACAGAACTGGGAGGGAGACAGCATCTGCTGCTCCAGGACTGACAGTGTTTGCATTGGATCCTGCTGGATGCAGCCAGCAAGGCTCAGGCCAGTGGAGCAGGAATGCTGCACTAGGAGAGGGGTGGGAACTGCCTGGCTCAGCACTCCCCCAGCTCCAGAGTGGGAGGCAGAGGCTGACTCCAGGGCAGCAGGACCCAGCTGGCATCTACTGCATGCTGGGGCAGGCTGTGCAGAGTCAGGCTTTGATCCCAGCTGCTCAGAACTGCACACCTTCCTCCCTTCAGTTCTCCTCATCTAACCTATCCATGGAGTCTCAGCAGCCTTCTGTTCACTCTGGTCCTCTTCTGGTCCAGCCCTGCCTCCCCTGGGGCTGCTTAGGCTGAGGAATGCCTGGGACAGCAGCATTTGATAATCTGCGTGTACAAAATTCACCCCTGCAGCAACAAGCACGATCTGGGGTGAGAACAAAAGCCAAAGGGACCTGGACAGCTTCTCCTTCCCTCCCCAAAAGGGTAGGCTGAGGCACTACCCTGCATCCATGGAATGAAATATGCTATATAAATGCAGCAGCAGCATTTGACATCCAGTGCTTAAGTCCTGGGAGTGACCCAGAGGACATGGACAGACTCAGGTTTGCCTTGGAAGCAGAAATGCTCCAGGCTGCTGCAGTCTAGCTCCCTTCAGGGCTGAACCTCAACATAAAACGTGTCAAAAAGCAGAGATCACTGCAGGAGCTCCACAGGACCACAGCTGCCCAGAGCTCCAGAGCCTCAGTCCAAGGTCACAGAATGGGTTGGGTTGGAAGTGTCCTTAAAGGCCATCTCATTCCACCCCTGCCATGGCAGGGACACCTTCCACTGTCCCAGGCTGCTCCAAGCCCTGTCCAGCCTGGCCTTGGGCACTGCCAGGGATCCAGGGGCAGCCACAGCTGCTCTGGGCACCCTGTGCCAGGGCCTGCCCACCCTCACAGGGAAGAGTTTCTTCCTAATATGCAATCCAAACCTCCTCTTTTTCAGTTTAAATCCATTCCCTCTTGTCCTGTCACTCCATGCCTTTATAAAGCATGTGCAGTATCATGTCTGAACAGCATTGAACAGCATTTCTCCCAGTTATTCTGTAGAAATGCAAACACTGGATACAATTCTGCAGTAAGACCTGTTCATTTGGGTTTGAAGGGTGTTCTCATGGCAGGGGTTAGGAATGAGATGATCTTTAAGGTCCCAAATCAAATCATTCTGTGATTCCATGATTTACAGAAAGGCTTTGCCCAATTCCTGCACACAATCTCGTGCCTAAGCCACTGGACCAACAGCTTTTTGAAACACAGCAAAGATAAAATAAATAATTCATTTTCTCAGGAACCACAAACATAAGAATCTGGCCCAGCAAAGATGCAAACAAACACTGTGTCCAGGACCTGGGAGAAGCCAGCCAGCCTGGGATGGTGCAGGACTCACCACGAGTGCCAGGACGAGGGTCCGGACCTTCTCCCCGATCTCCGGTGAGATGTCATTCCCAAACTGCTGCAGGGTGGTGAGGAAACGCTTCAGCTTGCTCAGCTGCCGGGCCCCACACGTGGCTGGGAGCTGCTGGTTGGTCAGTGAGGAGGAGGAGGACGAGGAAGGGCCGTTGCTGAACCTCTGGGGTGGGGATGGGGCCCCGTTCAGGGTCGGGGGGGAATGGTTGATCCCGTTGGGCACTGCAAAGGGGAGACAGAAGCCATGCTGAGCACCAGGAGGGCACATCCCTGAGACCTGCTGCTGAAGTGGATCCATCCTCCAGCCAGGAGGCTCCTGCTGCTGCTGAGGGGCAGCTCAGGTGGCTCCATCTCACCCAAGGAAGGCTGGCAGAGTCTGCCCTGTGCCTGCCATCCCTCCCTGGGGATTTACAGGGAGTTTCACAAACACAGCTGTTTTTTTCCAACCTGGTCCCATCTGCAACTTTGCCTCCTGTAAGTGGTGAGCATGTTGAAACAGACTGAAGGGCTGGAAGTTTGGGAACTCAGCAAGGGATTAGGATAAATTGTTGACATCCCCATGCTGTGGTTGTGCAATGTTGAGCCCTGTCTGATGAGCAGCTGTGCACTGGGGCCCCAGCTTGGTATAAACCCAGAATTTCAGAGTGAAAATACATGATTGGAAATAGAGTCATAGCTGATCCACAGGGCTTATCCTTAAAAACCCAGTCCTGAATCTCTTATGATTTAAGTGCTGACAAGGGGGCCACAAGGTATAAAAAACATTTCAAGTGACGGTGTTCAGAGAAGGCCTGAAACCACCTGGCAGAGCTGCCCCTTGCCTGTGGGAGGAGCAGAAACTTGCTAGAAAAGATGCCAAAATTTCTGCTGCACCTTCACAAGGATCATACCAAATCCTGATGAACTCAGTGAGGGGTTTTTCAGAGAAGACAGGAGGTACTTGAACAGTTAAACCACTCTGGGGCATGCCAGGGTCGGAGGCTGGAAAGGCTCCACACACCTGGACCTTCGTGGTGAGCACAGGAGGAAAACTTAACCAGAGTCAGTTAAGATGCAAGGAAAGATAAAGCTACAGAGACCAACAAAGGTGGTTCCTGCCAACCAAGGGTGACAGCCCTCACAGACAGATGATGAGATGAAGGTGAAGGCCAGCACTGAGAGGATGGAGGTACAAAGGCAGTGTGAGCTCATGCCTTTTGTTATGGAGCAAAGCAACCTGAAAAACTCCTGCTTTTCACACCCACTCAGAAAGCAGCAAACAACAGTGACATCAGGATGTACCCACAGGTACAGCTCCACAGAGTACACCAGAGCTGTGTGAAAGGCAAGGCCTTTCTGGAAATTACTCATAAAGGCCTTTATTTCACTATAAAAGGGTTACAGATAGGGTGAAGCTGCCAAGAGAAGCTCCTCTCAAACAGCAAAGGCTGAGCAGCTCCGTGCTCTCCGGCGGCCACAACCGAGGCGCTTTCCCCCTTCTCTATTTCACTTCCTCTTATTCTTTCAGATGAAAGCCTGGGGAGAGCAATGGGCTCTATTTATAGCTCAGGAGAAAGAGGGGCTGTGAGCCACCCCTGGGGCTGTGGGGGACCCTGGGGAGAGGCTGCCAAGGAGGGAGCAGGGGATGCTGGCGGATGGGGGATGAGTTAGACACGGCCCCGTAACCGCGCTCTGCCTTTCTGGGCTCAGCCCTCCTGACCCTCTGCCAACGGCACCACCGCAGGGCAGCTGGCACTTATCTGATCCTGCTCACCACCAGGACCTGCTCCACCACACACCACACAGCAGGGCTGGCATCCTGACTGCCAGGTGAGAGAACAGTGCTGCAGCAAGCCAGGCAGTGTACCACGATCAGTGGGATTGCTGGTTTGGGGACAGCAGGGTGATAAAATTCATGGGAACAAATCATCATCTAAAGCTACTCTTAAATTCTGCCTTAGCTCCTACACAGTCAAAGGTTTTGCTGTTTCTCCAACCCTGTGTTAATGATCCCTTTGTTCCAACTGCTCCACCTCACCTGCCCAAGCCAGGGCAGGTCACACCCCCACTGAGTGACCAAGACCCTCTGGTGCAACTGAGAAATGAAAAAGCAAGAATGAACTTCACCACAGGTCACATCTCTCATGTGTCTTGGAAAGAGCCAATTAAGTCATCTGCAATCAGCAGATTCAGGCTTCTTGGCCCTTAACAGCGTGCCAAGCATCCTCATTGGAAAAATTAATTTCTGTCACTTTGCTAATGGTCTTTTTCTGCCTGAGCAAAAGGAGAGCCATTAAAAACGCCTGAGCACATAAAGATGGGGACAATGTGTCTGGCGGGATAACCCAGTGATTAGTGCTGCTGCCAGCACATCACAGTGTGTCCTCCAGGAGGCTGGGCTGGAAATCTCCAAACCCCAGTGCCAGCATGGAACTCTGAGATAGCCCAGACACTGTCATGGACAGCACAGCAACACAGAACCAGCTAGGGAACACTCTGTGCAGGGAAAAAGGGTGAGGAGAGCATGGAAAATATGTACATGCCATGTGTGGGGGTCAGATAACTCCATGACCAACAAAGTAAAGCAGCTTTGCTCCGGAACAATGCCTTTAAAAAGACATTAAATGGCTTAAATGTTGGCTAAAGAAGGAAAAAAAGGACCCTTTTTAAGCTGTAAGAAAAGGCTGAAGGTCCTTTCCATCCATGGAGTCACCTTTGAGCAACACTCAGCTAGAAGAAGTGGGTGCAAGGCTGTGCTACAGCTGGGCAGGATCAGGACTGACTGTGGCTTAATAGGAAAGATTATAAAGAGAAGATGGAAAAAAGAGAATATGGATGGACAGCAAGGAATTTTCAAGGCTGGGAAATTAAAAAAATGAAAAACTTTCTAATCTCAGCTGCAGGAATGCTGCCTGCAAAGTGAGATACAGCAGAGTGGGAATTAACTCCTCCAAAAGATAAAGAGGAAAGCCCAGCTCTTGGCTCGCTTGAAGCTGACCTGATAAAAGATTCAATTTCTTAAGGAGTTTATGGTGGAAATCAAGGCTGCACCTGCAAAGAGAGAGACTCAAGGCAGCACCAGGAGCAAGGCAGGAGCAGGCAGGGGGGCAAAGGGGGATTACACAGCCTGTTTTATGTCCTGCAAGCACTACAGAACTGCAGGAAAGCCCCGGTCCCCCCTCCCACACAGCCAGGCAGCATCACCCGCAGTGCCCTGGCTGATGGCTGGGACATCCCAGTGGGTTCTCGGAGCAGAGCCCTCCCTGCTGGCTGGAGCAGGTCCCAGGACAAGCAGCAGCACTGGGCTTACGTGCAGTTGGAGTGAAGGACACGGGCCGGGGGCCGCCGGCGTTGACGGGAGGCAGCGGCGGCATGTTGGGAGGAGAGGACCTGGACTGGATCTTCACTTCCACGGGCGATCCGGGCATCACTGGCACCCTCTTCTCACCAGCAACTGTACCAAGAGAAGGTGGCAAGGCTTAGTGACAGTCCCTGACATGCATTTCCCCGCCCAGCACGCCGGGAACAGTGCAAGGGTGAAGATAAGAGCTGAGGGAAGTCACGCAAGGCTCCCATGCTGCTCTGGAGGGCCCCGAGCTGGGGACAGGCACCAGGGTCGTGTCTGTGGTGTCTGTGCTCTCCATCCCAGTCTCCTGACTCCATCTCCTCACCCCTCATGTCCAAAGATGCTGTTCAAAGTGTTTCTGTCGATTTGCTTTGCCCCCATTTAAGATCTCTCTGATACAACACCTTGCTGAGCTTTTCCAGAGGAATCACAATCTCTGGGAGCCATGCAGGCAGTAACCTGGACTTGGGCTGGCCAGAAGTGACTGGAAGGGGCCTGGGGTTGTAGAGATGAGCTGATATCAGCTACTCACATCCCCCCTGCTGTGTGCAGTCTCTGGTGTCTAATCTATGACCAGCTCAAACTGCAGCTTCCTTTGCAGCCTTGGGGGGAACAGTGGGACCACATTCCCAGCTCCAATGGCAGGGATCAGCTTCACAAGACAAAAAGGAAGAAACATCCTAATCTAATAGTGAGATGCTTTTGTTTGGTTTTTATTTTTTGGGAGGTGTTTTCAGGTATTTTTGGTTTTTCAAGTGCAGACAGCTCAGCAGACAAAGCCTAAGGATCTCCAAAGCACAGATCCCGTGGGAGCCAGTCCCAGTCCAGGGGTGCTTTGTATTGCACTGCCAGCATCTCCAGTTTCCATGACCCCAAAGAATCACCCCTCTGAGATGATGGTCCCCACTCTCTGCTCTTCAAGCTGGCCCTCCCTTGCTCAATTAACTCACTAACGAGATGTGAGCAGCTTGTCCCCCCAGGAACACAGCCAGGTCCCCAGCTGCACCCCAGCTCAGGCTGTGAGGGAGCTCAACCCAACTTCCACCTCTCCAGTGCTGCAAGCTGGGCTTGGGACCATTACCATGTAATTTGTTATCCACAGCTCTTACCAATCTCTGTCAGCTGCAAGAAACTCAGATTTGAGCCCAGGCAAACGATTAAATGCTGTATTCTCATAGGGCGCTGAATAGGTGGCAAAATTCTGCACTGAAATACAGCCCAAACCTGCTACTTCTTGACTCCCAACAACAAAAACGCTGCTTTTGAGAGCAGAGAAAACACAAACTGGCACCTGAGCCCTCGTGCTGCTGCCTGGGATCTGCTCTGTCAGCCCCAGCACCTGCTCTGCCACCAAGCTGCCTCATTTATTTTCCTTATGGCAAGTCATGGGGAATGCCAGAGAGGTAACAAATGAACTTTGTTATTCCCAGCATTTCTTTCTGCTGTTTGCAGGAAGGAGGAGCAGGGATGATACACTCTGTAAATCCATGTTTTCCCGCCCTGTCAGTACAGGTGGAATAGCTTGGGTTGGAATTGCTACAAAACCCACATCCCAGAACAATTGTGTCTTCATTTATCTAAACCTGCTTTCAAGAAAAGGAAAAAAATTCCAGACTTTGCTTTCATGAAGAGGGGAGATATTGAAGCCATGGGAAACCACTTTTAATTTTAACTTATAATAACTACATTAATCCCATATTGCAAACTACTGTACATGTGGCCCAGCTTCCATACAATTGAACCCTGATGTGCAGACCCTCCCTGGCATTCCCATGCATGAATGTGATATTCAGATGAATAACCATGCATTGATGTAGGAACAGGACATCATTTATACATGCAGGCACCTATTCCAGCAGGGGAGTTTATCAGCAAGAGCAGGGGAAACACCATGACTTTCTTTGCTCTCTAAAAAATGCAGCAAAACTGAAATTTTGTACACAGAGTTAGGGGTATTTCTACCACAAAAAGGCTGAGTTCCCTCACTCAGGCAAGGAAGGGACACATTGCTAAATGACCCAAATTATTCAATCAAAACAGCACTAACTGTGCCTCTCCAGAATTCAGTGTCAGCTGCCCAGTGACCATCCAAGGTCCCATTGTCACCCACCTGCTCTCTCCTCCCTCTTTCCATGAAACCCCCTTTCCCAGGTGTACACACCCAATCTGCTTATTGCCATACCCTGGAGAGCATGAAATCCTTAACTTTCCTCCTATTCCTTCCTAAAATTTTCCTAGGGCACATTAAGAGAGCAGAACTAATTTGGTTAATTTACAGAGAGGGAGATAAATTTTACATGGAATTTATAACCGCATAATAAAACCAGCTACTGTGTCAGACACCAAAACTGAAGCCCACAAGAAGCCAACACCTTCCTTTCCAAGCCCACTCCAACAGACAAGAAGCAAACAGGATTGTTAAATTTAAAAGCTTCCTGCTAATGACCTGGGGCATCTATAAATGCAGATAAAAACCATCTTTCTGAAGCTCTCCTTTTTTAGCCTAAACATGTCCATTTAATGAGAATCATCTGAGCAAACCAGGCTGTGACCAAGGGCATGAGTCAGCCTTGAGCTGACCTGGGGCTAAAACTGAGCCAGTGAGCAGCTCCCTGGAGAAAGACTGAGTTCCTGGACTCATTCTTTCACTTCCACCACTCAGAAATATTTACTGGCTCACCCAAGAGCAGCTTTTCAGTGCTGCCTCCATTTGCACAGGGAGGGTGCAGAGATGCTCCTCAAAAAGCATGCAAGTCACTCAGGTGTGTCACTCACCCAAAGAGTCAAATGCCATCACAGACTTTGGATGATAATCTTAACAAGAATAATTGTTGTCAATGCCTGAATGCTCTGAGCACCAGAGCAAGATACCTGCCCAAATTGGAAACACTGCACTGCTCTCCTTCACGAACTCCTCCTTCCAAACCTTACCTGGCTCAGAAACACAAATGCTGCTGTTCCTTCTCAAGCAGTGCCTGCAGGAGCAGGCCAGACATATTTATGGCACAACACTTTATTTGTCAAGCTGCCAAATGCCCAAAGTTTGCAGCGACACGTGCTCAGCTCTGCACCAGGACCTGCCCAAGGTGAGCAGGGACAGAGGCAGCAGTGATGGGGACACTGGGTGGGAGAGCTGCTTTCCCAACCTCAGACACACTGCAATTCCCCATGGGAAGAGGAATCAGAGAAAACACAACCTAAGGAGGTGCTGTTTTAGCCCTGGCTCCATGCAGGAATTCCATCTCCTCCCAGCAGTGGTGGATTTGCAGCTCTCAGCTGGGCACGGGCAGCTGCAGCACAGAGCAGCCTGTGCTCCTGCCCTAGATATTCCTGTGGCCCATTTAAGGAGCCCAGGTGTGCAAGAGCCCAGAAAGCCCCAGGGCTGTGAGTACACCTGGAGCCCTCCCTCTCTCCCTCCCTGACAAGCTGCAAGGCCCTGGGTTCATCTGGCTCTGCTCTGGCTGTCCGTGTGCACCAGATTCCCTCCGCTGCTCCAGTCGCCATCCTGGCGTAACAAATTAAAAAGGAACATATGTCAGGATTAAGTGCAGCTGATGATTTCTTCTTTCTGGAGAGGAGAAAGAGCTAAGTGAGACAATGAGAGAAGAGGCCAAGAAAAAATCTGGGGTCTCAAGTGATGCTCAGAGAGGTCCCACTCCTGCATTCCCAGCTCTCTGAGCACATTTCAGAGGGGCAGCTTCAACACCAGCTCCAGACAGATCTCATCCTATTTATTTTCTTTAAAGAAGTCTTCCACCTATGGTGTTTAGTACAAAGAGTGTTGCTGTGACAGGTAACCTCAGCATTTACTAGCACTACAAACTGTATAAAGAAACTGCTTTATTAATCTCTTCATGCCTGTGGGCTTGAGAAAAAGGAAAAGCAGAAGAAAAAAAAAACAGCAACAAGTTAGGGAGTATCTCAACTACACTGGAATTTAAATTAATCCCTAAATTCCTTTGGCAATTAGAGAATAAACTAAGTGATGAAAAAGAAGGAAAAACAGTGCTTGAGGAGAACTGGATGTTACCTTCCCCAAAAAAGCAAGATTAGGAACTGGAAAAGAGTGACAGTGAGGCAGACAAACACAAATTGTCTCCTCCTCATCCTCTTCCCAAAGCTCAAAATATAATTCAAGGCAGTACCAGGAGGTGCTCCACTCTGCTCAAGAGAAAGCCTTGATCTAGATTCCCTGACAGAGCCATGGATTTGCTGAGACCAAGGGAAGAGAGGGAGAGCCACTGCTACAGAGCAGAAAATGGGGATGCTTTATCTGAATTTACACTGCAGTGTCTGCATGGGCACAATTTAATCCAGTCACCCCCCTGAGAGCACATTCCTGATGCACAGGTAGGATTCCCCTTGGTTCTGTGGCATGACAGTTAAGGAGGAAGGATGAACTGTGGAGTGATTTTGGAGCTGTCATTTGTAAATAAGCTGCAAAGAGTCAGAACTGTGTCTCACCAAGCCATGTGCCAGACTCGAGCTCCCCAGCTTTCTGTAGAAGTCAAACAGTGAAATATCTTGGAAGAAATAAGAGAAAACTACATTAAGCATGAGACAGCCCTGCTATGCCCAGGTAAGGGTTTGCTTTTCCCTTTGGCAGCTTGCAGGACACTGAACAGGCTCAAAATCAGACCTTGTCAACAAAATTTTTACCACTAAGTGGTTATATTGCAAAGCTGTAAATAAGAAAGATGTTTTTTGAGTAAAAGGCTGTGTACAAGGGTTTGCCCAGTGGTTCAGTCTTAGGAGGGAAATCATGTCATGATTTCAGACACAAAGAAGTAGTTTAATCAAAGCAAATGTTTTCAACTTTCATCTGGAACAGGCAGAACATATTCACAACCTAAACAGCCTCTCCTAACCTCAAAAAGTTAAAAGTCCCAAATTCATCCCCACCTCTTGAGAGCAAGGGACTGGAGAACTGTCCCAGTAACAACAGCCAAGGTCAGGTCTGTGGCAATCTATAAAATCAGAGGGTTTTAGGAAAACTGCAGAAGGCAGGCTTCAGATGCAGCAGAATTGTTAGTAGAGCTAAAAGCAACAGTTATGAGGTAAGTCAGCCTTGCCAGAGTCAAGATCCAGCAGGAGAAATTCTTTGGTCACCCACGAGCCAGGTCCGAGCTTATTCCAGAGCCAGTGGACAAACAGACACCCCAAAGGGGATCCAACCCACCCCAAAACATCCCTCAAAACAAGAGAGATCAGCCACACCTCTCTTTCCTCTGGCCCTGCCACCTCAGGTGAGCACTTGGGCTAGAGGCATGAATTAGAGAGCACCTACAAGTCAGCAAAACGAGCCCTTCCTATAAACAGTCCTGGGAACTTCTTCCCCCACTGTTTACATGGATCTAGATAGAGCAATGCCAAACTTGGCTAAATGGATAGAGAGGCCACTGGAAAGAGGGAAAAGAAGGAGGGCCAGACCTTTAACAGCCCCCTGTGACCCAAACTGTTCCATACTGTGCAAGTAGCTCCATGCCTCATGCTGGAGGGCAGGCCAGGGACCGCCCCAGCCCAGCCCTGACATCCCCAGTGAGGAGGAGGAGGATGTGCTGCAGTTGGCTCCTCACAGGGTCCCTGTTGATCATCTGAATGCAGACGAGAGGCAGCATCAGTGTAACCTGACCTGATAATGTAAATAGGGTGAAATGAAATATGGTTCGCCACCTCCCCAGCTTTGGCGAATGTTTATTTTGAATAACATGCTTATCTGCTCCAACTGCTCACCATCTGTTTTCAGTCTCCACCAAGCTAATATTTTTCACATTTAGGAACTGAGAAATGGGAAGAATTACATTTAAATTTTATTAACATCTTTCCTCCGCTCCAAGGTTGCCTTTCCCTCCCCTTGATGGCTCTAAGCCATCTGTAGAGCACCTTTGCAGTTCTCCAAGGCATGCAGATGAGAGGTGATCTACATGCAAAGCAAGAGCATCATTACTCAGGCTTCCAGAAGATGCCATTTACTGCAATTCCCTCCTCACCTGCTTCCAGACAGCTTCCCCCAAGCTCAAACTCCAATCACATCGTCAAGGGAGCAGTAATATTTTATCTTTTTGCAGCATTGCTGCATCAAAAAGCGATGGAGAGGGGAGATAAGCATCAGGAACAAGGCAGCCAACACAGCAGCTTTCAGAAAAAAAGGATGGTTGGGTCTGTCCCAATTTGGAGGAGAGTGAAACACTGGGAGGTCTGTAGTCAGGATGACTTCTCTCTACAAATATTGACATTTATTTGCCTGTGGGGTGGTTTCTAGAGGTTTTTCTTTGCTCGAGTCAACAAAAGGTGATTTACAACCAGCACTGGGGGACACGAGCGTGTGGCACAACCAGGTCACCAGCAAGGGCTGGTCACAGCAGGTCCCTGTCCATCCTCCTCCTCCATGCCATGCAGTTGGCCAAGATGCTACTCCAGCAGCAGTGCCAGTGGGTAACTCATGTCCCTGCACAGATATTTCTCCACTCCATGTGATCAGCCTATTTTTACCCCGTTTAGCTCGGGTTTATGGCACATCCCAGCTCCTGAGCTGTAAGAGCTGTGGGAGGGGAGAGGGCTAGGCACCTCTCAGGAGAGCCTTGCATCACACAGGAGGGAGCTGCTGAGCCTGGGAGAGGCATTTTATAAATCAAAAATAAACGCGTGTATCTCCATTGCCATCTAGTCCTCTCCCACACACAGCTGTTTCACTTTAAATCTCAATTCAATGTGAAACTCAGATAGAAGAACTTGAAAGAGCAAAGTATGTTATCGTTCACAAGCAGTCCAGAAAGCAGTTAATAAGGGAAATAAGATTAATAATTTATTCCTGAAGGCAGACTGCAGATCTTTATCCGTCTTGCCCTTCAGTGATTTTTATAAAATCCTATTAATGTGCCTGGCTCTAGGAACTCAGCAGTAGCACAGGTTGGATTCGGGGCAGCTCCCAGGCAGACAAGGCGGCGGCAGCTCCAGCTCTGCCTGTGCCATGGCCGTGTCAGACCCAGCAGCACAAAGCTGCCTGCAGGGCATTCCTGCCTCCTGAGCCTTCCTCTGGGGCCAGGACTCAGGCCAGGACCAAACCCTGGATGTGGGATTCACCCCACAAACTATCACATCCAACACAGAATCACAGAATTTCTAGGTTGGAGGAGACCTTTAGGATCATCGAGTCCACCCCATGTTCTAATACCTCAACTAGATCATGGCACCAAGTGCCACACTCCCCACAGCTGCTGTACATCAAGCCCCCAAACTCATCTTGCTTCTAAAGGAACACAAACACCCTGTTGTGGTTATCCCCACTCTACTGCTCTCTTTCCATGAAGGAGCAGGGCATAGTTACCCTGACAGCCATTTCCACCCAGGAGCTGTAGCTGCTCTAGCACCACCACAGCCATTCCCTTCCCACACCGCTAGCATCCCTACAAGCAAATTTTGGGGACCCTTGATGTCCCTGGCAGCAGATTTTAATCATCACTGTCTCAAAGGGATGCTCCCTCTGCCAGGGAGCCCGAGGTGCCCTGGGGCATGGCACCCTCCTCATCCTCACCAGCTGATTGCTCTGCCCTCATCAGAGACAGCCACCCCAGAGGGAGGCACACACTCCTGGAATATAGCCCAGGAGAAAACATTCCTGGAAACCAAGGCCTGCATTGCAGTTTTAGGATAGGAAGCACTCTGGGGACTGAGGGGAGTGATGCAGCCTCCCCAAACCACCCCTTTGGCTGGGTTATAACCTGGCACAGGGCACTCGTTCAGCAAAGCCAGAGTCCCTCACTAATTCATTTGCTTAGATACTGCTAAGTATTTTGGTAATTTTTCATTAATTCCTAGCTCCATTTAACATCATAGAATCAAGACTATTTTTTTTTTAAATCACCCACTCCCATAACAATATTAAGCAATATTTCCTCCTCCGCACTATTTACTCCTTGGGCTAAAGCACTGGGAATGAAAAATGAAAGCAGCTACAGATATCAAACGGGCAATTATCACAATCATGGCAAAAAACTGACTTCTTAAAAGTCTCAGCACTGCTCTCCAAAGCCTCTGACTCTGAGCAGAACAACGGTGGCGGGAGCAAAGTTTCCAGATGGGAACATCTGTGTCTCATTTGCCTCAGGGAAGAAAACACCAGGAAGATTAACGGCTCCCGAGGCTGGTGGAGCCCAGACACAACATGTACTGAAGGGATACCATGGAGAAAGGCTTGGAGCAACAGCCTGCTAGCAAAGATTGGGTGGTTTTAGTTAATATTTATTCTGCAGGGCTTCTACACGTGGGGAAATGAGATGTCAGGGCAAAACACAGCTTGGGTTTTGCTTATTGTAAATGCGTAAAGTGAAAGTAAGATTTAATTATGCTTGTATTAAAAAATAAAATAAAAGCAGCACTTTTACCATCTCAGCTATTTTTAGATAGAAAAATTAATTTGAAGAGGTGGCTTTAAGGAGTTACACTCCTAAAAGGTCCAAAATTGCTCCCTGCCCAGAGCATCAAGGCCATGGATTCACCCCTCTGGGGTCCAGTGAACACCAAGTTTACACCAGAGAGTAAGAAGTGAACCAACAAGTGGGAAACTCATGGCTGAATGACCAAATCTCCCTTGGCAATGGCAGTAAAAACCTGCTTCCCTTAGGAGCATTCCTTAAATTCTGCCACAGTTTAGAGACCACATTTCCCAAGGTGGGCAGGCCTATAATCCACAGGTTAAACACAAGAACAACTGAGCACTGTAATTTTGAGAGTGCAAATCTGTTTTTCATTCTGCCTAGGCTAAACACCATGGAGTAAATAAAGCTGGAACTTTTGTACCTGTAAAATTTTGGGAGGTCCAAAAGAGGGGAAACGCAGTGAAACAAGCTCTAAGTTTAGAAAGCATTTTCCACCTTAACAGAGGCTTCGAGATAGCCTTTAGGACATGATTTTATCTAGCCCTCATAAATCCTTTTAAAACTTGGACTGCTGGCCATTCAACAAGCAGCTCCACCCTTCTCCTGCTCTCCAGATGAAACACATTCACACTGGGCTCCATTTTGTTCCCTCCTTCTCCAGCCCAGCAGCACCAGCAAAGCAGCAGAGCCTGGGGAACCGTGGTTAATTGGCATCCTCTAATTACTAATTAGCTCCAAGGGGCTCTCTGCAGCTCCAAACAGTCAATGGGAATGCATCCACTGATTTAAACAGGCTTGGGAAAAGCAGAGCT
The DNA here is from genome assembly GCF_028551555.1 of Melozone crissalis. Taxonomy (NCBI): domain Eukaryota; kingdom Metazoa; phylum Chordata; class Aves; order Passeriformes; family Passerellidae; genus Melozone; species Melozone crissalis. Next base: position 12,596,262 of record NW_026535795.1, on the reverse strand, counting down.
GCTGGAGCAGGCTCTGAGGAGTGACCCAAGGAACCCACAGCTCCCCAAGGAGGATCCAGCACGGGGCCACCACCACTGCAGCCCTTGCTGGGCTTCTCAGGAATGGCTCAGGGAGGGTTACAGGGTTCTCTCCTCCCAGGGGAGCATTCCCAGGGGCTCTGGCTGCTCTGCAGCTTCTCCTGCTCCCCTCGCACAGATGCTGCAATTAGAGGTGTCCAAATAGCGTTTGTGGTTTAAAAATCCATCCTAAGAGATTTAAGGCACAAATTCATCCCAACACCACCCCACAAACTCCATTTAGGACCCTGAGCCTCCTCTCTGCATGACTTGACCGGAAGAGCTGAGGAGAGGGCAATGTGCACAGAGCAGAGCCAGCAGGAGCTGATGGCCACCAGGGCAGTGAGGCCACAGCTCCCACCCTGCAGCCCTGCCCTGCTCCCTGCTCAGCTGCCCCAGCAAATCCAGGGCAGCTCTGGCATCCCCATGGCTCCCCCAGGACAGCCCCTTCCCAAGGGAACCCTGCAGCTCCTGCACTGTGAGCCTGGCTCATCCCAAAAGTGATGGTCACCAGGTGAGCCAGCCTCCTTTTTCACTGCCTGGTGTGTTATGGCCCAGCTCTCAGTTTCAGCAGGAAAACTTGTGGAAAAGGAGGACATTTTCTAGCCATAAGAAATTGAGGAGGTGCTGAGAAGGATGCTGTTTCTGGGTCAGGACAGTGAGCCCCTTTGCTGAAAGCTTCCCAGTCCCACTGTGCTCGCTGCAGGATGAATCCCTACCTCTCCAAGGAGAATAATTTTGGGAATTTCCTCTGAGAAAAGCATTCAATTGCACTGCCTGGTGCATTTTTAACCCCAGGCAGCTGAGGGATGGTGTGATATCCCTTATCACAGTGCCAGGTGAGCTCAGACCCCAATCCCACAGCTCCTGGCACTGCAGATCCTGCCACCTCTGTGCCTCTGCTCCCAGCCAGCTGCTGGGAATGAGTGTGGTCACACACAGGACAAGTTCCTACAGGGACGTACAAAAGCTCCCACAGATTGCTATGAGGGCAGCAAGGTTTACTCCAGATTTTTGTCATCAGAGAACCCAGAAATCCTTCGGGAGAGACAGCCTTGTCTGTGCAAATCCTTTCCCCAGGATCCCTGAGATCCACAGTGCTCCTGCCTCGCTGGATCACAAACACAGGCACTGTCCATGACTGGACAGGTCCCCATCCCACACTGACACACCCCAGGGACCTGCACAGCAGGGCAGAGACAGCCTGGAGCACCTTGGGAGCTCAAGCAACACAAGGGAAAAAGGGGAACAGCCTGAAAAATCATGAAATCTTACAAAATAAAAGGATGAAATCAAACCCACCTTAAAATCACCCAGTGACTGAAGATTTAGGAGCTTTAAACCTGATTACTAAAGACATACAGGAGGAGTTTAAAGTCAAGCTTTAAAACATTTAAGAAGACATCCCTCTTGCTATTCTCCATCTTCCAAACCGCTGCTTGATGGTTTGGTGCCCAACACTATAAATGAACCTTAAAACCAGCACTGACCTCAGAAAACAACCAAATCTGGCTTTCTTAGAGCATCATGAACATCACTGGGCTAAGGAGAACAGGAACAGCAGCTCTGGGGGTTAGGAGCAGGGGTATCCAGTGAGTAAAGAGTACTCCAAATGAGTAAAGCACAAACTGGGATATAAAAAGTCTCTGCATACCAGGCAGACACAAAGCAGCAGTGCTAGCAGCTCAAGCACCACTACCAATAACTGTAAATAACAGCAATTAAAATAAAAAAAGGCAAGGTCACCTCTTTCAGAAGTGAGATTTCAAGGCAGAAAACCACATTTAATCCATAACAACCAACGTGACCGCAGAGAGGCACAAATAATACCAAGGACACCCAAAGCTATTACGAAAGTCTGTATTAAACTAGGGAAAAAAAAAAAAACAACAAAACTAACAACAAACCTGTTTGTTAAGCACAGACCAGGTACAAATCCTGACCATCTGGAGAAGGAAGCAATCCAGAAACTCATAGTCAGATGGGCCAGTTTAGATGAAAACAATGGTCATTTCAGCAAAAAACAAAACAGAAACCAAATCCAGTGCAAAACAAACCACTAACCAAGTTCTACCACAAACCCAAAATGAAGCAATCAAGGAAGGATGCAGAAAAACATCCCCCTTGGGTCCCTGAAGTCATAGCATTTCCAAATATAAAGCAGACTCTAACACAGAGTCTCTCTTCTCCAGATGGAGGCTGAAGAGCAGGAGCTCAGCACTGCCAGCCAGCCCAGGGCTAAAGCTCCACCAGGCTTTATCCAAAACCGGGCAAGCTGTCCAAGAAATCAAGGAGGAACTTGGGAAAGATGTGAGAAATCTCTTTCATCCTCACTATTTACAAGTGCCAGAGGGGACTCCATCCCTCTGTCAGTGTCTGCAGGGAAGGGTGACAGCAGGGACAGACTCTGCTCTGTGGGGACAAAGGAATGGGCAGGAACTGATGCCCAGGAAGTTACACCTGAACGTGAAAAACTTCTTTACTGTGTGGGATTGCCCAGGGAGGGCAAATATCTCCCTGACTGGAGGTGTCCCAGAACTGCCTGCACACAACCCTGTGCCCTGTGCTCTGGGTAACCCACCCTGAGCTGGTGTGAGCAGGAGTGTCCCTTGTCCCACAGCCAGGCTGGCTCTCCCAGGCAGCCCTGGCACTGCTGCCCACACCAACACCCTCAGAGTGCCCTGCTGATACTGCTGGGGTAGCCAAGGCTCACTAATGAGTCCCCAGCTCCCTGGCTCTGGGCAGAGCTCACTTCATTCACTTGGGCGCTAAGTGCATTCAGTGCTGCCCAGCTAATAGTCCCTGCCATCACTGGCACACACAGGAGCCCTGCCAAGATGACAATTCTGCCTCTTAAAAACACTCCTCACACCACTACACAAATGGCTCTTCCTTTGTGCCCCAAGCCTGAGCAGCCTGTGGGAAATTTCCACCATCCCCAGAGCTGAAAGCACAACACACTTGGGGGTGTTTTGGAGGGGTGTGGGGGCCTGATGGTGTAGAGGGGTGTTTGCACACCTGGAGCCCCACAAGGCAGCATCTCCTGCAGAGTCCAGGCACAGAGAGATCAGGATGGACAGGAGAACCAGCAAAGTTCAGTGTTTAGAGTCATGGAATGGTTTGGGTTGGATGGAACCTTGAAGATCACTCCGTTCCAAACTCCTGAACATCTTCTACCACCAAGCCCTGTCCAAGTGGAACATGGACACTGCCAGGGGTGGGGAATCCACAGCTTCTTGGTCTGTTCAATCCCAGCAGAGATGGAGGCACAGCAGTGGCTGTTTCTGTGTGCCTCCTTCCCCTCCCTCTCGTGGGCACCAGAGGTGGAGAATTTCCATGGATAACCTCTGGAGATTCAGTGCTGCACAGGGACTGGAGAGGGAAGGCTGGCTCAGCTGCTGCTGCGCTCACTTTCAGCCCATCACACAGCAACACAGCACTGACAAGACGTCCCAATTCATCATTCTTAGGGTTGTCCTCAGGTAATCACCAGTAACCTTCATTAACCTGCTCCCCTGGAGCACAGGGGAAAGACAAAAACCCAAAAAGCTCAAAATTGTGAGACCAGGGCACAAAACAAGGCAGCAAACCCCCAAGTTTGTTCTAAACTGCCATTTTCCTTCCCTGGTCACAGCAAAGCCTGTGACACCGTGCCTATAAATTTCCTCTAATGATGCAGCAGTGAGGCAGAGCCCCATCTGTGCCTGGGCACAGGTGAGACTTTTCACTATCGTGTAAGTGCAGGCTGCCTTTCAATTACACTCACCAGCCCATTAGGCAAATTAGATTTGCATATGAGAGGATAACTAGAAAGTCAAGAAATAGGCCCTGAAGGAAAATCCATTCTATGAGCTACATGTCCCTGGGAAGATGTGGACAGGGAGTTTGCTGTCCACCCCTTTAGGGCCACTTTAGGTTTTCATGGTGTTCAGGTTTCTCTCAGGGCTGGCATGGGTTTGAGGACAGCCTCTCCACCAGGCAGAACTGGAGCCAGACAAAGACATCTGTGTTCCCTGCATCCCCAGCTCCCTAAAAAGATGCCCATTTCTGCAGGGAAATGCATCATTTGCAGGTTCTGCCTTGCAGACTAAAATACTACTGGTGTGAGAGAATTTCAATTGATCCCACCTGGGTTTCAATAATACATCACTGAAGTACAGAATTATTTCCAGCACCCTAAGAAGGTCCAGAGGGACCTGATACCCAGTGGTATGGCATTACACAGGTGTCCCATGTCACTGAGGACACCCATGTGGACTAAACAGTTCTGCTCAGGTGATTCTGAAGAATTCATCCGCCTGCACACACTTGGTGTTTTTTGTTTTTTTTTTCCTGGTGAGTGTATGCAAAACAGAGACAACCTAGCTCATCTCCCAGAATCCAGATGGCACTTGCAAACCTTGTCTGTGTATCAAATGTTGTTTTTTAGATCAAGTGTCCCTGGTTGACAACACAGAACTTCACGATGCTATCTTTAGAGAGGCTTCTCTGCAAAGAAACACCCTTGGAGCATACGTTGCAGGAATATGCTAATGTGGCAGGGTGTTTTCAGTGGCCACAAATGGATCTGTTCCCGGGAGCTCAGACACCCCACAACAAGCTGAGACTGGCTGGAGATGAAGGGTCACCCAGCTCCCATGGAAAAGATGCACCAACAAGTTAAAAATTGCAGAGAAAGGTTAAATTACACCACTGGAGAGAGGCAGGGTGAGCTCACAGCAAGGGCACTCACACACAAGTGATGATTACCAAAAAAATCCTACTAAATGGGTGAGGGCAGCTCAAAACAGACAGCAAAGTCTGAAACTTTCCATTCCTTGACTTCTCCTACAAGTTTAGAGATTCTGACCCTATTTCCTGTTCAGCTAACTGCAAGGATCTTATAAAAACCCAGTGATTTTTCTTCCTCAAGGTCTTCACTTCCTCCTCCACATCTCATGCAAAGATAAAAGCAGCACATGCAGAGTAAGTTCTTTAAAACCAACCCATTAAGAAAGAACAAAACTCTACAAAACTTGCAGTCTGACAGATTCCTGAGATGATGATGAAAAAAATGAAATAAAACTGTAGCAATTGTTAAAAGAAAACACCAGCACCCCTCAAAAAACCCACCCTGAGCTGTTTCCTATTCTCCTCAGCTCCAAGAACAAGAATCATCACCTGCATGCGAAAAAGCATGAAAAAAACCCTGACTTATACACACTCCTCACTAAGCAGCAAAATGGCCTGACAAAAACCAAGGAAAAACAAAGAAAGCTGCAGAAACAGGTTATGGCACAGCTCAACCCTGGGATCAGAAGGTGACACCAACAGCACTGAGGTGGCAGAAATAACCCCTCATGCCCGCTGCTGAAAAGAACATTTCAGAACAGTGACATCAGGTAAAGCAGCAGCTTTTGAAAAAAGAAAGTGATCCAGGAGGTAGCTCCTTCCATATTGCAGGCGCTCACAGTAAACACCATATGGCCTGTTAATTTAATTAGGGAGAAGAAACCCCCTAAGTTTGAGATTTGACTTTGAAGGGTTTGAAACAAGTCTGAGGAAAATCACTCGAGATATTCCATGAGGTTGCTTTGCCTCCTTCATCCACCTCTGACCTGCTGTACCTGGTGGTACAGGCCTGGTGCTACCCCAGGCTGCACAGCACCCCTAAGAGCTGGAATTTAAATTTTTTAGAAGTTCACAACCTTCCCCACCACTGCACCTGCACAGAGGCCTCCCAGGAAGATCTGGGTGGTCACTGCCAGGCAGCCAAGCCAGGAGAGGGCTGGATCAGGAAGGAGGGACAGTAAATAAAGCAAGTACTTCAGCTGGACAATATTCTCAGCTAGCAAGCAGATTTTTTATTTTAAATCCTCACAATCTGCATTGGCAGGTCCCACCTGCCAAAGACAGGATGCAGCTCGTGGTGAAGGTCAGCCTGACAAATGGTGGAGCACCAATGCTGGGACACAAAGCCTCAGGGCAAGTCCACTCCCCATCCATGAGTAAGTTTGCATCTGTAACCATGAGATCAACCAACCAAGCCCCAGCTGTCCCTACAGACTTCTGTACCTGAGCAAAGTCTCAGTGCAGTGACTCTGTTTGCTGAATAAAATGTCATTCTCCATTATGGATATACCTTCCATGTCTCTGTGAGCAGAGAGGGGCATTTCTAGGATCATTTCCAGCCAGGGGTTTGCTTTCCTGCATCTGTACCAGCATGGGACACTGCAGCACCACTGCCAGGTCTCTGCACAAACTGCTCAGTGCATCACCAGCAGGAATAGGAGAGATCCTGTGGAAGTGGCTGCTGGGGCACCAGCAAGGATGGAAAGCCACAAAAAGTGATGGTGATTCCCTGAGGAATGGCCTCCCCAGCTGGAAGAGCTGAGGCTGAGGAGGGTCTGGTAGGATCACACCTTCAGCAGCCCCTGAGGGCCAGGCAGCAGCAGCAGGAACATCTCCATGGTGCTCCAAGCACCACCATCCCTTCAGGAGCTGCTCTGGCAGGAGCCTCCAGCACAAACGCCACCAGAACAGCCCTGGGGGTCCCAGCTGGGTGAGGGAAACCCAACACTTCTCCAGAGAGATGCAACCAACCTACCTCAGGCCTGGGTCAGGGCTTTGGCCCCCAGGCTGCTCAGGCAGGGGCACAGAGGGAAGCTCTGCCTGATGGCTCCAGGATGGGCACAGAGGGAAGCTCTGCCTGATGCCTCCAGGATGGGCACAGAGGGAAGCTCTGCCTGATGCCTCCAGGATGGGCACAAAGGGAAGCTCTGCCTGGTACCTCCAGAATTGGCACAGAGGGAAGCTCTGCCTGATGCCTCCAGGATTGGCACAGAGGGAAGCCCTGCCTGGTGCCTCCAGCACAGACACAAGCTGCCACCCTCCTCTTCTCCTGGCTGGCACAAAGTGGGTCAGGGCTGCGTGGGCTGATGGCACGTCACAGGATGTGACCCACCTGTGCTCCCACGGTGCCTCTGAAGAGCAGGGACATTTCCCAGGTAGGGCACAAAGGGATGCTCCCTCCCTCCCTCCTCCTCTTACCAACTGCAGCCCATCTTGTCTTGAGGAAAACCCAGGATTGCTCCATGCCAGCAACACCTCAGAGGATATTTTAGGAGGTTTGGACATTCATGGAACCTGCTGCCCTGTAGATGAATCATACCAGGAGAAAATCACATTGCTCCTAGAAATTTGTAACCTCAGTTGACATGGAGTTTCTCCTTGGCTCTCTCAACAGCTGACTACACTCACAAATTAACATCCCACTTGTTTAATGTGTTTTCCTTTCCTGTGCAGACCCAGGCTGGGATCTGTGTGTCCCTTTAATAGGTGTGTCACAGCAGTATGCCAGAGTTCCCCATTTTCTAGCTAAAAAAAAAAGCCAAAAAACAAGCCCAAACCCAGATAACAAAACATCTAAAGCCCAGCAGACTTCTTCCTGCTAGCAAGGAAACCTCCTCTCAGGACACTGCAAAGATTTAATTTACTACCAATTGCCCTCTGGTTATTTTACATTTATGGGGTGGGGGCTGAAGAAAGGAAGAAAGCAGAGAGGGTGTAATTAGCTTTGCTTGTAAAATGTTCATCCCAGTTGTAACAGCAACTGGAGCCTATCGGGGGCTTAATAGATTTCAGGGTTTTGTTGAAGCTGAAGGGTCTGTGTGGGGTGGGAGGAAAGGCTAGGAATAAAAAAAAGGGGAAAAAATATTTAAAAAAAAAATCAATAAGTGGATCCTACATCTTGCCACAGCCCCATATGGAAGTAATCAAGCACAAGGGTGGCAGCTGGGGCCAATAACAGTCACCTGCAGTTGAGGGACGTGGGGGTTTGGGATGGGTTTTTGATGCTAATTTCCTGCAGGAACAATGCGGGAGCGGGCGCGGAGCGGCTGAATGGGGAGTAGCGGAACAATGGCTGCACCTGGCGCTGCGGGCAGCGCACGGAGCGGCAGCGCCCGGCACATCTGTTCACACAATGCCCTCCCCCTGCAACAGGTCCGAGCTGCAGCCCTCCTCATCCTCCCTCCGCATCCCTTAGCCACACTTTTGGGGCTTTCCAGGGTTTTTTGGGTTTTTTTTGGTGAAAGGGATGGTTGCACAGCATCCCGCCGGCAGGTTGCGGCATCCCTCTGCTACAGACAAGGAGAGGAAGGAAAACTGACTCTTGGCTTTGAAGATCTGCAAGTGTTGGTTCTTCTAAGTGGTTCTTCTGGCCACCTGTGAGTGTCCCCCTTCAATAGCCCAAGTGGTGCTGCAGGCAGCAGAGATGGGAATCCTGCAGGCAGCAGAGATGGGAATCCTGCGGCCGGCAGCGCGCCGAGGAAATTCAATACGCATTATTCTAAAACCTTCAGCTTAGCTTATAAAAATGCCACTGCCCAGCCCAATAAAAGGCATGATAGTTACACTTTAAAATGCTTTGAAACCTCTGAAATCGCTATTGTCCTGTTGGACATAAGCTGCTGACACACAAAGCCGTGCTAAGGTCAAGGTCCTGCCTCAGAAAATTGCTTGCAGACCCAGGAACTGAACCCAAGCCTCTCCGTGCTGCACTTTAACTGTGGGATCACTGCTCACCATTTCTTCCTGGCTGCTGCTCCTGCTCTAAACAAAGGTTTTTCCAGCCATTCCCTGAATGCTGCATGAATTAAGGCAGTCTCCATCATAAAAATAAAAGTTGAACAGACTCCCAGAGACCTGCAGTGACGCTGCCCCCGGGGACTGCTCTGGAGCGTCTGTCGAAACACATTTCATACCTAGCTCCTAACAAGCAATCAGATATGGAAACAGTCACTAGATAAAGGCAAGCTTACAATCCAGCCCAGAACAAGTATGGATAAGCCAGCTCTTATAATGGGAAAAAACCCAACAGGCAACAGATTATGACCATCTTCTGCTCAGATTTAAAAACTAGCCAGCATTGACTTCAATCTGCTGCATGTGCCCAAGTCCTCAAATGACTGTGTTCAGCTCTCCAGCTATACTATAAACATCACACATACATGTCAAACAAATCTTGTTTTTTGTCCAAACCTTAAAAAAACAGATCTGGAAAAAAACAAGAGGCCACCTGGCTCCCCATCCCACCACCATGGGAGAGCGCTGCCTCCTGCTAAATGCTGCTGGTGGTTACTGCATTTATGGGTCAATTTGGGGACTGGAGGGCTGGTTGACTTGAAAACTCAGTTCCTGCAGTCAAACCACACAAACCTGTCAAACCAGTGATAACCTCTACAAGCCAAACTCCACCGTGGGTGATGCAAGACAAAGCTCTGTAAAGCAGCAGTAAAATCATTTGGGACTCACACTCCATGTGGCAGGAGAGGCAGCATTAAGTGAAATCCCACTCTCTTGGGGACCCTGGTCCTATAAGACTGAGAAGAATAAATCAGAAAAAAAACCCCAAACCCAACAGCCTGACCCAGGATTCATGTGAGCAAAGCTCCCTTTGCCTTGGCGGGTTTAAACAAGCCTCTGCAACACCAGCAGATGCAAGTTGCAAAAATAGCAGCATCTTGGAAGTGAGCAGGGGCTGTGGCTCCAGTCCCTGGGCAGAGCAGAGCCTGGCTTGGCATTTTCACTATTAAATGGAGTTTCTGCTCTTTTCCTGGGGGCATTCCCTGTGTAATAGAGTTCTCAGATTAACGATTTATTCTCCTTGCCTTTAGCAATTCTGTTCCTTCCTCAAACCCTTCAAATCCTTCTCTTGGCTTAGCTGCACTTTCCTGTTGGCAGTATTTGCTCAAACTGCCTTTGCTTTACTCTTTTTTCCTTGTTTCCCACACTGGAGTCTCTGAGTTTTGCATTATTTTGTGTGTTTCTCTAACTGCTGGATGTGCTGGGCTCCCCGGCTGTGAAAGGCACACAGTCATTTAGGTGAAGCCCAGGTAGTTCCAAAAATCAGACAGAACATCTTTTCCATATTAATAGTGACAATCATGTCATACAGCAGACAATAGCAGAGGGAGAAAAAAAGTGTCTTCACTTGGATGTCCTGCACCATTTCTATAAAATCATTAGGTCTGGTGACAGAGTTTCAAGCCACCCTCTTCCCCAAAACACAACCACCTCTCTCATCTAAGCACTAGGCACCCTAAATCCTTTTTAAAAATAAAGGAGCCTGAGGAAAAAAAGAAAGTTTCCTTCAGGGCTTGAGCAAGACTCTACTAAATGAGTTGTTTAATGGGCAAATCGTGCTGCCCCGATGCCGGCAGAACTTCCGTTTGCTTAATCAGGGCTCGACCCGCACGGAGACCGCAGAGCAGCTGCTCCAACACCCTGCACTGCCCTCACAAACCCGGGAAGGCTCTAGGAGAGCTGCAGCAGGGGAGCACTGCTCTTTGCCCCTAGATATTGCACACCCTGCATGGCTTTGCTGGGCATTTTTGGGGTTTCAAACTTCTTTGTGCTGGTGCACATTGAGATTTTGAAGCACGCACACTCCTTCTGCCTCCTCTCCAGGGACACACTGGAGGTGTTTGGTGTGTCTCTAGAAGCAGATTTATATTTTTTAAAGCCTCTATTAAATGCTTACATGCTGCAAAAGAAGGAAAACCTTAGGGTGGCCCACAGAGTAGCCAAACTGACCAAGCACAGAGCTGCAGCCCAAGCACACTGGAGGGAGCCCAGCCAGGCTCTCCCTCAGGAAACCCCATCATTTGGCATGTTTAAAGCTAACCTGGACAAAGCAACACCAAAGGGAATCATCCTGCACCAGGCAGCCCAGCAAATATTCCTCTCTCTTTTTCCAACCTGACAGCAAGCAATGCTCAGCCACATTTCAGCTCCCCAAACTTTGAGTGCTGATTTTGGTGCATCTCCTGTGGCTGGGCAGGATTTCTACAGCACATAAAAAGGACTGAGTATCATTGCACAGGAGCTGAGTGGTGTAGGGAGCAGAAAAAGCTGATAATATTTGGGGGAGAAGCTTAAACATGCAACAGAGGGATCTCTACAAGCTACACCAGAGGGTCAGAGGAGTGATTTCAACTGCTGAACCTTCCCAAAAGACAGGGAGGGGGCAAAAGGGCAGGTTTAAACTAAATATGCAAGATCCAGGGATTACAATGGAAAAAGAGAAAATACAGCCTGTCTACAGCCAGACAGTGCAAATATATAGGGGAGGTGTGTTCTGGTATCACAAGATTGATCTGGGAGATTTAGATGCTGGGAGCATCAGTTGCTGCTCAAGGAGTGCAAAGACAAAAAGGGAGCAGCCTCTGACACAATGCAGAGAAGCCTTGAAAACACGGGGGAAATTAAGGAAATTTGGGAGCCAATGGAAGAAATCCACCTCTGCAGTTTACACCCCCCCAGCTTCAATACCAGCATGCAGAAACCAGAGTGAGCCTAGGCACAGCAGAAAAACACGTTCTGCTAAAACACACAAACCCCTTCCTGCATTGCCATTTCCCCAGAAAACGCCAAATCCCAGCCCTCTGCTCACGGAGGGGGTGGTGGGGGGGGGAAGGAATAAAATAAAAAATACCCATTCCATAGCAACCCAGAACGAGCTGCACCGCAGCTCTCCTCGGAGAGAGTTTAGTGTTTTTTCAGCTGCAGAATGCTCGCATGCAGCCGGCTGGGCTATTGAAGTTTTCCCCAGCACTGCAGAGGAGCGAGGCAAGGCTGGCAGGGCGCTGCGGCCGCCGCTCCCCGCCTGTGCCCGTACCTGGTGCGAGCCGGGGCTCGGAGCTCTGCCCAGCCCGAACCTCGCCGGGCTCAGCACCCCCGAGCATCCCCCCGAGCATCGCTCCGAGCAAACCAAGCGCTGCTTCAAAATAACCCCGTTCCTTGCTTACCCTAGCCAGCGAGGTTGCAAGGATCCAGCTGCTGTGCAATACACCTCGTTTCTTTCAAATAGAAAGAAAAGCGCTCTTCCTCCTCCTCCTCCTCCGCCCGTGATCTTCGAGCGCAGCCGGAGCCCAGCCTGCCTTCTCCTTTCATTAGCTGGACATGTGTCAGGTCCCGCACATCTGCGATTTCTCACTGCCTGGAGCCGCCTGTCCGATTCCAGGGAAACACAGATGGATCCCAGATGGGAAGGTCCTGCCAAACAGACCAGCTCTCCACCTTGCCAGAATACCCAGCTCAGAGGCAACACACCCTCGGCTCGCTGCCTGCTCCCTGCCTGCGCCGCGCTGCTGCCAGGCTGCTCGCCAGCTGATGTCACCAGGCACACACCTACCAGCGCCTCGCCGCCCGCCTGACATTAACTTGTTAAATACACCGGATTTGTTTATGGCCGGCAGGAACAGCGAGGAAAAAGCTCCGCCACCCCCCTCCTCAGAGCCGCCTTTCACCGCAGCCTCTGCCCCAGCCCCGCGTTTGGAAACGGGGATGAGCTCTTGGCTAATTTTCCGAAGGTTTCCCCATGCACGTAAATCTTCGTTGCAAACTCTCTCCCCTCCCCGTCCCCAGCAAGGCAGAGTTTGCGGCGCTGGAAAATCGGCATGTGTTAGCAATTAGAAGCAACAACAAGATAACAAGATACTGATGTTGCAAGGGTACCAAACGCGGACTGGAAAATTCAAAGGAAGAGCAATTAAATGTGTAACATACTACCCGGCTCGAAGAGGAAGTGTTAAAGGAAAATGTAAATCCGAAATGTTTTATACCGGGAGTAAACTCCACCAGAGATCTCGGAGCACCGAGGGAGGCCCGGAGCAGGAGCCCACTGGGCAGGACCACATTTGGCCATTTCCCCCTCCCATTAATGCACAGCCGTGGCTGCTGTGCCACCTACGAACCTCTCGGTAATCCTGACAGGCTCTCCCCGAGGTGCGGCGTCAACAACACATATTAACAGGAGGCCCCTGACTAATCCCATCAGCCCGGCACCATTCACCGCCAGCCCGGCGCTGGGCAAACACGGATTTACACAACAGCATTCCCGGCCACGGCCCTGCCTGCTGGGGACTGCCCCGAGCGGGGACAAACACCCCTCCAGAGCGCCCAAACCACCCTGCCCCACACCAGCCCACTGCCAGCTCCCCTAAACCGCCCCACGAGGAGAGGCAGTGCTTGGTTTTTGCCTGCACACCAAGCACAGGCACATTGTACACCCCACGAGGAGAAGCAATGGTTGCATTTTGCCTGCAGACCATGCTCAGGCACATTTTAAGACCTCAGAAGGGATCCACTGCTCCAGTCCTTACAGCTTAGCAGGTTCAGGTCTTGATCCTTTCCAAATCTCTGCAGTCAACAACACCTCTCTCTCCAGCTACTTTTTTAGAGAACCAGAGACCTCAATACTTCCCCAGCCAGCAAACCAAGAGCCTGACACTGCTCAAGCTGGGGGATGCTGCTTTTTCTCAAGTCCAAAAATCATACATGCCAAATTCTCCACAGTTGGTGTAGGCATGACAGGATAGTTACTTGTTCACAGGCAGCAAAATGCTCCTTTTCCTGAAATTCCCAGGGCTCTGGCAGGCTACTGCTAACTGCTATGCCCATAAACCTTCTGGAGGTACTGCCCCCCAGCATCTCACCTAACCCTTCACCCTGGCTTCTCTGCTGCTTATTCCTAATTAGTTTAAGGTACCTCTGCTTCCCTTTGGGAGGGGGAAAAGGCTGTAAAGGGAGAGAACTGCTTTAAAGGAAGCATTAAAAAGCATTCTGCAAGCAGGCACGGCATGAGTCCCTGAACACAGGGGCCATGATCTCCTCCTGCAGAGGACAGGCCTCCCAGTGCAGGCAGGATGCTGTGTGTTAATGGGGGCAATTTGGGCAGGAGAGTTTTGGGCTGTTGTAGGAGCACATGAAGCTGCTGGGCAAACACATCACTGTGAGAAGAGCAGCCTGGCTGCAGGCAGAGGGGACACAGGTTTACAGCAGCTCTCCCTCCTCTAAACCTCACCCAAGAGCAGCAATTCCACATGCTTCACTTAGGAAAAAAGAAGTGAATCACATTCAAGTATCAGCACACAAACACCTGGAGCATCCCATGAGATGATGCTCAGGCAGCAGAACAGGTTGGGAACAGGCAGATCCAGCAGTGCCTCCCAGCACCCCAGCCCCACTGGAGGGGCTGCTGGCAAGGCACATCAATAAAACATCCAGGTTCAGAAAGTTCAGCTCGCTGGGGCTTCTGACACTTCTGATGGAGGTTGCGTAAAATAGCGAAGCTCTCAATATTTCATAAGCTGAGATGGAAAAACCATCTCTGAATTACACAGACAATGAAGGGAGGCACAACCCAAGCAGCTCCACCAACACCAGAACTAATAAAGTTATTTTCCTATGGACTTGCATCTCATGGTTGGCTCCCTGGCCCCTCACGCTGTGAGGTCCCCAACAGGAGCCGTGCCTGGCTGGGTCGTGGTGACAGCGGTGGCTCTCATGTGGATTCTGTGATGTCTTCCAAGAAGCAAGCTCATGTTGCAGCCCGGTCCCCAGTGGAGATGGCACCAGGGCAGCCCTGAGCTCCCAGAGTTCAGAATCCAGCATCAGACACTGCTGCTCCCTGTGCTGCCCTGTCCCACCACCCCCGGAGCAGCCTGAAGTGGGCAGTGGACTCCTAGATGCCACCTGGGATCTGCCAGGTCTTTGGGTCAAAGCCATAACAGGAGTACCCTCAGAAGGCACAGGAGACACCCTGGGGTTGGGATAAAGGAGCTTTAGGTGAAATAGGTAACCAGCACGAGGTGTTCCCTTGCCTGCTTTTTTAACCATATTTCAGTTTAAGGACCTGAACAGCTTGTAACGCTTCACACAAACAAAAGCTGTCCACAAATGTGACAACTGGGTTCTAAGTACCCTTTGTCAACTATGGCTAAATAAATCTCTTCAATGTTTTTACAACCTAAAGCACTTTGAAACGTCAAGAACTCAGGTCACTGCAAGTATTTTAAGTATAGTTACAACGACTTTATAAACCTTTATGAAAAGGCACATAACTCTTTGTCACTGTGTCCACAGCCCAGTGTCTAAAACCCCACCATCCTCAGGGAAGACACCCCCACTTCTTGCAGGGAGGCAGGAATAAGCCAGACCTCATGGCTCAGCATTAGAGTAAGACAGATGGATGGGTGCTTTTGGGTTCTTCAGGTATAAAAACCACGGATACCAGGGTGTCCTGAGTGGAAGTCATTGCCAAACCTTCTTTGAAGGGCTCATGGATTGTGTCTTATGTATGATCCACAGGTCTCAGCTCACCCAAACCATGAGCTATCCCCAAGCTCATCCCTGAGCTCCCCACTGGCAGAGGCAGGTTGGTAAAGTATAGAATCACAAAATCCCAGAGTGGTTTGGGCTGGAAGGGACTCATCTCATTCCACCCCGTGCCATGGCACACCTTCCACTATCCCAGGGTGCTCCAAGCCCTGTCCAGCCTGGCCTGGGACATTTCCAGGGATCCAGGGGCAGCCACAGCTGCTCTGGGCACCCTGTGCCAGGGCCCCAGGTTGCTGCAACCTGGGATGGGAAGTCCATCCACATGTCATCTACTGACTCCTCTCACTGTTCCCAAGAGGCTTCTCTGCTCCTAAAAATGCATTAAAGCAGCTTTTGTAGCCCAGACATCACCAGCACAGTGGAAGGAAACAGAAGTGCAGGCAGCATGGGGAGAACTTCTTTCCCCAGCTCATCATGCTAATCTGCTTCTGCTTTCTTCTCCTGGGAATGTTCCATGGAAAGAACGATGCAAGCAAAGTTTGAACACTGGGAGCTATTGATACCTGCTGCTCAGTGTGGTTTCTGAGGAAAGCAAGGAAATCTGAAGAATTTTTCCAGTTTGCAGTGGAATTTTTATGCCCATTGCCACAGCGAGCACAAGAGACCCGAACTGCTTCTGATTTCTCTGCTGTTCCACAGATAGTTCATGATGTGCCTCAGATTTATTTTTTGCCTGTCTTCTTACCTCAGAAAGAAGCTTCACTTGAATTCAAGGCAACCCTGGAAAGCCTTTGCCTTTTTAAGCTGACCGCTTTCCATTGCACAGAAAAATAAATCCAAATGCACTAAAGGCAGCCAAAGCCATTTATCAGGCTAAGTAGGAACCGTAAATTCATGCTAACTGGAATCTGATGGAAACCAATTGGGATCCTCCTCCTCCTCCAGGCTCAGGTCTGGCAGGAAAGTCAAACATTTTATTGCCTTCTTTATGCCTTACAAGACAGTGGAGCCAAGAAGGGACTGCTCCCTTTGAAGCAATGCTGGTGGGGTTGCAAGGGACACTCAGTGACTTGAGTTCAAGCTCAACCCCCAAAACTGAGATCAGACCTCTCCATTCCTGGCAAATTTATCACATTTAACAAACATCCTCTTTTCAATACATCCATTATTTGAATTAGCACATGGCAGATTATGTTAACAAGCTTAATTTGTCACAGAATCATGGAGAAAGGAAGGAATCTTAAAGCTCACCTCATTCCACTCCCTGCCAGGGACACCTTCCACTGTCCCAGGCTGCTCCCAGCCCTGTCCAGCCCGGCCTTGGGCACTGCCAGGGATCCAGGGGCAGCCACAGCTGTGCCAGGGCCTGCCCACCCTCACAGGGAACAATTCCATCCTAAAATCCTGTCTCACCCTGCTAAGGCACACTCAGATCTTCCAGATCCTTGTCCCAGGTCCCTCTCCAGCTCTCCTGGAGCCTAGGCACTGGAAAGGGCTCTAAGGTCTCCCTGGAACTTTCTCTTCTCCAGCCTGGACATCCCCAGCCTCTCCCCAGAGCAGAAGAGCTCCAGCCCTCAACAAAATCCAAATCCAATCACATTGCCTCCTTCAGGAGCGAACACGAGCAGTATTTGGATTTTGTGCCATTTTAATCCTCCTCAGAGAGGGGAAAAAAACACATTAAAAGTTGGCCTTAACTGAGCTGGAAGAATTTTACACCCAGGACATCCACAATCAGACATTGCCAAAAAAATCCCCCAAATAATCAGATGCAACAAGGAATTAAACACAACCTGAGGAAGTTATTAAAACTACTCCTGGCCACCCATTAAGGGAGGGTAGGGGACACACATCACCTAAGCACATGATGCTTTATTCCTGTGGCCACATCTGTAAAGAAAAAACATGAAGGAACTGATGTCCTATGCACAAAATATCCGCTCCAAAACAACAAACCAATTCCTAAATCTAACACCCTTGCTCTGATTAGAAATCCAAGCTTCTGTAGCTGTCACGGGTATTTAAACCAAACACAGAAATATGGAAAAAATGAGTAATCCTATTTGGAGAGAGAGGAAAATCCAGCCTGCAGAGGATTATTTCTAGTCCAACAGCCCTGCAGCTTGACAGTATTTTCCAGATCAATAGCAGTGCCATTTGATTACAGAGATTTGTTCAAATACATACATCCACTCCCCTCCAATTGTCATTTCAGTGATTCTCAACTTCAGCTGCCCAGACCAGGAGCTCTGCTGGCACTGGAGGCTGTGTGGATGCAGCTCTGCTGCAGCTCTCAGCCCCCTCTCCCTGCTTTAGAAACCCCAATTTCCTGTCTGCATCTGACAGTTTTGCCCCACTTCTTGCAGGACCATCCTCTTTAGCACCTGTTTTGGGTGCAGACAAGCTTTGGAAGCCAAAATCCTCCCTTTTTCAGGTGAGGTGATGGCTTTGAGAGCAGCGTCCTGGATCAGGCACCCTACTCCAGGCTCCCAGTGCTCTCAGCAGCAGATGTGGAAGACCATTTACAATTTAGAAAGCACAGATTAAAGCCTAACAAAGCAGCAGAATTTGGGTTTTTTTCCCTCATCCCAGGCACCACTGTGAGCAATAAAGCAGGTGATGGATTCCAAGCCCCTTCCCTACAGCAGGCTCACTACATCCCAGTTTGCTCCCAGCACCTCCCTCCACTGGTGCCTTCCCTGCCACAAGCTCTGGCTCTTCCCCTGAGAATGGCTTTTCCTCCTTTATCTCAGGCTCTTTTAACAGAAGGAGCTTTTCCTTCTTTATCTCAGGCTCTTTTTTCCCCAATTTCACCCTGAGCTTCCCTCTGCTCCAGGCCCTTATCTGTGAGGGCTGCTGGGGCTCTGCTCCTTTCCCAGTGCTTCAGAGGAGGAAAGTGGCACCTCCCCACCATACAGCCACTCAAGGACGGTTCTTTTCTCATTAATTAGTTGTCACTAACCTGATAACCTTCATTAAGAATATTCCAATTCCCATCTCCCTTTAAAAATAAAATAAATCCCAAGTTGTTTTGTTCATTACACCCAGCAAAACCACCAGCTTTTCCCATAGCATCCCAGTTTAGCACCGAGCTGGGTTCCCTTCCTTCCAGCCTCAACCAATCACAAAAACCACATTTCAAACATGGATTTTTGCTAGTTTTTTTCCTCCATTTACTTTCCCCCTATTTTTCTTTGCCAGCTCCCTTCTCCCGCTTCCCGCTGACCCTTTAGACCTAACAAACGCTGCCTTTGGGGGGGAGCAAAAAGAAGAAAGAGCCCAGCGCAGCCCTTTGCGCCTGGCCCGGCATTCCAGCGCCGCGCTGCCGGCTCCACAAAGTCTGATTTAGGAGCACTGCTGGGAGCTATTAGTTTACGAAAGGCCCAGCACGCCCACCCAGGCTCAGGGGCGGCGAGAGGCTCCCCTTTCACCGCTGCCATGTGCCTCCCAGCCCGGCTGGAGCGCTCGGCAGGGCACGGAGCCAAGGCAGGGCCAAGGCAGGGCCAGCCCGGCCGGCGGGTGGGAGCGCAGGGACAGGGCCGGACATCGGCCACAGCACAGAGATTCATTCATGGGATGCTTATTGAGAGTCCAGCCTCCATCCAGGCTCTCCTTTTATCACAATAATGAGGTTGGAAGAGAGCTCTAAGATCATCGAGTCCAACCTTTGCCCTATGTCGTGGTTTCAGACCGTGACACCCTAACAGCTCACCCAGACCATAGCACCAAGTGCCATGGCCAGTCTTTGTTTAAACACATCCACAGATGCTGATTCCATCACCTCCCTGGGAAGTTCACTCCAGTATTTATTATTCTTTCATTTTATTATTCTTTTTTTATTCCTAATATCCAACCTACACCTTCCGTGCTGTAGCTTGAGACTGTGTCCTCTTGTTCTGTCAGTGCTGCCTGGTGGAAGAGACCGACCCCACCTGTCTGCAGCCTCCCTTCAGGAAGGTGTAGAGAGCAATGAGGTCACCTCTGAGCCTCCTCTTCTCCAGGCTAAACAGCCCCAGTTCATTCAAATGTTCCTCACAGGGTTTCTGATCCCAGCCCCTCACCAGCCTCGTTGCCCTCAAGCATCTCAACACCCTTCCCAAACTGAGGGGCCAGAGCTGGACACAGCACTCAAGATGGGGTCTCACCAGTGCTGAGTACAGAGGTAGAATGACCTCCCTGCTCCTGCTGGCCACACAAAATCAGAGCCGGGTAATCAGAAGTGGAATCAATCTTCAAAACCACCTTACCCCACCCTTCCCTCCTTCTCAAGGGGGAAGCTTCTGAAAATACTCATCCCTGTACCCTCCCAGCACCAAAACGTGGCCATGCAAACCCAATCCACCAGGAGGGCAAGGACGTCGCTGTTCCTCCTCTCTCCACATCCCAGGCTGTTGTGGGCAGGGCAACATCTTTGTTTCTGGGAGATCACACTGTGCTGTCCACACTCAAAAGCACTGCCAGACCCATCTGAGGGTAGGGATCACAGAACCCCAGAATCATGAGGTTGGAAGAGACCTCTAAGATCATGGAGTCCAACCTGCGCCCTAACACCTCACTTAGACTATAGCACCAAGTGCCATGGCCACTCTTTGTTTAAACACATCCAGAGATGGCAATTCTACCATCTCACTGGGAAGAGCAGTCCAGTATTTATTATTCTTTCAGTAAAAAAATTCTTCCTAATATCCAACCTGCTTCCCTGCTGTAGCTTGTGACTCTGTCCTCTGGTTCTCTCAGTGCTGCCCAGTGGAAGAGACCAACCCCACCTGTCTAAAACCTCCCTTCAGGAGGTTGCACCTGCCTGGTGCTCCTTATTGCTGTGTCCTGTAACCACTTCCTCCTTTTTGTATCCTTTTTGTTTCCACTACTATGGTTTTAATCTCTTTTTTTGCCGTATTTTTTGTGAAAAATGCATGTATTTTATGATTGGTTTTTTTGCAAATATTAAGATGAATATTATATGTGTTGTGTTAGAAAATTATGCTGTATTAATTCTCTTAAGTAGTGTGTTAAATATAGTTTTAGGTTATAAAAAATGTTAAAATAAAAACAATGCTATGTAGGATACTTTTTTAAAAGAAAGGACTCGCACCAAGATAGCAGCCACAGGACACCTAAATTTTTCAGAGAAAGAGAATCTCCATTATCAGGAGAAACGAACTTCTTCCCACCTCAAAGGCACTGTCAGGATTCAGAGGAAGAAGCTGACACTGCCCAGACAGAATCCTGTGTTTGAATGGAATTTATGCATCATGTGTGAGGTGTATGAATATGCAATAGGCTGTTGTTTTTAAGGGTTAATCCTTTGTTAATGTGGGTCCTTTTTCGGGCTCCTGCTGCCCAGAAAAGGTACCCGGACTGCCCATAACTCTTTGTCTCTATTGTCTCCTATTGTCCTAATTCAAATAGCCCAAATTATTGTTACTCTAATTGTATTACTATTTTTATAACCATTTTATTACTATTAAACTTTTAAAAATTTTAAAAACAAGTGATTGGTGTTTTTCACATTTTTGATTCCCTTCTCCACTGTCTCCTTCCACCATCTCCAGGCTCCTCATCTGCCTCAGCAGCCCCAACAGCTGATCCTGAAAATCATCACTGTCATCCCAACCATTGGAATCTGCTGAGCAAGTTCAGCCACTGCCTAGGTGTGTGCTACCTGACCCTGTTACCCTCCCAGAATTAAAGCATCCATCAGCCTCCCAAAAATGTGAGCCATGGGGAATTTAATGGCTGGCCAGATTATTATCCCAAAATGTCTGGTGTGGATGTAAGACAGAGTTAACTCCCCAAAACTGAAGATCAGCTCAGTGGTGGGAGAGGCAGTGAGAAAGGAAAGGGGAAAACAAGCAAATGAAGCATCATTTTGGAGTCATCAGGGTTTTGACATTCTCCAACTGGCTTCTATTAGCATTGCATCTGTTTGGGTGCCTGAAGGAGAAAAAAAATCAAAGGCAAGACTCATTTCCAGAGGTATAGAGCACTCAGCAGGTTCTCTGTGCTCTGCAGTGTTTGGATGCAGCTCAAGGAGGACCAGGCACAGTGAACAAGGACCTGAAATTTTATTACCTTCCCCTCCTGCCGGAAGCAGAGCCTATTTGCAGATTTACAGCTCGTGTCAACAGGAAGTTCTTGTTTACAAGTTTCCTGGAAAAAAAGCCAGCATTCCTGTCCTCCACCACAGCCTGGTGGGAATGCTGCCTCGTGGGGGAGAGCTCAGATGGGTATGGGAGACAGGAATTGAGTTTTGGCCATGTAAAACATACAGACAGATAAAGCAATGAAAAAAAGAAAAAAAAAAAATTGAAGACCAGAAGGAGAACAGTAATTCAGCAATTTGGTGGAAAATGCACGGCAAGACAGCACAGCCGCGTCTGGAAAAATACTTTTGTAGCATCTGGGATTCACACTTCAAAGAAGCAGAAGAATTTTAAGAGGATGAAAAGCCATATTCAGGCTAACATGCATTTTTCTCTTCTGGCCCAACTCTTCTGTCATTCCCATTACACTGTTCCTCCAGGAGTCACAGCCAAGCTCAGCTGGTCACACTGGGGTGGGCCCTCCTCTCCCAGTGAAGGCATTAATGGGACCACAGTGTGTCTGGGGGTGCTGCTGGATCCACCAGGATCCATCCATCCCCAAACTCTGCCCCAGATGGAGTTGAGGACATTGTTTATTGCCTTCACAAACTGGAGCCCTGGATATGAAACCTGGATTTAAAATCTTCCCCTTTCATATGGTTATTAAAAAAAAAAAAACCAACACCAAAAACCAAAACTGAAACCAAACAAAAAAAACCCCAATATTTGTTCCAAAATTACACAAAACAAGAGGACATGAGGACAGCCAAAGGTCAAGCAGTCAGAGCTCTACCAGGATGCCAAAGACCCAAATATTTATTTAGGCCATGCTGTACAGTTTGCAAAGACAGCTATGGAGTGCTCAGGGTGGTATCTGATCTCCTGAGAGAGAACACATTGCTCCCAAGGAAGGTTTCTGTCTCGACAGATGGACATTTTCCAACAGAAGGATGACTCAATCCCAAGATCCCTCTGACACAAACTCATGCAGCAACACACAACAGGTACAGAAAACCAAGCCTCAAAAAGCCACACTCAGCTCCTCCCTAGACAAAGGGCTGGAGAAAACCAAGCTGACAAAGCACTCAACCCACCCAGCCTTACCAACTTCCAGCATTTAACATGCAGAAGGCTTGAAAGAACTGAGCTGAAGAGGAAACTCAGAGCTGGTGCAGGCATCAGGTCCTTCCAACGCCACCACAAGTGTGCCCAGCATAGATTTAAGCTGACCCTCCTCATCCAGAGCTGCACATCTCCACTCATTCCCTGCTATTTGAGCTCTTCTCACACCAACCAGCAGCACTAAGAACAAAATTCCCAGGAGAATCAGAGAGATAGGGAGGAGAGTATCATGCAAAGGTTCCAAAACTTATTTTTCCACCCTGAGTCCTTCTCAGGAAATCATTAGTGAGGAGCTGCCTGCCCTGGATGCCAGCATTTCACAGCCAGGTGCCACCAGCCCTGTGCAGGAGGATGGAAGCTCAAAGGGGGATTTTGCAATAGGCTGAGAGGAACATTTGCTGAAAGCATCCCATCAAAGCAGGCAGGTGTCCTCTACCCCACACCCTGGACATACTTGTTCAGACAACTTCAAGAGCCAGAAGAACCTAAACACCTGTAGGGTGAAGTTAATTTCCATGCACAGAGAGGGACAAAACAAGAAAATCATTACCTTCAATCCAAGCCTCAGGTTTACTAAACTTGAAACTTCAAAAGTCATCAAAAATCATCATTTTCTACACCATGAGTTACATTTAAAAAAAACTCAAAAACCTCAGGGAGAAGAGTAAGAAAGAGACAACTTTAAGAAAACCAATAAAAACGTGGAGCAGGAGATAAAAAAGAGGGATTCATCAGCAAAGCTCCTCTAAAGTGGGGCTGGAGTTGATATCAGAGGCAGTTAAACTGCAGCATTCTGGGAAGAGTTAATTTGATTTGGCTGTGACTACTGGGGGGAGAAAAAACACCCAACAAAACTAAAGCAGCTCAAGCACATGTACTTCCTCTTGATTTGATTAATGCTACCCAGGGCTGTGGCCAAGGTGAGGCTGAGTTTATTGCCCTGAGCCTGCTCTGCCCAGGTGAGGCAGCCCCTCCCAGGGCTGCTCTGAACTTCTCCCAGCTGTGTTTTCCCCATGCCCCAAACGGCTCCACCTGGGGCTGCAGATGGAGCAGCTGCAGCTGAAGGCAAACACCTGGTGAGCCACAGCCCTGCGCTGCTTGCAGGGGGAGATCACAGTTACAGCAGCTCCTGCCCTGCTTAAGGCCTTATCAGGGTTTTAAGTGCTGTGTTTGTGGTTAATAATCTGCTCCCTTTGAGCCCAGGGGGCCTGAAAAGCTCAGCTGGGCAGCTTTGCACTGACCAGCCACCACAAACCTCCTGAAGGTGTGGAAAGGAGGGATAAATCCTACTCAGAGTACAACACCACTGGTACTCCACTGACTGTACCTCACACAGCAGCTTTGGGCTGCACCAACCCAGCCACTGCAGGTGTGTCCAGGTCCCTGAGGGGCTCCAGGCTGGCAGGAGGCTCCCCTGGGACACAGCAAGGAAAACTCTTGTCCTGTTCACTGCTGATGTCTGACTAGTGAATACTGGAAATTCACCTCTCCAGAAAAACATTTGACAAATTCTCATCCTGTAGGGAATGTCATGATGAGCAGAGCAAGAGAAATACCAGGGCTGGTTTTTAAGGGATTTTTACAGCAGTCACATCAAGTAACACCCCTCTTCAAGTCAATACTGCACTCTGAGCAGCTTTTAGTCCAACAGTTCATTCCTCTTGGAGACTCTTTACAAATAAGCAGCAGCGTCATACAACTACCTGGTTAGCAGTGCTGCTTCAGCATTTCTTTGCACCATTTTCCTCCATTTCTTGCTCAGTGATGGCAATATTAATAATATTTATATTGAGAACAAAAATATTAATAATATTTCTATTAATAATATTTCTATTAATAATATTTCTATTAAGAACACAAGGGTATATAACTACAAGATTACAAACTGGAGAGGCAGACAGTGCATTTAAAAAAAACCCCAAACCCACTTCCCAACAAGATCCAGACATTTATGGTCACCAAAGAACCAGCAAAAGAAAAAACAAACAAAACTGTTTGTTTCCCAGCAGTAATTTTCAAGTGATCTGAGCTGAATTCAGTATTGTAGTCATACAGGAAAAAAAATCCATGAGAAATGCTCAAGGCAGGGGTTTGGAACAGGATGGTCCTTAAGGTTTCTTCCAACCCAACCATTCTGGGAGTCTATGTAATAAAATGTTGGGGGAAAAGGAGATAATTTAAGGGTTAAATTAAATCTTGCAAGGCCAAAGTGACAGGAATCAGTTCCAGAAACCTCCAGGATTTTAAAAACCTGATACAACTTTAACTTGTATCGACTGTAAAAGATCCTTGTGCAAATTAAAAGCTTTCCCTGCCTGTTTGTTTGGGCATATGGAAAAGCTGCAAATTCACTCCCTGAGGTTTGCACTGAGGAGGCTGCTAAATGCCAGGAGGAGTCTCAGGACTGGGATATTTGGATGCTAAGGAGTGCTGGAGGTGCAGCATTCTCCCACGTGTTCAGGAGTCAAGTCAAATCAAGCCAACATTTGTAAAAACCCCTCCTGGGCCCTGTTTCCAAACACCTGCATCCCTGGGCCCCCTGCTCTCCTGTTCCTCAGTGCATCTCACTATGAAAATGTAGAGTGCCTGCCTTCCTCACCCATGCAGAACAGCTAATCCCAGCAGGATAATCCTGCTTTAATGAGAAAACTATAGGACCTTTGACAAAGCATATAAATCTCATAAAAGCCCTACTACAACATTCCTCAGTCTCTGGGACTGGATGACATGTCTGAAATGAATTTTGCATGTGGCTGTCTCAAAGCTGTGCAAGGTAACACGTGGCAGGGAGAGCAAACTGCTCCCTCTTGCTTGCAAAGACACCATAAAATCCGTAACAGTGCTGCAGGCAAACTCCCCATGCCTCTGGACATGTGTGCCACTCCATCAACAAAACAGCTCACCCTTGCCTGCCACAGCAGCCAGAGGACACTGGCATCTCCCACTCCTTCTCTCCAGCTCACAGCACACTCCCCAAATGGAATGGCCATGATATAACTGACCTGCCCCAAGTCAGGGCTCCAAAGGTCCAGTAATTCCCTACAGCCCAACAGAGAGCTGGGAGATGGCAGGAACTCTGTGTCTTGGGCTGCAGAGCAGCTGTTGAGCTCCAAGACAAACCTCAGAGCCTCTGCCAAACTGGGAATCTGTGTCAGGTTTTGTATGACAAAAAAAAAAAGATTTGAGAACAATTCCTCATTACAACTTAGGTGTAGAAATGCACAGACACTTTTTTCTGACCTCACAAGACCTTGCTCCAGCTCCAGAGAAGAGCCCAATGAATTGACATTTCAACACTTTCTTTTCCCCTCAAGTACAAACACACAAGTGCTGAGAAAAAGCAGTGATGCTCTGACCTGACACGACCAGTCGTGCTGAGGGATAATTCCTGTGCTGTATCAGTGACTGGAATTACCAGGGCTTTGCCAACCATTCAATGAGATGGAAACTCGTGCTCCTACTGCCAGAATTTGTTTGTCAGGCCATAAACTATTTAGATGCCCTGAATATTTTGCTCCTGTGTTATAAAACAGGTGTGAAGAGGTGCATCTCCATCCACAGAGCAGCACAGCCTTTTGGACACATCTAAATTCCTGCTGTGCTGCATGTGCTTAGGGAGAGCTGTACCCTGGCTTGTCCTTCACCAAAAGAGGCCCTCAGAGCATGGATGGGGATGGGGTCACACCTGCCCAGAGCCCACCTGAAGCAGGACCAGCTCTGAGTGGTGCTGCCAGGTTCTCCAGAGCTTCCTGGGCCACCTCAGACCAGCAGGAGCAGCAGCAGGACAGTAAAAATGTAGTGGAAACTGAGGCAATCCTTACACATGCACAAGGGAAAAAAGGAGATTCTGTGCCAACAAAACTTGTTTGGTACCTGTGAGACTGAAGGCAAGAATTCCTGCATGGATCACATCCTGGTCTTTGGTGCTCTGCTGTCCTTGTGCCACCAGGAAAGTCCTCAGCACTGATGGAGGATCAAGATGTGGTAAACAATGTTCAGGAGCAGTGACTGAGCCTACAAGTGTTTTTTTCTGAGCATATTTTACCATAAAATCATAACAAATTTAATTCCATTAGTTTTATCTCAAACTCAGCTTTTTTAATTAGAGGTACAGGGCTCGAGGGAAACTGCTGTAATTATTAAATGGGAAATAAAATCTGATGAACACAGTAACTGCAGTGATTGAAAACTTAAATAAAACTGGTAGAGGACTAATCAAGAAATATCTAAAAATCACCTGCTCAACAGTTTGTGTGCTCTAATAGTTATTTACCTATTCACATGCACAAAGAGGCTTTATTCTCCCTCTTGCTAAAATCAATACCACAAAAGAAAAAAAAGACAAATATTCAAATATTCAAATATTCAAGATGAAAACAGACAAGCACCTGGGAATGTTTTTGGAGTACTGCAGTGGAGTACTCAGAAGATTCTATCAAATTAACTTCTGGGTGCTCAGCATGCCTAGATAAAGAGGGAAAACCAAGCTTTCATGGAAAAAAATCATCCCCTGGGGAGATAAAAGGACACCACCAGTGTTTGTGGAATGTGGAAACTCAGGTGGGCCAAGGGCAGTGATGTGAAGTCAGGTGTCCCGCAGCAGAGGGGTGAATAAACCCCAGTAAATGGATGCAGGTGATCCACTCACAGTTCCAGTGTGAGCAGATCTGCAGTCACTGACAGGGGAGCCACAAGAACAAGGCACTGGCACTCCACAGGGCAGGAGCTGTGGCACACAGGCAGTGCCTCTCTGCAGAACATTCCTGAGGACACACACACTTCCCCAGCACCATAAAGTACAGTGTGTCCCATTACTCACCACGGAAGGTGATCCATCAGCATCTGTAGTGTGAACAGGGAGGCAAACAGCAGAAGGAAAGCAAAGTGCTAGAAAGAATTCCTGGCTAGAATTTGCTGCTTTAAATCTTCCCATGAACGCGGGCTGCGAGCTGCAGAACGCCACACTCGCACCGGGAAAGCAAAATGGGTACAAGGCTCCCATCCAAGTCGGGTTTAATGGCAGAGAAGATAGATCTGCTCTTTGAGAAAAATCCCAATTGTTGATTTCTATTTTGTCTGGCGGTGCAGTACAGTATTCCTCCCTCCTTCCTGCCAAAAGTGGTGGAAGTACGATGTGCTTTAAAGTAATTACAGCAGCTCAGCTCAGAAGTGGCTGCATTTCAAACGAGGCAGGAGATGCACAAGTGGGGAGTGGCTGCTCCCAGCTGAATGCTGAACCTGTATTCAGACCTGGGGATGAAAAGGTTCTCTCCAAAACAAACCACGCCACATTTGCTTCTGATACCTGCCCAATTTGTCCCCTTCTGGTCTGCCTTATCCTGCTGCACCTCCGTGGGTGGCTGGAAAACCCAGGGCAGCATGGCTCAACATGGCACCTGTGGGCAGGACACGCCTTCCTACAGGGATTCAGCTAGATCCAAATTTTTTTCAACTGGTCTCTCTCTGACTCTTCAGCAAAACTTGCAAACATTTGGCTGTGCCAACCCTGCACCCCTCTAAACGCTGCAGTATTGGAAGTGTGCAGTATTTTCATTATTGGTGGAACAGCCATAATTATCCAAATAAAACTATTACTATATGGGCCTTTGATCATAAATAGAACTTAATGGATTTTATTACATCCCAGGAAGCGAGAGCTACAGAAAGAAAAGTATTGCTAAATGTGCTTTGCTACTACCTATCAATTTCTCCTAAACACTGAGCACTTAAGAAATACCCAAAGAAACACAGTGCTCCTACTGCATAACCATTGCAAGTTCCCCTCTGAGCTCTTCCCCTTTAGCCAGCTCGCAGGGGACGTTTCAGCAGCTGAAAATTAAAGGGTCACAATATTGAGCCTTCAGGTATCAAGTTCACAATGGAAATAGCAGCTGACACAGAAAGGGCTCTGCTGAGCACGGCGGTGATAATTCTGTTGCCTCGGAGCTGGAAGCAGCTCACTTACACAAAGTTTGTTATTTAACTCAGCGAGGAACGAAATAAAATGCCACAGCCATGGATTTATTCCTTACACAGCCTCTTTCAAGTCATACTCCACACCAGAGACGTGCTAGCAGTGAGTCCTTAACTGTGGCTGCTGTATCCTCTCAAATCCAAATAATTCCCTGTCAAGTGCCGGGGAAGGCAGTGACGGCCTCAGCAAGGGCTGCTTGTCCTGCAAACTCTCCTGCTGGAGCCCATCTTCCAGAGAACTTCAAAGGAGCCAAACACCACCAGATGCCATGGGTCTGTGAGCAAGTGACAACAAATCCAGGATGTCCGACAGCCACCATGGAGAAGGGCAGGAACAAGGAGGGCGTCAGTGGGGCAGCCAGACATGCCAGCTTCCCACTTGCCCTGCTGACACAACGCAGGAAAAGCCATCCTGCCACCCCCGGGGACTCCCCACCTGGCCCCGCTCCGCGGTGACAGCCCAGGCCTGCTGCTATCTCCCAAACAGATGCATTTATTCTCCTGAGAGCCTCCCACGTCTTATCTAGCTGGCAGTTTCCAAACGTCGAGCGCCAAGTCCAGCTAAAACCACTTTAAGCTCTTTCAGGCAACAATTCCTGAAAGCGTTTTGGCAGGGGAGTGAGGGAGGCGGGGTCCCCCTGCGCTGTCCTGCCGGGATGGGCACAGAAAGCAACCCCTGCACCCCACTCTGGAGATGCTGTAAACAGGAGCTGGCACAGGAATGGATGTATAGTTTACAGAGATGCCTTGCTTCGAGCAAATTTGCCTCTCAACACATGGCCAAACTCTCACGCAATAAATTAACTATTTGGCAGCCACCGAACCAGCGCTGGAGCCAAACCAATTAAGGTTTAATGTGATCCCAATTTCCTATTTCTGAGACGGGGGTCGGGGAGGCGGGGGAAGAAGGGGGAAGAGGAGGGAGGGAGAGCAAAGTAAATCCCCTCCTGGTTTATAAATCCTTGCCAATCATCTCAGATAAACCTGTCACCCACAGCTCTAAATCTGTATTTGCACTTGCGTGCTCCGAGGGACGCGGTGGGAAAAGGCGCGTCGGACGCAGCCAGCCTGACTCCCCACATGTGTTTCCCATACTTGGGAAATTCAATCATTTAAAAAATATTTACCAAGCTTTGTCTTTAATTAGAAAAACATGACGACGGATAAGGCGAGTTATTGTTTCTAAGCTAGAAATGTCAGAGATCCTCATGATGTCAGAGGATAAACCCCATCAGCGACCCACGGAGCCGCTGCCAGGGCTGCAAATGTTTCGAGGGATTTTTTTCATCTCCCCTCAAAGTTCAGCCCTTTCCAGTCACAATTCATCGGTGGCTTCTTGGACCCCAACAAAGCTAATCCTGAAGGAGGAGGAGGAGGAGATGGAGGGAAGGCTCCTGCAGCAGATCTGCCAGACGGGTGTTTTCATGCAAACGAGCTCGCACAAATGGGGGAGGAACAGAGGAACATTTGACTTCTTTGTGTTTTAACATCCTGGCTCTGCTACCTCCCCTGCACAACTACCTGCCCTCAACTTAGGTAAGCAAATTAATCATCTGCACCTGGAAATGCCGCAGGCTGAGCTGTCCCCATGCTCTGAAAAAGCGTTAAATTAACTTTCTGCTTAGCCAAGACACAGGGAGGTGCTTGCTCTGAGGAATACAGCCACAAAATTCTGCAGGCCACAATACCCACCTAAGAAAATGAAGCTGTCTGTGCCCCAAGCAGACAAGCAGGAGTTCTGCCTGCCCAGGAGCATGTGTGACCCTACAGCTGTACCCCACACTGCAGCCACTGCTCCACCTCTGCTTGATCCAACACCTGCAGCCAGATCCGGAGAGGCTCCGCGTGCACAGCTTAAAAGTAGAAAGCAAATATTTGGTTTTTACCAACAAACAAAAGATAGCCAGGATGCAATGAGCTGTCAGGCCCATTTGTGTGCTCACCACCGCTGTTAAGGCGACTGAAGAGTCTCTGCTGACCAGGTGGGGGGCAGGAAGGGTCCGTGGACTGGCTCCCCACCGCTGCCAGCCTGCTATGTGCCACCAGTGCCAGCAACTCGACCCAGCCCCCCCGACCCAGCCCACTCCCACACCCCCCAAACACATACAGCCTCCCTATTTTATATCTCCTTTAGGGCTTTATCCCTCTTTTCCTCCTCCTCCTGCTGCCTCCTGGCAGGAAAGGCGGGCTCAAGCACACACAAAGGCCAGGTGGGAGCGTGTCAGGTGACAGATTTGGAGAAACTTCCTGCTGCAGCAACCAGGTGCACTGCTAGGGAGGGAAAGCCAACTCCCAAGAGATCATGAGGATTAAAAAGTACAGACAAGCAGGGAGAAGCTGGTATTGATGCAAACAAACTGGTGTGTCTATCCAGTCCAATCTTACCGCAATAAGTCTGCAAGCACTCATGAAGTATTTGTCTGATTATTTTATATCCACAGGCAAAAAAAGGCTAATCCTGCATTTTCCTGCAATGAGAGAATTCTGTAATATTTTTCAAATATTTTTAGCGAGCTTTGAAGTGTCACCTATGGCCCCAAAGCCAAGCCAAGAGCATGCCACATATCTTGTGAAAACACCCTTGCAACCCAAGGCTGAGGGCTATGAGCAATGAAAACCTTAAATACCAACATAAATCTACACTGGAGAAAATCCCTGCCTGAACAGTCTGATCCTTTAAATTATCCCAAGTGTGCCAAGCATGTCATTGAGGAAAATGTGCAGAATTTGACCTCGAAGTCCGAGTGCCAGAAAAGTTGTTATCTGTAGAAGTTAGTACTGCTCTCTCATGAAATGGAGCAAAGAACATTTTAATTGACTTCCAAAGTCAGGCTTGATTAACCTGGAGTGCACAAATACGGCCAAAATTATGTCCAGGATACATCTGTAGCTGAATCAAACAAGGGTGTGCACACACTCAGGATGTGGCACAAAGAGATGGGAAGGTGACAGTGACACAGCAGAAGTTTTAAGCCCCAGACACTGGTGGGACAAATGCCCTCATGCAGGTGGTTTTCTGAAGAGTTCCAGGTAATTCGACAGCCTGGGTGGAAACCCTTCCCCTGGGACTTTTTACATCAGAGAGGGAGAGGTGGATTCACTTCTCACCTTTCTGGGTCTTACAGTCACCTCCTTCTTCTGAAGGGGAAGAGTTCACCTCTGATTGTTGCCAGCCAGGGGGAAACCTGAGCAGTTCCCCCTTCTCCAGTGGCTCATGGCAGCCTCTCGAGGTGCCTGTGACTCCTTGGCAGCTCAGGATGATGGAAAGCACTGCTCACTATTCCACTCCAGTCCTGCTTCCAACAGAGTCAACTCCACAAGCCCTTCCCCAAGTACAAACTCTTTTCAATCCTCAGAGCGCCAGCAAACCAAAAAACTTTTTCTTTTCTCTGACTGCTTTAAAACTTCAATTTATTTCATTCTCCTGAACAATGGCACAAAGGAAAATGAACACCTAAAGCTCTTCATTTTACAGCATATGAAAATCAAGACTAAGTCCCTGAATGATGCATTTCAATCTCTGGCCATTGGAAATATCCACGTAAGAAGAGCATATTCATGAGAGTCAGCATGTGCCTTAAATGAACAGGGAACATCCCAAAGTTTCAAAGCAGTCCCACATTTCTTCCTTCCTTCCCCACTGTTAGTTTCACACTGAGCACTGATCCATTTCTCTGTAACACACACCCAGAGAAATGAAGCAACCTCCTGACATTGCCAGCATCTGTAAAAATCAGAAATCGTTGGGCTATGCAGCTGATTAGATTTATAAAAATTATGAGTCTACAGCTGATTATTCACTTTTTTTATAAACCCCAACAGTGTTCTTGGGCTAGCACTGGGCCCAAGAACTGAGTGATGTCTCCTGCAAGTGTTTACACTGCTCAATAGCTGCACTAACAGGGCATCCTCACCTGATCTATCCACAAAGGTCCTGATAACTTCAGCACATATCTGTGTGCTTATCTTTATAACGCAGCTGCAGGGCTCACCAGGCTCATCCTTAGTATTCTCCAATGGATGCTGGGCACAAACACATTAAACTGAATAAAAAACTTCACTTCAGCTCCCACGGAGTCACTGCAAGCATTCCAGGTGCCCTCACCCTCTCCTGCCAGGGGCCTTGCTGTCCCTGTTGCCATAGGGTCAGTGATTGTTTGCTCAGTTCTGTCAGCAGGACCCAGATGAAAAGACCTAATCACAGAATAATAGACTGGTTTGGGCTGCAAAGAACCTGAAAGATCACTTTGTTCCACACCCTGCCATGGGCAGAGACTGCTTCCACTG
This sequence comes from Melozone crissalis, assembly GCF_028551555.1. Lineage (NCBI taxonomy): Eukaryota > Metazoa > Chordata > Aves > Passeriformes > Passerellidae > Melozone > Melozone crissalis. Next base: position 12,563,638 of record NW_026535795.1, on the reverse strand, counting down.
TCCCAGGCTGCTCCCAGCCCTGTCCAGCCTGGCCTTGGGCACTGCCAGGGATCCAGGGGCAGCCACAGCTGCTCTGGGCACCCTGTGCCAGGGCTGCCCACCCTCACAGGGAGGAATTTCTTCCTAATTCCAAACATGCTTTAATATTGCAAAACTCAACAGCCACATACACATCTATACATTCCTGCCAGGATTCAATACAATATTCAAACAACTTGTCCCATGTTGCAGAAAGTGTCCCAGCTGAGAGGAACCGGTTTCAGGTACCCACTCTGAAGCTATGATGGAGGCACAAGATCCCTGTCTCCCTTAGCTTCAAATATTTTCAGCAGGATTTCAAAGGTCTGACTGTCGTCCCTGTGCTCAGTCTGAGGGAAGCAGGGGGGAATGTGACCAGTCCCTGCACACACCATGAGCACACACACACACTGGGTGGGATTTGTTTCATCCAGCTCCTCACTGCCAAAGCCTCAGCCAGGCTCTCCTGCACTCCCCTTGCAGTCAATGAAAAAGCCCAGGCACCTCCAGTGAGGAATTTGTCTCATTCAGAGAGAGGTGTCCAAGGCTGGAGAGATGAATCACCCTCAGCAGCGCCTGTTGTGACTGACTTCAAAGGGAGCTTGGGGAAAGATTAGGCACAGACTGTGGACAGCAGGGTTAAAGCACACGATCTCAGCCGAGCTCCTTCTGTGGGGCCTTTTCTTCAGAGCTGACAAGATGAAGGTCAGCAGCCAGGTGCCCGGGCTCTCCAAAGCCACGTGGACATGGACACGGCTGTGCCACCACGGCACTCTCCAGGCACCTGGGACACGGCTGGCTAAACTCCACACGCCTCCACAGACTCACATTTCCCGCTGCCTTAAGGGTAACAGCCTCACCCCATCATCTCCTCACATTCTGCCCTAAGCAGCACCATAAAGTACAAAACCAACTTCTGTCACTTGGTAATTCCTTCTCCATATTGGGAATGCAGCTTTCAGAGCGGTTTCCACATTAGCATCAGCATCTATCTTTACACTGCTTCCCTATGAGCAATCACACTTCATTTGAAGATTCCTGAATTTCCTGAGCTTTGGGGTGAGTTTTTAACTGCTTTTCTCCCTTTCCTGAGCAATGGCTCAGCCACAGAGTCACCCTGGGGCCGTGATCCAGCCCATGTGTGATGGCCATTGCACACACAGACATCCCGGTTCCATCCGCACCTCACTCCCCATCCAGCATGGCTCAATTTCCATCCCAATCGCGGACAAACCAGCACAGGCCACACAAACTCTCAGGAAGCTGAAACACCGTGAGAGGCACCACGTGCTCTCCTGCCCAAAGCTTTCAGAGGGCACAACACTTCTGGCAACAAACACGGGATTTTGGGGAAATTAACGCAAAGGGAGCTGAAGATACCCACCCTGCCAGCTGCACGGAGCTGCGAGAAGGATTTATGTGCACAGGGCTCGCACACGCGGGTGCCAGGTCGCTGTGTGCCCGCAGTTTGCAGCAGGGCAAACACTCGTGCCCTGGCTATTTCACCGTGGGTGTTTCCAAAAGTGTCCCAGACACCTCACGGAGGTGCTCCGGTGCTGGGCAGGCAATGCGGGCAGTGCCAGGGGGTGCAAAGCAAAGGCCACTTTGGCTGCAGCACCGCGGTCGGGCACTGCCGGCCCCAGCCCTGCCGAGGGGCTGCACCCCTTGTTCCGGAACCCCTCCTGGCTGGAAATCCCGCACAAACCCGGGCACTGCCGGGCTGGGATTGCGGCTGGGGGTCCCCAGGCCCACACTGCGGGGCAGCGAACCCGCACGCTGAGAAACACGCATTAATCAGAGGTGCAATTATGGACTATGATACAAAGCGCGGGTCCCCTTCCCCCGGCCCGCTCCGGGGGCTCGACCCCGCTCCCCCCGGCCCGGCCCGGCGCTGCCTCCCGCCCGGTGCCCCGCTCCCGGCTCTTACACTGGCAGCTTCCCGGGATCCCCACCATGGCCCGGATCCTCGGCGCCTCCTGCCCGGCCCGGCCCGGCCCTCGCCGTGACGAGAGCGGGGGCGCGGCTTCCCCCGGCCCGCCCCGAGCGGGCAGGAGGGGCCGAGCGGCGGGCAGGGGGCTCCGAGCCGGGCAGGAGGGGTTCCGAGTAGGGCAGAAGGGCTCTGAGGTGGGCAGGAGGAGCTGTGAGGAGGGCGAGAAGGGCCGAGCGGAGGGCATGGGGCTTTGCGGAGGGCAGGAGGGGCTCCGAGGAGGGCAGGGGGCTCTGAGAAGGGCAGGAGGGCTCTGAGGTGGGCACGGGGCTCTGCGGGGATTTGGGGTGAGATACAGCCGGGTTCTGGGGTGTAACCTTCACAGAGCCGACCGGCTGCATGCCACACCTCCCCGGAGCCCTCCGGCTCCTCTCAAGGTGTAACGATACTTGTACATAACTCCAGAGGTGTTACAATTCCTGTACACACGTCCCCAAAAGTGCAACAGTACCTGTACACCCACAAAAGGTGTTAAAATTTGTCTACACATGTCCCCAAAGGAGCTATACTACCTGCATGCCCCCAAAAGATAATAAAATTCCTATACATACATCCCCTAAGGTGCTACAGTACCTGTACACCCCCAAAAGATGTTAAAATTCCTGTATATACATCCCCAAAGGTGCTAAAATACCTCTACACCCCCAAAAGATGTTAAAATACCTGTACACACAATCCTCAAAGGTGCTACAATACCTGTGTATCCCCAAAAGATGTTAAAAGACCTGCACACGTAACCCCAAAGGTGCTACAATACCTCTACACCCCCAAAAGATGTTAAAATTTCTGTACACACATCTCCAAAGCTGTTACAATAACTGTACTCCCCCAAAAGCTGTTAAAATACCTGCACACATAACCCCAAAGGTGCTAAAATCCCTGTATATCCCCGAAAGATGTTAAAATACCTGTACACAAACCCCAAAGGTGCTACAATACCTCTACACCTTCAAAAGATGTTAAAATTTCTGTACACACATTTCCAAAGGTGCTACAATATCTGTAGACCCTCAAAAGATGTTAAAAGACCTTTACACACATCCCCAAACTGTTACAATACCTGTACACCCCCAAAAGATGTTAAAATGCCTGCACACACATCCCCAAAGGTGCTAAAATCCCTGCATGCCACCAAAAGATGCTAAAATACCTGCACACAACCCCCAAAGGTTTTACAATACCTGAGGACAGACAGGTTTGTCCCCAGCCCAGCCCCTCAGATGTGTTGTAGCCTGACAGCCCTGGCCAGGTAATAATTGGCATTGACTCCATGATTGCAGAAGGCTGATCAATCAATAATTGATTATACTATATTTATTGAGAAACCCATTGCCTCACAGACAGTCCAATACAGCTTTGACCTAGTTGGTCCCTGAAATCCAAACACCATCACCAGTGTTATTCTAATTTCTAATTAAGAAATCACCCTTTGGTAAACAAATCTCCATAACACATTCTACATGTTCACAACACCAGGTGCAGCAAGTGGAGATAAGAATTGTTTCTCATTCTTTTCTCTGATCTTCTCACAGCCTTCCCCAGGACAGTGCCTGGGAAAGTTGTGTGTCTGTGGCTCTCTGTGCAGAGAGCAGCTGCCACAAGGTGCTGTTACCAAAGGGGTTTTGCTCCCTCCTGGCACTTCCCATATTCCAAACCCAGCTCTAAACCACACCCACAGTGTGTCCCAGGGAGCTGTGAGATGGAAACACATACAAGCCAAAGCTTTCACTGTTTGGATGCCTCAAAACCTGGAAATGCCAGAGGCTGGGATCACAAGAGTTTCACTATTCAGAGACTCCTATTCAGGGTTTGTCAAGGCTGCAGCCTCACAGAATCCTGGAATATCCTGAGCTGGGAGGGATCCCCAGGATCAGCCAGGGCAGCCCCAGCCCTGCACAGACACCCCAACAGCCCCACCCTGGGCATCCCTGGCAGCTCCTGGAGCTCTGGCAGCCTCGGGGCCGTGCCCATTCCCTGGGGAGCCTGGGCAGTGCCAGCACCCTCTGGGGAAGAGCCTTTTCTTTATGCTGAAGTCCAATCAGCATCTGAAAATGAAGCACAGCTTTGCTCCCATCCTGGAGGGATTTGCCATTTTAGGTGTTCTCTGGGAAGCTGAAAATATGCCAGCTAGGTCAGGAATGCCCCAAAAAACTTGGGAGTAGGTGTAGGAGGAAAATATGTGCCTGCAAAATGGGTTATAGCTGAGGTTTCCCTTCCCAGCAATAATATATGTATGTGGTCCTGGAAGCAGGGCCAGGACCCAGTTTCCTTTAAGGCTCTTTATATCATCTGGTAACACACTGCTAGACAGATTTTCAGAATATCTGAAATGCAACAGAACAGAGTTATCTCTGACTACTGCCACAGACAATCTACTTGGAATTTGACATCCATTCCCCCTTCAGCTTTCAAATGTCCCTAATACAATTCCTTTCTCCATTTTCCAAATGGTCTTGAAGGCTGTTATCCCTAGGGAGATATCCTCACCAGTTACCAAGTCATGCTGGTACCAGTGTGGCTGTGGATGCCCAGCTTCAGCCTAGGAAGAGCTCACTGCAGTGAAAGAGAGCTCTTGGGATGTGGCAGAGATCCAGCCTGGCTGCCCTAGGGCACTGTCCATGCCCTCAAGTCACTGCCTGTTTAATCAAGGCATTGAGATCTGTGAGCTCTCCTCAGGGACTGTCGGAGCATCAGGGGGTGGGACGGTCAGGACAGACGGACACGAGAGATCTCTGCAGCCAGGGCTGGAACTTGGGGTTTATTGCAAAGGGCCTGGGGGCAGGGCCCTGCTGGGAGCTGCCAGACACAGCCCAGAGCAGAAAAGAGAAGTAAAGAGAGTGGGAAAGAGGATGAGAGAGAGCAAAAGAATAAAGAGGGTAAGAATGCGAGGTTCCTGTTCCAATACAATAAATCTTCTTCTGTCTTGAATATTCTGATTCTCACTAACCAGTCTAGTACAATATACAAATCCTACAGCATTTCCATACAGCCTATAAGAATCATTACATTACCATACTGTGTTACATTTGAAACCCTAAAAACTCCTCTTTGGGCCCCTTCTACCAAGCTGGCAGGGTCTGCTCTGACCCTTGGGCCTGTCTGCAAGCAGAGGGTGTTGTTCCATCAAATAGGGGTCACCTTCAGCTGGCCATGCCATTGTTTTCCAGTTGTTCAGTAACTGAGGGATCTCAAAGCTTGCTTTCATTTCAATCTCACTTACAGTTTCTATATTCTCAAAATCTTTTTCCAGGCAATCATATTGATAAGGCTTTCCTGTTCCATCTTCCCCAACAGGGGACAAAGGGGCACAGGGTCAGGAGTGCAATTTCCACAGGACCATGCTCCCAGCAGCCTGGTGTGACCTGCCCCAGTTCTGGGCTGTGGTTTCTGGCAGCAGCCCCAGCCCAGCCCTGCAGCTCAGCAGTTTCACCCCTGATGCTCAGCCAGCCACAGGCTCCATTGGAGTTTGCTGGCCAGGAGCAGGAATCTCTTGGGCCCAGATGGCCCAGGATGGAGCAGATCCAAATTTGCACTGGAACAACAGGACCATCCATGCAGTGCCATTGTCCTGGTTTTAACTTTGTGGCTTTGCCTGCTCCCCAGCCCCTCTCTGCCAGAGCCACATCCCCCATGCTGCTCTTATCTCCTGCCCTGCTGGCTGCAGCTTGGCTCTGGCCTGTGTTTGCCACCACTTCATTCCTGTGTCATCTACAGCCTCGCTGGAGCCAGCTTGACACCGGTCAAGCAGAAAGGGCCATTGTGTGGGGCGCTGATAAGGGCTTTGTTTTTATTTAGCTGCTCCTTAAAGCCCGTGAAGCTCCTTGGAGAGTGGCAAACTGGGCTCCTTCTGAGCCCACTGTGATGGGAGCAGCTTCCCAAGACACCTGAATCTCCCTGGCATCTCCCTGAGGCTCACCAGGCCGGAGCCCTCTTTGTGCTGATGGAGCTGCTGAGGTGACAGTGTGGGGCTGTTGCTGCCCTGCTCCGTGTCCTATCCCTCCAGAGCACCACAACCCTGAGGGATGAGTCCTGGTGTGAAGTGTCACTGCTCAGCTTGAGGAGAGGGTGATGAGGACTGGGAGAGCAAAGCAGAGCACTGGGATGTGCTGGGGAAAGCTTTGAAGGAGCAGCAAATGTATTTTCATCATCCTTTCTCTTCCACAGCTTTGGTGAAGCCATGGAGGGCACAGGGCAGCTCCATGACAGGGCACTGCTGCTTGGTTTCTAAAGATGGAACAGCTTCTTTGGAAACCCCAGAGAGGAGAGGGTTGTCTAAATAATGCCCCTGGAATACCAGGGAAAGGTATGCACAAAGCTTGGTCTGGCAGGCCTCAATGCTGATGAAGGGTGTAGCTGCTCAGGACAGAAGTTTTGGGACATTTCCATAAGTTTATGTGACTTCCCCACAAAAGCAGGGTCATGGTTGAAATGAGGCCATCCTGCTGCTCCTCCAGCAAGTGTCTTCTAGGGAGAGGAAATGGGATGAGCAGGGAATGGGATCTCTGTGCTCTTTCTCAGATCTGAGATGAGTAGTGCCAGGTTGTAGCCCCACATTTCTCTTCACAGAGAAAAGCAAGGCACAATTCTTCCCAAGAATATTTCTGGGATTCACATTCTCTGAACGTCAGAGAAAGCAAACACAATTCTTATCATTTGCCGTGCCTGTGTTGTGCCAAAGTAGAATGCAACATGGAGATTGTTTACCCACAGTGATGGGGTTTTGTTTCCTCGGCCTGTCAGGGCCAGGTGTGTGTGTGTCGGGACTGTTGGGTGACAGGGCAGTGTGTGCAGGGTTGAGTGCTTGGCAGGTTCAGATTTAGATGTATAGAATAATATAGTATAATAAAGTAATTAATTAACCTTCTGATATCCTTGGAGTCAGATGCATCATTCTCTCCCCTCAGCAGGGCCATCACAGCATTGCAATACCACGTCATGGGTTGTCAGGAAAGCCTTATCAATATGATTGCTTGGAAAAAGATTTTGAGAATATAGAAACTATAAACGAGATTGAAATGAAAGCAAGCTTTGAGATCCTTCAGTTACTGAACAACTGGAAAACAATGGCATGGCCGGCTGAAGGTGATCCCCTTTTGATGGAACAACACCCTCTGCTTGCAGACAGGCCCAAGGGTCAGAGCAGACCCTACAGCTTGGCAGAAGGGGCCCAAAGAGGAGATTTTAGGGTTTAAAATGTAACACAGTATGGTAATGTAGTGATTCCTTTAGGCTGTATGGAAATGCTGTAGGATTTGTGTATTGTACTAGATTTGTCAGTGAGAATCAGAATATCCAACACAGAAGAAGATTTATGGTATTGTAATAGGGACCTCGCGCACTTACCCTTCTACGCTCTTACACTTTTACTCTTGCCCCTCTCACTCTCTCACCCTCTCACCCTCTCTCCCCCTCTCCTCTCTCACCCTGCTCTGGGCTGTGTCTGGCAGCTCCCAGCAGGGCCCTGCCCCCAGGCCCTTTGCAATAAACCCCAAGTTCCAGCCCTGGCTGCAGAGATCTCTCGTGTCCGTCTGTCCTGACCGTGCTACCCCTGATACTCCTACAATGGGTGAGATGTGGGTATGGTCTTGCAGGGAGGATGATCTCCAGACCCTGATGTTCTGTGAGCAAGGGGGGCTCATCTCATGGAGACCCCTCTGCCCCAGCCTGCCCTGCATGGAGCTCTCCTTCCCCACCTCCGCCTCCCCAGATTTTAGCTGCACAGAGAGCTGAGCTTGTCTTGTGCTCTGTGGAACAACAGCCATCAAATGAAGGTGTCAGATGCAATTTTTCCTTTTAGACAGAGCAGGGTTTATTTGCTCCAAGAGAAAAAAACCCACCCAGGCTTTATGAGTCTGGATTTCTGTGCTGCGTCCAACCGAGCAACACCTGTTCACTCAGCTGATGCTGCTGTATGTCCTTGAAATAGGCTGGTGGATGAGACAAGAGACTCTACAGGCATGTGGACCTCATTTGGAGCCCTTTTCTTTTTATCACTTGAACACATCATGTATTTGGGACAAGAAAATGACTTAGTGCAGTGTGTGAGGACACACATGCTGGAGAGGTAGATATATATTAATATTTATTTCTCAGTATTTTTATACATTTATCACACCCCAGTGAGCAGCCATAGATTTGCAAACAGCATTTTTAGGACCAAAAATACACAGCCACTATACAGGGTATGTATCTATAGCCAGTAAACCACCAAAATATTCATACATGCCCTCCAAAAGTCAAGACGTGCTCCCACCCTCTTTAGAGCATTGAATTGGATTCAGGCAGTTGGGTCACAGACAATTTTTCCATGGTGAATTCTCTATCAGGTGCACAGGGAATGGTGCTTGCTGCATGAGCAGGTGCCTGGACTCTGCTCTGGTTTTTTGCTGCCATCCCACAGCTCAGCTCGTGCCATGCTGAGTGAGCTGTACCCTGAGGACAGGTCTTTTCCAGTTCTGTTTGCTGTCCTGGCACCTCCTTACCCCTACCTGAGCACTGATGAGAAGCACCACTCTGGGTTTGGTCCCCACCCTTCAGCTCATGCAGAAGTTCTAGCAAAGGGAGCAGCATGGACAGGGGGGACATGGGGCTGTTGGAGTGAGCCCAGGGGAGTGGTCAGATCCAGACCAAGGTGATCAGAGGATGCAGCAGCTCTGCTGTGAGGAAAGACTGAGAGAGCTGGGATTGTTCAGCCTGGAAAAGAGAGGCTTCAGAGTGAGCTAATTGTGTCCTTTCGGTACCTGAAGGGAGCCTGCAAGAAAGATGAAGACTGTGTTCAAGGGCTTGGAGGGACAGGACAATGGGGAATGGCGTCAAACTGAAAGAGAACAGGCTTAGATTGGGATATTGGGAAAAGATTCTTCCCTGTGAGGGTGGGCAGGCCCTGGCACAGGTGCCCAGAGCAGCTGTGGCTGCCCCTGGATCCCTGGCAGTGCCCAAGGCCAGGCTGGACAGGGCTTGGAGCCATCTGGGACAGTGAAAGGTGTCCTTGCCCATGATGAGAAAGAGATAATCTTTAAGGTCCCTCCAACCCAAACTTTCTCCAGTTCTCTCATTCTATGAGTTCTCATAGCCTGGAGTCCCCCTTGAATAAAACAAACATGGCACAGGGGGTTGCAGGCTGGGCTGGAGGGAGGGAGGGTCTCAGCTGATGGCTGCAGCCCTGGGTGGAACAAGCTCTGTCAGGCAAAGAAGCATGGCCAGCCTTGCTCCCCACAGCCTTGTCCTGCCCCTTCCTCACCCTATTGCTGCCCCCTCCCAGCTCCCACACCAGCTCTGTCCTTCCATTTCCTCTACAGGGAGGGCAGATCTGTGGCAAGGATTAATGGCTTTGATCAGAGAACAGCAAACACAAAAGCAAGAGGGAGCGTTGTTTGGAAATCTCTCATCTCACAGGTATTTGCAGCTCTAAAAATGCTGGAAAAAGTCATTACTGTCATAGAAATGAGTGAGAAATGAGATAAAGGATTTCTCTCACAGAGCAGGCCAGAGCACCCTGCCTGCTTCCTTCAGTGGGAACTGGTTTTCCAAACAAGGAGAAGAGAAAGTTCAGTGCAGGCATCATTAACAGGGTGTGAACTGAGTGAAAGGAGAGCGAGGCAGATGGTGCCAGAAGGGAGGGCTGGAGTTTCCCAAGGTCAGTCCTGGTGGCTGGTCAGTGCTTCTGCTGGCACAGTGTGAGCGGTCAGCACTGCCAGGAGAGGCAGAGTGTCCAGGGGGAGGGGATGGGATCTCATTGAGCAAAAACTTCAGGAGGAGGGGATGGCTGGGATGAGACCTGTTCAGCAGGTGGGAGGCAGAGCAGAGCACACAGCGGCTGTCGAGCCCAAACAGGCAATAATTGCGTGATAAAATCTTGGGACATTATTTATCATGCTGGTCCCTTTCTTCAAACACCAATGTTTGAGCATGAGGGTGTCCAGCCCAGCTCAGAAGCTGTAATCCTGTCCCTGAAACCATCTCAGATCTTCCTCGTTTGTATATCCAAGCGGATGGGTGCCTGCTGCAGCCATAAAGAGGCTGATACTGTTTTGAATATCTTATTTGTTTTCCAGAGGCCATCTGGCTGTATTTCTTCATTGTTTGAGAAAGCAGTGACACTGTCAGTGCTGCATTACCCAAAAAATGCCCTGTGCTGGGAGAGTGAGTGACTGGAGAGGCAGAAAAGGGACATGTGAGCACTCAGCAGTCGCAGCTGTGCATCAGAGCTGTGCATGACTTTGTGAGAGCTCTCAGCATCTCACTGAGAGGAGCAAACTCACTGCTCAGCACCCCAGGAGCAAACTCACTGCTCAGGATCCCAGGAGCAAACTCACTGCTCAGGATCTCAGGAGCAAACTCACTGCTCAGGATCCCAGGAGCAAACTCACTGCTCAGCACCCCAGGAGCAAACTCACTGCTCAGGATCCCAGGAGCAAACTCACTGCTCAGGATCCCAGGAGCAAACTCACTGCTCAGGATCCCAGGAGCAAACTCACTGCTCAGGATCTCAGGAGCAAACTCACTGCTCAGCACCCCAGAGCAAACTCACTGCTCAGCACCCCAGGAGCAAACTCACTGCTCAGCACCCCAGGAGCCAGCCAGCAGCTCCTGTGCCATGTCATCCACTCCTGTGCCATGTCATCAGCTCCTCTGTGATGTGATCAACTTGTCCACATCACTGGCTGGCCAAGGATCCCCCAGCTTGTGCAGCTCAGGGTTTCAGCTGGGTGTCCCACCCAGTGCAAGCAGACTGGGATGGCTGCTGGGATCCACAGATCTGCCCCCAAGGGAGCAGTAAAGGGACATCAGTGCCAGGCAGGATCAGGCCAAGGTGATCAGACTGCAGTGCCTGGCAAGAGCCCTCACGCAGGTTTGGACTCATCAGAGGATGATTCCCTGGTTGCCTTGCTTTTGGTGTCTGGAGGCAGGGACACCACTCAGTCTTGGGGACACAAACCCACAGTGTGTTTTGGTGTCATTCAGGAACCTGCAGCCACAAAACTGCTCAAACTTTTAAATTTGCAGCCTCAACCCAGCCCCTTGTCATGCTCAGAGCAGCCCTGAGCTGAGCCCTGCCTGGCCGTGCAGGCTGCCTGCCATCTGGCACAAGCAGGGCCAAGGAGAGTTAAATAAATGTTAAATACACACTAATGCCATGTGACACCAGCAAAAGGCAGTGAGTTCAAGCTGCAAGAGTCTGCTTATGTAAACAGCATCCTGAAATTAATATTTACCTTTTAAAACAAACAGATATTTGGGGTGTTTCACAGCCTTTCTGCCTAGCAGATGCCAAGAACAACAGCTTGGTACTGCAGGGAATTGGCTTGACAGCTCAGGGGACAGCAAACTCCCCACCAGTCTCCAGACTGCGAGGTCAGAGCCAGTCCCTCTCTTTTCAGGCAGATGAATTCGCACAAGTGCCAGATTAATCTTTGCTCAGGGGCTGCGACCTCTAATGAGGAGCGGGAGCCTCCCCGAGTCGCAGGCGGGGAGCGGGGCAGGGGCGGCAGATGGGCTGGGGATGGAGCTTTGGGGATGCTCAGAGCAGTCCCTGGCCCACAGGGGCCCTGGGGAGGCAGCAGGGCAGTCCCGTGGTGCTCCTTGGGTGGCAGCACAGCCACCAGCCCGGCTGCTGTGCTCCCCTTCCAGCCAGACCTGCCCCTGCGGGGAAATCCCATCACCAAGGAGTGATGGTTCTGCAAATCACCACCACAGCCTCTGCCAGAGCACAGCCAGGCTTAGGGATGTTTGGGGCTTCTGCTGCTCCCCCATTGTGGCCATGCCCATCCTCATGTGAGCACCCAGCAGTTTTTGGGGTTTGCTGTGTTATTTTTAAACATTTCTTTATCATTTTCCAGCGACAGGATGTGAGCGGCCACAGCCACAAAGCAAAAGTCAGTTGCCACTGTGGAGGTGTGTGGCAGTAAACAGCAAATGAGTAGAGGCTGGGGTAGGAGCCTGATTTTGGGTTTAATAGGGTATTTTTGGTAGAAGTCTGAAGCAGAAGGAATTTTTGGTGCATTTTGCAGCTCATGATTTCTACCATAATTTCCTGTTGATTTTATTTGAGCTGTCTGCTCCTAACACACCTTCATCCCATGGTGCTTCCATCCTCCTCCTCCCAGCTCAGGATGACTCTTCCCTCTTGTCTATGGCGCTGATCCCCTCACAATCCTGCCTTTGGCTCTGGGTGCACTTTTCCCAGAGGATTTTGGGGTGGTGTGGCTGTGCAGGGTCCATGCTCACAGCCACCATGTGCCCGTGCTGGTGTTCAGCTGGCTCCTGCTTTGGATTTTCAACTCCCTCCAGCAGATTCTTGGTGAGTTTTCAACCTCCCATGGAAGGGGAGAAAGGAGACATGGGATGCTGATGGGCCAGGGATGGATTAGGGCTTGGAGCAAAGCTGGGAATCCCAAATCCATCCCTCCAAGAGCACACAGATCCCACAAACACTGCACCCTGTGTGAGGGGACACGGGGCTGACCCACCATGGGTGCTTCTCAGTGCTTTTGGGGGCCGTTACCTGCCAGGCAGGGCAAAGCAAACCCAGTGACAGTGCGTGGGTGGGAGGATGTGGGCAGGCCCTGCCATCCCCGTAAAACAAAAACCAGAAACGACACCAGCCTGGCTGCCGTGGGGCCCTGCCATAGACAGGGACTGATCAAACAGATGACACCCCAAAAGTGGCAGCAAGGCAGGCTGAGATCACTAAACCACACGAAGTTTAGGGTGCCAGGGAGGGGCTGCAGCCAGCCTGGGGTGTTCAGCCTTTCCAGAGTGGCTGTGCTGGAAACACGAGTGTGTTTTGTTCCTGTTGAATACCTCTTTCTTTTGAAACCTAATCCTCTTTGCATTGGAACTGCTGACAGTGCTTGTCGGGGCTTGCAGGGGCGGTGATTTAAAAGGTGATAGCAGCGCTAAGGAACCCGCCAGCCCCGCCGGTGTCACACGGGAGCTGCGGCTCAGCGCTGGGCAGCGGGGCTGGCGATGCCACCAAGGCGCTGTGACAGCCCCAGCCCGGCAAAGACGGACCCTGGGCTGCTCTCCGACTGCTGTCCTGGTTTAGGGCAAATTTGGGAGAAAACCTCCAAAAGGGCCCCTCCAGAAAGCAAACCCACACAGATCCTCCCCACAACCGGTTTGGGAAGGATTCCTCAGAGAGAAGTGGAAAGAACCTGTTTATTTAACAGGCACGGCACCCCCAGCACACAAAATGAACAATACTGGATGGCACCACTCTGTCACTGCTCTGAAAAAGATGACAAATTCAGAAAGTCTCTCTGGGGGTGCTCGTTCTGTTCTCAGTCCCTCCGGTGCTGGGGCAGCTGCTGCAGCCACAAGGTGCAAACTCTGGGTGTTCCCAGGTCCCAGTCTGGAGCAGGTTGGAGTGGTTCCAAAAAAGGGAAAGGAAAAACAGTCCAGGGAAAAATTCAGACTGCTGAGCTAAACTAAGTAATGAGCAGAAGCAAAAGCAAGAGCAAAGCAGTAGCAAAGCAGAAGCAAGAGCAAAAAGCAAAAAGCCAAAGCAGCACCATGTACTGCCCCGTCTCTGTCCCACCAGCCATGGGGGAGCGGCTGATAACAAAACAAAACTTTGCTCTTCAGAGCCAGTCTTGAAGGCACAGAACATAATATCCAGCATGAACAGAACACACAAATGGGGATACAAGCATCACAACGTCACCCTAGGACACCTTCCTACAATCAGCTCCCTTTGCTGATGAGATCAGCCAAAGTTAATCTGGAAAAAGAGAGGGAGTTTTTCTACTGAGTGACAGCTTCAGGCTAAATCCAGGAGGATGTGATCGGGTCGCTGGCAGGTCTGTTGGGACATGGGGACAGGACACCATGGGTGGGTCTGGGGAATGCCATCAGCCCTCCTGCTTCCCAGGTCCAGCTCCAAAGGGGATGTCCAAACCACTCTTGTCTCTGCACCACACCTCAGTGCCCCTTTACAAATAAATTAAAACTCAATTATGATGTTTGGTGCATGGTAATGGGGTGTCAATTTTCCCTAAGTAGTGACTGATATATATATAAAACAGATTTGTAATCTCTGCTATTAAAATGAATGGCTAAGTTGCATTTTACATGAAACCCTAAAAACCAAGGCTGCAAATAGGCAGATTCAAATAATCCTCTCTGAACTGGAAAAAAGAAATACTGGAGTTTTGAGGAGGAGCCATAGCCCATGTAAACAGGGATGTTTTCAGAACTGGCAGGGAGCAGGACTCCATATTTCTTCAGGGAATTAACCACAGAGCTTGGTTAGGGGTGATGGATTAGAAGAAGGTTTCCTGCCTGCTGATTTTGACCATGGACCTCAGTCACTTTGTCCTGCCCATGTCCAGCTTCAGCAAGGCTTTTGTGCGAGGATTTCTGCACCCTGTGGTTTCCAAGGAATAATTTTATACTACAGATGAATAGTATGAAAGAAACCTTATATAAGAATATAAAACATTTAAATATGAATACATAGTTTATGTAGAATATAGATATAGATATATATAGATATATAGATATTATAGATATAGATATAGATATAGATATAGGTATAGATATAGGTATAGGTATAGGTGTAGATATGGATATAGATATAGATATACAGATATATATGGATATGGGAGATTTAATTTCTTCTCCAAGCCAAACCAGAGAGCAGCAGTTCTGTTACAGGTAGTGAGGGCTGAAAAGGATGGAGCTGAGGGAGGGGTTCAGCTGAGGGTGATGAGTTGGATATGATCCCCCCAAGCCGTTCCCTTGCACCCCCTGCGCCTCTGCCCACCCTCCCCTGTGCCCCTGAACCCAGGAGGGCACAGAGCAGCTGCAGTCCAGGCTGGGGGGTTCCCTGAGCAGCTGCAGTCCCTCTGTGCAGCCAGAAGGAGCAGTGGGAGCGTTTCCAGGCTGCAGAGATGCCCTGCAGAGGGGCATGGCAGCTCGGGGATGCTCTGCCCATCGCTTGGCACGTGCCCTGGCTGCAGCTCCAGGCCTGGCCTCCTTCCCACGGAGATGGCTTTCCTAGAAAGCTCTGCCTGCTGCCGTGCCCTGGCCCCCTCACAGAGATGCCATCAGCCTGAAGGCGAGCAGGAGGGGGCCCAGCAGTGCCAGGACCCTTCCATCCCTGCCCAGGGGATGATGATGCCAAAATAAGACCTGCTGGACCACCCAGCTGTGCTTGGGTTTGAGTGTGGATGGACACGTGGGTGTGCCTGTCCTGCCAGGCAACATCACCTGGCACTGCCAAAGGGCTTCAGTGATGAGGGAATATGCAAAATACAGTTTGGTTATCACTTCTTTTTAAATAGCTTTTGGGGTAAAAAAAAAATCCTTTTTAAACAGCTTTTGGGGTAAAAAATAATCCAGGACCACTCAGGAATTAACAATAGTTGTAATAGCTGAGCCTTGAAGGCAGCCTTCTCTCCCAGCCTTCTCTTCCAGCCTTCTCCTGCCCTGGGTTCTCTGGGCTGGGCCTCGCTGCCCCAGGCTGCCAGGCCATGTGGCTTCAGCTGGAGCAAGGGGACATTCCAGCTGGGCAATGTCCTGTGTTAATTTGGATGGAAGTTCATTTTGGAAAAGAGGAGGGAAACAAGTGTGTGACATTTTCGTTCCAAACTCAGGCTTTGCTTTATGTGCTCAGCCCTGGAGTTGGAAATCAGCAGAAATTGAAATAATGAATTTCACTGTTACTGACTTTAAAAAAAAAAAAAAAAATCCATTAACTGGCAAATTCTGAAATGTCATGATTTTTCCGGCTGTTCAGCACAAAACCCAATCTGGAAGTGTCAGTATCCGAGCCCCCAGCAGCCCTGTGGTCCTGACTGGTGGATCCTGTTGGGTCCCTTTTGCTTTTGCTTTTGCTTTGCAGGGAGACCCCACATGTTTAGCAGAAGGACATCAGCCTTGCTGCCATGTCCCAGGGGCACCTGGGGCTCTGCCCATAGCACCAGCAGGGTGAGGGGGTGTTTTTGGGAGTCCTGGCTGGAGCACCCTGGCGGGTCAGTGATCAGTGCCTGCCCCAGCACTGTGCCTTTCCTGGCCAGAGCCAGACCCGGGGCAGCCCAGGGTGCAGCCAGCTCCACCCGGGAGTGGTGGGGAGCACAAAGCCCATATCAGCAATGATTTCCTGACAAACAGTGCGGCTCATTGTCTGTTCTCATTTATAAACTGCTCCACACCAGCCATCTGATATCCATTATTACAATTACAAACAACCCACAGTAACTCTCCAGCTGGTCAGCTCCATCCTAACAGCACTGCAGCCATTCAAGGATGCCATATGGTACCAGAGTTTCCAAAGCAGCATTGTCAATCAGCCTTATTAATTTCTGAGTTCATTTCTTTTCCTTTTAGGGATATATTTTTTCCTTTCTTTCTATATAAGACAGAGACACTTCTCTGGCCTCAATTTGGAATATGCAGCTTGACAGAATAATTGAAACATCTACATCTCTGAGGCAGCTGGCAGGGAAAGGATGAGCCTGAACTCTGTGAGCAGCCCCCCGAGTACTGGTGCTCATGCAAGACCTCCAAGTGTCTCTTCCCATCTCTACCCCAGTGCGTGCCACGAGAATATTAAAAACCCATTAGATGCGGAGTGCCGGACATGGCTGGCTCTTACTGCAGATGGAGGGTTGCTAATGGCCATTTCCCTTCGATCTCTGAGTCTCCTTTGAGCTATATTTATTTTTTCCCCAACATTTTGGAGCCTACGGGTGGTGTCATTGGAGATGCTGAGATGCTGCCGGCTCTGCTCGTGCCCATTCTGTGGTGAGCAGGAGCTTGGGAGAATCCTAAGGTGATTCCCAACTGGATGGGCTTTTCCTTGGAGGTGATTTCTGGGTGATTTCTGGTGATTTTGTGTCTGGCCACCTCTGTGTGGCACCACTGTATGGTGTATCTGTCACAGTGTCACTGTGCATGGTGCTGAGGGAAAGGGCTGTGCTGGATGTGCCATTCCCAGCCCTGCAAACACATCCAGGCACTGCACCACAGCCACTGGCTGCAGGGACTGCTGGGCCTTAATTTTTGCTTTGCTTTTGTATTTTTAGGCAAAATCAGCCATCACCCAGAGAGGATTTCTTTCCTTGCTCAAGGCAGCAGGATTTTGTGGCTCTGAAATGCTCAGCTCCAGCCAAAGCTCAGCACCTGAGCTCCAGCAGGGTTTTCCTTCCCTGGGAGTGGGATAGAGGTGATGGGCGAGTGGAGGTCACCTTTCAGGATGAGCCATGAGCACCCTCAAAGTGTTCCTGTGAAAATATCTCTGCACACTTCCATGTTTTTTCTCTGCCCAGCTGGAGCAAAAGCTTCCTGTTGGGATGTGGGTGCCTCCAGCAGCACCCCAAACAGGCTGGGCTGTCGGTACCCACACCTGGCAGAGCTTTCAGGATTTCACTCCTGGCAGTGGTACATCACCAGGGAAGAGGAATCAGGCTGAGAAGAGAGAGGAAGGTCCAGTGGCTCCTTGTGCCGTGGAGGTGAGAGCAGCAGGTTTAGGGCCATGCATTATGCAGATCATGGGGGATTATGCAAAATCTCTTTGTTCATCCTCCCTGTCAAGGGCAAAGAGCTCTGTGGGGCCAGGACAGTTTGGGGGGGACATCTGCAGCCACACAGATGGTGACACTGGGGCTCCAGCCACCGGACAGGACATCCCCTGACTCCCTGTCCCAAAGTTTCCTCATTGCTGTTTGCTCTTGGGAGCCCAGCGAGGACCCAGCAGCAAAGCAAAGCTCAGCCCAGCTGTGCCAGGGGCTCTGCTCCTTTCCAGAGCTGTGGGCAGCGCCCACCTGCAGAGGGGAGCACAGGGAATGTGCCAGGCCTCTGGAGCAGCATCCCTCAATGACAGCTGTGACAGTGCAGCATCACCGCTGCAGTGCCTTCACCCAGGGCAGTGCAGGTTGTGGTGCTCCTCCTACCTGTGGTGAGGGCTGGCAGCCCCTGTGACACAGCTATTCTTACTGCCATTGTTTTTGTCTGATGCAGTGCACACATTTTGAAGGGGACACTGAAAGGGGTGGATTGTTTGATTTATCTATGATAACAAAATAACATTTTTTTCTTGCTGTTTCCCACTTGTTTGGCTCCCTGTTCCCACCTGGGTCACTTCAGCCATGGTTTGGTGCCCAGCTCGCACTCCCATGGGGACACACAGGCATGAGGTGCTGTCCCAGAGGGCAGGGGAGGAGGTTGTGTCTGCATGGAGGAATTGCCACCCCAGCTGTGCCCTGATCCCTGATGCAGCTCGTGGTGCTGCTGTGATGGGGCAGGAGCCTGAGGCCCTGATGGTACCTGTGGTACCCACATGGGCTGGGTTTATGTGGAGTTTCCATCTGGCTTTTCCCTACCCTCAGGCTCTCTCCAGTGTGCAGGGGAAGGTTTGACAGCCCTGTTTACATGGACACCCAGTCAAAGTTCACTCTGCTGCCATTTCTCTGCTGCTTGGAGCTTGGCTCTGTCTTTCCCCTGCATTTTCATCAGGACTGTACAACCCAGCCTTTGATCCCAGCTCCCCTCCCTGGCCAGGTGTTGGGGCCTTTCCAGGAGGGCTGGAGGGCTGGAGTTGGTTTTGATACCCAGCAGCAATGGGCAGGACCCCTCTCCCCAATTCCACCATCCAGGACTGCTCCCCCTGAGCTTCTCTTCCCTTCTCAGCATCTCCCCACAGGACACACAGACCTCCTTTTCCTTTGAGCTTCTGAATTTGTGACATTTTGCTTGATTTTCCCCCTCTTCCCCCTCTGACTCCCAATTAACCACCCCATGCCTTTTGCAGAAAGCTCCTTGCTTGCTCTGAGTCCCTCTTGCCGTGGCCATGGGGATGTTGGAGCCTCCTGGCCCTGCCCCTGCCCTGTCCCTCCTGCTAAAGTGGCACAGATGATTGTGTCCCTCATGATGCGACAGTCACACTCACAGAGCCTGGCCTTGGGCAGCTCCATTGTTTCCCCAGATTCTCTATGACCCTTGTCCAGAGGAGCCCTCATGCCTGTGACACTTCCCACAGGCTGGGAATGCACTGGGAGAGCCTCTGGGATCTCCTGTGGGGCCATGTGGTGCCCTGTGACTGTCCCACAGCAGAGAGCCACTGCCCCAGGGCTGGCTTTTCCTTCTTCCCCATCCCTGATGCAATCCTGCAGTTGTCCCTTTGCTCCCTGAAACGTGTCCAGTTGCTGCTGAACCCTCTCTTTTTCATGACTATGCCCAGCACGGAGGCTCCAGGATCCACACTTGCTTTTGCTTGAAGGTTTTTTGGGATATTTTTCCCCCACAATTTTTTTTCTGTGGGATTTTGCTGTTTTCTCAGCATTCCTCAATTATGATTTCACATACCTCCAGGAGCTGACTCACTGCTGACACCACCTTTTCTGAGGATCTGAGGGAAAGCCAAGCCAACATGACTTACTGGTCTCCTTCCTTGGTTCCTTGTGCTCTAGCCCTTCCTGACAAGGTTCCCTGTGTGCCAGTGCTTCCTTGGGACACCTCCCCATGAGCATGGAGCACCCCTTGGTTCATGGGTCAGTCCTGCCATCACCTGTATCCCCTTCCAAAGGGACAGGCTGGGCAGGGGATGCTCTACACTGTCACCCCTCCTGACAGTGATTGCAATTTATGCTCACATCAACACAGGAATATTTTCCCTTTTTCTCCTCAGGCTCTTGAGGGTGTTAAGAGAAAAAAAATCCACTCTGACAGCTGCTCTGGCTGCAGCTTCCTGCACCAGGGATGGGGAGACAAGTGGGCAAGGGCATGGTGCCAAGGTCAGTGTGTGCTCCAGTGCCTGCCCCATACCAGCTTTCCAAGAAATTCTGCAGCAGGAAAGAAAAAAAAAAAAAAACAAACAAAAAACCAACCTAATTTTTTCATTTGCAGCTGGAGCAAGGCCAGATTTTGACAGCAGAACATTTTTTGGTGAAAATGGAGCCGTTGTCTTCTGGCCAGCACTTGTTGAATGGCCCCTGCCCAGGCATCACTGGGGATGGCAGAGCCAGGGCTGGGACACTGAGCTGAGGGGCAGCAGCTTTGGGACAGAGCCTGCACCCTGGAGTGTCCCCTGTGAGGTGCCACCAGAGGGACCGGCCGCCTGTGCGATCACAAGTCCGCTTTGAAAACTCTCCAGTGCTTTGTTCTGCCCCTGATACAATCCATTTGGAGCAAATGCAGTCTCGGAGCATCTTGCCAAGCCCACAAGCTTTGGGGAGGGCGGCTGCTGTGAAGCATTAGCGGCAGATAAGAACTCCTGGGGGATGGCTGGGGAGGGAGGGAGGGAGGGAGGGCGGAGGGGGAGCCTTGCCTGCCTTGTCCTGGCCCGGGCACTTGGCTGAGAGGGCAGCCAGGGAATGCCAGCCTCTGCCTCGGCTCCTTCACCCAATCCATCCTGCCACTCTCCTGTTTCTTCACCTATTCTGCTGTTCCTTCATGCTGCAGGATGACACTGGTGCCCCTTACACGCCATCCCCGATAATCCCCTGCTTGCCGGGCACTCCGGGTACATCCCTCACTCCCCATGGCAGCTCATGCTGGACCCAACAGGGGCAGAGAGATGGGGTTCGGTGGTTGGGGTTGGGATGGAGCCCCTGTGCTGGTCCTGAGCCCTGGGGCTGGACTGGCCCCACCTGCAGTCACAGGTGTGCAGGAATTTCTAAAGCGCCTGGAGGCAAATCCATCCTGCCACCCTCCTGTTCCTTCACCTATTCTGCTGTTCCTTCATGCTGCAGGATGACCCTGGTGCTCCTCACACCCCATCTCTGATAATCCTCTGCTTGCCAGGCACCCCCGGGTGCTGCAGCATCCCTCACTCCCCATGGCAGCTCATGCTGGACCCAGCAAGGGGCAGAGGGATGTGGGTCAGTGGTTGGGGTTGGGATGGAGCCCCTGTGCTGGTCCTGAGCCCCGGGGCTGGACTGGCCTCACCTGCAGTCACAGGTGTGCGGGAATTTTTGAAGCCCCTGGAGGCAAATTCCTCGTCCTGCCTTGTCCTGCCCGATCCCTGCAGAGAGAGGAGGCTGGAGGTGCAGCCAGGGATGCCCGGGGTACCCTGAGGCACGGGCAGACGTGCAGGAAGGGATGCCCGGGGTACCCTCAGGGACGGGCAGAGGTGCAGGAAGGGATGTCCGGGGTACCCTCAGGCAGGGATGCCCGGTGAGGTGCCAGGGGTGGGTGAGGGTGTGATGAGCCCCTGGGGGATGCAGTCTGTCCCCAGCCTGGGGCTCTCGGTGACAGTTGAGGGGGTGGCAGCGGGGCAGGGCGGGGTTAATGCCGTTAGCAGCCGGGGCAGGGGGTCTCCAACAGACGAGGCCTCGCCGGCCAGATGGGGAGGGAGACTCGGAGGGAGACTCGTCTGCCGCTCGCCGGGGCCACAAAGGAGGCTCCCCTGGCAGCAGCTGGTCCCAAGGAAGAGGTTAAGGTGACACGTGTCAGGGCAAAGCCCGAGGGGGCAGACGCGGCCAGGCCTTTGTGGGGGTCACCTCCCATCTGACGGGGAGCAGGTGGGGTGGGAGCACAGGGACAGGGCTGGAGGGGAGGTGGGATGGCTCCCTCAGGGTCCTGCCGGGCAGTGGCATGGGCTGTGACAGCCACTCGCTCTGCCTTTGTGCTTTTGCACATAATGAACCTTTTTTTCCCCCTCTTTTTTGGTCCCAGAAAGAATGGCAATGGAGATGCTGATGGGGGTTATTGCATGGAGATGGGACAAGGCAGGGGACAGTGAGAGGGTCAGTGGCTTGAGAGCCAGGACAGGGCTGGCTGGGCATCCTCACAGTCTGATGGACAGCGGGATGGACATCCACCCTCCTCCCCAGTTTTATACAAACCACAGGCAATGCTTCATCCATGTGGGCACTGCTGGCCCCAGGACCCACTCTGGAGGCCAGGAACCACCCAGGGGCCAGGGCTCACCCCCTGCCCTCACCCAGCTCAGCCCTGGCCCCTCGGCTCCCCCTCACCACGAGGTTAATTTCAATTATCTTCTGCAGGCCATATGAATTCTATTAATATCAAAGTAATGAGGTAGTTACTGCCATTGGGAGGAACGGCTGGGGAATTGCTCGGGATAGGGTTTCGCCAGCCAAGAGGGGAAATTAAAACCTCCCTTTGGAGAGGAGCAAAGGGCTGGAGCAGAGGTGAGAGGGGGCCAGCCTGGGGCAGGGGGGGATGGTCATGGGTGTCCTTCCCCTGGGCGGGTCACTGCTGCCAGCCCTGCCGTCCCCTCATGCCAGGGGAGATGCCATGGGCTGGATGGGGAGCTCACTGCAGGGGTGATGCCCCCTCATTCCCTTTCTGCAGCCCCTCCAGCCCCTGCAAAAACCCCCTAAGGATTGCACCCTGGAATACTGAGGTATCCCCCTGCTCAGCCTTCCTGGAGCCTTGTGGGTTCGAGCTGCTGCCCTGGTGTTTGGTTTAGGGCACATACAAAGCAGCACTGAAATGGGCAGTGCGTCCCCGGGGCTTGGGACAGGGCTGGGCTCCCTCGAGGCACGTGAGGTCCAGCAGCTCAGGACAGGATGGGGAGTGATCACAGACCCTTCCTGGAACCCAAATCCAAGGAACTGAGGCTTTTCCAGCTCCAGCACCCTTCCCTGACCATGAAAAAGACCTGGGAAAGCTGCCAGCACTGCTCTCCTGGGCAGCCCTGAGCTCACTTGAGAGACCTGAGAAGACCACGAGGAAAGGGAAAACAGCAGGGAGGGAAGGGGAAATAGCAGGAACCATATATGTATGTATACATCCTCCTATAAAACAAGTTCCAGCTACTTGCCAGGCTGGAAAAAGAGCTTTTTATGGGGAATGGATGGGCTCCTCCTGCATCCCCCTCAGCCGCAGGGTGCCTGGGGACACAAGCAGAGCCTGATCCCAGCTGCAGCGGGGACCCAGCCAGGAACTGGGGACACGGGGAGTGCACGAGGCTGAGCCGGGGGAGAGTGAATATTTTAAAGATATAAATAGCTCGTGTCGTGGAGCAGGGGCTTCACACACGCCTGCCAAGCTGGGAGGGAGCAGGAGGCACCTCCCAAGGGTTTAGGAGAGGAATTGGGTGAGGAAGGGGAGGGTGGGTTGAGAGGAGGGTGGGGTTTGTGCCCTGGGTGCTGAGCAGAAAGTCAGGGCATGGGGGAGGATCCTGTTGGACACCGCCCCCCAAAAACAGCGCAGGGGCCGACCCAGAGCCCAAAATAACTGAGCAGTGAGGAGAGGTGAGGATTCCTCCCCAGTGCCCTCGTAGCCCAGATAAAGAGGGAATATTTATACAACGGCGATAGTGAGACACGGGACAGGGTTTCCCAGAGAAGACGTGGATGTCCCAGATTGGGACATCAGGGCCAGCTTGGATGGGGCTTCCAGCAGCTTGGTTTAGCAGAGGTGTCCCTGCTTAGATAGCTGGGATTAGGTGGTTTTGAAGGTCCCCTGCACCCCAAACCAGCCTGTGACTCTCAAAGCCAGCAGGCTGAGCGGGCAGCGTGTCCCCTGCCCCGTGTGGCACGAAGCGGTGACAAGGCCAGAGGGTCACCCCGTGCCGTTCCTCTGCTTGCGCCGCCAGTTCTGCAGCAGCCGCAGATGCTGCAATTCGTGAGCTGAGCCTGGGGGTTCTCAGCTGGAGGCAAAGCCCCCGGATCCCCACAAAGCTCTGTCCCTCGGCAGGCAGCGCCCACCCGGACGGTGGGGAGGGGACAGAGGGTGCCCAGTGCCCAGGGAGGGGGTCTCCGGCCACCCCCAGCCCGCGGCAGCGCCGGTGGCCGCACAGCGGCTCTTTGCTGGCATCTGCCGACAGCGGGAGATCCTGCAGCTCTTCCCGGGGACCGGCGCTGGGTCTCGGCCCGGGGACGGCCCTGGCCCCGCTCCTGGGAAGGGGAAGGTCCCCGGAGCGTGGGGCTGTAACCCAGCCCCTGCCAGACCGCCCCGCGGGGATGGGGCCTTGCAGGGAAGGTGCAGCCCCACAGGAGGATGCAGTGAACTCAAAACCCTGATGCTGAAGGTGGCTTTCCAGCTAGAAGTGGGGAAACATCCCTCAGGCTTCAAACACAGCCTTTTCCTAAGATACAAGTCTCTTCCATCCCTCCTGTGCCTCTCTTATGGGCTTAGCACAGAAAGCTCTCCTTGCAATGTCCTCTGAGTCAGGGAAAGAAATCACATCCATCAAGGTCTCCTTGTGCCCCAGACAACCTCTTGGAATCATAAATCATAGAATGGTTTGGGTTGGAAGGGACCTTAAAATTCACTCAGTTCAACTCCCTTACCATGGGCAGGGACACCTTGCACCAGACCAGGCTGCTCCAAGCCCCATCCAAGCTGGTCCTGCCCACTTCTGGGCATGGGGTGTCCACAGCCTTGGTGGTGTCACATTGACAGGCCATCAGAGAGAGGTGGCAGCAGCAGAGAGAAGTGACATTTATCAAAGCTCTACCTGTTGAGTTATAAAAATCCCAGGAGAGCTGCAGAATCCAGATTCATGGGCAGTGTATCCCACCAACTCTGCAGTCCAAGAGAAGCTTATTCCCAGTACCAGGCAGGAAGGAACCAGCATTTTCATTTGCAAGCTGTGAATTAAACCAAAAAATCGCCCAGTCAAACTGCAAACATGATGGTGGATTTTACATTCTGCAGCTCCTGTGCTGATTTTATTAATAATTTATGTCCATTATCTGATTGACACCCCTGCTACTGATACCACTTGGTATTAAGAGCATCAGAGAGCCAAAGCTGCAGGAGGTAGTGACTGGGCATTAATGTGCAACAACTTTTGCCTTTCTTAAATCATTTTAGCTTCTGGGTGCTGCTTTTTGCCATGCAGTCTCTTGTTCCTTGATTAAATGATCCTGCCCTGATAACATATGAGCTGCCATGCAGTGGCATGAGCATTTTCCCACTGTGAAAGCGCAGCTGATTGTGGCGATCTTACAGGAATACATAAGGGAAGAGCCTGCATGAGGTGGAAGAAACTTTGTAGGGACTAATTATGCCCCAAAGCAGACAGAAACCCTCTAAAGGACTTGGAGATCTCAGTGATTCTAAAGTCAGGTACTTCAGAATCACATTTTTTTGCTGCGTTTCCTGTATAGTGACGGATGAACCCATCTGTTAAGTACATACTGCATATCTAAATCTGTTAATATCTAGACTAAAATCTATCTAGATAATAAAAGCTATTTCCTTTCCATCCCTTGCAGGGTTTCATGAGTCTCAGTCCTGCAGGGCAGGGTTGGTATCATGCCCTTCCATGAATTCCTGGAACACTGAGCTCAGCAGCCCTTCCCTGGTGCTGAGGGCTAAAGATTGTCAGGGTATCCAGCAGCCTGAGATGCTGCCTGGATCTCCACAGTTTGGGAATGTTGTTCCAGAGACTGAACTTGAGCTCTTCAAGTCTTTTCTTTTCTTCAGAAGGGATTAATTCAATTAACACAAGTAACAAACCAGCTCGCAGCACTCTATAAATAGACTGGTGGGCTTTGACACAGCTCCTGGCTATGCCAAGAAATGGAACTAATAATAACTGCTAAACGGCAGGGTTCAGGGGGCTGGAGAGAATAGGCAGAGAAAATGCCAGGATGGCTGAAACCTGCCATGAAAATCAGCTGGGGAAGTGTGGAATCCCAGAATCCCAGAATGGTCTGGGCTGGAAGGAGCTTAAAACTCATCCCATCCCACCCCCTGCCGTGGGCGGGACACTTTCCTCTATCCCAGGGTGCTCCAAGCCCTGTCCAGCCTGGCCTTGGGCACTGCCAGGGATTCGGGGGCAGCCACAGCTGCTCTGGGCACCCTGTGCCAGGGTCTCTGCACTCTCTGCAGGATCCCAACAGCCACGGAGGAAGCTCTGCTGGAGGGGATGGCTCAGAGTGGGGGGCACTGAGCCCATCACTGCCACACTGCCAGTCCTGCTCCTGGGGACCGTTTGGAGGATAATGGAGCCAAGAGATGCTTTTCCAGCTAAAAAGCAGCAATTCCCCTCAGGGCCGAGGTCAGGGCTCTGGCAGCAACCCCAGTTCTGCACCTCAGCCTCCTGCACTCCCCAACCCCTTTCCCTCCCACTGCTCCTGCTGCCAGGAGAAATTCCCAGCTGGGCTTTTGTCACCGACGCACGCGTGTTTCTGCGGGAAGTTTCTATTTCTGTGAATAGCAATTTTTCAAGCAACTCCCTCCCCCGCCTGCTCGCTTTCACAGGAGCCCTGACGAACGCCGCTGGCATGCCTGGAAGCTGCGGCTCACTCACTCACTCCTGCGGGCCAGCCCCGGCCGGAGCCTCCGCCCTCCCATCCCATCCCATCCCATCCCATCCCATCCCATCCCATCCCATCCCATCCCAGCGCCTGTCCTGCAGCTCCACGGCACGGAATTATCCTCCTGGTATCTTGGGGAGGGTCAAACCGAGCTGGGACCACTCGGTGTGCTGAGTTCCTGTTGCTCACAGTGAGCCTTGCGACAGGAAAGGGATAAAAAGAAGTGGGGAAGCCTGGAGGAGCCAAGCCTGCGAGAAAACCCCAAAACAGCAGCGCCTCTGCTTGGGGGGCGCTCCAAAAACGTCCTGGCATGTCCCAGGTTCTCAGCCACAGCTCTTGCCAGGCCCAGCTGTGCAGAGGAGCCAGCAAATGGTTCCTGTCTTTGATTAAACCTGGAGCCAAGCCCCCAGTCCTTCACCAGTCTGTCAGCCCTATTTGAACCCTCCTGATGAGGATCAGGGTGAGCCTCCCAGTTTGGGACCAGGATCTTAAGGGCACTTTGGATTCCCTGTTTCCATTAGAAGACACCACCTGCAGTACTTGCTTGGGGTCTCTATCCCATATAAGTCGTCATAGGCATATTAATTGCTGTGTTATAGGAATATTAATTGCTGTGTCACAGGAATATTAATTGCTGAAGCAGGGCAGAAGTGTGGCTGGGGATGTGCTCTCTGCTGGGGTCACTGAGCCTCGGCCTCGCTGCACTCACAGGGTGAGGCTGTTCCCCCAAGGGAGGTGAAGTTAGAGTGCTGTGACCTGGATCCAAGCACCATGGTGCTTTCTCCATCCCAGCAGCAGGACAGGGAAAGGTTGGAACCATCTGGATGGCTTCCATGCATCATGGCCATGCTTATCAGCATCCGTGCCTCGGGGCACAGAGCTGAGAAATGAGAGGGAACAACCCAAACGGAGCACTGAGTTCTGCTGCACTGAGAGAGAGATTTAGTGATCCCACTGCTGGCTCAGATGGGAATGGGCCCTTAGAGGCTGGAATTATCAAAAGCAGCTCTTGGGAATGAAAAAAAGCTGGACAAATTGCTGATTGCAGCTGCCTGGCTGGAAAATAAAGTGAGTGCTCCCAGGGCATGCAGCTCAGGGGGAATGAGCTCTGTGTGCACTTGGGGACTGAAAGACCAAATTCCCCTTGCTGTTCCCAAACCGAGAGGCACTGGCAGCCAGAGTGGGGCTGGACAGGGGTGGGATCAGAGGGAAATACCCTTGGGGTGATGTAGAAGTGCTTGCCACAGTGAGCAGCACTGTACTGCAAAGGCAAAGTGTCACTTAAACCCCGGACATCTTAGCAAAGAGAAAATCAGGAATATGTAAAGAGCCTGTTTTGCAAAGAAATAACCTTCAGGGTTTCCTCTGCTGCAACCTCAAGAAATTCCACAGCTGCTGCTGCGTGGGAGGGAGCCCAGGGAGAATTTTTCTCCTCTGTGTGAGGCTGATGCTCAGGGCTGGCCGCAGCCCCTGGCCAGGAAGGGTTGTGCTGAGCAGCACATGCTGCAGCCCCCCTGCCCCAGGTGCCCAGAGCTTCTCTCCACCCCCTTCCCAGCCAGCCAGAAATGCTACAGAATTCTTACAAATCCCTGTGCTTTCCAGAGGGGCAGAGACCTCAGCAGTCCTGTCCCAGAGGCTCCCGGCGCTGCTGGAAGCACTCTGCAAGGGGCAGAGGGGATGTGCCAAGAGTGGTTTGCTGCTCCTGAAGGTATTTTCTACTCCTAATTAATGCAGTAAAAATGGGTATCTGCCAAGAACGTAAAAATATTCCTGTTTTCAATATCCAGGGCAAGTAAGGAAAAAGCAATGCAGACTGGTCTGAATGTCTGCAGACACCATCTCCCCCTGCCTGGCTCCTGTTTAACCCATGGGGGCTCTTGGGAGGTTCCTGCCGTGGCTGTGGCTGCTGGGATGAGCCACAGCTCTGTGCCAGCTCCCACTGCTCCTCCTGTGACAGCCCAACACAGGGACACCCAAAATGTCCAGGGCCAGACTTGGGATGAGCAAGTGGGGGCCTGTGTCCCTCCCCAGGCTGGTCCTAGGATGGAGTGGGAGCACTGGGAAGCACCAAGTCCTCCTGGTGCCGTGTGTCAGGCCAGAACAAAGAGCACTGGGAGCTCTGAGGAGCTCTGGGGAGCTCTGGGGAACACTGAGGAGCATTGGGGAGCACTGGGGAGAACTGGGGAGTACTGGGGAGCTCTGGAGAGCACTGGTGAGCACTGGGGAACACTGGGGATCCCTGAGGAGCTCTGCAGATCTCTGGGGATCACTGGGGAGCATTGGGGAGTACTGGGGAGCATTGGGGAGCTCTGGGAATCACTGGGGAGCATTGGGGAGTACTGGGGATCACTGGGGAGCTCTGGGGAGCTATGTCCCTGCTGGTGCCCCACACAAGGAGCACTGAGGAGCACTGGGGAGAACTGGGGAGCACTGAGGAGCTCTGTCGCTGCTGCTGCCCCATCCCAGGATGGTGAGGGGAGAACCAGGCTTTTCCAGAGTCCCATTCCAGGATGGAGCAGTGGGGCCCTGCTGTCGTGGTCTCTCCCCATGCTCCATCCAGGCCAGTGCCGTGTCTCTCCTGTTGCCCCATCCCAGGCTGGAATGGGGAGAGCTAAGGAGCGCCGGGCCCTCCGGGTGCCTGTCCTTGGATACAGTGGGGAGCCCTGTGTCCGTCCCTGTGCCCCGTCCCAGGGCGGACAGGAGAGTTGTGTCCCTCGTGGGCAGGCATGGGGAGCACTGGGGAGCACCATGTCCCTCTGGAGCCCCTCCATCTGGCCTGGAGAAGGGAGTCCTGGGGTGTCTGTCCCAGGATGGAGCAGGGAGCACCGGGGAGCTGTGCTCTTCCCTGTGCCCCATTCCATAATGGGGAGCACCGGGGAGCTGTGTCCCCTCCCGGTGCCCCGTCCAGGGTTGGTGCGGAGAGCACTGGGGAGCATCCCGGTTGCCCCGTCTAGGGTTGGTGCGGGGGTCCCGCTCTCTCACAGGGCTCTGTCCCGGTCCGGCGGGCGGTGCGTGGCGGGACGGAGCGTGGAGCGGTGCGGGGAACTAAGGGGCGGTGCGGAGTGGTGAGCGGAGAGGCTGCGCCGGGTGTGGAGAGGCGGTGCGGGGCAATGGGCGGAGCGGTGCGGGACAGGGACAGGGACAGGCGGTGCGGGACAGGCGGTGTGGAGCGCTGAGGGGCGGGGACAGGCGGTGCGGGGCGGTGTGGGACGGGGATAGGCGGTGAGGGGCGGTGAGGGTCGGGCGGTGCGGGGCGGTGAGAGACAGGCGGTGAGGGCGGTGTGGGACAGGGACAGACGGTGAGGGGCGGTGCGGGGCTGTGCGGTGAGGGCGGTGTGGGACGAGCGGTGCGGGGCGGTGAGGGCGGCGTGGGACAGGCGGTGCGCTGAGGGGCGGTGTGGGACGGGCGGTGCAGTGAGGGGTGGTGTGGGACGGGCGGTGCGCGGGGCGCTGAGGGGCGGTGTGAGACGGGCGGTGAGGGGCGGTGTGGGACGGGCGGTGAGGGGCGGTGCGGGACGGGCGGTGCGCGGGGCGCTGAGGGGCGGCGCGGGGCGGTGTGGGACGCGGAGCGCGCGAAGATGGCGGCGGGCAGGCGCGCCCCGCGCACCGGGCTGCTGGAGCTGCGTGGCCCCAGCGGGCAATGGCTCCGCGTCTTGCTCACCCTGGCCGAGGACGTGCTGGGGGTCAGCCCTGCGGACGGCCCCGGGCCCGGCCCCGAGGCCCCGGCGGCGCAGCTGAACGGCGGCGAGCCGGGCTCCGCCGCGCCCGAGGCGCTCGCCAACATCAGGCGCACCGTGCGCGTCGTCAAGCAGGACGTGGGGGGACTCGGCATCAGCATCAAAGGTGAGGCCGGGTCCGGGGGTCCCGGGGCGGCGGGGGGAGACGGGCATCGGCACCGGGACCTGTTGCTGCTGCCGTCCCGCGGCTCTCTCGGAGCGGACCCCGCGGGTAGCGGGGCTGGAGTCGGGATCCTCACGGCCCCCAGCCCCAGCTCGGCACGGGAGAGGGATACGTGGCAGTGACGGGACCCGAACCATTGCCTGCCTACGGAAAGAGCGATGATTTGGGGTGCGGAGTGACCGGCCAGTGCCTGCCCGCCGTGCCCCGGCCGGGCTGAGGGACCCCCGGGTTTGTGAGCCGGAGGGGCACCCCCTGTCCCCCGCACCCACGGGTAGGGTGCTGTCTCACGGGGCACCCGGTTACACCAAAGTTGCCCTTTGGGCCGGCGTGTCCTTGTCCCACCGTGTTCCTTAGTTGGGAAGTGCCCCTTTAAAACTGTCAGCAGAACGAAGGGAGCGATGTAAAGCCCCTGGAGATCTGCCGGCGCTGGGTGCGGTGTTAAAGCAGCGCGCTCGCGTTTGGAGATGTGTGCTCCCGGGAAGCCTCCCTGTTCAATGTCTGTGTTCCCTCCCGAGCTGTCCCGCTCCTTGGTGACTCGCCTGAACTTCAGGCTGGAAACTTCTTAGGGCAGTGATGGCGTTCCTGCCTTTCTGCCTGCCTTTGATTTTCACGCGGCTCCGAGCGTGTTGGGAGCTGTGAAAGCAGGATGAAAAGGGCAGCGGGGACACAGGGACAGGGCTGTCACGGAGCGTGGCTGTGAGAGGCAGCGGCTCGGCCGCCCCGGGGGCACTGACAGGGCAGCTCTCGCCTCCTGACGTGGCTTCTCCTTCTAGCTCAGAGGGGACACGGACGCAGCCTCCGGCTCCCTCTGGAAGCGGGGAGGTTTTGCAATGTGAATGAGCGGGCGCTGGAACTGGATCGACACTGCTGGCCGTGTCTGCAGGGTGCCCCAGCGTGCCAGCCCTTTTTTTGGGAAGCACAACCCCCCTTTCGTAACCGCCCCTTGGCTGCCAAGTTATTGCTTGCTCTGTTGCTCTCCCAGGAAAGGAGAAACTTCCCTTGGTTCAGTTAAAACTTTACTTTTCCAGTGACGTATGTGGAAAAGAAGTAGTTGCCATCAAAACTGGGCAGTGGAAGGTGCTGTGGAGGGTGGGGCAGGGCATCACTCCTCATGTTACTGTTCGTGGGCCGGCCATGTTTCACACAGGGACACGGTGCCACCCGGGGGGTGAGTGTCCTGCCCTGTCACAGGATGTGGCTTGGGGCTGGCAGGACAGCGGGGAGCCGAGCGAGAGCCGGGCTGGCGGAGGTTCTTAGCTCTGGCAGGGCTCTCGGCACTGGCAGCCGGGCGAGGAGCCGCACGGAGCAGCCCCCGCCGGGGCCTCTGACAGCTGATAACCGGAGCCCTCGCTGGCTTGGCAGCGGCTGAGCGAGGAAATGCCTGTGGCACCGGCTGGGAGCAGCCCGGGGCGGGCAGTGACAGCGGGCTGCGCTCAGCATCTCCCTCTGGGATGAGGATTATCTCTTGGAGACTCCTCGGGACAGGCTGTCCCAGGGCACAGCGGGCACTGCTGATCCCCGGCTGCCGCGGGCAGTGGCTGCTGCATCCCTGAGCCCTGGCACGGAGGCAGCTCAGATCTCCCTGCGGGTTCAAGAGTCGATGTGCAAATTGATCTCCTGGAGCCGCCGGCAGTTTGAATAGCATTCTTTTAGTCAGGACAGCGGGGAGCAGCCGGTAAACAGGGCTGCTGTGTGGACAGGAACATGCAGGCAGATTGGTTCACCTCTCCCTGCCTCTTTGGCCTCTCCAAAAACATTCAGCTGTCTTATGTGTTGAGATCATGAAGTCCTTGGAGCCAGGATAGTTGCTCAGCACACATGATTAATAATGCAAATAACGATACACTTCCCTGCCAAAACTGATGGGGAGATGGCCAGGTTATGTGCTCTCTCTGTGAATAATCTGTGACCAATCTGAGTGGTTTTGGAGCAATCACTTCATCAGCTGTACAGCCTCCTGGTACTTTGGCTGCTATGGTTGGTACAGGTGTCCTGTGGGTATCTGGGGGAGTGGGCAGTGGGCTGACCTGGCACTGTGCACTGAGTGCCAGCAGAACGGCTCAGCCTTGCTGGGACCATCTGCTACCAGAGCATCCCCCTCCCCACCCACTCCTACAGCCACAACCGCTCCCTGTCTCTTGTGTTTCAAGGTGGCCGAGAGAATAAAATGCCCATCTTGATCTCCAAGATCTTCAAGGGGCTGGCAGCAGACCAGACGGAGGCGCTGTTCGTGGGGGACGCCATCCTCGCCGTCAATGGCACCGACCTGTCCGAGGCCACCCATGACGAGGCCGTGCAGGCCTTGAAGAAGACGGGCAAGGAAGTGATCCTGGAAGGTAGGAGACAAGGATGTGATGGGGACAGAAGGGTTCTCCTTCCTGTTCTGGGATGACACAGGGGTGGCATTTCATCTGCAGCTGCATTTGCATACTCTTTCAAATGGAAAACAACATATGCAGAGTAATTTGTCTGCTCATCCGGAGAGCTGGAGGTAACTGCTGGGATCTCCCTGTCTCCTTCCTGAGTGTGTGCCAGTGCTCCATGCCCAGAGGCTCTGTCTCCCTCTGTGGGACCTCGGGCAGGCAGCAGTGGGAGGTGTGGGACAAGTTTCTGGGATTTGGGATTCTTTCATTGCACGACATCACCCCCACGTCTGCAGTTCCTGGGGCAAGAGAAAACATTTTCTGCTTTTGTCGTGCTTTTAATTTAAACCCACATCCCTGGCTGGTGTAGGTTTATGCCAGTGGGGAGGGCCCACTCCTGCTGAGCACCTTGGGGTTTGCAGGGCCTGCTCAGGAACCACCCATCCAGGGGATGCTGCCCATGGAGGGGATCCCTGGGAGCTGAGGCTGCAGACATCCCAGGGATGCAGCCTTCACCACCCTGGAGCAGGCTGTTCCCTGGGAATGGGCTCCCTCTCAGTACCAGGCAAATGGTCCCTGGTGTCTCCCAGCCCTGAGGGGGCTGCACACTGTAGGAGCCCCTCAAGCCCTGCTTGAGGACTGGGTGAGGATTGATGGGTTGGGAGCATGGCAGTCCTGAGGGAGAGACCCCATTCTTCTCTGGCCACCCTTCACCTCACATCTGCCCATGGTTGCCCACCTCTGCCAGCTTGGCCAGGCTGGGCTGGGCATCCCAGATCTGTCCCTCAGGAAAGGAGCCTTCCCCTCCCCTCACTTCCAACCAGTCCCTGGGGTCACCCTGTTCAACAGGGGGGTCCTGGCACCAGAGTCCCTTCCCAGGTCCCAGAGTGAGGTTTGATTTGGGGGCAGTGCTCAGGGCTGTCCCTGAACAAAGCAGTTCTGTGTGCTGTGCTGTCAGTAACCACTGTGGCTCCAGCTTTCCTGTGCCTTCCCCAGATTGTCTCAGCTCCAGATTTTCATTTTTAGCTTTGCTCAGCCCTTTCTGCTGTGGCTTCCTCCTCTCCTGGGAGCCTGAGGACCACGGTTCAGCTGGAGGAATGTGCTGCTCTGCACAGCTGCTGGGAGCAGATAGGGTTGGTGGTGGGGTGGTTTTGTTGTTTTTTTCTGACCAAAGAAAAATACAAGAGCTTCTTTCTTTGTGAGTCTGTGACATTCCTGCCTGGAGCTGCTGCTCTTGGACCACCCTCCCTCCATTATTTTCTCTTGATCCTTTGGTGTGGGTTTCCCTTCTGCCAGAGCTCCTGCCAGAGGTGGAGAGGAGCTGCCCTTTCTGGAGAGAACAATTTCTCTCCCTGGACCCCTCCTCCTCCATCCCCTGGGATCCAGGTCCCCCTCCTGGGAGGCAGTTTCAGGCAGAGCCTTTGCTGCAGCTTGCTGAGCTCAGGTATGACCTGCTGGGCTTCCTTATTAATTCAAACTCCCAGCAGGTACCTTTGGGAGGAGACTGAGACTGTGCTGGCTCCCACTGCAGCACTCTGGAGCTCTGGGATGAGTTTGTATCTGATGTTGTTGGGGTCCAGCCAGAGCAGGGAGGGGATCTCTGCTGCTCATCTGGTCACTGATAAACGTGGTACATCTCCATCCCCTCCCTGTTTTTGGGTTTGCTGGCACAGTGCAGCTCTGCCATGGGGGTGGTGGGGCTGCCACTGTGCCATGGTCAGGCTGTCACTGCCCTGTGGAGGTGGTGGCCCTGCCTTGTTCCTGCCACCCCTGTGGCTCTCCAGGAGTGGCTTCCAAACATCCTGCCCCAGGGAGAGGGGGTGGCCTTAAAGTGCCTGAAGAGTGTAAACTGGGGCATTCCCTGCTGCCTTCTCCTGCTTGGAGAAGGCTGAACTTTGAAAAGAGCATCTTAACATTACTTAGACACTTTCTGCTCCCTGCATGCTGCCAGGTGTGACTCCAGCTTTCCTTATGGTGCTCTGAGCGCTAAACCAGAGTGTTTGGCACAGCCAGTGTCTGTTCACTCCGTGCTGCTCCTGGCTGCAGGGTTTGGAGTTTTTAGGGTGGTTTGCAGGTGGCATTGCTGCAGGTAACAAAACTGGGGGAGCTGGCATCTCCTCAGAGGGCAGTGAGCAGGGCTGAGGCTCCCCAGAGTGGCAGAGCTGGGAGCTGATGCGTTTTAATGTGAGCATCAGCAGTGGCTCCACGTGCCACATTTCACCCTGGGCTGCTCAGCGTGGCCTCAGGCTCCTGGATGTCATTGCTGCCCAGGCGTGAGGACATGCAGATACCTCTCCCTGTGTCCTGCCAAGATTTTTTTTGAATGTGCCAAACTACTCTCTTGGTATTTATAGGAGGAGTTGGACTGTATTTATATTACATTGTTATTTCAGGGAGAGTCTCTTTCCCTTGCCTTATTTTTTCCCTTGTTTTTTTTCCCCTTATTTTCATTGCTTGGAATCCAGAGACTCTCCATGGCAGGGGGAGGGCTGATAAACATCCTTCCAGCTGCCCTGGGAAGGGCTCTGGGGTCAGGAGGGGCTTTCCTGGTGAGGCCCCTGTGCTGTATTGTCATGGGGGAAGAACTGGGAGTGGTGGGGAGGAGGAGTTGGGGTAGCTGTGGGGGTCTCACATCCATGACTTATTTGCCACAGGGGTGCTCCTGGGGCTGTCTCTGCTTTTTAGGATTTGCTGAGCCAAGTAATTGCTTGGAAGTTTGAAATTCATAAAAATGGGTGCTGGGAGAGAGTGGGGCTGGGGATTCTCCCGAGTGCTGGTTGCCATAACTGTGGGAAGGAAGGCTTTGGATCTGCCCTGGGGATGATGCCAGGAGGTGATGGGGCACATCTGCCACCTCCACACCTCGCTGCTCTGAAGCTTTGCTCTCCCTGGGGAGTTTGCTGCGTTTGTTTCTCCTCCCTGGAAACACGGAGGGCTGTCCCATGATCTCCCTGCTGACACTGCAGCACAGGGGAATGTTTAGCAAAGGGCTGGGGCATGGAATGTGGCACTGAGTGCTGGGACGGGATCAGGGGCAGGAGGGACAGCAGCAGTCTCACCCTGCAGCATCTTCCTCTCTGGGGTAGAAGGACTTGAGCTGGGGCAGCTGGGACAGGAGCTGCTCATGTTCATGCTGGGAGCCAGGGGCAGGGCATGGTCCCAGGGTGGGGTCCTGGGGACTGCGCTGGCTGTTCTGGAAGCACCTCAGAGCATTGGGTTGGAGCTGGCAGGTCGTTTCAGGGTGTGTGTTTGGGGTGTGTGTTAGCTCAGCCCCCCAGTTGAACATGCCAATTTTGGCTCATTAATCCTGAGGCAGAGAGGGACCAGCTGGAGGTGGGATTAGCATCTCTGTAGGGCCAGCACTCAGTCTCCAGGAGCTCTCTGGAACATTTCCTGATGTGATGGCCTTGCTGAGCTGTGTAGATGCTGCTGGGAAGATTATGGCAGGAGAAACAGCAGCACCATCCTACTCCTGACCAGAAATGGAGCCTGGAACCTCTTCTTTGAATCCAGGCTGTGATCTCCAGGTGAAGCAGAGTGTGCTGGTGAGAGGGTGTTCCTGACCCTACTCTGGGTGTCCATGTCTGTTTTCCTGCCTGGAGGAAGCATTGTGGCCCCTCAGTGAAGCTCTGTGGAGTCAGGCTTGGCTCTGAGCAGTGAGGATGTGTGGGACAGGTTGTGCTGACTCAGGGTCCAGGGTGCCAGGAGTGGTTGGTTTGTGATTGTTCTCCATCCTTGTGAAGGAATGGGCTGATGGAGAGGGAGAATTTCTACCTAAGAAATGAAACCAAGGAATTTTGATGGTTCTGCTCCTTTCTGGCATGCTGGAGAGAAAAAAAAACCAGCTGCAACACAGAGGCAGACCTGGTTAAACATGTCCCTGGTGCAGCTCACTGCAGGGTTCAGGACACATGGGGTGCTCCAGTGATTGGGAGCCCCTGTGCCACCACCTGGGCCCTGCAGAGGCACTGTCCTGGCATGGGATGGATGGCTGCACACCCAGAGACTTTTGCTGTTCCCTATAACTCTGAAATAAAGTTTACATTGATGCAAAGCCCTGAGCAGTTAAAGGTCCTGTTTGTCCCCTGTCCTCTGTTCTGGAGAGGATCAGTGGGACAGGCTCCCTCCCTGGAGAGCCCACGTGGATCAGCCCAGCAGCCACCCAGGCCCGTGTGCCTGCTGTAGGTGACTTTACATCAACAGCAGCCAGCCAGCATTGCTGCCCAGTGGTTTTGGAGGGTGCAGGCTGCCAGGGAGCAGGCAGAGCCCCAGCACTGCAAGGTTGTAATTAAAAAGAAAAAACAGTTCAACAGTTACCACTAGCAGAGGTGATGCATGATATGGTCTGAGTTGTTTGCTTTAATGAGGTGGAGGTAATTAATTAATCCATTCAATACCAACTGCAGTGAAGGGACTGACAGAAGTGTAAGTCAGCCGGCTGTGAAGCCAGTGCTGGGGTCACTGGAGGGGACAGCAGCTCCCATGGGATGGTGACCTGGCCTTGTCACAGCCTCCAGCACCTCCCAGCTCCCCGTGCTGGCTCAGGACCCCCCGTGCTTTGCGCCCAGCCTGAAAGCCTCCTTAAAGCCACGTAGCCGAGACATCGGAGCCTGCCTGTTGCCTCAGTTTCCGCGCCCTGCCCCGCACCGGGCACTGCTGCTGTCCTCGGCGGCTCCCTCGGGACGTGACCCCGCCACCGCCCCGCTAATGCCGGTGACGTCCCCCGCGTGCCCGGGGAGCCAGGGGCTGGCGCAGGGACGCCGCTCGGGTTTCAGCGGCTCAATGGCATCTTTCTGAACTCCAATTAGTTCCCAGGCACCGGCATAATGGCAGGTCCGCGCTGCCAAGATTAATAGCTCGGGTGAGACCCAGCGCGGCTCGGATGCCTGCGGGAACGTGGCTATTTTTGTAACGGGAGGCGCGGGGCACGAGGCTGGTGGCCCCCGCCGCCGCCTTGGCCCCGGGGCCAGCGCGGGGTGACCCGGCCCGCGTGGCACAGCAGCGTGGCCATTTATAGCGGTCTGTACCCGCACAGCACCCACGGGGCTCCACGCTGCTCCTGCCGGGCTGTCGGCATTTAGGGTTTTAGGGAGCTCATGGGATAGGAATGAAAGGGGAGAGCACAGAATGGGCCGAGTTGGAAGGGACCCACCAGGATCATCCAGTGCAAGCCCTGCACAGACATCCCAACAATCTCACCCTGTGCATCCCTGACAGCATTGTTCAAACACCCCTGGAGCTCTGGCTGTGACCTCAGGGGAGGATGGGTGGGAGATGACCCATCCTGTGCCCAGGTGAAGTTTGGGAGTGGGTGCATGCAGACTCTTTCCTGGTGGAAAAAGGATGTCCTGCTCCCTTCTGGCAGCACATCAGGCTGCTGTGGCCTGGCTGCAGCGATGGAGCTGCGCCCATCCAGCCACCTACAAGGGTTGGCTGCAAAGCCAAGCTCGTGTCCCCATCCTGCCACCCACTCTGCTGGCTTGGACCCGGTGTGGGAAGCCGCCAGGATGGCTGAGGACGTGGCTGCAGGCACGTGTCTGTTCCGTGGTGTTTTCCTAAGGGCCTCCAGAGGGAAACCCTTCCCTGGAGTCAGTAGCTGGGCCCTCACTGCCCCAGGGCAGGACCAGGACTGGCATCCCGCCTGCTCAGCTGGAGTTTTTCAGCCAGCATTGCCAAACTCATTTTCAGGATGTGGCTGTGGGGCCCCATCAATTTGTGGTACCTTTCATCTCTCCCTTTCCCCAAACCTCTGGAGCCGGCTGCCATCCCAGCGTGGCTCTGAGGGCTCTGGCTCTGGAGCCAGGCTCAGTGGGGACTGGTTTCTTGTCCCTGCTTTGAGGCTCACGGGGCAGGGCTTGCTCTGCTCTCCAGGGCTTTTCCTGGGGCCAAGCCAGGGTATTTGAGCACTGTTCCTCAGCTGGCAGCGGGACTGGCTGTACCAGCACAGTTTGGACTGTGTAATTTTGGCCTGGGACTCTTTCCCATTCCCCAGCCCTGGCTGTGTGTGCTGCCCCAGGGAACTGCTCAGGCCTGGATCTGTGAACTGATCTGGGTTAAAGGCAAGGAAAAAGGGGGGAAAGGCCATTTTTATCCCTCTTGCAGAGCTCCCCAGGCTGGGATGGTGGGGCTGAGGTACTGTGGGGGTTCCAGGTGTCATGTGAGGGTGCTGAGACCCTGGCACAGGGTGTCCAGAGAAGCTGGGGCTGCCCCTGGATCCCTGGCAGTGCCCAAGGACAGGGACAGGGCTTGGAGCACCCTGGGACAGTGGAAAGTGGATGGATTGAGATGGGCTTTAAGTCCCCTTCCAACCCAGACTATTCTGTGGTTCTATGATAAGCAATGTTCCTCTGTTCCCAGAGCAATTGCTCTTATCACTGAGGCCACAACATCCCAGAATTGTCCCTACCAGCAGGACCCTTACCATTCCTGGGGCTGGTGTACAAATCCTCCATCCTCCCTAGAGCCACACAATGCTCCATCCCCCTGCCCCATGCAGGAAAGCCCCACTGACATCTGCACACATCTTCTCCTTATTCCCTACAAGCTCTGACATGAATGTGCCAACGTGAAGGTCCCTTTAATGCTGCTTGAAATTCCCAGTAAATGGAACAAGGGGGTTGGAATGGGATGATCTTTAAGGTTCCTTCCAACCCAAAGCATTCTGTGTCACTCCCTGTGTGACATTGCCCACCAGTGCCACCTGCAGCAGCATGGGTGGCAGCTCTGGGAAGCTAATGGAAGGATCAGCAGTTTTGGTGCAAGGAGAGTGTGAGGGTTTCAGCAGGGTGGGATGAGGCTGCCCTGGCCTGTGCCGTGTCCTCAGCGGTGCTGCCTCTCTTCCAGTGAAGTACATGAAGGAGATCTCGCCCTACTTCAAGAACTCCTCGGCGGGGGCGACAGTCAGCTGGGACCCGTCTCCTGCCGCCCAGCAGAAGCGATCATCCCCGCTGCTGCCCCCTCGGGAGCTCCGGGAGAGCCGGAGCGTCCCTCTGAAGATGTGCTACGTGTCCCGCAAGTGCCTCCCCACCGACCCGGAGCACAGGTCAGTGCCGGGGCGGGCGGTGCCACCGCGGTGTCCGGGGAGCCGGGGGCGGGCAGGGGCTCACCGGGGCCGTGTCCCTGCAGGTACCTGGAGGTGTGCTCGGCCGACGGGCGCGTCGCCCTCTTCCTGCGGGCCAAGGATGAGGCCACGGCGCAGTCGTGGCTCGGCGCTATCCAGGCCAACGCGGCCGCGCTGCTGCCGCGGGTGAAGGAGGAGCTGCGGGCACAGCTGGCGGGGGCCGGCACGGTGGCCGGACGGGACGTCAAGCACGTGGGCTGGCTGACCGAGCAGGTACCCCCCGTCCCCCGCCACCCCGTGCCACCATGCTGCGGTGGCCCTGACCCGGTCCCTTTGCAGCTCCCCAGCGCCGGCACCAGGAACCTCCTGGCCGTGCTCACGGAGAAGGAGCTGCTGCTGTACGGGAGCCTGCCGCAGAGCCGCGACGCGCTGGGCAAGCCCACGCACAGCTACCCCCTCATCGCCACCAGGTAGGGGCCACCAGCTCAAGGATAGGGTGGTGGCCATCCCTGGGGGCAGCGCTGGGAGTCAGGGCAGAACCCAGGGCTGGTGTCAGACTTACAAAGTGGTGACAGCGTCCAAGGGTTGCTGGCAGAGTCCAGAGGTGGTGTCAGGGCAGTGGGCACAGTGGTAGTGACAGTGTCCAGGGGTGGTGACAGTGTCCAGGGGTGGTGACAGTGTCCGGGGGTGGTGTCAGGGCAATGGACACGGTGGTGCTGAGTTGCGGGGATGGGGCGGGAGTTTCGGGCGGGTGTCGGGGCGGGTTTTCAGGGCAGGTTTTGAGGGAGGGATGCGGGGCAGGGTTGGATTTCAGGGTGTAGGGCGTGGGCTCGGGACGGGGTTCAGGCGGGGTTTTGGGGCGGGGGCGGCTCCGGGGGCGGCTCCAGAGCGAGAACTGAGGGGCCTCATCCGCGGGGCTGCAGCGCCCCCTGGCGGCCCCGCTGTGCGACCGCCGCGTAGCGGAGCGGGGTGAGGAGCTGGGACAGTGCGGGATGCGGGGCAGTGCTGGGGCTGTGCTGGGACAGTGCGGGATGCGGGGCAGTGCTGGGGTTGTGCTGGGACAATGCGGGATGCGGGGCAGTGCTGGGGTTGTGCTGGGACAGTGCGGGATGCGGGGCAGTGCTGGGGTTGTGCTGGGACAATGCGGGATGCGGGGCAGTGCTGGGGTTGTGCTGGGACAGTGCGGGATGCGGGGCAGTGCTGGGGTTGTGCTGGGATAGTGCGGGATGCGGGGCAATGCTGGGGCTGTGCTGGGACCGTGCGGGATGCGGGGCAATGCTGGGGCTGTGCCGGGGCTGTGCGGGGCAATGCTGGGGCTGTGCCGGGGCCGTGCGGGATGCGGGGCAATGCTGGGGCTGTGCTGGGACCGTGCGGGATGCGGGGCAATGCTGGGGCTGTGCCGGGGCCGTGCGGGGCAATGCTGGGGCTGTGCAGGATGCGGGGCAATGCTGGGACTGTGCAGGATGCGGGGCAATGCTGGGGCTGTGCCGGGGCCGTGCGGGGCAATGCTGGGACTGTGCAGGATGCGGGGCAATGCTGGGGCTGTGCCGGGGCCGTGCGGGATGCTTTGTTGGGGCTGTGCCGTGCGGGATGCTTTGCTGGGGCTGTGCGGGATGCGAAGCGGGGCTTAGCCGTGTGAGGAGCGGTGCTGAGGCAGTGCGGGGCTGAGGCAGTGCGGGGCTGATGGGCAGTGCTGGGATGTTCGGTGTGTGGTGCCAGGGCAGTGCAGGGCGCGGTGCTGTGTTGATGTTGGGGTGTTGCGGTGCAGGGGTGCAGCGCTGGGGTGCGGGGTGAGCTGCAGGGTGCGGTGCTGTGGCGGTGCCGGAGCCCTGCGGGGCGCGGTGCTGAGCGCTGGCCGTGCCGCAGGCTGGTGCACTCGGGGCCGGCCAAGGGCTCGGCGCTGTACGAAGCCGAGCGCTCCTTCGCGCTGCGCGCCGGCGGCCGCCTGGGCGTGCAGACCCATCTCTTCAGCCTGGAGAGCCCCCGGGAGCTCGCCCTGTGGACGCGCCTGCTGGTGGACGGCACCCACGGCGCCGCCGAGCTGGCCCAGGAGGTCTCGGCAGGTCAGCGGGGGCCCGGGGGGGCCTGGGGGTGCGGCGGGACCCCCGGCTCACCCCTGTCCCGTCCTGTCCCCAGCGTGCACGTGGAAGGGGCAGGACTGCACCCTGACCGTCCACATCGACAAGGGCTTCACCATCTCCACCAGCGAGCCCGGGCTCAGCAGGACCATCCTGCTCCAGCAGCCCTTTGAGAAGCTGCAGATGTCCTCGGATGATGGCACCAAGATGCTCTACCTGGACTTTGGTGGACCAGAGGGAGAGATTGTGAGTTGGCTTTGCCTTCAGCAGCCCCATTCACAGAGCACCCACCCTGCTCATGGCACCCATCCTGCCTGGCACAGGGGTGACCCCTGGCCTGCCCACCCCAGCCAGGGGGCACAGGCCTTCCAAGGCCCCAGTAAAGCTGTGGTGGGTTTGGGGAGCTCTGGATGGTACCTGCCTGAAAGCTGGCTACTGCAGGAACAGCACTCTCCATTACAAACATCCTTCCTTTCCTTTTTTGCAGCAATTGGACCTTCACTCCTGCCCCAAGACCATCGTCTTCATCATTCACTCCTTCCTGTCGGCCAAGGTGACCCGGCTGGGGCTGCTGGCGTGACAAGGGAGCCCAGCAGCGGCCAGAGCAGCCCAGGCCCCTGGCCCATCTATGCACCTCCCTCCTGGCCAAACCCAGCCCCAAGGCATCCCAAGGACACTGCAGCCCCATGGGATCAGTCACCCCACCAAGGAAAAGCCCCATGCAGCCAGGAAAGCCCCTCTTGGGGTGTTTGGGGGCAGCTGTGGGGTGAAACCCCCCTTGGATGGCAGCACCAGGACTTCTCCGGTGCCTTTCTCTCCTCCTTCCTTGGTGGCTGGAGAAGGCCATTGGGAGCCCACCAGTGGACAGGTGGCCATCACCCCAGTGCCTTGAAAGATGATATTTTCTGTACAAAGAACCCATTTGTATCCATGTTTTATATTTATATTGCCCACTTGCAAACGCTGATGTGGCAGCTCTTCCACACGTGGGTTGGACCCCTGGGAGAGTCCCCAGGTCCTGCAGCACAAGGACCCCTGTGTCTTTTTTCCCCAAGGGCTGGAGGCCAAACCAGCTCTCAAGTGCTTAAGGGACAGGAACTGCAAGATCAGCTGTATTTGCCAAATTTTTCCATATTGTATGGAATGATAGGAGCCACTTTTCTCTGTTGGAGTTGGACGGTTCGTTTGGTTTTGTGCACTCTGGGGTCACTTTATTTCTCGGTTTGGGGGGGAGGGATGTCAGGTGGCTGCTGCCCAATGACTTCTTTTATGAACCAAAAGATTCTGCATGGAAATGCCTTTTTTGGGAGGGTTAAATAAACTTTGCAGATCACAACCAGCAGGAGCCAAGATCTGTCTCCTGGTTTCACTTGGAGAAGTTGAAAATCAGTTTGTGGGTGGTGCCTGGGCTGAGCCTTGGGGTGTTTTCCACCAGGGGAAGGAAGGGATTTGCCTGGGGGTGCTGGGGACACTGTGAGGGGTTCAGGTGGGGACAGAACATCTTTAAGGTGCCCAGCACTGTGCTGGGAGTGGCAGAGAAGGACATGCTGATGCCAGCACCAGCTTTGGTGATATCAGGTGGGTTTGGATTCCCCACACTTTAGGATGCTCACAGGAGGGTGGGCATCATTTCCAAACTCAAGAAAGTTGTATTTTGTTTTGTATATTTTTCCAGTAAGGGTAGCTGCCTGGCTGAGCAGCAGCAGAGGCTTGGAAAGTTGTTGGGACCACAGGAAAGGGCTCTGTTTGCATCACTGCACTGCCAAGTTCTGGGTTAACCTTCTCCTTTTGAACTGGCCCTGTCCATGGGGGCACCTGGAGTCTCCCAGGAAAACCATTGGCCAGGGACTAAAACACTCAGGCTGCAGGCAGAGGAACAACAACTGATTAGCAGCAAAATAATATCAGAGCAGCTGTGGCTGCCCCTGGATGCCTGGAAGGGTTCAAGGCCAGGTTGGATGGAGCTTGGAGCAGCCTGGGATAGGGGGAGGTGTGGAATGAGGCAGGGGGTGGGATGAGCTGGGCTTTAAGTTCCCTTCCAACCCTGAGCTTCTCTGATTCTGTGGGTTTTAATGATGTCAGGTACCCTGCTGCCCTGTGAAGGGGGAGCCTTGAGGGAGGTTTTGGGGTGACACTGGTGCTTTTGCCATTACTGAAGTGCTCCCCAGGGCAGGGACCCTGGTGCTGTGGCAGCCTTTGGGGTGCAGGGGGAGGAGTTCCATAAAAAGGAAGGAAATTTACAGAAATTGAGAGCAACAAGGGCAGTGAGCTGTGTGTGATCTGGGCAGGGAGGAACTGTAGAACCACAGGTTTGGGTTGGAAAGGAACTTACAGCTCATTCCATGGCAGGGACACCTCCCACTGTCCCAGGCTGCTCCCAGCCCTGTCCAGCCTGGCCTTGGGCACTGCCAGGGATCCAGGGGCAGCCACAGCTGCTCTGGGCACCTGTGCCAGGGCCTGCCCACCCTCACAGGGGAGAATCAGCATGGTAAGAGTTTATTTGGTGTCACCAATAATTCCTGTTGGGTACATCAGCACTCAGCTGCACAGCTCCTGGCAGGACAGGCTGATGGAGAGGAAGGGGATGTCCCATTCCTTCCAGCACAGCCCCATGGCTGACAGCAGCAATCTTTTATGATGAACAAACCCTTACTTCTTATTGCACATAACTGTCAGATTTCCAGGAGACCTCGCAAAATGGATTTGCAAAAGCAAAAAAAGAGATCCCCTCCGCCCCCATTCCTAACTGTTAAATCAATACAACAAGTAATTTAGAAACAGATGCTGTATTTTTCTATGATCAAAAGCATGTCAGCACAAGGAAACACATTATTACTGCAATTTACCTTCCTCTTCTTGCCCTGCAGCCATTACTCTTTGGGGTTCATTGCAATAAAAGAGGGAATCGTTCCCAATCCAGAGCAGATTTCCTATTAATCTTATGGACCACAAACTGCTTTGACTTTCCCAGTGCTGCTGCTCCATGCCTGAGCCAGGGAGGAAATAGCTCCATTTGGAGTTGGATATTTATTTTCTTGGCTTTCTTTGTATTTGGGGTAATGGTATGTGGATTTTTTTGCCCTTCTACATTTCATGGTGGTTTCTCATCCTCTTCACCCTTCTGGCACCATCCTTCACTTAACGGGATCCTTTTCTCAGGGATGCTCCTGCCAAGGGGGCTGTGAATTAGACAATTGCTCCAGGAGGGGCTGAGGGACCTGGGGGGGCTCAG
Source organism: Melozone crissalis (assembly GCF_028551555.1). Lineage (NCBI taxonomy): Eukaryota > Metazoa > Chordata > Aves > Passeriformes > Passerellidae > Melozone > Melozone crissalis. The sequence goes on along the minus strand of NW_026535795.1, from coordinate 12,518,818 downwards.
CCTGGAGAAAAATCCTGGAGAAAAATCCAGCAGGATCTTGGATTCCTGGGAAGATGCCTGGAGAGATGCTGTGAGCACCCTGGGGACCCTGGATATTTTCCAGGCTGTGCTCATCACAGACCCCAGATTCTTGGGCAAAAAAACATTGCAGTTATTCCCTAACACTCCTAGTTTTCCTAAAATTTCCAACACTCCTAGTTTTTCTAAAATTTCCTCATTGATGTAAAGGTCCTGAAACATTCAGGCATCTGGAATCACTGAATTTCTCTGCCCAGGGAAGATTTTGGGGTTGGCAGCAGGGACTGGATCCCAGTGCAGGATGGCATCTGGATGGAGTGATGAACATTCCTGCTTGGGACCACCACACTGCTCTCTGGAGAGGAGCAGAAGCTCCTAAGGGTTTTATTCTGCCAGGCAGATGGACTAATACTTTTAAAAGCAGCTTTAAAATAAATATAATGAACTCTGCTTGCAGGGCTGGAATGATGGGAATGGGCTCAGGTTAAAGCAGATTTCCTCAGCTCGGTCACTTTGAGGCAGCTGGAGTTTTATTTGGTCACCAAAACTGGGACAGCTCAGGGCAAGGGGAATTCAGAGGTGTGAGAAGGGAGGAGGGAAAACAGCCCAGTTCTGCTCTCTACTCTGTGCAGCTCTTGGGGTGCTGCTTGCCAGAACAGGGCTGAGATGGGGAATGGAAGTGGAGGCCCAGAGACTTTGGCATCAGAGGTGGGTGATGCCAGTGGGGGTGGCAGCAGCCCAGTTCTGGGGCAATCCCTTCCCCTTTGGGAGAAAATCCAGGCAGGCTATGGTGAGATGAGCTCTGTTCCCTCCACAGGGAAACCCAGCGCTGTCGGCATCCCTGGCAGACACGTCACAAGCAGGAATTTTCCCCAGAAATTGCTTTTCCAGGTTGTAAGACCTAAAAAGCAGCCCTGACTGAAGGAGCTGGAGAGGGAAGAGAGAGATGCAGCAGGAAGAGTGATTAGGTTGTCCCCAGGTGTTTGCTCACCCCCATCAGAACACAGTTTCCCTCCTGACACCGCTTGTACTTCCATTAGTCATCTCTGACCTTTCAGTGCTGTAATCAAACAAGACAACCCAACACTTAAATCTGAGTGTTTAGCACTGACATTTACAATTGGTTCTCGAGTTGGAGAGACCAAATGAAAATTTCCTGGCAGACAGCATGCTGCAGGGTAGAGGAATCAAATAATTCCTCTGCTGCACCGCTGGCATGCCAGCCCCCTTCGGCTGCCTGGTGCAGAGGGTGGTGTTTGGGCTGGAACAGTGTCATTGAAGAGTCAATATTCACCTGGAGTTCCTGTCATCCCACCCACATCACCCCATCAGGGCAGGAGAAACTGGATTTGGCATTTGATGGGTGTAAACAGGAGAGACCTTCCCCAGGAGGGAGCCCTGGGGGAGTGGGGAAGCTGTGTTAAATGTTAGGGATCTGAGGCTGTAATGAGGATGATTTCTCTCTCAGCCTTGGCTGAATCCTTGCCTGGAAAGTGAGCATTGGTGCCTCCTGTGGCACATCCCCCAGTGCATCCCATGGCACATCCATGGCACATCCCTTGGTGCATCCTGTGGCACATCCCTTGGCACATCCCATGGTCCATCCCATGGCACATCCCATGGCACATCCCATGGCACATCCCTCAGTGCATCCTGTGGCACATCCCTGGCTCCCCAGCCCCACATATGCCCATGGTGGCAGTTTGGCAGTTTGGCTGTGCCATCCTTGTGCACACCCCTGGACAGGGATGGGCTTTTCCAGACCTTTCTCCAGGGGAACCAAACCCAATGTTTGCCTGGTGAGGATAAACCTGGGAGACTTTGGGGTGTTCTGGGAGCCCCCAGGTCCTACATCCATCCCCCTTGTCCTCATGCAGTGTCTTCTCCCATGGGATAGATTCTCACTTTATGAAGTTAAATCCACTGAGGAAATGTTTGGACGCTGCTTATGATGTTCAGTGCTCCTCCTGCCTCCTCCAGACAGAGCAGTCAGGCTGCAAACCAGGACAGCACAGCCCCCTCTCCCCTGCCTGGGAACAGCCTCATCCCAGAAATAGCCTTAAATGCTCCAAAATACTCTGAATCTTTTCCTTCTTTGCTAATACAATACTTGAATAAATTAATATATTTGTTTTAATTACAAAACTTGAGCTATCCAGAACACTCTTACTGTATTTTCCCAGTGTTGCTCCATGTGCTGCTTTCCCCAAGAACCAAAGTTCTGTGCAGGGACATCCCATTAGGACTGGACATGAGAACTGGGATCAGCATTTGTGTCACAACTACAGATTCTGGGGGCTGTCCTGTGCAGGGCCAGGAACTGGACTTGATGATCCTTGTGGGTCCCTTCCAACTCAGGATATTCCATGATTCTATGAAAAACAATTTTTTTAAGGCTTATTTCTCACATTTATTAAATTGCACCTAAAAATTCCACTTTAAATGTGCTAAGCTCTCAAATGTGGGTTGGTGCTTAGGGTGCCCAAACACCCCATTCTGCTCCATAAGGGCCAGGGATGGGAGACAGGACCTGATAATTGATAATTTCCCTTGTGCCCACTGGTCTACTGCTTTCTCCCATGTTCCTGCTCTTCTCATTCCCTCTGGAAAATGCCTGTTCCTCCTTTTCTGCCTCCCTAGTGCTGGGCCCCTTCCAGGTGGCTCATGTGACATCTCCATGGGAACAGGACATGCTGTGGAAACTCATGGATGGCAGGAGAAATGAGTCATGGATAACCCTCTTCTCCTGTTGGAATTGGAGGCAAAGCAAATTGGGGGGAGATGTTTTAACCTGTGACATTCTCAGGGAGACTCTCCCCAAAATAAGAGGGCAGCTGGTGGGGGAAGTTTTCAGTATGCCCTTGGTGGGAATCTCCTTGTTCACAGAATTCACAGAATCACAGAATGACCAGGTTGGAAGAGACCTTCAAGACCATCGAGTCCAACCCAGCCCCAGCCCCTCATCCAAACCCTGGCCCCCAGTGCCAAATCCAGGCTTTGTTAAACACACCCAGGGATGGGGACTGCACCACCTCCCTGGGCAGCCATTCCAGAACTTTATCACCCTTTCTGTAAAAGCTTTTTCCCAATCTCCAGCCTGTATTTCCCTTGGCACAGCTGGTTTTGGGGACCCAGAGCAGGTTGCTGTGGGCAGGGAGAGGCTGTGCCCAGGTGGGGCCTCAGTGCAGCTGGAGCTTTGAGTTCCTCAGTCCCTTTGGCACCTCCCTTTGCCTCTCCCTGCCTCCAATCCTGGCCTCTCCACAAGGCTGAGGTGGGAATATAAACACCTTTTCCCTCATTTCCCATCCCCAGGTGAAAACATTCCCATTTTTTCCTGGGCTGGGCCCTGTTTCCCCTCCCCAGCTGCTGTTTCCTTGCCATCACACTCTCCAGGAGCTTCACCCCCCTCCCAGCACTGTCCTGTGTGCTCCAGCTAAATCCACTCAGTGCTCACTGTACCTGCTTCCTTTGAAGACTTCTGTAAAAACCTTTTGCTTTACTGTAGGCAAATCTTCAAATTTCTGGACTATTTGCTCTCCCATTTCTACTATTTTTAGTTAAAAATAAAATACAATAAAAGCTGAGAGTACAGAGGGAGGGAAGCAAATGGGTCTCATGCAGCATCCCTGGTGCTGATGAAACAGGGAGAAGAACCCACGGGTGGCACCTGGACCATCCTCCTGGGGAAAAACTCAGCACAAATTCAGATTTTTCATCCCAACTCTGCTACTCATCTTCTTTGGGAGCGGAGATGGGTTGGCTTTGTGCCTCAGTTTCCCTTTCTGTATAATGGGCACATCCTTGCTCTCTCCCTGTGTGTGCTGACAGCAGAAGGAAAGCACAATCCTGCACCATGAAATATCCCAGGGGATGAAAACCTTTGGGAAAGTTCCTGTAATGTCCTTGTGTATGTGTGATCCCTTTCCAAATGAAATGTTATGGCACTTGTCTGTAAGGAAATGCTGGAATAAAAAACTGAATTAGAGTAAAAACCAGAATTTTTCTATATCTATCTATCTATCTATCTATCTATCTATCTATCTATCTATCTAATCTATCTATTTTTCTATCTCTCTATCTCTCCATCCATCTGTATCTCAATTTAGTACATCCATTTAATTTCCCTCCATGTGTTCTCAAATAAATGAGGTTTCAAGAGGCTCAGTCCAGAGTGGGGCTCAATTTTCAACCAGAAGATAAAGGTTTGTTTTACAGCAATGAGATGAAAAGCACAGAAAATTTGGCTCGGTTTTATAACACTCATTCAGGAGTCCAGAAATGGGATTTAATGTATGATGTGGTGAGATACAGATGAGACCTATTCAGAGTTCCTGTGGTTTTGTTATATTATGTATTATCAATGCTGCATGGGAAATCTTTTCCTCCCCAAAATAATTCCTTCTGAAAGCAGAAGGTTGTTTCTGAAGGCTTTGCTGTGCTGGTGACACATCCATATGCAACATAAATGACCTGTTGTTTCAGCAGATGATAATAGGAATAAATATCAAATTAAAATAAAATAAAATCAAACCATGTAGATCAGGAAAAATTGCAGAATTTCCAATACCCAGAAAGCTCCTGCTCCAGCAAAGGGCATGTAGCCATGGCAACAGGAGCCCTCACTGTCACGATAATAAAAAAATATATTATTCTAGGGGAGCTCTTAAAAGGGAAATATACATTTCAGTGAGGTGGATGATGAAATATGGTGCAGCAAAGTGGAGAATGAGCCAGAGGGGCCCAGGAAGTGATGCCAGCAGCTCTGCCACCTTCACAGGCAGGGATGGGGACACAGCCCGGGCAGGAGGATGGGGAGGCACCATGGCCACAGCAGGAGCTGCTCTTTGCTGACCCTGTGGGACCTTCTGGTGCCTTGTGAGGGCTGACCTAGAGCAGAGGCTGGAGAGAGCTAAAGAATAAAGCAGGGATTGATTCAAAGGATGTCCTCAATGGATCCACCTTGGGCAGCACCAGAGCCCAGCCAGGGCTGCACCCAAGATGAACCAAAATGACCCCAAAATGCACAAACGGGCACGGGGTCTGTCACTGTGATCAGTTCTGCTCCATTTGCACCTTGCAGTTCATTGTCCCATTCCAGCTTTAGCCCATGCAGTCCCATCCTGCTTGTTTTTCTCTCTCCAGCCCACGGTGTTTGTGCTCTTGGGCTGAGATTTGGATCATTTGTCCTTGGTGCCCAGCTGGAGCAGGAATTGTTTTGTCTCCCTGCTCTGTGCACAGAGCTCACCATCCCCTCATGTGAAGCTCAGACCCACACACTAAAGCAGCCCAGAATGTGAAATACATGAAAGCTAAACCTGAGGCATCACTTCCAGCTCAGGATATTCTGTGATCCAGGAGCTGCCCTCCAGCTCCTCCACATTCCAAATATCCCAAGGGATGAAAACCTTTGGGAAAATTCCTGTAATGTGTCCATGAGTGATCCCTTTCCATATGCAAATATTATTGCACTTGTCTGTGAGGAGATGCTGGAGTGAAAACCAGAATTGTTCTGCACCTATGTTCTATGTGCACCATGCCTGGGGAGCAGTGTGGATGAGCTGAGCCCTGTTGTCCTGGAGCCCTGCACATGCACTGGAAAGGGCTGGAGATGGAGGGGCTGGGCTGGTGCAGGGCAGGGTGGGCTGCAGGGGAGCCCTGGGACCCTGCTGGGGTCTGGTGGCACCAGGCAAAGCTCCAGTGTCAGCAGGGACATCCCCATGGCATCACATCCCCCCAGACTGCAGGGACACGTGCAGCCCTGTGAGCTGCAGCAGCTTCTGGGGAAGGCTTTGAGCTTTTGGTAAAGAGAAAATCATGGAGAACGATCATGTTGGCTGAACTTTTTCTGGGTTTGAATTTTGTAAATGGGCTAAAAAACAGTGCTGGCGAGTCAGCATTTACCCAGTGGTGAAAAAAGGATGTGTTTGCAGAAAACTTTGGAAAAAGGGAGAGAAGAAAAAAAGCTGTATTTTCCCCATAAGATACCCAGGGTTTTGTACCCAGCAAGAGGCTGAGGTGACCTCCTGAGTCCAGGTGTGTGAACCTGCCTGGTGTGGGAGGGATACCTGGGAAAACCACCTTGCTGCAGTGTCATAGACATCTTTTATGAAAAATCCTTTCCTTAGGATTTTTCCTCCCGAGAAGCTGAGAGGCCTCAGGAACAAAATGTAAACAATAATTATCTGCTGCTGCGGAATGCAACAGGTGCATCTGTGATTGGTCTCATGTGGTTGTTTCTAATTAATGGCCAATCACAGTCAGCTGGCTCAGAGAGAGTCCGAGCCACAAACCTTTGTTATCATTCTTTCTTTTCTATTCTTAGTTTAGCTAGCCTTCTGATGAAAACTTTTCTTCTATTCTTTCAGTATAGTTTTAATGTAATATATATCATAAAATAATAAATCAGCCTTCTGATGGAGTCAGATCCTCTTCTCTTCCCTCATCCAAAATACCCTGTGAACACGGTCACACTGCATGTGTGGAGCAGCTGGCTGGAGCTCCATGTCCCCGTGCCCTGCACACCCAGACAAGGGACAGTTTGTGTCCTGGTGGCTGCAGGACTGTCCAGGGAGGAGCAGGTGTGGAGCACAGGGCAGGGAGGGATTCCTGGCAGCCACAGTGGGTGCTGGGGCTGCTCGGAGTTTTGGGGCTGTTTCATGGCTCTCTCTGAGTTTTGGGGTTCAGTCTGGAGCATCTCAGGGTCCTGCCTGCTGCCAGCACTGAGGTGTGGGGTAAAAACACCCCCTCAGGGTACCCCAGCGTGAATCCTGATTGTGGGTGCTCTCTGCCCTGGGGAGGGGGGAACCTGACCTAGGAATGGAGAGAGAAAGGGAAAAGATTGACCCAAACCCACAGGCTGCATCCTCCCTGCTGTGACACCTCTGCTGCTGGGATGCCTTAATGGGATCCTTGGAGTGGTTTTGTGCAGGGTTAGGAGCTGGAATTCCATAATCCTTGTGTGTCCCTTCCACCTCAGGATGTTCTGTGATTCTATGCATCTGTGAGCTGTTATTTCTCCCTCCTGCTGCTGCTGCTGCTGCACACAGCCTGTGGTGACCCTGCCATGCTCACACCCACCCAGGGCAGCACTGTCCCAGGAAATCTCTCCTGGAAAAACACCTGAAAATATTTCTGGCTTCACCTGAGTGCTGAGGGAAGGGAGATGGCATCCCTGGGTGCTGCTGCCATTATGTGCCCCCTCTCTCCAGGGGAGAGCACAGACCAGGGGCTGGAGTAATCTGCTGCCCAGAGAAAAACTCACTGTGATGCCTCAGGTTTAGCTTTTATATTTTTCAGATTCAGTGCTGCTTTAGTGTGTAATTCTGAGCTTCATATGAGGGGATGGTGAGCTCTGTGCACAGAGCAGGGAGACAAAACAATTCCTGCTCCAGCTGGGCACCAAGGACAAATGATCCAAATCTCAGCCCAAGAGCACAAACACCGTGGGCTGGAGAGAGAAAAACAAGCAGGGTGGGACTGCATGGGCTAAAGCTGGAATGGGACAATGAACTGCAAGGTGCAAATGGAGCAGAACTGATCACAGTGACAGACCCCATTACCTGTTGTGCATTTTGGGGCCATTTTGGTTCATCTTGGGTGCAGCCCTGGCTGGGCTCTGGTGCTGCCCAAGGTGGATCCATGGAGGCCTTTTAATAAATCCCTGCTTTATTCTTTAGTTCTGTCCAGCCTCTGTTCTAGGGCAGCCTTCCCAAATCCTCAGTGGGCATCCTTGCAGCAGGGAGAAGTCATCCCATGGATATCTTGGAGGAAATATCCTGGATCTCCTGATAGCCAGGGATAGCACAGGACTGGGCACTGCAGCTTATCTGTACCACCCCACGTCCCATCCCCACCCAGGGATGCTGTCCCAGCTCAGGGCAGTGAGGGTTAAGGATGGTAATTCCCACAACCTTTATGTTTAGAAGGAAGCAAGAGAAGCACAAACTGCCTGCAGAGCTCCTGGCAGTGCCACTGCATGTCCAGCATCCCCTGTGCTGCTGTGGCTTTGCTCACATTCCCACCAACACATTGGGAGCTGAGGAATCCCAGCCCTATAACCTGGGCTCCAGCCCCACCTCCATATCCTGCAGCCAAGGGGGATTTCCTCTGGCCATGATTTCCAACATCAGCCTGCCCTTTTCCCTTGTGGGGTGGCTCTGATATCCATGGCATTTTAGCCCAAAGCAGGAATTGAGGTTCTTGGCTCCAGATGCTGTTAATGCCCAGCCCAGCAGAGCTATAAATATATAAATAGCTCCTTTCTCCATTAGAGAGCAAATCCAAAATTGCATCCAAAGCCACCAGCAATGGGCCAGAGTTCAGCTCTCCAGCTAAAATGATCCCAGGGCTCTGGAAATTTCGGAAACTTCTGTTTCTGAAAAAGACATCCCAAAATATCAGTGGTTTTTCCCTTTCCATTCGCTCTATGGACACAGAGTGCAGAATAAGCACAGTTTACACAAACACTCCTGCAGCTTGGCCAGGGCAGGCCGGTGGGAGCTGGAGGCAGGTGACAGCAGGGGGATGTGGGGGCTTGGCTGTCCCTGTCACTCTCACTGAGGGACCCCTGAGCAGAGCCCGCAGCTCTGGCTGTGCTCCTTTAGATACAGCTAAAAACAGGCACAGCAAACGGAATGGAGAAGGACTGGGGACCCCGCGAGCATCTCCTGCCACCCCGGGGGTCACCCGAGCTCAGCCTGGCGCCGTGCCAATGGCCAGGGGCGGGTTTGGGCTCCGAGCGGGGATTTTGGCTCCGCTCCCGCAGCCGCCGTGCCCCGGGCGCTGCAGGGGGAGCTCGTGGCGTGCGGCAGCGCCAGCGCTGCGCATCCCGCGGGTGAACTGCTGAACTGCTGCTGCTGCTGCACTGCTGCTGCTCTGCTGCTGCACTGCTGCTCTTCTGCACTGCTGAACTGCTGCTGCTGCTGCACTGCTGCTCTGCTGCTGCACTGCTGCTGCTGCACTGCTGCTGCTCTGCTGCTGCACTGCTGCTCTTCTGCACTGCTGAACTGCTGCTGCTGCTGCACTGCTGCTCTGCTGCTGCTCTGCTGCTGCTGCACTGCTGCTGCATTGCTGCGGCTCTGCTGCTGATCTACCGCTGCACTGCTGCTCTTCTGCACTGCTGAACTGCTGCTGCTGCAGCACTGCTGAACTGCTGATGCTCTTCTGCACTGCTGCTGCTGCGCTGCTGCTGCTGCGCTGCTGCTGATCTACTGATGAACTGCTGCTGCTCTGCTGCTTCTGAACAGCTGCTGCTGCACTGCTGCACTGCTGCTGCTCTGCTGCTGCTCTGCTGCACTGCTGCTGTACTGAACTGCTGCTGCTCTGCTGCCTCTGCTCTGCTGCTGCACCACTGCTTCTCTTCTGCACTGCTGCTTTTGCTGCACTGCTACTGCTGCTGCACCACTGCACTGCTGCACCGCTGCACGGCTGCTGCTGCTTCTGCATGGCTTCTGCTGCACTGCTGACACTGCAGTTCTGTGGCTCTGCTGCAGCTGCACTGCTGCTGTACTGCTGAACTGCTGCTGCAGCTCTGTGGCTGCTCTTCTGCACTACTGCTGTACTGCTGCCGCTTCTTCTGCACTACTGCTGCACCCTGCTGCCGCTGCTCTGCTGCTGCACTGTTGCTGCCCTGCTGCCCTGCTGCTGCCCTGCTGCTGCTGCACCCGCATGGCTGCTGCACCGCTGCTGCACTGCTGCTTCCACACTGCTGCACTGCTGCGCTGCCGCTGCTGCTCTGCTCATGGGAAATTGTCCCAGCTGAGCCCCAGTTTCGGATCCTGCCTGTCACTGAGGAGAAACTGAGGCTGGTGGGGCCTCACTGTGGATTGTCCTGCTGCTGCCCAGGACAGACGGCCTGGAGGGGAACAGCAGCTGTGGCTGGGAAAGCCTGGAGGAAAAAAGGCTCCAGGAGAGCTCAGAGCCTAAAGGAGCTCCAGGAGAGCTGGAGAGGGACTGGGGACAAGGAATGGAGGGACAGGACACAGGGAATGGCTCCCACTGCCAGAGGGCAGGGCTGGATGGGATATTGGGAATTGGGAATTGTTCCCTGTGAGGGTGGGCAGGCCCTGGCACAGGGTGCCCAGAGCAGCTGTGGCTGCCCCTGGATCCCTGGCAGTGCCCAAGGCCAGGCTGGACAGGGCTGGGAGCACCCGGGACAGTGGAAGGTGTCCCTGCCCATGGGGATGGATTGGGATGATCTTTAAGGTCTCTTCCAACCCAAACCATTCTGGGATGATTCTGTGATGAATCCAGGGCTTCAGCCTGGCTGGGCCACTGCTAAATCCTGATAAGAGCCAGAATGAGCTGCAGGTTTCAGGCTCAAGATCCTCAGGCACCATCTGAGCTGACCTCTCTGGTTTTCTGGGTTCCTGGGCTCATTTCCACTTGGCCCTTTGAGTTTTTGATGGCACAAAACACCACAGACCCTGGGCTACCCTTTATGGGAGGAGCTTTCCTCCTCCCTCCACTAAAAACTTCTGGGAGATGGGAAGAGGGTGGAGGGGAGCAGAGACCCCAAGAGCAGTGGTGACCCCAGGACTCCCTTTGGGACAAAATCTGGATCTCAGTGTACTGCTGAGAATCTCCCAGTTTTTAACAAGAAGGGGGAATTTTCTCCTCTGCTTTACTTTCCTTGCAGCCAGAGAAGGTTGAGCATTAACTCTGTGCAGGGAGGAAAGTGAAAAAATTCAACTCAAGGAAAATTCATCTCAAGGACCACTCAGCTCAAGATCTCCCTGGGATGTTTTAATTCCTCTTAGCCTTTCCCTTGCCTGGTGCATCCTTATTTTCCTGCTCCTGATTCCAAGGTTTGCTCTGGATCAGGACCAAAGCTCCTGGGATAACCACAGCCTCCTCCAGGCACCAGTGCAGCCATCTCAGATACAAACCCCATGAAAACTGGCTGAACAAGGAGGTTAAATAAACATCTGCAGATTATTTATGTACCTTGCACTGCTTGCTCTGGGGAACAAGCAGAAAGAAATTAAGGAATTAGGAGTGACTTATCCACCAGGAAGGCTCTTTAGTCTTTGATCTGTATTCCTCATAGGTGCTGTTTTCATATTAATATGAAGACTGTATATACACATAGGAAGCACATAGGAGATAGAAAGGGCATTGGATAAATTGGAGATAATTTAGCTTTTATATGTACACAAATATAGATACACACATCATTACCATTTGATTTATGCGGGTGTGTTTACACATACAGATCTTATATTTACATATTTATAGAAATGCTGGATGTATTGGGTCCTGTCAGAGTCAGCTTTCAGATAAAGGAAACCCAGGGAGTGAAATGGATGTAAAAAAGGAGAAAACAAATAGAAAATAATGATAAATCAATAGCCTCACCTTTCTCTTCTGTTACTAAAAGTAAATTACATTGCTGAACAAATACACTTTTTACCCCACAGGCTACTGTGGTCACAAACAGCCTTCCCTCTTCATCAGCTTGACTGGTTACTATTTTTCAAACAAAACAAAAAAATCACAATTTCCCTTGAAAATCAAGCCACAAGTATCACTTTGCACCAAAATCCACTTTTCCACCTCATGATCCCCCTTGGAGCTGTGGTCTGATGCCCTGGAGGCAGAGCCCTGCCTTGCCATGGTGGGGCTGTGATGGGAATTGGAGAGGGGATATCATGGGGCTGGGATTGGATCAGAGCAGCTTTCACCAAATCTTCCTTCCCAGGGGAACCAGAAGGTTTTGCCCAGGAGAGGACACCCAGATCAGACATCACCCACTGCTCCTCCCCTCCGTGTGCCCATGGAAGAGGCTGGAGAATGGGAAAGAGGAGTTTTTAGCCCTGAAGTGGAATTTCCCACCTTTTCTGAGATGATATTTCAGTTCTTGCTTTTTTTCCCCCCATTTTTCCTGCTAATGGTTCTTGGTGTTTCTAGACTGAATCAAACACGAGTTTTGAACCCTGGATGGTCTCCTGAGGAGCAGGGTCTGGCCTGGACCCTCACCCCAAGGATGTGGCAAAATAAATGTGAAATCCCTTATTCTGTGCAGGTGAAGCTCTCCCAAGTGCTGCTCAGACGCTGCTTTTTGGAGTGGCTTCTCTTCTCCAGACAAGACAATGAGAGATGGTGTCTGGAGACAAAAATACCATGAGAAGAGCAGAACCCAGCCCTTGTTGGGGCTGCCTGTGCCCTCTCTGCAGCAGATGGTGCCTCTCGGCTCCCTTTGAATTGCTCTCAGTGCATTACTTGGTTTTCAATTTCATTCCCTTCCCTAGGAGCAAGCTCAGCTTTATGTTTCCCTTTTAAGCTGATTGAAATAAAGTATTTGAACAAATGTCATGGGCACTTAGAAATCTCTCTTCTGTTTACTCTCCTTTGCTTTCACTCTGTCCACCCTCTGCAGCACTGGCTCTTAAAGCCTTGAGTGCTGTCTATTGAAATTAATGTGTCTTGCAGGCAGGAGACCGGACAAATTCATTAATTTTTTTTGTATATTGGAAATGTTCCTTTATGAAGCCTCTGTTCATGTTTTCCTGGTGGTTGAATAGCTGAGTTTTATGAGCCATCAGCAGAGAGATGGTGCTCCTTGAGAGCCATTAGGTCCATACCTCCGGGAGCGTGGTCTTCATGCAACAAACACTCAGAGTCAGTACAGAAAACAGCCCCAAAAAGGGAGCTTTGTGTTCTTCCCAACTCCCTGTAAACATCCATCACTGCTTGTGTAACTCCTGGAGTTCCAGGGGGGCACATCCAGGGGTGATTTCCACTTCAGGGTGGTGTTTCTGCTGTTCCAGTTCCCCTGGAGGCTGCACAGCGTTTGGACAGCCCCAGCCCTGGGGGACCTGGAGCACCTTCTTTCAACCCATGCTGTCACCATAACCACTCACATCCATCCATCCATCCATCCATCCATCCATCCATCCATCCATCCATCCATCCATCTTTGTTTCCTTCCTTCTGTGTTTCTTTCCTCCTTCCCTTCTTGGCACCCACAGAGAAAGTGCCATGGTGTTTCTCCAAGCAGAAAAGTCCATAAGCCTTTGGTTGAAACCTTTGGCTGAAACCTCTGGTTGATTCTCCAGGGCAATGGGAGCAGTTCCAGGTGTTATCCTTTTCCAAGAGGACCATCAGAGCTCTGAGGTCACTCATAAGCCCCATCCAGCCTGGCCTTGGATACTTCCAGGGATCCAGGGGCAGCCACAGCTGCTCTGGGCACCCTGTGCCAGGGTTCTACCACCCTCTGAGTAAAGAATTTCTTCCTAATAGCTAATCTAAGCCCACCCTCTGTCAGTGTGAAGCCATCCCCTCTTGTCCTGTCCCTGCAGGCCCTTGTCAAGAGTCTCTCTCCCCCTTTCTTGCAGGCACAGGAAGATCACAATTAGGTTACCCCAAAATCTCTTTTCCAGCCTGAACTTCAATCCCCTCAGCCTTTCTCCACAGCAATCCCTCTAATCAACTTTGTGGCCCCTCTGGTTTGCTCCAACTGCTCCATGTTCTCACATTGGGGACCCCAGAGCTGGAGGCAGCTCTGTCTCAGCAGAGGGAATCCCATCCCTGGAGCTGATCAGGGTGGGATTATCTCTTGCTCTGGGTGTGATGTCCTCAAGCCCCTCCACAGCTGGAGCTCTGGGCTCTGCCAGCACCCCTGGGTTCCCCTGGGAGTCCCCACCCTGTGTTTGCAGGGCTCTGAGCACAGATGTGTTTGTTTAACTGATTTTCATAGGTTCCTTGCAGTGATGCAGAGAGAGAGAGAGCTGTGTACATTAAATGAAGGCAGTGTAAAAAAAATCAATTTAACTCCCATCTGAGCTGCACAAAGAAGGGAATAAATTGGAAATTATTTTTTAAATGACAATTTGGATTGTTCCCACTGCCAGCTGGACCAGTTCCTCCTGCTGTATGAACTGCAGCCCTGGATGGAAATGCTGCAGCTTCAGAGAACACAAAGACCAGCAAAAAATAGTTGAAAAGTGCACCCAGGAATGCTGGTTTCAGGCAGGAATGAGGAGCACTGGCTGTCCAAGCCCTTGGCTTGCAGGATGAAATCAAATCTCACACATCAAATCCTTTCCTTTGCCTTTGGAGTCCTGGGATGGGCCCATGGAGGGGAGGTTGGTACTCAGCTGATGCCACTTTCCAGTCCCTGGTCTGTTTGCTGCTTTAATATGAACTTTCTTGGTTTCAAAAGCTCTTGAGTGTGCTTTTTTTTCCTCCTTTTGCTGTTTCCTTTGAAACCACTCTTTCCTTTGAAAGAAATGGTTCACTTTAACAAAAGCTTTTGAATTCCTTTCTTTGCAATTTATTGCAAAATGTCACGTGTGATTATTTGTAAGGGAAACAGGTGAGTGACCAAAATAGATGCAGGGATCAGACTCAGAGAACCTGGATGTGGCACCTGTGGCACCAGGTTTTTGCTCTTGGACTATCAGGAGTGTCAGGAAGTGTCCTTGTCACTGGGATCCCATGGAGGAGCTGCTGCCCAGGGACACATGGAAAGGAAGGAGTGGGTGAAGAGCTCTTCTTATGGAAACTTGGGACTGAATAAGAGAACCTGGGTGTCACCATCACAGCAGAAGATGGAGGACAAGAAGAAGAAGAAGGAGAAGGAGGAGAAGAAGAAGCAGAAGAAGCAGAAGAAGGACAAAGAACACACCCAAATTCCTCCATCTTGCCTCTTGAACCTCCATTCTAAAACCCCAAAATTCTACATTTTCACCCAGTGATATATTCACTATCATTCTACTCAAACTCTTGTGGCTTGTACATCTTCACACAAAGTTGGTAATTGTTTCCATGGGTTAAAATCGAAGGCACGGGTGTCTTGGGCTCTGTGCCAAGGTCTCTGAGCCCCCTGCCAGGGTCTTGAGTCCTCCAGGGCAGCCAGAGGAATGTGCTGGGTTCTGACCCCTGGGCATTGTCCAAGGGCCAAAGGAGATGAAAAGGTTGAGATAGAAGATGGGAAAAGGGAAACAGCAGCAGCTGGTGTTGAGGAAAGTGATCCTGTCCTGTGGAGGAGGACAGAGATCCAACAGGACCCAGGGCCAGGGAGGGCAGATTTGGGCTGTTGCTCCCTGTAGCCCATCCTGCCCACTGCATCCCACAGCCATGGAGCCACCTAGGTGGGAAAAGCCCTCCAAGGTCATCCAGTCCAGGAACTGACCCAGCCATGGGTGTTCACCATTAACCCATGTCCCCAGGGCCACATCTCCACATCTGCTGGGCACCTCCAGGGATGGGGACACCACCACTGCCCTGTGCAGCTGTTCCACTGCCTGACCACCCTTTCCATGAAGAAATGTTCCCTAATATCCAGTTTAATCCTCCCCTGGCCCAGCCTGAGGCTGTTCCCTCTGCTCCTGTCCCTGTTCCCTGGAGCACAACCCGACCTGGGGCTGTCCCCTCCTGTCAGGAGCTGTGCAGAGCCACAGGGTCCCCCTGAGCCTCCTTTGCTCCAGGCTGAGCCCCTTCCCAGCTCCCTCAGCCTCTTCTGGGGCTCCATTCCCTTCCCTGGACACTCTCCAACCCCTCAATTTCCTTCTTGTAGCCAGCGTCACCCCCACTGCACTGGGCACATCCCTGTCCCAGTTTCTCACTGGTCAGTGAGCCTCCAGGCCCTGGTCCCAGCAGTTTTAGGCACAGCTTGGTACCCTGGAGCTGATAAATGTTCAGAAAATCTCACTTGTGACACCCATAGTGTGAGTGACAAGAAAAGCCTGTATTTGCAGTCACACTTCTTCAGTTCTGGGTGCTTTCTGGTTTTGCTTTCTGAACGCGCAGCATTTCCATTTTCAGCCTTCTCTTTAAAACCAAAGGCTCGTTTTTTGCCTTACAGAAGTAAGTGGCCACTGGCCAGAGGAGAGACTTTGCAGCTGCTTGGAAAAAGAAAATGCTGAGCCCTGTAAGGCAGAGGGAGCAGCAGCTCCTCTGTGCTCAGGGATGGGTTTGATGCCTTGTAAGGGCTGGCCTAGAACAGAGACTGGACAGAGCTAAAGAATAAAGCAGGGATTTTCTCAAAGGATCTCCTCCATGGATGCACCTTGGGCAGCACAAGAGCCCAGCCAGGGCTGCACCCAACATGAACCAAAATGGTCCCAAAATGCACAACCAGGCACGGGGTCTGTCACTGTGATCAGTTCTGCTCCATTTGCACCTTGCAGTTCATTGTCCCATTCCAGCTTTAGCCCCTGCAGTCCCATCCTTCTTGTTTTTCTCTCTCCAGCCCACGGTGTTTGTGCTCCTGGGCTGAGATTTGGATCATTTGTCCTTGGTGCCCAGCTGGAGCAGGAATTGTTTTGTCTCCCTGCTCTGTGCACAGAGCTCACCATCCCCTCACATGAAGCCCAGACCCACACACTAAAGCAGCACAGAATGTGAAAAATATAAAAGCCAAAACCTGAGACATCAGGTTCAGCCTTTGCAGCTGGAGTGGGGCAGGTCCAGCTCAGCTCTTTGCCCTTGCAGGGCTCAGCTCTGCAGCCTCTGGGAGCCTTTTTGCCCCCAGCAGCTGATTTTGGGGTACCAGCTGCTCCTGGGCTGCCAAGGAGGCTGCAGTGGGATGGGGGTGACAGGAGGACATCCCTGAGGTGATGCCAGAGTCTGCAGTTCCCCCAGACCTGAGATTCCTTAGGACAGGAGATGCTTCAGTGCCAGGATGTTTCAGCCCCAAGCTGAGGGTTAACTCTCTGCTGGCTGGGAGGGGGGAAGGGTTAAGCTTTCAAAACCAGAACATTTTATTTTTGCAAGCAGAACTTCACACTCTCCACCCAAACCAACATTGAAGACCAGGGTATATGTGAGCTTGTCAGCTCTGCTTTGCTCTCTGTTGTTAAAAAACCCCACTGCTCCCCGCCTGAAAAAATGTCAGAGGGAAATTGAAAAATAACATTTTCCCCTTTTCCCGCTGCCACACCTGCTTTTCTTCCACAGCAACTGGCATTGCTCCAGCATCCTGACAGTGTCTGAGCCAGTGGGTGCTGCTGGAGCTGGATACAAGTGCCTGGGTGGGATCCTGGGTGCTGCATCATCCCACTGCAGCTCCTTGGCACCCCAAAATCAGCAGCTGGGGGAAAAAAGGTTCCCAGGGGCTGCAGAGTTGAGCCCTGCAAGGGGAAAGGATTGAGCTGGACCTGCCCCACTCCAGCTGCAAAGGATGAACCTGATGTCTCAGGTTTTGGCTTTTATATTTTTCACATTCTGTGCTGCTTTAGTGTGTGGGTCTGGGCTTCATGTGAGGGGATGGTGAGCTCTGTGCACAGAGCAGGGAGACAAAACAATTCCTGCTCCAGCTGGGCACCAAGGACAAATGATCCAAATCTCAGCCCAGGAGCACAAACACTGTGGGCTGGAGAGAGAAAAACAAGCAGGATGGGACTGCAGGGGCTAAAGCTGGAATGGGACAATGAACTGCAAGATGCAAATGGAGCAGAACTGATCACAGTGAGAGACTCCAGTGCCCAGTGCCCAGTCATGCATTTTGGGACAGGGTCCCCATCTCTGGGAGTTCTTCCTCTGTAAAGGGAGGGCATGAGGAAAAGGAAGGGAAGGGTGTAGCTCAGGTGTTATAAAGATTGAAACACTCAGACACGAGCCACAGGTGCCCCAAAAGCACTGGGATGTCATCACTTGTGACCCTGAGAGCAGCATGGAGGGTGGCAGCATGCAGTGGCTCCACCTGCTCAGCAGCTTGAAAGCATGGAAAGAAGTTAAAAGCCCATTTTAACCCGTACTTTTTATCACCTCATCATCAGCTGTGCTACAGGTGCTGCCGCCTCCACGCTACCTGCAGGGACAGCAGCTCCAGGTTTGCTTGGTTTTGTCACCTGGCTGAAAAATCAGGGACAAACAACACCCTTGAAGGTGCCCACAGACAGAGGTGGGGAGAATCAATCCTTGCTGGGTTCTGCCCACCCACCTGGCATCTCCTGCCAGCTCAGAGCCAGAGCAGAATCATGGAATGGTTGGGTTGGGAGGGACCTCAAAGCTCATTCCAACCCTCTCCATGACAGGGACACCTTCCACTGTCCCAGGGTGCCAAGCCCCATTGAGGCAGAGTGGAAATTTTCTAGACTAGAGATCCATTCTGATTTAGGTAGATTGTACATCTTTGAGTTAAGTCTGTAGCTTGCTGTTTGGTCTGACTG
The DNA here is from genome assembly GCF_028551555.1 of Melozone crissalis. Classification (NCBI taxonomy): domain Eukaryota; kingdom Metazoa; phylum Chordata; class Aves; order Passeriformes; family Passerellidae; genus Melozone; species Melozone crissalis. Next base: position 12,500,687 of record NW_026535795.1, on the reverse strand, counting down.
CCTGTTCTTCAAAGGGCCAAAGGACAAGAGATAAGGGGGGAGGGGGGGGGGCAGACAGAGCAGGGTAACCTGACCCAGGAGTTCTTTCTGAAGAATTAGTGGCAAGTGTCATTTGAAGTCACTGGAATGAATAGGTATGAACCTATTGTGAAATTGCGTGTGTTGTCATTACAGCTTAGTTCCAAATGCATGGAGTCATCCCAAATGCACAGGGTCATTTCTCCTGAATCACATCGGGGTCACCATTCGTTATCATTACATTGCAAGGGTTGCACAGTGCTAGAGTTTCATACCTCCTTGATGTTTCTTGTAGGCATCTCCTCTAAACACTGACTCTTCCTTGTCCTCACAGCAGCCAACTAACTCCAGTTCCCACCAATCCACTCTTTTATAACATTCTTCTTATTGGCTACAGGTGTGGCCTGTTAACAACTGGCCTGCTCCTAATTTTAGTAATTTGTTCCAGCTGCAACTCTTTAGGGGATAAGATTACATTCTATACTACCTTTATTTATTTATATTCTATTCCCCTACATGCATGCATATGTATTTGAGAGGAAAATAAAAAAGGATCTGGAGTTCCCAGAGGTACACGTCATTTTAGGGGAATGATTCCCACATGTGTCCAGCACTGGAATAAACATACTGGCTTTACAACTTTCACAAAAGTTGTGGAGTTTTGTTTATCTCTGCAAAACACCATCCAGCCTGGCCTTGGGCACTGCCAGGGATCCAGGGGCAGCCACAGCTGCTCTGGGCAAGCACCATCCAGGCTGGAAAGGCTCTGAGCCATTTTGCTGGTGCTGGTGGCCCCTGTGTTCTCCAGCAATGTTCTCTTTCTCATGGCACCAGCACCAGCCCCAGCCAAAGCTCTTCCTCACACCCTGGGGCTGAGCTCACCCAAGCAGGACCAAAGGAAGGGCTTTGCCAGCCCAGAGATGTAAAATCACCCTGACAGCAGGGAAAGCAAAGGTGTCTTGGCAATTAGTTCAGCACTGAGCTTGCAAGTCTGCTGGTTTTGTTCGTGCTCATCTGAAAGCCTTTGACACATTCGAGCTGCATGTTTCTTTTATGAATATGCAAATCAAAGCAGTGAAATTACAGATAATGATATGTAGTCAAAACTTTTCAAAAGTTAATGCATATTCCTTATTTTGCAGATTTCTATCACATTTGTATTTGCAAAATAGATGAGATAACGCCGCTGGAGAGAACAGCTTTGCTGTCAGTGCAGCAGGCACACACCTTTCACTGGATCCCACTCTGGGTTGCTGCCAGCTCCCTCCCCAGAGCCAGGGGTCCTCAGCAGCACCCTGGAATGCCCAGGCTGAGCTGAGGTGCCCCCTGGTTTCCAGGGCTATGTGCTGGCCCCAAGTACTGCAGGTATCCCATGACTCTGCTCTACAGGAGTGTGCCTCCTGTTGATGGAGTGACAAAACTCTCCTTTGTCCCCTTAAAAAGGAAAAAAGCCCAGAAGCCTCTCTCCTCAGTTAGGTGAAAAGACATCTCATAGGACCTGGGGGACTTAATCTTAAACTTAAGGATGGCTAATTGGACAGGAGCCAATAAGTCCCACCTGGGCAATTTACTAGAAAAAGAAGAGAACAAGAACCTCTTGCACCTGGATCAGTCGTTCTCTGTAAAGAGTTTATTATTTTGCCTTTTATTAAACCTTTTTGTTTCCAACACTACCACAGAAGCCATCCTGCTGATTTTATGCCTCCAAAGGTAGCTGAGCTATCTTGGGTGAGAATAGACCTTCAAGAGCTCATGAGACCCGGCTGGAGGAGGCTCCTATGATTCTGCTCTGGGGCTGTGATCCTGCTGTAGGGCTGGGACAAAACCCTGTGCAGAAACCCAGATTGGGGTCTGCTTTCCCAGGAAGGGGGCACAGGGGCTGCCTGGGACTTTGGGGATCAGCCACATTGCCCTGTGCACTCCAGAAGGGTTTCCGTGGAAAAAAAAATAAAATTACTCATTTGCTGATCTGTTGCTGTCTTGCTACAAGCCCAACTTTAGATACGATAGCAACATGATGCCAATGCCATCAAATACTTTTAAAATGAGGGTATCTTTCCACAAGGCAATTCAGTACTTTTCCAAAGTGAAGCTTTCAAAATAACACTGGTCTGGTGTGGTTTCTTCTTGTACACAAAATGTACAACCCCAAATATTTGGCTTTATTCTTGTTGTGGTTTAGCCCCAGCTGGTAACTCAGCACCACACAGCTGCTGCTTATTCCTCCACACCCCTGGGATGGGGAGGGGAACCAGAAAAATAAAACACCCAGGGGCTGAGATAAAAAAAGTTTAATAATTTAAATAAAATAAAATAAAATAATAATGTAACAACAAGAAGAAGAGTTAAAAGGGACATAGCAAAAACAGAGACAAGAATAAACCTCAAGAAAGACCACTTACAGCCACTCACCAGCCCTGACTGATGCCCAGCCCAGCCCCCAGCAGTGATTGCCCCTCCTGGCCAGTCTCTCCCCAGTTTCTGTACTGGCCATGATGGTCTATGGTATGGAACATCCTTCTGGCCACTTGGGATCAGCTGTCCTGGCCATGCTCCCTCCTGGCTCCTCCTGCCTGCTGGCAGAGCATGAGACACTGCAGAGCCCTCGATTTAGGGTAAGCACTCCTTAGCAACAACTAAAACATCAGTGTGTTATCAGCATTATTCTCATACCGAGCCCAAAACACAGCACTGGCCAGCTCCTGAGAGGAAAACTAACTCCATCCCAGCTGGAAGCAGGACAGCTGTGCTTTAGGAGGAATGTCAGAGCTGTATATGGGAAATACATAATGCTCCTGGTTCCCACCCCTTTGCTGCTGTTCCTCCACGTGCTCTGTTACCAGGTGAGGTGCAGTGCCCACATCTGCCTGCTCCTCAGAACCTCCCACTCCTTCTGGAGTGCCCAGGGCAGTCACAGCTCCTGGGACCCATGGGGCTGCATGAGCCAGATCCATCCATCCCTTCATCATCAAATATCCCATGGCAATTCCATGGGGCTAAGCTCCTGTCTGCCTCTTGCCCAGGCTCTCTGCACACTGCTGGGCCTCCTACAGACCTTGGGGGCTGCCTGCACCTCATCCTGCTCCCAGCTGTTCAATTAGACCCACGGAGCCATCCTCACTTCCATCCTGTCTGCTGCATTCCCAGTTCATCCCTCCAGCAGAGAAACGAACTGGAGGGTGGCATGAGGTGCCATGAGGTCCCCATTGTGGGATTCACATCCTCTGAACCTGAGAGAAGCAGTGAGGGAAGGAGAAGAGAATGATCAAAACAATTCTTATCTCACTTGCTGCTCCTGTGTTGTTCCAAAGCAGAATGCAATGTGGAGATTGTTTACCCACAGTGATGGTGTTTTGTTTCCTTGGCCTGTCAGGGCCAGGTGTGTGCAGACTGTGGGTCAGCAGACAGTCACAGGATTCTGGGCAGTTGAGTGCTTGGGCAGATTCAGTTTAAATATAATATAATATAATATAATATAATATAATATAATATAATATAATATATAATGGAATAAAGGAATTAATTAGCCTTTTAATGTCAATGGAGTCAGATGCATCATTCCTTCCAGGCAAAAATATCACCAATAACCCATCCCCATGCGTGACACAGGATGGCACCTCTGCCCCTCCCAGTTCAGCTCTGGTGGCAACCTGACCCTTTTCTGCCCCAAATTAATGTCACGCCCTCAAGCAGCGCGTGTGGGTGAGCGCTCTGAGCGATGCGGCCCAGCCTGCCTCCCTCCCTTCCCCCCCCCCTCCTCCTCCTCCTCCCCTTCTTGCAAACACCTACATCCTTCCTGTATTGTTTCAAACCGCAAGATAATGAACTGAGCAGCCGAGCTGCGAGTGCAAAGGTCTGCGGGGGGAGGCGGACCCTGCACCCCGGGCACTGCAAATATCACCGGAAACCTCTGTCCTGTGTTGCATAACCGGCCTGGGCTGCTCACCCCAAAGGGCAGCTCTGAACCTGTCCAGCCTTCTGTGGTCACCTGGCTCCTGGGCACTGCAAATATCACCAGAAACCTCTGTCTTGTGTTGCATAACCAGGCTGGGCTGCTCACCCCAAAGAGCAGCCCTGTCCCCAGCCCTGAACCTGTCCAGCCTTCTGTGGTCACCTGGCCCTCGCTGTGGGACTCGTGGTATGGGGCTGCTCTGCTCCTGGGAGCTCCTTGCTGTGTTTTCACCAGTGTTTATTTTAGTAAAGAGCTTTTTTTTTTTTTTAGTTTCTGAAAGTCTTGTCTCTCCCCCAGGTGTTGGTGGCCATCTCCGATCCAGGTTCAAAAGGGTCACTAAAACACAGCTCGTTCCTCCCCCTGCCAAGGGCAGGAACACCTCGCACCAGGCCAGAATGTTCCAAGCCCTGTCCAGCATGGCCTTGGACACCTCCATGGATGGGACACTGGCAGTTTTCAGGTGTCCAGCCAAAGCATTTTGTCTCTGTGCTCCTCTGCTCCCTCTCCATCCTTTGTGGAAGGAAGAGCATTAACAGCAGCTTCACAAATTCCTCAGGGTTTTCACAGAGATGAGGCCCAACCAAAAGAGCTGAATGCATCTCCCAGGCCTCATCCTGAGAGTGCTGCAGATGTGCACAGATGTGCAAAACATGGCTCTCCCAGCCCCAAGCACGCTGTGGCCTGGACAGCCACCAGGATGGTCACTGACAGGGATGGTCACTGACAGGGATGGTCACTCTTGCCCTTGGAGCACCCTGGGATAGGGGAAGATGTCCCTGCCCACAGCAGGGATGGGATCAGCTGAGCTTTAAGGTCCTTCCCAGCTAAACCTTTCTGTGATTGTGTAACGTGGTTCTATAAACACACAACAAACCCTGCTGTGGTCACACCAGGTGCTCTGGGTGTCTCCACATGTGGGAATCCATAAAACAGAGGGTTTTGGGAAAGCTGCAAAAGGCAGGCCTCAGAGACAGTAGAACTGTGATTAGAGCTAAGCAACAGCCATCAGATTGGTCAGCAGAAAAATTATTTAAACTATAGAAAAGCAAGGACAAATAGAACAATGGTCTGTGTATTAATGCTTGTCTAGAATAACTCCCTGAACTGCAGAAAAGTTTATCTAGTGAGACATTAAGAAGTTTTAAGCTTAATAATGAAGCTCTGTGCATTGTGTTTTAAGGCTTACAAGCAGGGATTGTATTCGAAATAAGCAGCATTGTTTAACCAAAGGTACCTGTGCTTATGGTGGTTGGATAGAACTACTGTCAATGTGCTTTTGCTTGGTGTGATTGGTCAAAACACTTATAAAGTGAGTTGTAACATTAAGTTCTTGCTCTGCTGCCTGGGATGTGAGCTGGTGGCATCTTCCCATTGTCATAACCATGTAATGAGACTGATGCTGGAAAATCAAGCAGCTCAAGGCATGTTCCAGCAGTCCTGTCCTGTTTGTGATTTGTACAGAGACCCCGGCTGACGACATCCCCATGCACTGCTGGAGTTTGGAAATGTACCCCTGCCCCACCATCAGCAAGGGAGGGACATGGGGATAAAACATCTGCTGGGCTGTGTTACCCAAAGCTCCTGTGACAGCCCACGTGTCCCCCAGCCCTGTCCTGCTGTGCATTCAGTGTCATGCTGGCAGTGGATGATCCTCACTGCTGCTTCAAACCCCAGAGCAGATTTCATGCCTCAAACATCATAATTAGGAGGAATGGTGGAAAGCTGCACGAACAGAAGGCTCTCGTGGCTCTCCAGGAACTGCCAGCTGAGCTTTGTATCGCTCAGCTTCGAGGAAAACCTTTTCTCCTGTTGGGTTTTCACAGCCAAACTCTTCCCCTGTGCCTGGCAAAGTCAAACCAGCTTCCAGACAGGCAGCTCTTAATGGGATTTGGTTCTTGGAGGTTATCCCAGGGCAAACACTTAGGTGCTGATAAGACAAGGGGGCTCCCAAGGAGCTTGGAGTGCCTCTGGAGCTCTCTGTGCAGGGTCAGGGCCATGGGCTGTCCCCAGGAGCAGGGCTGGGTGATGTCACTGTCATATTTTCTTTGAAAAATCCCTTTGCCCGGGAGTCTTCTCCTGGGAAGCTGAGAAGCCTCAGAGAAAAATGAAAATAATAATTATCTGATTTGCTTCTCCTGTTTTTGCTGCTTTGGAATGTGGTTGGAGATTGTTTATCCAACATATGAAATGTTCTGACTTAATGACCAATCACAGTCAGGCTGTGCTGGGACTCTGGAGAGTCACGAGTTTTTCATTAGTATCTTGTTATCCTTCTGTCTGTATCCTTTCTCTATTCTTTAGTATAATATAATATAATATAATATAATATAATATAATATAATATAATATAATATAATATATAGCAATTGATCAGTATACTGCAATCATAGACTCAATGCTAATTGTTACCCAGGTAGGGGCTTGTGGTGACATAAACCTGCCTGGTGGTTTAACAAACAGAGTTAAACAACACCTCATCAAGCTACACCAAAGAGCTGGCTTGATGTAAGCCCTCCAAAAGCATTAAGGATCAGCTGTTCCTTCTGGGGCACTTTGCTAAAACCCTCACTTGCTGTTATTGATGGTCCTGCAAAGGCTGAGAGAGCTGGAGTGGCTCAGCACAGAATGGAGAAGACTCTGGGGACACCATTGAGCAGCCTTGAAGAGGGCTTGTGGAAAAGAGGGAGAGCAGCTCCTTACACCAGCAGGGACAGGACAAGGGAGAAGAGTTTATAACTAAAAAAGGGGAGATTTAGGTTAGGATTTAGGAGGAAATTCTTTACTCAGAAGGTGTTTACTGGCAGAGGATTGCTGCCTCTGGATCCCTGGCAGTGCCCAAGGCCAGGCTGGACAGGGCTTGGAGCAGCCTGGGACAGTGGAAGGTGTCCCTGCCCATGGTAGGGGTGGGATGGGCTGAGCTTTAAGGTCCCTCCCAACCCAAACCATTCCCTGTGTTAAACCCTTCAGGAGCTCATCTTTCTGCTCTGACATCCAGCAGAATGTCGCTATTTCCACCTCCAAAAGGAAACACTCCACAGCTCACTCCAGTGCAGCCAAGTGTCCCCAAGGAGAACATCCAGGCATGGCAGAAATGCCCCATTTTGTGCTCACCCCACCCTCACAGAGCTGCACTGATTATTTCCATGGCTCTACCTGGAACATCCTGCAAAACCCAGGTCTCCCCAGGCTGTTGATGTCTCTGCAAATCCAGATCCCCTCAAAAGGGTTTTGGTCACTCCCCTGCGAACCCAAATATTCCCCTGCCTTCCTGCCAGGGATCTGTGTGTCAGAGGAGCTGAAGAAAAGGATGCACGGGAGGTGTGTTATTATCTTTTCATGGGAAATTCACAGATGAAAGAAAGAAATTTAAAGTTTATGTCTCATTCTGTATTCCTTTCATTTTGGGTTTTGAGAAAGAAGAAATTATTCATGTCTCCAGTTCCTGCCCTCGCTCTCGCTCATTTCTCTCTTTCTCTTCCTCTGTGCCAAAAATGAGAATACAAAGGGATGGATGGCAAATGTTTATAGGGAAGAGGAGATGTACTCTCTCAGGTTTTTGAGTTTTTTCAACTCTATAGCTCTAAATAATGCCTGAAACTGTGTAAAAATGGCAACTTGAAAGGGAAAAAGTGAAGTGTTGAGACATTTCAGTGCAGAGGAAAGAAAAGAAATCAATTCTTGGGCATTTCTTGCTTTAATGAATTCAGTGTTTTGAAGGGGTCAAAGGAAATAAAAAACAACACAAACCCATGAAACTTTTGATTGAGAGTTTGAATTACTGGGGGTGGGATGTGTCAAGAGATAAAATTTTTCTAATCTGTAAAATGGGAACCGTGCATTTGTTTTGCAGCATGACTTTAGATTGCTTTTCAATTATTCAAAATAAGATATTTAGCTGCTTTTTTTCCTCTTCATATTTTAAGCCCAAACCTGGTGTAGATTTTGTGAATGTTCCCAACGGAATTATTGAGTGCTGAGAGAGGCCCTGAGTGCCTGTGGTATTTTGGCAGAAATGCCCTCAAAAATTTAGGGGTTTTTTTTATGGCTGGCTTTTATTTCCCTGTGATTTCAATGGAAGGGGACAGTTCCTGTGGGCACTGCTGCAGCCTTAGGAGGAAGCTGGGACTTGCCCACCTGGGTGACATCAGCAAGAGGACAATCCATGAGAGAATTGAAATGAGGAGCTCCCAGGAGATGAGATCTGAGGGTGGAAAAGTCCTTCAAATCCATCCTGCCCCACCTTTTTCCTTGGATAATTTTAGAAGCTGGAAGAGCCTCCCCATGGGCCATTTCCAGAGTGTTGGTAGGAAAATGGGGAGAGTGTCTGTGGCCTTTTTCCCTCTGTATCCCACATTCACTGAGGAGAGTGGGAGACAGGATGAGCTTCCTGAAGGGCAGGACTACTCAAAAGACCAGCCACAATTAAAGCACTCAAATAAAGCTCTAATTATAAAAACTCCCCTGCATAACTACTGAAATATTTGGTGTAAATTGCTTGAGGAAAAAAATTTAGTATAAACTGTGCTCCAAGCCAATAAATCTCCTTGCAGTGTAGTGCTTCTGGAGATGGTATCTCATGTTCTGACAGTCTGTGCACTCCAGAAAGAGAAAAAAAAGGTTCAATATGGTCTGAAATTCCTTCATCCTGTTTCTGTGCACTCCAGAAAGAGGGAAAAAAAAGGTTCAATATGGTTTGAAATGCCTTTATCCTGTTTCTGTGCTAACTTCCCCCAAGCCAGTCTGCCTCCTGGAGAAATCCCAAATCCCTGGGACTTCTTCCAGGCCTCCTCTGGATTGTGGGAGTTACCAGCTCCTACTCAGGAGACAGAAATGATGACACACTCCATGTGCCTAAGGGGATGGAGAGAGGCAGTCTGACCCTGGGTGTTCCTGCTGCATGCAGCCCACAGGGATGTTGGGTGAAGCTGGCTGCAGTTGAGGTGGCCCAGGGGGCTCTCTCCATCCAATGCTCCTGCTGCTCCCCATGGGGCTGAAATGTAGGATTAAATCAGGGATGGAGGGGTTAAATCAGGCATTGTCTCAGGTTGGAAATGCAAGATGTGGCTGGGGCTGTGTGTTCTGTCCCCCTCTGTCAGAGCTGGGGCAGTTCTCTGCTGTTCCTGGGGCAGTTTTCTTTCTCTCTCCCACAGCCAACCCTCCCTCCAGGAGATCTCTGCTGTCCATGGCCACTGAGTGTCCCTGCAGGGCTGATCCAATCCCAGCATCCCATGGGGAGATGCTCCGCCCAGGGGAGGAGCCAAGCATTCCTACCTGGATCCAATCTGAGCCTGGCACAGCACAGCAGCCTTTGCCCCCTGCATTGCCAGAGGAGCAGCTTTCTGCTGCCCTGCATGGCCAGAGGGAGCCCAGGCCCATCTGCAGCAGCCCTGGAGCTGCAGAGGAAAACTCCCCCATGTGCAGGATCCCTGCTGCAGCAGAGCCACAGCTGGCACTGCAGGAGGGCTGAGCCCCCATGGGATGGGGCTGGGACACCCCCCTGACACACAGGGGGCAGGGCCTGTGATCACTCTGGCAGTGGTTTGTTTGTATTGCATTTGCATTGCTTACTTTATTTTTTTCCCTGATAAAGAACTGTTATTCCTATTCCCATATCTTTGCCTGAGAGGCCCTTAATTTCAAAATTATAATAATTCAGAGGGAGAGACTTCGCATTTTCCATTTCAGGGGAGGCTCCTGCCTTCCTTAGCAGACACCTGGCTTTTCAAACCAAAGCAGGGCTGCAGGAGCCACATCCCCCAGAGATGCCCACAGTGAGCTGTGACCAGCCTGTGGGTGATCAGGAGGGAATCCAGAGGGGAATTGCTGGTTTTGCCTGGGAATTTTTCAGAGACCAACAGGATTTTCAGCTTGGTTATTACTAACAGGTGGCATTTTTAATGTCCCCCTTTGCCAGGAGCCACGGGCAGGGTTGAGGAGCTGAAGGAACCTGGCTGTGGAACAGCTGCTCAGCTGAAGTGTGTGCTGATGGCAGTGTGGACAGGGATGCTCAGCCATGGGACAGGGGGGTGTAAGAGGAGGGTGAAATTACACCAGACTCCAGCAGAGCCTCTAGGACAGATGGATCCACATTTTCCATCTGCCTTCCCTCCACAAGCTCTGAGGGAGATGGACGGCCCGGGGCACACATGGCTCTCCTGGCTTTGCACAAGGCTCTGACCTTTGGTCTGTATCCCATCTAAAATAAGTGTCATTTTATAGCCATACCCACCTGCCATGACCAAAAATCCATCTGGGAAGCAATGAAATGTGCATTAATTACACATTGAAGAGCAATGGAACTGTTACTCTCTCCCACAGACTCACAGTGCAAGAAGCTTCATTCATCATAAAATTTTAATGGGATCACAGGCTGAGGAATTGCATTCTGCCTCTGTGGCTGAGTGCTGGCAGTGACTTCAGGCAGCTGCAGGTCCCCACCTGGCTGCCCTTAAAGGCCATGAGAGGGAGAGCACTGCAGCATCTCCCAGCCCTTGCTGCTGTCTCTGTGTGTTCCCAGGTTTTGGTGCCTCAGGGCCACAATGGGAGCAGGAACACAGGGAGAGCAGCAAGGCAGGGTGTGGACAGGAGCCTTGGGGGTGCAGAGGGGGAGGCTGAGCTCTGCTGAAGGCACTGAGCTGCACAAACACCTGACATCAGCTCACCAGTCTCATCTGCACAAACACCACCTCCCAAGCCCTGCTTTATCTGACCTCTGTGCCCACAATAATAATGGAGAGCAACAGAAAGTTCTCTAATGTGCTTGCAGCTGGAATAAAGTCCAGCAATTACCGTGCCAGGTATTGTGCTGATATATCAAATTGCAGTTGAAAGTCAAGAAGAGTTGAGGAGACAGTGATAAAACATCTGATCTCGATTCTGACTCTCAATTACCCTCCTGGCCAGCACAGTACTTCATCCAGAGCAATTGTTATTCCTCTCTTCATCTTCAAAAATCATCACTCAAACTGGGAATTTTGCACTCCTTGTGTTCTGCCTGCACTCTGTGATGAGCTGCCAAGGGGATGCTGAGGTTTAGGGAATCACAAACCTCCTGCTGCAGGGTGGAACACATGGAAGGAAGGCAAACTGCCTGTGCTTCACCCCTGTGAGACACAGGCTTCTTTTTGGTCTCTCCAGTTCTGCAGTAGGATGGCAAAGGGGCCTCATGTAATGTTGTCTTGGTGGGCACAGCCCTTCCAGCCCCTGGGGACAGCGGTGGGCAGAGGGCAGGAGAAGCACAGCTGGTCCTGCTGAGGAGGTTCCCATCCCAGCCCTTGTTCCTGGAGCACTGGGTGCAACTCTGGGGCCTGGATAAGGAGGATGTGGAACTGTTGGAGAAGTCCAGAGGAGGCCATGGAGTTGCTGAGGGCCCTGGAGCACCTTCCCTGTGGAGAGAGGCTGAGAGAGATGGGGCTGCTCAACCTGGAGGAGAGAAGGTTGTGTGGAGACCTCCCAGCACCTTCCCACAGTGTGAAGGAGCCACAGGGAAGGGGAGAGTGACTCTTCCTCAGGAACTGCAGTGACAGGACAAGGGGAATGGGATCCAAATGAAAGAGGAGACATTTAGATTATGTTAGGAAGGAATTCTTCCTGTGAGGGTGGGCAGGCCCTGGCACAGGTGCCCAGAGCAGCTGTGGCTGCCCCTGGATCCCTGGCAGTGCCCAAGGCCAGGCTGGACAGGGCTTGGAGCAGCCTGGGACAGTGGGAGGTGAGCTTTAAATGATGAGCTTTGAAGTCCCTCCCAGCCCAAAGCATTCGGTGATTCCATGATCCCATGCTTGTCTCTGGGCTGGGCCATGCCACAGTGGCAGTGTGGATGTTCTGGTGGCCCCACCTTGGTCAGACACAGCAGGAGGAGGAGCTGGAGGTCCTGTGCAGCCCCTGCTGGGTCTGACACCCAACCTGTGCCTGGCACTGCCAGCCTGAGGGTCCTGGTGCCCAGAGCCAGCTCCCAGACGTACAGCTCATGTCCTTTGTGGTGGTGTTCACAGGGGTCCCAGGACGAAGGAAGAGATGAGAATCTGACTCCATGTTTCAGAAGGCTGATTTATTATTTTATTATATATATTATATTAGAACTATACTAAAAGAATAGAAAAAAGGATTTCATCAGAAGGCTAGCAAGGAAAGGAATGGAATGGAATGATAATAAAATCTTGTGACTGACCAGAGAGTCTGAGACAGCTGACTGTGATTGGCCATTAATTACAAACAACTCCATGAGACCAATCACAGATGCACCTGTTGCATTCCACAGCAGCAGATAATCATTGTTTACATTTTGTTCCTGAGGCCTCCCAGCTTCTCAGGAGGAAAAATCCTAAGGAAAGGATTTTTCATAAAAGATGTCTGTGACAGTCCTTCACCATGGACTCACTCTGCATCCCAGCACCTTTGGGAACAGGGACACTGGCCAAGGTTCAGGTCTGCTCTGGGTGGGCACCAGGACCTCACCAACGTTGGCACAAGGCTCCTGCTCCCAGCATGTGCTGCAGCTGTCAGGGACCTACCTGGGGTTTGTCAGAGGAAGTTCTTTCCTTTGATCCTTCTCTCAGTATTTCCCTTCCACTCCATCACCTCAGCAATGATAGCACTGATGTAGCAAAGTGTCCTCCCAGCCCTGCCAGGGTGTTGGTGCCCCCACAGCTTAGGGTGGTGCCACAGGAGTCCCCACAGGTGGGGAGCAGGCTCTCCCCACACATCCTGCCTGTGTGGGGGGCTGTGTCCTGCTGGGGCAGTGGGATGTTGTGGATATTCCCCATTTCTGTGGGAGCCAGGCATGGCACCCCCCTGGGGCAGCACTTGAAGGGTTAACAGCACCGAGATGCTGCTGCTGAGCTTTGTTAAACCCCTTATTACACCCACAGCACTGCTAATTATGTGTTCATTAACCAAAGTCAATTAGCCAGGGCTCTCCCTGCCTCTTCACATCCCTGTCCATCGTTAGCCCAAAATCTGGGAATTCCTGCCTTGGTCCTGCCCTGCAAACTCTGGCCCCAAAGCTGCTCCAGAGCCTTTTGAGGACCCAACCAGTGCCCTTTGACTTGAACTTGGAGCTCCACAGCTCATCCTGCCCCAGAACACCACCCTGCCTTTGGGGCAACTGGAGAGGAGGGGAAGGGGAGCCAATATCCTTCTTCAAATATGGGAAAAATTACTGCGACAAGGAAAGCAATAAATTCTTCCCCACGTTCAAAAGCAAGGGATTTGCTTTGTAGGGAGAGAGATTTAGGTTATCTGCCCGGAGTTTAAAGGTTTTTAAAGGGAGGTTAGGCACACAGGCGAGGTTTAGGGAGAGCTCACCCTGCCCTGAGGCTTCTTGAGACCCGGCTACTGAATTTTCCAGTGCTGTTAATCACAGACCCAGGGTTCAGGGCAGGGAGAAGCTCCCCCAGCCCCACCAGCCCTGCCTGGCCCAGGGCCCCAGGTCCTGACCCTCCAGGCTGGGCTGAACCCCATGGTTGAACTGCATGTGTCCTTCCAGCACTTGCAGAGAGGTAAAAGTGGAGAACAGCTAATAGGAAAGGGAGATAGTGACAGGACAAGTGGGAATGGATTTAAACGGAAAGAGAAGAAATTCAGGATATTGGGAAGGATTTTTTCCTTGTGAGGGTGGGCAGGCCCTGGCACAGGGTGCCCAGAGCAGCTGCGGCTGCCCCTGGATCCCTGGAAGTGTCCAAGGCCAGGCTGGAGCAACTTAAGATAATGGAAGGTGTCCTGCCTATGGACATATTTTATGAAAACATCATCATGGACACATTTCATGAAAAATCCTTTTGTTAGCATTTTATTTCCTGAGAAGCTGAGATGCCTCAGAGGAAAAGAAAAACAATTTTTACCTGCTGCTGTGTAATGCAACAGGTGCATCTTTGGTTTGTCTCATGTGATTGTTTCTAATTAATGGCCAATCACAGCACAGCTGTCTCAGACTCTCTGGTCAGTTACAAGATTTTGTTATCATTCCATTCCATTCCATTCCATTCCATTCCTTGCTAGCCTTCTGATGAAATCCTTTCTTCTATTCTTTTAGTGTAGTTTTAATATAATATATTTATCATAAAATAATAAATCAGCCTTCTGAAACATGGAGTCAGATCCTCATCTCTTCCCTGGTCCTGGGACTCCTGTGAACACCACCTCAGGGATGGGTTGAGTTGGGCTTTAGGGTCCCTTCAACCCAAACCACTCTGTGTCTGTCTCTGTGATGGTGGATGGCAGGCTCAGCTCCCAGTCCCTTCCCTGGAGCAATTCCAGCTCCATGACAATTAGCCAACAGCTGGAATACCATTTAAGCACAGCTGCCATCACGCAAATTTAGAGATTAGTAGGGATTAAAGTGGTTTGGAAAGCCCCACAATTTCTCATTAATGCTCTGGGCTCTCTAATAGCCAACTGCCCTCCATTCCCCAGATGGCCCCACATGCCCAGGGCTGGAGATGGGTCACTGTGCCCTCATGGTGCCCCAGGGCAGCCACCAGCCCTTGGAGAGAAACAGAAGTGCTTCTCTTCTGCTCTGCAGAAATGTAGGGAGGTGGCCAGAGAGCTGTCAAAATGCGGTTATAGCTTTGCACAGTTGCCCCTAAATTGGCAAGGTCACCTTTCAGTGGCTCTCTGGGGTGATGCCCCACAAACCTCCTCAGGGGAGGCCTCCAAAGGGCTCCAAACCCACGGCCACAGTGACCCGAAGGTGACAGAGCTGGGGATGGACGGCATGGGTGGCACCTTCCTTCAGAGGGACAAACCACAGGCACCTGATGGCACCAAAACCCCCAGTGATGATCCCTTCCAGACCTTCCAGAAGCTCTCCCTGGAGGAAATCCTGTCTCCTTGCTGTCACAGACATCTTTTATGGAAAATCCTTTCCTTAGGATTTTTCCTCCTGAGAAGCTGAGAAGCCTCAGGAACAAAATATAAACAATGGTTATCTGCTGCTGTGGAATGCAACAGGTGCATCTGTGATTGGCCCATGTTGGATGTTTGTAATTAATGGCCAATCACAGTCAACTGGCTCGGACAGAGAGCTGAGCCACAAACCTTTGTTATCATTCTTTGCTGTTCTATTCTTAGCTAGCCTTCTGATGAAATCCTTTCATCTATTCTTTTAGTATAGTTTTAATGTAATATATATAATAAAATAGTAAATCAGCCTTCTGAAACATGGAGTCAAATCCTTTTCTCTTCCCGCAACCCGAGACCCCTGTGAACACAGTCACACCTTGCCATGATAACCCCAGAAAGGTTTTCATAATATTCCATTTTCCCCCCTTATTTTAATCATTGTGTATTTATTATGACATTAATTACTTTGATATTGCAGAATGAGAAGAGGGCAGGGCAGGTGAGGATGTGGTGGGACAGGAGAGAGGGTTGGAAAGCTGAGGAGGACAAGGCAGAGGCCACATCCAGGGATGTCCCCCAGAAAAAGGAGAGACTGCTTCAGCTCTACTTTTCATACGTTTTATTATAAAGAAAGGTAAGATAAGCATTGTGAACCGAATGTGCCAGGTGCTGCCAAAGCAGCACCCTCAAACAAAATAAAAAATAAAAAAAACCCCAAAAATGCACCTTATGAGAAACTGTAATTATGCTCTCTAATTTTTTCATAAATAGACAAAAATCATTGTCAGCAATTTTTTAAATAGATGGACATATGGCCGGAAAAAAATAATAATGCCATACAACATGGATATAAATTGTCCATTTCTTGCTGTACAAATAATAGAAACAAGTTTGGCAGGCTTTTTTTGTTGTTTTTTTATACACATCTCCCTTCTATGTATAACTAAAAAATGTGCTACAATTAATATAAAATGCTTTTACTATAAAGTAAACTACTAATTTCTTTCACAAAAAAATCTTAAAGATGTCTTTAGCACAGCTCTAAAACACTTAGTAAACTACTTACAACTATCCAACAAATTATATTTTCATGATCTCTTTCACATTTGTCCTCTCATAGTTTGCCTTCTGCTCTCTCCCCCACCTACCTAGCAATAGTTTTTATTTATTTTTGTAATTTTTTTTTCACCAGACCATCCAAGGCCTTTGCATGTACAATATTCACACAAACTTCACATTTTCTTGCACAAAGTTTAGTGCTGTTAGCAAGTCAAAAGAGTGCATCCTCCTACTGAGCTGGCCTAATGCTGCAGGACACCAGACCTGGGTTTATGCTGCGTCTAAAAGCAGTTCACTAGGAAAATAGTCTGTAGCTAAGCTGATGGCAAGCAGAAAAACGGTGTCCTTAGTTTAACTTCATCATTTTTTTGTTGGTTTTGCACTTGTTTTATTATTTTTATTTAAATTTTCTCTCTTTATTTCTTTTTTTGTTCTTTGCGATTTACGAGGTGGGGTTTTTTTGGGGAGGGGGGTGGGAGGGGGGAAAACTTCCACAGAAAGTAGACTTATTTTTTTTGTTTAGAGTTCAAAAAGAAAAGGAAAAAAAAAAAAAAAGAGAAAACTGCTCTTAGAGCCTGGAAACGAAGCCAGCGCCGAGGTGCGGTGGAGCCGCGCCGCCCGTCCGACCGCTCGTGCCTCCGGGGGCTGGAGCATTGACCCTCTCAAGTGTCCTTCTGGTGAGCCTCCTCCAAGGGGTGCTGAGCCTTAGGTGAGGTAGAGTGCCTTGTCCCTTGGCAGCATGCTGTGGGAGAGAGCAGAGGCAGTGAGACAGCAGGGAAGGCACAGCTGGCACAGCTGGCACAGCTGGCACGCGGTTTGTGCCACCCCGTGGCCTCTAGGGTGGTGCTGTTTTCATTTTTATTCTTTCATATTGATGCCTCAAGTTTTTAGCTTTATATTTTCCAGACCCTGTACTGCACTAGTGCATAACTCTGGTGACACTCCTCATAGAGTGCCTTGTCCCTTGGCAGCATGCTGTAAGAGAGAGCAGAGGCAGTCAGACAGCAGGGAAGGTACAGCTGGCACAGCTGGCACATGGTTTATGCCACACCTTGGCTTTCAGGGTGATGCTGTTTTCATTGTTATCTTTTTTTTCTTTCATATTGATGCCTTAAATTTTAGCTTTTATATTTTCTAGATCCTGCATTAGTGTATAACTCTGAACTCCTTGTAGAGTGTCAGTAAGCTCTCTTCACATTTTGGTCAGACAGAACAATCCTTTTCCAGATGGGAACCAAGGGCATCACTGCAGCCTCATGCCCAAAAAAGTATAAACAAAAGTGAATTGGGGGGAGCAAACTGGGGGAATATGACTTCATTACCTGTAATTGGACAATTAACCCCTGATATGCAATTAGACCAAACTTATATCTGAAAAACTCATGACTTTTATCTATCTTGGGTGCAGCCTCTGCTAGGCTCTTGCACTGCCCAAGGTGTGTCCATTGAATGCCTTCAGTAAATACCTACTTTATTCCTTTAATTCTGTCTAGCCTCTGTTCTAGGTAGCCTCTCCAAGGCATCAATTTGTTCTCTGTATTCTTTACACATATATTTGTTGTATTAGTGGCCAGTTTTCCCTGTAGTTTTCCATGCTCTTTCCCTAGGTAGAAAGACAAAACATATTCCAAAGCTCCTGTCCTATCTTGGTTCTCTCTGGCAACCAAGGTGGAAAAGCAGCTCTTCAGAGACATTTCCATCAACAAAGTACCAATCCCATGTGAAGGGGAGAAGACTTAGAAGGGAATTTACCCATGGGTGGGAATTGCATTACCACTTGTGCTCCTAATTGGTGCTTCTTGCCAATTATGCTAATTTACCAAACTTTTAAAACTGCCTGCACCCCCATGGGGGTGGGCTTTTGTGGACATTATTCCATAAGTTCCCCTGAAGGCTTCCAACAAAGACCAGCTTTCATATCACCTCCTGTACTAATATAATTTCAAATGTGAGTGTTGTTTCATGTACAGGTTGAAAAAGGCATCAAGGGCACAAAACACAGGGTGGGCTGCACACAGAGGGACCACAGCAGGATCATTCAGGTTGGAAAACCCCTCTAAGATCAAGTCCAACCATTCTCTCAGCCCTGCCAAACCATGTCCCCAAGTGTCACATCCATGTGGCTTTTAAAGCCCCCTCAGGGACGGTCTCTCCACCACTGCCCTGGGAGCTCTTCCATGCTTGACCGCTCTTTTTGTGCAGATTTTTTTTCCAAATACCCAATCTAAACCTCCCTTGGTGCAATTTGAGGCTGTTTCATCTTGTCCTGTGAGCCCAACCCTCACCTGGCTACACCTTCTGTCAGGGGGTAGCCCTGACCCAACCCTAGGAGGTAACCCTAACTCCAACCCTGAATTTCAGGCTGTAGTTGTAGAGATTGAGAAAGTCTCCCTGAGAGTTGGATGCAATTTTATTTCTTCCTGAATTTCAGCTATAAAGGCTACAACATCATTTTCTTCCTGTGGCTTGGTGGGGCTGCAGGGCAGGGCCAGCTCTGGGGGTCCCTGTAGATCCCACCAGGAGGATGTTGCAATGCTGTGCCTGGGATCAGCCCCAGGGCCACCATCCCCTGCTTCACCACACCTGAGGCTGAGCCAAGCAGGTTTAGAGAGTGAATTTTGGATCAAATGTGCTCATTCTCACACTAAACAAGGAGAGCCCAAAGAGGGAGCCCAGATGCCCTTTTCTCTGGGACATAGTACAGAGAGAAGCGGCTGAAGTCCCTCTCCCCTGGCTGATGATCTGTGGGGCTTTTGGTCTGAGATTCAGGACTTCCAATGGGACACACACAATGGAAAAATCAGCAGCTCCATAAAGACATCTTGGCTTTAGAAATTGTTAAAAGTTAAAGTTAGAAGTCTTGGGAGGTTCTGGTGTGGGTGTGTTTGTGAGTGGAATAATAGGGAAGGGGCAGACAGCAGAGCAGGGCTGGTGTTGATAGAGCTGTCTTCTGACAGAGTCAAGAGCCCACCCTCTGCTAATCTCCACATTTTATAATCTGCATTTAAAATGCACAGGCTTCCCTCCTGCACTCAGAAAAGATTTAATGCCACTGAGCAGCAGCGAGGTATTCCAGTCCTAAAACTTCATTAATTTTACACAGCATGCTGCAGAGCATTTCCCAGTTCATTACAAAGTATTACCATAAATAATTGAATCCAAACTAAGTGCAGTTGTGATGGGTTATCTTTGCCTTTTTATAGTGTTTGCTCATTTAGCTGCTGATTTAGAAAATTTCCCCCTTTGGAGAGGATCAGTTCATTGTTGGAAGGAATTAGGGAGGTTATAAATGCCTGGATCTAGTGGCTGTACATTGGTTTTTATGCCTGGACAAGGTGTAATGGACAGTACCCCAACTTTTAGCCTAAATCAGAGGGGGGAAAAGTTTCTAAAGGATGACAAAAAGAGGGGGGAAAATTTGTTGCTAAAGAATGACAAAAAGAACCTAATCCATGCCTTAAAACAAGAGGAAATTCATAGAAAGATGAATCCAGTTCAGTGTTATCCCAAAAATACCTAAGTGAGAGGAGACAAAGGTAATCATAGAATGTTTTAGGATGGAAAGGACACAACCCCTGGAGAATGTTTTTTTTGAGAGATTTGTAATCAGAAAGGAGATTGTGGAGAGATTTGTGATCAGAAAACAAGGTAGGAAAAACAAGGGAGGTGCTTTGAGGAGTTAAGATTGAATTAGGGATTAAGAAAGGTTTGCACGTGATTGTAAACCAAGCTGCACCTCTGGTGGAGGTGAGGCAGCTCCCCTGGAGAAAATCCCTGTGGAACAGAGGAATTCAGTGCTGGGAAAGAGCAAGTGCCAGAACCAGGCTGTCAGGTGAGGGAGACAGGGGACTGGGAAAGGAGTTTGTGATGTGGTGGCAAAAACGCATTGAAATTGTGTGCTGCAGTCACTTGTGGGAAGTGATAGTCAAACACCAAGCAGGAGCTGAGAATTGCTCCCATGTCTTTGCTCACAATCTAGGACAGCTTGGGCTTCAGCCCAGAAAGAGCCAGGAAAATTGGATGGAAGTCAGTAAGCACAAAGTCATTAAGAATAGGGAGAGCAGGAGGTAAGGAACATTTAAAACTCTCTCTCCAGCATGGCTGAGTTATGAATTAAGGAGTGTGTGCTCATCCCAGAATTTGCAGGGCATGAGGGAAGAAGTGTCATTTGATGGCATTTTAACTAGCAAGTGTAGGCTGGGAAACAAAAATCCCTACAGCAGTTCCCTGATTAGATAGAGAAGGACAGAGAGAAAGACAACTTTGTCAGTTCTTCTGAAGTTATCTGGATGACAAACACAAAAGAAAATGAGGCTTGGGAGGTTTTACCCCAGCTAACCCAGTGCCAACAGATGTTGGAAGCTAAAGAAATATCAAGGTTAGACATGAAATAAAATTCATAACCCAGCAGGGCTGTCTGTGTGCTGGGGAGGTTGGGAGGATCCTCTCTGCCAGGAATCTGGGGCTCTGCAGCTGAATCACATCCCATCAAGAACAATCCCTTCTCTTTCAGCCAGGTTTTGTTCCTCACAGTGCTGCTTTAATTGCAATTAAGCTGAATGCACTTCTGAGGTTGAAATGGGCCATTACATGGTCCAGAGACTCCTCAGATATACCTAGGGCAGCACAGATGGACCAAACCCATGGAGACAACATCCCTTTATCACTGCTGTGCCCAAGATCTGCTGAGGGTTGGACCCACCCAGCTAATGAAAGGTGCTGTGGAGGAGCCCCATGACAACTTTGAACGTCACTTTGAAATTAGTGAAAAGGAGAAGAGTCAGGGGAATCATGGAATCCTAGAGTGGACTGGGTGGGAATGGGCCTTAAAGCTCCTCTTGTTCCCATGGACACCTTCCATTGTCCCAGGCTGCTCCCAGCCCATCCAGCCTGGCCTTGGGCACTGCCAGGGATCCAGGGGCAGCCACAGCTGCTCTGGGCACCCTGTGCTAGGGCCTGCCCACCCTCACTGGGGACAATTCCCTCCTAATATCCCATCTAACCCTGCCCTGGCAGTGGGAAGCTGTAGGGGGATAGAATATAAGAAAATAAAGGTAGTACAGAAAGTAATCTTACCCCTAAGGAGTTGCAGCTGGGTTAATTATCAAAGATTAGGAGCAGGCCTGATCTTAACAGGCCACAGCTGTAGCCAATGAGAAGAAGAGTTCTATAAAAGAGTGGGGCGATGGTTGAGAAGGGAACTGGAGTCAGTTAGCTACTGTGAGAATGAAGAGTTGGTGCTTACTATGAGAAACATTGGGGAGGTACAGAACTCTTGCAATAAGGAGACAACAATATGGAACCTTTGCAGTGTAATGACAACAGGAAGCCATTCTCCTTTGCCCCATCCTTCCTTGCCCTGGCTGAGGAGATCCAGATCATCTCTTCTCTTGGCTTGTGAGCAGCCTTGAGGCACAGGAGCTGCAGCTGTCTGTGACTGCTCCAGGTGATGCAGAGGGGGCTCTGAGGCTGCAAATCCTCAGGGCAGCAGAAGCAGGAGGGGAGGGCACTGCTGGCACACCAGGTTTGCAATAAATGAGAACAATTCAGCTTTGGGCACTGCTGTGCCTTCAGTCACAGGAGATGGCTCCTTCCTCAGCACACACTATGACATTTTCAGTGCACTAAGCACTTTCTGCAGGACTGATCTCTATCCATCTGAGTTCCTTGCTGTTATCTACTCTAATAATTATCTGGAAGTCTCTGCATAATCTGTCTGTTTTTTTTTTTTTTTTCCCAGGAAGCTGTGATAAACCCATGAAATTTGATATTTCTGCTGTGACAAAGGCATGAAATGCCTGAGCTTTGATCATGAATTGCATGGGCCCTCTGCTTACAGTGTGCCATTCTAGCCAGATGTCACAGAGCTTGTTTTAGCAACAGAAGATTCAGTCCTCGTGGCTGTGGGAACATTTCACCTGTCTCTGGAGTGCCCTGGGCTTTCTGCATGGGACCCAGGCAGTGGGATTTGCACAGGGAATCAAATGTTTTCCCAGCTGATCCCTTAAGAAGTGATGCTTATTTCTAGGGGAGTTCATTCCTGGGATCTGCCCAGCACCTCTGGAAATCAGGATCCGTGTGCCACAGCCCCACAGGCACCTTCAGCATTTTGCCCATGACATGTGAAGTGACTTTTACAATCAGGTCCTGGTCCTGTTCCCTCTTCCAGGCTGTCTGCAGAGACTTCAGGAAGGAGCATGCAAAGGTCAGAGCTATCCATGTCCCTGAGCCCCTGGGGCAGGCAGACAGCAGGGATATTCTAATGGATCAGGCAGTTATTTATTGCTCTGGAAGAAATAAATGTCTGTACACTCTGTGCCCAGCCCAGCAGCGGTGAGTGCTCTGCTGGCACAGACAGAGCTGTGCTCTGAAAAGCCTGGGAGCTGGTTATTATTTTATTATTTCTGGTGAAAGCACTGTGTTCCAGCACTTGAAGGAAATCAATACTCCAACCATATCCAGCCTCCTTCCCAGGCTGCTGCCACAGAGAACCCCAAGAATGTTCTAGAGCACAACAGAGCCACAAAACCAAGAGCAGAGGTTGGAAATGGCTTTCACACATTCCCTGCTGTCCAGCTTTAAGATTATCATGATATTTTCATCTATTGGAGATTTCCAGCAGCATTAAAGGGACCTTCACACTGGCACATTCATGTCAGAGCTTGCAGGGCATAAGGGGAAGATGCGTGCAGATGTCAGTGGATGTTGGGAAGGATGAAAGTTTGACAAGAAAGTCTCACAGATATGTGTGCTTAGCAGAAAGATTTTTAAATGTGGAGTCTGATGAAGGAATGGAGATGGAAGCAAGTTTTGATATAGAAGAAAAGAATTGCTGAGCCAGTCTTACTGGCTAACCAAGGAGGCGAAGGGTGTGTTAGTTAGAAGGGGTTTTTATGGCTTAGAGCAAAGGATAAACCCACTCCAAACAAGAAGATGTTTTTACATCTTGTAGAAAAAAGGTTCTTGTAGAAAAAAGGTCACAGAATTTTCCACTGCAAGAAAACTGAAAAACAACTTCTAGCTTAAACTGTAATGTAGTGATTGGAGCTTAAACTGTCACTTGTAGTGATTGGAGAACAGTAATGTGAATGTGGTAATTACAGTAGCTATGATAGGCTATAGATAAAAGTTAAGGTATAGATTGGTTGTACTGTATTAAGTTGCTCAGCAAAGAAAAGTCTATAATGCATTGTAACCAAACCAAAGGGTCTCCAGGCCTGCCTGCAGCTGGAGCTGACAGCTGTGGGCACAGCTCTGTCACCCACCACCCTGGGCTGCTGGAACATCTTGGATGGAATAAACTCAATTTTGGAGAGTCCCTGGAGTCCTGCATCTCTCATTTCAGCTCTTACAAGTGGGGCTTTCCTGCATGGGGCAGGGGGATGGAGCATTGTGTGGCTCTAGGGAGGATGGAGGATTTGTACACCAGCCCCAGGAATGGTAAGGGTCCTGCTGGTAGGGACAATTCTGGGAGGTTGTGGCCTCAGTGATAACAGCAATTGCTTTAGGAACAGAGGAACATTGCTTATCATAGAACCACAGAATAGTCTGGGTTGGAAGGGGACTTAAAGGCCATCTCAATCCATCCCCTGCCATGGACAAGGACACTTTCTACTGTCCCAGGCTGCTCCAAGCCCTGTCCTTGGACGCTGTCAGGGATCCAGGGGCAGCCACAGCTGCTCTGGGCACCCTGTGCCAGGGCCTGCCCACCCTCACAGGGAAGGATTTCTTTCTAACATTTAATCTAAATTTCTTTTCTTTCAATTTAAAGCCATTCCCCCTTGTCCTATAACTATCTTCCTTTGCAATTAGTTGTTCTCTAACCTTTTAATAAGGTTAGAGAGATTCTAATAAGGTTAGTAAGACTCTCTAAGCACTGGAAGGCCACATTGAGGCCTGCCCTTATGGACATGGCTGCTTTCAAACCTCCAGGAACTCTGCTGAGGGGATTGCTACAGAAAGAAATGTGTCTAACCCTCCCATGGAATGGAAATAAATAAAAAAAGAGAGGAAAAAAGGACAACTTTTCATATCCAATGAAGAATTTATCCATGATTTTTAAGCTACCTCCTTCATGGCATCACTTCAGCGAGCCTACAGAGCTGAGGGAGCCTTGAGCTGCCCTGAGCACAACTGGGCACACATTTTAGGGCAGCAGGGAGCTGTGGGGCACTGTCACTGTCCCAGCCCAGATGTGCACGAGCAAGGAGCTGTTTTGTGTACTGGCCTGCAGTGGTTGACCCCACACTCCCTGCTGGGGTAGTCGCTGTCCCACTCAGTGCTTCCTGGGGGGTTTGATGCTCCAGGAGAACGGGGTCCAACGCTGTTCTGGAACTCAGACGAAATATGGGAGAAGTCCTGCAGGGTGGAGAGCAAAAGGAGGGTTACAGGGGCATGCAAAGCAGGAGAAGTGCAGATTTAATGACAGTGCATAATCACATTTACAGGCATTGTCCCCAGACCTGTCAGTTCAGAGCACAGGGGGAGCCCAAGGGACAGAGACACTAAACCCTGTCCCCAAGTGCCACATTTACACATTTTTTGAATGCTTGCAGGAATGGTGACTCCACCACTACTCTGGGCAGCTGTTCCACTGCCTGATAACACTTTCAACAAAGACATTTTGTTTAATTTTCAATCTAAGCCTTCTCTGGCACAACTTGAGGCCATCTCTTCTTGTGCTGTCCCCATTCCCTGTGAGCACAGCCCGACCTGGGGCTGTCCCCTCCTGTCAGGCAGTCACAATGTGAAAAATGCGTATTTTATGATTGGCTTTTTACAAATATTAAAATGAATATTATATGTGTTATGTTAGAAAGTTATGCTGTATTAACTTTCTTAAGTAGTGTGTTAAATATAGTTTTAGGTTATAACATAATGTAAAAATAGAAACTATGCTATGTACGATAGTTTTTTTTAAAGAGAGGACTTGCAGATAGCAGCCACAGGACACCTGCATCTTTTAGAGAAAGAGAATTTATTGCCCCATTATCAGGAGAAATGAATTTCTTCCCTCCTCACTCAGCCGAGTTAGGATTAAGAGGAAGAAGTTGACACTGCCCAGACAGAATCCTGTTTTGAATGGAATTTATGCATCATGAATGAGGTGTATGAATGTGCAACAGGCTTTTGTTTTTAAGGGTTAATCCTCTGTTAACGTGGGAGCCTTTTTGGGGTTATTTTGCCCAGAAAAGGTACCCGGACCGTCCATAACTCTTTGTTTTAATTGTCTTATATTGTCCAAATCCAAATTGTCCAAATTATTATTACTCTAATTATATTACTATTTTATAACCATTTTATTACCATTAAACTTTCAACATTTTAAAAAACAACCGATTAGCATTTTTCACACACAAGTTCCCCCCCGAACCTCCTTTTCTCCATGCTGAGCCCCATTCCCATCTCCCTCACCCCCTCCTGGTGCTCCATGCGCCCATCCCCACGGAGCCCCACACTGACCTGCTGTCCGGGTGGCGAGGCGTTGATGGGGGGCTGTACCTGTAGTGCCATGGGGGGGGACAGGAGGGGCTGCTGGGGGACCTGCTGCATGCTGAGGGGCTGGGGCAGGAGCGAGCTCTGCGGGTGGTGCAAGGACAGCTGCTGGTGGAGCGGGGGGCTGATCTGGAAGGAGGGAGGTGGGGAGGCACTGATGCTGGGCAGCAGGGGCTTGGAGGGCAGCGTGCGGGGCAGCCCCGCGTGAGGGTGCCCACGGTAGCTCTGCAGCTCCGATGGGGACAGGAAGGAGCCCAGGCCGGGGTAGGGCGAGGATGCCTGAGGAGGCATGGGGTACATGGGCTGCTTGGGAGGGATCATCTTGGATGGGGGGTTGCTCTGGGTGCTTTTCGTCTCCCCCTGGTCGGCAGAGCTCTGTGGAGAAACAGAGAGGGAGGTGGTGAGGAAGGGAAAGAGGAAACAGTGATATGCATCCTGAGATATCCATAAGTGCAGATAGCCACCCGTGGGCTATCCCCGCCAGAGATTGTCTTAGCAAACCCCTCACTAAACATTGCCCTACACTGTCACAGACATCTTTTATGGAAAATCCTTTCCGTATGATTTTTCCTCCTGAGAAGCTGAGAGGCCTCAAGAACAAAATGTGAACAATGATTATCTGCTGTTGTGGAATGCAACAGGTGGATCTTTAATTGGCCCATTTTGGATGTTTGTAATTAATGGCCACTCACAGCCCAGCTGGCTCGGGCTCTCTGAGCCACAAGCCTTTGTTATCATTCTTTGCTATTTTATTCTTAGCTAGCCTTCTGATGAAATCCTTTCTTCTATTCTTTTAGTATAGTTTTAATGTAATATATATAATAAAATAATAAATCAAGCTTTCTGACACATGGAGTCAAATCCTCAACTCTTCCCTCATCCTTGGATGTTCACCCCTGTGAACACGGTCACACTACACCACACCTACTACATGGCAGCCCACTTCCACTACATACTGTCTGTAGGAGGAGTATTTGCAATCCTAGCAGGCTTTACCCACTGATTCCCTCTATTCACTGGGTACACCCTCCACTCAACATGGATCCCCATGGATCCTGCTCCTCGCCCACCTGCCCCATGAACTGCCAGCCCTGCAGCAGCTGAGTGCCCACAGCCTGTGTTTGGAGATTGTTTATCCACAGGTGATTGTTTCCATAGCTGGAAAATTAACTCCAGTAACTCAACTGTGCCTTTGGCAGAGACTGGAGCTTCAGGGGGAGTGAACCTGAAACCTCAGGTTTTAGCTTTTATATTTTCCAGATTCTGTGCTGCTTTAGTGTGTGGGTCTGGGCTTCATACGAGGGGATGGTGAGCTCTCCCCACAGAGCAGGGAGACAAAACAATTCCTGCTCCAGCTGGGCACCAAGGACAAATGATCCAAATCTCAGCCCAGGAGCACAAACACCGTGGGCTGCAGAGAGAAAAACAAGCAGGGTGGGACTGCATGGGCTAAAGCTGGAATGGGACAATGAACTGCAAGGTGCAAATGGAGCAGAACTGATCACAGTGAGAGACCCCGTGCCCGGTTGTGCATTTTGGGGCCATTTTGGTTCATCTTGGGTGCAGCCCTGGCTGGGCTCTTGTGCTGCCCAAGGTGCATCCATTGAGGCCTCCTAATAAATCCCTGCTTTATTCTTTAGCTCTGTCCAGCCTCTGTTCTAGGTCAGCCCTCACAAGGCATCAAACCAGTGCAGAGGCAAACTGCCCCCCAGCAGCTCACTGCTTTGGGTGGCTGACAAACCCATCCTCCTTCCAGCAGAGTATAAATGGGTCTGTAAACCCTCTGCTTTCCCCATCCTGTGCATCCCTGCAGCCCTGGTGGGTCTATAATGCACAGGACAATCATTTTGGCAGGAAGGAGAGAAGGATAAGGGGAAATTTTCTGGGTTGGACAATGAGGGTTTTGTCCTGTGATGGGCCCTGTGATGATAGTCCTGATCCTTTCTCACCCAGCAGTCAGAACCACACTGTGTTGCTCTGCTGAAAACCAAGTCTTGCAGAAGAGCACATTGGTGAAACTGGGAAAAACCCCAAAGCCATAGAGCACATGCCTCCCTTCACCCCACACAGGGACACTGATGAAACCCCCCAAAGTAAACCTATCCAAAGTGGGGTCTCACTGCAGGGCTCTGAAGCAGATGACAGCCCAGCTCCTGCCCTAACCGTGCCACAGAGCCTCTCTTTCAGCCCCTTGGGAAGGTGCTGATGCTTTGATCAGCTCTGATATCAAAATTATACAGCATTTCTGATAAATGTGCCTCTCCCTGGGGACTGCTGTGGGTTGTACCCTGTCTGTGGGTGTGCTGTACCTTGGAGACGAGGCTGGCCCTGTACGCAGCCAGGGCTTTCAGGTACTCCTTCTTGGCAGCTTCTGTTTTCCTCTTGTATGCCTGGAAGGACCAAGGGATGGAAAACCATTAGTAGAGGGAACAGGGGGCAGCTGGGCTTGGCTGTACCCCACCTGCTCAGTGGGAGCCCCCTTCAGTGGGGCTCTGTGCATGAAAAACTCAATTCTGCTGCAGGGGAATTTACACCAAGAAAATGAAATCCCTGGAGTGGACCATGGTGGGATTTTTGATCTGATCCCGTGCTGGGATCTCTGGTCAGAGTGGTCTGTGTGTTTAGACAGGTAAGAGACACAGTCTGATTTTATAAGATGAACACAATGAAATCCCTTCCCAGCAGGAAGCTGAGTAAAGAGTGATCCAGGCTCTTAGAAGAGCAAGACAAAAGCCCAAATCCTCAAATGACAGGACTATCTTTAAAGTCCCTTCCAACTCAATCCATTCTATGATTCTGTGATGGTGACCACCTTAAAAACACCTGAGACAGTCAGAATTCCTAAATTATCAATTTGTTTTCTGGGTTTTCCCAATATTCTCCTTTAGAGCTCAAAACCCCAGCTGTTCCCTGCAGTCTGGACAGCTGGGAACTGCTTTCTGATCTTACAAAACCTGAGATTTTTCCCTTGTGTTATGACTTGGTGAGCTGGAGATTGCAGGGAAGCAGCAAGTACCAGGACAGTTCACTTCCCCAAGAAAAAAAGAAAATATTTGGAAGAGTGAATAATGGTTTATTTTCCCATTTTTTCCCCATAATGAGAAATGTCTCTTGATCATGTCAGTGCTGGTCCCCGTCCTGCCTGGATCCTGGTCTTCCACATGCAGATGAAGACCTTCAATAAATAATGGTGTGATCCACTTTGCCCCCAGCAGTAAGTCCCCATAGGATTACACAGATTAAACTGAGCAAAGGAGTTATTTTAAAACAGAATTAAAATTTCAGGATAAAGGCAGGAATTCCCAGGGAAAATACCCACCAACCCTCTTCTCCACTGGAAACCCAAAACCTTCCTCAAATGATGCACTGAAAGTTGATTTCAATTAGAACAGATTTGCATGTATTTAATTCAGCTTTAAAACCAACAACAGCTTTCAGCAGTTGAAATGCTGAAGCCTGGCGGGCACATTCTCTGCCCAGGATGATTTAGGCTGGATATTGGGAAGAATTTCTCCATGGAAAGGGTTGCACAGCCCTGGACCAGGTTGACCAGGGAGATGGTGGAGCCACCATTCCTGGAGGTGTATAAAAGACCTATGGATGTGGCACTGGGCGGTGTGGCGTTCACATTCTCTGGAAAAATCCCTTCACCCAGGATTCTTCTCCTGGGAAGCTGGGAAGCCTCAGAGAAAAGGAAAGCAATTCTTCTCCCATTTGCTTCTCCTGTGCTGTGCTCACATGTGGAATGTGTTTGGAGATTGTTTACCCACAGGTGATTGTTCCAGTGCATTCTGCTGGGAGTTGTTTTCACTCTTTGGCCAATCAGGGCCAAGCTGTGTCAGGACTCTGGAGAGAGTCACCAGTTTTCATTATTATCTTTTTAGCATTCAGTAAGTATCCTTTCTGTATTCTTTAGTATAGTATAGTATTCTTTAATATAACATAGTATCATAGAGTAATAAATGAGCCTTCTGAGAACACGGAGTCAGATTCATCATTCCTGCCTTCATCTGGGGGGAGCCCAAATGCAATAGGTGGCAGTGGCAGTGCTGGGCTGACAGTTGGACAGGATGATCCTGAAGTTATTTTCAAACCAGAACAATCCCACAATTCTATGATTTAGCTTATTTCCCCTGCAAATTTCCATGGCCATGGCAGACTCCCTCCCAGCACTGACCTCTGAAGGGAGAGTAACCTTCCAGCAGTTGAACTGAATGTGAGTTTAAAATCAGTACAGATAAATTCTATTAAAAATGGATTGAAAGCCTTATTTTCATTGCTAAATCACAGTGAGTCCTGTAATGAAACGTTTTGACTCAACACACTGGAGGTCTCAGATGGCAATTTTCTGAAATGGAGCATTTCTCTACGTTTGTCTTTGGCTTTATGGCATTCAGGAAATATTACATTTGCTCCATTCAGAACAAAATTACTTTTCAAAATGTCAGCCTGAAGAAGAGTTTGCCTGTGAAAAGTAACTATTTCTTCAAACAGTATCAGTTCCCTTAATAAAAGCTATTACCTTTCTCTACAATCTCCAGATCTTTTATTATAGAACCAAAGAGTGGTTTGGGTTGGAAGGGACCTTAAAGCTCCTCCAGTTCCATCCCCCTGCCATGGGCAGGGACACCTTCCACTGGGGGAGGTTTGTGCCCATCACAGCACCACAGAATTTATTGTGTTCAGCAGCAGAGCTGGTGGATGCTCCTAAATGTGGTACCTGATGCCCTCACAGCAATGAAATAGGAATTCCTGTATCTCAGTGTTAAGAGAGGCCACAGCTGGATGCTGCCCTATGGAGAATATTTAAATTATTTTTCCTCTATAACAGCAAAATACAAGAGTGGTTTTACCTTTTTTTTTCCCCCAGTATGGTGGGAAAACAAAGTATTCAGAGCTGTGCAAAGATAAATTTAATTATTAGCAAGACTTGCCTGGAGCAAAACCTGCAATTTCTGGACAGGTAAATGAGACTTCCTAAAGCTAAATACAAATAAATAAATAACCAATAAAGTCTGTGCCTATCTTCATCCCCATCACTTGCTTTTCCTGCTAAACTCCTTTTTTTTTATGTCACTCCTCATCTGTTCTTGTCTCTTTTAGAGATCTCGTGTTGGGATGTGCTGCTGGGTGGGGTTTGGTGCAGGACTGGGCAGGAGCAGCCAATGGCTCATTGGAGGCCAAGCCTGGCCACCAGCAGGGTGAGCTCAGGGATTGTGCTCCCTGATGTTTCTCTGGTGAGCTGCAAGTTCTGGAAGATTCCTGGTGAATTATCTGTGTTTTAATCATAGGATGGTTTGGGTTGAAGGCACCAGGATGGTTTGGGTTGAAGGCACTGTTTTGATCCACCCCTGCCATGGGCAGGGACACCTTCTATGGTGTCTAACCATGGTCTATTCCACCATTCCATGAGTGCCATGGAATTGGCATTCCCATGGAATTGGTTATTCCACCATCCCAGGCTGCTCCAAGCCCCGTCCAGCCTCTCCTTGGACACTTCCAGGGATCCAGGGGCAGCCACAGCTGCTCTGGGTGACCTGTGCCACCACCCTCATTGCAAAGAACCATCCCTAAGGGTCTCCTGGTGGGAATTTTGCAGTCCTGCCCTGCACCCACACAGGGCTCCCTGCCTGTCCCCAGGGAATCACCACGCTGACGTGGGATCTGAACAAAGCTCCTCACAAATCCTCTGTGGAAAGGCAGCTCTAGTGCAGCATTTATAACCTTTAAAATTTTAATTTAAACATTGACAAAACCACGTTACTTTCTAATTAAATCCCATTTTCTCCCAGGGATTTTAATTTTGAAGTAATTTATCAGATTTAAGGATCCTCAAAACATTTTGCATGTTTTTCTTCCTAACCTGCCATGCCCACTGATTTATTTTCCTTATTCATTAGCAGGAGGATTCATTAGTCATTAAGTGAGTGGGTGGGTTGGAGGGAGGAGGGGGGGATAGGAAATAAAAATGGTTAGTGATTATGAAAACAAGAAAAAAATCAGAGCTGTAAGAAGCATATGTCGGGATCGTAATCCTGACACCTCTGTGTCTCAGCAAAGCAGCCAGTAATTGTAGCATAATGAAATGTTCTTGTTTGATAACAAGTTAATTAGAGAAGACAATTACTGCAAACCCCGCTGACGCCCACAAGCGGCTCCGTGTCGCGCAGGCACTGAGCGACAGCCGGGGCTGTTCTCTGTCACCTCTGCATCCCAGCCCTCCTGCTCCAGCAGGAATCCTGCTCCCCAAGCCTGGGGAACGAGGGGAATAGCTCAAACTCTCCCCCAAAAAATCGAGGGGTGTGCTGACCCCAAGTGGGAGGGTCTCTGCTGCAATACCTGGAGGAGTTTGGGGTGTTTTGCTTCATAAAAAAGGTAAAATGTCAGAAGGGGAGAGATGGGAAGTGCAGGAAAGGTGTCCAGGAGGAAAGCTGGGGGGCAAGATCAAGAGGAGCCACCATGATGTAGCAAAGGAGGCACAGGGTGCTGCTCTGCATGTAGGAACAGAAGCAAAATAGGCTTAAATTACACCAAGGGAAATGTTGGGTAAGCTCTGGGAAGGCTTGGGAGCAGTGAGGATAATTAAGCATGGGAAGACATTGCCTGGGAAGATGTGTAATCTCCACCACTGAGGGTTTAAGAACAGATTAGGAACACATCCATCAGGAATGGCTTAAGTAGAGATGATCCTGACTTCAGGCATCAGTATGGGCTGGTTGACCTCTTAAGTCTCTCCTTGCCCTTCTTTCTATGATTCCACGACTGGTTTTTTCTTCTCCCAAATGTGTAAATTTGGTTTTTATTCTGCTTGTAAGTCTGCAGGGTTTTTCTTGTAACTATTATACACTTTCCTGCAAGATATGTCTTGAGGTCCCCATAACTTATGGCTTATTCACAAGATGTCTCAAAGCATGTCCTCCCTGCCACATTCCCCTTTCTCTCCACAAATCCTCACCACAGCCACTGGAAAGGCAAATAGGAAATATGGACAGGTTATCCTTATTTCTCCCCAGATCCTCCTTTCCTCCTTGTATCCCATTCTGTATGCCCTTCAAGACTTATTCTGTCCCTCCCACCATGAAAACCAACTAACTCAAACTACACTTCCAGAATAAAGCCTGTGGTCTGGATTATCTGGTAAGTCTTGAGGTCAACAATCCTGAGGGTACCTCCAGGGAAGACCCTGGCTGTGGGAACTATTTGTATGGTTTCAGGAGAGCTCTCCTGCTTTATCCTGGTGGAGACACAGTGTTGGGAAGCAATTCCTTTGGAGAATCAATGGAAGAGCTTGCAGAAATTGCCATTGGTTAAAGCATCCTGAGAGGTTCCTGCTCTCCACTGCCTTAACTTCATGGAGTGGTGTGGCGTTCACATTCTCTGGAAAAATCCCTTCACCCAGGGTTTTTCTCCTGGAAAGCTGAGAAGCCTCAGAGAAAAGGAAAACAATTCTTCTCTCATTTGCTTCTCCTGTGCTGTGCTCACATGTGCAATGTGTTTGGAGATTGTTTACCCACAGGTGATTGTTCCAGTGCATTCTGCTGGGAGTTGTTTTCACTCTTTGGCCAATCAGGGCCAAGCTGTGTCAGGGCTCTGGAGAGACTCACCAGTTTTCATTATTATCTTTTTAGCATTCTCTAAGTATCCTTTCTGTATTCTTTAGTATAGTATAGTATTCTTTAATATAACATAATATCATAAAGTAATGAATTAACCTTCTGAGAACACGGAGTCAGATTCATCATTCCTGCCTTCATCAGGGCACCCCACAAAGACAATAGGGTGGAAGTCATCCCTCACTCCATGTGAGGGCACAAGTGCATTCCCAGGACAATCCACTGAAGATTCCAAAGGGAACAGGAAGGTGACAAATCCAAACCCTAACCTCCAATGAAAACTACACACCATTCACCTTCCAAACATCTGGTCTTGCTCTCCAAGAAGGACGGTGACACTCATGGAGCTGTTAAAAGCAGATATGACCTTTCCCATCCTCCCCATCGTTATCCTGGTCTCCACCAGACCTCTCTTGAAGCCTTCTTTGGGGTTGGTGCTTTGATCCCTCTCTGGTGCATGGCTTTTCTCGATGCCCAGAAGATGCTGAAGCCTCTTTCCAGGCCAGGGCAGCTGCCTGGACCCTTCTAGCCCTCCCTGCCAGGGCTTTGGGGCTGCAGGAGGAAAGTGCATCCTGCTGTGGCTCTGGGGCTGACAGCTCTGTGCAAAGCTGGAATTGGGCAGTTGTAGCGTGGCTGTTCCTGTGGGATCTCTCTCCTCTGGTGGCTCTTCCATAAAACAACTTTACAGCTGGTTCTCAATGCCTCTGTCCCACCACAGACCCTGCAGTGTCCTGTCAGCAGCTGAAGGATCAGGGTCAATGAGCAGATGGATCTGATTAAATGGGTGATCTATTACTTTCTGCTGAGCAATTCTTCTGCTGGGTAATTTACCCCTGGAGTGTGACTTGATCCCTGGAGTTGTGTTGTTCTCCAGGCTGTACATTTGTGTCAGAAAATCCCATTTGTGTTTGGCCATGGAGTCACTCAGCATTACTGAACTGCTCCCGGTGAAGCACGAGCGAGAACTCATCTCTGGCACCTTTGTGTCCCAGACTCAAAAACTCAACTGAAAATGCTGGTTTTGCCCAATCTGTGCTCATTTCAGATGGGAAGCTCTGGGTTAGCCTGGGGATCACCCAGCAGATTGCTTGGGAGCTCCTTGGTTCCTCTGTTCTCATTTCCCCAGGGCCTATGGAAACACCTGCCCAGGGGTTTGATTTGTGGCTGGATTTGCTGACAAAGAGAAGCTGGTTCCAGAGACTCCTGCAGCTGCCACCTTGGCATTGATCTCCACCATTGCTTGGCTCCAATCCAACCTCCTCTTCACCAAAATACTGCAGGGAACAGCTCGGAGAGGGACGAGCAGAAATTGGCAGAGTGAATCCCACCAGTGACTTCTCTGCAGAGTCTCCAGGCTTACCACCCCCAGGATATCCCCCTGAGGGAGGGCAGTCACCAGGGCTCTGGGGCAGATGTGGCCCATGGTGGCCCTGTGGGTGGCACAGCCTGGCACCGGGCTGTTGTGCCAGGGGAAAATCCTCCTGGGGAATTAGCAGAGCTTTGCTCCAATCTAGAGCTCAATTTCTTCTAATTTCTGTCAAATCAGGCAGCCCTTTTAAACCATGCTGTGGAACGCTGCTTGAGATCTGCTAATGGACAAACTCCCACCGAGGCACGGGATTCTGGAGCTGGGACCTGGAGGATTCCTGTGCCAGGTACCCCATTGGATGCTAATGGCTGAATTAGCATTTCACTCTGCAGCAAAGTCTGAGCTATCTCTACAGGAACAGCTGCTAAACTATTTGCAAAGTTCAAAGAGGATGTATTCATTTTTCTTTTTTTTTTTCCTCGAGTCACATTCTTCAGATTCCCATGTAAGCTCCTTAGGAAGGGCCACGGCAGCTGTTGAAGAATGAAGATTACAACGTCCTGCCAACGCAGCGCTGGGGATATTTAAGGTATTGTTATTTATTCCTATTCCACAGCCACGCTGGAAGGGGTTAAAATGGGGAAGAAAATGGTGCTTTGCCGAACAGGTGTCCTTGAGCAGTACCCAAGGACACGGAGATTGCTAATCCTGTATTCCACAGCATGATCAAATCACCAGGCAACAGATATAAATAAAAAAAGGCAGGAAATAAGGAAATTTAGATACAAGTGTGTCAGAGGGAAAATGAAGATTCATTGTGAAGAGGCTG
This sequence comes from Melozone crissalis, assembly GCF_028551555.1. Taxonomy (NCBI): domain Eukaryota; kingdom Metazoa; phylum Chordata; class Aves; order Passeriformes; family Passerellidae; genus Melozone; species Melozone crissalis. Next base: position 12,465,573 of record NW_026535795.1, on the reverse strand, counting down.
AGAAGAGAAGAAGAAGAAGGAACAAAATGACAAAGCCACAAATGATAAACCAGTAAGAACAAAAGAAAGGGGGGAGAAAAAAGCCTCTCTGTGAAATGCATGTCTGTGACAGCAGCAGCCAAATCAAAGATGCTGCTAGATTATATGGTTTCTTGCATAATATGCATTCTGCTTCCCTTTCTGTGTTTGTCTTTCAGCTGGTGCACAGGGAAAAAAAAAACATATCTGAAATGGGACGTGAGCAACCTTTATTTTCCTTGTTTCATCAGGAGGAGAAAGCAAATTTGCTTTGTGGGAGCAGCAGCACCTGCTCAATGGCAAATAAATAGCTCCAGCTTTGATATTACAGTACATATAATCATTAGCAGCACAAATGGCAGAGGATTAACCCCCTGTGTGCTGTCCAGGACTACCTGGCAAAGGGCTGGCACGTCCCTGCTGCCAGCAGAAATGCTCCAGGAGGTGTCTGTGGAGAGGGCACAGGACCACCCTTCCCTGTCTGGCATGGCTACAGGCCACAGCACTGGCCTTCCCTCAGCCCTTTGGCCCTGGCACAGCTCTGTGCAGCCCAGTCTGTGTGCAGGATGGAGCTGGGCATGGATGGACACAGGGCAGGCACAGCAGGAACGTGCCAGGGGCTGCTCACACGTGGGGGAATCACAAAATGCCCTGGGTTTGTGGAGCAGCTCCCCTGGAACCCCCTCCCTGCTGCTTCCCACAAGGTGGGACCCAAACACCCCAGCACTGGGCCCACTGGAGGGCACGGGGTAAGGTTTGTAAATCTTTGAAGAGAAATCCCAGGGATATAAAGAACTGCTCAGTGACACCTTGGGGCTGGGCTCTGCTCCCCCGGGAGCCAAGTGTGGGACCAGCTCCAGAGCAGATCCTAGAGCCTCACCCCTTCTCAAGCCAGGGGGAGGGGAACTGTTCTCTAAATGAAACTTTGGTCATAATTTAGCCAAAATACCCAGATTTGACTTTTGCTTGCCTGCTGTGCCCCCTCTTGTCAGGACCCAGGACATCCTCTGGCTGTCCTGAGCAGCCAAGACCCCTGCCAGGGGGCTCAGAGACCCTGGCACAGAGCCCAAGATGCCCCTGTGGGTTTGATTATGACCCGTAGAGCAAATTACCAACCTTAGATGAAGATCTGCAAGCCATGACAAATTAAGTAGAATGATAGTGAATTTATCACAAGGTGGAAAAGTAGATTTTGGGGTTTTTAGAATGGGGGTTCAGGGGGGCAAGATGGAGGAATCTGGGTATGTCCAGCCTTTCTCCTTCTTCTTCTTGGCCTCCATCTTCTGCTGTGATGGTGGCACTTACAGATTGATTTAGAGTAGAAGCTCACTGTCCAACATAGGTGATAGGCATTGGGAAGTAATTGTAAACATTGTACAGGTAGTTTTCAGTATAAAGACATAACACTGCCCTGGGGCAGGGTTGGACTGGACTGTCTTGCTGAATGGACCTCAGCTGGACAGGAGAAAATATTTTATAGATAAGATACAATAAACAATCTTGAGACCGAGAAATGAAGAGCCCTGACTCCTTCAAGCACTGGGCTGGGAAAAGAGACTTTCCAACTTTTCTCGGGGTCACTCTGACAAGCTAAAGATCCCAACACCTCTGTGTGGCTTTTCCCCAGGTTGCTTTCTGCAGCGAGGACATGAAGCCACATTTGTCCACAAAGCTAAAAGCAGTGTCCTTGCTGAAACACTTCCCTTCTCCAGCTTTTCCACCCCTTCCCAGAGCACAGCCCTGCCTGCTGATGGGCTGCTGCAGCCATCAGGACACCCAGGCTGCAACAGGATTTTGGCCTGTGCTGCTTGGACACCACCCCCTCTCCAGATGTGCCAGGAGAGCCCCTGGAAGGGAATGTGTGCACCACATCCTGCAGGAAACACCTACACGACAGCCCAGCCACTTGTTTTCACTCATTACAGGCATTTCAAAATTTTCTTTTCCTTTTTCCCCTTTCCATTGCGTTGCCTCACAAATCCAAAAAAAGCTTCTGGGGTGTTGGCAGAGGGAAGCAAACAGGGGCTAAATAAACTCTCCTGCAGCCAGACACTTGCAGAGTGAACATGCCACACCACACAAACAACCCCAGGCTGCCAGAGCCAAGGAGAAATCGTGTCCCTGCAGCCAGATCCCGGGCAGGGAGGTAACTGCTGTGGGAGAGAAGTATCCAGCTGGAGACAAAGGCAGGAAGTTAATATTTAAGCATTCAGACAAGGAACAAATGACTTAATTAAATCAATTACAGCGGGAGAAATGGAGCCACTTAGAAAGCGTGTGTAAAGAGACGGGGAGGCTGCTGCTAGCTCGTGGAAGAGAGGGAGGAGGGAGGGAGAGTTAGCAGGGAAGATAAACGGGCTGGTTTAATCCCTGCTGGTAATTAAGAGCTGAGTGTTTGCACTGCGCTGAGTCAGGGTGGCAGCAGTGCTCACACTCCCCGAGCTGTGCTGATACTTGGTGGAGTAAAGGAGGGACAGGCTGAGAGGCTGTGGGGGGATGCAGGCAGGAGAAAGAGGTGGCACAAAGCTTTTCCACACTCCTGAACCTCCCATACCCTGAAGCAACAGCAAAAACCAAGCCCCTGTGCTGCTGGGGTCACCCTCCTGACCTTCCTCTCCTCTTCAGATGGGGAATTTCTTCCTGCATGATCCTACAGTGATCCCGCCAAAAGAGGAGAAAAGGGAGCAGCAAAAGAGCTTTCATCCCTGGAGATCCTCTGCTCTTACTCCTGACTCAGTGTGGGGTGGAAATCACGGTTCTATCCCAGCAGAACTTCCAGTTAAATGGCTTTTTCCCTCCCTGCTGCTCTCAGTGCTGGCCAGGGACACCCAGAGACACAAAGCTTTTCCACTTGTGAATTATGGTTTATTTTTCCATTTTTCTCCATAATGACAGATGCCTCTTGATCATGTCAGTGCTGGTCCACTGCTGGTTCAGGTTCACTCCTGAACCCCCCACATGCTGAAGCAACAGCAAAAACCAAGCCCCTGTCCTGCTGGGGTCACCCTTCTGACTTTCCTCCCCTCTGCAGATGGGGAATTTCTGTCTGCATGATCCTACAGTGATCCCCCCAAAGAGGAGAAAATGGAGCTGCAAAAGAGCTTTCATCCCTGGAGATCCCTGAGGGGTGGAAATCAAGGTTCTATCCCAGCAGAACTTCAAGTTAAATGGCTTTTTCTGTCCCTGCTGCTCTCTCCCCAGATGAAGCTGCTCCCAGTGCTGGCCAGGGACACCCAGCTGGAGCTGTGGCCAGGAGTGCTCCCAGCTAAAGCCTGTTTGGGGGCAGGACACATCCCACACCGTGTCAGGTCTCACTCTGACATGAAGTGCTCCTGCTTGGGGGCAGGACACATCCCACACCGTGTCAGGTCTCACTCTGCCTGACAAACAGCCCTCCTTGCTCTGGGAAGTGCTCCCTGGGGTTCTCTCCATAGGAAATGAGCAATTACAGGCTTTTGTGACTGACTCAGCAGCAGCCAAAGAGGGAAAGCAGGAGCTGGAATTCTCCACGTGAAGCAGACAAAGTGGCTGACAGCTTTGGGGCAGCAAGGTTTCCTCTGTGAGGCCACTTCAGACATCTCCTTGTGAAGCTTTTAAAGCCTGACTGCCGGGTTTGGAGCCAGCAGCACAGGGAGTTAATGGTGTTTAGCCTGTTGGCTGTCACTCCTTGTAAGTAAATAAGCAAATACAAACCCATCTCCCATCTCCCTGACCCTCCCCACGTCAGGGAAAGCCCAACTGATGGCTGTGCAGAGTGTGAACTTATCAAGAATAATTAGTTGTCATAAAAATTTTGCTCTTCCCCATGCTAGAACAGCAATTTTGCACATGGGCATTTCAGCACTGCTCCTAAAAACCGCTTTTTAGCCTGTGGAAGCCCCTGGCCTTGCCCTGAACATTCCTGCACCGTGGAAATACACATTTCAACAGCTGAAAGACAAAAATAAATAACTCAGTTACTCACTTGCTTTTGTTCTTCTCCCAGGCTGTCCCACATGGATGCCACGATTTTCGACACGTCCCCGAAGGTGGCATTGGGGTTTTGCCCTTTGATGGCTGCTTGTGTGTCTCTGAAAAACAGGGCATAGGCTGACACAGGCTTCTGGGGCTCATTGGGGTCCTTCTTCTTCTTCTTCTTTTGGCTTTTGGGCTTTTTGCCCAGGTCTGTCGAGGGTCTTTTCTCTCCAGTAGCCTGCAAAAGCAAGAGATGAAGCTTAGCTAAGGTCTGATACCAGCCCCTGCTACAGCTGCTGAGCCAAGGAGATGAGAGAGGGAATGGGAAGTGGAGATGTTCCAGTGTGGAGGGGGGCAGCAGCTCTGGGGTCTCTTTGTCCCCCAGGAGCCTCTTGGACCATTGCACAAACTGCAGGTGGGTGCCTGAGCCTGCTGTGGTGTCTCCTCTCAGAGCAGCTCATAGCTTGGGTTCATCCCCTTGTCCCTTTGTCACCCTGTTCTTCTAAATTTCTTCTTAAGCCTTCTGATGTTACATTTTTGTAGTGGAGTTTCTCACACACTTTTCATGTAAATAATGATTGTTTTGCATTCCTTTCTGGAGGAGGAGAGAATTGATGGACTGTTGGTTTGACCAGTGTGGCTGGAGAGGTGGCAATTTCATTCTCCAATCCATGGTCACTTTTGAAAGTCTATAAATATTGGAGTTTGGAAATAAACTATGCTCTTTTTACCTTGGACATTTCAGTGTGTGCATATCGTTCATTTCGTGTCCTATTGTGACATCCCTGCTCCAAACCTGAGGCTTTCCAGTCCTCAGTCACTCTCCTTCCCCATCCTCCTTCCCAGCTCACTCACTCCTTGATCCTTTTCTGGAACCTCTCCACCTGCTTTGCTTTCCCAGCTAGGTTGCTTTAGCAATCCATGGATTTTCCAGACTTGGCTTCCACATGGTTTCTGATTTCCACCCCACTGAGCCCCCTCTGCATCTGCTCCTCACTTCCCTCCCCATTCCAGGAGGGCTCTGAGCACTGACCAAGCAGCACCAGCACCACATTAAATATCACAACAGGGTCGTCCAAAATTTGCTCTATCCTGCTAACATATATGTGCCCTATCCAGAAAAACATCCAAAATTGAACTATTTTAATCACACCAATTAAATGCTTTGCCTGTGCTGTTCACTCCTCTGACTGATCTGGGTGTCACCATGATATTTTCTGAAAAATCCTCTTTGCCCAGGATTTTCTCCTGGGAAGCTGAGAAGCCTCAGAGAGGAATGAAAACAATAATTATCTGATTGCTGCTCCTGTGTTTGTTGCTTTGGAATGTGGCCTGGACATTGGGCCAACAGGTGAATGTTTGATTGGCTCCCTGTGAATTGTTTTTAATTAATGGTCAATCACAGCCAGCTGTGTTGGACTCTCTGAGTCAGTCATGGGTTTTTTATCATTCTTGTGAAGCCTTCTGATGTATCCTTTTTCTTTGGTACAGTTTTAGTATAGCGATATGATATGATATGATATGATATGATATGATATGATATAATATAATATATAATATAATATAATATAATATAATATAATATAATATAATATAATACCCCTGGAAAACACTTGGTTACCCATCAAAGCTCTCAACTGGCATTAATGTGGCCAGTGGAAGGTGGCACTACAGGGAAGCACCACTGCCCTTATTTCATAGCGAAGGAAAACCTAAATACACCAGATAGCAGAGAATGGAAGCACTGGCTGGATCTCTGCACCCTTGAGGGCAAAGAGCACACCAGCCCCTCCACCTGCAGCCCTGAGCTCAAGGCACCACCATCAGCTGCACAGGTTGTTGAATAACTTGGAAAGACACAGCTCTAAACATCAAGATCTTGTGAAAACAATGATTCCAACTGAGCTGGGGACAAACAGCCCCTTCTCCTGATGGATTGGTCAATTTGAGCATGTGCCATTGGTCAATTTGAGCATGTGCTTGGCAGTGCCAGGATTTAAGAGGCTTCCCTTCAGCTGGCAAAGGCCAGGCACGGGGAGGAAAAGGGCAGCAGCGTTCCTGCTCTCCACTCTGTAGCTCTTGACTGATCATTAATTTCAGTATCAGCGCAGTGACATTTGTCAAACAGACAGTGACCATTAGTGAATGAGCAGAGAGATCACAAAAATTGCATTTAATTTAAAATTGCCCAATTGGGCTTGAATGGGAGGCCTGGAGGTGAAAGGCCAGCTTATTAGGAGGAAAAAAAAATGCATGACAGGCTTTCAGCCCATTAGGAAGTGGGATGGTATTTTAACTAACTGTGATCCCCTTTGACTCAGTGGAGTGCCGTGGAGAACCTGCTCCCACACAGCCACTGGCCAGGCCAAGGAGCTGGAACAGCACAACCCCAGCTGCATTTACAGCTCAGGCAGCACCAAAGAGTGTCGCAGACATCTTTTTCACTAAAAATCCTTTCTTTAGGATTTTCCCTTCTGGGAAGCTGAGGCCCCAAAAAAAGAATGTAAACAATGGTTATCTGCTGCTGTGGAATGCAACAGGTGGATTTTTGATTGGGCCATCCTGAATGTTTATAATTAATGGCCAGTCAAGACAGAGCTATCTCAGACAGAGTCTGAGAGAGCTGCCTTTTGTTATCATTCTCTTCTTTTCTATTCTTAGGGGAGCTAGCTTCTGAGGAAATCTTTCCTTTTATTTCTTTTTAGTATAGTTATAATGTAATATATATATATAAAATAAAAGAATAAATCAAGCCTTCTGAACATGGAGTCAATATTCTCGTCTCTTCCTTCACCTGAAAACCCCTGTGACCACGGTCACAAAAGAGCACATGGGATTTAAGGAAAACAGCAGCAGGGAGCAGAGCAGGATTTGGTATTCATGGGGTGTTCCAGGTGTGACACACGTGGGATGAGACAACAGCCTGGGCTGGGGCCTCAGAGGAGTTTTGACCAACCCATGGCTGAAGTCAACCCCCAGTGAGCCAGTGCCTCACTGCCCAGAGCATCTGCAGCCCCAAGGATCATCCCCATGGTCAAGGGAACCAGGGAGGCTGGGGGGGAAGGAAGAGCTTGGCCACCTGCCCATGGTGGCCACTGGCATTGGAGCTGCCCTGGAGAGGCAGCAGAAGGTCTGTTTGGTGGCAGATGTGGACTGGGGCAAGGAGGTGATCCCAAAACTTGGTGCTGCCTTAGATGTTGAACCCAGGAAGAGCTGGAACATCATGGACACTGTGATTTTAATAACTATGGAGAGTGACCACTGACCCAGCTGGAATTTGGGCTGTACCCAGCTGGAATTTGGGCTGTGCCCACCTGTCCCTCCCAGTCATGTGCACCCACCCCCCAGCTATGAAGCAGGTAAATACACCAGTGAGGCTCAGAGACCTCTAAAATCCAAAAGCTCCCTGGCTCAGAGGACCTGAAGGACTCATTTCTTTAACCTGTGACCTTCTAGCTCACAGGATTATTTTCTGCTTGTTAGATGTTGTTTTGATGCAGAAAAGCCCTCAATGGTCACGTGGAAAAGTGACTGATGGGTGAAGGCAGCAGCTGTGCAGACAGAGAAAGCAAACAGAAACCTGCAGGCCACAGTGTGGGTCTGCTGCTTTCCTCATACTCACCATCTCCTCCTCCCTCAAATATCACTCCCACCAGCCTGGGGGGTTACAGGACAGAACAATGAGAGGGATTGCCTTAAGGATTAGGAAAAACTCTAATCTCTGCAAGCTGTCATCATCTGGACATCTCCAGATTTCCCACCCCATGGGCACCCCTGGCTCAGGGAAGCAGAAGATCCAGCCCCAAAGCTGTGCCCTGCTCAGGGACTCCTGGGTGGCTGACAGGAAAGCTGGGTGATGCTGGTGGAGGTATAAAAACAGAAGCTGGTGTGTCACTACACTGGAACTCATTTTCTCCTGACATGGAAGATTTCAGCTCCCAGGTGCACAAAGCCTGGAGCTTTGTAATGCAGCTTTGGGAGATGGCAGGCTGTGGGATCCAACAGCACAACCCCTCCCACAGTGTTCCCTCAATGTGGAATCACAGAATTTCCAAAATTCCATTTGTTTTTAACCTCATGTATCCTTTTTTTTGTACAGTTTTACCCACTGAAGCCGTGTTTCCACCCACATGAGCACTCAGCTTTGAAATACCCCAATCTGAAGTGAAATCTGCCAATGGATGAAAAAATACAGGATTTATGGGAATCCATTTTCCTGGATTTCCATGAAAAGGGAAAGATTTTTGCTCTGTCCTATAATTTTCCTAGTTTTCCAGCCCATGCACTGTTTGCTGCTCTGGTTATACATTCAAACCCTGTCACAACATCTATTTGGGTGGGACAAGGTTACAATAGCAGTGCCTTCAGGAGGTTTTCCATGGAAGGCTTTAATCAAAGTCCCCAGGGAGCCCAGCAATTCACCTGCAGGCACAGAGGCACTGTGATTGCAGTTTGCCATCAGTAAATAACAGCCACAGATTCCTGGAACATGGCACATGTTGTTTGGCTTTGCTGGTGCACTTGGACAGAGATGGACAACAATCAAGATGCGCCCAAACCCCCAGGAATTCCTTGGGTTTGTTGGTGCTACACTCAGCAGCAGTTGTGTTGGCTGTAGAGACCATTTGGGACACTGCTGACCACTGAAAACACCACCTTGGTGAACTAAAAGGCAGAAGATTCTTTGAATTCCTCTTTGTTCTCCTTAGCAAGCCATGTCCAAAGAGCTCAGTTAAATCCCACCATGAGTTATTTTCCTTCCCTGTTTCAGTCTCTTCTACCCACTACCAGAAATCTAATTTAGCTCCAAGCTTTTGCAGACTCCTAGCCCTGAAGTTGCTTTGCTCATGGCAATCATCATCCCAGGAAATCTGTGGCCTGATGGAACTGGTAAAACGTGAGGGCAGAAGAACAACTCTGATCTCCAAACCTGCTGGGTGAGTGCCAGCCTGCCATGCTGGGCCTCACCCTGCGCTGGGAACAGTGCCCTCATCCTTGGGAAAGGCTCCCACTATAAATGTCAAAACAAGACTGTGGGGGTACCAGTTGTGGGTTTCTCTGGGTCTGGATTGAAGGCACTTGAAACAGTAATTCATGTTCAGATTCAGGTGTTTATTATTTCTTATCAGCAAAACAGTCTCACCACTGTGAGTTCTGCAGCTTTTCATTAGAGGGCACAAAATGGCCAACAATCTCTTGTTACAAGATCTTTTAAGACTAAACTATCTAATTAAGAACTGACACCTGGATTATTTTCCCTTTTAACCCAATAACTGATCCCACAGAGCTCACAATGCAGAATTTTCTGCCCAATTACAAAATACCACCCAAACCCATGGAGAAGAAGGAAGAAGCAGCATGAAGAAGAAACCCAGGATGACACCCTGTGCCCTCCATCTTGCTTCCATCCACAACACACTAAAAATCCCAAAACCTCAATTTCTCACCAAGTGATGCACCTACACTGCTCTCTATACACCTATATACTCTCTATATACTCTCTATAGACTAGAATCCACATCCTAGTGGATTCCAGTCTATTCTGGAGTTTAGGAAACTTTCTCCATGAACGAGGGTCAAAGTCAGTGCTCCCCTGGGGATCAGGACACCCCAAAGCAGACAGAGAAATATTCCCAGTGCCCTGGGTTTCCACACACACAATACCAGAAATCTGTGATTTTATTTAGCACAATTTACCCCTCCCTGAAAAGCGCCAAATGCGGCGCGGCCGCGCGTACCTTGTAATGCGACTCGGTCTCCTCTTCCTGAGTGGAGCTGGAGGGAGATGGGGTGGCAGACTTGCTTCCCGGGGGCGAGGGGGAGCCGTGGGTGACCCCGCTCCGGATGCCCATCTGGGAGATGAGCTGGGACTGGCTGAGGGCGCCCATGGGGCCGCCCAGCATGCCGGGCCGGTTGAGCAGCGGCACTTGGCGGTTGGACTCGTAGGACGTGGCGTCCGAGTGCACCATCTCCTGGATCTGAGGGAGGAGGAGATCATTGTCACTACAAAATTCATTCATTCATCCATTTATTAATTTTCCATACTGCCAAATCACTTTAAGGTTGATTTCTGGTTTAAATTGTTCTACATGGCTGGGAAAGTTTTCCCTGAGCTCGCTTCCAAACGAGGCGAGGGCTGAGCACTGTGCACCCATTTCTGTGCCCATGAGCCAAACAGAGAGGTGCTAAATCAGCTTTGTGTGTGGGGCTGTGTGCCCAGAAGGTGCCCCTGACTGCCTCAGGGACCACTGGTGGCTGGCACCTATCAAGGGTCTGAAAAAAGATTCATAAACAAGCAATTTATGGCAAATTCACCAGGAGAAGTGAAGCTCCTCCAAGCCTCATCCAACCTGGCCCTGGATACTTCCAAGGATCCAGGGACAGCCACAGCATCTCTGGGCACCCTGTGCCAGGGCCTCCCCACCTTCACAAAGAAGAATTTCTTCCTAATATCCCATCTAAACCTACCCTCCTATAAATTAAAATCATTCCCCCTTGTCCTGTCCCTCCATCCTTTGTCCCCAGTCCCTCTCCAGCTCTCCTGGAGCCCCTTTAGGCCCTGGAAGGGGCTCTAGTGTTTCCCCAGAGCCTTCTCTTCCCCAGGTGAGCACCCCCAGCTCTCCCAGTCTGGCTCCAGAGCAGAGGGGATCCAGCCCTTGGAGCATCTTCATGGCCTCCTCTGGACCCATTCCAGCAGGTCCAGCCCCTCTACACCAAGAAGCAAATAAGAGATGAGATGAGATGAGATGAGATGAGATGAGATGAGATGAGATAGATGAGATGACAAACCCTGCTGTTTTCTGCATCAAAACCCCATTCCCAGTTTGAATCATTTTCCCCAAAACCCCATTTTCCCCCAGGATCCCTCCTTGCTGATCTAGCAGAGCTTGATTCCTGCACAGCCTCATCCAGCCATGGAGTGGGAGGGAGGCAAACCCTGCCTGAAACACTTGCCAGACTTTTCCCCTTTTACATTAATCTGATTAATGCTAACACGAGTTTAAAGGCCTGAGCTCCTGATCAGCCCACTGAGGTGCAATCCCTTGTTACCAGGGGAGCTTTGCCAGCTTCATCAGCAGCACACACAGAAGGAAACCCAGGGAAGACCTGTGAGGCCTCCAAAGGCTTCAGAGGACATAAATCCAAACACAAACCCAGATTTACTGCTGCAGGTCAGGAATCAAGAGCTTTACACCACACTTTTACACAGACAGAATGTTCTGCTCTCCTTTGGACTCTCCAGCAGTGTCAGCAGAACAGCTTTCCCTGGATCTGCCCTTTTCCTGAATTAATTGTGAAGTGAAGGGATTGAACTCACAGGAATTAAATAAATTCCTGCATTTCAACAGCAGAGTCTGACTGAGGCTGACTTAGGGGCCACAGAATTGCTGCCCTTGGCTTTGGTGGTGTCAAGGAGGCAGCAGGGCTGGCTTTGCTTAGAGGCAAAGGGGCACAGAGCTTAAATATGCTTTGGTTAGGGGCATAGAGATTAACTATGGCAAATTTTGTGTGCCCTTAAAACCTTCTAATGTGCCCTTGAAACCTGAATATGTGTCTTACTGCAGAACTCTGGCTGTCCTGGTCATAAAGACATCGAGGATGATGCACCCATGGAGACAGACACCAGGCTTGGCCAGCACAGGAGGCACCAGAGATGTAAATTTTGCATTTAAACTGAATTTTCAGAAGTCATGGGAATGGTCTGGGTGAGACAGGGACTGTGCAAAGTGGGGACACAGCTCCCATCTGCTGAGCAGCCAGCCATTCCCAAACCCCGCCAAAAAAATGTACATTTGTCTTGGGTTTCGTCAGTTTAATCCAGACCTTTCATGTTGGAGAAGATCTGCCAGCTGCTAAGGAAAAAGAATAATTTATTGTCCTTATTTTAAATTTAAATGAAGGGAAAGTTTAGAAGACGGGTGTTGGAGAAATGGGGCAGGCTATGAGATGTGGCTTAAAAAATTCTAAAATTTAAAATAGCTTGCTCACGTTTCAGCCACAGTAGTCTCCTGAGGAAATACTGTATTAAGACAATTTTTTTTAAACTTTTATTATGTGGCCAATGGACCACAACAGCTCTGTTTATCCATTAAATATGTAATCACGCACTTTTCTTTACAGTGCATGTTATTTATGCATCAGAGCAGAACAAGTCCAGGAGTGCAATTATGGATATGGGCCACATGCTGTAAATGCCTCTGAAAATTTGTAGGAAAAACCAGGAACCTGAGCCTGGCTCAGAGAGCCCCATGAAGCCCCATGCTCATAACAGCCCCATCACAGAACCCTTTTAAGTAGCAGAGACAGCATTTTTCCTGGCACATTCTTCTTCCAAGGATATCTTAGCCTAAATGCCTTCTCCCAACTTACATCACTAAAGGGACCCCATAATAAGGATGGGGACAGACCTTTATTCAGGTAATAGGACAAGGGAGAATGGTTTTAGACTAAAAGAGGGTTGGTTTAGGTTAGATATAATGTAGGAGTTTTTTAGAATGGAGGTGGTAAAACACTGGCACAGATTTTCCAGAGCAGCTGTGGCTGCCCCTGGATCCCTGGCAGTGCCCAAGGCCAGGCTGGACAGGGCTGGGAGCACCTGGGACAGTGGAAATGCCCCTGCCATGGCAGGGAGTGACACTGGATGGGCTTAAAGGTCCCTCTCAACTCAAAGCATTCTACAATTGTACGATAAAAAACTGGTTTTAATTGAATATTGTTGGTGCTTCTCTCCCTCTCCCACATCTCCATCTCTTCTCCCCCAGTCCAGGAGGCTCTGCAGGACATGCACAGCTCCTCACATGCACCCTGCTGACCAGGAGCTGCCCCCACCATTTGGCACTCACTGCATTTCTCTCCATTTCCCTTTATTTATTTATGTTTTTTAAAGCAATTTTGGAAGCAGCATGCCAGGCTGCCACCTCCCCATCACTCCTGGTGACGGGTCCTGGTGTCCCCAGGAGTGGTGGAAAAGCCACTTGAGTTTTCCAGCTGTAAAATATTTGGAGTGAAAATGAAGGTGAGTTGTTTGTGTGCAGCACTGGAGCTTCTTAAATAGTATCAAAGGTAGGGAAAGGGTTATTTCTGCTTCCCACTGCAGGATCCTGGTGACACTGAGCTATTTCAGGGGCACCCCAAGCAGGTGATCCCCCCTAAAAAGACCCAAGGAAAGAGAGACCCCCAGGAGCAGGATTTTGAGATGATTCCCTGCAGCAAACTGCCTAATTAGCCAAGGAAATGATGAATGAAACTGTGATCACGGCAAACCAAAGTGAAAGGAGGTAATAAATGCTGTGTGAAAGAAAACAGCCTGCTCCTGTGGGATGCAGTACCAGCCTGGGCTCAGTGGGGCTGTCCCATGCCTTTCCCTGCCCCACAGAACCCAATGGAAACACAGTGGAATTAAACATCCCCAGAAATGTGATCGGCTCCTTCTCCAGGAGCAGAGGCTGGGAGAGGCAGGTCAGACCCCATGTCCATCCCAGGAATTCAGCACTGCAAGCTCACCACGAGGTGCTGCAAAAGGCCCAGGATGGGTTTGCAGCCTGTGCTGCAAACATCTTTCATGTTTTGCATCTCAGAGGAAACCCAGAGTGCAATGTGATGCAGTCATAGCTGAAGTAATTAAGTGCATCTTACTTAGCAGATTCCCAAAGGCTGTGCTAACTCAAAGACAGCTCCTTTTTTCCCCACAATATTTCCATTCTTTTAATGAATATGCATATCAGGCCCATAAATGCTCCAGCTAATCCAGAGAAGGAGAGAAAAACAGGCAGACAAACAGCACATGGTCCATGTTGTCCGTTGTGAGGAGAAGGGGAATTTCAGGAGTGACAAATGCCATGAGGAACAGCCCAGCTGGGGACTGGGGTGCTCTGCTAACACAGATAATGCTTCAAATGTGCCAAGCCCAGCTTCAAATGCACTATTCCCCAAAATTCTAATGTAAAAAGCACCCCCAGGCTGGGGGTGCTCATCTGGAAAAGAGAAGGGACCAGGGAGACCTGAGAGCCCCTTCCAGTGCCTAAAGGAGCTTAGAAGGAAGCCGGAAACAGGATTTATAGCAGGGCCTGTTGTGACAGGGTGATGATTTTAAACTAAAAGAGAGATGATTCAGAGCAGATGTACAGAAGAAACTTTTTATGATGAGGGTATTAAACACTGGCATAGGGTGCCCAGAGCAGCTGTGGCTGCCCCTGGATCCCTGGCACTGCCCAAGGCCAGGCTGGACAGGGCTTGGAGCACCCTGGGACAGTGGAAGATGTCTCTGCCCATGGCAGGGCGTGGAATGAGATGTCTTTAAGGTCTCTTCCAACCCAACTCATTCCATGATTCCATGACTCCCACCCTGTGGCATTCACATTCTCTGAAAAATCCCTTCACCCAGGATTTTTCTCCTGGGAAGCTGGGAAGCCTCAGAGAAAAGGAAAACAATTCTTCTCTCATTTGCTTCTCCTGTGTTGTGCTCACATGTGGAATGTGTTTGGAGATTGTTTACCCACAGGTGATTGTCCCATTGCATTCTGCTGGGAGTTGTTTTCACTCTTTGGCCAGTCAGGGCCAAGCTGTGTCAGGACTCTGGAGAGAGTCACCAGTTTTCATTATTATCTTTTTAGCATTCAGTCAGTATCCTTTCTGCATTCTTTAGTATAGTATAGTATCGTATAGTATAGTATAGTATAGTATAGTATAGTATAGTATAATATAATATAATATAATATAATATAATATAATAATAAATTTGCCTTCTGAGAACAGGGAGTCAGATTCATCATTCCTGCCTTTGTTGGGACATCCCTGCAAATAAAATACCACCCTTCCCAGGGTCAGTTAACACAGGTGGGCTGAGCCTTCCTCACCCAGGGTCTTCCTCTCCAGGCAAGGCAAGCAGCAACTCCAGGGGCAGCCAGCAGGCTCATCCCCAGCACAGCTTCCTCTCCTTGGTTGAGTTTGTTCCCAAGAAGAAGCCATTCCATTATAATCACAATCAGCCAGGGAGAGGAATTATCTGCTGAACAGCTTTGAAGCAAAGTTTTCCCAGCAGGCTTTTTCTGTATTGAAGTTTCAATGTAAACGCATCACCATAGCTGAAATACTTAAAGATGATTTACTTAAAAAAAGAGAGAGAGCAGGAGAGAGAGGAGCTGATAAGAAAATATATCCCCAATTACTACCCCTCCTCTTCCCGATTTGTAACTGCTCCTAATAAACTTTCATGGTCTGTGTAAAATGCTTTAGTGCAGTGACAAATTTCTGCTGGAATTTGAGATGTCTTGTTCAGAGTAATAGCTATCTCACACAGGTGCCCAGCTGCTATTGTAAAATCAGTAAGCATTTAATTGAAACAAATGACTATAATAATAGTACATTATCCCTGCAGGCTCATAGCCATAACAGTTTTAATTATTGAGTTAAGAGTCAAACTAATTTATCCTTTAAAGTAACAGCCACATCTTTGGCTCCACCGATCATCCTATTATGAACACGAGGGGAGCGGTTGGGAAGGATTTAAAAAGGAAGTAATTTATTTTGGAGGAGGTGGGGGGCATTTATCACAGGGCAGAGGATTTCCCTGTGCTCTGGCATTCCCAGCTGTGGCTGTCACATCCCTCCTGGCTGTGTCCAGCTCCCAGAGGGACTAAGCCAGCTCCTGGGCACCTGGACCTCCACCAGGATGCCATGGGGGGGCCCAGTAGCAGCACAGGAATCCATGGGAACTGCTGGTGCCAGATTTGGGGGTTTGGGCACATGGAAATTTTTTGGATATATTTTGAAATTACAGTTTGTCTTCATTGAACACAGTGGGAAAAAAAGGTTTTACAGGTTCAAGCTTGCAAACATGATCTGAAGGAGCATCTCTGAACTCAGAGCCAGGCAGCAAAGAGGAAGAATCCACATTTGTGGTTTTAGAAAGCATTTCTGAGACACAGACATGCCCTGGGGCAGGTTTAAAGGCACAGCTTTCCCCTGCCCTCGGTTTCATGACCTTTGCTGCTTTTATGGTGGTGGCTGTGACATGGGGGATCTAAAGCACCTCTGAGAGCCCATGGGGCACCACACAGGGAGGGGATGGGGAGAGGAGGGTGGCAAGGAGGGGAACTCCTCCCTGTGGGGGTCAGAACCTGCCCAGGGGGATGGTGCACTTATCACATCGCTCTGTGGTTGATCCTTTGAGCAACCAGAATGCCTCCATGGCCTACCTGTGCTGCCAGCCCTGGAGGTCATAGCCCAGGAGCTCCCATTCCTGGAGCTCCCAGCCCATTCCTGGAGCTCCCAGCCCATCCCTGGGGCTCCCAGCTGATTCCTGGAGCTCCCAGCCCATCCCTGAAGCTCCCAGCTGATTCCTGGAGCTCCCAGCCCATCCCTGGGGCTCACAGCCCATCCTGGAACTCGGCCCTGGAGCTCACAGCCCATCCTGGAGCTCCCAGCCCATCCCTGGGGCTCCCAGCTGATTCCTGGAGCTCCCAGCCCTTCCCTAAAGCTCCCAGCTGATTCCTGGTGCTCCCAGCCCATCCCTGGGGCTCACAGCCCATCCTGGAGCTCAGCCCTGGAGCTCACAGCTCATCCCTGGAGCTCACAGCCCATCCCTGGAGCTCCCAGCCGAGCCCTGGAGGGCTCTCACAGTTTCTCCATCCCCAGAGCACTTGCAGAGCACCATTCCCTTCGTGCCCTGGCCAAAGACACAGAGCTCTGCCCTCTCTCATGTTCCCCACCCTGTTCATTGCTCTGGATGCTTTTTGCACATCTCCCTCAGCAGCATCCACCCAAAACATCTCCCAGCCCTTTTCCAGAGCCACCATCTCTAAAGACAGGAGATGGTGCCATGGAGTGCACAGCTCAGCAGGATCCTCAATTCCCATTCATGAGCAAAAGGGCACCTCAGACATGTGGCCAGGGACCACCTCTAGCTCCACCTCAAAAAAGATCACCTTGAAAGATCTTTTTTGCTCCTGCAAGGGGGGCAATGCTGTTTTCCAAACACACATTATTTATTGGGGATCTGTTTGCCATGCCAAAATTTCTGCCTCTCTGCCTTGTGCCACCTTCCTGCTCCCTGCAGCATTGCTGCCAACTCCACTGGCAATTGTTTAATGAAATTATTCATTATTTCCTTTGGCAGAAACATAAAAACCTTCCAGCAAGACAGAGTGACAACCAGCCCACCAAACCTGTGCAACACTGGCTTTGCATTGTTCAACTTCCTCAAAAAATTTTGCTCTTCCAAGTCAAAAGTCTTGCAGATGTCTGGGTGTGTTATGCTAACACTGTTACCTCTATCACCCAAACCTGTAATCTCATCAAAAAAGATATAAAGTCAGTTTGACAAGATTTGTTTTCCATCAGCCCATGCTGATTGGCATTAATTATATTACCTTCCTTTAATTCTTTATTAATTGAGGCCTGGATCTGCCACTCCATTATTTTGCTGAGGATTGATGACAGACTGACAGGTCTGTAATTACCAGGGCTGTTCTGTTTCCCTTTTTAAATATTTGCACATTAGCTCTTTTCTAGTCCCCCAGAGCTCCCCCAATATTCCAGGAATTATTAAATTATTAAATACCAGCATTAGCAGAGCTCCTCAGTTATCAGAAGCCATGTACAGACAAGCTCAGCCTGATGGCTTACAGGGAACCTGAGCAGACAAATATGAGAAAAGAAACTTTTCTGCTTTAAGTGCTTTAAATAAACCCCTGATCTCTCCAATGAATGTTGGCAGTTTCAAGTGCAATGCTCTCAAACATGAAGCTTCACCTTAAAGCCCCACAATGTCCCCAGACAAGGCTCCCAGGGCTTCTCCCAGTTGTGTTTATGTGGGGATGGACTGAGAGCAGCCCTGAGGAGGACCTGGGTGGATGAGGAGCTGAGCATGACCTGTCCATGAGCACTGGCAGCCAAAAACCCAACTGCAGCCCGGGGTGATCCCACAGGGAGGGCAGCAGGACAGGGACAGGACAGGCAGCATGTTCCTTCTGCTCTGGTGAGACCCCACCTGCAGAGCTGTCCCCAGCTCTGGGGACCCCAAAGAAGGAAGGAGGTGGAGTCTGGAGTGACCCAGGAGGCCACAGAGGTGCTCCAAGGGCTGGAGCCAGGCTGGGAGAGCTGGGGGTGCTCACCTGGAGAGGAGAAGGCTCCAGGGAGAGCTCAGAGCCCCTTCGAGGGCCTGAATGGGCTCCAGGAGAGCTGGAGAGGGACTGGGGACAAGGGATGGAGGGACAGGACACAGGGAATGGCTCCCATTTGTCGGAACTCAGCACATCCCTCTGGGTGCCCAGAGTTGCTGAGGACCCTGCTGGGGGGCTCAGAGACACTGGCACACAGCCCAGAGCACCTGAGGATTTGATTTTGACCCCTGGAGCAAGTTACCAGCCTTGTATGAGGACCAGAAAGTCACAGAGGTTTGAATGGTGTAATAACAAAATGATCACAGGGTGAAAATGTAGATTTTAGGATTTTTTGGTATGGGGGTTATGGGGACAAGATGGAGGAATCAGGGCGTGTCCAGCCTTTCTTCTTCTTCTTCGTGTTCTCCATTTTCTGCAGTGATGTTGGCACTTTGGGATTGGTTTAGAGTAGAAGTGCACTCACTGTCTAACACAGGTGATAGGTATTGGGCATTAAGTGTAAATAAGTTATACGTAGTTTGTAGTATAAAAGGACAACACCGCCTTGGGGGTGGTCAGAGTGCCTATGGCTGCCCTGCTGAGCAGATCTCTGCTGGGCAGAAAGAAAATTTTATAGATAAGAACTAATAAACAACCTCAAGACCGAAAGGTGAAGAGTCCAGACTCGTTCTTCAGTTGTGTGGACCGAAGCAGAGACACCCTGCACATCTCGGGGCAGCAATTAACAACCAAAAACCCCAGACCCACTGCCAGAGGGCAGGGATGGATGGGACATTGGGAATGAATTCCTGCCTGTGAGGGTGGGCAGGCCCTGGCACAGGGTGCCCAGAGCAGCTGTGGCTGCCCCTGAATCCCTGGCAGTGCCCAAGGCCAGGCTGGATGGGGCTTGGAGCTGCATGCAGTTGGTTTTTAAGTCCCTTCTAAGCCCAGCCATCCCAGGATCCAGTGATCTGGAGGATCAGGGTGCCCCTGGCACTGGGAGAGCAGCTGGGCTGTGCACGTGCCCCATCAGTGCTCCTGCAGCTCCCAGCTGGAGAACTGTCTGTAAATAACATCTTCAATAAACTCCATGTTTTTTTAAAGTGCATTATTTTACGGATAAAGAACAAGCCTGATAATTCAGTGAACATGTTTGCAAATAATCTATCCCATTAATTTCCAGCCTGTTTTCTGAACACGTTATTTAGTGATTTTGCAAAACCCATTTGTAGAGGAAGGGAATTGATACTCATCCAGGCAGAACACCATAACACCACCACCAAAAGCTGGGGCAGAATTCCCTGGAATGGGCACTGGGAGGTAATTAAACAGCAGCAGACCCTGACCCCCTTTTTTTTATAGCCCATGGGGGGTATAAAACTTAATAAAATTGTCACAGCCCATACATGTGTATTGGAAAGACAGGGAGAAGCAGCTGTGGAGGGGAGTAGAAGCAAAAGGAGCAGATGATAAAAATCCATGGGTGAAGGTGAGGGGCTGAGGGGGCCAAGATGGTGCAGGGAGCTGAGAAGGGTCTGCATCAGCCCTGAACCCATCCAGAATTATTTCCTTAATCTGGATTTCTGTCTCCACACTCGAGGTGGATGGAGGAGCAGACAAACTGATCATGGAGTATTTTTGTTGCATTATTTGGGTGTAATGGTGAGGCAAAACCATCCCAAGCAAGGGGAAAATATCTTTCAGTATCAGACCTGTTTATCCATCAGATTTTCTTTCATTTTTGTCTTCCACCTTTGAATCCCAAAGACATTGGTGAAACACGGAGTCAGTGTTAAAAGCTTCTACAGTAAGTGCCCCGATAAACAGAACTTGCTGCTTCCAAGGCTGGGGTGACACTCCACAGGTGGTGTGGGGCTAGAGGTGGTCCCTGGCTCGTGTCTGAGGCGCCCTTTTGCTCATGAATGGGAATTGAGGATCCTGCTGAGCTGTGCTCTCCATGGCACCATCACCTGCCCAGCAAAGCCATCCCACAGGCCAAGGATGGGATGTGAGACACAAATAAACTGCTGAGAAGCAGAGATCTGGTGTCACGGAAATAACCCTAGGCATTAAAAAACATAAGGAAAAGCAGGAAAACACCAGAGACAGAAAGTTTTCCCCATCTTCAGCTCAACAGAGATTTCTTGGGGGGTTTGATTTTCCTGGTGGTTGCCACATCCTTGGTGTTATTAGATGTTTAACATGCTGTGTTACAGCTCAGCCTCCTTATGGGACTTTGAACTGCTGAGATGGACTAAAGTTCTGCTCCACGTGGGTTAGGGGGCCAGTAATTTAATTTCTTGTTTGTGGAAGCAGCTTGGGCAGGGCCAGAGTGTGCTGTGCTGTGTGTCCTTGTCAAGGAGGATTACACTGAGCCCTTCCCCA
Source organism: Melozone crissalis (assembly GCF_028551555.1). Lineage (NCBI taxonomy): Eukaryota > Metazoa > Chordata > Aves > Passeriformes > Passerellidae > Melozone > Melozone crissalis. The sequence goes on along the minus strand of NW_026535795.1, from coordinate 12,445,114 downwards.
GGGAGAGCACCCTGGCACACCCCTGGTGATAATCATGGAACTATGCCCAGCCTGGCAGGGCAGCAAGAATCTTCTCTTTGGCTGCAGAAGGTGCTGGATTGTGTAAATCCAGGTGTTTCCTTCTCAGGGGGATAAAAATTCACATTGGCAAGAGCACCTCCAGCTCCTATGGGACCCATCTCAAACACTCCCCTATCCCAATACTGGCCCCCTCATCTCCCCCAGCATTTACTGCCCCCTCCCTGGGCTTGTGCAGCTGATTGAAGCCTCTCTGCACTCCCAGCTTTCCTTTGCTTTCTGTCTCTCCTGGCTCTTTTCACACATTTTAGATATTGCATTCACATAAAGCAATAGACTCACAGGTAATGAGAGACATCCACGTTTTATTGCATGGAGCATTAAAAAAAAAGGAGAAGGAGAAGAAGGCAAAAAGAAGCAATTTTAGAACACAACAGGAAACTGGGAAGACTAGATAGAAAACTCATCCCAGTGGGATTAAACTCTGGGAATGAATTTTAATGGGTTTTTTTTTTTTTTGATTGCAAAGTCTCACAGCCCACTTTTCAAACACCATAAGAAACGCTGCAGCATTAGAAAGAGTTGAGTTCCCAGTGCTGATCCCACATCTGCACACAAACCACAGCTCCTGTGCACATCTGCAAGAAGCTGCCCCCTTTTTGCCCCCACTCAGTTTCCTTCTGCAGGCAGATATTGCTGGGATTATTGTGTTAGTTTGGAATAAGTGTTTCATAAGGACCTCATAATACCAGGAATACCAGCATGCAGGGAAGGAGGATGGCTCTGTGGCTCAATATGGGTTGGGAACCTGTAGGATTTTCAAAGCTGGAGCACTATGAGGCAAAACTGAACCTCCAGCACACCAGTTCTCCACCAGCACAGTGATGCTCTTGGCCTGCAGGGGGGAACTGCAGGATGTGCCACGACCTCCCTGCATCACACAGATGTTACCAGGAGGCACAGCCAGTTATCTTCCTGCCTTAAATTACAGCAAATGCTGAACACGCTTAAATTAGGTGTGAAAAGCCCAAATCACTCTGTACATACAAAATTAATTGCAGGAGGGAAGGGGGAAGGGAAGCTCCAGAGTCAGATGCTGTAACTTCTGTTCTGAGTCTTGACAATGGCAAACCCATCTCATTTCCTAGCCAGCCAATACAACTGCTCTTCCAAGTTACAGACAGGCCAAAATCTACATCAATGCAGAATGGAAGCCATACAGATTTAGGAAGTGCTCACTTAGGTTCCAGCACAACTTTAACCTGAGCTGCTGCTCTGCCTGCCCTGTGCAATGCAGTTTATTGGATTAAATGTAGTGCATTAAGGGAGACCAGGGAAAAAATATTCAGTCCAGCAGCATCTCTGTCTTCCTTGGCTTCCTCATAATGGATAACAAACACCTCAGAGATTCATTTATTTCCTTCTAACACCCAGACAGGCACTCAGTTCCTGGAGGTGAGATATGCCATGTTAAATGAGGTTTGGGTCTGCCCAGGACTGGCTTGCCACAATAACAAGTGTTCCTACTGCCAGTCCTCATTTAATCCTGGTTACAGCAGGGATTCAGGCCATCACAAACACTTCCTTCCCTCCCAAAGCACATAACCCCAAGTGGTAAACCAAGAGTAAAGCATAACCCCATTAGAGGCTTGATTTTTTTCCCCTGGGATTACACACCAGCACTGGGGAGCTTGATCAATTGAGCCTTGAGGTTTAATCAATACGTGCCAACAACAACATTACTGCATTCCAGCCATGCTCTCCATTCATCACCTTAAGTAACTCCAGTCACCCAGAAGACAGAGGCACTAAAGCAGCAATTAAAGTCTTGGGGGAAGTCTGAGTGTGTGGTGGTGTTTGAGGGTCTCAGGATGAGGGAAGAGATGAGAATCTTGGCTCTATGTTTCAGAAGGCTGATTTATTATTTTATTATATATATTATATTAAAAGAAAATTAAATACTAAAACTATACTAGAAGAATAGAAAGAAAGGAGACATCAGAAGGTTAGAAAATAGTGAGTACTAAAATCTTGTGACTGACTAGAGAGTCCAGCACAGCTGGACTGGGATTGGCCATTAAGTAAAAACAATTTACATGAGATTAATTAAAGATGCACTTGCTACATTTTACAGTAGCAGATAATTATTGTTTACATTTTGTTTCTGAGGCCTCTCAGCTTCTCAGGAGAAGAATCCTGGCACAGGTATTTTTCAGAAAATATGTCAGTGACACGAGCACAGCCGGCGGCTCCTGGGACAGCCCTGGGTGTTCCCTGCTCCCAAAGGAGCTTCCACCTCCAGCTCAGGCACATCCCCCTCAGTGCCAGGCTGTTGATTAGATGGATATGGCAGGACTCAAATGCAACAGAAAACATTTCAATTAAAAAAAAAGTGATGGTTATTTTGTCTTTCACGTTGTGTCACCAAAACATTTTGGATGGCTCGGCGCTGCGTCTGCATTTCCATCTGATCAGACACCGAGCACACGTGCCAGGCTCGTGTTTACATTCCAGATAAAGTCACAGATCCCAGCAATCTCATTAACCTGCTGCCCTGGAATTAAACAAAACCACCTGGAAAGGCAGCGCTTTCCTCCCCCACGTGCACCACAAGACACCTTTGGAGCCCCCCAGCCAGGCTTTGAGCATGGGTGGCTGCACGGCGGTGTGAGGATTTATGCTCCTTGGAATACTTGACAAGTTTTTTCTGGCCAGGGAGTTTCAGCACAAGTGTTGGCGTTCTGTAAGAGCTACAACTGTGTCTGTACACATGGACAGGCTTTGGGGACAAGCAGCAAGGTGAAGGGATGGCTTAGGGGGAGCAGGTGGAGGGGAAAGTACAAGAAATATTCACACTTCCTAGGGGCTGAGCATCAGCTGATGAGGAGCTCAGGCCTCTCTGCTGTTGGGGACATTGCTGTCCCTTGTTTCCCAAGGTCACAGCCACGTTGTGAGTGCAGCCCCCAGCCCCTCACAGGCACAGGGCTCCTCACCCTGGATATGGACAAATGGCAGGGACTCTGCAGCCCTGTCCCTATGGGCAAAAGGGCCAATCTCCCCCAGGAAAAAGCCCTTTATGGACTTGCCAAATAGAGACAAAACCATCCCCGTTTGGCTCTGAAGAATGCAGCAATCTCAGCTCCAACTCTGAGGTTTACACTTGTTATCTACACACATCCTCCTTTCAGAAACAAAACCCTAAAGCTGCTTATAGGAGACAACTGCCAAAAACTTCCATCACTGTCACAGACTCGTTTGCCAGGAGCAGAAAATATTGCCCAAGTAGACAGGAGTGGATCATAGAGGAAGTGCAGCAGCACACAGGTCTGGGAGAAGCTCCAGCAGGATTCTGAGATCCAGCTTGTAGGAAGGGATTTGATCTCATTGGTCTCAGCTGCCCCAGCTGGAAATGGAAAAAATGAATTGCTCCAGACCCAGGATGGGCAGGTACAAATGCTGTGTCATGATAGATGAGATTTGCAAAAATTAAATCATTCTCTCTTCTTGAGATGCAGAAGATGAAGAAGAGCCAAATATCTGGGAAGAAAGGGTTACTTTTCAATCGAAAATTAATGCACTGAATTCTGAATTAACATGTGGGATAATTAAAACCATCTTTCCAATGAATTTATTATAGGATATACAAAGCTAATTATAAATTCTCTGTTGCTTAATCCCTTGCAGTTTGCTAATGCAGCGTTGAAATCTCTTTGGCCACACTTGTTTAAATTATTCATTAGACACAGCAACAGTTGTGAACTGTAATTTAAATTGGCATCTCATGAATATTCAATCAATACAATAAACACTGGAATGTTTTACTGCACACTGCTCGATAGTTTGTGCTGAAGCTTGTGTTGACACATTTTTATTAACTCTTTATAAAGGTGTTACCTATTTATGTCACTGATTACAATGAGAATTAAAAGTCCCACTCATAAATATTTGTGTCGTTTTCTTAAGAGAGACAATGTAATTAGGCAAAGCTTCAAAAGTCATAATTAATGTTGGGTGGCTCTTTCCCTCCTGGTTGCTCTGAGCACGTGGACTGGCAGGATTTCAAAGCCTGGCACGTGTGGCCACGTCACAGCTTTGGCACCACAGCTCTCCCAACTGCCCAGAACAAATCTGGGGGTGTGAAAAATGCCTATTTTATGATTGGCTTTTCGCAAATATTAAAATGAATCTTATATGTGTTGTGTTAGAAAGTTATGCTGTATTAATTTTCTTAAGTAGTGTGTTAAATATAGTTATAACATAATGTTAAAATAGAAACTATGCTATGTAGGATACTTTTTTTCTGAAGAGAGGACTTGCATTGAGACAGCAGCCACAGGACACCTGAATCTTTCAGAGAAAGAGAATTTATTGCCCCATTATCAGGAGAAATGAACTTCTTATTGCTTCACTCAGCCCTGAGACGCTGTCAGGATTCAGAGGAAGAAGTTGACACTGACCAGACAGAATCCTGTGTTTGAGTGGAATTTATGCACCATGTATGAGGTGTATGAATATGCAACAGGCTGTTGCTTTTAAGGGGTAGTCCTCTGTTAACGTGGGTCCTTTTTCAGGCTTATTTTGCCCAGAAAAGGTACCTGGACTGTCCATAACTCTTTGTTTTTATTGTCTCATATTGTCCTAATCCCAATTGTCCAAATTATGATTACTCCAATTGTATTACTATTTTTATAACCATTTTATTATCATTGAACTTTTAAAATTTTAAAAACAAGTGACTGGCATTTTTCACAGGTGGCACTGTGGGCTGGCCTGAGTCTGAGCTGGCACCCCTGCAGCTGTACTGTGCCCTGCTCCCACTGCACAGGAGGTAGAAACACATGGACAACTGGACATACTGTGAATATTTGCACTCTGCTCGCCAGCCTTTGGTCCATCAAAATTAGGAAATAAAACCAGCCACCATAAAATCCCTACATGTGGCAGACTGATGGCTCTGCAGCACCTTACAGGCTTTTAATGGGGCATTTTTAGCAGCAGCCCTAAAAAGCCATTCTCAAGAGGCTGTACAATTCTGTGTGGGTTTCTATTTTAAGCCTGAACGTTTTCATTTCTAAGCGAGATCCTGCTCTGACCAGAGACTGTAAAAATGACATGTTTGCACTCAGTGGCTGTGGCTTCTCAGCAGCACCACATAACACACAAGGTTAGTTTAGAAATTAAAATATTCCTCCCCACTGCCAATGGAGGGAATATTCCCTCCTTGCAAACAGGGCTGGTGACATGAGTCTGAAGGTATCGGAGGTTCAGGCTGTCCTGTCGGAGTGTCGGGAGTGGGACAGTCGGTACAGACAGACACGAGAGATCTCTGCAGCCAGGGCTGGAACTTGGGGTTTATTGCAAAGGGCCTGGGGGCAGGGCCCTGCTGGGAGCTGCCAGACACAGCCCAGAGCAGGCCCGAGAGAGGAGAGGGGGAGAGAGGGTGAGAGGGGCAGAGAGTAAGAGGGTAAAGAGAGCGAAGTTCCCTTTCCAATACAATAAACCTTCTGTGCTGAATATTCTGATTCTCACCAACCAATCTAGTACAATATACAAATCCTACAGCATTTACATACAGCCTACAAGAATCATTACATTACCATACTGTGTTACCCTAAAAACTCCTCTTTGGGCCCCTTCTGCCAAGCTGGCAGGGTCTGCTCTGACCCTTGGGCCTGTCTGCAAGCAGAGGGTGTTGTTCCATCAAAAGGGGATCACCTTCAGCTGGCCACACCATTGTTTTCCAGTTGTTCAGTAAATGAGGTATCTCAAAGCTTGCTTTCATTTCAATCTCACTTATAGTTTCCATATTCTCAAAATCTTTCGCCAGCCAATCATATTGATAAGGCTTTCCTGCTTCATCTTCCCCAACACTCTCCCAGTGCTTTCAGCAGTGTGGTGAGCTCCAGGAAAACCCCCAGACTCAAATCTTCCCTCCTGTGCACTGATCCCACCCTCTCAGATCAGAGCTGCCAGGTGGGAGATAACAGCAGCCACTGCCTTATTTCCAGAAGACACAGGATTTTGTTTTCTGGAGCAAACACCAGCCAGGATTTTCTCTGGGACACACCAAACTCTGCTGCCTTGCTCAGGGGACAATATCGCTGTCCCTGTGTGGTGTGGTGTGATCCCATTGGCACATGGATGAAGGAAGGACCAGAGGCCAAGCAGTTTATCCCAGCAGGAGATGTGGTTGATGCTGCTGTGCCCAGGAGCTGGTCTGAGGCTCTGTGTCCCGAGGAGAGCACAGGGAGACGCACGGGAGGGACCCCAGCAGCTCCCAGCTCCCTCAGGAGACATCCCTGCCAGGGAATATCCCGCATCCCAGATATCCCTGCCTTGACCCTGACCCCTCCTGGATGCCAGGAGTGATTTTCCTCTGTCAGGAGGGCTGGCAAAGCTAATGAATATTCACAGAGTGTTTAAACGCTAATTACCGACGGCTCAGCTGAATGAACGACTTCAAAACGGCACAAGTTTAATGAAACAATGTTTTTGCAAAGTTGTTTCTGCATTTTTGTGGCTTGGGATCATTTGAAGGATTTTTACACCCAGTTTCAAGGAAAGTGAGGTCCACACGTGTTTTTTCTCCTTCAGCAGTGTATTTGGTTGTTCCTAACCCTTAAATGTGCTCATGGTACTTCCTGCAGACACCTACAAATATTTTACATGCAGTTTTACTTCCACCAGTGCAGACAGTGGGTTGTTGCTGACCACCCAGGCTCCACTGGCAGTACTTACATTGCCAAATTAACACTCCACCACTGATCCTACTAAAAGATTTCAGGCATTCAGGTGATTTTCTATCTGGTCCTTTTCCCATGTCATGCCTCCACCACAGGACTCAACGTTCTGTGCAGCATTTACCTGCTGCAATCTGAATATGACTCCTCATGGGGAAGATTATTCCCTCCTCCATTCCCCTGTGTGCACGGCAGGAACCACCATCTCCTCTGTGATCTTTGCATTCCTTTTTCCCACCCCCTTGTAGGACAAAAGGCTGTTTTGGCATCTCTTAATTACGGCTTTGTGGCTGCCTGGCAGATCATCTGTTCACCTCAGCCTTTATTTGCAGTGACAGAAAGCCTCCGACTGCTCCTCTCCTCTGTTGTGATCCCTCTTGTACCAGATCAGCTGCCTGTGAGTCAGCTCAGGGCTCTGCACCCGCTGTACTTCCCCATAAATTAGTAAGTGATACCTTGGCTTCAGTTGCAAGGGTCTTTCAAGATAATCTGTGCATTTTTGTTGGTGTTTCTTCCAGCTGTTTCTCATGTACCACAGCTGGCGTCTCGTTTCAGCCCCGCAGTGGAACACAGACAATCCTGACACTTTGTACAGCTAATGCCTTGCTTTTTTTTTTGGATCCATGAATAATTTTCTCTGCCAGAGCAGCAGCTCTCCCAGAATACCAAAAGCCAAGCACTGTGCTGTAACCATATCAATCCAGCTCTGACGTGAATCACTCCCAGTGATGTCAATGCATGATTCAGACATGTTTTCCTTTATGCTCCCAGATCCAGGGCTCCTTCTGCTTCCCTGAAAAATGAGAAGCTGCCTCGGCTCCTGCAGACTCTGCCATCATTCCTCCAGCCTTGCAATCTGCACTGGGAAAAGGCACTTTGCTCAGCTGGAAGCCCTGAGGTGTCAGAACTCAGCACATCCCTCTGGGTGTCCAGAGTTGTTGGTGCCCCTGCCAGGGGGCTCAGAGATGCTGGCACACAGCCCAGAACACCTGTGGGTTTGATTTTGACCCGTGGAGCAAATTACCAGCTTTGTATGAAGACTTGAAAGCCACAGAAGTTTAAGCAGTGTAATAATAAAATTATCACTAGGTGAATAGGTAGATTTTGGGGTTTTTAGAACAGGGGTCTTGCGGACAAGATGGAAGGACTTGGATGCATCCAGCTTTTCTTCTTCTTCTTCTCTACCTCCATCTTCTGCTGTGATGGTGGCACTGGAGAAAAATTTTTATAGATAAGATACAATAAACAACTCTGAGACCGAGAACTGAAGAACTCCAACTCATTCTTTGAATGTGCGGGCCGAAACAGAGACTTTTCACATGTCTCAGGGCTGCAATAAACTGCAACCTCCCGAGACTGAGGATTGGGAGTGGGTAGATCCTTGTATCCAGCACCCTAAATGGGGTGGGTCATTCCTGTGGTCCCTTTGGATCTCCTTATCTCATGGCCCAAGTGAGATTGATGGCTTTAAGAGCTTCTAACTGTTTGTTATTGTAATCATCTGTCGTTTTCATTAACTACCTGTCGTTAATGGTTAAGAATTCTTCCTTAGCCGGGCCTCGGCCTGCTGCTTCCTGGAGGATGGCACCCAGGTGGTGATGGGGAAGGGACATCGAGTCGGCATGCAAGTGACATCGGATCCAGCATGCAACGGGAGAGACCCCTCACCAAACCTAGCCAAAAACCCCTAAAAACAACGAGCCAACACAAAATGGATGAATCAAAGTGATGTCTAGATGTGAGGAACAGAATCTAGTACATGCTAAGACCCTTTTTAAGCCTCACCCTAACCTAAGGATGTCGACTAGACAGAGGCGGTCAAATGGTAAACTGGACAATTAGGGAATGTCCTGATGCTCTTGTGAGGACAGAACCCCCAGCTCTGTCTGCAGACCAGCAGACAAAGCTGCACTCTTCCTCCTCCTCCGAGTCACTCCTGGGCCGCACCGGTGGCGTGAGCGTGACCAGTCAGTTCTTCCCACCTGAGCTGATCACTTTTAATAAAGGCCTTAAAAAGGAGAAAGGTCTCCTGTCCATGTTTATTTCATGGACAAGGCTCTTGGCTGTCCCAGCCCTTGAGAAACACAAGGTGAATTCAGGAGACTTCCCTTGCTGCCCAGCTGCAGGGCTGTGTCCTGCTGCTTTGCCTTTGCAGTCGATGCTGCAGGGGATGATGCACCAAGGAATGTCCCTCATGTGACACCAGCAGGAATGCTGCCAAGATTTTTCAAATATATTAATGGCAAAAGGCAGTTTAGAAATACCATCAGTGGAGTCCAGGAGGGGGATGATGATGTCCCCTCAAAAGCAGGGACATGGACAAGGCAGTGGTGTTTGATGCATTCTTTGCCTCTGTCTTCAACACAGGTGATGGACCAAGGGGGTGTCAGTGCCTGGAGCTGGAGGATCAGGACTGTGAGAATGATCAGCTCCCAGCTGACCTGGAATTGTGCAGGATTGGCTGCTCCAGCTCCACCTCTGCCAATCCATGGGGCCTGCTGAAATTTATGGGAGAATCCTCAAATTGCTGCTGATGTCATCACAAAACCTCTCTCACTGATTTTTGAGCAGTCTTGGGAATCCAGAGAAGTGCCAGCTGAGTGGAAGCTGGCAAAAGTCATCCCGATTTTCCATGATTCTATGAAGTTCCTTTCTTGTGTATGAGGAGAAGAGGTTGCAAATCCCAGCTATCCTCTGTACCTTCAGTCCCTACTCATCCCACCCCACCACTGCCTTGCCCTCTGAGGACCAGGGTTTCACTCCCAGCTCCACCTGTTCCTTGCCATGTTCATGTCTGCTCACATCTCTTCAGTGTGTTGCCAAGGCAGAATGTGAATTTTTAACCAACCTTCAGTTCCAACATGAAACTCTTCCTGGAAAAATTACCACGTGTGCAAACACAGACACCCAAAATGCGGATTACTGGGTCTGAGCTGGGGGTCTGGTCCTCCTCAAATCCCTGCAGGAAGATTTGCTTCATCCCAGGGAAGGGATTTCAGACAGTTCAATGAATCACACTCCAGGAGAGCTTCTGCCTGTGAAAGAAACCTGGGGGACTCATTCAGGCCCACCCTGGGTACCACTCCACAAAGTTGGCTTATTTATGTGGAGTTTTACACCTCTGGAATGCTTCTAACAAAATACCCAGGCTCAGTACTTAGTATTTTTATGGTCTACAGTAAACACTGACACTGCCCTGCACTTGGGAATCTTATTCTTGACTTTGGCTGAAAACCCTGGTTTTTTCAGTGTGAATTTTTTTCTAAGGACTCTGTAAGCTGCTATCTCTTAGGGACTTTTCATAACTCAAGAAGGGTCCTGTTTGTACTCAGTGCCTCTGGCCCAATTTCCACCAGGGCAGGTGACTTCTCCTTTACCCTCTCTGTTTCTTGTTTTGGCACTAAATAAGTCACCTAAATGTACAGTGACCAGGTGGCCTCAGTTTCTCCATGGTGAAGAAACATCCTCAAGCACTAGGAGAGGGACAGGTTGAACAGCAGGAAGGATTTCTTCTCTGAAAGGGAAGTCAAGCATCAGAACAAGCTGTCCAGGGAAATGTTGGAATCACCATCCCTGCAAGTGCTCAAAAACCACAGAGATGAGGTGCTTTGGGACGTGGGTTAGTGGTGGGCATGGCAGTGTCAGGTTAATGATTGGACTCAATGATCTTAGAGGTCTTTTCCAACCTAAATGATTCTATGATTATTTATATGTGAAAAATGGGAGTGACAGATTTTACAGATTTCCCTCGGCTGCTGCTGTTCATGAGAAGATGGACAGCCACGAGAGAACTGTTTTTATCTTGTGAAGAAGTCTCTATAACATTAACAAGAGGGACTTCTCTCCTTAAGTGAACTGAAGAAAGACTATTCTAGAGGTGGTAAACTGACTGAAATTTTAGGTTTTGTTTCTTTACCTTGTCAGTACGAAAGAAAAGGTTTTGGAGGGAGAAGTGTTCTGAAGGTTTTGTTCTGATTCTTATTACTCTTTATTTTAGTTACTGTTAATAATTTTTTCTTTATATCCCTTTAAAGTTTTGAGCCTGCTTTGCCTACTTCTAATCTTATCTCACAGGAGAGAGTGAGTGCACTGGGGATTGGCCAGCACTGAACCCACCACACTCATTGGTGCATTGGCCAGGAAATCTCAAAATCTGCAAAATCTCAAATTGGCAAACTAAAACAACTACAGTGAAATACTTGCATTCCTATTCAGTGATAAACACAGGGAAGAAGGGAACTAGGAAAAGGTTTCTTTGAGGAAAGAGTAAGTCCAACCTTCCCTAATGCTGTGTCCTGAAACTTTGGCTGCCAGCTTTGACAGGACTGACACGTCTGTGTGAGCTCCTAAGGTCTGCTTGCAACATGTATTGATTTTAATGATCCATGATTTTAAATTACTGTAGATGATGGACTACAAAGAAGCCATCTTGCTACAGCCATAATTGCAGTTATTCCTCTAATTTGTCCCCAGTGAACCTTCAGTGTGAGCTATAACTGAGGGCCAGTTGTTATTATTCATGGTGTACAGGGCATCTGAGTGTGCCAGGTGATTGATTGGGTGCTAAAAATGTTACTGGTTGTTTCCTCACACCTATTTATAGTGATCATGTGGCAACAACAACACAAGCACTGCAGGAATGTAAATACAATGGAACATGATTAAAAATAACTGCAAAAAACCCAGTCCCAAATTGCAGTAACCTCCAGGCAGATCCACTTCCACCCATACATCCTCCAAGCACAGCTGGATAACTGAGCCCAGCATCACCCAGGGAACACAACAGCAAAAAACCTGCTTGTAGTAACTGAAACCTTTGACCACTCACAGGCAACAGTAAAAATCAACATGAAATCCACAGGCACCAGCCCTTCCAGAGCAGGGCAGAACTTCTTGGTGAATGGCTGAAATAAATCAGCATGGCTGAAATGCTGCTGACTGCACTAAAGTCATTGTACTGTGTATGACTTTTCTACTTCAGTGAGAAAGCACAGCAAAAGGGAATGAAGCAAACTGTCACTCAGGAGAATTCCAGCTCCCATCAAGCATTATGGATCAGGAAATCCAAATTGTCAAAGGGGCCTCAATTTAGTCCTGGATTTTTGAGGTGTAATATGCAAAGCATAGAATCCAAAGGCAGGATTGGCATAGAGAGAAGTTCTCCTGTGCAGGCCTGAAATCAGTGCACAGACAGGCACACACAAACCAGCCCTGAGCTCAGCTGTGTGTGATCCTGATGGATCCAGGCTCTTTTCCACCAAATTCCTTGGAAATCCACATCAGGGAGGCTCTATCAGGTCTCATTTCATCAATGCTCTGTGACTGTGAGAAGCCAGAGAAAAACCACATTTAAAAGAAGTCCCACTTGCTGGAATTGCTGGCAGAATTTCACACGGGAGCCCTTCCACCAGCAGATTAATTTTACAGATCTTGACTGTAAAACAAGGAGCCACGGGGTGAACAGGGGAAATGTTCACCTCATGCTGCTTAGCAGTGGAACTGCTCTTCCACTTGGCATCAATACAATTTCCTCACTGGGACAGAATGCTTTGTGCTGAACTCGGGCTTCCAGCCCTCCAGGAACTGCATTTCTGCCTTGTAAACCAGCATGGCCATGGCAGAATACATATAAAAGAAGGACTTTCAAAATCAGCCATACCCCAGGTGGGACAAGGATGTTTAATCCACCTTGTGATGTTCTTGGAACGAGTTGTAGGGATTCCTGGCACAAGCAGGACTCACCAATTCAGTATTTGCTTTGGTGGAAGGATTCAACCCTCTTTTTTTTCTGTCTTGGTCTCTGCTGTTTGAGTTTAATTCTTAGGAAACTCTCAGATTCTCTGTAGATGCTGTAGAGCATCTCCTGGCCTCCATGAGGGGGCTGAAATTCTGGTGGAACAGGCAGATGATGAAGAAGAAATGAACCCCCTGAGGAGGACAAAGCTGAGCAAGAAGTGCTGCGTCCTCTTGGTGAGCTGATGGGATGGAGGCAATAAAAGGATCCATGAGCACAGATCTTTCTGTCCTTCAGCTTGCAGTGTGGAGGCCTTAAAATCAACCTTCTTCTTTACCTACAACTGCCTGGCATCTAAGACACCCCAGGAGAGCCCTGGAGTAACTTCTCGGGCCATGAAGACATTTCTGTCACCAGCAAATATTTGCTCAATGTCCACAGAAGCTCTGATCTCCACAATTTCTGGATCTGTCACCTCCCACATCCCACAGAGGGGTCTAATTGTACCCTCAGTTCTATTAGAACAAAAACAACCCCAAATGTATTTCCATGAGGCTGTGGTAGCCACAAATCCTATCACAGAATATCTTGAGCTGGAAGGGAGCCACAAGGATCACTGAAGTCCAACTCCTGGCATTGCACAGGACAACCCCAAGAATTCCACCCAGTGCCACCATGAGAAATGAGCTAAAAAAGGAGCACATTTCCCCAAGGGGAGAATTAGCCAACACCACCAATCAAGCTGGCCTCAGCTGGAGTGGAGGCTGAGCAGGGACCTGCCCCTGCCTCACCATGCTGGGTGAGGGGGCAGGCACCTTCCACCTCATCCAGGTGCCAAGACATGGAAATCAATGCAAAAGCTCAACTTCAGTTACTGATCCCAGCTTTGGGTTGTGCAGGGAACACAACACACCCTATCAGGGCAGGGACTGTGTCCCAGGTATCCCATTTTCTTCTGTCACCAGAACCAGATGTTGTTGGGAACATGAAAGTTGACAGGACCCATTTTGCAAGGGAAGTGATTTTCCTGCAGGTAAACATGCCTTCTCCTCCCCCAGATTATTGCAAACAGTCTGCAGACTGCTGCTATAAAACACAGGCTGAAATAATCTGAGAGTCTCTAGGACAGACACAGAGAACTGATTTAGAACTGGAAACGTGCCACAGAAAAGCCCAACCAGTGTGAAACTTGGAGCTGTGTGAGGGATTGTCTCCAGCACCAGGCAGAAACCCTCTGTGGTGGGGCAGGTGGGTTGGCAGTGGCAGATGGATGTGTCGCACCAAGAACACAAAACCTGTGCTAACAACTAAAGCTGGGCTCTTCCAGAGGCCACTCCTGCACGTGCTGATGCCTTGTGAGGGCTGCTGTAGAGCAGAGACTGGACAGAGCTAAAGAATAAAGCAGGGATTGATTCAAAGGATGTCCTCAATGGATCCACCTTGGGCAGCACAAGAGCCCAGCCAGGGCTGCACCCAAAATGAACCAAAATGGTCCCAAAATGCACAACCAGACACGGGGTCTGTCACTGTGATCAGTTCTGCTCCATTTGCACCTTGCAGTTCATTGTCCCATTCCAGCTTTAGCCCAGGCAGTCCCACCCTGCTTGTTTTTCTCTCTCCAGCCCACGGTGTTTGTGCTCTTGGGCTGAGATTTGGATCATTTGTCCTTGGTGCCCAGCTGGAGCAGGAATTGCTTTGTCTCCCTGCTCTGTGCACAGAGCTCAGCATCCCCTCATGTGAATCCCAGACCCACACACTAAAGCAGCACAGAATCTGGAAAACATAAAAGCTAAAACCTGAGGCATCAGTGCATGCCAGGCCCATGTGGAAAGTGCACCTTCAAAGAGGTGGTTCAGGAAGGCTTCTCTGTCCCAAGGGGTTGGCAGCAGTGGGAATTGGAAAAAAGGTACTGGGACAGACCTTCTCTCTATGTTAGAGAAGGTGATGTTGATGAGCTGTATTAAAAATGTTTTGAGTAATAAGGAGTTACTAATACTATCAGGTTTAATTTGGGAATGTGACCAAATCTCTGCCCCTGTAAAGGAAAATGGTTTGGATGCACAAGGAAACAACTCATTGTTTGCATTTTCTGTGTCACACTGGAGCCAGAGTTGATTCAGCCACTGACTTTTAACAATATTCTATGGCAAAACCAGGACATGTAAGGTGCTCCCAGGAGCCCTAAGCAGAGATGGTCCCATTGCACCTCACCTTCCCTGGAATGAGACACAATACAGATGAGATGGGACCTGGTGCTCCCAGCTTCAGATTAACTCCAGCCAGAACCCAGCTCTGGATTTATTATGAATAACAACTACCTCCAACTCTCCACCAACACACATTTTAACATCTGCTACAGCAACCCCTCATGTTTTTGGCAGATCCATAAGCATTTTCAAAATATCTTTTTGGCATTTTCATTTTCACCCTTACTCTGAGCAAGTCACAGAGTTTATCCTTGCCTGTGTGGACAAAAATATTCCCTTTTATTGCTCTGAAATTCCAAATCTCAATTCCCATGAAGTTTCCTGATGTAGCTGCTTTCACTTGTGTATTCCATGCACTTTTATGCTTTCAATTACTTTATTTGCCTCCCTCTTAAACTGAACATCTGCCATTGCAGAGATCTTTCCATACCCATAACAATTTCTGTTTCTATTCTTTGAGCCTCTTTTTTCTCCCTCTTGCCTGAGAAGGGATGACCAACACAGTACAGAGTATACAACTCTCCAAACCACCCCCCTCCAAGAGTTTCTCCTGTCCTCTATCCCTGCACAAGGTTTTCTGAGGT
This sequence comes from Melozone crissalis, assembly GCF_028551555.1. NCBI lineage: Eukaryota > Metazoa > Chordata > Aves > Passeriformes > Passerellidae > Melozone > Melozone crissalis. Next base: position 12,429,831 of record NW_026535795.1, on the reverse strand, counting down.
TCTTTCAGGCAGTCAATCCAGAGCACTGAAAGCTTTATGAATAGTGAATATTTTTCTCCTCAACATGAATTAATTCCACATTTATCAATGCTGAACAAACTGCCTTTGCAATCTTGCAGTCCATTTCCCTCCTATGCTTACATCTCTATGAATTTCCTTTCTCCTGTCCCAAATACGTCCAATTTCTTTGTGTCACCCTCCAGTTTTATCCCTCACTGCCTACATTTAACGTCATTAATGCAAAAACATAAACAACAGAGCATCCAGGGCAATGACAAAACCTGGAGAGACCCCCACAAATCAAGTCTTTAATCACTAATTTTTCTAGTGTTTGCAAGTAATATCAAGAATGGAAGAGATTGGTAAAAACCCCTTCTCCCCTACAGAAAGTGTCCTGGTTCAGGGCAGCCACTCCCTGACACTTTGCTAGTTCCTTTTTTGGTGGCAGCACCTCAAAGTGCCCTGATTTCATCCACCTGTGCCTCAGGAGGAGCACAAGGAGAAGGAACATTCCTCCCAGTTTGCCACTTCCACTTCCATCAGCTCCACTTGCCCTGCTGCCCATTTCCACAGGGACCAGACAGGTGTCCATGGGGGGAACCATGTACAACCATGTCCAACCATGTCTAACCATGTCCAAACCAGGTCCAGCCATGTCCAACACAAGGTGGGACAGCCCTGGTGGGACAGGATTGCCCATGTTGGTCACTCATACCCACCTTTGGGCTCTTTAACTCCAAATTCATACCCAGACTTTGGACTAAAACATATTGGGGTCAGCTCTGGGAAAAGGGAGCAGATCCCATTCCCTCCAGCAGAACCCTGGTGTCCCACAGCTGCCTGCTCCATGGTCCAGGACAGTGGATCCCTGGTGAGGGATGCTCAGAGCAGCAGGGATAAGTGAGAAACACAGCTGGCAATTGCTGTGGGTGGTGAGGGATTGCAGCAATACCCAGCTCCCTCCTCGTGCTGCCCTCAGCAGAGACCAAACAATTTCCACGGTGGGAACTGAAGGTTCCTAATGGGATTCTGCAGAGCTGGGAGACAAATGGAGCAGCCAGGCAGAGCATTAAGGAATGTTTTCCTGCCAGCAGAGCCCGAGTGGAACACTCGGACATCTAACATTACCAACTGGCTCGCTGCCATGCATCAGATGCAGAAATATTTTTCTCTTTCTTTGACAAGCTGCATCTGTAGCAATCATTATAATTTCTCTTGACATTGCATCCCACACCTCTTCACAGAGGCAGGACTCAAGTAGCACTCTTCATTTAAATGATAACTTTGATTTCTCAGGGCTACGGGGATGTGAAGTGGTTCAGCCTGTACCACTCAGAAGCAGGGGCTGCCAGAGCTTTTCCCAGCTTTTCCCACATTCAGAGTTTTCAGTCCTCTGGGGTGGGGTCTGAATTTGGCAGCTGGACCTTGCCAGATTGACACCCAACAGGCAGGTAGAGATGAGGAGTGTTTGCTGAAGAAAGGGAAATCTGCCTCAGGATTGCTGTTTGTGCTCTCCCTCCCTCTGCACCATCACTCACACTCACAGCAAACCCCACCGAGGCCACTGGCAGGGGAAAACTCCTCTGAAAGGGCTGGGATTACTATTTCTATTTAGCAGCTGAGGAAATGTTACCTACCAATTAGGGACCATTCCTCCTGTCACTCTGGGCTCAGCCGAGTGGCTGATGTGGCTCTTTGATCTCCTCATTGCATAACAAAGCCTGTTACAGCCCATTATTTTTATTGTAAGCACTTTCTGTTATTTGCCTCTAAAAATGGCTCCCATTGAAATAATACAAAGAGACTCACTCAACGTGCACACACCTACAGCACTGAACAGTCATCATAACTTCTACAGCTGAAACAAAAGCCGTGGAAATTTCCATCCTTTTGTGCTCTCCTGCCCCAGGCAGGACAGGAATGGAACCAACATCAGCCACTGCAAGGCCATTTGGGGCTGAAAGTTCTGGAAAAGTTTGGAAATGGAAAGTAAAGCGTGTGTGGGATTGGGAATGAACCTCAAAGTTCCACAGCCCCTCCTTGTGTGGGGCAGGGAGTGATGCTGGAGCAGGGTAATGCACTCTGTGCAAAGGGGAGGCCAGTGACAGCTGTGAGATAAATATGATTGATCTAAGGGATAAGGGCAATTAAAGATGGGCTGCAACATGGATCAAAATGCACAAGATGGATGGCAAAGAGTTGCCAGACATGCTACTTTGGGTTTTCTTGTGTCACAGGTGATGCTGGTTAAAAAGTGGCAAACAATCGTTCTGTTTACAGCTGCCTGATGCACTTCAAGGAAGATTTTATGCCACATTATGACGTGGGATGTGAACACACACGGGAACGTGAACACTTGATGGTGTGGCAGAGGTTACGATGAAAATTAAAACCCTTCACTTGTCTTTTGGAGGCTCTTTGCATTGGCACTGAACTCACAGCCACCCCATCTCGTTATTCCCATGGAAATGAGAAAAGAGAGGAGAAACATGGGGCAGAAGGGACAGCAAACAAGGGGGGCAGATGGTGCAAGCTCCAGGAGGATGCAGGGAGCTCTATCTCCTTGGCAGAACCCCCTTCCTCACACTGGGGCCCTGCTGTCAGTCCAGAGGTGGCAGTGAAAGCTCAGCTTTGGTGGCACAGTCAGGGAGCAGGAATGGGAGGCAGGAGAAGGTGCAGGGACACGTGCCTGGGGGATTATCCCTGCCTGGAAATGCCTCTGTTTTCATTGTGTGACCCAAACAAAAACAAGCCCTCAGATGACCTGTGCCACTGGTCACATGTACAAAATAAGGCACAAAGGCAGCATTTTGGGGAGGCTGAAGCAGCTTCTGGTTAATCAGCTGAGAGAGGGCTGAGTACATTCAGCAAGAGGCAAAGGAATCATAGAATGGTTGGGGTTGGAAAGGACCTTAAAGCTCATCTAGTTTCACTCTCCTGACATGAGCAGGGACACTTTTCACCAGACAAGGTTGCTCCAAGCCATGTCCAACACTTCAAGGAAGGAGGGAGGTCCTTCCTGCAGCTCTCACATGAACATTTTGCAGTCCCTGGCTGCTGCTGAAACCCATGTCCTGATAAGCAGAGACCCTACAAACACATTATTGTTCACTTTACCTACTGTTCCCAAAGGAATTGGGATCCCTGAGGTTCAAACACACCTTAAATTGCTGCATCAAAGACAACCAGTCTTCAAGCACAGATGATCTGGCATCATTTATCTCATGCTGCAACTAAAGGCAAGACATTTCACAATGCCCCAGATTAGTCAGCATGAACAAGGGTAATCCCAACACTTTCTGACCATTATTTATCTATTCAATTTTTTAATCTTTTCTCATGCCTACTTTTGACAGAATTTCCTGTGTTTTTATAAATTATGATACAGAGATTGTCCCACAGTACACCAGAACCCAAGTGGCTGGGGAAAAGCCCATCCAGGCACCAACCCCAGCTCCTGGGGCTGAGGAGGTGGGGTTGGTGCCAGGAAATGGGGAATTGCCCATGTTGGGACACTCTTTCCCTGAAGCCACATCCCAGACTCCAGAGAAACTCTCTTCCAAATTTCTAGTTCATTTGCAAACCATGTTGCACGTTCTCATTTGCAGGATTTTTTGATGGGGGCAAAATGGATTTTTAACCTCACCAGGAAAATTGCTGAAGTGGGATTTTTTGCTAAGAAGGAGAAAAAAATTTCACCCCAAAAGTGGACACAGCCTAAACCTAAATGGTTAAAACTGGGCTAAGAACAGACATCCACCTGCATGTCTGTGCACTAGAGACAAATACATCTGAGATCAGAATCAGATCTTAAAAAAGATCCATCCCATTCCTTGAACATATTTACTGGAGTTATTTGATATTGTTCTGCAAACCTCCTTCACGCTGCATTCATCTCATCTGCTCCCGTAATTCAGAGATTTTATTTTCCACTATATTTTTAATTTATATCATGTTTTATTTATACCACTGTCTTTCATGAAACCCCAAATTTCAAAACTGACACAGGCATTACGCACATAAAATAGACTTCTTATTATCAGCATGGCAGAGGAGACAAAAAAATGACAGGAATAAATCTTAGGTTTTATGCCGGTGAGACGTTCTGCAAAGTAAGTGACATTTCTCAGCAATACAAATCATACATTAAAAGATAATTTCCAGAACATGATCCCAGCTCTGGAGCACGGCACCATTGCACAAAGTAATATCTCAGCTGTGCTTTAGGAAGGCCGGGTTTGTGTGGTGTTTGGCATCACGACTGCGTCAGGTCTTGTGAGGAGACTTTGGAGTGATGAAGTTTAGTGCACACATGAGAGGCAGTTCTTTGGCACACCGTCAGCACAGTGTAATTGATATTTTAATTACACTGCTGATACACAGGCGCTGCTCACAGCGAGCCTCCTCCTCCTACTCCTACTCCTCCCCGGCCTCACAAGGCCTGATGCAATTGTCCCATTGCTATCTAAAAGTGTTGCGTTGCGATTTCAGGGTTTACCCCAGAACCTCGGGTCCCTCCCGTGATAATTCCCTCCCAGGTGTGTCAGTCCCCTCTCCTTTCCCCTCCCAGCACTGTCTGTCAGTCCTGGCATTCCAGAAGGCATCGAGTGATTGGCAGATTCACAGGATGCCCTCTACCCCTGGGGGGCACTGGGCCATCCAGGTGTCCTTTGTCCCTTTGTCCCTCCCCTCCTGTCCCTGGCTGGTGGCTCCCTGCCCCTTCCCTGCCCCTCTCCCCGGGGTTAAAGGAGCAGCAGCCACGGGCTCAGGGAGTTCTGTTGGAGCTGGTGCTGCATTCAGAGGCCTGTGGGCCAGAATAAAGCTCTGGATCCAAACCCTCCATCAGAACCGACTCCTGTCCTTCACCATCGCCTCAAAGCTTCTCTGGCAGAGGGAAACCTGAGGAGCAGCCCCTGTTATGGGGGGAAGCTCCATCCCAGCACCACCAGAGCTCCTGCAGGCCTGGACTTGTCCCCACGGGCCCAGCTGCAGCACCCAGCCAGCCCAAAGTGTCTGTGGGGTGAAACACCACACACCCAGCCAGCCCAAAGTGTCTGTGGGGTGAAACACCACACACCCAGCCAGCCATAAGTGTCTGTGGGGTGAAACACCACACACCCAGCCAGCCAAAAGTGTCTGTGGGGTGAAACACCACACACCCAGCCGGCCAAAAGTGTCTGTGGGGTGAAACACCGCACACCCAGCCAGCCAAAAGTGTCTGTGGGGTGAAACACCACAGTGCCGCTGTTTGGTTCAGCACCAAGGGCCAGACAAGCTCAGGCACATCCTGTCTGGCTATATTGGTAATTATTCCAATATAAAAGTCTAAAAGTCTATCCCCATATTTTTATAGGGTCCTTTAGGCCCTGGAAGGGGCTCTGAGGTCTTTTGGATCCTTCTCTTCTCCAGGTGAGCACCCCCAGCTCTCCCAGCCTGGCGCCAGAGCAGAGGGGTTCCAGCTCCTGGGGCTGAGTTGGCAAATCCCCCACCAGGAAATGGGGAATTGCCCATGATGGGACACTCTTTCCCTGAAGCCACATCCCAGACTCCAGAGAAACTCGCTTCCAAATCTCTAGTTAATTTTGCAAAGCATGTTGCATGTTCTCATTTGCAGGATTTTTTGATGGGGACAAAATGGATTTTTAACCTCACCCAGGAAAATTGCTGAAGTGGGATTTTTTACTAGGAAGAAAATAAAATTCACCCCAAAGGTGGACACGGCCTAAACCTAAATGGTTAAAACTGGGCTAAGAACAGACATCCACTTGCATGTCTGTGCACTAGAGACAAACACATCTGAGATCAGAATCAGATCTTAAAAAAGATCCATCCCATTCCTTGAACACATTTACTGGAGTTATTTGAGCTCCACGTGAGTTTGCTTAAGCACAGCTTTAAGTGCAGTTGGGGCTATCTGAAAGTGCTGTGAAAGCAAAGCAAATTGTGTCGCCAGAACTTAATGGCAGCTGAGGAAGGAACAAGAGGGATTGTCCCACTCAGTGCCCTCCCTGAGAATTGTATGGCTAATAAGGAACTTTCCCTACTGGGACTGTCCCCAGGGTACTGGCTTATCAGAGAGAGAGGGACCAACTCAAGGAGAGGAAAGGAAAGTTTAGGGGGATGAATTTTCGTGGAATAGTTAAAAGGAGGAGTGCAAACAGTGAAGAAGAGCTGCTGGTTGATTGAGAGCAGCAGGTGCACCTTGGGATGGGACCTGATGGCTTCTGGCCACGAGATGAGTATGGGGAGATAAAGACTCAGTTTGCAGCCTAAAACCAAAGGGGCACAGGCAGAGACAATTCTGCAGCCAGGCTTAAATACACACAACATTGGTTCACTGTGCAGGTGATGCCTCAGGTGTTGACTTTTCTATTTTTCAGATTCTGTGCTGCTTTGGTGTGTGGGTCTGGGCTTCATATGAGGGGATGGTGAGCTCTGTGCACAGAGCAGGGAGACAAAACAATTCCTGCTCCAGCTGGGCACCAAGGACAAATGATCCAAATCTCAGCCCCAAGAGCACAAACACCGTGGGCTGGAGAGAGAAAAACAAGCAGGGTGGGACTGCATGGGCTAAAGCTGGAATGGGACAATGAACTGCAAGGTGCAAATGGAGCAGAACTGATCACAGTGATAGACCCTGTGCCGGGCCGTGCATTTTGGGACCATTTTGGCTCATCTTGGGTGCAGCCCTGGCTGGGCTCTTGTGCTGCCCAAGGTGGATCCATGGAGGCCTTTTAATAAATCCCTGCTTTATTCTTTAGTTCTGTCCAGTCTCTGCTCTAGATCAGCCCTCACAAGGCATCACAGGGCCCTTCCTGCAGGTATGATGAAGTGCTGTGGGTAAGAGCACAGGTGAAGGCTCTCCTGCATCCCCCTGCTCTAGGACATAGACTCCTGGGATGGTTTTGGTTGGAAGGGATCTCCTGATGAGGAGTTCTTCTGCAGGGAGATGGCTGTGAGGGCTTTCCAGGAAAAAAGGCAGATTCCCAAGTGAGATTCCCACCCTGGCAGGTGACAGCCACCTCCTGCCAGTTCAAGTGACACCTTGTCTTCTTTTCACTTACTCAGGGAGAAATTCTTTCATTACCCAGCAAAGCCCACATCTGCTTTGCTTCTCAGCTGTCACAACAGTTCCCTTTTGTGTGAAAAGTGTATCATGACACCCTGGTTACTGAGATCCAACGGGATACCCACGGGTGAACCTAAAGACCAGCCACACATCCTTCCAGGTTCCTCAGGTTCCCTGCCCTCCTGCACAGCCCAGTCCTCACAAGCTCTGCTGTTCTCTGAGAGTGATCCACATCCCCCCAATTCTCTCACTTTGCAAGGGACCAGGAAGAAGCTGCCTCAGTCATGTGTAAAGAGGAGCTGCTGCTCCACAGGGAGCTTCTGCTGCTGTCCAGGATGACTGGGAAACTCAAGGAGGACCTCCCACACAGAACAGGATCTGTATTCATGGAATTGTAGAATTGTTTGGGTTGGAATGGACCTTTAAAGGTCATTTAGTCCAACCCCCTGCCATGGCAAGGACACCTTCCACTGTCCCAGGTTGTTCCCAGCCCTGTCCAGCCTGGCCTTGGGCACTGCCAGGGATCCAGGGGCAGCCACAGCTGCTCTGGGTGCCCTGTGCCAGGGCTGCCCACCCTTACTGTAAAAAGCTTCTTCCTTGTATCTAATTTAAACCAACTCTCAGTTTGAAATCTTTCCCACTTGTCCTATTGCTACAAGCCCTGACAAAAAGTCTATCCCCATATTTTTTAGAGGCTGCTATAGGCCCTGGAAGGGGCTCTGAGGTCTTTTGGATCCTTCTCTTCTCCAGGTGAGCACTCCCAGCTGTCCCAGTCTGGCTCCGGAGCAGAGGGGCTCCAGCCCTTGGAGCATCTCTGAAGCCTCCTCTGGGCTCTCTCCAGCATCTCCAGGTCCCTCCTGTGCTGGGCCCAGCTCTGCAGGAGGGGTCTCACCTGAGTGGGACAGAGGGGCAGAACCCCCCTGTGCTCCTGCCCACATTGGCGGATCAGCCCAGGGCTCGGGGGGTTTCTTGGCACACACACATGTCCAGCTCTCACCCACCAAATCCTCCTCTCAGGGCAGTTTCTGATCTGTTCATGCCCAGCCCTGGTGCTCCCAGAGGGATCCATGCACACCCTGCCCACAGGCCCTGCCATAGGCCCTGCCCTGGCACCCCAGCACCAGCAGTGCCTCCTGCTCTCCCTGAGCCACCACACCACAAACTTCAGAAAACACCTCTCCACACAAGCCCCTTCCTCTGAGCAAGCCAGTTCTGAACACACACACAAGAACAATTTACTCTTTGATTTTGGATCTTGTCTCCCAGGTTCCAACCTGGAGTGAAATTGTATGACCAAGGTCTCCAGCTCAGGGGAAGGCAAGGAGGGAAGGGGCTTCCAAGTGAAAATGCCAACAGATACTTAGAGCCAGAAGAGTGTGTGGGTGTTGCTAAATTAAGCTCACAAGTAGGTGGGGCAAATGCCTTAAACGAGTTTGTGAAGGTAAAATAATGTTCATTAAAAATAGAAAAACAACTGAAAAAATACCCTTTGTATTCAACTTCACACTCGTACATCATAATGTTCCAGTAAAAGCCCATTTTCCCTTGAGATAATAAAAGAATTGAATTTTTCCTTATCGGTCATCTATTTTTCTAGCTAAAGCTATTACTCCCTCTCAGTGGTTGCCAGGCAACAAGAAATATTAATAGCAGCTTTTATTAGCTTAGCTTTAGCAGTGGAGTACCAGAATGAGAAAATGGAAAACATAAATGTGTTACATAAATCTTTCAACCTTTCAGGGTTTGTGTTAGTCTCTGTTTTCATAATGATTTATTGAAGTGATGGTTCATTTATGAGAAAAAGGAGTGTGAAATAAGAAAACGGAACATTACCCTGAAGGACTGTTTGAAAATAAATAATTATAGAAGGTGAAGAAAAGCTGTTTAAAACCATTTTTCTGAGTTTTATAAAATTTAAAAAGACATATTTCTTTCATTTATTGCCTCTGAGAAAAACACTAGCAGGGAATTGCAAACAGGGCTCTGCTTAATACAAAGAACCCTTCATGTAGGGTTGTATTATTACCATTTTCCACCTCATGTTTGGGGGTTTAGTTTTTAAGTACTGATCCATTAATAAACAGAAAGCTAAATTAGTCAAAACCTTAAAGCTCACAGCACAAAATTGCCAGTGAAAACTTATCCAGGACTGAAACAAGGGGAACTCAGGGAAGTTTTTGCTGCTGGTGACCCGAGCAATGCTCTTGTTGGTTTGTTTATTTATAAAGGCTCTTCTGAAGAGCAGCAACTTGCTTTGAAGGGTAATGCTGACTGCACTGGGGTATGGATTATTTTAAATAACTTATTTTAGCAGGCAGTGTCTCAAAATTATTGAAATACTGATGCATTGGAAGGATTTGCCCACAGCATGTAAACCACTCTGCCTGCTGGGACCGTGGCTTTCCAGCAGCCTGGAGGAAAGGTTGGCACAGCTTACTTGGGTTTTGTGACAATATTTAATTGACATAAGGAGTTTTTTACAATGAGGGTGATAAAATCTGCCACAGGTTGCCCAGAGCAGCTGTGGCTGCCCCAACCCTGAAGTGTCCAAGGGCAATTTGGATGCGGTTTGGAGTAATCTGGGTTCTGGCTTTGCAATCTTCCTGCAGGACTGTGGTGTTTGTGAGGGTCCCCAAGACAAGGTGAAAGATGAGAATTTGACTTCCTGTTCTCAGAAGGCTGATATATCAATCATATCATATCATATCATATCATGTCATATCATATCATATCCTATCATATATCATATCACTATACTAAAACTATGCTAAAGAAATAGAGAAAGGATATATCAGAAGGCTGAACATGAATGAGAAAGAAAAACCCATGACTCCTCAGAGCCTTGACACAGCTGGGCCATGATTTGTCATTAAATTAAAACAATTCACATGGAACCAATCAAACATTTGCCTGTTGGTAAACAACATCCAAGCCACATTCCAAAGCAGCCAACACAGGAGCAGCAATCAGATAATTATTGTTTTCACTCCTCTCTGAGGCTTCTCAGCTTCCCAGGGCAAAGAGGATTTTTCAGAAAATATCATGGTGACACAGGACAGCCTCACTCTAGGCTGGTGAGCACCAAGCTTGTTCTTGGAGCCTACAGCATCCCAGGAATGCCCATCCCAGCTCTAGGAAAGAACTGCTTTTCCTTTCCATTTCTCACATGGGACACAGGCAGCTGGATTCCTGCTGGTTTATTTTACTGCTCTCCTCTCTGTTCCACACCAAAGCCTCATTGTGTTGGGAAGCAGCTGTTCAAAGTCAACTGAAACCTTCTGGAATTTCAGGGTGGCACTCACCTTTCTTCTACAATTCACTCCCATTCACCATTTTACTCTCTCACCTCTACCTAAACAGGTTCCCCAGCTGACATTTTACACCATGGATGTTCCTTTTTGCCTCGGAGGATTTTCAGTATTTTTCAAATAACTCCGTTCCACTCAACAAGCTGAAACGAAACCTTTCAGGCTGTGGCTGAAGCCTTTCTGCCCTTGCACCAGCTTGCTGAGAGCATAAAAAGGCACCCCAGTGGGCTGAAGGAAATGTTAGTGCCTTTAGAGGAGCCACAAAAGTCTCTCATTGTGAGAAGCAATGGGAAGAGGCAGACACAGGGAGAGGTGTCAGTCTCTCCAACCAGCTCTGTTACACCTACAAAGCTCATGTTGGCTCACAGGAGCAGCCACATGCCCAAAAGGATGCCCAAAAGGATGCTAGCCTCATACCCAAAAGGAAGCTAGCTAGATCCCCAAAAGGATGCTAGCCACAAGGTCAAAAGGATGCCCAAAGGGGTAGTAGTCCCATGCTCAAAAGGGTGCTAGCCACATACCCAAAAGGATGCCCTAAAGGATGCTATAGCCACATGCCCAAAAGGATGCCCAAAAGGATGCCCAAAAGGATGCTAGCTACATGCCCAAAAGGATGCTAGCCACATGCCCAAAAGGATGCTAGCCACATGCCCAAAAAGAATGCTAGCTACATGCTCAAAAGGATGTAAGGGTGCTGGGCATATGCCCTAAAGGATGCAGCCACATGTCCAAAAGGATGCTAGCTACATGCTCAAAAAGGATGCCCAAAAGGGTGCTAGCCACCTGCCCAAAAGGATGGCCAAAAGGATGCTAGCCACAAGAGACATGTCCAAAAGGATGCTGGCACATGCCCAAAAGGGTGCTTCCCACATGCCCAAAAGGATGCCCAAAAGGATGCTAGCTACATGCCCAAAAGGATGCCCAAAAGGATGCTAGCCACAAGCTCAAAGGAATGCAGCCATATGCCCAACAGGATGCTATAGCCACATGCCCAAAAGGATGCAGCCACATGCCCAAAACAATGCCCAATAGCATGCTAGCCACATGCCCAAAGGGTGCTAGCTACATACCCTAAAGGATGCTAGCCACTAGCTCAAAAGGATGCTGGGCACATGCCCAAAAGGATGCTAGGCACCTGCAGAAATGCATGGCTGTGCCCACACTGCCCCCGGCCAGGGCAGAGCAGGAGGAAGCAGGGTGGCGGCTTCTTGCTGCATTCTGTGGCCAGGCTTGGGGGAGCACCATTTTGGGGTCCTGGAGCAGTGCTGGAGGGCTCTGGGCAGTGCTGTCCCCCCAGGCAGGGGCTCCTGGCTCCCCCCACCTGATAAGCAGAGGCTCCCCCAGCCCTCCTGGCTGCTATCCAATATTTATGGAAATATTTTTGTGCTGCGTTGGACATTCCTGGGCTCTGACCTTGATCGCCCTTTGTTTCTGTCAAAAATGTTCTGCCAAATCCACTCTGAAATCTCATTTATTCCCAGCAGCTCCTTAACCCACATCCCCACTGATCCACAGTACATCTCTGCCCCCTCCCCTGCTTTCTCCACAGCACCAAATCCCACCCCAGTGTGATCCCAGCCCAGTAGGCCTCCCTGTGGATCCCTGGGAGGCTCAGCTGCTGTGGGATGTTCACAGTGAGCAAACTTATTCTCTTCCCAATGAAAACATGTTTTTTTTTCCCTCTTTGATTACTTTTCCCTAATTACTCCCATTTCTCAGTGACAGTCACACCTCTCCTATTTTCCCTCCCTCCTGCCATTCTTCCTCTTTCCCTTCTCTTCCCTTCCTTTTTTCCCACAGGAAAAGAGATAGCTAGAAAAGAAAACTTCACTGCAGTAAGAATTTTCTGTTTGTTTCTTGTCATCAACACAAAAAAACCCCAACAAACCAACTAATCTTCCCCAAATGAGGCAGCTCTGCCTCCTCCCCAGCCCTCCCTCACTGCTTCCAGCAGTTCTTCACCCATCACATCCTGTGCCATCTCTTTGCCCACTCTTGTCCATCCATCCCTGCTTCCCTGCTCTGCAGCTCCCTGCACCCCATGGAAAACTCCCTTAATTTCTAAAAACCCATGGGTGGGTGGAAAAAAGGGGAAATGAAGTGACAGAAAGAGCAGTGAAGAGCCATGGCATGGAAATGTGGAGTTGATCCACAGGCAGGATCAGGGAAGAGATGAGAATCTGACTCCAAGTTCTCAGAAGGTTGAGATATGATATGATATGATATGATATGATATGATATGATATGATATGATATTATTATCATCATATCATATATTATATCATGTCATATATCATATCATATAATATCATAAGAAATTATAAACTAAAACTGTACTAAGGAAAGAGAAAAGGATACATCAGAAGGTTTAACAAGAATGATAAAGAAAAACCTGTGACTCCTCAGAGCCTTGACACAGCTGGACCATGATTGGTCATTAAATTAAAACAATTCACATGCTGGAATAAACAATCTCCAAATCACATTCCAAAGCAGCAAAACAGGGAGGAGCTGAAGCTTCCCAGGAGAAGAAGTCCTGGTGAAGGGATTTTTCAGAAAATATCATGGTGACAGTGGTGTGGAGGGTGCTCTGGGTGGTGCTGCTGCAGGGATGAGCAAACAGCAGGGATTTGGGGTTTCAGGGTCTCCATGTGACAGCCCAGAGCAGCAGAAGGGATGGTGGGTTTGGGGTTTCAGGGTCTCCATGTGACAGCCCAGAGCAAACAGAAGGGATGCTGGGTTTGGGGTTTTCAGGGTCTCCATCTGGCAGCCCTTGGGTGAGCTGGAGCCAGGAGCAGGGGCTGGCACACAGCAAATCCTCCTTCACTCTCAGCTCCTGTCCTGCCATGGGAATTTCTGTGCTGATTTAACTCCCTTGGGGTTGGTCACCTGTACAGCGGGAGCAGTAGGGTAATCCTTGGGAGGCACTGGGAGGTTTAATGCAGTCTGAGGGTAATGTGGGGCATCCCAGCACAAGAGACATACACAGGGGACAGCAACCTGCAGCTGGATTTTCTTTATTCGCTTCTGAGCTCTCAGGAAAAAATACCAATCCTATGGCTCTCAGTGAATCCTGGCTCATGTCGTATCAGCAGTTAGGGATTTGGTTTTTTTTTTTTTTCTTTTTGACTTAAAAAAATCCAAAGGCTCAAGTTACATTTTTAGAGCAGAAGTCTGGCCAATGTCTAAACATTTTACCATGAATGGCTTGTTGTTTCTCATTGTATTCAAACATACAGACATGGCAACCAAGGCAGGAAATAGCTGTGTGTGCAAAAACCTGTGTGAGCTACAGCAGAGAGCAGCAGGGAGGGGAGAGGCTCCAGCTCCAGCATTTGCATCAGCAGTGCTGGTCCTGGAACAAACCCAAAAGCTCTGCACTCTGGGCCACCTCTCTGAGCAGGCAGAGGCCACTCCAGACTGGCATCCCATCACTGCCTGGGTGAAATCATCCCTCTCTTTCTGGAAGTGTTGGCAAACAAGCCCCAGAATGGTTTGGGTTGGAAAGGACCTTAAACCTCATCCCATTCCACTCCTGCCATGGGCAGAGACACCTTCCACTATCCCAGAGTGCTCCCAGCCCTGTCCAGCCTGGCCTTGGGCACTGCCAGGGATCCAGGGGCAGCCACAGCTGCTCTGGGCACCTGTGCCAGGGCCTGCCCACCCTCACAGGGAGGAATTCCTTCCCAATATTCCATCCATCCCTGCCCTCTGGCAGTGGGAGCCACTCCCTGTGTCCTGTCCCTCCATTCCCTTTCCAGCTCTCCTGGAGCCCCTTTGGGCCCTGGGAGGTGCTATTAGCTATTAACCAGATGAGTTTATAGTGTGCTTTCTCTGCAGGGTTCCTCTGTGCCCTGATTACAGGTGCTGCTCCCTCAGCACCCCCAGGAGCTGCAGGGGTGCCCTGGGACCATCATGGGCTGCTGCTGCAGCAAAGGGAGACTGGGGGGAGACAAAAGGGACAGAAATTGTCACCCTTCAGTGGAAAAAAGGCTGTGATGGGAGCATAAGGCAGGATTTAATTCTAAAACTGCAACACAGCTCCCTCTCTGTCCCCTTTGCTGCTGGGACCTCTGAAGATGTAACACAGCCCTGAGGGTTTCCAAAACTGAACAGCTTCAGGTCACTCTCACCTGGGCAATTCATGGTTCACTGGACTTTTTTTATTTTCATGGTAAGGGGCAAACAAATCTTCATCTCTCTATTCTACGTCTATTTCCCACTAAGTCCCCTTCTTATCTTCTGTGGCTCGGCTCTGATTTATCATCACCGAGCTGCATTTGTAAAACAGTACCATAAAGTAAGAAAGAGAACATTTCCCAAGGACTACTCCAAAATAAATTATTTCAGACACAGAGGAGCTGCTTAATAAATCCCCCTCTTCTTTTTTTTCTTTAGGTATTTTAGAAAGTGATTTATAAGTGCAATATCACCTCTCAAAAATGAGACAATCAACACGGGATAAAATTATCGTGTTATGAAAATAGGGGTCAGGCAAAGGGGCTGTGCTTTAAATTAAACCAGGGAAAAATGTTTCATCTGAAATTGACTCTTTCTGTCTCAGAAATGAATGTTTTAATCACCTAAGAACCTAAAAGGTAACACAGAGCCCTCAGTAATATTTAATTCCATAGAAATATGCCTCTGTTCAATATTGATGGGCAGAACATGATATTTCTCTTAAACACACTAACAATGAAACTCAGAGACTCATCAGGACTTCAGAAAGCCTTGGGATTTTCCTAGACTAAGAGATAATATGCCATTTAAATATTTAAATATCACTACCTTTCAGACCCTTATCTATTGAAGCAATCAACACCAAGCCTTCCCCAGCTAGGCAGGGCCAGGCTCCCAGCCATGCTCTCTAAGAGAAATTAACTCTGTTTGATATCAATGGCATTCAAAATCAATGATCTTAGAGAGAAACAATGTCAAAAACCAACCATGGGGCTGAAGCTGCTGGAGAGGAAAATGGTATTAAACAGCAGCAGTATCAATTCAATATCACTGTCAAAATCAAGCCCCAACCTTTCCTCAGTGCTGCTGATGCAGAAGCGGCGTAAGCTCTAATTAGCCCTGGAGTTTCTTCACTTTACTTCATTATCCCTGCCTTGTTTATCCCTGCACGAGTCATTTGAAACTTTTCAAGGTATCCCCTTCCCAGGAGTGAGGCAGTTGGAGTTTGTGAGAGCATCCTGTTCCCCCTGGAATCGATAGGGGGAATCATCCCTTCACATCCCTGCACCTCCTGCTGCTGCCACCCTGCCGTGGCACAGGGGTGACAGGGAGGAAAAGAAAGGACATTGGGGCTGTGGCTGGCCACCTTGCCATGGGGGATGGGGCACATGCACTTTGCTTGGTTTTCAGGGAGCGCTCTTTTGGTTTTGTCTTTTTATCTTTAGATATTCTCTGTATTCTTCACACATATATGTCACCATGATATTTTCCTAAAAATCCCTTCACCAGGATTTCTTCTCCTGGCAAGATGAGCAGCCTCAGCTTCTCCATGTTTTGCTGGTTTGGAATGTGATTTGGAGAATTGTTTACCCAGCATGTGAATTGTTTTAACTTAATGACCAATCCCAGTCCAGCTGTGTCAGGACTCACAAGTTTTTATTATTTATTCTTGTCTAGCCTTCTGATGTCTCCATTCTTCTATTCTTTAGTATCATTTTAGTATATAATTTCTTTTAATATAATATAATTGGATAAAATAATAAATCAGCCTTCTGAGAAACTGGAGTCAAATTCTCATCTCTCACCTTGTCCTGGTGATACCACAACACATCTATTCAAAGCTCTGTAGCCCATTGTATTAGTGACTATTTTTTCCCAGTAATTTTCCAAGGCCTTTCCTTTGGCAGAAAGACAAAACAAAATCCAGAGCTCCAAACTCCAGGGATACAAGACCCCAGTGCTGTCTTGGTTCTTCCTGGGAACCAAGGCTGAGAACAACTCTTGGAGATCCATTCCGTGGACAGAGCACAGCCAGTGCCAAGGGGGACTCCTGAGAAGGGGCTTGACCTGGGGGGCAATTGCCTCACCACTTGTGCTGCTAATTGGTGCTTTTAATCAATTATGCTAATTTCCTAAAACCTATAAAAATGTACTCATCACTGTGAGGGTGAGCTTTTGTTGACATCTTTCCATAACTGCCCCTGAAACCTTCAAATAAAAATCCACTTTTATATTCACAGAATTCACAGAATGACCAGGTTGGAAGAGACCTCCAAGATCATCGTATCCAACCCAGCCCCAGCCCCTCACCCAAACCCTGGCCCCCAGTGCCACATCCAGGCTTTGTTAAACACACCCAGGGACGTGGACTCCACCACCTCCCTGGGCAGCCATGCCAGAACTTTATCACCCTTTCTGTGAAAATCTTTTTCCCAATCTCCAGCCTGTATTTCCCTTGGTGCAGCCTGAGGCTGTGTGCTCTGGTTGTGTCAGTGCTGCTGGAGAAAGAGCCCAACCCCCAAAATATTACCTCCTTACTAAAATGATCTCAAGCTTCATTTCCAAACTGGTGGAAAAGACAACATGAGGATGTTCCACACAGAGGGAGGAAAACCTTTTTCCCTGGTCCTGAGTGGTTAACGAGGCTCAGGAGGACACCAAAGGAGGCAGGAAACTGCCACCATGAGCAGGGTGACCACACCAGCTCCTCCCACCCCTCATGGCAAACAGCTCATCACCAAGAGTGGTGAGCTCAGCTCAGTGCTGGAAACACAGAGTGCTTTGGATGAAAGGAGAGGCACTGACCGTGGGCAGCTGGCTGGAGAGGAGGTGCCCATCCTGGCTCAGCATGTTGGACACCATGATGGCCGGCAGGTCCATGTTCTGGTAGGGATAGGCTGGGATCAGGCTGTTGGGAGGGAGGCTGTGGCACAGAGAGTGGTATCCAGTTTCATGCTCCACCAAGTGCAGGAGGGACGGGTCGGGGAGGTTGGGAGGCGTTATGGGAGGGATCTCGTAGTCCTCGTTGTTCTCATTCTGACTGTTGTATGTCTGAAACACCATAGAAATATTTTGCAACATGTCACTGATATGTATGAAAATTCAGAATTTTATAATGTACTTTGGCAGGTGGAGGAAAACATAAATATATTGAAATAACAGAAATATATTTAACAAATTTATTTAACAAATTTGCTTATTTAACAAATCTGCAAAAGTACAGAAGACAGTTTGTAACATGAATGTAACTTTCTAGGTAGAGACAACTAGTAACAGAACACATAAGAATTTAGTTGCTAGGTAAAGGCTGTAAAGATAAAAAAATTCAGTAAAGCAAGACTTAGGTATTGTTGGAACCCATAAAGCAGAACCTTTTGCTTAAGGAGCTCCTGATTTTGGACAAACTGACCTGAGAGAAAGCCAAACCTCCACTGTGCCTGCCCAGAAGAAAGGGTCAAGCAGAGAACATTGAGGAAGATGATGTTACTTCATCAAAGACACCCACCCCGGACCACCAGGAGGTGTGGCACCACCCAATACTCTGGGCAAGGAATGGGTGGGAAGGGAGATGTGGGCTTGGGGGGTCAATGTGTATTTAAACCCGAAATTTGTCTCAACAGGTACACATGTCCTTGGTGGAAATACCCCCATGTCTTTGGTGGAAATATCCCTATTTCTTTAGTGGAAATATCTCCATGCCTTTGGTGGAAATACCCCATGTCTTTGGTGGAAATATTTCCCATGTCCTTGGTGGAAATATCACCCATGTCTCTGATGGAAATACCCCCATGTCTTTTGTGGAAATACCCCCATGTCTTTGGTGGAAATATCTCCATGTCTTTGGTGGAAATACCCCCATTTGTTTGGTGGAAATATCTCCATGTCTTTGGTGGAAATATCCCCATGTCTTTGTCTTTGATAGAAATACCCCCATCTGTCTCAGCTGGAATAAAACATACCTGTTATACAATTTTTAATTGTAAAGTCTTTATTCCTCAAATCATCACTGCCTCACTACTTTGGCAAAGAAAAATGACAGTTTCTCTAAGAAATACAGATTCCAGTGAAAATGGGTTTGTTGTGCTAAAAAAGTCCTGCACACCAGATTGTAACGAGGTAGGAGCCAGGGTGTGAGTGGCAGCACTGCTCCATCCATCAGGAGCACACCATGGACCCCGTGAGACATCCCCTTGCTCCCTGCTCCCTCACTGCATCCCTGCTCACCTCTGAGTCCCAAAACCTCAGCAGAAACCCCCACACCTGGAGCACAGCCATGGAAGGGCAGGGCTGCCCCTGACCAGCTGCTGCCCTCCTAGGCCAAAGTCTCTCTGGGCACCCAGCTCAGCTCTCAACCTACTGCTGGTATTTTAAAGAGCTTTTCTGAGAATTAGAGCTGTAGAAATAACAATTACTTAGGATCCAAATTCAAAGAATTATGGAACAGTTTGGGTTACAATGGATGTTAAAGCCCATCCAGTCCCATCCCTGGGACAGGGACACCTTCCACTGTCCCAGGCTGCTCCCAGCCCTGTCCAGCCTGGCCTTGGGCACTGCCAGGGATCCAGGGGCAGCCACAGCTGTGCCAAGGCCTGCCCACCCTCACAGTAAAGCATTTTCCCCAATATCTAATCTAACCCTGCCCTCTGCCAGGTTAAACCCATTCTCTCTCATCCTGGCTCCCTTAGAATCCTCCAAAACTGCAGCACAGGAGCTACAACCAGGGAGGGGGATTTAGAAACACAGCCATCACTCTTTAAAAACCCTTTAAAGAAAGCCTGTGTGACTCCACCACACATGGAGATTTGTCCTTGCTTACATCCCCTCCCAAATTTCATCTGGAAAAGCATTTCCTCACCTCCCTACTGACACTCCCTCGAGGTGACACGAACATGCAGAGATGTTGGAACTCTGCTTGCTCCCCATGTTTTCTCATGCCTTGTTTACTTCTAAGCATTCCCATTTCTATAAAAATCTGTTATCGCACCTGTGCAATCATTTTCACTTCAGACAAAACCATTTTTTCTTCATAACGTGTGAATCTATCCAAAATTATTAATTACCAACACAGAATATAATGAGTCTCTGGCAGAGGAGGCTTATTCTAAACATCAACTGTTTCACCTATTATTATAGCATATGAAATTCTGATTAGCTCCAGTATTACACACGTGCTAAAGCTAAACTTCCCAGATCACCTAGTTTCATGGTTGGATTTGGACTTAATACTTGATTTAAGAGCAAAACCCCAGATGTTAAAAAACCAGTTAAGCACTGTAGGCTTTAATAATCCATTGTCCCAGAGGTCACCCCTGGATTCGTGCTCCTCATCACCACACACTGTGGGGGAGAAAGTCCGAAATGAAATGAAATGAAATGAAATGAAATGAAATAAAATACAATAAAATAAAATAAAATAAAATAAAATAAAATAAAATAAAATAAAATAAAATAAAGCCTGTGATTAACTGGAGCACAGCAGTCAGTGGGAGAGGCAGCAGGGAGCAAGGAGGGATCTGTGGATTGGTGAAAGGGCACTGCCAGGAGAACCATGGAGTCCAAGAGCCCCTCTTGGATCCACCTGGGATAGTGCCCATGGCAGGGATTTGGAATGAGATGAACCTTAATGTCCCTTCCAACCCAACCCATTTGATGATTCTGTGATTCAAGGGCAGGTTCTGCATATCTGACCCAAACCTTTACATTTACCTGAGATTCCCACTGGCTGTAGGGAAACAGGAGCACAACAGAAACACAAGAGAGAGCCTGAAGCATGACAGCTCTGTACCCACTGTTACTGTTCAGGGGAAATTCAAGCCCAGCTCTTTTCCCAGGCAGCTTCTGTCTGTCATTGTTGTGATCCAGGGAAGCAGTGGGCTGAGGGGATGTACTCAAGGCAGACAGAGAGATCCCATTTAATACATCTCATAGCTGTGTTTCCATTTGGGCTCCACTCCTCGAGGTACACTGATTCTTTCCCAGTTATTTAAGAGGATTTCTCTCCATGCTTTACAGAAAGGGATTTAAATAAATCAGCGCACAGCAAACTTGTTCCTCCAGCTGGTTTATTTTGGTATCAGGTATATAAGCAAGTGGCTTTGCTGTGCTTAACTAAATTATGTAAAACCCACTCAAAGTTTCCTAAAGCTCTCTTCAAAACTACGAGTCCCCTGTGTTGCTGCAGAACAGCTCACCCAAGGGCTTTGAGGTGGTTTTGTACAGGGTGCCAAAGCTCCAGCACCCTGCTCACCCCCAGGCACGTTTCTGCCTCTGTTCTATTCAACCCAGCGGGAAAAAAAAAGAAAAAAAAAGAGAGAAAAGAAAAAAAAGACCTGTTTAAATCACAAAGCTTTCCCAACAGCTACAGCATTTTGCAGACGTATCAAAATTACAATCAAAGCTGTACACAATCAAAATCAGATTAGACAATATCCAATCAACATAATCAGCGTCGGCGCCTGCCAGCTTTCACACCCTGTGCTACCCAGAGCAGGCTGCCCTCACTCCAGCCTGCTTGAAATAGATGGTCAGAGAGATAAGGAGGGGAGATGAGGCACACAGACACTCAGAAGGCAGGGAAAAGGTGATTTATTGTCACACACAGTGCTTGTTGGTGTGTCCACAGTGACACCTCTGTGCACAGATCCGTGCCCTCAACCCCTCTGCAGCAACACCCAGCTCCTCTCCACCACCATGTGGGCTCTGTGGCAGATTATATTTCCCATTCTTATGTTAATTTGAATTAAATTAAACAGCCAATTATGGGTTCTAAGGATACATTACAAATTAGATTAGCGGGCTGGTCTGAAGCCATTCATCCCACCAGGGCTCCGAGCGTGGAGCAGCTCGTGCTGCTGAATGCCTGCCCATTTACTGTGCACAAAAAGGCATCCAGGATTTTCCACTGTCAAACAGATGACAGTTGTTGTGATTACACATTATTCCCCTTCAAATTAAAACACTGCAATCAGCTGAAACAACAAGGCTCTTCTTGCAAACCCTCTCGTGGCTGGTGCTGCCGGGCAGATGCCACGGGATGCTTGGAGCAGGGAAGCCCTGCAGTGGGGTGGGGACACAGGATGGAGCCTGGCCCTGTCCTAGAGGGGACACTGCCCCTCCTCTGAGGGCCCCCCTTGCCCTCAGCCCCACAGGGAAGCCCTGCAGTGGGGTGGAGACACAGGATGGAGCCAGGTCCATCACAGAGGGGACAGTGCCCCTCCTCTGAGTGCCCCCCTCACCCTCACAGGTATCCCTGTGCACCAGCTGTAGGGGTTGAATAAGATCCAACTGCCCTCAGCATGGCCCCAGGGTTATCACAGAATCATAAAATAGTCTGGGAAGAGACCCTAAGGATCATCTCATTCCAAACCTCCTGCCATGGCATTATCCACCATCCTGCCTCTTTCCACTGTCCCAGGGTGCTCCAAGCTCCATCCAGCCTGGCCTTGGACACTTCCAGGGTCCAGGGGCAGCCACAGCAGCTCTGGGCACCCTGTGCCAGGGCCTCAGCACCTCATAAACCTGGTTCTGCCCCATGCTTACACAGGATGGCATCATACCAGGTACAACCAACCTCCAACAGCAGCAAAATTGTATTTAAAAACACTTATTCCATCTTGAATACTTATTGTTTAACTAACAATACAAAATTGCTATTTGAAACACTTTATCCATCTTGAAATCCAAGTCTGAGCAGGGGTCCCTGCACCCCCTCCATCCAACAGCAGGTTGAGGGTCAGAAGACAGAGAGCTGGAGGGGAGGTGATGTTGGGGTGGTTGGAATGGGGAGAGAGGCTCTGGCCCCTGGCAAGGTGATACCCAGGCCATGTCCAGCACCAAGAGGAGTCAGAACTGGCTGCTCCCTCCCAGCTCACAGTACGGGGCTGGGGATATGATATTGGGAATGATTTGAGAGGAAAGGCAGAATTCCTGAACCTTTTGCAAGACCAGGGGCTGGCCTGCACAGCCAGGCTCCACTGCTGAGCTGCCAGGAGCCCCTGCAGCTCTTGGAGACACCCCAGTGTGGTCTCCTGCCAACACTGCTCCCCACCACAGGGACAACCTGCCCATATCTCCCAGACCTGCTGCATTCCCTGCTGCTTTTCAGGACAGGGAGGCAGAGATGGACAGGAGGCATCCCAGGTGCCCAGGAGAGGGCTCTCAGGTGGGAGGCAGCTCTGGCGAATGCCTGTCCATGGCAGGTGGCTCCTGTGCTGCCAACACAGGGCACATCTGGGGGCTGTGGCCTGATGGGCACAGTGACCCTGTCACCCTCTGCCATGGACCCAAAACCACCCTTGATGCTGCTGCAGCTGCTGCTTCACCTTTTGCTCCTGTGCTGCACCTCCTGCACTGTAAATGAAGCCAAACCCCAGCAACTCCCACCAGCCATCCCAAAACAGAGCCTGGGGAGCATCCCCAGCACTGCAGCAAAGAGGAGGATGGGCCAAGGGACATCCAGGTGTCTGAATGTCACACAGATCTGAGGGACCCAGCCAAGGACATCCAGATGTTTGAATGTCAACAGCTCTTAGGGACCAGCTGGGACCCAGCCAAGGGACATCCAGATGTTTGAATGTCACACAGCCCTTAGGGAACCAGCTGTGACCCAGCCCAGGGACATCCAGATGTCTCCATGTCACACAGCTCTGAGGGACCAGCTCTGAGCCAGCCAAGGACATCCAGATGTTTGAATGTCATACAGGTCTTAAGGACCAGCTGTGACCCAGCCAAGGACATCCAGATATCTGAATGTCACAGAGCTCTGAGGGACCAGCTGTGACCAGCTGTGACCCCGCCAAGGGACATCCAGGTGTCTGAATATCACACAGCTCTGAGGGACCAGCCAAAGCCATGGCAGAGCCATGTTCCAGAAGACACTGCAGATCCTCATTCAGGTGACTCAGGAGGGAGGGACAAGTGCTGGGCATGTCCATAAATGATGCCTTCAGCTTCCTCCTGCCTTTACTCTCCTGTTCTCCTTTACAAACCACCCCACAGCCAGGCAGCACCATCTCTCTGCACTGCCTGTTGGTGTTAATCACACAGGACATGGCTTGCCAAGGACCTGGGACACCTTTCTCCTCCTTGGCAGCATGGCAAATGCCCAGTGACCCCAATTCTCCACTGAGTCATGTTCTGTGTGATTATCCCTGAGGATCCACGAGTTGCAGCCAAGCGTTGATTCAGAGAAATGTTCTTCACAGTGAGGGGGATAAAGATTTGTAGTATTATTGCAGGTAAATATTTGCCCTGTCAAAAAGCATTCAGCAGTAAATGTGAGCTTGAGAGAGAACATTTGTTCTTGGGAAGGTACAAGGAAATAGGGAGGCTGCTGCAATCTATCCAGGTGACACAAACACCTTGTGTGACAGTGTTCACAGGGGTCTCAGGTTGAGGGAAGAGATGAGGATCTGACTCCATGTTTCAGAAGGCTGATTTATTATTTTATGATATATATTACATTAAAACTATACTAAAAGAATAGAAGAAAGGATTTCATCAGAAGGCTAGCTAAGAATATAATAGGAAAGAATGATAACAAGGGTTTGTGGCTCGGCTCTCTGTCTGAGCCAGCTGGACTGTGATTGACCATTAATTACAAACATTCAACATGGGCCAATCAAAGATTTACCTGCTGCATTCCACACCAGCAGATAATCATTGTTTACATTTTGTTTTTGAAGCCTCTCAGCTTCTCAAGAGGAAAAATTTTAAAGAAAAGATTTTTCATAAAAGATGTTTGCGACAACCATGGACTCTGTGCCATCCCTCATCTAACTGGGCTTTTCCTGAAGCTAATGCAAAAACTCAGTGACACTCCTGACACTTCAGAGGTGAGATGGCTCTAAAGAGACCCAAACTAGCCTGGCAAGCCTGAAAAGTGAGGAAAACATTGATGTTTGTGAGGCTGAGAGGTGCTGCAGCTTGGGCTCCTGGTGGCACAAGGAGCACAGGGAAGTTATGGGGTGCCCACCCC
The DNA here is from genome assembly GCF_028551555.1 of Melozone crissalis. Classification (NCBI taxonomy): domain Eukaryota; kingdom Metazoa; phylum Chordata; class Aves; order Passeriformes; family Passerellidae; genus Melozone; species Melozone crissalis. The sequence continues at coordinate 12,405,518 of NW_026535795.1, read as the reverse complement.
ATCCCATGAGCTGTGATGGCAATCCCCCCAACCCAGTCCCAGGGACAGCACTCTGCCACCAGCACCACACAGGGAAGGAGCTGCAGACAAGCAGCCAGGTGGTTTGGGGGTATCTTGATTTCTCCAAAGCTGGATGATGTGTCAGTCAGGAGACAGAGAAGCACACGGATGGATTTGCCATACAGACATTCCCTATTCCCTACACATATCTCGAAGGTGCCAATGGTCACAGCAACTGCAAGGATCAGGTTGACAGAACACCTTGAGCCACAGAAAGAGTCCAAACACAAGGAAGAAGGTAAAATCCAAGCTTTCTGAGGACCAGCTGCCCGTATTTCCCCAAAAGCCTTTGGTCTCCTCTCCCACTGCACCCATTACTCACACAGGCACAATCCTATTTGCCAGAAGGGGATTTTGATACAGTTCTCCAGCAGAGAAACCAGAGGGGTTTTGTGCTCATTTCATGGCACTGAAGCCACGGGGACAGAAATGGCAAGGAAATCCCTTGGGACATTGCTAACTCCAGAGAAAAGCTCAGGGGCCAGCACAGAATGGATGGGTGCTTGCTGTGGGGTGCCCCTTCCATCACCCCTTCTGCAGGCAGGGATGGCACAGGGCTCCTGTTCACACCTGGGGTCCCCCAAATCCGGGGATTCTTGCCAAGAAGTGAAGCAGGGCTGATTTTCTGCCTCAGCAGCTCTGGGTTTTAGGAATGGAAATTGATTTGCCTCATCCTCACACCCAGAGATCTGTGTGAATACGAGGGTCAATGAATTATGTGGGGAGAGGTGGATAAATACTGGAAAGAAGTATTTATTAACAGTCAGTCACATACAATCTACAAATTGTCTTTGAAGTGTTCCCAGGCCCTGCTACATTAATTTTCACATGCTCAGGTTTTTTTACTAGGGGAATGCTGTTGAAAAGGGAAAATGAGTTCTTGCCTGAGCAGAAATGTGCCCTGGAAGTGTCTGCACAATATTCAGCAAGAGGCTGGGGGCACAGCAGAGCAGCAGGGAAGCTGTGGGAGAGTGAGCTCTTCCTCCTGTGTGTTCTCCTGGGTTTCAAATCATAGAAACACTGAATATTTTGGGTTGGAAAGGACCTTAAAGTCCATCTTTTTCCGAACCCCCTGCCATGGGCAGGGACACCTCTCACTGTCCCAGGCTGCTCCCAGCCCTGTCCAGCCTGGCCTTGGGCACTGCCAGGGATCCAGGGGCAGCCACAGCTGCTCTGGGCACCCTGTGCCAGGGCCTGCCCACCACCAGAGGGAACAATTCCTAATTTCCAATCTCCCATCCATCCCTGCCCTCTGGCAGTGAGAGCCATTCCCTGTGTCCTGTCCCTCCATCCCCTGTCCCCAGTCCCACCTCAGCTCTCCTGGAGCCCCTTCAGGCCCTGGAAGGGGCTCTGAGCTCTCCCTGGAGCCTTTTCTTCTCCAGGTGAGCACCCCCAGCTCTCCCAGACTGTTCCCAGAGCAAAGATTATTCTCTCCAAAAACCCCAAGCAAGTGCTGGTTGTCCCAAAGACCAAACCCCCACCTCCCCATTCCATGGGCATTGCTCTGATGCAGACTCTACACCACAACTGCAGCACAAATCCCTTCCCAGCTCTTCTGGATGGCTTCACCTTTGAATCAGCAGCATGTTTATACCTTTAAACTTCACATGAGTTGAACCTCTCCCATCTCCTGTAGATCCCATGCACTCCTGCAGCCACAGCTCTTCCGAAAGCCTGGATGGTTTCAACCAACCCTGACAGCTCAGAAAGGTCTCTCTTGTACACATTTTACAACAATGTCTGTTTCATTAAGCCATTTGTCCACAGAGGGTCCTAAACACTCTTGCTTGTCCTAATAACCTTGGGTGTCCTCGGGAAGTTGCCACAATGGCAAAGGGAAGGCTGTGGTGTGGTGCTCAGCAGGAGGGGGCTATGAAGGGAAAAATATCCACAGGGAACAGAAAATCTCAGTTCACACCAAAATAAAATTTTAAAAAAAATTGAGACTTGCATCTAATTCTGCATTTTGGGGGGTTATTTTACATGCATATTTTACATACATATTTTTAAGGCCAGAAACAACATTGTCAGGACCCTCTGGCCCCAACCTGTCTGTTGTGTGGGTAGGAAATGAAGAATAAGGTGCCAGTTATTTATAATTATCTGAAGGACAGACAATCCCTGAGATTCAGCCTGGCCATTCTGCTGCATCCCCTCCCATGGCACCACAAGCTCACAGTCAGGTTTGATATTGTCCAAGCTGCTCTTGACCTGCATCACCACTTCACCAAAAAAAGCTAAAAATAATGGAGTTCTATGAACAATTTAGAGCAAAAGAAATCAGCCTTATTGTAGGCTTTTAAAAAGGCTCCCAACTCTCTCTCTCCCTCTATTTTTTTTTTTTAATCAGTATCTTATCCAGAACTGGAATCCTGTCAAGAATAGTGGATAGCAGGGAACTATAACTTCTTATTATGTGTATAGTGATTTTATGAATTCAGTGGGGAATGAAATGCAATTTTGTCAGACTTGTCTGTGTTCATAATGACCAAGTCAAATTAATCATCATGGATAATACTCCTGTGTCAGCCATTCAAGAGATTTTTTAATAGAATTTTTCTGATTCATGTCTTGCAGTACATCAGATCTGTAGTAATGCAGGCTCTTCTAAAAATCAGTGCAATTATGGCTTCTTGTTGGCCTGTCATTTTCCTGGAATAAAAATGTCTCTGCAGAAGTCATATACTGTACATAAACCAAAATGGAAAACAAAAATATAGTTACAATTAGGCTTGATTTTTTGCTAAAGATTTAATATCTTTTTGAGGCCATTATTTATAGGCAGTCCATAAAGCTCCAGAGTGCGAGGTGAAGATGGACGGGTTTATCACAACACAGACCAATTTTATCCTGCTTGTCATTCCTCCTTTGATTGCCCTGTGAGTTAGTGGCTTTTGCAGGCATGGAAATGACTATCCCATAGAACAAACAGGGGATAGGTAATGGGTTTGCAGTCAAATTATTGTGTTTATTAAAAATGTATCCAGGAAAGCCCACTCAGATCCCAAAGGGCTCTTGCTCAGGAAAATCTCTGGTTCAAGCAAAGGTTACGGTTTCCATAAAGGCAGCTATGGATGGAAGGGGCAGCAGTGCAGCAGGCAGGGGTGCAGAGAGGATTAGGAGTGCTGTGTTTATCCTCCCGAGGAAACAGAGACAGACAGACCCCTAATTCCCTGGTGACACAGACAAAAATGAGTTTTGGAAGTAGATACCCCCAGGAATAAAGAGGAAGAAAAATGTAATCACCCAAATCTCAGCCTTTCCTGCTTGCATGGCAAGGCAGCAGCTGCCTCATAGGAGAGGGGAGGGCAGGACCCTGCCAGAGCCCCACAGAGCCAGCTGTCCCTCCAGAGCCACCTCCTGATGCCACCAGGTGCCACCCCTGTATGGCAGCACTGTGGTGGTGTGCACAGGGGTCCCAGGATGAGGGAAGAGATGAGAATCTTGACTCCATGTTTCAGTGTCACAGACATCTTTTCATGAAAAATCCTTTCCTTAGGATTTATCCTCCTGAGAAGCTGGGAGGCCTCAGGAACAAAATGTAAACATTGATTATCTGCTGCTGCTGTGGAATGCAACAGGTGCATCACCAACAGGTGATTGGCCCATGTTGGTTGTTTCTAATTAATGGCCAATTACAGTCAGCTGGCTCAGACAGAGAGCTGAGACACAAACCTTTGTTATCATTCCTTCTTGTTCTATTCTTAGCTGGCCTTCTGATGAAATCCTTTCTTCTATTCTTTTAGTATAGTTTTAATATAATATATATAATATAAAAATAAATCAGCCTTCTGAAACATGGAGTCAAATCCTTGTCTGTTCCCTCAACCTGAGACCCCTGTAAACACGGTCACAATTCAGAAGGTTGATTTATTATTTTATGATATATATTATATTAAAAGAAAATTATACATTAAACTATACTAAAAGAATAGAAGAAAGAATTTCATCAGAAGGCTTGAAAGGAATAGAAAGGAAGGAAGGATAATAAAATCTTGTGGCTGCTCACAGCCTTGACACAGGTGGCTGCCATTGGTCATCAAGTAAAAACAATTTCCCATGCTGGGTAAACAATTCTCCAGATCACATTCCAAAGCAGCAAAACATGGAGAAGCTGAAGCTTCTCAGCTTTTCAGGAGAAAAGACCCTGGCAAAAAGATTTTTCATAAAATATGTCTGTGACACAGCACCACATCCCTGCACAGAGGCCTGCAACTGCTGGATACACAGATCATGGAATCACCCTGGATGGGTTTGGGCTGGGAGAGACCAGAAAGCTCACCCAGCCCTGCTCCCTGCCATACCTCCTGGTACCCCAGGGTGCTCCAACCCTATCCAGATGGGATATTAAGGCTCAATTCCTTTAAACTTTACAGACCTTCTCCCATCTCCTGTGGATCCCATGCAGTCCTGGAGCCACAGTTCTTCCCAAAGCCTGGATGGTTTCAACCAAACCTGACAGCTCAGAAAGGTCTCTCTTGTACACATTTTACAGAAATGTGTGTTTCATAAAACCATTTGTCCACAGAGGGTCCTAAACATCCTTGCTTGTCCTTAGGACCTCTGCTGACAGCATTTGCAGAAGAATTCAGAGTTGGTTTACACAAACACCAGCAATACCCAGGGCTCTGCAAACCTTTTGTTGTGCTCCACATGCAGGGCTGGGCTGGGGGGCACCTTTGATGTACCTGGGTGCCCCAGAGCAGCAGCTCGGCTCACCTGTGTTTTCCTTACCTCCCCAGGCTGCTGAGGGAGCTGTTTTCTTTCCCTGCTGTTCCCTTTCCCTGCTGTTTCCATTCCCTGCCTGTTTCCTTTCCCTGCCTGTTTCCTTCCCTGCCTGTTTCCTTTCCTTGCTGTTTCCTTCCCTGCCTGTTTCCTTTCCCTGCCTGTTTCCTTCCCTGCCTGTTTCCTTTCCTTGCTGTTTCCTTTCCCTGTTGTTTGCTTTCCCTGCCTGTTTCCTTCCCTTGCTGTTTCCTTTCCTTGCCTGTTTCCTTTCCCTGCCTGTTTCCTTCCCTGCCTGTTTGCTTCCCTGTCTGTTCCCTTTCCCTGCTCTTTCCTTTCCCCGTTTCCTTTCCCTTCTTCCTTTCCCTGCCTGTTTCCTTTCCCTGTTTCCTTTCCATGCTGTTCCCTTTCCCTGCTGTTCCCTTCCCCTGCCTGTTTCCTTTCCCTGTTTTTCCCCAGGCTCTCAGAGCCATCGTGGCAGTGCTCCAGGCAAAGCCGGGAGATGTTCAAGCTCTGCTCCACCTTGGCAAAGCTCTGTCATCTGCCTCACAATCAGCCTCCTTAAAATTGTTTATAATGATTTTTGCCTGGTTTTAAAATGTGTTAAAGATGCTGTACATCCAGCGCAGTGGGATCTAAAATTAGACTGACTAGGCCAGACAAATATAAACCCATTTTTTTCTTTCCTAGGATTTCTCCTGGAAGTGAATTACAAGGAATATCCTATTCTACTCAAGAACATCACACATTTCAGGGAATTATTTGAGAACAGGTTTTACATAATTGGCTTTTTTGTCTCATGGCATACTGAACTTGCATAATGAGCTCAGTGCACTCACAGCAATCCATTGTTGGGCTGGATGGATTTGGTGGAGGGTGCTGGGCCCAGGGTGTGTTACACAATGGTGGATAATGCACTGTAAGCAGGTCAGGACATAAAGCAGCCCAAAAACAGGCACAGGCAAGGAAGAATTAGCAAAAAGCACTCTAAGAAATTAATTCAACCTGGCTTCAGCTGAGCCAGAAGGATGCAGAGCAGGAAGGAAACTACACTCTGCACCACGCTTGTTCCCTTTCAGATTTTGCCTTAGAGTATTTCCCTTGTGCTCAAAACTGAAGGAGTGAAGGGATTAAACAAATCCTTTGTACCACACTTCACATGGATGATGTTTTTGCACCACATTTTCCAGAGTTTCATCTCAGAAGACATGTCCCACGTGTGGCACGTGGCATTCACAGCCATCCCCTGCTCTGGGGTATTGTGGGCAACACAACCCATCTGCAATCCAGACTTTTTCCCCCCAGATATCCCTGTCTGGTTTTTTTTCTCTCATCAGCAAAGAGACATTTTCCAAAGAAGCCCTGCATGGCCCTCACCACTCAGGGCACACCAGAAATGATGTGGGCAAGGCACCAGAGGCACTACCAAGAGCTTATCACCAGTGCTGGAGCTAAAGGGACAATTACAGATTTTTCATAAATGTCCCACACTACCCCTTGCTTTGCTCCCTCTTCCCACACAGAACCAAGGTCCTTAAGCCCAGGCTCTGCTTTTAGTGTGGGAACTCCACAGCACTGAGATGTTGCTCCTGCTCATGGTCCCAGTCCATGCAGAGCAAAGAGCAGTAACAGCTCTTGGTAACCTTTCCTTCACAGTGTGGGTATCAGCCAGATGAAATTTTCATTAACAGGGCCAGACCTGGTACTTTGGCTAAATTTCTTGTTATTTCTTGTTGCCCACATCATCACAAACCCACTCAGATTTGAGCCCTCACCCTTCCCAAGCCAGGCTTGGGACCCCAAAGCAAATTGACAAGAAAACTGTAGATATTAAAAAATAAAAAAAGTAATGTATATATTAAAAAATCAAAAAGTAATAAAGCCCATCAGAAGCAGTGCCCCCCTCCTTGCCACCAGCCAGATCTGATGTGTGTGATTAGCACGAGGAAGGAAGGCAGGGGTGTGGGGATGGCTTGCATAATGTGGTGCAATCTAGCACCTCCCCCAGGGTGCCCAGCTGCTGCAGAAGCAATTTCACAGCTCATCATCCATTATGAGATTAAAATATTTTTTTTTTTCATCCCGTGAAGTATTAATAAATTGTGCAGGCAGACCAGAGTTAGTGCCATTTACACAAATGGTACTGAATCACCCACCTAGTTATTTCTTAATGGATTGAGTATCTGTGTTCCTCCTTAGCCTGTAATTTAAAAACCTAAATACACAAACCTGTTTATTTGTCTCATCAGGCCCCCAGCCAGCACTTAGTGAGCCTGGGGACAGAGGGACAAAGGCAGAGCTGCTGCCTCCCCTGGACCTGCCCCAGCACTTTACAAGGGAAACAATACCAAAACAGCCACATCCATGGATGGGAAAAGGGAAATGCACCACAAAATAACCCCAAACCCACACTGAAATCCCTCCCTTCTGGAGGCAAAGCTCAGTGAGGCATTGCTGATGCAGTGCAGGTTCTCTGGTACACGAGTGAAGATGTAAAGCTGCAGTCAGAGCACCACTAATGGCTCTTGGAACATCCCTGCTTTATTATGGTATCAGAGAAGAAGGCATGTTTAATGTTTAAACTTCCAACAACAAATGCCTTCAGCAAATATGTTTTATGTATTTATTCAGTGCTTCTTAAGTGGCTGTCGCCTCAACAGCTGAGGTGCTGCTTACCTTTTTATTTTAACATTTATTTTATTGAAATTAAGAATGTACCACAGCTTTGTAAAATGCCACCTTCTTCACTCCCTTCTCTACTCTTTACCCCCAGGAACAGCTTGAAATTCTTCACCCACCCATCCACTGCCAAACATTTCAGCCTGCCAGGAACTTGCCAAAATGGGGAAAGGAAATGAACTGAAATCAGCAGGGTGATAAATCAGCAGGGTGATAAATCAGCTTCCCACGTTATCCCAAAGGCCCTCAGCCCCCAAACCTGGCTCTGGGGACATGTGCCAAAGGCAAACACTCCTGAGTCAGCTCTGCCAAAGCAAACCCTGAGGTGGGACAGACAGAGCATGGACCCAATTCCAGTGGCAGTGACAGGGTATGGTTGGCTGTCACAGACATATTTTATGAAAAAGAGAAGCTGAGAGGCCTCAGGAACAAAATGTAAGCATTGATTATCTGCTGCTGTGGAATGCAACAGGTGCATCTGTGATTGGTCTCATGTGGTTGTTTTTAATTAATGGGCAATCACAGTCCAGCTGTTTTGGACTGTCTAGTCAGTCACAAGATTTTATTATGATTCCATTCTTTGCCTTTCCTTGCTAGCCTTCTGATGAAATCCTTTCTTCTATTATTTTAGTACAGTTTTAATATAATATATATCATAAAATAATAAACCAGCCTTCTAAAACATGGAGTCAGATCCTCGTCTCTTCCCTCATCCTCGGACCCCTGTGAACACCACCACAGTTGGCCAAGGGAGGTCTGTGACAGATTGACCATGGGGTTGGGATGTCTCACTCTGTGCAGATCCTAAATATGCACAACTCAGCAAGAGAATCACACAATCACAGAATCACTGAGGTTGGAAAAGACCTTCAAGACCATCAAGCTCAACCTCTGGCTGTCCATACCCCCTGAACCCAGTGCTCCCAGTCCATGTGATGTCAAAGTCAGAGCAGCTGTGGCTGCCCCTGGATCCCTGGCAGTGCCCAAGGACAGGGCTTGGAGCCACCTGGGACAGTGGAAGGTGTCCCTGCCCATGGCAGGGATGGAACTTCAAGGTGAACTTCAAGGTCCCTTCTCTCCCAAAGCATTCCATGATAATCACACAGGATTTCTCTGCACCTCCTCTGCATTTGCTGAGAGCCACAATTATGACTCTTCCTTCACAACCACAGCTCCAAGAATTTTGTTCTTTTTCCTCCCTTACCCAAAGCAGAAGCTGTCATGTCACAGGAGCACAAAGGTGCTGGGGCTGTTAGGGAAAGCAGGAAGCACCAAGAGACTCGTGACAGAACTGTGAGAACGTGGTGCATGGCCAAGTATCCAAATCCCCAGAGTAGGTGTGAAAATCTCAGCCTTAAGCCTCCAATATGTGAATTTTGGGAAACAAACAGATTTTATCTTTAACAATTTTAACAACTTTTTTTTTTTTTTTTTTTTTTTTTTTTTTTTTTTTTTTATTTAATAAAGCCAGGCTTATATATGGTATCTAAAAAAAGGCTGGAACACAACATGGCTGGGTGAGGCTCATCTATGCCCTCAATCAGACACTCATCAAATTCCTTCTGAAGCATTAAACAACCTGGACAAAATGAGCAGTGAGAGTAGGAACCATCCTTTCAGGAGGAAGGCAAAAAGGAAAATCACCACATTAATAATCAAAATAGCAATGTTTCCCTAAAGTAATGACAACTGTCCATCTAGGAGGGCAGCCAGGGCATCAATGTGCTGCTCACAGCCAGGAGCCTGCACCAAGAACCAGCTCCAGTGCTGGCACTGGCAGACCCAGAGGCCATGGACAACATTTGTGCACACAGGGAATGGCTGTGCAGAGGAAAAGAAGGTGCAAGAGGGCTCACATCCACAGCAGGCAGGTGTGTGGGGATACCCTCATAACACAACCAGAAAGCCCAACCAAACACCCAAGGGCGGAAGGGAAACCCAGCCCCATCTCTCCAGAGGCCAAACCACCTGAAACTCTCCATTCATTGAGCAGCTTCAAAGGTGTTTCTGTTATTTTCACTGGTTTAGAAACACCAGGAACCTGAACTGATCTAAAAAACTGGGCAGAAGTGGAAGAGTCAAAATGAGAGGGAGAGATGCTGATGGAGAGGAAGGGGAGGCTCTGAGCACAACAAGGCTGCACAAAACAAAGCCAAAACATCAACCCCATGGTAAAAATTCACATTTTCCCAGTGTACTCAAGGGCTGCAGCTGCTATCTGTCAAACCCAAGCCCACACAAGGCCTAGATATTTCCACAAACCTGGGATGACTCAGAGCCAAGTGCTTCTATTGCCAGTTCTAGCACCAAACTGGACACCTCGAGTCCCACTTGGTGTTACCAAAAAGCTTCAGCCCAGTCTGACCCCAAACACAGCCAAAATGGGACACATTGTCTGCAAAGCTAACTGCATCAGCTTTCATCACTTCTCCTCCCATCCCTATTCTTGATATCAAATAACAGGAATCTCTTTCCAGACTGAAACAGAGTGAGAAAGAAGTCAAAAACCAAGGATTGCATGGACAAAAGGGGAGGAAAGCAGGTGTCTCTAACAGGGATATTGCAGCACTCCTCCATGCACTAGTCTGGAAATCAGGACAGCAGAACTCCACTGCATGATCCACTTGCTGTGTTTCAAAAATTAAACACCATCACATGAGCTGCTCACAGCACTCCAGAGTTTCCTGCACTTTAGAGAACATCTTTCTTTTTTTTTTATTTTAAAACATTTTTTTGGATCTTCAGCATTTCTGTGGAGATCCTGGTAAGATTCTTCCTAAAGTGGCATTCAAGTGCATTCAGTAACTTGCTCTCAATACCAGTGTGGGTTCCCTGGTTTGTACCCAAAAAATGTGACCTGTTGCTCCATCTGCTTGCAGGAGTGATGGGCATTGTCCTGCAGCTGGATCCAGCCTGGAAACAAGCACCTTTTGGATGTTTGCTTCCAAAATGCACCAGGAATCCATGAAGCCTGGGAAAGAAAGCTCCTCAGGAGAAAAGCAGCTCCCATGGGGAGCCTGAGCCCTCAGCACCACGTAGGTGTGTGGTTTTGTTTAGAAGTCATCTGGAATTCTTAAAATAAATTTGCTAAATTGTCTTCCAGAGACTGATGGCTTTCTTTTCTTTTTTTTTTTTCCCCTCCTTAATAAACTTTCAGGGGTATCTTTATTGTTATGTCTAATTTTAGCCAAAACTAACATTTCCTGAGATTCAATTTCTCTCATAATTGTTGGAAGGAAACTAAACTGTCTGCTGTAAACATTCACTGTATTGTGTGAAAAGTATCTTTATTACAGCCCACTGGGAATACTGATAAAATTCCCAATCCTGGCCTTTCCTCACTTTTTTTTCTTAGAGCTCACTCTCTTCTCTTACATACCCATTAGTGTCAGTTCAAACATTCTGCGGGCGAGATATGAGAACTTAAAATATATTATTTAACAATCAAGGGTGGAATAAAGACTTGTGAGCAGTAAGATCCTTTCTGCCTTCCCTTTTGGTGCTTTCTATTATAGAAAATGAGGATGGCTATTCCATTTGTCTGCGTTCGTGCTCAGAGTTGATGTAAAAAATCTCATTAGTTTAGTCTGACATATATTCAATACAGTCTATGTACATATTTTTTTTCATTCTATTCTACAGCTGCAAAATGATACTAAATTTCATCAGATTGGAATGAAAACTGTGGTCTTGGAACATTTCCCTTTAAGGGCCTTATATTTATTCAGAATTCATGAATCATTTTCCAGTAATACAACTATAATTATTCTTAAAGTGTTATGTTTGAAGGTTTAATATGAAATACTTGCAAAAAGCTCTTTTTCACTTTGATAGTTTGTAATCTTCATGGTAATCAGATCAGTTAGCTCCTTCCCACAGCAGCCAGGAAAATACAATTTAATATGAATCTCATACTCTTCACTCATGTTTTAATTAAAGTAATAAAAGCCAAGTAATATTTTGCCCTTTATGGCGTACACAGATGTATAGACCTGAGCTAGACAGCCTCACACCCAGCACTCTTGATGGCAGCTGATGGATTTGCTGCTTTGAGGTAAGTATAATTCAGGCTGGCTGGTGGTGGTGGCAGTGATGGGTGAGACCCAGCTCAGCCATGGCAGAACTACCCAAACAGGTGATGGAACATGGGCCAAACGTGGAGCTCGTGGAGCTGCTGTGACCACCGCCCTTCAGCTGGGTCCTGTGTCACAGCTCAGCTCCCTGGGGAAGCTGCCTACCCTGGTGTTTTGTTTCCGCCATGGCTCTGACCAGCCTGGCCTGGTGTGTCACCTGAGAGGGAGAGATCCCAGCCTTTCCCAAAGGAGCAGGAGCACAAGGACTGGTGACATTCTCTCCCCAGCCAGTTCAGGTCCCCTGTCCCTGATTTTTGGTTCCCACCATGGCTCTGACCAGTGTGGTGTATCACCTGAGAGGGAGAGATCCCAGCCTTCCCCAAACACCCAGTGCAAACAACTAAATAACTATTGAGTGCAATACAACATTCCCCAGAGGAGCAGGAGCACAAGGACTGGGGGCATTCTCTCCCCAGCCAGCTCAGCTCCCCTACTCTGCCCTGATTTTTGGTTTCCACCACGATTCTGATCAGCCTGGCCTGGTGTTGCACCTGAGAGGGAAGATCTAAGCCTCCTCCCAAAGGAGCAGGAGCACAAAGACTGGTGGCATTCTCTCCCCAGCTAGCTCAGGTCCCCTGCCCAGCCTCATGAGCGAGGGGAGGTTGGAGTGAACAGAGCCTGGCTCTGAGCAGAAGGAGCTGGATGGCTGCACTTGGGATCCACAGCCCTCATCATCCTCCAGGGCCTGCAGAGCCATGACATCATGGAATCCTTCAGGGAGGAAAAGCCTGAATTTAGTCAGTATCATCAAGTCCAACCTTTGGCCGATGGCCACCTTGTCCCCATCCCAGAGCACTGAGTGCCATGGCCAGGTGTTCCTTGGACATCTCCAGGGATGGGGACTCCAAACCTCCCTGGGCAGCCCCTGACAATGTCTGACCACCCTTTCAGTGAAGAAATTCATCCTGATATCCACTCTAAATCTCCCATGGCAGAGCATGAGGCCATTTCCTCTTGTTCTGATGGTATTTGCCTGGGAGCACAGCCCAACCCACACCTGGCTGTCCCCTCCTGTCACAAGGAGCTGTGCAGAGCCACAAGGGTCCCCCTGAGCCTCCTTTTCTCCAGGCTGAGCCCCCTCAGCCCCTCCTGGAGCTCCAGACCCTTCCCCAGCTCTGTTCCCATCTCTGGACACTCCAGTCCCTCAATGCCTTTCTCATGAGGGGCCCAGAATGGGGCACAGCAGTCGAGGTGCCCCAGCAGAGCCAGCACAGGGGACAATCACTGTCCTAGTGCTGCTGGTCACTCAATTTTGGGTACAGATGCTCTGCTGATGGTCCTGCCCTCGTGGGGTGGAATGGAGCCCAACCCTGCACGTGCCCAGGGCAGCCCCAGACCTGGCACACAGAGAAGGGCTCATTCTGTCAGAGGGGCTTTCCTTTCTGCCCAGGCCTTCATCCAAACGCTGAAGTGGAAAATAACATTTTCTTGCTGGAAGTGAGTGGCTCCTCAGTTAATCACTGTGTTGTGACAGCAAATCCAAACAGCAGCTCAGGATGGGTCTCTGATGAGGAGGGAAGAGGTAATCAATCAGTTGGGAAAGGAAATCCCAAGAGCAATGGGCTGGGTATTTTCTTCCACACTGCTGCAGCCCACAGAGCTGCATTTCCACAAATAAACAGAGTTTTCCAGAGCAGCTCCCCAGAGGTCCATTAGAGAAGCAAACCACCCTGTGCAGGAGCCAAACCCAGCCCCCCAACAGGACATGGGTGTAGGAGCAACAGGGTCAGGACAGACGGACACGAGAGATCTCTGCAGCCAGGGCTGGAACTTGGGGTTTATTGCAAAGGGCCTGGGGGCAGGGCCCTGCTGGGAGCTGCCAGACACAGCCCAGAGCAGGCCCGAGAGAGGAGAGGGGGAGAGAGAGAAGGCAAGAGCGTGGTAAAAAGGAGAGAGTAAAAGAGTAAAAGAGAGAGGATGAAAGAGTAAAGAGGGTAAGAGAGTGAGGCTCCCGTTCCAATACCATAAATCTTCTTCTGTGTTGAATATTCTGATTCTCACCAACCAATCTAGTACAATATACAAATCCTACAGCATTTCCATACAGCCTATAAGAATCATTACATTACCATACTGTGTTACATTTAAACCCTGAAAACTCCTCTTTGGGCCCCTTCTGCCAAGCTGTAGGGTCTGCTCTGACCCTTGGGCCTGTCTGCAAGCAGAGGGTGTTGTTCCATCAAAAGGGAATCACCTTCAGCTGGCCATGCCATTGTTTTCCAGTTGTTCAGTAACTGAGGGATCTCAAAGCTTGCTTTCATTTCAATCTCACTTATAGTTTCCATATTCTCAAAATCTTTTTCCAGGCAATCATATTGATAAGGCTTTCCTGTTTCATCTTCCCCAACACACGGGAGGAAATCCTTGCTCATCACAGCTCCCTGAGGACACTGGGGCTGCACTGTCAGAGCTCAGCACCAGTCCCTGGCAGGCACAGGGCTCCCTGTCACGCTGTGTCACAGCAGGAATTCGGGACACACACCGAGGAATCAGCTCAGCACAAGGAGCTGCAGGATCCCAAGGCACAAACAGCTGGTGGATGAAAGCTCTGGGATTGCCTTTGGCTGCCACCACTCCAGGCCAGCCCAGGAGCAGCAGGAATGGCCCTGGTGAGGGTTTAAAGCACACATAAGCACCACAGCAACCTGAGAGCTGTGCTTTAAAGGGGGTCTGCACTCTCCAGGGCTGCTCCAGGCTGTCCCCCATGCAGGTCTCACCTTGCCCTGGGCCATGCTGGCCATCAAAGACACTGGCCCTCTTTACACCATGGCAGTCCCTTCACAGCAGTAAAAGCACAAGGGAAATTCTTGATAAAGTGGCACTTTCTTGCCCAAAGCACATCACCTTCCCCTATCATTTGCTGCTCTTTTAGGAGCCATTGGCTTTACAAGCCCAGCAGCATTGCTGGACAGCCAGGCCATGTGTCCTCATGCCACAGGAGCCACCCTGCACTCAGCAGATCCTGTTCAGTCTGACTGGACCTCAGCTGTGCCCCACAGTGCTCTGAAGCTGTCCCAGTCCATCTCCTTCCCCCTAGAGCACACAGGGGACATTCCTGGGGTCTGGGACACACCTTTCCTGCAGCTCTATGGGGGGGCATGGTGGAATTTCAGCACCAAGAACCACCCATGTCCAATCCTCTATCAGAACTCATCTTGGTACCAGTATTTTCTATGTGGAACCCTTCAGATCAAGATGTAGCAGTTTCTCAGGGGGATGGACATGGTCCTGCTGCTCCTTCTCTGCCACCCCAGGCTCCCATCACCTCCCCAGCTCTGCTGCCTCCAGCCCGGGGCCAATCTCCTGCACAGACTGGATTTTTATTATTAGTTTTTAAATGTTTCACTGTTTACAGACCTTTTCATTGCAAAAGAAATCCCAGCTCTCGCTGAAGCTCCTCAGGCATGTTTTGATTCCACATGTCACAGAACAAGGGCTACAGCCAGATGTGCTGCTTAATACAGACACTCTTTTTTGGGTCAAAAACATTCTCTGAGTTGATTCATATCCCAGAAACCCTTGGACAGACACAGGAAAAGACAGGGAAGGGTAGCTGCTGGGGCTGGCTATGGTCTCCAGGGGCCCTTGGAGAGTGGTGGATGCTGTGGCCAGCCCTCAGTCTGTCCAGTGTGGTGTGTGTCCTCCAGTGCCCCTGAGGATCTCCTTCTCCCTCCTGCCTTTGGCCCTAAACCTAAACCTCTCAGCAATCTTCTTGATGAAATATCTGCACATGAAATTCAGCCACCACAACACTTTCAGTGTTTCCCATCCCCACCAGGTGCTCTGTGCCACCTAACAGGTGTCCTCAGCTGTTTGAGATGCTATTTCTTTTTTCCCTTTTTCCCCAGAGTGAGTGCAATGGAAGCAGAGACCATCCATTTTGGTCTAGGAGTGGCTCAATTGCATCAGTTTTTCACTCTTTTGGTGGCTGTTTTTCAAACACCCTATTGCTAAAAACTCAGGAGTCCCTTGAGACCAAGGGTTGAAGATGGTGCTCACTCTTCTTGTAATACAAAAGGATTTTCTTATTATTATTTTACTTAAACATTATAGCTGGCCTTGCAGCAGCAGTAAAACCTCCTCTTGCTATGACTAAGCTACAGGAATCACTTCCTGACTGTACCTTTCAAACATTTTGCTGTCACACAGGAGTTCATGCAAAATTCACAAGCCTGGATCATCAGCTGTAGTTGATCTCAATCCCAAGCCCCTCCTGGAAGGGTTTCCATTAGTTGCTGATTATAATAAATGACATGTAACACTCTATTGTTCATTCTAAAATAGCACATGAGATTCTTCCTGAATTGTCTGCTGAGAAAGGCATTTAGGATCTATCAATGTCTCCCCTCTATTTTTTTTTCTTCTCCAGCACAACATATGAAATTATACAGTATTACTCAAAGAACAGCAGGGAGAGAGCAAAAATCTGTATCTTAGCATGGGGGCCTGCAGTGCACACTCCCAAACTCTGTGTAATCCTCTTTCAACTCTGAGTCTATACAAACCTCTCTCTTCCCTTCACCAGGGGTCTTTTATACTCCTATATCTGTATGTTCCTGCAGTATTTGCAATGTATCCTTGTCGAGGGAGTGGGGAGCCAGCAGTTATTTACTTTCAGGTGTGCTCTGCCCCTGATGGGGCCAATTCCACACTTCAAAAATACAGATTATCTGCAGATTGGAAGAGACCAAGATTCTGCATGGGCACAAGAGAGTAAAGTCCAAAGAGCACAAGGCAGCTGGGGATTGAGGAGCACCAGAGCTCTCCATGCCTTAAAAAAGGAGGCCATATTGCTCCTTATTTAACTCCTCACTTACATGTGACTTCCTTTAACACTGACCAACCTCTGATATCATCTGTTCCTGTGATCAACAGATCAAGACAAAATCAACAGAATATGGAGCCCCCAAACCTCCCTCCTCAGTTATTCACTCAGAGGGTGGTGAAACACTGGCACAGATTGCCCAGAGAAGCTGTGGATGTCCCTGGGAACACCCAAGGTCAGCTTGGACAGGGTCCTGAGCAGCCTGATCTCACTGGGATGTCCCTGCTCCTTGCAGAGGGCTTGAATTAGATGAGTTTCAAGGGTGCCTTCCATCCCAATCCATTCTGGGAATCTGTGAATGTTAAAACAAATTTCTTCATGTGCAAAGGATTAATTAGAAACACCAAAGTTTATTAAGGGACTTGAGTGGAAATGGCACAAAGAATAACCTCACCAAAGGCTCTGATTTTCTGTGCAGACCTTTCTACAAGACTCAAGAGAAGGACACCCTAAGGAATTGCTCAGCCAAGTTTAATGATCTCCTGGGCTCTTCCTGCCTTTCTTCCCAAGCCATCCCAGGTTTGAGGCAGTGGCTGTGGTGACCATGAGCAGCCTGCTGCATTTTATGGGACAAACAAAGTGCTGGAAGCTCCTCCAAATTCACACATCTGGTAGGCCAGGGACCAACTGCTCTAAGGACATCTCACACCTGAGCATTGCTTGTTGTTTCCTCACTGTCAGTGGGACAGCAGCCCCACCACTGATGGACTGAAAACCACCTTGGTTCCAGCTCCTGCCCTGGAGGGAGGAGCAAGAATGAGGGCAGGGTGACCCCCACCTTCATTAGGAACATCCAGTTACCCTCCCTCTGCCCAGGGCTCCAGGGCCACCTCAGTCACTGTGCTCTGCCTCCCTGGTCCCCAGCAGGGATGGGGAACCCCTGCACTCACGTGGGTCTGCCCTAGCCCCGGGTTTATTTTATCAAGTGTTGACATTTTGCTGTGATTCAGTCAAGACTGGTGGGAACAACACGCCTGCCAGTATTATGACAAGGTTTGAAGGCATGTTTTATAGCAGAGGCTGCCAAGAGGAGCTCTGTCTCGTCTGGAGCGTTAGCAGAACATGAGGAAGGTATCCATAGCTTCCCACACATCATTAATTTCTAATTATCCTATCTTTGCTTTCTGCATTATCACTTATTTACCAAACAAAGCTTTATTGGACCTCCCAGTTCCTTATAAGCAGCAAAGCCATTGTTATGTTAAAAGCAATGTTCTAAATGTTATTTATTATTTGATAAACCTCATGTAACCCTGAATGAGGACATTAAACGGCAAGAACACTACTTCAAAATCCCATTTTAAATAAGTCACCAAGACAGCTGTGCCTTTATAAAACACATTAGGGTGGCACTCAGAGCACATATGGCTCAGGGATATATACAAATTATACAATTTCTGTCATTCGATCAAATAAGAGGGACGTTTTGACCCCAGAAATGAGTCAAATGCAAGTTGTAATTCCAGCCCCAGCAGAGGCCCTGGTGGTAATGGATCCTGACGGCTGATCAAAGAGCCCTGACCATTTGACCCACCAGATCAGTGACTCACTGTATCTATTATGGCTAATACAGGCCCCAGCGTGGAGATATACGGAGGCAGGGAGATAAAGGGCAATAGATACAGGAGATAAATGTTGATTTATCCACGTTCAGGCACAGGGGGATACCTGGAGATGGATTCCACGTGGGTGGGAAGGGGCGGCCCTGGCTCACCCCACACTCAGGTTCATCCTGGAGCAAGGCTGCAGACAGCTGCTGGGGATGTCTGTGCTCATGATAAATATCATCTCTCACAGCTGCATCTCCCTCAGGGTGTCAGCAAAGCCCCTGTGCCCTGTCCTGAGTCACACACAGCCAGGGAAAATCCACCTTCTGTTTTACACATATCCATAGTGTCGAAGACATCTTTTATGAAAAATCCTTTCCTTAGGATTTTTCCTCCTGAGAAGCTGGGAGGCCTCAGGAACAAAATGTAAACAATGGTTATCTGCTGCTGTGGAATGCAACAGGTGCATCACCAACAGGTGATTGGCCCATGTTGGTTGTTTCTAATTAATGGCCAATTACAGTCAGCTGGCTCAGACAGAGAGCTGAGACACAAACCTTTGTTATCATTTCTTCTTATTCTATTCTTAGCTAGCCTTCTGATGAAATCCTTTCTTCTATTCTTTTAGTATAGTTTTAATGTAATATTAGCATAAAATAATAAATCAGCCTTCTGAAACATGGAGTCAGATCCTCGTCTCTTCCCTCAACCTAAGACCCCTGTGAACACAGTCACATCCATAGCCCCCAGAAACACATCCCTGCCCATGGATTTGCTTTCTTGGCAGTGTAAGTGTGAACAGCCCATCCAGGAGTTACCCAGTCTTACCCTAATGTCCAGAGCCCAGATTAAAGCCCCTTGTGCTGCTTTACACATCAGGTGAGACACTGGATGTCACCTGCAGCAGGTGTCTCACCAGGCTTGGGTGAAATCCTGCCTTTTTCTGTCTTAGAATCCCAGAATGGATGGATGAGAAAAGCTCATCCCTTAAAGCTCATCCCATTCCACCCCTGCCACAGGCAGGGACACCTTCCACTGTCCCAGGTTGCCCCAAGCCCCACTTGATGCCTTGTGAGGGCTGACCTAGACCAGAGACTGGACAGAGCTAAAGAATAAAGCAGGGATTTATTAAAAGGCCTCCATGGATCCACCTTGGGCAGCACAAGAGCCCAGCCAGGGCTGCACCCAAGATGAACCAAAATGGCCCCAAAATGCACAAACGGGCACGGGGTCTGTCACTGTGATCAGTTCTGCTCCATTTGCACCTTGCAGTTCATTGTCCCATTCCAGCTTTAGCCCATGCAATCCCATCCTTGTTTTTCTCTCTCCAGCCCACGGTGTTTGTGCTCTTGGGCTGAGATTTGGATCATTTGTCCTTGGTGCCCAGCTGGAGCAGGAATTGCTTTGTCTCCCTGCTCTGTGCACAGAGCTCACCATCCCCTCATATGATGCTCAGACCCACCCACTAAAGCAGCACAGAATCTGAAAAATATAAAAGCTAAACCTGAGGTATCCCCTCCAACCTGGCCTTGGCCACTTCCAGTGATCCAGGGGCAGCCACAACTTCTCCAGGCATCCTGATCTTCCAGCTGTAGAATCCTGGAATGGTTTGGGTTAGACCCAAAGACCATTGAGTTCCACACCCCCACCATGGGCATGGACAACTTCCACTGCCCCAGGCTGCTCAGTGCTGCTGTGCAGACCTGGCAGCCAAGACCTGGCATTTTTGACACACAGATGGGCACCATGAGCCTGCCAGTAGGAGCAACACACAGGAACAGCTTTAGGAGAACTTTGTCAATTTAACTCTCCTATTTTCAATTGAACTCTCAATTTTTCAGCACTTCATAGCAGCGGGTCCTCTCTGTACCCTCACTTCCAAAAGCAAAGAGCTGCTTTTACATTCTCCCTGGCCTGAACAAACCACAGTGGAGTTGAACAGCCTTTCCATGAGGAGTCACACAAATTAACTTGTTGGGACAAACAACAATGGGCTGGTTGCTCAGCTGGAATAAGCCATGCACTGAAATCTCCTGGGAATAGGCAGAGCACAGGATCCAAACTGGCCAGTGATAAATATTCAGCTCTTTGCTACTTCAAGCTGCCTGTTGCCCTGCTAGTAGCCAGAGATAACTTTGGATGGAGGGGGAAATGCAGAAACACCCCTCTTAAGGCTTTCCATAATTCACTGAGCAGGTACACACTGAGCAGGCACACACTGAGCAGGTACGAGTCACATCCCAAAGCCAGGGAACAGTGGTCCCCAAGGCCATGCCAGGGCCTGGCAGTCCCCACAACTCCATCACATCACCCCCAGCTCCCTGACAAGGCAGGTCCTGCATTTCTTCACCCAGCACAGAGGATGATGATACCTTCTCACAGGCAGAGTTAATCCATGTTTTTAAAGCACCCATGGACTCCTCCCGCAAGTGCAAAATAAAACCAACCTCATTCCTCAACCTTTCCCTTTCCTGCTGTCACTGTCCTTATCACAATGACCCTAATAAATATCTTTTCCCACTGATTTTTCAGGTGTTTTTATTTATTTTGCCAGCACCATTGCATTTTTACTGATCTTTGAGAGCACTTCAATATCTGTGTATTCCTTGGGATTTTTCACATTGCTTAATTCCTTGCCTTTGTGTGGGGAGGGGGGTGGGAAAGAAAGAAGGAGAATTGACAGGGGTGAGGAATGATGCTCTGCTGACTCCACAAGACACAAGAGATACCTCACTCATCTCGAGGGTCAAATGTCCACGATGATTTGATCAGATGTCAGCTTGCATTTATACCCTGGCCTCTGCTGGAGGTTGAATTACATTTCACATCTGACTCACTTCTGGGGTCAAATGTCCCTCCTATTTGATGGAACAAGAGGAATTCTTTTCCCCAAGCAGGTTGTGCTGCTGTGAGCTGTCAGTGCTCTCATTATGTTTTAGCCTCCTTTATTTCTGCATTTTGTCCTCAGCCGAATCCAACCCCTCTGGGATGACAAGAGGTGCAGCCATGGCACAAAAACCATCCCAACAAGGAGGATCAGGGGAAGGAAGAGGGCATCTGGCCTCCATATGTTGTGGATGGTGTTTTGTGGGGGTTTTACACAGGTTTGGGTGTGGGGTTTTGTTTCTCCTTCCCCTCAAGCTGGCAGCTAGGCGGGGAATAATGAAGGAGAGGCAGTGTCGCAGACATCTTTTATGAAAAATCCTTTCCTTAGGATTTTTTCCTCCTGAGAAGCTGGGAGGCCTCAGGAACAAAATGTAAACAATGATTAACTGCTGCTGTGGAATGCAACAGGTGGATCTGTGATTGGCCCATGTTGGATGTTTCTAATTAATGGCCAATCACAGTCAGCTGGCTCGGACAGAGAGCCGAGCCACAAACCTTTGTTACCATTCTTTGCTATTCTATTCTTAGCTAGCCTTCTGATGAAATAGTTTCTTCTATTCTTTTAGTATAGTTTTAATGTAATATATATAATAAAATAATAAATCAGCCTTCTGAAACATGGAGTCAGATCCTCATCTCTTCCCTCATCCAAGAACCCCTGTGAACACTGTCACAAGGCAGGAGGATCCTGATCCTGGCTTTACCACACTCCTGCCATGAGAAACTGCAGAAATCCAGAATGGTTTGGGTTGGAAGAGACCTTAAACCTCATCCCATCTCACCCCTGCCATGGCAGGGACATTTTCCACTGTCCCAGGATGTTCCAAACATACTCCAGCCTGGCCTTGGGCACTGCCAGGGATCCAGGGGCAGCCACAGCTGCTCTGGGCACACTGTGCCAGGGCCTGCCCACCCTCACAGGGAACAATTCCTAATTCCCAATCTCCCATCCACCCCTGCCCTGTGGCAGTGTGAAGCCATTCCCTGTGTCCTGTCCCTCCAGCCCTTGTCCCCAGTCCCTCTCCAGCTCTCCTGGAGCCCCTTCAGCCCTTGCAGGGCTCTGAGCTCTCCCTGGAGCTTCTCCCCTGGGCTGAACAGAATTTCCTTAGGATCAAACACCAGACAAGGGGCCGAGACAAAGCTGCTGTCAGGGAGCTGCAGGATTATGATGGAGATAAACCCCAACCCACCAGGCTCATCTGCTTCAGTGTGATGGCTCCAGCCCTGCGTGTGTTCAATTTGCCTTTGTCCTGAAGGAACCCAAGGGCTGTTGGGGGTCCCACATGGGCTGTAAAGGAATCTGGTGGTTCAGCAGCCTGTGAGGTGAGATTGTGTAAGCCTCCTCCTGCTGTTTAATGTACTCCTTCAGGTTACAACAGCTTTAGCAAACAATAAAAACCATCTGGAAGCCCCATTTAAATAACAGAGTTGTGTCATTAGTGCTGTAGTCATGGCTGGGGCTGTAAAACCAGTAAACAAGGGCTGATGTGCAGGTAAATAAAGGGAGATGGTGCACTAAGGAGGGCGAGGAGGAAGCTGCTCCTCATCCTCCTTGGCCAAAGCTCATGCTGGGTGTGAGCCACATCCCTGCAGGGCATGAACTGGGATCCTCACCTTCCCTCCCAGCTGCCCTCCTGCCACCCCAGAGGAGGTTCTGGGGGTCACTGCAGCCTCCCACAGAGTCCAGGTGCCCCCAGCTCCCCTCTGACTGCCCCACACCAACCCAGGGAGGGAGCTGGGGATGCCAAACAAGACAAACATTCCCATTTATTTGCTGTGTGTTTTTGCTGGTGGAGAAAGAGCAGCACAGCCCCTGTGCACAAGGCCATCCCAGCAGTGGGGGGTTCCTGCCCTCCTCTGCCAAGGCAAAGAACTTTCCTCCCTCTCCACCCTACTCCAAAGTGGGAAATAGCAAGTAATCAGAGAGCAAATGAAGAGTGAACTCCTCTTTCCCAGGTTACAGGGATCTAAGCTGCTTTGGTTGATCCTTCTCCAGGATCAAACTCAGGACATGATTCCTCCACCACACGGTAATCCCTGCTTTCATTTGGGAGCCAACCCTCCTCCTTGAGGTGCAGCAAACCATTCCCCAAACAGCCCCACAGCAGCCCTGCTGACCTCCCTCTCATACCCACCCTTGAGGGAAAAGGGATGAGAGAGGTGCTGAGCAGGAAACACCAATGGCTCATGCTGGCCATGGCTCTGCCCAAATCCAGCCTGGGGCTGCAGGCACATCATGGCCAGGGGCTGGGGCTGCTCCCTGTGCCAGCACTGCCAGCCCTCCCCATGAAACCCTGGCTGCTGTTTGAACACTTTTGAGAGTGTATGAGCAAACCTTCACCCCAGTTATTGCAATGGGATATGCTAACATAGCATGGAGATGGGATTTTTTCAGTGAAATAAGGAATGAATCACTCCAACTCAAAGAAATCCTTCAAATGTGTGAACCCAGAGATGCACCCTGCAGCAAAGATCACCCAAAAGAAGCTGTTGCTAAAATTCCTACTGGAGCATCAATGTGATATAAAAAGCCAAGTTCCATCCCTTGGGAGGTTTTGAAGGCAAGGTATCTACAACATCCTTCCATTCTTGAGAGGTTTTAAAGGCAAAGTATCTACAACATCCTTCCAACCTTGGGAGGTTTTGAAGGCAAAGTATCACAACAACTGCCCTGTGATCATTCTGAACATGTGGCTCTGCACATCTGGGGACACAGGGCTGACCCCTGGATGGGGCACTCAGGGATCACCCCATTCTGTCCCATATTTACTCACCCTCTGGCAATTCCTGGCTCTAATGATCACCCCCATGCTGTTGTTGGTTGAACACATATTTGTTTCTGCTGAATCACTCAGCAGCACAGTTTGCTGTTCCTTCCCCACCCTGGAATTCCTCCCCATGCAAGAACAGTCTCTCCCCACGCCACCATGGGGACACCTGCTAGTGCCAGCTGCCAGAGCCAGAGCAGGAACAGCTCTCCTGAGCCATGAGCCAATGCCCTGCCCTGCTCCAAGGAGGCAAACCACAGGATTTCATCCCATTCCCAGTGTAATATGGACAGAGTTTAACCCCTGCTGCCACTGGAGCACCACAGTGATGTTCCAAATCCCAGGCACTCTGTGGGGCTGGGTCTGTGGTCAACAAAACAGCCCAAAACAACCAAAAATGGGATTCTGGGATGTGTCAGCAAGGAACTGCCACCTTCCCTCCCCAGGCTGCATGTGATGAGATGCTTTGTGCTGAGAGTCAGCACCTCTAACCATGCCAGGCCACCCCTCTCATCTCCAGGTCAGGGAGACAGAAAAGCACGTGCTGAAGCCCTGCTGTTCCAGCAGGACCTAAATATGAACTTAACTTTACAGAATCACAGAACTGGGTTGGAAGATCACCTTAAAGATGATGTTCCAGCCCATACACAGGCTTAGGACCCCCCTCCATGTTTTTTCCATGCGTATCCAAGCCCAGAGAAGGCTCAGGAACCTGCAAGACATGAACACTTCTATTCTGGTCCCCCACACGTGGGTTTCTAGCTCCAAAACAGGAACCCTTGGATTCCTTTTTTTCCCCTGTTAATCTATTTAGCTACAGGAAATACTCCACATGAGGAAAGGAGACACCTGAACTGCACACAATACTTGGAAACTTCACTGTGGCCAGAAACACCCAAATGCACCTTCATTTGGAGTGAGGGATGCTGAGGCAAAGCTTTTCAGCAAAGCTTTTCAGCAGTTCCAGGATCCAGTGGAATGAGGTTGGGCTGGGAATGGGCTCCAGAGGGAAATACATCCCAACCCCTCCACCAAGTGCTGCATCTGGGCTCTGACCTCCTCCATGGACACTCCTGATGTCCCAGGAGGGCAGATTCACAGGCAGCTCCTGGAATTTGTGCTTTAGTCCCCTAAAACCCTCACCCCAGCAAAACAACTCTTACCTGATTGGCTGATAGAAACTCCTGGGCGTTGTCGTTCATCCCCATGTACATGTTCTCCCCATCAAACTAGAAAGGCAAAAGAAAGAGTTAATAAAATGCCATCTGCACACCATGCTGCTGTGCATCCCAAATACCTTCCTGGCTCTTCACATCAAGAGCCAGAATTCCCAGAGGAACACCCTGAGCTGCTGTTTGAACACTTTTGAGAGTGTATGAGCACAGCTTCACCCCAGTTATTGCAATGGGATGTGCTAGCATAGCATGGAGATGGGATTTTTTCAGTGAAATAAGGAATGAATCACTCCAGTTCAAAGACATCATTCAAATGTGTGAACCCACAGGTGCACCCTGCAGCAAAGATCACCCAAAAGAAGCTGTTGCTAAAATTCCTACTAGATCATCAGTCTGATATAAAAAACCAACTTCCATCAGTGGAAATGTTCAGACTTGGGCAGGTCACATTCAATCCTCTTACAGACATCAACACTAAGCAAAGCTCCTGCAGCAATGCAGAATCACTCTGGAGCTGTGGAAGAGGTTTCACAGTGACTTCTGTGAGCCAGAGAGAAGTTTGATAGGAGGATCCATGTTTACCCCAGAAAAAATTTCCTGCCAAGGATCCATGTTTAACCCTGAAAGAATTTTCTACCATATATTTTCCACCAAGACACCAGGAAAGAAAGAAGGATAAATAAGAGAAACCTGCAACTCCCTATTACAATGAGCACTTTGTTTGACTTTCTTGACCAATGAGTAAAGTGTAAACGTAGGAGTTTTGTAAGAATGGATAAAAAGATGCTAAAATAAAACCAGGTTTGAAGTCTGCTGAAAATGGAGTTGCTTTGGATTAAGACTATCTCAACCATGACATGGGGCATTCAGGAGGGGTCTCTGTGCCCAGCCTGACACATCCATCCCCTCTTTTCCTTCCTGCCCTGCCAGGACTCTGCTCCACGGCTGGGTGGGCTTGGGCTGCCCAGCCCATCCTCCTGTGTCCCTCCCCAGCTGTTAATCCACTTATCAGGTCACAAAACCCCCATGGAGAGCTACAACTTCTCTCACTAATTAGCTGCAACGGGAGCTTTTCACTCGCTCAGATTCCAAAGGAAGGAAAAAAAACCCTCCAGGATTGTCTGTGGCTCCAAGTGCAGCTGAGGCAGGCCTCAAGGCTGAGTTCACAAATTAATTATGGCAATAAAAACGGGCTGAGCCATAAAACACTCCCTAGACCAGGGTGGAGGTACCAGCTGTGAGTGACACCTTGCACTGAACAAGGGGAAGAGCCAACCCTCCTGCCCTTAGCAGCAGGATGATGAATTGGAGATTGTTCACCCCTCACCTGTCCTCCCACTCTCTGATATGAAGCTGATTCCAGTTATGCCTTAACAGAAATTGGCCATATTAAGAGCAATAAAAGCGAAATCTAAATAAAACCAGGTGAAGATTTTCAGCCTAGACAACTAATTATGCTTCCATTTCTCAGAGTGCTACAGGATTAGCTATTAAAGGCAGCAGAGTTAGTAAAGCCAAGTGAGGGTAACACGGCTCTGCTTGGCCTCAGACACCCTCTAATTGCCAAACTGTCCTCTGGCACAGCAAACCAATTAAAAGCTATAAAACTGGAGCAGGTATTATGGCTTTCATTAAGTAATACCAGCAGCAGCAGGTGGGAGAGGATTCCTGTGCAACTGCTGCATCCTGTGAGATCCACCAGTGAGGCAGGAGCTGTGGGACAAACAATTTCCTCAGAAGGCAGCTGGGTACCATGCAATTTAACCTGGATTTTCCTCTACCTGGAAGGTGATCACTGGCACAGCCAGCTGCTGGCAGCTGGAGCTTCCAGGAACACAGATCCAACCAGGTCTAGAGCCTAAATACCTTCTGACCCCACCCAAATACCCTCAGACCCCACCCAAATACCCTCTACAGCCTAAATACCCTCTGACCCAACCTCAATGCCCTCTGGCTCCACCTCAATACCCTTTGAAATTCCCACCAGACCCACCTGGGCTGGCAGCAGAAGTGCCACGGGCGGATGGAGAATCACAGAATCTCCAGGGTTGGAAAAGCCCTCTGGGATCACTGAGTCCAACATTCCCCCAGCACTGCCAAGGCCACCGCTCAGTGATGTCCCCAAGTGTCACATCACCTCTCATGGATCCCTCCAGTGATGGTGACTTCAGCACTGCTCTGGGTTACCTGTTCCAGCACCTGGCCACTGTTCCAGTGAAGGAATGTTCCCTATTATCTAATCTAAACCTGCCCTGATTCCTCTCATTCTACCCCTTGTTTCCCATAAGAAGACACCAACCCACACCTGGCCACCACCCTTTTCTCCAGGAAAAAAAAATTACCTTGAAAATTACATTTAGCAAACCAAAAGTATCATTCAGTAGGGAGGCCCAGAGCAGGACAAACTCTCCCCTGTCTCCACATCCTTCTGTTTGTCAGAATCTATTTTTTTATGGTTTTCTACTGTTCCTCTACCTCCATTCCACAATTCTTTCTGCTCTTGATGCCTTCATAACAACTGTAATGAATCCTGCCTTCAAAATTACTGTTTCTCTGATTTCCAGGCTGAGCAGCGAGCCTGAAAATCAAGACTCAAAATGCAATGGGAACTTTGGAATTTCCCCACTGCTGATTGGATTTTTTCCCCCTCTCCTCCAGGCTGTGAAGGTGCAAACAAATTTATTAGAATTTCTCCCATCAGAATATTTTTTCAATTAGATGTTTGCCAGTTATGCAGCAGCCAGGTAGAGCAGATAAGTAATGTTCTCTCCCTCTTCTCATTATTGTTTTGCTACAGAATGCACTTCAAAACAATCAACCCCATCATACTGGGTAGATTTATGATAGAAAGAGAAATTTTAATATTTCCCCTTGGTTATAAATACCTCCTCCCTTTTTTTCCTTCACTCCAGCTCCTGTTCAAACCTGGATAGAGCCATCCATCACCATCCTTACCCCAAAAGCCAGTCTGCACTGAATGATGTGGCAGAGATCATTTTCAAGTCCTAATTCAAAAGAAACATCCTCTTGTGCAGTTCTCTTAATCACTTTATCACTTTTGCTCTGTTGCAATTAGTTAATTCTATTATTCTTTGTTAATAGGAGCAGCCTATTAAACAAATCAGTGGCTGTGGCTGATTCTCTCCTGCATGGAATGAGCACAAAGCCAGGGAGGGAAGGGGAAAGAAAAGAGGGAAATAAAAAGGGGGAAGTGAAAGGGAAAGGGTGAGAGAGAAGGGAAAGTGTCCCAAATTCCACCAAATCTGGCAACAAAATCAAATGGACACCACTGAAGTGCCTTGGTGTGCAGGTGACAGAGCTCCAGGCAGGATTCCATCTGTGCCACAGGAGGTGGCTTTGCCTGGCACTGGATGGGGACAGGGATGCTGCCAACCCCATTTAGAGAGGGAATCCAAGCACATCAGGGTGATGGAGAGCAAGCCACAGCTGCATCCCTCCATGGGACAACCTACCAAGCATTTTGGGTCCAAGCAAAAGAGGAAAGTGTGAGAAAACACCCTCTGAAATCCAGTTTTTCATGGAGAATTTAATTAAAAATATTATTCTTTTCCTACAGCTCGTCCAGGGGAGCTGCTGCTGGCACTGCTCTATCAGCCCATACATGGAGCTCAATTCAGATGTTGTTGTACTAAACACTTTAAAAATCTTTATTGCTTTTCTAGACCCACTTTGGTTTGTTATTTTTGCTCCAGAGCATTATTTTCAAACCTGTAAATGTGCTCAGAGGTCACATAGGTCTCCTGTTAGCCAGATGAATATGAAAAGGAAAAACAAATGCAGGCAGCAGGCTGGGACAGACCCCAAAGTGCAGCAGCTGGGGGATCTCCAGCTCTGTGCAAACAGGGAGAACAAATGTTTGCTAACTGGGAAGGGCCCAGTGGAAAGAAACACAACCTGCTGCCAAGATTCCAAGAAGGTGTTGCTTTTTCCTGGATGGCACTGCCAGCTTGTACAATTTTATTATGAATCTCATCACATTCT
Organism: Melozone crissalis; assembly: GCF_028551555.1. Lineage (NCBI taxonomy): Eukaryota > Metazoa > Chordata > Aves > Passeriformes > Passerellidae > Melozone > Melozone crissalis. The sequence continues at coordinate 12,376,721 of NW_026535795.1, read as the reverse complement.
CTTTATTTTGTGGGAGACGCGAACTGAGATGGAAACTTCAGCTCTGTATGAAAATGTGGAATCAGAGATTGGTTTGGGTTGGAAGGGACCTTAAAGATCACCCAGTTCAACTCCACTGACATAGGCAGGGCCACCTTCCACTAGACCAGAATATGTGGGCAAGATTCATACCAGTAATACCTTCTGTGATACCTACAAGATCTCAAAAGCCTTCCAAACCTTTTATTTAATTTTATTTTATGTCTGGTGGGTTTGGTGGTTTTTTTGGTTTGGGTTTTTTCCTTGGAGGAGTCTTATCTGAATTTTGACACTCATATTTGGCAATACTTGACCAGACCACCTTAACTGCAAGTCCACTGAGGTTCTAGAGCTTGAAAATGTGGCCTGTTAATTCAAATCCAGCAGTAATTAAGAGCCATTGCCATCAAGGAGCTACTAAATGACCAGTTAAGAACAATCTGGATGCCTCCAGTGGTTCCTACTGCTCAGGGTTATAAACATTTGCCTCTAGTTTGCCTCCTGTACCAGAACACAGGAGATGGGCAGGGGGTTCCCTCTCATGACAAGCTCATTTCCAAACTGGGTGCACTGGGGATGCCACATTTCACTGCAGGTTCCTGGTATGCATCTGGGTTTGTTTCCCAGCAAGCTCCAGCTCAGCCACCACCAGCACCAACACAGAGTGACCTGGTGACCTAGACCAGAGACAGGACAGAGCTAAAGAATAAAGCAGGGATTTATTAAAAGGCCTCCATGGATGCACCTTGGGCAGCACAAGAGCCCAGCCAGGGCTGCACCCAAGATGAACCAAAATGGCCCTAAAATGCACGACCAGGCACGGGGTCTGTCACTGTGATCAGTTCTGCTCCATTTGCACCTTGCAGTTCATTGTCCCATTCCAGCTTTAGCCCAGGCAGTCCCATCCTGATTGTTTTTCTCTCTGCAGCCCACGGTGTTTGTGCTCTTGGGCTGAGATTTGGATCATTTGTCCTTGGTGCCCAGCTGGAGCAGGAATTGTTTTGTCTCCCTGCTCTGTGCACAGAGCTTACCTCTCCTCATATGAAGCCCAGACCCACACACTAAAGAAGCTCAGAATGTGAAAAATATAAAAGCTAAACCTGAGGCATCAGACCCGAACCAATGCCATGCAAGGAATGCCTTTAGATTTTTAGTGAGTAAAAGTTAACCCAAGAAAACCTGTGTAACACAAGGTAATTAATTTGTATTTAATTCTCCTCATTAAAAAAATAATAATTAAAAAAATCAAATTGCAGCCCATGTGTTGCTGGGCTTCACTCAGCTGCTTCTAGTGGCAGCATTAGAATGCACCATTCCCATAATGGGGAATGGGCAATGCAATGGCACCATTCCCATCATGGGGGAACATAACTCTTCTTTAGAAAGCGTTACAGGAATGATTTTATCCACAATTCATTTTTATCACTATTATTTGAGTGGCACATCCTGCTGTAAGTGGCCTTTGGTGCTTCCCAGCCCTACATCCCCACGATGCTGCTCCTGCACACCTGGCTCAGCCCTCTGAGGGATCCACACCCAAGGATGCTGATCCTGGTAAGGATCTCTGGAAGAGGTTTTACAGTGACCTCTGTGAGCCAGAGAGAAGCCTGATACGAGGATCCATGTTTACCCCTGAAAGAATTTTTTACCAAGGTCGTTAATAGAGACCAAGAAATTTTTACCAATAATTTTTTACCAAGGTCGTTAAAAGAGACCAACAAAGAAAGAAGAATAAATAAGATAAACCTGCAACTGCCTGTTCCAATGAGCACTTTGTTTGTCTTTCCTGACCAATAAATTGTAAACTTAGGAGTTTTGTAAGAATGTATAAAAAGCAGGCATGCTATAATAAAACCAGGTTTGAAGCCTTCTGAAAATTGAGTGTTGCTTTGGATTGTGACCGTCTCAACTACGACAAGGATGCTCTGTGCACACCTCTGGGATGTGAAATCCTCACCTCAGCCCTGCTCCTGGCTCCATGGCTGAGCTGCCACTGCAAATCCCTGCAGGAGTAATTCAGCATCCCACCTCTTCAGGGAATACACGGCTGAGGTTGGCTTAATCCCTTTAACTGCAGTTCCCCCATTAAGGTCTTTACACAACCTCTGGCCCGGAGTGATCTACTTAGCATTATTTATTTGTGTGCTGAAATGCTTGGGCAGCCCCTGGGTTGATGCTGTCAGGGAGGGTCAGGAGTTCAGCAGGAGATTTACACTCTCCCCAGGAGTGCCCTGCAGGGGCAGTCACTGTGTCCATCCCCGATTTGTTTGGGGACAAATGGCATTAACAGGGAGCACGACCCCACAGCAGGTGTCAGAGGCACAGCACAAACCCAGCAGCCACAGCAGCCACCGGGGCTCTCAGGGGCTGGGTTTCCTACAAACACTGAATATTCTCACACTTTATCCCAGGGGAAATTCAGCTTGATACAGTTGAAATCTTGAGGCTTAAAGCCTTACAGTAAAAAGTGGTTTGTTTGGTAGGTCTGTTTGTTTTAAGAACAGCTTACAAGTAGGATAAAAACCTACTTGTAAACTTGGTAGGAGTCTTTTATCTCAAATACACCATGAGGAAGAAACCTGCAGAGTTGATAGGCCAAGTTATGGTAGAGGCTGTCAGGAAACTACAGCCAGGTGGGAAAGGAAGGAATGACCTGCACCAGCCTGATGGACACTGATGGAGGGAGTATTCAGAAATTCCTAAACTGGAGCATCTCCCTTGGAAAGACCCATCTGAGAAGCTCTCACACTGGGATGGACAGAAGGAAAACATAAAACCAACCAAGGAAATCCTAAGGACCCCCCATCACCCACCTGCTCTAAAACAATGTGAGAGAACTTTGGGACCATCATGACAAGATAGACCTTGAGGGGCTGGAGCATGTCCACAGAAGGGAATGGAGCTTGGGGAAGGGTCTGGAGCTGCAGGAGGGGCTGAGGGAGCTGGGAAGGGGCTCAGCCTGGAGCAAAGGAGGCTCAGGGGGGACCTTGTGGCTCTGCACAGCTCCTGACAGGGGGGGACAGCCCCAGGTTGGGCTCTGCTCCCAGGAACAGGGACAGGAGGAGACAGAATGGCCTCAAGATGTGGTTTAGATGGGAGATTAAGCAAGGTTCCTTAACTGGAAAGGTTGTCCAACTCTGGCACAGCTGCCGAGGGCATGGTGGAGCCACAATCCCTGGAGGGATTTAAAAGACATGTGGAAGTGACACTTAGGGACATGGGTTAGAGGTGGCTTTGGCAGTGCTGGGTCAATGGTTGGGCCCAACAGTCCCAGAGCTCTTTCCCAACCTAAATGTTTCAGTGATTTTAAATGTCTGACCTTCTCTTTCTGTGCCCAAACTAACAGGAGTGGGAAGGGGAAGGTTCCAAACCAGCATATCCAACTCCCTCAGTGTGAGCCCATCACACTCCAACACACCCCAGGGGGACCCAGAGGGAGCCAAGAGGAGGGACCTTGTCCCTCACAGCCCGCTTGGAGCTTGCTGAAGGGTCAGCAAGCCCCTAGGAAAGATGAACTGATCTCTCTGGTTGAAATTCTCACAAAGCTCCTCAAAAACCACCTCTAAACCCCAAAACCCAACACATCGTGGGACCCAGGGGAAGGTTCTTTTACTCACAGCCAGACACTCAGGAGGTTTTAGCAAGCAAAATATCATGGTCCATGATCCATCTGCACTAAAATCTCTCCTGCTCATCCTATAACTGATCTGGAAGGGCTCAGCTTATTAATGAGACAGAAATTATTCAGGCCAGCCAAAACTAAAAGCGACTTTGAATAGCTTTGCATTAGGACTCTCACTGCACTAAGTGGCACTGAGGAAATGGAAGATTAAATTTAATGTCAATAAATGCAAAGTAATGCACTGAGGAAAAGCAATCCCAACGACAGACATGACAATGAGCCTTAAAATTGATGTTGCTGTCCAGAAGAGAAACTTTTCTAGAGAGTTCACTTCCAATTTATTTCCAGTCCTCAGCAGCTGCCAAAGATGCCATTCAGGTTTTGGAAGCAATCACAAAAGGAGAAAAGAGGGAAAGACCAAGTATTATTTTACCATCTGTACTGTTAGAAGGAGAGACGATAACTGCAAAGAGGATCCAAGGTGTGGGATGACACATGTGGGTGAGGAAAAAGGGGTGATGAAGGGATAGAAGGGTGTTAGATGGACTCAATGAAGATGTATGTGAAAATTGAAAGGAAAGCAGGGTTTTAACAGCCTAAAATCAAGGAGACAGACATTGAGATTATTAGCAAGTGAAATTAAACCCTTCCAGAGAAATTCTTCATACTGGACTCAAAACCAGAACCAAAAGCCTGACCTGTGGGCTCCTGGGAGCTGTGGGCAGATATAATCTCATTGTTTAGCATGTGGGTGATCAAATACCATTGTGGGACCTCCATCCCTGGAGATCCTCAGAGCTCAGCTGGAGCAGGCACTGCACAACCCCTCGTGGGTGGCCCAGCTTTGCCTGGGGGCTTCAGGACACACAATGTCCCTCAGGAATGGCAATATTTGGGGTTTGGGGGCTTCTGTGATACTTGATCATGTGATACTTACACAGACCTCTACCCCAAAAGCATCTCCAGCATCCCCTTTTATTCCCCAGCAATGCCACCACTATTCGAGTGACAGCATTCATTTATCTGAGAGACTGGCTGGCTTTCTGTCAACGCTGCACACAATATTATTGTTATTACATTATTTGGGGGGGATGAGGCCTTAAACTCATTTACCTGGATCTTTCAGAGCCTGCAGAGGAGTTCAAGCTCTTCACACACACACACAAAACCCCCCGTGCACTGAAAGCTACAGGGAGCAGCAGAATTTAGTCTCAAGACTGACATGGAAATAGATTAATTTTTTTTTCCCATTTCATATTCTAATTACAATTCTTCTCCCCCTACTATTTTCTGTTCTCATTACAGTCTTAAAATTGCTCTGCAAATTCTGTACCTTATTCTGCTCTTCCTACCATCTTTGTCATGGAAATGAGAAACAGAATGTATAAGCATGAAAATATTGCAGAGATCAAAATTCTCCTTAACCCTTTCCTGTGAGACTCCAAAAAGGAGTGAAAGCAGCAGAGAATAGACAATCCTCCATCCATCCAGCCTCCTCTTCTTGTCCCCCCAGCTGCACTGAGGAGAAGGATGCTCAGAGAAAGGTGATTAATTTAAAGGCCAAAGTCACTCATGGTTACACCTTGCGGTGTACAGAGGAGGGGCTGGGGTTTCAGCTGAGCAGGTTTTGCTCCTGAGGGCAGCTGTTGATCTAATACATTCTGACTGTGTTCAGATGATTGTGTTTAGCTTTTAGCCTGGTGTAATAATGCTGCTGGGGAGAGCTGGTGCATTGAGCTGCCCTGGTGCACGGAGTGCTCAGCACATCTCCATCCTTTTCCGTGGTACTGAGAGCTCACCAGAGGTGCAGCCAAACCCCAAATCCTTTCCGATTTCTCTCCAAATGTGGGCATGGATACTGAAATCAAGCTGCTGGGAGAGGGGCAGCACCCACTGCTCTCAGCCAGGAGCTCCCCAGCCCATTGCTGGCCAGCTCAGTGCTGTTGGTTTTGCAGTGCTGCTGGTGCAAGGCTCTGGCGTGTACATCACTTCCTCCTCAAAACCAAACAACCTCATCTGGAGCTGTTCATCACAGGTGCTCAAGGAGTTTATGTTCAAAACAATATAAATGCCAGGCTCTTGCTGAGCTGGTCCTTCAGCCATCAGCAGCTGAGTGAGAGCTGAGGAACCTGATGAGAAGAGGGCACAGGGATGCAGCCCCATCCTGGCACTGGCCTAGTGTGTGTGAAATAAATACAATAAGTGCTAATGAGCCACAACTGCACTGCCTGCTCCTCCAGCAGCACTTGTAACACACAGGAAACCAAGAGAGACAGAAAACACGCAAAGATCTAAAAGAAGCCACGGAGACTGTGCTAGAACAGTCAAAGGCACTGAGAAACAATGTTTTCTGCAAGATAAAACCTCGGGGCTGAGATAAAAATAGAGCTGGTACCTGTGTGCCTGGGAAGCAGCCACCAGCCTGGCTCTGCTCTGGGAGTCTTTTATGGAGGTGCTGATTTGCACAGCAGAACAACAGCCAGAGGAACCACTGCAGAGGGGCTCCACACTCCCTGAACAGCCCAGGTGTCGCAGACATCTTTTATGAAAAATCCTTTCCTTAGGATTTTTCCTCCTGAAAAGCTGAGAGGCCTCAGGAACAAAATGTAAACAATGGTTATCTGCTGCTGTGGAATGCAACAGGTGCATCTGTGATTGGCCCATGTTGATTGTTTCTAATTAATGGCCAATTACAGTCAGCTGGCTCGGACTCTCTGTCAGAGCCACAAACCTTTGTTATCATTCTTTGCTATTCTATTCTTAGCCAGCCTTCTGATGAAACCTTTTCTTCTATTATTTTAGTATAGTTTTAATGTAATATATATAATAAAACAATAAATCAGCCTTCTGAAACATGGAGTCAGATCCTTGTCTCTTCCCTCATCCTCAGACCCTTGCAAACACCATCACACCCAGGAGCAGCTAGGAATGAGGAAACCTTAACCAGGGAAGATTTCCCACTCTATAATTTGGTCCCCTCTGCCCAGGGAGTGTGCAGCACAGGCAGTGATGCTGAGCCACACACTTGAGGTGAATTCCTGGATGGAATCAAAGCCATTCCCTGGGGAGTGAGGCAGCAGCAGCTGCCAGCAGCAGCAGGAGGGGCAGGGTGATGCTGGGTGTGACGCACACGGAGCAGGAACGGGTTTGGAAATCTCTGTTTGCCTATTCTTGCCTGCATGGTGAGTAAATGATGATGTGAGGAGCAGAGCTGTCAGAGGAGTGAGGAGGGGATGCCTCAGTGCTGAGCACTTTCCTAAGATCGTGTATTTTGTTTCCAATCCCAATGCCTTGCTGGCAGCTGCACAGGTAAACAGCCTGGATGCCAAGCACCTCCTAACTCACTCCAATAATTCCTAAAATCACATGTGCTACTCAATGGATATTCACAAAGAAAAACAGGAGCTTTAATTCACCCCACAGCCCCTGCTCTTTCAGCACAGATTAAATATTACAAGGGAATTCTTTACTCAGAGGGTGCTGAGGCCCTGGCACAGGGTGCCCAGAGCAGCTGTGGCTGTCCCTGGATCCCTGGCAGTGCCCAAGACCAGGCTGGAGCAACCTGGGATGGTGGAAGGCGCCCCTGTCCATGGCAGGAAGTGGAATGAGATGAGCTTTAAGGTCCCCTCCAAGCCAAACCTCTTTCCAAGCAAAAGGACATTTCTGTGCCCCAAATTCAAGATCTTGTCTATTTTCTTCTCTTGCAAAGCATAAGGGAAACAAATAATTGATTTTTCAAGACCATGGGGAACATTATGCAAAACCAGTTAGTTGGGAGGGGAAAAAAAATAATCTGAGATCTTCCATGCCAGTCATTTAGAAAATAGTCTCCAAGACACAGATATTTGGCACCAGCAAAAACCTGCTTTCTGTGATTCTGCACTCCACTTTGTATGCAAATATACTCTTGCAGTGGCACTTAGAATGACTTGGAAAAAAAAAAGAAAAAAGGGCTGACAAAGTAAAATCCATTTCACAGTGTCTGGACATATTCTGGACTCAAAAATAATAAAACTAATGAAAAGGGAGGTCTTTAAAGACTAAATAAAACCCAATCCTAAACCAAGGATGATAGGAAGGCAGTTTCTGAAATTGCAAGGTCAGGTTGGATGGGGCAACGTGATCCAGAGGAGCCATGTGTTTCCATGTCCCTGAGAAGGGCAGAACCCTGGGAAGAAGGGATGGGATGGTGTGGCCAGCAGGAGCAGGGCAGGGATTGTCCCCTGTGCTCAGCACTGGTTGGGCAGCACCTCAAGTGCTGTGTCCAGTTCTGGGCCCCCAATTTAGGAAGGACATGGAGGGGCTGGAGTGTGTCCAGAGAAGGACAACAAGGCTGGGGAGGGGTCTGGAACACAAACCCTGTGAGGAGCTGGGGGTGTTTATCCTGGAGAAGAGGAGGCTCAGGGGAGACCTCATCACTCTCCACAACTCCGTGGCAGGAGGCTGTAGCCAGGTGTGGTTGGTCTCTTCTCCCAGGCAACCAGCAACAGGACAGGAGGACACAACCTTCAGCTGCACCAGGGGAGGTTTAGGCTGGACATCAGGAAAAAATTCTTCTCTGAGAGTGATTGGGCACTGGATCATGTGGAGTCACCGTCCCTGGATGTGTTAAAAAAATGTGGTACTCAGTGCCATGGTTTTGATGCCTTTTTGGGACTACCTAAAACCAGAGGCCAGACAAAGTTAACAGAATAAAAACCAGTTATATTTATTGAAGGGCCTTCAGGTACATACAGGGCAGACAAAGCCCCCCAGATCCACTCAAAAATGGATTACAGGTCACGGGTTTTACACTTTTATAAATTTGGTCCATTTGCATATTGGGGGTTAATCTTCCAATTACAGCTTCAGGTAATGAAGTAATTTACCCCCAGTTTCCTCCCCTCAACTCACTTTTGTTTCCATCTCTGGGCCCTGAGGCAGTGATGTGTCCTTGATTGCCAAGCCTGGAGAGGAATTCTTGTGTCTGCCCAAGCTGGGAAAGCAGCAGCTCACACTGTGTGTGGGGTTTAGAGTTATACACTAAACAATTGTAGTTACAAATATACGGAAAATAGCAAAAGTAAAATCCTAAGGGATTGGTTTAGTTGATGAGATGGTGTTGGGTCATAAGTTGGACTTGATGATCTCACAGATCTTTTCCAAGCTGGTTCACTCTGTGATTCTGTGGGGCAGGTCAGGGCTGGGCAGGTGCAGGGGATGGAGGATGCACAGGCTCCCCTCACTGCTGGCAAGGCCGAGCTGGAGCTGCAGCAGCCCAGCTGCAAACACAGCCCCAGGCTGGAGCTCACACTGTGCAGGGGACCCAGGGCAGGCCGGGGCAGGGTTTGACAGAGCTCAGGCCCAGCAGGGTTTGACAGGGCTCAGGCCCAGCAGGGTTGGACAGAGCTCAGGCCCAGCAGGGCTTGAGAGAGCTCAGGCCCAGCAGGGTTTGACAGGGCTCAGGCCCAGAAGCATTTGAGAGAGCTCAGGCTCAGAAGGGTTGGACAGAGCTCAGGCCCAGCAGGGTTTCCCACGGGCCACAACAGCTCATGTGAGAGGTGCCTCCCTCCCCAGGCAGCACCACCACATCCTCGTGGCCCTGTTCCACCAAGTGCTGAGCTGGGCTGCTCACACAAAGCTGCTGAGCTGTGTTTCCATGGGTGTGAGCACATCACAGACCCAGCACCCCACTGCCCTGCCCTTGGTCCATGTGTCACACCTAAAGCTTCATTCTGCCCCTCAGCTATGAAAAAATCCCCCAACCATCTCCCTCAAGCATTTTCAATTTCAGCTTCTCTTCCTTTTTGTTGCTACCTCTCTGTTCACTTTATTCATCACTCCACCAGGTTTTACTGCTCACTAACATTTTCATTAGGGCTAAAGGTATTCTGTGCTTACTGCAGCCAAGCTGACCTCAGGTTCGCTTGTTCAATATCTCCCTTAGTGCTGAAAATTGGCAACATCTTAAAAAGACAGTTAAAAACTCATTAAAATTAATGAAAATAACCAGAAAAAAGCACCTCTGATTATTATTATGCCCCTGCCTCACTGTAAATAATTGAATAAAGATATTATTATGACTGTTATTATTATTACTATTATTAACCTTAACAAGAAGTTTAGAGCATGTTGATGAGAAAGAGAAAAGAGCAGTTTTGCCTGACTAATTAATGACTTAAATAAAAATAAACAAAGGGAGTCTTCCTGATTTTAGCAAAGTCCTGCCTTTTTCCAAGCAGTTAAAAGCAAGACTGACAGCTTTATAGATAGGGAAATGGGCAGATAAGATAAACACACACAATACAAACTTGTCCAAAGCTTTTACAGTCTTTCTCTGCACCACTTCCAGCTCATTAAATTACAGTATTACTATAGATTTGCAGCAAAATTATCTTTTATCTCGTCTTCTTTTAAAGCTATTTGGCATTTGCTGGTATTTTCTATTATAAATCTAATTGCAGATTCCAAACAGACAAGGGCTCATTAAGCCTTAATTATGCACATGTTGTTTTCAACAAACATTTTCATTTGGACTGCTGTGAGCTGTAATTGTTCTGAAGGCACTGCAGCCTCCCATTACCCACTTCCCTGGGATGGCAAAAGCTACTTTCAAGTAGGTCAGGGTTGAGCTGGAAAATTTGGAGCCTGTGGAGTTTGGGTTGTGCTGCTCCTGTGGGAGGGTTGGCAGGGAGTGGTGGGATGCCCACAGTGATGGGTCCCACCTGCACCCAGCCCTGGGGTGGGTTAACCATGGATTCATGGAATGCTTTGGCTTGGGAGGCCTTTAAATCATTTATTCACAACAGCCCCACCTTGGGCACGTGGGGGGGAGCAGGGAGGAGCTCTAGGTGTGGGATGGGGATTTGTTGGAATTCAGGACATCCCTCTGGCTGTCCTGGATTGCCCAAACCCCTGCCAGGGGGCTCAGAGACCCTGGCACAGAGCCCAAGACACCTGTGACTGTGATTATGCCCATGGAAAAATTACCAGCCTTATCTGAAGATCTGCAAGCCATGGAAGTCTAAGTAGAATAATAATTAGTTTGTCACAGGGCATGTCCAGCCTTTCTCTTTCTTCTTCTTGGCCTCCATCTTCTGCTGTGATGTTGGCACTTTTGGATTTGTTTAAAGTAGAAGCTCACTGTCTAACATAGGTGACAGGTATTGGGAAGTTATGGTAAATAATGTACATGTAGATTTCAGTATAAAAAGATAACACCACCCTGAGGGCAGCCAGCATGCCTCTGTCTGACCTGCTGAATGGACTTCAGCAGGCCAGAGAAAGAATTTTATCGATAAGAAACAATAAACAACCTTGAGAACAAGAAAAGAAGAGCTCTGACTCCTTCTTTGACAGCCGGGCTGGGAAAAGAGACTTTCTACACGTCTGGGGGTCACTCTGAGCAGCAGAATCCTGAGAGGGAATGGGATGGATGCCGAGCCTTCATGGGCAGTAAAGCCAGAGGGGTGGTGTGCCACAGCTTGCCTTTGGCTCCAGCTGGGGAGCAGGACTTGTGCTTGGGAGCTGCTGCTGGGAGCAGCACAGCTGGATCCCCATGGCTGGGAGAGGTAAAAACAGGAGAGAGGTGTCATGTCCCAGGCTGGCATGTCCTATTGTGGCATGTCCCAGGGTGACATGTCCCATTGTGGTTTAGTGGGCATGGTGGTACTCAGTGGAAGGCTGGATTTGATGATCTTGGAGGTCTTTTCCAACCTTAAAGATTCCATGATTTGGGCACCTCTGCCAGCCCAAGCCCAGCTCCTCAGCCAGCCACATGCCACAGTGTCACAGACATGTTTTATGAATAATCCCTTTGCCAGGATTTTTCTCCTGAGAAGCCTCAGAGGAAAAGAAAAACAATAATTATCGGCTACTGTGGAATGCAACAAGTGCATCTTTGATTGGTCCATGGTGGTTGTTTCTAATTAATGGCCAATCACAGTCAGCTGGCTCAGACTCTCTGGTCAGTCACAAGATTTTATTAGCATTCCATTATTTTCTATTCCTTGCTAGCCTTCTGGTGAAATCCTTTCTTCTATTCTTTTAGTATAGTTTTAATATATCATTTTCTTTTAATATAATATATCTAATAAAATAATAAATCAGCCTTCTGAAACATGGAGTGAAGATTTTCATCTCTTCCCTCATCCTGGGACCCCTGTGAACACCACCACATTCACAGCATGGCCACAAGCACCACAGGACAAAAAGGTTTCAGCCCAGCCCAAGGTAAATGAGGGTGGTGGGGAGCCCTGTGCACTCCTTGTTGAAGCCCTGGCTCTGTTATGTTCTGTTTGCACTCTGAAATAAATAACCCATAAGAAGAGCTGAGCTTTCATTAGCAGCTCAGGCTTCCTCCTAACAGCACAAAATCTGCCTTTGCTCACACTCAGGAGTTACCAGGGCAGGAAGGAGCTTCAGGATGACAACTTTGAGGTCCTGGGTCTTTTTGTCCTCCTGTGGCTCCCAGGCTGGAGTGTTCCAAACGCTCCAGTGAGGAGCCATCACATGCAAACCTCACCAACCTCCTTTGAACCTCTTCAGGGGAGGAAAAGCTCCTAATAAACAATTTCCCATCTCATGAAGGATTAGGGCTCCAAAGGAGGTGCTGGTTGCTGCAGGACCCAGGAGTTTGAAAGGTTTTAGCACCACTGGAAACAGCACAGTGTGAATACAATCAGTGTTGCAATTTTTGCTCTGAATCCCTGCCAGCCAGGTATCCAACATTCTGTCTCAGAACAACAGAGGTGGCCAGAAAAGGTCATGTTTCATTAAGAAATTAGTGTCCCCTTCTTCAAGTTTCTTTCTTCTCAGTTAGGACATGACAAATCCTGTCCTGAAGACTCATGTTGCACTTTCAGAAGGAAAATGTGTCAGAGTAAGCACGAAAACTTCTGGCCTTGCCTTTGAAAAAGAGAAGTTTTCAAGCAATAATTTGACCTAGAAAGGTTTTCTAGGTCATTTTGACTTGGCATGTATATGTCTGACCCACTAAATCTACCACAATAAAATTACAGAGTTCGTTCCAGCCTGTCGGTGTCAAATCATTCATAAATTCAGATGCACTGCTTACCCAAGTGCTATTCATATATTCACAGGGAAGGTCTTGCCAGGCTCCTTCTGGGGGGAAGGATTTGCCCTGTTCAACATTAGCTCCCGCTGACAAAGGGAAAATGCAAAAGCTGCCCTGACAAGCTGACTCCCATCTCCCTCCCACACCCTCACCCTTGGATCATGGAGGATTTCTGGCTGTGCCACCCTTCCAGGGTTGGTGACACTCCCCAAAATGCCTGCTGTGGGTTTGCCATGGGGAGGGGACGCCAAGGCCTGGCTGTTGTCACCTGGGTGGGTGCAGGCACTAATCAGCACAGCCACACTAACGAGGAACATTAACCCCTGAATGGCTGAAATCCTTGTGCTCCAACACTCTGTACCTGCCTGAGAAACCACAGAGGTGACACTGGAGCTGCCACCAGGATGGCCCTGAGGAGCCCAGCATGGGCTTTACAAGAAAAGAAGCTCATGTTCAGGACACACTGACAGGAGCTGTGCTCAGTGCTGCTGGCTGCCAGTCACAATTACCAACACCCAAAGGGTTTTCTTAAATCCACTTTCTTAAATCCACTCTAATATTTATTAAGTCTTATAAATAATCCAAGCAACGCCCGTTAAAGGAACAATTGGGAGGGGTATTATGGGATATTGCTGTCCACCCAGTCCATGGCTGTGTGGGCTGGGGTGTCAGAGCAGTCACCTGCATGGCCATGGAGAAAACATCACCTGAGGAGCCACAGGGACTCCAGGGCCACGTCCTTGCCCACCATGGGGCACTTCCCACCAGCACACATGAGGGATGCTCTATATGGACTTGCTGGGGCTGGTTTTCATACATGCTTGCACAGTTTTATCCTTGGGATGGATCCCGGCCCATCCACACCTGCAGCCAACAGCTCCAAACAGGGCTGCAAGCCTCAGGAGATCGGTGCCAGCCCCACTGGGCACCTCCCAGGAGCTCCACCCTGTTTGTGCCAGTGGGGTTAGCAACAGGGACTGCCCCATAACTGCTATGGCCATGGTACTGCCCCCTGCCCCATAACTGCTGTGTCCATGTCACACTGCCCCATAACTGCTGTGTCCATGGCACTGTCCCTGCCCCATAACTGCTGTGTCCATGTCACACTGCCCCATAACTGCTGTGTCCATGGACTGCCCCACTTTGTCAGCTTTGGCATCTCTTGAGATTATTTTGAGCCCCATGTTTCCAGAGAAAAGGACTCTCTGCTCAGGTTTTCACCATGCCTAAGTCAGACATCTGAAAAAATCCCATTTACTAGTTAATGATCAGTATCCCACACTTTCTCCAAAACCATTTAGTGGGAGAAAGTGATTTCCACCAATACTCTGTATCCTGATTTGGGAAGTCACACCAAGATTTCAGGCCCTCCACTGAATATGTTCCATTTTGTATTTCACCTGAACCTTTGTATAGATACCTTTTTCTCCCACTTCCAAAATTTTCCTACCTGTCAAGAGAAAGAATCCTCCTTGTTCTGACAGCAGCAGGAATGATAGCAGTGCTGCATTTATGTGGTACAGCAGCCCCAGACTCTGTTTTGGTTGAATTCTTTTACATCAATGAAGCTTTGCTTTATTCAAATTTGTATTATAGAGATTTAAACACCCTGGAGAGATGAAAACACTTAATTTGTTACTGCCTGGGTCTAATCTTTTATTTCCCTGGTTGCCCTGTAACCTGTCCCTCTGTGATCCTCTAATGCTCCATGTGCAGCATCTTCTCCACCTGCTAATTACAGGCTCCATTGTGCCAGATAATTCAGCCCCAGCGAGGCTGCAGGGTGGTTCTGCATCTCCACGCTGTGTTTTGCTGCTGCCTCCAAAACCAGAGGAATTAATCACCTTCTCCAGTTGTTAAGTGGGACCAGACACTCGTGTGCTCATTGGAAAGGAAAACAACTTTGGTTGCTTTCAGCAAAACATAATGAATCTCCCAGAGAGCAGGAAGCTCATAGTTTATATTTCTTGGAAAAGAGTGTATTAATATATTAGGTTTAAAAATATATCTATAAATCTTTGCAAGTCAGAGCGGAAATAAGTGGCAGAGTGGCTGCCTCTGAAGGAGCTGCAAGTGCTGACACAGATGAGCCCCCAGCAAACACTTTCTGTGCAAATCACATTCACCTTTGCTGCTGCCAGGGCTGGAGTTTAAGCCTGCTGGAGATATTTACTGCAGGCAGCCCAGAGACCATCATTTGGTACATGATTTCCATCCATCCATCCATCCATCCATCCATCCATCCATCCATCCATCCATCCATCCATCCATCTCCTGGCTCTCAGAGCAGCCTGTGCCCCAGCACCTGACAAACCTCTGACACCTGAGAGCATTTAATTATTCCTCAATTCAGAAATGAGGCTCCTTGTGCCCCTCCTGGGGAGTTTCTGCTCTCCCACCACTGCTAAACCCCATCAGCCAGTGAAGGGGATGGCAGCAGTCACAACCCTCAGTCCTTCTCTGAGGGTATGTGATGATGTTGGAGGATAAGGATTCTCACCATGCACTCCAAATATCCCACTAGAACCAGCATTTTATCACCAGCCTAAACTCCAGCTTGTGTCACAGCAAGAGCATCTTTAGCTTTGCCTCTCCAAGCACAACAGTCCCAAGGGAGCCTGTAAAATGTGACAGGCACAAAATCAACAGCAAAAACAGCTGCTCTGAAAAAGAGCTCAGGGTTGGCAAATGCCACAGCTGGCCCTAAGAGAGACTTGGAAAGCAAACTGAAAATAAGGATGACTGTGGTAGGGTGAGGAAGACTGGTGACAACAAAACAGAGCCAGAGGAGCTGTAAGAGAACACCACGGTCCCAGAGAGCATCCTGGGGCTCACCCTCAGCCATGAGGGCTTTCAGAGAAACACTCTGTTGATGCTTTCCAAGGTTTCTTCTCAGAGTTCTCTACAAAGAACATGTAAAGCACCTCCATTTGAGTTTCAGCCCATTTCAATAAAGATGCATTTTCCACTGCCGTGGGTGCTCTCAACTGAAATTTCATTTCAGTTCAGCTGCTTTGTGAGGAGCTGACTTAAGCCTAAATTATTAGCAGGCTGATCTCAACAGTGTGAAGACTTCCCATAGCAAGCTGAGCTTTGGTTTAACCAAACTGGGCTTTAGATGTGGGTGACACTGAACACAGACCTGAG
Organism: Melozone crissalis; assembly: GCF_028551555.1. NCBI lineage: Eukaryota > Metazoa > Chordata > Aves > Passeriformes > Passerellidae > Melozone > Melozone crissalis. The sequence goes on along the minus strand of NW_026535795.1, from coordinate 12,360,879 downwards.
GCTGCTAAGGGCCTCGACAAAACTAAGCCTGGGACTTGTATTTTGAGAGGGAAATAATTAACAACACACCAGCAGAGGTATTTAACCAGGTCTCCTGTTGCTCAATATCTTTATTAATGACCTGAAAACTAGGCTGCAGACTGAAACAAAGTTTGCAGATGAAAAGAACATTATTTAGGTTAATTAAAAATGATGAAGTCTTGGGAATTTCTGAGCCACCTAACCAAGCAGAAGGGAACATCAGAGCAGGAGAAACCCTGTGCTGACAATCCAAAACAGTCCATGCAGGAGGGAGGGGTGTGAAATCCTTCTAGACTTTATCAGGGGGTAAATTGACTGAGCAGTGAACCATCATGTCAGCTGCCCCATGAAACCTGCACTGAGAGCACAGCAATATCGAAATGATAGAGAGCAAAATAAAGGGTCAGAAGAGAACACAGAAAATCCTGTGATGTTGTTACCCAATCTGTCAGCACACACTTGCTCCAGGTGCTGAATTCAGTTCCACTCCTCCCATCTCAGCAAAGAGAGATGAGAAAACAAGAGAGGAAAGACAGGAAACTAAAGCCCTGGAGCGAGAGAGGACATTTGAAACATTTAAGGTGTTTCATGGGAGAAAAAAGGAAAAGGCCTTGTTTGCTCAAAAAAGGAGGTGGCAGAGACCTATGACAATATGTAAAATCATTAATTTTGGCAAATCATTCGATGCAGGGATGCAAGTCCCCAGCACAGGGGCTATTCCTGGGAAAGGGTGGCTTGAGGAGCTGATGGGAGTCCAGGCACCCTGGGAAAAACTGCTCGGACCTTGACCTAAATGGGCTCATTCAGAACCCATCAGTGTCCCCACATGTGAAATGCAGATAACTGTGTTTATCTCCAGCACAGCCATGAATCACTTCATGGTGCTCCTGCAAGGAGCAAAGCCTGGAGGCTCACTGGAAGGAGAATCCCCTGTCCTGCACTTCAGCCTCCCATCTCCAGTTTTGTAATGCAGATGCAGCTCCCACTGGGGCTGGGTCAGAGCCACCATTCATAGTGAAACAAATCAGGGCTCTGTACACTGAAAGCAGAATTTCAGGCTGAAAAAATGCTTATATATATTGAAGCATTATGCTTATATATATTGAGGGTAATACTTATAGGAAAGCAAAGAGGGACAAATTCACCTCTAGCTTTAGATTTCTCTCTATGAGCAGTTTCGCTCCGCCAACCTAAACAACCAAAAAAACCTCACAATGTTTTCAAGGCAGTTTCATTTTGGAGCACTTAAATCACATTCTGAGCCAAGAGGCGTGAGAAACTCAAAAGCACCATGAAACCATCCCTGTTTCAGGTTGTTTTGGGGTCTTTGTTTCCACGATGGTTTCCTGAGCTTCAAGAAGACAAAGCTCTTTCTTCCCACTGAGTTATGAGGCACCTCACATGGGGAGCAAAGCTTAACTAGGAGGAAAAGGATAAGATCCAGCAGGGACACATGAAATCCCACCACGAGATGCAGGCTCCTGGTGTCTAGCATCATCAGCTTCCCCCATCCCAGGTGTGGGACAGAAGATGGAGCAGCACAGCGTAATATCACAGAATCCCAGCATGGTTTGGTTGGAAGGGACCTTAAAGCTCATCTGGTTCCACCCCTGCCATGGGCAGGGACACCTTCCACTGTCCCAAGCTGCCCCAAGCCCTGTCCAACCTGGCCAATGGTCCTTGGAGACCAAGGAGCTGCTGGGCCAAGGTGATTGTGCTTGCACCAACAACGCTTATGCACGTTCACTCAGCATGCCAGGCTGAGGAGCAGAGGCTGGGCCATGGCAAAGAGAGAGAATTCAAGGCAAAAATCCAGGGTTTAAGTGGTTTGGCCAGGTTTCCTTGCACTCTTTCCCATAAGGACACTTTGAGAGTTGGGGTTTTTCAGCCTGGAGGACAGAAGGTTCTGGGGAGAGCTCAGAGCCCTTCCAGGGCCTAAAGGGGCTCCAGCAGAGCTGGAGAGGGACTGGGGACACGGGATGGAGGGACAGGACACAGGGAATGGCTTCCCACTGCCAGAGAGCAGGGATAGATGGGATATTGGGATGGAATTGTTCCCTGTGAGGGTGGGCAGGCCCTGGCACAGGGTGCCCACAGCAGCTGTGGCTGCCCCTGGATCCCTGGCAGTGCCCAAGGCCAGGCTGGACAGGGCTGGGAGCACCTGGGACAGTGGAAGGTGTCCTTGTCCATGGGAAGGGATTAAAACAAGATCTTCAAGGTGTCTTCCAACCCAAATCATGCCAGGACTCACTCAAACAGGACAGCTGTTACAGCATCACCCAAACACCTCACAGCAAACCAACCCATCCCAGTGGCACTGTGATTCCAGCAAAAACAAGGGACAGGAGGAAAGGAGCAGAACAACCCAGCCCCACAGAGGCCAGGCTGCTGGCTGCAAGCTGTGCAGGCAAACCCTTCCCTGCACCCTGCAGTTGCAGCAGGCTCCTGACAGCTCCACGTTCAACTTTCCATCAAGCAGCACCCTGAGTATTTTTAACAGACTCTTCTGTTTGAAGCTTAAATTTGCAAAACTCAACAAAAACAATGGCAACCACAAAAAAACCCCCAAACAAAGCAACAAAAAACCAAAAATAACAGAGCACCAACACCCCAAGGAAGCTGGAGCTCAGAGACTGCTCAGCTCCTCAGCAGGTGAAACCAAAGCTCATGTTTCCAAAAAAACCCAAACCAGCCTCCTGTCATTCAACTGGTATTTGAAAGTGAATGAGCTGCCAACCAATCATCTCCCAGTCAGGAATCAAAGAACAGCATATCCAAACCTCAGGGCTGTGGCCAAGGGTGCATTTGCAAGGCAGGAACGCTGCAGCAGCAGCAGCAGAGCCGTTTGCAGCAGCAAATGAGGTTATTTTGGCAGCAGGGCGGATGTAGCAGACAAGCCACTTTAACTGAATATGGTAAACAGAGATGGAGTGATTATAGGAAGAATGAACGTAATCAGGTTCCGAGTTGCTCTGAATTGCCTCGACTGACCACAATATCTGATAAAACCAATGGAAAAAGTTCTGGTTTCCTCTTGCATGTAATTGATTATCTTACTGAGATCTACTGGTTTATACACACACACACACACTCACAGCCCTCTGAAATTCAGTTACTTGGTGGTGCTGCCAGAAATAACCCAAAGCAGGAGCAGTTACATGCTATTTATTTTTGTCTGGGGTCACAAACTCCAGAAGTGAGAAAGGATGCAAAGCCCTCTCCCAAAATAGGCACCTGGGAGGTTTGCCTTGAGGAGCTGAGGTGTAACTGCTCTGATCCTTGCTTGCTTCTGAGACAGGGAGCAGGGGAGCGTGCTGAGTGCCACTAATCAGATCTACCTCAGGGCTCTCTTCTCAACAGAGAAATGCTGGTTTTGATTTATTAGAAAAGATGGAAAAGTGTCTTTGGAATTTCCCCCAGTGCCACGAGTGGGTAAATAAAGATGATGGAACAGCCCTGTGGCTGGAGAGGGATGTGGGATACAGCCAGGGTGAGCTGTGATTTGGGATGGAGAGGGGACAGGAGCAATGGGCCACCCTCTGTCCTGGCTATGAGATTCCTTTCACACAGCTGCGTCAGGCCAGAGGAGTTTTTTGACATTCACATTCTCTGGAAAAATCCCTTCACCCAGGATTTTTCTCCTGGGAAGCTGGGAAGCCTCAGAGAAAAGGAAAACAATTCTTCTCCCATTTGCTTCTCCTGTGTTGTGCTCACATGTGGAATGTGTTTGGAGATTGTTTATCCACAGGTGATTGTTCCATTGCATTCTGCTGGGAGTTGCTTTCACTCTTTGACCAATCAGGGCCAAGCTGTGTCAGGACTCTGGAGAGAGTCACCAGTTTTCATTATTATCTTTTTAGCATTCAGTCAGTATCCTTTCTGTATTCTTTAGTATAGTATAGCATTCTTTATTATAATATAGTATTATAAAGTAATAAATGAGCCTTCTGAGAACATGGAGTCAGATTCATCATTCCGGCCTTTGTCAGGACATCCCTGCAAATACAATAGAGTTTTGCAAAGACCAGGTTGGATTTTTGCAGCATCCCATGGCTGCTGCCACCTCCTGCCCCAGACATGCTCAGCATCTCTCGCCTTGGCTTCTGCCAGAAGTTATTGGAGAACAAAAACCAAACAAAAACAACCAAGGGAAACCCAAGGGGACCTTCAATTTCTTCGTGCTGTGGTGACAGTGAATCCTGAAGAAAAATGTGCCAAAAAGTCGGGCAGGGGGTGGCTGGGGCTCAGCAGGGTGCTGGAAAGCATGGCGAGCTCGCCTGCTGACAGCGGGAAGGAGCCAAATATCCACAAACAAGTTTCCTGTCTGAAATTAATTTACTTACTGAAACAGCACTCAGCAAAACCTGTGATTAATATTTTCCTCCCCAGGCTCCTAACATGACAAAACAATAATTAATGAAATATGAAACTGAACCTGAGTTACAGTAAGTGTAAAAATATTATTGTTTCTTTTATCTTGCCTTCTCTTTATCCCTCCCAGTGGTGGGAGACACTGAGCCCTGTGCTCTGCTTTCCAGGACAATGCTCTGCACTGGCAGGAGCATGGGGCTGATTTCTTGGCACCTGTCCCTGCTTACCTGGCACCCTGCTCCACAGGAAATCCAACTGGGAGCTCAGGAGGAGGGTGCAGGGAAAGGTGTAGGGAAAGCAGCATGGTGGGGAGCGAGCCCATTCCTTTTGGTCATGTCCATCCCTGTGGGATAGTGATTAAATGCAGCAAAGAAACCAGAAGGCAGCCGGAACGTTCAAACCTAAATGCCACGTGCTGTATAATTTTGCCCAATGTTTTCAACACCCACCTTCCTTTAATCTATTCCCAGCTACGGCACAGCACTCCCTGGCCCTGCTTGGGTCCCACACTGCCTCCATCCCAAAAGCACTCATGGGCAAAGCAGCCTGTGGTTTTTAAGGGATCCCTCACAGCTGGAATAAACCAGCAGAGAGGGTTTTAAACATCAGCTTTAGCAGCATAAAAATTCCTCTCTGGAAAGCTGAGTGGGGACATGATGGGAGAGGGTGCCAGCCCAGGAGAGGGTGGTGGCAAAGTGCCCACAGCCACTCCTGCCATGATGGATGGCAAGGTTGGGATGCTTTGTAAACCCATGCTTTGTCCTTCTCAAGGCAGGGACACCTTCCACTGTCCCAGGTTGCTCCAAATTCCATCCAGCCTGGCCTTGGACACTGCCAGGATTCCAGGGGCAGCCACAGCTGCTGTGGGCACCCTGTGCCAGGGCCTCACCTGACACTCTGTGTAAAGAACTTCCTTTTATCTAATCTAAATCTCCCCTCTTTTAAATCTAAAAATCTCAATATAATGTAATCTAAATATCAGGTCACCTTGAATCCTGTTTACAGAGCAACTATTTAAATAAAGCAATTGTTTTAGTCCTCTGTTGGACTTTCGGAAATTTTCATTTTTGTCTGTATCTCTAAAGCACAAATTGATTGTGTTTCTACGATTAGACTACAACTGTGAGGTTGAGCTAAAATACTGTAGAAATTAGACTGTACACACATGCAAATTCACACACACAGATTTGGCATTATGTCTTTGTATATTTATATGCACATACAGAGATATCACAAGAGCCCCACACATGTATGAATATGAACATTGAGCCTGGGGGCTCAATTTGCTGCCTTGGTGTCACTGTCATATTTTCTGAAAAATCCCTTTGCCCAGGATTCTTCTCCTGGGAAGTTGAGAAGCCTCAGAGGAAAAGGAAAACAATATTATCTCATTTGCTTCTCCTGTGTTTTGCTGCTTTGGAATGTGGGTTGGAGATTGTTTACCAACAAGTGGTTGTTTGATTGGTTTGATTTCATTGTTTATCCAACAGGTGGTTGTTTGATTGGTTTGACGTTAATTGTTTTGACTTAATGACCAATCACAATCAGGCTGTGTCAGGATTCTGGAGAGAGTAATGAGTTTTCATTATTATCTTTTAGCCTTCTGTTTGTATCCTTTCTCTAGTATAGTTTAGTATAGCATTCTTTAATATCATATAGATCATAAAATAATAAATTAGCCTTCTAAGAACATGGAGTCAGATTCATCATTTCCGTCCCTTCAGAAAACACCCCACCTTGGTGCTGGAGCAGCCTGGCAGGCACAAGGCTGGGAAATCAGGAGCTGTGGGATGGGTGGGTGCTGCCCTGAGCCTCCTGCACCCCACTGCCCACAGCCACAGGCACCCAACTGTAAAACCACAAACCCAGCTGGAAGGCAGCAGAGCAGAGCCCACCTGTGGGAGTCAGCTCCAAAACCAGGGCAAGGGGAACTGTTGGGGAAAATTGACAGAATCTGTACGAGTCCCACAACTCCTCTTTTGTTCTTTTTCCTCGTAGTGGTTTGGGACGAGCCCAGCCCAGTGTGTCACAGAAATCAAGCACCTGCTGCTGCAGGCTGTGCTCCCTGAGGGCTGTGCCAGGCAGGGGACGTGTCACTTGATGCCTTGTACCTCCACTAATGACTCTGAGATCAATGGAATGGGAGATGAAGAAGAAAATGATTTAATTTTCAGATCAATGGATTACACAAGAACACGAAGTATTCCCGGGCAAACAAACGTGTTACCTTGATTCCTTCCATCCTTCAGCTGAGACAGCAGCACAATGCTGTTTCATTACCCATTTTTCATTCCTGCACTCCTTCTGAGACCCTGGAATGTGGAAGATCCCACCAGACTTTTATTTTAAAAAAGACACAAAGCTGGGTCACTTCCAACTTGGAATATTATGTGAATATTTCCCTTGTTAGTAGGGCATTTTGGTTACCCTGATAAATAAATGCCCAGGTTTGTAAAACACTCAGAACACAAAGCAAGAGGAAAACTAAAAACTTTAAAAAACCAAACCCCAAAGAAACTAAATCTTGACATATGGGTCACAGGGACTGTAAGGAGCAAACCTAAAGGTGAGATGGACACAGAAAAAACACGGAACTAGGGCAAGACTACAGTGGAGAGCTCAGGAGAAGAGCTGGGTGATGAGCTGGAGACAGCTTCACTCCCTGCCCTCACAGGACCTGCTCTAACCCACCTGCACCATGGGGAGCAGCCAGGTGAGGAACACAGTTTCCCAGGTGAGGAACACAATTTCCCACCACCCTCAGCTTCTGCTTATCATCTGAGAACTTTTTGGAGCGTCATCCAGGAACTGATTCAGTTGAGAACATCAAGTTCAGCACCCAACCCTTCCAGTCAGCACCAACTTCTACTCAGCATTGGGCTGGGAGATTTTTTGAGCTTGGTAATTCAAACCCACTTAAAAGAGTTTCCTCCATCCTCAAGAGCCTCGTGATTTACTGTAGCTCCTGCTTGAACTCATATATGTCTTGTATTTCCAGACATTAGGTAATGAGGTTTTTGTGGTCCACAGAGCTTTCTCACTGATTCTCTGAGTTTGCAGCCAAGAGCAATGACTGCACACACAAACACTGAGAGAAAAGTTGTCAGGATTTTCCATCAGATACTCCAGAAACTGTCAGATCACACACTGACCTTACCCCAGTCTATCATTACAGCCATGGTTAGAATGATCCAGGCACAACAGGCTGATGTTCTGGTGGATCCCAGCTGTGTGAACTGTGCTGGCTTCTCACACCACTTATCCCCAAATCTGACAGAGATGTGGCAGACCCCACCAAACCCCAGGAGGTGATGGGTGTGGGAATCCACAAAATCAGAGGGTTTTGGGAAAGCTGCAAAAGGCAGGCCCCAGAGACAGCAGAACTGTGATTAGAGCTAAGCAGTAGCCATGAGATTGGTCAGCAGAAAAATTATTTAAAAAGTAGAAAAGCAAGGACAAATAGAACAATGGCCTGTGTATTAACATTTGTCTAGAATAACTCCCTAAGCTACAGAAAAGTTTATCTAGCGAGATATTAGGAAGTTCTAGGCTTAATAATGGAGCTCTGTGCATTGTGCTTTAAGGCTCACAAGCAGGGATTGTATTTAAAATAAGCAAGCATTGTTTAACCAAAGGTACCTGTGCTTATGGTGGTTGGATAGAACTACTGTCAATGTGCTTTAGCTTTGTATGATTGGTCAAAAAACTTATAAAGTAAGATGTAACATTAAGTTCTTTGTCTGCTGCCTGGGATGTGAGCTGGTGGCATCTTCCCATTTTCATAACCACGTAATGAGACTGATGCTGAAAAACCAAACAGCTCAAGGCACGTTCCACAGCAGTCCTGTCCTATTTGTGATTGTACAGAGCCCCCAGCCAGCAATAATGGGCTACCCAAAGTGGCTGCTGAGGGTCACAAGGAGCTGGGGAGGAGCACTTCACAGGATTCCTCTCCAGCAGCACAGCTCCTGTGCTGACAGGACCACAGTTTCTGTGTGGACTCTCAAGGAAGAATAGGAACTCATCTATTCCACTTCCACCTACAGATGCTTCTTAGAGAGCACCTAATTCTTGAGAAAACATGTAAATTCAAACCTTTCCTTGAGTCTAGCAGGTGTCAAAAGAGGAGACCAAACACACACAACAATGCAGAGTGACACTTGCAAGTACCTGTTGATGCCCAAGGCTGGAATCCAGCTTGGCCGTGCACAGGGAACACTTGGCTACCACAGATTCCTTCACAAACCCCTGGAAACTGGAATCTGTCACAGAGAGATAACTGGGCTGATTTGGTCATGTTAAAATGGCACTGAACTTCCTGCATGAACCCATGGCATTGGAATCCAACAGGGGACAGGCCACTCCATCCCACACACAGCTTGAGCTCCTTCATCTTTTTGCTGGGAATAGGAAGGATCTAGGTTTTGAAAATATTAAAAATTTAAGCTTTGCTCAGGCCAGGAAGCACAAGCAGAGTTCCTAATATATAGGAAGGAGCTTAGAATTAAAGGGGCTTCCTAAAGTCTGGTCTCAACAAACTCAAACCTCCACGGACAAAGGAGTTATTTTACAGAATTATCATAGAATAGTTTGGGCTGGAAAGGACCTTAAATATAATCTCATTCCAGCCATGCCATGGAGAGAGACACCTTCCACTAGACCAGGCTCTTCCAAGCCCAGTCTATCCTGGCCTTGGGCATTGCTAGGGAAGGAAAAAACACCCTTGAGGAACTACCAGGCCTCTGGGGTTTCTGTGGTTGAGATGACCCCTGAGGTATCAGAAAGTCTCTTTTTTCCCAGCCCTGTGACCGAAGAAGAAGTTGAGATTCGTCAGTTCTGCTTTTCAAGGTTGTTTATTTTCTCTTATCTATTCCATTCTTTCTCTGACCTGCTGAGATCTGTCCAGCAGGTCGGGTTGTGGCACAGTCCCTGCCCTTGGGGTGGTGTTGGCTTTTTATACTAAGAACTACATGTACTTTATTTACAATATTTTTCCAATACCTATCACCTATGTTAGATAGTTTGTCTCTACTCTAAACCAATCCAGAAGTGCCACCATCACAGCAGAAGATGGAGGACAAGAAGAAGGACAGGACATACCCAGATTCCTCCATCTTGCCTCTTGAACCCCCATTCTAAAACCCCAAAATTCTACTTTTTCACCCTGTGACAAATTCACTATCATTCTATTCAAACTCTTGTGGCTTGTACATCTTGACACAAAGTTGGTAATTGTTTCCATGGGTTAAAATCGAAGGCATGGGTGTCTTTGGCTCCATGTCAAGGTCTCTGAGTCCCTTGTCAGGGTCTCGAATCACTCAGGGCAGCCAGAGGAATGTCCTGGGTTCTGACACACACCCATTGTGCCTCACCTTGTACTGACAGATCTCCAGTGCTCCCTCTCAGCTGGGTTGAGCATCTGTCACTCTTTCCTTTCTTTACCTGTTTATTGAAACCAAGCCTTTCCCCCCTCTCTCTGCTGGAGCAGTGCCCAAGGCACGGCCACATGGTGACAACGGGCACGTGGTGCCTGTGCCACCCCAGCTGTGATGCTCTAACCAGTATGGCTCATGGCAGGTGATAAATCAGATGCCCTTTAACTCCCCAGCTGAGCTCTGCACACACCACAGCACTGGAAGCACAAGCTACAACCAATATTTTTACTGACAGGTGATAAATCACATGCCCTTTAACTTGTGTGTACCAGTTGCAAATTTAGTTAATTAGAAATTCATGCTGCCTCTTTCCCATGTATTATTTCCTGCCTGTGATTTACATGGGCTGTTGTTGTTGGAATGCTTGCTGGCATTAAGGCTCCTGGAAGCCAAGGGAGCCCAGAAATTTGCTGCAGACACCACGACCTCTAGTGCTGTGCAGCCTGGAGAAATCATTGGCAGCAGGAGGGGTGGCAGTGATGGGGAGGGACCAAAATGTTTTCTGGACATTTGGTGGGTCCCTGCCAACACAATGGACAGGTATGGCTGGCACATGAAAACCCTGGGCTACCACTGGGAGCCTTCCCTGAAAACACAAAAAAGAGCAGAAAAGTCTTCCCCAAGCCAGTAGAATTCTGCATTTTCACACATTGTGCTGCAAGTAGATGCAAAAGGCTCTTTTTGAACTGCCTCTGGAGGTTCCTGTCACCCCTGGGCAGCCTGTGACCGTGTTCACAGGGGTTCTTGGATGAGGGAAGAGAAGAGGATCTGACTCCATGTTTCAGAAGGCTGATTTATTATTTTATGATATATATTACATTAAAACTGTACTAAAAGAATAGAAGAAAAGGATCTCATCAGAAGTCTAGCTAAGAACAAGAAAGAATGATAACAAAGCTTCTCTCTTGGACAGAGTCTGCGCCAGCTGACTGTGATTGGCCATTAATTAGAAACAACCACATGAGACCAATCCCAGATGCACCTGTTGCATTCCACAGCAGCAGATAACCATTGTTTACATTTTGTTCCTGAAGCTTCTCAGGAGGAAAAATCCTAAGGAAAGGGTTTTTCATGAAAAGATGTCTGTGACAGGCAGCCCCTTGGAGCAGCACTGTGACACCCAGCAATCCCAGTGCCATCCCATGGGATCAAGGAATGCTGGAAGTGCCCACCATGCTGGGAGCTGGTGAGGGAGACAGCCACCCACTCCAGCCACGCTGCTTTCCACCAGAATTTGCTATTCTCCCCATTCTGGCAAATTAAACCAACTCCATTTTCCAACTATTTTGTCCCTATTTTTCTATGAATGCTTTCGTGCTACTGATAGTATTTTCAGCTGTGCTACAAAAGGGTATTTGTTAAAATATTCCATGACTGCAGAAGACTCATAACAGATTCAGAAACCCAGTGATAATGATAATAATTTTTTAGCACTTGTCTGCCAGACAGAATTATCAGCAAAAGCAGGGCCCTGTTATCTGCAGGAGTGGTATATGATACGTTCATTTCTTTTTTTCTCCCCCCCTCTATAAACTTCAATTATTAATGATGGAAATTTTTCCCAGCCTATTCTTCCCTTGGTGGGAAAAACAGCCATTACTGACATTTGCCAATTTAAATCTAATCCTCCTCATCTGCATATAGACGAGGCTCTGTTTGACTCTGCCTATTGATCCAGCCAGGAAAAGGGACTCTATAACTTAATCTGATGTCAAAGGCTGATGTGTCCTGCAGGAAATCGGTGCTGTAGATCTCCCTGCTATAAATATGTCACCAGAATTAACTGGAAGCACTAATAGGTCACTCAATGAGCTCCAAGGAGCACACAGGGCACACTGAGGCTGCTTGTGATTGATGACACCAAAAATTAGCCAGAACAGAGGGTTGTCAGCCAGCCCAGGGACCAGGGACTCACTGACAGGCTTTGTTCTCCTGCACGTGCTGGGTCCCAGCCTAGCCCTGTCACTTCTGAAACATTTAACACATTTTACATGAAAAGAAAGATAAAAATTCCTACTACAAGGCTAAAACAATAGAAAATATTTCCATGGATTTCTTCCAACTCTTCCTTCCTGCAGTTTGTCCCACTGCAGCATTGCCTTTGGTGAGCAAATAGAGCCAAGAGAGAAATTCTGCTGTCTTATTGCAGGCAAAGAACCCCATGGAGGATGGCAGGGATGACATCAGGACCTGGAAATGCAGCTCTGCATGCTCTGGGGATCAAAGTGATCCCAGCTTGCTCACTCTGGGCTGGTTTCTGCACACCAGGCTCCAGCCAAAACACCCCAACTCAGGAAAATGCCTTCTCTGTTTAGCTGTGTCCCTTCTTCACTCACTCTTTATTATCATATAATTGTGGAGAGGTTTGGTTGGAAGAGACCTTAGAGATCACCTCATTCCACATCTTCCACTCTCCCAGGCTGCCCCAAGCCCCACTGGCCTGTCCCAGATGGAAATCACCACACCAGGGGTGGACAAGGATGGACCTTGAGCCCCTCAGCACTGGGACTAATGACAGAGAAAATTAAACTGGAGGCACCTTTGGGTGATGGCTCAGGGGGTCCTGCTCTCTCTGGCACCCTGAAAAGCAGCAGGTTTTGTCCCAAAATGTTCCCATTGCTCATGGGGGTGCAGGGCAGGACTGTGGCGCTCACACAGAGCTGCCAACTTCCTTCACACATGGATGGGCCTCCCCCATGGATAAAGCCCTGGAAGAGCCTCTGACCCAGCCCTGATCTACTGCCCCTCCTGTGCATGTGGAGCAGCCTGGAGCATTCCCCCCATCCAGCTACAGCTCTGTTCTCTGGCCAAGAGGCAGCTTGGACCAAGCTGTCCTTATTTTCCTGCACTGAAGGGGACAGTGCCACATGGTGTGTCACCAAGGGTGCTGCTCTCCAAAGGCTGATCCCACACTCCTGGTGGAGTCTCAAGGCCGAGGCACCTCCACTTACCCTCACAAAACTGAAAGGCAACTAGAAAACCTCAGAGTCCACAGGGCTGCCATGCCCAAAGCCAGTGTGATGCTTCCAGCACTCCTGGGTGAGAAGGGCTCTTTTCCAGGGTTGTTTTTATGGCTATAAATTATTTATGCTGGATGCCTGCAAAATGGTGATGCCGAATAAATCACTTCTCCAGCCAGCTGGGACCTTTCAGGACTTCTTCAGCTCATGAGCTGAGCCTCCTTATGAAGAGTAAACAAGCCCAAGACAGATTCAACAGACATCAGAGGAGAAAATTTGCTCAGATTTAAAACCTGCCCTGAAACAGTCAGCTGGAGCAGTGAACATACCAAAACAGAATCCAGACTTGAACTTACTGTAATCTCACCCATTTTCATGGAATCACAGGATGGTTTGGGCTGGAAGGGACCTCAAAGCTCATCTGGTTGCCACAGGCAGGGACACCTCCCACTAGACCAGGATGCTCCAAGCCCTGTTCAAGCTGGCTTTGAACAATTCTAGGGATGGGGCAGCCACAGCTACTCTGGGCACCCTGTGCCAGGGCTAACATCTAATTTAAATCTCTCCTCTTTCAGTCTAAAGCCACTCCCAGCTCTCTTCTGGCAATCCATCATCCCTAATACAAGGGGTGGGGTTATCCTCGGGCTGCAGTTGATGTGAGAGCCAGGTGTTCCCTAATCCCCAGCACAGAGAATGTGATAATTGTTAGCACTGTAACGAGCACAGGTGCTTTTAGCAGGCAGAGAACATTACCAGGCTCACCTCAAGCAGGCAAGCAGGCAGCATTTCCAAACGGCAACTGGATTCATGCTCATTATTTACCTGAACAGATGTTCACTGTGATACCTCCTGAATGCTGGAGCTGGATATTTGTCAGCATTAATGGGATCTCCAGGAGCTAGTTTGCTTTAGGAGCTTGTTTCCTCATTCAGACTGTAAGCATCGCTGTTTTGTGGTGTGTGTTGCCTCTTTCACTCACGATTATCTTCCCAGGTTTTCCCTTTTCCCTGGGTCACTGAGTGCAGATCCATTCTAATTACTGTCACACCGGGATCCAGGCTGCATAAATAATGCATATGCTCTTTGTAGGCTTTGCTAACAGAGACAGAGCCCTGCTCATCGTGCCAGCAGCTCACCTGAGGCCCAACCAGGAGGATCCCCCATGCTCAGCACCGTGCCCCCTCCCATGGCTTTTAGCATCATTTCATTCATCTCTGCTCAGAGTGTTTCATTCAGGGATGCCCTCCTTGCACTGCCACTCCTGGGCTGGATGCTGATCTGCCTGCCCTGGGGGATGCTGTTATCCTGAGGTGCCTTGCAGGGCAGCAATCACTCCGAGGGTTTGTTAAATTAACAGCATCACAGCAAATGCCTCCTGCCCCATGGAAAGGCTTAAATCAGCACTGAAACGCCCAGCTGGGGGCTGCTGCCCTCTGAGTCCCACCCTGGACCACAGAGGAATCAAAGCTAATTGTGTTTAAACCCTCAAACCCTCTCTGTGTTTGGGAAGCCACTGCCCTGCCCGATCTGGCACTGCTGCTGCAGGTGGTGACAGGACGTGACACAACACAGGATAACCATCTGCAAGTGATGACTTGGGCTGCCTGGGGTGTGTGGTGGCCAGAACAATGAAGGTGCTGCACCCTGGCCCCTCTCACAGGGTGCATCCTTCCCACTGAGAGAGATAGAGAGCATCAGAATGAAACCACACGCTGACAGTGTGGTTCTGCACCTCGGGCTGCAGGGGCACACAGCTCCTGCCTGGGCTCTCCCTGAGCACCCCAGCAGGGTAAGGGACTCCCTCTGTGCCCCAGGGCTGGCACAGGGAGCTCTGAATGAGGAAGATGAGTTTGTGAGTGAGAGGAGCAGAGCTGTGTCAGCCAGACACACATCTCTGCAGCTGTGAGGGACTCACCACAAGGAAGGATGCTCAAACATTTGGTGAACCTTGCATAATCTGATGACCTTATGACTCCTAAATATCTTTGACTTTCTTGTTTTCTGTAATAAATAGTATTTCCATTTACAGACATTCATGGGGCCAGCACATGCAGCCACAGCCATGCTGTCAGGGCTGACCCCACACCCTGAGCTGCCCAGGGGGAACAGCCACAACCCAGATTGGGGCACAAGGCAGCAACACCTCTGACCAAAACTGGCAGGGCTACAGAGTGGTAATCTGTGTCAGGAGCCTTCAAAGAAAGTTTAAAATTACATTACACTACATTACAAAGTAAGTTTAAAATTTACCTTAAAGAAAGTTTAAAAGTTACATCAATTGCCAATTGACTTATTAATGAGATAACTACTATTTTATCCACTCTCTTTTGCAGGAAGGGACTTTGCTTTCCCCTGTCCTGGTGCAGCTCAGCACAGCTGACAGGATGCAGAGCAAGGCTGAGGCTGCTTGTTCAAGCTGGCTCTGAGGTGCTTCGTGCAAAAACCCTCCAAGGAAGGAGCATTGGTTTGCTCAGCTGTGCACAAGCCCCAGGAAAAGCAATAAATAACCAGGCCAAAGTGCCTGAAAACATCCAGCAGGCTGCAGGGCACACAGACTGCTCCTCAAACAACACCTGGAGGGCGTCACAGTGAAACACAGCAGCTTTGCCACCCAGCTTGGGGACACCAAGGACAATCAGTGGCACAGGGAGCTGGCCCAGGGTGCCAGGCATGGCCAGCTGGGCTGGCACTGGGAGCCAGTGGAGCTCAGCACATCCTTCAGCTGACATCTGAGCACAAGGACTCTGCCCTGCATCACACAAACCTCTAAGAACAAGCAGTTTCCACAATTCACACACATCTTATCTAAAGGACTTTGTCTTCATATCTTTATCAGAAATGTTCTCCTGCTTATCTGATAAGGCGTGACTGTGGTTCTTTGTCAGGAGATGCCAATGACAGAGGGGACTGGCATCTCTTTGGGCAAGAGCAGAGTCAGCACAGCTCACTGCCCCAGGGCTGAGCTGGCCTCAGCACAGGGCAGGACACAGAGGTCCCTGTGAGTTGTGGACATATTTTCTGAAAAATACTTTTGTTAAGATTTTTCTCTTGAGAAGCTGAGAGGCTTCAGAAATGAAATGTAAATGATAATTATTTGTTGCTGTGGAATGCAACAGGTGCATCTTTGGTTTCATGTAGTTGTTTTTAATTAATGATGAATCAAAGGTCTAGCTGGATTGAAGCTGGCCAGTCACAGGATTTTTTTTTTTTTTTTGGTTTTCTGATGAAATATTTTTCTTCTATTCTTTTAGTATAGTTATAATATATAATTTTATTTTAATAAAATATATATCATAAAATAATAAATCATTGTTCTGAAACAGAGTCAAGATTCTCATCTCTTCCCTTGTCCTGGGACCCCTGTGACCACCACACCTGTGCTGTGGGGACAAGCCCACCTCAGAGGTGAGCTCCCTGCCTCTGCTCACTACCACCAAGCCAACCATCAGCTCCTTCCTGAGCCTGGTTCAATGCCAGCCACAAATTATGAGCCACACTGAGCATGTCCCCAGTAGAACAACGTAGAAACCACAACCAAGGGTTGGAAATATGAAGCTGTGAGTCTGTGCTCCATCAGTTGCAGGGAATATGGGTTTAAAATGAAAGAGAGGAGATTTAGATTATATATAAGGAAGAAATTCTTTACCCAGAGAGTGCTGAGGCCCTGGCACAGGGTGCCCAGAGCAGCTGGGGCTGCCCCTGGATCCCTGGCAGTGCCCAAGGCCAGGCTGGATGGTGCTTAGGGCACGCTGGGGTAGTGGAAGGTGTCCCTGCCATGGCAGCAAGGTGGAACCAGATGCTCTTTAAGGTCTCTTCAAGCTCAAGCCATTCTGTGATTCTCTGATTGCCAGATTCAAAGGTTTAGACACGACTTTGGCATTTTTAATTCATGGTTTATCCAGTTGGGTATTGTGGCTTTGAGACTGTGCAAGGAAGACAGAACTAAAAAGCAGCTGGAATTTCACTCCCCAAAAGCTGCTGATCCCCTTTCTCAACAAGATCTAGGTTTGCAACCAGGTAAATATTTGTGGCATTTCCTTTGTTTCCAATAAAGGGCATAATCTTATCATTATTTTATAGCAGAATATTGAGAGTGTCTCCCATTTTCCAACCAGATCTTCCTCCCTCCAGCATTTCCCCTCCATACCCACATGCCATCTTAGCCAAGCAGTCACATCAGTCTGGTTTCAGAGAATCCTGCACTGCAAGATCTGCTGCAGCTGGTCAGGCCAATTAGCTCAACACCTTTTCTTTGGAAAGAACCCTTGTTTTGGGAAGGCTTTAAAAAGCCCAAACTCTCATACAGGAAGGTGTCTGGATAATGACAAATTTAACCCACATATTGCCTAGAACTGCTGAAACAACTCTGAGGATCAGCTCTGACAAGCTCTTGCTGGATTTTAGCAGTCCCTGGGCAGCACAGCCCATGAGTGACAAGGAACAGGAACAGCAAGTCCAAAGGAACATAGAAATGAAGGAAAAAACGTGTGAAGAAGAAGTGTTCACTGTAACAGCCAAATCCAACCCCCAAACTCATGGATCAGTTACTGGTTGTCCCTTTGAGTTGAGCACAGGTCTGTCTCTCCTTGGTACTGAGAGTGAGTGAACATTTATTTAACTCCTAGCAGATATTTAGTGGCAGTGATTTATGTGGTGATTTAAGCCCAGAGAACATCTCAGCACCAGGAAGCTGCCACCTCACTGCCCCTTCCTAGTGGGATGGGGAGGAGGATCAGAAAGACGTAAAACCCATGGGCTGAGATAAGAGCAGTTTCATAAATTAAATGAAGCAAAATTTAATAGTAATAATAACAATTGTAATGAACAGGAGAGAGTGAGAAAGGAATGAAACCCAAGAGAGACAAGCGATGCCCAAAATTGTCATTTGTCACCTGGCCAGTGCCCAGTGCAACTGGTCCCTCCTGGCCAACTTCCTCCCAGTTTCTATACTGGGCAGGATGGGCTGTGGTATGGAATATCCCCCTGGCCAGTCTGGGTGACTTGTCCTGGCCATTCTCCCTGGCTGGCAGAGCCTGGGAAACTGCAAAGTGTCACAGACATCTTTTATGAAAAATCCTTTCCTTAAGATTTTTCCTCCTGAGAAGCTGGGAGGCCTCAGGAACAAAATGTAAACATTGATTATCTGCTGCTGTGGAATGCAACAGGTGCATTTGTGATTGGTCTCATGTGGTTGTTTCTAATTAATGGCCAATCACAGTCAGCTGGCTCAGACAGAGAGTCTGAGACAGAGCCTTTGTTATCATTCTTTGCTGTTCTATCCTTAGTTAGCCTTCTGATGAAATCCTTTCTTCTATTCTTTTAGTATAGTTTTAATGCAATATATATCATAAAATAATAAATCAGCCTTCTGAAACATGGAGTCAGATCTTCATCTCTTCCCTCATCCTCAGACCCTTGTGAACACTGTCACAGCAAAGTCCTTCATTTAGGTAAGCACTGCTTAGCAACAACTAAAACATCAGTGTGTTATCAGCATTACAGGCACTCTGAACCCAAAACACAGCACTGTTTTGTGCTACTAAGAAGCAAATTAACTCTATCCCAGCCAAAACCAGGACACAGAGGAGTGGGCAGTACCTTATGCCCATGTGGAAGTACTTGACTCCCACTGGGAATTGCAGTGCAGCTGAGCAGGCACTGCAGCCCTCACCCTGCAGCTCATGTTGTTGCCATCAGTGAGAGATAACTCAATCCATGGTGTGATACACCTGCACTGTAGGTGAGTCATTTAGAGTAATTTAAAGTCCTCCCTGGAGATCACATTCAGACCTGGCATGTGCACGTGGATTTGGGGCACACTCACTTGCACACAGCTGCTAATGGCAAAAGCTGGGAACAGCAGAGTTACAAAAGGCCAGGAAAAAAACCTCAGCCTTTCTTCATGCAGGGAAAATAGAAAAAGGAAAAAAAAATAGAAAAGAAACCCAGCAGAAACGGTTCATCAGATAGTTATGAGTAGCTAGAAACAAAAACCACAGCCACTTCAAGCTTGTGCACTGTGAAATTCTGGGGCACTCAGCTCCTGGTTTTGTTTCAATTAAGACAAAAGTAGGTTTTATTTTCAGATCTCTATTAAAAATAAAACACCAAAGGCCAAGCTGCTGAGCCCACAGCCACCCAGTGAGCTTTACTGGTCTCACTGGAAGTTACCCTCCTGTGTGCAACTTTTCCACAGCTCCTCAAAACCCCATTCAGCCTTGCATTTGGTGCAGCAAGGTCCCGTCTCCACTGCCAGAGGAAACTTTCCACCCTCACACTGTTCTCATCTGGTTTGCTTCCCTTCATTCCTGATTTCACCATGTTCACACTGATGTTTCTCAATACTCCACAAAACAGGTCCAGAGGTATCAAGGTTTGTTCATTCTTGGGAAGGGAACAGGATCGTCCAGCATATTTACTTACAGAAAGAAGTTTCTTTCTGTAAAAAAGAAATGTGAGAAGATTTGTGAGAATCTTCTCACAAATGTGATGGAGCAAGGTCCTACCTGCCCAACCTGCCACGTGCAATGCAGGGGAGAACCTCTCCTGCTTGCAGGCTCCAGGTTGGTTATTAAATACTCAGCATCTCTGTCCAACACAAAATCACTTTGTACACACTGTGTTTCACCTTTAGTTACAGCTGGGGAAGCCTCAGCCTGCTGGGGCAGAAAATCAGAACTGGCAGGAAGAGCAGGCAGGAAGAAAAGGCAGGAGAGGGTTGGGCAAGAGCACAAAAGCAGCAATGTCATCAGTCTGAAAGGAAATTCATGCAGCTGCTCCTCCCAGCCCCACGAGCCTCCCCTCCCCATCAGCAGCAGGTCCTACAGTGGTGTAAAGCAGCTCATTCCCTCAGCCCAGCTGCCAAACAGGTGAAACTGCAGCACACCCCCTGTGCCACAGAAAGGCACCCAGGCTGGGGCTCAGCCTGTGCCCACCATGTGCCATGGGCTGGCATCACACTGGAATCTCCTTCTGGAAGGATCCAGGCAGGCCAGATGTCAGGAGCTGCTCTGCTCATCAGAGCCCACCTGTTTTAAGGTCTTGGTGACATCAACAAAGACAGCAAGAGCTGGAACACGCTGCATTTTGGGGCATTTTGAAGACCATGTGGGGACCTCAGCTGCTGCGACAGCAGGTTGGCACATGGTGCTGGACACCCCAGATCATCACAGGACATCTCTCTGCATCTGCCCCCCTGCCCCTTTGGCCATGGCAGTCAGAGCTGCCAGAATCCAGCTTCCACTTCAGGCATTTAACAGAGTTATCCTGAGCTGCACCAGAACCCAGTTATATTCAAATTCCACACATTCAGACTCTCCATCCTGACCTTGGTTGATTTTTAAATCCCCATGTCACCATTTCTGTACCTCCCACCTGAAAAATAACGAGAGGCAGGGCCACAGAGCTTTCCTTCCTCCTTCCCACCAGTATTTTATCACAGCAAACACCTGCCACGAAAACAAGCCCTGGGAGAAACAGGAGGTTGGTGGAACTGCCTCAACAGCAGCACAGACACCACAGGAAACAAAACAACCTGTGCACAGAGAGGAGCAGAGCCCACAGAGCAAATGTTTGTGTGCTTCAGGGACAGGACAAATTCTGCTTTTGCTTGCACAGAGGTGTGAATGCTCTGTCCCCACCAGTTTCTGCAAAGGGCCATGCAGGCAGGGCAAAGCCTTTCACAAATATGCTCAGATCTGGGGGTTTCTCTGTAGTCAAAGGCAGGAAAGTGATTCCCTTCATGGAGTCAGCAGTTCACAGGTTTGGCACCAGGAACGTCCCCGAGAAAGCACTGGGATTCACAGCCAGATGGTGTTGGGGACAAGGGACATCAAAGAATAAGGAACATGGGGAATTGTGGCATTCACATTCTCTGAAAAAGCCCTTCACCCAGGGTTTTCTCCTGGGAAGCTGAGAAGCCTCAGAGAAAAGGAAAGCAATTCTTATCTCATTTGCTTCTCCTGTGTTGTGCTCACATGTGCAATGTGTTTGGAGATTGTTTACCCACAGGTGATTGTTCCATTGCATTCTGCTGGGAGTTGTTTTCACTCTTTGGCCAATCAGGGCCAAGCTGTGTCAGGACTCTGGAGAGACTCACCAGTTTTCATTATTATCTTTTTAGCATTGAGTGAGCAGGCTATTCTTTAGTATAGTTTAGGATAGTATTCTTTAATGTAATATAGTATCATAAAGTAATAAATGAGCCTTCTGAGAACATGGAGTCAGATAAATTATTCTTGCCTTCATGGGACATTCCCAGCAAATCCAATAGGGAATCCTTCACATTTTCCTATGGAGGACTCAGCTTGCAAGAGCTGATCAGCCCCTCCTACCCAGGTACAAAGCAATGATCACCTTTCCTTTTTGTTTTAACCTTTGGAGAACAGAGCCAAGATCAAAATAAACCTACTGCTCCCAGCTTCTCCAGGAGCAGGAGGTGCATGGGAACCATCCTGACTCCTGAATTTCCTCCATGAGAGAAGCACTCCTCACATCAGCACTGCCAGGGTGACACCTCCAGGGCAGCACCATTGGTTTATTACAGAGCACACAGGGATGGCAGCAATTGCAGGTTATTACTGCTATTGGAGATGTGATTTCAGGCTGTGAGAAAATTTTAGGCTGCACAAGCCTGAAATAACTCCCTAGGCCAAATTTACAACTGGTAACAGGCAGGACTATCATAGGCACTTGTCATTTTATTTAAGGCCAGCACGACCCCCTGACCTGCACAGCTCTGGAGCTGAAAGCAGAGCTGTCAGAGAGGCCAGGCCCTTCTCACAGGATCAGCTTTGTCTCAGCATGGATTTTAAGGCACTAAACACCACGGTGGGATAGCTGTTCTCACAGCCACATCTCCCCTGAGGGGCACACCAAGGTACTCTGGGGGCTGGAGTCCCTCTGCTCTGAGCCAGGCTGGGAGAGCTGGGGGTGTTCACCTGCAGAACACTCAGAGGAGACCTCAGAACCCTTCCAGTGCCTGAAGGGGCTCCAAGAGAGCTAGAGAGGGACTTTGGACAAGGGATGGAGGGACAGGACACAGGGAATGGCTTCACACTTCCACAGGGTCAATTTAGATAAGATATTAGAAAAGTTTATTACAATGAGGGTGGTACAACACTGGTTGCTTAGAAAAAACAAAGATACCCCAACCCTTGAACCACAGGTGTTCAAGGCCAGACTGGATGGAGCTCCAAGCAGCCTGGTCTTGTGGAAGGTGCCCATGGCAGGGGGTTGGCCTAGGTGACCTTTAAAGGCCCCTTCCAAGCCCAACCATTGATTCTATGATGCAGTGCACATCCTGCACCTTGCTGGGGTGGGATCCTGCACAGGGCCTTATTTAGTGGCAATAATCCCTCCTGTCTCTGTGCCTTTGTGAGGGTCCCCAGGACGAGGTGAGAGACGAGAATTTGACTCCATGTTCTCAGAAGGCTGATATATTATATTATATTATATTATATTATATTATATTATATTATATTATATTATATTATATTATATTATATTATATTATATTATATTATATTGCTATACTAAAGAATAGAGAAAGGATACTTATAGAAGATTTAACAAGATACTAATGAAAAACTTGTGACTCTCCAGAGCCTTAACACAGCTGGCTGTGATTGGCCATTAAGTTAAAACAATTCACATGGAACCAATCAACCATGGAACTAATATAATATAATATAATATAATATAATATAATATAATATAATATAATATAATATAATATAATATATAGCCTTCTAAGAACATGGAGTCAGATTCATTCCTTCGTGCCACAGGGGACCCCAGATAATCCCAGGCCAGCTCATGCAGACAATCCCCAAAGCCAGGAGCAGAGCCCAGAGCAGCACACCCAGCTGCCTGCAGAGCCAAGGGTTAACAATCTTATCTGGGGTCACCAGAAGAAATTCCAAGTAAAACCCACAGCACACAGATTTCCTGCTTTCTAACCCAGTGCCCTATTTATACCTCTCTTTCTTCACAATGCCAGTGACAGCTTTTTCCTCACTCACAGGCATGTTTCCTGCTTTCTGAATTGTGACTTTCATTTGTAGCTCATTTCCATAACCTCCGAAATAGAGTTTCAGTAGAAGTGTTAAATGTACTGATAAATTCTTCATGAATCTTAAAGTTATTGGCAGAGAGAATGGGGGCAATTTACCCTGTACCAGTCAATTGAAAATTATATATTTCAAACTCCTCTAATGGAACGCAGCAAGGTTTAACTCTGACTGATAAAGGAACGAGGCCAATAACAGAGCCTATTTCCAAAATGCAAAGTCCCCAGTGTGGTGGCAAACAGGCTCATCAGTGCACAGTGACCTTCACAGCCTTCAGTCTTCATCCCAGAGCACAGGGACAGGCTCTGTGATCACTCTGGGCAGGGCAGCACCCAAACAGCCCCTGGTGGTCACATCCCCATCCCTCTGGGGCTTCCACCCCTTCACTGCTCTCATCAGGTTCCACCTCCAATGCTGCACCCACCAGTGAAGCCTCCAGTGGGAGAAGGATGTGGAGGTGCTGGAATGAGTTCAGAGGAAGCCACAGAGATGCTCCAAGGGCTGGAGCCAGGCTGGGAGAGCTGGGGGTGCTCACCTGTGTCGCAGACATCTTTTATGGAAAATCCTTTCCTTAGGATTTTTCCTCCCGAGAAGCTGAGAAGCTTCAGGAACAAAATGTAAACAATGGTTATCTGCTGCTGTGGAATGCAACAGGTGCATCTGTGATTGGTCTCATGTGGTTGTTTGTAATTAATGGCCAATCACAGCACAGCTGGCTCAGATGGAGAGTCTGAGACAGAGCCTTTGTTATCATTCTTTTCTATTCTTAGCTTAGCTAGCCTTCTGATGAAACCTTCTCTTCTATTCTTTTAGTATAGTTTTAATGTGATATATATCATAAAATAATAAATCAGCCTTCTGAAACATGGAGTCAGATCCTCGTCTCTTCCCTCATCCAAAAACCCCTGTGAACACCGTCACACCTGGAGAGGAGAAGGCTCCAGGGAGAGCTCAGAGCCCCTGCCAGGGCCTGAAGGGGCTCCAGGAGAGCTGGAGAGGGACTGGGGACAAGGGATGGAGGGACAGGACAGGCTCATCAGGCTGGAATGGCTCCCACTGCCAGAGGGCAGGGATGGATGGGATATTGGGAATTAGGAATTTCTCCCTGGCACAGGGTGCCCAGAGCAGCTGTGGCTGCCCCTGGATCCCTGGCAGTGCCCAAGGCCAGGCTGGACAGGCAGGGTCACCTTCCACAACCTGGGCTAATGGAAAGTGTCCCTGCTCATGGCAGGGGTGGAACAAGGTGAGCCTTGAGGTCCTTTTGAACCCAACCCATTCTGTGAGTCTGTAATTCCTTTTGATCAGGCTGCACTTTGATTAACAAAGCATCTTCTGTGTGCTCTTTGCCAGGAGCATGGCATGGTCCAGCTGCTGCCACTGCTCTGGTCTCTCTATTTTAAAAAGCAAGAGAGAAAGAGGAAAAAAAACAGAAAGAAAGAAAAACCAGTGTCATCTGATCCTTATCCCTGCCAGAGCAGGAGCATCTTCAAAACCACTGGCTGAACAAGTTGCACTAAATAATTAGGACACATGGGGGGACTAAAAGTAAAGAAAGACTGAAGCACAGATTTGCTGCAACGTTTCCACTTCACTGGAGTCAGAAACAAGACGCAAGGTGCCTGTTCTGGAAAAGCAGATGTGGCTGTGGCTGAACAAAACAGCATGGACAGGAGAAAAGCAGGGAGAGGAAACCCACAAAAGCCATGGTGACTTCTGTGGGAGTCTGAAGGTCAGACATGCAGAGAGCAAAGCCAGGGGTGCAGCTGCCTTGCAGGAGAGCTGGGGGTGCTGTGGGGTGTGAGGGCTCAGCCTGAGCTGTGGGGAAGGGAAGGAAAAAACCCTTCCAGCTAGGAAACCCCATCAGCCTGTAGCCCTGGAGCAGGAAAGAGAGCAAACCACAGATCGAGGTGTTTGAAATGAGACCAAGTGCCAGAACATCCTTTGGGACCAGCCCAGGGCAGGCTGAGAGCCCCGAGGGGATTGTGCCACTCCTTCCATCACTCTGAGCCTGGAGGCTTGTTCAGAATCACCCTGGGACAGGGACAACAAAAGCCACAAGCACGGGGTCCCTGTGACCAGGAGAGGTGACACTGCGACATGTCCCTGTCACAGAGCAAGGGCACAGACCCTGCTGCAGGCACCTGCCTGTCCCCACCCTTCTAGAAACCTTCAGAGGTGACAAACCCAAGCACACTCATCACAGCCGGGTGTCACTGAGCCCAAACCAGAGTTAATTCCAAAATGGAGCTAAAAACATTGCTGTGAAACAGAGGGATGGGGGAACAGGACAAGGCAACAGCCACCTAACCCCAGCAGAGCTGCTACCAGCTCCTGCAGAAACACACACAGCTCCCTGCCCCATATAAAATATTTGTGCATCCTACATAATTTAGAATCCTATTAAATAACTTGACTCCCCTATTCTTCATAGCAGCAAATTCCATGAATTTTGCATGGAATAAAAATTTAGCAATCATAGCAGTTGCTAATTTCTGTGCTGTGCTCAGAGCAGCCTTTCACTTCCCTGTAATGATTTTTAAACATTAACCTGCTGTTTCCTTTTTTCTATGCCTGGCATTGAAGAGCTCTGCGAACTATTTGAATTGCTCTGCTCTGAAAAAAAAAATCCTGTAGGGGAGGAAAAATTAAATTCAATCATCACTCTACCCTCTGTGAACTGTGAAAGTCTTGGGAACATGAAAAGGTGCTTTGGAAAGGATGTTAAGCATTCAAAAGATTAGACAGCAATGTGCAATTAAATGTGTTCCACAACCCTTTGTCAGAGTATCCAAAACCTTACTTCTGCATGAACTTCAAATCCTCCCACTGGGAGCTTGTTCAAGTGGTTTACTTTAAACCTGTACTTTAGATATTCCATACCTTTCACTTTTATAATTCTTTAGCATATGCTAACACTGGCAGAGTTAATAGTAAGTGACTAATTTTAAACCCTGTGATTACTGGAGCTGATTTATATAGTAGCTTCACTTCACAATGCTGCGAATCAGGCACGCAGTAATTGCCAAGTTCAATTTTAGCTCTGTCACACTGAAGCATTAGTTTTTATGCCTCAGCTGTTGCCTCCTCCATGCTATAGAGGTAAGTTGATAATGCAGTAGGTTTTGCTGTTAAATATCATAATATTGTGATACCCAGTGTCAGATTCTCGCAAGCTTTGTGAGCTATGCATCATCTATTAACTAAATACTTTTATTAAGGGAATGGTTTGAAAAGGCTCCTATTCTAATTTAGCTCAGAGCACTGAATACTGGAAAGGGGGTGGGGGGGATGCCATGATTTAATTCAGCACCAAAAGAGAGAGAAGCACTCATCATCATCATCATCATCCTCCTCATCATCATCAAGGGGCTGTGATGGGGAATGTGAAGGGATTGAACTAAAGCCAGTGAACACAAACCTTCCAGCTGAGGCTCCTCACCCTGACCTCAGGCTGGCACATGTGGAGCAGTGCCAGGAGCTGTTTCACTGCTCAGAACCAGGAGCTCTTGGGCTGAGGGTCCATGTCCAACAGCAAGAGGCCAAAGAATGGACATACCAGGGAATCTTGACCAAAGAATGGACATCCCAGGGAAACCTTCCTTGCCATCCCTGTGGATGATGCTGGAGGGCTCATGGAGCCTGCTGGGACCAGCAGAGAGGAAAAGATCAACATGGGGACACCAGAGAAACTTTGCTAAGAAGAGATGGGGCTCCACAGCTGCAATTGCATGAGGAATGAGGCTGTGCTGCTGCTGCCTGGCAGCTGAACCAACACACACAGCTGGGCATTACCAGTAATCCCTTAATAGCACTTAAATCCACCCATCTTGTGGGCTTCGTGCTAGAAGATTTTCTTTGGTTGTTATTGTTGGGTTTTTTTCATTATTAAAGCCTGCTCGTATCAAATTTACAAATGTGGTAAATTAGAACTGCCTTCCTTCTCATTCACACTTTCCTTGTTGCTCAGGATCAATGAAGGTGGGAAGCTGGAGCCCCAAAGTATCAGAGAAGGCTTTAAGGACCAGACCCAGGCCTGGGGATGGATCTGGGGCACAGGAGTGGGGGCTCTGCTCTGCTCCATGGTTGATCTTTGCAGTCCTTTGTCTGGGAAGGGCACAATGCATCAGAAGAGTCTCTCTGCACACCCAGGTCCTTGCTCCTGTGACAAGCTGCAGTGATTTAACCCCTTCCTCCCCTCCACAGCTCCCCCATCCCCAGGCAGATGCAGAGACACCAATCCAAGCCAACACCCAGGTCTGGCCCCTGTGGGGCTCCAGGGAGCCTCCTCTGATCCACCACTCAGCAGTCACCGGGGAAATTCCCTCTATGAGCACCACCCTTCCCTCCTAAACCACATTTAATGGGCACAGGACATCTGTGCAACCCATGATCTTCACTGACAACATGGATCTCAGTCCAGCTCTGAAATCCATTGCTGGGAACTCAGCAAAACCCAAAGGGACAGTGGTGAACAGTGGCCACCTCTGTGACAGTGTTCACAGGGGTCCCAGGATGAGGGAAGAGACGAGGATCTGACTCCATGTTTCAGAAGGCTGATTTATTATTTTTGATATATATTATATTAAAACTATACTAAAAGAATAGAAGAAAGGATTTCATCAGAAGGCTGGCTAAGAATAGAATAAGAAGGAATGATAACAAAGGTTTGTGTCTCGGACAGAGAGTCTGAGCCAGCTGACTGTGATTGGCCATTAATTAGAAACAACCACATGAGACCAATCACAGATGCACCTGTTGCATTCCACAGCAGCAGATAACCATTGTTTACATTTTGTTCCTGAGGCCTCCCAGCTTCTCAGGAGGAAAAATCCTAAGGAAAAGATTTTCCAGAAAATATCATGGCTACTCACCTCTCCATTAATCCGCTCACCACTGGAGCAGGGCAAGAGCCTGAAAATGGGTAAGTTCCTCTTTTTTTATTTTTTCCAAAAGGAAAAGAGCCAGACAAGATGCTGAACAGGGAGCATCCTGGCAGCCTGGAGAGCTGAAGCTCCATTCTATTGTGGCTCAGAGCAGTGTCCAGGGCTCCCACAGCACAGGCGGCACCCTCATCCTGCTGCCCTTCATGTAGGAAGGTGGCACGCCTCACACACAGAGAAAGAGGAAGGAAAAATGTGGGAATTCTGCCAAGTGTGTGGTCACTGGGAGGAAGGAATAGGATTGCTGAATTTTTCAGCTTTGTTGATTTGGGTGAAACCAAAGCCACGTGCCTCAGCACGCTCCAGGAACCCACTGCACAAATTAATCAACCACAGTGCCCAGGGATTCTGAGGTGGAATTGACTCTTTGATGTCTGAAGCCACATTTTTGGCAGCCCACCAGGGACGATCAACCAGTCCCATATTTTTCAGAGCTTCTCCCAAGGTCAGTGCTGCTGGCTGATGCAAACCACTGGTGGCTGCAGCAGCCCCTGGGTGACACACTGGAGAATGTTGATGGCATTGATGTTCCCAGAGGTCTTCTGGAGCTAAAGCTGAGTTTTAACCACATTTTCTCACCTGCATCACCTCTGTGCTTTCCTGTGCTTACCAATGATTGTCCAGAGTGCACACTCCCCATCACAGCAGAGGGAGAGGCCTCAGCCCAGCTGCAATCCCACCAAGCCCATGGCTTGCAAGGACACAGATTTCCCTGGCAGCAGGACAGGGAGGAGCAGGCTGGTGTCAGACACCTCTCCCAGCACACAGGGCAGGGCCCTGCCCTGTTCTGGGGTACCATGTGTCACACTCACTGCTAATGCAGAACCAGTTTTTGCAGAACCCATATTTTTCAGCTTCTTCTGAAAAATAACCCCTGGAGAGAAATTCCCTGGTAGCAGCATGATTTCTGTCCCTTACACACCCACATATCCACACTCTTTGTCCACCTCAGCTATAATTTTTAGGAACCATCCTTTCCTAAGTGCCCAGTAGGACATTCTTCACCTGTGGCCTCAAAACTCTGCTGGCCACACATCATTGCAGTGGTACCCAACAGCCCAGGTCAAAGTTTGAACAGAATTTTGTACCCACAGGAGCCACAGAAGAAGCCAGCAGAGCTCACCTGTATCCTCTGCTCATGCAGAGCTGGATTCTCCACCACCACACATCTGCCTGCAAAGCAGCCAGGGAGGTTTGCATCCTCTGGGCACATCCTTGCCAGGGAAAATGGTTTGGGTTGGAAAGGACCTTAAGCCCATCCAGTTTCACTCCTCTGCCATGGGCAGGGACCTTCAACTATCCCAGGTTGTTCCAAGCCCCAACTTGGCCTTGAACATGCCCATGGATGGGGCAGCCACAGCTTCTCTGGGCAACCTGTGCAAGTGTTTGACTGTAGGAAATGGATTTGTAGAAAAATTATAAGATCTGTAATTCATCTGTATGAATTATTGTATCTGTATTGCGTAAATTATAAGATCTGTATTGTCTCACCCTTGACGTGACTGAAAACAGAATAAAAGTTTTTTAAATGCCTTTCAGTTGCCCCATCTCTGAGTCAGAAAAGGGGATAATCTGACATTTTACCACTGTCAATCAAAAACCCCTTCCTTATATCCAGTTTAATTTGAGCCTCTTTTAGTTTAAAATACTCACCCCTTGTCCTGTAGCAATGGGCCCTGCCTAAAAAGTTTGTCCCCATCTTTACTGACCCCCTTCAAGAACTGAATATGGAAGAGCAGGAGCTTGCACAGCATTTTATCCCCCAAATTCATGGCTTCACACACACCAGGAGCTCTGTTTTGCTTTGGAACAGGAAAGGGGCATTGCCACAACCAACATTGGGATGCTGAATCCTGGGGGAAGCTGTGGGACAGGGCTCCAGAGCCCAGAGCTGCCCCAGCAGCACATCCTACCAGCTCTGCACAGAAAACACTTCCTGCTCTAATCCCTCCTGCATATCAGAGTCATCCCCACCCACATTTTATAATTTGGAGATTGTGGCAGTCAGATCTTCTGAAAAATCCCTTTGCCCAGGATTTTGCTTCTGGGAAGCTGAGAAGCCTCAGAGAAAAAGGAAATCAATAATCATCTGATTTGCTTCTCCTGTGTTTTGCTGCTTTGGAATGTGGTTGGAGATTGTTTACCCACAGGTGATTGTTCCATTGGTTTCATGTGAATTGTTTTGACTTAATGGCCAATCAGGGCCAAGCTGTGTCAAGACTCTGGAAGGAGTAATGAGTTTTCATTATTATCTTTTTAACCTTCTGTCTGTATCCATTCTGTATTCTTTAGTATAGTTTAGTATAGCATTCTTTAATATAATATAGTATCATAAAGTAATAAATTAACCTTCTAAGAACATGGAGTCAGATGCATCATACCTCCCTGCCACGAGGGACCCTGTAAATACAATAGTAGATAACAAACTGAATGCAACATTCAGCTTAAAATAAATAAAAAAAAAATCAAAGCAGTGACACCTTTGCACAGAGAGATTTTGGCTTCTCTTTCTAATGCATTTATCTGCTTTTTATGAAAACATCCTCATTATTTTCTGTGAAAAGAGGCAAGCAGGTGGTCCTGATTTCATGTGTCATGTGTCCCCTATCACGCTGTTATGTGACTAAACTGAAACTGAGGTCTGAGCAGCTGCTTGCAGTGGGCATGGGGACAGCAGAGCCCCCAGATGCTGTGCTCCTAATTCCTGCTGCATCCATCCCATAATGGATTGGGTTGGAAAGAACTTAAAACTCCTGAAATGGCAGGGACACCTTCCACTGTCCCAGGGTGCTCCAATCCCCCCCCAGCCTGGCCTTGGGCACTGCCAGGGATCCAGGGGCAGTCACATCATTGGGAACTGCTGGAAATCCAAACTGTGCTGAGGCTCCAGCAGCCTCAGCTCACACCCTGTGTGTGCATCTGCAGCTCTGGGAGCTGCCTCTGGTGCTTGTGCAAGGCACCTCACACACCCCAGAGCTCCTCTGCAACTCCTGGCACACCCAGCACCACCAGTGAGCACTTTCCTACTGTTTCTCATTTTCCCATCACAGTTAGGAAAAAAGAAAGCCAAGAAATCCCCCAAATTAGTGTTCAGATGAGAAGATAAAAGATATTTCAGCAGTCTGTTTACTCACGTGCTGACACGTGGAGAAGCTTTATTTAAAGCACTGAAAAGCTTTTTGGCCCCCTCCTCATGCTGCCCAGTGCCCTCAGTTTCACCTGTAAATGTGAAACCAGTTTGTTGGGGTGAGTGCTGCATCACTGGGTGAGCGAAGGGAGGAGGGAAGACGAGGAGCATGAAGAAATGCATCAAGAACTGGCCCCCAGAGGCCTCTGTGATGCACATCCCCACATCACACTGGCAGCTCCCAGCATCCAGCCCCACTGGGGTTTATTTGCTCCAGAGCTGGAATTCATTTTGCACTCAACTAATGTAAGCCCAAAGTGCTTTCAAACAATACTCCTCTATTAGAGACATTACAAAAGCCATTATTTTCCTGTTTAGAGTCAAACTAAGCAAATACAAAGGTAACTTTATTTTAAACAGACTACCATCATTACAAACAATGGATACCAAATATTCTTTTCCAATACACAAGGAATTTAAGGTTCATTTTTGCTCTTCCTGAAGGAGTCAAGAATACCAGCTTGGCAAGCACCAGCTTGTGCAGCAACACGATTAAGAAATTGTAAAACACTTCCCTCCAAATCCTCTTCCTTAATAAGAGTTAAGAAAGGTCTGTTTAATAATACATTTAATTTCAAGCTCTCTTTCCTCCTACTTTCTAGAAGAGCATACATTCCAATGACACAGTGCAAAAAAAAAATCTTTCATTTGAAATTATTTCTAAATTGTTCCCAGTTATGTTCTTGAAAGTATTCCCAGTTGTCTGTGACATTCTCAGGCTTCCTACCCACCCCGGCAGCATCCTTAAGGGCTGGGAGGGGGCTGTGTTTGCTGCTATCACTGCATAAATCCAAAGCAGCTCACAGGATTTGCTCCACAGGGATCAAGGCTGATCCTGGTGTCCTCCCTGCCACAACTCTGCTTGCTCAGACCATCCCTGATTTCAGCCCTGTTTCACAGAGCCTGCAGCTCCAGGTCACACTCAGCAGCAGCCACCTGGCACCTTCACCTGTACCCAGGGGGTTTCTAAATGTCAGTTTTGCTGAGCAGCACAGAGAGACCTGCAAAGCTGCTCTCTGTTGTTCTAGGACATGAAATAAAATGATGTGGACGCTGGATGCTCCAAGGTAAAGAAGAGGGAAAGTTTAATTTTGACTTTAACATTTATAGATTTCTAGAAGTGACAGTGAATTGCAGGATGACAGTGCTACCTCTCCAATGACACTGGACAAACCAATAGTCCATAAAATTTCTCTTCTTCCATAAAAGAATGCAAAACAATGAGTTATTTACATAAAGTACATTAAAAAGTTCATTATAAAAATGTAAACATCAAAAAACTTTAAAAAAAACTTTAAAAAACTTAAAAAAACTTAAAAAAACTTAAAAAAACTTAAAAAACCAGGGCAACAGCTCTCCCAAAGTTACCACATGCAGGAAGCTCAGAGCTGAGCTGGGCACAGGGGGGATGGAATGCTGAGGTGACCAAGCCATGCCCTCTGGAATGAGCAGTCTCAGGGGAAGATTCTACATGGGGCAGCAGTGGGAGCTCTTTCCCAAAACCACCCAAGTGGTTCTGCACAGAGCTTCTCCCCCTGTGCCTTGCCAAGGATGCCACGGGCAGTGCAGAGCTCTGGCAACAATGCCCTGCCCTGGTTTATAAAGCTCCTCCAGGCTGGAGGCTCCACATTGCATTCCTGCCCTCCCAGCAGATCTTCCAGCACCTCAAGGACTTCATCTGACCATGGGCAGCACAGAGCAGTGAGGATTGCTCCTCCCAGCACCAGGAGAGTCACTCAGGGCTGATGCTGAGCCTTGCGCCAAGTATGTCCTTGGAACTGGAATCCTCTCCTGCAGCCCCAGCAGCACACCCAGCACAGGCTGCTGCTGCTGCCAGTCCCAGCTCTGCTCCCCAGCCCAAAGGGCAGCACTGCAGGGCCCAGTGCTCCTCTGTGTTCCAGATTGCAATGCAAGATGTTTTCAATTACCATCTGTATGGCAGATTATCTTTTGTCAAGTGGGCAGTTTGCCTTATCTCTCTCTTTGAGTGACCACAATCACTCCTCCCTCAGGGGAGACACCTGCTGATAACAGCTATTGAATGTCCCTGCATGGCTGATAAGAACTACAGCATCCCATTGGGACATGTGAGCCCAGAGAGAGGAGCCAAGCATTCCTGCCTGGATATGATCTGGAGGTTCTGGAACACCAGCACAGCTTCTCCACTGGATTCCCCAGAGGAACAGCAGCTGCCTCTGCCACTGGATCTTCAGAGGAAGAGACTGCACCTTTCTACAGGATCCCTGCTCCAGCAGAACCAGCCCTGACACTGCAGGAGGGCTGAACCACAATTCCAATGGGACTGCTGCCAGCACCCTGAGCCACAGGGTGTCAGGTTGGGTTCTGACTCCGGCAGTGTTGTTTCGGTTTACTGCATTGTTTATTTTATCTTTTTATTTTCTTCCCTAATAAAGAACTGTTATTTCCTGCTCCCATATTTTTGCCTGAGAGCCCCTTAATTTAAAATTTATAGCAATTCGGAGGGGTGGGGAGGGTTTACATTCTCCATTTCAGGGGAGGCTCCTGCCTTCCTTAGCAGACACCTGTCTTTCCAAACCAAGACACTCTGAGGACCATCTTCTGGATGCTGGGACACCTGGCAGGAACACCCTCTGGAGTCCCACCATCCCTGCTCCCGCGCTGTAGGATGCATGGAGGACCAGAAGGTCCAAGAGCTGATGGAGGCTGCCAGAACATCCTGTTTACCTCCACCACAGAACCCAAACTGTGCCACAACACCAGGACAGCTTTGGCTGGATGAAACCCCTGAGCCCCAGTCCACAGCTGTGTCCATTCCATGCCATCCCTAGTTTGAGAAATGGCATTTTTTGAGTCCCACATGGAAACAGTGTCCTCCACAGGCTGGTTGGTTGCTGCAGAACATCTCACAGCTGTGCTGCACTGCAGCAGGAGCTTCAGGCCAGACTCCCCCAGCCAAGGAGCCAGCCTGGGCATCCTCTAATTCTGCGGCAGTGAGGATTAACTGGACGCTGCATCAGTTGTAGATGCACAGGAATCTTAAGCCTTCATCACCCTTACAAAGGCTAATTCATTATCCTTTCTGCTCCAAAAACAAGCTCTGCCTTCATTTACACCTTCACCGGCTCAAAGGAGGCTTCAGAGGTAAAACTTGGACAAATTTTATCAATGAGTTCAAATCTTGAGCTAAATCACAAGGAGGAATGGATTTACCCTAATCCCCTCCAAACATTCATCAACA
Organism: Melozone crissalis; assembly: GCF_028551555.1. Taxonomy (NCBI): domain Eukaryota; kingdom Metazoa; phylum Chordata; class Aves; order Passeriformes; family Passerellidae; genus Melozone; species Melozone crissalis. Next base: position 12,326,675 of record NW_026535795.1, on the reverse strand, counting down.
TCACCTGCCAGCTCAGCAGGATTTAATCTCTTTTTAATCTCTCAAAAGCAGTGGAGTGGATGGGGAAGAGGTTGGGCACACAGCAATGGTGGATCTCTCGCTCTCTTTTATTTTTTTTTCTTTTTTGAGTGAATCCTGGCTGCCAAATCACACAAAGCAGCACTTGGAAATTCATTAGGATTTTGTTAGTATCACTTTCCAGGTAAATAACTGGTTTGGACAGAACCACCTGGCTGAGGAGAAGAGGTGCCCACCCAGGAGCCTTGGAGGAACACGGTGTCTCCATGAAGATGCTCCAGGAGCTCCAATCTCACCAGCAAGCACAGGGAATGCTCAGGCAGGCTCTGCCCTGGAGGGCAGGGGTGGGGTGGAGATGCGCCAAGGGGTAGCAGAGCCCTCCCCACAGCATCCCACAACACCGCTACAAAAAACACAAAATGTGCCCAAAACGCAGCTTTGCTCTGCGGTTACCTGTTGTGTTGTGATTTCAGGGTTTACCTCAGAACCTCGGCTCCCTCCTCTGAAGATTCCCTCCCAGGTCTGTCAGTCCCCTCTCCTTTCCCCTCCCAGCCCTGTCTGTCAGTCCTGGCATTCCAGAAGGGCATCGAGTGATTGGCAGATTCACAGGATGCCCTCTACCCCTGGGGGCACTGGGCCATCCAGGTGTCCTTTGTCCCTTTGTCCCTCCCCTCCTGTCCCTGGTTGGTGGCTCCCTGCCCCTTCCCTGCCCCTCTCCCCGGGGTTAAAGGAGCAGCAGCCACGGGCTCAGGGAGTTCTGTTGGAGCTGCTGCTGCATTCAGAGGCCTGTGGGCCAGAATAAAGCTCTGGATCCAAACCCTCCATCAGAACCGACTCCTGTCCTTCACCATCGCCTCAAAGCTTCTCTGGCAGAGGGAAACCTGAGGAGCAGCCCCTGTTATGGGGGGAAGCTCCATCCCAGCACCACCAGAGCTCCTGCAGGCCTGGACTTGTCCCCACGGGCCCAGCTGCACCACCCAGCCAGGCAAAAGTGTCTGTGGGGTGAAACACCACACACCCAGCCAGGCAAAAGTGTCTGTGGGGTGAAACACCACACACCCAGCCAGCCAAAAGTGTCTGTGGGGTGAAACACCACAGTGCCGCTGTTTGGTTCAGCACCAAGGGCCAGACAAGCTCAGGCACATCCCGAAGAATATATTGGTATATTCCAATAGGTACTGCACCCACAAACAGCACCAGGGTGCTGTTTGTGGGTGCACTACCTATTGGAATATACCAATATATTCTTCCTGCCCTCACTAAAGCTGTGACAGCTGGCTCAGCAGCCCAGGGACCCCTGGCACAGCACACAGGGCTGGTGGCAGCGGAGCCAGAGCGGGGGCGAATCCCAGGCAGCGCCTCTGGGAGCCCCCGATGGGAGCTGGGAGTGTTAGCGTGAGATTCGAGGTTTACATAACACCAGCGAGAGCTTTTGGCAGGAACAATTGGTATTAGCAAGGGAAAGGAAGCATCAGGAACAGCCGGCAGAGCAAAGAGACACCTCTCGCAGCAGCCCTCGGGCTAGGAAGAAAATAAATAACAAATGCAAAAGAAGCAACACTTGGACAGCAGAGAGAGAGAGAGGGGAAGCCTCCACAGAGGGAAACCAAGCCTGAACCGTGGCTGAGACCAGCAGGGAATTAAACTTTTTGTTGTCACCTCCTTCCCACCCCTGTGGGACTGAGCTTTGTGCTTCACCAAGGTGCTCCAGTCATGCCTGCCACACTCAGTAATGACCAAGGGAAAGCTGAGCCTCACAGGTCTCCAGAAGGATGGAGCCTCACAGGGTCCCAAAGGCAGGGAGCTCAGTGGCCAGCCCACCCTGCAGAGCCTGGCTCCATCACTGCACCATGCTCCAAAACCTTCAGTCACACAAACTTCTTCATTTTTATCTCAACTTGGCCTGGTGCTGCTGGGTTTCACTCTGGGAAGGTATGTTTATCATAGTTGGAAGTGACCCAAAAGGATGATCAAAGTCCAGCTTCTGGCCTGGCATGGGACAGCCCCAAGAATCCCAAACCAGATCCAGAAAGAGCCCCAGAGAAGACTGGATTGCCCACCAGCCTCATGAGTGGTTCCATAATGGCCAAAGAGAAGAGTTTCATGTGGCCCAGCTTGCCCTTGACCTACTGTGTGTCCCACACTGCCACCAGAGACTGAAAGAATCCTAAAGGTGGGAAACACCTCCAAGATCACAGAGTCCAAGCACCAACTCAGCACTGCCAAGGCCAGCATTAAACCACGTCCCCAGGCACCACATCTCTGTGATTTTGGAAGCACATGCCCTCACCCAGAGAGCAGCACAGCAGCCACCAGGCCTATCTCACAGCTCCTGAGGACATCTGTCCCTCAGCACCATGGCCTGGTGTCCCAGTGATGAAGAGAGCCCCAGAGGCTCTCCAGGAGTCTGTGGGTGCTGCAGTACGTGTGCTAAGCAAGGCAGCAGCCTTGCTGTTCTCCAGACCTTTCTGTGCCAAGCAGAGCATCCCTTCCAAGCTGGCACCATCCCCATGCTCATGGCATGATGACAGTGACACAAGCTTCTGCCCCACATCCAGCACCAGGCCCTTCCTGCCTCTGAGCCAGCCAAGATTTCCAGCTCTGGTGGGAAATGAGAAGCTCCAGTTGAGCTTCAGAATATCCTAAGACAATTCCTCAAAACAAGAGGATGTTACAATCCACATTTCCCAGCGAATTCAGCAGTGCTTTCCTGGAAATGGGAACTACCTGTGGCTTCATGTGCAGCTTCTGGATAGCAGGACTAAAAATCAAACTTATCAGGAAAATTTTCATTATAAGGATTGTGATACAGGGATCCTGGTTTAGAATCCAATTTGGTTGGAAGGAACCTTAAAGATCATCTCCCTGCCATGCACAGCACAGGAAGGTGAAGGAGTGGGAAAAGAGGATGGTAACTTTGTGCAAGGCTGCCCTTGATTCCAGCTCTTCGCTTATTTCCTCTCCAACTGGCACACTGTGACCTTTCCAGGCAAAAAATAAAATTTAAAAAAATATAATAAATAAAGGAATAATATTAATGCATGCAGGGAAAGGATGCCAGAGTCAGCTCTAGAGCCTGCAGTCCAGATCCCTGCTCCCAGGACATATTCTAAATCTCAGTCAATACCACATGTTTTCCAAAGAACGAGGCATTTCACATTTTATTAATTCTAACTAAAGCCCTTTTTATTGCAAACTTTCTATTTAGCATTTGATTGCAGCCACCACCACTGAGACTCTCACTGTATTAGAGCAGAAAATCTATTGATATTTTTCTTTCCTGCCATCTCAATCCCAGAAGGTGCTATTGAAATTAGTTCAAATACACTTTCAGAGGTCCCTTCCAGCCAGAACTACTTTATGATTTTTAACATGTATTTGTTTCTTTGGTGCTCTCACACAAATTTGGTACCCCATTTCCACAGGTGATTGAAGCTCCATGTTGCTATTCCCACCAGGATTTGGCCTCTCCTAAAAAAAAGCCAAATATGCCAAACAATTAACTTAAAGGCCTGCAAGTTTATGATCTAAAAAGACCATTTCAATAGTTTTCACAGGCCAACTCTTAAATGGAAAACCCAACTTAATAGAGTGTTCAAAAAGCCACCATTCTGGTCTGATTTAAATCAAATGGTTAAATACTCCACATGTTTGGCACAGCCAGAACTATCTGCTTTGCAAACAGATGGCCACCCACTATTAATTTGCAACCTTGACACAGAAATGCAGGTTGTCAATTAATTAAAAAACAAATGCCAGCAGTCTTCAGTTCACATTATGACCTGCAGCCTTCCCTCTTTATCTTAAATGAAGGAAAAAATTGATATATAAAGCTACCACCTACTAATGCAAACTCTTGGCACGGAATAAATGCTGGTCTCAGCTTGAACAGATTTATCAAGTTGAAACCACAGTGTCACCAACATCCGTCTGGGGTAGAGAGCCCAGACCATAATTCCAGTGTCAGTCCCTAAATATCCCTGGATTGAAGGCTGACCTCACTGTCTGGCTGCAGGGCTGGACCCACGGTGCTTGCTGGAAAGGTTTTTTCTTCCAGGGCTGTTTGATCTTCAATCAACAATGCTTATCAGTGCTAAAGTCTGCCAGCCATTCCCAAAAGTTTGATATTTTTAACAGCACATTCTTCTTCTCCTTTGAACGCTATTTAGAGACAAGATAATGTGGCAGGGGAAAAGTTGCCTCCCTGGGTTGAGCATGAACAAACAGAGCAGGATCTGATGGGGGGGAACATCTTCCATTGCTACAAGCCCCACTTTCTGTTCTTTGTGTCCCCTCCCAGTATTTCTGCTTTTTCTTCTTTATGTGATATTCTAATGCTTTTTTGGGCCATTGCATAAGCTGAAACAAACCAAGATAATTCAGCTAGAATTCACTAAGGTTTTCATACATTTCATTTCCGTGCTGTCAAAGCTTCTCTTCTTTTTGTTGAGGACTCCAGGGTACACTGCCCCTCTTCTGACAGTAGGGACAACGGATCTAATTCCCTAAAAATACATCATTCTTCCACTGCAGGCATAATGTTCTGAGATGGCTCAGTGTATAAAACCCCTCTGTTCAAAGAGGCACCCAAGAAAACTAAGAAGCAAGGAATGGGAAAGAAACAGGGAATTGTTATTTATTGACAAAAAAGAAATAAAAGCGTTAGGGTTTAGTAACTGTAAGTGATGCAACAAAATCACAGAATGGTTTGGGTTGGATCTCATGCCATGGCAGGGACACCTGCCACTGTCCCAGGGTGCTCCAAGCCCTGTCCAGCCTGGCCTTGGGCACTGCCAGGGATCCAGGGGCAGCCACAGCTGCTCTGGGCACCCTGTGCCAGGGCCTGCCCACCCTCACAGGGAAGAATTCCTCATTCCCAATCTCCCATCCATCCCTGCCCTCTGGCAGTGGGAGCCATTCCCTGTGTCCTGTCCCTCCCATCCCTTGTCCCCAGTCCCTCTCCAGCTCTCCTGGAGCCCCTTTAGGCCCTGGAAGGAGCTCTGAGCTCTCCCTGGATCCTTCTGTTCTCCAGGTGAGCACCCCCAGGTCCCCCAGCCTGGCTCAGAGCAGAGGGGCTCCAGCCCTTGGAGGGTCTCCATGGCCTCCTCTGGACTCTCTCCAACAGCTCCAGGTCCTTCTCATGTTGGGGGCCTTCAGCAGCCCATCCTGTGCCCTCCCAGCACCACAGAGGTCCCTGGGAGCATCTTCCCCTCTGCATAAAGGAGAGGTGAGGGTGGAATAAAGGGATGGAATCAAACAGCTCATCCTTGGCCAAGGGTTTGCTCTCAGGGAAGGAGAGAGCTCAGCCTGCACTGCTGGAACAGGGCTGAGCTCCACCAGCTCCACACGAGGCCCAGCTCTCCATGACAATCTCCTCCCCTTCCCAGCATCATCCTTCACACTAAAACTGTTGCATTTGAGGGTTTTCAAAAGGCTTGAGAACTCCTAAAGAGCCTGCACAGCCCTACCACCTTCTCAGGGACAGGGAGATGTTCAGGAATAAACACTTGGTGAACCTGGCTGGAAAGGTGGAACTTCCTTCATGGGTATGAATGTGGAGATCCACATCTATGGAAGAGAGAAGCCTTTCAGATGTCCCAGGCTCTGCTTGCACTTCTCCATGGGCCTGGATGTCCTGCAATGGATCCTCAGTGATCAGGGTGGCTCAAATTATTCCTAAAATAACCCCCACATGTCTGGGGAGCCCTGAAATGAGCTGGAGAGGGAGATCTTGGCCAGTTCCTGGAGAGGATAAAAGGCAGACCCATGACACAGCTCTTATCTCCCAAGCTTGGCCACTGGCAAGAGCAGAGATGGAGAGGAAGGTGATTGTTTTCTCTAAAGTGGAGAGGAAAAGCACCATGCACTTGCAGGCAGCTGGGAAGAAAGGGGATGGAGCCTCCCTGAGGAGCCCAGATGGGGATGGAAACTCTGACTCACCAGCAGGTTTTGTGGGAAGAGAAACCTGGTGATGTGATCCAGCTAATCTGATAAAAAAGGGCTCCTTGCCACTGGGGGGGTGGAACAGGATCCATGGGGCTGTGGGGAAAACACAGCCTGGGTGACAGTGACCAGAGGGGAGGGTGGCATATGCCAGGGCTCATCCTCCACCTCCCCTGAGCACCACAGGCTGGGGGGCTCTGCTGGGGAAGATGATGCTCGTTGGGAATGGGGAGAAGAGGCTCAGAGCAGAGTGCAGCAACTTCTGCCACCTGGTCTTTAAATGTCACCCCCCTTTCCTATCAGCTGCTAAGTCATGACTTCCTTAGAAACCCAGGGGAAAAAGGCAGCATGAGAGCAAAAGGCTGAGCCCTCAAACCAGCAGAAAAAATTAAATCTTCTACATTTTAACCACTGGCAAAATTCTCCTGTGCCCAGGTCCAGCCCAGAATTAGAGGTGAAGGAGCTGCCTGGGACCAAGGCTGGGCTGATTTCTGCAGACCAGGCTCCTCTGAAGCCACGTGCAGCGACCAACACAGCCCAACCATCTCCCCACAAGAGCAATTCCTGGCTCAGGCCCTGTTTAACACTTCCCTCCCAGCTCCCTTCGCCACAGAGCCGAGCTGCAATCTCATAGTCGTCAGGAAGAGATTTAATTATATCTGCAGAGGTCAAGCAATCCATGCAAAGGATGGGGGAGGCGGGGAGAGGTTCTGTGGCACAAGGCAGAGATTCTGCCTGCAGCACCACAGCAGCCAGGGCCATTTTTCAGGGAAGAAATGGCATCCATCAGAACAAAACCTCCACAGGGAAACAATAGGAAAAGGTAGTGGGGGAGGCAGATAATTAAGATATTTAAATCTGGTCATATAGCTGTAAAATCAGGTGATTTAATTCTGTTTTCTATCTTTTTTTATTATTATTATTTTTTAAAGAGTGGTGTGATCAGTACTTGTTCCAGTAAGTTTTGTTGAGAGATTTCTTCCTGCTGAAGCTGAGCTGTGTATCCCCAATTACTATAATTATATATAATATATCATATATAATGCATAATATAATTTCTATCATATATTAGATAATGGATAATTTATGTACACCATAGAATATAGTATATGCCATCTATAATTTATGTGTAATATTATAGAACATACATTATGCATTATTTAATTATATTAAAATGAGTGTAAAATCACAAAGGTGGAACATTAGAGCTCAAACCTCCAATTAGGAATTAATAGTTTGAAAGCTCTAATCACACTAACACTTCAGCCTGACTTGAGGAATACTGAATAAGATCTCAAGAGGAGGCAGAGGTGCTGCTACACGACAGTTCAGACAGAGCCTCGCACTCACCGGATGGGAAATTGTCAGGAAAAACACATTAGCAACACAATAACTTATTTTTAATGTGGAGCTGTTAGGAAAACACAATTATATGCTTCATTTATACTGCCAGATATAACCCAACTTATGGTAAAAGCATTTAGAGCTCATTTTGTAAAAAAAAAAAAAACAACAGAGGAGTACAAAGGTAATAGGGGAAAATTGCACCTCGAGGGGAAAACGCTCCCCCCTCCCAGTGGGGCCAGTGTGTGGTGGTGGAGCATCCTCACCTCCTGCTCCTTGTAGCCAGCAGGAAGGAGATGCAAAGTGAAGGCAGCATGAAAACAGAGATTTTTCTGCAAATGCTGCAGGGAGATCACAATGTTAACAATGACTCCCAGGAAAGGAGCTGGCAGTGCCCATCCTTACAAGGAGGAAAAGCTGGAAGAGCTCTGCAGGGTTCCAGGTGCTCTCCCACTGCCCTGGCACCAGGATCAGCCATGCACCCTCCAAATTATTGGATACTCTGGCCTCTAATAGAAAATACAGTTTATTAACAGGATGTTTTCTCTGTTATAGATGCACAAACTGATCCTGGTGCCTGCTGCAGGCTCAGAGGTCCAAGGCAGAGCTGATCATGGATTTCCTCTGCAGTTAGGGTGGTGTAACCCCCACACCTCTGGAACACTGATTTGGGGACAGTCATTGATTTGAAGGATCATAAATAAATCAGAGAAACCTGTACAGTTTTGATCCTGAATTTTTTGTTTCTTGATGTCTCCTCTGCTACAAGGACTTCCACGGATGAGGTCCTTGACAAGGTTATTCAGAAGCAGCCCAAACAAACATGTCGTTACACACAAGTCAGACTGGTCTTCCAAACATCTCCCATTGTTCCCAAAACAACCAGATTAAAGTCTCCCCTCTGTGCATGCAGAGAAAACAACATTTTCTATGAATGGATGGACATTCATTATTTAGCTCCCAATCCCTGACTTAAAGCCCAAGGCAAAAAAGAAAATGGAGCTTCAAACACTTTCTGCTGTGCAACCCATCAAAGACCACTCTGGAGAAGGCAGGGTTGTCCCACTGAGTAACTCAGCCACTTCTCAGAGGAAGCCCTTGCCCATATTCAGGGCCTAAAAGAAAAAATATATTTTAAAAATCTACATTTGCAAATCAACAGGAGCTGCCTGCCAAATGAGAATGAAATGGGCCCCAAATTAAAAATCTGCTGGACTTTGTTCTGCATCCAAAATCCTCCATCTCCAAAGAAAGATTTATGTTACTTCAAAACAGAGTTGGCTTCGGAAGTAGGAAGGGAAAGAATGCATTTTATCTTCCAGAATGGCAAAGCAGTGCTGGAACAAGGAAAAAGGGACCATGTTTATCACTGCAATGTACAATTTATAGTAAAAATCAAAACAGAACATTTCACAGAAATGCATTTGCTACATCAACTCAGGCTCATACCAGCTCAGATCCCATTTCTGAAGGGTTCTTAAAGAAGAGAACATTGGTTGCAGATAATACCCATCACATAACTAGCAGATATTAATGGTGTATTGGTAAAATAGCTTTTGTCAATTTATCAGTGCAAAAGGCAAGAGAGAGGCTGTGTTTCAAGAGGCAAAGCCACAGGATCCTACAAGGAAAATTTGAGTAAAAGTTTGATGGTGCTGATGAATCCTACAGAAGTCCTGCAAGGTTAATAACAGAGCCCCCAGCACGGGGGTTCCCAAGGACCACAGACACTCCCAGGGTCTCACAGCAGTGTGGATTTGGTATTTCCAGGCTGAGTTCTCCTCCTCATCATCATCCTCATCAATCCCCATCAATTCCACTGGCTCCGAATTGGGCATCATGCTAACCCAGTCTGACCATTGTAGCACCAGAAGCAAGCAGGCAGAATTTATATTTAAATTTATTTCTGCAGGAAGAATAGAGATGATAATTCACTCCCCAAAGATGCCCCTGGGGAGCAGGATCACTCCTCCAGCATCCCTGCACACCCTGCATGAAAGAGCTCAGGGTATCGTGCTCTGGCAGGATTCCTCTCACAGGCCTCCCTTGCCAAGGCAATTTTGCTAATTTTGCTTGGGCTGAGCAGGAAAAACTCCCTCCTGAGCTTCGTAGAGCCACACACACAATTGAGGATCTAGGAAAAAACCCTTCCATGCTGCTGTGTCAGCCAGCACAACAGATCCTGTCACTAAAGCTCTGCTAAGAGCAGAACAAGCCTCGCTCTTACTAAGATGCACATTTTTTACCGTACTGTGGTTTATTTATTGTGAAATAGAGCTGCAGAATCTCCCTAGAGCTCAAATGGGAAAATCCCCACATTTTCTTAAAGCAATTGGAGGGTGGAGGGACCAACTGCTCTCCCCAAAACACCAGCACCACACACTTTGGGCAGCTCAAAGCCCTGTGAAAGCTTTCCTGGCAAGGGAGCAGGAAGGGGAATGCAGCAGGAACCAGGAAAATGGTCAGAGAGGACAGAAAAAGGGGTTTAGACCCAAATTGAAACAAGAAATCCAAACCAGAGGTGTTTCCTTGCCAAGGCAATTTTGCTTGGGCTGAGAAGGAAAAATTCCCTCCTGAGCTTCATGGACCCCCACACACAATTTAGGATCTAGAAAAAAACCCTTCCATGCTGCTGTGTCAGCCAGCACACCAGACCCTGTCACTAAAGCTCTGCTAAGAGCAGAACAAGCCTCGCTCTTACTAAAATGCACATTTTGCTGCTCTTCCCCAAACACCGGCATCACACACGAGCAGCTCAGAGCCCTGTGAAAGCTTTCCTGGCAAGCAGGCAGGAAGGAGAATGCAGCAGGAACCAGGGAAATGGCCAGAGAGGACAGGAAAAGGGGTTTAGACCTAAGTTTAAACAAGGAATCCAAACCAGAGGTGTTTCCTTTAGCAGTGCTCAGGTGGCCGATGACAGGGATGGGTGTCAGTTTGGATGAGGGCTCCTCACACTCTGAGCTGAACCTCCCCAGTCCCTTGTGGACACTGTGCAGACACCAGAGGTGTTCCTGCTGTCCCAGAGGTGGAGCAGGTCCTGGATCCAGCCCACAGGATGGAGGACAGCACTCCATAGTGGGAAATGCTCGTTGCAGTTTGTCCTCTCAGGTGGCTCCTCAACACCTTGGGCTGAGCACTCTACAGCCCTAGAAATCCTGCCAAGGAGCATCAGGCTGTGAGCAGCAGGAACTTTGGGGCTGGCTCCCCATTCCAGCTGCCGTGGCAGGCTGCTCCATGCAGTAACAGGGGCTGGTTTTCACAGGGAGCCCTTTTCCCCAGCTTCCATGCCACCAGTACTCCTGATCCATCAGAACTCCTCACCAAACACAGTCAGCAGCAGGGAGGGCTCCTTCTCACCCTGCCTGAGGGGGCAGGAAGGCTCTCATCCACTTGTGGGTGTCCAGCCCCTCACCACCTTCCCCATCCCTGCCAGTGGCCAGCCCTTCCAGGGGAAACAGGGATGCTGTGGAAGCAGTTAAAGGAAGGGTGCAAATTCCCCCTTCCTGGGGAGGCCTGGGCTGAGCACACACTCCCATTTCATTATCCCTCTAAACATCCCTTGTCCTTTCAGAAATGGAAATGCTGATGTGCAATAGGCCCCTGCATAGCTGCAGAGAGGAACTGTGGCTGACTGCAGCGTGCAGGCGAGATTGGAGACCTCCTGGTAACAATATCATGTCCAGTAAGTGCACAAAACAATTCCATTAACATTTCAGGCTGCTCTGGGCTGAGGCAGCTCTGCCGTGCTCCCAGTGAGTTATTTATGCACAGTGACACTGCACAGCCCAGCTTTGCTGCCTCCCCCTCAAGAAATAAATAAATAAAGGGGGAAAAAAAACCCCAAACCAAACAAAAATACCCTGAACAAAACAAATCTTTTAAATCAAAGGGCTTTAGAGCATCTCCGCGAACTCAGCGAAGCAGGAGGACAGCAAAGAGCCTGGAAGTGCTCCTGGCTCAGGTCCTTCCCAGAGATGGATTTTATCCATTTTACAGTGGGAGAATTCTGATTTTTTCAGTCCACCCCACCCTCCTCTGTAGCTTTTTTAAAATGGAAATGCTTTGAGGCAGACACTGTCACAGCCCAGCCCTGGGCTGAGCCACCAGCACCAGCCAGGAGCGCTGGGGTTGGGATTTGGCCAGGAGTGATGGGGTTGGGATTTGGTCAGGAGCACTGGGGTTGGGATTTTGTGTGAGGCTCTGGAGTTCCCAGAGACTCCCATGTGGCTCCAGGAAGCAGGAGAACTCTTGCTCCATGGCAGAGAACATGAGAATGAGAGAACAGCACGCTGCTGGTGATGCTCAGCCGGATCCCAGCCCGGAGTTCTCCGAAGGAAAAGCAGCAGAGCCAGCTCCTCCTGCCCCTCTCCGGGCCACGGTTTGGTGCTGAAGTTACAGCTGCTACACCTGCAGCCTGCCAGGGAAACTGAGTCAGCCCATTCCATCCCTGCCTTCATCCCAGCCACATGCCACGGACAAACGTGCACGGCTGTGCATAAGCAAATGTCATTTGATAACTCAGAAAAGGAAAGAAGAAGAGGGGGATGGAAAAAGCACCCAGCAAAGGGTAAGTCACTTCCTTTCTTCTGCCGCTGCCTTCAGATGCTCGCTAGCAGTGACAACAGCAGCATCTGGTGGCAGTGGTCAGTACCTGGGGCGCTCCTCCCCGCTGTCCCATCCGCCCAGGGCAGGACCAGCAGCAGCAGCAGCGCCCATCGCACCCGCTCGCCTCGCTGCACCCCCAGAGGAGGCGACTCCCGCAGGCCCGGAGCCGCGGATCAATGGCCAGCGCCTAATCCGGGACTAATCTCAGGGATTCAGGCCACGGATGAGCAGAGGACGAGGGGCCCCGCGCCCCAAGGCTCGGGGGGACACGGGCACCGCGCAGCCCCAAGGCTGGCAGGCCACCAGCCCCAGCCCCAGCGCGGCACCAGCCCCAGCTCCCGCACAGAACACCGCAAGGCAAAGTGAATCGTGTTGGCACCCAACAACTTCTGGGTAAAAGCGAGTTCCGAACGCCAGAAGGGTCTGGGGGCAGCCGCAGTTGCCAGTGGCTCACACGATCCCAGGTTTCTGCTCTCGCACACGACGGGCGGGTGTTCCAGCAGGACAAATGTCCTGCTCCCAGGTGATCCGGCTCTCGTCAGTATTTTAAGAGCTTATTTAGTGTTTTAAGAGCAACGGCAATGATAATAAAACACTTTGAAGGCAGCAGATACAGGCACAGTACGCAGATAGAGGCGAAAACAACGAAAGTTGTTTCCTTTTAGTATAATCCAGCATCTCAAAATAAACGAGAACTATTCGGTTTGCTACGACTTAATAGAAAGAGATAAATAACCCACTGACAGAAAAACAGTTAAATACATCTCTTGATACATTAAGATTAATTTGCCGCGTCTGGGAAGCCGCACACATTTTCCTCCGCTTGTGTTTTAAGAGTTTGATCCCAAAGTATCACAACAGTGAGGTGAGCCGAGAGCATCCTGAGCTGCTGCACCGACGCAGGAGAGCGTTTTCTCCTTTTATTAACTTTTTTCGACGCAATTACCCGAATTTGGCCCGGAAGGCAGCAAGGATTACGTCTGGGATGATCCCCTTCCCTCCAAAGAGATCAGGATCCCAGGGCTTTGTAGCTGAAACATCAGCGCTGTTTACCCACAGCGAGCAAGGCAGAAAACTCCTTATCCCTGAAGTAGCATCCATCCCCTTCGCTTGGCTTTCTCCAGGATGAGGGAAATTTCCTAGAGCACCTCCGCGCTCTCAAATATCCCCTGCGCATCCCTCTCCCGTTACAAGCGCAGGCTGCTTCGCCTCGCAGCTGCAGCGAGCGGGGGAAATGTGAGTGATGGAGGTTTCCCCGCCGTGCTGGGGATATGGGGGCACACGGACACCCCCAGCCCGGAGCTGGGTGTCCCCTCGGTGGGTGAGGGTCGGAGGCGAAGGACGGGGCCGGACCCCGCTCGGGAGGAGCCGCGACCCGGCCCGGCGGTTCCGCGGCTCGTGAGGAAGGTGCAAAACAACAACACGGCCAAGAACAACAGGAAAAAAGTACCCGACAACAACCGCAACAACAGCCCCCCAACACCGCGCACATCGCTCCGGGCCGAGCGCTCCCGGAGCGGGGCGGAGGAGGTTAAACCAAGCCCGCACGGACACACGGACACCGCACGGACACACAGACACCGCGTTCCGCTCCCGGAGCGGCGGAGGTTAAACCAGCCCCGCACGGACACACGGACACCGCACGGACACACAGACACCGCGTTCCGCTCCCGGAGCGGCGGAGGTTAAACCAGCCCCGCACGGACACACGGACATCGCACGGACACACGGACACCGCACTCCGCTCCCGGAGCGGAACAGAGGAGGTTAAACCAAGCCCGCATGGACACACGGACACACGGACACTGCGTTCCGCTCCCGGAGCGGAGGAGGTTAAACCAGCCCCGCACGGACACCCCGGAGCGGAGGAGATTAAACCAGCCCCGCACGGACACACGGACACCGCACGGACACACGGACACGGCGCTCCGCTGCCGGCCCGCCCCGCCGAGCATTGCCCGGGCTCGGGCTCCCCCCGCTCCTCTTCCAGACCACTTTCAAAATTCCCTCCCGCAGCACCGGCGCCGCCGCCACTTTCCTTCCCTGTCCCCATCCCCGTCCCCGTCCCCGCGGAGCCGCGCGGGACGCGCCGAGCCCGGGCTCCCCCCTTGCCGTCGGTACCTTGTTGCAGTGATAATAATCCAGCGGGCCCAGGCAAGTGGGGTCCGCGCCGGGCAGCGAGCCCACGGCGGGCGGGGCGGAGGGGTAGAACCGAACGTCCATGCCGGGGCTGCGGGCGGCGGCAGGCGGGGGCTCCAGCGGGCATGGACCCGGCTGCGGCGGCGGCGGTGCCTGTGGCGCGGGGAGAGGGCGGGGAGAGGGCGGGCGGGGGGGCGGCGGCGGCCCCGGCCCGCCCCGCTCCGCACCGCCCCGCGCCGGGGCCGCTATTGTTCGCGGCGGGGCCGGGCGGCTCCTCCGGCGCCGGGGGCTCGGGCACGGCGGGCAGCGCCGCTGGAGGAACCCCGAGCGCTCCTCAGCCCCCATCCCCGGTGAGGGGAAGGCTGACACAGCCGCCCGCCGGTTCTGCTGCCCGCTGGGGACCCTGCCGTGCCGGGTGTGCCCGCTCCCGGCGCGGGACGGTGCTCAGCAGCTTCGTTTCCCTCCGCTCCTGGTGCCCAGCCGCTGGTGAAGGATGCTGTCCAGCGCGCTGATCCACCCTCACAGGAACCCCAAAGCGGTGCCCCCTTTAGAAGCCCTAACTGCGCCCTGTTTCTCTCCCAGCCTGGAGAGAACAGCCAGGCTCAACCTCTGCACCTGGCATTGCCTTCCTGCTCCCCCGGCCACGGACACCCCCATTGTCCCCCCACACATCCCATCCGTGCATTTTTATAATTCCCGCGGCTGGAAGGCAGCTCCATCCATGACCATCCCCCTGAGGCCCCCACGGGCCGGGATGTTCAGGGCGCAGCGCATGGAAAACCCAAAGGTGTCCGTGGGCAGGGAGGATGCTCGGAGGTGAGCGGGCTGGGCGGGCAGGGCTCCCCCTCTCTCCCTCCCTCCCTTCCCCGCTGCCTTCCAGCGGCTCCCATCAGATCCCTGTGGAAAAGCAGCCCATGGAGAGAATGTTATGTACAGAGCGGTTTTGCAGCACGTTATCCCATCCTCAGGCAGGGGGAAACGCTTGAAAGTTGCAACAACCGGTCCATAGGCTGGCAAAGAGCTGGGACACGGTGGTGGAGTCAGTTTGCTGGCAAATCTCCAAGAGAAATTGCCTGGGTTTTTTTATTTTCTTAGAAAAACCCCTTCTGACTGACTCTGAAGGCTTATTTCTAACATGCACCCTTCAGGACTCTCTGGAGCTGGAAAGCTGAGCTAAATAAATGCTGAGTTCTTCCTCCAGTGTCTTTCTTGTAAGACTGGGGCCAATTCCTGCCAAATTCAGGGAGCAGGAGGCGGGCTGGGGTTTCGAGGGAATGCCAGCTCCAGGAATCAAGTGATTATGTAAAAATCGCAGCTCTCATTTAAATTAAAAACAAGATTTCAGCTGTTGTGGTGGTGGAAAAAATTGATTTAAGGATAAAAATTGACTTGGGCACAAAAACTACTTCACATTTATTATTATTTTTCAAACTACTATTTTTTTCTGGAGAATCAGCATCAATCCTTTTGCATTTACAGCAAAGCAGGTTGGCTTCAAGAGTTCTCCACCAGGGAAGCTGCTCCAAGGGCTCCCAGTCAGAGGCATAATAGAGATGTCTAATATTTTGCATTAAAACTTTGAATATCTGAGCTCCACTGATCTGTGCCCTTCCTGATTTACACACCCCCTGAAAGGACTGGTTTTCCTGTCTCCCTGTTTCAGCAAATACTGAACTGACATGTCACATTATTAGAGCTTCATTATTTTTGTAAAACCTTCCCAAGTAGAGTGACTGGTATATTACGAAGTATAAATAATTAAAATAATAGAGATGTCAAAATAATGGAACAAAGTGTATTTTATGATGCATTATTCTGGCTTGTTTATCCACAAAGTCAGTATTTAGTAAGCAGCCTCTGAGTCATTAGCAAGGTTTGACTGTATTATTATCTTTATTAATTATCATAATTATATTTCTTATATTGTGGAGTCATTGCTAGTGGCTTTGCAGTTAAGGTGGAATTGACTTTCCCACTAAAAGCAGGATTTAATTCTGCTGTTTCCTACAAAAATGAACACATTTCATTTCACCAAACATGCAGCACCTCCCTGGCTGATACAACCCAATTTATTTGCAGTGCCTGACCCACCCCATTGCTCCCTTTCAGACCCTCTCAAAGCTCATTTTTTCTCCAATGAAGCCCCATTTTCTCAGATTTACACAGCTCAGCCCTGTCCATCTTTGCCAATTCATCTGCCTCTGTTAGAGACTGATCTGAGACACTCAGCACTACAAAGAGTATTGCTATTAATAGCCAGAATGCTTATATATATATATATATTTGTGTATATATATATATTTGTGTATATATATATATATATATTTGTGTATTTAAATATTCCCTTGGCATATATATGTATATATATTTATATACATATATATGCCAAGGGAAGCTGGCAGAGGGAATGCTCCTCGTCAGAGCAAGGTTCTCACAGCTCACCTCGTGTCTCCAGACTGTCAGAAGAAGACAACCTGGTGGGGCTGAGCCTCAGCCCTGGCCAGGGCCTGGGTAGCCATGGGTGCCTCCAGCCTCCCTCCAGGGTTCTCTGCCCAAGGAAGTCTCCAACTCGTGCCTGCTGCTGAATCCTCCTTCGGCCTGGTTTTCCCTGTTTTTCCCTGTGTTCTGTCCTGGTGGCACTTTGCTGTTGAGCAGATGTGGGTCTGCCAGGGGATGCAGATTTCTGTGAACTCCTGCTCTCACAGGGATTGCAGATTTGTGGGGACTCCTGCTCCCCTCCAGCCCCTCTCCATGTAGAATCAACAGTGCACCATGGAGGTGGCCCCAGGCTGGAGGACATCTGCTCTGGAGCCAGGCTGGGAGAGCTGGAGGTGAGAAGGCTCCAGGGAGAATTTAGAGCTCTTTCCAGTGCTGAAGGGACCCTGTAAGAAAGATTAGGACAGGCCTATTGTTGTCAGGGCTTGCTGTGATACCACAACAGGTCAAGACTTTGGGTGTGCACAGGTGACAGGAGTGCCCTGGGATGGCTGAAGGCAGCCAGCAGCACCACTGGAGCTGCAGGATCCCCATCAGGGCTGAGCCAAGCAGCCAAACAGGCTGCAAACACCAGGACCTTTCCCTTCCTTGTCCCAGAGACCCCCAAACCCCCAGGATGTTTGCAGTTGCTTTGGCTGGGCAGCTGAAAGAGGAGCTCCCAACATGACAAGTCACATTTCATGGCTAACATTAGCTCTGGAACAGAAAGAGCAGAGTGTGATTATCTCAGCAATCCCATTTAAGCCACACAGACTCCTCACAAAGAAGGGAAAACTCTACAGTGAGTATTTCTAAATATTAGGCTAAACCTGAACAATCATCATTTCAAAGGCACCTTTCAAAAGCAGGAAAGAGCCTCCAAATCTATCAGTTTCATTATTTGTTTCAAAGTACTCCTCCTCTCAACAAACCATCAAAAAAGCCTGCTGAACAATTTTTAAAATAATTTAGCACAGTGCAGTTTATTACTTTAAAATACTGATATCATTTTCCCCACTGTATTATGCAGCTATATTTTGACATTTTAGTCTTATCCCCAGTTTATGTCTGAGAATGATTTAATTCAGAGCTACACTCCTCATTCCCACTTGGAAGTAGAGGGATCTCTAAATATTCGATAGTTTCAGTGGTCATAAAAAATGCTGAACAAATGGATAAAGCCAATTGCCAATAAACACAATGCAAATGTGTACATTTAAATGCAGTGAAATTGGATTAATTAAATCCACATTGCATCTGGATTTACATGTAATACAAAACAAAATGAAATGCAGCTCAAGAGCTTCCTGTGACTTTAAAATGGGGCTGATTGAAAACATCATCATTTACCTGTGTGGGCTCTGGGTCAGGAACTGTGCTGGTAAATAGAAACATTCACAATCTAGATAAGCTAGATCTGACCCACAAATCAAGGTTATGAATTTGGCATTCCGTGTCGTTTAAAATCTAATGTAAAATTGCATCTCTCTGCTAACAAAACAGATGGTATTAGGCCTTCTTTTTGGCATTGGGTTTTGGTACCTGTCCAAAAAATCTTCTTGACATCCTTTAAATGCAGCTATTTAACCACCTGTCACTATGCTTTAGATGCCCATTGAATTTCTGACAGGAAAAACATTATTTTGTCTACACGTTATTTCATGACACAAGAAACGTAGCACATATACAGCAAAGTTTACACATTGTGTGAAAATCTCTTTGCAAAAAAATAAAGAAGAGAGTTGTTACATGCTACTAGGGCAATTACTCCATAATTAATGTCATTGATAGGATAAAACATTCCAGAAACCCAAATACAACAAAACAAAACAAGCTCAAACATGACAGGGAAGTATTAAGGACACTCACAACATCGACTGACAATTTTCTTCTGCCTGAGGGAAAACATCTCACCTTTGGTCAAACACCAACATGGCTCTGCATATAAGCAAATAATTTCCTCCTCCAAAAAAATCTTCATTAGCAGGAATATGCTAATGACAAAAGGTCCCAATACTGTAAAATACATCAGCAAGTTCCTTCTTGTGTTCAAGAGGATGCAAGGGCTTGCTGCATCAAACCTTGGAACTATTCTTCATAGAATCATGGAATGCTTTGGGTTGGAAAGACCTTTAAAAGCATCTTATTTCACCCCCTGCCATGGGCAGGGACACATTCCACCATCTCAGGTTGCTCCAAGCCCCATCCAACCTGGCCTTGAACACTCCCAGGGATGGGGCAACCACAAAGTCCTTGGGCAACCTTCCTCCTGACCTTCAGGATCTTCTCAAAAGTCACATGTATTCACTTCTGCAGCCTACAGTTTCAACACATGAGACAATGGAGAACCTTGTCCTTAACCTCACCTCCTTAACCCATGCCCAGAGCCATTCCTGATTTTTCAAAGCCTCCCAGATGTGTAGAAAATGAATTTTCTTGCCAGCAGCAGCCTTGGGAGGCAGCTGCAGGTGGCTTCCTTGAAATCCTGACCTTGGCTCTGTGCTCACACGTGTCCTGAGTTTGCATTTGACTTTGGACACTATTTGCCTGGGATCCTCATCTCCCAGGGGAGTGTAACAGCTTCCTTCCTTCCTTGTTCTGCTCCATGGCAAGGAAAAACTCTGAATGGTTTGTGCTTGTTTAAACCAGACCTGGCCTGGGGTGATCCTCCAAATTTGGGGCAGCAAATTAAGGATGGCTGCAGAGGAGAGAGGAGTTTGCATTCTAGGGAGGAGGGAGGACTTAGGACTGCTTGGAGATGAAGGCTGGACCCATCTGGGGGTAATTTCGGGAGAGCATTGCCCCAGCTCTCACCTTGGCACACTGAGCACTGGCACACCACGGTGCTGTTCAGAATTCCTCCAGGAAAACATAACTTTTCACAGAGAAAATGTAAGCCAAGAATGGGAATGTATGTCCAGGAGCAGAAATGCATCTCACACAGGGTTTGCAAGGTCTTGCCCAAAGCCAAACAGAAGGATTGCAGGAATAGAGAGGTGAGTGAGCTCTGTCACCCTTTGGGGAAGGTGCCATGGGACAACCCAGGAGTTTGGGGCAAGAGCAACAATCCAGCCTAAGACTGTCCCTTCTTCGGGGCAGACATGCCCTCCTTGATCACCTGTTTCCCCATGGAGCATTTTTACTTTGTGAGAAATCAGTAAATTCACATGGGCTGCACTCCACCCCACATCCCATCCTCAGCCAGGCAAATTCAGAGCCACTCCATTTCCCAGGCGTGGGACACATAGTGAATAAGGTTTCTGTTAACTAAGTGCTACAAAAAACATCCAAAATAATTTGTCAGGGTCTTGTGCCACTTGCATAATAGAGGAAATTAATCCCAGGTGCCACCCCAGCCACTGGCAAGAGAATTACTCCAGAGACGAATTTGGCTTCGTATCTTTAATTTTACTGTGCAGTCGCTGAGAAGAAGTATTGCTTTTGATTTCAAGGATGTCACATACTGTGACCAAGTTTAACAGTTTCTTCAGTTTCTTCCCCCTGAAGTAAAGGAGTAATTTCTTATCACCACGCTCTGCGTGAGCGTCTCGGGCTCGCGCTCGGAAAGTGAAGCAATTGAATCATCCTCTAGGTTCATTTTGGGGGTGAAGCCAAGCTCCCCTCCTCTACCCAGAGAATTAATCTGTCTCAGAGCAGCTCTCAATGCAGAAGAGAGTGGCTTTTGTTTTATAAATGATGTCCTGAGCTTGCAATCATTGGGTTTTCTCTAAACATACTCAATATTTCGACAGTGCAGCAGAGTTCCCGTGCTCACCCTCAGCCCAGGGAGAAGATTGGCAGCTGATCTTCAAAATTAATTCTTTTATTTTTTTTAAGTTAGTTTCCCATGGCTCTGCTTTGCCAAGGTGACAAGAAAAAAAAATATCTATTGTGAGATTTGCCAATTGATCTAGGATTAAATGTCAAAATGCATTTTAGCTCCATTTCATCGCTGTGGTTTTTTCCTGTGTTTCCAAGTCTCTGCTTTTGTTTTCACCCAACAAATCATCACTGGGCATTTTGGGGCAGGGTGGGAATTTCCCAGGGTAACCTCTGAGCTGAAGTACAGCACATGTAGTACACTTTAAAAATGGTTTTGCATGTATTCCCACACATAAAGACAGGCTGCACCCCTGCTCAACAGCCTCAAGAATCAAGGCTAAAATTACATCCCAGCTTCCACTTGCTCTATATATATCTATTATACATTCCTAGTGACAGAAAGTTACCTTTTTAAAAACAAAAATGTTAATGAACCTGGAGATTAACAGAAGTTCTCATCTCTTCCAGCCTGACCTGGGATGACTCCTGCTTCCTCAGATGGTTTGTCATCATCCTTGCAGGGCTAATGGAGTGAGGGAGAGGAGAGGCTGGGCCCAGGTCTGACATTAGGCATTGGTAATGGCATTGCTAAAGCATTTCAGAGCTGAAGCTTTGAACATGAAAAGGAACTCTGACTCTCTGGGCTTTTGGCAGCCTTCCTCCAGGGTTTCTGCTGCCCATGGAAATGCTGGTTGGTGTTATTAGCTGAGCTGCACAAATAATGGATTTTCATTTCAATGGCAGAACTAAAGACTCCAGCAATGCCAGGGAGGGTGTGGGGAATTATCACGGGTTAACCCCAAAATGTCCCTGTCTGACACAGCACTTGCATCTCAGTGTCAGGTTACTTCTGCCTCTCTGGTATGAAATAATTACATTGCTGAGGACACAGAGGCCTTCTTTCCAAGTGGAAACTGAAAATCGTTCATTTTTAAAATGTGAAATGAGATATTTTGAATATTCTCGATTTGTTTGCCGCACCTCTCTTTCTCTACAGAAAGAAGTTGCAAAATTAATACAAATCACAACTGGTTAACCTTGGCAAGTTCAGATTTCACTACAAAGGTGCCTCCTCCTATCAGTGGTGCAGGATGAGCTTTGTCTTGTTCAGGCCCAGCTGAGGAGACCTCGGCCCCCAGCTCTGGGCACCCTGGAGAAACACAACCCACACTCTTCCTCTCAGTTTCTGCTCCTGTTTTTCTTCCCCTACTCACTGCCCTTACTGCCTTCTTCTCCATCCTGCCTTTTACTCCTGCCTCCTCTCCTTGGTCTTCCAAGCTGCAGTTCCAGCTTCTCTATGTTATTTTATAAGACCTCCCCCGCAAACAGAACCAGCATCACAGCTCCTGACAAAGTTTCTTTCTGAGTTTCATAAATTCTGCATGTTTCTTAGGAAACTTGTACAACGCTGATGCTGTACAGCTTCCTCCAAGATGGATTTTTGCTTTGATTCTTAATGAACTTCATCCCAGATTGTGCCTTTTTGTCACTATTTTCCTCCACAGGTTAAAAAGGCAAGAAGCCCATCCCTGAGCCAGGCAAAGAGCCTGGAATCAGCTGGGCTGGGCAGGTTGAGCCCCTCAGAGTCTCCTTTGGATCAAACAAAAATACAACTTTCAGAAAGCCAAACCCCACCACTCAGCAGCTCTTCTTCTGGCAACTTCACCCTCCAGAAGAGTTTGCTCTGACAGCATGGGCTATAATTCTGGGAGAAGTTAGGGTGTGGGTGATGAAAATCAGAATTTTAGAGGGAAATTAATTTAAATGCAAATGAGCAATGGAGCTGGGGGTGTTCACTGGGGACGAGAGGGATCCACTGAGACCTCAGAGCCCTCCAGCACCTAAAGGGGCTCCAGGAGAGCTGGGAGAGACTTTGGGCAGGACTTGAGGGACAAGACACAGGGAATGGCTTCCCACTGACAGAGTTTAGGGTTGGATGGGATATTGGGAAGAATTCTTTCCCTGTGAGGGTGGGCAGGCCCTGGCACAGGTGCCCAGAGCAGCTGTGGCTGTTCAATCCCTGGCAGTGCCCAGGGCCAGGCTGGACAGAGCTTGGAGCACCTGGGACAGTGGAAGGTGTCCCTGCCATGGCAGAAGACTGAAACTGAATAATCCTTAGTGTCTCTTTCAACCCAAACCACTCTCTGGTTCCCATCCTCATGTTCCTGGGGGAATTTCAGGGGTTCCCACATTACAATGACACAACTGCCACTCACCATCTCACCAGGCATGGCCCCAGGGGGGGATGTGTTTCTGGCTCTCTGCCTCCAAAAATTTTTTGAGAAAGCAAGATTTTTAGCCCATGGGATCACCTTAACAAAATGAAACAAAACACCAGCCGTGAGCTGGGGAGAGGGATCCTCTACAAAATAAATTTTAATCACTACTTTTTTTTTTTTTTTTTTTTTTTTTTCTTTTTAAGCAGATTAGATCAAGCTACATACAAAGAAAAAGAAGTAGAAGTATTTTTCCTGTGGCTGCATTTTCAGGGCTGAGGGCTGCTGAGCCCCATGTGTGCCTGGGCTGTGTCCTGGGCCAGGGCAGCCCCGGACTGTGATGCAGAGCAGAGCCCACATCTCTGGAAATTCACATTTTCCCCTGAAAGGGGAGAGCCTCGAGATTTCAAACAACCCTCTGCCAGCTGACTGTGCAACTAAAGAAAACACTGATGTAATTCAATGAACAATGAGGAACCCAAACTTAGCACAATGACCGTTCTGGCTTTGTTTTCAGTTTCAGCAGCTCTGCACAACGTTGATTACATTCACAGGGGCCACGTTTGCAGAAAGCAAGGTCTGCAAGGCAGAGCATTCTTCCCTTGTGGGAAGAACACTCCCCTGCTCCACGTGAATGCAGGCATGAGGAGGCTTTAGCAAGGTGAATCCCACCTGCATGGATTAAATCAGTGTGAGTTCTGCTTTTTCTGCCTGCCCTTCCATCCTTGCCCTGAGCAATCTGGTTGAGTGGAAGGTGCTCCTGCCCATGGCAGAGGGTTGGATGAGAGGGGCTTTAATGGCCCTTCCAACCCAAACCATTCTGGGGTTTCATGATTCTTCACAAATGCAGCCCCAAAGGATGCCCAAAGGTGTTCCCTCAGCACACAGGCTCTCACATTCCCCAGGGCAGACAGCCCTGGGCAGGAGGCATTTCCAGGAATAAACCACTCTGTTTCAGCCCACTGACCATGGCTGCAGACCCCAGCCACTAAATCCAGGCTAAACAAGAATAAATTAAAAAACCCAATCTGAATTTAAGACAACACCTTTAGATTTTTTTCTTTGCAAAGAAATGTTTTTCTCTCTCAGCTTTTAAATAGGGGCTAAAACTGATAATGTATCTTTAAATAACAATGGAGTTCCTGCATGAGTTTCTTTTCCCTGCCTGCTAAAACTGCTCCCAGTCTGGCCAGCCATGAATTGTGCTATTTCACGTGCTTGTAGCAGTATTGAAGACATGGCATAAGAGGGTGTGAGAATGATGGAAAAAAACCCCCCAGTTTTGAAAAAATCTTCAAGTCCAGAGATTTTTTCCTCCCCTGCTAATCTTTCCCTGTCTTTCTGCTGAATGCAAGTTTGAGATCATTGGGAGAGGAAAACACAGTCCCACTGTGGGCTCTGAGCCAGGGTCATGAACTAGGAGCAGGTTGCCTGGTGGAGATAAATAATTTGTTTAGAAATAGGAAACAAAGACAGGAAAAAGGGGATGGTCTCACCTGAGCAAGAGGTGGAACCCCACAGGGCTGGGGTCTGTGTGGTTTGAAAAGGAGATCAATTAAACACAACGAAGATGTCTGCACACAAGTCAAAGTATCCAGGTATTTCCCTAGAGCAGCTTTGCTGCTGGAGGGGATGTTGTGGGACAGACAGACACCCCAATAACCGAGCCAGATGCAGCAGCAGAGGGAATTCAGAGGCCAGAAATCCATGTACTGCAAATGAGAGCACAGCAACCCAGCCCTGAGACAGGCTGGGGCTGTTTGTGTCACCAAGACCTCAGTTCTCCAAAACCCTCCTCAGCTCAGCAATCAGGGATGGTCAGAAATGTAACACAAATGCCAGAGTTTGTGGGGTGAGACACTGAACAGAAAGTCATTTTGCCAGTGCATAAATTCCTGCTGCACCATCTTCGTAAATATTGCAGGCAGCCCTAATGTTCCCTTTCAGAAGGATGTTAGAGAACTGGAAAATTTATAGAGACAGGTTTAAAGCATCAGAGTTGTAAGCAGCTTCCATAGGAGCAGCTCCTAATAGGGTAGGGAGATACATAAGAATATTTGCTTGGGGATGAGACTGCGCAGGGGGTTCTGACACAGGCTCCTAAAATCATGAGCAGCATGGAGAAGGATGCTCAGTAACAACTATTTTATTAACTCTTGTAGTGGATAAAACAGTAGGCATCAAGAGCATTAAATTTACTAAAGTTAAGTAGTTGTCCACCCCATAGAAAAGTAAATTGTGACACCCATTGCCATGCTGGGGGAGCAAATGTGCAGGTGGGTTTGAAAGGGACAAGGTATTGAAAGCAATTAATTAGACCTGAATACATGACATCAGGAAGTCTCTATATCCAGATTTTCCTAAATCTAAGATAACACCCTTGTGAAATGTCATTCACTACAAGCTCTGTCTCCTTTCCAGTTTCCTGAAGCAGTCAGTGTTGGAGATGGGATATTAGGCTATATGGATAGCTAGAAAACATTTATGGCTTTAAAATAATAAAACCAATAGGAAGAACTTTGCTGATATGGGCCCTGACCTCAGAAATTGAACACAAGGTGATCAACTTCAGCAAGCTCTGGCTCCAATAGGACAAGAAAACAGGTGCTGAGCGAGGAATGGGGGAAAGTGCTATAAAAACTACAAATTTCATTGTTATCAGTGAGCGCTGTGGTTGTTCATTAATAACTGAGAAATGTTTGCACCAGAGCTCATTCAAAACCACATAAAGATACTTACGGTGTGGTTGGTTCACTAAGTAAGGTCATGGAGCAGCGTTGCAGGCACATGGATGAGGCCAAGCCCCCAGAACAGGGATGTCCCTGCACAAATCACTCTTGCAAACACTGGCCCTGGCCTGGGCAGGGCTGGGACACCCTGGGCTGGCTGGGAGCAGGGTTTCTGTGGCTCTGCAGAGCCCTGCCTTCACACCCCTCCTGCTGATGAGTGGATCAGAGCCTTGCCTGGGGACAGAGATGTCACCAAGATGTCCCAAACTGAGCCTGTCCCCTCTACATCAGCACATTTCACAGAGCCACAGACTGGTTTGGTTTGGAAGAGACCTCAAAGTTTATCTCATTCCAGCCCCCGCCACAGACACCTTCCACTAGACCAGGGTGCTCAAATCCTCATCACGTGGCCTTGAGTTGGTACTTCTGTTTTACTCTATCAATTAAAACACTCTATCTTAATTAAAAACCCACAGACAAGGTCATTGCCCTTATTTATTGAGTGACAAGTGACAGGTTTTTGTTGGAGCGCTGAAGCAGGCACTGCTCAGGGTGTAAGTTCTTTGTTCAGGGTGGCTCAGCCCTGCTCTGTGCTAATCCCAAGTGATCTGCCGTAGGAGGAAAGGAAAAGCTCAGGCAAGGCAAGACCTCAGAAAGTTAAACCATTCATGAGCCTACAGGTAATTTCCTGACTGTGAGTATTCACTATGAGAAAAAAAAAATTAAAAATAATGGCATCTAAATTACAGCTCTGCTATTAAGAGCAGTTTGGTGTTGCTCCCAGTCTTTGAGGCACGGAACAAGCAGGGAGAGAAGCAGAAGCTGCGTGAACCTCTCTGGTTTTACATTTGCAGAGCTGTGGATCTGAGGCGAGACTTAAGCTGGGCATGTGGAGAGATGCAGAAATCTTTAGATTTGCATATACAATATTGAGATCATGAGAATGTCACATTTAAATGCAAAACTCACGTGTCTCATGAATAAATCATGAATGGTGGCAAGACTGATTTCTTCTTTTTTTTTTTCCTCCCTCCAATTGTCATCCCCCCCTCCCACTGATCTGCAAAACAGACAATTCCTCCTTCCCTTCCCAAGGAAACACAGAGATGAGGCTGGATAAGAAGCTGAAAGCTCTTTCAAAACAAAAACATGTGCGTGTGTTTCTTGTTTATACTTGGCTAGGAAGTAAAGAAGCATCATTTCCTCTCTCTCTCTCTCTCTCTCTCTCTCTCTCTCTCTTTTTTCCCCCCTTCCTCTTTCTCAAGAGATACCTCAATGCCATGGCAACAGCCTTCAACCCTTCTCTTGTATGACACAAGCAGATTTGGAAAAGGTTAGCTGTGTGTTGTAATCAAACCCAGGCAGGTCAATCATGTAAAGAGATGACTTCCCATGCACCGTGGAATAATGAATGAATAGATCACACAGGTCTTCCTTCCTTCCCCTCCTTCTCTCCCTCACCATGTGAAGTGCCAGCAGATTAGCATTTTTGTCTCCGCTGAATAAAATTGAAGTGAACAATTTCCAAAGGTTACTAGAAAACACGGAGCGTGGCGGGAACTGATGGTTACAAACCCTAAACCCAAAAGTCACCCAAGTGGACAAGCCCCTCCTGGTGCCATTAAAGGGTAGAGAGGTTTTATGTACAAAACACAGCAAATAAGACCCCTCAATGCTGTGAAACATAACCCCCCTCTCAAACTAAACAGGGTTGATGCCTGTGTATCATTTTCAGTCTGGAGATATCAGCACCAATTTCACGCCTTGAAAGCAACAATTCAGGTCTCATTAACATCAGCCTGGGCCTGGGGTTGGGGATTCTGGATGGCACTTCTTAAAAATCAAGCATTTAGGATTCATCTAAATGTTAGGAATGTATTGATTCTGGCAAAAATTTGCTTGAGAAAAGGTTTCTCTGATCAGCAGTGAAAATTTGGATCAAAGACAGGAGCGCAGGGCATGAATGATGCTGGGTGAGGACACTGGAATATGGGACAAGGGGGCTCTTCATGTTCCACCCCTGTCCCGTGTACAAGAACCCCCACTTAGTAAATAAGCCCTTCAATGTCTCTGTGTCTTCACATTTCATTTTTCACACCAGCTGCTGAAAGTCCTGACATTCCACCAGGATTTACCTCTGCTGGAAATGAAGTTCCATGGGAAAAGCTACACCCAGCTACCCCACAGTCCTTCATGCATCTGCTCTGTCCCTCACATGGGTACAAGATCCTGGTCAGTCACCTGACCTAAGGTGTCTCATAGTTTATAAGGGAATATAGGATTTTTCTGGGGTCTGAGGGTTAGTCTTTGCCTACCTCAGCATTGCTAAACCTGAAAATGCAGGTAAAGATGTTTGTGCTGCTTTGAAAATAAACTGGGGGGGAGAAATGAACCCACACAAATGCCATGAGAGAGATTTCAGGTCATAGTTACAATTTAATAGAAAGATTACAATAAATACAGTGATACAAGAAACTGGCTTGAACTCAAAAATTCAGAGTACAACCCTGTTGGTCAGGGGCTGGTCACAGCCCTATCAAGCGGTGATTGCAATGCTGTTGAAAGGAGTGATCCTGTGAAAGTTCTGCTCCTCCTCTGGATCCATCCGTGGTGGTGGTGGTGTCCCCAGACCACAAGGTGATCAACTTCAGCAAGCTCTGGCTCCAATATGACAAGAAAACAGGTGCTGAACGATGAATGGGGGAAAGTGTTATAAAAACTACAAATTTCATTGTTATCAGTGAATGCTGTGGTTGTTCATTAATAACTGAGAAATGTTTGCACCACAGCTGGTCCAAAACCATATAAAGATACTTATGGTGTGGTTGGTTCATTAAGTAAGATCATGGAGCAGCATTGCAGGCACATGGGTCAGGCCAAGCCCCCAGGACAGGGATGTCCCTACACAAATCACTCCTGCAAACACTGGCCCAAAGGTGTCTTCAGAGGAAGAGACTGCACCTTTCTACAGGATCCCTGCTCCAGCAGAGCCACCCCTGACACTGCAGGAGGGCTGAGCCACAATTCCAATGGGACTGCTGCCAACACCCTGACCCACAGGGTGTCAGGCTGGGTTCTGGCAGTGTTGGTTTAGTTTACTGCATTGTTTATTTTATCATTTTATTTTCTTCCTTAATAAAGAACTGTTATTTCCTGCTCTCATATTTTTTGTTGCCTGAGAGCCCCTTAATTTAAAATTTATAGCAATTCGGAGGGGTGGGGAGGGTTTACATTCTCCATTTCAGGGAGGCTCCTGCCTTCCTTAGCAGATGCCTGGCTTTCCAAACCAAGACACACTTCCAGCTCAGGATGTCCCATGGCTCTAGGTGGGCAGGATGCTGCGGCAGCGACCTGTGGGCTGTTCATGGCAGGCTGTGGTTTGACATGGTCCTGCTGTCATCCAAATCAGGCCAGGGATAACTCCAGAGGAACCTCTGCTGAGGTTTTTTATCTGTTGAACAAGGAACAAGCTGCCCAGAGGCATTGGGTTTGTCTCTGGCTCTTTGCAGGTTCTAATTCCATCTTAATGTCCATTAGGGAATGGAGAGACAGTGTGGAAGTGTTCACAGGGGTCCCAGGATGAGGGAGAGATGAGAATCTTCACTCCTTGTTTCAGAAGGCTGATTTATTATTTTATTATATATTATATTAAAAGAAAATTATATATTAAAACTATACGAAAAGAATAGAAGAAAGGATTTTATCAGAAGACTAGGAAAGGAGAGGAATGAAATCATAATAAAATCTTGTGACTGACCAGAATCCCAACACAGCTGGACTGTGATTGGTCATCAAGTAGAAACAATCCACATGAGACCAATCAAAGATGCACCTGTTGCATTCCACAGCAGCAGATAATAATTGTTTACATTTCATTTCTGAGGCCTCTCAGCTTCTCAGGAGAAAAATCCTAGCAAAAGGATTTTTCAGAAAATATGTCCATGATAGGTGAGGGAAAGTGGAACCCCCAGAACTACCTCTCCCTCCTTGGGTTAACACTTCCCTGATGTTTTTAATGATGCAGAAAACTTAATATTTGATGTTAATCCATGTATGCTACCCTGTAGGCCAGCTCGTGGCTGGTGTGTGTACACCTTGTCAGGGATGCTTTGCTTCATCCCCAAAATTAAGTAAAACAGCCAGAGAATAAACAGAGCAGACCTTCCCACCCTCTGGTTCCATCGGAACATGCACATTTAACTAAATCTGTGTTATCACCCACATTTTCATATGATTTTTGCTTCAGCACTCCCAGCTGGTGATGCTATTGACTCTTGTGAAACTATTCCATGTCATACCCATAAAAAAACGCAAAAAAACTAAGCTGGGTCAGTTCATTCCAATATAGACAAGACAATTTCTTCTGAACCCTTGGGCAGAGCTTTTTGGATGTTACCTGGAAGCACTCCCAGCCTTTACTCCAATACAAACTGTACTGAAAGACAGTGCAAAGAAAAGTGCTCAAGGCCACTTGTGCATCCTTTTTTAATCTCTTTTTGTCAGTGTGTCTGACAAAATCTAAGTGCCAGTTTTTTAGACAGGGAAGCTTTAAGCACCTTAAAAATAGTTGTAGAACAAGCCCAGCTACCAATTAAACCTAATTCACCTAAAGCTTTCTCACTCACTGCAAGTTTCCCAAATCTACTTTTGATTGAATTTATAATTATTAAGCCGGGTTTGATGTCTGTATATTCATTACTATAGAAAGACAATGCTTAGAAGTGGAAACTTAGAATGAAGAAGGAGAGTTAGAGAAGTATGAGCTCTTATTTCAGGAGAAGGCCTTTTAGCTAATGTGCTTTGTTCAATCTGCAGTAGGAAAGGATCTATAAAAATGGCAATATTAACCAATGCTTGAAATCCATGATTTTATTTTGAAACAGCTTATCTTTCAGCACTGGATCCGAGTTCCGTGTCAGAAAAATTTTTATCATTTCCCTTCAGCAAAGGATAAGAATGGAGAGAGTAAGAGGGATTAGGATGAAACCATTGCAGGCTTGATAATGGCAGAGAGGTTTTTAAAGATTGACTTTGAAGTGAAAAATTAAGCAAACCTTTAGAAAAATATTTCTCCTTAATCAGAAACAGTGTATTTATGAGAGGCATCAAATGTAAACAACAGAACTAGCTGAATGCCAGAGTGACTGAATGTCATCTATCCCCAGGAACCTGACTTCATTTTTCTTCATTTTCATCCCAAAGCTAATGGAGGCAAAGTGGGACCGCTTTCTTCTGAGCAAAGCTGGGCACCAAATGGGCTCCTCTCCCAGCCCATTCCTGGTCATCTCCAGCAGCCACTGGCATCTCCTCCTGGGCATCCTTTTCAAATAGATTATTATGGGAAACTCAATTTTAGCCCAACTGCCACAGCACGCCCCAAGTACCAGCCCAAGTCAGGCCACAGGAGGAATTTTCTACCACTGAGCAAAGCTTCAAACCTGCCTGGCATCAGATGGGCCCTAACTCTGATGTCACTTCTGAGGTCACTTCTGTTACCCTGGTTTGGCCAGAAGCCATTTGGACATGAACCAAACAGCAGGGTTTGGCTGGACACACCCAAATGCACTAATACAGCCTCAGCTGGGGTAAGGCTGCAGGCTGGGGATGGTGTGGCTGGACAGTGCCCTGGCACAAAGGGACCTGGGGGTACTGGACAGACAGCTGGACATGAGCCAGCAGAGTGCCCTGAGGGCCAAGAAGGCCAATGGACCTGGCCTGGATCAGGAATGGTGTGGCCAGAGGAGCAGGGAGGGCATTCTGCCCCTGTGCTCAGCACTGGTGAGAGCACACCTGAGTGCTGTGTCCAGTCCTGGCCCCTGAGGTTGGGAAGGACCTGGAGGGGCTGGAGCACACCCAGAGGGGGCAGCGAGGCTGGGGAGGGGCTGGGGACACAAACCCTGTGAGGAGCCCCTGAGGGAGCTGGGGGTGCTCAGCCTGGAGAAAAGGAGACTCAGGGCTGCCCCCATCACTCTCACAGCCCCTGAAAGGTGCCTGTGCTCAGCTGGGGCTGGGCTCTGTCTGCAGCAGCACTGACACAGCCAGAGCACACAGCCTCAGGCTGCACCAAGGGAAATACAGGCTGGAGATTGGGAAAAAGCTTTTACAGAAAGGGTGATAAAGTTCTGGAATGGCTGCCCAGGGAGGTGGTGGAGTCCCCATCCCTGGGTGTGTTTAACAAAGCCTGGATGTGGCACTGGGGGCCAGGGTTTGGGTGAGGGGTTGGGGCTGGGTTGGACTCCATGGTCTTGGAGGTCTCTCCCAACCTGGTCATTCTGGGAATTTCTCTGACTGTTTTAAAGAGCTTTATGACTAGACACCTCAACCACATGGAATTAGATTTTCCCCTCTAATTAGATGCTCCAAATTCCTTAATCACGAGCAATTTTCTGCTCTTGAATTACCTGCAAACAATACTAATTGTTCAGTAGCAGCCTGATGTGTGGCTGATACTAACAGCAGAGAGAGCTTTGCATGCTGGCTGCAGGAATTCTTCCAAACCAGACACTTCAGGGAATAAATATTCCTTATATTCTTCAGGGGCCTCTTCCCTTCCATGAGGGAGAAGGCCTTTCCCTTCCATGGCCTTTTTACTGGACAAGTTATCCCCTCAGCTCTCTGCTCTCAAACTTAATGCTCCATCTCCCAAATTTTTTCTTTTTTAATGACACATGGCAGCCTGATTTTCCCTTCTCTGGACCACATATTACCACCTCAAACCCAGAATATGTAAAATAGCCCCAAAACCACAGACAATCAGTAGCTTACACCTACCTGGTATCCAAGAGAGGGAATCACACACACCTGATAAAGCTGGAGACCTAACCCCTTTAATACTTTATATATTTTTCCTTTATATTTTAGAATATAGAGCCTTTTTAAAACACTGGCCAATAAAACACCTAATCCCCCACCACATGGACACTGCTAAAATCCTTGTTTTCAGACCCTGCCTAGGACTGTACCACCCAGTGCTCCCCAGCAGCAGCTGAGTTACAGCTCACAGGTGAAACTTTTGAGTAATCCACTCATAAAAGCCCCTAAATCTCCTTCTTGCTGTTTGCTTCCTATTCTTCTCTGTTCTTCGTCATCCCTCACCTCTTTACCTCAGTTTGGGGCTTTTAGGAACAGCTTTATTAGATGAATAGTTTAGTCCCTTGTAGATAATTAAAAAGATTTAAGCTGTGTTGCTTTCTCATTTTTAGCCCCACTTAGCACCAAGAGCTGCTTCCTGTGGCACAGGAAAACACTTCATTATTATTAATTTTAAGGTTGTGATTAAATTGTGGTGATTTCAGAAAACTATCATGAAAATCAAGTTTTGTATAGGATTGTTATCCTGAATAAGAGATGTAACAGGTATGACACAGGAGAAGATTTTGTTTCTAGCAATGTTATAAATAAATATAAATAGATATTTTTTATATCTGAACATATGAATAAAATACGAATAAATACATGAAATAAATTAAATTAACAGGTGTAAAGAAATAAATAGAATCCTTTTTTTCTAGCAATATTGCCTCCTATGAATTAATAATAAACTTGATCAGTCATGCTCTAAGGCACAGTGTAGGAGTCCTCTTCCTTTAGTCTTTTCCCATAGCTGAAGCTAGATTTTATTTATTTTCCCAAGTTTTAACATTCCAAATTGCTGTTCAGCTTCAGAAGAAATGATTATGTGGAAGCATAAGGTATTTTGAGACCTCCTAACAGATGCTCTGCTGTTCTTTCACATCCACCTACAGCCCTGAAGCCTCTTAGGCATTAATGAGCAGTGTCTCCAAAGGGGAATTATCAGCAGCCATGTGGGAAGGAAGCAATTTCCTAGGCTTGATCCCTCAATAAATGCAAAACTCATCCTGGGGATTTGCTCCTCCCTTTGGGTTGGCTTCATTCCCCTCTCATTTCCAAAGGATCACTACATTAGACATGGAGAAGATCCAGACTGGAAGTGTTGGTTTAAATATTAAAGTCTAGGACCCATGAGCAGGATTTCCAGCCCAGTTAAGAATCACAGACACCAAAGCTACCCCTAAAACTCATTTTCCAGGGAGGTCTTCTCATCCCCGCTGCAGTGGATGGAGATGTTTAGATGTTTGTGTTCTTCTCCAGCTCTTGGACTTGTTAAGCAAACTGCTTTTCCCATGGTTTCTCCAGCCAGGGCATCCTTGTGGGACCAGCACTGTCATGACCTGTGGGCACAGGAGGGTTAGAGCAGCTTTACTCACAGCTGAGATCAGGAATGGAATGGAATGGAATGTCATTACCTCCTGTGGCTACTTCTGTGCAGCTCTCTGCAGTCACTGGTGAGGAATCTGCGTCCCTTCTCAGCACTCAAGTGCATTTTAATTGAATTAAGCTCTGTCACAGCAATCCAGCCATCCTATCACCAAACTCCAGCCCTGCCCTGAAATAGCTCTCTGAGTGATTTACAAGTCATGCTCTCAAGTGAAAAGGACAAAAATTAATTTCTCCCTCATTTCCAGGCTGAAAAGTTTCAAAACTTGATTTTTTCAGCAGTGTTTTGCTACATTCAAAACTTGCCAGCAGTAAGGAGGCAGATGAAGAGTGAGACATGGTTGTTCACACAGAGGCAGGCCATCTTTCCTTCCGTCAGCTCTTTTTACTCCCTGAAGGCTCAGAGAATGTCTAATTTTTAGCTTTTATTTGCACCTTTTCCATTGATTTTCAGTCCATCAATCTCTCCTGAGCAGCCTGCTCTAGTGGAAGGTGTCCCTCCCCATGGCAGGAGGTGGAACAAGATGAGTTTTTAAGCTCCTGGAGTTGGGTGATAGGATGGCTGGATTGCTGTGACAGAGCTTAATTCAATTAAAATGCACTTGAATGCTGAGAAGGGACCCAGATTCCTCTTCAGAGACTGGGGAGAGTTGCACAGGAATATCCACAGGAGGGAATGACACTTTTTTTAGATTCCCCAGACACCATTCTGTGATTCTGTGTTAAATCCTGGGGGAGCACAGGGTCAACTCCCCTAATTTCTGATCAATTGCACCACAGGAACCAGGCAGGACTGGGAACTTTTCCCTGTCAATTTAAAACCTCATCTCTGGGTTTCATTTCTACCTGTGCCTTTACAAGAGAAGCTCAGCAGTAACTAAATCCCTGTGGGGTGACTGCTGGCTGGTCAGTGCTGCCCCAAAATCCCACCCAAAGCAAAGCAGGGTCCTCTGCTCCTCTGCCCTGAGTGTCACCTCCCCAGTGAGTGACTGTCACCCTTTTGGGGGCACAAACAGTGTGTGTGCAAACCCAGAGCACTGGGAATATTTCCCTGTCTGCTCTGGGGTGTCCTGACCCCCAGGGCAGCACTGACTTTGACCCTCATTCATGGAGAAATTTTCCTAAACTTCAGAATAGACTGGAATCCACAAAAGTGTGCAATAGATTATAGAGAGTGGTGTAGGTGCATCACTTGGTGAGAAATTGAGGTTTTGGGATTTTTGGTATGTTGTGGATGGAAGCAAGATGGAGGGCACAGGGTGTCATCCTGGGTTTCCTCTTCATGCTGCTTCTTCCTCCTTCTCCATGGGTTTGGGTGGCATTTTGTAATTGGGCAGGAAAGCCCCCATTGCAGCTCTTTGGGATCAGTTATAAGGGGAAATAATCCAGGTGTCAGTGCTTAATTGGATAGTTTAGCTTTATAAGACCTTGTACCAAGAGATTGTTGGCCATTTTTGTGGTGCTTTTCCAGTGCACTGAGCCTGGTGTGGACAGCATGCAAAACTTGAGATAAGATAACAATAAACAAGAACCTGAAGACCAAAAAGATCCAGTGTGTCTCTCTTTCCGGACACAGAACCACCCGAGGAGGGTCTTCCCTGACAGGGGAGCCCCCAGGGAGGGCCCAGCCTGAGGCTCAGGGATCAGGAAACCAACAACTGGAACCCCAACATCCCTGAACAGTGAAATCAGCTCCTGAGGAAAAAGGGAAGCCCATTGCATGCTTGGTTGAGCTGAAGATGGAGTGTTTCATGTTGTTTCACACAAGTTTTCACCTCAGTGTGGACAGCAGCAGAAGATTTTTAGTGTGTTGTGGATGAAAGCAAGATGGAGGGCACAGGGTGTCATCCTGGGTTTCTTCTTCATGCTGCTTCTTCCTTCTTCTCCATGGGTTTGGGTGGCATTTTGTAACTGGGCAGAAAAGTCCACATTGGGGGCTCTTTGGAATCAGTTATTGGTTTAAAAGGGAAAATAATCCAGCTGTCAGTCCTTAATTGGATAGTTTAGACTTAAAAGACCTTGTACCAAGAGATCGTTGGCCATTTTGTGCCTTCTAATGAAAAGCTGCAGAACCCACAGTAGTGAGACTGTTTTTCTGATAAGGAATAATAAACACCTGAGTCCCAACATGAATTACTGTCTCAAGTGCCTTCAGTCCAGACCCAGAGAAACCCACAACTGGGACCCCCACAGGTGTGTGACAGCTGTGAGGCACCAGAAGGCTTTTGGGGTGGCCTCTCCATGGGGATGTCACTTCCCTCTGCTCAGAGGTGCTGTGGCACCCCAAGACCATTGTCCCCTCAGCTGTGGGGTCTCTGCTGCCCTCAGGATGCCCTGGCAGTGCTGCTGGGTCACCCTGAGCAGCTCCATCAGCCTGGGGCTGATAAAAAAACACCACCAGGCCACGTTTCCCTTCCAGCTGGAGAAAGTGCCCAGATTGGCCTCCCCCCTGCTCCCCCCAGAAAGGCAATTGGGATTTATCTCCTTTTCAGTGTACTTTCTGCTGAGGAATTCAATCTGATTATCCCAGAGCTTTGGCCTTCCACTCCTAACCTGGATTCTTGGCCTTCTTCTTTGGTGAAAGGGTGCTTTTAGCTCTTTGGCCTACTTTGAACCCCCCAAGATAATCCCTCTACAGCACTTGGCCAACAGCCAGCAGGATTAAAATCTGCTGGGGTTATTTACTCTCCTAATGAAATGCAACATACCCAACTATATCAGGTCTAATTAACACCCTGTTTGCAACATCTCTCCTTAGCTCTGATAATTATTAAAAAAAAAAAAAAAAAAGAAAACTAAAAAAATCCATGTCACCCCAGCCATTAAAGAGGAAATGAATTTCAGTAGGGATTGGGGTTTTTTTTCCCCAGTTTTATTACTACAAATAGATCTCTTCCCAAACTTCATGCTGGCTCATTCCTCCTTCTCTAAGATGAATTGTTGCCAGGAGTTGTCTGACACTTTTTAGTTTTATTTAGGTTTGGCTGGAATGGGACGTGGGTGACAAGTGGAAACTCAGCCCACCCTTGGCCACAAAGGGAAGGTGGCACAGGCTTGGCAGGGGGGTAGAGGGGGGCAATCCCAGGGAGGGGCTCCTGAGCGCATTTGGGAGGAGGGGAATTGGGTTCTGCCTGAGCGTTGAACCTGAATATAACAGCATTCCCTGGCCTGCAGGGATGGGATCCACACTGCCGGAGGGTTGGATGGGAGATTGGGATGGAAT
Organism: Melozone crissalis; assembly: GCF_028551555.1. Classification (NCBI taxonomy): domain Eukaryota; kingdom Metazoa; phylum Chordata; class Aves; order Passeriformes; family Passerellidae; genus Melozone; species Melozone crissalis. The sequence goes on along the minus strand of NW_026535795.1, from coordinate 12,289,923 downwards.
TGTTCCCTGTGAGGGTGGGCAGGCCCTGGCACAGGGTGCCCAGAGCAGCTGTGGCTGCCCCTGGATCCCTGGCAGTGCCCAAGGCCAGGCTGGACAGGGCTGGGAGCAGCCTGGGATGGTGGAAGGTGTCCCTGCCTGTTGGGGAAGATGAAACAGGAAAGCCTTATCAATATGATTGTCTGGCAAAAGATTTTGAAACTATAAGTGAGATTGAAATGAAAGCAAGCTTTGAGATCCCTCAGTTACTGAACAACTGGAAAACAATGGCATGGCCAGCTGAAGGTAATCCCCTTTTGATGGAACAACACCCTCTGCTTGCAGACAGGCCCAAGGGTCAGAGCAGACCCTGCCAGCTTGGCAGAAGGGGCCCAAAGAGGAGTTTTTAGGGTTTAAAATGTAACACAGTATGGTAATGTAGTGATTCCTTTAGGCTGTATGGAAATGCTGTAGGATTTGTGTCTTGTACTAGATTGGTTAGTGAGAATCAGAACATTCAACACAGAAGAAGATTTATTGTATTGGAACGGGAACTTTGCTCTCTTACCCCTTTACGGTCTTGCCCCTTTTACTCTCTTGCGCTTTTGCTCTCTCCCCCTCTCACCCTCTCTCCCCCTCTCCTCTCTCGGGCCTGCTCTGGGCTGTGTCTGGCAGCTCCCAGCAGGGCCCTGCCCCCAGGCCCTTTGCAATAAATCCCAAGTTCCAGCCCTGGCTGCAGAGGTCTCTCGTGTCCGTCTGTCCCCACCATCCCACCCCACAATGCTCCTGCACCTGCCCATGGCAGGAGTGGAACAAAATGAATTTTTAAGGTCCCTTCCAACCCAACCCATTCTGGGATGATGCTGTGGGTGCACCTGGCAAGGGAGCAGTGACACAGAGTGGGGCACTGACGTCAGGAGAAAGGAATTCTCTGCAAGCTGAGGAAAAAATCAGGTTTGAGGAGGTGTGGGAGATGAAGACACCAGGGCTGCCTTTGGTTTCCAGTCCTTCTCAGCAGGCCTTGCTGCACCCTTTGTGTGGGTGAAACAACTCTGACACAGGGATCCTGGAAAAGGACTCCAAGGTTGCTTTACAAAGTCTGGAAAGCTTGTCTTAACTTTTCACTGTCACAGCTGCTGAAACACTAATATATTTTTAATTCAGAAGAGAATAACTCCAAATAAGCACTGCAGCCTCTCAGAAGCCCTCATCTGTGCTAGATTACGTCAAGGGCTCTTGAATTAAACAAATCTGAAGTTTCTAGGCCAAGCCATTTCTGAGCTATGACATGAAAAAGCATTAGGAGATGCTTCAAACACTCTGAATTACACTTATTTTCCCTAAGACCCATGTCTCAGAAATGGATTGTCTGATATGCTTCAGGTTTTGCCAAAAACATTCCTCCCCTGGCTTTCCACCACATCTGTGCAGTCTAAGGATGTGTCCAGCCTTTTTGGAGGACTCCAGCAGCAGGGCCAAACCCAGACTTTGGGAAGCTCATTTGAGCAGGGAGAACAGGGAAAGCCAATCTTTATTTAACCCTTTGCAGCCCCCCAGCACTGAGCCAGCAGCTCCTCATGCCCTGATTGCCCTGCCATCTTTTCCCACAGCATTTTGGTAGTTATCACTTTGTCATATTGACAAATATCAGGCTGGATACCAGGGAAAGGCTCTTCCCCAGAGGGTGCTGGCACTGCCCAGGCTCCCCAGGGAATGGGCACGGCCCTGAGGCTGCCAGAGCTCCAGGGGCTGCCAGGGATGCCCAGGGTGGGGCTGTTGGGGTGTCTGGGCAGGGCTGGGGCTGCCTTGGCTGATCCTGTGGGTCCCTCCCAGCTCAGGACATCCCATTATTATGTAAAATAATAACTGCATGCACCAAAGTTTTCTCCTTTCAACCTGCTCCCCTCAGATTAAACAGAGGTTAAAATAATTCTATAAAGATTTTATAAAAGGAGGAGTTCATGGACTGATCCCTGCCCACAGCAAGATATCCCACAATCCAGACTGGCAGGTAATAGAGAATTATTTCTTTAGACACATGGGTAACTCTTCCTTCACTGTGCAATCCCTGAAGCCATGGATAGGGTAGAGATTCAACCAGGGCTGCATCAGGTGGATGGAGAGAAGAATTCACCCTGTGTCTCTAAGATCTCCCCACCTCACCAGACACAGAACTGGGCAATTTGCTTTACAAAACTTGTCTGATAACACTCATTCCTTTGCTGAAAAAAATAGAAGTGATGGTAGTGCTTGGCTTCATGCAGGGCCCTGTCTTGGGCAGCAGAAGTTGTTGCTCCCATCCTGCCTGGTTGCAGCAGGATTTGAGGCTGTGCAGCATTTTGCTCAAGCAGGTACCTGTGTTGTTATAGAAGAAGAGGATGTTGCTGCTGAGATGTCTGAAGGAGAATCTGCAACCCCAATTCTGATGAGCTCCCTCCCAGGGAGCCTTTAGGGAGGCAGGTGAAAGCAGAGACATCAATTTATTATCCATGTTCCCTTCCATTTATATATTTTCCATTAGTGAACTGCTGGAAGAGGCCCAACATCTGATGCCACAGAGGAAAACAGTGACAAACAGAGCAAAAGTCTTCCTGGGTTGATCCATCTCGGCACAAGGGAGGGCACATTCCAGATTTATCCCTCGTGATGGGTGTGCTCCATGCCTTAGCATCAGCTGTGATGGAGCTAGACTGACTCCTTGAAAAAATCAAGAGAGAGGAGCATCATTCCTCCTCTTTCTCAGCCTCCATTCCCAGCTGTTGAAGGCTGAGAAAGAGCAGGAATGATGCTCCGAAAGAGTTGTTTCTCTGCTGATGATTTTCAGTTCCTGTCTAATCCAGAATATGTAGGAGACAGATGGGAAAGCAGGTGCTTAAAGAGGACCTGGAAGAGTTCTCCAAGATGAAGGAGAGCAGCTCAATCTCTTGGGAGGTGTCAGTAGGACCTCTGCACTCTCTGGGCTGGAGCAGGAAGGGAGGATGAAGGGTCCCTGCAGTGGCCCTGGGCTCATTTTGGGATGCTCCTTCCAGAGAGCTCCACCTGGATGTGTTCTCCAGGCTGGGACAGGTGCCCAGAGCCCTGGGGACACCAGCAGGTCCCTCAGATGATTGTGCCAAGGTGGGCACCAAGGGAAGCCTGAAACGAGGAGGGGAGAAGCTGTAACTAAATTTGAAACGAGCTTTTATGGACAAGGTCTCTCTGGCAGTTCTGCAGCTCCAGCTGGACTCACTGCAGGCAAATCCATTGCCAAGGAGTGCATGGAAGAGGTTTTGGGCTCTGTGTGGGAGATGGGTTTTGCTGAGAATTCCCTTGCACTGCAGGGCTGTGCCTGTGCCCCAGGGACACCCCTGTGTGCACCAGCAGCATCTCCCTCCTGCCCTGCAGCATGATGAACCAGCCTTGGGAGCCTTTCCTGGCACTTGTCCACACTTCATCACCTCCCTGCAGACCTTGGAGCCTCCCATCCTCCTCTGCAGCTCCACAGCTCCTCCCCAAGCCTTGGAGCACTGGGGGAGATCTGGGTTGAGGTCCCTTAGCACCTCCTGGAGCAAGGGTGTGCTCAGGAGGAGATGGAGGAGCCAAAGGACACGATGAAGAAGAGGAGCTGGGCAGAAATGGTGGCCAGAGAGAGCAAGGGAAGGCTGAGACAGCCCAGCACAACTCCCTGTGCTTGGCTCAGGGGGACAAGCCCGTGCCAAGCTCTGGCAGGGCCCACACAGTTGGATGCCATGATTGTTTAACTGAACTTCAGCCTGGCTATTTACGGACAGGAATCATGTCCAGCATCCAGGCTCCTCAAGGCTTTGAGTGCTCTTTGGGAATCTTCCAGGAAATGTCAGAAAATTCTGATTAGGCAAAATCAAGGTTTTTTCACAGGAGCCTCCTAAGCTGTTCAGCTGTGGCACATGAGGAACCTGTGATGGAAAGCAGAGACAGGCAGAGGCAGGGCAGGAGCTGCCTGCAGGAGAGAATCACAGAGTGACCAGGTTGGAAGAGACCTTCAAGATCATGGAGTCCAACCCAGCCCCAACCCCTCAACTAAACCCTGGCACCCAGTGCCACATCCAGGCTTTGTTAAACAGAGAGAGGAGAGGAGCTCCCCCAGGCCAGCAGGGACTCCAGCTTGGGAGCAGGGATCCTTTTGCCCCCTGGGAACAGCTTCCACTGGGTTCCATTGATGTTCAACCCCATCCCTGTTGTGGTGTTGTTGAGGGTCCCCAGGACGAGATGAGAATCTGACTCTAAGTTCTCAGAAGGCTGATATTATTATATTATATTATATTATATTATATTATATTATATTATATTATATTATATTATATTATATCACATCATATCATATATCATATCACATCATAATGATATACTAAAACTATACTAAAGAGAGAGAAAGGAGACATCAGAAGGCTGGAAAAGAATGAATAATAAAAACCCGTGACTGACCAGAGAGTCCAACACAGCTGGACTGGGATTGGTCATCAAGTAAAAGCAATCGACATGGAACCAATCAAAGATGCACCTGTTGATGAGCAACTTCCAGACCACATTCCAAGCAATCAGATCATTATTGTTGATATTTCTTTTCTGAGGCTTCTCAGCTTCTCAGGAGAGAAATCCTGGTGAAGGGATTTTTCAGAAAATATCATGGTGACACATCCCTGGGAGCAGTTGTCCATAAAAGCTGCATCAGGAAGGTGAGTTTGAGGATCACACCATTGGAGAATTTCTCACAGCTCCCATTGGACCTGCTGTGGGAGACAAGAAGAAAAGGAAATATGAGAAAAAACTAAAAAATCAGCTTGCTGTGAATGTTAGGGAAATGGTGCAGCTTGAGGAGCTGGTGCAAAATTTCCCTCCACTGTAGCCTGGAGGATTCAGAAATTGGGAGTTGTATCTCCTCAACCTGGGTCTCTGCTTTACAAAAACAATCCATGACTATTTATCTCTATCTCCATGTGAATAAAGGATGGGAAGGGACTTTAAATTTTCTTTCTGAATTTTCAAGACCATAATTTGAATCTTTTCTCTGCAATGCTGAGATAAATTTTTTTTTTTTGATTGGTGGTTGACACTGCTGGGCAGTGCCCAGCTCCAGGAACCACAGCTTCCAAAAGATTCCTGTGATGAAAAAATCAGCAACATCAGTGGAGATTGTCAGCACCCACAGAACCAAAAAGGATTTCATTGGAGAGACAACTTCCAAATGAACGGTGAGCCAGGTGTATAAATAAGGTGCCTGTGAAAAACCTTGTGGAGGGGAAGGATTTGCTTTCTTCTTTGCCTGTAAAATACTTCCCTCAAGTCCATTTGTCCCAAAATTAGGCAGGTGGGTGGTAGGGAGCTTGGCTGGGTTGGGATCTCAGTCCAGGCTGGAAATCCAGGCATGCTGAGATACCTGCACCATCAGTAGGGAGGAGGTGTCAGGAGCAACATGTCCTGGATGTGGGATCTTGGAGCTCAGGGGCAACATCTCCTGGTGTGGGATCTTCCACCATTAAGGAATCCTTGGCATCTATTTAAAGTCTGATGTAGGATGATCAGAGCCTGACATCTCTGCAGGCTGAGGTCTCTCCTGGAGCCAGCCTCTCTGGATCTTTTCTCATTTCAGCCTCAGCTGGGTCCAACAAGGGAAAAGAGGCCAACAGTGAATGCTGTCTCCAGCCCTCACTAGATGGGTGCCAAATCTCACAAACAATTCCAGCCTCAAGCTTCAAATGCACCATTCAGGGAGGCAGATGTGAAGCTGTAATCTGGGGTTTGCTTATTGCCTATACAGTCACTTGATCCCAGAGTGGTTTGGCCTGGAAGGGAGCTTAAAGTTCCTCTCATTACACCCCTGCCATGGGCAGGGACACCTTCCACTGTCCCAGGTGGCTGCAAATCTTATCCAAACTGGCCTTGGACACTTCCAGGGATGGGGCAGCCACAGCTTCTCTGGGCACCCTGTGCCAGTGTTTTACCACTCTCACTGTGGGAAAAAAAAGAAAAATCTACCATATATGCAGTTTAAATTGACCCTCTTTTAGTTTAAAACCATTTCTCCTTGTCCTACTTCAACAGCCCCTGACAAAAAGTCTGTCCCCATCTTTCTTATAGAACCCCGACAAGTATTTCATCCTTTAACCCTACTGAAATCAGTGGGAATGCCCCTCTGCAAAATCAGACCCTGAAAGCATATTTTGCCCTGAATTTTAGCAGGGCCGTGCTGAAGAGCAGCCTCCCAACAGAGGCAGAACCCGGGGCTGCCAGAGCCCTGCCCCATACCCACGTGAGCTGCTCTACCCCCAGCTCCTCCCCAGGTACAGATAATTCCCTTCCCCTAATTGCCATCTCCTGGTCATTAGCTATGTGAGCTGTTTACCCCAAAACACGAAGGCAGGGTAGGAGTGCTTCATCCTAGGAGAGGGTTAATCTCCCGCTGGATGCAGGATGCCCTCATGGGAATGGAATGTGTAGTGTTGGTAAGTGGTTGTGCCCCAGAAGCCTTTGAGAGCCCACTGACTACTGCATGCTAACGATTGGTATTATTAAAGAACAATTGATGGCCTGTAACCAAACAACAGAAACTAATTACTGGAAAACTTTTATTGTCCTTTAATTACTGGGCCTCTTTGTCAATTAGCAGAAGAGAGAGGGAGAGGGAGGGGAGAGAGAGAGAGAGACACTCGTTTTATAGCAACAATAAATTTTCCAAAACTACACTCATCAGTAGCTGCAGAAGCGAGTCTATTAACACACAATATTAAGGCCTGATATTTACTCTGCCTGCTAAATGTAGGTGCTCCTCTCCTGAAAAAGTGCAGAGCTCTAGGAATACTAATCAGGGGGTTCTTGCTCTGGCTGTGCTGCTGCCTGGCATGGCAGCTCTCACTCCCAAGGAATTTTACCCCTTGACCAAAGGTTTCTTTCTGCAAGGCTCCTCCAGCAAACTGGCCCCGTGCCCACCACAGAGCATGGAAACTCAGGAGGGTGGGAGGGAGACAGGGCTGGGCACTCCAGGGACAAGGATCCAAGCAGGACCAGCTCCTCCTTGTCCCTGCAATGCTCTGTGGGTGCAGGTGTGTGTGGGACCCACCACCCCATTGGGGTTTGGCTGCACAGACCCATCCTTATGTTCTGCTCCTTGGTCCTGGCTGTCCAGCACTATCCAAAAATAGTTTATTCAACTTTTTTTTTTTTTAATCTTTTCTCATCTGCTGCCAAATAAATTATTTCTGGGCATATTGTCACAAGTAGTTAACCTTCTCTGAGGAGCTTTGAACTACAGTTACCCCCTGAAATGAATCACCAATCTTTTTTCTGTCACTTGGCAAAGCGTGCTCACCAATATAATTTTTTCCTAGTCGACTTTCTCTCATTAACTAGTTCATGCCTCAGCCAAAGGAGATGGTTTGGACACCACCACTCCTCCCATAGCATGTGAATCACCAGGGAACCAGTCCCCATGTGGGGCTGGGCTTCTCATCCCAAAAGGTCCTTCCAGGTTCCTTCTCCCACCAGGGAAATGTGAGAGCAGAGAGAGGCACCAGGCCCAACAGCACTTTTCTCAGGGATGAGATGCTTTGTGAGGCACAGTCATTGCCAGAATCCTAAAAGCTTCAGCTGTAATGGCTTTCATTTGGGCTGGACCTTTCTTCTGGATGTCTTTGAGTATTCAGGAACTTCACAAGGTTTTATGACATCTCTATGGGCAGAGGCAGGGACAGAGCTTATTGGAAGGAGTTAAATCCCTTCCTGTAGTACCTGCTTTTAAAAACACCTTGCAAAAGTGCAAAGTACCAACCTTTTTATCAGAAAGCAAATATCATTCCCATTCCTGTCGGCAAACACCGCAGCCGCCGGATTTTCCTGAACGTTGGCCGTGCCCACCCTGGCAGCCCCTGCTCCCTGTGCTCAGCACACCAACGCTGGGGATTCATGGCTGAGGCAGGATAAGCACTGGGGAAGTAGCTTAGAAATTTGTCACAGCCTGTCTTACTTTATGTTGCTTGAATAGACTCGGGGTTGGTGCTATCAGAGGGAATCCGGAGTAGCTCCCGCAGGTGACCTTAATAGCGACAGTAATCTGTGCTGCTTTGACACATCTATCCCTGTGTGATGATGCAGAGGAATAGCTAATCCTATAAAAAGCAAGCCAAGCTACATGGGATTTCTGGAGTTTACCCACAGGGCATTTTTATTCCATTTATCTCCCAAATTTCCGTCCTTTCCCTCTTCAGCCATGCCGAGCAGAGGAGAACGGCACAGCTCTGTCCTCACAGGTCGTTTACAAACACCATGGCTGCACACCTAGAGATCCTCTGGGGACAGGACAGAGCCATAAACTCCGGGATGAGGCCCTTGGCAGGGGTCCTGTGGGCTGTTATCACCGAGCAGGGCAGGATGTGGGATCAAAGCAGCACCTGCTGCAGAGCCGTGGAGTAACGGAGCCCAGACACCGCCCATGGGACAGGTGGCTTTGCCTTCCCCCACCTTCACCCCTGTTTTTTTTCCTTCTCTATGCCCTTTTTTATTTCCCCCTTTTATTTTTCGTCTTCTGCTACTCACACAACCCCCTTTCTCTTCCTGCTTTGCAACTTTTTCTCTCTCTGAAAAATAACAAGGGAAGGTGTAGTATCTCCCTTTGTCCTAATTTCCTTGTAGAACTGATTTCACTGAGAATTTCTGTGTTACACACACACCTGGCACTGATAGGGAGATGCACTGCAGGGTGAGTGACCTTAAACAAGTAGGGAAGTCCTTAGAGCAGCATGTGTTCTCAGGAAATTGTACAAATAATCGTATCTAAAGTCAGGTTTCTGCCAGGAGAGGTGTTTCAGTGGAAAACTGTTGTGACAGAATCTTGAAAGCTGGGAGGAAAAGCAAGAAAAAGCACATATGGAGAGAGGCAGGGTTACACAGTCACTAAAATTGTGTTTTGCCTTCACCCACCTCATGGCCTTTTGCTCCCTGACTCCTTCTTCAAGGCCTGGGTCTTGCCAGTGCTAAGAGAAGGGGTCTCTGCTGGGAAAAAGCCTCATTGATCTGGGCAGATGCTGAAGCAGCCTGACAGAAAGAGCTGTAATGGTAAAGCAGCCCCAAAGGCTGAGGCATCCCATCTCCAGGGCTGTGGCTGTTTGCCTCAGAGAGCTTTCTGCAGGTCCTGGTTCCTGAGCAAATCTGGGCTTGCTCTGTCCCCTGGGGTTTGCTACTTCTGCCTTTCATCCAGCCTTTCCCAGGAATGCCTGTCTCCAGAAGCAGCAGGGGGGAAACTGAGGCACAGAGGTGCAGCTTTTTCCACAGCACCTTGGGGGATGCCATTCCAGCCCCTCCATCACTGGGAGTGGGCACTGCTCATCTCAGCCCCTGCAGGTCTCATTTTTGGCTCATGCTCCCACCATGTGCTCATCCCAGACTCGTGGCCATGCCTTGTGCAGGAGTAGCTGCTAGAGACAAGGATTTGGGACACTTGGGATCTGTTTGCCAGTGCTAAGAGAAGGGGTCTCTGCTGGGAAAAAGCCTCATTGATCTGGGCAGATGCTGAAGCAGCCTGACAGAAAGAGCTGCAATGATAAAGCAGCCCCAAAGGCTGAGGCATCCCATCCCCAGGGCTGTGGCTGTTTGCCTCAGAGAGCTTTCTGCAGGTCCTGGTTCCTGAGCAAATCTGGGCTTGCTCTGTCCTCTGGGGTTTGCTAATCCTGCCTTTCCCAGGAACGCCTGTCTCCAGAAGCAACAGAGGGGGAAGCTGAGGCACAGAGGTGCAGCTTTTTCCACAGCACCTTGGGGGATGCCATTCCAGCCCCTCCATCACTGGGAGTGGGCACTGCCCATCTCAGTCCCTGAAGGTCTCATTTTCCACTCCTGCTCCCACCATGTGCTCATCCCAGACTCATGGCCATGCCTTGTGCAGGAGTAGCTGCTAGAGACAAGGATTTGGGACACCTGGGACCTGTTTTCCCTCATTTCCTGAGGAAAGGGACACAAGCCAAGCTCTGTCCCCTGGCAGGGAACTGTAACCCTTGCTTGTATGTGCCACCTGGTAGGTCTGTGGGAGCAAAACTCTGCTTGCCTCCAGAAGCACAGCTGAGAGCCTGACCTGTGGTTTGAGCACAGGAAGAGACACAAAGAGGCTCAAACCTCAGTTCTGAAACACTGTGGTTGGGTGGTGTTTGCTTCAGTGCCCCTAAAACACAGAGAACTCACTGCCAGGAGAGGCTGGAGAGACCATCCCTGTTAGGCAACAAGCAATTACAAAAACGAATCACCTCCCTCTGGGGCTCTTCCCGAGGGGTTTTCTAGCAGTTCTGGCATTGAGCACCAGTATCAATCACATGCCCTGTGCTGGCCACCTCTGCTGGCAGCAGAGCTCAGCAGCAGAGGTGAGATCCGCACCCTCCCTGTCACACGTCCCCTACTCTCACAGCAGGGACGTGTGAACTTCACAGCTCTCTCTGACCCACTTCAATGCAGGTGCTGTTCTCAGAGAGCAGCAGGAGTGATTTCCTCCCACAGAGCTGCCCTGGCTCTCCCTGGGAAAGGACAAAGCTGCCTTGGGGGTCTGTGTTCCCCTCTGGGAGCAGCAGAGCTGAGGAGCCACGCATGGGAAGCAAAGAGGCACCTGCTCCTCTCTGGGGCTCTTGTCAGGATGCTCCCCCCTCTTTGACATTTTAGAAACCCCATTTCTAAGAGAGACACACGTGATGGAGAGATATTTGGGTTTCACTTCTGAAACCCAGAGATTTTGTGCTTCGTCGTGACTTTTCCCTGCAAATGAGAACAGGTCCCAAAGCCAGGCTCAAAAACCAGAAGGAAAATAAGGAGGAGTTCCAATTAAAAGTGAAAACCTTGTGACAGTTTGGCTGGTTTTACGGTTTGGGAACTTCAGAAGTTTTTAACAGTTGGGGTTGGCAATACTTTTAAATTATAGGGAGTAACTTGCCTTTTTATAGAGTCTTTCATCTGGGGGATCCCAGCTGGCTTCAGTGACACAGCCACGTGGAAGGTGAGGCTGGCAGAGCCAGCCAGAGGTTCCCAAAAAAACTTTAGCAAGGGAATGGGACCTTCACCAACCCCACCCAACCAGGACTTTTCAGAATCATTGCAAACTGCAAAATGCCTGCACAGATCCCAGCATCAGGGACACTTCGTGAACAACAGTGACTTTGCAGCGCGGGTCTGTCCTCCACCCTGCTCCCTTCAATAGCGGTTTCCAAACCACTCTGTTTCTCTTTCACCTAGATGAAGGGGATATTTCATGTTTTCTCAAGCAGGAAGCAGAATTCTAGCAGCAGGCTTGATTTTTAGGCAAGTCTGTCTTTGTATAGTCACTGAGTCAGAGTGGGAGAGCTGGGAGATGGTTTGTATGCAAGGATATGGATGGTGCATCTTCTGGAGATCATTTTCAACACAAACAAACACATTATTGTGTTATTATGCAATGATGAACATGATTTACTGGGTCTATTTATATAAAATTAAATCATTAGCTAATGAGACTACAATTTAATCTTACTTTTCACTGATGTTTTTAACTACAGGAAATTGCCAGAAACACACAAAATTCATCTTCTGCCATGGTTAAATGATTCAGAGCCTGGGTGGCTCCCCCATACCAACCTGAGGGCAGTTTAATGACCCATTCTTTCTACCACATTTGAGGACATGAAAAATCTCTCCAGAAATTGGGAAGGCACAGGTGCTCGCCACTTCTCACAAGAAACTGGTTTCAGGCCAGCTACCAAAAGACTTTTCAAAGAAATCCATCAAACCTGGGCAAGGAAGAGCCACCCAGTGCCAACTCCCAGCACTGAGGAGCCCTGGTCCAGGGTCTGGAGCATTTTGAGATGCTGCTGATATTAATCCATCCAGCAGCAAGGTTCCCCATTTGAACCAGGCTGGTTTGCTCCTGGAATCCCATATAGAACACAATGGTACAATAGACCTGCAGTATATAATTATCATGCTGTATCTGCTTTCATATCACAGGTATTTTTAGATGTGTCAGTTTGAAATCTAGGATTTAGTGCACAGAGCCTAATGGATCGTTCTTTCTTTCCCCCTCTTTTAATGTCAACTCTCAATATGCATGAAGCAGACATAAAAGCACTTTTGTGCAGGTGCTGTGAATCTCTCAGCACAGATGACAAGGGGAGATGGTTTTCTAGATTCATTGAGCTTCAGAGGAGACAGAGCTCGATGATCCAGCCTGAGCTCCTGCACAGGCACAGCTCAGGTTTCCCCACAGCCCCTCCAGCAGCTCTGCACATCCCAGGAAAGGCACAATGGATCTCCTTCCTCCAGGGGTGGCTCCATCCTCCCACGTGGGGCCACCCAGAAAGGACAAGAGGGGGAAGTCACGCTCCAGTTCTGTGCAGCCCTTCAAGAGCTCAGCTCTGCCCAGCTCAAATCTGGCAGCACCACAAAGGGAGCCAGAGCAGCCAGGTTCAGGCTCCTCTGAAATCCTCCACCTGCCTGAGGCTGGATGTGGCCTCAGAGGCTGAAATGCTGATTTACTCCAGCCTGCAGGCACTTACTCCCATCTGGAAGGCAAAATATTGGCTGGGACATGACTCAGGGCCAGGTGGGTCCATACGTGCTCCCATTAAAGGCATGGAGGGTTTGCAGCATCCCCCCAAAAATGGGTGACCCAAAGCCCTCCTGAGCCCTCAGTGGCTCCGTGGTGAGCTGCAGAAGGGAACAGGCTGGGGACAGCCCTCCCTGTAGCTGTGGCTGTCATGGTGGGATGCAGGGAGGAGAAGGAGCTGAGGTGGTGTTTTCTTGGGATTCTGCTGCTCACAGTGACCCCCAGATGTGTTAGAAAGTCTCTTTTCCCAGCCTGGCACTTGAAGAAGGAGTCAGAGCTCTTCAGTTCTCGGTCTCAAGGTTGTTTATTGATTCTTATATATAAAATTCTTTCTCCTGTCCCGCTGAGGTCCACTCAGCAAGACAGCCCAAGGCACTCTGCCTGCCCCTGGGGTGGTGTTATCTTTTTTACTAAAACACTATGTGTACAATATTTACAATAAATTCCCAATACCTATCACCTATGTTAGACAGTGAGCTTCTACTCTAAACCAATCTGTCAGTGCCACTGTCACAGCAGAAGATGGAGGCCAAGAAGAAGAAGGAGAAAGGCTGGACACACCCAGTTCCCTCCATCTTGCCCCTTGAACCTCCATTCTAAAAACCCCAAAAAATCTATTTTTTTTACCTCTTGATAAATTCACTATTATTCTGCTTAAACTGTTGTGGCTTGCAGATCTTCATACAAGGTTGGTAACTTGCTCCATGGGTCAAAATCAAAACCACAGGTGTCTTGGGCTCTGTGCCAGGGTCTCTGAGCCCCCTGGCAGGGGTCTTGGCAGTCCAGGACAGCCAGAGGGATGTCCTGAATTCCAACAGTGTTTGATCAAGTGACCCCAATGGCAAAAAGGAAAAAACAATTGGAGCATGTTATCCTCTGAGTTTTAATTTGTCAAACTGGCATTGCTATAGCATAGTTCTGGACATGCTCTACTGTTGGATTAGATTCTTTTCTGATTCAGAGATGGGGTAACTGAGAGGTGTTTTAAAACTTTTAATCTATTTTTAGTCTCATGTGAAGGGTGAGACAGTACAGATGTTATAACTCACACCATCACAACCAGAAGCCAACTGTTTCTTAATTACAACACACTATCAGTGTTTCTTGGCCTATCAGCTTTAGTTACACTATGTTGTAAATACCTTAAAGCAAATCATCTAAAATCTCCCCTCATGGGTCCTTCTACAATGCATCTTTCATAGTTGTACCCACACAACACAGAACCCACTAGGTACTGCCCTCTGAGGGGTTTTTGGCAGACACATAATAGCCCAGGTGACTGAATTACTGCGTTATATGGCACTGGTTATATTTTACACCACTGCATCTGGCCCCTGGATACAGCTCCAGAGAGACCTGCAGAGCTCTGCAAGCACAGACACATGTCACTGGGCTCACAGAGCAGACCCCATTCATGTGGGGTGCAGTGAGGTTAACACACCTTTCCTCTCAGCACAGCTCCACAAACACGGCCCCAGGGCAGGTTCATCCCAGGGATCCTCTGGCATGGCTCACTGCAGGGCCAGACAACAAAAACCAGATCAATTCACCCTGACCCAACGTTGCCACCTGGTTATTTTGCTGCTGGTTTATTGTATCTTAGCGCAAACTTCAAGTAAGAATCACAGAGGCTTTTTTTAATCTGATTTTTTTTAAACTAACTCAGTGTCAGCACAGCATCAGAGTAAATAAAGGGGCAGCTCTGACTGCAATTGTAGTACCTGGCATACTGGCAATTTTTGATTGTGTGAATGATGCTCTAGGATTGTAGGAGAGGCATAACTGAGACAGAAAAGAAAATCCTTCTGCTTATTTTAGCTGTCACTACCATAGAACAGAAACCCTTGTGGAAACCAGTAATTCATGGGAGCAGATTTTCAAAGTCCCCCTATTCAGGCATTTCAACCCAAGGTAAACAACTCAGTTCTGGTAGTTAACCCCACCCTGTTTGAGGTTGAAATGAAGCATTTTGTTCCAGTATGTGGTATTTACCTAATAGCTGTTATCAGGCTATTAAGAGATCCCCCTTGCACCACCCACAGCGCTGTGCTGGATGTGTCACCACGGGTCCCACAGCACAACCAGCCCTGCAGAGAGGAGTCACTGAGTAAACAAGTAAAGAACAAGGCAGTCAGAGATAAGGGGGAGATGGGGGAGGGCAAAAAATGTATATTTTCATGAAGGCATCAGATTGTTAGGAAATAAATTCATAGAATTGTAGAATTACAGAGTGGTGTTGGTTGGAAGGGACCATAAATACCATGGACAGGGACACCCAGGCTCCTCCAAGACCCATCCAGCCTGGCCATGGCCACTTCCAGGGATCCACAGGGATCCAAAATAATAAATTTAGTTGTTTGCTCAGGAGTCACTGAGCAAACAAGTAAAGAACAAGGCAGTCAGAGATAAGGGGGAGATGAGGGAGGGCAAAAGTGTCTATTTTCATTAAGGCATCAGATTGTGAGGAAATAAATTCATAGAATTGTAGAATCACAGAGTGGTGTTGGTTGGAAGGGACCATAAATACCATGGGGAGGGACACCCAGGCTGCTCCAAGCCCTGTCCAGTCTGGCCTTGGACACTTCCAGGGATCCACAGCTTATGTGGGCACCCTGTGCCAAGGCCTCCCCACTCTCACAGAGAAGTAAAATCTATCTGGAGCAGGCTTTGTGTGCTGGGCGAGCAGACAGCACTGAAGTGGATTTGACACTTCCCAGCTTTGACCCAAGGAGCACATGGGTGACACTGTGCTCCAGCACACCAGGAAAAGCTTACATGGGGGGTGCTGGAGCTAAGGTAAGGCAGACAGCCCCGTGGTGTCCCTCCTGGGGTGCCCTCTGTGGTGGCAGGCAGGGACAGGCTGGGACAGCACCTTGCCCAGGGCAGTGGGTTTGGTGGGAGCATGTTGTTCAGCTGCTGTGGGGAAGGGAAGGTGTTGGAACTCAGCACATCCCTGAGGACCCCGCCGGGGGCTCAGAGGCCCTGGCACACAGCCCAGAACACCTGGGGATTTGATTATAACCCTTGGAGCAAATTACCAGCTTTGTATGAGGACCTGAAAGTCACAGAGGTTTGAATGGTGTAATAACAAAATGACCACAGGGTGAAAATGTAGATTTTAGGATTTTTTGGTATGGGGGTTATGGGGACAAGATGGAGGAATCAGGGCTTGTCTAGCCCTTCTTCTTTCTTTTTCTTGTTCTCCATTTTCTGCAGTGATGTTGGCACTTTGGGATTGGTTCAGAGTAGAACTGCACTGTCTAACACAGGTGATAGGTATTGGGAAATAAGTGTAAATAAGTTATACGTAGTTTATAGTATAAAAGGACAACACCGCCTCGGGGGCGGTCAGAGTGCTCATGGCTGCCCTGCTGAGCAGATCTCTGCTGGGCAGAAAGAAAATTTTATAGATAAGAATTAATAAACAACCTCAAGACCGAAAAGTGAAGAGTCCAGACTCATTCTTGAGTTGCACGGGCCGAAGCAGAGACATCCTGCACATCTCAGGGCAGCAAATATCAACAGCAACCCGAGAGGAAGGCAAGTCCCAAACCCACCCCTCTGGCCCTGGGTCTGGCCCCAGCCCTGCCCTCACCCCTTAGAGCCCTGCAGGCTCCTGCTGGGGCTCCCAGGAGCAGAGATGTACCACCAGCTGTACCACGCTGTGGGTGATGCCAAGTGCATTCTTCAGGGGAGATAACAATAGCAGTTGGTCTATTTTTAATTCAGTTCCTTGACAGAACATTTAGCTGTTCCTCTTAGAGAAGAATTTTGTAATGGGTTCCTATCATGTCAATTTGGAAAGTGTTCCAGCCTCCCACTACTGAGAAGTGTAAAACTATTGGCAACATATGGCATCCCTGTGGAGCTATTTAATTGTACAAAGGGCTGCCAAAAGATAAAAAGGGACTGAGAAAAAAAAAAACCACAACCAACCAACACAACTACTACAGCTCTGTTCTTCCCCTTTCAGCATCTAACAGCAAAACAGCTTGTTACATTTCCTAAATCCCCTCTCAAACAAAGCTGGGCTGCTGCTTCCCTGCTTAATAAGCTGGGGACTCTCATGGTGTAGCCAGGGATTTGATTCCATCCCAAGTTCCCAGTGGCTGAATTTTGATCCCACTTGGGGGTGGAGGCTGCCCAGAGTGGGACCCTGCCTCGCAGCCCCAGGGCTTCTTGTAGGGCTCAGCCTTGGGGATGGGCAGTGTGTGGGGCAGGAGGAGCCACGGGCAAGGTGGGGGCTTCTGATGAAGCTGTTGTGGTGTATCCTTGTGCTGCTGACAGTTTAACAGCTCTACAAACAATCACTCCTGTCTGTGAGCCCACTCCAGATGCTTTTGCTAGGCTTTTCCCCAGATATCCCAGCAGGTTTATGTGGTATTTGTGAGGTGCCCCAGATGATGGATGGATGGATGGATGGATGGATGGATGGATGGATGGATGGATGGATGGAATCCGACTCCATGTTCTTAGAAGGCTAATTTATTATTTTATATGATATTATGTTCAAGAATACTATATTAAACTATACTAAAGAGTAGAGAAAGGAGACAGACAGAAGGCTACAAAGAATGATGATGAAAACTCTCTGCCAGAGTCCTGACACAGCTGATTGGTCATTAAGTAAAAACAACTCACATGAAACCAATCAAACAATCGCCTGTTGGATAAACAATCTCCACATTGGAGCCTGGAGGGGGCAGGGGCAGTGTCAGGGCAGCTGAGGGTGCCCTGATGTGTCTGCAGCTCAAACTGCACCCCAAGGACAACCTCTAGGGGCTGTTGCTCAGGGCCTGTGGATGTGCTGCTGTTGAACTCGCTGTTGTACAAACAGAACACATCTCAAGGGTCCCAAGGGGCTACATCAATTTTATGGTGGTTTTTAGAAGAGTTTGAAGGGTTTTCTTCAGAGCAGCTGGCAAACATCAGCTTCTGAATGTCTGACTGGCCTTCAGGCCACCCTCACTAGGTGTGGGCATGGCTTTGTTTCACCCCTGCACTCCATGCTGGGCAAAAATGGTTCTGGATTGAGGATCTCTGACCAAAAAAGCCATCAGCACCACCCCTGGGTGTGTGCTACCTTCACCTGCACATGCACCAACACATCCTGTTCCATACCCAGGCATGTGCACGTGCACAACACCGTTCCAGGGTGGAGGCAAAGTAGAGCAGGCAACAGATCTCTCTTTATTTGCTTTTTCAGCTCACTGCCCAGGAGAAGCCTCCACACCTTGGGGACACTCTGTGTTAGGATCTCACATCCATAATTGACCCCTGTCCTGGGGAAATGCCTTTTCTGCTCTATAGAAACTTCATGAACAGAGACAAGAAACCACCCTGGTGAAGGATGTGAGGGGATTTGAGGCCAAACCAGCCCCCAGTGAAACAGGCAGCAAGAGAGCTCCTTGTGTCAGAGACTGGAAGGCTGCAAGAAAATTGTGGCACCATTGAAATGCCAGTGAAGGGAAGGAAAAGCATGAAAACGCCAAGGAATCTCCATGATTCATGTTGAATGGTACAAACCCAACACAGATGTGGTATGTTTGAGGGTAGAAAGGCCAAAGCCTCATCAGGGTTTTATAAGGGGACACGAGAGGGGGTTAACTGAAAGAATAAAGAGGGGGAAAAAAAGCAAAACAACACACAAGGCAGGGAAGGTGTCAGCCGAGATCTCTTCAGATTCTTGAGAGAGAAGAGGTGGAAGAGAAACCAAAAATATCCAGTCTGTCACTAAAACCGCCCCTGTGCTGGAAACCTGGGGAGGCACAGACTGCACAGCTCTGTGGGAGCAGCTCCAGGTTCCATCCTCACCACACAGGCAGGGCTAGAGCAGGAAGACTGGATCACCTGGAGCCTCCTCTTGGATGGAAAAAAAATGGATTTTCAGAAAAACTTTTGACATCATTTCTCATAGTCAATTTTACCAATAATTTTCTTATTTTGCAGGTGTTGGACTAAGGCTGTGATGAGTCCTCATCCTCCTCATCCCCATCCCTGCCAAGAGCAGCCTGGGGGTCTCTGGGGACAGTGCAGCTGTGACCATTCTTGTCCTCCCCTCCACTGCTGGCCTTCCCTGGAGTGACTGGAAAACCCCACAGGGAACCCACATCTCATCCCTATGGAATATCTAAACAGATCTTTGCCAGCTTTCTGCTCTTCAGCCAGCATTCCCAGACAATAAAGGAAGGAATAGCCTGACAGACATATAAACACCTTGACTGAGATGTAAGATCTGAATCCCAGAGGTTTTCCCGTCCTGAGCCCAAGTCCCCGAGGTGATTTGGGAACGTGATCCCAGCACACACACGGGGTTTGGCCTCTGTGGGAGGAAGAAGCCTGAGTGCATTATTCCATGAAGGGCTGTTCAGCTCCCCACTGGATGCATTATTTATAGCAGGACCTGCAGTAAATGAGTGTGTGATGAGCTCTCAGATGGAGCCTTTGTGCTGGCTCAGTCCCGCTAATGCAGCCTGTGGAAAATCCCACACAAAGGGAGCTCCAGCAACAGCACCCACAGAACTTCCCTGTGCTCCTAAGATCATTCTCTGGCAGCTTTTGCATGAATTGGAGCAGAAGGTGGCATTGTCAAGGCTAATCTAGTCTTTATTAGTGCATGTTTGATTTCATTAGAAAAAGCTTTTATTGCCTGGCAAATAATCACATCTGGGAGGTCTGATAGGGAAAAATCACTGCCTAAAATCACATTTTTGGTTAATCAGAGGAGTAACAAATGCTGAATTATCTCACTTTCTTTTCCTAAGTTGGGCTGGACCTCATTAATAAAGGAATTATTTCACTATGAGGGAAGTTAACAGTTCAGACAAAAACTAGAACTCTTTTCTTGACCAAATGCTTTTCAAGAACTCATCTCTGTCCTCGTTCCCTTTTGCAGCAGAGCTGGGGGAGCTCCAAAGACACGGATTTATGTCCTAACAGCTTTGTGTCATGACTCAGCATTTGGAAAACCCCCAGTGGGGCCTGCAGGATGTACCTGGCAGGACCCTCAGGACCATCAGCAGAGCTGGGGTTGGACTGGGCCCCCCAGAATAATTCCTCAGTGAGGATCCCCCAGGAGGAAAACCAAGAGCTGGGGAATCTCTGGCCACCAGAGATGGTGAGTTCATGTGTTTCTCTAGTTGTATGATCCTCCCCTGCCTTTCAGCCATCCCTTTCTGCTGCTTCCACAGCCTCCCCTTCTGCCTGAGATGTTTGCTCCCATCCATCCCAGCTCCACACCCACTGGAATTAACTTTCCTTGGTTTCACCCCCAGCTCTGTGTGACATGAGGACACTCCTGTCTCTCCTGGAATGTCTCAAAAGTGTTGGGGACAGCACAATCCTGAGGGAACACAGGACTGGGTTGGACATGAGGTGGTGGATTAGCTCAAGGAAAAGCCAGAGCTGGGTCCAGGTTTGTGTGGCCCTAAAATCAGGGATATCATGTTTTCTTCTTTTTAATAGGAATGGTTTTTAAAATGGTTTCATCTCAGTATAAATTGGGAGAGTCTTTGATGTGTCAGCACTTTTCACTGGGATGAGAAATGCTTTCCACTGGACATGAAAAATGAGTGGATCCTGCTGTCACTCCCTAGACTTAAGATTTCAGTGAAATAATGAATCTCATGAAAACCAAACCAAATCAAACCAACCAGAAAAATGAACAGCCCAAACCAGATGAGAAACACTCAAACAAAAGAGAGGATGGGAAAGGCTGATGCAGGATGTCCTATTTTGCTGCAGATTATCTTTGTGTGGAACAAATCTCTCCAGGCTCTCTTCTCCAACACTGGCTCCCCTTAAAACTGCTTTTTCTTTGCTTGGTTGGGCTATTTAGCCATCCAGAGACACTTGTAGGCACCTGAGGAATTTTCAAGTAGAAGAAATGCAGAGGACAAACCTCAGCTTTTTGCAGAGAGGTGTTTTGTTTGTCAGATCTAAATTGCAATATCAGTAACCTCAGCTCTTTTAAATAAAAATCCAACCACAGGAACCACGTGTGCAGGGGAAAAGGTTGCTGATTTCTCAGAAAAGTTTCTTGTTTCGGTTCTTACTTTATTGTTGCCATCAGATTTTGCTGTTAGGTGAGCAGGTGAACAAGGTTGTTCTTATTGTTACAAAATAAGAGCAGAAGAAGGGAATCTGAATACTTTTTCTTCAGCTGCCCCGTAATGTTAAAAGTAGTGTTTAGAGTATTCTTATGGGGAGAGGGGCTGTGGTCACCTGCAGACCCTGGGAACAAAGGTTGTTCCTTCAAATTTATTGCAGAAGTTCCCAAAACTCAAGGGGAGTTGCAACTTGCAAATTTATTTTTAAAAAATCCCAGGTCACACAGACAAAAAAAAAAAAAAAAAAAAAAGAAAGCAAGATGGATGAAATAAAAAGCCAAAAAAATTAGTGTTTTGCTTAAATTTTCAAGAAAGAGGCTGCTGCAGGACACAAGGGCACAGGGACGATCACTTATGGGCATGAGATTTATAAAAATGGAAATTTCAGCATCCAAGGTGAAAGCAAAACTGAAAGAGCTTTAATGCACTGAAGCCAGGGGGGAAGAAATAATCCAACCCAGACTCCTAAAAGAACTGGCACACGAAATCATGAGTCCACTCTCCAGGATTTTTAATACATAAGTCAAGCAGAAAAATGACAAGCCAGTTTTGAAAAAGAAATAAAGGATCCAGGCAACTGGAGACATCAACGGTATGCAAAGCTCAGAATAAATTTGCAAGGAAAGAATAATTAAAGACCCGAAGGTAAATGGAAAATCGGATCAAATATAACAAATAAAACACTTGGATGATCCTGACAAGGGAAGTAATAGAAGCAGAATGAAATGTAATAGTACAAAGTGCAGAGCTGTGCACTCTGGGAGTAATAACATGAATTTCTGCTTGGAGCTTGGGCATCATCACTTGGAAATGGCAGAATAGGAGAGAAAGAGAGAGAGTTGTTTCCACTCCTCTGTCACAGGGGATGGGGAGCTGCCAGCATGGGGCAGCTCTGGAAAAGGCTGATCCCAGGCATTGTTTATCCCATTGGGAATGGGTGAGGGTGGGAACTGTGTCCCTGCCCAGGTGTGAGCACAGCCAGGAGATCTACAGACCTCTCCCCCATTGAAGGGGCAGGGAAAGGCTCTGGAAGGGGCTGAGCTTATCTGCCCAGAGAGAGGGAGGCTTGGATGGTGCAGGAGGAGCAAACAATGGCCAAAAGAGACCTGAGAGAATGGGGAATAAACAGAGAGGAGGAAGGAAACTACTTAAGCTAAAAGACCGTCTTGGAACAAGAACAAGTGCAGCATGCAGGCCATGAAAGCATTCAGGAAGTTATGAGAAGATTTTTAATACAAGAGCAGTAATGGTCTGGAAAAGTCTCCTGAAGATGAGGGGAAGGGGGAAACTAAACCAAACCTTGGCTTGGAGAAGAGATGGAAACATTGCTGGTGGGCTGTGGTGTGGGTGCTGGAGGTGTTTTCTCATCCTCTGGCTGGGGAGGGTGAGGTGAGAAAAGGGGATGGGCAGGAGGTGAATGGTGTGGCTCAGCACTCCTGCAGCACAGCCAGGCTTGCCTGGTTGCTTCTCCTGGCGGTGCAGCAATGATGGCCAGCACTAAGTGCCTCTGGTATCACTGAATGTTCAACCTTTCACATGATTCTCTTAGGAAAATCACCTGGTTTGTGGAACTTTATTATTCCCTTGCCACTGAAGTAATGTTTGGGAGTTAGTGTTGATGTTTGTACAGACAAAATAAAAATGGAAGTGAGAAAGTGGGGAAATTAGAGCTGCCAGTCGATTTTCATCTGGGAGAGACATGAATGGCAGATCTGGGCAATATTTATCTGGAAGGGGCAGAGCTGGAAAGTCCATTCTCATCTCCACAAGCGCCTACTTTCAGCCCAGATATTGGTGCTTGGCTGTGGTGTTTCTAGAAGGCTGCAGTAGAAGAGATTCCCCATCACAATCTGGATAAAATGTTAGTTCTTTGTAGAAGGGCTGTGCTTTGAGACTGGACATCAACCCAGGAGCTTCCTCTGTGTGAATATTAGCTCAGCTTTCATGGCTTTCATGGCCATGCCCATGGCTCAGAGTCTGCTCCATTGATAAAGAGCTTAAACCCTCACAGTGCTGAGCTGTGTCCAGCAGTGCAGGCTGGGCACAACCTCCCTGGCAGCTCCTGGTGTTGAGAGGGTTAATTGTGCAGGGAGCTGGGAGACAGGCTCAGCTCTTCCCTGGCACTGGCTGTCCTGTGCTCTTCCCACTCCAAACACACCTCTGAGACACGGGCAGGGTTTGCTGATGTGCTGCTGGAGCAGGAGGCAGAGCAGAGCCTCTGGAATCATTGGTCACCTGAGTTGGGGACACCACAGCTGGACAGGATGAACCCCCTGGAGGGTTCCTGTGGACTGAAGGCACATCTACATCCCATCTGTGAAATCAGAAAGTGCTGCTCTCCATCATGGCTGGAGCCACTATTCAAATTCACTTGGATCACAGAGTAATTTTTCCACTCTGTTTAAGGTTTCTTTCGCAAGTGCCACTCCATGTCTCTTGATTTGATTTCCTTGTACCTTTTTAATCCATTTTTAATAGGTTTCCAGATTTTTAATAGCTTTAGAGATTTCTTTTCTCCTTCATGTCTATGTTGTTGATTGTAAGACTGGCTTTTGGATGTCTCCTTTCTTTGATACCTCGCTTGCCTGGGTCGTCTTTGCACTTATCCTTTAAACACATTCCCAATGTACTTGGTTTACTTCATTGAGCATTTTTGAAAGCATTGCCTTTGCTTTTCCTCTCAACTCTGTTATCTGAATACATCTTAGGTAATTAATCAGCTCCCATTGATCTGAACATAAATTTCCAGATTTTTCAGACATTCATTACATGTGCTGAATAGAAGTGAGAGTGGCTGGATGAGAGAATTCATACCTGACAAACAGCTCATCCAGATCTGAGCTGTTCCTTCTCCTTGTGCTCTTCTCATTGAGTAGCTCAGGGTGGGAGGGGGAGGGAGTGATGTGTTTCAGACAGCTGTGAGTGAGAAGCAAAAGCTCAGAATATAAATTCACTCTCTTAAGGGCTCTACTTTCCAGTTCCTCTGGATCAGCAGCCATTTCTGAATTGGATACAACCAGGATTAGCTTTTCCTGAGAGCTGCTGTCTCATTCCTGAGCCCACCTTCTGTTTAATACACCTGGATCCCAAAGCACAGCCTAGCCAAGGGAAGCTGGACTGGGTGACCCCAAACTCCTCTCTGCTTGCTGGGAGCACCAGTTACCTCCCCTCACCCTGAAACCCAGCCCAGGGCTCTTCAGCTGTGCCCTGAGAACTGAGGACAGGCAGTAAAAAACAACTTTAGGTCCAAATTAAAGGACACAGTCTCAAGCTATGTCAGGGAAGGTGTAGGTTGGATATTAGGAAGAAATTTTTCACTGAAAGAATAACAAATGATACTGGAATGCTCTTCCCAGGGAGGTGGTGGAATCACCATCTCTGGATGTGTTTAAACAAAGACTGGACATAGCACTTGGTGCTGTAGTGGAGTTGAGGTTTTAGGGCATAGGTTGGACTCGATGATCTTAGAGGTCTCTTCCAACCTCATTATTGTGTGATTCTGGAATTCTGTGACATAGGTGAAGAGGCAGGAAATCATGCCAAATCTTTGTCTCCACTGTCATGGGG
The DNA here is from genome assembly GCF_028551555.1 of Melozone crissalis. Taxonomy (NCBI): domain Eukaryota; kingdom Metazoa; phylum Chordata; class Aves; order Passeriformes; family Passerellidae; genus Melozone; species Melozone crissalis. Next base: position 12,265,710 of record NW_026535795.1, on the reverse strand, counting down.
GACTGAGGACAGGTAGTAAAAAACAACTTTAGGTCCAAGTTTAAGGATATAGGTGGAGAGGCAGGAAATCATGCCATGGCTTTGTCTCCACTGTCATGGAGGAGGAGGGAGAAAGGGAGAAAGTCATAGATATGATTCACTGTGAGGTGCTATTCGAAGTGCAGCCACCCAGCAAAGCCACAGAGCATTGACATGAGGGGCTCAAAGAGCACCTGTTTAATCTCAGAGTGCCCTGGTGGGGGTTTTTCATTGAGTTATATCAAGCTGCATAACATGATCCTCCTTGCTACCATATTCAGTACTCCTGGGGGTGCAGGATTTCCTCAGGACTGGGTTAAAAAGCTGCCCCAGCCCTCACGTGCCTGAACCAGCTGCTGCCACCTTTGCCCCAAGCACAATCACCCATCCCAACGACACTGAATTCAGAAAAGCCACTCCTCTGCCACTGGAACTTTGCAAAGCAGCTCCCAAGTAGTGAAGGCTTGTTAGGGGAACATTTCCTGCATATTTAAACAGCTTTGAGCCCTACATGCACATACCTCATTGGGCTTCACTGCCAAAAGTGCAATTAAAGGGTTTTGTGCTGCAGTGCAGGGCAGGAATAGCACTGCCCCCCTCTTTGTGCTCTGTGTGGTCTCCTGCTGTGAAGAAGGAGGGAAGTATTGGTAAGCAGGATGCAAAAAAGGATGAATTGCACATCTTAGTGAGTGGCCATGAAGGATGAAGGCCGTGGGTAGGGCATGGAGCAGATAAACTCATCCTGCAACAACTCATCCTCATCTCCCTGGCAAATCACAGTGTTTGTAATGCAAAGAGCTCAGGTTAATCAAATCCTCCCTCTCTGGGGATATATTTATGTGGTCCCTCATTAGTTTATCCCCACACTTTGGTTTCAGCTGGGAGATTTTCAGAGTAAGCTACAAACCAGCTTGAAAGAAGGATGTTGAAACTACATCTGAATTAAAACCTAATTACTTCTGCTAGGAAAACACAGTTGTGGGTCAGAGAGAGCAGAGCAGTCCAGGATGGCCAGCACCATTGGGATAATTTTTCAATCCTTAGTTATTATTAACTACACCTCTTATTCATCCTGTCTCTTGATCCTTTTTCCCCAAGCATGGAATTTGCTCATGCAGTACAACTGTCTATCAGAAATCACTGTAGCAAACTGATTTCCAGTTGTCAGGCCCAAAGATATTTTTATTTTACTCAAATATTCTGTTCCACTAATTCAGTCAGCTCACCCACAAGTTTAACAACTCCTCCAAAGAATGTGCATGTGAATATGATTTGCTGGTATTCCTGCTTTTTGAGATGGGCTATGCCTGGTGTGTGCATGAGAATGATTTAATATTTAAAGGGACTGAAGAGGATTTGAAGAGCTGAGGAAGTTTGTGAAAAATCTCCTTTCTGGTTTAAAATGGATTAGAAATATGGATTCTGTTTATTGCTGCAGACTCAGTTTTCCCAGTGTTCAATGCAGCCTAGTGAAAAAAATTATTTCATCATGCAGTATGGATCTAATCCTACAAGGTCTCAAATAACCAGGAAAAAGCCACTGAAAATAGCAGGATGGCTGCTGTGCATGGCAATAATATGTTTGTGCAGGCATTGGGGTGCAGAAACTGGACTGTTCAAGACAGAATATCAAAGGAGGCACCTCTGGGTGCTGTGCCCAGCTCTGGGGGCACCTCTGGGTGCTGTGCCCAGCTCTGGCTCCTCAGCACAGCAGGGCCAGGAGCTCCTGGAGCTGGGGCAGGGCTTGGAGCAGCTCCGTGCCCAGGAAAGGCTGAGGGAGCTGGGGCTGCTCAGCTGGAGAGGAGCCCCAGGGAGAGAGAGGGGCCTCAGCCCTGGCTGTCCTGGGTGTCAATGAGTGTCCCTGTCTGTCCCTGTCTGTCCATCCTTGTCTGTGTGCAGAGCTCAGAGCAGGCCCAGCCATGGCCCCAGAGCCACAGGCAGGGCCTGATCCCAGCCCAGTCTGTCCCAGTCTGTCCCTGTCCATCCCCGTGTGCCCCAGGCCCAGCCATGGCCCCAGAGCCCCGGGCAGGGCTGAGCCCAGCCCAGTCTGTCCCAGTCTGTCCCAGTCTGTCTGTCCCTGTCCATCCCTGTGTGCCCCAGGCCCAGCCATGGCCCCAGAACCCCGGGCAGGGCTGACCCCAGCTCAGTCTGTCTCTGTCTGTCTCTGTCTGTCTCTGTCTGTCCCTGTCTGCCTGTCCCTGTCTGTCTGTCCATCCCTGTGTGCAGAGGTCAGAGCAGGCCCAGCCATTCCCCTGCCCCGAGGCAGAGCTGCTGCCCTGGGCAGAGCCAGCCCTGAGCAGAGCCCAGAGGGGTTCTGGGGACTCCTCCCTGGGATATTCCAGAGCCACACGGACACTGCTGTGCCCTGGGCTCTGGGATGGCCCTGCCTGAACAGAGAGTGCCACCAGATGAGCCACTGTGGTCCCTTCCAGCCTGACCCACCCTGGGATTCTGTGCTGAAGGTGGAAGAAGCTGAGCATCCCTCTCCATCACACTGGGTCCCCCTGTCCATCCCTCAGGAACTCCTTTTTCCTCTGGCTCTTGCAGACTCCTATTCCCTGGTCTCCACGTCCTCTAATCAGCTTAGCAAAAGCCCTCCACTGCATATGGTCAGATTGCAATTTTTGAATACTTCTAGCATGGGCAAATCAAACCCAATTTCCTGCAATACAAAGCCCTGCACTGCTCCCCAGTGAGGGCTATTTTCCTGCCAAATTGCATCTTTCAAACCACAGCCAATTCAGCTGTAGAGCTGCCAAGAAAAAAGGTCAGAAAGACTTAAAAAAAAGAAGATATTTTCTTCTTTACTGTATTCAAAAGCAGATCTCCTAATTCTGCACAAACTTTCAAAACAAGGGAGAAATCACTGTGGGATAGGTGCTGATTATAGGCAATTTCAGCCCAAAGGACAACATTTTGCAAGCTTTTAAATAGGACCTGAAAATAGCAATTTCTAATGTGACCAGTGCTGGAAACACTTTCCATCTACCCTGGTTCCTATGAAGACCTACTCCAGTGAAGCCAGTGGAATTATACAGATTTGGGGCTTTCCTTAATGGAGTTATTACTGCTGCTTGTACAATATTTTATATACATCCATTTTATTGAAAGATTTGACCATGAGCATTTGCTTAGCCACAGACTTCATGAGATAAAAACACAATAAATGGGGTGATGGGAAAATCATCTTTTCTTTATAGGAGAAAAAGACTGGACTGGGAGGTGATAGGAACAAACAATAAAATATGTAGAAAGAGCAGAGTAATCGAAGATTTTAAGTGCTCAGGCAGGGAGTAGAGGACATTAGGGAGAGAATGCTAGCTGGAAGCTTGTTTTTGGAATGGGCATGAGATTGGATTTTAACTTGGTGCATGGAGCAGCTGGAAAAGAAGAGAGCTACATGATGTGGATTAAGTGCTGCACTATGAGGAAGGGGTATGAAGACAAGCTGTACCCAAGGAAAATTCTCTGCCAAACATCCATGTCCACCATGGCAGGCTTAGGGTAAGGGAAGGTTTTGAAGCAGGAAATTTGGAGAAGGAAACTTCTGAGAGGTGCTCAAAGAGCCAGCACAGAAAACCAGCACTGAGTTCAGGGTTAGATGAAATTGTATGTAAAGTTTTATATTCCAAATCCCCCAACACCCAAATCAAACACATTTCATGGGTGTGAAAGCAACCCAAGGGCAATCAGGGCTCAGGGCAGGTGAGGGAAGAGCCTCCTCTCCTACAGAAAATGTGAAATTTATTGTTAGCTGAGGTGAGGGGAAGAAAAGACTTGTGAAAACACTGAAGACAGCCACAGCAGACCAAGTGATGGAGGAATCCATGGAAAGGAATGAGATACAAGATCCATGGTGCTGCCTGGGAGGGATGTTTATATAGGAATCCCAAAATTCCCTCCTCACAATGGGTAAGAATGTTCCAAAGGAACAAACCTGGGGAAGTGGGATTAAAACATTAAAATGGTTCAGTGCAGTGTGTGAGCAGGTAATTAGTGCTGTTAGAGGAAGACAAGGAACTTGGATTGCTGAAGGACATTGCTGGGTCCCAGGGCCAGTGGCAAGAGGGAAGGAAGAACGTCCAGCTCTGGAAGGTTCTGGGGCAATTTTGGAAGAGCTTTTGGGACATTTCCCTCTGTGCTGGCTGCTGTTTTGGTACTAGCAGTGCACAGGGCTGACGGCTGCTGTCCTGAGCTCTTTTATGGAAGGTCAGGGTGGGAAACATCAGGAGCAGAAGTGGCACCAGGGGTCATGGGATAGTGGTGGGCTTGGCAGTGTTGGTTAATATCTGAACTCCATGATTTTGGAGGTCTCTTCCAGCCTAAAGGATTCTATGAATAATTCCCCCTGTGCAGGAGGGGATCTGACCTTATGGCAGAGATTACATGCTTGTGTCAGGACTGGAAAACAGGGGTGTCTCCCAGATACTGGTGGAATGAGGTTTGCAAAGTTTACAAGTTTGGAAAGATTAGGAAAAGTTTTTTTCAGGTTTGGAAAGTTTTGGGGCTGTCTCCCCCAAGCTCCTCCAGTTCTGAGCTGGGAAGGTGACAGCAGTGGGTTTGCAGTGCTCTGGGGGCTGGGAATGAGCATCCAAGCACAGAGGTCTCTGGCACTGAGACCCTCCAGGACCTTGCTTGATTTCATGTCTTCTTGTTCCCTTTCTTAGCTAACAAATGTTGTTTGCTCTTTGACACCAGGCAGATGTTCCCATTGCATTTCACATTGATGATGAGCTTTTATTGGGCAGTTACAGTCAATTTAGAACCCATTAATGGACACAAATAGTCCAGATTGTCCCTTCCAATTCCCATTACTTTGCCTTTTATGCACCAAATTCGTTCAGCCACTGCACTGCCCCATCATGGAACTCGTGGAATTTCCTCCCTGAGCTTTCAAGACTTGACCATTTCACGTAGTTTCATATTTATCCACAAATTTTCTTTTCACTGCCCATGCACTGAGATGAATGCTCAGGCAACCAGGCTATTAATAAATACACTTGATAACAATAGTCCTCATGTGAGCCATTAAGACACTGCAGTATTAATAGCCTTTCCTTTTGGAGAAAGACTATTTATTCTTCCCCTTTTCCTTTCTTCAGGCTGGAGCAGATCGAATTGTTCATTGTGAGTAATCTCCTTGGAGAGTATAGTTCTTATTTCTCTATGAAAGTCATGCATTAATTCATCCTGGGAACTTTATGCTGAGATTCTCAGCCTTTTGCTTCCACTCTTTGCTCCTCATTACTCACATGGTCTTGGTCCACCTCTGTCTTGTAGCACAGATGCTCCAGTGTGTCTGGATGCTGAGATGACTAAGCAAAGAATGACAGGCAGCCAACAGCCAAAATTGTATTTCTTCTGTGATTGAATCAGCCTTTAGCAAAGACATAAAACTTGAGAGGCCCCTGAACTTTCTTTGAATGGCCAAGTTGTCATTCTGTCACAAGAAGCCAACTTGATGACTCTGGTGGCAAACCCATGGGTGCTCTCAGCCTTCTCCATTTCCAAACCACAGCAACCAGGTCCTCCTTGGACACGGGAGCCTCTTGGGCAATTTCCTTGTGTTTGCAAGCACATTTTTGGGAGAGAGCACCGTTACACAAAAGTCAAGTGGTGTTGGGTGATGGTGACCTCAGGAACCACTTTTACCCTTTTCACCTCTGTTTTTTACACTGTTCCCACTGCCCACTGCAGATTTGAACTAGGAGCACCTTGACATCTCTGAACATCCAAGCCCAGAAATCACTGTTCAAAAGTGAGCTCCTGTTTCTGTTCTATTCCTTGCTGCTCCACAGCCACCCTTCCCAAGCCCCACATGATCATGCTGTCTGCCTGCTCCTTGGGAAAGCCCATCTGCTACTTCTCATATTATCTCTGCTGATTATTCACCATATTTTATGGGGAGGGACTGGATAAAATCTGTCCCCAGCACACAGATAGACCTGAGAGCTCCAGATCTGCTTCAGTTCATTTCTTTACCCATATAACTCAGCTGGTAAGAATTCCTTTACAATCAATAAATTCTAATTTCCCAAACTGCCAAAAAAAGCAAGGTTAAGAGCATCTTCTATTCACTAGGACTGATGCTGTCTGAGCCCTCACAAGGGAAATTACTAATAAAGAGATAACCTTAATTAATAGCAGACTAAATACTGGACTTACAGGCTCAAATTCCTGCAGCTTTTCAGCTCACATTCATATAAATTATTATTTGTCTTTGCACATGGATGGTGGTTTGGGATGATCAGCATCTTGAGTTAAGGAGACTTTAGGCTCCTAGAGCTCACAATTTAGGCCACAGCTCTCAGAAATAACAATGGACATGGCAGTGTTGATTTAGCAGTAACTGAGCTCAGTGCTTGTGCCTCCAAATTATATTACAAGACAAGGCAGCACCTGTGGAAAAGAAAGGGAAATCTCCTAGAGATTCCAGTGGGATGTAACCTAAACATTTATTAGCCAGCATCGTCCTGTGTAGATTCACCAATCAAAATCTGTTCTACATTAGAAATGTGTATTGTAAAGTTATTATTATCATTGTTATTATTTTTAGGAATTTGATTAAAAGACAGCACCTCCAAAGCTTACAATTTAACCACAAATCAAAGGAAACTAAAATAGGGGGTACAGAAAGAGGAGGGAATACAACCAAATAGCCTGATTTTATTGGTCAATGATAGATGGTGTTTTTAATGCACCCAGGACCTGTGGGTGCCTGCCAGGGGAAAGGAAAGTCTTCAGGATGGATCTGCAGAATGATATTGAGGGGGTTTTAAGGATATTTCTGAAGACAATTACATAAAACAGAGAAGTCAAGTTAATTGTGATTCTCAAGGTCTTCCTTTCTCTTGCCAGCTAGGGATGGTCTCTGGGTTGGATGCATCCAAACTCTGCACCTCACAAAAAAATGGGATGGATATCAGGCAAGACCATCCAAGGCAGAAAGATGGGTGTACTGTGTGAGTGTGGAAGGAAAGGCTGGGCCAAAAATGGTCAAAGTGGGAATCCCCATGAATACTCTATAGGAGGAGGCAGTGTCCTGAGCAATGCCATGAAAGAGGAGCTGTGGGGCCAGGAGAAAATCCCAACAAGGAAACACAAGCAGACAAGATTTGAAGGAGAACTTGTTCCACCCTGACAAGAGAGGGCTGTGATTCATCCAGAAGAATAAAGGTGGTGTCCTGCATCAGAAGGAGGAGGGGTTTTGGGTTGCTGAGGGGTTGCTTTCGGATCAGAGATGTTTCCATCAATATCCCCTTCTCATCAACCCCAGCCTCCAGCACAGCCATCCATGACTCTCAATCCCAGTCAGCCCTGGACCTCTCTGCACAAAAGGTTCTCATTCAGGCCAGAGAGTCATGTGAGAGACTTTTGAGAATTTTGAGAGATTTAAAATATGGAATCCACTTTTCTCTGGGCTTAAAAATCCTATTTTTTCTAATAAAAAGACTTTATATAGTCCTTCTAACCTTGCACTTTCAGGGGCACCAAGCATAGCTGGATCATTTTAGAATAAGAAAACCAAAGACAAGAGTGAACAGGAGCTGACTTACTATTTAAAGAATTTAATTTTCGTTTTGAGGAAAAGTGTAAGTCTAAATTTGCTGTTATGTAACAAACTGCATTTAAAAGCAATTGCTTTTGAAAATACACTATTGAACTTTGAAATTACTGTGATAATGCAGCTTTAGTCTGTGAATGCTCCAGTCTGGGAGGAAGCACAACAGCAGCCTTTGATGAGGACATGAATTTGTTATGACAGGCTAATTTTACAAATCCAAGGCTGCCTTACGGCAGAATTATAAAGATATAGATTAAAAAAAACCCAAAAGCCCAAGAAGCAAAAAATGTATCATGTTGCTGCTGAGAAAATGTTCTCACACAGTCAACTCCCACAGGTCAATTCAAGGTAGTATCCAGCCACCTCTGATAGCTCAGGGAGCAAAATATTGTGAATATTGAGCATGTTTAGACTGGTGGGTGATTTCAGCTGTTTGATCCGTGCCTGTGTGTGTGTCTGGGAGTGCTGAGATATGAACTGCCTCACTGTCCTGGTTTAGGGCAAATCTGGGAGAAAGCCTCCAGAAAGCAAACCCACACAGCCCCTGCCCACAATCGCTTTGGGAAGGATTCCTTGAAGATAAGTGGAAAGAACCTGTTTATTTAACAGGCACAGCACCCCCCAACACACAAAATGAACAATACCAGGTGACACCACTCTGTCACTGCTCTGAAAAAGATGACAAATTCAGAAAGTCTCTCTTGGGGGTGGTCACTCTGTTCTCAGTCCCTCCGGCTGCTGCCCAGAGTAGGCCCCGGTAGGCCCCAAAGTGGCCCAGTCTGGAGCAGGCTCGAGTTCTAAGAAAAGGAAAGGAAAAACAGTCCAGGGAAATTCAGACTGCTTAGCTAAACTAACTAATGAGCAGAAGTAAAAGCAGGGGCAAAGCAGGAGCAAAGCAGAAGCAAGACCAAGAGCAAAGGGAAAAGCCAAGCAAAAAGCAAAAGCAGCACCATGTACTGCCCTGTCTCTGTGTCCCACCAGCCGTGGGGGAGTGGCTGGTAACAAAAACAAAACAAAACTTTCACTCTTCAGAGCCAGTTGTGAAGGCATAGAACATGATATCCAGCATGAACAGAACACACAAATGGGGATACAAGCATCATAACATCACCCTAGGACACTCATGTAAACAGCCAAAGACAGATCTTGGGGAAAAAAACAATGAGGAAAAAACAAAATCAATCTCCCAGGCCTCCCTGCCCCCAAATAAAATGAGAAACAATGGAAATCCTGCTGGAATCTCAGCACAGCCCGGCTGTGCCTGATCAGAGCTGACACCTTGAGTTAACATCAGGCCCTGGCAGAAGTCTCCTGGAAATAATCTCACTGCAGATATCCCCACCAATCCTCCACAGAAAGGGCAGGAAGGATCCCCTGGATGGGGCTGGCAGGGATGTCTGCTGGAGATGGAGGAAATCAGGAGGTGAGGAGAGTGTTTGGAGCTACAGCTTGGAGATCCAGGGATAAGGGTGGATCCTGGAGGAACGGGGAGAGGGAAGATGAGGAACGGGCTGAGAGGTCTGTGCAGGAATGGAAGAGAAGCCTGGCACAGCTGAGGGGTGTCATCAGCAAATAGGAACAGCCTTCCTGTACCTGAAGGGAACTTACAGGAAAGCTAGAGAGGGACTTTTTTCCAGGGCAAGCAGTGATAGGATGAGGGAGAATGGTTTAAGGTGAAAGAGGGAAGATTCACCTTGGAAATTGGGAAGGAATTGTTCCCTGTGAGGGTGGGCAGGCCCTGGCACAGGGTGCCCAGAGCAGTTGTGGCTGCCCCTGGATCCCTGGCAGTGCCCAAGGCCAGGCTGGACAGGGCTGGGAGCACCCTGGGACAGTGGAAAGTGTCCCTGCCATGGCAGAGAGTGGGACTGGATGAGCTTTGAAGTCCCTTCCATTCTAGGACACTATGAACTGTGGGAAGCACATAGGAGGGAGGAGGAATCATGTGGTGGGGCTCTTCTGGGATGCTGCTTGTTCCTGTGAAGTTCTTGTGACCAAAGACTCACCGAAACACCTCCCACAATGTTTGAGGAAAAGGCAAACAGAGCTTTGGGGCTAAGGAAATCCTCTATGGACAGATGCCAAATGCACTCAAGCCTTTGGCAGAGATTTTGTGTGGTGCTGTCCCAGCCAGTGGCCAAAGGAGCCCAGTTTGTGCTCCTGACAAACCCTGTAAGGCTCCAACAGTGCCAAGGGAGCTCTTCCAGCAGCTCACATCTCAGTGTCACTGTGTAAATCTCTGCAGCCTGTCACTGATGGAAGGCTCTATGTGACAGGTGTCACCCATAAATCCCATTTAAATACATCCATTACCACACACTGTATCACTCACAATCACCCATGAAATGTCTCTTTGGAGTCCAGAATCAGACAGGGATGATTTAGGGCCATTTCACTGGTGAGATGGGATTAGCTGGATCGCGCAGCTGTTAGGATGTCAGGCCCAGCACTGGCCCCAGAAGGGATGAGGGAGAGCAGGCAGAGACAGCTCCAGCAGCCTTTCCCACACAGCCTGGAGCTGCTTCTAACTCAGACCTTAAAATTGTCCACAGAGACTTCAAAACCCACTTCCCATGGGAATACATGCAAGAGTCCTGCAGGTACCTTAAGTTTTAGAGCCAGAGACCTTTCTCTGGCTTTCTGTCATCATTTCCACCTTGACAAGTGGAGTTCACAGAGCTTTACACACACACACAGGTTTGCACACAGAGTTCTGCCTGAGACACAGACAGAGTGAGGTGTTTTTGCCATTCAGCAGGTGGGGCTTTTTTTTAGTTTCTTCTCCAAAAGGAGCAGGCAGCTTGAGAAATCAACCTGCTCCAAAAAGAAAATTGGTGTCTCATTAGATTCAGAATAACATGGGAACATCTGCAAAATAAACAGGGCAATTTAGACAGGCTTATTGGGAGACATCAGTGCTGACTGCTGTTTCAGCCTGTGCCAGACAGGAACTGTGCTGACAGAAGGGGCTGGGACAGACCCCACATGAACAACTCCTTTAGGTATTGCTGAGTAAAAGTAGAAGAGGAGAGATGCCCACATATTTTGTGTCTGGGCAGTGTCTGCAGGGGCAGATTCAAAGGAAGAAGGGCTGAGACAGTCCCAATGCCACAGACACCAGTCCCGAGACACCAGTCTTGGGATCTCTGCTGCTCACAGTGACCCCAGATGTGTTAGAAAGTCTCTTTTCCCAGCCTGGCGCTCGAAGGAGTCAGAACCCTTCAGTTCTCGTTCTCAAGGTTGTTTATTGTATCTTATCTATAAAATTCTTTCTCCTGTCCAGCCGAGGTCAGACAGAGGGACTCTGGCTGCCCCCAAGGCAGTGTTATCTTTTTATATTAAAAACTACATATACTATATTTACAATTACTTCCCAATACCTATCACCTATGTTAGACAGTGAGCTTCTACTCTAAACCAATCCAAAAGTGCCAACATCACAGCAGAAGATGGAGGCCAAGAAGAAGAAGGAGAAAGGCTGGACATGCTCAGAATTGTCCATCTTGCCCCCTGAACCCCCATTCTAAAACCCCCAAAAATCTATTTTTCACCCCGTGATAGATTCATTATAATTCTACTTAAACTGTCGTGGCTTGCAGATCCTCATCTAAGGTTGGTAATTTGCTCCATGGGTCATAATCAAAACCACAGGGGCACCTTGGGCTCTGTGCCAGGGTCTCTGAGCTCCCTCCAGGGGTCTTGGCACCAGAGGGATGTCCTAAATTTCGACACACCAGAGGCTTCCTGGCCCAAATATTCTTATATGTTTCCATATGTTTCCAGTGTTTCTGCTCTGAGCATTCTGCTCCAGTCCCAACAGCAGAACTTTTCCCCTGTAGTGACTTTTGTCATTTCCCACAGAAACATTCCATCCTTTTGGCCATGATGGCCTTGATAAACATTCCATCCTTTTTGCCATAATGGCCTTGATAACAGCTGTGGCACTGGGATGCAGTGAGGAGCATTTGTATATGGGGGAGCAGTTGGGAATTAGGATAGGGTCTAAACAGCAGCAAGGGGCAGCCAGAGATGATCTGAGGTTCATGGATGCAGCTCTGCCTTCATTTCCCAGAAAGGGCAGGAGAAGGATGAGCCATCTCCACTTCTCCCTGTCCGTGGTGCTGCTGGAGAGGGATCAGCTCACTCAGCCAGGAGCAGGAGATGAGAGGGAATGTCAGTGCAGGAGGAGAGGACGTGGGTGAAGCAAGGAGCTGGAGAACTGTCACTTTTAATGAGCTGGGTGATTATGTACTGGCAGCTGTTTGCAGATTAGAGACTGAGGACTTGCTCAGGGATAATTATCTCTCTCTGGAATTAAGAGATTTTTCTCTCTTCTGGCAGGGAAGGAAGTGCTGGGCAGTGCCCAGCATGCAGACCTGCAGCCCCAGGAGGGGAGGGCTGTGGTATCTCTTTCCCTCACCCCAGCAAAGGAGGAGTCCTGTCCTCAAAGCAGCCCAGAAGGATTGGATTACAATCCATGGATTAAACCAGTGTCCTAGGATGTCCTTACTCCTTAGCCCAGTGTGGTTTCCAGGCAGCTCCCTGCAGGATCCAGTGCTGGGTGTTTTCCAGCCTAATAAAATGTACTGAAAACTGGATATTGGGCTGATCTGCTACAGAGGTCACACACCTGCAGGAGCCAGCAAGGGGTGAGGGCAAACATCAGCATTTCCCAAACTGCACCCAAAGGCTGGTTCTTCATCTCCCTTGAGATGGAAAAATAAGCCTGCTCTATACAGCTAAAAACTGGTATTAACAACAATAACAGACTTTTCAAAATAAAATATTCAGCTGCAGAAAATATTTCTCAAAAGCAATGCCATTGCCTTCAGCTCTGCCAGCAACACAAACTGGCACAGAAATCATGGCACAGAGAGAGCACTGCAACCAGCTCTTGTTAAAATCCCAGCCTGACCCCACAGGTGGTGTGAAATTGTGGAATAATATCTTCCCAGACTAAAAGTTTTAAGTTTATCAGCCCAAAAGAGTGACTAGATGGGATCTTTTAAATATGCTTTCATAGCAGGTTATGGGTGCTTGATGATCCATCTTCTGCTTTAATTAAAGGAGGTTAAATTGATTATCAGGAAATGCCCAGGATGGCTGCAATTGTTTTCCAGTGCTGAGGCTGCAGTGTGGAAGTGGCAGTGGTGGTGGGAATCTTACCTACATGTGACCTCTTCTATTCATCTCCTCCTGGTATGAAAAGATAAATTATACAAAGGTTATAATGCTGATCTCCTCACAGAGGGGAGAACAGTCAACTATTAAAGTTTTCATACCAAAAAAAGAGTATTCATAGCAAAATGTACTGCACCTGGAAGTTTAAAACCTTCCTCAGACTGGCTTGAAAAGGCTCATGGTGAATCCAGGCTTGCTCCAAGTGACCTTGCTCTTGGTGCAGGATGAACACAGGAATTTGGGAACAAGGCAATGCCTGTTGGAATGTCTTTGTGGGTGTAGTGCATTGTACTGCTCTGGAAGGCAAAGCCCTCAGGGGCTTAAACTGAGTCAGACAGGATGGTCAGATAGACCAGAGTGGTGCCAGCAGAGCTTCTGTGACAAGGGACAGTAACCAGCAAAGTGATCTGTCCCTCTTCTCTCTCCTATGAGGCACCTCTTCAACACAAAGCTCTTCTATGATGGGAAATTTTTCCACTAAAAGCACAGGGATGGAGACCCTGAGAGATGGAACAGATCAGGCAGAACAGAGGGGAGCAGGTGGCTTGGTGGGAGCTTGTCCTTGTGTCCTCATCCTCCTGTGTCCCACGAGTGCCAAGTGCTCACCAGGAGCAGTGTTCTCCATAGGCAGCAGCAGCAGCATTCCAGGCATCTGACTACAAACTGGGTTAAAAATTACTCTGCGGTCAGAAAAATTAATGTCTCGGAAAAATAAACAGGATTTTCTGAAGTGAGTGGGATAATCATAAATTAGACTCAAATGGCAAGTGTTTCTGTGAGCACTGTGTGACACACTGAGCCAGCCCTCGGGGATTTCTGCTTTCCATATGCAGCAGCTCAGCTCCTGCCTGCCCTGCCTGCCCTCACAGACCTGCACAGGACACACCAGCCCTGCCAGTGCAATTTCCCTGCATTTTAAAGATGGGCACCAGGCCCCAGTGCAGGTTGTGGAGTCTCTTGCACATAGAAAAGCCAAAAGGTTCAGCAGGTTTTGTTATTCTAGAATTCAGAGCTTGCCTATGAGATGCCCAAGGATTGAGCTGAGTAAGAGGAGCAGTGCCCTGAATCAGACACATAACACCTGGTCACACAAATTTACCTACTGGCAAAAACCCCAAAGAGTAGGGCTAGAAGGGACCTCACAAAATTAATCTCAAACAATATCACCTTCATATTTGTTTTTTCTGACAGGAACCCCAAAAAACCACCTATTTCTTTTAAAGTTTAGTAATGGACCCTCCTGTTCTCATCCTCTTCCCTCTCTCCCCAGCCCTGCTGGTTGATCCACCCCAGTGCTTCTCTATCCTTCTGTTACTGTTGTTATATTTTCTGAAAAAATCGTTTCGCCTGGATTTCTTCTCCTGGGAAGCTAAGAAGCCTCAGAGAAAAAGAAAAATAATATTATCTCATTGCTTCTCCTGTGTTTGCTGCTTTAAAATGTGGTTTGGAGATTGTTTATCCAACATGTGGCTGTTTGATTGGTTTCATGTGAATTGTTTTTACTTTATGACCAATCACTGTCCAGCTGCGTCAGAACTCTGGAAGAAGTCACGAGTTTTTAATTAATGTCTCATTAAGCCTTCTCCTTCTAAAAACATGGAGTCAAATTCATCTATTCCTCCTTCGTCTTAAGAACCCCAAAAATCCTTGGAGTCAAAAGCCATTTGTCCTTAATTCCTCTCTGCACTTCTGACCCTTCCCAGCATGAGAAAAGCCCTCTGAATTCAGCTCTCTCCACCACCAGAGTCAGTCATGTTCCTCTTCCCAACTCTTTACTTGAGGAACATTTTCCCTGTTTTTCCTCTCCTTAGACAGGTTTAATCAGCTGCAGGTTTATGGCTCCCCAACAGCCCAGAAAACTGCAGAAAACAGTCTAAAAATAATAGGGAAAAGCCATTTGTAAAAGCCCTTCCCTTGTTTGGGATCCATTCCCATACGGATGACAAGTTGTTGTGAGCGCTGACGTGTAGGCGGAATTGGCAATGCTTGATGAAAATGCTTTTAATTACCACACTCAAGTTAGGATTTTGTAAAACAATAACATTTTGCTTGTCTGAAAGCTGAGTATTTATTATTCTCCAACTGTCAAATATTAGTCTGAGTACAAGCAACAGCCCTTGGATTTCTCTCAAAAGGCTTGGATGATCTTTTGCTAGCAACAAGGGGATACAGGTGCAGAGCAAATAATCTCTGTTTTTACACTTTTCCCAGATTTTTTTTTTAATCTGTCCATTCCAGGGATCCAATATAAGCTCTCTTTTAGGTCCTTTCTCTCCTGGGGTTTTCTGGGCAGCAAAGGACACCTGGGGATCCACCAGCACTGGGGAACTCCTCTTGCTTTGCCCAGGTACACTCCTGTTGTACATCCCTTCTACTTTGCTTTGTTTGCACCAGCACCAAACCTCTCCCCCCGTGAAATCCACTGTTTCTTTAGTTCTTTGCCATTACCTCTCATTTGGTATAAAATACAGGACTAAGAGGCACTGGAAAAGCCAAACTTTGCTTTCTGTGGTCTGCAAAAAAGATATTTTGCCTTTTCTCCAACCTGAAAGGTCAGGGTGTCACCACTTTTCTCCCCAGCCTTTTGGAGCTGATTGATTGGAAGAGAAACAGCCCCAAAACTTTGACAGATGGGTGAATGGAAGTGTTGAGCCATGTTGTCAGTGAGGGCCAGGGTCAATGTTGCAGCCTTATGGCATTGAAATCCTGGGATTTTTGCTTTTCTGGGCAAACAAACTCACCTGGAAGGGGCCTTTCCACACAGGTCAGGAAATTTGGGGGTGGATATGAAGCAATCACAGCCCCAAGGCTGACAGAGCTCCAGAAGTGTTTCGACAATGCTCTAGGACAGAGGGAGGGAATTTTGGGGTGCCTGTGCAAGGCCAGGAGCTGGAGTAGATGATCCCTGTGGATCCCTTTCCTCCAAGGATATTCCATGATTTTATAATGGGCCAGCCCAGAAAGCCAAGGAGTTCAATTCCAGTCCCAAACTGGACAATTTGATTTATTCCTTCCTCAGAGCAAATAAAATCTGTGATGACCCAAAAACATGGCCAGAGACAGTAAGAACACTGCCACTTAGGAGTTTTTCTCTTCCACAAATACATGGCTCCTGCTGGAAAATAATGAGAGAAAAATGAGCACAGGACATTATGCATGACAATATCTGATCTCAGAGAGGGAAGGGTTTGGGAGAATGAAGAGTTTACATTTGTGAGGCTGCTGGGAGTGCTGGCAAACCCACATGATTTCAAATTCCTCTCATGTCCAGTTAAATAAGCTCATGGCCTCTTTGGTGGCTGACAAGAACTGCTCTGTCAGGAAGGCATGGGTGTGTTTTCTGCCTCTGTCACACATGGACACAAAGGAGTGCTTGTTTGCAGCATTTTCTCTGCATTTTGGTGTATGACTTGTTGGCTTGTAGAGAAGAAATGATACATAATTGTCTTCTATCCTTTCTACCAGGACAGCAAGAAACTCTTGGAGACCACATCTCCAGCCAGTATATACTGCAAAAGTGACCTAAATTACTATTAATTGTAGTGGCAGGACTAAATAGCTGTTCTCAATGTGTTTACAACTGGCGAGACAAACAGTTTGTTCTGAAGATAATGACAAACCACTTATATTTGGTCTACAAAAGGACTGTTTGTTCCCTAAATACCTGCACCAGGAACTGTGTTTGTGAAGGAAAAACAAAATGTCTTCATGAGCAGTGCCCTGCCTGGAGCTGCCCTCTCTGGGATGCTCACCCAGCTCTAGTCAAAGCAAAATAAAATCCCCAGATTTCGTTTTCTGCCAAGGAATGGGGACTTGGGAGCAAGCCCTGAGCAGGTCAGAGATGTAAATATGTAAATAGAAAGCCACTTGGCTTGTTAGAGCTTTCTAACATTGCCACAAATTTCTCAAGGCCTGCTAGCCACCAAAACCATCCTGTATTTCTGCCTTGGAGCCTCTCACTGGCTTTGCTTTCAAACCAGAACAAGGATGCACAAGAACATGAGGCATGGGCAGCAGGATGGACTGTGAGAGAAACAGCTCCTGTTCCTGGATCTCACTGCTCCCAGCAAGGCTCTGCATTCCCCCTGCTCATCCCAGACACAGGAGGAGATTCCTCACCTGGATTCACACATGGGATGATCCATGAGGACAATATCATCAATCACCAGGCAAAGCTGCTCTGCTGAGCTCTATAAACAAATAACTTCCTCACAGCCTTGTGCATCCGACTGCTGGAGATTATTTCTGCCAGAGGTCTTCATTGCTTTCTTAGCATGAATCCTGGTTTTGAGTGTGATTCACCTTGAGCAGTGAATGTTTTCTGGAGTATCTCATTCTGATCAGAGTGTTCCCCCCGACCTTATAATCTGCAGCTCTGTTAATGCCTTAATGGCACCTGGTTATCCTGACACAGCAGGACAGTGCTGGATCCACATGCCATCCAGGATTATGAGGCTTCTGGGCTTCCAGGGAAACCCTTGCTGCTGTTTGTAGAGCAGTGGGATTCCTTTCTTCCTTACTGCAAAGTACAGGATTACAGACCCCTCACTACTGCCTGTAAAAAACCCTCACTCCCTCAGTCAGGTCCAGCTCTTTAGAACTTCTATTTTGTTTCTTTTTTTTTTTCTCTCCTTTCCAAAATTGCCTCTTTTGCAGAAAAAAAGAGCTTTGCTTTTCTCCATTCTGCTGGTCTGTCCATATTCACCCTTCACAAGGCTTTTCAGGCACATTCCTTTGAAACCAGCAAAAATATAAGCACCTTTTGCATTCTTAACAACACCTTCCTGGGAAAGAAGGGCTGAACTTATTCTTGCTGTTACTCCTGGCTTGGATTTGTTTTCCAATCCAAATCACTGGAGTTTTCCAGCAGAGCTACTGCAGTATCTAGGTCCCAAGCTGTAACCTTCTAATGAGCACTCAATATGTATTTAGGACCCTTCCTTTCATTTCCTGTTTTCTGAAAGAATTTTGAGTACCTTGAATGTGAATACTTTGCAAGTCCCTAGCTCTTACTGAGAAGAAATGCAAAGCACTGAGTAGGACTAGCTGAGTTGATAATTTCTCTTTCTGTCTTTATCATTTGTTTTCCTAGCCCTGTTTTCACTGTGGTCAAAAGAAAACCTTGAACCAGTTTGGTGTTTTTTCTAAAAAGGAGAGACTTGCTGGCCTTGCAGACCCACATTTATCTTGCATGCTCAACTTTTCCAGTGTTTGCCCAAACTTCCTGACACCCAGCAGTAGCAGCCAGGAGCAGTTTGCAGGGAAAAAGAAGGAAGAGCTGCAGGAATCAGGGCTGGGCTGGCAATTGTGGTGTCAGATGTTCTGCAGGGCTTGGTTGGATCCCCCCCAGGACAGTGCAGCTGTGTGTGTTCAACAAACCCCTGTGATAGTCCCTGGGATTTTATAACATCCCTATATTGCAGCATTTACACCTACAGGGAAACTGTGAATATCTCTGGCATTCAGAGTCACACAGACTCAGGGAAAAGTGCAAATGCACATTATATGCAGAATTGTTACACCAGAATTTTTTGACTGTTGCAAAAGGAGTGAAGTCATGTTTGGCAAAGATACTCACTGGTTATAGGCAATTACAACCACTGCAAATTTAAAGGTTTTCTCAGCATTTTCCAGGACATATTAAAAAATGCTTTGGAGAGGGACTTTGGACAAGGACATGGAGCGACAGGACACAGGGAATGGCTTCACACTGCCAGAGGCTGAATGGAATATTGGGAAGGAATTGTTCCCTTTGAGGGTGCTGAGGCCCTGGCACAGGGTGCCCAGAGCAGCTGTGGCTGCCTCTGGATCCTTGGAAGTGCCCAAGGCCAGGCTGGACAGGGCTTGGAGCAGCCTGGGACAGTGGAAGGTGTCCGTGCTCATGGCAGAGGAGGGATTGAAATGATATTTAAGGTTCCATCCAACCCAAACCATCCTGTAATTCTGTGATTATGTCTCCACTCCATCCTCCTCATTAATGGTGCTTCACTTTGCAGAAAACAGGTGGGATTAAATCTGAAATTTACAGTCAGAATCTGAACAGGGGAATTCTGTTGTTTATGTAGCACAGGCCATCCTGCCCTCACTGCCTCCCAAGGCCCCTCAGCTTGACATTCCCAGTCCCTGGCACATTCTGTGGCAGGCCAAACCCAAGTGCAGCCAACAAGGAGCAGCACAGTGCATCGTCTGCTGGCCACGAGTAGGAGGAATTGATTTCTGACTAATAAAGAAAATTCATTACCCAGACTGAATGAGTCAGAAGGAAAGGAAGGCTGGTGTAAAGAGGGAGGATGGACTGATGCACTCTGTTATTTCAGGCTTGCTTGGTTGCAGTGAAGGTCTGTCTGTGCAGCATCTCCATCTGCCCAGCCTTGGCCCGTGTCCTGTGGCAGGATTTCAGCTCACAAACTGCTGCTGCTCTTCAGGGGGAGAGGCCTTTGGTGAAGAAAGGACTGCAGCACAGTTTGTTCTCCCTTTGGCAAACTAACACCTTTTTAACACACCCATCCCTCCCCAGGGCTGGGAGAAGGGGACATGGCAGTGGCCAAGCAGAGCCAGCACACACAGAGCACAGGGACAGCCAGGAAGGGCTGACCTCAGGGATTCCTCAGTGATTGTCACAGCCATTCTGGTGACAAACCCAGCACATTCCTCTGGCTGCCCTGGGTGATTCGAGACCCTGGCAGGGGGCTCAGAGACCTTGGCATGGAGTCAAAGACACCTGTGCCTTTGATTTTAACCCATGGAAACAATTACCAACTCTGTATGAAGAGCTACAAGCTGCAAGAGTTTGAGTAGAATGATAGTGAATTTGTCACAGGGTGAAAAAGTGAATTTTGGGGATTTAGAATGGGGGTTCAAGAGACAAGATGGAGAAATCTGGGCGTGTTCTGTCCTCCTTCTTCTTCTTCTTGTCCTCCATCTTCTGCTGTGATGGTGGCACTTTTGGATTGGTTTAGAGTAGAGACAAACTGTCTAACATAGGTGATAGGTATTGGAAAATTATTGTAAATAAAGTACATGTAGTTCTTAGTATAAAAAGCCAACACCACCCCAAGGGCAGGGACTGTGCCACAACCCGACCTGCTGGACAGATCTCAGCAGGTCAGAGAAAGAGTGGAATAGATCAGAGAAAATAAACAACCTTGAAAACCAGAGCCGAGGAATCCTGACTTTTTCTTTGGTCATAGGGCTGGGAAAAAAAAACTCTTTAATACCTTGGGAGCCATTTCAGCAACACAAAATCGAAGAACAAATTCCTGTTGCTCCTTGACTCCAGAGCAAAGCAGCAAGGCAGGCTCAGAGATACACTCAGATGAGAGCAGGTCCTGGTCCAAGGAGCTGCCACCATGCCTGGATTTGGCTCCTGGTGAGGCTTTACTTCCCCAGCCATCTTGCCAAGCTGGAGAACAAGGGCAGACTGCCAAGCCAGAGGGTCCCCAGGCCAGGGCAGGGTTTGGGGTGTCCAGGAACAAGAGTAACCCTGGGATTTGTCTTGATCAGCTCTTGATGCTCCTTGCACTTTTCAGGGCAGCCCCTGTGGCAGGCAGGAGGAGCAGAAGGGACATGTGGGAGGCAGAAGATGCTGCAGTGAGCACCGTGGGCTCAGTGGGAGCAGTGTGGGCATCACTTTGTCACCAACATGGGGCACATGTCTTGTCACCTCTAACCTGGGCAGGAGAGGTTCACTTTTGTCAAGAGGCCATGGGATTTTTTTAACAGAACCCTCCTTTCTTTTGGAGGAATCCTCCCTGTCCCTCCCTGCTGTTTGTGCCAGGACTGACAGCATCTTCCATGGCAGGGAATGATATCTCACTTAGGAGCCTCCTTGTTTAGTCTTACAGCTGTCAATTAATCCCACATTTTTGCTATTCAAACTAGCTGTGGGTAGCAACATTTCCTGCTGCAGTGAAAATTTGTTGTGAATAAGAGCTGGAAGGGGAACTGCATTAATATTTGACAGCAGTTGGTGCTGAGGGAGGCTTTGCACTTCACAACCTGAGACCCAGAGGGGTTTCTCAAACCAGCAGGAGTTTAACAGCTTTTAACCACACTTTTGCCACATGCAGCCCAGCTGGGGACTGCTGCTGGCCCAGGCATGCTTGTGCCATGCCCAGCTCAGCTGAGCTTCCCATCTAGGGCTTGTCCTGCAGAGCAGAGATTTTTTTGCAGGGGAATTGGGAGAATAAAAGCAGCTGATCATAGAATCACAGAATCACAGAGTGGTTTCTGTGGGAAGGGATCTTAAAGATCATCTCTGTCTCTCTTCTGCCATGGCAGGAACACCTTCCACTGTCCCAGGGTGCTCCAAGCCCTGTCCAGCCTGGCCTTGGACATTACCAGGGATCCAGGGGCAGCCACAGCTGCTCTGGGCACCCTGTGCCAGGGCCTGCCCACCCTCACAGGGAAGGATTTCCTCCCTAATATCCAACATAACCCCACTCTCTCTTCACAGTGTGAAGCCATTCCCTGTGTCCTGTCCCTCCATCCCCTGTCCCCAGTCCCTCTCCAGCTCTCCTGGAGCCCCTTTAGGCCCTGGGAGGGGCTCTGAGGTTTCCCCTTCGCTTTCTCCTCTCCAGGCTGAGCACCCCCATCTCTCCCAGCCTGGCTCCATAGCAGTGCTCCTCCAGCCCTTGGATCATGTTTGTGGCCCCTTCTGGACTCACTCCAATGGGTTCATGCCTTTCTTCTCTTGGGGACCCCAGTGAACAAGTGCTGCCCATCTCTGGGTCCTGGTGGCCCAGCACAGACACCCACGGCCATCAGTACATCAACCCTGTCCTTGCACAGCTGCACCAGCCATGCAGGTTCCTCCCCACTGACATCCTGAACAGCCATGGCACAGGGATCCATAACTGAAACCACCCAGCAGCACTGCAACCACTAAATATCAGGGAAAAAAATCTTTGTGGGGAAAACAGAATGCTTTTCCTGGTCCAAAACAGAGCTGTTCGTTTTATATTTTTCTTCATTTTTTTACAATGTTTTCAATAAAACTACATTAACTTCAAATGATGAAAGGGATGTGTTTCATATTTTGCAGAGTTTGAGGATGGTTACATAACCATAATGAGCCTGAACGCATTCTGTGTTTTTAGATGCCTGCAATTTTTTCACCCAAATTAGGCTTTCTCAAAAACTGCTCCCCAGTGGGGCTGCCAACACAGTAGTGTTAATGTTGAGAGAAAATGCACTAAATCCACCTGCAAGCTCCACGAACAGGGTGGTGACATCCTGAACACCCAGAAGAATGAAGCCAAACCAGCAGAGCCTTGACTTAGCAGGTCCTCAAGGCAGCAGAGGTTGTAGGGTGATTGTCCTGGGTTGTAAAATATGTGTGTGCGTTCTGTCCCCATCTGTCAGAGCTGGGGCAGTTCTCTGCTGTTCCTGGGGCAGTTTTCTTTCTCTCTCCCACAGCCAACCCTCCCTCCAGGAGATCTCTGCTGTCCATGGCCACTGAGTGTCCCTGCAGGGCTGATCCAATCCCAGCATCCCATGGGGAGATGCTCCGCCCAGGGGAGGAGCCAAGCATTCCTACCTGGATCCAATCTGGGCCTGGCACAGCACAGCAGCCTCTGCCCCCTGCATTGCCAGAGGAGCAGCTTTCTGCTGCCCTGCATGGCCAGAGGGAGCCCAGGCCCATCTGCAGCAGCCCTGGAGCTGCAGAGGAAAACTCCCCCCTTGTGCAGGATCCCTGCTGCAGCAGAGTCGCAGCTGGCACTGCAGGAGGGCTGAGCCCCCATGGGATGGGGCTGTGACACCCCCCTGACACACAGGGGCCAGGGCCTGTGATCACTCTGGCAGGGTTGGTTTGTATCACTGCATTTGTATTTTATTTTTTCCCTAATAAAGAACTGTTATTCCTATTCCCACCCCTTAATTTAGAAATTACAATAATTCAGAGGGAAGGGGCTTGCATTTTCCATTTCAAGGGAGGCTCCATCCTTCCTTAGCAGACACCTGGCTGTTCAAACCAAGACAGTGATGCTTACCCACAGTCCCTCCACTCCAGCAATACTCCAGCCCACTTTTCCATGGAAAACTCCCTCCCACAGTCTCCCATGGCTGTTATGGACAAGCAGAGCTGGCGCTGCCTCCCCAGCTCTTCCCAGGCATTTCCAGCCCCTCCACGCCCCCGAGGCAGGTGGCCCAGGGGATGCAGACAGTGTGTGTGAACGCACCACTCTCCCACATCCCTGCTCCCCTTGGCATAGATAACAGCCCCCAGGAAGGACCTTGGGAGACAAGGCACAGATTTATTTGGTCTTTCAGCTGCTGGCTGCTGTGTGATCTTTGATAAACTCCGGGATGGGAGAGACGCGAGTTTGCACGAGTCCCTGCCAGCAGCTGACACAGATGCTGCCTGGCACAGCACCAGGGAGCTGTGACACTCATTTGATCATATGTTTATCCACATGTCCCTCACATACTGATAGGCACAGCGATAGCCCCTGGGCCTGCCCTCACAAAGCACGAGCAGCTGAATTTCTGTGCTGCACGCAAAGTTTAGAAATGATGGCACAACGGTTTTTTTTTTCAAAGGTCTCTCTGCATGCTGTAGGAACTTTCCAAATGTTGCTGGCACCCAAGACATGGAATTTATAGAACAGGTTTTGTCTTCCTGTGAAAGAAATTGTGTCAAGTCTGTACTTTGAGACTCCCTAGTCCAGATCTACCCCACAGCATTTCTCCCTGCTTGACCAAACATTTTTTACCCTGACTGTCTTTGAGCCCTCCTGGCTGAGAGCTCTCAGTCCAAAGTCGCCCTGTCATGGTGTTCCTTCAGTCCCATGGCATGAAAACAAGACAGCAGCCACCCTGTGGGTTCAGATGAAGTTCTCCCATCTCCTCAAGAGTGGTGGCACTGGTTGCAGTGAGCCCTCTGCCCTGTGACTCCACTCTGTCAAACTTTGCTCCCTCTTATTGCTCTAACTCTGTCTTTAACCATCCATTTCCCATATCCTTTTGCAGACACAGCCCATCTCAGCAGGGAATGAGACCCCAGGAGTGTTCAGGGTTGCAGTTTGCAGCTCTGCTCTCCCCAACCCTGGCATGGTGTTCTCCCAGAGCAAACACGTGCTGTGCCTCTGTATCAATTGCATGACCAGCTTCATTTTGTTCAGCTTATGAATTATTGCTGGCCCCTGTGGCTCTTGTCAGCGCTTCCCCCTGTCTCACAGAGACATTGATTCATACACCCATGAATGTTCCCAGGCTTAATTAAACTCCTGCTCCCTTCCTGACATTCTCCTTTGTGTGCACAAAGGGTTCTGATCAGCTTTGGGTGGGCTGGGGATGTGCCCACCTCCTCTGCTTTGTGCCTGCTCTGTGCTCAGACCCCATCAAATTTCAGATGTCTCCACCCCACCTTGAAATGGATCCATCATTTTTCTTGCTCTGCAGTTCAGTGTGCTAAATTCTGCTTCCCTTGGCTCTCTTGTCCACCCAAGCCCAGGCCCTGCTGTCCAGGCTCCAGCCACACTGGCCTTTCCTCCCTGGACAGGATTATTCTCCAGCTCTCTTGCACCAGCCATAAAAAGCAGTATATCACCAGCAAACTTGAGATCAAAACTGACAAGCAAGCTTTTTAGATGAGCCTGTTCTGCTGTATGTAATTAATGTGTCTTGTTTTCTTCATTTATATTTTATTTATAGGCTTTTATGTATTGTGAGAACCTCCAAGAGGGTTTTCTTTTTATGAATTACGCTTTGTAAAACAGGAGCACTGATGTTGATGAAATAGTTATTATCAGCTAAAGACTGCACTCCCAGACTGTGCCTCCCTTCCAACTGGCAATCTGTCACTCTTCCAAACGTGACCGACAGACAGACAGCCAGGCAGCTCCCACCAAGGAGCCAGGAGGAGGAGGAATTGTGATGAAGGTGATTAAAAATAGAGAAAGATTCCTTCGCCACAAATCACAGCGAGAAGTTTCAGAGAAGAAAATAGCAAACCTAAAAGATATTGCCTAAGGGGGCTTTTACTGATCTTAGACTCTGCTGCTCAGATCAGTTCGCTCCAGTGAGTGTCTGTACCAGTTTTTTTAAGGATGGAAGAAATAATTGCCAGCATGGGGGCTGGAGGAGGATTTTTTATTTTTAATTTAGTTTCCCTAAAAAGCCTTTCTTCATTTAAATCTTGGAAGCAGGAGCATATCTGAGGGAGAAGCTGATTGAAAATGGATCATTTAGAGCTTAGCTCCCATCTTTGTATTGATTAAGTGTTTACCAAGCTACTGCCCCAAAGGGAATTTTGCTGTTTTTTATAATAAATCCCTGAAAAACAAGTTTCACTGGGACCACTGAGATGGCAATCAAAGCTTGAGTGCTGGAATCAAGGAGTAGGAGCACAGAGGCTCCTGTGCATTATTCGCTCAAAGAAAATAGGAAACAACTCTACCAGTTCATCCTTCCTGCTAAATATGAGGATTAATTGGGACAAATGATCTCCCAATGAAAAATCAAGAATGCAAGAGGGATCCCTGCCCACCTGGTGCTGGGGAGCATGGATTGAGGCTGGGCTATGCTGTCTGGAGCCTTTGGGGTGAGAGTACAATGAAAGGAGTGGGTTCTACCCACCCTCCACAGGCATCCATGAAGTTCTCCACAGAATCAGAGAATTCCAGAATGGTTATGGGTTCCCAAACCTTCCACTATCCCAGGTTTCTCCAAGCCCCATCCAGCCTAGCCTTGGGCACTCCCAGGGATGGAGCATCCATCCATGAGCTGCCCAAAGTGTCCCGAGGTGCAGCCAAGCTGTCCCAAAGCACTGAGGCAGCCCAAGGCAGGGAAATGGTGAGAGATCCCTGAGAACACCCCAGGGAAGATGTGAGTGCTGTGACTGAGCCTAAAACACCTCAGATTTTGGCACTGTTTTGTTTATTTGGTGCCCTTTACCACACATCTTCTGATGAGTGATTTGGATCCTCTGATAAGCTCCTGCAAGTCCTGCCTGTCACCATCACTGCCTTGAATAAGGCTTTAAATGTCACTGCTGGGACAGGAAATGCAGCAGTTTTGATACCCTTGCTTCTGTCCTGATGATTCACGTTGACATTTACATGACCAAGCAGAGGGGGGGAAGCTGCTGAGCACATAACTGAGCCTGCAGAAATCTTCACAGTAACAGGATCCAAACCACAGAGCGCCCTGAACTTCCAGGAAACACTCTCACAGAGGCAGCAGAGCCTGAGCAGGCTCTAGAGAGCTGCAGCCCTTCCCAGATCTCTGGAGGATGAGCTCCATGCCCATCCTGAACTCCCCTTTTTGGAGGAAGCTGAGTGCAGGTCCCTGGTGTCAGGACCATGAACACCAAGCTGTTAATGGGGTGTGAAAGATCATACAAGGAGGTATAGTATGTGGGATGTCATTTTTCCTTTTAGGATGTTTTTCATTTATCATTTCAGGACTGTACATGAGGGCAGGTGACACCAGTGGATGGAGAGCTCTTCAAGAGACAGAGTCAGGGAGGTTAACTCATCACCTGGAGGTTGCTGACAAATAATCCAGCCTCACCATTCTCATTACATAAAGTTTCCATTGTAAAACAAATGATTTTTTATCTCCACTGCAGCTCATGGGCACTCATGGAAAAACCTGCACTCTTGATGAACCCTTTATAAAGAAGGTGAAGCAGAGTCACAAACCCCATATTTCCAGGTTGTGATGAGGCCTGGGCAGGGACAAGGCTCTGCAGATTCCTGCCCTGAAGGCCATTATTGTATGGGCAGGGAAATGTCCCAGTAAAGGCAGGAATCATGAATCTGACTACATGTTCTCAGAAGGCTCGTTTATTATTATATTATATTATATTATATTATATTATATTATATTATATTATTATATTATATTATATTATATTATATTATACTAAAGAATACAGAAAGGATACTTACTGAATGCTCAAAGGTTTTATGGAGCTAGATGCACAAGAAGGTTTCAAGCAGCTCCAATAGCATATTGAGGCACACAAACTCAGAATATAACTTCTCAAAATCCTAAAATTCCTTCCTTTTCCCCCACATGCTCACTGAGGGTGCAGGGGAGACTCATTGCCCAGCTGGAGGCCCTGGGGCTGCCTCCTCCTCTCAGCATGGATTCAGCCCCATGGCTTGGGTGCTGCCCTTGAAGGATGGACCTGAACACTCAGTGGAGAAGCCTTTATGACCCTGGAGCCAAGGAGACACATCTTCAGAGGGTCTGCTAACCCTGCAGAGCTCTCCCCAATACCTTCTGCCACTTCAGCAGCTCTGGTTTGCTCCTTGCTTGCCCCATGCACCCCTTGGGGCTGCTGAGGGCTCCTCATCAGGTGCCCAGCTCCTGTGCCACAGGGAGCAGCACTAAAATGAAATCATTGCATCACTGAGTCCTGCTGAATTTAGGGCCCTGTCTCCACTCCCAGCTCTATATTTAGCACGTTGAGCAATCCCAATCACACCAGTTCCTGAGCCATCTGCATCAGCTGCTCCAAAATAAAGCAACCGAGTGGCAAAGGGTGCTGTGCTCCAGCAAGAGGAGTGCTTTTGGCACATTGTGAGGAGTCCTCCTCCTTCTGCTCACTTATTTATTTTGCTCCAAAAGAAGGATCCAAAGGTACAGAAAGCTTTGGTTCAGGCAGCAGCCCCAGCAATTGTATTTGTCAATATGTGAAGAGTGTCTGAAAGTGATGTATTTGCAACATATATGGTCCATTGCCTGATTAACTCAGAATGAAAACCACCCAAGCTTCACACTGAAATCAGTTAGCAATACAATATCTCCAAAGATTGTGCAATTACTTTTATTTTTTTTTCTGAATGGCTGCCAATAACTGCAACTTTCACAGAAGATAAAGATCTTTTCTGCTTCATTATTTCTGAGATGGCACATTAGGATCAAATGTAGCATCCTATTAAATAAAACTCCAGGAACACTATATATAGCACCATGGCAAATGTGGCCTGCAAAGCAGCATTGATCAGATCAGCACAGCAGCCTGTTTGCATGTTGAACAGTTAAAATATTCCTGCTATTAAAATTTATCCTCTTCTTGGTAAACCTGTATGTGCACGGTGCATATTGTGCTCACACAGCTGCTGCTCCATGAGCACAGACTTCAGCAGCCTCCCCTAACCTGTGTCAGGGCAGAGGTTGTGCTTTATTTACCTCATCCAACAGACTCTGGAGATGCACTCTCAATTCTCATGGACCTACAGGCCCTACCCACCCAAACTCCCCAGCAAGGGGGATTTTCTCAAGGCAGAGATGAGGGCAGAGGTTGTGGTTTTTGGTAGCTGGACAGGTTGAGGTCCTCATGTCCTTGGGGGTATATCAAGGACACAAAGGACTGTTACCTGGGGGTTTTTTGCCAAAGAGGAATTGGTATCACCTGAGGGGAGTGGGTGAAAGCCAAGGTTTGAGTGACAGCCAAATCTATCTCAGGAGTCATGGAACCACCTCCCTGTGCAGAGCTCTCAGCTCTAACACCCAAACCTTGTTCTTGTACAAGACCAGAGCCCAAATCTGCCCTGGGTTTTGGCTAATGGGAGATCACACTTCCATCAGGAGGGTTAAACCCACACCATGGGGTTCCTGGACCCACCCTGAGCTCACACAAGGCAGCAGCTGGAGGTGCTTCAGTCCCTCAGTGCTAGGAGCCAGGGAGAAATCCTCCAGGAGATGAGACAGCAGTGTCAAAGACATCTTTTATGAAAAATCCTTTCCTTAGGATTTTTCCTCCTGAGAAGCTGAGAGGCCTCTGGAACAAAATGTAAGCAATGATTATCTGCTGCTGTGAAATGCAACAGGTGGATCTTTGATTGGCCCATGTTGGTTATTTCTAATTAATTGCCAATTACAGTCAGCTGGCTCGGACTCTCTGTCCGAGCCACAAACCTTTGTTATTCATTCCTTCTTTTTCTATTCTTAGCTGGCCTTCTGATTAAATCCTTTCTTCTATTCTTTTAGTATAGTTTTAATATAACATATATCATAAAATAATAAATCAGCCTTCTGAAACGGAGTCAGATCCTCATCCCTTCCCTCATCCTAAGACCCCTGCAAACACGGTCACAACAGCAGCTCTCTCTCATGCAGGGAGGGACAGCAGCTCATGCAGGGTGCAGGCCACCCTTCCAGGCTCCTGCATCCCTGGCACAACCCAGGAATGGCTCTGCCAGGACAGACCCTGTCCCTTGCTGTCCCAGCTCCTGCCCCAGCAGAGCCCAGCCCGTGGTTGGCACTCTGGGATCTTTGCATTCACTTATCACAGGGAAGGTTTAAAAATGCAGAAAACCCCTCTGAAATGATATTCCAGTGCATTCACAAATTAAGTGAAGGCACATTTGACTGGATGGGCATTTACATATAAATTGCTGTCTAATTGCACTAATTGCACACGTTCACAGATGCGCTATTGCACAGACAGGTTCTGCACATGGATATCAGGTGTCTGCTTTGTTTTGTAGCAAAGATGGCTTTAAATCAATATGAATTATTGGTTCCTCTCTTGGCAGACCATGGCTTAGATCAACCACTGTCCCAGTCAGGGTTAGGGAGACCTTTTGAAGTGATTTTCCAGCTCCTGTTCTGAGTCATCCTGATTTCATACCCTCAGGCTTGCAAGCTTTCCCTTCCCTTCCAGGTCATAAATACTTGTCTCAGGGAAACATTTGGTGCTGTTAGGTACTAAGGACACAGTGTAAAAATCAAATATCTTGGCATTTTACTTTTATATTGGAAACTGATCAAATAGTAAAAATGAATCTTGGATGAAGAAAATTTTAAAAGATAGTAAGCAGAATTTAATGTACTTCAATAACATCTTTTTTGTAGACTCGTTACCTCTTTATTTACCCTTCAAGATATTTGCTTCTGTTTTATAGCACAATATGTATTGAAGAGAGACATAAACTGGGCAGGGAAATGCCATTGAAATGAGAAAATAGAAAGTTAATGGTGAAACTAGAGTAGGCTAAATTAATTTACTGATTATATGACCATATCCCATCAGTAAGACATGAATTATTTTGTTTACAGTCTTCAGGTTGTTGCCTGGCCCTGCTACCCTTCGCTGTTTTCAATTTAAACTGCAGTGATTGTAAAGAGAAGAGAAAATAAACCAAATGTTCCCATTCCACTTATAAATTTTATGTTTATAATCTTGTAGCCATCCATGGAAACCATGCCTGTTATTCAAGTGCCTCGCCTCCCCAAGCTGAGCATAATTATTACTGATACATCTGGATGTTTAACTACCTACTACAGACTCTTGAATTCCTTCCAGATATAAAATATCCATTAATACAGGAGTGGAGAAGAGTGGAGTCACAGGGGGAAGAAGAGAGGGGAGGGTTTATGTCTATTACTTCAATTCTCAGAGGATTTATGCCTTGCTTAGCACCACAGGGAGTAAAACACTATTACCTAAGCTGGTGTCATTCACATAAAAGGATGTAATGTGCCTCTTTCCACTTTGTTTTGCAAAGAATCCTTGGTGCACAGTGGGACAGATCCACTCTAGCTTGGTGTCCTCAGAAGATGGAGATCCCCTCCCATGGTGCAGCCCTCCCCCATCCCAGGGGCATCACTGAATCATGTTTTTTAAAGCCCTCTGGGTTGGGCTTTCACTCAAAACCCGCATAATTTTGTAGCCAATGGGTCCATCTATATAAATAGAGCTTGGGCTTTAATCCCATGCAATGTTTTTCACTCTGGTGTCAGCTCTTGAGGGAAGTCCCAAAGGAGCTGGTGGGTCTGTGAGGAGCCCAGCAAGCACCAAAACAGTTGGTGTGAAGAAAGGGGCTCAAAGTGTCACCAAAGATGTTGATCTCTGAGTAAAAGGCGTGTGTCTTACCTGAGGGAAGAGCCAGCATTCCAGGAACATCCATAAATCCCTCCTCTGGGGCTGCATCCTCAGGGGCACAGCATCCTCCTCATCACTCCTGAAGGCAGCACTGAAACACCATTTAGGAATTGGAGCTGTTTTGCAAAGATAGTTCTGCCACACAGCATTTCCTCACCGTATCAGCTCCATTAAGGCTCCAGCTCAGACTTATTGATTACTCTCTAATCTGTGCCCTATTAAATTCACACATCCATCTCACAATTACACACGTGGCATCAGTCACTCGCCAGCAATGCCCCATTAGTCCCTATTATGAAGAACACGGTGGTAGTTGTGTTGCTGCTGCCTCATTACCCTCAGGATGTACCTGATCCATGGCACATGGGGCTGGCTCTGGTCCAGGGAGAAGCTTCCTCACAAAAAAGCCAGGGCTGACTCCTCGCCTCGCTTGAATCACGGTTTTCAAATGTTCAAATGTGTGTGAGAAACACTTAGGTACAGAGAGTGTCAGATCCCTTTCTGTGAAACTATTATTTGCCTCCAGATAGAATGGGAAACAACTTGTCTCTGATCATAGCAGTTACTTATAAGCTGCCAGACTGGAGGGATAAGTGAGATAAATTAAACTGTGAGTGCTCGCTTTCCAAGAACAGCTCACTCTATTTGCTCAGGCGTTTAAGTACACACGCAGCTTTTAGCCTGTAATCAAAGCACGGAGCTCAAGCAAAAGGATCATATTTAGTGCTCCAGATCAAAGAGAGAGAGCTCAGAGTCGTGTACCAGTGCAGTCCCTCCTGGTGTTCCACAACCTCTGCTCTCAGGAGCCTGAGGATATCTGCCCTTTGCTGCAAACGGGACACAGCCACACTCAGTGACACAACAGAGCAACCAAAACCTTCTTAAACCTTCTTCCTTCACCACCTCCACCTCTCACAGCCCCATCAAACCCCCATTTTGCAAACCCCCATTTTGCAAACCCCCATTTGCAGAGGGTGCAACTGGTATTGTTCCATCTCCTGTGCCCCTTCCTCTGGTGGCACCACGAGCAGAGATTCTGCAGTGCCTCCCACAGCTCCGCAATCCCTCTCCCCACAAAAGTGCTTGGAGTGCTCGTGGCTGCCAGATGGAATTTCACATTCCACACATGAAGGGGACCAGATGAGCACAAGAGGCTGCACAGGCTGTGTGCATTGTGCTTCCGATTCTTGTGGATTCCCTCTCATGGAGGAAGTGGCCTGGAATGGGAAGCTCCATCTGTCACTGAGATACTTGTTGAAATTGAATGTTCCGATTGGGTTTTTTAACTTTTTTTTTCCCCCAAGATTGGAAGTGTTTTGGTCCCATCATCTCTGCCTTTAGCTCCAGTCACACAGTGGAGGTAGAAAAAAACCATAAGAATATTTGGTTTGCTAAATTTACCAAAAAGGATGATATTTTGTTACTAATAGGTAGAATTTTAAGAGGTAATAATATTAATTATATATATATTATATATTATATATATATTATATATTATTATAGATTAATAATATAATCACTTTGGAATTACCTATTATATTATTAAGATATAATATATTATACTATATATATATTATTAATATTATATATTAATAATATATAATAATATTATATATATAGTATATATCACCTTGGAATTACCTGGAAAACTTTCATATAGGACTGATTTATGCACTTTCGACTGGGCCTCCTGTGGCTTTAATTTTTAACTGAGATTCTCAGATGCACCTCTGAAAGATACCCAGAGAAAAACCAAGCAGGCAAGATCTTAAGGCAAAATAAAAGAGGATGTGAAGCTGAGTGTTTGAACCCAAAGGGGATTGAAGGTGCAGAAAGAGGATGGGAAGACAGGAGTGTCAGGAGACTTCTCTTAGCAAACAAAGCTGATGGGAACATTAAAAACATAATTAAGTAAAGTTTGGATCAAAACTGCACACTCTGTGATCCCAAGTCATTTCTGAAGATGCTATGGAGCCAGCACTCCAACATCTGAGGTCATCCTAAATTAATTCTTTTCTTATTTTTTGGTTTGGATTTTGAAGAGGGAAAATTGCTGTGAGCAGAAGGACAACATCACAACAAGGCTTTGGTGAGGGTAAAATATAATCCGTGAACTAAACCTGGCCATCCAGCCCAAACCCTTCCACCAGGCATTGCTTCATCCATCCAAGGCTGTGCTTCCCTTTCTGCAAGGTGTCCCTGGCCAGCCAACATCACACTTGGCTGACTTACAGCTGAGAACTCATTTTGCAGTGATGATGATGATGATGATCACATCTTCTCCTGACTCACCAGCATAAACCCAACACCCCAGTGACTGAGGAAAGGTGACCTCAGTGACACAGCAGCCTCTGAAAGCCAAGGCTGTCACCACCCACCAGTGTGAGCAGTTGTGGGACAGTCCCCAGGTGCTGAGGGGCTGCTGAGCTGTGCAGTCGCTGCTCCTGGGTGGGCAGAGCTTGCTGTGCACCTCAGGCAGGCTGAGCTCACACCTGGAGAGCTCCTCCTGCAGACGGGACAGCACTGCCCCTGTGTGAGACCTGACAGTGCTGCCACCTCTGCCCCCCTGTCCCTGTCCCTGTCCCTGCCCTGCCTGTGCCATGCCTGTGCTCTGCTGGGCTCCTCAAGTCCCTCTGCAGAGCCTGGCACTGCAGCCAGGGCTTGGTGCCACCAGGACAGCCCTGCCCACAACGGGAATGCCACTGGATGGAGAATCCAATGGAGAATCCCCTCCACCTCTTTGCTTCCCCTCCACCTCTTTGCTTCCTCTCTCCCAGTGCTTCCTGCATTGTGATTCTCTTCAAACAGGGCTGGGCACCAGGAACAGCATTCTTGTGCCTTATCTGTGTGCAATGGAGCTCCTTCCTTGAATGTCCTACAATTTCCTTTTCTCTGAGGACTCACAGGCAGCCTCTGTTCCCACAAGGATGCTGGCATGGCCCTGCTGTCTGCTTTCCTTCTTGCTTTCGTCTTTTCCTTCGTAGCTGTGCCCTCACAGCTCAGCTGGAGGGACAATTCCCAAGGCACAGCCAGTGTGATCATTTCAGGTTCTGGCAGCATCAAGTGATCATGGCTCATGCTCCAGATGAGTGGGTTTAGGATATCATGGGATTTTAAAATAGTTTAAAAAAAAAAAAGGCATTTCTCTCTTGGTGTCAGGCTGTCC
The DNA here is from genome assembly GCF_028551555.1 of Melozone crissalis. NCBI lineage: Eukaryota > Metazoa > Chordata > Aves > Passeriformes > Passerellidae > Melozone > Melozone crissalis. The sequence continues at coordinate 12,231,942 of NW_026535795.1, read as the reverse complement.
AAGGATGATGTTTTCAGAACTCTCTGGGTGGGTGGAACTACAAAAAGAAGCATGAGCTGATAACACCTGGGCAGCACTCTGGGAGTGAGAAGGACCCATCCCACCCTGAGAACCAAGAGCACCTACTTCTGCCTGGCTCTTCCATTACTCCCTGGAGCATCCCTTGGCTTGGAAGGGGAAAATCAAGCAGGAAATCCCACACCCATGTGTTTTCTGCAGCTTGGAACTCACAGGGCACTTGTCTTGGTTTGAGTGATGTTTGATGGTGCAGCATGAGTCCCCTGGACATTGGGGAGGCTGCTCCTAATCCCAGGTGAGCTGATGTAGATGGCACAGGGTGTCCCATCAGGGTACAGGATGGCACAGGGTGTCCCATCAGGATGGCACAGGGTGTCCCATCAGGGTGCCAGGATGGCACAGGGTGTCCCATCAGGGTACAGGATGGCACAGGGTGTCCCATCAGGATGACACAGGGTGTCCCATCAGACCCATCCTGCCCAGTGGGAGCATCAGGGTGAGTCCCTTCCACCTGCCTTAGCCTCTGTCCCCCACCTGTGCAGGAGGAAATGAGCCCCCAGGCTGGGCTCAAGCCTGAGGAATCATCCCTGGTTTTTCAGGGAGGACTGAGAAGTGCATCAGCTCTGCAAACTGCTGGTTGCAGACCCTTGTGACTTTCCATTCAGGCAGGATTTCTGTGGCTGAAAGTCTGCTCTGTGAAGGTGCCTATTTCATATTCCTAATGCACCCACACCTATTTTTGATTAATACTTTCATCTCAATCCAATACTGAAACCCTCTATTAATATCTGAGGCCCTTGTGCACTCTTTGGGGCTGGTGTTCACTTATTGGCAGTTTCTAGTCAAGTGAAAATGGGTGTGTGGGAAGCAAGTATTGTATTACCAAGTGACCTTTTTCTCTGTGCTGGGCTCAGCTCAGTGTCTCAGGCACTGCTGAACAATGCTTCAAAACCCTTTGGCTTCAGAAACCTTTGGCAGGGAAGAGGGGTTATGGTCTGTTCTGCATTTCTGGGGTGGTCCCACCTGGCCTGGAACACTTCCAGGGATGGGCAGCCTGTGCTGGGGCGCCACCACCCTCACAGGGAAATATTTCTCATGGATATCTAACCTGAATTTCCCCTCTTTCAGTTTGAACTCCTTGTCCTATCACGATATTGCTGATGAAAAGTCTTTCTTTGACTTCCTTGGAGGTCCCCTTCAGATACTGGAAGGTGCTGAGAGGTCTCCTGAGCAGCCCCAGCTGACCCAGCCTGTCTCCAATTCTGTTGTTGGTGCCTTTCTCCCACACTTACAACCACCTCTGCCCTCCACCACAACCTTTTTAAACATTTTTAATCTGCTTTATTGTGAAGTAGTTGACTTAATCAATTATTAAAAACTTCCTACTCTTACAGGAAAAGAAAATAGATATAGGAAACAGATAGATATAGGAAATAGATAGAGGAAATAGATATAGGAATAGATATAGTAATAGGAAATAGATATAGGAAAAAGAAAATAGATATAATATTTTCTCCTTTTAGACTTGTTTATTCAGAGATGGAATTCCTTCTTTCAAAGCTTCTGTGAAGAAAATGTCAGTGGTGGAGGGACATTTCAAAACAAAACCTAATCTGCTTCCTGTATTAAAGTGTTGATGAAATGGTCTTAAAGTTCACTTGTTGCCTCTGAGAATTTGATGTCTCTGCACAGGGAAGGAGGTTTCCTACCTCACCTGGCAGCTGAGGTAGGGCAGGGAACTCAAGGTGTGCATCCAGCTCCAAATGCTCCTCTTGAGAGTGCTCTGAAGCCTTGAGCTCACTCTCCCTCCTTTAAAGCTGTATTTGAGGGGGGGACCAGATGAGCTTCAAGGTCCCTTCCAAAACAAACCATTCTGTGATTCTGATGTCCAAGTTCTCCTAAGTCTGTCACAATCAACGTTCATGCTTTGGTGTTCACCTGGAGGACGCTGGTGCTCTGAGCATCTGGAAACTGCACAGGCACTCCACGAGGTCCCAGGGCACTGAGGCAAAACAAATCCCTTCCAACACAAACCATTCTGTGATTTCCCAGTTCTCCTAACTCTGTCACCATCAACGTCCATGCTTTGGTGTTCACCTGGAGAAACTCTGGTGCCCTGAGCATCTGGAAACTGCACAGGCACTCCACAAGAGCACTGAGGCAAAACTTCCAACACAAACCATTCTGTGATTCTGATTTCCAAGTTCTCCTAACTCTGCCACCATAAATGTTCATGCTTTGGTGTTCACCTGGAGGAACTCTGGTGCCCTGAGCATCTGGGAGCCTCCACAGGCACTTCACACTTCACTGAGGCAAACCTTGGGATCAGCTGCCTTAGGAACAACCCCCAGTGCCCCCCAACCTGTGCAGGCCCCTGGGAGCAGCAGGGCTGCCTGGAGCACACCCACCCTTGTCATAGACATCTTTTATGAAAAATCCTTTCCTTAGGATTTTTCCTCCTGAGAAGCTGGGAGGCCTCAGGAACAAAATGTAAACAATGATTATCTGCTGCTGTGGAATGCAACAGGTGCATCTGTGATTGGTCTCATGTGGTTGTTTGGAATTAATGGCCAATCACAGTCAGCTGGCTCAGACTCTCTGTCCAAGCCACAAACCTTTATCATTCTTTCTTTTTCTATTCTTAGCTAACCTTCTGATGAAACCCTTTCTTCTATTCTCTTAATATAATTTTAATATAATATATATCATAAAATAATAAATCAGCCTTCTGAAACAGGGAGTCAACATTCTCATCTCTTCCCTCATGCTAAAATCCCTGTGAACACCGACACAGCTGCTGTGGCCCTGGATCAGCTGGATCTGCTGGGCAAGGTCCTGCAGGAACAGGGATGGGGTGGCCGTGTGAGGAGTCCTGAGGAGCACAGAAATGGGGAATCTTTGTCTTTCTGGGAGAAGCAATGGCAGAGTTTGATGCAAACACAGATTTTCAAGCTCCACGAAGGGATCTGTGCATGGCTTATTAGTGACTTTTCCATTTGCAGCCAACAGCAATGATACTTTCTTGAATCTGTGTGGGCTACTGGCCTGCTTTATTATTTTCCATTGTCTTTACTCACTCACATTTTTATGTCTTTAGCTCCTTTTATGTACTTGAGAAGAGTCCCACACAAATGTCTCAGAGCCTTGAAAAAGAAAATTCAAGCACCTATTGTCTTTAAAGGTGCCTTTTTGGGGATTTTTCTTGTGTTTTCTCACTAGTTTGGAGAAAAATGTCTTTGGCTTAGGAAGATTTAATAGAGGCAAGTCATGGTGCTGGGAGTTAATCCAAGACAACTCCTCATCTTTCCAGAGCCCCTTGTTGAGGTGATTTGTTCCATTGTACAGTCAGACAGGCGCAGCACAATCCAAAGGGAGCCTCTTTTCACTCCTTTGTGAAATGGACTTTTTGGAGAGCTAGACCTCCCATCTTGAGGGAGTTTTTAATTCTATACTGAGCCTTCAAGACACTCAAGTTCTCACCTGTTCCTTGTTCTTCTCTTTCCTGACCTCCTCATCTACTTCAGTCCAAGGCTCTGCAGATTTTCCTTGTCACAGACTTTGGAGAAAAGTTGGGATGGGTGGCTCTAGATCAGGTCCCATCACTCACCCTTGAGCTTCAGATGCCCACACAATGTCAGGGCTCCTTGGCATGCAGATCACGGAACTGGCTTAAAAGCCAGAATCTCAAATGTTGTGACTGTGAAGTTCACTTTGGATTAATTACAGCTTTATAAGTATTTTGCAACTCTATTTTAGACTTCTTAATAAAAACCTTGATGGTTACAGGACTTCTACAATTTGAAACCCAACCTTTTATGTGAGGAATGTATTTTCTGCAATAAAGTTTTCATGCACAAGATACACCAAAACAGATCCTTAGACTCTGCAAAGACAATTTTTTACCATTAAAAATATTCTTTTAGTAATATTTTCCCTGTGAGTGGAGCCAAGAAAAAAAAACTGATCCTTGCAAATTAAAAAGTCAGAAGAAGGCTAAAGAGAGTAGCAGGACTTAATTCTCTTGTAAGTCACTCATCACCTTCACTCAGCAGTGAAGAGAGGGAAACCAACACCTTCCAAGAGTGTTCTGGTGTTATAATAATTGCACACAGTAGGATGGGATGTTCAATTTTGTCTGAAATTTAATTGAATCTGACTTCTCCCTCCAGTCTACAACCTCATTTTAGTGGTTCCAATGCTATTCTTTCAGAGACTTTTTGTTTATGGAAGTTTTCCAGCGCAGGGAGAAGATGGATGATCCCAGAGCAGGCTGGTGGCCAGCCACTGTCAGTGTCCTTATTCCAGGACAGACTGGAAGGATGGTTTCTGTGAGCATAAAAAAAATCTATGGAAATAACTAGAAAAAAAACAAAAAACCCAACCCAGACTTTCTGCTCCAGGTCATGACCTGCATAAAAAACTTTCAGTCTGTGTTTTACACTCAATAGGTAATTTCACACTGTCTGTCTCAGGCAGAGCTGTCTGATATGAGCTGTTACCCCACTGCCTTCAGCTGCTGGAGGCTCTGAGTCTCACCCCACCCATAAGTCTGCAAATATTGATTGACTTCAGGATGATTTCTAATAATAACTGGAGAATAACCTGCATCCTGAGCCCAAAGTGTTGGAGCCAGGTGATCTTTAAGGGCCCTTCTAGCCCAATCCATTTCTACAACTCTCCCACCTGTGGAGGCCAGACTGGAACATCACTCAGACCCTGAATTTGCCAGGGAGAAAAAGCTCCAGGCAGTATCTACCCCCATCTCTCTGCAGCTTTGAGTACTTGAATTTCTGCAGCAGCACATGGGGTGTCTCTGACAAGGAATGAGGAGAGAGGGAGACAAGGAATGCTGTTCTTCTTCTCTTCCCATCACTCCCTGAAACTCCTGCAGCCAAACTGCAGAGCTCTGGCATCCATACATTAAGTCAGATGTTGGAGCATTCAGGGAACAGCCAAATAAATCAGGACAGAGCAAGAAAAATATCTTGAAATGAGACATTTATGGAAATCAAAGAAAAGAATAAAAATTAAGCTGGGATGGAAATGTTTGATACTAAAGAGCTTACATTTCTGCCAAGGAAAGGGAGAGCAAGAAAAGGCTGGAAGGTGAATGTGAACATTTTCCACTCAAGGTACACACTTTTGGGACAGATGACAGTTAACAGCACAGGGACAAATTCATAAAGGAAGAGGCCAAACTCCCAAACTTCTGCTATCTTTAGGTGGGGCCTGGGATCCTTTGCAGCAGCCATGCAGGACCCCACAGGATTCTGCAGGAACTGGGCAGAGTTAGCTGAGCTGGAATAGCTCAGGCTGCTGTCATGGAGATAACCACTGCCACCCACAGCAGCATGACTTGGGAAGGCTTCCAGCTTGGGAAGGAGCTGTGGGGGCTGCTCTTCCCGTGATTTACACCTTCCAGGCTGCCCAGACAGCTGATGGCAGAGAGATTCAGAGGGGGTGCCAAGAATGGTGAGATCCTCCATGCAGACCCTCATCTCAGGATGTGCAGTGCCTTGTCAGAGGGGAATGGGGCATTTATGGACCAACACATAATGGTATTCACATGCTCTCTGAACAGAGAGAAGCTGTGAGACAAGCAGAGAAGAAGGAAAACACAATTCTTATCTCACTTGCTGTGCCTGTGTTGTGCTAAAGTAGAATTCAATATGGAGATTGTTTACCCTAAGTGAGGATGTTTTATTCCCTTGGCCTGTCAGGGCCAGGTGTGTGTGTGTGTCACACTGTCACAGGAGAGAGAATCAGAGATGAGGGCAGTGTGAGCAGTTGTGAGCAAGAGTGAGTGCAGGGCAGATTCAGTTTAGATACAATGCACATAGTACAGTATGATAAAGTAATTCATTAGTAATTCTTTAGCTTTCAAATGATGGAGTCAGATGCATCATTCTCTCTCCCCTTTGTCAGAGTAACTTTTGATTTACAATAGTTCCCTCCTTTCCTCAGAAGAGAATAGAATGGGGCAAGAACAAGATAAAGAAGGGGTAAAAGGAGAAGTGGAGAAAAGCAAGGGCTGAAAGGGAGAGCAGCAAGGCAGAAGAGCAGGAGAGCAGCCAGCTCAGTGCCAGGGCAGCAGTGACAGTGGCATCACTTGTCCTGAGGTGCCAGCACGAGTGGCTTTGCAGAGCTGCCCAGGCTGGGGTAACCCCAGGAGCTGCTCCCCATCACTCTGTGTGAAAAATGCCAATCACTTGTTTTTAAAATTTTAAAAGTTTAATAGTAATAAAATGGTTATAAAAATAGTACTACAATTAGAGTAATAATAATTTGGACAATTAGGATTAGGACAATATGAGACAATAGAGACAAAGAGTTATGGACAGTCCGGGTACCTTTTCTGGGCAGCACAAGAGGACCCACGTTAACAGAGGATTAACCCTTAAAAACAACAGCCCGTTGCATATTCATACACCTCATACATGATGCATAAATTCCATTCAAATACAGGATTCTGTCTGGTCATCCTCAACTTCTTCCTCTGAATCCTGACAGCGCCTTCGAGGTGGGAAGAAGTTAATTTCTTCTGATAAGAGGGCAATAAATTCTCTTTCTGTGAAAGATTCAGGTGTCCTGTGGCTGCTATCTCGCTGCGAGTCCTTTCTTTAGAAAAAAGTATCCTACAAGGCATGGTTTCTATTTTAACAATTTTTATAACCTAAAACTATATTTAACACAGTACTTAAGAGAATTAACACAGCATTACTTTCTAACACAACACATATAATATTCATTTTAATATTTGCGAAAAGCCAATCATAAAACACATGCATTTTTCACACTGTGCCCGGAGGTTCCCGTGCCAGCAGGGGCTGAATCAGCCTCCCACACCCGGGCTGAGGGCGAGGTGGGCAGGCTGAGAACGAGCCCTGTGAGGAGGGAGGGGGGTGTTGGGGCTGCTAATCATTCTTTCGAGTTTTCATTTCCTCGCAGCCACGGGCTGCCCTGCTCAGAAATGAAACTTAGAGAGACGTGCCAGAGCTGTCTGAGATGGAGAGCCACAATGACAGGTCATAGGATGCAGGACAGGGTGGCTGCTGGGTTCTCAAAGCAGACACAGCATGCAGGGCTGGCTGAGCCCCCGCTCTGCTCAGAAGGAGAGGGGAAATGTAGGGAAGACATTTCCAAGTGCAGAGAAGGGGTCCAGGAAGGCAGAGAGGCGATGAGAGAAGGGAAAGATCTTCCCTCCCGCTGGCTCTGCAGAAAGCAGCGCTGGAGGGGATGAGCCTGTTCTCACTTTGGAGCTGTTATGGGCGTGCAGCAGCTTTCACAAGCCCTGGAGCATCCCTTGTGTACTCGTGTCTGTGCCTCGGGCTGCTGCCCTGGGCAAGCGCCTGTTTGCTGTGCTCCAGCAGGGCGGACGTGTCATCTCCCATTCCTCACCAGGACACGCAGCTCCTTGCTCTGCTTTGTTCCAAGGTGAGGAACAGCCTTAGCCCTGATAAAAATTGCATTGCCAAGCTCCTTGTCCATGAGCAACTCCCGTGCTTCAAAGGTTCTCTTCCTCACACAGCTGGAGCTGAACGTGGAGCCCCTGAGGCAGAGCTGAGCCAAGCCAGACTGCCCTCACAGGATCTGCCTGAGCAGGGAAAGAAAGCAGAGACTTCCAGCTCCTACCTAGGGATAGAGGGGGAAGTCAGTCAGGTTTGGCTGGATAACTCACTGCCTGTTGTGAGGATCTGATGGAGCTGTTTCTTGGCGGGGTGGTGAAGAGCTAAATCTTCATCACTAAATCTACTAAACACCATCGATGTTTCTCATCAAGGACAGTGACTTCTGTAATGCAAAGGAAATGTCTGTATTCCCATGTTTGTGCAGTGCTCCAACAACAGAGCATTTAAAACACAATGCTAAGTGAGCACTGGAGACCTCAGACAGCCGGGACAGGAGCTCTTGCTCCCAGCCATAAACCATTGGGATAAATTTGGGGTGATTAGCTCACAGAAGCAATGGACTTGCTCATGTGAAGCAAGAGGACAAAAGTGGGAAGTATGAATGAAAAATAAGTTGAAATGCCCATCCCATCCCAAAAACATCCCAAATATCTCTATGCTGCCCATTAAGGGTCAGACAAAGTGCCATGGTCGCTGATGTGCACCAACTTTGAGCTGGTTGCAATCTCCCTTGCTCCTACTTTCATTCAGAAAGAACAGAGGCTAAAATATTTGTCCAAATGATTTCAAGGGTTCTTTAGAGGATTAAACAACTCTAGTGTTCAGAAATGAGCATTTTAATTGTAGAGCCACGAGGCAGGCTGAGGTATGGTGTTCAGCGATGCTTCATAAATCTTGCCAATTTGCACAGTTAGCTTAAAACGAAAGTGGTAATTAAAAGCAAAGGAACAGCTAGTCCGTTACAGACTAAATGCTTAGATTAAATATTACCCTGGATCTGATTATTAATGTGCAGGAGAGCTGTTTAGTGGCTCGGTATTTGTTCAGCAGGTTTTATTAATAGCTCCACGCAAACATTTCCCGTAATAACGCAGGATCCTCGCACCGAAGCCGAGCGTGGAAACTTGCACGCTTCTCCTCCGCTGCTTTCACCCATAATTTCCACAGATTTTGTGCCTTTGTTTTTGCTCTCAGGTTTAGTCAGTGTGACCCCTCGGCATGGCTGGGTTTTTCACTGCCCCATTCCCAGCACAACAACTGATTGAGATTTTCCCCCTGCGTCACTGGAAGGTCCCGCTCCCTGTGACGCACCATCCCTGAATGCAAGAAAAATTAACTCCAAGGTTGGGCCCATCCCAGCCTGCCCTGGCCACCCACCACCAGCAGGCAGCAGCTGTGACCCCCAAGGTGTGAAACCCCAAGCGAGAAGCAGCGCAAAAGCTCCAGGCAAGGAGGAAGAGCGAGGAGGGCACAGGGCTGTTTGCCTCCATGCAGCCTAGGTGAGTTCAGTTTCAGGAAGCTCAGACTCAGCATCTCAGATGTCAGTAGTTTCCACTGAGAGCTCAGGCCAAGTCAGTGAGGGATGAATATTAATAGGGGTAAAAAGCGGTGCTCAGTTGATGGAAAAGTCCCATTAAACAGAAAATTGACCCAGATGAATGTTCACAGCACCCAGCCTGCACTTCTCATGGAGAATGCCAGAACATGGCTTGCCCAAGGAAAGGCAGACAAATGACTTGGGTGGAAGGGCCTAAACCCCCCTGGACCCTGCAGAGCTGGGGGGTGCTGGTGGAGCACTCACAGGCACTGAAGGAGCATCTTGCTCCTGCATCACCACTACTCAGAGTGATAGAATCATCAAATTATTAATTTCCTGCTTCTCCTTTGTCTTTGTCTTCAGCAGAGATTCCTCCTCCCTTTCTTTACTTCTAATCCCACAGGGAAAGGAGCTGTAATCCTTCTTCCAGCACATATGTTTGGGTTTTTTCCTGTGAAACCTCTGAAAAACCAATGCTGACAACAACATTCATGCAGAATCCCAGGGATAAACTTTATTGATTTGTCATGGATGTGTGGGAAGAACACAGTGCAACCAGTGTCCCAGATTGAGACTGTGAGGTGTGCAATGGTTGGATTCCCACCACTCTTCTTTTTTAAAGTAAAAAGCATCTCTCTGCTCGATTTGCCTTGTTATCTGTTGATTAGATTAATCCAGAGCCTACCTCTCACTGCTAGCCCTGCAGGAATCCAGGTTGCCTGCAATGTCAAGCAAGTCTAATAAATAATTTGGATGGAGTCAGTGCATTTAGTCAAACAAATAACTTCATTCAAAGGGCAGAATGGATTTTGTCAAAAGCCTTTTTTCATTATGTCAGGATGAAGAAAAAATCGTGCAGCCCTTTCACTCTGTCACCACAAAGGCATTTGTTCAAGCTTCTGGCTTTGCTTGATGTAAAAAATGTAGTTGTCAAGGCCCACACAGTGAATTGCTCTTCCCCACCCTGTCAGCATGAACCACTCCTGCACAGGGATGGAGGGACACGAGTCCTGTCACTCCCAGAGACACTCCTTGGATGGGCTGTGTGTGAGAACAGGCAGTGGGTGGTAAATGAGGAAGAGGAAGCAGCATTCCAGCTCTCCTAGGATTGTTTGTGTCCTTTCCCTGTGCCCCAGGTCACCTCCACCAGTGTCCTGGGACATGTTCTGCAGTAGGATGCAACACCCTGAGAGCCCAGAAGAAATTCAGACATCCCATAGTGTTCTGAAAAATCCCTTTCCTGTTCACTGAAATCGCTTTGCTAATTTAAGCATGTACACAGCAAACATACATGGGAGCAAAAACAGGGAAATGGGAAATAGGGGCATTTTAGGCATATCTTCATTATATTTATTAGAAGTCATTAAACAAAAGACTAGAACCTAGGGGCAAAATGCTGGGTGCTAGAAGCTCATTGATTTACAGTCAAAATGAGAGACAAAGAGAGTGTTCAGGGCAGAGTCATGGGCTGTGTCTCCTGAGTGTGCTCTCAGACAAGATGGAGCCACTCACAGGCACCATCTCACAATCACAGGATCACAGGATGGTTTGGGTTGGAAGGGACCTTGAAGATCATCTCATTCCAACCCCCTGTCATGGGCAGTGTTGAAGATTGCAATGCAAGATGTATTCTATTACCATCTGTATGGCAGACTATCTTTTGTCAAGTGGGCAGTTTGCCTTACCTCTCTCTTTGAGTGACCACAATCACTCCTCCCTCGGGAGGGGACATTGTTGATAACAGCTATTGAATGTCCCTGCATGGCTGATAAGAACTACAGCATCCCATTGGGAGATGTGAGCCCAGAGGGAGGAGCCAAGCATTCCTACCCAGATATAATCCAGAGGTTCTGGAACACCAGCACAGCTTCTCCACTGGATTCCCCAGAGGAACAGCAGCTGCCTCTTCTCCCACTGGATCTTCAGAGGAAGAGACTGCACCTTTCTACAGGATCCCTGCTCCAGCAGAACCACCCCTGACACTGCAGGAAGGCTGAGCCACAATTCCAATGGGACTGCTGCCAACACCCTGACCCACAGGGTGTCAGGCTGGGTTCTGACTCTGGCAGTGCTGTTCTAGTGAACTGCATTGTTTATTTTATCCTTTTATTTTCTTTTCCCTATTAAAGAACTGTTATTTCCTGCTCCCATAGTTTTGCCTCAGAGCTCTTTAATTTAAAATTTATACCAATTCAGCGGGGTGGGGAGGGTTTACATTCTCCATTTCAGGGGAGGCTGCTGCCTTCCTTAGCAGACACCTGGCTTTCCAAACCAAGACAGGCAGGGACACCTTCCTCTTGCCCACTCTGGGAGTGATGTATGTTGCAATTTGCCACAACAATCTCCATATTCACTGCAATCCATAGCCACACTCCCACCCTGACATTCCAAACCAGCAGCCCCCCAGAGGTCTCCCAGTTTGGATGCTACAGGTGCCCTGCTCAGCTCTGTCAGTCACAGGAGTGGGGTGGTCACCATGCAGCTCTCCTAGCACAGAACAGTGAATCCAGAGAGACATCACACCCACAGAAACTTGTCTGCCTTCATGCCATGGACTTCTCTGACAGAAAAGATTCTCCACACACAGCAGCAGCCTCATCAGGCAGCTGACTCATAGCTGCTGGGAAAAGAGAGAGAAGACATCAATACAAGAGGCTATTTTTGTATTTTGAGTGTTGCTCTGTTGCTGTAGGGGAACACAGAGAGCTCTGTGGGCCTCATTCCCGTATTGCACCAGCTCAAGTTTATGTTCCACTGTTCTTCCACCTCACCTGAGCTCCAACACCTTCATCCCTCTCCATCCTCTCACTTCCCCCACCCTAGAGCAGCCTCAGCCAGCTGTCCCTTTCCTCCCAGCCCAGGAGGAATGGGACATTCCTCTCCATCCTCCCTCAGACCCTCCCTGGGTCAGTGCTGAGGTGGGTGGAGCAGTGGCACTGCAGAGGGGGCACAGCTGTGACTCCTGCACTCCCACCCTCCCAAAACACCATGGATGGGAGCACAGGCACTCCCACCCTCCCAAAACACCATGGATGGGAGCACAGGCATTCCCACTCTCCCAAAACATCATGGATGCGAGCACAGGCACATCCAGCCCCCCCAAAACACCATGGATGGGAGCACAGGGACATCCAGCCCCCCAAAACATCATGAATGGGAGCACAGGCACACCCAGCCCCCAAAACACCATGGATGGGAGCACAGGGACACCCAGTTCCCCAAACAGTGTAGATGGGAGCACAGGGACTCCCACCCTCCCAAAACAGCATGGATGGGAGCACAGGCACACCAAGCACCCAAAACATCATGGATGGGAGCACAGGGACACCAAGCACCCAAAACAGCATGGATGGGAGCACAGGCACTCCCACCCTCCCAAAACATCATGGATGGGAGCACAGGGACACCCAGCCCCCCAAAACATCATGGATGGGAGCACAGGCACATCCAGCCCCCCAAAAACCCCATGGATGGGAGCACAGGGACTGCTCTTCAGGCTGGGAACATGGCATGTCACAGCCCTGTGGGAGCCCTGGGGGTGGCAGACCCACAGAGCCCCCAAATCCAGGCTGGGATCCATCCAGGAGAATGGCAAAGCAGGGTTTTATTTGGAGGTAGCAAAAGAATAATGAGTTCATTAGATACCAATTGATTGATAAAGAGGGATTTATTGAAAGGTCTAATGTGTGTAGCCAAAATTAGTTTGCCATGTAATTAACTAAAAATGACTTAAGCAATGCATTCTTAATTATTATCGTAGTACAGCCAACTTGTAAGAAATTTCAAGCATTTAATTGGCATTTGATAGAATAGCTATAGCAAGCTAATTAGGTACCAAATTATGGAATGCGCTAATTGATATTTAATAAGTATGTCAATTGGTATCTAACTAGCCAATATGTTATAGCTATCTTGGAATGTGTCAATTAAGTGCCTAAAGATCTCTTTCAAGTAGATTATAAATGTAATCTATTAAGGATGTAATTTGCAACATTTTTTGATTATGGATTGTAACTTATTTGCTTCCTGAATATGTTATTGCTATTCACAGGCTCATTCACACAATATTATGTGCAGCCTTTTGCCTACTCCAGCAACTTTGACAACTGATATGTTTCCTCAGCTCTGCTCCCCTCTTACTCGGGTGTAAAGAGATTTCCCCTCTCTCCACAGATCCCAGAAGGGGACATCTGAGATGCACACCAGCAGCCATGACTGAATTTGTCAGCATTATCTTGGTTTAGTGGCAATTGGAGTCTACCTACAGTGTTTTGGTTATTTTGAGGGGTGGCACAGTCCAAGCTCTTTGATGTGTGGTCCTGTTCAAAGAATCACAGAATGGGTTGGGTTGGAAGGGACATTAAAGCTCAGCCCTGCCATGGCAGGGACACCTTCCACCATCCCAGGTTGCTCCAAGTCCAGTCCAACCTTACCTTGGGATCCAGGGGCAGCCATAGCTGCTCTGGGTACCCTGTGCCAGGGTCTCAGCACCCTCACAGGGGAGAATCTCTCCCTAAAATCTGATCTAAACCTACTCCTTTTCAGTTTAATAAAAGTCCTCCTCAGGAAAATTCAGAGGGATGCTTTTGCAGTCAGAGCCATTGCACAGGTCTGAACCAGGGGAGAGTTTTTCTCTCCCAAGTTTGTTCATAAATATCATAAAAATTGCTGCTCTCAGGACAGGAACAAGAGGGGGGAGTACATGAGAAGCAGCTTAACCTAAAGGGTGAGATGACCTCGGCGTCCCTTGTGGGGCTGGCATCACATTTGGGGGTGTCAGGCTGGCTTGATTAGCTCCTAACAGGATTTACCCATTCCTTGAACGCCCCAGTCAGCGTGAATCCCCCGGGCATTTCACCAAAGGGTTAATTTAAAGCACGGTGATGACCGTGCTTATTTCCTTTTGATTTCTTTGACACAAGTTGCCATTTCCAGCGAGGAGCCTGGGGGAGGTTTTTTCCCTGAAGCAATGCTCCCGTTCCTTTGTGTCGTGTGTGAGTACAAGGCTGGTGCAGCGAGAGGTGCAGCACACAACATTAGTGCCTCAGCGATCTGAGCACTTTATCTTCATGAGTAAAGTACCCAGCTGCTCTTGAATTCAACTGAAAAAAAAAAAAAAAAAAGAAAAATATGCTGCCACTCGTAAGAGCAATACATTTTCAGTTACTAATAACAACTGTTGTCATGGAAACAGCCGGTCCAGCATGAATGTAAGGATTTGCTTTCAGGTCAGTGCTGTATTAGTCAGCAGCCTTTCAAAACCACATCTCCCCAGCACACAAGTCTCCTGTCCAATTTACTCTTTGCAGCACTTTTTCTCCATTGTGAATTACTCCAAATTAATTACATTTTATGACAATTGTGCACGGCTCCTTTTCCACTCAGCTCGCTGTATAATTACTTGGGAATGGTTTATGGAGGCCAAAAGAAAATTTCATAACTGTATCCGGGTTTGGGAGTTCTGGTGGGTTTTTTTGGTTTTTTTTTTTTTTGTTTTGTTTTGTTTTTTTGTTTTTTTGTTTTTTTATTTTATTCAAAAGAACAGTAAGAGTAGAATAGGCTGAATTATCATTATGACCATTAATGATAATTGAGCATCAGGCACTTGGGATGTTTCCAGGTTCCTGACCATTTTTGGGGGCTGTGGAAGGGGTGCAAGCAGCTGGGGAGGGGTGTGAGGGTGTGCAGGTTTCCCATGCTCTAAAGCTCATTTTGAGCTCCTGGGGTGCATGAAGGCAAAAGGAATCTGCCCCAGTCCAACCCTGGGGCTCATTTCTGCAATTCCATCAATCCCAAGGACAAACAGCTGGAAGAAGCTGATGTCCTTCAGCTCCTAGCTGGCCACATCATGGCCCCAAAGGCTCCTTCCCCAGTGGGTAAGCAATGGCAAAGGAGTCTGGCTGTGGGGTTTTCACCAGAGGAACCTCCAGGCTGGATTTGGGCTCTCAGGAACCACTTTGGGACCATTTCTCCTGGCTTTCCTAAGTGTCCAACACCTAGAGCTCCTGTTGGTGCAGCAGGAGCAAGAGGGGTTTCACCCTTTCTGGACTCTGATTTGATTTTTCCATTAAATGCTTTGCCTCTCCCCCCAGAGAGAAGCAGCCCCATCCCAAGTGTGGGCACACCAAGCCTGTGAGACTCTGCTCCTCTCAGAGCTCCCTCCCACACAGACACATCCCTGCTGTTTCCTCACAGGAACAGCAAAAATGGGCTTTAAATTTCCACCATTCTGGGACAAAACTTGCTGGAAAAATATCCCCAGACAAAGGGGCTGGTGCTGCTCCCAAGCATAACTGGTGGCTGTGGTGCAGATTTTTCCTGCAGTGAGGAGCAGAGTTTGATTCTTCTTCCTTCACAATCCTGGTCCTTTCAGCTTCTTTCCTTGCAGAATTGCTGCTATCCCTGTCCTCATGCATATCCCTTCTTGTTGGTTTTTTTAGTTTTCTCCACATTTTTTCCTATCTCTCACCATAGCCTGGAAAGCAAATTAAACCACTTTATCCTTTATTACAAGGATGGACAGACAGCCCTGGCTGGAGGGTGAAGTCCCTGCCTTGCTGTGGGGATAACTGCAAGGATATGGGAAAAATAATAAAGGGATTTGTGGTTCAGGAAGGTTTTCTGAAAAGAAAGGCAGGATACAGTTTTGGGAGGAAGGACTGATTTCAGAGAGCTGCAGATTTCATCGTCTTGTGGTGCTTTGGGACATTTTGGGTGCTTTCCCTGTGTTGGGGACACATCTCTGCCTTGGAGCCTCTCTGGGGAGCACGTCCCAGCTCTGCATGGCAGAAAGGGAGGGACAAAGATGAAAACCATCAAGAGGCTCAGTCAGAGCATTGCTGGCATGCAGTCAAACTCCTCCAAAGGCACAGCTGGAGTGGAGGGCAGGATTTGGAGTCAAAAGCTGCAGAGGGAGGATGGGCTCTGTCTTTCAGGCTCCAGATGCTGCCAGGAGAGAGGGGACAAGAAGGGCTGGAGGGAGATGATCCCAGAGCAAAGGGAGATTGTGGAACACCTCTGTACCTGCACCTCAGGGTGTACCCTGCCTCCTTCACCCAGCAAGGCTGAACAGTGGGCACAGTTTGCTTAACCTTGAATGCTACGTCCAAAATCAATCCTGATAATGGTAACAGAAAGGGAAGGAGCCTGGCGGACATTGCTGAAGAAATGTTTGATTTCTGCTTTCACTCCAGGTGCTGCTCAGCCAGGTAGAACTCATGGTCCCACTGTTTGCCTGTTAACCTGGCCCTGAGTGATTTATTCATGGATGCTTGGAGGGGCTGAGGGTGTCTAGAGCTGCTCCTGCATCCCTGGGCATGAACAGGGAATTGCCCCCAAAATCAGGCCCAGCACTTGGGGGCTTGGAGCAGCTGGGCCAGCTTTGGTTTGATGCTGTTCAAATTATCTGAACCCCAAAAATCTTTCTGCTTTAAGGAGTCTGCCCTCAGCAATCATCCCGCTCTCTGAATGAATCACCCATCCCAAGGAAATGTGGATGGCTGGAGCTGCCCAGAGGTTTTGATGAGAGCATTCCAAGCTTGCACACAAAGCTTTTGCCCAAAGCTGAGATGCACATCCCACCTGGGAGGTCCCTGCCAACCTGCCCAGAGGCCATCACAGCCCCCAGCCCACCCAGAGCTCCAACCTCCTGCTCCTCAGAGCCTTTCCTTTCTCTGCACAGCCACTCCAAGCCTTTCAACTTGCCTGCTAGCTAAAATAAGTAAATGTAGGGTGAACATGATGGTTTCAATGCTCAGACTGTAACATTTCCTTCTCTGGGTCACTGTCAGGATCTCCAGCAGATGCTGTGGGTCTCTGCCTGTGTATTAAGAGGAAATGAGCTGGGTCAGCCCCTGCTCATGAGATGCTCAAACACATCCACAGGATGGTGAAGGCTTAACCTGTGGCTTTTCCCCCTCGTGCATCAGCCTGGGCAGGAATGAAGGTGCCAACCTAAACTTAGGGCTCTTTGAGCTGATGGCAGATTCTGCCAACAGGAACTTGGTGTCCTGGCTCAGCACAGCTCCAAAACCACCCTCAGCCTCCTCTGTGCTGCTCCTTGTGAGAACCATCAGAGACTCAGCCAGCTGAAACTCCTGCAGGCTCTGGACCACACTGCAGGGGTGAGCTTGGCCATCTTTACTACAATGCATAATAAAAGTATTAAAAATGCTTTGGGAAAGGAAAAAAAGAGGCGTGGGAAATATTAGCCATTATCCCATTTTGGAATTACAGAGGCCAGATCCAGAAGGCCATCAAGATGATTGTGAAGACTTCCCAAAGCTCTGGGTGAGATCCCCAGGGCGCTGGACTACCCTGTAAACTGGAAAAAGCCATGTGCTTGTGGGGCCAGTGGTGCTCCACAGCAGCAGGGCAGGACCCTGGCTGGACTCACCCACTCCAGGGATGAACTTCCACATTCACTGCCTGTTGGGGACCCCAAACCTCATATCACAGGTGAAGAGAAACTTCTTCAGCCTCCTGGAACTTGCTGCAGCTTTGAAATCCCTTTGCCAGGCCACGGAGTCATGGATAAAGGCTGGTCCCAGGAGATATTTAATAAATAAAATTTGGAGACTTAGAAATCATTCCCATGTTACTTATTGTTTACTTCTTATTATTTTTATTATTATTATTATTGTTTACTACCTATTATTTTCCATGTTACCTATTGTTTACTCATAGTACTCAGGCCAACCATACATGAAACAATCTGACATAAAGTGTTGGAAGCCAAAGGCTCTAAAAGACTTCTCCTAGAATTATGTAAGATCCATTTCAGGCTGCCCAAAATCTTTCCAGAGACTAGTCAAAAGCAGGAGGAAAAGTTAGCATAGAAAATAGATCCAGTATGCCTCCCCCTCAGCCAGGAGAGCTGTATCTTACAAGCCAGGCATATACAGAACCTAAAAATACAACAAGAGTATGACAATAATAATATAACAAATAAATAAATAAATAAATTAAGCTAATACTAATAATAAATATAGCAATTGATAAAACAAATATAATAAGAGCATGAGAGCCATTCCAAAAGGTTTGGGATACCCAAATGCCCCAACAGGCTCTGCCAGACCTGCCCTTGTCACATCTCAGCTGTGCCTCTGTGCCTTTCCTGCTGAGTATCCCTCATGTTGGGAAAGATTTTATTCATAGCCCACCACTCCCTACCTTTTTATTATTCTGTTATGCCCTCTGAGAAGTGTGTCCTGTGTAGGGCTGCAGATGAAGTTTTGCTCTTACCAATACATGGTGCGTTGAAAAACAAGATGACAACAAATAGAGAGCTGAGAGAAGCCTGGCTCTTATATAACACACAGAGTGTGCTGATATAAATGAGTCTTCAAAATGATAATGTCCTTCTCCCCCAGGCCTGCTCTGCCGTGAAGTTGGATTTCTGGGGCCAGAGTTCCATTTGCAGCTCATTGTGTATGCTGGAGTTTTTCCCTTTTCCCTATTTTTGAATTTGTTTGCAGGCTGTAATGGGCCCCTTTCTGGTTCTTCCTCATATCCTTTGAATTGTTTTACAGGAGTGAAATGGAGGTTTTTGATGTATTGAATATATTTAATATTTTAATGCTGAGAATTTGCAGGACAGAGCAGAGACTGCCTCTTGCGATAAGAGACATTATTATTGTTGTGAAGAATTCCTTTAAGATTCCATCTTAATCATTCTGCTATTGAAATGGAAGAATAAAGTAATAAATGGTTTGAATAGACTTGATTAAAAAGAATAATTATATTCTTCGTGTGGGTTAAATATATAAACTCTTTGTGGTTTTGCATTCTTCCAGCATTTGCCTGGTAGAGAGAGCTTTTCTCTTCAGAAAGGAGAAGGGAAGGAGAGAGTCCTCTTGGCAAGGAGGTTTGGATCCTCTGTGGCCCCTCACTTGAAGCCAGGAACTGCCCATGTTTTTCTGCCCTGCCTTGGGGCCAGATTTCTGCCAGAAATCTTCTCTGACCCCTGGGAGATGCTCCAGGTCCTTTGGGATCTTCCCTCATTCCCTGCCTCTGTGGGGCACCCACAGTGGGTCCAGAGGGCTGTGGTGAGATGTGCTCCATGGAGGACACAGCCATGGAACTCCTGATTCCCTGGGGAGAACAAGCTCAGGAATTTGGGCAAAAAAGGAACAAATTTCCCATTGGCAAAGTCTCCTTTGTGTCCTGGGTTGTAAAATATGTGTGTGTGTTCTGTCCCCCTCTGTCAGAGCTGGGGCAGTTCTCTGCTGTTCCTGGGGCAGTTTTCTTTCTCTCTCCCACAGCCAACCCTCCTTCCAGGAGATCTCTGCTGTCCATGGCCACTGAGTGTCCCTGCAGGGCTGATCCAATCCCAGCATCCCATGGGGAGATGCTCCGCCCAGGGGAGGAGCCAAGCATTCCTACCTGGATCCAATCTGGGCCTGGCACAGCACAGCAGCCTTTGCCCCCTGCATTGCCAGAGGAGCAGCTTTCTGCTGCCCTGCATGGCCAGAGGGAGCCCAGGCCCATCTGCAGCAGCCCTGGAGCTGCAGAGGAAAACTCCCCCCTTGTGCGGGATCCCTGCTGCAGCAGAGCCACAGCTGGCACTGCAGGAGGGCTGAGCCCCCATGGGATGGGGCTGGGACACTCCCCTGACACACAGGGGACAGGGCCTGTGATCACTCTGGCAGTGGTTTGTTTTGTAATATTACATTTGTATTTTTTAGTTTTCCTGTTATTCCTATTCCCACATCTTTGCCTGAGAGCCTTTTAATTTCAAAACTATAATGATTTGGAGGGAGGGGGTTTACATTTTCCATTTCAAGGGAGGTTCCTGCCTTCCTCAGCAGACACCTGGCTTTTCAAACCGAGAGACCTTGCCAATGTCAGCCAGGTGCAGAGGTAGCAAACCTTGGGGTGCTCACCTGTGCACCCTCTGCCAGGCACAGCCTCCACCTGTCCCCAGGAAGGGATGGGGAAAAGCGTTTCCTTCCTGCTGGAATCCTGAGATGCGACACCACATTGCACCCTGACTCAGGAGGGAATTCAGCCCACTGTGCAACACCAAGTGCTTCAAGGTGTTTCTCACCAGCATCCTGGAATTCATGGAGGACACTTCAGGTGGAACATTCTCCCCTACCTCCCCTACCTGTGTGAGCACCTTGTGGAGCCACTTGCTATCACCTTGCTGATGTGCTCACCTGCTGCCTGGCAGAGCTTCCTTCTGCACCTCACTCCCCTCTGATGGCATTCCAAACCTCAGCATCCCCCTGACAGCATTCCAGAGACAAAATCCACATGCCATTGAATCCACATTCCCTGAAGGAAGCTGCTCTTCTGGAATCCACCTTCACCCCAGAAAAAAAAAAAAATTAAAAAGAAAAAAAAATTAAAATCTCCTTTTCACCCTTGCAGTGCTGGGTCTCACAGGTCTGCCTTCTCCTTTGGTGCCTGAAAACTTTTCTTAGTGAAGAAGACTTTTCTTCCAACCTACATTTTCCTTTCCCCTCACGTCAGAGAGCAGCTGCCTGCCTCCCCCTTCCCCTGCAGATGTGATCATAGATGCTATACTACTAAGGCTTCATTATTTTTACAAAAATCTACTCCAGTAAGAAGTGTTATAAATAATTAAAGAAACACTAGAGTTGTCAAAATAAATGAACAAAGTACACTTTGAGATGCATGCTCTTGGCTTATTTGGGGTTTGTTCAGTTGGCAGCTGAATTTCAGAATTCAGTCCCTGGAAATACCCAGCAGAAATGCAACCAGTGAGGTTCAGCCATCCACCAACAAGGAACCTTTGTGTTTCCCCCAGAGCCATCTAGGAACAGGGCTGGGCATCAAATATCATGTATAAAACACCAAGCTCAGTCCTCCTTTTGGCCTTTCCAGGGAAAGCCAGGACCCAAAGCCCATCCAACCATACACCCAGAAGTTAGCAAGACCACTTGTATGGCCTGCTTTGTGTGATGCTAATGTTCCAAGTGAATGCCTCATTGCTCTGCACAATAAACCTTCTTCTCTTCATTCAATGCTCTTTTCCAGAAGGTCTTCTTTGTCTCCATGACGACAAATAAATTGCTTCTTGTTCACTGAAATCTGCTAAAAAGCTCGTTATTAAGCTAATGTGCCCAGGGTGACAACGCAGCCGAGGAAGACAGTCCTGCTCCAGCAAAGGATGCTTTTCTTCTCAGTTTCCCATGTGGACACCACTTCTCTGGGCTCTCAGGACGGCGTTGCTCTCATTTGCTGTCAGAGATGCTTCAAAAAATCGAAGACATTTGAGAGAGGAGGAGGAAGAACTCTTGAGCGTGAGCCAAAGACACTGATAATTGTCTGCCTGCCCTTTCCATCTGCTCCCTGCCTGCTGCTGTGCTCCTTCCCAGCTCACTGGAACTCCCGCCCCGGGGTTTGTGCTTGCCTCAGGCACACGGAGATCCAGTGCTGGTGCCACCAGTGTCCTGCTCCTGTCCCCTCCTGGGAGCTGCCAGGGGGACAGCCCAGCGTGGGCAGGTGCCACGGAATGAGGGATGGTTGGGGAGCTGCCAGCCTGTGCCTTGGTTCCTCAGGTCTCCTACACTTTGCCTTGGAGAAAGCTGATGTGTGATTGCACAGGTTTTAGGTTTTCTGTGGTTGAAATGGTTCTTGAGGTGTTGGAAAATCTCTTTTTTCCCAGTCCCTGACCGAAGAAGAAGTCGAGATTCATCAGTTCTGCTTTTCAAGGTTGTTTATTTTCTTCTATCTACTACATTCTTTTTTTGACTTATTGAGATTTGTTTGGTAGGTCAGTTCGTGGCACAGTCACTGCCCTTGGGGTGGTGTTAGCTTTTTATACCAAGAACCACGTGTACTTTATTTACAATAATTTTCCGATACTTATAACTTATATTAGGCAGTTTGTCTCTACTCTAAACCAATCTAAAAGTGCCACCATCACAGCAGAAGATTGAGGACAAGAAGGACAAAAAGAAGGACAGGACACGCCCAGATCCCTCCATCTTGTCTCTTGAACCCCCATTCTAAAAACTCCAAAATTCTACTTTTTTACCCTGTGACAAATTCACTATCATTCTTTTCAAACTCTTGTGGCTTGTACATCTTCATACAAAGTTGGTAATTGTTTCCATGAGTTAAAATCAAAGGCACAGGTGTTTGTAACTCCATGCCAAGGTCTCTGAGCCCCCTGAGAGGGTCTCGAATCACCCAGAGGAATCTCCTGGGTTCTGACACACAGGATCCTCAGGAAAACCCCCAGGAGCTGCTGGTAGCTTCTCATGGGCTGCCAACACCATTTAGCATTTCAGTGTTCTCCTGCTCCTTTCTCAACCACAGCATTTTTTTTACCATTTCTTGCTCTCCCCACAATCCAAAGTGCTAAAAGGTCCCGTGAGAGTAAACGGTGAGAGCTTTCATGTGGTTACTGTCACTAGGGAAACCACTTCCTTGCGATTCACATCTTCTCTGAGCCTCTCCTCCTTTCCCTCTGCATTCAGAAAGGTAATATTGTGCTGGTGCACACTGGGGGGATGGGGCAGGGAGCAGGAAAATGGATGAACATGCGATTGACTGCAGGGTTTTGGGGAGAATAAACAGCATTGTGTCAGGGTAGGGTAGAGGTCATCATTAGGAAAGGATTAAAAAAAAACCAAACAAAAAAACCCAAACTGACTCAATGTGACAGTCCCACCAAAAAAGAAAAAAAGAAGAAAAAAGAAGGCTTTTTTCCCCTTCTGATATTACTTTACTTTTCCCTTCAACCTGATCACTAAAGAGCTCATCATTAAGGCAGGTGGACAAATTACAAATCACCACCATTTCTCTTCTCCTGAAGTGGAAGAGCCTGGTGGGAAGGGCCCTCTGCCCCCCAGGTGAGTGGGGCAGGACAGGGGGGATTGCCCAGCAGGTCAGAGAGGGGCAGACACAGGGCTGGGGTGTGAGACAGGGCTGGTGGAACCAGCTGGGATGAGAAACAACAGCCAGGCAGCAGAAACCCAGGATGTGGAGAACATCCCAAAGCGCCCACAGGATCACAGAATGGTCTGGATTGGAAGGGACCTTAAAATATCATCTTGTTCCACCCCCTGCCATGGGCAGGGACATCTTCCACCATCCCAGGTTGCTCCAAGCCCTGTCCAGCCTGGTCTTGGGCACTGCCAGGGATCCAGGGGCAGCCACAGCTGCTCTGGGCCTCAGCACCCTCACAGGGTAGAATTTATTCCATATATCTGACCTAAATCTACCCTCCTTCAGCTTAAAGCCATTTTTTCCTACACCTGTCACTACCAGTCCTTGTCCCAAGTCCCTGTCCAGCTCTTGGAGCCCTTCTAGGCATTGGGAGGGGCTCTAAGCTCAACCTGGAGCCTTCTCCTCTCCAGACTGAACAGCTCCAGCTTTCTCAGTCTGGTTTCATGCACTGGAACTTTGGAGCCCAGGAACACAGAAGAGACCTGAAAGCCCTTGGTTATTCCACCTCAGCCTCCAGGCTGTGGCCAGAATAAAGAGCTGCAGAAACGGAGGCTTTCTTCAAGCATAAATTAACACACCTCTTATTGCTTAAAGTAAAAAAAAAAAATAAAAAAAATGAAAAAAGCATTACTATCCTTTACATTAAGAGAAAAAAATTCAATGGAGATTATTTTTGATCTAACCCCATTTTTCCATTTATGTTAATTTTTACAAAACATGTTTTCATTCAGAAGTAATTGATGGTTTAGGGGAGATAGAAGAATGAAACCTCTGGAATCAGAAAGGCTGCAGTCAGCCCTTAACTCAGTCAGTTCCTGGTGTGCCCCAAGCATGAGAGATGTCCCAGGCCTTTGGAAGGGTTCCCATGCTGAGCTGGGGTGGTAATGTCCATCCTGGAGCTCCATCCCATCTGTGTTCCTGCTCTGTCCCTCACCTCCCTTTGCAGCACCTCACATCCGTGCTGGCTCCATTTGCTGCCCCACAAATTGAGTCAACATTCCAATCCCTTTTACAGCCATGGAAGGTGGGTGCTTAAATCAAATGAAGATGAATATATTTGCTGACATATAATTGTTTTCTTTAGTAATTGCTCTCGGGTCTCTTTATATCTCACAGTTAATGCTGGCCCAGGATTGTTTGTGAAATGTCTCATTGTTTCTGATGAATCCTATGAAAAGTGACATTTCTGATTATTTTGCCAAGCAGGAGATTACACCAGGCTCTACTGCTAAGCACTATTGATAGACCCTGTGCTGTCTTTTACTGTTTAGTTGCTACTAATAAATCAGAACTTGGTTTCTTCTCCACGTGCTGAATCTTTGATCACATGCAAACATAGAAAAGAGCTTTGGATGTGGCAGCTTCCCAGGGTGTCTCATGGAGGAGTGGAGGTGCTGGTGCTGCTCCAACATGGGGCTTGAGGAGGGGGTTCTTGTGACGGTGTTCACAGGGGTCTCAGGTTGAGGGAAGAGACGAGGATCTGACTCCATGTTTCAGAAGGCTGATTTATTATTTTATGATATATATTACATTAAAACTATACTAAAAGAATAGAAGAAAAGGTTCTCATCAGAAGGCTAGCTAAGAATAGAAAAGAATGAATAACAAAGGCAGCTGTCCCAGGCTCTCTGTCTGAGCCAGCTGACTGTGATTGGCCATTAATTAGAAACAAACACATGAGACCAATCACAGATGCACCTGTTGCATTCCACAGCAGCAGATAATCATTGTTTGCATTTTGTTCCTGAGGCCTCCCAGCTTCTCAGGAGGAAAAATCCTAAGGAAAGGATTTTTCATAAAAAGATGTCTGAGATAGGTCCTGAATACCTTCCTGGTGTTGAAAACAATATGTGACCACCCCTGGTGGCAGCAGGAAGTGGCTCCTTGTCCTCTCATGGAATGCCAAGCTTTGCTGCTGGTGCTGGGACGGAAGGGGCTTGGCAGAGGCATGGCCTGATCCCAAAAGGGAGAACCCAGCACCTGCCAGAGCAATCACAGCTGCCTCACCTGAGACACTGTGAGCAGGAGGTGGCAGAAATACTTCATATCTGAGAGTTGCTGTGCTCTAAGATCCTCCTTTCCCACGACAAACCCAGTGAGAGGGGTAGGAGGGCATGATGTTCCCCATCCCAGGGGACAGGGACATGCTCCCTCCAGCCCTGGTGCCCTGGACCCTCCCATGTGTGCCCAGGTGGCAACATCCGGTACAGGATCCCACGTGCAGGTGGGAAATACCCCTGATGCCAAAAATCTCAGCCAAGCCGGGAGAAGGAAGGTGTTCAGGGGGCAGGAATCCCAAAGCTCAGACTGCAGCATTCCCAGACACACTGGGGCTGGGGGAAGCCCTGGGTGCTGCTGGGGATGGCAGCAGCTCCATCATCCCCTGGGGATGGCGACAAACACCAACCATCCCCTGGGGGTGGCCACAAACACCAACCATCCCCTGGGGGTGGCCACAAACCCCACCATCCCCTGGGGATGGCCAAAAACTCCAACCATACCCTGGGGATGCCCAGAAACCTCAAGGCCTGCAGGAGGAGGTGAGGGATCAAACAGGGAGAGTGAGAAGAAGCACAGACACACAGACACACAGACACAGACACACACACACACACCCCTCTGCATCCCCCCCAGCCTAATTGAGCTAATTAATTTAACGAAGAAACAGCACTCTGTAATTTGCCTAATTCAGTGAGAAGAGAGGCAGCAGCAGCAGCCAGTCCTGCTCCCCTGAATGCTCTTCTGCTCCTGCCAGGGGCTCAGCACCCTGGGGCAGTCACACCAGTGCTGGCCACAGGCTCAGCACCAGCAGCATCCAACCCCTGAAGAATTGAAATCCCATCAGCATTGCTCATGGAATTCCCAGCAGGAACAGAGTGACTCCAAACCGAGCTCCTGATTGTCAGGAGCAGGGAAATCTCTGTTTATTCTCCCAGTGGTAGGGTCCCCTTCCTGTTGTGGTGAGAAAGCTCCTGGATAAGGAGTTTTTCACAGATTCCCCTCTTTCAGAAGCTGCTTTCCTGCCTCTCTGTTGGGGAAGATGAAATAGGAAAGCCTTATCAATATGATTGCCTGGCAAAAGATTTTGAGAATATGGAAACTATAAATGAGATTGAAATGAAAGCCAGCTTTGAGATCCCTCAGTTACTGAACAACTGGAAAACAATGGCATGGCCGGCTGAAGGTGATTCCCTTTTGATGGAACAACACCCTCTGCTTGCAGACAGGCCCAAGGGTCAGAGCAGACCCTACAGCTTGGTAGAAGGGGCCCAAAGAGGAGTTTTTAGGGTTTCAGATATAACACAGTATGGTAATGTAGTGATTCTTATAGGCTGTACGGAAATGCTGTAGGATTTCTATATTGTACTAGATTGGTTAGTGAGAATTAGAATATTCAAGACAGAAGAAGATTTATGGTATTGGAACGGGAACTTTGCTCTCTTACCTCTTGCCTTTTGCTCTCTTATCCTTCTACTCCCATAAGTTTTTACTCTCTCACCCTCGCATCCTCTCTCCCCCTCTCCTCTCTCGGGCCTGCTCTGGGCTGTGTCTGGCAGCTCCCAGCAGGGCCCTGCCCCCAGGCCCTTTGCAATAAACCCCAAGTTCCAGCCCTGGCTGCAGAGATCTCTCGTGTCCGTCTGTCCTGACCGTCCTACCCCCCGTCGCTCTTACACCTTCCTTGCTTTTTTCTGTCTCTTAATGAAGGTGTTGTGTGCTCATTCTGGACATGGATGAAGATGTGGAAAATGCCTTTACAGGAGTCTGGAGTGAGCAGGTTCATGAGGAACCGTTCAGAGCCCTCCTGGCAGGGCCCAGCGCGGGAGGGACTTCTATGCTGAAATGGAATGCAAAATAAAAATTGCATCGAGCTGAGGTCATTTCTTGCATGATGTATCTTGGGAAAAGAGGGGTTTCTCTTCTTTCCCTGAGATGTTCAGAAATTCAAAATAAAAGCTTTTCATTGAGGTGAGCAGCCTGGCAGAGCAGCACAGGCAGGAGCTCAGAGTGTTTTTAATTTTGCCTTGATTTTTTTTTTCCTCCCTATCTGGCAATCTTTAGGAAGAAAAAAAATCTTGACATTTTTGTTTCCTTATTTGCTTGTCTTCTCAATATGTCAGGCAAGAGACAAGATCATAACACAATCCCTGCTTGCAGCAGACATATATTTGCCATCCAAACAGGTTTTCCCCTTTTAATGTAAGCTATTAGCCCAAGTTGTTGCTATAAATGTAGCAAACCCCATCTATTTTAATCAGCTTGTTTATGAGCATCTTTCCATTCCCAAATTGCACAGGAGCTCTCCTGCTAAATACTCCTTTCTTTTTCAGGTAAGATAATTTCTGGGACAAAATGTCAGGGAGCTCAACACATCCCTTCAATTACTGCAGTACAGATTTTCTCTGAGCTTCTGGACAATAAGTAGCTTTCAGGGAAGCATTAAGTAGATTTGCCCTCAAGGGTTTGCATTTCAGTGGAGTGACAGTTATTTTTGTAAATACAAAATAAAAAAGAGAGAAGAAAAGAAGGGAAAAAACATACATACACCTTCCCCCCAGCTCCAAGAAAATAGACAGACACGGGCTAGACAACTGCTTATTATCTGAGAACCTTGAATCAGATAGGAAAACCAGAGTTCCTAATGTCTTCAAATGTCACAGCATTATGATTTATACCAGAACACAGTGTACCATGCTTCATTACAGAGAAAAAAATAAAGAAAAATTGAATTACCGAACTAATGTCTTCCCCCTTTTTTATTTTTTTTTCAGACTACTCTGAGGATATAAAATCCATCATTAGTTGTTTTTAAGCTTGTCTCTAATGATGAAAAAAATAATGGGGCATGAAACTCAGACTTAACAAAACAAAAATACAAAACACAGCATTTTACAGACTTTACGTAAACATAATGTGACAATGCACTTCCTTTCATTCTCTGCTATGACAGTTAATTCCAGACCAGGAAAACTGTCAAAAATGTTTAGTTCTGCTTGGGTTGAGTTAATTACAGGCCCTGGGGCTGTGTTGACTTTCTCCTGCTAATGGCACTGTGCTACAGGTAAAAATCCATTTGCAAGAATGTTTTCAGAGCTACAGATCTAATTTACTGAATATCAAATATTTATGCCATTGCAATTAAAGTGACAACGTTCCACCCCTCTTCAGCATACAAGCTTGGGCTTTTTAATAGAATTTATTATACAGTAAACATTTGGTAAAAAGTTTTGCCAGAGCTGATAATGTGAAAGCTTTGAATATTTTATTGATTTTATTTCTTTTGCACTCTATCCCTATCAATGCTGGGATGTTATGAACTTCTGCAGCACATAAAATTCCATTTTTTACTGTCAGAGCTCGCAGATAAAGGCTGGCACTGAGGGATGGAGCTGTGCTGTCACTGTCACATGAGGAGGAAGAGGAGGGACAGCAGCAGGGAGGGACAAAGTGCCAGGCCAGATCTGCCAAGGCAGGAGCTGGAGCATAAAGGAAATGAATTTTCCTCGTTGGATGGATGGGTGAGGGGATTGTTCCTGGTTTATATCCACAGCAACTTTTTTTTTTTTTTTCATCTGAATGATCTGACAAACATGCTCAGGCTTATTTGCTTCTGCTGAAGGTATTTTTATTTGCAGGGAGAAAATCAACAACAAAAAAATATTGTTTCTGAGCACGTGTTTTAAAAAGCCACGTTTGGTTAAGATCCTAAACACTTCCTACAAAGAAAAGAGCTGTGCAAAAGGGAAGTAAAGAGGGTGAGGAGCCACTAAAATTGCCAATTCTGCCTGAGGGGCAGCACCCAGGCTTGTCTGGATTAGGGAATAGAAAATCATAGAATTATGGAATTGCAGAATGATTTGGGTTGGAAAGGATATTAAAGCTCACTCAATCCTACCCTCTGCCATGGGCAGGGACACCTTCCACAAAGTCTGGAGCTGCAAGCTTCATCTGGCCTGGATTTGAGCTCTTCCAGGAGAGATTACCCTCTCCTGTCCACCCCCTCAGTGACTTTGCTGCCCCCGAGTTTGTGCCAGCCCCTCCTTGGGACAGCCAGCTCCAACCCTCTGCTGGGAAAAGCAGCTCTCTGACTCGGTTTTAAACCAATCCCCACCAATTTATTGAACGCTGCAGCATCCTGCTCTCTGCACAGCTCTGGTGTCCTTCTCCCTCATTTTTGGGCTGTTCCCTTCTTGCAGACAAGCACACAGGGCACAGGGTGGGTCACCTTGCTGCCCTCCCTGCCAAGCCTGACCAAGCACAGGGGGTGCCCCAGCAGCACCTGCATCGACACTAAACCAGACCAGCATTGCCCCTCACAGGCTGTAAAGCTGTAAATCCTTCTGGGACACAGATTTTGTCACACAGATTTTGTCACAAAGATTTTGTCATAACCTGGGCCGTGTGTGAGCAGCTGACATTTCCCACCCTCATCACCTGGCCTAAATGTGCAGCTTTGCTCATCCCATTTAACCTTTCCCCACCACTGCTCTCAGGGCAGAATCGCCCCTGCAGCATATTTGTGCTATTAGACCTTGGTTTGCCACCCACAGGGATCCCCTCAGGCTCCTCTTTCCACCTGGTGTGTTCATGATGCTCTTCTTTCTATTCCACATGTCCTGCCACCCTGCCACCATCCTGCTGTGTTCCCATCGTGCCAGGAAAGCACCAATCCATGGATTATCTCCCTCCCCAGGGCTCCTGGATGCCCATGGGGCTGGGATCAGTGGCGATGCCAAGCAGGAGGCCTCATTAATCTCTTTCGTCCACATCCGTGGTCATTGTTGTGTCCAGCCAGTCCTTTTGGAGGTGCATTGAGCTCCATCCCTAAGCCAAACAGGTCACCTGGACCAGGCACTCCTCCTCCAACTTCTCCAGGATTAATACACCCCGGGATCTCCTTGGGCCATGCCAACCCTCTTGGGGCTCTGCCAAGATTAAGGTGCAGAACACCACCCGTTGACCCACCATCCATTGACCACCACCCCAAAGGGTGTCAGGTTGTGTTCTGACTCTGGCAGTGTTGTTTTTAGTTTTATTTATTATTTTATCCTTTATTTTCTTCCGTATTATTATTTTATCCATTTATTTTATCCTTTCATCCTTTTATTTTCTTCCCTATTAAAGAACTGTTATTTCCTGCTCCCATAATTTTTGTTGCCTGAGAGCCCCTTAATTTAAAATTTATAGCAATTCTGAGGGTGGGGGTTCATTTTTTCCATTTCAGAGGAGGCTCCTGCCTTCCTTAGCATCTGTGCTGGGTGTTCACCTCCTGCCTCTGCCCCTTCTCTGTTCTGGGCACCATCATCTCACCACCACTCCTGATTCCTGCCTGCCCATCACTTTGGGGATCACCCACTGGGGTGCCCTGGGGGTGCTGCTGCAGCAGGCATGGGTATCAGCCCCTTCCAGGCAGCCTGTGTGAACCTCCCAGAGCAGCCTCTGTGCTCCTGGTACCAACATGGACCACAACAGCTGGCAGTAATTATCTGGATTTTTCCTGTCCTCTCTGTATCCAGCAGGTAAATGCTCATAGTCTGCTACCACAGACCAAAAGCCATGGGCAAGGTCCCTGTCCTGGTTTGGAAAGACAGGAGTCTGCTAAGGAAGGCAGGAGCCTCCCCTGAAATGTAAACCCTCCTCACCCCTCTGAATTGCTATAAATTTTAAATTAAGGGGCTCTCGGGCAAAAATATGGGAGCAGAAATAACAGTTCTTTAATAGGGAAAGGAAAAAGAAAATAAAAGGATAAAATAAACAATGCAGTACAGTAGAACAACACTGCCAGAGTCAGAACCCAACCTGACACCCTGTGGGTCAGGGTGTTGGCAGCAGTCCCATTGGAATTGTGGCTCAGCCCTCCTGCAGTGTCAGGGGTGGCTCTGCTGGAGCAGGGATCCTGTAGAAAGGTGCAGTCTCTTCCTCTGAAGATCCAGTGGGAGAAGAGGCAGCTGCTGTTCCTCTGGGGAATCCCATGGAGAAGCTGTGCTGGTGTTCCAGAACCTCTGGATTATATCTGGGTAGGAATGCTTGGCTCCTCCCTCTGGGCTCACATCTCCCAATGGGATGCTGTAGTTCTTATCAGCCATGCAGGGACATTCAATAGCTGTTATCAGCAGATGTCCCCTCCCAAGGGAGATGTGAATGTGGTCACTCAAAGAGAAAGATAAGGCAAACTGCCCGCTTGACAAAAGATAGTCTGCCATACAGATGGTAATAGAATACATCTTGCATTGCAATCCCCAACAGTCCCCTTGGGGTGAGGGTGCTCAGACAGTGCCCAGCTCTGTCCTGCCAGCCCAGGGCCCTGCTGTGCCCACCCTGTGCTCTGCCAGCCTTTGCAGGCACTTGACCTTCATCTCCTGCCTCTGTGCACAGCCAGCACAGGCACTAATCACTTCAAACCCCACTGCTGTCATGTCTTATTGCTTAAACACCAGCTCTGCCAGCTGCACATTTACATCCTCAGCATTGACTCAGCTAATGTAGCTGTCATTTAAGCACCAGTGATCTGCCAGAAATAATACTGGGTACAGCAGCCATGGAGGGTTGAGGTTTGGGGCTTCTGCTTGCAGGGAGCAGTTTCTGGATGTCCCAAAGGAGGGCTTGTGGCAGCTCCCACTGATGGATGTTTACAGGATGCAGGTGAGCAGCACATCCTCACACTCTGTCAGGGAGCTGTCCACACTCTCTGCAGCCCTCCTGGCAAGGGAATCAAAAAACATGTGGCATGAGCTCTTTCTGGAGCGGTTGGCAGGGTTCAGGGTTGAGGTGAGTGTGGTAGGATCCCTGGGATGGGATGTGGGCAGAGGCAGAATTCCTGATGGACAATTCCTCTGGTCTGCTGGGAGCTGAAGGTAGCTGGCTGTTCAAAGCTGCTGTGGAAGCTGCTCCAACACAGCACTCACAGGGATTTGTTCTCTCCACCCCACCCCTCTCCTCTCCCACCACAGTGTCCAGAACTGAATAGAGCTGAGGGCAGCACAGCCCCTGAGCTGAGGCACAGGAGAGGCTGACAGGCTTTGCAGGAGGATCCCATCCTGGAAAAGGGACTCTGCAT